>NC_088688.1:36904718-39304718 GCF_028017835.1 Emys orbicularis | reverse complement strand
GGCTCTGCAGTTTCAGGGAGTGTGGCTAGATAAGAGAGGCAGAGCCAGAAGACTACTATTCTGCACTTATTATCTTACTTATTCCCCTTCAAATCTACAGAGATTTCCTCATATAATATAGTGCTGACCCTCTCTAAGACCTTCCACAAATTGACCCCATTATAACTGTGTGTGGGGGGGGTGGTAGAGTTTGGGACTGCTGTCATAATGGTTCCTGAAGAACCTTACTGCCATTTTGGGAGAGGGGAAGTGGAGACATTGGGAGTAATGCAGAGGTTTCTGGGCCACCAAGCAAACATTCCAGCCCTCCTCAAATATAACAAGATCTGTGGGAAAGCCCTGCAGATATCATGACAGCAACTGGTTTGAAGGGCCATGCTCACCCAGCACTCCAAAAGAGGCAAACCCCACACACCTCTCATGGGACAATTCCAAGGAAATTGCAAGATGAAATTTACTTTCCCCATCCTCCTCCTTTCCATGCAGATGTTATGATTTGGCCCACAGTCATATTTTACTACAATAGTCTGACATATGATAATTGATTTGCTTCCTGTTTTTAATGAGTATTTTTATGCAGACATTTAATTTAGTCATACTACATCAACTCTTCTAAAAAAGCAAATGTGGAAGTTTAGAGTACTACATCCCCCTCTCTTTGTGATTAAGATATGAATCACTAAAGCAAAAGACAAGTAGCTAGCCACTGAAGACTTAGGCTATGTCTTCACTACCCGCCGATCCGGCGGGTAGCAATCGGTCTATCGGGGATCGACTTACCGCGTCTAGTGAAGACGCAGTAAAATCGATCCCTGATCGCACTGCCGTCGACTCCGGAAATCCACCTCGGCAAGAGGCGGCAGCGGAGTCGGCGGCAGTGGTCGACTTTCCCGCGTCCTCACCGCCAGGTAAGCCGACCTAAAATACGCAACTTCAGCTACGGTATTCACGTAGCTGAAGTTGCGTATCTTAGGTTGGACCCCCGCTGTAGTGTAGACCTAGCCTGAACTACATTAAAAAATTGACTTGTCACAGACGACATGTTACTAACAACAAGCACTCCTGAACCAGTGTTGAAAATGGTTTATTTGCTACAACTTATAGGAGAAAACCATTCTCTGAACTATTACAGAAGCAAGATTGAGACTTATTTCCTCCAAGTATAAATAAGTGCAAGTGATCAAGTAAATGTCCTGCCCACCTCTTCAAAACTTAGTCAGGTGACAAGTAACAGGAAAAGGCTGAATGGTAGAAAATTATTTTAGATAGATAGATAGATAAACATGTAATGAATAGCACTTTTCACTCCAGCTTACCAACAAGACTGAATAAAAGCCCGGCTGTATCTCCCACTGCTTCAACTGCTCCTCAGCTGGTTTCAGCACAGCAGTATCTTGACTGGTGGCTTGGGTCAAGACCTGCAGAACAACAGTGCTGGCACTATTGAGATCCATGAAAATCTGATAAGAGTATTTAAAAAGGAAAAACATTAATGTACAGATTAATGAAAGATGCTGAACACTGCACTCCCAATCCAGCAAATCACCTAAGCACACATTTGATTTTAATCACCTTATAGGATCGAGCCCTTACAAAAAAAAAGTACATACTTTTCTATGGCACGCAACACGATAGTATTTAAGCACTTGAATACATAAATGAATTTATCCTCACGCCACCTATGCAAGGCAGAGTATTGCTCCCTGTTTTACAGATGGAAAGCCAAGTCATAGGGCAATTAAGTGACTTGCTCAAGGAAATCTGGGGCACCATGACAGAACCCAAATTTCTTGAGTCCCAATTTAGTGCCTTATCCACAGAACTATTTTCTCTCTCTAATGCCAATTTTTCCACATTAGTAGCATGCAGCCCATCCTCTCCTAAAATGCTAAGAGAAAACTAGATGTGAGCAATTGTTAAGATACCAGAAAGAATATAAGTTTAGCAGCTTTCAACTTTCAGTGGTGAATTTGCCTATTGACAAAAGAAAAATATAAACATTCAGATTGTGATAAATTATATCCTTAACTTATCCTTTTTTCCCTGGAATGGTACAAGTATTAGGAGGAAAGCAATAAACAGTATTAGCCTGGTAGCACAGAGGATACAACTTTGGACATAAATTAGCCAAAGTTCTTCCAGTATCTTCATTTGTATGACAGCCCTTCTGAGAGCATATAGGCTTCATAAGTTTCAGTAGGAGAACAAGCCCACAATCTATGGTTGCAAATTTTCTCCATATCCAGTGCCTTACAAAAGGTCAAGGTTTCTTGGAGGCGTTTTTTTATTAGTTGCCTTTCTGCAAAGCACAACAGGCTCAGATCAGTACTGTAAGTAGCTTCAACTTTCGCAACAGGCAGAGCACAACCTGGGATGATATGAAAGTGTCAGATGAGTGAAAATTAAATATTAGCTCTTTTGTCTATTCTGAATAAAATGTTGCTTTGTTAAAAGTAACTGATCAATTTCCAATAGTTAATTTACACAATCTCATACATGTAAGCATTTTATACCTGTTTAAATGAAGAGGCTAGATTGTAGAGCTTCAAAATTAGAGACAAAAGACATTCCTAGAAAATTCTATATTTGCACTCATTAGGCATCCATGTTAATGCACATAAACCTAATTCATCTGAACAGGGAATGCTAATTACTTACTTTTCCACAAAACATAAATTTGTTCTTATGTTTCTTTCCCTTTTAAAAGTGAATTTATAATGACCTTGCTGTCCGATTAACAAAAAATGAACATAAAAGAAGCAAATGTTTCATGGGGGAATTCTGCAGCAAAAAAATAAAAATTCTGTGCACGATATAAAATTCTGCATATTTTATTTGTCAAAATAACGCAATATAATCACTCTGGTTTCAATTACTTCAATAATTTATTTAAACTACAATACAATGGATGGAGAATGGGAGTGGGAGCATTGGAGGAAATCCCCGAACATCCTTGCCTAACAGTAATGCAACTAGGTTTGACCCTTTATTTCTAATTATTAGTCATCTAATATATGCAGCCAAATGCTCAGTATTACATCATAGACAACTGAAGAGCAAGTGAGGGCTTGGGAATCAAACTCACAATTTAAATTGGCTACTGACCATCTCCAGAAAGGTCAGTAGCAAACAGTTCCTGGAGCACATTCTGATAGGAATTTTTTTCAGCCCAAAAATTTAGACCAGTTCTAATCAGTAAAGCACCATAAGTATTTATAAGGCCGTACTGTCCTTTACATCTCTCTGGCAATGTAAGAGAGCCTTAAAACTTTTACACCTGTTTTACACTCCTGGGGGAATTCACAAAGAGAATGGGAACAATTCACTAAGCAGGCAGGCTTCTACATTCTGCTCTGTCTGAGGTGACAGTGCCTGTCCCACGCCGACCTCCTCAGAAACATCCCAAAGCCCTGCCCCTCTACACCGAGCGTGCTGCGATAGCGAGCGAGAGGGACGGAGTCTCTCTCTCTGACACAGTGGAAGGAGGAAAAAAACTTTTCTGAATTATAGGAAAATTATAATAAAACCATAAAAATTGGCAGAGGCAAGTGTAGTAGCAAATTATTTTTTAACTTTTTAAAAACTGACTAGATTTCAAGTTTAAGATTTCCTTTTAAAAACTAACCTATCTTTAAGAAGAAATTGACCTTTAAAAGTTGGACAATTTCACTAGTTTAGAACATGAATGAATTAATATAATCTGTTAACTAAAATTCTAATTGTACAAATAAATCAGGTACAGCTACAGTACCGGCAAGGAAATTGCTATAAAGAAATAAATCAAAGGATTACTTCAGCAAAAGCATGTAAATCTAGCATTGCCTGAATCCTAAAGAACCCAGTATAATAACTCACTCATAGCCAGAAATCTCAATTTGTGATAAAATAGTATGTTATATTGCCACCAAGTGGTAACAATTCATTCAATCTCTTTCCAAGCCCGTAAAGTTATCTACTTTGTAGCCTAAATCTAACATTTAAATGGTGTTGCTATTTTATATTTAGGCTTGGCAGAATTAGATTTTCTTTTCAATTTTGACAATTAACTATTTTTATTTTTATGGTTGTAAGAAGTTATGGGGTGGTGTAGGGTTAGGGTAGCACAGACAGTGGGGCTGCAGGAGTTTCTCAGTATTGACAACAGGGCTGCAGGCGGCTTCCCACGTGGTGAAGGGGTCCCAAGCACCCTGCCACAAGGTGTGGGGGAGGTTGCAGTCCTGGCCCAGCAGAACAGAAACCCCCAATTATGGCTGCAAGGAGAAGGACAAGCACCTGAGCATGGGGTAGGCCACCCTGATTGCTGAACAGTTGCTGCTGAACAAGTGGAGTCATGACAGCAGAGCTGCACAGCTGCAGGGCCAGTGATACCTGATACCTACAGGCGCAAGGTGCAAGGAAAGCTGCAGTATTGATGAGGCAGGGCAGAGGCCTTTGGCCAGGACTGCCAGGAGGAGGATGAGCCACCAGACGCAGGGGGAGGCCACCCTGTTGTGGAATAGCTCCTGCCCAGGGTCAGAGCCATTCAGCAGCATGGTGGACTCCCCTCTGGCTAGGGTCTCATCCTCCTCCAGGTCATAGCTGGGAGGGACCACAGCCTTCCCCACTCCTTGTGCATGCAGGAATCAGAGTCATCAGCCCTGTGACAGCACAGGAATCTCTCTGCAGCTCAGCGTCATGGCCCCGCTCACTAACTCCCAGGATAGCAGGGCTGCAGAGGAGTTTCTTTGCTACCACAGGGCCGATGACATCCAATCCCTGCAGGCGCAAGTGCAGGTGAGGGCAGGGAGGCTGCTGTTACCAACAGATTTTTTTCATCCCTTTCACTATCTCAGCTGAAATTGATGTTTACCAACATCTATCAATTTAAACTGAATCCTGCCAAGCCTATTTTTATTTAAAATCAAGTCACACCTATCTGAATTATTTCCCTGTCTCACTTCTGAAACAGGAATGGAGCATGCCAAACATTCTGCAGCAGATCTTTCTGCTCTGGAATTTAATACTGTTGCAACAATTCTTCCCAGCATTTGTACACACATAGATAAAGAGCTTACCAAAAGCCAGAACGTTGTGCAATATGTAGCTTTGTTGTATCATTTTATGCAAAAGAAAATGTCATGGATTAAGAAAACATGTATAATGTCAGCACCCAGAATGTGTTCAAGAAAGAAGCAATGACAACAGCACTTCTTTAAAGAGAAATGGAGGCAGATGGTGTTTGCATCGAAAGAATTCATTTTTCCAAAAGACCAAAAAAAACCATCTGAAAAGGCACGTCATCGAAAACAAAGACTTTTCCAGAATGTCAGATTATACTTTCCCGTAAATACACTTGGTAATAAAAGAGAAATGCAGAATGCACAGAACTGTTGTTTAATAGCGAGTTCATCAGCGAGTTCAATTGTATGAGTTATAATTTCTTAAGAATGCAGGCTATAGTTTTGCTAATTATTTTACCATTATCCCTTTTACAAGCTCTCATTTTTAGAATGATCCAAACGCTATCCAGATATTAGATGGGCACGGTAACACTTCTATTATTAAGGGGAGTTAAGTTTCACACTTAAAGCTAGAATTCAAGCTCTTTGTTTTGTAACGCAACACTGTGTATGTTCCCTGAGCTTAGAGCACAGAATCTGAGAGCACATCATGAATTTTCTAGAGATTTTTTAGCAGTTTGTGAATTAAAATTAATTAAAAATGGGTCCTTGAAGAATTTTCTCTCCATTGTGTGATCTGTCTCTGTAGCCCTCACATTTTCCATATAATTAAAACTTATCAGGCAACTTTGAATGTATATTTGAGGAAGTTAAATTTACTTAATTACATTCTATTAACTGTCTTTTCCTACCTTTCCTAATATAGTCACAATCTTCCCTTACTCAAAATGGCTATTTCCCATAACTTACAATACAACCAGAAATATCCCTGCCCTCAGTAAATTTCTTCACTGTATGAATTAAACCAATTATTAAAAAAAAAAAAAAGAAATATGGAAAAACAGGAATTCTACCATGTGCAGCCTTAAGGACCCCTTCTGGATCTTCCTCTTTGTGGATCGCCATTCAAGTAGGAATCAACAAACTCTTTAGGAGTGGGTTAAGGAACTATTTAATAAACATCAGAAAAGTGCTGGAAATCAGGACTCCTAGGTTCTTCTCCCAGTTCTAGGATGGAGTGTGTCTACTGGTTAAGAGTAGTGATTAGATGTAGTCAAGCACAAATATTTGTCAGATTCTTTCAGCGAGGCAGTGGGGCAAAGTGTATTTCAATCACATTATGGAATGAGATTCTTCCTATTTGTTGTTACAAAGAAAAAATGCTGCAAAAAAGTGAATTGTTTTGAAATAGTCCTTTCTAGGGGGCTAGGGTCGAATGTGACAGGACCAGTCAGGCCAGTGTGTGACTTGAGTTTTCACTGCACAAGGGGCTGGGACCCCCACTTGGGCTGACATTCCTGCGGGGGTTGGGAATCTGTCTGTATCTCCCCCAGCCATCTGCCTGTGTATTTCTGCCTGCTCAGTTGCCCATAGAGACAAGCGGTCAAGTACTTGTAGCTGGCTTGAGTTCTGGGGGCTGTATTTGGAACGGGAGCCCCCTGAAGGTGGCAGTGGCTGGAAAGAAATCTAGTCATTTCTGCCTAATGCAGAATCCTCCTTGCATTTGCTCAGGTCTCTTGGAATCTGACCGTTTAACATCCCCTCCTGACCCCCACCTGCTGGCTAGCACTGTAGTTCTAATGCAGAGTATGTGCGCCAAAGATGCAGTGCAGACATCTCCTAGGGTCTGAGGCAGCTGCTGGAGACAGGTCGCAGTTTTGGATTTTTAATGGCATCCTCTCAAAATGCACAAGTCCTCTGCAAAGCTTGGGCTGGATTCTGCTCTTACTCGGGTCTATGTATCATAGACAGGTCTATGATACATTACATATCGGGGTTCCATTTCCAGCTCTGCTAGAAAGGATCATGTACTACCTCCATTACTCTTACTTGTAAAATGGGATGGCTGATACCTTAATACATAACCTTATTTCTGTGGCTAACATGCAGTCAACCTACATTTCTTTACAGTGGACTGCACTTCCACTTGCATCCTCCAGACTGGAACATGCAGTCTCCTCAAAGGACATCACTAATGGTATACCTCTACCTCGATATAACGTGACCCGATATAACACGAATTTGGATATAACCCGGTAAAGCAGCGCTCCAGGGGGGGCGGGGCTGCGCACTCTGGCGGATCAAAGCAAGTTCGATATAACGCGGTTTCACCTATAACACGGTAAGATTTTTTGGCTCCCAAGGACAGCGTTATATCGGGGTAGAGGTGTATTTCAAATATCAGCCAGTAAATAGCCTTTAGTGTTATGGAAATTTACCAGCCCAGATAACAAAATCTTCTCACCTACTCTGACAATAACAATATTGAAAACCCTAATATTATTGTACTTTTCATCAAGTAAGTGGGCAAACCGAATGTGGCATGGACTGAAGAATGCTCCAGAACAATGCTTTTTAGATTCTTCACAATAAAAGCTAAGGCACTACAAGTACAACCATATCTAAGAACCAGCGTATGATTTATCTAAGTTACAAGAAACATGGTTGAGTTGTGTCCACATAGAAGGGTTCCCCCCCATACACACACACAATAACCAAGTGCCAGTCAGGTTTCTGCATTCATATATAAAATCATAATTAGGAGGCATAGTATTGGCAAATTCTTGGAAAATTGGATAAGTAATCCCATAGATCCTCAGCAAGGACAGAGTGCACAGAGGTTATTATATCTTAGGTAGCTAAATATTTACTGATTTTTTTAATTTCAGAACTATTGATAAAAATATCTGTCAACATTTCAGTACCTCTATTTAGTGAGTGGGGCTAATCTCTCCTTTAGTAGGAATGCCATTTTACTCATTGTTCCTGGTATGGTCCCCAGGATTTCCCATCTGATTATATGATGTGAGACTGAAACTCCTTTTCCCAATAGAAAGCACTGAACATGTTGTTGTGCCTTCTATTTTTAAAATAACCTCAAATATGTCTAAAGCCCAAAATCATTCTGGTATACTGAACTGCAACTTCACATCTAATTTGCCGTCCAATACAAATCAGGTGACTATCATACAAGAAGTCATTTGTACATATTCTGTACCTCACTCTCATAGACATTATTAAAAGTATGTACTTTCACACAAATATGCATGCAAACATTTCAACTTGCATCTCTGCCTGTGACTGATTAGATATGCTTTTAAAATACCCCAGCTTAGTCCAAGAGGAGTTTGATATTTCTAGTAGTGTTTCCTTCCAACTGGAGTCTCAAACTGTTCTTCTAAAAAAACAATTTTATACTTTGCTAACTGTGGCATCAATGATGCTGTATGTCAAAAGTTTCTACTGGGTTCTGGCAAAAATATAAAGAAGTAAATTTGCTACCTAAAGTATTACTAATGTCACTCTTACTAGTACCTGAAACACAAAAAAACCTCTAGAAGTATTCAGTTTAAAAATAAAAAAATTTTTATTGTTTTTGCCTGATCTAAGTCATGCAACTCAGCAAAGAAGGAAACTAGATATAGGTAAGAAATAGTAAGTGACAGGATCTTCACATCCATCCTGATTCTGACAAAACTCCAGGTAACACAGAGGGACAAGACTTCTGTTTTGAGATGCTCTTAAAGAAGGTTTATATCAATCATAGAAATGTAAGGTTGAAAAAACCTCAGGAGGTTGTCTAGTCCATCCTCCAACACTAAGATGGAACTAAGTATACCTAGACCATTCCTGTCGTGTTTGTCTAACCAGTTCTTAAAACCTCCAACAACAGGGGCTTCACAACCTCTTTTGGTAATCCATTCCAGGTCTTAACTATCTTTATAGTTAGCATGTTTTTCCTAATATCTAACCTGAATCTTTCTTAGTGCAAACTAAGTAGATGACATCTTGTCCTACCCTCGGTAGACATGGAGAACAATTAATCGCTGTTCTCTTTCTGACAACCTTTTACATATTTGAAGACTTATGTCCCCCATTAGCCTTCTTTTTCTAAACATGTCCAGTTCTTTCAACCTTTTATCATAGGTCATGTTTTCTAAACCTCTTATTTTTGTTGCTCTCCTCTGGACTCTCACCAGTTTGTTCACATCTTTTTCAAGTGTGGAGGCCAAAACTTGACACAAAGTCATCCACAAATTTCATTAACATACTCTCCATTCCACTATCCAAGTCATTAATGAAAATATTGACTAGTACTGGACCAAGGAGAGATCCCTGTGGGACCTCATTTGATACCTCGTCCCAGTTTGACAACCACCATTGATAACTACTCTTTCAGTACAGTCTTTCAACCAGTTGTGCACTTAACTTATAGCAATTTCATGTAGACTATATTTTCCTAGTTTGCTTATGATAATGTCATGTGGGACTGTGTCAAGTGAACAAGAGAAACCAAAAATCAGCTCTTAAGTAAAACCAGGGAAGCGGAGGTGATACACAAGTCAGGGAGAAGAGGTAGAAGAGCAAAGGAGAGGATAGACGAGGGTAGGGAAACAAAGCAGTAGTCCGAAGACCAGGACTGGTGGTAACACCCAGAAGACGAAATCAGATTACCTATAAAATCTTGATGGCAGGAATGGTCTCTTAGTATATGTTTGTACAGCACCTAGCACAGTGAAGCCCCAACCCTGATTGGAGCCTTTGGGTATTACTGTAATACAAATAATAAATTGTAACGATAAGAGGACATTGTGAATGGGAAGATGCCAGAGGGAGGTAGGAGACAATACTTGGAGAGGGCAGCTGACGAGGAAACTGACAATAGCATCTAGCATAAGTAGAAGGGAAAAGTGCCCAAAGGGTGCCTGGGATAACAAAAAAGAATTTCCCTCAGTTTGGTAAGCAGAATGAAGGAGAAGCCCTCCAATCTGCAAGTATACATTTAGTGTAAATTTCAGCTTGAATTTTCAATCCAATATAGGTATGCACAATGGAGGATGAGAGGAATACTTCCTACTGAGTTCAAAAGTCAGAAGTCAATGCATTTTTTTTAACTCATGATTTATTGATCTGTTTTAGATTTTTAAACTTGCAAGGTTGGCAATACTTGCTCCTCTGACTTTTTCACCTCCCTCCACGATTAATAAATAGATTTTATTCCCTCCTTGTTTCTTCAATCTATGCTTTGTAATGTTATTTAATGCACTTAATGCAAAGCAATAAGTGAGGCAATAAGACAGACATAATTCTATAAATTGAAAAGATACAGAAACAAATTATTAAACAGTAAATTTGTAAGCACCTCGAGGTTAATATGGTATTACGGAAGAGTCAACATAGATTCATCAAGAACAAATCATGCCAGCCCAACCTAATTTCCTTCTTTAGAGGATTACTGGATAGGAGGGAAGCAGTCGACATGATATGCCTTGATTTTAATAAGGCTTTTTAGTCTCACATGACATTCTCATAAGCAAACTACAGAAATGTGGTCTAGACGCAATTACTATGAAGTGGGTGCATAACTGGCTAAAAAATCATAGCAAAAAAGTCGTTTAAAAGGCTTGCTGTCAAAACGAGAGGATCTAGTAAGGTTTCACAGGGGTCTGTCCAGGGTCCAGTACTATTAAATATTTTCATTAATTACTTGGAAAATGGGAGGGAAAGTGTTCTTATAAAATTTGCAAATGACACCAAGCTGGGAGGGATTGCAATCAGTTTGGAGGACAAGATCAGAATTCAAAATGACCTGGATAATTTAGAGAACTGGACTGAAAACAACAAGATGAAATTCAATAAAGACAAGTGCAAAGTATTACTCTTATGAAGGGGAAAAATCAAATAATGCACAAATACAAAATGGGAAATAACTAGTTAGGAACTAGTACTGCAGAAAAGGATCTGGGGATTATAGTAATCACCCATATGAAATAACCCCTTCTTATAATGACTGTCATAGTTTATGCTGTAGCAGATTACAGTATCATTTGGAGATGAGGGCTAACATATACCCATAATAATCATTTGATCCAAAGGCTTGCAAAAGCAATGTGGCTGTCAGTCTCTTAATTTTCAGAGAAGCCAAGATACCATCCAATACATACCATGGAAAAGGTGGGATTATTACATACCACATATACTAAGGTTATTTTCTAATAAGATTAGAAGAGGGAAAAGTAACTCACCACTACTGTGACAGTCCTTTCTCCAGTTCTGGTGGAAAATGGTGTTGTGAATGGGTCCCAAATCCTGCTTTTTCAAAGACCTCTAAGAAGAGATGGCAATTCTCTAACTGGAAGGCTGATTCTGGAGAAAGGAGGAATCTTTTGGAGGAAGAGGGAAATAACATCAAGTGAGAAAAGCACAGCCTGTGAAGAAATATGGAGCTAATACCTCAGTCCTTCCAGTTTCCCCAACAAGAAGCAAGGAAGCCAGAAGAAAACTATGGGGTTGGAGAAATGGATAATACCCACTTTCTCCTCCACATCAAAAGGAAGTACTTTGATACGTCTGTACAATACAAGACTTGCTAAGGCGATGGCTACACTACGAGGCTTTTAGAGACACGGCCGTGCCGCTAAAAGGCACACAGTGTAGCTGCTATTTGTCGACAGGAGAGAGCTCGCCTGACAACAAAAAACTTCAACACACACACACCCAGGAGCAGCAGTGGCTGTGTTCACAGCTGTTCACCAGCGCTTTTTGTCGGTAAAACGTTTGTCATTCGGGGGAGGGGAGGGAGAGAAGGTGTTTTTAACATTCCTGAAAGACAAAAGTTTTGTGGACGAAGTGCCAGTGTAGACAAAGACTAAGAATAATCCTGAACGGTCTTCTCTGCACTTAGAACAGCAAATGGCATACTGTATCAGAGTGGTCTCATATCTTGTCTCTGACCCTGAACAGTACCAACTACTTCAGAGGAAAGTGCAAAAAACCATGTAATGGAAAATTATGGAATAACCTGCACAAAGGGGAAGTTTCTTTCACTTTTCTCCTTGCTTCTCCCCATCAACCTATGTTACAAACAATTCTTATTTTTTCTTCCACAACATAGAGAACAAATCTGATCCTCTCTGTTTTAAGAGCCGAAACCTTCCTCCACCCCCTGATTAGCCCCCATTTTGATTGTTGTCACCTTTCCTCTGCCCTATGCAGCACTCACATCTCCTCTCCATACAAAACACAGCAACTGAAGGCACGTTCTTGGTCTGACATGACCATGTCACGCATGCCCTTGGAATCCTTGCACTGGCTCCCCACTAATCACCACATCCATTTTTGTAAAGGTTGTGCTCCCTTTAAAGGCCCCACAATAAACACATCCAAGTCTCGGACCTCATCTCCTCTAGCATCCTCCTCTGTTCCGCTAATTATCCCTGCCGAGGTGCAAGTCTGATCCTTTATCCTACCTGCTTCCACGGGGGATAAACTCGCTGTAGTGCTGGGCAGGAGGGCGAGGTAACTAACGGGCGATCCCCTCGATGTGGACTTTAGCGATCTCTCGGGACTTTTCACACGATGCACATTGGGGTCCCTGGTCCAAGTGTGCCGAGGCCGCCTCTCCCGCACGGCGCGGTGCTGGGGCCCTGCCGGCCCGGCTGCCCGCAGTCCGGCTGCACGGGCGGCGGCTGGGGCGTTCGCTCACACTCGGAGCCACTCCCCCGCTCTGGGCGCTGGCACAGGTGAGTCCCGCTGCCCCCGCCACACACAGTCCCCAGCCCGGCCAGACTCCGACCCCGCCCCAGACTCTGCCAGCCCCCGAGGCCCGACCAGCCACCCCTCAGCGCCCGGGCCCCGTGCTCACCGTTGGGTCAGAGCCGCTGCACGTGACGCGACCCCCACCTCTTCCGAAGCTCGCGCCACGAGCCGGGACCATTCGGCTCCAGCTAGAGCAGACACGCGCCCCACCCCCGGCGCGTATTACTTACGTCATCCAAACGCGACAATACTATCCCGGCTTCCTCCTCCTCCTGTGTTGTGAGGTGTGCGTGCGACTAGTGTGCGCGTCTCCGGGGCTCGCCGGCCGCCGCCATGCCGAAAGTCAAGGCGGAGAACCGGTGCCGGCAGCAGCGCCGTGAGGGCCAGAGCTCAGGTGAGTGCGCGGGCCCGGCGGGGAGAGGCCGGGCTCCCTAGGCCCGTTCGGGCGGAGAGGGAGCTGGCCCAGGGCTGGCGTGTGCCGCTGCTGTCTGGCCCACAGGCAGCGCTGGGTGCCGCTTGGGGAAAAGGGACCCCCGACGGGTGGGCGCAAAGGAGTCTAGGCTCCGAGTGCCGCGGGCGGAGACGGTGTGGGGCCGTCACTCGCTCCCTGTGACGCTCTCAGTAACCCCGCCGCTATCGGAGTCGCCGGTAGGGAGGTCCTGGCGGCCCTCAGGAGCGCTGGAGAGCCGGTCTCTTGGAGGCGCTGCCGTATCTTTCCCGGCTCGGCTGCGGCCTGCGGGATGGAGCTGTGCGCGGGGAGGCAAAAGCCCGGCAGGAGCCTCGAGCGATCTGACGGCTGCAGTCTGCTCTCCTCGGTAGCCCTAGTGAAAGCTGATGAAGCCGCGGGCTCTGCTACGGAGCCCTGGCCGGGCTAGTGTTGGCTCTGCTTGTTTTAAGCTCTCCTTAGAACATGCTTCTTCTGCAAGCCCTTTGGATGATGGCCTCCACTCCAGGTACTGAGCTTCGGTACGGGTATTGCATGTGTTAGGACTGCGATGTTTGCGTTGAATTTACGCCAAGTTTCCTAGTTTATGACAGCTCCTGGCTTGTGCTTGTACACTGGCGAGCATGCTGTTGTCATTCCCATTTTATTACTGATATGCAGCTGTGTAAAAAGACAAGATCCATATCCTAAAAGAGCTCTATCTAAATGCAATAGTGAAAAAAGTAGTTGTGGTTTTAGAATCCTAGCAGTAGTATTGCTTTAACCTGAGTACAGTGTCACCAATAACTTTCTTATTGTTTTACATTTGTTGTTCCCCGTATCACTAATAATGGTATTTCCAGCTGCAGTGGTTGATATTGTGGGCTCCCCTGCTTCTGGAATGTCACTACTCCTAAGTGCCAGCCCTTACAATCACAAGGGCATTGTATACTCCAAGGGGATCAGTGTACTACACACAGATCAATGGAAAGAGAGAGGCAGTGGTTGTTATAGTTAATGTCTTAGACTATGATACCTGGAATTCGCCACTGTCAGGAAACAGAATACTGGGCATGATGGACCGTGGGCTTGACCCAGTATGGCCGTTCTTATGTTTACACTACAGAGGCACAATTGCGGCATTGCAGCTGTAGCACGCCTACACGGTGGGAAGGGGTTTTTCAGTCACTGTGGGTAATCCACCTCTTTGAGAGGTAGCAACTTTCTGTCATCCTAGCTGCATCTATAGTGGGGGTTAGGTCAACCTAACTGTGTCACACAGGGCATGAGCTATTTCAGAGCCCTGAGCCATGTAGCTAGGTGGACCTAAGTTTTAGGTGTAGACCAGGTGTTAGACTGGTAAAGTGGTCTAGTTCCAGTAAAAGAATGTGACTCACTGCTTTAGAAGTATAAAATCTAGTTTGCTGTGATACTTTTAATGATAGTGATATAACTGGCTTGGTTATACCTTATTTTAGGTATCATGTTCAATACTGGAATTGGCCAGCACATCCTGAAAAATCCCCTCATTGTTAACAACATTATAGAGAAGGTTGGTAATAACTGGACCTAACTAATTAAAATAGCTGTCATAAGAGTTGCATTCAAATGTTCTATCTCAAAATCTTTTAAGGCAAATGCTTGTAGACAATTTACAGCACTACTTAAAGTTGGATACTGTGTAAGTCTGAGGTGCTTAATCCCTTCCTGGCCTCTTGAAAGGTATGAGAAATGTTAATTCAAGATGTACAGTTGGTGAAAGATTTTCTAAGTGCTTTCTCTCTTCCTTCAGAATGGCCATGGGTAAAATCCTGACCCCATTGAAGTCAGTGGCAAAGCTCCCATTGTCTTAAGTGGAGCCAGAGTTACACGTAGGGTTTTGTGTGCACACAGAGATGTGATTACCTAATGGCTACATTTTCAAAAGGTTGCATGCAATTAAAAGTGAAACTGTTGGGCAACTTTGCTTTTGCCTTGAAAACAAGTTCTCCAAATCTATTAACCATATACAGGATCAGCTCCATTAATGTCTGCACATAGAATTCTTTAGTTAAAATTACTTTGCAATATTGTTTTTTATTATTATTATTTTATTGGTTTCCTACAATCTCATTTGTTCTTAGGCTGCCTTACGGCCCACGGATGTTGTCCTTGAAGTAGGACCTGGAACTGGTAACCTGACAGTAAAAATGCTAGAGAAAGTAAAAAAGGTAAGAATGAGTTAGGAAAATTCATCTTGATTTTTCACTGAACAAACTGCTACTTAGTAGATGAACAAATGAAAAAGTGTCCTCAAACGGGGGTGGGGGGTGGGAATAATGTATCTATTCCTTTCTGGGTGTTCATATCCTTCTCTCTTTACAACTCCACTGATAGAGTAAGAGTGGTGCTTTTAAAGTGAAGTTAAGAATATTTGACAATCGGATACTCAATGTAATTTTAATCTATCTACTGCATTAACATTTGTGTTGGATCTTTAGCGTTTTTACAAGGCATCCAACCACATTTAGGTAAAGAATTGTGCTTTACATGTGTGGTTTTCTTCAATGGCCTTGTTATCCTTCTGAAATTTTAATATAGTCTGATACTTTTGTGATAGAAAATGTGCATATCCTAATTAAAGATTTTTTAAAATGTCTGTAACAAAAGCTATTCTTACTCTGAGATAATAGCAAGAAGTCTATTCATAGTTCTGATTTGGTTCAAGTTGCAAATATATCTCTTTGTTTTCAGGTAATTGCTTGTGAACTTGACCCACGACTTGTGGGTGAACTTCAGAAGAGAGTCCAGGGCACGTAAGTACTACCACTGGAAATAGCTCCACTGCATTTTAGGGGCCTGACCTCTTTAGAAATGTGTATTTCTAAGGTAATAACTGTGTTTTTTCCATCCCTAGATGCCTAGCAAACAAACTAGAAATAAAGGTTGGAGATGTCTTGAAAACTGACTTACCGTTCTTTGATACATGTGTAGCTAACTTGCCTTATCAGGTAGGGGCAAAGCAATTGCAGTGGAATAACAGTTTACATGAATTTTTGATGGTACTGGCTTAGAGAGGACATACTAACAGTGTTACTCTTTCCCTAGATTTCTTCACCTTTTGTTTTCAAGCTGTTGCTGCATAGACCTTTTTTCAGGTATATAGACAAGACTCTCTGGATTGCCTAATGCAAAACAAAGACTAATTTTACAGAACATCTGATTTGAGATTATTGTTAACGATATTAGCCCTGCAAACCACTAGTCAGGAACTCTCCTCAGCATAGTATTCCCAGTGGCCATTGCCAGTGCCAAAGTGTTAAACACCTAGGAAGAATTTGAGACTTGGCATAACCAAGTGCAGCTCTCACTAAAGTAAATGGGAGTTTGCTCCTGCTTACTCTAGAAAGGACAACCCCAGGCCTAAGCAAAGTATCTTAAAAGTTATGGAGAAGTAGAGCAGATTTGGACTGGAGGGTGGTGGGGTGTCTCCAGGGAGATCAAAGCAACTGTATGTTTAATACACCTCTACCTCGATATAACGCTGTCGTTGGGAGCCAAAAAATCTTACCGCGTTATAGGTGAAACCGTGTTATATTGAACTTGCTTTGATCCACCGGAGTGCGCAGCCCCGCCCACCCCGGAGCACTGCTTTACCGCGTTATATCAGGTGGCGTTATAGCGAGGTAGCGGTGTATATGGTTGCGTAGCTTGCTTAAGTGCTCTTGCTGATAGTTTAACTTGAACTGGAGTACTGCTATTGCTGATGCCATTGACTGGAAATGAAGGACTAGTGGGGGTATCTACTTTTACTATTTCTTTTTCTAAAATTAGATCAGTTTTGAAATGCAAATAGCTTACTTTTATTCTAATTTGGCAGTTCTGCAGATTCAGACTCGTTGCTGCAGTGCTAATTAGTGACATTAGGTACCAGTATGCTATTAGCAGTCAGCAAACTTGTCATGCACAATGCAAGGTTGGTGATCAGCACTTTTTTAACTTAGTGAAATACCAAAAAACAATTAAAATCAGTGGAGGCTGTTAATTTACTATTTTAATAATTTTACTCAGGAAAGTTCATTTCAGAAGAAACCTCTGGCTTTCAGAGGTCCAGAATGAGAGGTATAAGCAGATGGAATTATTTCACATAGGTCGTACACGTAAGACTGAGACTACATTCTCTTAATTTCCTTCTAACCACTAGGTACAAATAGCCAAGTTCAGACCAAGAGTAAGCAGGTGCTATAGTGGGTTTGCTATAGTTGTGCCTGACTTACATCAGGGCTGAGTTTCTCTAATATGAATGTATGACACATCTCTGTTTGCCTTTAAAATAAAAAGCCAATAATATACAAGTAATAGAGCATCTGTGAATAAATTATTTGCAATATAGCACTCACGTTTTCATTTCTTTAATTCTCAGGTGTGCAATACTTATGTTTCAGAGAGAATTTGCTCTTCGTTTGGTTGCAAAACCAGGGAATAAACTATACTGCAGACTCTCAATTAACACTCAGTTATTAGCCCGTGTGGATCATCTAATGAAAGTAAGTGAAACTACATCTATAACTAATG
Organism: Emys orbicularis; assembly: GCF_028017835.1. Taxonomy (NCBI): domain Eukaryota; kingdom Metazoa; phylum Chordata; order Testudines; family Emydidae; genus Emys; species Emys orbicularis. The sequence continues at coordinate 39,287,042 of NC_088688.1, read as the reverse complement.
TAGGAATGTATGTCAGAGTGAGGAGGCTTTCTCAAGAATGTGAATATTTGCTTCCTGCTATTTGAGATAGTTACCTAAATTTTAATGATTAACAGGTTGGAAGGAATAATTTCAGGCCTCCACCCAAAGTTGAATCCAGTGTTGTCAGAATAGAGCCAAAGAACCCTCCACCACCTATTAATTTTCAGGTGAGATTCAAATACTGCAGACCATAGCCAATAAAATAACTGAATAATAGTACTGTTTGATGTTTTGTTCTGTATGCTCTTTCAAATGGTGTAAAAGCAACGCAATACAGCTTATGTAACCTACATTAGCAGTGTTAAAGGTTTTTTTTAAACAGTTTAAATAGGCCTAACTCCATCATATCAATAGACTAGACCAGTGGTTTTCAACCTTTTTTTCATTTGCAGACTCCTAAAAAATTTCAAGTGGAGGTATGGACCCCTTTGGAAATCTTAGACATAATCTGCAGATCCTCAGCGGCCTGCAGACCACAGGTTGAAAATCACTGCACTAGACATTCATTGACTCTCCATTGTACCTTGCCCCTTCTTGATCAGACTCTCATCTGAGTATCTTTCCAACATTATCTGGATGCCCCAACAGCAGTTCAAACTCAACTTTCCTCAAAACCCCTGTTCCTTCCCTGGAAGTGACACAGGCCAGGATCGCTGTGGTTAGGTTTGTCTCAGACTGAAAGGTAAAAGCTCCTGGCCAGCAGCTGGTGGTGATAATACCTAGCTCTTTTGTAGTGCTTTTCATCTATAGACCTCAAAGTGCTTAAAAGACATTTATGGCTGTTGGCAGTATTTAGTTGATCGAGAGCAAAGAAGAGTCCTTTAGGACTCGGAGACTATGCACTCTTGCTGAAGATCGACACTCCAGGGCAATATTACTCTAGACATTTATTAAGGTGTTTCCCTTTTTTACATATCATCACCCCAGTTTTGCTCAGGTTCAGCCAGATGTTCTTCATCCATATAACTTCTAGCTATCTAGATATCTGTGTGATTGTCCAGTTAGCAGTTCAGTAATGCCTGCCTACCTTTGCCAGTGAAATATTTAGCTTGTCAATTTGTACTACATTGTACAGGACTGAGCCGTGTTGTGCTATTACTGAGATTTACCTCTTTGTCGTTGTGCTGTCATGAAATTAATAGTAGATAGTCTGGCCTGGTTGTTAGCAGCTGTGTATTGCTTCAGGCAAATGTTGTGCATTTTGTGTTTTAGGAATGGGATGGTCTAGTAAGGATAGCCTTTGTCAGGAAAAACAAGACACTCTCTGCAGCATTTAAGTAAGTTATTTCTATTAGAGGTTTTTTCAAAGTTTAAGAGTTTATCTAATTGCTTGTTTCGCCTACAAAAATGCCTAGCAATCCTCCAGTCTAGTTCTGTAGCAAGCCTGGCTTCAACAACCATATTAATAAGACCATTCAGGCATCCCCATAGTGCAAGGTTGGACAGTTTACACTGTGGTCATGGAAATATTATACAGTGAAACCTTTACATGCCAAATAGGCAGCTGCCTTAAGAGATCACCCAATGTGTTCAGTACAGCTGCTTCATCTTTATTATAAAAACCTCTGAACAGCCACTCAAGTCACAACTTGTTTTTTAAAAAAACAGGTTTCACTGCAGATATAGTTAGACTTCTATATCAATGGTTGACTCACTGTATTGACTCACTTTCAGATCAAGTGCGGTACAGCAGCTGCTGGATCAGAATTATCGAATTCACTGTTCTATACATAATATTGTAAGTAGAATGATTTTCCTTTTTAATGTGTTAAATGTAACATACAAGGTAAGCTAAGTATAAGATGTAAAATTCAAAAGCAGCAAGATGGTACAAAAAACTTTCATCCAGAAGTTAAAACCTATCAGAACAAACATTACCTAAGAGTACCTTGAGAATAACAGAATATCTAAAATAAACAGAACTCTAAGATCCTCTAAACTATAATGAAGGTTTACATGAGAATTTAGAAACAAAGGAAATATTGGGATTCCACTGATGTCTCCAAGGGTGTAATTTACTCTCCTCCCCACTAAGGGCTGCTCAGACCTTGGCATAGTATAAAACCATTGACACTGCATCTATTTGAAAATATTTCTAGTGACTCATCTGCAGTGAGTTCGAGGTTGTTTACAGAAATCTAGAAACCAGGCATACACTGATCCATTTTAAAAAAAATTATTTAGCTCTTTTAATAAGATCTATTCCAGATCCTTAGAAGAGAATGGTGAGTCGGGTTAACTTCAGCTACAGCAACCTGTTATGTATAGAATTGTGCTTAACATCTAAAGTATTTTTTTGTTCAAAATATACACTAGTTCCACATTTTAATACTGGCTAATGTGGCATTCACTATGCTGTCCAGTTCTTTAGTCTTCCTAACTTGCATGGTGCTGCATCAAAACTTCCAATTTGCTCTGGGGATATACATTATTCAAAAATAAATTTCTCTGAAAACTCTATGATCTTCTCTTTGTGCATATAGAGCCAACCATTGATATAAAACAGTTTTTTAATTAGGTAGCTGTAGAACCTAAGTAGTCTAGAAAAATAACTACATTATCTGAAATATTTATCCACTGGTGGTTTTTATCCTGATTTTCTTCTTCCTGAGGGCAAGAAGAAGTGTATAATTTCAGGGGACTTGTGTCTGACAATGATTAGTTCACCTAACCTAGGATTCAGTGTTTGTCTGGTTGGCAAGATGGCTGTATCAGGATCAATATAATATCCATAATTTTAAATGTCTTCAATGTAATTGCTTAATATTTCAGTAGTTTAATATTGTTTTAAGGGAGGGTATGAAGTTAAGCTGGGCCACACAGTATTTTGTGTGTTTTGAATTCTGCAAACATTTAAACTCATTCTTTTGTATTTGAACCTCTTTGCTCCACGTTTTTAGTCTGTCTATTTCACTAAACAGTGCAAGATTCTGTATTTTAAAGAACCAGATAAATAAGGTGTTTGTTTAAAATTACACTGGACCTCAGTTGTTTGGGGGAGGGATAGTTGTTTTTAAGCTAATATTTAGCATTTTTTTGGGTACAGCTAACTGAGGGTAAATCAAGCCGAATTTCCAGGTTTTACTGTCACTGGTGGCTAATATACTTTGTGTTGATACCTCAAACCCAAAGGTTTTTATGCTATTATACATTTAAACTATTATAGATAAACATACAGGAACCAGCATCTTTTGCTAAATTCAGTGTGGATACGCTCAACTTTAAAATGGGTTGAGATGAGTTTCCAGCAGGTTTAAGTGGTAATAAAACTAGAACTAGCGTAGTGTTCAATGGGTGGTGGTTTCCCTTTTGGATGCTTAAAATCAGTTCCAGGCTACCTAATCAATACCTGCATGCTTGGCACAGAAAAGTTATATCTGCATTTAAAGTAGCACGTAGAGTTCAGACACTGCCCACCTGGCTAGCACAGGTATAAATAGCAGCGTAGCTGGTGAGGCACAACTTGGGCGACTAGAGTGCCCTACCCGCATGCTCTACATGCCCAAGCAGTGCCTCCCACATCTACACTGCTATTTTTAGTGTTGTAGTGTCCCACTGCCAGCGCCTTTCCCCGCCACAGTGAAAGGCTCCAGTGGGTACAGACAGCAGGAAAAGGCCCCAGGAGTTCCCTGCTGCCTCTCCACTGCAGGAGTCTTTTTCTGCTACACGTAGCTACACCCTGTAGTGATAAGTGTGGATGCAGCCTGCCTTTCACTGCCGCTTGTAGCTGCATGTGTAGTGCTTGCACTCTGCACACTAAGTGTAGGCATAGCCAAAGATGCAAGCAAAAAAAAGGGGAAATAGATGTATATTCTAGTAGCACCAGAACCTCTGATCTAGGTGCTGAATGAATGTAGAGGTAGGCATGGTTCCTGCTTCTTTCTCAGGTATATTCATACCTCCCAACATTCAAAGTAGCTAAAGTAGGTTGGATACTACCTCCAGGAACTGAGAAGACAGGTTGGGGGGACGGGGCGGGAGGGGAATTGCAGGGTGAGTGCAAAGCAGGTTGCTCTGCAGTGGCAGCTCCTGTTCTGCAGGGCTGGCTGACCTCAAGTTCCTGCTCTGAATACTGTGACTGGGACCCTGGCACATGGGTTGCAACACTGCTCAGGTTTAGCCCACCTGGGCCAAATCTGAGTGAGTGGTGTTGCAATCCTGTGCACCAAGTTGCAATGCCACTCACTCAAATTTGCCATCCCCACCCCTGCTGGGGGCCAGACCAAACCTAAGCAGTGTTGCAAACATGGACAGCAGGGGCCAGGTCACAATGCCTGGAGCAGGGAGCCTAGTCCAGCCAGTCACATGGGGCAGGTGCTGCTTTAGCTGGGGGTTTGTGTATCACAGCGGGACAGTCCTGCAAAACCCAGGCTTGTTGGACAGTCTGTGTATACCTTGATGAGAAAACGGCAACCTGAATTTTTATTCTTTAAAGCATTTTTCATCTGGAACGGTCAGTCACTTTGATGTATAGCAAAGCTTGGGCATGGTGCTTGGATACCTGAAGACTTTTTTGTGGAATGAACAAGCTTTTAAAAATCATTAATGTTGAAGAAATAACTTATCTGTATTGCAACTTACATTGACAGGAAATACCAGAAAACTTCAAAATTGCAGAGAAAATACAGATGGTTCTAAAAAATACAGGTTTCTCTGAAAAACGGGCTCGCTCAATGGATATAGATGACTTCATTAGGTAAACTTATGGTCTCTGAATTCCCTTCATACTTCAAACACTTATTGTGCTCTGTTCTAAAAATGAAGGCACATCTCTGGGTTGGATTCAGGGAAAAGTAGTGATATCCCAAACATTACTCTCTTGATATGAGATGTCAAACTTTTGACATGTTATAGATCCAATGAGTACATTACTGTAAATATAGGGGAAACTACCTCTTAGTACACTCTTTAACTCTAGTAGTCTAGGATGATTTTAGGTCCAACAATGAATATATATGAAAACAATGGGGATTCTGAATGGAAGACTGAGTCTGTTGTAAACTTATGTTAAACTTCTAGACTAGTAGGAATTTAAATTTGTGCTGTATTTAGTTGAAAACTTACCCTAGACTGGAGTTCTCAACTTTTTTCTTGCTGAGCGCCCCCCTCAACATGCTGTAAAAACACCAGGGCCCAGCAGGGGAATGGGAGGGAAGGGAACTCAGGGCTCCAGGCCAGGGGGGACTCTTGGGCATAGGTATAGTTTTACTTCTAATTGAGGGGGGCAAGAGCTGGCAGGGCTCAAGCCAGCTCCGCACAGCGGGGTCCAGAGAGGGAGCGCCACCTCCACCCCGACCTCACTCACGAGGGCACCCAGCCTGAATGGGCTGTGGGGGGACGCAACCAAAAACTATAATTCAAAGGGGGGACTCAGTTCAAAAAGTCTGAAAACCGCTCAGAGTGCAGGGAGGCAGTAGCTAGGGCTGTGTGCAGGCAGGGGAGTAGCTCAGGGTGCAAGCAGGGGCGTAGCTAGGCGCTGCGTATGGATGGGGTGGGGGGTCCCAGTGTGACTTTACCCCCCACCACCACTGCTCCTGGCTTGCAGGGGGGGAGTTCGTGGGCTTCAGCCTCGTGCCACTCCTGGCTTGTGGGGGGCGGCGCCAGCTATAGTGCTGGGGGCACTGGGTTTCAGCCATGGGGCTCTGCAGCCCCCCTGCAAGGGCTCGCAGACCCTCTGGGGCCACAGACCCCTGGCTGAGAACCGCTGCCCTCGACTCCAATTATCTCAGTTTTCTGTGAGGGGCATTATTTATAAATCCTTAAACTCATTATTACACATGATGATACCACATGCAGGCTGAGGGCAACAAAGCAAAACACATTTAATCAAATTTCTGTTGAAAAGGAGCTTGACAGTTGGATTACATAAGGCTGAGAGTAGTAGTTTATCACCACAGATGAAGATCCTGATCCCTTGGTATGAAGAAACAGATTCTATAGATTAAACTGCTGTTTACAGCATTCTGGAGTACCTAAATCTAATTCCATAAATTACATTATAAGAGTAGGACAAGTTACCTCTAATTTTCATCTTTCCTGAAGTCTTATACATCTCTCCCTTAGCCTCCCTTTGAGTTTCTAGGCGCATTAGACATCCTACAGAATTCTGAAACTGCGGCTGTTATATTAATGACCATGTGTTCTCTTGTTGCTTGTCATCAAATTAGGCAGTAGAAATCCTATTTTACGGTGTAGCTTCAGAATATTTGATACATTGTTTACTCAAATGTAACACAGGATGTTAAAGAAATGGCCTAGAACACTTACGTATAAGGAAGTACTCACTTGTTTTCCTTTCTATACTGTTATCTATTCATTGTTTAGGAAATGTGGCCAGCTAATCAGGCATTGACTCAGGTGGAGAGGAGCTACACCCAAAAGAGTAGTTTCTGCTATAACTAATTCCAACTTCTTGGCATAAGTGACTCAACATGGCTTGCTGTTGTGCCCATCTAAATCAAGTGCTGTTCTTTGGATAGTGAAGGTTAAACTGACTGGTAGACAAGGTTGCTCTCAAATTACATCTGTCCTGAACTTCCAAAGTTGAGTGCTCACTACTCGTCCTTACCATAAACCTACTAACAGCTCCTTGATGTAATGACTGAAACAGAAAGCAGTATTTTAAGACTTCTCTCTTCTTACCCACTCCCTTCATCTAGGTAGTATTTGAAGTAAGTGTTACTGTGTGAAGTACAAATTCATGTAAATTGACCATTTTAATTTTTCAGAGTGCTGCATGGCTTCAATTCAGAAGGCATCCATTTTTCATAGATGGCTGAATGGAGCATTACACATTCTCTGGGGAGAACTGAAATGTGACGTCAACAAAGGTGTTCATAGGAGGAAGAGCTCTCATGTTGAGAGCAATCACCAGCATACAAAGTTCATATGACTATTCTGCAATAATTGCTCAGAAGTACTTGTTTGAAGACAACAGCTGTAAAGGTGCTGTGTTACATTTTAAAATTGTAACTGTCAAGACTAAAGCTATGTGCCTTTTTTCCCCCATCAGAGCACTTTTTAAATGTACCCTATGATATGAAGTGGCTCCAAAAGCCCCAAATTAAACCCTTCCCTCCCTGACTTCTCCTGCCATTACAACATTCAGAATGGAACTCAAACCTCTGTTTGGCCACCACAGAACTATTTGTAGACTGGTGGCATGATGCCAATTGATGGGAGTTTAGAATAAATTAATTTTTAAAAAAAAAGATGAAGTGTGCATCTCTTTAACCTTTCCTTTCTGGTAGCTACCATAGGCCCTGGACTATTGGAGAAATGGCTGCTAGAATGAGCAGATCACCACTGTATATGTTCTAGATGTAGGGGCAGTTAACGCTCTTGGGCACGTTGGCTGTGCAACCTGATAGCAAGAACATGGTCGGCTTTAAAGAGACAGAACAGTTCTTTTGCCTGGTACAGTCCTCTTAAATATCCAAACTTGTTTGCAGCTGTAGTTATATCTTACTGATAGACCCTGAATTGCATTCAGAGGCAGGGAAGAATATACTACCATTTTCACATAAAAATCTTGCGTAACAATGCAGTTTGACAAACATTGTATGGTGCCTTTAAACTGCCTTAACCATACTGTACACTTAAGTACTCCATCTGTTATAGACCTCAAAGTGCTTTATAGGGCTGGGTAAGCAGTATTCTCCTATTTCACAGATGGTAACGGAGGAGCACAGGTTAAATGTCAGTGGCAGAGCTAGGAACAGAGATCACCCCACTGTCCATACCTCTTTCTTACACACATAACTCTAGGATGTGCAGTAACTGCACTGGCTTTTCACTTAAAAACTGCATACATTAAATACTATAACCTGTGTACATCTAGTCTCAATAGAGATCCATATACTTAAATATTTATCTCAAAACTGTATAAGAGTGCTATAGATCAGATGATATTACCAGATTACTATTCCAGGCAAGCAGGAGAGGCGGTTTCTTGCATAAGTTTCCCCCTTACATCTCCCTTTAAATTCTTAACATTGAATATAGGCAGTAAGCTTTGTTACAATGCTAGCTGCATTATTCCATTTTTGTTAATGAAACTTACAAAATGTTCCAAAAAGGTATTTTAATATTTAACATTTCCTAGTTCTAAAACTGAGTCTTTGCTCATAGTTTGAATTATAGGTTAAGGGCTACAGGGTCACACCATTAAGTAGCAGTTAGACAGTAAATGCTCTTTTGCTAATTGCCCATGCTTAGAGCAGTGATAGGCAAAGCTAGATCAGCCTTGGAACACAGATTCTATAACACCCTTTTCCCCCTACCAATGAGGAGGTGGTTGATGGCCTTAAGTGCAAAATCTGTAAATGCAACAGCTGGAGATGGAGATTTTCAGGCCTGGAACAGCATCTTACAAGGAACAAGCATGTCATTCTCTATCATAAGGTTCTATAAGTATGTATTGCTTCAGAGTCTGGCCAAGAGAGCCTTTATTCACCTTAGGCTAGCACAACAGCCCTCTTCTCCCAGCATGCAGAAAATAAGCAATCTATACAAAACTAGCAACGCCTAGCTTGACAAACCAATCTGCAGCCAGTAGCTGACTGGAGTAGCAGCAGCACTGGTCCCATTTATTTTTTTGGCAGGGAGGGGGAAGGGTCAGTAAAAACTAAGGTTTTATCACACACGCTTTGTTAGGATTTAGACTCTATTCTCTAACTTCCCTCTATGCAAGCTGAGACAATCGGCCTTAATTGGTGTGGTATCCTACTCTTTTAAAACCTCAAATCAGCAAGTGTCCTGATTTCTTATTATAAACATCCACTTGTACTCTTGCCCTAAGTGTATCACCTTTTGGAGAATGTGTTTACCACAAAGATCTCATTGGCTGTCCGTTATAGCAGAATGTTCTTAAGAAGCTACTCTCCCTAAAGTGGAAATACATAAGTGATCATACTTCTTTCCTTTCCATTATTAACCCACATGATTTCTTTTGTGATGTGAGGCCTAGTGTGGGAGACAAGAACTAGTCAATGAAACATTTAGCTAAGAATAATATTTCTCATCAGCAGTGATGAAAGTAAAATGTATTTTACATAGGAGAATTTTAAAAATTGGACATGGATAGGAGCAGGCATATTATCTAAAATACAGCAGATTCATACTTAAACTAGCTGCAGTTTCTCATGAAATTTACAACAATCTGAATAGCATCTACCATTTTTAATTTGCAGTTTGATGCAATAATCCATAATGAATCACATTTAGATGACATTTCAGAGGATCTTAAAACACTATATGTATTGCAAGACTCTTTACAGGTAGACAAAAAGGTTGTGACTTGCTGAAGGAACACCACCCACATTATCTTGACCTCTTGTATATAAATCTTCTACATGATATGGCTCAAACCTTGAGGAAAAGTGAGATTTAGATTTATCAATTCAGATCATTTTAATTAAAACTTTTGATTTAAGAAGCAGGGAATTCTTTTAACCTGCATCATCAGTTACTATGAACAGAAACACTTTTGCTAGTTTTACTTATCTAATAAAATTTCCTCTTAATTTTTTGATGGATTGCATTCTTAGATGAATGCAGTGAAAGATCAGTACATTTTGATATAGCTGTTTAAGAACTGAAGTCAGTGAAACAATACAAGTCTGTACAGGATGGTTATTACAATAAAACAAACACCCATTCTAGCACCATGTGCCTTTTAAGTATGATTTTTTTTTTTTAAATCAGATACATCTAATTTCAATAGATGTGATCACAAAGTAAATTCCTTCCCAAAGCAAATGCAAGTTTCATAGAAGTAACTTCTCATCTCTAATTGATGTTTCATTGTTTAATTTATTAAACACATTGTGTAAAATCTACATTGTTTTTTCAGCTTTCATGTTTACAGATAGGAGCTTTTTACCATGATGCAACAAGGGTCTCCCATAGCCTACCTTCCTATGGGAGTTACAAACATTAAATACTGAGAATCTCTGGCTCATTTAGCTCTCTTTTCATTGCCTTCCCTTTATTTCCCTTCAGTCCCAGCATAAATGGGCTTGTGTTCCAAAAAACAAGTTTAAAACCATTCCTAGGGTCTGCTGATATTAACTCATGGAATCTGTCCTGGAAACAGGGAGAACTCAGAGAGGGCTACAATTGTTTGACAAAAAGTTCTTACATAAAAGGGTTTTTTTTTCTTTTTCTTTTTCTTTTTCCTCTTTTGGACACTGACTGGCAAAAATAACTCAAGTGCCACCACCTAAAAAGTGCTGGATACGTATGGTGCTATTTGTGAGACTTCAGGTACCTGTGGGATTTATATCGCATTATGTAGAGTTTGTGCAGCCTATTGTGCAAATCCAAAATGATAGATTCACCCCACTTTTCAGCTGCTGGCACTGTACAAAGGGAAAAATATGCATTAGCTACTTTCTTTAAAGCAACAGTACTACTCCATACAAACTATCTGCAAACTACAGTTAATGCACATGTAAGTTGTCATGCTAGTATGTGAAAAGGTATTTTGTTTATGCTATTCACTGGATCCCTGAACTTTTATAGTCCTCCTACCCATACGTAGAGATCAGATTGCACCTTTATTCTAGACAGCATTTATCACACTTGTACACATACTGTATATCTGTATTATTCTAACATACAACTCTCCTCCATACTTAAATGTTACCTTTTATTATACATCAACTAATTTATATTGTTCTTTACAAAGAAAACATTAGCATTTTATAACCATTCTTTATGGTATTCAAATAAATCATGATTCCAGATTTCTACGAGGATGGAATGTCCAGCTGCTGTACATCCTGTGAAATGAACTAGTCACCCAAAAAAAAAAAAAAAGCTCACACAACATTAAAGATGTACACACAATAAAAGTAATTTACATTGACAAATAAGGAATGTCATTTATTAAGGCTGTGCTTCAGAAAGGACATTTAGGATCAAGTAGCCTTCATCAAGGCACAGAATGGGAATAGGTTAGCACAGCTATCTCTACAAGAGAAGTTATGTACAATCACTGATGAGGTGTGCATGCACGCAAACAATTTAAAACTGCACAGCTGGTCTTTGTAACAAAATTGAACATCATTAAAAGGAAATAGTGAAGTTTTTCAAGTCCACAGTTTTACTTCATTATTAAAAAAAAAATGGCAAAGATTTCATAAAATTCACAATTTGAATAAATGAAATTTTTTAAACAAAGTGCTTCACAGCTCTGAACCCTGCATGGTTGTGCTGTGCTGTCTGGTCTAGAAGCATTCTGGAGACATCATTGAAGTGTTTCACACAAAACTGAAAATGTCATTCAGGTGAAGGAGAAACTGGACATTTCCACAGAGACTTCAAAAGTTTTTACGCTTTCAAGTAGTTGAGTTCTTACAGCCACCGTCTCATAACAACTGTATGTTACAGCAGTAAGGGTTCGGGGGATCCATTAGCAGCAGAGGCCCATTTCAAAGGGCACGTGGTCTCTTCGGATTGATCTGTTTACTGGCCTGTTCCTCCTCTTGTAGAGCTGCCCGGAAAGATTTCACTTTATCTTAAAAAAAAAAAAAGAAAGAAAGAAAGAAAGAAATGCCACTGTGCTTGTATTCAGTGGGTGTTTTGTAGGTAAGTCTTGAGGGTGCAAGTATTTCACCAGCAAAGAGCACAAAGTTGTTGCATTCCTCCATACATGTGAGCAGAGGCTATAGACAACAAGGAGCCAGGGAAGATAATGGACATGTTTGAGTACATAAGCTCAAGTGTAATACTCCCTATATAAACAAGTTTCTTAGCAACCTATTCCCCTCTTAGGCCTTACTCCTGTTTCTAGGAAACTTCACAGTAGCACATTCAATGCAGAGTATGCTTCCCAGGCACTCCCTGTCTGTCCTTATCAGCTATACGCACAAAATCTCCAACTGAGCAGTACAGGATTAAGCCTCTAACATGTTTCTACATATTAATGCAACTTCCCGTGCTATCTTTAAAATCTCTGGAATTGGACTGGAGACCATTCTTTATACTGACATGACTGATTTAAACATCTAAATGAAAACAATACCATCCAGAATCCACTATTTTCCTGTAACCCAGAAACGGACTTTTGTGACTGCAGTTACACAACAAATGGAGACTTCCTCCACATTTATTTATTTCACTGCAAAACTCCAGAGAATTAAAGAATACTGGAAGAGAAGGGTGTCTAAAGGTAATTCTGTCACGATCTTCCTTTTCGCACCCTACAACACAATAATCCATAGATAGTTACACAGCTCCATCTACCAAGAAACAAGGAGAGAAGCCTGTCAAGTTGGGGCCAGTATAGAGAAACTAGTTCCAAAATCTCTGAGCAATAAACAAGAGTTGGAGTACTCATCACCATGACCAATACCCTCCAAGGGGAGGAATGGGAGAAGTACCAACAATTACTGGCAATAATTTCCTTTTCCATCTCTTGTTCCCCACCCTACAAAGAATTCATAGTCAGCAAGTGTACCAGGCAGTATGAATAGAGGCAAGTGTTTATTCTAAATAGCTATGCTTGCAGCACCTTATTTCAAAGGCAGCCTGTAATGATTTTGAAAGAGAGTGGAGTTGCCCAATTTGCTGCTTTACCAAAGCTATTGTCAATGTCTACCAACTTCTCTTCCTCAGAGGAAGCAATGGGCTCACAGGTGGCACAAGGAAAGTATAACATTCTTTTGTTATATCCGTTTGAGTTACACTTAACCCAACATACAGTGTTAGAGCAGGAGCATTAAATATATAACTCATGGGACACATCCAATAAATGCATTCATGTGGCCTGCAGGACATATTCAGATTGTGCAAAATCTAAAACTGTTTTCATTTTTTTTTTTCTTTTTTTTAAAAAGGAACTTCCCAACATTATGGTTTCAAAGAAACCCAATATATCCAAAACTAATGACTCAGAGGTGTACATTCACCCCCATTACTCTCACTGGAGTGACCAATTATGCCATGAGGAGTGGCTCTAGATTAGATACAGTTTGAAGAGACAGTCTGGGGCACTGAGAAGAATCTGCATTCTGATATGATTGAAAGAGAGGTTGAAAACAAGCTGCAGAGATGAAGGCTTCTGAGCTGAGAACACATTCGTAAGCAAGAGCTGTTCATAGCTGGATACAGATCTAAACTCTGGTGGGCAGACCTAGAAGAGTGACAATGTGAGAGAAGCAGTCTCCCCAGCCTCTGATATGCAGCTGGGAAATAAAGCAGCAGTTGGGAGTTAACTGGCAGACTATTTATTTCTCTCTGCCTTATTTTCCCTTTTCCTGCAATTCCATTTAGACAGTTTCCTTCCTTTGTTGTTTTGAATGGGCTAGGACAGAGAGATAGACAAAGAGAGAAAAAAGCTGGAGGACTGAGCATAGGTTCCAGACTTTCAGGATCCAGGGGGGCAAAGTGAAGAATTTTTCCTCTATACTGGTACTGACAGATTATTTGCTTCCTTGAGCCGGTGTAATGGAGCTATAGTGCTCTCTGTATTGAACATGGGTTGTAGGACAGAGGAAGAAAAAAATTCATAACAATGTTCAGTTATAGCTCATTATTGTTAGTTAGTCCTTTTGATGTATAAAAACCCACAGCTAGTAACACACACATAAATAGGGGTCTACTTAAGTCACGGAGAAATCACACATTTTTCACAGGTTGGTCATGGCATACATAGCAAGTTTCACAGATGTGTAACACATCTGTGAAATTTGCTATTTATGCCGTGACCAACTAACGAAAAATGTATGATTCCTCCGCAGCATTTCTCAAACTGGGGGCCCGACCCAAAAAGGAGTGTGACGTTACACTCCATATTCTTTATGAAAATATACTTATGATATGGATAGGACATAACAGATATACTTTATGCAAGATGGCTCATGTAAGATATCATTGGAAAGGTTATGATTTACTGAATGTGATTATCCAATTTGTATGCATGTATCATTTCTGTATCTAAAGTTAGGAATATGGACTATGTAACAATTACAGCTGGGTATGTATTTGGAAGACACCCACCAGACAACAGGCCATCAAATTTGATGGGCCATCAGGAAGAAACAACAAGACTGTGAAGATACTAATCTTTCTCCTTCCTGCGAGGTGTCCCGGAACTAGCTGACACTACTAGGTCAGGTGGTCCTGCCACCTGGTACTAAACACTACCTTGGACTTCTAGTAATTTTCCACTCACAGGAAGAGGAGGTCAAGTTTGGGAAACAAAAGGCTTCCCGCCTTATGTAAATTCTATTTAAGGCTGGGAGGGAAGGCATTCCAGACTCTCCTCCATGGCCTACCCAAGAAGGAGGACTGCTGAAAGAACCTGAAGGGACAAAAGAGACTAACCTGAAGGGAAAGGCAGGGGTGAGTCCAGACTGAGACAGGGGTCCAGTCTCTAAGAATAAATAACTAGAACTCTGAGCTACAGAAATTCTGCATTCTGCCTAATTCAACATTTAGGGTGAGAAATTACTTTTTGTAATCTGTTTCTTTCGTGAATCAAGCTTAGTTTGTGTGTTTTGTTTTATTTGCTCAGTAATCTGCTTTGTTCTGTTTGCTACCCCTTTAACCACTTTAAATCTGCCTTTTATAGTTAATAAATTTTGTTTTCTTTATATTAAACCCAGTTTCTGTAACTTCTAACCGGGGAGAGTGGGGGGAACGCAGTTGTGCATATCTTCCTCCACACTGAGGGAGGGGGCGAATTTATCAGCTTACGTTGTATAGATTTCTCTACAGCGCAAGACAATATACCTTTGGGTCTGCACTCCAAGGGAGGTGGACACCTGAGTGCTGGGGCAAGTCCCTTAAGCTGAGTCTTCCAGAGAGCTATGTCTGTGTCTTTCTACAGCTGTGTGTGGCCCTGCCTGTGTGCGTATGCTAGAGGAGGCTTAAGAGCCTGGCTCAGCAAGACAGGTTAAAGGGGGCCCATGCTGGCAGTACAAGTGGCCTCAGTGGAATCTCAGCACATCAGGTGGCATCTTGAAGGGGGGCAACCCATCACAGGGAGTTGCAAGCTTATTAGGGGGTCACGGTATTACCACCCTTACTTCTCCGCTGCTGCTGACGGTGGCACTACCTTCAAAGCTGGGCACCCGGCCAGTAGCTCTCACTCTCTGCTCTGCCTTCAGAGCTGGGCGACTGGAGGCCACATTTCATGGGGGAGACCAGATTCCACTGTCTGTGATGTGATTTTCACAGCTGTGAATTTGGTAGACCCCTACTCATAAATGGACAAAAAACACAGTCTTACCTCGGAGTTCAGTCAGAATGTCAATTTTTTGTTCTAGGATTGCTTCAAGTTGTGTAGCATAAGAATCCACATCATAATCTACTTCTTCAGCCATCTCTAGAAGAGCTTTTTCATCTTCCAACCATCGAATAGATTCCTGAAAAGACAAGAGATGCATGACAGCTGAATGCATTAGCCAGGAGACAGTCTGAAGGCAGACAGCTGAATTCACAAAGTCTTTCTGCTTTCACAAAGCTAGTTATACCCTTTTACTAGACAAACAATTTCATGAATTGTAACACGAATTCACTTCAGTATCTGAATTTTTGTTTTCTATGTAGCAAAACTGTAGGTTTTTAATATGGTTTATAATACATGGTTCCTTCATTCCAATGGCTGTGTCAGGAACCGCCAAAGATAGTGGCCCCAATTCTCTGCTACAGTCTGGAGCACTCAGCATAGCTGCAGGCAGGGGGGAAAATCACTGCTCGATGCCATCTTTGTAGCCCTAATATAAGGACACCATGCACTGAGCTAGACTGGTGATGCAAGTATGTGTGGGCTGCCCACAACTCCAAGGGACCATTCGAAGACCCCGGGGCACACCCCCAAGCAAGCTTTGTGGGAGGGGCCTGTGCCATAGGAGCCACTACAACAGCTCCATTCCACAAGAGGATTCCCCTACATCAGGGGTTCTCAAACTTCATTGTACCACGACCCCTTCTGACAACAAAAATCACTACACGACTCCAAGAGTCAAAAAACTCTGGGATAGCTCAGTGGTTTGAGCATTGGCCTGCTAAACCCAGGGTTGTAAGTTCAATACTTGAGGGGGCCAATTAGGGATCTGGAGCAAAATCAGTACTTGGTCCTGCTAGTGAAGGCAGGAGGCTGGACTCGATGACCTTTCGGGGTCCCTTCCAGCTCTATGAGATAGGTATAAGAGGGGGGACTGAAGCCTGAGTCCGCCTGAGTCCCAACGCCTCAGGAAGGGAGACCGAAGCCCAAGAGCTTCAGCCCCAGGCAGGGGGCCTGTAACCTGAGTTACCAGGGGAGCTAGCGAACAGGAGCGGCTAAAAGGGGAGTTCTGCGAGGGAGTTTAGAGGGGAAGTGTGGTGGGAGGGGAGCTAGAGAAACTTAACATTCTTTAAAACTTAAAGCCAAAAACACCCCCCAATAAATACAAAACATCAACCAAGGAACGAGCTTCAGGAGTAAAAAGATAATGCAGGCAAAAGTCCAGCAACAGAGTGGGGGCTATCCAGTTTATTGCACCCAATGCAGCATGTATGATTACTTGCCCTATGGGCAGGTAGTATATGTGTGCATTCGGTGCAAGGAGCTCCTGGCCTTCAGAGACTGTGTACAGGCTTTGGAGACCAGAGTGGCTGAACTAGAGGAGCTAAGAGAGACAGAGAGGTACATAGATGAGACTTTCCAGGACACAGTAGAACAGACCAACCCCCGGTCTGACAGCCTCTGTGCTGTTGAGGAGGTGAAAGCCTCAGTGAAGAAGAACATCCAACTGGAGCAGAGGGAAACGATCCCATAGTTGCGACTCACCACGACATCGTCTGGAAGGAATCCACTGTTGGAAGACAGGATACTGGGCTAGATGGACCTTTGGTCTGACCCAGTATGGCCGCTTTTATATTCTTAGGAGTCCTGCCACCCAGGGCTAAAGCCCTCAGGCTTCAGCGTTGGCCCCGTGTGGTGGGGCTCAGGCTTTGGCTCTGACCCCGGGCCTGGGCCCCACCAAGTCTAAACCAGCCCTGGCAATCCCATTAAACTGGGGTCTTGACCCACTTTGGGGTCCCGACCCACAGTTTGAGAACTGCTGCCCTACATTGAGGAAGACCTCTAGGGGCTGGTTAAACCAGCTTTAGGGCAGCTTTCAAACACTCTGGAAGTGCAAAGCTGCCCTAGGGCAGGGGACAATGGGGTTCACTGGCTTAAACTGGTCTATTCTGGAGACTACCCCTCTCCCAATGAGATTCTGCTGCAGCTATGATCAGCAGAAGCACTCCAGATGAAAACATACCAGCTTTCTCTTTTAAGCTGAAAACGGGGTTCTAGAGGATGGACCCACAACATTGGAATGAATTCTTTCCCTGTCCCCTATTCCAATCCTCAGTAGCCCAAACTGTTCAATCTTCAGGGCACACCACAAAACTCATCTACCTCAGGCTTTTGGGGAGGAAGGAGCTAGACAAGAGGTACAATTTTCAAAAGTGCTAAGTGACTTAGGAGACTAAGTTCCATTTTCAAAAATGACTCATGCAATTAGTCTCCTAAGTCCCAGTGGCTTTCAATGACAGTTATGCTCCTAGCTGGCTACATCACATTTGAAAATGTGACACTTTTGAAAATTTTCCTACAGTCTAATGTTTTGGGCCCAAGGTGAAGTTATTTGTATCCGCTGTGTTTTTAAAGTAAATTTGTCAAAGGCCCTTACAGCGCAGAATAGGCGCTTGATTAAATTGTTTGGGCAAATCAAAATAAATACATTTCCATATCTCTTCTAAAACCTACTATTAAGAATCTTAACAAAATATACGTACATCACCTTAAAGCTTTTTAAAAATACGTTATCTTTCAATGGCCATGAGGATTATTCTAATCAGACAATCTGCAAAGGAATATTTTAATAGGGAATTTCTAAATACTCATTTCCCCCAAAAGATTACTAAATTGAGCACTATCCAACATAAAGTTGGCAACATTCTTTAAACAAAACACAAAGCTCAATATTTTTAGGGGATTTCTGTAGTAAGAAAATCAGGGTTAACATATTACAACGTACATTCATAAGACAAAATATACCCAATATACAACATAAAAAAATCCCACCACCATCCATTCATAGGAAAAGTGTCTGGATCAGCAAAAACTAGGAAAGAATGTAAATGTGGGAAGTGCAATTTCCGCAACTAAGCAATGTAGCTGATGCAAATCAACCCTGTCATAGTTAAAGGTTGTCCACAAAATGCAGTACCCATCTTACCTACTGAACAACGGGAAGTGGGAATCCTTGGCAAACCACAACCCAGAAAAAGCAGATAGATGGTCAACATTTTGCTCAGCATAACCAGGACCATTTCTTTAGGAGCAGGTAAGTCAGGTTTCTAGCCTGCCTGAAGACTTTTCTTTACCTGATCTAGAGGCCTTGAGAGCTGGCACTTTATTCTTACTACTCATTATTTGTATTACAGGAGTGCCTAGGAGCACTGGTCACAATCAGGACCCCATGTGCTTGGTGATATTCTTCTAAATGGAGTGGCTTGTGGTGAAAGAACCAACCTACCTAGCTCCTGCACAAAATAACTAGTCATGCAACTAAGGTCTGTGTGATGAAACTGGCCTCTGAATTAGTTGGTCGTAGACACTGATGGAGGCATCCTTGTCTATAATCAGCCTTGGTTTGTACATATAGTCTTTTGATTAGACAGTCAAATTTCAAGCTCAAATTGTGGGGTTAGTGCCAAATAAGCTTCATCCCCAAAACACACAGCCACTAACACTGGAAGGCATGACTAAAACCAGAAAGGAACCAAAGCAGAAGAATTAACTCAATACTAAAAAAAAAAACAAAAAAAAAAAAACCAGTAACTGCTCTATGGTAACGAGACTTCTTTAAGACTATCAGCTTCTGAAAAGAAAACAACAGAAGTTACACTGGGTTTCACAGACAATATATCAGTGTGCTTCTCCTCTGCCACTGTGACAAAGGAGTTTGTGCTTGGGGGACATGGTGTATTATTATATATGATTCTGACTCTGTCTTGCCCGTGAGAATTGTGTTTAGAAATCTGTGAAGGTATGACTGCACTAGTATACCACGACATCTTCTGTCCCAAGAGTTTGAACTTCCCTCTGGCCAATGTGAGCTATTTGATTAGTACAATCAGTATTTTACCTGGAAGACAGCCCTGTGGTCTTCTACTACTTGCTCTTCCATTTCTACCATTTGTGACACAGCTTCATGGAAAGTAAACAACTGTGGAGAAACTTCTTCCTCCTTGAAAAAATAATAAAGTTTATTATTCTGTGATGAATTTTGCTTTAAAAATAATAAATTAAATAGGTGTTTCATCCTATCCCAAGATAAGAAAGGGAAATATATAGAAAGCTGTACTGCTGAAAAAGGGACTCAGGAGTGTACAATTTTCCACTTCTTGCACCTGGCTATACATTATCAGAAATTGGGGGAAGGGAGGGGGAAAAAGTAGCAAAACAAATGAAATTTCATTTATTTTTCATCTTTTTTGTTATAATTTTCCAAGCAGTTCTTCTACTGAGTAACAAACAAAACAAAACAAAACAAGAAGGAAACATGGAGTGGGAACCACAGAAATCATTAAGCCTATTCTTTTTACATATCTACTAGTGATCTGGAAGAGAAAGAAATGTTAATTAGATCCACAGATACTAAACAGGGAGATGTTGCCAACACCAGCGAGGACAGGGAAAGTAACACAGGATCTCAAGAAAGTTCAAATTAGATACCTAAGAATTTTTCTTCTGTGTATCCATACTCACCATTTCCACAAACGGTGTTTTACTTCAGTGTTGCAATTAAAGGGGCAGGACCAGACTCGTCACTGAAGAGGCAGGGGACCTGGCTACCTATTAGTCTACTTCTACTGTGCTCTCCTCTAGCAGAGGTGCCAATGCCTAAAAAGTCATTCCTGCCAGCACAATTGGTGTGGCCAATGACAGACTCAAAGCCAAGGAGGCAGGCAGAGGCGACTTCCGGAGAGCAAAAAAAGCAGTACTGATTTGCTTGGCAAGGTGCAGGACAGCTGTCCAGGACACTCACAGCTCCTTGTCTCTACCTAAGGTGAAGTAGGCCCAGCTGTGGCACACTGCGCCTTTGTTATGAAAGCAGACTCCTAATGAGGAGCCCAGAGTACTATCCAGCAGGCAAAAGCAAAGCAATCAATCTGGAGCTAAATTAGGGCTTGTCTACACCTGGAAGTTTACCAAAAGACGTATTCTGGAATAAGAATCGGAGGGGTAACCATGTTAGTCTGTATCCACAAAAACAACGAGGAGTCCAGTGGCACCTTAAAGACTAACAGGTTTATTTGGGCATAAGCTTTCGTGGGTAAAAAACCCACTTCTTCAGATCTGAAGAAGAGGGTTTTTTACCCACGAAAGCTTATGCCCAAATAAATCTATTCTGGAATAAGACCATCCACATGGCATTTTATACTGTAATAATGATCATTATTCTGTAATAATTATTCTGGAATAGCTATGTTATGTCCACAAGTTTCAAAGTATAGACAAGCTCTCAATCATTCTAAAGTATTCTCTATGCTCTGTAGCTCAAAAAAGATGATGGGTCAGGAAACCGCCTGTAATTAAGGACATGGGTTTTGTTCCTGAAGAGAGAGTCAAGCCCCATCCTAAGGCAGCCTCCAAACTATAGTGCTGAGGGAAACCCAATTGTAGCAGTGAATTTAGAAACATGGGCATAAAGCAAAATAAGATAAGCATGGAAAAATGCACACTAGCAAGCCTTGTGGGGAAGAAAATCACTTGAAACAGCTATTTGCATGAAAGGAAAATATCTGGAGTAGTAATACTGAGAGCCCTAGAAGCAATAATGGAAAGAAAGGGCTTTACAGAATGCTGCCAGTTGCCTAATATGGGATGAAGGCATGCTAGGAAAAACTATCCGGAGAAAAGCAGCAACTTCTAAAACAAACAGGCAGTGCTACTGAAGTGTCCTTAGCAGCAAGGAAAACAGAACGAATCTGAAACAAAGCAAACCCCCAAAAACACATTTTTAGCATCAGCATTAACTTTATGACAATTTGAAAGAGTCCAGAGGCTAACTATACTCAACCAAGTAGCTAGTAGCCTTATAAACATATATTACTCAGGATTTGATCTACTGTTGAATTCAAAGACAATATCATACACCTCTACCCCGATATAACGCGACCCGATATAACACGAATTCGGATATAACGCGGTAAAGCAGTGCTCCGGGGGGGGCAGGGCTGCGCACTCCAGTGGATCAAAGCAAGTTCGGTATAACGCGGTTTCACCTATAACGTGGTAAGATTTTTTGGCTCCCAAAGACAGCATTATATCGGGGTAGAAGTGTATATACACTCGCCTAAAATGATGAACGCTACTTACATTTTGTTCACAAAGAAGTTTAAGATCATCTCTCTGAGGTGAGCTCCCTACAGCCCACTGTGTCTCTAAATCATCAATTTGATTTGGAGCATGGTGTATAATTGGACGGATATCTCCTGCAGCACTAGGATCAACCGTCAGTTCCTTCACTCTACAATCATAAAAAAAAAAGATTTTATTTTAAAATAAATGATGCTCTACGTAAAATAGCAAAAATAAATTAAAGCCTTATGGATTCAGATGCAATTTAATTCATTTAATAAAGGTGATGTCAACTTCACAAATTTAATGTGACTTTAAGGCCAAAAAAGGACCATTGTGATCATCTAGTCTGCCCTTCTATATAAACACAGGACACATAATTTCATCTATTTCATCAAGGCCAATAACTTGTTAGAAAAACATCCCGTTTAGATTTAAAGATGGTGACTGCAAGACTGGCTTTGTTATAAACAGGTACAAGGAGGGAAAAAACAACCCTAACCATAAACATTTAAGAACTGTATAACAAGTCAATAATAGTCGTAATCGTTAGTGTAAAGATAGCTTCACAGATTGTACACCAAAATCTGGCCAATATATTTCTCTCTCTTTGTGTGCATCTTTTTGGTTAATAAATGATTCCACACTTTTTGCCTTTAAAAAACAAATCTGTTTACTCGCACTAACAATCTAGTGTCCACAAAGAATGGACAGATCATTAATTAAAGCCAATTTCAATTTTGAGATTCTTAGAAAAGCTGAACATTAGCAAAATGAAAACAGTTTACAAAAGTGCAGCTGACATCATCCGTTCAAGCAAGGATGTCCACTTTAAAAAAAGTTTATGAACTAAATGAATCCAAATTTACAAATAAACCAAAAAAGGTTAGACAAATATCCTTCAGTAATAATTAACCTTAACAACTTGCTAATATGGAGTAAAAAAAAAAACAACAACCCCAAAACCCTCACACGTATATGTAGGATTCACTACACTAATGAAAAATAAGAAGATATTACATTTCCTTTTATTTTTATCAGGTAATAAAATTCTAAGACTTAGAATTACTCTAAACAGACTTATGAGAACCAATCCACTAAATCTACAAAGGTGACATTACCATTTTTATGTATGAAGGGAAAGCAAGCCTGAATATGAAATATTCAAATGTTTCAGAAAGAAAAATGAACAAAAAATTGGGAAGATGATTGCAGACCATGCAGTACCGTCACCTGTCAAACAGGACGAAAACAAAGTATGTGATGACTCAAAGCAAGGGAATAAATGAAGGTTTGGGTCTGTAAAATTATACAGCTAAACAGAAAAACTTAAAATAAAGATTCCATGTATAGAATGAAGTAGACCTGGTGATCGAAGGAGGAAAGTCGTCATACTCATAGGAAGGAGAGAGATCAGAGCGACTGCCACTACTCTGTGAGAAGGGAATGTCCGAAGGACTAATTCCAAATTCCTTTACTCTGCAGCAGCAAGATACAGCAGCATATTAAAAGAAAGTGTTCTTGTAAAGACATTAATTAAAATGACAACTTTTCATTTAGCATTCTCCTTTATAGTTTTGAAAAGAATGAAACAAATGAAGCAGTTCGTTTTTAAGATAAAACATGTTTAGAGACAGTATTGAGACATTTAGGCCTTCCTCAAATTTGAGTTTCAAGCATGTTTCTAAGAAAATTCAACTGGACAAATTCTGCTCATTTACAGCAGTGTAAATTTGTAATAATTCCACTGTCTTCAGTGGAGTTATTCCGGGTATACATTGGTATAATGAACAGAATTTGGCCCGAGTTCAATATTCCATGGAATTGCTCTTTTCAAAACATCAAGTGACTACAATTATAATTACTTCAAACTGCATACTACCCAGTTTCATGCGTATTGTAAACTGCATACACATTACTATTTAATGTGTCTAGAGTTCATATAATATCCGCAGGAAGTTACTTATTTATAAATTGATTAGCGCTGTCAAGTGATTAAAAAAAATTAATCGTGATTAAGCACGTTGTTAAACAATAATGGAATACCATTTATTTAAATATTTTTGGATGTTTTCTACATTTTCAAATATATTGATTTCAATTACAACACAGAATACAAAGTGTACAGTGCTCACTTTATATTTATTTTTATTACAAATATTTGTACTGTAAAAAAACAAAATAAATAGTATTTTTCAATTCAGCTCATACAAGTACTGTAGTGCAATCTCTTTATCATGAAAGTTGAACTTACAAATGTAGAATTATGTACAAAAAATAACTGCACTGAAAAATAAAACGATATAAAACTTTAGAGCCTCCAAGTCCACTCAGTCCTACTTCAGCCAGTCGCTCAGACAAACAAACTCGGTTACAATTTGCAGGAGATAATGCTGTCCGCTTCTTGTTTACAATGTCACCTGAAAGTGAGAACAGGCGTTTGCATGGCATCGTTGTAGCCGGCGTCACAAAATATTTACGTGCCAGATGCACTAAAGATTCACATGTCCCTTCATCTTCAACCACCATTCCATAGGATATGCATCCATGCTGATGATGGGTTCTGCTTGATAACGATCCAAAGCAGAGCGGACCGATGCATGTTCATTTTCATCATCATGGAGTCAGATGCCACCAGCAGAAGGTTGATTTTTTTTTTTGGTGGTTCGGGTTCTGTAGTTTCCACATCTGAGTGCTGCTCTTTAAGACTTCTGAAAACATGCTCCACACCTCGTCCCTCTCAGATTTTGGAAGGCACTTCTGATTCTTAAACCTTGGGTCGAGTGCTGTGGCTATTTTTAGAAATCTTACATTGGTATCTTCTTTGCATTTTGTCAAATCTGCAGTGAAAGTGTTCTTAAAACAAACGTGCTGGGTCATCATCCGAGACTGCTATAACATGAAATATATGGCAGAATGTGGGTAAAACAGAGCCAAATACATACAATTCTCCCCCAGGGAGTTCAGTCACAAATTTAATTAACACTTTTTTTTTTTTTTTTTTTTTTTTTTTTTTACAAGCATCATCAGTATGGAAGCATATCCTCTGGAATGGTGACCGAAGCATGAAGGGCCATACAAATGTTTAGCATATCTGGCACATAAATACCTTGCAACGCCAGCTACAAAACTGCCATGCAAACGCCTGTTCTCACTTTCAGGTGACATTGTAAATAAGAAGCAGGCAGCAGCATCTCCTGTAAATGTAAACAAACTAGCGATTGGCTGAACAAGAAGTAGGACTGAGTGGACTTGTAGGCTCTAAAGTTTTACATTGTTTTGTTTTTGAGAGCAGTTATGTAACAACAAAATTTACATTTGTAAGTTGCACATTCATGATAAAGAGATTGCACTACAGTACTTGTATGAGGTAAATTGATAAACAAAAGAAATAGTATTTTTCATTTTTACAGTGCAAATATTTGTAATAAAAATAATATAAAGTGAGCACTGTACACTTTGTAGTCTGTGTTGTAATAGAAATCAATATATTTGAAAATGTAGAAAAACATGCGAAAATATTTAATAAATTTCAATTGGTATTCTATTGTTTAACAGTGCGATTAATCACGATTCTTTTTTTAATCACGATTAATTTTTTTGAGTTAATCACGGGAGTTAACTGCAGTTAATTGACAGCCCTAAAATTGATATGAAAATGACACATTGTTAAAAGAGCATTAAGAGTTAAAATGCAATGGCAAGTGCAAGATTTAAATGTATGGACAAAGTCTACAAATGTAAGGTACGTATTAGATTTTGGCATACAAAGACAAATATAATTAATACTTCTGCACAGTATATGGGTCTCTCTAAAACGTAAACCAAGTTCTCTAAGAAACTTGTTACAGAAATATTAAAAACACATACAGGCTTGCAGTGCACTATGTTTGCAGAACATAATAGCATCACAAGCACAGGGACAGTTTTATGTGCTTGAAATAGAAAACAAATTAACTGCCTCCCCTCAATTATGAAAAAGTAAAGATCTTCAAGGATCTCATATGTTTACTGCTGAACATTTATTTCAGAGTTCTTGTTCCAGCAGTATACTCAAATATACAGTAAATTTAAAACGTTTCTTAGATCTACAAAGATTTTTTTTTTTTTTTTTGAACTCTGGAAAACACTATGCAGTTGAGAAGTCCCGGACTACCCATTTCTACTCATAAGCCCAATTCTTCTAAAAGGAGTAATACAAAAATAAGAGAAATTCTACCTCCCCACTTCTTGACAGTTAAAATATATGCCCAATGCATTATTCTATGCATTTACAGATCAAGTTATCAAGTTTAGAAGAAAACTTAAATTTACAGGTGACAAAAAATCCTGTTTGTATTGCATACTTCTGTACTTCTGTCAAAAAGGTAAAAGTGATTAAATTAAAGCAATACAGGATATCCATACTCAACCAGAAACATGTAAAAAGCATTTTTGGTTTTTGAAGGGAAGAAACAATTTAAAAATAAAAACAGAAATAGTGGGGAAAAGAACGAATCTAGAAGGGCTGGTCTACACTTAAAAGTTTGAGTGTTATAACTATATCAGTGAGGGGTGTGATTTTTTGCTGATACAGGCCTTGTCTAAACCTGCATTATGTTGATACACATGGCAATGAAAGACTCTGGCAGTGGAGAGGGAGCACGGAAAGGTCCAACAGCGGGGAGCTGTCAGAGTCTTTCCCTGCGGCAGGGAAAGGCTCCAGCAGTGGGACACTACACTGCTAAAAATAGCAGTGGGCATGTAGAAAGCCATGCAGGGAACACTATGACGTTGTGCTCAAGACACTCAGAGCTGTGAGCAACTGAGTTACCACTTTGCCTTAGCAAGAGTGAGAGCTTTGCTGTTGCCAAGCTGTGTGTCAGTTCACTGACACATGAACCTGTCTGCCTTGCCAGCCAGCTCTTCAAGCTCTGCCAGTCAAAACCTTGCCTTGCAAGTAACAATCAGTGAACCCCATCTCCCAAAGTCCCCAGAGATGTCTCCCTGAAGTGTCCAGTCCCTCTCACTGGACACACTCCAAAATCATTAGAGTCACTGCATCCAAAGTGACAGAGCGATAACAGTGGCTCACAGCTCTGGGTGTCCTAAGCAAGACATCACAAGCATACCCTAAGGTTATGGCCTGTTCATACTCTACTCCCCTAAGCAGTGCCTCACTGTATGCCTGTGCTAGCTGAGCATGCAGGGTCTGTACTCTACACACCGATGTATATGTAGACATACCTATAATTACATCAGTAAAAGCCCTAGTACACACAGTTCTACACCAGTATAATTGCATCCACACAAGGGACTTTTTGTGGATGTAATTATACCAATACAGTTAAAGCAGCAACGTTTTCGATTATAGACCAGCCTGGAAGCTCAGGTTCTGAAAAGCAATACTGTGCCTTTCACAGCAAGGGGGTCTCAATTCCTAGTGAAAAAGTGTATACGCTACAACTGACCATCTAGGCAGAGGTCCTCACGGAGACTGAACCTGTCATCTTACCCCAAAAGGTGACACCTCCAGAACAGGACTGAAGCATATTGGTCAGTGTGAAGGTGCTTACACACTGTTGTAGTCCTGTCTACCAATAAATACTGGAATTCAGTTTCCCGTGCTGTTAACTTGTTACCTTTCATAAGCATGAAATTAACCTCAAATAAAATAAATGCTTGGATCAGTCTTTTGGTCTGTGTTTTAGAAAGAAATGCAAGCATACTAAAAATAATTAGAAAGTGCCTAAAATAATTGTGTCACACAGTAACAGAATACCACAATTCAGAGATCTAATACAACAGCTAAATTAGCTATAAATAAAATATTTCCCATACCTATTTGCATATCTCAGTGTATTTAGAGTGTTTTCACAGGATGCCATCCCTGGAGAGATAGTAGCAATCTGGAGAAAACAAACCATAAATCAACAAACATTTTGTAAAAAGAATAACATTGCAGAACTTAATAAATTTACCTTGCACTTCAGATTTCACATAGATTAACACATTTTTAAGGCTAGAAGGGACTATAATGATAATTTAATCTGACCTCCTGCATAACACAGGCCAAAGAAACTCACTCAGTAATTTCTGCATCAAGCCCATAATTTCTGGCTGAGCTACAGCACATCTTTTAAAACAATGCCCAATCTTGATTTGAAGACTTCAAAGTGATGGAAAATCTACCACAATCCCAAAGTAAATTATTCCAACGTTTAGTTACCTTTGCTGCTAAAAATTTCCACATTATTTCTAGTCTGATTTTGTCTAGTTTCAGCTTTTCATCACTGGATCAAACTATGCCTTTTTCTGCTAGATTAAGGAACTGTCTACTAGCCGAGCTCTCTCCCCCATGTAGGTATGTGTAGACTGTGATCAAGTCACTTCTTAACCTTCTTTTGGATAAACCAAATTGATTGACTGTCTATCACCTCTCCCTATAAAGGTATATTTTCCAGACCTTAAATGGTCACCCTGCTAGCCAGGGTGAGGCTTTGATGGGGCCGGGAGCAGTGGAGACACCCTCAGCAGGTGTGAGGGTATGAGATCTCAACTGGGAACAGCTAGGGCAGCGCCCCAAGTGTTCCCTTTACTTCCCCCTCCCACTTGCCTTTAGAATGTGTATGGGGGGGAAGGGAAGGAGCTACTTCTCTCTCTTTCTTCCTCCTTACCCTATTCTTCATGGTACAGGGCATGGGGAGAGGATATCACTTTCTACATCCAGCCCTGACCACCCACCACTGCTGCCATTGGGTGGTGAGGGTGGTAACAGGACCTGGTGATTGGCTGTGTTTGTTGCCCTGGCAAATAGCCATTTGGGGCCTCCCGTTTCAGCTCCACCCTTAAACTAATATAATGGGTCTCCTTTGATCCCAGGGGCTAGATCACCAATTTTGGGATCTGGAAGAGATTTTTCCAATTTGACAAACTGCCATATGGGTTTTCACTCCTATCCAGCATCCCTGTGGTCTGCTCTGACAACTACTGTTAAGGATACCGGATTTGCTAATAACAAATGAAACAACTTGAAGGTGCTGTATGTCACTAAGTATTTACTTAAGCACCCTATATGAACCACTAACATTTACTAGACCCGTGGTGCTCTTCTGATGTGGTACAGAACCCCATACAATGCTTGGGGTCTGATCCAAAAGCCTACTGAAAGTCAGTCTGTCTTTCTGCAGCCTTTAATGAACTGTGGATCAGACTGGGGGGAGGGGGAAGGGAGGGAGGAATTACCACAAACTCCATGTTTTAGGAAAATTGACAAAACAGCATTAAACACACACACTCGCAGATGTTATTGCCATGAGGAAAGCAGTTTTTTGACATAAGAGAGGAAAGGGGCAGGATGCCAGAAGCTCGAACAGAGGTCCCCTGAGAGCTTCTGGCATCCTGAGAATTCCTTTCAAGGATCTCGCCACTATGGCTCTGGAAAACACCGATCTTACATGAATGGGTAGATGAAAGGCTGAGATCACCAATAGATGTCCCTCAATGAGCTAAGTGTAAGTCCCAACAACTGAAGATGCAGCAAACAGTCCAAGATATCTTGGACACTAGCCAATGTCCGCTGAATTCTGCAGGCCAATGACCACACAGTCAATCAGCAGGAACGCTCTCGAACACGTACAGTCTATTAGGTCCATAATGAACTCCATTTTCTGAGTAGCGACCAATGTTGACTTTCCTGTGTTGAGGATGTGACCCAGTCAAGTAAGTGCACAGTGATGCATATGAGAGGAAGGATTGGGAACTGGTAAGGATAGGGATTGGTGGCCAGTAGGCACCAGGCCAGGGGCCCCCCATCCCGACCACAAGACGAGTGCCAATCCTGGTGCCTGTAGTGCCCCATAAATGGGCCCTAATGTGGGTCAGGTGATGCAGAACAGGAGAAAGATCCTGACCACAATGCTGAGGAGTCTCAGGTTTCTGAGGATAAAGGTTAAGCTAGTCCTCAGGGAGCAAGTAACCGGTCTAACTCATCTGTCACCCAGAACGAGGCAGGGATCGGCGCCAATAATGGAAGCGGTACCACCAGCATCAAGTACACCAGTGCCAGAAACAGTGTTGACCCGAAGTCAGCAGTGGTACTGAAACACCTGCCAGTGCCTAAGTGGAGGGTGGTGAAAGCCACCACTGTAACATCTGTGTTGCTGACTGCAATGGTGTCAAGGAGTTTCCTGGTGCCGAGTTCCTTGCACCGAGTCCGGAACTGGCCCTGGTTCCACAGGCTGTGGAAGGGGAACATTGGGCTGTGGTGCCAACAGACCCAAGGGTTCAGCAGCCTGTCCAGCCAATGGGCTATCAACGATGCAGCCCTGGCAAAGTCCTGGACCAAAGGAGAGGTTGGGACAAAAAGGCAAAGGATGTCTGTAGCCCCTGGTATGCCACTGATGTGGAAACAGTTACTGCCAGCCATCAACAGATGCCCTGAGGCCAGAACTGGAGTCAACAGTACAGGGTCTCTAACCTCCCAATTTGGTACCCGGGAGCGGTTAAGAGGCACTCGGCACCATCCTGCGCACCAGCACTAACCCCAGGCTAGTCAACGCTCTTCCTGGAGGAGGCAGAGGAGACCCCATGAGACCTGGAGTGGTCTCAATAGATGTTATGCAACCTTTTCCTCAATGCATTGGACAGGGAACAGCTCCTCCATCTCTCTGGAGAGGTGCCTGCTCCAGTGTGAAGCAGAAGCACTCTCAGAACCTGAGGGTGACCTCTGATCTGCGTCTCGTAAAAAGTATATTAAAAAATTTAAATGGGGGGGGGGGGAGGATAGCTCAGTGGTTTGAGCATTGGCCTGCTAAACCCAAGGTTGAGAGTTCAGTCCTTGAGGGGGCCATTTAGGACAAAAACTGTCTGGGGATTGGTCCTGCCTTGAGCAGGGGGTTGGACTAGATGACCTCCTGAGGTCCCTTCCAACCCTGATATTCTATGATTCTATAAGGGCCTCTGTGTCAAAGCATGCTGCAGGGCCTGTTTGAGCAGGTGCTATTTTAGGCGAAGATCCCTAGCTGAATCCGTTTTGTGAACCATCTACAGATCAAACACCACTCCTTGACATGGGCCTCACTCAAGAACAGCAAGCACCATGTGTGGTGATCGTTGTTAGGGATCGCTCCGCCACATGATGACAATGCTTAAACCCCAGAGAGGGCATCACAGGGGAATACTTAACTAAATACAACTAACGCTAATCTAACCAACATTAAGGGTACTACTAACTACATACAACTAGAAAAAACACTAAAATAGGGAGAAGTTATGAAGTTAAGACCACACAGACCTCTGACTCCAGCCCCGAGTAGTAAAAAGGAACTAAAGAAGGTTGGGGCAGTGCCACCTCATATAGCCAGGGAGGGGCTATGGCCACAAGGCACGAGCACCACCCCTCCACAGGTAGAGCAACGCAAAATTGTCCGGCTCTGGTACACACACACCTACTCAAAGAACTGTTCTCCATTTCAGCACTCGTGTGACCTGACAGATGTACTGATTTAAGGGATTCATTGTGGTCCCCAATTCAGGACCACACATGTGCCTGTTTAAAGTTAAATATATGCTTACATGCTTTCCTGAACAGAGATGCTTTTCTGAATTGGGAACTTTATCTATAGATAAATTTAAATTGCTAACGAAGTATCAAATAAAGAGGTCTGGATCCTACTCTTGTTTCAATTTCAAATTAAGTATCAAAGTAAAATACTGCAGCTCGCAGCATCTTTTCAACATTCAGTAAATTTAATTATGCTAAAATCAGGTACTAGTGGCATAACTGTGTCCTAGCTCTTCCATGTTATCTAGTTTGCTCCTCCAAGTGCCACATGAAAAGGTAAACATGGGACTACTCAGGGCAACTATGTCTATAATCCTTCACAGTAACATTTTTCTGCCAGTCCAGACAACAGCAGATTGAAACAGATGAAGATTAGTGTAGTGTAGTGAAGATTGCGTATTGTACAAGAGCACAGGCAATCATCCTGAGAAGAAATTCTCCTATTTCAGAGAATGGAAAAATATGGGGGTAGGAAAGGCTGGAAAAGTCTAGGGAGTCCTGCTATCCCACACCAAATTTAAACCTCTAATATTAGTACATACTGGTTGCTAAGAAAAACAGAGAAAAATTATTCATTTAAACAGATCACATGACTGCCACAAGCTTTTCTTTATGAATTACTATGGGACCTAATAAACAAGTTCTGCAAGTTTCTAAATCCTTGCAAAGCCATTACTGTGTAAAGGGGGTATCAGGCATTAGCTTGCATCAAGTTGTGTTCAAACTAAGCCCTCACCTGACAATTGTTCCAATACCTCAAGGGAGCTGAGTAACTGAGTTTTGTGAATGTACTACTGTATCATTCACACTGTTCTAAATACAGCTTTGCATTTCTTTACACATTCCATTCTTAAAGAGTACCGAGTGAAAAAGACATCAATAACATCACACACAGCAAGACCTTCTAGTTTTTCTTTCATTCGCTAAAATCAATCTATTCAGAAGGTATTTGACAGAGGACTACATATGCTGCAATATTTAGGTATAACTGAAAATTTCCACTAGAGAGACAAGGCCAATGACGTAATATCTGTTGTTAGATCAACTTCTGTTGGGGGAAAGACAAGCTTACACACAGCAGCTGTCTTTCTAATATCCTGGGACCAATACTGCAAAAAAAGTTCCCACTAGTACTTTCCAGGTAAAAGTTAGCAGATTTCTTAAAAACATCGGGCACCTTTCCTCACTCCATTAGGTTACCGTTTTTGAGTCTTTGTTCCTGAACTACACCTCTTCACTCTACTCTTTGGTAGGATAAAAACCTTTCCCTATCATTTTGGAATGGCTACATTTGGAGAACAATTCTGCTCTATATTTCCTTTGGAAACATGAACCTGAAATCATTACCAAACGCCCCGTATTTCTAAATTCACATATCACAAATGAATGAGATACACAGACATGAGAAAGGAGAGACAAAGACATTCAGTTATATATACAAAACCAACAGGTTCTTAGTGTAATATAGCGCCAAAGAAGATGCTCTGTAAATATTTATAATGTATTCAGGTCTCAAGAGGAATTATTCACCTGTTGTTGCCTATTGTTTCATTACTTTAGCAAGCTATAATTTGACACTCTAGTTACCTGCCATGTACTGACAACCATCTTTGCACATTGATTTGGAAGCAGACTGACATTATGGAGACAGTAAATATCATTGGAGAAGACATGCTTGTTCCAAGTCTCTTATCAGGGTCTTATTTTCCTAAACTGTTACCCTTAGCTTGGTCTTACTCAGCGGAGGACTGCAAAACAAACTCTAATTTCATCTGTTCAGTCTTTTCTGAGCTATTCAAGCGTGAAAAGAATGGTTACTTAACCTTATAGTAATAGTGGTTCTTTGAGATGTTGTTGCCCATGCAGATCCCACTCTAGGTGCTCACATGCTCCATGAACGCAGCAAAATCAGAATATTTTGAAGAGCAGTGTGTGCTGGGCCCCATCCACACTGTATATGTGCCTCCCTGGATATGAAATGCCTCAGCAATCCCTCAGCTCCCTCACTATTTCAGAATCCCAGATAAGAAGACTGTGGGAAAGCAGAGATGGACAGCACATCATGGGATCCATACAAACATCTCAAAAACCAGTTACTATAAGGTAAGCATTTTTTGCTTCAAGTATGTGTCTGTGTGGATCCCACTCTAGGTGGGATTGAGGAGTTCTGACTGTCACTTAACTAAAACAACTGACACTGCTCTATCAAATTTGGTATCTGATCTTGCAGCCAGGTTAAGGGCATAGCATTTAATGAAATTAAGAGGATTAACTCTACGTAGCTGCCTTGCAAATTTCAGACACAGAAATCCTAAAGCATGGAGAGGATGCTGCTTGTGCTCTAGTGGAGTGAGCGCGAATCTGTGAAGAAAATGGTATATATTTCAGCCATACGATCATATAATAGCAGACAGATATACACTGTGTAATCCATTTGGAAAGTCTCTTGAGAGGAGATGGCAAAAAAAGAAGGGGGGGGGGGAGAGAAGACAGTATAAAAAAGGGTTTGTCCTGTCAACTTAGTATATTATAAGGCCCTCCCAAGTTATGGAATTCTCTCTCCCCCTGAAAGGTATGGAGTCTTGGGGGGAGAAGGGGAATGGATAAATTAGGTCAAATGAAAGACTGACACAACTTTGGGAATCAACTTGGGATGAAGTTTTTATACCATCATATCTCTGTGAATGGATGTGTAAGGAGGGTTAACTACGAAAGCTTGGAGTTCAGTTCCAACTGATGTAATGGTAACTAAAACGGCCATCTTGAGTACATGAGTAAACATCACTCCGAAAGAGGCTCAAAGGGGGGGGCTCCATCAGGTTTGTAAGGATAATGTTGAGCTCCCCACACTGGAGTGGACTGGTCTACACTGAAAAGTTACATGGGTATAGTTACGTCTCTCAGGGGTGTGAAAAATCCACAACCTGAGAGATGCAGTTAAATCAACCTAATCCCCAGTGTAAACAGCACTAGGTCAACAGAAGAATTCTTCTGTCAACCTAGCTATCACCTCTCAGATACGTGGATTACCAAAAGCAATAGGAGAACCCCTCCCATCACTGTAGTAAGTGCCTACACTGAAGCGTTACAGCAGCTCAGCAAATGCAATGTATGAATAGAATGTGCGGACTGCACATTCAAATTAATGCCCCTCTGTATTAATTTGAATTTACAGTCAAATTTGTTTGACTGTACATTAACAATTAATGCTCTGCTTCCTTGCTTTTATAAATACAGGAGATAAAGGGCAAACAACTATGTTAATGCAACACTAAGACTTAAAACACAGAAGTCAGTCAATTCAAATATTCCCACAGCAACTAACTTTGCATCATTGCATAAACCTAACTTTTTTTGTACTTATAGTTAATTTGCTTTAATGTAATATTTTTGCAATGTGGCATAATTAGAACCATAAAACTTTTCAATTTACTGGCTTCGGATACATTTAAGTATCACCCATAACATTGCTTTAAGATTTTTTTTAAGAAGAGGTAGATGAGATTTGGCTTTATTTAAAAATACAGTGCAATGTGAAATTTTTGTAGCAGAGTTTTTCTCTAATGTTTTTATTAAATTAGCAGTAAGAGCCAGGGGTATTGCTGGTTTTTGACTCATTACCAAATACATCTTATTTCAGGATCTTCAAATATTTAGCCCTTAACATTTGTAATCAGTAAGTTACCCAGTGTTAGTGGAAATACTGTTCTGCAACCATGACCTTGTGGTAATACTGTACACACATTTTAAAAGTCTATCACAGTGAAGGCATGCTACTTTAACACATATTAACAAGTTAAATTACAGTGGTGGCTTTAATGTGAACAGCAATTAATACACATTAAAGGCAGTGAGCCTTATATACACTAGTCTTTTCAAACATGTTAGCACGCGTTAGTTAAAACATGCTAACATTGCACCTTTAAATCCTAATCCAGACAGTCCCATAGGCATATCTCGTTGTGATTTAGTCTACCTTTGTTACTTCAGAGGGCCAGTCAGTTTGGTATAACCAGTACAACTTCTAGAGCAGTCAAAAGCCAGGGAAAACGGCTTTACATTCCAGTGCTCTCTCATATACTATGATTAATAACAACAATCATAATAATATATACTTACGTTTATACACACACATCCCTCAATATACCACTTAGATTAGCAATAATACAGTATTTACAAACTCAAAGAGGATGCCCTTACTAAAAGTCTGGAGCTATGCTGATGCTCCTTTGAAGCTGAAGATTTTGTTGGATGTTTCCAACTTCCAAATACTCAAGGTACCGCAAGAAAACTAGAAAGGGTACTGTGCCAGCAAACCAGAGTTCTGCTTCTCAGAGGGTCGCAAGGTAAGATTGCAACTTCTCCTTCCGAGCTCTGATAGCTCAAAACAATATCTTTAAGCAGATCTTACATCTGTGGCTTTCTTTATAGCGAAACAGGTCCCACTCATAATTGTCCACATTGAACATCTCTTTTTCAACTCTTGAAGCTTCTGGATCATATTCTGATTTCCTACATACAGTAGAGAACATTTTAAACACTAGGCCTATTAAGGCTTAATACTAAAAATTATAACAGAAAACCTAATAAACTATAAAAGGACAACTGGATAAAACAATCCATGAATTCATCGTAAAGAGCTTTTCAGGCTCAAAGAACAGCCCTCCAAGGCTGATTTGTGCAAGAAAAAATGAACTAGTGGGTATGCACTAGCACATTTCAAGAACCTGATAGTCATGTATTCACGTACATACAAGATGTTCCTTAAGATGGAAGTTTATGGATAATATACACAACCCACATTTGCAAAAATGTTTTGAACTCTAATGGCAAATTAGAACATTTGAGACAGATTTATTTCTCTTGTAAACAAATCTCCTTACAAGAAAAGATCCTCTCACTGCCAAAAGACAGGATAATTGGGGAAAGAAAAAAAAAAAGTGAAATTTTGATAAAGTATTTTACATGATCAATAAAATGAGACTATTTTCTTTTAAAGTATTACTTTTTGTTTAAAAAAAAAATCCATATTCTAAGGCTAAAAATACTTGAAATCTTATGCCTCAGCAAATCAAAGGTGTGTTTGTATTAGCTGACAACCCATGTGTTCTAGCTTATATACCGCATAAGGTGTTAACTTTGCACATATACTAAAATTTTAATCAGAGTTGTAGTTATGATAAGAACCATAACTTACAAGTTCCTGACATCTGTGTGTGTAAAATAATCACAAAGTTGCTCTAGCAGTTTTTAGAAGTTCCTTCTTTTAATAAATTAATTAATTAATTAAATAAAAGACAAGGACACACACGATCATGGTATTCTACAGTCAAATAAATGTAGTCATTACATTGCATACTCACATTTTTTTCCCACACACTAGGACTTTACGCCCTTTACATAGAACACACTGTGCTTGAAAGTGTAAATTCTGAAAACAGCAGTGTACACAGTCTTAGCAGAAAGGTCTGCAAGTTTGTTGCATCCTTTACAATGCCATTTTAAAATATAGGGGTAAGAAGAAAGACAGCATCAGATGTTTCTCAAGACTGGCAAGCCCTTTGCTACACTCTCTGCATCAGTTTCAGTTTTGCACTTCCAGTAGAGCACAGTACATTAAGTTGATGTATTAGACTAGCGCATGTGAACTGAGTGCGTCACCAATGACATGATCTAATTCAGCGATTCTCAAACTGTGGGTCGGGACCCCAAAGTGGATCACAACCCAGTTTTAATGGGGTCGCCAGGGCTGGCATTAGACTTGCTGGGGCCCGGGGCCAAGCCCGAGCACCACCACCTAGGATGAAAGCCAAAGCCCAAGGTCTTCAGCCCTGGTTGGCTGTGCTCAGATTACAGGACCCCCGATGGAGCAGAAGCCCTTGGGCTTCAGTTTAGGCCACATCCAACTTTGGAATTGGCCCCCCCCACCCACAGGGCAGTGGGGCTCTGGTGGGCTTGGGCTTCAGTCCCCCCTCCTGGGGTTGTGTAGTAATTTTTGTTGTCAGAAGGGGGTCACGGTGCAATGAAGTTTGAGAACCCCTGATCTAATTCATAACATCAATGGTTGGGGAGTAAGAGGGTCAGAAGAAACAAAGACTATTTCGAGGGTAGGAAAGGCTGACTAGGGTTTGTGGAGGTGCTGAACAGCTGACTGGTCTGTCCTAACTATCTTAAACTATATTTGATAATATGTTACTTCACAAGTGGTGCAATTTGTACATATCTGGAACTTTCCCATTTCTCTGCTTTGTTAAAAATGAGTAATTTTCCAATTGCTTATAAACCTGGTTTCTACAAATGTTTCCACAATCAATCATACAGAATTTTAAAAATAAATCTTTAAAAAAAAAATAATCTAAATGCAAAAACAGCATACCAGACATAACTGCTACAAAACATTTTTTCACGATCTTAAAAAAAAACCCCACAGCCAAAAATATTTGTTTAAACTTGCATACACAAAAAATACCCCAAAACCCAACATCTTGTCTTTAGGTGGACAATAAACATGAGAAAATTCAAAATAAAAAGTTACGTGCCTGAATAATATGTGGCTTATAATGAAAGGGTCTTGACATTCCTAATTATGGGAATACTGTAATTATGTGGTTGGAAAACAAACAAACAAAAAATATCATGCAGTCAAATTTCCACACCCCCACATTCAGAGGCTCATTTTACAGTGAACATATTTCTGAAATTAAAAAAAAAAAAAAAATGAACGTTTCATCCATAATTAAAGCACAAAGAACTGATCAAAGAATCATAAGAACCACTCCAGCATTCTCAACGCAATTCTCAATGCAATTAAAAAAAAAAAAAAAATACTAAATTCTTCTCACAGATGTCACAAAATTATAAAAATTAAGCCAATTCAACCTGGGAAATCAGGAAAATAATACACAGATATCTATGTAGTACTCAAAAAGTGGTATGATTTTAATCAGAACTGCACTCTGATTCAATAACTCTAATTCCTGCATGTATTCATATTCCTATCTGTTTACTATTTTTGATTTAAACAAGTTTTCACCACTGTTACCACAGCAGATCTAATACAGCTATGGTAAAGTGAGTTTGGTCTATTCTGGCTTTGCACTAGTAATAAAACATGTTAAAGAAACTAACTGTAGGGCCAATTTCTGCTCATGGAAAACAGGCACAAGTAATGGAAGACTAACTTGCAGAATCTTTATTACTAGTGCTCATGCACAAGCCAGAAAGAACACAACTCAGCTTTCTGATTCTGGGTGAAATTAGTTGAGTTGGCTGTTTGGAGGAGGTTGGGGGGCAGGGGGGGGGGGGAGAGAGCACCACATTTCCATTTATAAATTTAACGTTTGATCCAGAAGTTATTGAGAGAGAACCGTTATGGAACACAAAATGTCATTTTTACTAAATCGATTTCACAGTAGAACTGCACTTGAAAGGTAAAGAGAACCTTTGGTTCTCCTAATCTGTTCCCTCTGCCAATTTGGCAGAACAAGTCCTGCTTTTCAGAATGAATGCTGGGTAATGATATTGCACATTGATGTAAGTATGTCTCTATCCCCTTCTTTAATTCTCCTATACTAACTTCTCTAATCCCTTTCACCTCCAAGCAGACTATCCTACAGTCTGAGTACTTGATACCAGCTCTGAATTTATCTTTTTGTCAGGTCAGAGACTCTCATGCATTTCCCCCCATCTTTTCCAAGATTCTGATACTACTGCCAAACACATACACAATGAAGATATCTGGCTGGGGAGAAGGAAAAGGGGGAGGAAAGATGATCTCTAGGTGTCATGCCATATGTTGGATACAATCAAGTTTAATATACATTCCATGGGTGGCGTACCTGAGCCCACTTATCCACTGATGCTTTAAAAAAAACCCACACCCCAATCTGGGTCTATGCTGGTTATGTGATATGTATGCAACTCTTCATCCTTGTAACTGATACCTGTAATCCCTAATAACTCAAGCCAGACCCCAGATTACAGTACCTTCCCTCTTATCTTGTGTATATTTAATTTTAAACATTAACTTTAAATAAAAATTTTAAATCTACTCTCTCGGTAGCAAGTTACCAAGACTAACCATAAGATCACTAATAGGCAGTTCCTGTTCTCTTTATTAGATTGTAAGTGATATATTGATAAACAAACTTACCATACAGGTACGGGAATTTTCTCCTATGAATGAATCTCTTAGCACCTGAGTAAGTTTGCTTGCTCTGAATGGAGTATGAGGTTTATTTCGGCCTAAGGCTCTAATGCACTCCTGAAAGAACAAACAAGTTTATGTTCTCCTCATAATCAAAGCAAAAATATTACAATATAAATGCAATCCACATACAGAAAATATAAGCACTGGATGATATGTTGCTGTACTTTAAATTAATATTAAGTTAATGTTAGGCATCCACCTTCAATGAATGTAATGAAGGAAGTTCAGAATTAATACTAACGGTTTGTATAAACTCAAGTTGGGGGTGTAATTTTCATCATAGGCAGACACATGCATACTAGCTTTGATCAAGCTAACACACTAAAAATAGCATTATAGCAGTGGCAGCACAAGCAGCATGACAGGATAGCCACCCTGAGTATAATCCCACCTGCTACCCTAGGTACTAAGATGGATAGCTCATTCTGCCATCCAGGCTGCCGCAGCTATCAAACATGCAACTATTTTTAGCATGCTTGATCAAATCTAGCATACACATGTCAACCTTAGCTAGAAATTACATCTCCAGGTCAAGGGCAGCCAAACCTTTAGTCTCCAAGTTCACAATCACAGCACTGTAGTTATGCGTTGAAAGACAAGCACATAACCGTACTTTGTGGAGGAAGCGTGGACTAGCAAGGAAACATGTTAGGATTGTGAATCTGGAGTTCTAGGGAATTCAGTGCATTCAAGGTTAGGTGGCAGCTATGCAAGGGTTTTGAGGATCTCAATGGCCCCTAAATGTTGGACTTAAGCACAAAATCCCTTTGTGGATCTAGCCCCCAAATGCAGGGCCGGCTCTGGCTTTTTTGCTGCCCCAGGCAAAAAAGCCTCCGGCCGCCGCCCCCCCCCCTCCCAGCGCCGCAGGGGAGGGTGCGGGGGGAGGGCGGCCGGAGCCCTGGGAGGAGGGCGGAGTGCCCGGCCGGGGCTCCACTCTCCCCGGCGGCCAGAGCGCCGGGGGGGAGGGCGGCGAGCCCCGGCCGGGGCTCCGCTCTCCCCGGCCGGGGCTCCGCTCTCCCCGGCGGCCGGGGCTCCGCTCTCCCCGGCGGCCGGGGCTCCGCTCTCCCCGGCGGCCGGGGCTCCGCTCTCCCCGGCGGCCGGGGGGGAGGGCAGCCGGAGTCCTGGGAGGAGGGCGGAGTGCCCGGCCGTGGCCCCGCTCTCCCCGGCGGCCAGAGCGCCGGGGGGGAGGGCGGCCAGAGCGCCGGGGGGGAGGGCGGCAAGCCCCGGCTGGGGCTCCGCTCTCCCCGGAGGCCGGAGCCAGAGCACCGCGCCGCCCCCCTCCAGATGCCGCCCCAAGCACAAGCTTGGTGGGCTGGTGCCTGGAGCCGGCCCTGCCCAAATGTCACTTGTTAATAATGTTGCCATCCCATGCTTATGTTAAGAAAATCTTTATACCATATTACCAAGTAATTTTATGTTCTATATCATGCTTGTTACACAATAATTAACAAGTAGAACTATAGTACAAGTGTCCGCTTAAGCATTTAGAGGAAACATTTTAAATGCCATAGCAATCAATTTATCAATTTAGTGGACAAGACCTACCTACACAAACACTCATCTTATTAGAGACTGTTTTTGGTTATATGAAGAATAATAAATGAGAAGACTTCCATCTGCTCAAATAGAATTGAGTGAATTTTATTTACCTTGAGTGCTAAAAGGCTCTTGTTAATTTCAGCACCTTCCAGTCGTGTTTGCCTATCAGCACTGGAAGTATCTGCTCCTCTTTCATTTCCAGCCAAATCAATCAGAGAAAATTTACCATGCAGTTTCCCTTTCCTTCTGAGAATAATCTGAAACACTGCATGGCTCCGAGATGAATGTGCATTTGCAGATGTCTGACCAGATGTTCTTTAAAAAAAAAAAAGGGGGGGGGGGAGGAGGAGAATACTATTTAGTGCACATGAAGGACCACACACACTGAAACATCCTGTAAATTAGCTCTTCAGGGCAGGGAAGTGAAGTGTTGATAGTGCCTAGCATGTTGTGGACACTACCAAAATACAACTTTACAAAAACAGTAAAATTACATATATTGCTCCATCTCGTCTACCAGGAAAAAGGGGGGAGAGAGAGAGAGCAAGCATGAAAGAGAAAGAGCAGTATCCAAGCATTTTTCCCTCCTCCCACCCCCCAAATGTATAATCAGACTGGATCCTAGAAAGAACATTTTGATCTTTTGAGAGCAATAATCATGGCAAAAGACTATTTTTAAACACAGTAAGGCTGGATTTAAAAAAAAAAAAAAAAAAAAATGTTACAGTTAAGAATCTCTGTCATATAACATAAATGTATACTGGCTTTTAAAACCTAAAAATCTGGCAGTATTCCAGAGTATTAACAATGTGACATTAAGACAGTAAGCTGGTTACATAAATACATACAGTTCACAGCACACAGAAAATTCATCTCAACTCCTCTTGGCAGATGTAGATAACCAAACAACCTTTATCCAAAAGGAAGGCAACAGCACAACTGTAGTCAATCAGCTCAAGAAAAGCTGTATTGTACAGTGTAGAAAGCTAAGACTTTGAAAGGACAAACACACACTCTTATTATGGCAAAAGTGTTCTGATTCACTGTAATTTACACTGAAAAACTAATTAAAAACATAGTAGATACCTGCAGCTGTTGCCTATTTCAATAAGCTTGAGTACATCTTCAACACATTTAACCTCCCGTTCATGTAATCCCACCACTTGGACCTGCTGTTTACCATCCTCCAGCACCCTTAATTTGGTCTTCCTGTTCAACAAGTCAAAAACCTTAAAAAAAAGTAGGTATAATAAGAGGTCTTTAGGACACACTTAATTCTAAATAATAATAATAAAATTCAGAATAATTCAGCCAAACAAGTGATTAGAAAAATGCTCTAAATATCCATATGAAAATAAAATG
Source organism: Emys orbicularis (assembly GCF_028017835.1). Lineage (NCBI taxonomy): Eukaryota > Metazoa > Chordata > Testudines > Emydidae > Emys > Emys orbicularis. The sequence goes on along the minus strand of NC_088688.1, from coordinate 39,245,015 downwards.
AGAAATCCTTCTGTGTTCTGTTCAGAACCCTTATGTGTTCTCTGAAGATATTTTTCCCAAATCAAGAACTTGCACTTACCTTCCCACTGTAAATCTCAAAAAATGTTGCATATACTTGAAGTTCTAACTTCTTATAGTTTGGCTTCTTTAGCATTAAAAAGACATCTCGAGCTGTGAATAAATTTTCAAATATACAGAAATCTAGTTATGCATTTTCATCTAGTCAAGAATCTTTAAATACACAATTGTCTGTCTTATTCACATGTCTCTCTTGCATACATGTTACAACTATAATCAGGTATTCCATTCTGTAGTGAGGAGGGATTGCCTCCCTCAGAGATTGACAGGGAGGAATGGCCATATGCCCCCTGGTGGGCGGAACCTGGAAGGCCATGCCCACTCCACCAGAAGCAGAGGGGCGGGACAGGAACAGGAAGTACAAAAGGTGGGCCCTGCAGCTCAGTTGAGCTGGAGCTGTTGAGGAAGACGTATACTTCCAACCTGTTGCTGGAGCAGGAGCGTGCAGAAAACCACCACTGTCCCGAGGACTCACCAGAGCTACCGGGATTGCCACTGGTGGTGTACCCTGGGGAGATGGAAGATGACCCCAGGATTTAGGTACACCCCAAATGAGGGTAGGACGTAGCCCAGGAACAGCCAACAATAATCCAGCTGCTTTGCTGCCTGAACCCAGGTCAGCGTGTTGCGGCCGGATCCCTGCCGACCTAGTGGCAGAACAGTCCGCCACTGTTCGGGCACAGGGCTGGGACCCGGTGAAGTATGGTGGGCCCAGGTCCTCCTACTACTCCATCTCTGGGGTGGCAGCCTCCCCACCTTAAGCCAGGAGACCTGTGTTAGTCTACCATCTGCCAGAGCTAGGACCCTAAACCCTTTATTGCTCTGCCCTGCCTGAGGGCCTGGGCCCCTAGATTATTCACTGTTCTGCTCGGCCTGAGGGCCAGAGTCCCTTGTACTATTTGGGTGCATCGCCCTGCTTGAGGGCTTGAGCCCCGACGACAAAATACTGTTCATCCCAGAAGGCCGAAGCTCTAGAGACAGCTAGTTTCCCCCTTTTACAAATTACTGTTTTAAGTGTGTGACAGCTAGGAGGCATGGACTCCCTTAGAGATTGACAGAGCAGGACGGCCACGCACTCCTACACATTCTTTTCAGGAGTTGGTATATTTGTCTTAAGAATTCCTTTTGGAGTTAAAACTAGCAAAATATTTTGGAGAGTTACAGAAGCGCCCACAAATGGGAAGCTCAATTCCTCAGCCATTTATACTTTCTTAACTACACTGATACATATATTGAAGTAAATAAAGTTTACAAGCTTAAAAGCTATTGGTGCCTCCCTTCTATAACAATGCAAAATATGCAGGCACTTAAATTAAAATGGGTAAACTAGATTTTTCTACTTTCTGTTTATCTCCAGCAACTCGTAAGAAAATACATGCACGCACCTGATTACTTACCTGCAAGTGCATAAATTCCTTTAGAACAATCTTGGTTCTTTCCTGAAAAGTCACCACCCATAGTCTAAAATAAAAATGGCAGAACATATTTATTATCAGAGACACGAGTTGGGTGAAGTAATATATTTTTATTAGACCAACTTCTGTTGGTGAGAGGGACAAGCTTTCAAACTTCACAGAGCTCTTCTACAAGTCTGGTTATTTAATAAGTGAACCAATTAAGTGAAAGTGTTGACAAAAAATTGTACTGTGGATAGATTGTGTTATTGAGCTTACAAGAATTGCTTACATGGGTTTTTCCACTGCCTGTTTGCCCATATGCAAAACATGTGGCCATTCCCCTTTCAAATATGGTCTCCACTAATGGTCGAGCTGTAAACCTTAAATCAAAAAAGCAGAAGTATTAGACATTTTTCATTGAAGTTTAGCAAAATTAAATGTAAATCCAACATTTCCCCCCAAGAACTCAACATTTTTTTTCCTAAACATTTTCCTAAGTATTTGTTCAATAAGTTACTGTTCGAAAGTTAAGCTAGGAATGACTGTCTAAATCAAAGGATTAAAACAATCTTTTAAACAGTTTATTGTAGTTACGTATACTGACAGTGGATTTGCATTAATAGAGTAATTTCTGATATAAATCCCTAGTCAAATGTAACCGTCACATCATGTTTTCTGCCTAGTAACCAATACTTACGCAGGAGCTCCAAGGGAGATTTTGCAAGCTCTCCAAACCCCTAACAACTTCTTTGCAGTTGAATTCTCTAATAGATACTTCCATAGCCAAGAGACATGGCAAAACAAAACTATAGTCACACATTAGCCTCTCTCTTCTACAACAACCAAATCAGACATGACACAGCAATACTCCCATCAGTAGAAAAAATATAGGAGTCACTTTAGATGAAAATTGTGTTTAGAATGGAATTAATTTGCACTCTGGGGGGGAGGGGGAGACTGTATATTAAGTGACTATTAGAGATACACAAAGGTGTTTGTCCAGGCAAATACCTAAGTACACAGGTTTCCTAAGTTTAAGGGAAGGCCACTGAAATTTTCTTGTTTCAGTTGTTTATTACCTGCCATGGGTAAAAAGACAACTCACAGAAGGAAAGAGCATTTTAAAAGTTTAGATTATAAAGGATCAGTGAGGAAGTACTCTTGAAAAATACATAATTTGCTATATTTAGAGGGCATAAATTCTTTGTTTGTCATAGGATAGTGATCCCTTTTGAAAAGACTGTTTTCAGAACTCCAATTATTGTCAACCTAATTTACCATAAAACGGAGACCTACATTAATAAAAGAAGAATAAGCCCTTATAACTGAGTAGATTTGGGCACAGGATAAGCTCAATGGAAAAGAGCCTAACAATTATACAGTGTGTAATAAGCACTAGAACAGTTAAATAGCTATGAGCTAAAAAGTAAACTTTTTAGCTCATAGCTGCATTGAGCAGTAACACCAAATCCTGGGAATAGCCATCTATAGATATTCTCTCCTCCCACCCTCAATTTCAGGATCTTACAAAAACACCACTTAAAAAAAACAAAAACAAAAAAACACACCATTCTCTATAGCTAAAAAAAGTTGTACTGCTTAAGAACACTTGCTAAATTTAGAAAAGCTCTAATTTCTTACCCCAAATAATACTATTTGTAACTGAGACAGCAGGTTTTTAGCTGATGCTTTCACGGTGTTACGAGCACAGGATCTGCACACGGTTCACAGGACTGCATTATTCATGGTAATTCTGCATGTGTGTTTTTGAATGTGCACATTCTGGAAACCTGGGTCCCTCTTTTTAAGCACCGTACAAGGATATAACTAGAATGCAAATGTTCTGATGTCAGCTCAAGACTCCCTAAGATGGAGCATGTGAGTAATTGCTGTCCCCCATTCTGTGCATCAACTATGAAAGATTATAATTAATTATAATTATAATTATCTTGCTTCTTTGGGTGGGGAAAATGGTTACCCACCTTTCGTAACTGTTGTTCTTCGAGATGTGTTGCTCATGTCCATTCCAAGTAGGTGTGTGTGCGCCGCATGCACGATCATCGGAAGGTTCTTCCTTAACGGTACCGATCGGGTCAGCTCTGGAGCCCCCTGGAGAGGCGCCTTCATGGTCATTTATATAGGTCCCTGCCGACCCAATGCCTCTTCAGTTCCTTCTTGCCAGATACTCCGACAGAGGGGAGGCAGGTGGGTCTTGGAATGGACAGGAGCAACACAACTAGAAGAACAACAGTTACAAAAGGTAGATAACCGTTTTTTCTTCGGGCGATTGCCCATGTCAGTTCCAGGTAGGTGACTCCCAAGCACTCCCCTGGAGGAGGGATTGGAGTTCACTGAATTGCTCACTGAAACACTGCTCTACCAAACGCGGCATCATCTCTAGCCTGCTGTGTGATGGCATAGTGCGACATAAAGGTATGAACAGACGATCACTTTGCCGCCCTGCAGATGTCCTGAATGGAGACCTGTGCCAGGAATGCTGCAGGTGAAGCTTGCACTCTCGCTGAGTGCACTGTCAATGCTGGGGCTGGTATCTTTGCCTGGTTGTAGCATGGCCTGATACAGGCCATGATCTAAGAAGAGATTCCTTGGGATGAGACCGGCAGCCCTTTCATTCTCTCAGCAATGGCAGTGAAGAGTTTCGTCGACTTCCTAAACAGTGTAAAAAGCCAGAGCCTGTCTAACATCTTGGGAATGGAGCCTGCGTTCCCTGTCATTTGCGTGCAGCTTCGGGAAGAACACTGGTAGAAAGATATCCTGATTTCCATGAAACTGTGAGACTACTTTAGGGGGAAAGGACAGGTGCAGCCGCAATTGCACCTTGTCTTTATAAAACACTGTATAAGGTGGCTCAGACGTTAAAGCTGCCTGGGACGGTTGGGGTTGAAGAGCTGACTCCATTAGAAGGAGCTTCAATGAAAGTCCCGCTCCTTCTTAGTTCTGGGCTTAAAACCCCTGCAGATCTTACACCTCTTTGACTGGTGTCCCTCTCCGAAACACTTTAGACAGAAATCATGTGGGTCTCCCCTTGGCATGGGCTTCAGGCAGGACCCCCATGGCTTGAAACCTTAAGACCGAGGCATGCTCCGGTCCCCAGGACGGGAACAAAATAGTGAGGAGGTTAACCCCCAACTAAAATTTAACTACTACACTTATCACTGACTATAACTTTATCATTAAGACTTTCAAGCCTTTTACAGAGTGAAAAGGAGATTCCACTAGGAAATCGCTAGCTAATGCAAGAGAGGAGCTGCTTCAACGACCATCACTGGCGGTAAGAAGGAACTGAAGAGGCAGCAGGAACCTATATACACAACCATGAAGGCACCACTCCAGGGGGCTCCATAGATGACCCGACGGGTACTGCTAGAGAAAAACCTTCCGACGATCATGCACGTGGCATGCACACACCTACATGGAACTGATGAGCAATCATTTGAAGAAGAAGAATGGTTTCTAACTAGAAGCTTTATAAACAAACCCTAGATTAATTCAAGGAAAATGTTCTGTGACTCAGCCCTTAGATTCCGCTGTAAGGGAGGCAACAGGGAGAATAAAAATAGACTAGATAAAAGATGGAAGTAGGACAACTTTGTCCATAGGCCAGCATATTCATATATTATAAAGCCAGAATGGACCATTGTGACCATCCAGTCTGACCTCCTACATAAAGTCCATAAAACTTCCCTGAATGAATTCCTGTACCCAACAGACTAGTAGCCCAGATCATAGACACCGACTCTGTGGGTGCTCTGGAGCTGGAGCCCCCACAGGGAAAAATTAGCAGGTGCTCCGCCCACCGGCGGCCAAGCTTCCCTCTCTTTGCCTCCTTCTCCACACACACCCCCAGCGCACCACATCCCCACTCCTCCCTCTCCCCCACCCAACCAGCGCTTCCCGCACACACACACACACCCGTCCCCTAACAGCTGTTTGGCAACGCTTAGGACTTTCCGGGAGGGAAGAGGAGGAGTGGGGATGCGGCACGCTTAGGGGAGGAAGCGGAGAAGGGCGGGGTCTTGGGGTAAGGGGTGGAATCGGGGTGGGAAGGGGGCAGGGCTGGGAAAAGGCAGGGTGGGGCGGGGACTTTGGGGAAGGGTGGAATAGGGGTGGGGTGAGGGCGTGCATAGGCAGGAAGGGGCAGGGCTGGGGTCGAGCACCCACCGGGCAGAGGGGAAGTCAGCACCTATGGCCCAGATAATTAAGTTATATTAGCCAAAATCAAAGAAACAAGATCTCTCCATCTTGTTACTTAAGCACAAATTGGTAATCAACCAGCCTTGGAGGGAAATTCCTCATACTAAATGATACAATATTGCACAATTGGCTACGTGTATTATAGGAGGCTTTTATAGTCTTCCCAAGGAGGTAGCATTGGCCACTGCCAGAAGCAGGATACTAGAACAGATGAACCGTTGGTCTATTTAATATAGTAATTCCTCTGCTTATGTATGCTCTTCCTGAATTAGACCTCCAAGATTAACTAAACATGGAAGATAATTCCAATTTCTTTCACTCTTTCGTCAGAAGAAAGCACTAACTCTCTAGAGGTTTTGAAGAGGTCACAAATGCCAGAGACAGTGCTTTAGAAAAAGAAAACCCTAGATTAGATAGGAAAAGCTTGAAGATTCCTGGAGTATACTTAATTTGCTAGGGAACACCAACTATGCAGAAATGGGGTCACAAACTTTCCTTTTAAGTGATAACAATATTATTTCCCCTCCCCTGGCTACTTGTTACAGAGAATATTACTTCATGAAAACCTCCAAGGCACAGGAGAGCCTGAAGGAAGACACTGCAACAGAGTCCATTTTTTTCCCCCAAGACTGTTTACACCTAACAATGTATTTGCAGCATCTTTTTTCTTCTGGCACATTTACTTCAACCTGTTTTCTCACATGGAGTTATATGGGGGACATTTACCATAGGTTGGAAGTTGTATCTTTTATATTTATGATCTATTACAAAAAATATAATTGTCTGTCTAGCCTGAGAATATGCACAAATAGCTCTCTATATAAATGGATTTGATAATATATACTTACAATGTATGTTGCATAGACTGAATTTGTTTTAATACAAGGCAGAAACACAAATATATCTAAGAAATGTTTAATAAAATAAGTCATTGACAGTTCAAGAACTAAAATGGTACCAAGCCCAAATATACTCCAACTTTACTCTTAGTATGTCCCTTAAATGCAATCCTAGGCTTTCAGAAATACAAAGATTAGTCCTTCCTGAAAATCCAGAAGAAACATCAGGTTCAAAACTAAGATGTGATATAACTTTTCTTTTATATATTTAAAAAGATGACATTAGCCTGACTGCCATGAATGTAGGAAATACTGCAATAGCACTAGGTCATCAAAAAAAAAAAATGATAAATAGATGATTGTGCAGTAGAACTGAACACTCCTGATTCCCAAATTTAAGAACTTTCAGTATAAAAATATGAAAGGATTTAAAATCCTGAATTAAACTGGAACTCATCACACTAAATCTTCTTTTCTTTGTGACATAACTAAATGGTGGTAATGCACTAAAATACATATCTTGTTTCAAATACTTCTTTAATGGGAAAGCTAAATTTGATTATCCTCCCAAATAAGAAAAAAAAATGGAAGAAAACACACTACTATGTTGTATGAAGGGAAGAGAGAAACCTCTATTAACATAAAAGAGATCTGAGATTTACTGTTTCAATATAAAAGAGTGGGTGTGCGCATGCACGTGTGTATTATATATATGCAAGCAGTTTTTATTAAGTTTTATGAAAGAAACGAGGATTTAAATACACAAACTTTCATACAAACTTAAAACTCCTTTCAGAGTTAAACAGTACAGTTACAAAGATAAGAGAGAAATAATACCAAAGGAAAAGTGAGATTAAAGATTTACAGAGATTGGAGAAATGTAGATTATTAAATAGGGTGCAAGTTGTTCGAGAGAGCATGCACTACAGATAGAAGGTTCCCACAGGGCAGACACGGTGCTGGGACAGAACAGAGGCTAGCACTGGATGAAGGGAGGGATTGGTGAAAGAAATAGAAAAAAACATGCAAAGACATAGCTATGCTCCAAGTTGCATCAATAAAGGGCTTTTAAAATATGGAAGGTGATTTTTAACTGGATCCTGAAGTGACCACAGAGCCAACAGACTGGTCTAATGAAAGGGTTCATGAGGTCACATAATGCGTGCATGAGAAGAGAGGAAGCAACATCCTGGTCTAAAAAGGAAGGGCAGAGAATTACAATACCCTCGGCAAGTGGAGTTTAAGGGACAGATGAATTCAGCACAAATTGAGTTAAAGGAAAAATATACATGGGCAAAGCTATGGAAGTGGCAAACAGATTTGAAGACCAATTGGAGGAGGAGGAGTAATGTCTAGGGTCAAGGATAAGCCCAAGAATACAGAAAGTGAAAAGAAATAGGAAAATAGTCACAAAAAGTGTACACACATACCTGTAAACCATTTCATTAGGAGCAGTGTCATCAAAGGCATAGTCAAAGCGAAAAGTTTGGTTTTCTAGGTACCTTGTTAAATCCACCTTTTGTTTTGGTTCATGTACCATCACAACATCTTTACTAGGAATTGTGATTACATCAAGGTCTTTCATTACCGTTTCTATAAAATAAATGATTGATATATAAATATGTATCTATATATACTATCTATGCATATTAACTTTTACACCATTTGGTCATCTACATTCTTACAATGTCCAAGGTAATGAAACTGCTCCAAGTAAATGTGATGTCATGGATCTCGGCTTCTGATCCCTACATTTTAAAAAAAATCAGGCACATTATGATTTGTAAGTGTGTAATTCCATCGTGGAGTCCTAGTGATTATACAAATTCCTAAAGTTTTGAAAATGCAGTTTCTGAGCACCTTTCTAGTATCACTTGAAAGAATGACAGCTTCATAATTCACAATTGCCTGTTTGTTCTGTAATTACTTTCTAAAAAAATGCTTTAGTTCTTCTAAGGTTTTATTTCTGACATATCCAAAGATTATTGCCTTATGTTTTGCTTTTTTACAAACAAACAAACAAACAAATTACATCCCCTCCTCAGCTGGACAACTACAATCCAACACTATTTTGATTATCAATCTTCAATTCATAAATATAATTATTACCTACATAGCTGGACACTTTTACAAATGGTACCATTTATTTTTCACACATGCCCTTTGCTTAACTCCTTATAGCTATATGAAGATTTTTCAACCATGGAAACTTTTTATTCCATTTTATACACAATATATCTTCATTCACAATCACTCCAGGAGCAGATTCTTTAGTCAGCAAAGCATAAAAACTGATCTTTAAAATTTTATTCTGCTAAAGTGAAAACCCTTTTAAAATTATTTTGTTAGAAGAAAAGGCTGCAAATTTCAAAGTATGTTACCTATCTTCTCAAACAAACAAAAGAAATGCATTATTAAGTTCATGGGCTATAATTACTACACATCACTACAGTTTGTTAATTGCATGAGATGTATGAATCAGTAAAACACACAGAGAACCCAGTCATCTACAAGATGCACAAAAATAAAGATCCTTTGTATATAGTCAAGACCACTGATGTGCCCTGCTTCTGTCTGTATATAAAAATCTCTTTGAGGCACACAATTTAAGAATACAATGTAGTTTTCCACAATTAGATGGAAGGTTTTGACTTCAATAATTATGTTTTGATTCTTGGCCATCATCTTTTAATTATACAGGTATTAGAAAGTAACTAAAGTATAAATCCAAGTTACCAAGTAAATTACTCAGTTTTCAAGTGCAATACTGCACATTGAAAATGTGCATTATTCTGCAGTAAATGTGGAACTGACACACAGAAGAATATAGGTGAAAGGAGAGTTTAATAGGTCCATACTTTGCATCAAAACTGTACCTCACTTCTAAGTAGTCAGAATGTGTATGAGGGATAGTCTTAAATAGTCTTTTATAATGTCTGTCATAATCATCTGATATGGCAGCATATGCTATTTGCTGATAACCCTCTGGGATAACCTCTGAAATTTCTTTTGCTTTATGTTAATTACTGGACATTACAGTTTAACACTGAAATGTGAATGGGTCTTGGCCCATGTCCTAGGATGATCTCATCAAGCTATTGTAAATCATGAGTAAGTTTTTTCTTAAACCAAGATTTTACAAAACTGAACATTTTTTAATCTGCCCTTTTCCTAAGAAACTAACAATATATCACTCAAATGAAATCTTCTAATTATCTGAACCTTGCTATTTTAGGGCCCAGCCCAGTTCTTGCAAGCATGGAACTCTCACAGACTTCAGTGAATTTGGCGTGTGTAAGATTGGTAAAAATTGCATCTTTTATGTCCCATTTTAAATTAGGTGACTAATACAGTAAAAATATTCCAAATGTGTAGCTTGAATAGGGAAACACTATTTTTTTGAATATATGAGTTATTCCTTTGTTAATACAATAAGCTCTCTATTCACCTTCTCTCCTTTCAAACTACCGTACACAAGTTTCTCCAAGTCTTTTTTCTTCTCCAGTTAGAAGACTGGGGCAGTTGAAAATATTGTTCCCTTATAAACCTCCACAATAAAAGTGTGCATGTTTTTCAGAATGTTATTAAATGTATTATGTGTACACCTAGGGTGACCAGACGTCCCATTTTATCGGGACTGTCCCGATATTTACTTCATTGTCCCGCGTCCCGACCGATGTTCGGTCGGGACGCGAATTGTCCAGTTATTTTGCCTCCACAGGCGGAGCCCGGAGGAGGCTCGTGCCGGGGGGCGCTATGGTTCCTCCACAATTAATCTTTTTAGTTCCTTCTGCAGATGCAAAACTTCAATCTTATATCCCATTTCCAATCAGCTGCTCATCTCTCGAGCATCCTGCACAGAATCAGTTCCTTCACTGATGTCAACCACCAATACAGACGACTGGAACAGAACCAGACCCAGTTCTGCACCACAAAAGACCCATAAGTCATGACTCATGACAGCAGGCTGCCAATTTGCTGTTTCCTCTCTAATTAGCTTTGTCCAATTAGTTATCACCTACAGCATTCTCCCCAAATGTATTAGATTCCTAAGTCATATTTTAATAAAGATGAACTGCAATGCTAAAATGAAAATTGAATTGCTACCAGATTCATGTGCTGAATATCTCTAACCAACCAGGCTGTGGGGAGCAGTTTTAAATAACCTGATTTTATGACTGTTTGATTGATCTGAAAACAATCAAGGAATAATGAAAGAAGAAACATGGAAGAAAGGCAAGAGAGAAGAGCTCTCACTGTGTATAAATAACAATGTACCTTTCTCTCCCACCCCTTCTCCAAAATTCTCCTGTCACTTCCAGGGCCACCCAAAGGATTCAGGGGGTCTGGGGTCTTCGGCGGCGGGGGCCCCCAAAGACCCGGCGCTTCGGCGGCAGGTCCCGGGGCGGAAGGACCCCCCGCCATGGGTCTTCAGGGCACTTCGGCGGCGGGTCCCGGAGCGGAAGGACCCCCCGCCACCGAAGACCCGGAGCGTAAGAAGCTCTGGGGGCCCAGGCCCCACGAGAGTTTTCCGGGGCCCCCGGAGCGAGTGAAGGACCCCACTCCAGGGGCCCCAAAAAACTCTTGTGGGGGCCCCTGCGGGGCCCAGGGCAAATTGCCCCACTTGCCCCCCCTCCCTCCCCCTCTGGGCGGCCCTGGTCACTTCCTGTCTTGTTGAAGATAATGTGTCATTCTGGGACACAATTCCAAAAGACTCATTGCAACCATTTAGTATTTTGAGGGTATGAAAATTATGCTCTGAAATCTTCAGCCAACCAAGATATCCCTGAAAATTTTAACACAGGGGAACAAACTTTTTTCAAAAAGTAAGTTAATTTATTTCAGTGATGACTGAACTCCAGTCAGTAGTGGGTAGTAAAGGAGAAACTGGCAACTATATGAATACAGGACTGTTAGTGTGGTCTCTCTGCCAGGTAGCTCTTAAATATTCTTTGTATCAGATGGAATTCTACAAGAGATTTGTTGGAATATTATTCCCATGCCTTCCATTGCACAAGTGGGGAACCATTTTGACCACACCTCGAACCATTATCTTGTCTGTTAAAATCCTGTACACAACTGTCCTCATTTTATGTCTTGACATAATACCACTTTCTACTCTAAAAGACCTATGAAATATTTCAATCAATCTGTTTTCGTCATCTTGGCTAACTATGATATTTCTGTTTCAGAAAGGATGTATTACTAAACCCACCACACATTTGAGTAAGACTGTGCTATGTATATATAATTATAGTTTAAAGGCCAGTCATTTTGATTTTTAACTTTAGGTTACAAATATACATATTTTCTATTATACAAATGAACATACTGAGGAAGAATTGTCATTAGGTTGTTACATGATAAGCTAATTGATTACTGATCACTTAGAAGAAAATCTGAGTGAATTAGAGAAAAAAGACTTTGTGGTCAAGGCACTGGAATAGGATTCAAGATATTACAGTACAATTCCCAGCTCAACCAAAGACTTCCTATGTGACCTTGTTCAAGTCACTTAAACTCTCCGTGCCTCAGTTTCCTATCTGCAAAATGATACTACTACTATTACTTTTCTACCACCTTTTGCCCATTTTGTCTATTTAGATTATAAACTCTTTGAGGCAGGAACTCTCTCTTACTACATGTTTGCACAGTGCCTAGTTTAATGGGGCCCTAGTTCTGGTTGGTGCCTCTAGGGGATTCCATAATACAAATACGATCAAATACCACCAGAAGCTGCTGCTTAGTGAGATTAATACCAGCTAAACATTAAATGGTCATACCTTTTTTATTGAGTGGCCGTTTTCGTACACAAACACATATCCTGTGTTCATCAATCTACCAAAAATAAAAATAAAAAAATCTTTCAGTGAATTAAGTACTAATTTTAATGGAGAGTGTTTTAAAAGTCTGATCACTATACCAGTTATTCTGAAGGTAGTAAATCTGAACTTTCAAAAAAGTGAAATGTGCAGTATCCAACAACCCATGGGGCACAACTCTATATTCACTGCTATGAACACTTAAGACCAGATCCTGCAGGGTGCAGAGCACATCCTGTATGGTGTTGCATAACCTCTGCTCATACTGGGGCAGATACTCAGCTAGTGTAAATTATCACAGCACCACTGATTTCAATACGGGTTGTAGCCCACGAAAGCTTATGCTCTAATAAATTTGTTAGTCTCTAAGGTGCCACAAGTACTCCTGTTATTTTTGCCAATACATCTATGACATTTTACACCAGCTCAGGGTCTGCCCCATTGAGATAGGAGATGGTCTCAGTACCTTTCAAGATAAGGCCCTAAATCTACACATTTAGAATTGGGTTTTCAAAGGAACCTAAGGGAGTTAGACACCTTAGACTCCTTTGAAGATTCTGTCCTATAAATGTACATTGGTACAGTTCTAATACTGTAGTGCTAGCACACATTTTAAGGACATAAAATTTAATAATTCCTTTAAATGCAAATAGCATTCAACAAGTTAAAAGTTATAGAATTATAATCCTAGGGTACAAAAACTACTTTTAGGCGTTTAATCACTCAGGCCCAGATTTGTAAAAGGTATTAGATCCTGCAGCGCTCAACACTGCGATGTCCAAGTCATTTTCAAAAGCGACTAAAGCACTTAATAGCCTAAATCTCATTGAATGTCAATGGGACTCAGGAGCCTAAGTCACTTTTGAAAATGGGACTTAGACACCGCAATGTTCAACACTGCAATGCCTAAATACCTTTTAAAAATCTGGGCCTCACTGCTTCACAAGTACATTAATAGCCTTTTAAAAACAATTCCTGAGGTAAACTTACAGGATCAGCTGTTGTCAATGGTCTATAATCCAAACTTCCCCTGAAATCTCTTATCATACACATAATTTCATAATTTGGGTTTGTAGCATCAACATCCTATGGAAAAAAACAGAGTTACAAAGTTTTCATTAACATGACACTTGCAAATACTTTCCAAATATAATTATAGAAAAGCTACAGAAACAAGAATAGAAGTATACAATGTTTGCTGAAGTCTTAATTTTCTTCAAAAAGGCATGTTTTGCAAAAGTTAAACCACATATTTTTCCACACATCATTAGTTTTGACCATGTAACTATTTTACTCATCAAGAAACAAGCTGGATTTCTACGGCAAAACCAAAACCAAAAAAAAATACAAGCATTCTGTTCAATTTTAAAATAAACTTATGTTTTGGGTTGCCTATAAATCAACCTTGATAATGACTCAACATAAGAAAACTTGAAAGGGGATGGGAGGGACCTCTTGCCCTTTCCCAAAACCTTCTCCATTAAAATAATACTGCCTAAAGTAATAATAAATAATAATAATAATAATAAAAATAAAATAGGTCATCTACAAATTCATCATCACCCACTTATAAAAACTGAAAAATTATCCTACATAAATCTACATAAAATGTGTTACCTTCATGCCTTCTTCTTTCTAAGATTCAGAAAGTTACACTGTTCATTACAAAAAAGTCTTGGCCTTACTACTATTCTGAAAACTTTGCACTTGGGGTTCAAGAACTGAAAAAGCTTTGATTAGAGTAGTACTCCAATACTGTTGCATTTTAAAAAAGAAACCTTTGAAAACGAACACAACACACTTGCATAGTCACACAGATCAGCAGAGTAACTCCCATATACAGAAGTTTAGAAATGCTAGACACAAAAAAGGCTTCTTGGAATCAAATAATTTAAGATTTAATTCAAGATTTAATGCAGGCAGAATCTCAAAAAATAGTATCCTGTATTTTTAAAGTATTTAAGTATTCTTTGTTCTCATAGAAAGAAACAGTACCTTTCTGATTCATTTAAATGGATGAAAAAAGAAAAAAAAATCCACGTATATCCTTTTAGATAAGCTTAGACCCATCATAAAGCCATGAAATCAAGTTGCTTGAATCATTTACTTTCTGGTGGTACTTATGTCCTTAGCAGATTGCTAGTATCTCCTTAGAGACTAAAACATACATACAGGACTGCCAACAAGATTATGCTACTGGTCTTTCTAAATCTTTTACTCTCCTGTGACAAAGTCATTAATTTTAAAATATTTCTCTTACAGGATTAGCCACTTCACATTTTAACAGAAAGTTCTAACAACTTACGGCCATATTGCTTGTATGTTACAAAATTAAAATGTCTGTAGAAATATTTAAAAAACATTCTTCAAACCTCAAGCTCTCAAATATGCCACTCACACCCCGTCGAAGATAAGAAAAGGGTAATTTGTCACAAATATTATGCTATATTTTGAGGCAAAGGATCTTAATATTTTTGTCCATATGTTTTTCTTAGGCAACAGTTATCACTGAGATTGCATTTGTAAGTATTTATGGCCAGTCCAGCAAATGCAAAACTTGAAAAATAAATGTATGTGAAACAAAAGAATCAGATAAAATGATAAGGTGAGTTACCATAACAACACAACCATGCACTCTAAATGACTATGGAACTTGAAGACTAATCATTCAGTTTTGTACATACAAAGAAAACATTTAGTTTCAAGCTAGTCATAGTTTATATAAACAATAAAGATCACAATAACTTAGCATAGATCTTCTCGCCACAGGCTTTCTGTGATGTGTAGAATTCAGCTCTGAACTACCAATACAAACCTGAGCTCTTTTTTCTCTAAGTTCCTGCTGCTGTAGCCTTCTTTTCTCACGTTTCTCTTGCAATTTTTCAACCTCTTTCACACAATTAGATTTTCTACGTGCTTAAAGAAAAAGATACATTTTTTGAATATTCAATTGTCACATGGATTGAATATTTACACTACAAGTTTTCAATTATGTTATTTTATCAATAATTATAATTTATTTAAATCTTTACACTGATTAGCTCCTCAAACAGCTCAATACTAGCAAAGCATAACTACTGCAACTTTATTTCTGAACTTTATTTGCTTCTGAATTAAAAAAAATATTCATGGGAATTGGACAAGAAATACCCAAATAAAAATATAACAGATAATGGCCCTCAAAAACATACTAACTGATTTATGTGATCGCTTGGTTTGAACTAAAAAAGACTGGACAATTTAAAATAATTTTTTTAATGTTTTTTAAATGAACAGTCAAGGTTTAAAAAAATTGAAGGAAAAATTTAAAACCTAATTATCAACAGAACAATGAATGACAGAACTCAACCTTTTGTTTCCCACAGTAATCTGAAAATGCTTCTTATGGAGACCTACAGACACAACTGTGTGTTTAGACCATTCAACAATTATGGATTACACAGATGTCCAAGCGACTGTACATGTCTAAAATGAATGAATCCTTGATACGCGGTTTACATACAAGGGGGTCCAAATTCCTTTTTTGCAGCTTGAACTGGAGATATATCTGAAACACTACCATTCTGTTGTGTAGAGGAAGACTGTTCAGGAAGTTGAGTAGGCCGTGCACGTGCAGAACCAACCGCTGCAAAAGAAAAACATAAAATGGTCTAAAACTAATCTTAACATGAACATTTAACAAATTTTTCATTTAATAGAATGACCTTTTCACATTTCCCATATTACTGTCAGATTCTGAAATATTTTATGATTAAAAACACAACTAAAAGGTCTTTTAGTGACATCTAAGTAAACAAATAGTTTACTAGAAAAAATTAAAGGTATGTTTTTAGTTAAGACACACTATACAGTGAATTACTAATCCTAATGTTATAATTAAAACTACGATTTAGTCATGGGTAGTTTTAGTAAAAGTCATGGACAGGTCACAGGCAATAAACAAAAATTCATGGCCCGTGATCGGTCTATGACTTTTACTATAAATACCTCTGACTAAACCTTAAGGGGGTCGGTGCTGGAGAAGGGGGGTGTCTGGAGAGGCTGCTGCTGGGGGACAGCCAGCTGCTTGGGCAGCCCTGGGATCAGCTGCAGTAGCCCCCGCAGAAGTCACAGAGGTCGCGGAAAGTCACAAACAGAGAGCCCTAGTTATAATCAACATAAACTAGCAACTCAGGCCTCAATCCCACAAACATTTAAGCAAGCATTTAACTTAAGGTAAGTAGAACTATTCACGAGTGAAGTTAACCATATATTTGTGATTGTAGTACTGGGACCTAAAATTTTGAGTTATTTATTTGCACTGTGGTTACAGCTAAAGACCCGAACCAAGACAAGGGTCCCATAGAGCACCTAGAACAAACACATAATAATACATAGTCCCTGCCTCAGAGAGCTTGCAATATTTGGGGGTGGGGAGGAGTATGGGGCAGAAAAGAAAGAAGGAACAGGATACAATATACAAAGCAGAGCAGACTGAATGCTTATAGACACATCCCATTCTTATTTTGGCAGCTAAGGGCAGGTGACATACAAAGGTTAGGTGTCAAGGATACAATAAAAATATGTGCATTTTTTATATATTCGTGTGGCCTGATTTTCAGAGGTGCTGAGCAATCTCATCTTCCCACTTAAGTCAATGGGAGTGGCAGGTGTTTAATGTTTTACATCTTTATGGCATGATTTTTTTCAGAGATGTTAAACTGTACCTATAACTGATGCTTAAAACTATCCCTTTTCAGTTGGCCAGGTTCCTGTAAGCATCACAGAAATAGTGGGTTATGAGAAGGGATTTGAAGGAGGAGAAAGTAAAGATCTGAGTAGCAATTTCGACAAGACAGTCCATGCAAGAAAGGCAACATGAAATTAGAGTATGAAGACAACTGTGGGAGCAGCGAACACATGGATGGACAAACAAACACTCCCTTGGTATAGTTGAGGGGAAAATATGGTAAGACATCAGAGTTCCAATTCATCAACAGATGGGATCTAGTTTACAGTATCAATCAACTTATTGAACAAAATAGTATACTGACACAAAGGCTTAACTGAACGACCAAAAAAGGAAAAATTCTTAGAGTAAAAGGTGTAGGATAAGAAGTGCAGCTCCCATCACAGTGAATGAGAGTTACACAGCTCTCCTGCACCAAGCTGAAGTTACTACTGTACAAAGGCACATAGACAACACTGACAATATCAACATTTGCAGAGCTAGATTTATAAATTTTTATTTTTAAACAAGTGAATTAATATAATGAAAGGAAGGACACGACTTATGTAATTAAATGTTTTAAATTTAGGCCAATCAAATGAATGTAAAACAAGAATTCTTCCCCCTCCCTGCCAATACACACTGAAATTTTCTTTTCCCCTTTTTGTCCAATGGAAGTCTCTGTCTAGGGAGGGAGAAGGGACAGAGTGAGTGGTCCCAATTGCCCATCAGAAGATTCTGGAAGCTTATGATGCAGGTTCCTTGATCCCACAAATAGGAATATGCAGAGACCACTCAAAGATTTTTAAGTTAAATCATTTAACAAAAAATTGTTCTAATGTGACATAGTGGTAATGCTGACAAATCAGGTAAGCATGGTCAGTAAAGATTAAATAATTTTAACACAGTGGAGAGAACAAAAACACCCTTAGCTAGATAATGCATGTTTATTTTGGTATTTTTTAGGGATTTTATGCATCACATTATTATTTATCTAATAAATATACATGTTTTTAAAAACAACCTTTTGTCATATTTCATGCTGTGTCAACCCCTTCATGCTGGACAGAGGTGCTGGTAGATGCCCTAAGCTATCGAGCCTGCGCCTATTCCTCTCCAGGTTGAGCATTTGCCCCCTTTGCTTACGTGAGTCCGGAAAGTCTTGACACAAAACCCAACAACACACAGGGGGTATTCCAACTATTTATATAAAAGAATGTCAGGCAAGGGAATGGGTACAGACCAATGGGCTGGAATACATCTGGGAAACTTAAGGGAATTCAACAACAGCACAATCCTTCCCCCACCTCCAGAGGTGCCCAAAACCTTCACTAACCTCACCCCCCCCCCCCCCGAGGCCTCTAATCCCACCAGTGGTGCACATGGAGCGGAGATGTGATAGCCTGGTAAGGTATCGGTTCTGTGTCTGCTCAGTCTGGGCCTCCAGCCTGGTGAGGTACGATGCTCCCCGGGGGCCTTCACCTTCTCCCAGAACGCACACAAGCCTAAGTGCTCGCCAACCGCCCCAGTCCATCACAGTACCGCTCCCCAGGCTCTCACACACTTGCCCTGCATGCGGCACAGTCCTCCTTGCTTTCACAGAGGCTGCCCGCAGTACTAAAGCCAAAATTGCCCCTCACCTCCCTGGCTCCTTCCAGCCAACCTAGAATCCTCCGGCTTCTTGCCCCTCTAGGCCACTGAGCCTCCAGGACTAGGCTGCTCACATCTGGGGACCATCTGCTGTTTTTTTTACAATGCATTCCTTTGTGCTTTTGATTGTTGATCAATCCAGTATTTAAGTAGTCTCTAAAGTAGTGATACTCAAATCTCAGTGATTCAGGAGCCAAATTAGCGATCAGTATTACTCAAAAAATCCACAGTAATGTGAATTCATTGTTTCATTTACTATTATATATATAAAATATAAAATTAACCAATTGTAGTTGATAAAATAATAATACCTGGTCAGTTTTTTTAACATGTATATATTCAATTACAATTGGTTAATAGCATAGTAAAAGAATCCTGACTGATTAATAACTTAGATTGGTCAATAATTAAATCACACATTATTTTAATATCATGTGCTGCAAAGAGCTGCAGGAGACACATTAAAAAGCCACTTTGCGACTCCCGAGCCTCAGTCTGTGTATCACTGCTCTAAGGGCATGTCTACACAGGGCCACTGAGGCAAGTTCAGCTAAATTAACTGAAGACATGAATCTGAAATGCATTAAAGTCCTGTGTTGATGCTCATAATTCAGAGGTAAAGTGACTTTAGTTCACTTTAGCTTAATTCACTCTTAACTTTCCTGAGTCTCCTGTAGACATGCTTTTAGAGACTAATTAAATACTGAATTGAGGAACAAACAAAAGTAGTATCAAAAGCACAAAGGAATGTCTGAAATGATGAAATATGACAAGAGGCTGTTTTAAAGAATATATTTATTAGATACATAAATAAGTGATGCATAAAATATAGACATGCACTAAATCTCTTATACTGAACTTAGGCCATGTCTACACTCTAGGGACTATAGCACCACAGTTATGGTACCATAGCTATGCCAGCATAACCCCACAGCATAGATGCAACCTACAGCGACAGATGTTGTTCCCACTGCGTAGGAACACCACCTCCCCAAGTGGCGGTAACTAGGTCGATAGAAGTTTTAAATATAAACCAGGCCTTTTATATAAAACTGATTACATACTAACTTTTTAAAAATACATCATCAGAATAGTTCCAGTAATTACTCCACCTACCCATTAAATTTAACATGGCCAAGTAATAAACCAGAGAAAACGTAGGATACTAGAGAACTTTAAATAAGTGTCCGTTTAACATTTTCACTTTCTTGCTTTGTGGAATGGAAAGATACAACTGGTCGTTTACCTCTGTTGTCTCTGGCAGGAGTTTCATTCTTAATAGGAGCCACAGTCCGTCGATTCTATAAAGAGAGAAATCTCTATAATCTGTTCACTTTATCACCTCTTTTGTAAGTAGTAGCCCAATCTCTGCTTACTTTCAGTGAACAGAAGTAATCACAGATATCAGCATGAGCAGTATTGGGGAGGTGGTGCTGCACAGTCCCTCCCAGCAGCACATATGATGAAGAGGATACAGGATGCGAGCTAAATGTATAATTTAATAACCTCCAAAACCTTCTCTAAGACAAAAGGTCCAAATATCATTTTCCTCAAGATATACAAACATTTCACAATAAAGGACACAAGCTATATTTAACAAGTTTAAAGTTGGTTCCAAGCTAAGAAATTCACTCTGTCCCCTTTGTAAGATCATTAAGATTAATTGCTGATTTCTTCTTTTTCCAGTTCTGCCCTTCAGAAATCTCTTAAATTTTTTCATGATGATACGGATTTCTAAAATATTCCTGAATTAGCTTATAATGCACAGAAGTGAAAATTAAACTTAACATTCTTAAACATTACAGGTAAAATACTAATATGAATGAAACGATACTAATTTTCATTGAACATATCACCAACCTTCACAATCTTGTTTACTTTGGCTGAAGGAGTGGGAGGTGGTGGAGTCTCTGGGCTGGGTTCAATATCTTCATCAGGCGCAAGGTCTGGGTTAAGTGAGAATATACTCTCCAAGTCAATCTGTTAATAAGAAGGAAAAAAAAAAAAAAAAGACATGCACGCTTGTGAGTCTTTTTACATTTACACAAAGACAAGCAGACACCTTTAGTGATTTTAGTCCATCATTTGTTTAGCTTTGTAAATGGAGATACTTCGTGTATCCTCAGCTGAAGAAAATTTTTGAACAATTTTGGTCCTCAGGTTGCCTGAAAATTATATAAATAAAAGAAAACATCAATAGTTTGGTCCTATTATATTGCAAAAAGGAGTTTTTCTATTCCCAGCTCTGACACGGGCCTGCTAGATGACCTTAGGCAAGTCACTTCCCTCTCTGTGTCTCAGTTTCCCGTCTGTAAAATGGGGATAATGAGACTGACTGCCGGTGTAAAGAACATTGAGATCTATAATGAAAAGTGCTACATAAGAACTCTGTATTATTATAGAAATGTATACTCAGGAAATAAAATACAGCACCACAGAAACCGATGTCATTTGTTCTATGATGCACATTAAACAATATTTGGAACCACGGAATCACAATTTAATTTAATTAAAAAAAAAAAAAAAAAAAAAACTTTCCAGTAGTTTTACTGTATGAATTAATTCAGGTTCAAGATAAAATATACAGAGTTTAAAGAAAAGAGCATTCCAATAGTCTTTATTCAAGAAAAGTTTAAAAAAAAAAAAAAAGAGAGGAGTTCTAAATTATTTAGTGTACCTCTTTGCCTTTAGTGTCTCCATTTTCAATCCATTCAACGGTAACGCTTTCATTATCTTCATTGAGAGATGTTACCATAGCTTGATGTATTCGACCTAGAAGGGAAACATTAGCACTCATTTATTAGCAGTTATGGAATTTTCCCTAAAATTATTTTAGTCCCAGTCTGCACCCCAGAAGTTTTGGATCTGATCTTGTAACTTCCCTCACAAAAAGATATGTAAAAAAAGGAAGTAGTTCCAATTTCCCCTAAACGCTTCAAAATAAAATGAATGTAGACAGTTTATTTTATTTCTATCATGGTAGTGCCTAGAGGCCTCACTATGCAGATTTTTATATAAACATAGACAATCCCTGCCTCCAAAAGCTCACAGTGTAAACAGACAACACACAGAGACCAAAGCTGAGCCCAAAAAACTAGCTCCTGACAACACATCAGTATGCACAGAATCACAGGAGTTAAAAAATAAAAATGTGACTGCTAATTATGCAGGAGAGAACAGGAGACGTGCAATCTGGCAAACTTTCGTGGCTTAGAGGGGTTTCATTAGCAGTTCCAGTTTTGTGGTCCTTTCACTGAAAGGACATTACCTGGATGTACTGTATATAGTCAAGATAAACATATGTTTCTGAGAGCTTTTTTGCAGTCTTCTATTGAGTTCCTGAAATAGGCTCAGAGCCTCCTGACCAGCTTTTCTGATACCCTCGGTTGACAGGGAATGGATAAGCTAGTCATCCAACTAAAATGAGAGGATTTCATCATTAGCACCACCATCAGATTGGAAATATCAAAGTGCAAGCAACATGAATTGATCATTGTTGGAGAAGCGGAGGTTTTGAGGATATAACTTTGCAAACAGCATGCAAGTCTTCATGAAGTATATTGAGACAGGAAACATTTTATATGGAGACAAGGACTGAAGAATTTTCATCATGAATATTTAGTGTACTACAAATTGGTCAGCTGAGCTTGTAAGGCATACACTCAGCTTGATGGCATTTGTCTCTCTGTAATCGGATAACTTTGAACGTTGCATCATATGAATTCCAAAATTTCAGGGACTGTTTAGACATCAATGGCCAGAACCCTATTGATTTTGGGGGAACTGCAAGAGGAAAAATGAGGCACACGTGGAGGCCCCGCCATCTCTTTAGTACAGCCACAACTTCAAGCACCTCTGCAATTGCTTGCAGATCAAACTGGGTAATGGCACCCATAATGCCTTTCAGCATGACAATATCCCATCTCATCTCCATGCATTCTCCCAATATAGTTGAACATGTTCAAACCCTGAATAACTTTTCTCCCAGAGAAACAACAATGGTGTGGGTGGAAGAGAGGGCTGTGCACACAGAGCCCATAGCAGGGGGGGAAATGGGGAGCACACAGAACCCCTAACAGGAGGGAGATTGAGGGACCATGGTATGGGCGTGAAGGTAGGGAGGATAGGGAGCATTTGGCAGGGGGAAAAGAGAATCGGGAGCACACAGAGACCCTACCATGGGAAGAGAATGTGGGAGGGAAGAATGGCAGGCACACAGAACCTCTGGTGAGGGATACTGGGGGATCCTGCTGTGGGAGCAGGGGGTACACTGAGCCCCTACCATGTGGGGGAAAGGGTGAAATAGAGGACTGACACAGAGCCCCTGACATGGAGGGAACAATAGGAAGGAAGGAGGGAAGAAGAAATGGGTTTGCACAGAGCCACTGGCATGAGGGGGAGATGGCAGACCCTGGTATGGGAGGAGGGAGAATAGTTGGTACACAGAAGCTCTGGCAGAAGAAATTGTAGGGAGTCCCTGAAATAGAGGGGAAATGGAGGAATGCACAAAGCCCCTGCTGGGTGCAATGGCTAGAGATCCACTTCTTCCAGATACCGCCTCCCACCCCCACCCCTCTATTTCTGAGAGAAGTCAATGGAAGGTGTGGTAAATGGTAGAATAGACCCAGCCAAGCCTTATAAAACACATCCTCCAAGGGAGATTAAAGACAGATTCAGCACATAGGATCTTCCATGTTAGATCTTCTACACAGGAAAGCTTTTTCAGAATAACTTGAGTTTTTCTGCAATAAACTCCCTTGCATCCACACACAGTTCTTTTTTTGATTTATTCGGCGTCCTCTCCTGCTTTAATTCATCTTTCTGGAAGCAACATAACTTTGTTCCCGAATGAGTTATACCAGTAAAAAGTTTGTGTGGATACATTCCCATTTCAGATTGATAACACCACTTTAGGCAGTTGTCTTACTGCCAAGCCATACTGCATTGATTTACACATGGACCAACTTGTCTGTTTACCTGTGTGCCTCCACTGCTCAAGGGGTCACCTTGACTAGCTATCACCTCCTTGTTTAAATGCTGGCACACATGTAGGTGCACTCATTTGCAATTTCAGTTTATGACAAGTACACATACCCACAGTCCATCACTGTAGTCAGGCACTGTGCTTCCGTGTGGTCCAATCCAGAAATCCAGGACTCCCTTGCCCTCAGGGGGACAAGAGCACGTCCAGTCCCATCTTTATGGGAGCCATCAGAGTGTGACAATCTATGGGCGGCTATGGAGCAAGTGCAGAAGATGACTCCCGGGACATGGCCTAATGCAACACCCAAGCTAAGAATTATGAAAACACAAGGGACAAAAACAAGATCTCTGGTAACACTCCCAGCAACGTGCATAGTACGAGGAGCTGGACTGACTTTTGTGAGGAAGACCACCACAGAACCCTATTCTGGGCAGTGGACAGTTTCAAAGGCACCCAGCTGACCACAGACCCTGGCAAGGAGGAGATTTCCCCAAACAGCCACAATCTCTTCAGCACACCTAACTCCAAGCCAGACACTTAGGCAGAGATAGCACTGGAGATGACCCCTGAGAGCCAGGCGGCGACTCAGCCTGACTATCCTGCAGAGGGGACCTCAACCATAAGCATTATGTGCTGTATTATAATAAACTGTCTGAATACTGACTGCATAGAGGGATTTAAACAACTTGGTTCCTGATACCACCTGGGAGGTGCTGAGTTGAGGATGAGAGCGGACACAGGCCTCTTTCCACCTGCTCTCCGTCCCACCCACGCCCCCAAATGGCATCAGCTCCAGAAGCTCAGAAGGGTTTCTCTCCCTGTATTTCAAATCCCACAACTATGGAATAAGTGTGCCATCCCTCACCCCCTTTCCCATTCTCCATGATGCTCCCTCTCCCTCCTGGCCAATAGCAGGTCTCTCTACCCCCACCCCCTGCTCAAGATGGTGGCACCCTGTGGGCTAAAAAAATACCAAATGCATTGTCTGGCAGGCATGTTTACTGTCACAGCAGATAGAGAAAGAGAAAAGGCAACAGAAAAAGTAATTTGGCTGACAGTCTGATCAGTGTCCTGAGCTTTTAGCTACCTTTACATTTACAACATGCACTGGATTATGAGGAAAATTGCCCAAATGGGGCTACAGAGATACTCTCAATGCATTGAGCGTATAAGGCATTGGTGGCTACACAAGTTACGGAAGCCCATGGTCATTTTCAGTCAGATCCTCAGGATCGTTAAGCCCTTTGCAGCAAAATGGGTTCAGAACACTCATTGAAGTCTACCTCTTTTATAGCGCACTTTGTGCTGATCTGTAGGTGTTATACAACAGAATTCAAGGCAAAGGCAGTGCTCTATTTTGGCACACCCATTGCAAGGCAACGAGTCCTTGCAGCTGCCCATATAGGTGGCATTTCCCTTCCACTCCTGCACCAGCTGAGGGGCACCATCCTCAAACAACAGCACTCCCCATCTTCCCAGTTTTCCCACTGCCTTTTTTAATAGAATCTTCTCCATCGCTTGGGGACACCTCACAGGGTAACATCCTGTAGTGTAAAGACAGTCTACAGATGTAACATGCAGTTAATAACCTGCCTCTTGGGACACACACCCCCACCCTTATACACCCAGCATTAGTACAGGGGACTTGTGTAAGGGGGAAATAAGTTGGAAAGTGTCTTACCATCTTCAAGTGCACCCAGAACTGGAAGAGCAGAGGGGAAAGGAATTCTGAAATTGACGGGGGAGTGATATTCTATCACTGTTAGCAGGGAAACTAATATAGAACAGTTACTACTTGTATTGTTTCTCTGTTCTCTTAGCATCTGATACGCTGCAGCCCACACAGGGGCATTATCAGTTGCTCAACAACCAGCAAACCTGTGAGGGAAAAGAAACAGGACAAGGGAGGACTTGTTGCTGATTTCATCACAGAATCCCAACAGAGACTGAATAAGACAGTGAAGCAAAGATTTTATGCTCCAGGATAAAAATGAAAGAACAGGGATAAATCTAGGGAACACATGGACAGAGAAGAGGACATCCAGGAAAAGATATCAGACATATGGCAGAAACAGACCAACTTACTGGAGAACATTGTTATACTTTGCATGACATGGCTAGGTTGGGGTACTGTACGTGAGCAGTCTGCTAAGAACACAATACTAAGACACCCCTTTCACTTCCCTCAACTACAAGGACAGGCCTTTCCCATGCCATTCTACCCCCACAAGACAAAAAACCAACAACTACAGCCTGTACATTTTTACACATTGTGCCTCCCCTGCCCCAAAGATGAGTACACTCAGCACTTTAGGCACGTCTGCCCCATTTCCACTGGTTTAAAATTTGCACTGTGTTCTCTTTATTGTTAAATCAATTTTAAAAAATCAGGGTTGGGGGCAGGGCTGGTTTGATTTTTTTTTTTATTATTTATTTAATTTAAAAGCTTTGCTGACTAATTTCATTGAGGTACAATTCCCCGTAATAACATGCTTTCCTAGTAAAACAGCCATACAAATCATATAAATTTCCTTCCCTGACTCCGCAGCTACAATGCTGGTCCCCTGACTAGTTGGGAAAATTTGTAGAGGCACCCAGTCCGGCTGTTCAGAAAGCCTTGGAAGTCTCTCCACCTGTGCCTCCCAGCTCTCAGTGAAGCTCTCTCCCTTGCTCTCACAGATGTTGTGCAAAATACAGAGAGCAGTTATAACATGAGACAGATATTTCTCAGAAGTATCCAGCCTTGTTATGAGTCACCTCCCCCTTCCCTTCAGTCTACTAAATGCACATTCCGTTGTCATTCTGCAGCTACTCAGTGTATAGTTAAACAGCTACTTTCTTCTATCCAAATGTCCACTAAAAGGCTTCATAAGCCAAGGAAGGAGAGTTTGATAAGCAGGGTCTCCCAGGATGACTGAAGGAATCACAACACTATTAATTGTCCACAGTAGTACGGAGAGCAGAAGTAAAATTTTTCATTGCCTAAAACTGGTGTGATCCCGGGATCATGGAACTCTCCAGACCACCCCATGTTAATATCTCAACCTACCATGGTAATCAATTAGATCAGGGGTAGGCAACCTTTCAGAAGTGGTGTGCCAAGTCTTCATTTATTCACTTTAATTTAAGGTTTCGCGTACCGGTAATACATTTTAACGTTTTTTAGAAGGTCTCTCTCTATACGTCTATATTATATAACTAAACTATTGTTGTATGTAAAGTAAACAAGGTTTTCAAAATGTTTAAGAAGCTTCATTTAAAATTAAATTAAAATGCTGATCTTACGCCACCAGCCTGCTCAGCCCGCTGCCAGCCTGGGGTTCTGTTCACCTAGGCTGGCAGCAGGCTGAGCGGGGCCTGCGGCCGGGATGCCGGCTGGCAAGGGGCCGGCAGCCGGGACCCCAGACCTGGGGGGGGGTTCAGGGGTCAGGGCAGAGGGATGGGAGCTGTGGGGGTGCAGGGCAGAAGGCTGGGTGTGGGGCAGAAGGCTGCGGGGGTTCAGGGGTCCGGGCAGAAGGCTGGGTGTGGGGGGGTTCAGGGGTCAGAGCAGAGGGCAGTGAGGGTGTCGGGGGGGTTCAGGGGTCCGGGCAGAAGGCTGGGTGTGGGGGGTTCAGGGTCAGGGCAGAAGGCTGGGTGTGGGGGGTTCAGGGTCAGGGCAGAAGGCTGGGTGTGGGGGGGTTCAGGGGTCAGAGCAGAGGGCAGTGAGGGTGTGGGGGGGTTCAGGGGTCAGAGCAGAGGGCAGTGAGGGTGTGGGGGAGTTCAGGGGTCAGGGCAGAGGGCAGTGAGGGTGTGGGGGAGTTCAGGGGTCAGAGCAGAGGGCAGTGAGGGTGTGGGGGAGTTCAGGGGTCAGGGCAGAAGGCTGGGGGTTGGGGGGAGTTCAGGGGTCAGGGCAAAGGGCCGGGGTGCTCGGTTCGTGGGGGTGCTCCCAGCCCCCTGCCCTGAGCAGCTCATGGCAGGGGGCTGGAAGGGATATGCCCTGTTCCACCCCCTTCCCCAAGGCCCCGTCCCTACCTCTTCTCTGCCTCCTCTACGGAGCAGCGAGCATGCTGCCACTCGTCCCCCTCCCCCTCGCAAGGGCCATCAGCTGACCAGCGCAGGGAAGGAGAGGAGGAGGGGCAGGAAAGCACCAAGCTGGGGGAAGAAGCGGGGGAGGGGGGAAGCTTGGCTGCCACAGGACCAAGCTTCTGCCTCCTGCCCCCACAGGGGAGAGCGGTGGGGCTGAGTGGGGCTGGGGGCTGGGACCTCGGCAGGCAGCAGGGTGCCACTCAAAATCAGCTTGCGTGCCGTGTTTGGCACGCATGCCGTAGGTTGCCGACCCCTGAACTAGATCTTGCATCATCATAGAGAAATACCTTTTTCTGTTCATGAACTCTGAAGCCTACTTTTGGAGGATGGAGGGGGGTTGCAAAATAAAAGGTATGTGGGGCCCAATGATCTGGATACAATTCAGGAACCCCAACTGTGCAAATCTATCAATCCCCTGTGCACCTTCTTAATACTAGCACAAACCTCCATGACAGCAGCCCTCACAGTTGACCTGCCATCACTGAACTGCTTAGCTACTGATTGACAACAATTGGGGATGGCAAGCTTCCAGATGGCCATGGCCACATGCTTCTCTATACTGAGGGGAATTCTCATGTTGGTGTTCTGCCACTCTAGTGTGTGCTCTACACAGATCTCTAGGAAAGCAGCCTTCTGTACCCTGAAGTTCGGCAGCTGCTGCTGGTCATCCCAACTCTGAAGCACTATTTTGTCCCACCAATGTTGGTTGACCAAGCCTAGAAGCAGCACTCCACCAAGTAAAGCCATTCCAGGAAAAGATCATGCAAAAATTAAATGCTCAATTTCATCCTCCTCCTCCAGTAGTATTCACATGGCTTCAGGGAGACTATACTCGTAGCTGTCTCCCAACTCATGCAGCCAGACTGTCAAAGAATTATAGAATATTAGGGCTGGAAGAGACCTCAGGTCGTCATCTAGTCCAATCCCCTGCTCAAAGCAGGACCAACCCCAACTAACTCATCCCAGCCAGGACTTTGTCAAGCCGGGCCTTAAAAACCTCTAAGGATGGAGATTCCACTGCCTCCCTAGGTAACCCATTCCAGTGCTTCACCACCCTCCTAGTGAAATAGCGTTTCCTAATATCCAACTTAGACCTCCCCCAATGCAACTTGAGACCATTGCTCCTTGTTCTGTCATCTGTCACCACTGAGAACAACCTAGCTCCATCCTCTTTGGAACCCCCCCTTCAGGTAGTTGAAGGCTGCTATCAAATACCCCCTCTTCTCTTCTGCAGACTAAATAATCCCAGTTCCCTCAGCCTCTCCTCGTAAGTCATGTGCCCCAGCCCCCTAATCATTTTCATTGCACTCCGCTGGACTCTCTCCAATTTCTCCATATCCTTTCTGTAGTGGGGGGACCAAAACTGGATGCAATATTCCAGGTGTGGCCTCACCAGTGCCGAATAGAGGGGAATAACCACTTACCTTGATCTGCTGGCAATGCTCCTACTAATACAGCCCAATATGCCGTTGGCCTTCTTGGCAACAAGGGTACACTGCTGACTCATATCCAGCTTCTCGTCCACTGTAATCCCCAGGTACTTTTCTGCAGAACTGCTGCCTAGCCAGTCGGTCCCCAGCCTGTAGCGGTGCATGGGATTCTTCCTTTATAAGTGCAGGACTCTGCACTTGTCCTTGTTGAACTTCATCAGATTTCTTTTGGCCCAATCCTCCAATTTGTCTAGGTCACTCTGGACCCTATCCCTACCCTCCAGCATATCTACCTCTCCCCCCAGCTTAGTGTCATCTGTGAACTTGCTGAGGGTGCAATTCATCCCATCATCCAGATCATTAATAAAGATATTGAACAAAACTGGCCCCAGGACTGACCCCTGGGGCACTCCACTTGATACCGGCTGCCAACTAGACATCAAGCCGTTGATCACTACCCGTTGAGCCAGACAATCTAGCCAGCTTTCTATCTACCTTATAGTCCATTCATCCAATCTTGCTGGCAAGAATATTGTGGGAAATGGTATCAAAAGCTTTGCTAACGTCAAGATATATCACATCCACCGCTTTCCCAATATCCATAGAGCCTGTTTTCTCATCATAGAAGGCAATCAGGTTGGTCAGGCATGACTTGCCCTTGGTGAATCCATGTTGACTGTTTCTGGTCACCTTTCTCTCCTCCAAGTGCTTCAAAATGGATTCCTTGAGGACCTGCTCCATGATTTTGCCAGGGACTGAAGGAAGGCTGACCGGTCTGTAGTTCCCGGGTTCTCTTTCTCCCCTTTTTTAAATGTAGGCACTATATTTGCCTTTTTCCAATCGTCCGGGACCTCCCCCGATCGCCCTGATCAGTATCTCTGGAGCACACTGTTTGTATTAATCGTTGTCAAGATTGTGGCACTCAGCAGTACTTCCTCCATGTTGCCTTACGGAAGTTTAAAAATGGTACTTAATCGCTAAAACTGGATAAATTGTGGGATATCAGGAAAGGAATCATGGGAGTTTATTACCTTGATCTCAACTCCCAGAATTCTAGTAGGTTCAGGTGAGTATTCAAAAGAATAGATAGTTTCATCCTAAAGGCTAAGTACGTACATATGTGCAGCTAATTAAATGTTGTCACACATGGAATGGAATACAACAATTATTTAACATTACATAACAGTACACAGTTCTTCGACTAAGTAGTGCACAAATGTAGCTCCACTGAATCACCACAAGGAAGCTGCAAACATGCCGTGCATTATCTACTTAAACAGGAATTGGGCTAGTACTTCTTGGCAGGGATTGTGTTGCCTTATGATGTGTTTGTACAGTGGCTACCAAAAAATTACTACATAACATTAAATATTCAGTATGAAAATGCTATGAGTTCTTTAATGACCAGATAGTCAACCAATTTCTTCTACAGCACACTTTTCCCCTTGGATGTCTTCCATCCAAGACATAGACAAAACCTGTTTAGTTTGGATGTGACCTTGTCAGATCTAAAAGTACAACTGCAAGCTTTAATCCCCCATTAAAAAAGCTAAGCAACTGTCTAATTCAATCTCCTTTTTTATCTGATTTTTCCCATCCCTAGATATTGTGCATTTACATTCTTCTACCCCACTTTTTTTCTGACTGCATCTCTCGCCTTCCTGGCTTCCTTAACTTTAATCTCTTTCACATCCTTGCTTCTGCATCGCTCTCCATTCCACCTTTTTATGGCTGTTGGATTTCCTTCCATTTCCCAACATACGTAGAGCCAATCAATGTTGTTTCTTAAATTGTTCAGATACAATTAGATAGTGACACAAGGCCTCCCTCTACACACTGGGCTCAATTCACCTCTGCATCCATGGGGATTACAGTTTGCAACCTCTTGCACTGCTTCTGCAAATGCACCTAAGAGGAGATTCCAGGTGGTCAGGCAGTGGTACCATTGTCACCCTCTGCCAGCCTAGGTCAGCTCTGCTCTCCAGCTAGGGTTCTACAGGAACCATATTAGCACAGGCTGCAAGGAAGATATGCTTCCAGGAACTCTGGCCATGCCCTTCTTTGAGCACAATTGTCCAATTTGTGGGCAGTGCCTAACAGACTTTCTCCCCCTCCTTTCCCCTCAGCACAGCCTGCACCTTGCACTGCCCATTTGGACTGTGTACACCTAAGGCCACAGCCTGTGTTTCAACAGTAGAATCCAAGTAAACTGGGACCACTGACTGTGCTTCTTCAATGCTAGCACAAATGGCAAGGGCCCCAAGCTGAAGCCTAAATCTGGATAGGCCATGACCAGGCTTTTTGATATGGGAAAGTTTTACCAATTATACTGATATACAAGCGTAGAGTATGTGAGGGAGGGAAATTCAGTATAACCCAAGGTGTGAATTCAAACAGGTATAGTTATAGCAGTATAACTCCCCTGTGAAGACACATTTATTGCAGTATGAGTTCGCCTTTTTTGTTTGTTTGCATTACACTTCTTCACAAATGACAAACTAAACTAAAAAAAGCTACCCTTATAAAGGGATAGGAATGTCCACACAGGGTTTAAACTGGTATGATTATATCAGTTTAAATTCACATCTTGTGTGATATATTGAAGGTTTTTTTCCTGTGTAGACAAGGTCTAAAATTCATACATAGCCTTCCTTAAGTCTCTCACCATTCCAGTTGGTAAGCTGATTGCTGTCTTTAACAGGGACAGGCGCCTCCTGAGCACCCTCTCATGACCAGACGTCATTCACCGCTGCCCTGCTACAATTTCTCCCCTCTTCAAGGCCCCTTAACTCACAGACAGGTAATTAAATATCCTCCCCCTCTTTGGGTTCCATTTGTGGAGTCCTTATAAACTGGCCCTCCAGAGTTCAACCCCAGTTCATTCACTCTCCCCCTTTAGGTAGGGAGTCCCCAACCCTTCCTCCCACAGCAAAGTCCCAATTCAAAGTCTCTCAGGCTTTATGTCAGTACAGGTCTCTAGCAAAAAGTCTTCTGCTCACTATCACAGCTTCCTCAGTCTCAGCGTCTTCTCTGTAAGAGCCTTTTTCACACTCCACAGTTTCTCTATAATTTCCTGAGTTTTCCCCCTTCACTGCAGCCTCCTGCTGCTCTTTATCGGGCAATCACCCTGATCTCCTCCACGAGTAGTTCATTCTGTAATCAGGGTTGGCTATTCCCATGCATTAAGGGATGAGCCACCCTGTTACACCCCACGACAGAGACCTCACTATAGTAGCAGACCATCACACCTATGTTCCTATAAATAATTTCCCGGGACTATTTGCAGGAGCAGGACTACCTATAGAAAAAAAATAGAGCCAACACAATCCTAATCTATTTCACTTGTTCTGGCAAGCACCTCTAGGTGTCTGGTGTGAGACAACAGGTACAGTTCTCCACTAGATTTTCATACACAGTTAATGACCTGTAACAATTTGAACTCTTGCAAAAGGATTTTCTTTCAAAACTGGTTTAACTAGTTATCTGTTTTCTTGGTAAAGTGAGTAATATCTGTTTTTGTTTGTAAAGGTGTTATCTCTGCTTGTTGTACAAAGAGTGTTTTGGGGGTTAATTTGCAAGGCTCAATCAGCCATTCTTTACAAATTCTTAAGACTTTTTACCAGTGTTTTAAAATTGGAAAAGAAAATTTATTGCGATTACATTTTCTATTGTCTCAGGGGTACTATTTAATGTTTAGTCCATTTGCCAGTCTAGAGTTAGGAGACAACTCAGAAATGAAAAGTTTGTTAGTTAATTAACTTGTGAGACATTATAGGATTACCTTTGTTCACTGGCTGATATTTTAGAACTGCTATCTCTTCCATCTGAAGAGAAAAGTAATAGTCTATAGAACTATGTAACAGGGTGGCCTATCCCTTTAAGGTCCAGTAGGCCTGGATTCAATCAGCCCCACCTGTGCTATAATTAATTTCCCCTCAACCTAAGGGGGCTGAACTAATTGGGGTCAGGTGACAGACAAACACCTGGGCCTCATAAAAGGTGTGAGAAAACGCCATTTGGAGAAAGAGCCACAGGGAGGAAGTTGGGCTCCTTTGGAAGGCCCTGAAGTACAGTCTAGAACGACTTCAGCAAAATAGCCCGGGAGTCCATGCTCTATCCTAGAGCGGGGAAGACTGAAAGGCAACCTATAGGGGACAAGACTGTGAGGGGACTCCAGAGAAGCAGCCTGGGAATCAAGTTCTATCCCAGAGCACAGACACAAACTGAGCCTGGTGGGTGGGTTGAAGAGGAGCCCAGTGGGGCAGAAGAACCACTTATTTGGACTTTAATTACACCAGAAGGTGATTGAACTCAGAGTGACCCAGACAGAGGACTGAGGCATGGAAATCATTGGGGGACACAAAATATGCTGCTGAGGGGAAACTGAGGTAGGCAGTGCCTGCAATGCCACATTTGACCATGACAGGGGGATACTAGAGGGAAGGCATGCCCTATGACAACTCATCTTTAATAAGAAACCATATTTTGTAAGTCTTGAAAGAAAAGCAGTCCTCAAAATTCAATCAATGGGCCATCCAAGAAGGCATTATTAAACTAGGAGTCTATTCCACATTAGGTCATCCAAGTGCCAGAAGTTTTATCTTTGCCAAAGTAAATGAAAGAAGATCAAGGCAGCCTAGTCCTGGAATAGAGAAGATTGAATTTTCTCACAAACAGAATCCAGCAGACCATAATAAAAGATGACAATACTCATTCCAACTCCATGCCAATCATGATCTGCTTTGTGGCAAAAAAATTAAAAACACTAGGATTCAATAAATAACACTACCAAAACCAAAAAAGTTATGTCTAGCTTCTAAATATTCCCAGCTAAACTAGCAAGCATATAGTGTAACATTAAAATAGGTACTACTCAAAATTTATCTGTTTTACAACAAAAAACTGGCAGAAAGTTTTATATCTTTACAATCGCCTCTTGCTCTCTGCAAACACTATTCCATTATATTTTTCTAGTACACAGCTGAATACAGCAGCTGTGAGACTAAGAAATGCCAGTAACCAATTAGGCTGGCATAAACCTTGTCTCGCATATAAAGTGAGATTCAATTTCAAATGCTGAAGCACAATAGGCAAATGAATCTGCAAAGAGTTGTTGAAAGGCATCAGTCCTTGATTCATAGTCCATTTTCTGGAGTCAGAGTATTTAAAATCTCAAATATAAGAATTTTTATTAAAATGCATTTGATAGGGTAAAGATAGAAAAAATAATTAGATAAAGAATATTTTTCTACAACATAGACATCTCCAAAAAAGGGGGGGGAGGGAGAGGGAATGCAGCAGCTGTTCCTGATGCACTAGGATTTCAAACTCAATGTTTCTTCAATTTCTGTTTCCTATAATCACAGGATTGTGATTCACATTACAGCACAACAGCTTCCCAAAAAGTCACACTGCTACAGATATCAGTCTAACTGAGAAGAATGCCTATATTATCCGTATAAGTAAACTTGTGTTGCACAGCATAGTTACTTCCCACAAGCTGGAGTACTTATACTACACCTCTCATATCTACACATTGTACATGTCATGTGGATTTAAAATTACTAAAATACAGTTAGCTTAGCTTTTAGCCACATTCTTCCAACACACGTACCCTGTGCGTTACGGACACCCTATGTGTAAAAATGAAGAAAGTCAGCCACACACCCTTCATTTCCCAGAGACAGTATGGAAAGCCTGAAGACAAGTGAGCAGGTAAGGCAAGTGCAAACGTTCAGAGAAATTTCTTGAAGACTGGATAATAGTGCAGGAGAAAGTTTAGGAATAAGGAGAAATTGCAAAAACCCTTTGGCCAAATTAAACATCCCAACTAACTCCTAAATTCAGTCAGTGATACTGAGTAAGTGTGTGCACTGAATTGTACATAGTTTTTTTTTAACCCACATCTGCATTGGATGTTTTTTACCCAAGAAACTCCTTGAATCTGCCCTAATTCTGGAGGAAATGACCCCATATGGGACCAACACTTTAGAATCTTTCTAACAGATTTCAGTGTATTATGCAAGCTACCCATCAGCATTGAGCCAGCAATGATAGGACGAAAAAATGTCAAAATGGTTTGTTAAGAATAATTTACACTATGCTAAGGCATTTTCCCCACAGGAGAATTTTAGGCATTTTCCCCACAGGAGAATTGCACACACCCTATGATGCTTATAGATTGGCTCCAATGCTTTCCTTCCTGCTAGAGTTTTTGTAGAGAGTAATGGGAGGATTAGAGAGCAAAAGTGATGTTTTGTTGTGTATCGTCAGACCTGGAATCTTTGTGTGGAATTGGAATTAACCTGTTCTATTAGTTTTGCATTTGTTACTTGGGGCTGTGTGGTTGTTTGAGAGGTACTCCTAGGGCTTTAGAAGCTTCTCCACAGCACAGTGCTTTAAGTCAGGATTTCAAATTGCACGCGGAAAAATGTAAACACAGTGTCCCTTGTAGATCATTAGAACTTCTGTTTTTTTGTTTTTGGGGAAGGGCTGCACTCCTTTTTCCTGGCTTAAGCTTGCTGGGACAGTGAGAAGTAACTTAAAATTAGAATGTGACCTCAAAACCAGCTAACTGTTTGTAATAGTTCCAGGCTAAGGTGGCATGAAAATGGGAATTGCTGGAGGCAATTTTCATGAAAGAAAACAAAGAACTTTAGTGTAATATTTCTGACCTTACCTCTTAAAGAATGTGGGAGGAGTTACTCTAGTTCAGACCAGTGGTCTTTGACAGTGGTCAGCACTAGATGCTTCATAGGAAGTTGCAAGAAAACCTAAAGCAGACGTTTACCTATTCTAGGTAGCTATACAAGTACCTACATAGGCCTCATCACTGGAATATCCATGTGCCTCCCATTCCTTAAAAGATGACAGGGTCTAATTGTGGAATAGTTTGTCAATAGGCAAGAGGTATCCTCACCTCATCAGTCAATGTTGATATAATCAATCAATTATAACAAGATAATGTTCATGTTAAACATATCTGGACATGTTATAATCCTCTGAAAATTTTCATTTCCACAGTAAAAGTACAACTGTACATTGAAAAAATTTTCCTGAAAAATACTCTGGAAATAGTATATAAAAAAATTATGTTAAAAGAGAATATTGAGGTTGTAAAATCAAGCCCACCAAAGTTAGGAAATACCAGAATTATAGTAGCCCATGCAACCTTACCTCTGCCCCCATATGCACATTACGATATAGGCTCTAATTAAAATGATGACATTGTTTTCTTCCACAGAACTTCAGCCTCATTCAGTGCGTAGGATAGATAATGCTCAGTGAATTAATCAGCTTTACGTAGAGGGCAAGGCTGTTGCATATGAAACACTACTACCTCATTCGCTACTTAAATTGGAAAGTGTGTTGCTAATAAGGCATGGGTCTGCAGGAAGAGAAAAAACGATCTTGTGGCTAAAGCACTTAAATACATAGCAAAAGAACTGGGACCTATCCTTGGCTCTGCCCCAGATTTCTTATGTGATTCTGGGCAAAACATTTAAGGCCAAAATTTCCACAGATGGCCTCTACTGTGTTTCTATATTTTGGCATCCAATCTGACACTCCTGGAGCCCAATCTTCTTCAAGTGCTCAGCAGTCACACTAAGTTAAAGTCACTGAGAGTTATGAATCTTCAGCAACTCTGAAAAGTCAGACCCTAAGTGTCACCCAATCACTGAAACACTCAGTAGAGACACTTGCAAATTTTGGCCTTAAATCTGGACCTCAGATCCCCCATCTGTAAAATGATTTTGCCTCCCTACCTCACATGGGTGTTGTAAATATTAAATGTTTAATGTCTGTGGGGCACAGGGACAACACACAATGAGGAGGATAATAAAAAAATATTCAACAGCTGCCTCAATCACTGAGCACCATCTATGCTGTGCACTCAATGAGAGAGGAGTCCTGTAGGGATAAAAAGGCAGTCTCCAATTACATTATATGCAATCATAATGCATATATTACTTTCCTCCTTGTGAAAGATTGCATAGGCAACCCTCTATTCTGACGTTTCCTAACTTGCCCTATGCAGTTTATTCCACAGACAAGAACTGAGGCACCAAAACAGGCATCAAGCTCTGGAACACCAGCATATCAAGACAGATGCTGAACTACTTTAAGTACTAATGCTGCTGGAGCACCAAGACAGGCACTGAGGCATCAACAAAAGAGCCACATGTGCCAAAATGGAGGCTGAGTGCCAAGCACACACTGGCACAGAGGCACCGGTAACACCCAAAAACAGTCACTGAAGTGCCAAGGTGAGTGCCAAAGTATAAAACTGCCATAGCTGGAGAGCTAAATCTCAAGAGAAAGAACTAAGCTCCACTCCATTTCTTGCACTCATGCTACACTTCAGATAAGAAGCATAGCCCAATCTTGGGAGTACCAGTCATACTAGGTTCAAACTTGCTACATTGGTGCTCCTCCCCCATAAGGATTACCTGGAACTGTATTCTATTTCTGCTATAAATATGTTTTGTTTGCTTCTCTTACACTTTTAAGTCTTCCCACATTTCAATCAACTGTTCTGCTGACTTTTCATTTTACAAGTATGTCTATGAATTTCCCAGTACATACAGAACACAAGTTTGCATAGTTTCCTCTTTTACAGAGGCTTTTTGGTTACACACCCCTTTGATGCATGTCTGAGTTTTTAGTTTTCATTTTCTTTTCTTTGAAAACCCTGAGAAATTTTCCTGCTTCAGATTCCTAGACTCCTCTGAGAACCTTTTCTTCCATTTACTCATTTTAAACCAGATCCAATTGCCATCTATCCAGTGACTTCAAATGACACTTCCACAAGTTTTTCATCATTTTGACAACAGATTTGAGTAGAAAACTGGATCTTCCATTTCAGCTACTAGAACAGGGGTCGGCAACCTCTGGCACGCGGCTCGCCAGGGTAAGCACCCTGGCGGGCTGGGCCGGTTTGTTTACCTGCCACGTCCGCAGGTTCGGCTGATCACGGCTTCCACTGGCCGCTGTTCACCGCTCCAGGCCAACGGGGTCTGCGGGAAGCAGCGCGGGCCAAGGGATGTGCTGGCTGCGGCTTCCCGCCACCCCCATTGGCCTGAAGCGGCGAACCGCGGCCAGTGGGAGCCGCGATCGGCCGAACCTGCGGATGTGGCAGGTAAACAAACCGGCCCAGCCCGCCAGGGTGCTTACCCTGGCAAGCCGCGTGCCAGAGGTTGCCGACCCCTGTACTAGACTATAAAGAAACAAACTTTTGCATCAAAAAGTAATTTTTTTTTTAATTAATTTTAAATTAGTTGCCCTTCAATTTCAGTGTATGTTCTCTACTACTGGTGTTATGAGACAGAGAGAACAGAAGCTCCAGATCTACCTTCTCTATACCATTTATTGTTTTATATACTTATATCATCTCCCTTTAAATTTCTCACTTTTCCAGGATAAAAACCTCCCAATCTTATTCTCTCTTCATCAAGTTTTTCCATGCCCCAATCATTCTCACTGCCCATCTCTGAACCCACTCCAATTCTGATATTTCTGTGTGAGATGAAGTGACCAGTATTGTACACATTATTCCAGAGGAGAACAAACCATTGATTAAAATAATGACGTTATAATATTGTCCGTATTATCCATCCCATTATTTTTGCATCCTAGCATTTTGTTGTGTGACTGACGCACAATGAGCAAGAGGTCTTTACTGAACTGTCCACGATGCTAAGATCCTTTTCCTAAGTTGATACTGTTCATTTAGAACTAGGTAAAGTGTAGGCTCAATTTTTTTCTTCCAATATACATTATTTTGCATCTATCAAAACTGAACATAATCTGCCATCATGTTGCCCATTTACTTTGCTTGGGTAAGTCCCTGTCTTCTCTGGACTTGACTAACTTAAACAGTTTTGTGTCAAATCCCTTCAAAAATTTCTTCAATTGCTTTTAAAAGTAGAGTGCCCCTCTCTAGTGTTAGTTGTCGCATACAATGTTTTGATTAAGATCCTTTTGTTGCTCAGTACAACTTCAACACAGTTATGATATTTAGAAACAAACGTAGAGACACAATCAAATATCTTTCTTTTTCAACCAAACTCCCGGAAGCTGATGACACACATTTTTGTGGTTGTGTAAGAGTTCTGGAATGTCCATAATATGCTTTAAGATGGTGTTGGTCATTACTTCTTTCTCAATAAGTTCTAAATACCCATATGTCAATGTTAGGATGATCTGACCAGTTCTATATTCCCCCGCATTTTATTTTTGTTGCTTGAGCAAATGGCACAGATCTCCCTGACAGTTTTCTCAACCTTCTTGGATATTAACTTCAACTTTCTTAGATATTATCTTCAGCAACTTGGACACAACATTCCCCAACTGAAAAGTAACTTGCTAAAGATGCAAAAAACTAACAAAGAAATTTTTTTAAGTACATCAGAAAGCCTGCCAAACAGGCACTGGGGTCACTAGACAAAGGTGCTAAAGGAGCACTTAAGGAAGACAAGGCCGCCGCAGAGATGCCAAATGAATTCTTTGCATCAGCCTTCACTGCAGATCAGAGCTATTTTGGCGGGGGGGGGGAGCGCGGGGGGGAACAAATCTGAAGTACTGTCACACAATGTGTCAATAGAAGAGGTTTTAGAACAAACTGATAAATTAAACAGAAAGAAGTTACTAGGACCAGATGGTATTGACCCAGGAATTCTAAGGAACTCAAATATGAAATTACAGAACAACTAACTGTAGTATGAAACCTACTGCTGAAACAAGCATCTGTATCAGATGACTGGAATGTAGCTAATGTAACACCGATTTTTAAAAAGGCTCCAGAGGTGATTCTGGCAATTACAGGGCTCTGAGCCTAACTTCAGTACTGGGCAACACAGTAGAAACAGTACTAAAGAACAGAATTATCAAACAAATAGATGAACATGATTTGTTGGGAAAGAGTCAACACAGCTTTTGTAAAAGGAAGTCATGCCTCACCATCTACTAGAATTCTTTGAGGGTATCATCAAGCATGTGGATAAGGGCGTGTAACACCACTTCCTGCTAGCACCAAGTGTTAGGTCTTGTCTACACTGGCAAGTTTCTGCGCAGTAAAGCAGCTTTCTGCAGTGTAACTCCCGAGGTGTACACACTGCCAAGCCACTTAGTGCATAGAAACTGCGCAGTTGCAGCGCTGTAAAAAACGACCCGACAAGAGGCATACAGCTTTCTGCGCTGGGAGTACAGCACCGCGGTGCCAGTATAGACACCCTGGTCGATTACAG
Organism: Emys orbicularis; assembly: GCF_028017835.1. Lineage (NCBI taxonomy): Eukaryota > Metazoa > Chordata > Testudines > Emydidae > Emys > Emys orbicularis. The sequence continues at coordinate 39,204,581 of NC_088688.1, read as the reverse complement.
CACTGCGATTGGCCCCCGGGAGGTGTCCCACAATGCCTGTTCTTGCCTCTCTGGTCATCGGTTTGAACTCTACTGCCCTGCCCTCAGGTGACCAATCATCCTCCCCACCCTGTAAATTCCTTTGGAATTTTGAAAGTCCCCTTCCTGTTTGCTCGGTGATGCGTGCAGTGGTCTCAGCGCATCTTTCCAGGTGGCCATGCCTGCTCCATGCACCAGGCGATCCCCCGCTTGTAGCAATGCCGAGCTGCTGGACCTCATCAGCATTTGGGGAAAGGAGGCTGTCCACTCCCAGCTGTGCTCCAGCCGTAGGAATTATGATTCCTAAGGACAGATTTCACGATGCATGACAGAAAGGGGCCATGACCGGGACACACTGCAGTGCAGGGTCAAAGTGAAGGAGCTGCGGAACACCTACCACAAGGCATGGGAGGCAAACCGCTGCTCCAGCGCTGCGCCCACGCACTGCCGGTTCTACAAAGAGATGGACGCGATACTCGGTGGCGACCCCAACTCCACTACGAAGGCCATACTTCGGTGGCTCGCGTGCCAGACTGGACCGAGGCAGGAGAAGGAGATCTTGGACGAGGGTGCAGAGGGGGACACATATGCAGAGGACAACTCAGAGATCAGAGATGCATGCAGCCAGGAGCTCTTTTCTACCCCGGAGGAGGGTAGCTGTCGGATCTTGGAGAAGCGCAAACAGTAGAGGAGGCCCCTGGTAAGTTGATTTGGGGACTCACTGAAGCAAGTTGTTGGGGGCAGGAGGGTTGCAGAAAGCAGGCTTGTGTCTGCATGATGCATGTACCATCACATGCCTTGTCTGAGCAGCGGAACAGGCTGTTGATTTACTCCCTCACTTCACGGGAATCTGCCTCAGAGATCGCCAGGAAACTCTCATGGAGATACTGGGCAATCCACTGCCGCAAGTTCTTTGGCAGAGCTGCTTTGTTTCTTGCCCCATTAACGGTAACTTTCCCAGGCCACTCTGCCATCACGGGGGGGGGGGGGGGGGGGAGAAGGGGGAACCATTGCTGCACACAGGCGAGCTGCATAAGGGCCAGGGCGGAAGCCACAGTCTTGGAGAAGACGCTCCCTTGATTCCCTGCTCACCTTCAGCAGCGAGGTATCTTCCATAATGAACACACCCTGTGGAAAATATGGGGACAGGAATAATTATCAGGCTCCCCTACAGTGCTGGCTTTCTCCAAGAGCTACACGCCCAGTGTACAGTAGGGTCCGGGAACACTGATTTACCCTGCCCCTGCGGCTACTCACCATTTTGGGGGTCTTGTGGCTCATGTGTGCTTGTCTGGGGTTAGCCAGTTAGTGACAGGTATGTGAATAGTGGCTGTGTTTTAAATCACTGAATCAGTGGTCTGTGTGTTGCAAACAATCCTGCTTCTGTAAAATGTTGCATTTTGGCTTCACAGAGATGATCTTGGGAGCCCAGCCTCCCCCTTTGTTATCGCCAGCTGAGTGGCTGCGCAGAATCAGAAAGCAGCCACGAAGAACTAAGGAGGACTTTCTGCGTGACATTATGATGCACTCCACCACCGAGAAACAGGAACTTAAGGAGTGGTGGGACAGCGAGAAGAGGACCAAAAGGAGAACCCGGCACGCCAGAATGAAGCCATGGAGCGGCTCTTAAATATTATGGAGCGCCAAGAGGACATGCTCCAGGCAATACTAACACTGCAAACCAAGCAGCTCCGCGCCCGCTCGCCTGCAGCTACTGTTGCAAAACTCTTTCCCATGCGACCCCTAGACACCACCAACAGACTCTGATCAACCTCTTGGCTCCAGTCTGTACCCGCTGCATTCCACTCCTCCCCCATCACAGTCCAGCCCTGCGGACTCCCAGTACCCACTGCACTCAACACCCGTCCCTCTGCAGTTTAGCCCTGCTGAAGTACAGTACCCGCTGCACTGTATTCCAAAGGAGAAGGCTGGATATGATCCCTGGACATACACAAATCTTTAACCGTCCTGGGACTCCACCTCCTCCTGAGACCTTCCCTTCCTCCATCCCCCTCAGTGCTAGTGTGTTTTTTTGTTTGACTCTCTTCCAGTTGTTGTTTTTTAATAAAAGAATTGTGTTGGTTTGAAAGCAATCTTTATTCTATTAATTGAAAGCAAACAGACAATTATCTTAAACCTTCATACTGCATTGTCTGCACCAATCACAATCACCTCCTAGCATTACAAGCACTGCACTCCCAAGCATAGCAACAAATATTAGCGGCTTTCAACTTCAAATCGCTGCCTCAGGGCATCCCGGATCCTTATGGCCCCGCGCTGCACCCCTCTAACAGCCCAGGTCTCTGGCTGTTCAAGTTCAGCCTTCAGGTGCTGAGCCTCAGCAGTCTAGCCCTGAGTGCAGCTTTCACCCTTCCCTTCACAAATATTATGGAGCATACAGCACGCGGCTATAAGCATAGGAATATTGTCATCAGCCAGGTCCAGGTTCCCATATAGGCACCGCCAGCAGGCCTTTAAATGGCCCAAGCACACTCAACAGTCATTCTGCACTTGCTCAGCCTGTTGTTGAACCACTCCTTGCTGCTGTCAAGGTGTCCCATGTATGGCTTCATACGCCATGGCATTAAGGGGTAGGCGAGGTCTCCCAGGATCACAATGGGCATTTCGACTTCCCATACAGTGATCTTCTGGTCCGGGAAGAAAATCCCTGCTTGCAGCTTCCTGAACAGGTCAGTGTTCCGAAAGATGCGTGCGTCATGCATCTTTCGGGACCAGCCTGTGTTAATGTCTGTGAAACGCCCACGGTGATCCACAAGCGCACGGAGAACCATTGAGAAATAACCCTTCCGATTAATGTACTCAGTGGCTAGTGTGACAAAGTTCCTCCTCTACCTTGGTGGGTCCTGCACTTATTGGCGGATTTGCTCGCTTCACAGATTCACCCTGTGGGTCAGCAAACAGTCCAGAAACCTTCCCCTCTGGTAGAAGCTATAGTCCAGGTCAGTTCCTCCTGTGTTTGATCAGGAGTTGGGAGGTATGGGGGGGAACCCGGGCCCGCCCTCTACTCCGGGTTCCAGCCCAGGGCCCTGTGGACTGCAGCTGTTTAGAGTGTCTGCTGGTACAGTTGCACGACACCTACAACTCCCTGGGCTACTTCCCCATGGCCTCCTCCCAACACCTTCTTTGTCCTCACCACCGGACCTTCCTCTTGATGTCTGATAACGCTTGTACTTCTCAGTCCTCCAGCAGTACGCCTACTCACTCTCAGCTTCTTGCACACCTCTTGCTCCCAGTTCCTCACACACACTTCCTCTCCTCTGGCTCCCTCTGGCTTGACTGGAGTGAGCCCTTTTATAGCATCAGAGGGGCCTTAATTAGAGTCAGGTGCTTAACTGCCTCACCTGACTCTTAGCAGGTTAATTGGAGTCAGGTGGTCTATTAGCCTGGAGCAGCCCCTGCTCTGGTCACTCAGGGAACAGAAAACTACTTATACAGTGGCCAGTATATCTCCCTTCTGCTACTCTGCTGTTCCCAACTGGTCTGGGTATATCACACTAGGTAGTCTGGTGCCAGAATTAGAATATGCATGCCATCTATCCCCCTCCACATTTAGGGAAGCCCATTTGTGCAAAGCCATCTACAATGTCACACACGTTGCCCAGAGTCATGGTCTTCCGAAGCAGGATGCAATTAATGCTCCTGCACACTTTCGTCAACACGAGTCCAACCATCGACTTTCCCACTTCGAACTAGTTAGCAACCGATCAGTAGCAGGCTGGAGTAGCCAATTTTCACAGTGCAATCGCCACGCGCTTCTCCAATGGCAGGGCAGCTCTCATTTTAATGTCCTTGCGCTACAGGGCTGGGGCGAGCTTATCACACTGTGCCATGAATGTGGCTTTCCTCATCCGAAAGTTCTGCAGCCACTGCTCGTCATCCCAGACGTGCATGACAATGTGATCTCACCACTCAGTGCTTGTTTCCGAAACCCAAAAGTGGTGTTCCACTGTGGTCAGCACCTCCGTGAATGCCACAAGCAATCTCGTGTTGTAGCTAGTACCTGTGACGAGATCAATGTCGCACTTCTCTTGCTTTGTATTTTAAGGAATATCTCCACTGCCACTCGTGACGGGTTACTGAGAGCGAGCAGCATATTGGTCAACAGTGCGGGATCCATTCCTGCAGACCAAAGAGGCAGAGAGCGCAGTACACAAATCATTGAAAGATGGCGCCAACCGCGGACAGAAGCACAGGGATTGCTGGGATGTGACACAATGCATCACAGGGCATTGGAACAGGACCCAGGATGCCCCGTGACTCCCTCCGCCTTCCCATAACTCTTAGCAGCAACAGAAGAAGAGATGCGCTGTGGGATAGCTGCCCAGAGTGCACCGCTCTTAATACCACTGCAAGTGCCGCAAATGCGAACACACTATTGCGCAGGCATCTGACAGTGTGGACACACAACAGCGGTTTCCCTTCAGCGCTCTCTGAGCGGCGCTGTAACTGCCGGCGCTGTAACTCTGCCAGTGTAGACATACCCTTAGACTGGGTTTTGTACATGAAAGAGCTCAGACTTTCAAACTTCGAACAAAGTTAACACTTACTGAAATCTAATCTTACATTTAGAATCTTTTTGGAGTGTAGCCTTTTAGAATGGTCCTCTTTTGCCATGATTGTTCATAACTGGAAGATTCTCCTTCAGCTAAAGCTGAACATATTCTTCTATATAATGAATTCCATGAACTATCTATCCTCTTCCAAAACTGTTGCTATCGCATACAAGCAAAAATGGCTGACCATGATGGGGTTTCTTTTAAATGTAATCTTAACTCAATTTCCTGGGTTTGTAATACTTGCTTCTGGGATAGTTTCAAAATCTCTATAATTGTTTTTAACCTTGTATTACTGATGTATACTCTAAACCTTCCTGACACTTTTGCATAGTTTTCCTCTGAGTAAACATTTAAATCATAAACTTGCTAGGAGAAGTAATAAGCCACTTTTTCGTTGGATTTGTGCCTACAGGGCCACTGTCAACCTATTCAGATACCTTAAAATTAAGGGCTCACAAACCCAAAGACAGGGCCTACATTTTAGCAGCTTTTCGCTTGCAGCCTAGTCTATTTTTTCCTTTGTGCAATTTTATACTTCTACTCATTAGTCTTGTCACACCAACCTTAACAGGTCTTTTTCCTCCTTGATGTTGACACCCTTCAGATATTTGTAAATGTATGTCACCTCTTATTCTTTCACTCTCCACCCCAAGCTATACATATTAAATCTTAATCATTCTTCATATTTTAATTGCTCCAAACCCTTTTTAGTTCTAGTTCTGTATATCCTTACCCTTCAAATCCCAGTGGATGAAATGGCAACAATAAAATATTCATTTAAAAACCTACAAAAACAATGACCCAACAGTTCAGGGCTGCTATTCATCTTTAGTCAAATGTTATGGTACAGAAAAATAAAAACATTCTTTCAAAATGAAAGACATGGTAAGAGCTAAGCGGATTTAATTTCACCCACAAGCCACCTCTTTGTATGTGTATCTTCTCTTTCCCCACACACCTGTATCCTTTTCCCTCCTGTATTTCTCTTACACCCCTCATCCGCTGACATGCTTTAAGTAGCATTTATCTCAGCAACTGGGGAGAGAGGTGCTTCAGAGGAGGACTTAGTGCTTCTGCAGCCACACCAACTCCATAATATGAAAGGGGAAGATCTTAATTTTCTGAAGGGAAGCTTCAGATCAGCTCTTTAGCCAGCAGCTGGGGATCCGGGGAGTAGCATTCTAGCTGCTCCCCGACTAATAGTTCAATCTTGTAAGTGACTGGCCAATGCAAAGAGTGGGGGCTGAGCCAAATCTTCTACTCCGCAGGCTGAGCTACAATGTGGGTTTCTCCATCAGGGAAAAAGGCCATGATTATGTAATCCCAGTGATCACCCAGGAGCTTTAAATCCACCATTAGAAGTAGCTTTACACTAAACAAGCCTGTGGTATAGAAGTACTGAAGAAAACAAAATTTCTCTAAGGAAGAAGAATTCTATTTTTGACTTTCAAGAGCTATTTATAATCGAACAGTGTAGAAAAGCAGCATAAATACCAGGAAAGGCTACAAGTTACATCTTTAATTTTAAAGCCAATGTACAGCACAGTAAAAAACTAATGCTTTTTAAAGTTTGAATTACACATGATATGCCATGAACAAGTAACAACACTCTTTGTCATGGCGTCTGCAGGGACTGAACTCAGAATGGCTGAATCTAAGAACATGAGCCTTTACTACTCAAGCTAAAGGGTCATGTCCATTAGCTCAGATGCAGTAGCAGACTCAAAGCTCTTTATGTGGTCTAGCCACTAGCTGGAGAACAAAGATCCATGCTGACACAATGTATTACCCAGGGATAAGGTAACTGAGTCAAGTTATTTGTTAGCACATTTGAGCAGTCTTAAAACCAACCAGGCCTGGTCTACATTTAAAAATTTGACCAACCTAAACTAAAACACTCAGGGATGTGAATTTTTCCCCACCCCTGACTACCCAGTTAAGCCATCCTAATCCCTAGCGTAGACATAGTTAAGTCAATGGTAGCATTCTTCCATTGATCTAGCTACCGCCACTCAGAGAGGCAGATTAACTACAGAAACAGAACAACCCCTTCCATTGTTGTAGGAAGCATCTATACTATGGCTCTATAGAGGCACAGTTAGCTACAGCTGCACCACTCTAGTGCCCAAAGCATAGATAAGGCCTCAATCACAAAACATATCTGTCATCAAAGAGGAGAGTGAAAGTGTGATCTTACTTCAAGTTAGCCACAAGGGTCTACAAAACAGCAGGATGACCCAAACTTAACACAATTATATAGGGTCATATTGGACTTTCATCCTTAATATGAAGTTCCCAATGATATCAGTAGAAGTTGCACATATAAAGAATACGATACAGGAGATCTTGACAAATTGAGGCCAGCAGCGCTCTTTCAAGGAGGAGCAATATCAAAATTCTGCAAAATCTAAGGTTTTATTTTAAAAAATTAAGTTTACAGCACTTATTGTTACTAAGATTACTCTCAGGTAATGTTTTTAAGGTTAACAAGGGTAGTGATGTCGCTATAAGTCTAGGAACTGCCACACAAGATCAGACCCGCAGTCCATCTAGTCCAGTACCCTGTCTCTAAAAATGATCAGGATCAGCTGCTTCAGAGAAAAGTACAATAAACCCTGCAGTAGGCAGTTGCAGAATAATAGGCCCATAGGGAAAGCTTCTTCCTAAATTCCATCAGTTAAAGACCGGCTTATGCACTGCAGCCAGTCGTTTATATTCCTTCCAAGCCTCTTGGGGTTTTTTTTGTGTTTTATTCATTCTTACTATAACACTCGATATTTCTTCCATCCATGTCAACATTCAATTGTTTTTTTTAATCCTACAAAGCTCTTTGCCTCAATGATATCTTGTGGCAATGAGTTCCACAAGCTAAATTGTGTATTGCTTATTCTCTTTTATCTGTTTTAAATTAGCCGTCTTTCGATATCACGGAATGTCCTCTTGTTCTTGTATTATGGAAAAAGGTGAATGAAGTGCTTGATCCACCTTCCCCATATCATTCATAGATTCCAAGGCCAGAAGGGACCACTATCATCTTGTCTGACCTCCTGTATAACTTAGGCCAGAGAACTTCCCCAAAATAATTCCTAGAGAATATCTGTTAGAAAAAAATCCAATCTTGATTTTAAAATCGTCAGTGATAGAGACTTCACTACAACTCTTGGCAGTTTGTTCCAATCATGAATTACCCTCACTGTAAAAAAATGCCTTATTTCCAGTCTGAATTTGTCTAGTTTCAACTTCAAACCATTGTATCATATTGTATTTTCTCTGCTAGATTAAAGAGCCCATAAGAGCTATCCCTTGGGTACCGCGAATCAGGGTGACTGCCCTGGGCCCTGCACTTTGGGAGTCCCCATGCTTCAATAAAAACCACGAGGAGGCAGGCGGGGAGGTGAGGCAGGCGCAGAGCGGGGTGAGGAGGTGAACGGGGAGGCGAGCGGCAGGTGGGCCGGGGCAGGAGGGGGGCGAGAAGCCCCCTACCAGAACCTCCCCCTCCTCACATTACCTCCTGCCTGCCAGCGGGCCCCGCCAATCAGCGCCTCCCCCTCCCTCTCAGCACTTCCCACCTGCCGTGGTTCAGATGTTTTGCGGCGTCAGGAGGCGCTGGGGAGGGAGGGGAGAGAAGCGAGTGTGCAGTGCATTCGGGGAAGGGGGCGGAACTGGGCGGGGCAGGAAGAGGCGGGGTGAATGGGGAAAGGGGTGAAGGGGGGGCAGAGCCTGGGGGGGACCCTCCAGCCAATTAGAAACTCAGTGCTTATGTCCCAGGCCCCGCTCCCCCCTTTAGGGACGGCCCTGGAGCCCATTATCAAATATTTGTTCCCCATGTAGATATTTACAGAGTAACCAATTCACCCCTTAGCCTTCTCTTTGTTAAGCAAAATAGACTCAAAGACCTCAATCTATCACTATAAGGCATGTTTTCTAATCCTTCAGATGTTTTCATGACTCTTCTCTGAACCCTCTGCAATTTATCATCCTTCTTGAACTGTGGGCATCATAACGGGACACAGTATTCCAGCAGAAGTAACACCAGTGCCAAATACAGAGGAAAAATAACCCCTCTGCTCCTCCCTGAGATTCCCCTGTTTACGCATCCCAGGATCACATTAGCTCATAAGAACGGCCATACTGGGTCAGACCAAAAGTCCATCTAGCCCAGTATCCTGTCTTCCGACAGTAGCCAATGCCAGGTGCCCCAGAGGGAATGAACAGAAGTAGTAATCATCAAATGATCCTTCCCCAGATGTTTTGGTGACAACTTCAGACTGGGAGCTCAAATTCAGCTGCTTATCCACCATGACACCCAGATCTTTTTCCAGAGTCACTGCTTCTGAGGATAGAATTCCCCATCCTGTAATTATGGCCTACATTCTTGGTTCCTAGATGTATACATTTAGCCATATTGAAACACATATTGTTAAATTGTGCCCAGTTTACCAAGTGATCCAGATCACTCTGAATCAATCCTCTTCATTATTTACCACTCCCCAATTTTGGGGTCATCTGCAAACATTATCAGTGAGGATTTTGTTTTTTCTTCCAGGTCATGAATAAAAATGTTAAACAACGTAGGGTTAAGAAGTGATCCATGCAGGACCCTGCTGGAAACACACCCATTCAATGACAATTCCCTGTTTACAGTTACATTTTGAGACCTATCAGTTAGCCAGTTTTTAATCTATTTAATGTGCGCTTTGTTAATTTTATATTGTTCTAGTTTTTTAATCAAAATGTTGTGCAGTACCAAGTCAAATACCTTACACAAGTCTCCGTATATCACGTCAACACTATTACCTTTATCAAACTTGTAATCTCATAGTCTGACAGGATCTATTTTCCATAAACCCATGTTAATTTGTATTGATTACATTACCCTCCTTTAATATTCATTAATCTAGTCTCGCATCAGCCGCTCCATTAGCTTGCCTGGGATCAATGTCAGGTTGATGGGCCTACAATTATCGGGTCAACCCGTTTACTCTTTTTATAAACTGGCACAACATTAGTTGTCTTCCAGTCTTCTCAAACTTCCCTAGTGCCCCAAGACTTATTGAAAATCACCATTAACGGTTCAGCAAGCTCCTTAGCCAGCTCATTATTGTGTCACTTCTTATTCATCCCCTAAGATAAACACTCCCAGTCTTTACATTCTCTTCATATTAAGGTTTTCCTATGCTTTTATTCATTCTTCCTACCCACCCGTGAGGCCTCTCTATTTCTACTAAATCATTTTTGAGGTAGTGAGCAGTGAAAACAAGAGTATTTCACGTGGATAAAAAACACCAATTTGTACAATGGTATTATAATAGTTTAATAATTTCAGTGTTCTTTCCCATACTATTCCAAGCCTGCAGAGACACAGCTCCAGTACTATTTGGGCAAAGAGGGAAAAAAGTGGGATAAAGAAGCTGCTGCTCTGTGGGTTGGACTGGGCAGGGAGCACCGTGGGGAGGGGAGAGGGATTCCAGCCACCCCAGCAAAGGGATGCAGGGCATGGGGTAAGCGTTGCCTATCTCACCAAAAGATTGTACTTGTAGAAGGAAAGCCAACATAAGATGATTTATTATGGAGAAGAGTTAGCATAAATTGATTTACTGAGAGTGGCCATCATTAGCTGTATTATTGTGTGAGTGAAATGGAAGCAGCATTAATTGATTTGGTATAGTTTGTGTGTGTATATATATATATATATATATATATATATATATATATATATATATATATATATATATATATATATCTTAGTGTTGGGCAGCTATTACTCAGGTGTATTACTCAAGCAGGAAACAGGCGATGTTTGGACCCCAGCAACATGGTACATGCTGGAGACCAGGAAACACGGGCAGAGCCTGTGGCACTGGTATATTTTGGTCTGGTGAGCAGGTTTAGTCCATAGGACTGAGGTAATGGGAATGTTGTTCAAACTGTGCAGATATGGCACATAAACTTCAAACTATGTTAAGTTATTCATGTGATTGAGGTTTTGCTTCCGAACGGAGCCGTTACTTGTCAATGGGGTTAACAGATGCTCTTTTCCAGCTACATGTTCATTATTTTGAAACATGAACACTAAATTTAAATATAATAGATGCTTTTTAAGTAACTGAATTAGTTGGCTGGTTACTGCTGTTCCATTCTAAATGAAGGGAACTAGTTATTCTCTACAATTAAAATTCAAGATATCAAGATGGCATTTGTACCAATGCTCATCTGAAGAAACCAACATTTCCCTGCGAAAGCTACTATAACATCTCTTCTTGGAAATATTGAGTTTCATCCAAAAGCTGTCATGATATTTTGGCTACTGATTCTAATAATATATTTTATTTCTATTATACTTATTTTCCATTTGCATCATACAGGAGACCACGGTTGGAACTTTAAATCCTAATCACAATGAAAAACACAATAATTCATCTTACTGGAGTATTCTGATGCCCTTGCTCTCAAGTGTATTATTCCATCATTATACTTATTTTTTGTTGCAATATGCAAGACCATCAAGTGCTGTATAAGAATCAAAATCAAGGTATTTTATAGAAAGTTGCTATTCCTTACAATAATTATAAAATTGTGGCTTTTTTTTTTTTTTTTTTAATCATTAAAGGGGGAGGGGCTTAAAGTGTTACAATTTCAATGCAGCTCTGTGCACAGAGAAACATTTAAAATAACTGGTGGACAAACTGGAGACTCTGCCTACCCTTTGGTGTCACTCTAGAAACTGATCAAAACTTTGTTGTCTGATCCTAAAGAATATTCAGGTAAACAAACAGATAAACAGCTACTTGATTTTTAGAGATCATACTTACCACTCAGATTAATGTTTTGTTTTAGAAAGGGTATGTGTTCACTCGGAGTTAGCCTGGACTCTTACCTGAGCGTTGTCCTAACCCAGGGGTGGGCAAACTTTTTGGCCCGAGGGCCACATCGGCGTTGCGAAACTGTATGGAGGGCTGGGTAGGGAAGGCTATGCCTCCCCAAACAGCCTGGCCCCCACCCCCTATCCACCCCTTCCCACCCCCTGACTGCCCCCCTCAAACCCCCGACCCATCCAACCCCCCGCTCCTTGTCCCCTGACCACCCCTAACCTCCCCCTGGGATCCCACCACCTATCCAACCCCCCTTGCGCCCTATCCCCTGACTACCCCGACCCCTATCCACACCCCTGCCCCTAACTGCCCCCTGGGACCACACCCCCCATGCTCCCTGTCCCCTGACTGCCCCGACTCCTATCCACACCCCGCCCCCTGACAGTCCCCCCGGGACTCCCATGCCTATCCACGCCCCCCGCTCCCTGTCCCCTGACTGCCCCCCCGAACCTCCACCCCATCCAACCGCCCCCTGCTCCCTGTCCCCTGACTGCCCCCAGGACCCCCTGCCCCTTATCCAACACCCCCCCCCGCCCCCCCACCATGCTGCTTAGAGCAGCTGGAGCTCGCAGCCCCACTGCCCGGCTGGAGCCAGCCATGCCACCCGCGCTGCCCGGCAGGAGCAGCGGGCCACAGCTCTGGTGGCGCGGAGAGCTGAGGCTGGGGGGAGCAGAAAACGGGGGGGGGGGCCCGGGGGCTAGCCTCCCCAGCTGGGAGCTCAGGGGCCGGGCAGGACGATCCCGCAGGACGGATGTCCACCTCTGCCCTAACCTTTCACTCAGGCTGCTAATCTGCTCCTTTTGCAGCAAGGCATAGGTCAAACAATGCTGACAGTCCTCTAGTGCCTTCCCACAGTTCCCCCATGTGCCCAAAAGGACAGTTTTTCCCCAATTCATGAGAAAACATGAGATATGCCCCAGAAGTTCTAGTGGCACACAAGGGTGTGCGGCACCAGTGAGGACACATAATTTGGGTATAGATTCACAGCATGGCTGCTCACACCCTGTTGGGCTAACCCAGGTGCAGATCACCCATGTTTTTTCTGTGTATATGAAGAAATACCCAAAATGTTTTACAGAAATCAAATACTTTTATTGGAATATATGTAATCATTACACATTTTGCTGCATCACTTAAAACTAATTAATAATATGGGTATTATGTACAAGACTTAACTGTTCTCATTTCTGGTGTCAAAAGTGACCAGAAGTAGTCAGGAAAACAATTATTGTATGAGGCAATTTTTTTCAAATGTAAGCAAGACACACAATCCCCAATTACAGCTACTGAAAGCTCACAGAACTCTCAGTGAAATCATCTGACAAGCATAATGAAGTATAAAAAAAATAAAAAACAGTATCTATAAAGAAATCTGCAATAGGTTAACACACAATCAATGAAAAGCCTATCCGGTTCTTTGTGTCACACACAAGTCATTATTCGCAAACTGAGATGTTATGTATAATGAGTGATGGCAGTCTTAATGACATAACAAAAATGCAGTGTTTAAGAACATTCAATCTAGAGAGTGGGAAGGGAAGGTAGTTAACAGCACATCCTCATGCAGTTTATATGCTGCCTCATGCTCTAGCCATACTCTAGTTTCAGCACCCTGGATCTCCAGGTTTTTCTCAGCTTCTGCACAAGCATCTGAACTTCCCCAGAATGGTTCTGAATATTCACACTACTGGAGAATAAACTGACTTTCCAGAGACAATCCCAACATGACCCCACCCCACAGGACTTCCGTTCTTAACTGGGTTTGGGGATGTGCTGACGTATCCCCATTCAAATTACAAAGCTGAAGGTATGAGAGGCCTGCCCATTGATTCAGCAACCAAAATCCCCATCCAACCTCTGCCCATAAGCCTCCATCCAGACAAAATACCCATCACACAAGGGATATCACCCCAAAACCCAGTCACTCGTCTCCTAACTTCATGTGTTTCTCCAGAAACCACTGCACATGCTACTGAGCAGGCAGGGAGGGAAACATTGGATCAGCAACAGAGAGGTCCAAATACAGAGCGGTGTATTTACATTGCAAAGAGGTACAGAATAGCCAAAAGAGCATCAGGTTTTTTGTTAAATAATGATGGAGGGAGGGAGTGCCCCAAGCCATCTCTCTGGCGCTGTACATTGCCGTCTACTGCAAGTACAGCTAATCACAGCTTGTGTTTCACTGTGACTGAGAAGTTATTGCCGTACATGACAAAACCCATCATCACCCCGTCTGCTCCTTCCCCCCAGCCCATCTCTCAACCTCCCCCCGCCCCAACTTCCCTCTTTGGAGTTTCACCCCAAACCAGATCGTCTCCCCTCCCCCCAGTTATCCACCGCCTCACCCCAGACAGACCTTGCCCATTTTCATTTTTGCCTTCCCTTCCCCTCTCCCAATCAACCCATATCCCCCCTAACTCATTCCCTCCCCCTCTTGCTCAGCCACCCCCCGAGTCAGACCATCTCCCCTTACCAGCCCCTCCCCTCCTCCCAGCATTGCAGCAGCCTCCCTGTCTCCAGCGACGGCGGCTGCCGCCCGTGTCCTCGCGCCGCCCCCCCAACGCACCCGGGAAACGACAGCAACGTTCCCTAACAACCGCAGCAAACAGCAGGCCCGGCCCCTCCCCGGGCCCCGGCGCACAATGGGCCCCGCGCGCAGCCCCCTGCCTCGCGGGGGAGGTGGCGGAGGCCGGGGGCTGCGGCCGCTCAGCTTCCTCCCCTTCGCTCACCATCGCTGCGCTTGATCTCCACATAGATCCCGATCTGGATCTTGCCGAAGTTGGCCGCTGCCATCGCTTCATGGGGCAGCCGGGGTCCGAGGCGCTGCCGGGCGGACGCGCAGGGGGCGGGGAGGGCACAGGGCAGCGGCTCCGGGGGAGGGGAGAAAAGGCGCCGGCCGGATACAACAGGCGCTGGGAGCCGCTGCGCCTGCGCACTTCACGGAGGCGTCACTCGGCGGGACCGGCTTAAGGGGTGGGAGGGGAAGGTGGCACCTCCGGCTTGGCCTCCGCCTGCAGCCTCCTCCCCCGGCAGGAGAGGGCGCTCGGCCCGGTGCCCTGGCCGGGCCTCGCCGCCTCCCCTGACCCTCGGGAGCTCTGCCCGGGAGCGCTCGCGGGGATGCGGCGGGGAGCGCAGCCATGGCCCTGCTTACGGCAAAGCGCCGCTGGCACCCGCCCCGCCGATGTGATTCCGCCTCCCGTGACTGCTGCCCCGGCTGAGCTCACGCGTGTCGCGCCCCGGCACCGCCGCCCTGTGCTAACCCGCCTCCCGCGCTGATCCCACAGCCACCCTGTTAAAAACTGCACCTCGCACTGATCAACCCTCCCAGCCCACGGTGACACCCCGACCATGGCGGCAAAGGCAGCCCGTTAAAACCAGCACTTTGCTCTTACCCTTTCCCTCCCCCAGCTCAGCATTCCCCTGTTCAAAACCTGCCTCTCGCAATAATTCACTATCAGCAACTCGAGTCCGTCCTGTTAAAACCACAGCTCAGGTTTATCTTCACCCCAGGCAAGGCTGCTGTGAGCGAACCCATGCCCTGGATTTATACCTCCACCACCTCCTGTCCCCAGCTTCACAAAGTCACCACCTCATCTGTACCCATACAGGACTCAGCCACACTGGGCAAAGCTGCCCTATTAAAACCCTGCTTTATCTTCTCTTGTGACAACTTCTCTGGTCTTATTGGAAAACCACCTCCTTACCAAATGCACCACCTCACATTGATTTATCCCCAGCTGCCAGCAATTCCTCCAGCCAGGCCAAAGCCATTTTGTTAACAATGTACATCCTGCTAGCTTCAGCTCACAAATGACTCCCCTAACCTGTTAAAACAATCCTATTAAAAACACTTCATAGTCATCCTTTTTTCATGATGACTTCCCTGCTTCAGGTGAGTCACCCTGTTAAAAATTGTACCTTAAGTTTATCCCTCTGGACATCTCCAGACCATGCCAAAGCCCACTATTTAAAATTGGTTTCACATTTATTCCTCCTCCACCCCACCCCCTGTGATGTCCCCCACTGGAGCAAAGTATCTCAGTAAAAATTGGCACTCTTCCTTCCCCCTGACCCCCCAACACAGAGACACAATGACTTCCTCTCCAGTAAAGCCAGTCCATTAAAAATCTACACCTCACTTTTAGCTCCTCTCTATCACCCCAGCAAAGTCACTGTTAAACATCAGCACCTCAACTTTATTTCCCCCACATAAACTTTGACAGCCCCCCCATTCTGACATAGCCAACCCATTAGCAATCCACTCCTCAGATTTAACTCCCTCCCCGTCCCCTGAAGAAGCCTTCCCGATTCTGTCAAAGGAGATGTAAAAACTGGCACCTCCAATTTATTCCCACTACACAACTCCCTAAGCCTAGCAAAGTGTCTCACTAAAATTTGGTACCTCATGGTTCTTTCCATCAGTGAGTCATCTCTAGCACTATTTTAAACATGTATATTAGTGCTTTTCACGTGGAATTTTAAAGCACTTTACAAAGGTAGTAAGTACCTTCCCCATTTTACAGATGAGGAAAATTAGGCAGAGATTAAGTGATTTGCCCAAGATCACACATTGGGCCAGAAGCAGTGCTAGGCCAAAAACTCAGGCTGCTGTTGCCCTGCCCTCTACTCAAAACACTTGACTATGCCACTGAAGGTCTTTATACATCACTGAGAAACTAAAGATAACAAACCAATTTTTTCCTTTGATGTGGAGGAGTATTCATACAGGAATGTTGCACATTTGTATGTATGTAAATAGGTAACTAATAGGTAAGGTGCCAATAGATTAGGCCCAAGAATATGTAGCACAGTTCCTGAGCTTCATAGGATCAATAAAACTCATTGTGTGCTGCAGAGAGCATCCTCTAGCTGCTTGCTACATCAGTGCTTAAGCAGTATAACCACCCTTTAAAGGTGACCTGCAAATTTAAAGATGGGGGGCTTTTATGCCTCTTTATTCTGTTGAAAGGTCAGAGATTCTTCCACCCTCCAACCCCAAAAAGGTTTGTTTCTCTGCTTGTTTTTTACATGAGAAATGTAGGTTTTATTCATCCTGTTTCTATTCACCGAAGATACTCTCAACTGGAGATACTGTAGTATTATATTAGATAGAGTTGCCATCAAAAGTATCAAGAGGAATGAACTTATAAAACTGCTAACAATACTTTAGTATTTTTGTTTTTGTTAATACCTATATAACTCAAACACCTGACAAACTGTTGGGGGGAAATATCTCTTGTTAAGGATTCAACATTTTTGCCCCTTTAGTTAACAATTAAGAAAGTACCCACTCCAGTTCTTTGATTTTCTAAGGAGATCACCACTAATAAAGAAGTCAAGACTTGATATTCCTAATATATATTAGAGTAGAAAGTGTGAATTAACAAATCTTTCAAGCCTTCATCAAACTTCATAAAGAAGGATTTTTTTCTTTTGTACACTATCTTTAAATCTGAGATTGCAGCACTTCTGTTATGCTGTTTATATTTTGTAAAGTACTTCAGGATGAAGTACTGCTGAAAAGGATCTGGGAGTTATAGTACATCACAGATTGAATATGAGCCAACAATATGATATAATTGCAAAAAAAGGCTAATATTTTGGGTGTAGTAATAAGAGTATTGTATGTAAGACATAGGAGATAGCTTCTGGTGATGCCTCAGCTGGAATACAGTGTCCAGTTCTGGACACCACACTTCAGGAAAAATGTGAACAAATTGGACAGCATTCAGAGGAGAGCAACACAAATGAAAAAAAGGTTTAGAAAACCTGACCTATGAGGAAAGGTTAAAAAACTGACCATATTTAGTCTTGAGAAAAGAAGACTGAGGCGAGACTGGATAACAATCTTCAAATATGTTAAGGGCTTTTATAATGAGGATGGTGATCAATTGTTCTCCATGTCCACTGAAGGTAGGACAAGAAGTAATAAGCTCAATCTGCAGTAAGGGAGATTTAGTTTAGATATTAGGAAAAACTTTCTATTAAGTACTGTTAAGCCCTGGAATAGGCTTCCAAAGAGATTGTGGAATACCCTTCAGTGAAGGTTTTAAAGAACAGGTTAGACAAACAACTGTCAGGGATGGTGGAGATATACTTGGTCCTGCCTCAATGCATGGGACTGGACTAGATGACCTATAGAAATCCCTTCCAGCCCTACATTTCTATGCTTCCATGCTATATAAAAATAATACAGTGTTATTTAAACTCTTTTTTTCAATAAGGTTGGTAGAAATAATGCTTTCAGGTTTAAATACCCATGTCTTAATTTCAGTTTGATAGTGAGATAGTCAATTTATGGTCAAATGGACAAAACATGTTTAGATGTTTTGAATTGTATATAAATAGAAAAATGAAAATATGTGAATGTATGATGCTTTTTCTTATTCTCAAATAATTAAAAAGCAGCTTTGTTTTAAAAACCCAAACAAGGCATAATATTAATTCTCATTCAGAACCAATTGTTTTGCCTATTAATTTTAAGAAATGTTTTACTGAAAAATTTGAAAGGCAAGTTATAGGTAAACAAAGAGATATTCTGTGTCTGGGCATTGATTCTGCAAACACACACAAGCTTAATTTTACACACGAGTAACCCCACAGAAGTAAACAGGATGACTTGTGTATAAAGTTAAGCACATGCATCAGTGTTAGCTGAACTTGGACCTTGGTTAAAACAAAATACAGTAAAACAAAATTCAAATACATGTCATTGTAGACTCAATCTGGAAATATGTGAAGCAATTTAGTCCCAGCCCAGAAAAACACTTAAGCATGTGCTTAACTTTAAGTACATGACTAGCCCATTGAAGTTAGCATCTTGGCAATATCTCATTTGTAACTCGGTGAACTTCCATCACCACACAGTATATATGAAGATGTAAGCAAATCAAAGTCCTTGCATGTCTCGGGAGAATGTATAGTAGTAATAATAAAATATCAGTTCAAATGTCTTTAAAGTATGACAGAGCATTAAAGAGAGTCGTCATGCAAATAAAGTTGTTTAGTAGTTTTCTAAGTGAGGGTTGATTTTTCATTGGCACGCTACCTAAAATTATACTCCAAAGGACACAATAGCCTTTTTCCATATGGTGAGTATATGCCCCTCTTTCAACAATTTAAGTTAACAATAGATGTTCAATCCAATGTTAATAGTAGAGGAATGCTGTGAGGTCCACAACTACATTATGCATTTTTAATTAAAGTACAGGAAAAACTTATTACATGGTGGGTTGCATTTGGATGGCTGCTAATGTGGAAAACTCTCCTCATGCAGCATTTATGAGAAAGAACATTCAGAATTTGTGTGATTTTTGCAATGTTTGCAAAACTTCCAAAATAGTACATTTCAATTCTTAGACCATAACACAAGTAGAAGTCTAAATAATAAGATGAGTGAACTAGAGTGCCTCATATATATTGATATAATAGGCATCACAGAAACTTGGTGGAATGAGAATAATCAATGGGACACAGTAATACCAGGGTACAAAATATATGAGAAGGACAGAACAGGTCGTGCTGGTGGGGGAGTGGCACTATGTGTGACAGAAAGTGTAGAATCAAATGAAGTAAAAATCTTAAATGAACCAAATTGTACCATAGAATCTCTATGGATAGTAATCCCATGCTCTAATAATAAGAATATAGCAGGAGGAATATAGTACCGACCACCTGACCAGGGTGGAGATAGTGACTGTGAAATGCTCTGGTAGATTAGAGAGACTATTAAAATAAAAAACTCAATAATAATGGGGGGTTTCAACTATCCCCATATTGACTGGGTACATGTCACCTCAGGACAGGGCGCAGAGATAAAGTTTCTTGACACCTTAAATGACTGCTTCGTGGAGCAGCTAGTCCTAGAACCCACCAGAGGAGAGGATTAAATCAAAGAATTGCCTAAGTGGAGCACAGGATCTGGTCCAACAGGTGAATATAGCTGGAGTGCTTGGAAATAGTGACCATAATATAATTAAATTTAACATCCCTATAGCGGGAAAAATACCACAGCAGCCCAACACTGTAGCATTTAATTTCAGAAAGGGGCACTACACTGAGGCCTGGTCTACACTATGACTTTAATTCGGATTTAGCAGCGTTAAATCGAATTAACCCTGCACCCGTCCACACAATGAAGCCATTTATTTCGAAATAAAGGGCTCTTAAAATCGATTTCTGTACTCCACCCCGACGAGCGGAGTAGCGCCAAAATCGATTTTGTCATTTCGAATTAGGGTTAGTGTGGCTGCAATTCGATGGTATTGGCCTCCGGGAGCTATCCCACAGTGCACCATTGTGACCACTCTGGACAGCAATCTGAACTCGGATGCACTGGCCAGGTAGACAGGAAAAGCCCCGCGAACATTTGAATTTCATTTCCTGTTTGCCCAGCGTGGAGAGCACAGGTGACCACAGATAGCTCATCAGCACAGGTAACCATGCAGGCCGATAATCGAAAAAGAGCACCAGCATGGACCGTACGGGAGGTACTGGATCTGATTGCTATATGGGGAAAGGATTCAGTGCTAGCAGAACTTCGTTCAAAAAGACGAAATGCCAAAACTTTTGAAAAAATCTCCAAGGGCATGATGGAGAGAGGTCACAATAGGGACTCAGATCAGTGCCGCGTGAAAGTCAAGGAGCTCAGACAAGCCTATCAAAAAACAAAGGAGGCAAACGGTCGCTCCGGGTCAGAGCCGCGGACATGCCGCTTCTACGCCGAGCTGCATGCAGTTCTGGGGGGGCCGCCACCACTACCCCACCTCTGACCGTGGATTCCGAGGCGGGGATAATCTCATCAGCTACACCTGAGGATTCTGCGGACGGGGAAGAGGAGGAGGAGGGGGACGAGCTTGCAGAGAGCACCCAGCACTCCGTTCTCCGCAACAGCCAGGATCTTTTTCTCAGCCTGACTGAAGTACCCTCCCAACCCAGTATCCAAGACCATGACCCCATGGAAGGGACCTCAGGTGAGTTTACCTTTTAAAATATAAAACTTGTTTTAAAAGCAAGGGTTTTTAATGATTACTTTGCCCTGAGGACTTGGGATGCATTCGCAGCCAGTACAGCCACTGGAAAAGTCTGTTAACGTGTCTGGGGATGGAGCGGAAATCCTCCAGGGACATCTCCATGAAGCTCTCCTGGAGGTACTCCAAAAGCCTTGCCACAAGGTTTTGGGCAGTGCAGCCTTATTCCGTCCTCCATGGTAGGACACTTGACCGCGCCATGCTTGCAGCAAGTAATCTGGTATCATTGCATGACAAAGCCTGGCAGCGTATGGTCCCGGTGTTTGCTGGCATTCAAGCAACATCCGTTCTTTATCTTGCTGTGTAATCCTCAGGAAAGTGATATCGCTCATGGTAACCTGGTTGAAATACGGGAATTTAATTAAGGGGACAGAGGTGGCCGTTCCTACTGGGCTGTTTGCCTGTGGCTGAAAAGAAATCCTTCCCTGCAGTTAGCCAAGCGCAGCGGGGGGGGGGGAATTGGCCCAGAGCTTTTCGCGTTTGGTTAGCAGGGATCTTCCCTGATACCAGCCACGTGGTGGGGGGAGGGGTAAAGCGATCATCCAGAGAATTGGAGGGGGGGGGTTAGTTTATTTTCTGCTACTGAAGGTTAACAGGAAAACCGCAGCACTCAACGGGCTTTGCTTGGTATGTGGGAAAGGAGGGCGCAGAAGCCGAAAGACAATGGCTTACCATGGCTGCATGCAAGCCGAATTCTGTTGCCCGGACCTGCGTCTGTGATCTCTAGCAGCAAAGCCACAGGCACTCAATATTAAGAGGCAAAATGCGACCTTGCACAGAAATCACATGTGCTATGTAATGTGAATAGTGTTGGTCACCGTGAAAGAGTATAAGCATTGTTCTGCAAAATGTATCTTTTAAAAAAATTCTCTCCTTTTTTCCCTCCCTCCAGCAGCTGCAAATTCTTCAAGCCTCCCTCCTCCGTCCCGAAGGCTATCACAGATAAGGCGTCGGAAAAAGAAGACGCGAGACGATATGTTCGCAGAAATCATGCATTCCACCCGCAGTGACAGAGCTCATCTGAATGAATGGAAGGGCACGGTTTCAAAGTATAGGAAAGAAGCCAGTGAACGTGAGGACAGGAGGGACCAACGTGAGGACATGAGGGACCAACGTGAGGACAGGAGGGACCAACGTGAGGAGAGGAGAGACGCTCGAGATGAGAGGTGGTGGCAGGAAGATCAGAGGAGGCAGGATGCAACGCTGGGGCTGCTGCGTGAGCAAACAGACATGCTCCGGCGTCTGGTGGAGCTTCAGGAATGGCAGCAGGATAACAGAGTGCCGCTACAGCCCCTGTATAACCACCCCTCCCCCTTCACCATGTTCCATAGCCTCCTCACCCAGACGTGTAAGAATGCGGGGGGGGGGAAGGCTCCGTACACCTTCCCATTCCACCCCAGTGGACAGCCCAAGCAAAAGGCTGTCATTTTTTTAACCTTTTTTTAGTGGCCTTTTCCTTCCCGCCGATCCTCCTCCCAAACCCCACCTGGGTTCCCTCCCTCTTTTTATAATCTATTAATAAAGAATAAATGATTTTTAAACGATAGTGACTTTATTTGGTTTGAAAGCAAGCTGGGGGAAGGGGGAGGGTGGGTTCCTTACAGAGAATGAGTCAATAAAGGGGGCGGGTTTTCATGAAGGAGAAACAAACAGATATTTCACACTGTAGCCTGGCCAGT
Organism: Emys orbicularis; assembly: GCF_028017835.1. Lineage (NCBI taxonomy): Eukaryota > Metazoa > Chordata > Testudines > Emydidae > Emys > Emys orbicularis. Next base: position 39,182,406 of record NC_088688.1, on the reverse strand, counting down.
CATGAAACTGGTTTTCAAAGCTTCTCTGATGCACAGCGCTTCCTGGTGTGCTCTTCTAATCGTCCTGGTGTCTGGCTGCGCGTAATCAGCAGCCAGGTGATTTGCCTCAGCCTCCCACCCCGCCATAAAGGTCTCCCCCTTACTTTCACAGAGATTGTGGAGCACACAGCAAGCAGAAATAACAATGGGGAGATTGGTTTGGCTGAGGTCTGAGCGAGTCAGTAACGATCGCCAGCGACCTTTTAAACGGCCAAATGCACATTCTACCACCATTCTGCACTTGCTCAGCCTGTAGTTGAACAGCTCCTGACTCCTGTCCAGGCTGCCTGTGTATGGCTTCATGAGCCATGGCATTAAGGGGTAGGCTGGGTCCCCAAGAATAACTATTGGCATTTCAACATCCCCAACGGTTATTTTCTGGTCTGGGAAGTAAGTCCCTTGCTGCAGCCCTTTAGAGTAGTGTTCCTGAAGACGCGAGCGTCATGAACCCTTCCCGGCCAGCCCACGTTGATGTTGGTGAAACGTCCCTTGTGATCCACAAGTGCTTGCAGCACCATTGAAATGTACCCCTTGCGGTTTATGTACTGGGTACCCTGGTGCTCTGGTGCCAAGATAGGGATATGGGTTCCATCTATCACCCCACCACAGTTAGGGAATTCCATTGCAGCAAAGCCATCCACTATGACCTGCACATTTCCCAGAGTCACTACCTTTCGTAGCAGCACCTCAGTGATTGCTTTGGCTACTTGCATCACAGCAGCCCCCACAGTAGATTTGCCCACTCCAAATTGATTCCCGACTGACCGGTAGCTGTCTGGCGTTGCAAGCTTCCACAGGGCTATCGCCACTCGCTTCTCAACTGTGAGGGCTGCTCTCATCTTGGTATTCTGGCATTTCAGGGCAGGGGACAGCAAGTCACAAAGTTCCATGAAAGTAAATTAAAAAACATAGTAAGAGAACCAAAAAGTGCCACCGTGGCTAAACAACAAAGTAAAAGAAGCAGTGAGAGGCAAAGCATCCTTTAAAAAGTAGACGTTAAATCCTAGTGAGGAAAATAGAAAGGAATATAAACCCTGGCAAATGAAGTGTAAAAATATAATTAGGAAGGCCAAAAAAGAATTTGAAGAACAGCTAGCCAAAGAAAATTTAAATACATCAGAAGCAGGAAGCCTGCTAAACAATCAGTGAGGCCACTGGACGATCGAGATGCTGAAGGAGCACTCAAGAACAATAAGACCATTGCGGAGAAACTAAATGAATTCTTTGCATCGGTCTTCACAGCTGAGGATGAGAGGGAGATTCCCAAACCTGAGCCATTCTTTTTAGGTGACAATTCTGAAGAACTGTCCCAGATTGAGGTGTAATTAGAGGAGGTTTTGGAACAAATTGATAAACTAAACAGCAATAAGTTACCAGTTCTGAAGGAACTCAAATGTGAAATTTCAGAACTACTAACTGTATAATCTGTAACCTATCATTTAAATCAGCTTTTGTACCAAATGACTGGAGGATAGCTAATATGACACCAATTTTTAAAAAGGGCTCCAGAGGTGCAATTACAGGACGGTAAACCTAACTTCAGTACCGGGCAAACTAGTTGAAACTATATTAAAGAACAAAATTGTCAGATACATAGTTTAACATAATTTGTTGGGGAAGAGTCAACATAGTTTTTGTAAAGGGAAATCATGCCTCACCAATCTACTAGAATTCTTTGAGGGGTTCAACAGCAGGGGGACAATGGGGATCCAGTGGCTATAGTGTACTTAGATTTTCTGAAAGCCTTTGACAAGGTCCCTCACCAAAGGCTCTTAAGCAAAGTAGGCTGTCATGTAATAAGAGGGAAGGTCCTCTTATGGATTGGTAACTGGTTTAAAGATAGGAAACAAGGGGTAGGAATAAATAGTCAGTTTTCAGAATGGAGGGAGGTAAATGGTCAGTTTTCAGAATGGAGGGTGGTGTTCCCCAGGAGTCTGTACTGGGACCAGTCCTATTCAACATATTCATAAATGATCTGGAAAAGGGGGTAAACAGTAAGGTGGCAAAATTTGCAGATGATACAAAACTATTCAAGATAGTTAAATCCCAGGCAGATTGTGAAGAGGTACAAAAGGATCTCTCAAAACTAGGTGACTGGGCAACAAAATGGCAGATGAAATTCAATGTTGATAAATGAAAAGTAATGCACATTGAAAAACATAATCCCAACTATACATATAAAATGATGGGGTTAAATTAGCTGTTACCACTCAAGAAAGAGATCTTGGAGTCATTGTGTATAGTTCTCTGATAACATCCACTCAATGTGCAGCGGCAATCAAAAAAGCGAACAATGTTGGGCATCATTAAGAAAGGGATAGATAAGACAGAAAATATCATATTGCTTCTATATAAATCCATGGTATGCCCACATCTTGAATACAGCATGCATATGTGGTCTCCACATCTCAAAAAAGATATACACCTCTACCCCGATATAACGCGACCCAATATAACACGAATTTGGATATAACGCGGTAAAGCAGTGCTTGGGGGGGCGGGGCTGTGCACTCCAGTGGATCAAAGGAAGTTCGATATAACGCGGTTTCACCTATAACACGGTAAGATTTTTTTGGCTCCCGAGGACAGCGTTATATCGAGGTAGAGGTGTATTGGAATTGGAAAACGTTCAGAAAAGGGCAACAAAAATTATTGGGGGTATGGAACGGCTTCCATATGAGGAGAGATTAATAAGACTTGGACTTTTCAGCTTGGAAAAGAACCAACTAAGTGGGGATATGATTGAGGTCTATAAAATCATGACTTGTGTGGAGAAAGTAAAAAAGGAAGTGTTATTTACTCCTCATAACATAAGAACTTGGGGTCACCAAATGAAATTAATAGGCAGCAGGTTTAAAACAAACAAAAGGAAGTATTTTTTCACACAACGCACAGTCAACCTGTGGAACACTTTGCCAGAGGATGTTGTGAAGGCCAAGACTATAACAGGGTTCAAAAAAAGAACTAGATAAATTCATGGAGGATGGCTATTAGCCAGGATGGGCAGGGATGGTGTCCACAGCCTCCGTTTGCCAGAAGCTGGGAATCGGAGACAGGGAATAGATCATTTGATGATTACCTGTTCTGTTCATTCCCTCTGGGGCACCTGACATTGGCCACTGTCGGAAGAGAGGATACTGGGCTAGATGGACCTCTGGTCTGACCCAGTATGGCTGTTCTTATGTTTTTGGGCAGTCCAAATATGAATAAAATAATGCTTTGGTATTTGTATTTAAGGCAAGTTTTATTTGCTTTTGAACTAACAAAAGATAAAATATATGGGGACATATAAAGCCAATGGATCCATTTAAATTGTGATAGGTTTCAGAGTAGCAGCCATGTTAGTCTGTATCCGCAAATTTTTAAATTGTGATTAAATTCTCATCTTTCAGTAGGCAGTCATGTTTTTGCCTATATGTAACAGAGGCATCCATCAACAAAAATAATATATTAATTAACACGTGCAATTCATCATTTTTATAATGTAAAAATCAAATTTTGGCAAGCAATACGTATCTTTAAATGATTACGAATCAATTCCCATTAAATGTTCAAAATATTTCATGGCATATGTTTAGTCATTTTTGTACATTTATGTGAATCACTGTAGACATGAAACATTTTAACAACTGTCATTAAACACGTTTCCATGTCATTCAGTGATCGGGGGAAAGGAAAAAACCTTGAAATCTCCCTAAGTATAAAATAAAATATTTTTCTACATATCTTAAATTATTCCTATGTAAAAAATGTTGAGCCACAATAATACATTAACTTTTTATCTTTTCATATGCGCACCTGTTATATTAATTGTGTGTAAAGCTACAAGAAAATCAAGTCAATAAAAGATGTTTACTTGCATTTGGGGATCAATAAAAGATGCAAGGAGGTGCTGTAATTTTATGACAGTTGGATATCCCAGCTGTCCACTCAGGATGATGATCAGTTTTGTTGCATAGTACAGTAGCTCCACTGAAGCAGCAGCAGTTCAGCTTTCTCACAACCCCTTTCCTCCTGCTCACTCTCCTTTTAAGCACTTCTTCTACTGTATTGTGTAGCTTTTTAAATCTGGGCATAGCAGTTCGTGAATACAGCAATACTAGAAAATAGTGCAAAGAAGAGAGCTGCTACACCTACACAGATGCAACATTTTTAAATATTTACTTCTACTGCTTTGGTTGTCAAAAGCTGGCTTTCATACAGGAAGAAATAACAGCCCATTAGAGAAAAGATTATCATAATATTTACAATTTTCCATGGCCTTCTCAGCTGAGAATTAAAATGTTTTCAATGGCTTCATTGTGATCCCTTTCCTCATCTTTGTCACAATGTTAGCTTACTCAGTCTCTCATACTGTCTGTGTCCACCTATATATGAGTAATAAAACAATCTTCCTTCCACAAATCCATGTTGAAGTCCATTGGATTTAATTTAGTTTAGACTCTGATTGTTACCTTAACAAGGGCTGGTGGCTCCTTTCAGCAAAGCAATTTTTTGGATTACAGTGGACTAATTGCATATCACAAACAATGTAGGTGATTAGCTTATGTAGTTTAAACAAGTTTTGCTGAACACAATGGCCTTGTCTACATTAAAATAGTTAGACATTGAAACCACTGTTACAATATTTGTAACATATGTCCACATAGAAAATTGCTGTCAATGATGTACAGGTGTTCATGCCATGATTAGGACCGAAATTGTTATGAAAACAGCTAACCACTGAGGCATTCTGCACCATTGTAGGGCTAACATAGATGGCAATTGCTGGCAGAGCTGCTGCATTGGTTCAATTGGTCCTTCTACCACTATCGCACAGTGCACTGACCACTCCTTAAGAGGCTCCTCTCGTCATTTATCTATACTCTGCTGTCATGAGGTCAAATTTTCCAGAATCTTCTTATCTGTACAAATTGAGCTGCATACATCCTCGTTCTCATTGTGCCCATGTTTTCACTATCATCCATGTCTGTGCTATTGCCATATTTCTGTGCTGGCTTCCCAAGTCATTTTTGAATCATATTTCAGAAGAAGCCTTCATCTGAGCATGTCCCAAGCTGGCCTGATACTCACTTCAGGGCATTTGCTCAGATCTGGGGCAACAAGGAGATATGGGCCTAGCTGAACTCTTCTATCAAGTTTAAGACCAGGTATCTGAGTGCCTGTCCCAGTTAGGTATCACCACACACACACCCAAGAAATATTGTTGGGTGAAGAACAACGCTCTAGACACAAACAGCCACTTCAGGGATGAAAACTGATATTTTTATGAGGATATTGAGTAAATTCTTGCAGCATGGGCATCCAGGGAGCTGGGTCTGATTGTGGACAGCACAGAGGTATCCTGCACTATGTTGCCGAGAGGAGGGGAGAGGAAGACAACATTGCCAGGAAACAAGAAGAGAAACGAGATGTGATCAAAAGCATGGATGAGATTATGCTAAGATTATAGCAAAGTGGCAGCACCCTTTCCCATTTCCCACCTTCCTGGCAAGATGTGCACTGACTTTCACGGGGAGTTGGGTGCCCAGCTGCCCTTTATGCCTTTGAAAATCTGCCCCAAAGCCTGTTACAAAGTGTGGGCCAAAATCCAAACGAACTAACATACACATGATTAAATCTGAGGTGGCTGTACTGGATGAGCCATGTCATGTGACTGGACTCAAAATGGCAGTCAAGCAGGAAAAAATGTACTAGTTCAAAAAGTCACAAAGACACAAGTATTGAAAATAGCAAAACTGGATATATTTATTGCAATAAGCTGATGAGTGATCACTATGGCTCTGATGTGTACATTACATTGTCTCAGTCATTCCATACGGTATTGCTGGATTGTTGGTCCAAGGCAGCTATGTATGTAGGATCTGATTTCATTTTGTATTTCTTATGACTCCATGAAACACCGAATTATTGTTAGATAGCAAACTACACAAGCAAAATGGGGTGGAATTATGGCTCTGTCCAAGACCCTTGCTGCCAGCCAGCAAGTCCAGGCCAGCAATATGGTAGAGATCGTTTATTTTAGCCCTAACTTCCATCCACCCCCAATCCCCACCCCATTCAGAGATAATCTCAGAAAATCTCTTGCTAAAACACTGCTCCTGTTTGGCACCTTTAAGACTAACAGATGTATTGGAGCATAAGCTTTCGTGGGTGAATGCCGACTTACTCCTGTTCTTTTTGCTGATACAGACTAACATGGCTACCACTCTGGAACCACACATTACAGTATCACATTATAAAATTAGTATAAAATATGTAACATACATTTTACTTGCTTAATGTGGAATGCAGTGCTTTAATTCATCTGATAATTATACTGCAAATAATTGATCATATATGCACCACTACAAATATGAAAAAGTTAGAAGGATACAATGGGCAGCCCCAGTCAGATTCTCTTTCTACTGGGCTCTACCATTTTAGAAGCCTTTTAGAATATACTGGCTGTTCACATTTTAAAAAAACCTCTTGCTATTCTGTATTCCAAATGTTCTCCTCTATTGCTTTTAGATCACTCTTATAATATTTGATGGTATTACAGTTATTACAGGTTCTATGGACAGATAATGGACCTTGATGCCTTTGTTTCCTGAACAGAGTCACATCCTGATCTATTACTTGCAGGTAGTGCTTGCAACAAGAGCATGATCCAAATCCCATTGGAGCTAATAGAAGTCTTTTAAATGACTTCACTTGGAACTGGCTTAGGTCCCAACTGCATGGTTTGGACACTATTGCTTAAGTAAAATGTAGATAGTAACATTATATGTCTGCTGCATGCCAAGGGAGCTATGTAGTGTTCACAATTTCTAGAGATGTACATTTCACCAAACTCTGCTCTCAGTTGCACAACAAATCCAAAGTCCCTATAGTATCTTCAGTGGGTTACTCTGGATTTACAACTGTGTAACTGAGAGCAGACTGGTTACAGAATGGTAGACGTGTTAGTCCTTGCTTACAGACAGCCCCCCAACCTGAAGCAAATACTCACCAGCAACTACATACCACACAACAAAAATACCAACCCAGGAACCAAACTCTGCAACAAACCCCGGTGCCAACTCTGTCCACATATCTATTTAAGGGACACCATCATAGGACCTAACCACATCAGCCACACCATCAGGGGCTCGTTCACCTGCACATCTACCAATGTGATATATGCCATCATGTGCCAGCAATGCTCCTTTGCCACGTACATTGGCCAAACCGGACAGTCTCTATGCAAAAGAATAAATGGACACAAATTTGACATCAGAAATCATAACATTCAAAAACCAGTAGGAGAACACTTCAATCTCTCTGGTCACTCAATAACAGACCTCAAGGTGGCAATTCTTCAACAAAAAAACTTCAAAAACAGACTCCAACGTGAAACTGCAGAACAGGAATTAATTTGCAAACTGAACACCATCAGATTAGGCCTGAATAAAAACTGGGAGTGGTTGGGTCATTACAAAACATAAACCTAATTTCTCCAATACTAATTTCCCCCTACTGTTACTCACAGCTTCTTGTCAACTGTCTGAAATGGGCCACTCCTTACCACTTCAAAAGTTATTTTTCCTCTCTTGGTATCCTGCTGTTACTTGAATTGTCTCGTTAGACTGACCTCACACTTGGTAAAGCAACTCCCACCCTTTCATGTAATCATACCTGCTCCTGTATTTTCCACTCCATGCATCTGATGAAGTGGGTTCTAGCCCTCGAAAGCTTATGCCCAAATAAATTTGTTAGTCTCTAAGGTGCCACAAGGACTCCTCATTGTTTTTGCTGAGAGCAGACTATGGCACAAGGTCAATAGAGGTATGGGACTGGAGGATCTGTTAAGGATCTAGTCTGTTGTGTCTAAAAGAACTAAGAAGGACATACTCTGATGCTGAAAAGCTCAAATGTTTGAAGTCTGACATTACATTGATTCAAGCTACTACAGTTTTTGTTGTCTCTGAGGGAAATTTCCCTACAAGAAACACTAAAGAATACAATTGCAGTAATAGTCACTAGGAAAGTGAATACTGACTGGGTGGAGCAGGAGGAAATGGGTTGATTAACCTGCAAAAACATTTAGGGCCGCTCTTATCAGTTCCACAGGCAGCAGAGTTTGTTGCAAAAAACCACCCCAACAACCAAAAAACAGTAAGATTCCAGCCTGGATTCTGACACTGATTTTTGAAGGGAAGACACAAAAGGGGTCTTTGATGTTTACAGTGCAAAGCAAGATCAGAGTTGTTAATCAGACAGCTGCTGACAAGCTCCCTTAAGAGTATAGCACAATAAGGTTGCTATACTCAAGTCTCTCTCTCTCTATTTCTGCTGCAATGAAGCTAATTTGTTTCGTAAAATATTAGAAGAGAATAATCAAAGTGAAGCTTGGAAGATTCAAATTTAGATTTCATTACCTGTTTACTCATTCCTGTTCCTGGTGGGCTACCTAATTTCTTAACTATTAGCAACATTGGGGGTTAAATAATTACCCTTCCAAAAAGCTAGCAGTTTAAAACTGAGAAATGATATGTTTTTAAAAAAAATAAAAATGTTAAAGCACTTTCTCTAGATATTTGGCATTAAAATGATCTTCACTATTACTAAAAGGAGGAAAGATGAAAAAAGAATCTTGAAAAGAAACGTTTAGGAAGAGAAAAGAAAAATAGCTTAGGGTGGTGGTGGGAAAAATTCCACCAACCTCATTCTCCAACCTCCCTGTATACCAGTGACATGGACAGAGGGAAGAAAATATCAAAATGTTTGCGATGTCACTCTTGCAATAAAGAGGTCAGTATAGTTGATCTTCCTCTGTTTTCCTATCTTGTAACAGGTTTCCTACTGGTCAATTGTTTAGTAAAGACTTATAAAAGAATAAGATGCTTACATGCAGAATTTACGCTTAACATAGCTTGGCTAACAGTTACAAAAAGTATCAATTCTCGTTCTTCAAGACATAAGGTGATGATTTTCCAGTGTAAAAAAGAAACGTGTCCTGCTGGCATATTGCAGTTATTCAAGGGCATTATGGGGTGGGAACTTTTTTTTTCTGAAACATCTGGTACAGGCAATGATTGAAGACAGGATACTAGAAGATATATGTTGAAATAGATCAATGGCCTCTGTTTCCATGTAATTAATCTGATCTTCAAAAGAAGTTAAAATTAAATTTCAGTGGCATTCATGGATAATGACTGGTAGGTTATAAGGTATTTATAGATTAATATTGTGTCACATTACATTTGGAAATACTTTATTGTTTAAAAATAGCTGACTAAAACTAGGGCCATCCGGCACATGGATACAAAGGAAGCAGTACTGTATTACTTTCCACTAACTGAAAAGCTTGTGGGAGAGGAATAGTTTAGAACAAACTTTCGTGTTTCTGGATACACATGATTTCTGAATCCCTGCCTGGCACATGGATGGGCCTGACAAAGGCTAACAAAGAGAAGAAACAACTGATACAATCCTATTGCAAGTGCTTTGTGCTTAGTAGATGTTACATTGTATTCAGATGGAACAAACTTACTCTTTAAACATTTATTTTTGCATGGCAACATACAGCCACATTACTGAAGCACAAAGATATATCAATGCTACATTTTTGCACCCACCAAACTAATATAATAACAAAGATGGTTTAGCAACACTACCGCATATTAGGAATCTGGCAGACAAGAGGTACATTATTAGCAGTTGGGGCATGATATGCAAGCACCTCTTGACTTGACTAATCTTTTGATAGACATGGGTAGATGCCATTGGAAGAGACCACCTTATATCCTGGCATCCTAATGTCAGATAGCTTCTGCCAGACCCAATGCTTAGATTTGCACATGTACAGCTCTAGCATATCTAGGTTTTATAGGACAAAGCATGAATGGTATAAATATAAAATACAACCACGTTAACATTGCAATCACAGTGTTGAAATGATTAAGTTCACTTTCATTATTTGGTCAAAATATCTTCAGAGAATTGATATATAGAAGGTGTTATGGCAAATTCAACACTAGAGTCTATATCATTGTAATTAATGTTATCCAAAGCTGATTTACTAGTCAGATTCACTGAGCTTTTCTGCCAAAGTAGCAGTTTTTGCTTTCTTCAGACTTTTTCAACAATGTGATCCTGTGCACATTTTTATTTCCAGCTTGCTTCAGTTCACACTTCATTTTTTAAACGAGGCTGATTATTTGTTTCGGTCATTTATTCTGTTTTTGTTCTTTAGGATTCTTTTTCCATGCTCAAAACATGCTGAATACAAATTTAGGATTAACATAGAAAAACAGGGGACTCTAGAAGAAATATAACAGTCAAGTTGTAACCTACTGTACATAGTCCAAATTATTATTAATATTGTTACTCTTGACCTGAATGGTTAGCCAGTATTCTAGGCTTTGCTGGGCTGTTTCCATTAGGAGATAAATTGATTAAATAAGTCAGGTGCTGCTTTGGTGCAGCGTTGTTTGTTGACAAAGAACATACATGACATCCTTGTTTCCATTGCATTCAGGGAAAAAAAGAGCAGCAAGCAATTTCCTTTCTCACAATTTCCATGCCTGCCTTTTCTGCACGTTCTGTGCCCAAGAAGCTCTGTCCCCCTGCTCTCTCCCAGGGTCATTATGGCTCTGCCTATACTATGGGGACTATATCACCATAGCTACGATGCTGTAGCTATGCCAGTATAACCCTGTTATGAGGATGCAGCCTACAACAATGGAAAGGCTTTTCCAGTGCTGTAAGAATACCATCTCCCTGAATGACAGTGATTAGATCACAATAGATGTAGTGTGCAAGTGTGTGGATTTTTCACATCCGACTGACATAGCTGTTGACCTAAATTTTAAGTGTAAACCAGGCCTCTCTCTTGTTCTTTGCAGCTCTGTCTCTAACACAGACAGACAGACAGACAGACAGACAGACAGACGCATGCACGCTCCTTCTATTTAGCCTGAAAGAAAATAGATAGCACACCCATCAACTTTAACCAGAGATGTGATTAATTTATAGATCAGAGACATTCTTGATGGCAGTCGCTAACACCTCACAGTATCACATTAGTATTAATGTTAACATTACACAAATTTTTGTTGGCTCTCTATTTAGAGGCACCTCAGCGCTCTGATGCAGGGATCTTGTTTTATCTAAAATGAGCAAGAGAGATCCCCTTCTTCCCCTGGCTGATCTTGTGGCACTATAAAATATGGTCCCCAGTGCAAACCTAGTGTAAATCCTATAGTAAGTTCTTGTTAGGAAGTCTCCTAGAGGTATTGTGGACCACCTACTTTTGAAGATCAAGTATGCCACTTTAGGGATGAGATTGCTTACTCTTTGCCATAATAGGAAATAGAATTCCTTAGGTTGTTCCCACATGTATATCCCTTGTATTATAGCATGATACCTTAATGCCATTAATATGGCACAGATTTTATTTGGAAAAAAACATTTAGATGGAGATGTTTGTTCACTACAATGTTACACTGACCCAAAACTGAAGTAACTATTGATTTCAGTGGTGTTACAGCGCTGTGAAAACAGGAATAGTGCTTTGGTGACTCAGGACTAAAGAATATACAGGAACAAGAAACCAAAAGTAATAGACAACTTCTGTTTATCTCAGAGAACAGTCTGAAGGAAAATTGGGATTTCACTACAACTCGGTACAATATCCCTGCACTTGCATGCAAAGAATGGGTGGTATATTCAGTTGTCCAAACAGCCAAATTAGTTATCCTTGCCCAAGATGAACTGTCCAGGGAGCTAGAGAATTCTCAGTCCTTCCCACTCTTAATGGGTTGAGGTCCAAAAAGCAATACCAGACCTGCCACGTCTGCTTTTTTCACCTGGGCACTATGGGTTTCTGGCCCTTTTAACAGGTCTGGAAGGAAACCCAAACTACTCTGATGCTCAGCAGGCTCATAGCTCATTGCAGAGAGACTTCATATGAAATCAGAGTGTGATTTGCGTGTGTTAAGAAAGAATCCTGACACTAAAATATTTCAGAGTCTTCTCTTTCCCTGACTTCTTTAATAATTTAGATGATACAAATCCAGACAGCCCAGGCTGGCTTCAGACAGAAATTGAAGCAAATTTTTCTCTCTTTTTTTAATGCCCACACTCTTTAGATGTCTCATTTCATCCTATTCAGATTTGGCAGTTGCAATAAATTAGATTGTGGTGTGAAAAGTTGTCCTGTGTGGGGAACTGCACATAGTTGCCCTGCCCAGCAACACTCCAGGACAGAGACAACCCGTACCTGCTGATGGGGGGGTTTTGGGGGAGGGGTAGAATGAGGGAAGTGGCTTCAGCAGCTATTAGTGAGCATGCTCAGTAGAAGACAAGCAGATAATTTGGGGCACATGTGCCTCCCCCACACACACATAGCCTCAGCTCCAGGAAAGGAATTGGCCTTCCCTTTTTGCTCCAGAAGGCTGGAGGCCAGGATTGTACCTAGTATCAGCCCATGTCCAATAAAAGATATTACCTCACCCAACTTATCTCTCCAATATCCTGGGATCAACCTGGCTACAACAACACTGCATACAATATTAATAGGCAGCAGTTTCATATTTTGAAAAAGATAATCTATCATTGTAGACCATTCAAGGAATGCACACTGTTAGACCGGTAGCCATATCCTCATTCTCGCTTCTCCTTTGGTTATACTCCCTTGTTGCTTCTTGTCTTAAACTAGATTGTAAACTCTTCAGGGCAGGGACCATGCCATTCTATACATTTGTATAGTGCCCAGTACGAGGGGACCTTGATCTTGACTGTGTTATTTGGGGTCTACTTGAATAATAATAATCGGATAAGATGATCACTGCTCTAATCTAGTATGGCAGTTCCAAAGCCCTGGTTTCCTTACCTATGCTATGTAGAAATATTACTAATAAAAAGAATAAATTGATAGAAATGATCATGCCACAAGGTTGGGTAAAGTAAGCAATAATCAGCCTGAGAGGGCTAAACATCTAAAAGTGAAAAAGCACTAGTAAAAAAATAAATAAACCCCAGGTAAGAGCCAGACATTTTTTAAAGTTGGGGGAAAAAACACCATCTTTATAATATGCTGAATAAACACACTGTTGATTATTAATCAAACATATCACCAACATTTTGAATAAAATTATTAATAATTCCTTTTCTTTCTTTCCCTCAGGAGAAAAAGGCTTTGTTTAACCTCTCTCTCTTTGGGTAAAAATGTCATATAATATTTGTTGTATCAACAGGAAAATTGAAATTGTGTTGGCAAGAGAACTCTGCAGTAACAATTGTTATCTTGGAAACTATATTACGCAATCACACTTACAATTAACAAGACACACACAAAAGGGTTGATACATATTGCATTCACCTCAAAGAGTGCTGTTTTCTGTTCATTGGAATAAATTGGCTATTATTAGTCTCCTTTGACACATCCCTGTTCAGATGTAGGTCTTTTGAGGTAATACCTCAAATACACAGTCTGTGTATTTTTAAGGCGTTTTCTTCACTGATTGTTAGACTGGAGTTGTAACATACTGACACATCACACAGAGTAGACCAAATGTTCTTTAGCTGACCATCAACTGACCTTTAGTTAAGAGTACTGTAGAGCCAGCCTTGAAAACCCATTTAAACTAGATCTAAAAAGAAACAATGGGGTGAAAGTGTGACCCATAGGGTTTCACCTATGATGTTTATAGTGGTATAATGTTAAGTATAAGATACTCAACTCAAGTGAAAGTGCTGCACCATCACTACAAAAAGAATAGTTAAGATATATGATTTTATTCAGTTACTGCTACTGTATTTGACTCTGGCTGCCAGTTTAATTATTATGTAAGTAGTCTCTAACTCATACTTTAGTTTCAAAGGAGATGAAGTTCAGAAGAAGAGCAGGGGATTCAAACCAATTATCAGTTGAATCCGTTAGCAATTGTCTGTCCTCTCTATCTTGAATATTTTGAGGGATTTGAAGAACAGCCTAACAAAGGATCTGTGGCTCACACAACAGTATGTGAACAGCTTATCCTACACTAAGGACTAGAATGGTGCAATTAGGGATCTAATGCAGAAAGAATCCCCCAGAACACCTGAACCATGCAGTGACGTGATGTGCCTCTAGATAGTGATTCCAAAAGTCAATTCCAAAAAGTTATCAGAGACTTCAGTTAAACTCCTTACTTTCTCACCCATCAGTGTAATTCCTCTTCATTAAACTACTTACATCCCTACAAATAGAAAAGTCCAGCGAGGCACAATCCCTTCCTGAGCAACGATGTGTGCCAAGGGGGCCTGGGAAGACTGCATCTCTCTTTGGGTGAAAATCAATCTTACAGGCAGAATTTATCCTTTCATATGTAAAAGAACCTGTGGGTCTGTCAACCAGGGAATAAGGTCCCATCATCTGAGAGCAAACTGTTAGCAAACTGGCAGATCCCTTTGAAATCATGCATCATGTTGGAAAAGTGGACTATGGGATCTGTATAGTAGGAAAGCAGCAAGGTTTCACAGTATATCATGTAAATCTACTGAAACCGTGGAAAAAGAAGGAGGCGCTCTTTGTCCATGTGGTAACATAAAAACTAGATTTAGGGCTTGACACAGAGTTAACACTGGGAGAAAATCTCTCCAGTGCACAAAAGGAGAAAGCCTGGGAGCTGATCAAGTACTTTGAAGATGGCTTTACTACCATCCCAGGGAGGACTTTTCTGGTGGATCACCATATTCCCCATAAGCCCTGGAACCCCGTTCAGAAGAGCTGGTTCTGAATCTCTGTGCAGATGAGGGTTGCGGTGAAGGAGGAACTGGAGATTATGCTCCAATTTGGGTAATAGACGAGTCCCAGAGCAAATTGTGCAGGCCGATTATGCTAGTTCTGAAGCCGGGTAAGAGTATCGACTTCTGCATTTACTTAAGGAATGTGAATGCAGTTTTGAAGCTTGATGCCTAGACCATGTCCTGGGTGGATGAGATGTTGGAGAGACTACGAAAGGCCACATATATAACCACTCTGCACCTCACCAAGGGGTATTGGTAAATACCTTTGGCCTCAGAGTCCAGGGACATAATAGCCTTTGCTACCCCATTTGGCTTATAACAGTTTCAAACACTTTTCTCTGGGATCCTTGGGCCCTGGCCACATTTCAGTGGCTAATGGAGAAGGTCTGGTTATCAACCCCTCCCCACCCCGTGAGAAATGGCTGCAGTCTATGAAGGAGACCAATTCCAGGCTGATGCACTGCTATCTGGCTCTGCAGTTCTATGCTGTCATAGTATGCCACAGATTTGGTGCAACCCATGTCAATGTACATTTCTTCTCGCAGGAAGGGGGAGGCTTGTTAGATGAAGAGTGTGTCCTGGATCCCACTCTTCTGTATGCTTATGACAGGGTGAAACACTAAGAAAAAGTAAAGGACCTGTCACACGATTAAGCAGAGGTTTCAAGGAAAGGGTGTATCCTTTTTCCAGAGGGGAAGAGAGACACAAGGGGAAAGGAGGATGGGCGCAGTCAGGGGAATAGCTTTGTTTTGTGTTACTTTGTGAGTTTTGTAAACTGTTTCCTGAAGCCAGGGCCTGAAACAAACTTGGATGTAGCACTGGTTCTTCCCTAGGCTGGTGCAGGAGCCCACTGTCTTACAGAACCCAGGTTATGAAAAGAGCAGTACTTTTATACAGACGAGAAAGCTGTAACAATCAGACACAATGGATTACATACAGCCACCATAAGTAAATAGACCAGGGGATGTTTAACAGTTTGTCATTACTAGTTTTATAGACATAAGATCAAATTTACTGAAGATAGAGAGATGTGCCATTTACACCCTCCCATATTAGCATACTGGCCCATTGTGTTCTCCCAAAGGGAAGGTAATATTGCTGTTTAAACAATGTATATGACTTTATTCCACCCTGATCACAACGCTATGTTCAATGATATCTTATGGATATGGGGAATAGTCAGTGAGATGATTTAGGGGCAGCTCTAAACTTAAGATACATTTTCTATTAACAGGGGGGCAGGGATTTTCAAGCCATCACTAGCTTGTCACCTTTGTCCGGCTTGTCCTCATCTATCCCTCCATGAATGCAGGTTGGCATTTTTTTCCAGGACCAACTAACGTGTTGGTCAGCCCTCCTCCCCCCCCAGCCACTGGAATGTTTTGCATGCCTTCAGGTGAATTTTAGCATTTATGTAGCAGAGCTTTACAAACATGAACTAATTAATCATCACAACATTCTGGGGCAGGTAGGTAAGTAAACATTACTATTCTCAATTTACAGCTAAGGAAATGAGGAAAAGTGATTGTCACCTGATGAAAGATGAGTGAGCCATTATCATGAGAAGAGTCCCTTGCTCTCAATCTTATGCTTACTCCACTAGACACTACACTCCTCTGACACTATTGAGTTACCCTTCGTTATTGGCAGACTATAATGGCTATTAAGCAGAGTAGGCTGGCTTGTGACAGCCTTTTCTGCATCAGTTGTATCCTACATGGCACCATGCCCCACAGCTGTGAATTGGTCTACGGCCCCATTCAATATCTGGGAGATCTGTGGCTGTGCCACATGGTTTCCAAAGCATAACCCTAGGCAGTGATCCCCCTAAAGCACCCCATAGTTTGGCCAGCACTCAAGAAGCCATCTATGGACCCTGCGGACCGAAAGTTATTGCCCCATAACCAACCTCTTTACCTGAGCAAATTAACTGAAGAGCTAGCAAAGAACTTTCTCCAGCTATGAGTCCACTATCAGTAGGGTCTCCCCTGGTAAGGTTTCAGGCTTTGACATGGAAAGGAAACTGGACTAGCTTCCCTAATGGATCACCTCTTCTTGTCCCTATAGGTAGGGGGAGGTTGACTAGTTTCATATAGCTATTTCTCTGACATTGAATACCATTAATCTTTCCTTTCAAGCCACACTTAGTGTGATGACAGTCACCTTCTCCTCTGCTACCAGACTGCTCACTTGTGTGGCTGCTCCTGGATATATACCATTACCATCCTGTTCAATATCTATATGAAGCCATTGGGGAAACTGTGAGACATCATCGTCTCAAGCATCATAAGGATGACACCTGGCTATGTCTCAACTCACATTTAGTGCTGGGAGTGCTATTTCTCAAATGTGCTTATGTACAGGGCCGGTGCAACCACTAGGCGAACTAGGCAGTGGCCTAGGGCGGAAAGTGGTCGGGGGCGCCCGGGGCCATCCTCAGGCATAGGCAGCTGGGTAGGGCACCTGAAAATTTGGGGCACCACTGGGTCTTAGTGTCCACCCTATTGGTTTTCCTATCCCTGTTCTGACCCTTCCTGCAGGCTCTGAGTCTTCCTGGGAAGGGGATCTAGTAGTTAAAAGGGAAACAGTCTCCAGCCTGCCAGACCTATTAGCACAACACTGAAACTGTTAAAGAGCCATTCAAGGGGTAATGAAGACATTTAACAGGCATTTGCCAATCCCCAGGTATCTACTGTTAGTTTCTGAATGTACTGACAAAAACAGTTGTGCATGATTGTAATCCGATGGTCCAGGGACATCTACATCGAGCACATCACAGGCCACCGACAGTACCAGGAGGCGTGAGCCAGAGTGACATCGTTCTCCCACTACGAGAAAGGGACCAAGTGACCTTCTCCGTTGGATCATATGAACTGGAACCATAAACTCCCTAAACATTAAATCTCACCAAATGAGGGTCAATCCATCCTCATCATCATATCCACTCATTATAATCCACACCCGAACATAGCCACTTTATGAACTTCATACCCTCATATCTCAATGTCTGTACTTTGACCCATCAACCTTTTACCCCCAATCGGGGATATTGCAGATTATGTATTCCTCATGCCACCTTATCTTAAACCAAATTTTGCACCCTCTATAATCTGTATGTTATTCCCTGATAACCAGAAACTTCTATGCTCAAACTCTGTTCACTATTTTTTTTTAACACAATCTTAATAAAAATTTTATTCAGAACATGTCAGTCTACAGGACCTTAGTTTAAAATTTGCTTTAAAAATATTTCATTAGTGAGTTGGTGAAGATTATAAAATCACATCTCTAAAAAATCCTTGCATAGATTTTTAGATGCACAATCATCTTTAGCCTTAAATGCTTGGATCTTCAGACACAGACATATGGTTTTTAAAATAAATTCTTCAAAAGACCACCCTTATCTAAAATACACATTTTAATTACTATAGTTAAAAACAAACAAACAAAAAAACTTACTTCCAAAGTCTTCCTGTTCTTTCTGTCCATCCATTTCTCCCTTCACCCCCTCTCCCCCACGTCCTCCTCACTGAAGGAAGCAACAGCCCTTTGCTTCCAGATAGCTGGACAAAGAGTTTCCCTTTCTTTACTTCTGACTATCTGATGAACTAGTTTAAAGCAAAATCAGTACCTTAGTAAGATATAAAATCCTTTGTTATGCCTAAAATCTTTGGAAACATATTTTTTAAAGTTGGTGAAATTTCATAAACATGTGTATTGTTATGGAGATCACACACAGTAAATTAGTGTTCCCTTTTTCTAAAAGCAATGAACATTGTTATGAACACACTAAACCTCTGTGACTGATTAATTTAAAATAATGTCTGTTTCAGTGAGTTAAATATGTAGTAATCTGGAATGATTAATTCATGAAGGCTTAAGAGTACATTTAAAATATAAAATCAGCTTAGAAATACTGATTAAGAAAATTGTAAAACAGAGAAGAGCTGCATCATGTATTCCATAATATTTAATGTTGTATTCAGCAAGACAGTTGACTCACCCTTACTACAAGTTTTTGCAAATAAATGTCTGAAACTTCAGGGCATATCAAAAAACCTGTGACTGACATTTTTTTATTCCCAAGTTTAGTGCTTTTAATTAGGTACCTTCTGCATGTCCATTCTGTGTGAGGGAGAGGGTACAGGAGTCTCTGCGGGCAGGGCCGGCTCTGGCTTTTTTGCCGCCCCAGGCAAAAAAGCCTCCGCTGCCGCCCGGGGGGGGGGCGGGGGGCGGCGAGCCCCGGCGGGGGCTCTGCTCTCCCGCCGGGGGGAGGGCGGCCGGAGCCCCGGGGCGAGGGTGGCGAGCCCCGGCGGGGGCTCCGCTCTCCCCCCGGCGGCCAGAGCGCAGGGCGGACTCGCCGCTCTCCCCCCGGCAGCCGGGGGGAGGGCGCGGGGGGGAGGGCGGCCAGAGCGCCGGGGGGAGGGCGGCGAGCCCGGCTGTGGCCCCGCTCTCCCCGGCGGCCCGAGCGCCGCGCCGCCCCCCTCCAGGTGCCGCCCCAAGCACCAGCTTGGTTGCCTGGTGCCTGGAGCCGGCCCTGTCTGCGGGGAACTGTGACTCTCCGCCACCATGAAGCGGGCCGGGCATCTTGTTATTCTTTCTGCCTTGTCCCTCCGCCCCCGCCGGACTGCAAGCTCAGGCTGCCATCGGGCATAGGGGCACCAGTTTAATAATACTGCATAGGGCCCCATAAATCCTAAGGAGGGCCCTGGGGGCGCCAAAAAGCGGTGCCCTGGCTCGGCATGGAGGATCCACCTTCCGGAGGCACCAGAGAGCCAGAGTGTCCCGCTTGTGGCGGCGGCGAGCCCCAGCCATGGAGGAGCCGGCGCGGCGCAGAAGGGCAGGAGCCCTGCAAAGGCGGCGGTGCCGCTAGCGGGGAGCAGCCACGCCCCACGCCCCTCCTGCCCAGGCTGCAGCCTGGCGCTTCCCCTGGGGGCTCCTGCAGGCTGCAGCAGATGCATGTGGGCAGAGGCCCCAGTGCGCCCCCCACCTACCCCCTCGCTACGCTCTGTGGCTCCTGGGCATGTGAGCTGCTGCCGGGGCATGGGGCCCTGAGCCTGCTCTGGGAGGGGCAGCAGCGGCTCACACTCCCAGGAGCCGCAGAGCCCGAGCGTGGCGAGGCGGGAGCTGGGGGGGGGGCGCATGGGGGCCTCTGCCCGTATACATCTGCTGCAAGAGCCCCCAGGAGCCCCCAGAAGGCAGCTCCTCCCTGCCGAGCTGCTGCAGCGGCCCAAGTCCGGCAAAGCCAGTGAGTGGACTCTGGGTGGGAGCCGCCGGGGTGGGGTGGGGAGGGCTCACGGGGGGGGGGCTGTGCACCCTCCAGGGGAGTTCAGGGGGCGGGGAGGGGGGAACCTGGTCTGGGGAGCAGCCCCTGGGCACGGCTGGCCCCTGGGGTCTATAAAGGCTCATTGGGATTTGCCCCTCAATGAACCGATGTTACGGGGGGGGGGGGGGAGGGAAGGGGGCGCAAGGTGGAAGTTTTGCCTAGGGCACAAAATATTCTTGCACCGGCCCTGCCTATGTATGACAGACCAGCAAGTGGACGAAAGGCAGCAGGCTAAAGCTAAACTTGAGTAACACTGAAGTGATATTGGTGGGAAGAGGAAAACACTGAAAGTTTAGTCAGCACCCTAACCTCTCTCATTATGTGGACATTACATTTGTAAATAGTGAGGTTAGGCCATAATTTGGATCACTGGTGCCAGAATTGGGGAGAAACAGGAGACCATGCCCCCCTCCCCACTTTTAAACAAAAGAAACATGAGTGCAGATCCCCTCCCCCTAGCAGAAGAATACAGGTCTGTCTCATCTTACGCTGGGGTTATGTTCCGCGGTCAGCGCGTAAAGCGAAAACCGCGTATAGTCAAAATGACCCTTGAAAATCCCTTAAATCACCCATAAAGTACAATTTTGTGTATACAACCCTGTACAGTACTATGTATTGTATACAGCAATGTACAGTACAGTATATAATAAAAACTACATATGCAAAATATAATTTTACAGTATTTTTAATAACATAACAGAGACAGAAGAATGAAAGAATAAAAAATGAAAACAGTACAGTGCAGTACTGTAAACCTGAACAGTCACAGTCATCCTGGATATTCTTGCTAGTCTTGTACTGTACACACTCCAATGATTAGTCTTCTTCTTCCCCTGACAACACTATTATTGAGTCATCAGGGCTTGATGTCGATCCAGGAGACGATGGGCCAGGCTTGGGTGATGGAGAGTGAGTCGTAGACGAAGTGGTTGGCTCTGGTTCAGCTCGAGAAGTTGATTGTGTAGGCTCTGCTGCTGCTGGTTGTTTTTTCTTTAAAAACATGGTGATTGGCAACTGTCGCTGTTGTCTCTTGAGCTCCTCAAACATTTCTTGGTACGGTCTCAAATCATCCGTAATACTACGTGTGATTTTGAGGCTTCGTTCCATAGAAGGATCATATTCAGAAATTAAATCATTCAAGTATCAAAGGGGTAGCCGTGTTAGTCTGGATCTGTAAAAGCAGCAAAGAGTCCTGTGGCACCTTATAGACTAACAGACGTATTGGAGCATGAGCTTTCGTGGGTGAATACTCATGCTCCAAAACGTCTGTTAGTCTATAAGGTGCCACAGGACTCTTTGCTGCTAAATCATTCAAGCGTTTCGCTGCTTGGAACACTTCAGAAAATTTCTTAAGATTCCAAGTTGCTGGCTCTTCCTGTTCGTCATCATCTTCGCCTTCTGTAGACGAATTTATCAGTTCCTCTAACTCTTCGTTAGTCAATGTTTCTCTATGGCCCTCAATTAATTCCTCAATTTCTTCCTCGAGGATGTCGACGAAGCCATCACCACCCACTTGCCTGGCCACCTGAACAATGAGTGGCACTTCTTTGTCAATGGTTGGGAAACCCTTAAAATCATTCACACAGCCTTCCCATAGATTTCTCCAACATTCATTGACTGTTTCAGGCTTGATTGCATCCATTGACTGTTTAATATAAATGATGCAATCAGCAATGTTGAAGGACTTCCAACACTCCATCACATTAACATTGGGATCAGCATCCATAGTGGTAAGGATCAGTGAGAATGTAAGCCTCGTGTACGTGGCCTTGAAACAGCTAATGACGCCTTGTTCGAGAGGTTGGAGGATGGAGGTGGTATTGGGGGGGAGAAAGACAAATTCAACATTGTTATGCGCAAACCGGAGTGCCACAGGGTGGCCAGGAGCATTGTCTAGGATCAGCAACACTTTAAAGTCAAGTCCTTTCTCTTCAAGGTACTGCTTGACCTCCAGAATGAAACACTTGTGGAACCAATCCAGAAATAATGCTGCCGTCACCCAAGCCTTTTTATTTGATTGCCAGAACACAAGCAGGAGATTTTTGTTCTTGCCTTTGTCCTGATTTGCAGCCCTGTAGAACAAGCCAGGCTTTATTAAATGACCAGCCGCATTGCCACAAAGCAACACAGTCACACAGTCTTTACCTGCTTTGAAGCCAGGGGCTTGTCTTTCTGATTTCGAAATGTAAGTGTGGGTGGGCATTTTTTTCCAGAAGAGCCCAGTCTCGTCAGCATTAAAAACTTGTTCAGGAAGATAGCCCCTTTCCTCTATGATTTTCTTTAATTGTTCGGGGTAGGCTTTTGCTGCCTCCTCATTGGCAGATGCAGATTCACCAGTAGTCTGCAAGTTTTTGAGGTTGAAGCGGTTCCTAAAACTGTTAAGCCAACCTTGGCTGGCTTTGAATTCCTTCTTATCAGAAGGCTGTCCCTCTTCGGCAGGAGGTTTGAACAGCGCATAGATGCTAAGAGCCTTTTCTCGCAACATGTTGCCATTGATAGGCACACGTTTACGGTTCATGTCTTCCAGCCATAAGTTTAATGCCTTTTCAGTCTTCACTAAAGTCTTATCACACACTTGGCTCGTCACCTTAGCAGTTACTGGAGCACTTGATGCCACGGCTTGATGAATTTCTGTCTCTCGAATCTTGATGGCACGGATGCTAGATTCGTTGCAGCCGTATTTACGCGCCACGTTGGCCATGGACATACCGTCTCTCAATAAGTCCAACACAGCCAATTTTTCCTCCAGCACTGGAACACATCGCTGTTTCTTCGGTTGAGCACCAGATGAAGTAGGTGCCTTGCATTTAGGGGCCATGTTATACAGTACGAAAAATATGTACTGTCTCTTTAAACAGTACAGGCACAGTAGAATCTGACTCAGCGCAGCGAGATGCGCACAGTATGAGAGGCACAGGGGGACTGAGTACTGTAGTGGGAACAGCAGATTCGCTTCTCCCATCTCCCACTCACTCCGGGGCAGACACACTATTTAAACTTTTTTTTTTTTTTTTGCCAACCCTCCACAGTTGTTATAGGGGAGAACCTTATCACAGGCCTAAAGACATGTTGTTGCTGTCAAGTCCCCCCCCCAAAAAAATTTTTTAGTGGGAACAGCAGATTCGCGTCTCACCCTGGTGGAATCGCCCGCACTCCCCCCCGCTCCCGCGACCACTCAAAGCTGAAATTGCGCATGTTAAATGCACGTAAGATGCGACAGACCTGTAGATTCTGCTGTGGAGGCTCTGCAATTACACCTTTCACCCACCAGGGACAGCTGTGGTGCCAGAAGAGAGGGAAGCTGGCTCACCACCAGAGCAGCTAGCCGCAGAGAGGGAGGAGGCCTCCCCCTAGTACTTGAGCCCCCTTGATTTGGGTGTTCATCTGGACTCCTCCTGGCTTGTGACTACTCAAAGTGCTATGGTTACAAAATAGGCCTCCTATCTGGTGCTGGCAAGAAAGATGTAGTCTTTAGTGTTGGATGATGGCCTAGTCACACAGTGATCCATGCTTTTGTCAGGTTTTTGGTGTCTAAGGGGGCTATACTCCATCAACACTGTCCAAACTGTACAGTGCAGCTGACGTAATGCATGTGCAGTACTATCTGCTGCCACTTGGGAACTCCTTTTAGGGATGCAGCTGCTCCAACCCCTAGAGCAGGGTGGGCAAACTATGGCCCGGAGGTCGCATCCGGCCCTTCAGACATTTTAATCCGGCCCTCAAGCTCCCACCGGGGAGCAGGGTCCGGGGCTTGCCCCACTCTGGAGCTCCAGTCGGGGAGGGGGTCGGGGCTTGCCCTGCTCCGCACGGCTCCTGGAAGCAGCAGCATGTCCCCCTCTGGCTCCTACGTGTAGGCACAGCCAAGGGGCTCCGCACACTGCCCTCACCCCAAGTGTCGCCCTCACAGCTCCCATTGGCCGGGAACCACAGCCAATGGGAGCTGCAGGGGTGGCGCCTGCAGATGGGGCAGCGTGCAGAGCTGCCTGGCCATGTCTTTGCATAGGAGCCGGAGCAGGGACATGCCACTACTTCTGGGAGCTGCTTGAGATAAACGCTGCCCGGAGCCTGCATCCCTGACCCCCTCTTCCCACCCATGCCCCAACCCCCTGCCCCAGCCCTGATCCCTCTCCTGCCCTCTGAACCCCTTGGTCCCAGCCCAGAGCACCCTCCTGCACCCCAAACCCTCATCCTCAGCCTCACCCCCGAGCCCGCACCCCCAGCCGGAGCCAGGGCTGGCCCACATTTTGGCACCTGAGGCAGGGAGCTCAAATGATGCCCCCATGACGCTTCGCTTGGGCCAAAACTTTGAAAGGTCTCAATTCTGCCTTCTTCCTGTTCTACTCCTCTCATGGAACTGCTTTGTTACCTACCCCAATAAAGGAGAACTAACAACTTAAAATGCCTTGTTCAAAAATTTTAAGTAACACTTAACTTTCAAATGCCTGAACAGCAAATGTAACTTTTCTTGTCTGCATAGTAAACACTAGCATTTTTATCTGTTTGAATAATCAAAGTGGTCCTTTCCCTGCCTTCTTGGTTGCAAAGATTTGAACTGCTTCCTGAAGGTCCACAGTCTGGGCCAGGTCTATTGAGATGGTTGCAAAGCCTCTCCTGTGTCATTGTGGAGCGTAGATGTGTTTTTATTAACTTCAGCTTGGAGAAGCTGCATTCTCCACTGGCAACTGTTACAGGAAGTGTTAGAAATACGCGCAGAGCAACAAAAGCATTTGGAAAGAGGGTGGTCATCTTATTTGTGCACATATATTCCAGAACAGCCTTTGGAGTTGATCCTGCTGAAATGTATTGTGAAAGGGCTTTCAGTTCATCACCTAAATCACTCGCATAAATATCGTGCATGTCATCATGTGTCAACACTGTCTCTAGTGCCCTGCATTGCTGGTGTAAGTCTTCTTCAGGTATAGTGAGGAGTTTTGGAATATCATACAACAGGGGTCGGCAACCTTTCAGAAGTGGTGTGCCGAGTCTTCATTTATTCACTTTAATTTAAGGTTTTACATGCCGGTAATACATTTTAATGTTTTTTAGAAGGTCTCTCTCTATAAGTCTATATATTATATAACTAAACTATTGTTGTATTGTAAAATAAACAAGGTTTTCAAAATGTTTAAGAAGCTTAATTTAAAATTAAATTAAAATGTTGATCTTACGCCGCCAGCCCGCTCAGCCCGCTGCCGGCCTGGGGTTCCGTTCACCTAGGCCGGCAGCAGGATGAGCGGGGCCTGCAGCCGGGACCCCGGCTGGAAAGGGGCTGGCAGCCAGAACCCCAGACCAGCAGCAGGCGGTGCGGGGCCGGCGGCCGGGACCCCAGACCAGCAGTGGGCTGAGCAGCTTAGCCCACTGCCGCTTAGGAGTTCCATCTGCCGGCTCCTGCCAGCTGGGATCCCAGCTGCCGGACCCGCTCAGCCCGCTGCCGGTCTGGGGTCCCGGCCCTGCCCACATACAGTGGATAACTACCTACCTTCTCCCTGGTTCTGGCCCATTCTCTTCCTCTCTCTTTGCACTGAGCTGAGGGTGGGAGTGCACTGAGCACAGGGCTGGGGGTGAAGGAGCAGGCTGGGGGTTGGGGTGTAGGGTCTGGCCAGGAGCTAGAATGAGGAAGGGGGCTCAGGGTTGGGGCAGGAGGTTTGGGTGTGGAGTGCTTACCTGGGCAGCTCCCATTTGGTGCGAGGGGTGCAGGTGGGAATGTGGGGGTGTGTGTGCAGGAGCTCCTGTTTGGTGCTCAGGGTGGGGGTGGGAATGTGGGGGGTGCAAGAGTCAGGGCAGAGGGCTGGGGGTATGTGAGGGGGGTGCAGGTGTCAGGGCATGGAGTGTGGGGGCCTGGGTATGTGTGGGGGTGCCAGAGTCAGGGCTGGGGTTATGGGGGGGTGAAGGAGTCAAGTAGAGGGCTGGGTGTGTGTGAGGAGGGTACAGGGCTCAGGGCAGGGGCCTGGGGTGTGTGAGGGGCTGCAGGGCAGAGGGCTGGGGGTGTGGGCTGGGGTTGTGGGGTGCTCACGGCAGGGGGCTGGAGGGGATATGCCCCGATTCCACCCCCCCTTCCCCAAGGCCATGCCGCCACTTCTTCTCTGCCTCCGCCGGGAGCTGCAAGCACCTGACTCCGCTCCTCCCCCACCCCTGCCTCGCAAGGGCCATCAGCTGATCGGCCAGCAGGGAGGGAGGGATGGAGAGGAGGAGGAGGAGGAGGGGCAAGAACCCAGCACACTGCGGGAAGAGGCAGGGGAGCCGGCGGGACCAAGCTTCTGCCCCTTACCCCCTGCCCCCGCGGGAGGCAGCGGGGGGGAGGCGGAGGGCGGAGAAGAGCGGGCTGGGCCGGGCTGGGCAGGATTTTTAATGGCACGCTGCTGCCTGCCGGGACCCCGGCAGGCAGCAGCGTGCCATTAAAAATCGGCTCACGTGCCATCTTTGGCACGCGTGCCATAGGTTGCCAACCCCTGTCATACAACATACCAAATATACTGCTGTGTTCCTTGAGCTGCATGAAATGTTCTTCAACTGACTGTATTGCACAATCTAGCACCTGGTTAAAGAATTCAACTTTGAATTGTTGTTTGGGGTCTCTTATGGGATTATACCATGCCTCGTAATCAAAATGTCTTCTTCTTCGGTGACTCTTGTGTTCTTGAATGGGTGGGAAAATAGCTTCAGTGTGAAGTTCCTCTGCTAACTTCTGTGCACTCTTCAGAACGTTTTGAAATCCCTCATCTGACTGGTAAGACTGTAGGTATGACTTTGCTTTGTCCAGTTGTTCCATTGCTCCAGATATATCAAGGTCAACACCTTGGAGTCTCTTGCTTACAACATTTATTTCAAACAGTATGTCATGCCACAACACTAAGCCACACAGAAATTTGAAGTCATGTATGTTTCTGGTGATCCAATTTCCCTCTGCCACTGTTCTCCCATGAACAGTTCCTGTCATAGCATTATCCTCCATAATGGCAACTATGGCATCATCTATCTTCCCAATTTGGTGTTTGATAGGCTTTATCGCCTCCACTCGACTTTCCCATCGTGTGGCACTCAGTGGTTCCAGGGTCAGAGAGGATGTTCCCAGATGTTGCTTCAAAATTTGCCATTGATGAGTTGATGCAGAGAAAAATACATAATGCTTTGAATTACATTAAAAAATTCAGCAGCCTCACTAGAAGCTGATGCTGCATCACTGACCACCAAGTTCAATGAATGAGAACTGCATGGTACAAAAAAAAAAAAAAAAAAAAAAAGAGACCCTCAGGCTACTGCTCAAGTGGGTCCACAGTCCTGGATCATCTAGACTTAAGGAATTAAACTCAGCAGCAGCTGTTTCTTGCACCTCCACCACACTCTTCTCTGCTCTACACTGTTCTTCAGGAATGTGCATGATTACATCCATCTGAGATGGAGATTTGGATGCTGCAGTAGCTGCCAGGTCACCTGCACTCTGACTAACTGGAAGATCAGGCATCTCCTCACCACTCACATCCTCACTGGGGCCGGAAGGCTCACCGTGAACATTTGTGTCTATGTATCTCAGGAGAGCTCCTTCCTGCTTAGATAGAAAAGCTTCCTTTGCTTTATTTCTTTTTCTGAATGCTGCCCCAGAGGGGCGTTTTCTTCTTTCACTCATGACTGCTGTTCTGTGCCAGCTATAGTGGCTCTCAACACTCAATTGAAGGGGTCAAATAAGCAGATTGGTAGCAGGGCCTGAATGAGGGAAGATAGCAGCATCTTGAGAACCTAACTGGCTCCTACTACTTCAGTTGACTGCCTGTTCTCCTCAAGTGGGTTCAGGGAAACAGCAGAAAATGGGAAGCTCCCTGAGAAGCTGGTGTTAATTAGTCCAGGCTCCTGGGGGTGCTAGAGAGGTACACAAGAGGCTTCTCCTCCTTTCTCTCCCTGCAGCTCCTGCTGCTTTCTGTTATTCCCTCTCACTTTTTCTCCTGCCTGCCTGTTATGTCTCTTGTGCCCTCCTTTCTCCAGCACAGCACTCCACCATCTCTGTGCATCTAGAGCAGAGAGAATACATATGCACCAGCAGCAGACACAATTTTCTACACTCTGGGTCCTAGTGGCACCCCCCACAGTGTGGCACCTGAGGCGGCCACCTCAGTTCACCTCATGGTAAGGCCAGCCCTGGCTGGAGCCCTCACCCCCTCCCACCATACAATTTCCATAACCAGATGTGGCCCTCGGGCCAAAAAGTTTGCCCACCCCTGCCCTAGAGGATGCAGTTCACTTGGCTGCTATTGGGGGACTTCTGGCTGCACGCAGGGCCGGCTCCAGGCACCAGGCAACCAAACTGGTGCTTGGGGCGGCACCTGGAGGGGGGCGGCACGGCGCTAGGGCCGCCGGGGAGAGCGGGGCCACAGCCGGGCTTGCCGCCCTGCGCTCTGGCCGCCGGGGGGAGAGCCGAGCCCCAGCCGGGGCTCGCCGCCCTCTCGCCGCCCTGCCCCCGGCGCTCTGGCCGCCGGGGGGAGAGCCGAGCCCCCGCCGGGGCTCGCCGCCCTGCCCCCGGCGCTCTGGCCGCGGGGGGGGGGGGAGAGCCGAGCCCCCGCCGGGGCTCGCTGCCCTCCTCCCAGGGCTCCGGCCGCCCTCCCCTCCGGCACCCTCCCCCCGGCCGCCGGGGGGAGAGCGGAGCTCCCGCCGGGGCTTGCCGCCCTCCCCCCCCCCCCCCCGCGCCCTGCCCCCGGCCGCCGGGGGGAGAGCGGAGCCCCCGCCGGGGCTCGCCGCCCCCCCCGGGCTCCGCCCCCCCCCCGCGGGGGGGGGGGGGGGGGCGGCCGGAGGCTTTTTTGCCTGGGGCGGCAAAAAAGCCAGAGCCGGCCCTGGCTGCACGGCACATAGTTACTAGCAGAGAGAGAGAACGCACAGAGCAAGGAATACAGGCTTCCGTGGGTATATTTTAGATCTTATGCCATTGGTTCCTGTGTCTTCTGCTTTTCCAGACCAAGCAACAAGTTGCAGGAAGACTCCTTAGCCTGCTGGCTATGAGTATCAGATACATTGGGGAGGAATTCTGAGCCTGATGTTGGCTTTTCTCAGCCTGGAGAGAGAGTGTGTAGGAGTCCATGCACAGGCGAGTTGTGGCGGGACACTGTATTCTGAGACAGTTAGTGTTGGGTGAAAGAGGATTCAGAGCTCAGGGGCAGAGTTACCTGTAGCTCCATCATTTAGTTTGGGCAGCAGCATCCACTGGCTTTTATGATTTTCAGGTTGGATTTCAACAACTTGCTATACTAGGGAATGAGTGTCTATTGGAATTAATAGTAATAATTTCTAATCTTATCTGGGAGACCACCAGGCACTAATTTAACCACAAATTCCTTTATTTAGTCCAAAGGCCAAACATTATTTATACAATTACTCTAAACGTGCCTGACAGCCTAAAAATAAAGAGTGTCTACACCCAATACAGTAATATGGTATTTATAATCATGTGATTAGTATACTTACAAATAGGCCAGACCTAGGGAAAACCATCTCATTCTGGCATGCTCCACATGATCAGGTAGGTTTCTGACAAAGAAACTTCAAATTTGTAACTTTTTTTATACCCTTCAGCGAATAAATGATGTCATTGTCAATTACTGACTTCAGCTAAAAAGTCATATGAGACAATTCACCCCCAGTTCCAGACTTAATCCAGATAAGATTTACAACCTCCTTTCTTCTCAAGGCCTTTCTTCCCCTCCTTCTTGCTGACCAACAGTTTTTTCATTCCACTTGGATTCACAGAGGCTTTACTTTTAAAATAATACTGGGATGTGGGGTGGGAAGGTTTACACTGACTCCTTTTAAGACAGATTCTTTTTGTTTTATTTAAAACCACCTGCAGTCACCCCATCAGTCAGAGGCCTTCTTTTTAAAAACTTCCCCATATATCATTAGTTATTATTTGATCTAGACCTCGTACCTACTTCGTTCTTTCTCCCTTATAACTCATCATTTTCAAGGCCTTCCTTCTTCTTGCTAGTTAGCTCCTTTCTTTACAAGCCATATATATTTCTTAACCAAACTTAAGGTAACTCAAAGTCTGTAGAATACGAAAATAAAGTGTCCCGATCTTAAAAATGCTCCAACTGCTCCACAGGGCAGCAGCTCACCTCTCTAGCAACAACAGCCAGTGAGAGCACATCAACCGAGTGATCTACTCCCCAGCGAAAACAAGGTACATTTCAAGGCTTTGGTCACACCTTTAAAGGTCCTCTATGGCACTATATAAAGTTACCTAAAAAAGCACCTTTTGCTTAGGGACCATGCCTTCCCTTGAAAGTGATGTTCTTCGGGAACTGTCAAGCTCATGAGAGCAGGAGACAGAGCATTCTTGACAACTGGCCAAGACTATGAAAGTCTCTTCTAGAGGAGATAAGAGTAACTATAGACCTTACTGCCTTATACGCTAAGGGCTTATCTACACGAGAAAGTTACACTGGCATCATTATTATCAGCTTTTAACTCAGCATAGTTAAACCAGTGCAAGAGGCTGCATGGACACTTATTTCAGTGCAAGAATGATGTGTTTTGGTCTAATTAAACCTTTTACTTATCACCCAGCCTTTTGCACTGGTTTAACTATGTTGATTTAAAAACTTGAATCTGTTATGACACTGTAATTTCCTCATATGGACAAGTCCTAAGTGAAAACACACTTTGTTAGCCTACCCTTCCCACAACAACAACTGAGAAAGAGAGAGAAGCGAGAAAAGAAAGTGCAAATGGGCATGTGTACATGCATTCATACATGAAGGGGAACCTGCTGGGGAAGAGGGAGAAATCTATTCCACTTCTTAGGCCCTTCCCTTTTTTTGTTCCATTTGGTGAGCATTCAGGCACTAGGGTGTATTACATTCTAAATAATCTGGAAAATGTCAAACCAGTAGAAATCTGTCTACACAAAGACAAGGGCTAGACACGTCTTAAAAAAAAAAAGAAAGCAAGTTGAGATTATTCGACAGCTTCAGGTTTCTTAAAAAATAGAAAGCTCATATGTGGGCTTTGCAGTCTCCAAAGGGTGGTTCTTAACATGCGTGTACGGTTTACCACATCCATCTTTAATAATAAATGATGATAATAAAAATGTTGGATGAAAACCATTCTTGCACAGGTGACTTGATAAAAGGCCAAATGTTTCACAGATATTATTTGCGTTATAATTTAAATTAAACATTATAAGTTTACAGAGAATATAAGTGTCTTGCTTTTTCCCAAATTAGATCTGTGAAATCTAAAACAGAATACAAGTCAACTTGGTTGTGAGCCTCTAATCACCCACATTTCCTGAAAATAGAATGCTATTGTGAAATTGTATTGTACCAAATACTTTCATAGCTAAAAAGGGATGCTATCATATGCATGGAATTAAGCATACTAGATCAGACCATCAGGCCCAATGTTTGTGTTCAGAAGTAGATAACATGATGTTGCAAAGGAAGGCAACTTCCTTCCTTTCAATAATGTACCTAACCAACACTGAAATGCTGTAAATATAGGGCAGGAAGGGCAGGTACAGAGTGAAGATTTTTCAGCAAACATCATAATTTTTTAAGTTGAACTGTAACTCTGAATTTCCAGGCTGTTTTATGTTTCTTGAGAGTTCTTTAATGGGTTCCCCACTTTTAATTACATTCTTAATTCCCTATTAAGCAGGATTTTTGCCTGGAAGTCTACTACATTTCTCCTGGGTCCCTACAAAACAAAACAATAAAATCTGCTGACCATGTTTCTCCATCTATCCAGATGATGGCACTGTAACCCTTATTTTTCTCTAAGGGAAGAAAACTGAATATCCTAAGAGAAGCAAAATGTTTTGTTGCATATCATTTGTTCCATCAGTAAATAAGCATTTAAACTTTGTTTTTTAGAGTAACACTTAAAAGGAAAAATTAGCAAAGCAAAACAAGGACCTCTTACATTTCTTACATGTGATACTTCATCTTTCTTCTTCAAGAAGTTTTTTGAAATACTGTATCCTTCTGTGCATAAAGACTGTTTATTATTTCATGCACTATTTACTCATGTTAAAACTGAAGTGACAAAGAATGGAGGCAAAGGTCTCCTGCTTGCAAGGAACAGTGGATAATATATTTGTTTGTACTATAGGATGGCAGTTCCACTAGAAGGAACACTTGACATTTTGATGAGTGCCTCCAGGGAAAAAAGGTACTAACTTCAGAACTTAGTTTTAATTAT
Organism: Emys orbicularis; assembly: GCF_028017835.1. NCBI lineage: Eukaryota > Metazoa > Chordata > Testudines > Emydidae > Emys > Emys orbicularis. The sequence continues at coordinate 39,150,101 of NC_088688.1, read as the reverse complement.
ACTAAGGAGATTACATTATTCAAAAGTATCCCACTGGTAAGGTGCAACATTTCCTGAAACAGTTTGGTGGAAAATGCCACATTAATCAGTTCAATATTTCACTCAAATGGCTTAATGATGGGGGGAAATTTAAAGCACTGCAGTGGGAAACAAACAAACCAAAAAAAAAAAAAAAGACACAGATTGTTCATTTAATAAAGTAGTATCAGATTTAAATCTCTTTTCAAAGTAAGTGGGTAATGCCAGTGGGGGAAAAAGCAGTGGGACTTATTAATTTTAGTAGTAGTATTCTGATAACATCCACATTATCCCAGTCCTCTCTGCACATTCAGGAAGACACAAGCTTGGTCTACACATAAAAGTTAGGTCTATATAGCTACGTCAGTCAGGTGTATGAAAAATCCGCACCCTTGACTGACATACCTATTCCAGCCTACTCCCCTACATAGACACAGTTATGTTGATGGAAGAATGCATCAATGTAGCTATCTTTGTGCAGGCAGGTGGTGTTCCAACACCATTGGAAAACCCCCTTCTCTTGGTGTAGGCTGAGTCTATACTATGGGGGTAATTGGTATAGCTACAGTGACCTAGCTATGCCGGTATAGTCTCTGCAGTGTATTCATCCCTGCCCCAAAGGAACTCACAATCATACAGACTCTGCCTACAGTCTTGCAATAGCTTAATGGTTCTACTGAAGAGTGATCAGCCATAAAACAAGTGATATTGGCATTTACACTGTCAGAGTTAGCATCCCATTTAGATGTTCACACCTCTCAAGAGCTACTGCTTCAATCTGTCTGTATGCAGACACAGGAATACAGCATTGCATTGGCTCACATTTAGAAAATTCTCTTTGTAAGCATAAAGGGTAGATATTTGGGGCCAGATTTAAAAAAAAAACCAGATACACAAACAGAGTTGTTGTTTTTTTAAAAAAACCTTGTGAAATATATGAATGAATGAATGAATTATTTATGTGTGAAATTACTGCAACTGTGCACATTGCACATGCATGACCAGAATTGGCCATTTGTATAAGTGTTTTCCCCCATGTGCACCCACGGCATCCTTGGCAAATTAAAGCATGCAATTGCACATGTAGTTTGCATCTCTGTGCCCAAAAGCTTTAAAAATCTGAGCTTTATGGGTTCTCCCCACAAATAAAAGTGGATGCTTAAATTCTGCAGTTTTGAAGGGGACATCAGAAGAGAGCTTGTATGGCTTCCAACTTTGTACAGAAGCAGCGTTTCCTCTCCTGGAATTGACACCTCCTCATCTATTATTGGGAGTGGACTACATCCACCCTGATTGAATTGGCCCTGTCAACACTGGTTCTCCACTTGCGAAGTAATTCCCTGCTCTCCATGTGTCAGTATATAATGCCTGCATCTGTAACTTTCACTCTATGCATCTGAAGAAGTGAGGTTTTTACCCACAAAAGCTTATGCCCAAATAAATCTGTTAGTCTTTAAGGTGCCACCAGACTCCTTGTTGTTTTTGTTAACTTTGTACTGGTTCAATCCAAACCCTAGGTAATGTGAAACACAAAGTTGTTGGTCAGCCTAATAGAATGGAGGATCAGAATATGGAACTCAAGTTTTCTGAGATGGTATATACCAAGCATCATGCATTGTGCTGTCCACATGGCATGCTCAGCCCCTTAAGAGTGGAAATGCTTCTAGCTACTCTTAAACAGCTCATCCTAGGAGCATAACTACACTGGAGCTGGAAAGTGTAATCTCCATCTTGAGCAGACATATCATGCTAGCTCTGATTGAGCTTGTGTGCTAAAAACAGAAGAGTAGATGCTGTGACAGAGCTGATGGGTGGGGCTAGATGCCTGAGTACGTACCTGGGGTCCTGAGTGGGACTGTATTCTGGCAGCTAGCCCATCCTGCTGCTCACGCTGTGGTAGCTACGGTACAGTTTTTAGCATGCTAGCTCAAATCAGAGCTAGTGTAGGTATGCCTGCTTGAGCTAAAAATTATATCTCCCATCTCCAGTTCAGACATATGCTAAGATGCCTGGATCTGTGTTGATGATCTCAGGAGTGACCTGTGTCTGGTCCTTTTCAAGGAGAGAGACGGTGGATGCAACAAAGCGCCTTTTTGGGTTGTGGGGTTAGGAGAGAAAAATAAAGAGGAGGAAAAGAAAAGGAGAAGATCCTGGAGATCCTTCTCAAATCAACTAATCAGATATTACTAATGTGTATTTTGCTAATCCACCCACTTTGATTTGCACACAGATATCAGGGCCCTATCCCCACTCTGCAGCAAAGATTTAAGAGCAGAGTTGTAGAGAGGTCTCATTAAGACATCAACACTTTACAAAATATGTTGCAGAACCTTTACTTGTATAGTATAAACCATGAAGTCTGGACTAAAGAGCAGAACAATAAAAATGATCGGGGACTGGAGAAAGTGATTTAAGAGGAAAGATTAAAAGAGCCAAATGCATATAGCTTGGTTAGGCAATGACTAAGGAAGGAGAGGAATATGATAATCTACATAAACTGACAAGGTATAAACGCCAAGGACAGAAAGGAGTAATTTCATGCTGCACAGGAGCATAACTAAAAGTATGAGAAGAAGGTCAGAACAGGAAACTTAGGCTGTGTATAATAAAAAATGGCTGACAATATGTATTAGGATTTTTTAACTAAACTTCTCAAAATGCCAGAGAATTTACCGTAAGGAATAATCCTACTTTTAAAGTGAATGGATGATGTAACATGTATTTTTCTTCTCCGTCTTCTAAGATTCTGTGAACAAAAAATTGTTCTTTTTTCTGCTGTTTGTCTGCTTACTTGCTAATTTATAAAATTCAGTAATTCCCATTTGGTATCTCAGTCCATAGTGCAAATTAATAGACTCACCTGGAAAAAATGATCCAGCCAAAATGAGACCATCATATTTGATGTTAACCAAATAGCAGAAAAATGGTTGCAATGCTTACATTTTGAGAATTTTTTCTTCATGTGGTCATTTAAAAAAATTGATGCAATAGAAATTAAACTGCAATTATAACTACAGAGAAAAAATAATTCTAAGGATGGCGTGTCCATTAAAGGAAATGATACACTGAGGAAAGAGATGGGTTATAACGAGTTCAGTGATTGCATGGCTGGCTATATTGGGCCCAAGCATGAAGGGTACTGAGTACCCTACCACACCATATAATTGCTATTTCCCCTAGGCCTGGGGCTTCAGCTTGACCAGTTTAGGAAGTCTATGCTGCCTTGTCTACACTAGAGTTTTGGAACACGTCATCTAATGACTTCTAAACAACACACCTTTAAATCCCAGTCAAGACAAACCCTACAATGTGACCTGGTCTACACTAGGCTTTTATGTCGAATTTAGCGCCGTTACATCGAATTAACCCTGCACCCGTCCACACCACGAAGCTATTTAGTTCGACAGAGAGCTCTCTTAAATTCGACTTCTGTACTCCTCCAAAACGAGAGGAGTAGCGCTAAATTCGAAATGGCCATATCGAATTAGGCTAGGTGTGGATGGAAATCGACGGTAATAGCTCCGGGAGCTATCCCACAGTGCACCACTCTGTTGATGCTCTGGACAGCAGTCCGAGCTCGGATGCTCTGATCAGCCACACAGGAAAAGCCCCGGGAAAATTTGAATTCCTTTTCCTGTCTGGGCAGTTTGAATCTCATTCCCTGTTTGGACAGCGTGGCGAGCTCAGCAGCACTGGCAACGATGCAGAGCTCTCCAGCAGAGATGGCCGTGCAATCTAATAGAAGGAGGGCCCCAGCATGGACTGATCGGGAAGTCTTGGATCTGATCGCTGTGTGGGGCGATGAGTCCGTGCTTTCCGAGCTGCGATCGAAAGGACGGAATGCAAAGATCTACGAGAAGATCTCTAAAGCCATGGCAGAGAGAGGATACAGCCGGGATGCAACGCAGTGCCGCGTGAAAATCAAGGAGCTGAGACAAGGCTACCAAAAAACCAAAGAGGCAAACGGACGCTCCGGATCCCATCCCCACACATCCCGTTTCTACGAGGCACTGCATTCCATCCTAGGTGCGTCCGCCACCACTACCCCACCACTGACCGTGGACTCTGAGGATGGGATATTGTCCGCGGCAGGTTCCTCGTCGGACATGTTAGCGGACGGGGAAGATGAAGAAGGAGATGAGGAGGACGAGGCAGTCGACAGCGCTGGCACCGCTGATTTCCCCGACAGCCAGGATCTCTTCATCACCCTTACCGAGATCCCCTACCAACCGTCCCCATCCCTTACCCCGGAGACAGAATCAGGGGAAGGATCAAGCAGTAAGTGCTTTAAATATCTAAACATTTATTTTTACAAGAACTGAAATATTTATAATATTAACAATGGCTGTTTATTAAAGTGCTTAAACATGTAAACAATTATCTGCAAAAAAACTGGAATATTTACAATAGTAACAAAGGGTTTTTCATGATTTGTCTGCCTTAGGCTCTTCACAATTTAGTCCCAAGTATTTAAAAATTTTTTTACAATGTCCGGTAAGTCATGATTATGCTGCCCAAGACGCTCCACTCTTTAGTCCCAGTGCACCTACGCGAAAATCTGGTCAATATGGCCGGGGATGGAGGCGAAATCCTCATAGGAGAACTCCTCGTAGGTCTCATGAAGGTACATTTCCAGCCTGTTCATCAGGTTCCTGGGTAGGGCGATCTTAGTGGGCCCTCCGTGGTAGGACACGTTACCACGCCACGACACCATCAGATACTCTGGTATCATTGCCCTGCAGAGCATAGCGGCAAACGGCCCTGGTTTCTGAAGGCTTTCTCGAAACATCCTTTCCCTCTGGGACTCCGAGATCCTCAGCAGGGTGATGTCGCTCATTATGCCCTGCTTTGAATTAGGGAGGGGAATGTTAGTATTGGGACTGCTTTACAGCCACGCGGTGGAGGGAGAGGGGCAGCATACAGGGATCTTTCCCTGGAACAGCCGCGAGGGGGTGGGACAGGGGCATAGTTCATGCTGTCCTGATTGCTGGCAGCAGAGACTGGCATTGCTTTCAATGTGAAAGGAGGCCAGTGCTACTAGTACAGTTTTAAACAGCCAGAAGTCTACGGCTTACCATGATTGCACGCTACAGAAGTTCAGGTGTCCTGCCACGCTTCTCAGATAACTGCAAGACCACTGCAGGACCCCAGGCACTGAAGGCGATGGCCGAAAATTCGACCTTGTCCTGAGTGCGCATGTGAGAGGTGCAGTGCATGGTCTTGTTCACAGAGAAAGACTAGGTTCTTTGTACACAACTTCATTTATCTGTCTCAGGAATTCACTCCATTTTTCCCATTCACACAGACACATCTGCGACTGTCTCCCAACCCAGCCTGTCAGCACACTCCCAGAGGCTAGCGCAGATTAGGAGGAGGAAGAAGAAGACGCGGGAGGACATGTTCTCAGAACTAATGAGCTGCTCCCGAGCCCAGGCAGCCCAGCAGACACAGTGGAGGGAGAACTTGTCCCAAATGCACCGAGCAGTCATGGAACGGGAGGAGAGGTGGCGTCAGGAGGACCAGCAGGCTACTGAAAAGCTGCTTGGACTTCTGAGGGAGCAAACGGACACGCTCCGGCGCCTTGTGGATGTTCTGCAGGACCGGAGGCAGGAGGACAGAGCCCCGCTGCAGTCTATCTCTAACCACCCTCCCCCGCCACCAAGTCCCACACCCCCCTCACCCAAAGTACAGAGAAGGAGGGGCGGCAAGGGCCGTTAAAACTTTCAGTCAACCCCTGCAGACTGCTCTAGCACTAGAAGGCTCTCATTCCCCAAAATTTTAAAAGTCCTTTCCTACACACCTCACAGAAGCCCCCGTGCAAGTTTCAACCCCCACGTTTCATGTCTGGTTCATAATAAAATATTCGTTTCTGTTAATTACTGTTTCCATGATTTTATTTTGGAGGAGAGTCTGTCTGAACGAGGGGAAGGGGCATGGTAATTGGACAGGACAGTCACCTTTACCAGGGTACAGAGGCGGGGTCAGGTCCAGGATCAGGACACATACCCAGTGCAGTGACTAGTGACCCTGTTCAATCTGGGAGGTGGTTTTCATGTTCTGGGGGGGGGGGGGGGGGTTGCTCTGTGACTTTGTGGCGGGGGAGGGCAGTTACAGATCTAATGCATCACAGAGCCCCGCAGCAGGGGAGCTGTAACCCTCCTCCCCCTGCCAGACAGTCACATAGCCGACACATACACGCTGTCCCGCCCAGGAGGGCTGGCAGGCTCTGTTGAAACAACCAGTCCACCACTGCGGAAACCCGTCAATCCTGGAGTTTAGAAGCATCATTTGCATCACAACACTAAACCCGCACCCCGCCACAGTCTGCGTCCCAGGTTTAAAACATTCCCGCGAAAACAGTAATAAAGACAACGGTGTTCATTAACAAAACAGAACAGATTTTATTTTTTGGGAAGGGGGTGAAGGGGGTATGTAACTGGAGAGGATAGTCAACGGTAACTGGGTAAAGAAACGGTGGCAAGTTCAGGTTCTGAGTCCACAAACTTAAAATTCACTGATGACCCTGCTCAGTCTGGAAACTGTCTTTCAAAGCCTCCCGGATGCACAGTGCGTCCCGCTGGGCTCTTCTAATCTCCCGGCTGTCTGGCTGGGAGTAATCAGCAGCCAGGCGATTTGCCTCAACCTCCCACCCCACCATAAAGGTCTCCCCCTTGCTCTCACAGAGATTGTGGAGCACACAGCAAGCTGCAATAACAATGGGGATATTGGTTTCGCTGAGATCACAGCGAGTCAGTAAGCTTCTCCATCTCCCCTTGAGACGGCCAAAAGCACACTCCACCACCATTCTGCACTTGCTGAGCCGGTAGTTGAACAGTTCTTTTTCTGTGTCCAGGGCGCCAGTATAGGGCTTCATGAGCCAGGGCATTAGCGGGTATGCTGGGTCCCCGAGGATCACTGTAGGCATCTCCACATCCCCAAGAGTTATTTTGTGGTCCGGGAAGTAAATACCTTCCTGCAGCCTTCTAAACAGACCAGAGTTCCTGAACACGCGAGCGTCATGAACCTTGCCCGGCCATCCAACGTTGATGTTAGTGAAACGTCCCTTATGGTCCACCAGTGCTTGCAGCACCATTGAAAAGTAGCCCTTTCGGTTGATGTACTGGCTGGCCTGGTGGTCCGGTCCCAGGATAGGGATGTGAGTCCCATCTATAGCCCCACCGCAGTTTGGGAATCCCATCGCGGCGAAGCCATCTATGATGGCCTGCGCGTTTCCCAGGGTCACTACCTTTGACAGCAGTACCTTCACGATTGCCTTGGCTACTTGCATGACAACAACCCCCACGGTAGACTTGCCCACGCCAAACTGGTTCGCGACTGACCGGTAGCTGTCCGGCGTTGCAAGCTTCCAGAGGGCTATGGCCACTCGCTTCTGGACAGTCAGGGCTGCTCGCATCCGGGTGTCCTTGCGCTTCAGGGCAGGGGACAGCAACTCACAAAGTTCGAGGAAAGTCCCCTTCCGCATGCGAAAGTTTCGCAGCCACTGGGATTCATCCCAGACCTGAAGCACTATGCGGTCCCACCAGTCCGTGCTTGTTTCACGGGCCCAGAATCGCCGTTCCACAGTATCCACAAGACCCATTGCCACCGTGATGTCCTCGGCACTGGGTGTCGTGGTTTCAGACAGGCGTGTGCTACTCTCGGAGTTCAGGTCCTCACCCCGGTGCCGTAGCCTCCTCGCCTGATTTCTCTCTATCTGCCTCAGTGAAAGGTCGATGATGAGCTGCGATGCCTTGACAACGGCCACAACTGCAGCGATGGTCACAGCGGGATCCATGCTCGCAGTGCTGTGGCGTCCGCGCTGTCACTGACCAGAAAAGTGCGCGAACTGATTTCCCGCCGGCGCTTTCAGGGAGGGAGGGCGGGAGTGATGGTTGGATGACGACAGTTACCCAAAACCACCCTCGACACATTTTTTTACCCAGAAGGCAATGGCGGCTCGACCCAGAATTCCAATGGGCAGCGGGGACTGCGGGAACTGTGGGATAGCTGCCCACAGTGCACCGCTTCCAATGTCGACGCTTGCCCCGTTAGTGTGGACTGACAAAGTCGAATTACTGTCCTTAGTGTGGACACACACGTTCGACTTTGTAATATCGATTCCACATATTCGATTTAACTAAAATCGAACTACTCTCGTAGTGTAGACATACCCTAACTCTCTTCAGATTCCCCCATGGCATGCAACACAAGAGGGCAAAAGGGCCTAAATGTGAAAACACGATTGTTCAAATATTAAATAAAATTCATGCATATACAAAAAATGCCTAGAAGCCTAGATCAGAAGTGGGGGTCAGAATGCATTTGGTGTTTGAGCATTGGCCTGCTAAACCCAGGGTTGTGAGTTCAATCCTTGAGGGGGCCACTTAGGGATCTGGGGCAAAATCAGTACTTGGTCCTGCTAGTGAAGGCAGGGGGCTGGACTCAATGACCTTTCAAGGTCCCTTCCAGTTCTAGGAGATAGGATATCTCCATTAATTTATAGTGTAAACAAACAGTTCCCACCCAAAAGAGTTTATAAGCTAATTTAATGCAAAACAAGTGCATGCAGCAAATAGGAAAAAGGAGTAGGAGAAGGAGGAAAAGGGAAAGTCAAATAAGTTCCGGTGTTTACACCGGCCAGTTAAGTACATAGATAAAAAATAACTAACTCAAAACTGCTTATTATATATTAAAAGAAAGAAATATCAGAAGCTCCTGCTGGCTGGCTGGCTATCACAGTCAGTCCATTGGCAATTTACTACAGACATCATTGCAGAAGTAGGTCTTGAGGAATGGTGTGAGGAGGTCCCTCACTGGGCCAGCTACAGTCAAAGTTTTGTGCATCCCACTAGTTGCACCCCAAAGAGCATTGCATGCATATTTTTGTTAATATTAGAAAGCCAACCCTATTTCTCCATTATTCCTTTATATTTTGAAGGAAGCTGGTCATTGAAAGACATTACATATGAGCAGCTCACAGACCCATTTATATAATTGGTAATGCAAAACAAAATATAGATAATAGCTGTAGATTTCTCTTGTTCTCTTGAAATATCAGCTTCCTCCCTCTGCATCTACAAGACTCAAGAAAGGAGGGCAGGACAACAGATTCCCTGAAGCCCGCCAAAGTGCACTGTGGAATGTGAGAACTGTAGTGTTACTTTCTGTTTGCTCCCCTCTTTTTAACACTGTTCTTCAAATACTTTCCTTTAGGGCTTGTCTACACATGGAGTTGTCCCTGATTAGCTCCATGTGGGGACACTCTTATTCTAGAATGGAGCTAAAACAGCTCTGTGTTTATACAAGCCCTTGAACTATCCTTTGACAGCTAGTAAAACAGAGCCTTATTTCTGGTCCAGAGAACCATGATAGGGTGAAAACCTGCCTGGTAGTCTAAGCACACCCACCTTGCCCTAAGCTGTGAATACTGCATCATCAGCTGAGAACAAGGCCTTATGTAAGCCACACTCCTCCATCTTGGAAACAGCAATCTTTTCACAGGACTGACCCTCTGCTGGCCCAAAGCTTGTAGGCTTTTGAGCTGCATGCTGAGAGTCGTTAATGCAACTTTTTAGTCTTGAGGCTTGCTCCTTTCAAACCACACACCTCCAGTTTTTGGTATTTTAGTCTTCACCTCATTTTCTTGTGTTTTAAAACTTAAGCTCTTCTTTCTTCTGTATGTCAGACCCTTTGAAGGGGCATTGTAGTTTTAACATCTTTAGGGCATTAAAATCTATATTTCACAGAAACAAGTTTCAGGATTTCTAACTGGAATTCTTTATATCTTTTTTTTTCTCCTATTGATGTTTGCAGTTCCATTGTGCTCTAATTATACCCACTGGTACAAATAGGCAAGTTCTTACTCACCACCAATGGACTGTTAGCCACCACCACTTTTTCCTTGATTGTGAAATTGAATGGCTCACATGGGAAAAAGTTGTACTTTTTAAAAGAGTGTTGACAGCTTGGGGATTAACACTACAATTACTTTGTAACTACTGAGTCTTCCCACTGTCATTTCAAATAATGGTCAAAATCCTACTCTCAGGCATCTCAGGACAACTTCACTGACTTTTGCAGGCTTACATCACTAGAAAGAAGAGCAGAATTTGGCCCATACTCTTGTAAGAAGCTCTGCTGAAAGAAAGAAAGAAAGAAAGGTAGAATATTAATTTAATTGATAGCAAATAGAAACATGACCAAATCCAAGAGGAGATATTGGGCTTAATTCTTCTCTCAACTCATCTTGATTTTCTATAATTGAAATCCATTGACTCCAATGGAGTTATTCCAGATTTACACCATTTTAAGTGAGAGGAGAATTAGACTCATTACACATTAGACTACCTTGAACAGAGGTCATTGTAGCACCTTAAATTTAGAAGGCTGCTCTCTAGTTAGCTTCTTTGCACTGAGGTTGCTCCAAGTTAATCTCTTTTACCCCCACTGCTTCTTTGATGCTCTGAACAGAGCTCAGCCCTGTGTCCCCCCCCCCTCTCATAAATGCTGTTAAAAGCTATTAGAGAGATTTGATCACTGTCAAAATAATGGGGAATGAAAACTGGTTCAAGTAAAATTTTCCTATTTGTGAAAGATCCCTAAAGAGGTGGCGCATATTACAAAGTTGTGAGAAAAATGAGAGACCAGGCAAATATTTGGACTGGAAAAAAAGTCTCATGGTTAAAGCTCTGGGCTGGGCCTCAGGAAATCTGAGTTCTCTTGCCAGCTCTGCTACAGACTTCCTGTGACACATGGGTCAATCACTTAGTTCATGAAGTCAATGGGACTTGAGGTCTCTTAGGATCAGGCCCTTAATCTCTGTGCCTCAATTCTCCTTCTGAAAAATGAGGGTAATAGTTACTTTCTCCCACCCTGGGCAATTTAGGTCATAAGCTTGTCAAGGCAGGAGCTCTCTTACTGTCTATATGTACAGCACCTAGCACAATGAGGTCCCAATCTTGGCTGCGGTTTCCAGATGCTACAATTATGCAAATAATAAAAACATATTTCACAAAAGGACAAAGCATGCTAGGAAGGAAGGTTCACTGAAGAAGGGAAAAAGTGAAATCAAGCTTCATAAATGACCATAGATGAGTTTTTAATTAAAGGGAGAGTAAACAGAAACAGCAGTGAAAAAGCTAATTGGAGCAGGAATAAAAAGGTAGAGAAGCCTGTTTCTGAAATTTCTTTTGTTTTTAATGCTTTTCATTGTTTATGAAGCAAATGCTTAAACAAGCATTACTGGTGTTGTCAGTGATACTGTGTAACATTTGCCTTCAGTCCCTTTGTTGCTCAGGGAACATGTTGGATTTTCAGCACATTTAGCCTTGCCATTTACTTCACAAATCACAGCTGTAAAGTGGTACAACGGAGCCAGTTTTACTAGAATGAAATGCTGATGAAATGAAACTTCTAAAACAGTATTCCCAGATAGGCTAAGGCTAGTTTAGTCTTTTCATTAATATACTGTAGCTGCATCAGAAAAATATGCTAAGAAAGATTGTTTTCCTGCAAAATTAAAGATAAGGATTTTGTTACAGCTAGTTACCACAATGGCACTTTGAATGTTTCCATCATTATGGGGCCTATTGCCCGTCATTACAGGTTACTACTGAAAATTAAAGAAGAAATTCTGTAAGTTTGTGATGATAGAGTATCCCTGTTAGATGGATGGGTAATGGGAGGCAGTACAGAGTTCAGGTTGTTTTGGGAGAGTGCAGTGTGGTACTTTACAATGTAGATTCATTTAAGAGTATGAAGTGTGAAGAAACTTGAATATTTAGAATCATAGAATATTAGTGTTGGAAGAGACCTCAGGAGATCATCTAGTCCAATCCCCTGCTCAAAGCAGGACCAACTAAATCATCCCAGCCAGGGCTTTGTCAAGCTAGGCCTTAAAACCTCTAAGGATGGAGATTCCACCATCTCCCTCGGTAACCCATTCCAGTGCTTCACCACCCTCCTAGTGAAATAGTGTTTCCTAATATCAAACCTAGACCTCCCCCACTGCAACTTGAGACCATTGCTTCTTGTTCTATCATCTGCCACCTTAGTGTCAAATCCATCAGTACCCCCAGTCTCGTGTCCGCTAATCCCCCTTGTCACCAACTAAGTCTGGATACTGCACTACGGCCCTCTTAGCAAATTATAATAATGATGCCTACATGGCATCAGAGGAGGGAAATTGTGGGGAAAAAGAACTAGGTAGCCTTCTTAATGACAACCAAAGTAACACCAAAGGCCCAAATTCAGACCCTCTGACAGAAGCTGACTACACAGACGGCCTTTACGTAAGGCAGTACAGGCCAGAACCTGAACTAAACTAGGCTGTGCAATCCCCTGCCAAATACGGTCATGGGCCATGACCAGAGGAGGGAGGGGAAGGAAGCCATGCGAAAGGCCTTGGCAACATGATAACCACTGGTTGATGGAAAAACATGATAACTGCTCATTGATGAAACATAGTAACGGCTTATATGAAGAAATTGCTTCTAGTAAAGGTCAGCTACCTGCCATCAGCCAATCATATATCATCTTTGGGCGTCCTGTAATAAACTCCTATGCCCCCCCCCCGGAGAACAATATGTACCCTGACGAAAAACTACACCCCAACTGGTGCCAAGTACCACCCATGTCAAAACCACCAAGAAACCCCCCACCCAATAGGCACCCAATTCTCAGAAATAATGAGGAAGCTACCGGAAAAAAAGGAACAGACCCCTACTCTTATTTCGCATAAATGACGTATTATTTGTAATATGCGTGCGGTTTGACGGAATAAAGGCAGCCTGCGCGCTGCTGCTAGGAGTAGTGGGTTTTGGACTGCTACCCCATTGCATTGGTATGCTTTGCAATAAACGGGCCTCAGGCTTGAGTCTGTAAACTAAAATCAATGCGTGGGTGATTTTTTCCACGACAATTTGGGGGCTCGTCCGGGATCACTCGATATCCCTCCGGACCGGAGGACCGTGGACCGCTTCCACACCGATCCCAGGCACCAGGTAAGAGACCCTTGTCTCTATTTGGGCTTCGGTGGGGAGCTGCCCATAGGCTCTGGGTTCAGGTAAGGGTACGCTGTGATCTGAACTTTGCTAAAACAGACTCCATGATTTTGCCGGGGACTGAAGTGAGGCTGACCAGTCTGTAGTTCCCCAAGTTCTCTTTCTTCCCTTTTTTAAAGATGGGCACTATATTTGCCCTTTTCCAAACATCCGGGACCTCCCCCAATCACCATGAATTTTCAAAAATAATGGCCAATGACTCTGGAATCACAGCATTTAGCAACCTTCTCTTGTCCAGTCATTTCCACACTTTTAAATGCATGTGTTTCTACATGCAATGTTTCTTGCTATAAATATTTCAACTTGAATATTAACGAGCCTTATTTTTAAGACATTTGCAGTGACCTTCGTGGCAAAGAAGAGATCTAGTTGTAGTGAATGAAAAGCTGTTTCTTTATTTCAGCTTATCTCTCTGACTTTTTAGCTCCTGGATTAACAGTACAATGGAAATGTACCAATTTACACCAGGAGGGAATTTGGTCCCATGTTTTCTTCTGCACAAATTAGATATCTCAGGGCCTGGGGAAGTGAGGAAGGCGGGCTTGTTTTCTCCTTGATGTAGGGTGCACAGATAACTCCTATTAATATTAACAAGAATTAAATGCACACTGTATCCCTTACTAAAGAGAGGGCCATTATTGTATCCCACTAACAATGTAGTAGCACTATTATAAATCCAGGCTGGAATTTCCAAAAGTGCTTGATGTTGACTTAACTCTTCTCTCATGGAAGTCAAGGAGAGTTTTACCAGACTCCATGCAGTCCACTAGGGACTTTGCTATTCATATTAGTTTTACTTGGAAGGCACTCAGTACTGACGTGATGGGTGGCAGTATAAAAGCCTAAGGTAGACAGACGGAGCAGAATTAACCCAATGCGGAATGCTTTTGAATATCTTACTTGTAATGTTTTGGGCCATTACTCTGTAGCATATCGTGAATAAGGTACCCTTTCACCATTGGAATATAGTATCCTACTATCAGTGAAGTTCATATGTTTTGTATTGGGCAGCTTGGTGTAATTTTGACATTATAGACACAGTAGTATTTCCTTCTTTTTTAATAACTGTCTTTAGAAAGTAAGAACAATTTTACCAAGTTAGTTGGATGATGGTATTACCTTTTTAGTCACAGTATAGTTGCTGTAGTGAAATCCAAGTCAGGACGTAGGCAAATATCATCTACAAAAGGTTGATGGTATCTAAAAGCAGTGTTTAACCCACTGAATGGCTCTCTCTCTCTCCATTATTCTGTCAACTAGCAGATAATAATTGCTACTATGTGATAGGTAAAGTAATTTTCACTGTTTTTAGTCAGTAAAAAACGCAGTACGAAGTGTCCTCCCCCCCCATCAGACAACATATGTAGGACCTGATTCATAGACTATCATACATTTCTATGTCATATTTTGGGTATTGTGACTCCATAAGAGGATTAATTCTTTATTCTGAATATTTTTTATCCATACAGCATATGTATTCTCACAGCTGTTAGCTTCAGTACAAAAAAATTAAAGTAATTAAACAGGTTTCAGTATTATAAAGAGGTGTCAGTGCCTCTTGGTGAATTTTAATTATCAGTCTGTTTAGGAATAGCTCTGCCTTTCTGGATCTCTCTCTCTCTCTCTTCGTTCCTTCCTTTTTTTAATGGATATTTGCATGGAAAATGTCATGGTTCCTCCTTTTCCTTAATCCTTAACTGAAATCAATTCATAATGCTTTATGATGACTTATATGTTGAGGGGACAGAAGAAGAAAATGCATCAGGAAAAGCAAATGAGAGTAAAGATAAAGAAGCCTCCTCTGCTTTATTTTACATTCTCCTGTAAATTGCTTTCCTTTCATCTGTAGGATACATGGATTTTCATACTCACAGAATGCCAAATCAGTGGAAGTTGTAATACCCAGTTCCTGACATACACCCAGATAACTTCCACCACTGTGAATTTGTCAGATGGTCCCATCCCTACTCCTATAGAGGTAAATGGGCATTTTCCTATTTATTCTAATAAGAGCCAGAGCAACCTAAAGGCCTCATTTTTCTAACTTACCTCCATATTAATAATTGCAACAAAACAGAATATGGCTCAGGAAGCAGGGCTAGATGAACAACATTGAGTAATCTTCCATTTTTAAAAGGCATATTCTAATGTGTTTGAATTCAGATGGTCAGTAGATTGGTCCCTCCAACAGTTCCAGGGATGGTTGCTGGTCTGAATTTAGTGTTTCTCCTGTTTTCAGACTCATCAGTGTCAGCTTTAGTTGTTCAACCAGCAAGGCTGCAGCATTGGACAAATGTGTCATCTTGCCTATTTAATATCCTCTGATCTGCATCAGTAATCTGTTCACAAAGTTGTTCAGTTTAGAAGTGACATCTGATTCACTTGACAGACCATTTTTCAGCAGGGCACAAGCTAATCACAAAAGGCAATAAGAGAAAAGGGAAAGTCTTTAAAAGCAAATTAATCTGGTTTGTTATTAGCAGCTCGTGCAAAAGGAAATAGCCTGTGAAGGAAATCCAAGCCCTTCCAATTGGACAATGTGATGGCCCCCTCATCAAATGTGAGGTTTCATCAGAAACACTTAGTAACATGAATAAGATAACCAAACTTTGTCATATTTCTTCAACAATGTTTTAAAGATTTTTAAATAGGAAAGAACTTTTTCCTCCAAACAGCAACATTCAAATAGGCTTGATACTCCAAAGCAGGCTACAACAACATTTTAGTCAAAATGTGCAGCCAATTGAATGAACCCATTTAGTGACCATTTCATGGTGTTACAAAATAGGAACACAAGGAGGACAATGGAACTTCATAGAGTCAAGAGGTCATTTATTGACAAAGCAGTAGACACTGTTGAACATTAAAATGGTTTATTTGCTTGTGTCCACAAATGTCAGATGGCGAACACAAATGTTTTCTAGAGAGAAGAAGACATACTTAAGAAAATCAGTATTATCCCAAGAAAAAGGCAACTGAACAGCCGAGGAAGACAAAAGCCCAGGATTCATTCTCAAGTTTTGAAAGTAGAAGCCAAAGAGACAAAGGAACCTAGTAACAGATATTACTATAATTCATTTTCAGTGAATTTTTAAATAGACATCTGAAAAGACAAATATAACTTCTGTCTGCTGTATTCTGTATTTCTAAGTGGACTGACATGAGATCAGAGAAGCTTCAGAACTGTAGACATTACTTCGTAGTGGAACAATTCTAAAAACAGTTTTCACTGTGCTTTAATTAGAGCTTAACCATATCTTCCTTCAAGTCTAACCTCAATAAACACACCATCTATGACTATTGTCTCAAGAGATTCTCTTCCAAATCCATCCTGGAACCTCATCAGTCTGGCTTCTTCCCTTTCCTCTCTACTTAAAATCTTATCAAGGTCTCTAATGACCTGCTTATGACCAAGTGTTATGGTCTATATTCCTCCTCCTTCTCCACCTCACTGCTCTTTTTGACATCATTGATCACACTCTTCTTCTCAGGTTCTTTTCTTCTTTTCATGCTGCCCTCTTTTGCTTCTACTCTGCTTCTCTCTCTGGACGTTCCTTTAATGTCATTTCCTCCTGTCTTCTGCTCTTTATGAGAATACCACAGAGGTCTGTCCTTGGCCATCTACTCCACTTGCTTGACATCCTTTCTTTGTATGATCTCATCTACTCAGACATGCTTCAACTACTGTAATTAATCTGAATCAAAAGCCTCTTTCTATGCTCCTGATCAGTCTCCTTCTAGCCAGTCTATTAGTTCAGTTTGTGTCTGACTTCTTCTGGATGTCTTGCCATCGGCTTAAACTTAAGGAGTTCAGTTTTAGCCATGTTATCTTTCCTTTAAATCCCTCACCGCCCTACTCCCACATTCTCCTCTGTTACTGTTCACAACACCATCTCCCTTCCTGTCACTCAGGCCTTATCTTTGACTCCTCCCTCTCCCTTGCTCTGCATATCCAGGCTGTATTTGTATTCTACCACTTCTTTCTCCAATGCATTTCTAGAATACAATCTTTTCCATCTGTCCACATGGCTAACATTCTCAGTCAGGCCAACATCAACACCTATCTTGATTATGCAACAGAGGGTCCTGTGGCACCTTTAAGACCAACAGAAAGGTGCCACAGGACCCTCTGTTGCTTTTTACAGATTCAGACTAACACGGCTACCCCTCTGATACTATCTTGATTATGATCACCTCCTCTTCTCTGGCCTTCCCAACACCTACAATACCACCTTCCAGTGCCTATAAAGCACAGCTGCTAAACTCATCTTCTTGCCCATCACTCTGACCATGTCAGTCCTCTCTGCAAATCCCTCCATGGGATCCATTTTCCATTACATCACGTTCAAGTTCCTGTACTCACCTTCAAGACCATTCTCAACTTTGCCTCTCCCTCTTATCAAGTCCCCTCCACTCCAGCAATGATGCCAGCCTTGAGAGCTCATTTCCCCCACCTCTTTCACAAACATCTATGCACTTTCTTTCATGCTGCCTCTTGCACATGGACCACCTTCCTGGAATTAATCCATGATTCCACTATCCTCTTCTGTAAATCCTTCCTCAAGACATACTCAGCTGTGACACAAGAAATCAGTCAGCTATGATGGAGGACAACTTCCTGGTGCAACTACTGGAGGAACCAACCAGGAGCCATTCTCCTCTTGACCTGCTGCTTACAAACAGGGAAGAATTAGTAGGGGAAATAGAAGTGGGTGGCAACCTGGGCAGCAGTGACCATGAGATGGTTGAGTTCAGGATCCTCACAAAAGGAAGAAAGGAGAGTAGCAAAATACAGACCCTGGACTTCAGAAAAGCAGACTTTGACTCTCTTAGGGAACTGATGGGCAGGATCCCCTGGGAGGCTAATATGAAGGGGAAAGGCGTCCAGGAAAGCTGGCTGTATTTTAAAGAAGCCTTATTGAGGGCGCAGGAACAAACCATCCCGATGTGCAGAAAGAATAGCAAATATGGCAGGCGACTAGCTTGGCTTAACAGTGAAATATTCTGTGAGCTTAAACACAAAAAGGAAGCTTACAAGAAGTGGAAACTTGGACAGGTGACTAGGGAGGAGTATAAAAATATTGCTTGAGCATGCAGGGATGTAATCAGAAACACAACTGGAGTTGCAGCTAGCAACGGATGTGAAGGGTAACAAGAAGGGTTTCTACAGGTATGTTAGCAACAAGAAAAAGGTCAGAGAAAGTGTGGGACCCTTAATGAATGGGGGAGGCAACCTAGTGATAGATGACGTGGAGAAAGCCGTAGTACTCAATGCTTTTTTTGCTTCAGTCTTCACAGACATGGTCAGCTCCCACACTGCTGTCCTGGGCAACACAGTATGGGGAAGAGGGAGCAGCCCTCAGTGGTGAAAGAACAGGTTAAGGACTATTTAGAAAAGCTGGATATGCACAAGTCCATGGGTCCAGATCTGATGCATCCGAGAGTGCTGAGGGAGTTGGCTGATGTGATTGCAGAGCCATTGGCCATTACCGTTGAAAACTTGTGGCGATCGGGGGAGGTCCCGGACGATTGGAAAAAGGCAAATATAGTGCCCATCTTTAAAAAAGGGAAGAACAACAACTCTGGGAACTACAGACCGGTCAGCCTCACTTCAGTCCCTGGAAAAATCATGGAGCAGGTCCTCAAGAAATCCATTTTGAAGCACTTGGAGGAGAGGAAGGTGATCAGGAACAGTCAGTATGGATTCACCAAGGGCAAGTCATGCCTGACCAACCTGATTGCCTTCTATGATGAAATAACTGGCTCTGTGGATATGGGGAAAGCGATGGATGTGATATATCTAGACTTTAGCAAAGCTTTTGACACGCTCTCCCACAGTATTCTTGCCAGCAAGTTAAAGTATGGATTGGATGAATGGACTATAAGGTGACTAGAAAGCTGGCTAGATTGTCGGGCTCAACGGGTAGTGATCAACGGCTCGATGTCTAGTTGGCAGCCGGTATCAAGCGGAGTACCCTAGGGGTTGGTCCTGAGGCCGGTTTTGTTCAACATCTTTATTAATTATCTGGATGATGGGATGGATTTCACCCTCCACAAGTTTGCAGATGACACTAAACTCGGGGGAGAGAGACAGATACTCTGGAGGGTAGGGATAGGGTCCAGAATGACTTAGATAAATTGGAGGACTGGGCCAAAAGAAATCTGATGAGGTTCAACAAGAACAAGTGCAGAGTCCTGCACTTAGGATGGAAGAATCCCATGCACCGCTACAGGCTGGGGACCGACTGGCTAGGCAGCAGTTCTGCAGAAAAGTACCTGGGGATTACAGTGGACGAGAAGCTGGATATGAGTCAGCAGTGTGCCCTTGTTGCCAAGAAGGCTAATGGCATATTGGGCTGCATTAGTAGGAGCATTGCCAGCAGATCGAGGGAAGCGATTATTCCCCTCTATTCGACACTGGTGAGACCACATCTGGAGTATTGCGTCCAGTTTTGGGCCCCCCCACTACAGAAAGGATGTGGAGAAATTGGAAAGTCCAGTGGAGGGTAACGAAAATGATCAGGGGGCTGAGGCACATGACTTACGAGGAGAGGCTGAGGGAATTGGGCTTGTTTAGTCTGCAGAAGAGAATTGTGAGGGGGGATTTGATAGCAGCCTTCAACTACCTGAAGGGGGGTTCCAAAGAGGATGAAGCTCAGCTAGTTTCAGTGGTGGCAGATGACAGAACAAGAAGCAGTGGTCTCATATAGCAGTGGGGGAGGTCTAGGTTGGATATTAGGAAACACTATTTCACTAGAGGGAGATGAAGCACTGGAATGGGTTACCTAGGGAGGTGGTGGAATCTCCATCCTTAGAGGTTTTTAAGGCCCAGCTTAACAAAGCCTGGCTGGGATGATTTAGTTGGGGTTGGTCCTGCTTTGAGCAGGGGATTGGACTACATGACCTCCTGAGGTCTCTTCCAACCCTAAACTGCTATGATTGTATGAGGGGTTGATCAGCAATGGGAGATAAATAAATATAATCTATCTTAACAACTGTCAAATTATTCAAGTTGCACAAAGGACCAGGTTGTGTATAACTTATTTTAATTTTAGCAATTGGATTCTGCCCCCAAAGTCCAAAATACCTTTAATTTGTTAACCGGGGCATGGTGCAAAGAGCATCTGTCTAACTGGGCACTAACAGCAGGCTGACACAGTGAGGGTGGGATTTTTGTCTTGTGGAAAAGTGCAATGGAGGTGGGCTGCTGTATTAAGCAGTATTGGTTGCATAACTCGATAACTAGTCATCAAAGGTTGTGTAAGTGGGTGGGAGGAAGAAGTGCTGCTGCTTTGGTTGATTTTTAATTAGTATCACTTGTGTTCTGGTATTCTTAAAAGTATGTCAAGGCCATTCAGAGCTTTTTGATGTGGAATTTATAGGAGACCAAAATCTGAATAAATAAATAAATATTTGTATTACAGTAGTGTCTAGAGGCTCCAGCCACATTGGAACTCTGTTTTACTGGGCTGTGCAGACATAAAACAAGAGACAGTCCCTTCTCCAGAGAGTTTATAATTTTAGTGTAAGTCAAAATGCAGTGAGTGAAACAAAAAACAAAGCAAACATAACCACCAACAACAAAGAGGAGGATCGGGTTTATGGGTGGAGAGAGAACTGGTAACAGTAATACAAATATGTTTGTACACAGACCTGTGATATGCACTATATAGAGGGGGTTTTAAACTGTGGTTTTTGTTTTGTTAGCAGCAGCAGATCAACAGATCAGAAACAGTTACTCTAGCTCATCACTTGCCTAGCCATTATTAACTGGTAGTGTTTTGAAGACACCATGGTATAAGCAAATCTTAAGGAAGGAGAGGGCTTTCTGGATTTTGTATAACCAAGTGGTTGTTTTACTGTTACCTTTGTCAACCTTCTCTCTCCTCTCCCATTGTTGGTCACATCTTGTCTTAAATTAGACTAAGATTTTCAAGTCTCTTCATGTGTTTGTATACATTGCTTAGTGCAACATAACCAAAATTCTGATTGGAGTCTCTTGGTGTTACTGCAACCTTAATAATATTTCCAGACCCAAAAAAAAAAAAAAAAAAAAAAAAAAAATTAAAGTGGTGTTATTTCGATTGCAAAGTCTAACCATTCAAAGTTAGGAAAAGGCAAATTTAAGGTTGCCCATGCCTCTGTGTGTCCATTCTGCACACTGAGACATGGATCCTGTTAAAAAAAAAAAAAAGTATATGATCATGTAATTAAAGACGGTGGGTAACATTTTGTAAATCAGTGGGATTTAGACTCCTAAATCACTTAGGTAATTTTAATTTCTTTTTTATTCTGGGTCCTAATACATATGTCCCAGACAGCAGAATTAGGGTTGCATGACAACCTTAAATCTAGTATTTCTGAACTTTCAAGTGCTTGACTTTGTAACCTGAACAACATTCTCTTAATGTAGCTTTTTTGTTTGTAATTGCCCAGTGTTTTCAAAAATGAGAAAGTTCTGCTAAGTACAGGTGTAACAACACTTCCACCAGGCCTGATCACTGGAGTTAGAACCCTGTATCTTCAGCATTACATCGATACCTCTATCACTTGAACTCTGTAGAGCTAACTACGTTTGCTGGTCTCACGGCAAAGCTGTTATTCTAGAGGGGTGGATGTTCTGCTGGGGTCATGTGCTCAGTCCAGGAGGTACTCAGGGGGAGCACAACATGGCATTCTCTCTCCAATCCCCAACTTTAGCTGCTCTAGGAGCTCCCAGGCAGTCCCAGGTGCTGCTTTGACAGTGGTGTAGGCCCAGCTCCTTAGAATGTTTATGTTCAATTATTATTATTTTGGCATGCTGCCAGAATTTTCCTGAGCAATGCAAGGAAAAGAAAGGAAATGGTGATTTTCATTAGTTTTTCCTTCTCATGAAAATATGAACAGAATTTCATAAACCAACATAAAGGCATTTCTATAATCTGAGGGCTTCAAAAATGGAGGTGTTAGAGATTCTGAGAAAATAAAAACAGGTCGCAAGCATATTTTACGAAGAAAAGTGTTAAGCAGGCAGCCTATAAACAGGGGTATCTACAAGCTGCCCCTATGATGATTATGTTACTAGTATTAACAAGGATGAAAGTAATTAGTGTATATTCACCAAACAAATATGTTTGTACAAAGGCTAGTGCTATGGTTTTTTATTGTGTTTTTACTGTACACACAGTACCTACCAAGTAGGATTTGAGTGTGATGTAGAAAAGGACCCTTAAGTGATAGTTGTTAGGCACACTGCTTTACGGATTACTGTATCGTGCTCAGATACTATGGTGATGGTGCAGTATAAGAACATGGGGTGCAATATAAGAACCTGAATAAAACAGAATCACAAATAAAATAAATACTTTGAGGAAGTGATGGATATGATGCCTTAGATAGCTACAACACACTACTCAACAAGGTCAGTTTACAACAGAGATACAGCTACTTGTCTGGATAAAGAACTTCTTCACACCCAGAAAATATAAAAGACAGATGTTAACTGTAATTGTGAAGGTAAGTTATTAGGGATGGTAAGGATGGCTAGTGAACAGCTACAGAAATTATTAAAGTAGATTGTATTCATTTTGTGTCAGTGATCTGGAAGAAAGAACATGTAATATGATGCTGAAACTTTCAAAGAAGGGGCAATTTATATCTATGGATAAATGCGTTGTGAAGGATTTGGATAGATTATTCCAAAATACAAATCTGAGTCACTGCAAAATGGTGATGTGCACAAAGTGTAGGGAAATCCTATAACTAACTGTATCCGCAATGAGGACAGACAACAAAACACTGGGATGTAGACAAACCTAGAGTTGCTACAAGGCTAACTGAACAAGGGTGTCTTTCCTTGGCACCACAATTTTCAACTGCTTGACTATTTTTCTTTTTAGCATTTCCTTTTATGTATTATGTAGCTTTCATGCTTATAGAAATTCATGTTTCCTTGTAGCTTGCCATTCAACAAGTTTTTTTATTGAGGTCTGTTTAATGGCAGGCAGACATAATTTCAGTCCTTTAAGGTCATGCTGAGCTCTTCAAAGGTTAGGACATATGCTAGAGTAAGCTGGCTTTTCAGAGCAGTTACTCGGTGGTTTTTGAAGTAACGAGTATGTTTTAGCAATGAGTAAGGTTTTCTTAAGGATATTACGTTACTTTCAAATTATTTTAAGACTATTTGCTTTCAAAAGAATGCCTTATTTATTTACATATAATTTAGATTAATGAAGCAGCATATGCTCATTCCCACATTTATAACAATTAAAACAAAAACAAAAAAACCATTATCCAGCCAACAATTAGCGGTGTCAGAGGATGCTCCCCATTTTTACAACCATAGCAAAACAAATTCAGAGGCAGCCTCTGAAATGAACAAAATAAAAAAATAAAACAAAAAAGGCACGAAAGGGTATTTTGACCTTTCAGCTACCAATGTACCTGAGGCAAAAACTGAAACTGATTGATGGAGCTTGGCTGAAGGTTAACTCTGAATCTGTCAGACCAGCTGAGGAAGTGAACTCTTGACTCAAGGGCCCTCCACCAAGAATAAGAATGTCCTAACCCAGTAAGATCTAGGGTTTGTTGCAGAGAGTAGATCACCTGTTGCATCGGTTCCTGGGCAGAGAGGTGATCTCTCAGGTAACTAAGATCTAAACCATACAGGACTTTAAATATAAAAAAAATCAACACTGAGTTGCCCTTTGAAGTGAAATGGAAGTCAACGCAGTCTATGGAGCCTTGGCACAATCCACTTCCTATTGCTATTTCCACTAAGAGCATGATCTAAAGTCCATTGAAGTCAATGGAAAGCCTCCTATTGACTTCCATGGGCTTTGGATCTGACCTTAAGTGAGCAGCTACACCATGCCTTAGCTCCTATTTCTAAGATTTCTAAGCCTAAAGAAAGCATATTACAGTATCCAGCCGGGAGGTCACATAAACACGGATCATTGCACCAAGATCTGTGTTGGAGGGGGTGGAAAAAGGGGGGGGGTTTACAAATGTTCTAACAGCAGCTTTAAATAATAATAATAATAATAATAAAAAAAAGCACAATTCTGACTACTGAAGACACTTGTCACACCAGGAACAAATTTCTAGAAGCTTCCTTAATTTCTGAACTCATTGGGGAAAAAACTAGGCACCTTCCCTCAACAACAGGGGAAGCACTATTCCTAGCATACTTTCAACAGCCATTCACAGCCACACAGCATCATCTTCATTGTGTTTGGAAGACTGAACCTAGGCCTGATTATTCTCATTTAAGTCCTTATCTTGGTCAGGAGACCTGGGAAAGCAAAGACCTGGCACTAATTTGGTCTGTGTCCTGGCAGCACCACAACCCAAACTGCCTCACTGCTTGTTCCAGAGATAGCACATGCACACCAATTTGGGTGACAAAAAAAAGAACCTTGCAGAACCCAGTAAGGCAGACCTCTGGGGTGGGTGAGCAGTTACCCCAAAGGACCAGGTGGGTCTCTGTGACAGGAAGGAACAGAATCACTCAATTCCACCTATGCATTTTAAGATTCTCACTCAACTCAACAAAAACCCCATGGTCAATGGTATCAAAGTCCAACTGTTAGACCTAAAATAATCAGCATGGACACCTGACCTTTGTCCAATGTTAGGAGGAAGTCATCAAACAACAAGTTTATCAGACTCCATACCATGCCTAGACCTAGACCTAGAACTAGACTGGCAGAAGCAAGAGTTACTCCATCATGAGATGGGAGCTGCAGGACATGCAATGCTAAATATAGAATTGGTGGGAAAACCAAACTGGCAGGGACCCAGCAGATCATAACACTGAGGTAAAGACTGGCAAGCTAAAAATAGAATTGGCAGGTTGGAATGTGTTGGCATGCATCCAAGGAACGTTGGCAGTTGGCATGCATCCAAGAAAGATTTGACAAAGATATTAGCAGGAGTGTCTAGAAAGTTCTGACAGGATAGTATAAAAGTCAGTGTGTCAGTGGGCAGTAGAGATAGTAGGAGATGAGGAAGCAGAGACCTGAGAGCTCACAGACAAGCAAGCAGGAGCAGCAAGCAGACAGCAGCAGAGGGAGTCCGGTCACTGGAGCAGAGGGAGGAGAGAAAGAGAGAGGGTGCGTGCAGCAGGGACAGTGTAGTGAAGTCAGCAGACAGGGTAAGCCTGTCAGTTATAGTATAATATAGTGTAACTTAGTGTGTGTGTGTGTTGGGGGGGGGGGGGGAGAGGCGCATTAATAAAGATGTCTGAGTGAAAGGAATTGCTATCTATAAAGACCTAAAGAACATCTAAGAACTGATCTCAGTGACCCGTGGAAGACTGATCACCTGAAGCAGGGTGCAGCCACTTAAGAACATTTTAAACTGCAAGGTAATATAGTTTGAAGTGCTGCTTAACTTGTTATAAGGGATTTGTGTTTGCTATCAATAAGGGGATTGCTAGTTTGTTGTTATATTAGGGATTGTTGTTTGCACCAATAAAAGGTGCCTTGTTTTGGAACACTGCTTGTGTCAATCATTTATAAGAAGGCTGCAATTGTGTCCTCTGCAGGTAACAGGTCTGAGCTGTTCTGTGGATTTTTTGAACAGGGAACCCCTGGTATGCCCAATGTATTTTTTTAGGTACCTTGAAGACCCATACCTGATGACAACAGATTGGTGTGGTTAGCCTTTCGAGGGAACCCTTGGTAAACTCTGTAGGGGGCAATAGGTTAGCTATTCTGGGGATACCCCAAAAACAGAATTTGGGTAACAGCTGGGGTCTAGGAAATCTGAAGACTCCAAATATTCCCAGCATTGTCTCACCATCATCTTCTGAAAGGGGCATCTCTACCTCAAAAAGGGCAGGACGAGCTGGAGATCAGCAACATCAAGAGATAGTTTCTTGAGCTAGGGCATACCAGTCTCTCATCTGAGGGCATATTTGTTTCATGCTAGGGTTTGTGTCTTGCTGTGTGGGTGGACAACAACTAGCACATTATGAGTTAGTGGAATGCAATTATTGTTAATGTAATAAGACTGGGTGACTGAACCTCAGCCATCTTGCTCTTATCAAGTCCCCTATCTTGGCCAAGCACTGGGAAAACAGACAACATTGAGGCACTCATGTGAGGGTTGCTTAAGACGACATTTATTATCCCCTACCAGCAATAGACCCAGCTTGATCCCACTTGATTTTAGGATCAGGAGCACACATCCAAATTCCAGGTAGCAGCACCAAGCCCCCCAACATACTGAGAATGTCAGTGAGTGAAATTGTCTGAAACCCAATCAGATCAGTGAGGAATTTGTTTCTCTTTGGATACAGGATTGCTGCCTTCACCTCCTAAAAGCCAATACAAATCAAGATGTCATTGTGAGAAACCAGCTGTTGCTCTATAATGGGGCTATGGGAGTCATTCCCCAATCCCTCAAGATCTTCTTGAGTTGACAGGAGGTGCTCACATTTTAGAAGTTAAGCTAAAATTTTTGTTCCCTCTTAAGTTCTCTAAGATGCATAGAATGGATGTAGGTTTGGTGTAAAAGGATACGGAATAGGACCACTTAAAAAAATCTGACTTCACTATTTATTCTGTTAAATGCAACGGATTGATGGAAATAAGGACTATGAATGCCATTTATTGGTTAAAAGGTGACAAATGGCTGACACCTCCTGTTGCTACTTTTAACATGTGGCCCAATTTCATCTCCAGAATGGGGCGGGGGGGAAAGCTCAAAAAAGACACTTCTCTTCCTCCTGCCACAGATGCCTCCATTGTGCTGTTCCTCTACTACACTCTGCATCCCTTTTGAGAAGGAGAGGCCAGAAAAGTCATTCTCTTTCCTGATGTAGCTATTGTTACCAATATGGTCCTGATGTCATTTCCAGTACAGAAAGCATGATTGGTCAGAGGGAGGGGAACTTTTGCACGGTGACAAAGATCCCTGAATCTTTGTAAACATCAAGGAGGTGGGATAATATTCTCCCAGTCAGTAGTGACTGAATTTTTGTTTTAATTGGCTGCTGGTGTATGGTTGTCATTGTCTTTATACTGGAATTTTAAAAATTTGGCTTTAGAGCTATGTAATGGAGATGACTCCTAAAGAAACGAAAACCTCTGAAAAGCTAAAGCACCTGCAGAAACACTTGTAATCTTATTTGCAGTCTAGAACAGATGCATTAAGGAAAGGAACTACTGGAAAAATCTTCATTGGCAACGGATCAGTCTGACGTAGGATTACCTTTGGAGATGTCTTAGAGTTTTTGCCCTAGCCACCAGGCTATAGAGTGTGGGAGTCTTCCTGTCTCCACTCCCTCAATCCCAATGAAAACTTAGGAAAAACTCATACATCTCCACGTAAACAAAATTTTGGCGATGTTTCATTTAATCAAAAGTGTTTTGACCAGCTTTCCTGCAAGCACTGCATGGACCTCCACACAATGCAGAGTCAACCTGTGGAACTCATTGCCAGGAGATGTTGTGAAGGCCAAAAGTATAACTTGGTTCAAAAGAGAATTAGATAAGTTCATGGAGGATAGGTCCATCAATGACTATTAGCCAAGATGGTCAGGGACACAACCCATTGGCTTCGGGTGTCCCTGAACCTCTGACTGCCAGAAACTGGGATGAATGACAGGGGATGGATCACTCAATAAATTGCCCTTTTCTGTTAATTCTCTCTGAAGCATCTGTCACCAGCTGCTGTTGGAAGACAGGATACTGGGCTAGATGGACCATTGGTCTGACCCAGTATGGCTGTTCTTATGTTCTCAACTTGCCTTTGGGCCACTGTCTGATTTAGGGCTCAAATTTTTCTCATTTAGATAATTTTGAGAAAATGTTTCCATATGTTTCAAGTCAAACTCATATGAGAAAAAAGTAATATACTCAAGCTCGTATTTTCTCAACCGGGGCTTGAGATGCTGTCTTCTATCTCATACACGATCTATTGTCTTGGAATGAGTGGCATCTGTTTCTTTGTTCTGATGAAACTAGTATTTTCTGGATCCTCACTGAACACCTGTAATGTTGATAAAGATTATGAAGTTACATATTCAGAAGATAACTGTATATTAAATTTCACAGGCTTTTTAATTGGATATTTCTATCATATAGCTAGTTTATGCTTGATTTACAGTGATCTTATTTAAAGGTTTCTAGCTAGCATGTTTCACTTTTGTAGTAAGGCAAATGTAATGTTGTAGACAGCATTATCAATTTTTCTTAATTTATATTTGATTATTTTTATTTATCCTTCATTAAAAGCTCACATTCTGCTCAGCACTGTAGAAGACACAACAGACAATACCCGTCCCTCATCCCCCAAGTGCATATAATCTAAGGCTCCAGTCTGGCAATTGACAATGCATGGGTGGACTTCACATTAAAGTTAATGGGGCTCTACATGGGCACAGCAGCCTGCCCGCTCATTGTAAATTGCAGGATCAGGACCATAAATAATTGCATGTGGATCTGAGATTAGCGTCAAATTAAAACCTATAACCAGAGGCCTGCAATTTCTGTATTCTGGAGGCCAATGGGCCTATCCTGTGTGCAATATTTGTCCTATTTGTCCTCCACTTATTAGTATTTTAGCTGAGAGGTTTTAAAGTTTATGCATAAATGAAATGAGAAAAAACTGAAATGAAAAATCTCCCTATTGTGCCTTTGAATCTGATTAATTGATTCAAACGGGTTGAAAGAGAAACTCCTACAGCTTAAAAAGGGTAAAACCTTTAAGTAGTTCTAATGGAACAAACTCCACATACAGTCCAAGAAGGTGAACAATTCCTGTACAGTTCAGATACAATGCCATTGTATTGAAACTTAGTAAAACGCACAATCCCAACCACCAAGTACAAAATTCTACACTTAGAGGAGTCTAGCAAATTTTAAAGGTGAGTTTAGGACTGTTTTAGATATGGAAGGAGCAATTTTTCACCACTTTCACCATTCCAATTTACACAGATTTTTCCACAGAAAGCAGCCAGCTAAGTCTGACTGATATTAACAAAAATAGCAGCAACCTAATAGGAAGTAATTTCACTGTTGACTGAATTCCACTGCATACAACTGATGCCATTCCAAATTCAGTGGATTGAAAGTGTCATGGATACATTGTCCTTGGCCTCTGTGTGATACAGCCAGACTCGCTGTTCTTTCAGCATGCTGAAGTTGGGCTATATCTCATTCTGAAAAACTGGACACTATCACAACATCTTCTTTTGCTTTACTGGCTATCTATTTTCAAACCAACTCCTGGAATTCCCCCACTATCTTCCTGTCCACCTATGTCTCTATCCACTCTGCTCCTCCACCTGGGGCCTTCTATCTGTCCCTTACCTGTAACTTTCTATTTAGGCATTTCTTTTCACTTGTACTGCCACTTTAAGTTTAGGATCACAGAAGTTAGAGATGGAAAAGTCCCATCATATCCACCCTCCTTAAATGTGAGATATAGTTCCATATTCTGCTCTCAGTTATACCCAGTGGTGGATTAATAATTTTGCCGCCCCTAGGCCAGGAAATAATTGCCGCCCTGGCCCCGCCCCGACTCCGCCCATTTTCCTGCCCCCATTCCAACCCCCTCCCCAAAGTCCCCGCCCCCATTGGATCCCTTCCCCAAATCCGCCTCTTCCCCCAGCGCGCGGCGTTCCCCCTCCTCCCTCCCTGCCCCGCGAAACAGCTGTTTCGCGGCGCAAGCGCTGGGAGGGGAAAGAAACAGGATGCGGCAGCGCGCTTGCAGAGGAGGCAGAGGTGAGCTGGAGCAGGGGGGCGGGGCGCGGAGGGGAGCTTCCGCCCCTGCAAATTTGCTGCCCTAGGCCTAGGCCTTGTCGGCCTAGGCAATAATACGGCGCTGGTTATACCAGTGTAGATCTGGAATAACTCCAATTTTCTTCAATGGAGTTAATCCAGTTATTTGGGAGTAGAGACAAGGCCAGAGGATGTATCATATCAAAGAGATACTTCACTTGTTCTTTGCCTTAGAATCTCTTTACACTTCAGCTTACAAATGACTCCTGTTGTAAAGAATTTTGTGGGTTTTTTTTGTATAATGAAAGGTATATAAAAGTTACTGTATTGTATGTTGTTTGATTAAAGAAAAAAGTGGATGACTTGCTTAAGAAGCAGTCATTCACACCATCACAGTAACAGTGACTGGATTCTAGAAACACACCAAAACAAACAGATTTCAGAGGAAAGAAGTACCTGACAGCCTACAATAAGAAGGCCTAAAAATATCCTGATGCCCCATAGGATGGAGTTGTCACATATATTATAGATCCTTTTCCCCTTGACAGAAGAGCTCTCATTCTTTTTCTCCTTGAAGTGATCTGGACAGAAAACTTAGATACTGAGTGGGGGGAAAAAACCTTCTGGTTTTCTGTTCTACACCTCTCCCTCCATTCTACTATTCCTGTCTAACCTTCAGATCACAACTTCCCTTCTATTTTACATTCTCCTTGCCTTCCCCCATTTATCCTATATTCTTTTTCACTTCCTCTTTCTTTTCTCCTTTTAGAAAAGAAGACCTAGCTCCTATACACATAATCAAAACATTTTCAAGTAACCAACCCAGAAGATGTGAAATGTATTTTGCACTCTGTTATAATTACTTTATTTTTTCTGCTAGCACTGCTTGGGAAGATTGCTCTAATTTGTGTAATTTTTCTGGAACTGCAATAGCACAACATTTAAGTAATTGGAATAAGTTTTTAAAATAAAAAGCTACCATAATTGGATATTTCTTTAATGATTTTTGCTTATACTTTAGTAATCATTACCCATATACTGTGCTCAGTTTTATGGTAGTTTATTTTTTAAATAAGTAATATTTCCACTGTAACTTTGTTTGAATGTGAAAGTAAATGAATGGCTGACTATATGCACTGTCTCTGCTGAAAAGGACCTCTGGCAAGATTTCTAGCATTGTTTGTTTCCCACCACATGGTTCTGTTGCCATGGGAGCAGAATTTCTGGCACATGTGGTGCTGTCTCCCTTGTGGTTGCATTTCCCAGCATGCCTTGCTGTTACTATGGAAATGACTGCCCATTAATCTTGCTGTCCTTTTACTATCAAAGCACCTTTAACTGTCTCAAACAATCAAGTGATGTTACCTGCTGCCCTGAAAAGAGAGAAAACTGCATCTAGTTCTACAATTTCTGCATTGATTTTAGTTCAGATTTAACCAAGGAGCAGAAGGAACCAAAAGGAGACTTGCTATATGCCCTATTTCAGCTCTCTCTTTGAAACACTGGAACAGAACAGTCTTTCCGATACAGACCCAGGCCATTGACTGAGGCCTGCATTTTATATAATTAAATGAAAAGGCAGTTTACAGAATTTTTTTTAATGTTTTCTGTTTCTCTACTTTTTGTGTTTTCTGGTCCATTAAACAACCACACACTAAAAGTCTTGTCCAGGAAGACCAAACAGCTGGCCAATAACATGCTACTGGAATATGACATGTAAATTACTGGCACTAATTTGAAGAGTCACATCTCTATGATAGAACAGATATACAGGAAAGACAGTATCTAGCACAACAAGATCTACGTCCATGACAGGCGCTCCTTGGGACTATGATATACAAATAATTCATAAAAAACTGAGTTCTCAGTTTCTGTAAATCTTTCAACTGAAACTGATTTCAGGGAGGAAGAATACAAGTTATAGGTAAAACCCTCCAAAAGTCTTAAAAACATTATGGGACCAAATCCTAAAGTTATTAATGGGCAGATCCTTAGCTGATGTACATTGTCTACAAGCTATGTCAATTTACACTCAGGAAAGATCAGCACCACAATGTCAACACTAAATAGAAACTTTAGACTGAGGATTAAGCAACTAATGACAATATTTCATAGGAAATAAAGGGTGGAATGGCAGAGAGAAAGAGAGGAGCATTTGTGTATGGGTGGGCTGTTCTTGCCAGTACCAACAAATACTGTATAAGAAATTTCACAACGAAGGCTGTTTTGCTGAGGAACAGAATTAGAATTTCTGGAGAGAGTTCTCACAAGTATCTGAACTACTGGACACTCACCCGAAGCTCCTAAACTTTAGAGGTTCTCCTGTAGTTAAATTGGAACCCACTCGCTCCTAGAGTTTAGCTGGAAGAATGATAAGCCAGGTTCTGATCTGAGGTACTGTTGTCACTTTGAGGCTAGAATCTGGCCCAAACATGGTGGTGGACAAGGCACAAGTGCAGCTGCCTGGAGAATTCTTGCACCACTAAGGTGTGTTGAACTAACCTAGGCAGCTCTATGCTCTCCTCCTGCACAGCCCCCAGCGTAGGGATGGAGGAAGAGTAGCCAGTGTTCTGTTCTGTTGCTATTCTGGGCTGCAGAGCAGCCCACAGGCAGCCAGAGCAGACTCCAGGGCTGTTTTATCATATACCAGGGGCCATGGTGGCCAATCAAGAGGCCCCTTTGCTCCCATGTTTCCTGGTATATGCCTTCAGGGCAGAGTCTTGTCACAGAATCTGGCCAATTTACTTCAGTGGAGTCACGCTTGATTTACACCAGCATAAGGTCAGAATCAGACCCTTTATCATCACCGGATAACCTCTCCCCTGAAGAAGAGAAAAGAAAAAATGCCACATTCAGGAGTCATTGGCGTATGCAGCAGGGTGCTACTTACTGTACACCATCTTGTGGCCACAGGTCACTTTATAGGCAGCCTGCCCCTGTTAGCTCCCTCTTGCAGGGCCTTAAAGCTCTTGACAGTCTCTGTTGTGGCTCACAGCACCCCTACCCAGAGCTAGTTTAATGTCAAATAAAGTTCAGAATCCTTAATCACAAAATAATCCAAACAATCACCAAAGAGCCCCCACCATAAAGTCTATAAACCCAATTCATACTTTGGTCCAGTTCTTCTCCCACACCCAGAGCTCTTCCTCTGTCAGTTAGCTCCACCCAAGGCCAGCAGTCCCAGTCTGCTCTTGCTGAAGCTCTGACCTTGGCTTCCTTCTCCTGTCAATGTCTCCCTTGTTCTGAGGGAGAAGGCAACATATATACTGCCCTCCTACAGAGAGCTCCTCCTGATTGGCTGGAAGAGGGAAAGCCCTGCCCCCACCCTACACTACAGGTCTCCTGAGCATGGACCCTTAAAGGAAATGTGTCTTTCCTCTCCTGACCCCATTACATTGTCTTGTTGCCCCTTCATTTCATCATAGAATCAAAGGGTTAGAAAGGACAGCTGAAACCGGATTCTAAGCATGACCTGATCTCACAGGGCTGGAGGCTCTCTGCTGATGATTTTCGGGCATTTTCAGACATCCCCCTTATCCCTTCTTCTAATGTACGGCGTCAGGTGCTTCCAGGAATGACATCATAACACAAGTGTGGTGGGTTGCACTCACCTCTTTAAGCACCGCTGGTTTCCTGGCATGGAGCTGCTGCTCTCCTCAGCTCCTAGTACCCCCTGTAGGCTGTCAGCCTGCCTATTGAGGTCTTCTGTGGCTGAGCCATCCAGCTGCGTCACACTGTTCAAATCCCTTCCAGCATACAACAAACTCAAACAGAAGAAGTTCCTTGCCCTTCAGGACCAATTATAAATAAAATGGTTTCTTACTTTTCTGGGGTTTAATTCTCTCTCTGGAATTAAATCAGCAAGGTTCAACCCCTGAACTCCTGCTACCAATTGTGGCCACCATAGGCCCCAGCCCAACCTGCTTCTTTTGCCTATGGGCTAGGAAGCATCACTCCTCACTCAACAGGCTCCAGCCAGGAACTACCTTGCTAGCAGCAGACAGCTTCTTTTATTTTGGCCTGCTGAGCCTTGACTGGCTCTTGGTGATTCCCAGCCCTTCTAGTTGCTGGAGGACCAGATGTCAATGGTTCCCAAAATGGCTTCTCCTGGGATGCTTCTGTAGGCAACCCTAGAGGCCTAGTACTTGCTTCTCTTTTCCTCTCAGAAAGCTGTTTTCTGGGTCAGGGTGTAGCAGAGCAGCAGGGTCTCCAGCAAGGGGCCCACAAAGGCCTGGTATACCCAGTCATAACAAGTCAATCAGTGCTAATCAACAAAATCTCACTGCCACATAAGAGGGAGTTGCCACATACATGAGAATACTTCCTCAAGGCGTTTCACAGTTGCAGAATAGATACAGAGAAAGAGGCAGTGCAAGAGGTGCCCCACCTGAAAGCCTGAAGAGGTTCTTCAGTTCCCATGGTCCTTCAATCTTTGGCTGCTGACATATAATGATGCCAGTTAGCAGCAGTGGTACTGGTACTGCTTGTCCAGTAGGAACTTGGTTTAGACCATTTCACATAGGCCAGTGAGCAGCCATCAAATGGAAGCGATCACTAGAAAGATTTTTGTTTTCTCTTGTGGAAAATGAATATAGAACTATAGAAAACACAGGCAGAGGTCCACTGCAGTGTATTAAACTGCAAGCAGCCTGCCTCATGGTAGTGCACTGCTAACTTTCTACCACTGTTTTCAGATTATAAATGATGGCTACATCTACACTACAAGCTAGGGGTGTGATTCTCAGCTCATGCTGACATACTCATGCTCACTCTCATTTCAGAGAGTGCACTAAAAATAGCATAGCACAGACATTGGGACAGGCTAGCTGTCCCAAGTACGTCGCCAGGGGGTTCAGACAGGTTTGAACTCAGGGTGGCTAGCCTGTGGTGCCAGAGCTACTGCCCATGCTTCTCTACTATTTTTAGCATGCTAGCTCAGATGAAACTAGTGCAAGTATTTGGGGTCCGGAAGGAATTTTCCTCCAGGGCAGATTGGCAGAGGCCCTGGGGTTTTCTCACCTTCCTCTGCAGAGTGGGGCACGGGTCACTTCCTGGAAGATTCTCTGCACCTTGAAGTCTTTAAACCATGATTTGAGGACCTCAATGGCTCAGACACAGGTTTGATACAGGAGTGGGTGGGTGAGATTTTGTAGCCTGCGTTGTGCAGGAGGTCAGACTAGATGATCATAATGGTCCCTTCTGACCTTAAAGTCTATGGTTCTACGAAGTATGTCTTTGTGAGCTGGGAATCACAACCCCTAGCTTGTACAGTAGTTGTAGCCTAACTGGTGCCCTGAAATGGCCACAATTATTATTCAGAGAAATAAATTTGACTGGAAATAGAGGGACACTATATTGTATTTTCCCCTGCTGTTAGGTTATTATTAATTATTATAGAAAGGGTTTTGCAATAATTTGCATTTGTATTAGTTTTTGTAGCATTTTCCTGGTGAGTAAGAATCCTAAAATGAAACTGACTAGGCACAAAAGTGAAATCGATTAGTATGTTCAGTGTCCAGCTTGAATGTACTGAAAAGATAAAAATGAATAAACAGCACAAATGATTAAGAGAAATTAGGTTTTTAAAATCCTTTCAGTTGTAATAAGCAAAGGTATTATTGGTAGCATAAGCAGGGAAATTTGTATTTTAACAAACTTGACTTGCTGGACAGTATATAGATACAGCAGATAAATATCCACCTGTTTTGGAGAGTGAATTGAAGAGGCTGGATAATTCAGTGCATCAGAGAAGCAATTCCATGAAAAGCATATTTTTCCTGCAAATACTTTTTCAGACATTTTGTTGCCTGTTGCACAGGCTATAATCAAGGAGTACTGGTGCATTTGCAGGTGTTGTATATATTTGTGTACAGTATGCTAAGTGTTGGTGTACCCTCCTTCCAGGCACCCCTGCTGGCCTCAGAATGGCTCTGCAAGTGGCCTTTCACCTCAATTTCCCCCTTTCAGGGTCTTCCTTAATAACTTACCAACACTTTTGTCCATTCCTATCCCTTTTTGGGTTCTGCTTGAAGTTAGACATTCAAAATAATGTTTTCAAATCCATCCATTCTCCCAGGTCTTTTCTGCCTTACCCCACAGGTTTCAGGCTTCTCCGCTAGAGCCTGCTTGCTCCCAGCAGCACCTCATTTCCCCTCTGTTCTCTGAGAGTTCTCTGCAGGGCCAGCAGCCTGGCTTCTTCCTGCTGCTCTCTGTAGGGGAATCAGGTGATTCCTGCTCAGGTGTGCCTCCTTAGTAATCAGAGGTGACTGGCCCCAGGCTTCTAGCCCTTAAGGGGCAAACCACCCTATTACACTAAGTGTTAATAATAAACTGCAGGTTCTAGATTTTTTCCATTTGCTTTGAACGGATACAAAAATATGTATTTTTTCAGGAAGAATAATTATTCTATCAATTGAACTATCTTAAAATAACAGATGGACTGTGTTATCTAATAGCCAGTCCTCCCTGGAAACTAGTCTCTGTTCTGCCACTGTGTAATCTTGCTGTGGTCACTGAACCATTCTGTGCCTCAGTTTACTCATCTGTAAGGATTTTTGTACAAATCTTACATCACAGGTGTGCTCTATTCCTACATGAGCCCAACAAGGGTTTGTGATATGTTCTGTACATGAAAAGTGTGATTTAACTACGCTATCTGGCAATCACAGCAATTATTCCATGAAACAACTCAAGTAGAATATTTTCACAAATTTACCCTTCTTGGGAAAATTCTGAATTTGGCATTTAAAGAAGGCAATACCTACTGATTCAGGACTGTTTTAACTGACAAGATGAGCATGTTTTAAAATAAGGATCACAATAGAGATCCTTACACTAGCTGAGGATCTGATCCAAAGTGTCTAAGGAACAAAAAGAATAGAATAATTGGAAAGCATAAGGATGACTTTCAAACTTATTCTCTGGAACACAAAATAAGGGGATCGGTACAAGGCAAGGTAAAAGAATAAACAAAATGCATGTCAGATACTCAATAGTCCGATGATTTACCAGGTATTCTGCCTTAATATTTAACAAGGCTTTTTGGATTTCTTTTCATGCTCTTTACTCACATAACTTTAAACTTAACCTTAACTTATTCATTGTTCCTTGGAAAAGCAGTGGGATACTTTATTACTGGTGCTGTGATTCTCTTAGATATAGTTGGGCTAGCAAACTCGGCATTTAGATCTTGAAGGCTGTGCTTAAATCCCAGTGCCACTTGTCAGGTCAAGAATTGTAGCTGTGTCTGTGTAAACTTCAAGGACTCAATATCTTTGGACTGATTGTCCATAGCACAGCTAAAACCCCAAGGAAGATTTCAGATTTCTGTGGACAGCTGAGATAGCTTAGTTTCTGTAACAATGATCAACACTGGCAGGGCTCCACTTCAGGGAAGCCAACAGTGATGTTGCTTTTCATCACCACCAGCAGACATATCACTCTTCATATCAGCAGATAAGAGCTAAAAAGAAAAGAAAATAGGATTGCAGGAGGAGCTGTGAGAGATGGTAAAAGTGATATAATTGTCCACAGATGTGAAGAGCAAAGTGTGAATCTCAGCACAGTTCACATGGGAAATATGGAACAAGGGAAACTTTTCTGCTGATCTCTTCCTAGATCATTAAAAATTACTTTATTTCAATAAAGGGAATGGCAACATCCTGACACGTTCTCTGCTATTTCAGACTTAGTCTTAAGCAACCAGGGCTAAAAATCCAAAATAAAGTAGTGGCTATGATGTCCAGATTTCAGTCAGCCTAACCAGGAAATTCAGTACCCCTCCCTAAATGTTGTTTCATCAACAATAAAGCTACTAGAATTTTGTTGTCTCTACCTCTACTTCTAGAAACAAAGGGGCAGATTTTGTTCTGTTACATCCATATAAATCCAGAATAATGCTGTTGGCTTGAATGGAGCTACTCCAGATTTACACTGGTCCAATGGAAAGCAGAATTTGGCCCCAAATTTCTAACCTACAGTGAATAAACTGCAAGCTTGGAGCTGGATAATCAAACTCCATTTCACATGGGATGTGACCTTCTCATTAATTATAAAATGCTCCAGCTGATTAACTCTAATTTGATGCCATAGCTTAAATGTCTGACAGAGGGAAACAGATTTGGGTTGGAAAAAATTGAAGTAGTAAAGGGAGAGGTTTTTTTGTATAGTAGTCCCATCTGTTCTAGATGTTCTGTGCTTTATTTCTAATTGCTCATGGAGAATTCTACCAGAGAGGTGACATTTATAGGCTGACCCCTCAACAGATGTCAAGTTCTTTAAATACAGGAGAATAAAATAAGAATCAAAAAGTCAGAAAGTTAACAAGGAAAGTATGAGTCGAAAAGCCATTTTTCTATTTTAAATCCTATCACGATAGTCCATCCCTTCCCAATATAAATCCAAATATTTTACAAACCTCACCTCAGGAGCAAGAAAATACTAAAGTGACTTTGCTATCTCTTCATCTTCAGGCAGAAGCAGTCAGTGCCATCATCAGAAAGATGACAGCAAACAACAGTAACAGACATAAAAACATGCACCCAATTCTCCATTGCATTACCCCAGTTTTCTGCCAGTGAAACACTACTGATGTCAATGGAGATATTTTGCTGTACAATTGTTATAACTTACTAGTAAATCAGGCATTGTATGTTTAATACAACCTAGTGAGCTCTACATGGTCCAAGATCTGATGGTCCAACTAATATTGCTATTGTCTCTTCAAGAGACTTGAAAACAAGGTGTCTGAAATAAGGATGTCTGAACAACCAGGGCCAGAGGGCATAAGAATTAGATAAGATGTCAAACAAACAAAAGGAAGTATTTCTTCACACAATGCACAGTGAACTTCCAGAACTCTTTGCCAGAGGATGCTGTGAAGGCCAAGACTATAACACGGTTCAAAAAAGAACTAGATAAATTCATGGAGGATAGGTCCATCAGTGGCTATTAGCCAAGATGGACAGGGATGGTGTCCCTAGCCTCTGTTTGCCAGAGGCTGGGAACAGGCGACGGGATAGATCACTTGATGATTAATTGTTCTATTCATTCCCTCTGGGGCACCTGGCATTGGCCACTATCAAAAGACAGGACACTGGGCTAGATGGACCTTTGGTCTGACTCAGTATGGT
Source organism: Emys orbicularis (assembly GCF_028017835.1). Lineage (NCBI taxonomy): Eukaryota > Metazoa > Chordata > Testudines > Emydidae > Emys > Emys orbicularis. The sequence goes on along the minus strand of NC_088688.1, from coordinate 39,111,182 downwards.
TGTTCTTATGTTCTTAAAAGGATGTGATCTAATGCTGTGTCCTGCAGCAAAACATATAGTCCAATGCAAACAATGCCATTTTTATATTTGTTGATTGGGAATTACTCATATCCTTTAGGATGAGAACAGGGTCCCAGGCTATTCCCATTATGGGAAATTCCTATTGGATACTGACATGCTCTATCCCCACTTGGCCCATAAGCCTAGGCTCCATTTGAGTGTAGCTCACCTTCCAGGTTATTAGAAGAAACCAGAAACAAAGTTCACATACTTGTGCTGCTGACTCATTCACACAGATTGAGATCCTATCCTCCAGCCCTGACTCACATAAGTAGTCCCATTGACTTCAGTGTGACAACTCATAAGGTCTGCAGTACTGGAATGAGAGAGAGAGAGAGCGAGCACCACTGACTTGGGTCAGGGAGTCTTCCCAGGTCAAAAGAGCCCAAATCCTTTGGGAGCTGCCTGGGCAAATGTATGTTTGTGCAGACAGCTCACATAGTTGCACAGTAAGTACATTATAGCCTTAAACAATAGAATACCAATTGAAATTTATTAAATATTTTGGATGTTTTTCTACATCTTTATATATATTGTATTTGGTGTTGTAATTTAAATCAAAGTGTATGTAAATATTTGTAATCAAAAAATAATACTGTAAAAATGATAAAAGAAATAGTCGTTTTCAATTCACCTCATACTAGTACTGTAGTGAAGTCTCTTTGTCGTGAAAGTGCAATTTACAAATGTAGATTTTTTTTGTTACATAACTGCACTCAAAAACAAAACAATGTAAAACTTAAGAGCCTACAAGTCCACTCAGTCCTACTTCTTGTTCAGTCAATCGTTAAGACAAAGAAGTTTCTTTACATTTACAGGAGATAATGCTGCTCTCCTCTTATTTACAATGTCACCAGAAAGTGAGAACAGGCATTTGCATGGCACTTTTGTAGCTGACATTGCAAGGTATTTACGTGCCAAATATGCTAAACATTCGTATGCCCCTTCATGCTTCGGCCTCCATTCCAAAGGACATGCTTCCATGCTGATGACGCTCATTAAAAAAATAATGCATTAATTAAATTTGTGACTGAACTCCTTGTAGGAGAATTGTATGTCCCCTGCTCTCTTTTACCCGCATTCTGCCATATATGTAATGTTATAGCAGTCTTGGATGATGACCCTCTTGGATGATGACCCAGCACATGTTGTTCATTTTAAGAACACTTTCACTGCAGATTTCACAAAATGCAAGGAAGGTGCCAATGTGAGATTTCTAAGGATAGCTACAGCACTCGACCGAAGGCTTAAGAATCTGAAATGCCATCCAAAAGCTGAGAGGAACGGGGTGTGGAGCATGCTTTCAGAAGTCTTAAAAGAGCAACACTCCAATGCGGAAACTACAGAACCCGAACCATCAAAAAAGAAAATCAACCTTCTGTTAGTGGCATCTGACTCAGATAATGAAAATGAACATACGTCGGTCCGCACTGCTTTGGATTGTTATCGAGCAGACTCCGTCATCAGCATGGACACATGTCCCCTGGAATGGTGGTTAAAGCATGAAGGGACATATAAATCTTTAGCGCATCTGGTATGTAAATGTCTTGTGATGCCATCTACAACAGTGCCATGAGAATGCCTGTTCTCACTTTCAGGTGACATTGTAAACAAGAAGTGGGAAGCATTATCTCCTTCAAATGTAAACAAACTTGTTTGTCTGAGCAATTGGTTGAACAAGAAATAGGACTGAATGGACTTGCAGGCTCTAAAATTTTACATTGTTTTATTTTTGAATGCAGGTTATTTTGTACATAATTCTATATTTGTAAGTTCAACTTTCATGACAAAGAGATTGCACTACAGTACTTGTATTAGGTGTATTGAAAAATACTATTGCTTTTGGTTTTTACAGTGCAAATACTTGTAATCGAAAATAAATATAAAGTGAGGACTGTACACTCTGTGTTGTAATTGAAATAAATATATTTGAAAATGTAGAAAACATCCAAAAGTATTTAAATAAATGGTATTCCATTGTTGTTGAACAGTGTGATTAATCGTGCAATTAATTGCAATTAATTTTTTAATCACGATTATTATTTTTAATTGCTTGACAGCCCTAGTTACTAACTAAGCCAGGATAAGCTAGCCTTTCTCCTTTCCATGAAAATTTGGAACTCCTCATCCAAGAAGAAAGGAGAGCTGGCAGTTTCTCAAAAAGACAATATTAAAGGCACAACAGCAAACTATCCCAATACAAAAGATAGGAAGAATAACAAGAGGCCAAATACAGATGCATCTGGAGCTCTTTAATGACTTGAGAATTAAAAAAAAAAAAAAAATCTACAAAAAGTGGAAACAATGAAAAATAGCTGATGATGAGTACAGAAAAATAGCATAAGCATTTAGTGATATATATTAGAAAGGTAAAGGGACCAAATGAGTTAAACCTAGCAAGAGACACACAAATGCATTAGGAGCAAGAGAAAGCAAAGCATAGGCCCACTACTTAATGAGGAAGGAGAGCTAATAATGGCTGACACCAAGAAGGCTGAGGTGTTTAATGCCTATTTTCCTTGACACTTCACTAAAAAAAGTTAATTGTGACCAGATACTTAACAATTAATTTTAACAATAAGGGGGAAGGAACACAAACCAGAGTGAAGAAAGAACAGGTTAAAGAACAATTTAGATGTATTCAAGTTTGCAGGGCCAGATATAATTCACTGTAGGGTACTTAAGGAACCAGCTGAAGCAATCTTAGGGTAAAATGAGGGTCCGGCTGGAGAATCTTGCCTGTATGCTCGGGGTTCTGCTGATCGCCATATTTGGGGTCAGGAAGGAATTTTCCTCCAGGGTAGATTGGCAGAGGCCCTGGAGGTTTTTCGCCTTCCTCCGCAGCATAGGGCAGGGGTCGCAGGCTGGAAGATTCTGTTGTGGGTGGGTCAGCTTTTGTGGCCTGCATCATGCGGGAGGTCAGACTAGATGACCATATTGGTCCCTTCTGACCTTAAAGTCTATGAGTCTATGAGAACCATTAGCAATTATTTTTGAGAACTCATGGAGGAAGTGTGAAGTTCCACAGGATTAGAAAAGGGCAAATACAGTACCTATCCTTAAAAAGGGGAACAAAGAAGACCCAGGGAACCATAGACCAATCAGCTTAACTTTAGTACCCAGAAAGATATTGGAACAAATTATTAAACAACCAATTCATAAGTACCTAGAAGGGAAGAGGATTAAGGAATAGCCAACATGGATTTGTCAAGAACAACTCATTCCAAACCAATTTAATTTCCTTTTTTGACAGGGTTACTGGCCTAGGGATTGGAGAAAGCAGTAGAGGCAATTTATCTTGATTTCAGTAAAACTTTTGACAGTCCCACATGACAGTCTATGAAGCAAACTATGAAACTGTGATCTAAGTGAAGTTACTATAAGTAGCTGTACAGCTGGTTGGAAAACCATATTAAAGAGTAGTTACCAATGGCTTATTGTCTGTCATGGAGTGGTTCTCAGAGAATCCCTTCAGGCCTTAGTCACAGACCACATCACTTCAGGTCTCCTTCACCACCACCATGTTTTATTGGGGTGTTCAAGCAGGCCACCACCTGTAGTGGCTCCGCCCCTTGGTTCTGGAGAAGGGAACAGAAATAGCAGCAGCCAAGCCTGCCTACCTCTGCCTTCCTTTAGGCTCTCAGTGCTTCCTTCTTCTCAATTTTTATGCTCCCAGCTGCTGGGGTTGCTTTCGCTTCAAATTAGCCCTTCAGCCTTAGTTCTACTCAGTTAATTGATCTTTCAGTTAGGTCACAATTGACCTATATTGGTGGGGATTTGAGTGACAGGGTGCGCTGAGTCAGCTTCTGACTCAGCACAACCTGTTGCACTGTCAAACTGGAAGGATGTAGCTAGTGGGGTCCTGCAGGGGTCTGCCACTATTCAGTATTTTCTTTAATGACTTGAATAATGAAACGGAGAGTATGCTTATAAGATTTGCAGATGATATCAAGATGGGGGGGGAATGCAATTTGGAGGACAAGATTAGGATTCAAAATTACCTTGATAAATTGGAGAATCGGTCTGAAATTCAATAAAGACAAGTGCAAAGTACTACACTTAGAAAGGAAAAATCAAACGCACAATTACAAAATGGGGAATAACCGGCTAGGGAGTACTGCAGAAAAGGATATGGGGTGTTAGAGTGGATCACACATTGAATATGAGCCAAAAATGTGATTCATTTGCAAAAAACGGCTAATATTCTGGGGTGTATTAAGAGGAGTGTTGTATGTAAGACATGGGAGGTAATTGTCCCATTCCTCTCAGCACTGGTGAGGCCTCACCTGGAGTAATGTGTCCAATTCTGGGCACCACACTTTAGGAAAGATGTGACCAAATTGGAGAGAGAGCAGAGGAGAGCAACAAAAATGGTAATCGGTTTAGAAAACCTGACCTATGAGGAAAAGCTAAAAAAAACTGGCCACGTTTAATTTTGAGAAAAAAAGACTGAGGGGGTCCTGACAACAGTCTTCAAATATGTTAAGGACTATTATAAAGAGGATGGTGATCAATTGTTCTCCATGTCCACTGAAGGTAGGACAAGAAGTAATGGGCTTAATCTGCAGCAAGGGAGATTTAGGTTAGATATTAGGAAAAATGGGGAATAACTTTCTAATTATAAGGATAGTTAAGTACTGGAATAGGTTCTAAGAGAGGTTGTGAAATTCCAATCACTGGAGGTTTTTAAGAACACATTGGATAAACACCTGTCAGGGATGGTCTAGGCACTTGGTCTTCCCTCAGCATGGGGAGATGGACTAGATCAGTGGTTCTCAACCAGGGGCCACGAGCAGGTTTCAGGGCGGCCACCAAGCAAGGCCAGCATTAGACTCACTGGGGCACAGGGTAGAAAGCCAAAGCCCCTCCCCACGCATGGGGCTGAAGCCCAGGGCCCTGAGCCCTGCCACCTGGGGCTGAAGCTGAAGCCTGAACAATGTAGCTTCAGGGGGGCCCTTGTGACATGAGGCCCAGGGCAATTGCCCTGCTTGCTACCCCCTAATGCCAGCCCTGGTTTTAATATGCATAAACCCAGTTACTGTGACACAGGTGGGCCGTGGAGTTTTTATAGTATGTTGGGGAGAAGGCTCAGAAAGAAAAAGGTTGAGAACCCCTGGACTAGATGACTTATAGTGTCCCTTCCAGCTCTACGTTTCTGTGATTCTGTCTACACTACTCAAACACTTAAGCAAGATGCATTGGAATACCAGTGCAAACCCTTGGGCAGTATCATCATCTTAACAATACTAACTATCCCAGACAAGGGTAGTGGAAGCATAACTGTATGCCTTTTCTTTAAGAATGCCAATATAGGCTACAAGACTGACATTTGATTTATAAAAGTCTCTTTGCATTGATGACACACAGACTTGCAAATACTGGAACCTATTTGGGGCCTAGGATAGATTTAAATCTGTAATTATTCCTAGGTACACTTACAAAGAGAGGAAAAGGAGCAAAATCTTCAGACTTCTTTGAGACTTACGATAACCAAAAACTTTCTCAGAGTCATTAAGCCTGCAAGAACTGTGCAGGTTTATTTACAATAAATGCCATGGTCCAAATTCTACTCTGTTGCACCTGTAAATCTGGAGTGTAACAGTTGACTGGGGTTAAGGTGACTAGATGTCCCAATTTTATAGGGACAGTCCTGATGTTCACGGCTTTGTCTTATAGAGGTGCCTATTACCTTGCACCCCCTGTCCTGATTTTTCACACTTGCTATCTGGTCACCCTAACTGGGGTCAGTAGAATGTTGAAGTCAGTCTTCACCTGAGTTGCTACAGATTTACACTGGTGAAACAGAAAGTAGAATTTGGCCCAAGAAATATCTTGCAAATAAAAGGTGATCGATACCAAAAATAGATAGATAGAATGGAGTTACTCCACTGGATTTACAATAGTGTAAACTGGATCATATCGAGGCCCCGTCACACATTAGACATATATTGAAACTCATTGTTCTGCATATGCATCATTATCAGGAAACTCTTTTCTTTTAGTGGCTAGAGGCTGAGTGGTGAGCATACAAAAGAGGGGATGACAGAAGACACTGTGGATAGATCTCTTTGGACAATGGAAAATACTGAGATGCATAACTATTTGTGCAAACATAACCTCAGAAGCACTCTGCAGACAAAGCATGGATTATATTCAGAACATTTCTCCTCACACCAAGAACTAAAAAAGAAAAATTGCCAGTTCACCTGGTTAAAGCTCTTTTGGTATCTATAGAAACAACCGCAGCCTTATCTACAGCCTGTTTTATAATATTAAATAGCTGTCTAATATTATATGATGAATTGTTCTATAAAATTAAGCCAGTTTTTGCCCAGATTAACTAGCTGTGGGGGCAACGTTTCCATACTGCAGCCCAAAAATTCCAATACAATCTTTGGGTGCAAGGTAGAAATACATGGGGCCAGACCCTCTGTGATGGAGCTATGCCAGTTTACATGAGGTGAGGATTTGGTTTATCAAGACAGAGACTGTAGAATCGCTAGACTCGCTCTATATATGAAATGAGATACTTGATGGGCTTCCTATAGTTTGGAATATATTGTATCAAGAATGCTCAGGATTCTGAAAGACAGCTGGAAATTCCATGTGGCCCAGGGGCTTGAGAAAATTTCATACCCTCATAGCCTCTAACTTAATAGGCGTTGAGCATGAAAGTCCTTTCACGGTGCACAGCAGGGTGTGCAGTGTTGGTGCCGTTCAGTGCCAATTGAGACTACACATGGAAGCATGAAAAGTAAGCACTAAGGGCTAGATTCACAGCGGAACATAGCTGTGGTGATGCTGAGTGTTGCCATGCCTAACTTTTAAGCATCTTGGCTCCCTATAATAAATCGGGAGAGATAGGCACCTCAGAATGGGATTCACAAAAATCAGCATGCTAGGTGGCTCCTTGCTTAAATTAGCCAATGAGTGATGCCAAGCTGAGGGGTTTGTGATAAGTCCTGTCCCTCTCTCAGAAACAGGCACCTAAGTCCAGACTGCAGGGAGGTGCCTCCTTTGCTTGGGATTCGCAGCTGCAAACTCTTTCTTGATGTTAGGCCCCTACACCATTTGTGTGTGTGGGGGGAGGAGGAGTTGCTGTCACATAACTTTTAGTCCAGTAGCTAGGGTACTCACCGAGGATGTGGGAAGATCCATGGTTCAAGGATTTGAACAGGGATCTGCCACTTCTCACAGGAGTGCCCTAACCCACTGAGCTATGGGATAGTTTGATATGGGGCTCCTTCAGTCTCTCCTACTGAAGTTGCTCCCATTTGTATTAATAATGAAAGAGTGATTGGACCCTAGGTCTCCCACAGACCAAGTTAATGCTCTAGCCACCAGACTACAAAGTCATTCTCAGGCTTGTGCTCTCTCTCTCTCTATGGCCCAATGATTATTATTTATTCCCAGTGGAATGGCTTCAGTTGGAGAGATTGAGAGACCCTGTCAGAATACCCCAGAGACAAGGCCACTCACCTGAGAAGTGTTTAAAATTTGGCCTGTCTGCCCCACAGTCTCCTTCTGAGCTGATCTCAGCCCAGCTCCGCGAGACAAGAGCCGCAGGAGTCACTACTGCAGAGTGAATGTGGGGTGGGCTCATTTTGTGAACCCTTTTCACCCCCCAGGCACCTATTCCCCCAGAACTTCTGAAGGCAGCACTTGTCCCACTTTAGCCACTTCAGATATTGGGAGGTATGCGCCTAAGTCTGTTTGTGAATATAACCCCAGGCATTTTCCTCTCCCCTGACTGGTAAGAAGTCTCAAATCTCACTTGTGTGCTTGCTTCCTTTCTCTTGAGTGCACAGGGGAAAAACTGTGTGGGGTGTATGGTTTGAGAGTGAACACATCTGAGTCAACCCCAACTTAATCCTCAGCATGCTATGAAGTGCTTTGCTACCTGTTCGTTCCTGTCTTTGGCCACAATGTTGCCTCAAGAACATGTTGGCTGGACAGCAGGGCACTCATTAAGCAGGTACCTTGCCCAACACTCCCTGTTCTACTCATCACTTTTTGCTGTGTGCTTTGACAGTCAGTGCAACACTCTACACCTGCGCTGTGTGATTCTGTGTAGACAGAATCTGTTGTTTATTTAGGCAGAAGTTCTGTGACAATCAATGAATTGTGCCAATGAGGCACAGCCAGTGAGTCAGATCAGTAGAATACTTGAGTCCATTTTATAATCTCACAACTGAGGTGAGTATCATTTACTGTTAAAGGCAGCTTTACTTTTATTTTATCATAACTTGGTCATGTTGTTTGTGTTTTTGAGGAGAAACATACACTTAACTAGATTAGTGTGCCCATTTCTACCCATTTATACTTTGCTTTTTTCATGGGAGTTGCACAACCTCCCTCAGTTAACTGCTGAGCTCTTCAATAAATGCACAACATCTGTAGAAGGACAGAACACAATTTTATGCTGCCTATATGACAGAACTGAACACTTGCCTCCTATTTAAATTGTCTGACTTATGAGCAATGTAAGTGGCAGGAGAATGCAGCCCTTAGGATCAGTGAAAATAAATTGGATTCAGGTTGTTTTATCTCTTGCGGATGTTCAACATTATTTTTGTCAGGTAGTAGTTAAGTTGAATAGAAACATGAAATAATAATGTCCTCCAATGTCATCTCATCAGGTTAAGTCACTAGATGGATGATATCTTGAGATGAAATGATGCTAATGATACTGAGAGTGAATGTATTTGTGGGTAAAGGAGTTCACATTTTTCTCTCTATGGGGTGGGGGAGGGATAGAGGGAGTAGAAAAGGAAATAAATGCAGATAATAACAGCAAACTTAAATATTACAAGCTTCCAAATGGTTTTTAAACAAAGGGCATTTAGGCTGAATATCAGTTAAAAATTTGTAATGGTGAGATCTATTAGACTGTGAAATAATTTTCCAATTAACTCTATTGTTTGGGTCATTAAAAACTGGACAAAACATGAAACACAAGGACTTCTTAAAAGTCTGTTGTACTGATGCCAGCATATGGAATGAAGGCAGCCAAAGCTAATTGCTGTAATAATCTTTAAGAACCACCATTGGTTGACTTCCTAGAACATCTAGCATCATACCTAGTAGTGGAGTCCCCATGCTTCATAGTCCTGGAGACCTTAACATCCACGTAGAAAATACGCACAACACAGTAATCCAAGGCGTTTTGCCATCATTATAATTATGGGCTTCTCATGAAGACGGTTGGACACCCCCATAGCTTATCTTCTACTATAGGTTAGATCATTTTAGTCTGGAAAACACTCCATTCTTATGAAGAGAGCCCAGTTTCCTTAAAATAGAAATCAAAGTGCTCCATCTTACCAATTCAGTGACCCAATCATATGGTGACCAGATGTCCTGATTTTATAGGGACAGTCCCAATATTTGGGGCTTTTTCTTATATAGTCACCTATTACCCCCCACTCCCTGTCCTGATTTTTCACACTTGCTATCTGGTCACCCTACCCAATCAGCTAGTTAGCTCTAGATCTCAGAAGGCTCTAGTGGGAAACACTCATTCACAAGACCAAGGCACTGACAACCAGAGGGGAACGTTGCAACCATTGCAAAGCAGTCCCGTGTGATCACCCATCCTCTTCAACATTTATATGAGACTAATTGGAGACTTTCTGAGACACCATGAAATCCACTGCAACCCATGCAGAATGCCAATCAACTATTCAGCCTCTGCCATTACAAAACATTCCAGTACCTGGAAGAAATAAGTAAGGATTATTTGTTAAAGGTATGAGAGCAACCGACTCAAACTCAATTCAGGAGCAACTGGCTCAAATTTAATCCAGACAAGATGGGCATGGGGTTGGTTGGAAGGGGAAAGTGTTTTGTGACTTTCCACACAAAATCTAACCTCAGTGTGGATCAAGGGCATCAAGGATTGTCAGCGTTGTGAGGATCTGTGATCATGCTAGAGTCCTTGCTACTTCTGGATACATAGATTGCTACAGCAGCAACAAATCCATTCTTCCGTCTTAAGTGAGCCAAGTGACTGTGACCTTTCCTCTCATATAAGGACCTTATTGTAATCCCTATATCACAGAATATTGCAACTCATTACTTCCAGAGCTGTGTATAAACACAACATGAAGATGGTTTAGTACACTGGTCCATCACTTATGCAACAAAAGCCAACACAATCAAATCACACCAATAGCTCTTCCTGATCACATGCTCGCCATTAGTTCCCAATCCAAATCCTGTTCCTAATCTGATAGTAGTTTAGCTCAGAGGCACTGCAGGGAGAACATTCTCTGTGGAATGACCCCAGTGGCATAAGTCCTTTTAATCAGATATCAGACAGAGCCCAAGCTTCTTGGTGTTCAGACTTAAGCATGAGCCAAATCTTTTTGATAAAACTTTTCCCAACAAATACTTCCCTCCAAAAAGGAAAGAGACTCTGGCCTCTGCTGCCAGGAGATCAGGACACTTCTTTGACTTTTGCCTGCACACATTTTGCTTAGATACTGAGCTGACGGGCACCTTAGAAATACCTTAAATAGGTATATGGATTTGATTTGTGATTCCCCATCACAAGACCACCACGTTCTTGGCAGTCTTGCCCATCCATTCTATGACCTGTCAGCTAATCTCTTCTCAACTCTTGGAACAGGCACCTGCAGGTGAAGGGTAAAACAATTGTTGAATGGTTGTGGGTTTAGCTTGTTGTACCTTTTGTCAGAACAGAAAACCCATCTCCAAGGCTGTCAATAAGGGACATTTCATGAGCACTAGAGTCTCTAAAAAACTATAAAATGATTTTTAAAGAAGAAAAGAAAAATCCCCTAAAAACCCAATTTTCCTGCTGTGAATGGAATAATTTCTTTTAATATACTAAACCATTAAAAAATTAAGCTTCTTTCTTTAGCACAGTAAGGGAAATGCACTTTATTTGGAGAATGCAAATGCCTCAAGCTGTATTATTTTTCTTTCAGCAGCTCTCAGCAAGTGGCCATTTAGTCTTAATTGCTCCTCACAGTGTAGTCCAATTAAGAATGGTATCAGCAGGGCAAGGACTATTTGTTAATCTGTAAAAGGTGTGAGAGACAGTTCTTGTTTTGCCTGAGATTTCTATTCACATGTTTGGGTAAAAATCTAACCAGCCAGAACTCATCTGCCAGCCATACGTATTAGCAAGCTATCGGTTATAAGCAAGATGAATGTGCAAATGTAATTGAGTAGAACAAAAACTTTATAAAATATTTATTTGCATTAGGAAAGATACAGTATTGCTGGACCTATAACCTCAAATTAAAAAGCCAAAGTTTTGACAGTTGACTGGAGAGGTGTTTTTTGTTCTTGCTTTGGATATAGTTGACTTGGAGGAAGACTCCAAAACACGGACAGCCAGCCAGGCTGGGATGCTGGTGTAGAAAAAGAAGAAAAAGCTTTTCGGTGCTAGAATATTTTGCCTAGTAAAGGAATGTCAGATGAGTCACCATGTCTATGTGAACAACTCTACTCTTTGTATTTAGAACTAGTGTTCTGAACACCATCTGCATATGAGGCAGCATAATTCCCATGAGTAGTGAGAACTTGGTGCCAGATCCTTTGCTGATGTAAGGCAGCCTACCTCTATTGATGTACATCTATTTTATATATTTCTAAAAGATTGTCAAGAGGGCCCAGGGCATTGCAGGGCGCGTTTTTCTCTGAGAGTTTGCAAAAATCCAAACAAATAAAAATTAATCATTTTAATTATTATTACAAATAATAATGAATAATAATAAAGAATAATAATGATGGCTGATTTACATCAGTTGAAGAGTTGGCCCTTTTGGTGAAATGCTGTATGTGAACGTGTGATAATATCTCTGGGAACTCATGCATAAAAAGACTAGGTGCTTGTGTTCTGATGCCTGAGGTAATAGTGAAAGAATCTCTGTCTTTATTTTCAAGAAGTGCCTCAGTCCCCCTGGTGCACTCCCCATTTAGAGATTCATTTTCTTTCTGAAGCCACCAGTTTTCTTCTGCTGCCTTCCAACAAGATGTTTTAGGATATTAATTTCCACCACAGTGGCCTTCTTTTACTTCTTGATCTTCTCCAAAGATGAAATTCTCAAATTCCACAATCAGCATGAGTACTGAGATTTATATGGCTGCCCCATATCCTGGTTGAAGGAGACAAAACCATCCCCCACACCGTAGGTCAGGCAATGTGGCTGCTTCCCAGTCTCTCTGCTGAAGCTACTGGCTGAAATAGTAGGTGCTGCCTCTCTCCACCCTCAAGAAGAGTCCTCCCACCCACTGCTACTGTGTGAATGCAGACCCAGTGACCTCCCTCTGAGGATCATCACTTGTTCCCCTGCACAATCAGAGCCCTCCCTACCCATAGAAGGATGTGGTGGACTAGTTTTCCCCCCTAAAAAAGTATTTCATAGGCATCTGTCATTGTATTTGAGAAAATTAGGTCTCTTGTACAAAATAACACATTCTTTCATTTTTACTAAGTATATATAAGCTACAGCATTTTCCAGTATGATGACTGTTTTGGTTATAAATCTCTTTTTTTGCAGGGAGGTGCTACATGTCAGGACAGAAGGCCTGTCCCTGAATGCTGCTGAGCACTGGTAGTTCTCAGTGACTTAGTGGCAGTTGCCAGCATGCAGTAGTAATTCTTAGGATCGGGGCAAAACTTTCTCCATTGCTCTCCTTTCCAGGGCTAATGAAGACAGACTTTTTTTTTCTGGACGACAAAGGGTTTTAACCCATCCATCATTCTTGGCTCCTGGGAGTGGAATTGCAGTTTCCATCAGCAGTTTCTAATTTTGACTGCAGCATGATCCTTCTACAGGAAAGAGGCACTGTGTGAGAGCAGAGTGAGCCATGGACCCATTCTCCTTGATGAAAGTTGAATTGCTATCAGGAAGGCATACAGTACAGGACTTTGTTTCTTTTAATCAAAAGAGATACTTGTGGGGCAGTAGTGCAGATTCTACCATATTTTCCCTCTTCTTCATTTTTCCCTTTTATTTGTAAAATATATATCATCTAATCTAGTAGTGTCTGAGCCTTAAAAGGGCAGATAATTAGGGTTATTAGTTGGTGATGCAAGAATTTCATAATTAGTAGAAATTTTTCAAAGCTGTAATTAATAGACTCATCATATGATAAACAGTAATAGGTGTAGAACTGGTCAAATAATCCATAAATTGCAAATTCTGGTCCCTTATGGCTCTGGGCAAACTCTCTTTGTTCTACTTTGGTAAAACTTGTCTAGAGTGACATCCAAGATCAGTGTAAGTCGCTGAAGACATTGGGTGAAATACTGGACCCACGGAAGTCAATAGAAATTTAGTTTTTGAGTTGCATGGGGCTGGGCTTTCACCATTTGTCTTCAGTGGAGCTATGCTAATTTACACCAGCTGAGGATCTAGCTTAGTAGTGGGTACTGAGATTCACTGATGTTCTGTCTACCACCCTGTTGTTGGGCAGTAAAATTCTTCACCCTTGCACATGAGAAATGTGGAGTCCTTTGCTATTTACAGATCCAAACCAATTTTTTTTTTAAAGACTAGATCCTTCAGTTTAGCTCTTGGGCCCATTATTGTTTACATACGACTACTGTGGAGCTCTCAGAAGTGCTGACGTAAGGATACCTATTGTGACAAAGTTCCTCCTCTATCTTGGTGGGTCCTGCGCTTATTGGCGGATTTTCTTGCCTCAGAGATTCACCATGTGGGTTGGGGAACAGCCCAGAGACCTTCCCCTCTGGAAGAACCCACAGTCCAGGTCAATTGGGAGGTTTGGGGGGAACCCGGGCCCGCCCTCTACTCTGGGTTCCAGCCCAGGGCCCTGTGGACTGCAGCTGTCTATAGTGCCTCCTGTAACAGCTGCATGACAGCTACAACTCCCTGGGCTACTTTCCCATGGCCTCCTCCAAACAACTTCCTTATTCTTACCACAGGACCTTCCTCCTGGTGTCTGATAATCCTTGTGCTCCTCAGTCCTCCAGCAGCACACCCTCTCACTCTCAGCTCCTTGCACCTCTTGCTTCCAGCTCCTCACACTCACACCACAAACTGAAGTGAGCTCCTTTTAAAACCCAGGTGCCTTGATTAGCCTGCCTTAATTGATTCTAGCAGCTTCTTCTTAATTGGCTCCAGGTGTCCTAATTAGCCTGCCTGCCTTAACTGGTTCTAGCAGGTTCCTGATTACTCTAGTGCAGCCCCTGCTCTGGTTACTCAGGGAACAGAAAACTACTCATCCAGTGACCAGTATATTTGCCCTCTACCAGACTCCTGTACCCCACTGGTCTGGGTCTGTCACATATCCCTCCCCCCTGCTCAACGCCAAGGGGTTGGGCAGTTTGGGACACCAGACAGTGCACACGTGACAAGCCATCGGCGTCACCATGACTGCTCCCTGCTCTGTGTTGCACACGGAACTGGAAAGGTTGGAGGGATAAGAACCATCTGGTCACCCTTGTGTTCTTCTCCTTGTTCCGCTGCATCCATTGAAGAGGGGCATGGTCGGTCACGATGACAAATCTGCGCCCAAGCAGGTAGTAGTGCAATGTTTCCATGGCCCATTTTACAGCGAGGCATTCTCTCTCCACCACTGCATATTTTTGTTCCCTTGGAAGGAGTTTCTGACTGAGGTATAGAATTGGGTGTTCCTCCTCCCCGACCATCTGTGATAGAACGGCCCCCAACCCTACTTCTGATGCATCCGTCTGCAGGATAAACTCCTTGGTGAAATCAGGGGCTATCAGTACGGGGTTATTGCAGAGGGCAGTCCGTAGGTCTGTGAATGCTTCCTCTGCTGCGTCAGACCATCTCACCAGATCAGGTCCACAGGCTTTAACCAGGTCTGTCAGGGGGCTTGCCCTTGTGGCAAAGTGGGGGATAAATCGTCGGTAATACCCCACCACACCTAGGAATGCCCGGACTTGTTTCTTGCGACTTGGTCGGGGCCAATTTTGGATGGCCTCTAACTTGTTCACTTGGGGTTTTACCAGACCTTTTCCCACAATGTAGCCAAGATATTTGGCCTCTGTAAACCCTACAGCGCACTTGGCAGGGTTTGCTGTAAGGCCAGCTCGCCTGAAGGTATCGAGGACTGCCTCCACCTTCTCCAGGTGGGTTTCCCAGTCTGGGGTATGAATGACCACATCGTCCAAGTAGGCAGCAGCATAACTGTTATGCGGGCGTAATATCTTGTCCATGAGGCCCTGGAAGGTAGCTGGGGCCCCATGTAGTCCAAAAGGGAGGACAGTATATTGAAAAAGACCCTCTGGTGTAGAGAACGCAGTCTTTTCCTTTGCGTCTTCTGCAAGGGGAATCTGCCAGTACCCCTTTGTCAAGTCTAGGGTAGTCAAGTACCGGGCATTACCCAGACAGTCCACTAGCTCATCTATGCGAGGTATGGGGTATGCGTCGAACTGGGATACTTTGTTTAGTCGCCGGAAGTCATTGCAAAATCTTGTGGTGCCATCAGGTTTGGGCACCAGCACGATTGGGCTGGACCACTGACTGTGGGATTCTTCGATGATCCCCAACTCCAGCATTTTTTTTACTTCTGCTTTTATTTCCTCCCTTTTTGCCTCTGGCACCCGTTAGGGCCTCATTGTTACTCTGGCCCCAGGGTTAGTGACGATGTGATGATATGTCTCGGTTGTTCGACCCGGTTTTGTCGAGAACACATCTTGGTTCCGAAAGATCATCTCAGACACCTCATTC
The DNA here is from genome assembly GCF_028017835.1 of Emys orbicularis. Taxonomy (NCBI): domain Eukaryota; kingdom Metazoa; phylum Chordata; order Testudines; family Emydidae; genus Emys; species Emys orbicularis. The sequence continues at coordinate 39,095,424 of NC_088688.1, read as the reverse complement.
TTCTGGTCAGGTGTTAAATCGGGAGACACTCTCACCTGTTTGGAAGGCTTGTTTTCCTGGGTTAGGTCTTTTTGGACCGTTGTGCATGCCTCTTGTGCATGCCAGGGTTTCAGAAGGTTAACGTGATAAATCTGTTGTTGTTTTCTGCGTCCTGGCTGCCACACCTTGTAGGTTACTTCCCCCACGGGTTCAACCACCTCATAGGGCCCCTGCCATTGGGCCAGAAGCTTGCTTTCTGCCGTGGGTACCAACACCATAACCTGATCCCCTGGTTGGAACTGTCGCACTTTTGCCTGGCGATTGTAATGGGTTCGCTGGGCCTCCTGTGCCTTCTCCAAATGTTCCCGTACAATAGGGGTAACCCGGGCTATCTGGTCTCGCATCTGTATTACATGCTCTATTATATTTCTCCCCTCATTGGGTTCCTCTTCCCAGATCTCTTTGGCGATATCTAGTATGCCACGGGGGTGATGCCCGTATAATAACTCGAAGGGGGAAAACCCAGTTGAGGCCTCTGGTACCTCCCGGATAGTGAACATAAGGTAGGGTAGTAGGGTGTCCCAATCCTTCCCTTCCTGACTTACCACCTTCCTTATCATAGCCTTGAGGGTTCGGTTAAACTTTTCTACCAACCCATTAGTCTGCGGATGGTAGACCGAAGTTCTCAGGGTATGTATATGGAGCAGCGTACAGAGGTCCTTCATTAGCTTCGACATAAATGGGGTTCCTTGGTCGGTTAATATCTTCTTCGGTAGCCCCATTCGGGCAAAGATCCCCACCAGCTCTTTGGCTATAGTTTTAGAGGCTGTGTTCCACAGGGGGACGGCTTCTGGGTAGCGAGTAGCATAGTCCAAAACAACAAGTATATATTGGTGGCCCCGAGCCGTCTTCTCCAGGAGTCCCACTAGGTCCATGGCTATTCGCTCAAAGGGGACCTCTATGATGGGAAGGGGTACTAAAGGTGCCCTCAAGTGGGGACGGGGACTGTGCAGCCGACACTCCGGGCAGGAGGCACAGTACCTCCGCACTTCTTCATGTACTCCGGGCCAGAAGAACCGCCGTAGGACTCGTGCCAGGGTCTTCTGTACCCCCAAATGTCCCCCAAAAAGATGACTATGAGCAAGACTTAATACAGCGTTCTGGTGTTTTTGAGGTACTAGGATCTGCTGTACCTGTACTGGTGCAACCTGGTATAAGAGATCCTTCTTCATTATGAAGTAGGGTCCTGGTCCCTGGGTTTTTCCTTCCACAGGGACCCCATCTATTTCAGTCACCTCCTTCCTAATGTTGTCTTACCTTGGGTCTTCTGCCTGGTCCCGTCCAAAATTTCCTCTCCCGGGGCTAATCTGCCCAAGATCTAGGGGCCCAGTCTCTGTTGCCTCTACTGGTTCAGAAGCATTAGGGTGGGGGTCAGACTCAGGTGTTTCTCCCTCCTGTGTGGCCTCCTTTTCAGCTGCGTGGGTCTGCCTACCTACAAGAGCGACCCTCTGGCTTTGGGTCAGTATTTGGGTTCCCAAGGCCTTAGCTGCCCTTCTTTCCCTTTTTGTCTTTCTACCCTGTCTGGGAGTGGAGAACAAATCTGGGGATATTTCAGAGAAGATTGGGGGTTGACAGTCTGCTGTGGATGCCTCATCAATTTTAGGGTCCCCATCTTTCTCCAATCCCCCTACTGGGAGTAAGTTTCCAAACCCTGGGAAGTCCCTCCCTATGAGCACCGGGTATGGGAGTTTAGGGACTACACCTGCTGCTACCTCAGTAGTGTTCCCTTGGATCTTGATTTTTACTGGGATGGTGGGGTAGTAACTAACTGTCCCATGGACACATGTTATCCCCGTACGTTTAGCCTGCAGCAGCTAACTACGCTTCACGAGCTTCCCTGAGATAAGCGTGATAGCACTCCCCGAATCAACCAGTGCCGTGGTCCCTACCCCATTTAGTTTCACTGGTCTGGTATACGTATGTGGGGTTAGTGAGACCCCCACAAGGTGGATTAGGGAGCATGGATCTGCCCAGTTCCCCAGGTTACACTGCATAGGCTCCTCAGCATTGGGACACTGTGAAGCTATGTGTCCCCACTCCCCGCAGGCATAACATCTGTATGGAGCCCTAGGCGTTCCCCGGTCTCTTGGTTTGGACAGTCTAACATCACGATCCTCTTCTCCCTCAGTGCTCCGACTCTTTGTGGCCTCTGATGGGCCTTCAGCCTCTCTCTTTTTCCACCTGGGCCCTCCTGGTGGCCCAGTCACCCAAACTTTAGGGCTTGGTGCTGCTAGTTTAACCAGGGGTGCCTCTTCCTTAACTGGTCGGGTCAGCTCCCTCGCTGTCCTTTGCCTCTCTACCAGGGCGACAACCTCATCATAGGTGGAGGGTTCGTTCTGGCTTACCCAGGCATGAAGGTCTGGTGGTAGTCCCCTCATGTATCGGTCGATGACCAGAACCGCTAGTATCTCTTCCGGACTCTGTGACTCTGTTTGCAACCACTTTCCTGTGAGATGGATGAGGTCATACCATTGGGACCGCGGGGTTTTGTCTTCCTGGTACCTCCAACTGTGATACTGCTGAGCCCGCACTGCTGTCGTTACCCCAGATCTGGCCAGGATCTCTGCTTTCAGCTGGGGGTAGTCTGCCGCAGCCTCTTCAGGCAGATCATGGTAGGCCTTCTGGGCCTCCCCACACAGGAATGGGGCAAGGATGCCAGACCACTGATCTCGAGGCCAGGCCACCCGTAGGACTGTCCTCTCAAAGGCCAGAAGGTATGCCTCTACATCATCCTCCCGTGTCATTTTCTGCAGCCAATGGCTGGCCCGTATGAGCCGCATCCCATCATGGCCGCGATTCAGCTCTGTAAGGGACTTTACCTGGTTTACCAGTTCCCGCAACATAGCTCGGTCTTGAGCAGCCTGGTCCATCAGCAGGCGATTAGTCTCTTGCTGCAGCCGCACTGCCTCCTGTTGGGCGGCTGCCTGGACACGGGTAGCCTCCTGCTGGACCGCCGTAGCTTGTATCAGTGCCCGCACTACGTCATCCATTGTGGTGAAAAAAAATAAACCCTCTCTTTTTTTGTTTTTTGTTGTTGTTGTTGTTGTTTTTTTAATCACCCTCCTTCTTCTGCCGCGCTGTGCACCCCAAGATCCCACCTCTGACACCAGTGTGACAAAGTTCCTCCTCTATCTTGGTGGGTCCTGCGCTTATTGGCGGATTTTCTTGCCTCAGAGATTTACCATGTGGGTTGGGGAACAGCCCAGAGACCTTCCCCTCTGGAAGAACCCACAGTCCAGGTCAATTGGGAGGTTTGGGGGGAACCCGGGCCCGCCCTCTACTCTGGGTTCCAGCCCAGGGCCCTGTGGACTGCAGCTGTCTATAGTGCCTCCTGTAACAGCTGCATGACAGCTACAACTCCCTGGGCTACTTCCCCATGGCCTCCTCCAAACACCTTCCTTATTCTCACCACAGGACCTTCCTCCTGGTGTCTGATAACGCTTGTGCTCCTCAGTCCTCCAGCAGCACACCCTCTCACTCTCAGCTCCTTGCGCCTCTTGCTCCCAGCTCCTCACACTCGCACCACAAACTGAAGTGAGCTCCTTTTTAAAACCCAGGTGCCCTGATTAGCCTGCCTTAATTGATTCTAGCAGCTTCTTCTTAATTGGCTCCAGGTGTCCTAATTAGCCTGCCTGCCTTAACTGGTTCTAGCAGGTTCCTGATTACTCTAGTGCAGCCCCTGCTCTGGTCACTCAGGGATCAGAAACCCTGTCTGACCTGGGACTAATAGATCACTCTCCTGTAGCCCTCTGGCCTGGAGGAAGGGAAGGAGGTAGGGGGCTGCTCCTCCTCTTTCTCTCCTACCTGCTTGCTGGCTGGCTGCTAGACCCACCCACACCCTTGGTTGCTGCTGCTCCAGCTACAGCCCCTTGGGGGGGGGGCCTGCTGGCCCACTCCCCAGAGGAGGGGAGGGAGAGACCCCAGCCATTGCTCCTGCTGCTGGGGATGCCACCATCATTGACCACCACCTGAGAAGGGTCCTTCCTGCTGGCCACCAGACTGCCACCTGGAGCTGCTGCGTTTGCTGCTGGGGAGCTGCTGGAGCCCTGAGGAGAAGAAGAGGACCATCTGCCAGTGGGGGAACGCGTAGGAATTCTACAGACCACCGTGGAGGGGGCCCTCCCGGACTGAGTAACTTTTGAACTGTGCTCTTGTGGTGGGGATCTAGACTGTGTTTGTGGGGACACAGGGGGTGTGGCGTGGAGCCTGCCCCCTGGTCCATCTGTGTCCCCCCCCCGATCCCCACCACCACCATCATCGTTGCCCCCTCCACCACCCCCACCGACTACTCACCATCTGCCTCGAGCTCCTGCCTCTGGGACTCAGCTGCTCACCTAGGCTTGCCATGCCCTGTTGCCACCATTGGGCCTGATACAGCAGCCAGCCTAAACTGCTTTTCCTTTTGTTACAAGCGCACGTAGGTGCACGTTCCCCCCCCTTTTGGACTGACCTCCTCCCCCCTGCAGCACGCCCCCAGCTTTACCCCTGCTGCCTACCCATTTGCCCCTTGCTACCTTTTGCCCCTCCCCCTTGCCCCAGCCCCTTGCTAGCTCCAGTTTGTTTGCCTGCCCCACCCTTTCCCTCTGCAGCCTTTGTCTGTTTGACCCGCCCCAGCCTCTAAAGCTAGCCCCGTGGTTCCTCTGCCCCATTTCCCGCTTGGTTGCTCCCTTCCCCCTGCGGTCCCCTTGCCCTGATTAGCCCCTCCCCTCGTGCGCCCATGTCCCCTCCCTTGCGCTTGTACCCCTCCCCGTTTTAGTTTGATTCTGTCTCACTGCACCCCCCAATGCTGTTCTATCCTCCCTTCCTTGGTGCAACAAGAGGAGCCGGAAACCTTCCCTGGGTCGGTGACTGACCCCTAGCCCTTGATAGCCCACCCCCATCCACCCCCTCCTTTTTCGGCGCCCTCCTCCCCTACCTACAGCCTAGCGGGGAGGAGTGGTCGACCTGCTTCCCCCTTCCCTACCCCCCCTCCAGTGTTTGCTCTCCCCCCATCCTCATTATGGCAGGGGACGAGGAGAGTGAGACCCCTCGGGCGGACCCTGCTGCCCCTCCTCCACCCGCCCCACCATCGTCCTCCCTAGCCTCTACCTCAACCGCCGCTGCCGAGCCACCTACTACCACCCCTGCTGGAGTGCCGGCAGCGGTGGGTAACGAGGTGACCTCCGCTGCTGCCACGTCCCTCGCCCCCTCTGACTCTGGGGGAGTCCCTCCAACCGGCAGGAAGGGCCAGGGCACAAAGAAGGGTAAAGGCCCCGCTAAAAAAGCCAGGCCCTCCATGGCAGGGGGTGCCCCCACTGCCACGGCCCCGCAACCGGCCGCGGCGTCCCTCCCTGCTGTTCCTTCCACCAGCTCTGTGGGTGTCCCTCCCTCGACCCCCAGGGCATACGCCCAGGTGGCGGCGGCCCCCCCGCCAGCCGCTACGTCATCTCCCCCATCCACCGCCTCTGCTACCATCTATAGCGGCCGGGGCCCCTTCCCCACCTTGACTAGGAAGCACGGCGTCCGTTGCCTCCTGGTACCCGCCTCGCCCCACGTGGAGACCTACGTGCGGGCGTTGGCAAGGGTGGTGGGGCCCACGGCCATTGTGGCGGCCTCCAAGATGTACGGAAAGGTCGTCTTCTTCCTAGCATCGGAGGCCGCCGCCCAGGAGGCAGTGGAGAAGGGCCTGGCGGTAGGGGGCGTGTACGTCCCCCTGGAGCCGCTAGAAGACCTGGGCGCCCGACTGGTCCTGACTTCTGTCCCTCCATTCCTTCCAAATGCCACCCTGTTACCCGCCCTCTCTACCCTGGGAAGGCCGATCTCTGTGGTCAGCCCTCTCCCATTGGGCTGCAAAGACCCCGCCCTCCGTCATGTCCTCTCATTCCGCCGGCAGGTACAGTTACAACTGCCGCCGGCGGCACGTGACGGAGCGGCGCTTGAGGGGTCCTTCTTGGTCCCCTACCAGGGGGCCCGCTACCGGGTGCATTATTCAATGGGGGAGGCCCGGTGCTACCTCTGCCGGGCGATGGGACACGTCCGGAGGGACTGCCCCTTGGCCCGGCACGGAGGGACATCCGAGACCCCCGAGCCCCGGCAGGGCGCCGGCCCCGTCATCGCCGGTGCCCCTAGCTACCCGGCGCCCGAAGCCGCCCCTCCTCCTTTCCGGCCCACCAAAGCTCCCGCTCGGGCCCAAGGGGTATCTCCCCCAGTGCGCCTAGACGAGCGGGAGGGCCACGCCTCTGCCTCCTGCGTTCTGGCAGGGCCTGTAGAGGAGGGTGAGGTAGGGATACCTCCGGGCATAGAAGAGGGCATGCCCCAGGGAGAATCCTCCCTCCTACATGTTACCCCACCATTACCTCCCCGAGTCCCTAAGCTTTCGTCCTTGCTCCCTGACCCAACACCTGTTAGCCAGCCCCCAGATGATGCCATGGAGGGCTGGTCCTTAGTACAGGGGAAGCGGGGCAAGCGGAAGGCTCGAGCTCCGCTCCTCCCATCTGATGCGGTAGCCCCCCGGAAGACCAGGAAGGGGGGCACCGATGCTGAGCCTTCCGCTTTGCCCCCGGGTGGGTTTTGTCCACCATTACCGGCTAGGGAAGACGTGGCAGCATCGGAGGAAAGCACTACCCCTCCTCCGGTGTCCCTTCCTATGGAAGCCCCTGATGGAGCCCCTCTCGCCCCCTTACAATCTGTAGCCCCTGTATGCACCAAGGCGAGCGTTGCTTTGGGTACAGACGGGGAGAGCCCTGGGGTGGTGGAAGGTGATCTCCCCTCCATTTATGAGGAGATCGAGGCCCTGGGTCTGACCCCGGTTACCCAGGGGGAGGACGACCCTCTGCCAGCGGGCCTCGATCTGAGCGACCTCGCCTCAGCCCCCCTTTCCCCATGTTCCGTCCCCTTACCCACTGCTTCCGCTCCCGCCTCCGAGGAGCCCCTGGACTCTTCCACCAACCCGGCTGCAGATGGCACCCCGCTAGCGGTCGCCGAGCCTCTTGAGGCGACGGCCAGTGCCATGCAACCGGGACCTGAGTCACAAGGGGACTCCCTCATGGCTGAGGGGCAGCCGACCTCCTTCCCGGGTGGGGGCCCCACCGTTGTTTCTCCACCTACAGATGCCGTGGCCTTACCATCTGCCTTGGAGCACGAGCCTGGCATCGCAGAGGGCCCACCTCCCTCCCCGCAAATTCCTGAGCCCATTTGCGGGGTGTTACCCCCCCCACCCAGTGGCCTGGCTGCTGGGACCCCCGATCCCAATATCACCCCTTCCCCTGTCCCTATTCCTGATTCCAGCCCTACCCTTGACACCGACCCTGTCCCTGTCCCCTCCACTTCCCGTGATGCTTTTGCCGCCCCTGGGGCTGTCTCCTTCCTTATCCCAGAGGATGACCCCCAAGGAGCGGCCTTTGTTTTTCCCTGTCCCGACCCACCAGGGGCTGCTAGTTTCCCTCCGCCGCCCCCCAGTGAGCCGGGATCTGAGGCAGGCCACGTGGCGTCGGCCCATCGGACGCCACGTCGAGGGTCTGCCCCCTGTTTGCCCGTCTCGGTGGGCCACGGGGCTGTGACAGGGGCCCCACTGGGGGAAAGCCTTAGATCAGTAACCCCACCCCCCCATACGCTGAGAGAGGAGCTACGGGAGTTCCTTGAGGACGTCCGTGGCTCCCGCAACAAGGTACAGCTTGCACTCCAGCGATGGGGGGATTTTCATCAGATCCTCCGGGCCGCGAGGGCCCTCATGGGGGAGGGTAAGAGGACCGGGAGGCAGGCCGCTGCGGCCTACCAACGGGTCCGCCTCTTCCGTGACTCCTTAATCGCCCACGGGGTAGGTCACGGATTGTTGCGCGGCCCGACGGAGGCCGTGAGCGTCTCTGCCGGCGAGGATCCCCCCCAGCCCTCCTCATGGCACCGATCATCTTTGCAACATTAAACACCCGGGGCTGTAGGATGGGTCTCCGCAGGAGCCAGGTGCTCTCCTTTCTTCGGGAGGGGGGGTACTCTGTGATTTTCCTGCAGGAGACCCATACGGATCCGGCCGCTGAAGCTAGCTGGCGGCTGGAGTGGGGGGACAGAGTCTATTTTAGCCACCTCACAGTTCGTACGGCTGGAGTGGCGACCCTGTTCTCCCCCGACCTACGGCCCGAGGTGCTGGGGGTCGCCGAGGCTGTGCCAGGCCGCCTGCTACACCTCCAGGTCCGCATGGAGGGGCTTGTGGTTAATCTCGTCAACGTTTACGCCCCGACATTGGGCCCGGAGAGGTTGTGTTTTTATCAGCAGGCGTCCGCCTTCCTCGGCACCTTGGATCCTCGCGAGTGCCTGGTCCTGGGCGGGGACTTTAACGCCACCCTTGAGGAACGGGACCGCTCGGGGACCGAGCAGCACCAGGCCGCCGCGGATGTCCTCCGGGAGATCGTCGAACATCACTCCCTGGTGGACGTCTGGCGCGACCACCACCCGGATGACGTTTCAACATTCACTTTTGTCCGGGTGGAGGTCCATCGGTCGTACCACTCCCGGTTGGACCGCATCTATATGTCACGCTTCCATCTTTCCCGGGCCCACTCCTCCAGCGTCCAGCCGGCCCCTTTTTCAGATCACCATCTAGCCACCGTGACAGCCTCTCTTTGCGCGGAGAGGCCGGGGCCGGCCTATTGGCATTTTAATAATAGCTTGTTGGAGGATGTGGGCTTTGTGGCGTCCTTCCGGGAGTTCTGGCTGGCCTGGCGAGGGCAGCGGCGTGCCTTTCCCTCGGCGCGGCGGTGGTGGGACCTGGGGAAGGTGCGCGCCCGGCTCTTCTGCCGTGACTACACCCGGGGCGCCAGCCGACGGAGGGATGCGACGATAGGGCAGTTGGAACGGGAGGTCTTAGAGCTGGAGAGGCGTCTGGCTGCCAGCTCCGGTGATCCATCCCTCTGCGGAGCGTGCCGGGAGAAGCGGGAAGAGCTCCGGACCCTCGAGGACCATCGGGCCCGAGGTGCCTTTGTTCGATCCCGCATCCGCCTCCTTCGGGAGATGGATCGCGGCTCCCGCTTCTTCTACGCCCTGGAGAAAAAGAGGGGGGCCAAGAAGCACGTCACCTGCCTTTTAGCAGAGGACGGCACCCCCCTCACGGATCCGGCGGAAATGTGCGGGAGGGCCAGGGCCTTCTACGCGGGCCTTTTCTCCCCGGATCCGACCGATCCTAACGCTTGCAGAATGCTCTGGGATGAACTCCCGACGGTCAGCGCGGGCGACCGAGACTGGCTGGAGCTACCTCTCACTCTGGCCGAGTTCTCGGAAGCCCTCCGTCGCATGCCCACCAATAAATCTCCAGGCATGGACGGGCTGACCGTGGAGTTCTACCGCGTGTTTTGGGATGTCCTCGGCCCAGACCTTGTCACCGTCTGGGCCGAGTCCTTGCAGGGCGGGGTCCTCCCTCTTTCGTGCAGGCGAGCCGTGCTCGCCTTATTGCCGAAGAAGGGGGACCTCCGCGATTTACGGAATTGGCGTCCCATCTCGCTCCTCAGCACGGACTATAAAATCGTAGCAAAGGCCATCTCGCTGCGGCTAGGGTCCGTGCTGGCGGACGTGATCCACCCAGACCAGACCTACACCGTCCCGGGCCGCACCATCTTCGACAACTTGTATCTGGTCCGGGACCTCTTGGAACTCGGGTGTAGGGATGGTCTGTCGTTCGCCCTCCTGTCCCTGGATCAGGAGAAGGCGTTCGACAGGGTGGACCACGGGTATCTCCTGGGCACTCTGCGAGCGTTTGGCTTCGGGCCCCAGTTTGTGAGTTTTCTCCAGGTGCTGTACGCCTCCGCAGAGTGTTTGGTCAGGCTCAACTGGACCCTGACCGAACCGGTCAGCTTCGGGCGAGGAGTACGTCAAGGGTGCCCCCTCTCGGGCCAGCTGTATGCTCTGGCGATCGAGCCCTTCCTCTGTCTCCTCCGTAGGAGGTTGGCAGGGTTGGTGCTGCGGGAGCCGGAGCTGCGGCTGGTCCTGTCGGCGTACGCCGACGACGTGCTCCTCGTGGTCCAGGACCCGGGCGACTTGGTGCGGGTGGAGGCTTGCCAGACCATCTATTCGGCGGCCTCCTCCGCCCGGGTCAACTGGGTCAAGAGCTCTGGCCTGGTGGTAGGGGACGGGTGGCAGGCGAGCTCCCTCCCACCCGCGCTTCAGGCCATCCGGTGGAGCGCGGGTCCGCTGCTCTATCTCGGCGTTTACCTTTCTGCCACACATCCGTCTCCGCCGGAGAACTGGCTAGGTTTAGAGGGCAGGGTGTCGGAGCGGCTCCGGAAATGGAAAGGACTGCTCCGGTGTCTCTCCCTTCGAGGGAGAGCACTGGTGCTCAATCAACTAGTCCTGTCCATGCTCTGGTACCGGCTCAACACCCTGGTCCCGGCCCCGGGCTTCCTGACCACCCTCCGGACGTTGATTCTGGAGTTCTTTTGGTCAGGACTGCACTGGGTCTCTGCGGGGGTTCTCCATCTACCCCTGGAGGAGGGAGGGCAGGGCCTGAAGTGTCTGCATGCTCAGGTCCACGTCTTCCGCCTCCAGGCCCTGCAGAGGCTCCTTTATGGTGCAGGTAGTCCGGCATGGAGCGTATTGGCGCACGCCTTCCTGCGCCGCTTCCGAGGGCTCCGATATGACCGGCAGCTCCTTTGTCTCCATCCGAGAGGTCTTCTGCGAGGCCTCTCCGAGCTGCCGGTCTTCTACCAGGACCTCCTCCGGACCTGGAAACTGTTTTCAGTGACCAGGTCCGTGGCGGCCACCGTGGGGGCAGATCTCCTCGCGGAGCCCCTGCTACACAACCCCCAGCTTCGTGTGCAGGTGGCGGAGTCCCCCATGGTGCGCCAGAGGTTGGTCCTAGCAGAAGTCACCAAAGTCGGAGACCTCCTGGACTACGACCGAGGAGACTGGCTGGATCCCCTGACGCTCGCTCAGCGCATGGGACTCTCCAGACCTCGTACTCCCCGGCGCGTGCTTCAGGAGGTGAGGGCCGCTTTGCCGCCCGCTGCTCGGGACTATCTCGACCGGGTCCTGCGAGAGGGCACGCCCCGCCCACCCTCCACTCCGAGCCCTCCAGACTTTTTCATTGGGCCCTTGCCCCGTGGACCCAACCAGCCCCCTCCCCGTCCATTCGCCATGAGCCGGCTGCACCATTTGCAGCCGGTTCTGTTCCGGACCGCGCCAAGGAAACATCTATACACGCTCGTGCTACATGTTCTTCATGTCCTCACCCTCGCGTCCCGCCCCGATACAAAGTGGCGGGACCTTCTGCCACCTCTGGAGGGTGAGGAGCCCCGGTGGGCCAGCCTTTATTCTGCTCTGATCCCGAAGCCCACCGGGGACATCAGTTGGCGGCTCCTTCACGGAGCCGTAAGCACGGGCGTGTACTTGGCGCGGTTTACCCCTATCCCAGACACCTGCCCCTTTTGCGGCGTGAGGGAGACCCTGGCGCATGTTTACCTAGAGTGCACCAGGCTGCAGCCCCTATTCCGGCTCCTCACAGATATTTTGTTAAGATTTTGGTTGCACTTTTCTCCACACCTTTTTATTTATGCACTCCCTATCCGTCGCCCCACAAAGTTGCGGGACCTCCTGGTCAACCTCCTTCTGGCCTTAGCAAAACTGGCCATCTATAAAACCAGAGTGAGGAGGTTGGCCGATGGAGTTTCCTGTGACTGTGGGGCGTATTTCAGGTCCTCCGTTCTTTCACGTATCCGGGCAGAGTTCCTCTGGGCGACGTCCACTGGCTCCCTTGACGCCTTCGAGGAGCAGTGGGCGCTGTCCGGGGTTCTCTGCTCGGTGTCCCCGTCTGGTTCGCTTCTTTTGACCCTTTGACCTCACTCCTGTCCCTGTTCTTTTATTAGTTGTCCCCCGTAATTTTTTGGTCTCCAGGTCCTGTGGACCCCCCCCTTAGCCTGGGGGGGATCCTTTAGCAGTGGGCGGGCTTCGCCCGCCCACTTCCTGGATCCCAATAGGTCTGGTTACTCAGGGAACAGAAAACTACTCATCCAGTGACCAGTATATTTGCCCTCTACCAGACTCCTGTACCCCACTGGTCTGGGTCTGTCACACTATGCAGAGTAAAGTGACTGATTGTAACAGTTAAGCATCATTTTTATTTCTTTTACAATTTTATTGTACTGTACTGTGTATAAAAGTTAACATACAACAAATTTAAAGTGGAACAGTCTTCAATTAAAATGTCTGTAATATGATGGCATTAGTTTGCTGTTGAATTATGATCTCACAATGGTTTTACTGGGCAAAGAAACTATTTGTGGCGTGGTGCACTTCAATTCAGGGCCTTTACCTTGCATATTCTGCCTGCTTTAAACTCCTCCTGACTTCAGTGTGTGTTTTGGTTGTGCAAGGAATGCAGGTTAAGATTTCACAAAGAGTTTGATATTCAGACACAACTTCTACTACAGTTAATGGACTGAAATTCCATCTCTTTGCCACTAGGTGGTACCCACATAAAACATTACGTTTCTCTGGTAATTACATATACCCAGTAGAACATTGTATTGCATTTTGCTACACTTATAGAAATGATTCCATCTGAATATGCCAAACCCCGGCGCATTCTGTATTTATGATAAAGACGCTGTTTTTTCCATGGCAAAAAAAGTTTGTCTTCTGGATAAATGAATAATGGAGTAGTTATTTCAGCTGTGTAAACAACCAAGGTCTTTCTTGATTTTGCTGTCTGAGAGTTGGAGGTGTCCAGCCCCACAAGGATTAGGCCGTCAGTAATTCTGATTGTGGAAGCCACGATCCATCAAGGTAGTTAAGAACATGCCTGACTTTAAACACTCATGTACTAAAGTTAGGCATGTGCTAAGTACCTTGATGAATCGGCATCATAGCGCCTATTCCTACTATTCTTGACGTCAATTGCAAAATATTAATTGACTTCAGTGGTGCATAATTGGGCTCAGAGTGCCCAGTCCCACAGTCTAATGAGAGTAAAACATTCATTGAATTCAGTACGAGTGGTTTCCTTTGTGGGGGGGCAGAACTGGGCCCACAGCATGGGTTAAATGTTACTGTTTTTCTATCTCCAACAGTATTTCTAACAGAGACTGACTGTTTAATCTAGTCTCTGAGGAAGCATGTAATCTGATAAATTAAAACGTCAGGAATAATTATAAAAAAAACTTGGGTATGTCCCAGCAGAATAAATATAGCTATTGAAAATTTAAAAAATAATTCCTTAATCACTAAGTAGTGAGCTGTACATCAAGTTGTTGTGTTAAAGGATGTAGAGTTATATTAGATCACACACGTACTCTCATCTCTTGGTACGCTGCATGTGTGTCACTGTGAGGGGATACTCTACTCACCCCAGGTATGGCGCCTCCTCCTGGCCATTCTGGGGAATAGCTCACCAGGTCAACACCTCTCCCCACAGTTGCAAGCCATCCCTCCACTTCTGTCTCTTTGTCTGCAGCCCCTCTCTTACTCCAGGAGCTGCTGCAGCCTCTTTATGACTCAGTCCTCCAGCTACCTCACTATCATGGCTTTCCCTTTCAGGGGGCAGTTGGGGGGTGGAAAGTCTCTTCTCCCAAACCGGCTCAGACAATCTTCCTATACAGTGCCCCACCAGGGCCACTTCCCCAATGGCCAGTTAGGGAACCAGGGCCCACCCTCTACTCTGGATTCTGGCTCAGGGACCCTCTAGCCAGCAGTGAAAGTTTGTTCCACCCTATACCTTGCTGCATTTCCCAGAGGCCTGTTCCCTTCCTTCTCTGGGTCTGCTAGCTTCACCACTCCCTCCTCCCAGGGAGCAACTGCAGCGTACACATTTCTGCAGCTTCCACACTCTTCCTGCTTTCCAGGGAGTGCCTGCAGCCTTTCCCAGCAGCCCCTTTTGGCAAGGTTCAACCACCTTACAGTCTCTCTCTGCCCCTCACCTTGGGATCCTTGTGATGCATAGTCCAGCAGTCTATTTCTGGCCTCCTTTATCAGGGAGGACCGTCATGCCTGCATTCTCCACCACTTGTAACAGGGTGCTCTACTTACTGCTACATGGCACCACCTCCTGGCAGTTCTGGGGACTAGATTGTAGAATTATGGAGAGCTGCACACCTTTCAAAGGAGAGGAAAACAAACTCCATTTGAGAAAAAACACATGGGTATCCAGAGGCTTTTTTTTAAATGAAAATGTTACTGAAATAATTGCTATGCAGCCACTTAACTGGCAGCAAGATGTCCTTCAGGGGCAAGCATCCATCCCTGCAGAGGAAGACTGCATGGTTATGCAGTTACATTGTGATGCATGAGCAGGGATTAAAGTAGGTCAAAATAAGAGGGGGAGCTCACCAATTCTGGTGCTTGTCATCACAGGTCTTGATGTTGATGTGTCTGTGTATTCGGTGATGCCATGTGGCCTAGTCTTGTGATGATGGGACACAGCCAAGGGAAGAGAACTGGGGCAAAAGAAGAAAAGTATCTAGTGCAATGAGTTCCTGTCCACAAGTAGACCCATAGCCAGCCCAAAACAGTGTGGGTTGTACACATGGTGTAGAGTTTTGTGGGGATACATTCCTGATGATCCACATCTCAATTCTATGAGGATGGAGACTTTGACCAGAGTGGATGATATGTAAAAAACAAAAAAGGATGGGGTGGGGGGTTTCTTTGTGAGTTGCCTAGATGGCCCTCACACCTCTGGCCATTTAGTCTATCTTTTTCTTGTTGGCCATTTCAAATGTCTATTTAAGGAACTTATAGGGCTCCCAATACCATTGTATCTGAGAACCTCACAATCTTTAATGTATTGAGCCTCACAACTGCCCCGTGAAGCAGGGAATTATTATTATCCCTATTTTACAGATGGGGAATGGAGGCACAGAGAAGCTAAATGACTTGTCCAAAGTCACATACAAAGTATATGGCCAAACAGGGAATTAAACCCAGGTCTCCAAAGTCCCAGGCTAGCCACTGGAGCTTCTTTCCTCTCACTGCATGTGTGAGTGTATGGTGGGGGGAAGGAGGTCTTTTTTCCCCTGGCACTAGCCCTGCCTGCCTTCTACATGTTTTATGGTCAAGACCCTAAACCATGTCTTCTCAGAATACTGTACTCTTTGTTTGTAAAATTGGATATAATGAAATGCATAAGTGTTTTGAACCTGAATTTTAAATTAGATCTATATATATTGCATTAGCAAAATGTACAGCTATAATACAATGCGATGAGTTACAGTCTTTTCCATTGTTAATAAAGTCTTAATTGTTATACTAAAATTTGTCTGACGCAGGGCTAAAATATAATTTATATATATAAAAATGCAGGATGATGCCAGTTAATTCAATGTCATTCAATAATATATTTCATACCAAAGCATCATAATATATTAAGCCCTAGACATTTACAGGGAATTGACTTCAATCCTTTGGTGGTTGAAAATAGCTTCACTGGGATTAATGGCTTAAAGTTAATTGTTTTTGCTAATGTTTTATTTGAAATGTACTGCTCAGAGAAGGTAATGTGACATTTTACTCACTAGGGATAGTCAGCCAAATTCACTGCTGAAATAGCCAGGTGAAACCTCATTGACTTCATTAGAGCTGCACCTGTTTACATCAGCAGTGAATTTGGTATTTTGCCCTTTTAGGAAAAGGGGAAAACGTAAAGGTTGGAGCTCAGAAATCTGGAGGTGGAGCACAGAGTACAAGGGATAGGATAAATGCCAGAAGCAGAGATGCACAAGATTGAGCTAACACATTTAGACACTGTGGTGATAGATAGATAGATCAGTGTAAGCTGCTTTTTGTCCTTTCCAGGACGAGTTCTAGTTTTAAATCTTGCTGTGTAAATAGTGTGAAATTAATCAGGACAGTTAATAACCTCTTAAAAGAAATAATCAAGTAATAGTTTATAGAACCAAGGAAAACTCTGAAAAAGGAGCCAGAAAAATATTTCGGGTGGACAACCCTGAGCTGAGAGGCTGTTGTATTTGGAACTGCACTCTAAATCTGAAGGCCTGTTAAAGGCCAGAGTAGACAATGGAAAACTGGAGTGGCCAGGTAATGAACTACTCCTCTTCTTGAAGCCAAAGGGCTTGACCCTGCAAGGAGCTAAGCATTCTTGTGGAGTGCTGAGCAACCTGAAGCCCCAGTGAATTCAATGGGAGTTCAGGGGGGAAGAGGAGGGGTCATTATCTTGCAGGATGGAGCCCTATAGGTCCTTTGGCTTTAATCGAAATTTTGCTTGTGGCATGCCTGCAGGATTGCGCCTTTCATGGGTGTACTTGCTTTGTATTGTTTAATTTGATTTTACAGCGTATAGTTGCTTGAGAGAATCCAGATATGCAAATGGATTTTCTGAAGCTGAAAAAACACGGTATATGTGTAGAGCAAGACTGTTTCCAGCTAAAAAATGTCATCCTTATAAATCGTAATTACCAATAGTTACAAATACATTTTAAACATTTTTTTTAAACCTAAGGGTTGTTAGGTTAAGAAAGAAAGACACTGCGTGAACCTTTGTGAAAGTGGCCATCTTTTATAAAATGGTTTTAAAAGTTTGTAAATGATAAAAAAATATTTAGTGTCATGCAAAAGTTGCAATATGATGTGACACATCAATATAGCCTACCTTCATTGTGTGAAGGAACGCACAGAAATTTGGCTATTAATACAGACTAATTTGTGTTAGAAATCCAGCTAAAAATCTCCTGAGATCAACCTGTCTCATGAGATTTCCTTTATTTCCTGGTTCCTGGCTACTTGGAAATACCAACAGAATAGACTTTCTTGGTGCATTTCAGTATTTCTTGGTTAAGTCCTAGCTAAAGCCAAGGGGCCTGATTCTGCATTGCTTTCAGCTTGTGCTGTTATTTACACCTGCAAAGTGGGTATAAAATGCTAGCATTCCGATTGGGTTTCTAGACCAACTAGAAATCACTAACCTGGTACCACATGCAGAATAGAACATACATTCCTTCTCTAAGATGCAAACTGAACCATTCTTCCATTACAATTGTGCCATACAAATTAATATTCCCATGCTATATTAACACTTAGAATATGTTTCATTCCCCTAAACAGTCCCCAGACATATAACAACTACAGCAGTTCATCTGAAGGACTCAGTATTAGGCTCTTTCAGTGCATGGAAAACTGACCTCTAAGAATTCTCTTGACAGACTAAGGTCAAAAGTGTATTTTGAAAAGTGCAGGAAGCCTATATTTTTCTAGAAGCCTGAAATAGTAACTTTCTAACATGTAAGCAGTACTGTCTGTACATGTTGTATTAATAATGGATTACTATGTGCCCTGTCTTACAAAAGTGAGCACTATTACTTCAGTATTATCGTCCTGTATGTGCACACCATTTTTATAAATGTAAAGAAATAATTACCAATAAGTTACCATATGATACTATATTAATACAAACTGAAACTGCTAGTGCAATAAGTCCTTTTCATCATAGATTTATAGTCCTTAATAATGATAGTCTTGATTCTGCTTGTACTAGAGTCAATGTGGTTTTAGCCACATCAGGTCCTATATAATTTATTTTACTAAAAGAAAAAAAATTGATTAGACTAATCCCAGAGGTTCAGCTTCCCATCTCGGATTGGCGAATGCATGAAAATGAGGTTCTTTAGACCTTCAAGAACAGAGTCATTCAATCTATCCATGCCAAGATTTGTGGAAGATCAACATCAATCAAGATCAGATCCTAAATCTGCCACGTTTTCTTGATAATCTAATGTAGCAACTGTAGGCCTTTTTGCCAGGGCCGGCGCTTCCACTAGGCGACCCTAGGTGGTCGCCTAGGGCGGCAGGATTTGGGGGGTGGCATTTTGCCGTCCTTGGCGGAAATTCGGCGGCGGGGGGTCCTTCTGCTCCGGGTCTTCAGCGGAAATTCAGCGGCGGGTCCTTCACTCGCTCCGGGACCTGCCGCCGAAGCGCCCCGAAGACACAGAGTGGAAGGACCCCCGCCGCCAAATGCTCAGAGGAGGAGCACTGCTGCCTAGGGCAGCAAAAACCCTGGCGCCGCTCCTGCTTTTTGCTAAATACTCACTGGTTTTGTTTGGTTTTGTTTGGCCTGGTCCACACTAACCCCCCACTTCGAACTAAGATACGCAACTTCAGCTACGTTATTAATGTAGCTGAAGTCGAAGTACCTTAGTTCGAACTTACCGCAGGTCCAGACGTGGCAGGCGGGCTCCCCCGTCGACTCCGCGTACTCCTCTTGCGGAGCAGGAGTACTGGCGTCGACGGCGAGCACTTCCGGGATCAATCCGGGATTGATTTATTGCGTCTAGACAAGACGCGATAAATCGATCCCAGAAGATCGATTGCTTACCGCCGGACCCGGAGGTAAGTATAGACGTACCCTTTGTGTGTTTGTTTGCATGCTCACAGTCACAAATGGGCTCATTTCTAGGCCTGACTCTATGAGGTACTGAGGCTCCTCAACTTCCGTTGAAGCAAATGACTATTGAAAGTGCTTAACAGTGCCCAGGAATCAACGAGCAGTTCACAGTTTTGTGCTTATATGCTTTATAATCTAAGTACTTAACATTTTGAATTTGGACAGCAGATACATTCGACTATTATGTTTATTTAAGGTGGCTACAAGCCCTTTAATTTAAAATTATGTGTTTCAATTCAGTACTTAAACACAAAAGTCTAACCCGTATATATATATATCCCCTCTGAATAGAAATGAGTAGATTACGTTTAACACATTATATGGCCCAGATCACACATTCCTGTGGCAAAATCTATACAGAGGAACCTTGAGGGCAGGAGAACTCAGTAAGGTTCTTCTGATGGGGTTTCCTCTGAATTCTTCTCCTGAGTGAGATTGGTTAGATGAAAGTAACAAGGTGTTTGACCTTGAGCCAATTGGATCTCCAGAAGGAAGATCAGTGTAGATCTCATGGGATCCACTGGAGGCCAGGACCATCCATAGGGAGACCCTGTGCCTCTGTGAAGCCTCTTATGCCCTGTGGCTTTTCCCTCTGTTCCTTGTCAGCATGAATCCAGTGGAGATAGCTTAAAAGATCCTCTCCTCTGAGCAGTGGCCATTGTAGCAGTGTTGCCAACCTTCCCGGTTTCATTACAGGTCTCGTGATATCTGAGGTCTTTCTCAAAGCCATAGCTCTGGAACTCATGTGATTAGGTAAGAATCTCAGCTTTCATCTGAAGAAAAGATAAGTTTCTAGCCTTCATGGTGGTGGAGAAAAACTTGAAAATGTGACTCATGTGTATTCTAAAGGCTCAGAAACAAGAAGACAAATTAGACCCAAATTTAGCATAAAAAACTAAACAACAACACCTCCCCCATGATTTTTAATCCATGATTTTGAGGCCTGACTCATAATTTTTGAATGCTTGGGGTTGGCAATACTGTAGCCCTATTCCTCACCTTTAAATGGAGTTTCACTGCATGGAGGGGATGGCTCCGAGCCATTATAGCCTTAGGACTGGAGGGTTGTAATCATAGAATATCAGGGTTGGAAGGGACCTCAGGAGATCATCTAGTCCAACCCCCTGCTTAAAGCAGGACAAATCCCCAGACAGTTTTTTTTTTTTTAAACCCCAGTTCCCTAAATGCCCCCCTCAGGGATTGAACTCACAACCCTGGGTTTAGCAGGCCAATGCTCATCTTTGCTTCATTCCTTCCCTGCCCATCTCCTCCCCACTAATGGATCCATGGCCCCCGAAGAGTTGGGACAAGGGGGAAGAAAGGTGCTGTATAATGGCAGTGACTGAATGCCCCTTCCATGGGTCAGAGGTTGCTCCACACACACACAGCATCCCCCATGCATGAATCCTAACTACCACACGACTGACCCTACATAGTGTACTGTACATGACCTGGGAATTAAAGATGTACTTTAGTTCAGAAATACTAATGCCAACTCGATGGGCTATGAATGTAATTTCAGGAGTCAGTAAATGGCATGGTTTCCAATTCATGGGCATTTCTGCTGTTAATTATGTATTTGAAAACACATTTTTGAAAGATTAGGCAATTCATTAAGATAAAATTCATATACTCAAAGTATCCTCTTTTAGTGTATAATATATCTTGGAGGGGGAGGAGAAGAGGCATTTTGTACAAAATAATTAGATTGAGAGGCACTGTCTGAGTGGAAAGTAATTTTTGTATATAATAAAAAACACTCCTAAATTGAATAGCTTGCCATTTAGTTTGGTTGTGCTGCCATTCATATATCATCATGATGACCTCCGTAAATGCCTGACAGTATAACATACAATCAGGGGCAATGTATTATTTTAGAGTGTACATTCATTTTTATGGAGTGATCACTGTGTTTACATTTTCAGAATACTCTGAACATTGTTGCAATATAGATTACCTTCAGTCACATGCGCAACATGATGTGGCAGTGAGATATAGCTATTTTCTCCAGTCAGAAATGCCATTTCCTGATTTACATGATACATAGATATTTTATAGACTGGCAGAGCATTGAAACTTTTATGAACTGAGGAAATCTGCAAATGAATTACTGTGTGCTGTGCTATCCAAGGAACATATGCTATTGGCCAGATTCTAACCTGAGATATGATGCATATCTAGTCTTATAAAAGCAAAGTATCAGTGTACTTGAGATACATTGTGCTATGCATTTCACAACTGAATTAAGACTTTAACTTCATACATCTATCTAAGTATTTTACATAAAGCAAACAATCTTAGCATAGAAGTAATCAGATACCTTAATTATAGATGGCATTTGACCACTGAATTTGAACTATTGTGAACCTTATATACTAGGGTCAAACTTTATTTAACTGGGAAGTATGTAATATATTGATGTAAATCAAGAATAACTCAGCTCAAGGCAATGGAGTCCACTAGTATAAAACTAGTCAGGCTTCATATCTGAACAAGTGACTGATTCTGTCTTGTAGACCCAAAAGGATCTATTAGGACTACAAACAATAGTTCTCCCTTATTTTTAATTTAACATGGCTTTTTCAGTGCTTCCAAAATATATCCTGGTGGAATGGCAGGGTAGATATAAAAAATGTTCAGGCAATCCAAGAAGCCTGTTTATAAATTAAACTGTTTACATTATCTAAACTGAACTGAGACATCAGTGGGAATGGGGATTAAAAACTGAAGGGGAGATGGTGAGAGAAGAACATTTCTGGTAGATCACAGAAAGCTCTTGTTGATGTTTCTCACAGCCATCTGACAGGGGCATTTCTTTTAGTGAGCTCCCTTTATGGCTGTAGAGGGTTTTTAATGAAGTTTTAACTATTCTGGGCATTAGGAGAGCCTCCGAGGAAGTCAATGAAAAATGGAACCCATTGAAATAAAATGTATTGATATTGCTCATTTACCAGAAATATTGTTGAGGTGAAGTTAAGGTTTCTACTGCCCAATCATGCCTTCTGCTCTGTGTGCCCATTCAGAACCTAGCAGTTCAAAACTGCAAACTCAAATATTAGGAAACCAGGAAATTCTCCGTGTGTCTCCACCCAAAGAATGTTAGCACCATGAGCGCAACTATCCACAAATTTACAAAAACTAGGAAATGCACACTAAAGGAGCTGTTTTCCATACAATACAACCACATGACCTTCACTTTGCCCCCTTTGGGGTGGCAGCAGACTTGGAACACCACAGTAACTTTGGCTCTCCTTAACTCAAACTGTCATTGTCTCCTTGACCACCACAAGTCCAAATCACTACCCCTATTCACAGAGTCCAACCTTACCCTCAATGTGGCTTGTGGAACAGCATTGATACTAGGAGCAATTATCACTGGTTAGGAGCGAGAGCACGGGACACAGTGAGCTGCTACTCCTTGTTTCCAGCTGCACAGTTCCAGTCACAGAGGCTAACGATGCAATACAGAAGCTAACAAAGAGATTTCTTAAAATTATTTTCTTCTGATTCAGGTGAAGATATTCGCCATTGTCCAGAGAACGATACATGGTGTTGACATTCCCATGGGGACAGAGTTAGGTTTGTTTCTTCCTGCATCCTGGCCAGCTAAGGTAGCAGCAGGAGGAGCAGGCCTAGATGCTGGGCTCCTTACTACTCCTTACCTGCCAGCTCCCCTTCTCCTCCTGACACCTCCATGCTCTCCTTAAAGTTTGGAGGGGGAAAGGAGAGGGGAGCTGCTAGCTGATGGAGTACTTGCCTTCCCATAATAATAGCTGATGCTGAAAATTATTTCCAGTCTATTCATTTTCAAAGAACAAACAAATCTAAGACCTTTATTAGTTCCAATATGTTTTAGTGGGGCATGAAGCCACAGCTGGGTTTGAAGGGTAGGACAGAAAAAAGCCCTTCTTGCTCCCTCTCTCTAGTAAGGGCCTGACCCTGTGACACTCCAAGCATCTCTTACAAGTTGCTCTGCACCCTCAACTCCCATTAGGTCAGATCCTGCAAATCTCTACTCTCAGGAGGAGTCTGATTAAAGTCAAGTGAAGGATTGGGCCCATTCATATCAGTGGCAATTGAGGGTACTCAGGCCTTTACAGGAGCCAGCCTTCATTGTTAGATCACTGTAAATACTACATTGCTGTTAGGCATTCTGCATGCTGATTAAACACCTATACAAGCTGTGTCTTCTAAGAGGCTCCTTTGGGAGTGCAGACTAAATGGAAGCTCTAATAACCACATTCATCCTAGCATGAGAGAAGCTGTCACAGTGATGTTTATCTGTTGATTGTCACTTAGAGATGGAAGTCCTGTCTAGCAAAATGAGATTTGAAGAGGCATTATTATTTCTTTATTTATGACATATTATTTATTGGTATCAGACTCCATCCCACTTTGCGCTCTATTCAGGGCCAGCCCAGAACATTTTGGCACCTGAGGCAGGGAGCTTAAATGACACCCCTATGCCCCCTCGCTTGGGCCAAAGCTTTGAAAGGTCTCAATTCTGCCTTCTTCCTGTTCGACTCCTCTCATGGTACTGCTCTGCTACCTACCCCAGTAAAGGAGAACTAACAACTTAAAATGCCTTGTTCAAAAATTTTAAGTGATACTTAACTTTCAAATGCCTGAACAGCAAATGTAACTTTTCTTGTCTGCATAGTAAACACTAGCATTTTTATCTGTTTGAATAATCAAAGTGGTGCTTTCCGTGCCTTCTTGGTTGCAAAGATTTGAACTGCTTCCTGAAGGTCCACAGTCTGGGCCAGCTCATGCTCTATTGAGATGGTTGCAAGGTCGACCAGCCTCTCCTGTGTCATTGTGGAGCATAGATGTGTTTTTATTAACTTCAGCTTGGAGAAGCTGCGTTCTCCACTGGCAACGGTTACAGGAAGTATTAGAAATACGTGCAGAGCAACAAAAGCATTTGGAAAGAAGGTGGTCATCTTATTTGTGCACATATATTCCAGAACAGCCTTTGGAGTTGATCCTGCTGAAATGTATTTTGAAAGGGCTTTCAGTTCACACCTAAATCACTCGCATCAATATTGCGCATGTCATCATGTGTCAACACTGTCTCTAGTGCCCTACATTGCTGGTGTAGGTCTTCTTCAGGTATAGTGAGGAGTTTTGGAATATCATACAACATCCCAAATATACTGCTGTGTTCCTTGAGCTGCATGAAACATTCTTCAACTGACTGTATTGCACAATCTAGCACCTGGTTAAAGAATTGAACTTTGAATTGTTGTTTGGGGTCTCTTATGGGATTATACCATGCCTCGTAATCAAAATGTCTTCTTCGGTGACTCTTGTATTCTTGAATGGGTGGGAAAATAGCTTCAGTATGAAGTTCCTCTGCCAACTTCTGTGCACTCTTCAGAACATTTTGAAATCCCTCATCTGACCGGTAAGACTGTAGGTATGACTCTGCTTTGTCCAGTTGTTCCATTGCTCCAGATATATCAAGGTCAACACCTTGGAGTCTCTTGCTTACAACATTTATTTCAAACAGTATGTCATGCCACAACACTAAGCCACACAGAAATGCGAAGTTATGTATGTTTCTGCTGATTCCATTTCCCTCTGCCACTGTTCTCCCACGAACAGTTCCTGTCATAGTATTTGGATGCACATTAAAATTTGGATGCACATCAAACTTTCGGAAAAGTTTCCTCTCCAGCTGATGCACAGATCTTCATGTTTGATGGTGCCTATGGCACTCCTGTATTCTACAAGGTATGGTTTTTCTGGAAAGAAAAAGATCCTTTTCACTCATATTAACAGCCTACCAGTCATCTGTTGGTGTGATTAATTCCTTGAGCATCGCAATTTACATATATTTTAATTGTCTAGAAGCTTAGCTACTAATCTTTTCTATGATTTATTTTAGTATTCCAAACCCAAGTCTACCATGGTCAGCAATGGAGTTTTGAGGATACACATCTTGTAACTTCCATTCATCAATTTATAACAGCAACAATATACTTAAAATTGCTTCTGTAGCAACCCTGGAGAGTAAAGTAGGAAAATCAGTTGTTCCCTACAGGTTAATATCTGTTTTCCTCCAATCAGAATGCAGTTCATTATTCATTAGGTTGGCTGCTTATATTATTTAACTTAATATTAATTATAAATTATTTAATTTCTAGAGTCTTATGGTATTCAATATGATTGAAACAATTATTCCTGAGCACAATCATCCAAATAACAGTACATGATTTTACTAAATCCCAAGCCAGTAGTTTAATCTCAGTTATCTGCTCCTGTTCATAAACTTCTCACACTGAGTTTTTGAGGGTTATAACATCACTGAAACGGTTTGCTTGAAATGCACCCTTGGATTCAATAGGAGAAAATGTATTATTCTATATTTAATGAGAAGAAAATGCCAATTACAAAAGAACGTGTGAAATCATAAAATACACTGATGTAGAAACGTTGTATGGACTTCAATTTTTATTTATTTATTTGTTTGTTTATTGCTGCCAAGCCTGACTTGCCATGGGCCACGGAAGCTTGGATTTTGTTTTCATCTTGCAAAATGGCGTCCTTTTGGATTTTGATTTATAAAATAAAACCCAGGGACGGGTCAGTTTTATCTGAACCACAAAAGGTTGGGACTATCCCGATTAAAGGATTCAGTATCCCCTTTCTATCGCTGTAATGGGTAAACAGGTGTGGTTTTGGTTTTACAAAATCTTGTCACTTACGTATGGATTTTGCAAAACCAAAAAGAGTAGTGGATCAAGTCTGAGCTCTGTTTTCTGTGAACCGGGCGTGAAAGGGTTTAAATAACCATTTCTGGGTTTGGTCCATTCTCCAGTTTTGAAATCAAATGCCTTATAGTTGATAGATAAGTCATCTAGATGATCATTACTTTCTGTGACAGGAGCTGAGTGCTCTTCCAAAGTAACTTTTCCCACAATGCTTTTTTTGGTTACGTCTTATATATTACCTGTGTAATAACATCCTAAAATGCCTCTGTACTGCATGCTAATATGATACAGCACATTAGAATAGCTCCAGTTTGTCTCATGGATGGGGAGGAAGAAAGATCCATCATTTCATTTCTCTTGCATAGTGTTACTTACTGGAGTTAGGAGAAGGGAATGGTGGTATGATAGTTGGTTATGCTGATTGCATTCTTGCACACTGATAAGTGTTAAGGGCAGATTTTGCCAATACCTACTAGTGAGGACAGTGGTCATGGTCTTTGTTCCCTCTGGGTCCCCCCTCCCCTGCAGCTGTCAGAGTACAAGTTTAATTCGTCTGAGCACAGCCATGTATACAGAACAATGTCAAGCGTATAGTTCCTGACAGAGAGTGAGTCTTAGTGATTGATGTCATCTACAATAAACAGAAGTAGGAACAAAGTGAAAGAAAGCCTAGACACTTGTGCATTGGCTCTGGGTAAGTAAATGTGAACCATGCAATGATTTGTTAGGGGGGACTTGCAGAAACCACAGAACTGAAGGGAGGGTTGGGATGGCTTCCAGGCCTCTGATGGAGTTACCTTCTCTATAAATGCTGCTGTATCACTCCTGCCAGAGATGACCTATTCCTGCCATTGGAATAGAGAAGACTGCTCCAAATGGCAGCAGTTTTTCCAAAACCATATGAGGGAGGAGGTCCATGACCCCTTCACAAGGTCTCGGCACCTCTCCCCCCCCACCGCACCAAAATCGAATTGTACAAATCAGACACTCTTTTACACTGTCAGTGTTCTCAGCATATTTTCCAGGTCAAAGTAAAAACACTTCCAGCAACCAGTACTTCATGATTTTGTTAAGGTTTGTTGCCTCCTGCCTTGGATCTCAGAAAACATTTGGGTTTATATGGGAAAGTGCATGTCTAGATGATCCACCACTTCCACCCTCTTCCTATTGGTAAGCACATCCACTGAAAGTGAGGCAGACATGCCTATGTATTCTGCTCCTGATTTGCAATAGTTCTTTGAAAATATAACTATTGTCACTGTCACTCTAATGTTCTTCACAAAATGATGTAGACAGATAAAATGTATTGCATGATGTTCTGGCCTGAACAAGAAACTCTGTACGGTGTAGAGTGTGACTAGAAAAGGCATCCACGAGACATCTGGGTCTAAAATATCTGCGTTAATCTTTCATTGCATGGAACAGATACAACCTGCTTGGAAGCCAGTCAGGGACACTTCAGAATATTGATCAGAATCCATATGCTCAAAGGACTGAAACTATGGAGGTAAGGAACATTTCCATTAGGGTTATTTCCCTAAAGTTTTAACTCCCTGGCACAGATCCTGGCATGTGATGTAGCCAATGTACACTGCATCCCTGGCAGACTCTGGACCTAAAGCCAGCCCTGGGAGACTCATTCCACTGCAGAGGGACACTCTGATGACAGAAAGCCAAGTAGTGTAATTATGTAGAGGCCATATCAAAGAAGGACTAGCCTAACGGGACCAGCAGTCATGTTAGGAAGCACTAAGTATCTGCAGGATCAGTCCCTTAATTAGGAATGCGAGAGGCCAGGACCAGACAGGAGAAATCAGGTAGAGTCCACTGATTACAATAATTCTTTAACTTAGTGGCACTAAAACTACATTCGTATGAACTATTAATTAGTCTTTAAATTAGAGTTTTGCTTTAGGGGGCCATATTTCCTCATAAGCCTAACCCTCACTGTTCCCATCTGTCACAGAATTAACTAGTCCCTTCTCCTTCCAGGCTCCTGACAGGAGCTTTGTCCCGCTAATCTGGTTGCACCAGCAAGGAGGACTTTGTCACTGTCCCCCTTCCTCCAGCTCACACTCCCATTAAGCTCCTTTATGGTCCTGCATTTTAAAGCTGCCGAGGTCACATTTTTATAGCCAAAGCCATTGGGCTGGTCACTAAGGGGTGCACTCAACACTACCCTCTCTCCTCCCTGCAGCATACGCAGCATGCGGTATTCAAAACCATCATTTTAATTTCTAGTCCTTCTTTGATATGGCCTCTACATAATTTCCATGCAGAATAATGTAGTACTTTCAGTTTGTTCCTTTGAGCAAAGCTTTATGAGAAAAAGAAGGGAATTGTAGGAGCTCTGCTTAATGTGACTTTTAGTAAAGTAGTCATAATGAGAGCCCTTTGGCTGTGCAGGAGCAGCAAAAAACAATAACCAATAACCTCCTGTCTCCTCCCCCCCCCCCCCCCACAAAACCCACTAACTTACAGGAGAAATACCATGTTCACAATTTAAAAAATACTGGGAAGACATGCTCAATAATGGTTTAATTTTCATGTCTGTAGTTATTAAATCTTGGTACCAATTAAAGTATCAAGGGATATTTTCTGATGACATCTATAGCTTCTTTAAAATTCAGGGATGGCGATGCAATTTACTGACTTACGCATGTCTGTATAGCAACCAGCAAACCTTCTCCGGAAGAAATTAAATTTCCCCCTGAAGCAGAGTGATTGCATAGATGACTTATTCAAATGTGTAGATAAATTACTTTGACATGTTGTGCAAGAAGGAACAGAGGCATATCAGTATTGAATAGATCTCGGAATCACAGGTAACTGCATTACCTGATGTACCTAGTACCAGAAAAATGTGGCTGAAAAAACTATTCAAAAATGACTGAATGGGCTTAAACTGAATGAGATCTTGCCACATTCGTAACACCGCATTACAGAAAAGTGACCCCCCCCCGAGCCTCCAGAAATAGGAGAGAGAGGAATGATGAAAATAGTCAAGAATAATAGCAATGAAAAAGCCTGTTAAATTGAATTGTGGACTTCCAAGCTCTCTACTGGGGCTCCTTCCCAATTCATTGTAGATCAGACAGACACAAATAGGAGAATTGACATTTAACCCAAGATTTTAAAAAAAGGGGTGCTTAAAGTTAAACTCCTAAATCCATACCAGTCTCTCAAATGAATGGCTGGGTTTTCAAATGTGCTGAACCCCCAGCTGCTTCTGTGGACTACAGTGGCAGTTGTGGACCTTCAGCATGTTACAGGAGGCACTCAGCACCATGCAGGATTAATCCTACAGGCTTGTGAAGCATTTTGTTAGCCCCCAAATTTCTCCAGGATGTACAACATAGATTTGAAACCTCCGGCTTCAGCTGGTGTTTGCATGACTTCTTTCCTACTTCAGTCTGAGTCAGGATATTTCTGCCCTTTATAGTTGATAGTAACCATTTCTGAGGGGCTTAGAGGCTATGCTGGAGACAGATTCAAGTGTGTATCTTACAGTAGGTATTTCTAGGAGTGATATCCACTTTATATTTACAAGAATTCTGGCATTTTTTAATCAAGTGTTGCCAGACCGTATGAGATCCAAGGACCATAGTCTAGTAACCTGTTTCCAACAGTGGCCAGTACCAGATGTTTCAGAGGAAGGTGTATGAACCCTGCAGCAGGCAGATTTGGGCTAATAAGCACCCACATAGGCCTCATTGTGATTGTCAATAGAGAGTGGCTTAATCCTGGAGCACA
Organism: Emys orbicularis; assembly: GCF_028017835.1. Taxonomy (NCBI): domain Eukaryota; kingdom Metazoa; phylum Chordata; order Testudines; family Emydidae; genus Emys; species Emys orbicularis. Next base: position 39,066,567 of record NC_088688.1, on the reverse strand, counting down.
AGGTTTAATATCCCTTCCAAAATGTTTGTTTGTTATTAATTATAGCAACGCGGGATAGTCATGGTATCCATATAAGTAGCCAATCCCTTTTTAAATATTGTAAGTTCATGGCCTTAGATGCATAAGCGTGGATTTTGGTGCATAGTTATAGTCATCCAAGTTTGCATATGTTGGCCTTACTGTTTTCTTAATGTACACTTCTTAGTACTGGTAGGACCTAGTGAAAGGCTGAGGCTTTTAGAACAGCAGCAATGGGCATTGGCAAACTTTAAAAATCTATAATGGTTTTGAATGCAGCAGGCAGTAAGAAGTTCATTTTAAAGCACCTATTTACTAATAAATGCCATTCACATCACTAAGTATTGTCAAGATTCAGTAAATTGTATAACCGAGTATGCCAGAGGTGTGGGAGTGATTCCTGTTCCAGTCTACTGCCAAATCCCACACCTTCACCTGAGCCCCACACCTTCTCTCCTTTACTTTGTGTAGCTACTGTATGTGGTAAATATTTGCAAACTGCATCTTTGGCAGTGGGGAAAGAGACAAACATCCAGATATTTGTTCTTGTTTGTCCAGACCACATGCAGGAGGAGAGACTGCCCATCCCCCTTTCTTTTCCATGTATCCTTTTATAATGGGAGAATGAAGAGAAGAGGGGGAAGGAGATGAAGTTGAAGAGAGAGCCTAGTTTGGATTAATGTAATGAAGTGATTAAATGTGCTCCACTGAAGGATACCATTTGTTTGCCATTTGCCACATCCCAGTTGTACATTTTCCTCTCCCTTATTCATTAATTGAAGATTAAAACAAAATCATCCAAGCATTGGTCTTGCTGTTCTAGCCACAAAACCATTGCCTTGCCTCACACATGACAAGCATCATCCTTTTTTTATGTGTCTATTTTCTGCCAGAATACTCTATGCAGTTGATACCCTTTAGACAAGCCGACAGAAAGGATGTTGGGTATGCTGCTCCTGCTCAGATGCCTTGGGACCATCTTATATCTATTATTTAATGTGCTACTGTGAGTATAGCCAGTTATGGTGGCACAACACACATAAAAACAAACCCTTTTGTAAATGCTTATAATGGCAAGCAATACAAACCTTCTCCAACCAAATATACACCCACCAACAAAGAAATTAGAAAGACAAATACTTTGGTTTAGAGCTACCCAGCAAAGGTTTGCCTAAAAACATGAGCCTTGGGCCATGTTATGAAGGCTAATAAGCTTAGGCTCTGATGGACCGCAAGAGGGAGGGAGTTCTAGGGTGAATCCAGGGGCTCTCCCCCAAGAGCACCCTTCCAGCAGTCCTCAAGAGGCTGATCCTTCTCCCTTGTGTAAAATTCAAAGAGTTACATTGATTAAATGAGAGCTGAGAGACATCCAAGAGAAATAAGAATGTCCAATAACCTCACCTTGTACGGAGATAAATGCAAAACCCAATATTAATTAATATTTTATGCTTCCCAACTTACATTACAGCTCTAATAGTTTCTATTTGAATATGCCTTAGCACATGATATATAATCTGATCTTGCACCTTAACAGGTTACAAGTCAAAACTGGATAAAAATGGTAGAGTTGTCAATAATAATGCAGAAAAGGCAGAAGTGTTCAGTAAATATTTCTGTTCCCATTTGGAAAAACTCAGCTGATGTATTCATATTACATGATGATAATGAAACATTCCCATTCCAACAATAACTCAGGAACGTTTTAAACATGCTACTAAGTATAGATATTTTAAAATCAGCATGTCCAGATAAATTATATCCAAGAGATTCAAAAGAGTGGGCCGAGGAGGTCACTGGACTATTAGTGTTGATTTTTAATAAGTCTTGGAACACTGGGAAAGTTCCAGAAGACTAGAAAAAAGCTAACTTTGGGCCAATATTTTAAAAGGGTAACCTGGACAGCCTGGGTAATTATAGGTGTGTCAGCCTGACATTGACCCTGACTAAAATAATAGAAGGGCTGACATGGGACTCAATTAATAAAGAATTAAAGGAGGGCAATATAATTAAGGCCAATCAATATGGGCTTGTGGAAAATAGATCCCTTTAAACAAACTTTATATCTTTTAAAAATGAGATTACAAGATTGGTTGATAAAGGTAAAAGTGTTGCTGGAATATGCCTAGACTTCTGTAAGGCATTTGACTTGGTACTGCATAATATTTTGATTAAGAAATAGAACAATAAACATGGCTTACATTAAATGGATTAAAAACTGGCTGACAAGTCTCAAAATGTTTTTTTATGTTGGGAGTAATCATCCAGCTGGTATGTTTCTAGAGAGTTCCTGCAGGGATCAATTCTTGACCCTATGCTAGTTAACATTTTTATCAATGATCTGAAAAAAAAAGATAAAATCAATAAAGTTTTCAGATGACAGAAAGATTGGGCAAGTGGTAAGTAATGAAGAGGACAGGTCATTGAGACAGAGCGACCTGGATTTCTTGGTAAGCTGGGTGCAAACAAACAATATTCATAACATGGCCAACTATAAATGTATACATCTAGGAATAAAGGATGTAGGCCATACTTACAGGATGGGGGATGCTATCCTGGGAAGCATTGACTCTGAAAAAGACTTGGGAGTCAGGGAGCTCCCATGCAATGCTGTGGTCGAAAGGTCTAATGTGATCCTTGGATGTATAAACACGTGAATATTGGGTAGGAGTAGGGAAGTTATATTACCCCTGTATTTGGCACTGGCTCAACTGCTGCTGAAATACTCTGTCCAGTTCTGGTGTCCACAATTCAAAAAGAATGTTGATAAATTGGAGAGGGTTCAGAGAAGAGCCACAAGAATGATTAATGCGTTAGAAAAAATGCCTTAGAGTGAAAGCCTCTGGGAGCTCAATCTATTTATCTTAACAAAGAGAATGTTAAAGGGTGACTTGATCACAGTCTATAAGTATCTACATGAGAAACAAAATTTTGATAACAGGTTCTTCAGTGTAGCAGATAAAGGTATAACCCTTACAATACAATGGCTGGAAGCTGAAGCTAGACAAATTCAGACTGCAGAAAAGGCATATCTTTTTTAAAAAGAGGGAAACTCTCTCACTGGCAATTTTTAAATCAAGACTGGATATTTTCTAAAATATATACTCTAGTTCAAACAAGAATCAGGGAAGTTCTGTGGCTTGTGTTATAAAGGAGATCAGACCAGATGATCCAAGTGGTCCCATCTGGCCTTGGGATCTATGAAACTAAGTTCTAAGAAGTGTATTGTGTGGGATTTTGGCTGAGATCTTAGCAATTGAGGGCCTGTCTGTGCAGATGTTAGGCATTTGTTTCATAAGAGTTTGTCCCTTTGTCCTTGGTCAAAATTTCCCTCCCCCCCCCCCCCCACACTGTTATGTAACATGCTAGGCAGTAGCTGCCACTCCACTACAGAGGTGGTTGCATTTTAGTGATGATGTGCTTTGTGATGTGTCCTTTGTGATGTTTTCATTTGAAAGGTGCTATATAAATGTAAACTGTTACTATTAGTATTATTGCGGTAGGTGTTAAGTTGACTGTTCCATAGATTGTGGTGGAAACTTTAAAATCATTCAAGATCTGAGTCAATCAGCACTCCCACATAAGAAAGGAGATGTAAAATGGCATCATGCACAGAGAATGCTAGATGGCTCTGTCAAGTGCCAGTGGTACAAACTCCCAGACACAATTCTCCCCAGGGGGAGAGGATGAGAGAAAAAATATGTGACAGTTGTAAGTCATGTTGCGTAAAGTACTACTAGAAGGTGCTCAGATACTTTGGTGATGAGCGCAGTATAGGAATCTATATAGAAGGAAATATTGGGCAATGCAGTGTGCAGTCACAGGGATGGGTTAAATGGCAGATTTTACTGTATTTAAAATAATCAGCCCAGATAAGTGAAAAGTCGATAAACGAGCTCAGTCTGCAAACTGCTTTGTAATAGCTGAGCTGTGGATAATTACAAGATTACCCTGGAGGCTGCTTCTTTACCCAGATGAGTTTGAAAAGGCAAAGCTTTGTGAAATGGCATGATGTCTCTTTCAGAGGTAAAGGAAACACGGCTATCCTGCTTCACTCATTACCTCTGTAGTTTGGTCAGGGAAGAGTCTGTGTATTTGTGGGAGGGGAAGGGGCAGGAAAGGGAGAAAGCAATGTCAAGTGCTCCCGAAGGTAATTGGGTGAATCAGACCATTAATGTTTCCAGTATCACAGTATTCAAAGTATAGATTAGAAAGACAGCTATAAATAAAATCATAATTTATTCATACCGAAAGAGCACATGGCAAGATAATTAAAATCTCCAAAGAGAGACTCTGAAAGTGTGATAAAAGGAAAAAGAAACCAGAAAAAATCCAAGAATGAGGTCTCAAGCAGTAGATGAAAAAGAATTTCATCTGTCATCATCAACTCATATTAACAATAAAACACCTCCCCTTCCTTCCCCTCCTCACTAAAAAGCAAATTAATTCTATTCCAAAATGTATTTTTGCTGAGTTCAGGTATTTCTTTGGTTTTCAGATTTCATTAGTTTTTCCTCCCATTATATCTTTCCTTCTGAGTTGTGGTTGCATGTAGCAGAGGAGACCCAAATGCAATTCTGTTACTGTTAATTCGTCCTCTATAATGATAATGAGGAATATCTGCTTGTCCCTCCACATACTCCTGGAGGGCAAGATCCCCAAGAAGGTCAGTAGAGTTTGCCAGGGGAGCATGGGGCACCCCAGGAAGGAATGTTAAGGCAAGCTTGTTCTCCATGGGGGGATGCAGTTCTCCACTACCTTCTAACATGGGGCTATGCCTGGTAGGCACAATTGAGTCCTAGAGTAGGAACTTAACAGCTCTCTTAGTTACAGCTCTCCAGCAAATTCTAGGGACAAAATATGAAGTCATTTGTATTGCTGTTAACAAGTAAGTGCAACTGGAATGACCTCACTCATATTAGTATTTAAGGTACAGGGCATTGACCCTGGGGAATATAAATGGGGCATTGACTTATAGTGTGGGTACTAAATGTGCTAGTTTTGCTAAAATGCTTCAATTGTCACACTCTTTATTATGGTTTTAAGCCATTTTAAGCGTTTGATACTGTTTTTCCTGCATCTGGCTTCTTAAGAAGCAGAATGAGCTTCTACCCTCTGTTCCAGAAGGGATGCTGTTTCAAGCTATCACTTGTCTTTCTCCCCCCCAGGAATGAACTCCGTTTCCGGGGTGAATATTTTTGTAACAAATTCTTCCATGCCTGAGATTCTTTCCAAAGAAGCTGCTGTTTCATTACCAAAGATGGATCCAAACCAGCCCCCTAGATCTGAACCATCCCCTACTATGGGTCCAGTTCAGATCTAGATCTGCTGGTCCCATATTATAATGGACCAAACCAAAAACATTGCCACTGAACACTCCTGAACTTTACATCTGGTGCCAGATCCCCATCTGATCTTGGGTCCCTCTCCAGTTACACAGGTCTCATCCAAATGATATTCAGTAAAGGGCCAGGAGCTAAACATGGGGAGACTTTCACAAGCCAGGCTTGCAAAGCACAGAGAAGAGAACTTGGTGCCTCACCTCAAATAAACTGAAAGCCTTATGTCTGCCTATGTGTGAATTCTTATTTTCCTAATTTTAAATGCTGATAGGGGTGTTAAGGTACGTCATTAGTTTTTTACAAGGGTAACTGAAAGAGCATATATGAGCTCACACCATCCTAGCCCTGAAACAATACAGTAAGCAGCATGGTCCAGATCCCATGAGAGAAAGGTAAGGAATCCACACCTGTGTCCAACCCAAGGAACCGCTGGAGGGCACTGTTGTTCCACACAAATATAGCTGCAGGAGCATTTATCTTTCTTTTTAAAAGGCTGTTTAGCTATGACAGGTAATTTGGCACATTTCTACTTGAAATGTGCCAAATGATTTGGCAGATATTTCACATACATCTGAAAATAAGAGCACCTGCTGCTGGCCTACGGGGAGGTTGGGAATTGGGAGTGGGGTGGGGGAAGGGATTTTATTAGTTGCTAATTAAAGGGCCTGTAACAAAATTCAAGAAGAGGATATATTAGGCAGATCTCATTTGAGGAAGGTTGGTGTACGTTTTCAAAGAAATGAAAAATGTAAACACATTTTTGAAATCAGTTTTTTTCAGAGCCCTGCATAGTTTCAGCAGTCTCAGGCAAATACATCACCTTGTGATGATAAGGTACATGATTGATCCAGTTGTGTCAATCAGAGCATGTGACTATATTTGCATGATTTAATGCAGTGAGGCTGACACTAGTGGATTTGATGAATCAGGGATGGGGATGGTTTCTGAAAACTGCACTTCACATTTCAGCAATATTTCTTTTCCTTTTTCAAATGGGTGTACTAATGTTGCTGCAAAAAAACCAACACTGAGGAGCGTATTCACGTCACTAAAAATGTGTCGTCAAAATGTGTAGAGGTTATAAGTACAGAGAAAGTTTTGTGAGTATTGAAATACTAGCCACAGCTAGGTACCCATTAATTTCCCAGGATTCATCATAGCGAGGCATGATTTTTCAGAAGAAAAGAGCTTCTGGAACACACTTGGAAAGACATCTCATTAGTTAACAGTAAAGTGAAACATATGACAAGTATAAATAAAAATATATGTATTGAAACCTCTTTTTCTCTATGTATGAGAGAGAGAGAGACAGAGGGAGAGAGAGAACCAGCGAGCTCATACATATATTCTTCTATATAAATAATTTATACAGACTGATGTTATGGGATATATTGGCACACTATAGTCCAATGGGCTGAAAAATCAATTAACAGTGAGACGTAAGTGTAGACAAGAGTCTAGTCTAAATGGGCTAGATTCACAAAGGGGATTGGGTCATTGCAATACCTAACTCGCAAGTGCCCTGCACTCAGTGGAATTCACAGCCCTCAGGTAGGTGCCCAGGCTCCCCCTGCATTGTGTCAGGAGAGTTAGGCATCTAAGCAAAGGATTCACAGAAACCAGCAAGCTGAGCACTAAGCTAGCCAGGACTGAAACGCAGAGGAAAGAGCCAGGGCTTGGGGCCCAAATCCACAAAGGCACCTAGCTCCAGCTGAAATTCATAGCTGTGACTCTCTCCTGGAGTTAAGAGTGAAGGCAGGTCAGCACTTTCTCATGAAAAACCAGAGACCACCATCCCATGACAGCCAATAGTCCCGTGGTTGGGGCGCCCACATGGGATGTGGAAGGACTACTTACAATTCTCTGCTTGAGTCAGAGCAGGGACTTGAACTCAGGTCTCCCACCCACCTACCTAAATGCCTTGAAACATCAGGCTACTGGGGTGCATCGCACTCATGCGCTGCTCTACTCTGGATGAATAATTAACTAGTCCTTGGACCAGCAAGCAAGTGAGAGGAAGAAAGGCAGACAAACAAGAGATTAGCTCTATAGCCCAGTGGTTAGGGGACTCACCTGAGAGACTCAGGGGCAAGTCCCTGCTTCTATAAATATTTTGTTATTTATACAAAGTGGAACAACTTCAACAGGAAAGACTGAAAACCTCAGCCTATAACACCCAGTTAGTGAGGGCACTCATCAGGAATTTTGTGAGACCTGGGTTCATGTCCCTGCTCCAAATCAGGCAGAGAAAGGATTTGAATTTAGGTCTCCTATATCCCAGCCAAGTGCCTTCACCACTGAGCTATTGCATAGACTGGGCCCTAAGCTGTCTTTTGTGCAGGTGAGGCATGCTTACAGTATGCTTACCAGATTGGACCCCACAGGCGAGATAGGTAGAGAACACCTACTTGGAGATTCCTGCCAGAGCTTAGGCAGGCGGTAGGGTGCCAAGAGCTTGACGGCATCAGGATGTATGTGCTTTTGCAAATGGCCATCAGCAGAAACATAAGCACATAGGGGAATTTACTGGCAAAAAATTAGGTGCCTGCGGGGTTAGGGAGCAGCCGAGTGGGGGTTTTGTGAATGCCAGTGATGCCTAAATGTTGGCCTTAGGCACACAAAGACGCAGTTAGGTGCCTTTGTGACTCTAGCCCATTCCCCCCAGAAAACTTAATCACAAATATTGAAAAGAATGGCTGGGTCAGTTCAGATCCAGTTCTGAATATGAATTAAATCAAAGTAGAGAGGTAGTGTTCGTTCCTTTCTGCCAGGCTACAAATCTGCATGGCAGGTACATGGCCAAAATTTTATTATGTTTTTCAAATATCTAAAACTTTCACAGGGTCCTTGGTTTGTATCTTCTGTTTAGTTCTCTCCCAGGGTGTCCATCTGGCTGGTTTCATAAATGGTTTGGAGAGAAAAATTATTCCTATCAGCTATCAGGGCAAGCTTTGATCATGATCAATGTATTTATTTTAACAATATTCAAGATTAGTTTTTTATTCAGTTTAATAAAAATCAGTAACAATGGGGCAAGGCATTCAGCAGGCCATGTAATATAAAAGAGAGCTTTTCTCAGGCTTGGTCTACACTAACCCCCCAAATCGAACTAAGGTACGCAACTTCAGCTACGTGAATAACGTAGCTGAAGTTCGAAGTACCTTAGTTCGATCTTACCTCGGTCCACATGCGGCAGGCAGGCTCCCCCGTCGACTCCGCGGTACTCCTCTCGCCGAGCAGGAGTACCGCAGTCGACGGCGAGCACTTCCGGGTTCGACTTATCGCGTCCAGACAAGACGCGATAAGTCGAACCCAGAAGTTCGATTGCCAGCCGCCGAACTAGCGGCTGGGTATAGACGTACCCTCAGTCTTCCTAAATTAGCTTTTCTGTGCCATATTCCTGGTCATTGAAGAGTAATCAAAAATACTCACTAAAAACAAAATAATATTAAGGTCTTAAAGTGTCAAATGCCCTTTATGTTTAGTACATCTTAAATCATGGAATCCTTATTTTTAGGGCTGTACATTGATTAATCGTGCTGTTAAACAATAATAGAATACCATTTATTTAAATATTTTTGGATGTTTTCTACATTTTCAAATATATTGATTTTAATTACAATACAGAATACGTGTACAGTGCTCACTTTATATTTATTTTTGATTACCAATATTTGCGCTGTAAAAAACAAAATGAATTCACCTAATACAAGTACTGTAGTGCAATCTCTTTATCATGAAAGTTGAACTTACAAACGTAGAATTATGTACAAAAAATAACTGCATTCAAAAATAAAACAATGTAAAACTTTAGAGCCTACAAGTCCACTCAGTCCTACTTCAGCCAATTGCTCAGACAAACAAGTTTGGTTGCAATTTGCAGGAGATAGTGCTGCCCGCTTCTTATTTACAATGTCACCTGAAAGTGAGAACAGGCATTCACATGGCATGGTTGTAGCTGGCGTCGCAAGATATTTACGTGCCAGATGCACTAAAGATTCATATGTCCCTTCATGCTTCAACTACCCTGATGATGGATTCTGCTTGATAACGATCCAAAGCAGATCAGACAGACACATGTTCAATTTCATCATTTGAGTCAGATGCCACCAGCAGAAGGTTGATTTTCTTTTTTGGTGGTTCGGGTTCTGTAGTTTCCGCATCTGAGTGTTGCTCTTTAAGACTTCTGAAAGCATGCTCCACACCTCGTCCCTCTCAGATTTTGGACGGCACTTCAGATTCTTAAACCTTGGGTTGAGTGCTGTAGCTATTTTTAGAAATCTCACATTTGTACCTTTTTTGTGTTTTGTCAAATCTACTGTGAAAGTGTTCTCAAAACGAACATGTGCTGGGTCATCATCCAAGACTGCTATAACATGAAATATATGGCAGAATGCGGGTAAAACAGAACAGGAGACATACAATTCTCCCCCAAGGAGTTCAGTCACAAATTTAATTAATGCATTATTTTTTTAACGAGCATCATCAGCGTGGAAGCATGTCCTCTGGAATGGTGGCCGAAGCATGAAGGGGCATAGGAATGGTTAGCATATCTTGCACATAAATACCTTGCAATGGTGGCTACAAAAGTGCCATGCAGACACCTGTTCTCACTTTCGGTGACATTGTAAATAAGAAGCAGGCAGCATTATCTTCTGTAAATGTAAACAAACTTGTTTGTCTTAGTGATTGGCTGAACAAAAAGTAGGACTGAGTGGACTTGTAGGCTCTAAAGTTTAACATTGTTTTGGTTTTGAGTGCAGTTATGTAACAAAAAAAAATCTACATTTGTAAGTTGCACTTTCACGATAAAGAGATTGCACTACAGTACTTGTATGAGGTGAATTGAAAAATACCATTTCTTTCATTTATCATTTTTACAGTGCAAATATTTGTAATAAAAAATAATAATATAAAGTGAGCACTGTACACTTTAGATTCTCTGTTGTAATAGAAATCAATATATTTGAAAATGTAGAAGAACATCCAAAAATATTTAATAAATTTCAATTGGTATTCTACTGTTTAACAGTGCAATTAATCACGATTAATTTTTTTAATCGCGATTAATTTTTTTGAGTTAATCGTGTGAGTTAACTGCGATTAATCGACAGGCCTACTTATTTTCAAATGAGTCATATAAACAAAAAGGCTGGATTCTGTTATGGTGTGTGGGTTTGCTTATAAACTAGTATGCCCTGCAAGCATTACTAAAATATAATTTATCCCATTTATGCTAAATAGACCATCTATTTAATCCAGTTTTACATGTAAACTATAGACCAGATACCATCTGACAGATGTAAATACTTACATTCACTCTCTGAAATATTCTATGGTATATGTATCAGTAGTTAGTCTGTATCCACAAAAACAACGAGGAGTCTGGTGGCACCTTAAAGACTAACAGATTTATTTGGACATAATGTGTACATTTGGGTATAATGTGTACATTAAAAGAAGAAACCTTGTAGTTGGGAGAGTGGATAAGGAGCTACATAATTGACATTTTATATATGGGAGGCTTGCCGAGTTGTTTCCATTCGGAGAAGAAATTGGTAATATGAGTCAGGTGTACGTTATGTTTCATGGCATACAACAGAGAAGTTAAAGGAAAACATAAAATACTCTTGTTAGAAGGTTGAAAAGTAACACTACTTTATTTCTTAGAATTCAAAATGATTTCCAAGAACCCCAAAACAGAGAAAGACAAAGCAGGCTGTTCCCTAAAACAGAGAGGCACAAATCATCCTACCTTACTGTAGGCTTGCTATCTAGAAAATTGACTCGGATGACCAAGATCACATGCCTACTCTTAGTGTCCGCTGGCCTGCGAGCAAGAGCAGCAAATCCTCACATGTAAAGTGATTGCTTGTCATTTTTAACACAGTTTCCACTACACCACAGTATATTATTGATGTAATCTTGTTTATTTACAAAAACTGCACAAAAGGACCTCTTTCCCTGAATACAGTGGGAACAAACAACAGCAGACAGTTCCTTGTTCAGAATTTCCCATGTCTTGCCACTCCAGCAAAATTTGTGGCCGAGAAGCTTTGTCCCTCTGCTTCCTCTCAGGGTCAGGTCCATAACTCCTTATGCTGGTTTTTTGTGCCTCCATCACACATGGCCTACAGTCAATCTCTCAGCTCCTGTATTTTCAATCAGGGAAATCCTTGATAATCCGTCGGAGTTAGTTCTGGTTTGCTATGCTGCAGCCTCTCGCCTTGAGAAATTACCCCCACTGTCTGCAGTTGATTTTACTACATGAAAGGGCTTATTGGCTCCTTCTGTTGAGCCCAAAAAAGTGCTTGACACACCCACTGGCTTTAACAAGGACTGTGATTGTCTCTGGATCCAAGACTCACCTGATGGCAGACATTAGCAGCTTTCAACATAACAGTTACCTTACCCTAAGTTACTCCAAGTCTTGTGGTTTCAGGCTGTACACATTCCTGTAATTGACACAGTTTGTCTATTACACGTACAGTTGTGCCTAGGATATTAGTTACTCTTGTAGAAAAAAAGTGAAAGGGAAACTTGTGAGGGTTCCTTCCATGAACAGAGAGGACAGGGAAGCTGTGTTTCAGGGGCTTAGAAGTGGAAATGCAATCTTTCATCCTAAGTCCTGGCTCACGCCAGAAGTGTTTTGAAGTTGTTACCATTTGAGGGCTGTTTGGCGGTCTAGTATATAAAATCAGCTCGTAGTCTCAATCCAGTTTCTTGTGGACCTATGACCATTTCATAGTTGGCATCCTTTGTGGTAGTCTACTATTCAGCTGACATGGTAAGAACCTTTTTGTCACTCACTTCTTGAGGTGGCCTCTCCAGGTAAGAGACAAGTTAACGTTGGTAGGATAGAGTGGAGAAGCTTCCACTGTTGCTGCCATTCTACATCTATCATGTGGTTAGGCAGAGAATTTATCCTGGGCTATCAAACCAGCACTTTTCACAATCACTAAGTTCACTTATAAAAAAGTAATGAAAAGAATAGGATTGTCCCTTTCATGTGGATTGCATGGCGATTGTCCCTTGGGGTTCTGTTACAAAGAGGAATAATGTTTCTAATGGGCATCATGTACCCTTTTACATTTATTTCAGATTGAAATTTCATCTGATTTCCATCCACCCTGCTGGAAAGATTTATAGGCCCAGATTCGCAGCTACACTGAGAGTAGAGGATATCAGGGAGCTAGCAATGATTTCCTGATTTTCAGGGTGGATCTGCATCATGCTGAGCCCTAGGATAGGTGAGGTCAATTTCAGTTTACTCTAACATATGCCACCTAGCTATAGTCCCTGAAAGGGCCATATGCCAGCTGGGCATAGCCAGAGCACACTGCACTCTGGCCATGCTCCTGCATTTTGGTGCTGGGGCTGCAGGGTGAGGTGGTGAAGGAGCTGGGTACAATGCCTTTGTGTCAGCTGAGAGCTCTGCAGAGCCAGCTGCTTTCTGACCCCTTCATGCTAGTGTCTTTTACTCACATACTTAAAATTAAGCACACACTTAAGTGCTTTGCTGGATCAGGCTCTTTTATGATTTGTGTAGCTGGGCAAATGCTTCAAATGAGCAAACATTTGTTCACCTACATTTTGCATATTCGTTGTGATGCAATTTGCAACCCTTTTTGTTTGTTTCCTACAAACATTCAGACAAAGGAAACTTTTGGGTAACATGAGTGAAAAGTCTCTAGGAAATGTGTTCGTATAAGCATTCATGTTGAAAGTGTTCCTATGGCCCAAATAAAATCCCTTTGATGTCTCTCCTCTGGTTTATAAACAGTGTCAAGTAGACAACTAGGAAGCATAAATAACACCATTTGACTTAGGTTCCCAACCAAACACCCCAAAGGATAGTTATTAACTAGTCAGAGACCAAGTCAAAGCAAACAGTTTGCAATTAAACCATAAGCTGGACTGTTTGGAGTGTTTGTCAAGCAATTTTTAGTAACAAGCACATTTGTAACAATTAAGAGTCTCAATTCAGGAGAGTACTTAAACGTGTCCATCTCTACTCAAGACAACAAAAACAGGTGCTTAACTGTAACTTTAAAATAAAGCACACATTACCCACTTTCCTGAGTCAGAGCCTACCGTCTGCGGCAAAGTGATCATCAGAAAAAAAGTATCAATTAAATTATTTGCTATGAATAGTTCACTCCAGTCTGGTCATTTCATTTAAGAAGCTCTCAGTAGCCGGAAACACATGTACACTCATTGGTGCGGCCCGCTGTGTGACCCACTGATGAGTGTGTGTTATAGTCCCCCTCTGTGCCCAATCTACAGATCTGAGTCTGTTACCATGCCAGCTAGAGACCCTTGGCTCTTGAGCTCAAGCTTTAGGCATTCATGCTTTCAGCTCTGGAGGTCCCTGATTCAGTACCTGGTGACCCAGCTAAGATGTCCTGAGGAAAATTAGGGGCAGGTATTGATTGTTATCTTCCTGAACATGCGAAACAAACACTTATTTGTAAAGCTAGCTATCTGAGGGTCTGACTGCTAAAAAGATCACTGAGCCATTTAGAACCATAGTTGTTTTGTTGCTTGATATGGATCAGGCCAAATTCTGACATGAGATGATGGAAGGACAGCTAGACATTGCTCATAACAACATAGTATCAATCCATTACAAATACATGTTACTCCATTTTCCTGCAATGAAGGATTTCATAAGCAATCAAGGAATCTTGCATTAGATTCAATTGTATAACACAAAGCTTTGTGCAGCAAGAGATCCTTGTAATGCAGTGCAGGAAGCAGGAGTGATATAAAATTAGAATGATTCCCATATATTCAGTGCAATATGGTGTTTTTTTGAGGAAAAAAGATTGATTTACCCTGCTTTTACACTGGTGAATCTATATTGACTTCAGTGGAATTATTCATGATTGGTACTGATGTAAGAGGAAAATCAGGTCCCATTCTGGCAGGTCATTTCAGCTTCTGTTTATCTCTCATTCATTTTATGGAGTTTTTATTAATTTTAGATCTAACCGTGTTAAATGTTAATGATCCATTTCTTATTGGGTGGGGTGGGGGCTGCAACATCAAGGGAAAGAATTGTAGTGGTGGAACACCCAGCCCCATCCTTTGTATGAGAATGTTGGCTCTCCCATTCCTCTATACTTCAAGGTTTTCAGGCATCACAGATTATCCTTTATAAATCCTCAGAGCTCCCTTTCTCTAGTATACTTCAGCCATTACTATTCTCATGAGCCTATTCAAAAGATGAGCAAATCTTCCTCAAGACCAAAGCCAAGCCTACTCTGTAAATCTACAAGAGGAAGGAACCCAGCAACCGACCAACCGCCCAGTTCCCCATAGAAGCCAACTCTCCAGAGTGGGAGAATGCTTTGAACCTGGGTTTTGCACTAGGGATATGCATCTGATTCTACTCCTATTAAAGTCAATAGGCATTTTACAACTGACTGCAATAGGTGTAGGATCAATCCCAAAGTCAGTTGCATCATGTTTGTTTTAGTGACATATATACACTAATTATACATTAATATAGTGTTTTATTTTAGTATTTAAAATTTCTTTTATTTCTCCTCCAACTTTTTATAGTGACTGGGAAATTCTGAACATTTCTGGGGAAACTGAATTTCATGATTTTGAATATTTTCACTGTTCATCCTTCTATTTTTTTCCTGTTTGGGAAACAGTGAACTAATTAATATCATATCTGTATGACTAGAGCACTCCATCAGGACATGAGATTATGATCTTCACACACACACACAAATCTGATAACAAAATAGCTTCAGAAAAATGTCTGGTATAGTTTCATAACTATTTTAATTTTCCTTCTCATGACAAAGAGTGAAAAGTAGTATTGAATTAATCCATTCTTGAGAACATTTTAAAATTATAACAAGGACAACGAGGTACAGAATATATTCCTTCTCATGACTTTCTTATGAATGTAACCAGAATAGCAAATGGCAAAAATGTGTTAATTCTTATAATAAAAATGTAATGAGGATAGAAAATGGCATAAGATAAATTAATTGTAGTGGCAAACTTAGATCTGTAAGGCACAGTCCTATTTAAATGCCATACTGTGTAACAGTAGAAAACAGAATATGATATGGAAAAATCTCTGCTGAGACAGTGGATAGATTCTGATCTTGGTCATGCTGTTGTAAATCCAAAGTAGCTCCAATATCTTCTTTGGAATTAATCTGAATTCACACAGGTGGAAAAGAATGAAGAATCTGGTCCTAAGTTTAGTAACCCTAATATTTGACAGACCAGTTGAAACTAAAGCAAGAAAAAATGTCTGTTTAAAATGGAAGAGAAACTCTTGAATGACACATTCAGATATAGAAGGTCTCCAATTTTTGAAAGAGGCAGTAGAATTAAAGTAATTGGAAGGGTCAACTTTATCTCAGTAGAACCCAGCCTTTGGGTTGAAGGTTTAATTCAGCTAGGTGTGAGGGTAGAGTGGTATGAAACACCTGGAACCTCCTTTTCACCTGGGGTTCTAGCACCAGCTGATGTTGTACCTCCCAAAGTGGGTGGAGTCAGCACAGATGCGAGCAGGACCAGACCAGCATGAGATGCACTGATTTAGCATCTCTTCTGGGCAGCCTCCACCAGTAGGATTCTTATGGTGCCCCAACCAGCTTTTAAAGCAAGAACTACTGGAGCAAAGGGGTGGTGATACCAGACTCTGCCCTCACACAGGGGGGATTCAATCCAAGTAAAGTGACTCTAACCTGAAATCTTCACATCATGTCCTAACAAGCATCTACATAACTCCCCATACCACCTGCAAAGACCTAAATGTGGGACACAAAGTTATTCAGGCTGTGAGATTCCTTGCTGTAGTGCAAGTAACTTTCTATAACCTCAGTTTCATGACTCTTTATTGCTGATGTAAATAATGTTTTAAACAGTAGGAGTGAGGAAGACACCAATTTTGTATGGAATGTAGGTAACTGAAATTAAAATGAGTGACACTTGAAAGAGACACCTAGTGGAGATAGTCTGGAAATATTGGCCCCTCTGGACTCTGACAATTTATTTCTTGTTTAAGAACATAAGAATGGCCATACTGGGTCAGACCAAATGTTCATCCACCCCAGTATCCTGTCTTCTGACAGTGGCCAATGCCAGATGCTTCAGAGGGAATGAACAGAACAGGTAATCATCAAGTGATCCATCCCCATCCCCCATTCCCAGCTTCTGGCAAACAGAGGCTAGGGACACCATCCCTGCCCATCCTGGCTAATAGCCATTGATGGACCTATCCTCCGTGAACTTATCTAGTTCTTTTTTTAACCCTATTATAGTCTTGGCCTTCACAACGTCCTCTGGCAAAGAGTTCCACAGGTTGACTGTGCATTATGTGAAGAAATACTTCCTTTTGTTTGTTTTAAACCTGCTGCCTACTAATTTCATTTGATGACCCCTAGTCTTCCTTATTTACTTTCTCCACATCAGTCATGATTTTACAGACCTCTATCCTATCTCCCCTTAGCCATCTCTTTTTCAAACTGAAAAGTCCCAATCTTATTAATCTCTCCTCATATGGAAGTCGTTCCATACCCCCAATCATTTTTGTTACCCTTTTCTGAACCTTTTCCAATTCCAATATATTGTTTTTGAGATGGGGCGACCACATCTGCACACAGTTTTCAAGATGTGGACGTACCATGGATTTATATAGATGCAATATGATAATTTCTGTCTTATTATCTATCCCTTTCTTAATGATTCCCAACATTCTATTAGCTTTTTTGACTGCCACTGCACATTGAGTGGATGTTTTCAGCGAACTATCCATGACTCCAAGATCTCTCTCTTAAGTGGTAACAGCTAATTTAGATCCCATCATTTTATATGTATAGTTGGGATTATGTTTTCCAATGTACATTACTTTGCATTTATCAACTTTGAATTTCATCTGCCATTTTGTTGCCCAGTCACCCAGTTGAGTAAGATCCCTTTGTAGCTCTTTGCAATCTTTTATTTTTTCATCATGAGATGCTCTGGGATGGGGTGGGCAAACTACAGCCCCCAGTTCTCCAGACGTTTTAATTCGGCTCTCGAGCTCCCTCCAGGGAGTGGAGTCTGGATCTTGCCCTGCTCCGGCGCTCCAGCCGGCGAACGGGATCGGGGGCTTGCCCCGCTCCGCGTGGCTCCTGGAAGAAGCGGCATGTCCCAAACTTTGGCTCCTATGTGTAGGGGCAGCCAGGGGGCTCTGCACGCTGGCCCCTCCCCAAGTGCCACCCCTACAGCTCCCATTGGCTGGGAACCGCAGCCAATGGGAGCTGCAGGGGCGGCACCTGTGTACGGGGCAGCGCACAAAGCTGCCTGGCCACACCTCCATTAGAAGCTGGATGGGGGACATGCTGCTGCTTCTGGGAGCTGCTTGAGATAAGCGCCTCCCGGAGCCTGCACCCCTGACCCCCTCCCGTGCCCCAACCCCCCGCCCAAGCCCTGGTACCCCTCCTGCCCTCAAACCCCTCGGTGCCAGCCCAGAGCACCCTCCTGCACCCCCAACCCCTCGTCCCCACCCCAGAGCCCACACCTCCTAGCTGGAGCCCTCACCCCCTCCCACACCCCAACCCCCAATTTTGTGAGCCTTCATGGCCCACCATACAATTTCCATACCCAGATGTGGCCCTCGGGCCAAAAAGTTTGCCCACCCCTGCTCTGGGAGGCCAAGCTGTGTTTTTCTTTGGGGACTCTCTGAGTTAGGAACAAAGGTCTTGAGCCTTCAGTCACTCTCCAGGATAGTAACTAGAGCCTGTTTGGTACTGCAGTGCAGGAGGGTGGTCCCCATTCTAGCGGCAGGTCCTGTCTCTTGGCTGATCCCGGGGGGCGGGGGAGGAGGGGAGAGACGTACCTCGTCAGGAGCAGGAATAGGCACATAAAAGCCGAGTATGGGTCAGGGTTAAGTCTGTGAGCCAGTCCCTTAATCCGGTCAAAGACTGGTGTTTAACCAAGCACGGAAAGTCCACTGGATTTATCTATAAGGGTCAGCCCCTGGACAGCATTTATGGCCACTGGCTACGAAGGGGAGTGGTGTCATTTCAGAGACCCTGTCGCCAGTTCAGCTGGTTCATTAGCACTGACTCTGCCTCGCTAGTTGCCTTTGCCGAACAGGGGAGGGGATATGGAGGAGGGGAGAGAAGGAGTTAGATCAGTCTAGATTAGTTTAGTCTGAAAATCACCTAAAGAGCATGCACAATTATCTGTTTGTTAAAGGAAAAGTGACTATTGTGCTTAGTGTCAGTCTAAAAGTTCAGAAGGTAGAAAGTCCTTGTCACCATAAATAAACTGTGCAACGAGTTTGTTTTTTTAAAGTTTATAATTACAATTGGCATTTCTCAGCCTAGTGCCAGAGGCAACCATGTTGCTGGAAAGTGATGTTAGCTATGCAGAAGGCCAATGGAATTGATTGTAAAACCAGGTTACCTCCTGCTTTTAGTGTTGGCTCGAAGAAAATCCTTAATATCTAGCCACTTAAAATAGAACAAATTGTTAAATATTTTTAATCATTCAAGAAGGTTGGAAATTGGCATGCAGCCTCTTCTATAGGGCTCCCACACTGCTCATGTCACAGTAATCAATTTTCAGGAAGATGGCCACTTCTAGCACTAGGCTCTGCCAATTGTGATTAAACATGTAAAAAATACACTTCATCAGCTGTTTCATGGTGATAAATATGCCTTACTCTGTGAACTGTCATGTTGTTAGGCAAAGCAAAATGGAGGCAGCTTTTCTCTCAAGTTTGAGACACTGTTTTGCAATTCACTTTAATGAACTATGATAATAATACCTAGCTCTTTTCATCCATATATCTGAAAACATCTTACAAAGGAGGTCACTATCCTTATCCACATTTTACAGATGGGGAAATGGAGGCACAAAGAGATAATTAAGTGACTTGCCCAAGATCATCCAACAGGCCTGTGACCATGCAAAAAATAGAACCCAGGTTTCCTAAGTCCCAGTCCAGTGCTCTGTTCTCTGGAGCACAAACCCGTTGTCAGCACCATTCTATGGAGAGGGTGACGCTGCAGAAAGGCAAAATTGAATATTGATAAATGCAAAGTAATGCTCATTGGAAAACATAAT
Source organism: Emys orbicularis (assembly GCF_028017835.1). Classification (NCBI taxonomy): domain Eukaryota; kingdom Metazoa; phylum Chordata; order Testudines; family Emydidae; genus Emys; species Emys orbicularis. Next base: position 39,047,119 of record NC_088688.1, on the reverse strand, counting down.
CCCAGCTATGCATACAAAATACATACAGAATGACGCGGTCTAAATTAGCTGTTACCACTCAAGAAAGACATCCTGAAGTCATTGTAGATAGTTCTCTGAAAACATCTGCTCAGTGTGCAGCAGCAGTCAGAAAAGCTAACAGCTAACAATCAGTTGCACACATACAAAATGGGAAATGACTGCCTAGGAAGAAGTACTATGAAAAGGGATCTGGGGGTCATAGTGGACCGCAAGCTAAATATGAGTCAATAGTGTAACACTGTTGCAAAAAAAGCAAACATCATTCTGGGATGTATTAGCAGGAGTGTCTTGGAAGCAAGACATGAGAAGTAATTCTTCCGCTCTACTCCGCTCTGATTAGGCCTCAACTGGAGTATTTTGTCCAGTTCTGGGTGCCACATTTCAGGAATGATGTGGACAAATTGGAGAGTGTCCAGAGAAGAGCAACAAAAATGACTAAAGGTCTAGAAAACAAGACCTATGAGGGAAGATTGAAAAAATTGGGTTTGTTTAGTCTGGAAAAGAGAAGACTGAGAGGGGACATGATAACAGTTTTCAAGTGTGTAAAAGGTTGTTACAAGGAGGAGGAAGAAAAATTATTTTTCTTAACCTCTGAGGATAGGACAAGAAACAATGGGCTTAAATTACTGCAAGGGAGGTTTAGGTTGGACATTAGGAAAAAACTTCCTAACTGTCAAGTTGGTTAAGCACTGGAATAAATTGCCTAGGGAGGTTGTGGAATCTCCATCATTGGAGATTTTTAAGAGCAGGTTAGACAAACACCTGTCAGGAATGGTCTAGATAATTAGTCCTGCCATGAGTGCAGGGGACAGGACTAGATGACCTCTTGAGGTTCCTTCTAGTTCTATGATTCTATTATTCTATGTTAGGAACCATTAGGACAGGGATAGATAATAAGACAAAATATCATAATGTCACTATATAAATCCATGGTACACCCAAATCTGAATACTGCGTGCAGTTCTGGTCCCCCCCATCTCAAAAAAGATACATTAGAATTGGAAAAAAATAGAAAAGGGCAACAAAAATAATTAGAGTCATGGAATAGCTTCCATATGAGAAGAGATTAAAAAGACTGGGACTGTTCAGCTTGCGTTGGGGCACTGTGGAGCTTCACTGCTCTGGTAGTAGAACCAGGATAATTGTGTCCCAGACAGGCACAGTACCTGCCAGGTCTTCTTTGTGTGAAAGGTGCACAATCTGCACCAGCCAGAAGGAACTGCTCTCTTGCACCAGCCCCACTCTGTGGGCTGGAACAGAAAGAGGATGGGGTTGTGCCTCCACCTCCTCCCCATCCCTCTCTGTCCCTCTTTTGGCATCCTGCTTTTCCTTGGAGAGCAGAAGAAAGCAATGCCTGCACTCCCTGGAGCACAGAGAGGGCCATTGCAGGAGGCCTTTACACAGCCAGGCCGGAGGCTGCTTGCACACTGCTCTACCATTGAATTGCGATGCCAGGCCTGCTCACCATCTAGGCCAAATGAATAATGCTAATATTGGATCAATCTTCCCACATCATAGAAGGTTTTCCATACATTAATGTGATACATTCAAAAGTCAGCCTGAGAGGCCTGTCTTTGTTCATATCCATGACCAACCAGGGCTTCATTGATGTCATTATGGTGTATTCTATGGACACTTGGAATATCATGGTGACAACAGCTATACATCTTGAATCCTCCTGCTCCAAATACAGAGTCTTCTACGTCTTGAGCTAAAGGAGGGTCATCTTTAGATGTTAGCAGTATAGGGCCTAGGAAATACACTCAAGCAGTTTTGAGTCCATCCAGTTGAAGACAGTAGTATGAACTAGCCAGCAGAGCAGGGCAAAATTTTTCATCCAAAACATTTTTTTCACTGAACAATGAAGATTTGGGTCAACAAACTTTTCATGAATTCATGTTGAAGTCAACAAAAAGTTTTGGTCAAAAAACAAAACAAATAAAAGATTCTGAAAAAAATTTCTCCTTTTTAATTTAAAATGACTTTGTTTTGAAATTTTCTTCTATATGAAAAAATAGCTTTTAAAAGCTCTTAAATAATGAAATTCTCTTCCCCTCCCCTTCCAATTTTTTTGGAACAGCCAGGAAGCTGAAAATCAGTTCTTCACACAGCTCTACTGGCCAGTTCACTGCCATATAAGGTATATATTAACAGTAGTTTGGGCCTCATATAAAGATTTTGTCTCTTGTATTCATCATCCTTTGCCCAGACCATGCAGTTTTTATATTCCTTCTTCTATAAATGCAGTAAATAATTCATCATGTTGTATTGTAGCCCATAAGGGAACACATTTAACCCTGTCATAAACTGGTACAACATCACTATTATTGCCCAGTCTTCTATCAGAGCGTGTCAAAAGTGAAATTAGTGCTCTAAATTATGAAAATATTGTTTTCCTCCACATGGGCTAAGCAGTATGGGGCAGAATTTCAAAAATGTGGTCCTGCTTGTGTGTGTTGTCTAACCTGCATGCATGCAAACAGGAGGTCAGACTAGATGATCACAATGGTCCCTTCTGGCCTTGGAATCTATGAAAAACCTGTTTTGAGTACATGCAGAGGATATGTGCACTGTTACTTTAAATCTGTAGCAGGAAGCCAGACAGGAATGGGGCTGGGAGAATGGTGTTGGCCATTCTACAACACCATATTGTGATATCATCCATAGAAGTACCACTTCCAGAAGTCCAGAGATCAGAAACAGCAGGGAGGGTGTTCATTTGTACCTTGACACACTGCATTTTTCAGGCGCTAGCATGCCCAGCACCTCGAAGCAGAGACTCCAAACTTCTAAGGATCTGGCCCCATATGCAAATCTGATTACCCTCGTGTTTATAAATATCTGCATTTTTCTGAGCTGGTTTGGCTCATCTCCAATTGCAATCAGTTTGCAATCACCCAGGGTACTTTATGTACAGTACCAGTACAGTTATGAGGGAATTAATTCTCTTTCCATGACAGTTGTTAGTGTAATTCATGTCCTTGTTTTTAATTGTTGGATCAAATTGCTTTGTGAATGATTTTGTGTCTCATCCCAAGAGAGAGAAAGCCAAATAGGTACTTTGCTTATGGTTACTTGTATGTTTGGGCTACACAAAAAATAATGAGTTAAAAGGCTCCTATGCTAAGACATAAACTACTCTCTATCTTCCAAGTATGTTTTTGAAAGGGGGCATAGCCAAATAAAGAGCTGGTGGAAGCAGGTGCAATTCCACTGACTTTAAGAGAGTCATACCCACTTACATCACATCTGAATTTAACCATCTGAGCTTGTATAATAAGTCTAGCAGCAGTGATTTTCTTTAATTAACATTGTAGTTAAGATTGAGAGAAAAAGCTGAAACATAATGAGCAGTTGGCAATTAGTCTATGCGGGACATAGAGCAAATACAGCTGTATCCACTGTCCTCACTCCAGTCCCTTTGCCTCACAGTGTTCTGGGCACACCCAGCAGGACCAATGGGGTACAAGGGTGAGGTTGAAGCCATCCCTAAACAGGTTGCATCCCACACATGCTGTCCATTTCCAATCCAGGCTGAAAATCTCTCTTCTACTGTTCAAACTTGAATATCAGCTGACTTCACCCCAGGAGGCACGTGGGAGAGAAAGAACACAAGGTGAGGTTTCTGCGCTGTGTGCAGTGAGAGAGAGAACACACTGGGATACAAGCAAGACCCTTTGCAATCAATGTGAATTATTCATATTCCAAGGCAGGAGAACAGGTCCCCCGGGATTCAAATTCAAGCCACAGGTAGGTTGTTTCCAGACGGGGTAGGAGAACCTTAGCTGCTGTGAAATGTGTACAGTTACCAGTGTATGGAACATAGTGAAGAAGTGGGGCATGGCCACAACCATGACAGACAGGATGGGGCACATAGAACAGAGCCTACCTGGTTTTATCCTGCAAGATGGCAGTCGCCAGGATATAAGGTCAGAACCCCCGAAGAGCTGACATGTCCATGGGTATTTTTAAGTAATATTGTTTCTGAATCTGAATTGTGTTTAAATGAATATTTATATCCATAGCCTTTTGCATCCGGATGACAGGCTGTAGGACCCAGTGTAAGAACGTAGGACCCTTTATTTGCTGACTCACTCTGATGTCATATGCTAGCAACCCCCCATGGAGATGCAGTTATTGCTGCTGACTCTGTCCACTATCAGTTCAGATGGGGTCCTATTAATTCCCATCTGGGACTCTGGAATGTGTTTTTGAGGCAGAGGAATTAAGTTTATGGGCCAGATCATGGGGTTGAGGTGATCTGCACAGAGCAGAAGGTGGGGTATGTATAGATCAGTTCACCTTTATGCTCCTATAATCTTGCTGCAGTTCTGGGCTGGGCCAATCCCCCCTATGCTGCATTAGAGCAGCCTGGAACCACAGCCAAGAATGAGCATAGCACATTGATGTTCTAGTCATTTCCCCTTTCTACTACTGGTCATACTGACTTTGCAGGGAGAAAAGGGTATCAGGAAGGGTAAAGGGCAGCTAAGCCCCCGTGTTGGATCTATACTAGCAGTTTTCAAGTTGTGGTTGCCCCCTAGGGGTCTGCAGACTATGTCTAAGGGGTCCACAAAAGGTTGTTACCATAGAATGGTGGTTTTCATCCCGGGGTCCATGGACCCCTGGGGGTCGGCAGACTACGTCTAAGATTTACAAAGGGGTCCACACCTCTATTTGAAATTTTTAGGGGGCTGCAAATGAAAAAAGGTTAAAAGCCACTGGTCTGTACCACTAAAGACCCACCCTTATACTGGCAGGATGCTCCCTGAGCCAGTTATGATGGCTAGGCTATGGATATGGTGCAAAGCAGTCACACTGCCCTGGAGAATCTAGTCTCTGGTGTCCTTTCTTTCAATAGGCACCTTACACATAAACAGTTTAATGAATTAGAATAACCTATTAAAGAGTGCGTAACATATTCCCATTGCAGCTAGATGTCATCTCCTGTAAAAACAAAGGTAATTCAATAAATAAAAATCCTGTAAAAACAGCACTTGTCACTGAAATTGAATTAATGTGTTGAATAAATACCCTTCAGATATTTTATCTAGTCACAAATTCTAATATGATCTCCTGTTCTTTTTGTAATATCAAAAATAACTAGTGGCCATTCCTTCAGAGTCCAATGGCTTAGACTTCCCCTGTAGGATGACAAGAAGGTGAAAACCCAGTAGGGCAAGTTCACATTGCATTAGAGCTACCGAGAAGAATATATTGTGCTATCTACTTCAGTATTGTGATGGGCTGAGTTGAGAGCAAAATGGATTTGTAACAATGGGCCACTTGCAATGAACTGTTGCCATGATCTGTCACCCTAAGGTACGCCAGAATTGGTAGCTTGCCATAGGCAGTCATCTTTTAAAATACAGGAATTACATCTCTGTGAGCTGTTAAATGCTGACTGTAGGAAAATATAAAGTTACAGCCACTGCTGTATAGTATTCATGTAACAATGAAAAAACTGGTCCCTTTAATACTTCTGCTTGCTAGGGAAATAAGGCTAAGAAAGACATAAGCAATGTTAAAAATCCATGGCAGCAATAAGAAATGTCACTAACTGCAAATGGCATTTGCCAGCAAAAAGAAAAGGGAAGCAAAAAAAAAAAGGTGGGGGGGAAACAAAGAATTCTATTTGGGTGAATCAGAAAGATTCTTCATTCATTTTATAACCCAAGGTAGATCCCATCATATAGCCATGTCTACGGTGTATTTCTACAGGCAAAACTGACCAGTAGGTTGTATTCTTAGGGCTGGTCTACACTACGTCGTTAGATTGACATTCCCCGCATTAGGTTGAATTTATAATGTGTGTGTCTACACTACAGAGCCCTTCCCGCCGACCTAAAGGGCTTTTAAAATCGACGCCTGTACTCCACCTCAACGAGAGGAGTAGCGCTAGATTCAACCTTCCCGGGTCAAATTAAGGGTAATGTAGACACAGCACAGTGTGTTTCGACTTGTTTGGCCTCCAGGAGGTGTCCCAGAGTGCTCCAATGTTTTGTTATAGAGAAGTAAGTTTAACCACTTCTTTGTGGGCCACGTTCTGCCCTTACACACAGGCAGCCACAATGAGGTGCTCTGAATGTCAAATATTACCATATGTCACATGCTGAGGGATTTGTTAAAATATCACTCTTCGTTGTAGCATTCAAATACCAAATAAAGACCACAGAGTTTAGCCCATTTACTTCAAGGGAGTTTCATGTTTTCAGCACCCTTCAGGCTTAGCCTTAACATACAGGTCAGCAAGAAAGAGCAAATAAAGAAGTGGTAAGTATCTCATGATTGTAGCTCAGATTTTTAATTTACTGTCCATTGTTGAGTGAACAAGAAGAAGGATAAGACTAAATTGGAAGTGACGACCAAAATAGAAAGAAAAGGCAAGAAGTTTCAGTATGCTGAATTTTCTTGCCATCTAATGGCTGTTTACCAGCCAACTGTAAGTAAACTGAATTGGTTAGCTTAAGTCTTTTTCATAGTACACAGGTATCCACATCTCTCATAATCACCACCACACTTAGCACCCTTATGGACAGTCCCAACAGAAAGTCCAATGAGAAAGGACATGAAAATTCACCTACTTCTTGCTCACAGTTGGTGATGCTTCCAGGTCACAGCTGGAGGGCAATGTGGCAAGGCTGACACTACTGCTTCCTGTACTGTTTTGTCTGTGAATAGGCAGAGTACTTCAAGCTCCAAGGCTGTCAAGCCAGCATTTTATCAATGTTCTGGGTATTTTAAAAAGTGAAGCGTTCAGTGGGAAGGGACTATGTGATGGTGAAGAAAATCATTTAACTTCACGGGGAGGTAGCAGGAACCAATAAATAGAACTCTGAACTGTGACTCGGGATACCTGCATTCTATTCCCAGCTCTACCATTAGCCTGCTGGGTGACCTTGGACAAGTCACTGTGCCTCTGTGTGCCTCTGTTTCCCCATCTGTAGAATGGAGATAATGATACTGACCTCCTTTGTAAAGCCCTCTGAGATCTACAGATGAAAAACGCTATATAAGAGCTAGGTATTATTATTCAGCTACAGAAAGCAGCAGCACTAGGTGCTAGGAAAGCAATTTAACCATTTCCAGGTAAGCCTGAATCCTGAAAGTCCTTTCACAGCATACAGCAGAGTTTCTGTGTTGCAGCACTAGTGTGTGCAGAGGCTAAGAATGATACAAGGAAGGTTAATCACCAGGCTTAGTTCTTTGAACTAAGCAGAATTAAACTGCAAGATCCTGGCATAACGAGAGGCAGAATAAAAAGGGGCCTGGGTGCAGGCAGACAATGGGCACTATTAACCAGACATAGTGTACAGCAGTGGTTCTCAAAGCCGGTCCGCCACTTGTTCAGGGAAAGCCCCTGGCAGGCCGGGCCGATTTGTTTACCTGCCACGTCCACAGGTTCGGCCGGTCGCGGCTCCCACTGGCCGCGGTTCGCTGCTCCAGGCCAATGGGGGCTGCGGAAAGGGCGGCCAGCACATCCCTTGGCCCGCGCCACTTCCTGCAGCCCCCATTGACCTGGCGCGGTGAACTGCAGCCAGTGGGAGCCACAATCGGCCGAACCTGCGGATGCGGCAGGTAAACAAATCGGCCCGGCCCGCCAGGGGCTTTCCCTGAACAAGCGGCGGACCAGCTTTAAGAACCACTGGTGTACAGGGCACTCGCTGCAGTGCCAGAGCACCTTCTTGTTGCAGGATGCAGCATTGCAGGGATTCTAGCACCCCTTGCCTTTCCTACTGTTTCCACAACAGTCTGCAACTTTTGAGGCCTAGCCTTCCAACCAGGTCACTTCTAAATCCAGTCCCCTTCTTGGGTTAACAGAAAAGTCCAAAGTAGTACCCCCTGCCACAAAGTCTAATGGCCTCTATGTCAGGCCCTAAATCCCCATCTGGGACTTCTCATTCTTGGCCTCTGGGTATGTCTACCCTGCAATGTAAGCCCAGTGTTTGAATTCTGGCTCAAGTCTACCCCCCTTCCATCTACACACAAATCACACTAACCCAGGGCTCAGAGCCAGGGTCCCAGGACCCCAAAGGGGGTGGAGGGTCTGAGCCTCAGTCAAGCCAGGACCCAGGTTCAAGTCCTGTTGCTTTACAGTGTAGACACAGTCTCACTAGACTCCTGCTCTTGGAGTCTGCCAAAAGTATCCCACAATCCCACAGGCAGACTTTCTTTGTCCTCTGGCAGTCAAGATTTCCCCTACTGCACCATGAACAAAGGGCTAGAGTGGTCACATTTTGGGAAGGTGCCAGGAATTCTGGAATATGTGTGGTTGGACTTGGACCTGCATAATGCAGCGTAGACACTGGAGCCTGAGGCTGGGACCCAGGGCTCAACAATTCCTAATCTGTGGTTAAAAATTAGTCTAGATACTCAAGTGCTAGGTTAACAAATCCAGGGTCTGCTAACTTGAGTTCTACTAACCCAGGGGTTACATTACAATGTAGACATACCCTATTAGTACTGAGGTCTGTGCTTCTCCAATTGCTAGGGGAGAAGTAGAGGAACCCAGGCCTATCTTCTGGATTCCAGCCCAGGCACCCTATGTTAGGCAAGTAAGGACTGCTCCTTGCAATCTCTCACCACTTCCCTGAGCTGCTCCCACCTTTCCCCTGCTTGTCAGCATCTTCCACAGGTCTACAGACTCCACTATTCCCACCCTGGATTTGTGGCTCCTTATGGCTTCTTCCCAGCCAGCGACTGAGAAGTTGCCTCAAAGCCAGTCACAGATTCTCAGGTAGCAGCTGGGCTGTATTTCAACCAGTCCTTCTGGTTTCCCTCTCTAAGCCAGGAGCCCACTCCCAGATCTTTTCCTGGAGCTTGGGGTTGTGGTTCAGGCAGTCCCCTGTCTCTCCTTCATGCAGAAGCCCCCCCAGCTGTACTCCTTGGAGCTGGGGTTGTAACTGAGGTCAGCTGTAGGGCCTTAGCTAGCTTCTCTTTCAGCCAGCCCTTTTACTCCCATTAGTCCTCACATTCAGTAAGCACAGATTTCCCTGCTGTTGTCCCCCCTGCTATGAGGGAGGAGGCAGTATATATGCTGCTCCTCTTCCCAAAACTCATCCCAATGGGCTGGGAGAAAGGGGACCCTTGCCCTGCCCACTCTGCAAAACTCCTGCTCCCAGGCTCTTAAACAGTAATGGGATTTCCTCCCAAACACTTCTGATTCCCAGGACTGATTCCTCTTGATCAATATCTTCTATTTCTTAGGTTCTTGTATGTAGCAGACCTCCCAGAATCTTAAAGGGCCATCCCATATGACAGGGTGGGCTGACCCCTCGGTCCCTCTACTGTTAAAGGGACAGAGTACCCCTCACACATGGGTTTAACTGATATTCTCATCATTTTAATGAGGTGCTTAACTATATGTTCCCTTCCTTGACTATAGTCTTGTTACAAGGCAGAAGTAACTCGGTGGTCTTCCAGCAGCACTGTCCATGCAGGAGTGGGCTTCTCTGCACTCCCTGCCCTGATCAACATTTTATTGTTTTGTGCTTATGTAGGCTTCACTCTGATACCTTTGCAGTGTACGTTCAAGCCTATAACATACAGTTATTACTGGGCCAACTTCTGCCCTGACTTAAACCATGTGTGGGTCCATTGCTTTCACAGGCTGTAAAACAGAGTAGAATTCAGTCCACTGTACGTTATCCAATGCTACAAGAAGCATCTCAGAAAGAGGGCTGGGTGATCTGAGGAGAGAATCAATAACTTTCCATTTCAAAAATCTTTGTTGAAGTCTGCAGTGAAATTTAAGGTTTAAAAAGTGAGCTTTGTCTCTCTCCATTTAGGTCTTGTGGTTTTTATTATACATCACACAACCACAAGCATATTAAATAGCTTCTGATCAGTAAAGACAGATGCTCCCTCCCGGTCAGTTCTGACATAACTTGATGAAGCAAGCAGTACATCATACCTGGCCTGCGAACAAACAGAGGAGTTCAGTTTTCATTTGACAAATACGTCCATTCACTGAGGGTTTTTTATTTTTCCAATCTAGAGAGCAAAACGCCCATTACAGTGTATTCTCCTTGTCCCCAGGCCCTACTATATCTTCCAGCAGCTCTCCTCAGCATTCCACATTATAAAATCAATCTCTATTTAAGTAAGAGGGGGATATTTATTTCTTAATTTTTTAATAATGTATTTTGTGATTTGTTACAGCTCTCACTGTTGTATTATTTATTTATTGTGCCTATAGGGTGCCCTGCCACATGGTAATAGAGGAGCTACGGAAATTAGAGACCTAAGCAAAAACAAGTTCAATAATATTGCAACACTGTAGGACCTGATCCAAAATTAACAAAAGAACAAAACTTCAAGCAATAACAATCCACCAACACTTTAGCTACAGAATATTTACTGAACCAATGGGAAGGAGATTAAACAACAGAATGGTGAATCATTACTAAAAAGCAAAAAAGGAAACTTGATTTTATGATAGCCTCCAGCCCATTTCAGAACCCCGGTAAAACCATTAGTTACCAAGGAGTTATTTTCCTATGGGTTACTTACAAAATTTGCTTGGCTACTTGAATAAAGCATGCTTTTTGTGGTGATCCAACTTTCCTTTATACTTCTCTTTGCAAAGCTGACTTGCTTTCACAATGCCCATGATAGTGCACAGTGATCACGTCACAGCACTCTCACAGGCTGGGGCCCTAATCCAATTCCCCTTGAAGTCAATGAAAGTCATCGATTTCTTGAGAAACTGGATAAAAATCTGAGTGTGGAGGGTACTAGTCCTAGTCAACCACTGAAGTCTGAGAGAGCGGAGCCCTTTGGCAGTGTGAGAAGCAAGAGGCTCTGGCCCTATCTTCACTGCATGCTATCCATAGGATAAGTAATCACGTGCTTATCAGAGTATGCCCTGTTGCTGTATGTGCACATTGCCGATGTTAGCAAGCTACTGTCATGCCCCAAATCTGCACCAGCACTGTATATGGCCATGACAAGCAATAGAGCTATATGGGCTTGTATCCTGCTTGATTCACAGTGTCACCCAGACTGGGCTGAGCTCCTCCCTTTTAAGGGCCCACTCTCAGGTTTGACAAGCACACCGTTGTGATAGGTTAGGACTGACTGTGACCACAAGTGTTCTTTAAACCCTTTTTGACTGATGGGGGGTTATCCTGAGATTCATACATTACAACTCACTGTATTGCTCTGTACATGTGTTTACAGCGTGTTGTGGGGCAAATTGTCTATTCACTCTTGGGATTGTGGGAGAATATGGTCTAGACCTGCAAAATTCATTTCCGAGCAGTAACCAAGCTGGCGTGGTGGTGTGCTGTTATGTGTCAAAGATATGGATCCATCTGCTCCCTAATTACCAGCAGCTGTCTTGGGGCCAGAGAAGACAGAGACAACAGCTTGCATTTAGGAGAAGCCCGAAGACAGAAACTGAATGGGGCCACGTGGATATGGAGACAGGGATTGAGCTGATGCTGTTTTTAATGGCAGAAAACCCCTATGCAGACTGTCACTTCTAGCCCAGGAACACAAGCATGTTCTAATGGAAGCATGGGGTGACCAGCAATGGGACAAGAACTTTTGCATGAAGAGAGAGACATTCTTGGAGCTGTGTGAGGAGCTTGCCCTGGCACTTGAGTGGGAGAGCTCCTAACTGAAAGATCAAATAATGGTCCAGAAGTGTGTTGCTATCAGCTATCACCCTGTGGAAACAAGCAACCCCAGATTACTACAGATCTGCTGGCAATCGGTTTGGGGCTGGGAAATCTACTGTTGGCACAGTGCTTATGGAGGTTTGCAAGTCAATGCTGTGATGTCCCCCAGTTCTGTCAGAATTAGGAATATTCTGGAACTAATTGTGGGGAGAGAACAGATGGGCTTTCTGAGCTGTACATGTGCAATTCTTGGCACACATATCTCCTGTGTCCCCCATTTCAAATGAGTGTATTAACAAGAAAGGATACTACCCCATCATGGGGCCACAGGATGAAGTTTAACAAAGACAAATGCAAAGTGCTCCACTTAGGAAGAAAAAATCAGTTTCAAACATACAGAATGGGAAGAGACTGGAAGGAGTACGGCAGAAAGGGATCTAGGGGTTATAGTGGACCACAAGCTAAATATGAGTCAACAGTGTGATGCTGTTGCAAAAAAAGCAAACATGATTCTGGGATGTATTAACAGGTGTGTTGTGAGCAAGACACGAGAAGTCATTCTTCCGCTCTACTCTGCTCTGGTTAGGCCTCAGCTGGAGTATTGTGTCCAGTTCTGGGCACCGCATTTCAAGAAAGATGTGGAGAAATTGGAAAGGGTCCAGAGAAGAGCAACAAGAATGATTAAAGGTCTTGAGAACATGACCTATGAAGGAAGGCTGAAAGAATTGGGTTTGTTTAGTTTGGAAAAGAGAAGACTGAGAGGGGACATGATAGCAGTTTTCAGGTATCTAAAAGGGTGTCATAAGGAGGAGGGAGAAAACTTGTTCACCTTAGCCTCTGAGGATAGAACAAGAAGCAATGGGCTTAAACTGCAGCAAGGGAGGTCTAGGTTGGACATTAGGAAAAAGTTCCTAACTGTCAGGGTGGTTAAACACTGGAATAAATTGCCTAGGGAGGTTGTGGAATCTCCATCTCTGGAGATATTTAAGAGTAGGTTAGATAAATGTCTATCAGGGATGGTCTAGACAGTATTTGGTCCTGCCATGCGGGCAGGGGAGTGGACTCGATGACCTCTCGAGGTCCCTTCCAGTCCTAGAATCTATGAATCTATGAATCATTATGCAGGCCTTTTGGGATCACAGTGGCATTTTAATGAACACCTACATCAGTTGAACCAGCAGGTTGCATGAAGCCAGGGTGTTCTGCAGGTCTGGTGTGTTTCAACATGGGCAAGTGGTTACATCTTCCCTACCCCAACCCCAATAACACACTCATCAATGGGGTGTCCATGCCAACTTATTTGAAGCAACCCAGGATACCCTTTGCTGCCCTGGCTGATGAAGCGTTATCCTGATGTCCACTAACCAGACAAGAGGTACTTCAGCTACATGCTAAGCAAGTGCAGGAATGCAGGTGGTAGAATGTGCTTACTGACTCTTTTGGACTGTAGTTTCTTTAATACCATATACATGAAATGCTATGTGCTTCACAGTATATGTGAGGACAACAGGGGGTACTTGGGAGGGACTGGGTTGCTGACAATTATGAATCGAGGTTTACTCATAGACAACCACCAGCTGAACCTCTTACAGCCACCGGTCAGCAAAGGCCGTAAGGGATGCCATTTGCGATGACGACATATTCAAGCTGCATGGTGTTACGTGGGGCTGAATAATGTGGTTGCATGGTGCATTGTGTCTGTTGGTAGTGCATGGAGCCTTGCCTTGTATTCAGATGTAGTGTTTATGCATGCATTCAAGATTCCTTTCTCTCCATCTTTATTGAAATTCATTGACACTAAAAAAGGGGGGAATCAGGTGCCCTAACATGGTAAAAATATCTGCTAATATAAGATGAAACCTTGTAATGTCTAGGGACAGTACACATCATCTGTGTATCTGTTCTCTGTCTGGCACCCTGGCTCAGGGGCAGAGTGAAGCTGATACTGCTGAAGGTGTGGTGGATCACTGAATGACTTCCCTAGGAACGGTTCTGCATATTTGGTAGTGTATGGCAATATCAAAGCTCAGGATTCCAAGGTATTAATCCTCCTGGTTCACAGCCTTTCGAACATGTCACCGTGAATTCCATGTCTGACAGTAGCTCCATCTCCAACATCTCCAGCTTTTTTGACTGCCTGGCACACTTCTTATGCACAGCCATTGTCAAATCATCCCTGCTCCTTTGTTGCTTTGCCCTCAAATTCAGAATTCTGTCATTGACATTGAGTGGTCTGCTAGTTGCCAGGCTATCCCTTGACAAGTATGTGACTGTTGCACTTGTTCCTGACAGACAGGAAAAATATTTGGTGAGTGCCCTTGAATTCATACAATTTTATTCTTGGTCTATGGAGCTCTAAATAAAAAAAAAATTAATTTCAATAGAATACTATTCCCTGTGATGGCAGAATGAGACAGCAAACTTCTGCCTAATGAGTACTTTTTCTAAAGGCGTTATCTCAGGAAAAGAAATGCTGAGTTAATTCTACTTTCCAGCTATCCAGAACATATTTTGGGGGAAAAGAGGGAGGCGAGAGGAGGCGAGACAGGTGGTGGAATCAGCAGCCATGGTGTTTTTGTTAAACACTTTTCAGGCTGTGGTAACGTTGCAAGATGTTGTGCTGATTCACATACAAAAAAGGGAGAAAGACCAGATATTCCAGGCATCAGGAATAACAACTTCCATTTAAGTCTAGCAAATATTTCTGTGTCTTGTGACAGATGAGTTGATAAGTGACTGGATAGGGATTGCCACTTACAACAGAAGCAGAGGGAAACCATCTGGAATTTTTAAAGTGAAAAATTCTATTGCATTATTTTCCAGGAATGGACAAAAATCAGATCAATAATAAACCAGCTTCTCCTCTAGTGGCAGAATGTCTAAACATGCAGATATTTGGGATGGTAATGAGTGCCTTTAACTATAGTATTATGGGAATTTACATTTTAACTTTTATATTAAACCTTTCTCATGTTAAAAAAAAGCTACTGCATTTCACTGCTGTAAAGTTCCAGTTTGCATTTTTTTTCTGCTTGTCTGCTATTTGGAACATGTTCAGGAGAGAGGGAGGCAGTGGATGAATGTAAAGGTGCATTATCTGCCCACACGGAGGCCAAAGCTAGGAATAATCCTATAAAGGCTAAACATCCACTCAAATATTTCATAATAAAAATAAAGATGGCTGCCTCCATCTTACCCAGCCTGTGATGTTGGCTACTGCTTCTGTGTGGGAAACCTCCACCATGTTACATTCTTCCTATGTATGAGGAAATCAGCACTGAGCTCATCTCCAAGGCAATGGCCACCTCCTCTGCTCTCTCTTTGCTTGCTGTCTGTCTTGGGCAGGGTTGGTCAAGTCTTTGCAGACATTCAAGTTCTGACACCTCGCTGGTCCTGGGTCCACAGATGTGTCCATGCTGTAAGAGGGCTCCATACCTACAAGGTTGCTTAGAACACTGTCCAGTTCATTGTAAAATGGACAGGTTGTCAGGGCATCACCAGATTTCTTATTGTTATCCTTGGCCTCTCGTAGCTCACCTGGAGCCCCTTCACCTACTCCATGCACTGCTGTCAGGTTTGATCCGTCCTGTGATTAGGCAGCAGCTGCCGAGAGAGGATTGTACAGTCCAATGTTCCTCTCAGAACAGCTAAAGTCATGGGTTTTGCTTACTTCAGCCCAAGCTGCACCAAGATTCTGGTGTATTTGTTCGGCCTGTTGGCTATACGCTGATATGTGGGCTTCTTAGGATATATCTATGCTGCTATAAATCACCCGCTGCTGTCCATGCCCGCTGACTTGGGCTTGTGGGGCTCAGCCTGAGCCCCATAAAAATTGCAGTACGGAGGTTCTGGGTCAGGCTGGAGCTCAGGCTTTGGGATGCCACAATGGGGGAAGGCTCCCAGAGTCCAGGCTCCAGCCCGAACCCAAAGGTCTACACTGCAATTTTATAGCCCCACAGCCCAAGACCCATGAGCCTAAGTCAGCTGACACAGGGCAGCCACAGGTGTTTTATTGCAGTGTAGATATACCCTTAGGGGCCAACTGTTCTGTTGTTTCAAACACCAGAGATGAGTGAAGCTAGGGAAACTGCAAACAGGATGGGTCCACGGATGTTCACCAGAGGGATACGAAGGCACATCACCCAGCTTAAGGGTCAGAGCACAGGCAGACAGCAAGATAGTATCTGGGAATTTGTTCCTAGTGGACTCAGGGGATTGGATGACCACGCTAACTTGATTGTTGTGGGCGCCCATGGCTACATGTTTTCACTGCAATAACTTGTTGTCAGCGGTAAAAAGGGCGAGATTTAGAGTTCTGGGGGTTTTCTTAAAGACTTAGCTAATGCCAGCTTGAGCCCTGCAAAGGGCTCCACTCAGCACAAGTGCACGTCCTTGTGGCTGCGTCTGGGAATTAGCTCTTGCTCCATCTGGTGCCACCTTCTGTAGGCTGCTCATACTGTGCCTCTCCGCCCCCATCTCTCCCCATGACTTTGGGTTCTCCTTCTTTATGACTCAGTCCTCTGTCCAGGTCACTATGGGGTAACAAAGTCCACCTGGACAAGCTGTCTCAGACAGTCTTCTGTTTCACCTCCAGGTCCTGTGCCACTTCCCAGTATCTGGTAGGGAACCCAGGCTCACCTTTATACTGGGTTCTGGTCCAGGGTCGCTACAACTAGCAATACAGGTTTGCTCAGTCTCAGTTGCTGTTGCTGTTTCCCTGGACTCCTTCCTACCCCACCTCTCTATCGCCTTACCTAACTCTGGGTTTGCCACTGGAGCTTCTTCTGCTCCCCATAACTACTTCACCCCTCACAGCCACCTGTCTAATTCCCTAGCCCAAGACAGGGCCCCAGGGCTTACTCTCCCCCCTGAATCACCCCCTTGTCTCTGGCCAACTCCCCCACCCTCTAGGGCATGACTGCAGGCCTCATTCCTGCCACCTTCCTGCTCTTACTTCTTGACTTTATATTCCTAGCCCAACTCTTTCCCCAGCTGGGCTTCATCTGCAATTAGTGCTTATTAAGCCCTGGCTTCCCTCTAGGTGCAGCATATAGGTTAATTGCCCCTTCTGGCCCACATTAACCCACTCAGGGCACACCGCATCTCAATCCCCCACCCAGAAACTTCAGAACCTATATCCACCACTCTCGGCACCCCGATCGACAATTCTTTCCCACTCTCAAGCACTGAGTCGAAATGTTATAACAAAGAATATTTTATTGTGGGGAGAACCAGCAATTAACAAATTAAATTCTATAACATAAGACTCCCACCCCCACAGTGTCTTAACAGTAGTCCCAGCCTCAGTTGACACTGCGAATAGCTGGTGTGTTCTAGTCAATTGCCTCCTTCCCACTCATTGGTAGCGGCCCTGAGTTGGAGAAGTCTAGGGACTCTAGCAGGTCAATGCTGCCTGGGATGCTCTGGGGGCTCTGTGACCCTAACCCAGCTGGACTGATTTCAGCTTTAATTGTTGGGTAGTGAGGCCTGCACCAGAATTCCTTGTTTAGGCTGCTGCTCTCTATGGTTTCAGCACAAGCTGTCTACTTCTGCCACCAATCTGTATCATCCATCCCCTCAAAGGTACCTCCACAGGCCTGAGCTATCTACCATTACACAGCAGCCATCACCATGGAGCTACTGGTGATGGCTGCATCATCTGTTTCCACCAAGCTGCTGCTACTGCCTTGAACCTGCCACTACTCTCCACTGTTAAACAATCTCAGCTCAACTCTCCAAGTGGTAAGTAGGAACAGTGATAGAGTCCTCACCACTGGTGGCCCACCCAGCAGCAGGCAGGAACCTTTCCCCCCGTTTCTTCCCCTCCCTTAGCTCTGTCTGGGCTCCCTTAACTAGCTGAGCCTGACAGCAGTCAGTGCATTCAATGTCAATGGCTTGTCCGTGTATTTTCCAACAAGGTCAGTTGCATTTTATTGCCCCCAAACTCAAAACAATGGAATGTCAACCAAAATGCCCCAAACTGTCACAGAAATGAAATGTAAATGATGCCTGGCCCATTCAATCAGCTCTCTGCCATTTCCAACAGATGCCAGTGGAGCGCTCCCTCACCAATGGAGCCCTTGCCCACCTGCAGTTCTTCAGCAGCTCTGGGCTGCTCTTTTCCCATTTCATCAGCAGATGACAGTAGCAAACTCCCTTCTCTCTAAAGCTTCAGGGCTTACACTTGTGGTAGCAGCATGTGCTAAAAGCTACCTTGTGGTCTGCCCTATAGCTCAAAGCACGGTGGCTGCCTTGCCCTAGGGCACTGATAGCAGCACAGGGATGTGTGAAAGCATTCCATGTTAAGGGGGAAAACCAGGGGGCTGAGCATGAGGTTAGCATGGAGTTAAGACAAGACCTTTGCTCCCAACAGGTTGGCCGTTTTCATGGCATTAACACAGTTTTGATGGAGGAAGATAAGATAGAAACATGTTAAATAAACAGGAGCATTTGAGGACATTGCAGTCCCTCTATTTTTGTTCTAGGAGAATGCTACAGACCTCTACTGGAAGCTGACAGAGGAAAGATCTGAATAAACCTAGGGCAGTCCTTATTTTACTCATGATTTATTTAACTTCCATATATAACCAGACTTTTGCTTAAAAACCCACACTTGTGCGGACAGTCTCCTGGGTTTTCTTCCCCTCAATTTGTAGTCTGACTCATGCCTACAGGAGCTGCCAGGAAACCATTTAGCACGTCACATATTTCTTTTGTTGTGATGGTCTCATGATGCACAGCTGAAGTTGTCACTTAGCCTTAGAATTGTGGGTCTGGTTTTCCCTTATGCTTGATAAACACAAACCTTGCATGTGGCTTATAGACCAAGTCAGGAAATTAGAATAATTGCTCCTCATTTATTCAGCTATTTGTTGATTTAAACAGATAAACCAAAGTTGATGCCAGATTCTCAGCTGGTATAAATCAGTGTAGGTCCATTGCCTTCAATGGAGTTATGTTGATTTACACCAACTGAGGGGCTAGCTCAAAAAGTTTAAGGCCTGATTCACTGCAGACAGTGGTTCAATTGTGTGCTAGTTAAGCTCTTGCTAGAGAGATGGGATTTATCTCTAGACAGGGCAAAATGGTGTTACCAATGCTGTCCTCCCTCAGAATTTTCTGCTAGGAAGAGGAGCTTTGCTTTGTGGCCAGGGCTTCACATTGCTGAAGGGATTGTCTAAATAAAGCACAACCCCCACCTGCAGAGACCATGCCCTCTTCCCATCCATTAGGGCTTGTTTTTTTGGCACTGCATTGCTCTCCTACCTCTATTGTGAATTTTCCCCTGCCATGGCTTTGTGCCAGGATAATCCTGAGCTGATGAAAGATATTAAAGCATTGTTGATCAGCTTTAATGTAGTGATACATCAATTGGATTCGGCAAGGTATATGGTGTTTTTCCTTGGGTGGATGTGTATTTTGATGTCTTACTTCCTGAACTCATGGTGTACCATGACTTTGTTTCCTGGGAAATAAAAGTGCAAAGGCAGCATTTGCTGTGACCACTGCAATATTACTCCTTTAAAGAGCAAGGCATGCTCTTGTGGGCCTATGACTCAGAGTATATCTACACTGCAATTAAACACCCATGACTGGCCCATCTCAGCTGACTTGGGCTCACAGAGCTGAGGCTAAGGGGCTGTTTAATTCCAGTGTAGACATTTGGGCTCAGGCTGGAGCATCCCAGAGCTCGGGCTCCAACCTGAGCCCAAATGTCTACACCACAATTAAACAGCCCCTTAACCCGAGCCCCACAAGCCCAGGTCAGCTGAGAAGAGCCAGCTGTGGGTGTTTAATTGCAGTGTAGACATACCCTTAAACTCCTGAGTTCTAGACAATAGTTTTAATTTTCAAAACCACTTGGCTTAGGAGCCTAAGTCCCATTTTAAAAAATGATTTAGCAATGAGACTTGGGCACCCTAGGTCCAGAGCCTCAAAGGTATTGATTGAAATGAATGAAAACCCTATTGATTTCATTGGGAGTTAGTCACCTAAATACCTTGGAGGATTTGAGCCTATGTGCCTAAGGGATGGGAGTTAGGATCCCAACCTGGATAAGCGCTTTCCCAAATCCTACCAGGTGCCTATCTGCATCTTTAGGTGCCTAAACACCTTTGAAAATCTGGCCATAAGTCACTTTTGAAAATAAGACTGATGTTCTTACATCACGTGGTGCTTTGGAAAGTGGTACCCAATGACTTATTCTATGTTTGTGGGCAAATCACGTAGGGAAAGATATTCAACAGAGTTCAAGTGCCATTTAGGCACCAAAATAGGTGGCAAGACTTTCAAAAGAGCCCAAGAACATTCTGTGCAGAACTTTTGAAAATTTTCCCATAAATGTCACACTGGGAGTTGGTGGATGCTGAGCACTTCTGGAAATCCAGCCTTTATTTTGATGTCTAAGGGCATGCCTTCATGGAGGTGATTGATTACTAGCGAACAAGACTTAGGTAGCATTTCCAAAAGTATTAGTTAAACCTTGTTTATTGGCAATCAATTAACTAAAGATAAACTCTGGGCATATTCTAAATGGAAGCTGAGCTCTTCAGAAATCTGGCCCTAAAAATCTCAGTTTTCCTTTCAGTAAAATGGAGAGAGTAATACTGAAGTACCTCACAAGGGATGTTATGTGGATTAATTAGTCAATGTTTGTAAGGCGCTTTGAGATTAAAAAGTGCTATAGAGGTACTAATCATTAGTATTATTACTTCTTCCACCGGTAGTGACTCTGGGAATAGAGCCAACGCATGGCTTCCCTGCTAAAGTCCAGCGAGTTTCAGTGTTGCTCTACCATAGAAAAGATCTTCATTCTCTTAAATCTGCTGGATGCCTCTGTTGTTTAATTTCATCTTGGTTGTTGGAAAACAATTTATTCAAGGTCTGAATCAGCAATAAATTAGCATTTTAAAAAAACATTTACACCCCCAGTAGACCAACTGACCTTTAGCATCGAACATAAACTTGAGGGACACGTTACTGTTTGCTCTTCAGAGGCAACAATAAGTTATCCAGTCCCTTGCAAGCTTATGCAATGCTGTTGGTGTTACTCTCAGCTAAGCTATTGTACTGCATCAGTGATTCAGGCTTTCTAAAACAACTTGTAAGCTTCTTCTCCTAAAGCAAGTTAATAGGTTAAGTTCATTTCTCCATTGCTAATTTTATATTACTTCAGAGGATGATTACATATGTATGTATTATTTATTATGCAAATCTAGCATTATACATTATTTACAGCAGTATTAACAATATGTATTATTTATTATGTAACTGTATTAATATATATTATTTCAAGGAGGATTTTTCATTGTTTATTGATTCCGGTTATTAGAATTTAATATTCTGCAGAATAGCTTGTGTAGTCCTGTGGATTGAGGCTGCTGATATTGAATTACATTGCCCAAGAAATGCCATTCGCTTCTGCCATAGTAATATTTTGTAATCCAGGGACAGATTGTGGCTAGCCTTGCACGGGTGTGAAGGAGGTAAGGTACCTTCCTCTCCCATCTGTGTGGTGACCCCTGCACGGGACCCTCCCATAATCCCAGCCCTTGTTTTCCCCAGGGCCACCCAGAGGATTCAGTGGGCCTGGGGCAAAGCAATTTCGGGGGCCCCTTCCATAAAAATAAGTTGCAATACTATAGAATACTATATTCTCGTGGGGGCCCCTGTGGGGCCCGGGGCCTGGGGCAAATTGCCCCACTTGCCCCCCCCTCTGGGCGGCCCTGGTTTTCCCTGAATGCAAGGGCTGAGTGTGTCTAGTGCTGCCATCCCCCCAGAAACCCCAAAAGGGGTGGGGCTATGATAATATTCTTCCTTTTGACCCAACCAGTGGAAGCCAGCATGGTTGGGAGTACATACTGCACCTTATGGCCAGGTCTACACTAGAAATTTCAACCAGTAGAGTTATGTTGGTTAGGGGGGTGATTTTTTTTTTTAAATGACATTTCTATACTACCAAATGCCCTGCCATAGATGCAGTTATACTGGCATAAACGTGCCTTTGAGGCCATCGCTTATTTTGCTTAGGGATCAGCATAAACTGTACTGGTAAAAATCACTTTTATGCCAGTATAAACTATGCCCACACTATGAGGATGTGCCAGTGCCTTTATGCTGATAGAGCTATGCTGCCAAACCTTTTCTAGTGTAGGCCCAGCCTATTAAAGGACTCAGCAGTAGCTTCTTCTGCATGCACTCTTCCAGCTCTTAGTGGCTCTAGGATAGATTCTGCTCTTAGGTCAGTTGCATATAAATTGGGAGTAACTCCACTCAGTTCAATGGAGTTATCATTATAAAACAGAAGAAAGTGAGTTAGGGTCAGCTCATCTCAATTTAAATTAAGCTTCTTTTATGTATTCATCTGGCCCTGCCATCACCATTGTAGCTGATCATCACAGATACTAATGAATTTATCCTCATAACCTGTGAGGAAATACTGTCCCTTGTAATAGAGTCCTTGGTGGAGTAGGTGGCCGAGTGGATAGCGCGCCTAATGCTGCCTCCCAGTGGGAAGGTCTTTCAGTCCAACTGCTCTTCTTACCAGAGGGGGAATGAGATGGAAAGGAGGCTTATGCCTCTCCTGCAGCAGGTGTAGTTTGTAGGGGACCCCAAGGCTTCTGCTCCACCATGATCTGACGCAGGGCCCTAAGAGGGTCCACAGTGTCTGGCACCCTAGTGTGCCCTCTGAGTTACCCTCCCTGGGTCACTTCCTGCCATCTGCTTCTGTTGCCCAGCTACAAGTCCAATATAAAGGAAAAAGAAAAGATAATTAAACCTTCAGCCCCAGCCAGGCTCAGCATACAATCTCATTCCTCTCAGGGCCCCATCTCTGGTGTTTTTGTCCAGGAGCCCTTGGGATAGGCCTGTTTTCCTCCCCAACCTTCCCCCTTCTGAGCTGAGTTGCTTTCAACTTCTTCTCCAGCTGGAGCATGCTACCTGGGCCCTGGATTGTGCTTTAACCCCTTCAGGCTCAGTGTGGGGTTTGTACACCCCATCACAACCCTATTTTGCAGCTGGGGAGCTGAGGCACTGAGATTAAATGATTGCCAAAGGTCACAAAGAGAGCATGTAGTAGATCCAGGAACTGAACTCACATCTCTGATGTGCTAGGCTAGTACAAGACAATTCTTCCTCTTGAACTCCAGCTGGTTTTTCTCTGCATTGGATGGGTCCTCTTTCTAACTATGGGTCTGAGGCTAAGCCTATGCTTTGAGCTGGACATGTAATTCCCATCTGAGGAGTCATACCCACACTAGCTCTGATCAAGCTTACTTGTGCTAAAAATAGAAAGTAATGATGGCAGTGGGAGGGTCTAGCTCCTCTGAGTGTGTACTTGGCTGAGATGCTAGGTATGTGCTAGGGGCAACTAGCCCCTCCCACCACCACAGCTACCCACTATTTTTAGCATGCTAGCTCAATCAGCGCTAGTGCTGGGAGTCACATACCCCAGCTCAAAGTGTAGACATAACCTGAAAGGCCGACCCTCTGATCTCACACTGCCAAGGAGTTTACATATCAGGTGGTGATGACTAAAATTCAGGGGCTTGATTTAGGGAAAATTGGGAAAGCTTATTTGAAGAATGTCTAATCCCATTAAGGTCTCATTTTATTCTTCCCTCCTCCCAACTCATCAAGATTGTTCGAGATCTAAATTTTTTCTTAGTCCCCGTCCCTCATTCCCTGTTGGTCCTGTGTACCAACTCCTTGACCCACTCATTGTTTGGGTCTCTGGAGATCTAGCACTCACTTTGCTGGGCCCAGTCTGGCTTCATTATTGAAATCTCCTGCATCAAAGGGTATTTACTATACACCTCTGACTCCAGCGAAGCTCAACACCACACGAGATTTGAGGAGAGTAGAAAAACTGTTCAGGTGTGGTTCCAGATTCAAGTCTAGGTTCTTGACAACTGTAATAGATTCTGAACACATTTGCTCATCCCCATTTTCAGCCAAGGTAGGCTTTCTTTATGCATGTGGACTATATTATTTTCCTCCAGTTCCCATTAGCTTTCCTGTCTGTTTGTCTTCAGCCCCCTATATCCTATGTAATTGGTTCTCCATAGCCAGTCTTCTTTAGCTTGTCATCCTGTCTCTCTGCTTCAGTTCCCTTTTAGTCTGCTTGCCTATTCAGCCCCTTTTAGTTTCTCTCTCTGTGCCTCATACTTTAAATATTGTTTCATATTTTTCCAGTGTCAAAAAAGCAATTGTGTATCCTTGTTGATCTTCATACTTTTCCTGACTCACTCCTAGTAACTGTGATGAAAAAACAGCTGTTTATCTCAATTAAGTTTTGACTGTTAATTAGCATCTACCTGTCACTATTATTCAGTTTCCTCCAATGTCCCCTTCAGCTATTTTCTATGCAATTTGTTCACCTGGTTTCCATGAGAACCATTTTGCTATATCTCTATCCAGCCAGAGCTGCCATCTACTTGATTGCTATTAGTGATCGGCAAATAGAGCATTATTCAGATTCCAATTATATTCATGTTTGGGGGTCCTACAATTCTAATGATATTCAGCCTCCTGAATATGAATGACCTCTTCACATAGACTCCAGGAGTCTCCAGACACATTTCATTCTACACAATAGTCACAGCCTCCCCACACTCCACTAGTCTGGAAAGAGAGACTTCTCTCTTTTGGCAAGGGATGTCCACTAGCCTTCTCTTCCACTCCTACAATATCAGCTCTCTGGCTCACTGCTTAAAGGTCACTCAGATGATTAATCTTCCTTCCTCTTAGGGGAAGCAGCCAGACCAGCCAGTTCCCCTACAAATCCCCACAGAAGTATTCTGTTAGGGACTAGGATGTGGGTGGCTGTAACCATAGTCAGAAGTCAGAGCCAAGGCTCAGAACCATGTTATCTGGAGTTGAGATGAGAAGAGACAGAAGCTAATGCACCCATGAGTAAATACTTTGGGCAGCAAGTGCCCTCCTGCTGCTGGTCTTAACAGCAGGTCTGCTGATCCCCTTAGCCAATAAGGCAGTTTGCCCAATCAGATAACTCAGTTTGGGCCCAGCTGTGTTTGTTAGATCACCTGGGGGTTAAGCTATCCGTTAAGAAGGCTAGCTTCAGGTCCTTACTCCTCACATATTCCTAGATAGGTAGCTGGGCAGCTGGTACACTTGCCTTCCCTCTGTCTGTAGCAAGAGGATCATAAGTGCTACTCCTAGCCCCAGTGTATCTGTTTCACTTGACCCCTAGCTCTGGAGTTGTAAGGTTCTACTGATGGAGGAAGAGAGAGGACAAGACACCCATGAAAATGCCTCTGTATGGGAAGAGGGCCTATTGGCCAGCCCTCCAGGAGGCCAGGATGGAAGAAGCAGGCCCCTAAGGATCTGGGGGAGGGAAGCAAGCACCCTGAACATTTTTGAGAGGAGGTGGAATAGCACAGCATTGGGACTTTCCCACTTGGCAAGGCAAGTGAGTAAAACTACGGATCGGCCTGTTGTGGAGACTAGGATCATGTGTAGTACTGCTGCATACAATTTGTCTACTCTGAATGACACTATGCAGAACAATGCTGTTATGTTATATACAGTATCTAACAAAAACAATATCAGATTGTTAAATGGCTGCTAATCTCTGTAAAGAAACACAGTTAAAGTTGTCTGTCAATACCTAGGGTATATGAAAAACATCTAGATTAAATACCCTTTAGTTGTCCTTGGTGTATAAGGGCAGCTTTTAAACATTAATATTTTTTATTTTACTGTTTGGTGTGTCAGGTCTTGTCTCCACACTTACACCAGTTTAATTAACGATGAGGTTTTTAAACTGATTTAAGTAAACCAGTACAAACCCTGTGTGGGCACTCCTATTTCAGTTTAATTATGGCTTACTTTAGTTTAACATAATTTTGTAAAAAAAATGGATGAAGATCAAATGGAAACAAGCCACTCTTAAACCAAAATGACTGAGTCCATGTAGGGTTTTTCACCAGTTGAATTAAGTCAGTTTAATTGAACTGATGCACATCTTGTGTAGATGAAACCTAAGTTGCAGCCAGACATTCCCAAAGATGTGATGCGATGTGATAGGGTATCATGCAAACGCCCTAGTATTATTATTATACATTTGATCCCCGATGGATGCTGTGCTGTAAGAAACATAGAGCAAGATCTAGTCCCTGCCAAAGTTGTTTTATGCTCTATAACAAATAGAATGGGCAATGCAATGACTTGATGGCAAAATAGTAAAAACCTCTTGCTTATTTTTAGTGTGGAATTGATCTGAGGTGCACTTTTTTTATTTAATGGAAGAAAAGCCAAGTTAATGTGTCCTGTGAAGGCTATTGGGACAAGGGAGAGATGCACATTGAGGTAGCCCCTTGTTCTCTGAGAGTCCCTCCTTTTTCTCAAAAGAGTCACTTTTTATTGCTCCTTTAGGGCATCTGGACACACTATGTTTGATAAGAGGCTGGCACAGTCACTTCTCAAATGTGGGTCTCATTTTTAATTCTTCATCATTGGGCATAACCGTTATGGGCTTCATTCATACTTCTGTTCAGTGTCTGTCCTCTGGTTAAGGTGAGCATTTCATAATAGCCTGATATGGCACTTCTCTATCTGTGCTACTCAGTCCTGACTTAATATGGCAACAGAATAATGGCTCTCTCAGCCCTTAGAATGCTCAGGTGGAATGTTCCTGCCTTCATGGCAAAGGCAGCTGACCTGAGAGATGGGAACCAAATTAATCTGTCTTTCTGATCATCTCCTTTGCAGCAGGCCCACCTACCTACCCACTCCATTTCAGCTCCAGAATGAGACTCCTTGCAGCCCCCTGGCACTCTTCTGTCTCCCTCCTGATGAGAAGAAGCAGACTTCTAGTAGCAATCACAGAGCTTCATGTTCCCTGTACCCCTCCTCTGAACCTATCTTTGTGGAGCTACTCTGGACTCTGTGCCAGATTTTTCCACCTATGGCCTGCCTTCCCAGTTTGTACCATCTCCTGTTAGCTCCTGGGGTCTGAGGCAATGGGCCGGAAGAAGTGGTCAGAAGGGAAATTAATAAAATTGGGAGGGCATGCTGAGGGAATATTGGGGCTCTATTGCACCTTACACTTAGTCAAGAGGCCTAATCTGACCCTTTCTTCCAGCAGTCAGAGACCAGCCTTCCCTCCTGCCTCCTTATAAGCCCCAGGCAATCCTTTTTTCACTTGTGTGGCAAAATGCTGTGTTAGTTAACTCTGTCAAATGACTACTGGTGATGCATCACAGTGATAGTCTGAAAAGTGCTGAATTGACACTCCTGGAGAATAGATTAGGCTCTTACCCACAAAACATGTATAACAGTCAGTGCAGGCTCCCCATGCTACCCCGAGTAATACACCCGACCTCAACCTTAAGTTGCTAAACCAACATCTCTAGCGGTTATAGGTATCCCGCTCTCTCCATTCCTGTTACATTATTGACCTCTTTCATTTCACCTGCTTCACAGTACATTAGGTCACCAAAATGCTCACAGTAACAGCCAATCTGGGCTGGATTCAAATGGTGACCTAGAGGTGAAAAGCTCTATATCCCACTCTTGGCACACTACTAAACTATCTAGTCTCCTATATAGGAAGGTTTTAATTACAAGTCATTGATTGAATAGGCTTTCAAAATGACATCAACTGTGCTGTGGACAAGGAAACATGACTAATGACTTGACAGGCATACTGAAATTTATGCTATCTTCATTCCTGGCAGCTACATAACTAGGTTTATTTTAAAATCATCTCAGCTATGACTTGATTTAGTGACAGGCATAATACTCTTTGTGGGGTATCCTTGCCTCAGGTGTCCTGGTTTGGGGAACAGTTATAAATACACTAGTAAAGACTTGTCTACGTCTGAATGACAAGGAATAATATGGGACAATTAGAAAGTCACTGAAAGGTAAAATTTCAGCATGATGCATGCAGAATTTTTGCCCATTGTTAATAGGAGATGCAGATCAATTTTTTAGCCTCCAAACTGAGAACATACTATATAGTGCTTGCCATTTTATTACAAGCTTTGTGATTCTGAAATCAAGTTAAAGGTAATAGATCCAGTTCTACCCATAGATCTACCACTGACTTCAATGGTAGATGCACTGGCAGGGAGAATTGGCCCCATTATTTCCAGATACCTATAGATTATGGATGAAATCCTACCTCATTAAAATCAATGAGAAGTTTTATTAGAGCCAGGATTTCACCCTAGATGTCTGAATATCAAAAAATAGAATGAATGTACTGAGAACCTCATTAAAAATTCTAAAATATCATTATGTTTATCAAGGTGAAGTCGGGTCTAGTTAATCAAAACCCATTTGCAAACATCCATTTTTATCAGTATTAAAAATAATGTCAAATCTTGTTCACATGTGCTATGAAACTAGTTTCTGCTTTAATCTGTGGGATGCTCAGACAATGCCAATAAACCATCCATGATTTAATCAATTCTGACTATACTGATCTGACAAGCACCTCTGCTTGGATGTTGATTATTCAGATATCCATAGAATATTCATGATTCCTACAGAAGATATCCCCAATATAACTTTCACTTTGTACATTGCAGATACTTCCACAAATCTGGCATGACCACTTGCCTGACAAATACTTCAGACAAGTATTATCCCTTTTACATGTTTTTGGGAGTAATATTTTTAGGGTCAAATCATGGGCAAGACTCAAAGAAGCATTTTAAAATTAAAACAGAATTTTTAGTTCGTCTTAAAGAATTCTGAAGATTCCTTTTTCTTTCAGAGGGATCCAAGAGGGTGGCTGCGAAGAATGTATGTGGAACACCGTTCTAAATGTTACCCTTATGTAGGATGTTTGGTTGCTGATAAAAATTAACAAATTTAGATTTTGTACATATATCTAACTTAAAAAATGAAGTGGAGACAAGTGGTGCCACTCAGTATTCACCTGCTACTGTTCTCTCCACTGCATATGCCTATTTTTTAACAACTATCAATAGACCCAATTAACATTTCCTGACTTATATTTGCCTGGCTTAGTGTGGATATTTCAGTATCCTTTGGGTTTGCTTATGTAAAGTGTTTTTAATGAGGAAAACAAATCCCATAAGCATTCCAGAAATGTTTGTAAGTGCTGGTCACTGCTCATGTTTGTAGTTAGCAGCAGTGTTCACAGTCCAATAATTTTCTGTTTTGTTCAATATAGCATAGTTATCTTATTGGTTTTGACTTCCTATGGTTCCTTGTAGTCATTCTGAATTTTGCCAACTGCTTTTGCAATGTCTGCTATGGCATGGAACATTTTTAAATGCAACTAGCCTGTCTTCCTATATTGACAAATTTGTACTGCATCATCAAGGCTAATTCACTTAGTAGCCTCTCTCTGACTTGTTTTGATTAAAACATTATGTTTAATTTTAACAATAACACACACCACATTTGAGAGTGGGGTGGAGAGTTACCCCCATGAACTGCAGGAGAAAAAGACAAGAAAAGGGAAGAAAGAGGGAAGGTATGGGAACCCACAAGGCCAAGAGATGCAGTATGTAAATAGCATTAGCTCCACTTAACAGATGAAGAAACTGAGACAGAGATGTTAATTAACAAAGGCCTCAATATCTCTATTTAGGCACTTATAATGGCTCTTATCACCCTGAACTTGGGAACGCAGGGACTGCTCCCTCAGTGCACATCTGGGGTGCAAGATGTTCCAGAGGGCAGGATGGCCCTGGCATGCCTGATCTGCAGGGTGGGACTGGCATGAAGGCGGAATATGCTGCACACAATGAATGGATATAGCAGCACGTGTACTACCCCTGTACACTGGCATAATTTGGGAGTATTGCCAAACCCAAGGATTCAAAAATTATGAGTCAGGCCCCCAAACTCATTAATTTGCTTTAAAAACAGAGATTTTCCAAAATAACTAATGTTGATCTTCTGATTTGTCTTCCAGAGTTTGATCCTTTTGCATTCACATTTTCAAGCTTTACTCCACAACTTATTTTTTTAATTGAAAAATGAGATTGTTGCATAATCACCTGATTCCAGGAGCTGGAGCTTTAAGAAAACCACCCAATATTGGAAGATTCACAATAAAATCACAAGAATTGGCAATACTGTGAAGGCATAGTGCTTCTTTGAGCTTCCCGGAGGCTATGCAGCTCCACAGTACCTTAGGCTGTGTGGTTCAAACAGTCTAGCCCTTAGGCCATGATCCTCCAAACATTCATGCACATGCTTAACTTTAAGCATATGAGTAGTCTGAATCAATGGAATTACTCACATACTTAAAGTTAAGCAAGGGCATAAGTGCTTGCACGACTGGGGCCTTAGTGATTTTAATCTGGGCCTTGATCCAAAGTTCACTGAAGTCAGTGGAAAGATTCTCACTAACATCAGTAGGCTTTGGATCTGACCCCTATTTTATATAAATATATTCAGCCATGCAATTTTAAACCTTTGAAAAAATTAGGGATAAGTAATTTAAAACTTTCTTCATCCGCACTTCTTCAGTGAGGACTAGCTGCATGGTAAATTTGAAGTTTTAATATCAATCGCTGTTTAATCAAGTGCAAATATATAAAGCGCACACAATTTTCTAGAAGCTTTTCATTGGAAAAACATACTGTTTTCCTGCTCACAGGACTCAAAAGCACTAGAGAAGATATTTGCTCAAACTTTCCATAACCATTCCCTTTTGGTCTGAATCCAACCTGACAAAGTTACAACCAAAAAGAGGGAAATGGTGAGAAACTTATAAGCTATTATTAAAAAGGATATTTTAAAAAAAATTAAAGTGGTTTTGCAATCTTGGTGCAAAATAAAACGTGTGTAATATTTTGCTTTCTTGACAAATTGCAGAAGCTAAAGTTACTAGTTGTTTTCTGATGTCCTACTCCCTTTGAAGTCAATGGAACTCCTATTAATTTCACTGGAGCGTAATCAGGCCCCTACTGACTTTTTTCTCTCTCTTCGCAACACTTTGTATCACACAACAGGCAACATTTTACCTTCCATACAAAGGATACAGATTGAAAAATAACACCTTGAATAAGGAAAAAGAGTGATTTAAAAATTAATAGGAAGTACTATTTTTCTGTACATACAGTACTGTATACAACTAAATAAATTATAGTCCCTATTATTTTAACTCACCAATGATTTCCTTTTAAAAGGTGCTTCTTTCCAATTTCTATGCTTGTTAATAATTTAGTAATTTAAGACGAAGCTGTAAAAATAATTTACTTAATTTTCCCCCTTTCTCCTTGGAGAAATGGCTTTCTGGTTTGTTTGCTTTTTTGCTAACTTTAAAGACTTTAGTAAGCAAACTATGCTCTGATTTTGCAGATTTCTTGTGGAGTTTATCTTGCACATTGATAGCAGCAAACACAGGATCACATCACTTGTAGGTTGAATAACTGAGGAAAGGAAAGGATCAAAGAACCTTCTCCCTGCTCCTGGTATAAGACCAAAATTTCAAAAGTGGTCTCTATGTGTATGTCTACACTGGAGCTGGAGGTGTAATTTCAAGCTAGTAGACACACCTATAGTAGCTCTGATTGAGTTGGCGCACTAAAAACTGAAGTGTAGTTGCAGCAGCGCAAACAGCAGGACAGGCTAGTCACCTGAATAAGTACCTAGAGTTTCAGACAATCAGAGCTAGTGCAGTGTAGGACTAACCAGCTGGAAATTGTACCTCGAGCTCTAGTGTACACATGCCTTATGTGTGGCAAACTGGAGACACTCTAAGGAAATGTGTACATTCAGGGCTGTCCTTACGATTTATGGGGCCCTACACAGCATTATTAAACTGATGCCCCTATGCCTGACGGCAGCCTGGGCTCGCAGCCTGGGGGGGCTGAAGAAGCAAAGGATAGCGAGACGCACGGCCCATCTCACGGTGGCGGGAAGTCACAGTTCCCCACAAAGACCCCCGTACCCTCTCCCTCATGCAGAATGGACATGCAGAAGGTACCTAATTAAAAGCACTAAACTTGGGAATAAAAAATGTCAGTCACAGGTTTTTTGATGTGCCCTGAAATTTGTCAGACATTTATTTGCGAAAACTTTGTAGTAAGGGCAAGTCAGCTGTCTTGCTGAATACAACATTAAATATTATGGAATACATGATGCAGCTCTTCTCTGTTTTACATTTTCTTAATCAGTATTTCTAAGCTGATTTTATATTTTAAATGTACTCTTAAACCTTCATAAAGTAATCATTCCAGATTACTACATATTTAACTCACTGAAACAAAAACATTAATTTAAAATAATCAGTCAGAGGTTTAGTGTGTTCATAACAATGTTCATTGCTTTCCGAAAAAGGGAACACTAATTTACTTTGTGTGAGCTCCATAACAATAGACATGTTTATGAAATTTCACCAACTTTAAAAAAATATGTTTCCAAAGATTTTAGGCATAACAAAGGATTTTATATCTTACTAAGGCACTGATTTTGCTGGAGGATTCTCTTAAAGCTAGTTAATCAGATAGAAGTAAAGAAAGGGAAACTTTGTCCAGCTATCTGGAAGGATGTCCCTTTAAGGGCTCTCTTCAATGGGGGTGGACGGGGGGAGGGGGTGAAAGGAGAAAGGGATGGACAGAAAGGACAGGAAGACTTTGGAAGCAATTTTTTTTTTAAACTATAGTAATTAAAACTAAAATGTGTATTTTAGATAAGGGTGGTCTTTTGAATGATTTATTTAAAAAATTATATGTCTGAAGATCATTTAAGGCTAAAGATGATTGTGCATCTAAAAATCTATGCAAGGATTTTTTAGAGATGTGATTTTATAATCTTCACCAACTCACTAATGAAATATTTTTAAAGCAAATTTTAAACTAAGGTCCTGTAGGCTAACATGTTCTGAGTAAATATTACAGTAATGCACAAGTGTTTTTTGTCAGTAAATTCAGAAACTGACAGTATATACCTAGGGTTTGGAAAATGTCTGTTAAATGGATTCATTACCTCTTGAATGGCTCTTTAACAATTTCAATGTTGTGCTGATAGGTCTGGCAGGCTGGAGGCTTTTTCACTTTTAACTACTAGATCCCCTCCAGAGGAAGACTCATCAGGCTGCAGCAGGCAGCTGTGGGAGCCTACAGCAGGGGTCGGCAACCTTTGGCACGCAGCTCGCCAGGGTAAGCACCCTCACCAGGGTAAGCACCAATGGGGGCAGCGGGAAGCGGCGCGGGCCGAGGAATGTGCTTGCCGCCGCTTCCCGCCGCCCACATTGGCCTGGAGCGGCAAACCGCGGCCAGTGGGAGCCACGATCGGCCAAACCTGCGGACGCGGCAGGTAAACAAACTGGCCCGGCCCGCCAGGGTGCTTACCAGGGCGAGCCGCGTGCCAAAGGTTGCTGACCCCTGGCCTACAGGAAGGGTCAGAACAGGAATAGGAAAGCCGGGAGGGTGGACACTGAGACCCAGTGGTGCCCCAAATTTCCAGGTGCCCTATGCAGCTGCGGACGGCCCTGTGTGCCTTAGGAAAAGAGGTTGAGGTTAGTCAACAACATATTACAGTGCTAAAGGGCATCTGGATTTAGTGCTAAGTGGCATTTCAAATGAGGGTAGCTACTTTGTGGTAGCTAACTTTATTTTTAAAAATACCTTTTTTCCTAGTCTAGACAGTGCCACATCTGCATTGCCAAAAGGTGTGTTTTTATGCCAAGATAGCTATCCTGAAGTAACATCCTAGAGGAGACAAGGCATGGATAGTTTTTACCTCAGTGTAGCTAGTCTAGGACAATGTTTTTACCCCCTCCCCTGGGCTGATCTCAATTAGCTCCGTCAAGGTAAAAATGACAGTGCTTTGTCTCCACTAGGATTTTACAGTGATAGCTATCTTGAATTGTCTACACTGGTGTAGACACACACCTGTTTCAGTGAAGTAATGGCCTATGTCTTTTTTAACTTCCGCCACCACTCTTCACAAAGAAATAGGGCACTTTTTCTGTTTACTACCTGTGGTCCTCATCTTTCTTTTGTTTTTTCCTCCTCTCTGCTTGGTGGTTTCTTGTTTGAAATTCTGCTCCTTCTCTTTCTCTCCTCTAGCACTGCACAATTTTCTGTTTATTCCCAGAGCAGTGCTACCCTGCTGTTCTTCTTCCCTGTTTCTATGGTGTGAGGGCATAACTGATATTCATGGTAAAAATCCTTCCAGCATGCTCAGTTTATGGTGCTACAGTGACACTTTTTCCAGTACTTCCAACCCCAAACATTCAAAAAAAATCATGAGTCAGGTGTCAAAAAAATCATGAGAATGAAAAACAAACAAAGAACCCCCTAAATTTTGGGGTTCTTTTTGTCTGCTGGTTTCCAAGCCTTTAAGCCACACTTATTTCATGTGTTCAAACTTTGCTTTGCAACCCTGAGGATTAGACATGTACCTTTTTTTTTTTTTTAATGAAAGTTGAGATTCTCTCCTAATAACATGCCTCCAGGAACTGGAGCTTTAAGAAGAACACCAAATATAATGAGATTCATTAATAAACTGCAAGACTTAGCAGCGTTACTTTTTGCGTGCTATCTTTATTGGTGATGCACTAATCAAAAATGTAAAATTGCTAGGGCCAAAATATTCACTCCTGGGTGCCTAAATCAATATTGAAGCACCTATATAAAGGCCTGATTTCAGGAGGTATCAAATACCCATGACTCCCATTGAAGTCAAACTTCATGTATCGCTGCATTTCATTGACTTTCCATCCCCTTTTAAGTTTTCCTCTGAAAACATCTTTCCCCACCCCTTCCTAAACCTCTTAATTTCTCTCTCCCTCTCATGTATTGTTTTATTATTTCATGGTTATTTACCCATGTAAAATGTTTTGGGAGGCAATTTGTGTTAAACGCACTATCAAAAAGAAAGTTACTTTGTGTCGTGTTATAAATTAACAGTGTTGCCCTAGTATGTTCTTGTGGTTTTAAAAAAATAACTTTGAAGTAGTGTCCATAGATGAAGGGTTTGTGGCTCCTTTATGGTTGCTGTTGTGCCCATGGCTACAGGAGAAGAAAAACTCATATGATAATCCTGAGGCTTTAGCTCACCCTTAGGGCTCCACTAGTAGTGTCTATATTATATTTTCATTGAGATTTTTCCTTGCTGTGTTTAGAACGCATATGTTGTGTGTCGCACAGATGCATCCCACAGATGGCAGTATAAACATTTTAACACTATGCAGTATCTTCACATTTGTATGGAATCACTGCCCCTCAAATGAGAAAATATGAAAACAGAGCAACAATTAATAATGGAGAAACCTTTCTCGGGGGAAAAATGACAACGATTAGTTGAATCACATGTAAAGGAGAATTACTAGAGTTAGAAAATATTGTGTCGGAAGTCCACAAAGTGTTCGTTATGTATAACATACAGTACAACGCACTTCGGGCCCTATCTCGTTCTTGGAGAAGTGAATAGCAAAACACCCATTGACTTCAATGGGAGCTGGGTCAGGCCTTTATTAGATATTAAGAAACTAAAGATGTATAAATATTATTTCTACAACATGATACATCTTAGGAAAATGTTATAACATCAGTTCTGACCAGCCCAGTTATTTTATTTACTGGCTGATTTAGGAAATAATATTTTACTTTGTAAGAAGTCAATGTGAAAATTATCATTACTCCAAAAGTATGTCTTTTGTATAGCAATCATAGACAAAGTCTAGTATCTCTTGTGGAAACTTACTTTTGTGACATATAAGAAGGAAATGTTTTTTTTAAAAAGGTAGAGTAGATAAAATAATTATCAAAGACTATTCTAGTACATACTGTATTTCCATGTGCGAAGAATGAACATCAGTCTAAGAATTGGGCATAATTTATATTGACACTGGGTTAGTACAGGGGAAATTATCACTGTATAACAATTAATTAAAAACACTGAAAATGATGGGCCCTATTTTCCTTTAATTGGGCAACATTTGCACTGATGGAATTGCACCACTGGAACTAAGGGAGGAATTTGTCTCCTTGTTTGTTATATTGTGTCTTACAATGGCACTAAAGCAGTATTAAGTTTCACCAGAGAATTATGGAAATATATTATATATTTTTAAGCCCCATGGGCCAATGCCAAATTAGAATTAAATGGCCTCTGATTCAATCCATTCAATGGATACCCTCAATAAATCAATACTGCCCTTCTTCCATGTCACAAGAACTTGTTGCTCATATGCATTTCCATTCTTAATCTCATGTATATATGTCAATTGTTAACTTCAAGTGAATACAAGTTAATATATAAATAGCTATCGGTCTACTGCTGTATAGGCCTGAAGACCTTAAATCGAAAATTTCTCCATTTTGGGCCAGCATCATCAGTAGTGAAATCACTGAAGGCTGGTTGTCACACAAATAAATTCCTGCTTGACATAGGACAGAAAGGATCAAATCCATCCCTGGGGTAAATCCAGTGATTTCAATGGAGTTACATCATTAATTAATTTGGCCTATAGAATAGAATTTTATTACACCATGCTTTGTTTATTGCAAACCTTATAGTTTGCATGAAAAGGTGGCTTCTCAGTTCCAATAAATATTTAATAACAGACAGCACTGTATTGAAGTCTCATAGTACTAAGACTCCATTATGTTTATACAAAATATACTACAGTACATTTAATTGTTTATTAGGGACTACCATCAAGTAGTTAAAATTGTCAAGATAAATGAATAAGTGTAATGGAGTATACTGACCCTCTAAGCTTAGAGGGGGCCAGAAAACCTCTCTTCTAGGAACACTGGAACTAACAAAGGCTCAGGTAATGGCTGAAACTGGAAGAGAGGAAGCGGTCCCAAGGAATTACTAGTTGAAAAAACCCAGGATGCTGTCCCATTAAGGGCCCAGGACAAAGGACCCTGCAGTGGAAGGGCTGGCAAGGTTCCCCTCATGCCCAACCAGCCAGGAGGAGGTCTCGCTAGGAGGGCAGTATAGATGCTGTCTTTTCCCTCCAAACTGGGGGAGGCTGCCAGGAGAGTGACACCAGAGGGCTGAACTCCAGATAGAAAGGACTTTGTGGGGAGGAGAGTGGGACAGACGAAGAGCTCCATGTGTGGTAGAAGAGCTAGAACTAAGTATGAACAATTGGGCTGTGGTGCTGGATTTTATTTTGGGACCCTGAGGACTGGTTTGAACTGCTTGTTATTAACCCAGCCCTGGGGTAGGGATGCAGTTAAACATGAGCAAGACCGCGTGGAGTTCTTAAGAGAGGAAACAAAGGCATGATGCTGCAAAACCACCTCTGGCTACAAGGGGGCCATGCAGGAGGTGGCTGCCCTGCTACAATGAGGTACATTTTGTGATATATTATCCTAACTTTTTAAAAAATTGTTTGTACATTTGTGCTCTACCTTGCAAGAGGCATTAATTTGCAATGTCTGTCCCTATTCGTGTGAAGCAGCAAGTACAGTATACTCAAACACAGTTCTTTTCTATTCTATAGAGGTCCTTATACCATCCATAACACCCTAGTATCTGACTGAAATTACTTCCAAAAAAACCTGTGCAAACAAGGGAAGAAGCTCTCCAAGGAAGGCAAAATGATTATTTTTCGTGGTTTATAGAAAAACATAGGGACAGGAGAAACTGTTTTGATCAATTTAGAACTGAGTTTAAAACAAAGGCTCACTCCTTAGCTTCATGACCTCAGAACATCTGGGGGTGGGGGCATCCAGGGAGGCAAAACAATTGCTGAGCCACCTTTATGCATACCCTGATGCTTGGACTGGCTGGAGACCAAAGAGAAATGACTAGTTTTCATAATGACATGATTGACACTGGGTTTTGTTTGGTTAATGTCGATTTGAAATAGAACTCATGATTGAGGACTTCAGGAACTCAGCCAGAGGTTAGGGGTCTATTACAGGAGTGGGTGGGTGAGTGAGGTTCTATGGCCTGCAATGTGCAGGGGGTCATTCTTAGGGTGACCATATGTCCCGTTTTTAAAAGGACAGTCCCATTTTTGGGGACTTTTTCTTATATAGGCGCATATTACCCCTCACCCCCTGTCCTGTTTTTCACAGCTGCTATCTGGTAACCCTAGTCAATCTAGATGGTCATAAGGCCAGAAGGGACCATCAAGTCTATGAGTCTATGAAATATCATTCTGTGTGGCATGTGTTCCACTGAATACCACCCACTGAGCCAGAAGAAAAATGGGGTTGTGACGGGATCCAACCCTGGACCACTGTGCACCCTTAACTCTCCAGCCTGGGCTGTCTCTCACAATGCTAGAGACAAGCAGCAAAACCCTCCAGGTGCTGTTATCACTCAGCCACCAGCATACAGAGACACACATGAATGCTCTCTAAGCCACTCATAGAGCAGAGGGTTAGACTAAATGACCTCCTGAGGTCCCTTCCATCCCTGATATTCTATGATTCCATGATTCTATGAAACTATACAGAGGGAGACACCAGCCAATCCTCCCAGCCTTGGACCCCAAAAATGTACCGTCTTGCACTGCTCAAGTCCTTCTCTTGAACAATGCAAGCTCATTAATTAGTTTGCCACTTCATCAAAGGATAGTGGGCATGCACCAGCCTTTGTAGTCTGAGCAGATTCTCCAAGCAATTTAAACAAACTCACTGGGAAAGATAAAACGTTAAAATAAGTTTATTAACTACAGCAAGATTTTAAGTAGTTATAAGTGATAGGCATAAAGGTCAACAATAGTTATATAAGAAAAAAATAAAAAGTAAAATCATAGTCTCAATCCTGAACTTTATCAGACTGAGCAATATTTGAATCAAACAGCTTTTCTCACCCCACTGGACATGGCAGGCAAGGTACAGTTCTTAATACACAGGCTGAATTCTCTTCTCAGGCTGGCACCAGTCTCCTCAGTGCAAAATCTTTGTCTTCACAGCATTCTTGCGGCCTTCAGCATAAGTGGGGGAGGAGAGAGGTGGTCTCATGAGGCCACTGTCCCTTATTTTATATTCTCAATCATGTCCCAGGAAAGATACTGGCCCAGGCATGTCCTGGTGGGCTTTGCTGAGTCACAGAGTTGAGCAATCCCCATTGTGTGGTGCTTGCGCAACTGTGTCTTACAGAATTGTAAGTCTCTTGTTTACAAGAGATGGTCAATGGCTCATGATAGTTACTTCATGCCTATTTGGGTGTGTGGGTCACCACCTTTGTTGTCACTGGCGATCAAGCAGTAGGCATCTCCCAAACTTGCAACATATTTCAATAACTACCATATAGCAAAATCTCATAACTTCATACACACTAACAATAGGGTTGCTAGGCATCCGGTTTTTGATCAGAAACCCTAGTCAAAAAGGGACCCTGGCAGCTCCAGTCTGCACCACTGACCGGGCCGTTAAAAGTCCGGTCAGCGGTGCAGCAGGGCTAAGGGAGGCTCCCTGCTTGCCCTGGCTCTGCACGGCTTCCGGAAATGGCTGGTATGTCTCTAGGTGCAGGGTCAGTCGGGGATGCTCTG
Organism: Emys orbicularis; assembly: GCF_028017835.1. Lineage (NCBI taxonomy): Eukaryota > Metazoa > Chordata > Testudines > Emydidae > Emys > Emys orbicularis. The sequence continues at coordinate 39,008,050 of NC_088688.1, read as the reverse complement.
TGCGCTGCCCCCACCCCAAGTGCCAGCTCCACAGCTCCTGTTGGCCAGGAACCGTGGTCAATGGGAGCTATGGGGGTGGCGCCTATGGACGGGGCAGTGCGTGGAGCTGCCTGGCCGCGCCTCTGCCTAGGAGCCTGACATACTGGCCACTTCTGGGAGCTGCTTGAGGTAAAGCGCTGCCCAGAGCCTGCATCCCTCACCCCCTCCCGCGCCCCCAACCCCGTGCCCCACACCCTTGCCCCCTCCCACACTCTGAACCCCTTGGCCCCAGCCCGGAACCCCCTCCTGTACCCCAAACTCCTCACCCCACACCAGAGCCCTCACCCCCACACCCCAACCCCCAGCCCCCTCCCACTCCCTGAATCCTTCATTTCTGGCCCCACCCCAGAGCCCACACCTCTAGACATTGCCCTCACTCTCTCCCGCACCCCAGCCTCCTGCCCCAGACCAGTGAAAATGAGCAACTGAGCAAGGGTGGGTGACAGCAAGCGATGGACGGAGGGGAGATGGAGTGAGCGGGGGCCAAGGCCTCAGAGAAGGGGTGGGGCAAAGGTGGGGCCTCAGGGAAGGGGTGGGGCAGAGGGAAAGGAAAGGGTGTTCCATTTTCTGCAACCAGAAAGCAGTCAACCCTAACAATATACACATTTTGTCAGAACAATGGATTTTTCAGCAGATCATGACCTTTCATATGGTATTTTACATGGCATGCTTTGTATGAAATATTACAACCATATACACATGATGAATATGGGGGTTACAAGGTGCTACTTTGAGATTCAGTGCATCACAGTGATATAGCTTTATTTCCATACAAATATCATAGCAGTGCCAGGTAACACTGTTAGAGGTAGGTGTATATCAGCTCTTGCATTATAAAGATTAACAAGCCATAAAGGAGGCCTGATATATAATACTACTTACTCAGGCAAAACAGCCCCTAAAGTAAATGGAAGTTTTATCCATCATTTTACTTGTCAGTACAGGGTGAAGCCAAAGGTTCAGAGGCTTGGTCCAAGCAAGTATCCAAAAATGCAGGATATTTATTCGTATCATATCTGAACCACTTGGAGTGGCCAAACTAGGCTGGCGATCTCCTTAGGGTTGAAGTCCCTTTTCTTCCCTGCCTCTGGCTGTTCATCAGCTGAACTTATGTTTTTTTCAGCATTTCCACATCTCGTCCCAGCAGTGACCAGGAGAGGCTCAAGAAGGCTCCCCTTTGAAATCAACAGCCCAAGCGGACTGACTCCAGTGGGAGCAGGAATAGGCCTCAATTGCAGAGACACACAAAAAATGTACAGTAGTGGCTTTCGAATTTCCAGAAAGATTTGGGCCCGTGCTGTGAGGCACCAGAAGAAGAGGTGGTGGAGGAGGCACCTGTAACATGCTGAGTACTCACTGCCCAGTGCAATAACGAGGAATTGGGGGTGTTTACAACCTTTCGGGATGAGGTCCTTTATCATTTGATAATTAGAATCTGTTCTAAACTAAACTTCAGCCCTTGGGTATGAAAAGCTGAGAGTTCATTTTGACTATTCTGAATTCATAAGAATGAAAAGAAAACAAAATTGTGTTGGGCAGAGGCAGCCTAGACACTACAGTGATGGGCACAACAGAAAACTCTTGGCTGGATATGGATGGAACGGGACCTGAACACCAGGGCCCAGATTGCATACTCCAGAACTGTTAGTGGAGATGACCCTCCCCACATGGATTTCACCCTCCTGTGGAAATGCTGTTGGGTCATCTACTTCTGCAACACTATTTTTTTCCCCCTGGTTTGGAGGGCTCCCATTGCCCTTTCATGGGATGACTCTCATGTGGCTCAATTTCCACGTGGGAAGAGAGGGCAGAAACACATCAAGGGGTGTGTGTGTGTGGGGGGGGGGGGGGTGTATGTGTGTGTGAGAGAGAGAGAATCTGCATTGTTCCCTTACCAGTCCTGTAGTGATTACCTGGAAAAAGTATTTCAGACCCAGGTTGTATTACCTTTTCTGTGAAGCCCCTCTGTAGTGGAAAATCTGCTCTTTGAAGGAGAGGGGCCCCAGGAGCAGCTGTGACCAGTGAGGCTCTATTAGCACAGCTCTATTGGATCTATGCTGCCAGGGAAGTGGGCACTGAGGAGGCAAAGGGTGGGCTGGTGCAGAGGGTCCCAGAGTCAATGTGGAGACACAGAGCCTCCATGATGGCCCTGTACCTCAGCCAGATCCTCTTTGCAGATCTCGGTGATTCCATGCATTCTGGGGGCAGAAGCCCCTAATAATTCCATGGAAGGATAAACCAACATTCCCCATAAAATGACCTAGGGAAATCTCCACAAGGAAAGATTTGTGGAGTTTTCCTCCCCAATGCCCACCCCCAGAACTGGAGGCCCATGAACTTTGGGGTAATGATTCTGTAATTAGCGAGGGAGCTGACCTATCTAAGTTGCATCATCACTTTTAGTAAAAGGCCTTCAAACCTCTGATTAAACGTATTACTCAATGGAAACAGCCCCTATTTCAGTAAAATCACCATGTTGTTAATGCTGGGAACTAGGCTACTGTACATGTCTACTAAATACTTCATACCTTTTGGTACATGTTGTGTTGCATTCATGCAACAGACACTGATAAAAAGAGGCATTACAGTCTATTGAGTGCGTAACATGAGTTTTTAAAATTGTCTAATATATTTACACAGTTGACCTGTTTGCGCATAAAGGCATGGTTCTGGTCTGCTGGGTAAATAAATGTCAGTATTTGTATGCTTTTGTGAGAGATTTATTCTGTCCCACTCCCACACTTTACTGCTACCTAAAGAAAAAAAAATTAAACCACAAGAAAAACCCTCCTAATTATAAAGTAATATATCAGGACTTCTTTTCAGTACCTACCTTTAAACAAAGAGCAAAATATTGGGAACCAGGAACATCTCAGTTCTATTCCTGGCTCTGACAGGGACTCCTTTGTATCCTTGGACAAGTACCAGAGGTTTTGTCTACTTAAGGATATTTGTCCTGGTTTAGAGACTGGGGATGAAGGGTTTGGGGTGTGGGAGGGGCTCAGGGCTGGGACAGAGGTTTGGGGTGCGGGGGTAAGAGCTGCAGGATGGGGCCAGGAATGAGGGGTTCAGGGTGTGTGAAGGGGCTCTGGGCTGGGGTGTGGGAGGGGGTCAGGGCTCTGGGCTGGGGGTGCAGGCTCTGGGGATGAGGGGTTTGGGGTGCAGGAGGGGCTCCAGGTTTGGGGGGGCTCAGGGCTAGAGCAGGGGGTTGGGGTGTGGGAAGGAGTCAGGGCTCTGGGCTGGGGGTGCAGGCCCTGGGCTGGGGCCAGGGATGAGGGGGTTGGGGTGCAGGAAGGGGTTCTGGGTCTGAGGGGGGGTTCAGGGCTGGGGCAGGGGATTGAGGGGCGGGGTTGGGGCATGGATTTACGTCCGGCGGCTCCCAGTCAGCGGCGCAGCCGGGGTGCAGAGGCAGGCTTCCCACCTTTCCTGGCACCGTGGACTGCACTGCACCCTGGAAGGAGCCAGCAATAGGTCTGGCTCCTAGGCAGAGGCGCGCAAGCAGCTCTGCATGGCTCTCGCCCGCAGGCACCGCCCCCCCACCTCTGCTCCCATTGGCCAGTTCCCAGCCAATGGGAGCACGGAGCCGGTGCTTGGGGCAGGGCAGTGCACGGAGCCCTGTGATCCCCCTGCCTAGAAGCTGGACCTGCTACTGACCGCTTCCAGGGTGCAGCGCAGTGTCAGAACAGGTAGGCACTAGCTTGCCTTAGCTGGGCAGCACTGCCGACGGGATTTTTAACATCCTGGTCGGCGGTGCTGACCAGAGCCGCTAGGGTCCCTGGGTGCTGAGCCAGGTGACCCAGTGCCTTACATGCCGCGACCCAGTACTGGGTTGGGACCCGAACTTTGAAAAACACTGACCTATGGAAAGGTGCAAGGGGCTGAGGAGCAGGAGTTGTAGGCTCATCTCTTCAACAGAGCATTGTTAATATCAACGCTTACTACTTAGGAAGGTCTTAGACCTCTACTTTGGAATAGAACCCAGGTCTTTAATATGACTGAGCTGTCTCAGTCCCATTGCCTTGTGCATTAAATATGCCAGCGCTAAGTGCCTGGCTGTGTTGTCTATAACCCCCAGCTCTAATCACTAGACAAGGACTAAAACTCAGGAATCCTGATACCCAACATTTCACTGCTGTGCCACTCATAGCTGGGAGGCAAAGGGGACGCCTTGTTTCCCTCTAGGGGCTGGGCCTAGTACAATAGCGTTCTGCTGCTAGTTACTCTTTTAGCTTAAGTGATCTATATTGTGGCTTTGAAGGTCCTTGGCCAAACCCTGCTAATGACCCATGTGGAGAAAAATAGTATGTGATCATGTAATTGAGAACTATAGCATAATACATACACACAAGCAACCTTAATTCTGGCATTTCCTAACTTTCAAGAGCTTGCAGCCTTAATGTTTTTTTAACATAGGTTTTTTGGGGGGTTGGGGGGAAAGTAATATGTTCATATCTTTGGGATCTTCTAATAAATTAGCATTTAAGGGGGGCTAGATATCTCAGGATCACCAGTTTGAATCCCACTGAGAGTACATTATCAGTTTGAAACCAGCCCAGTACTACAGGGATTAAAAGTTGTTCCCATCTAACAGCTGTTTGGTAGGTCTCAGTTCCAACTCCCACATCCCACACTCATTGCTATGCTTTGTACTAATTGGCAGCCTCAGTCTCAACAGACTGCATGAGCCACAAAGACTGAAGTACTCCTACCATCCCTAGAGAAAGCCCTGATACGGTTTGGGAGAGCCTAAGGCATGCTGCAGCGCAGCGTATATGGGAATTTTGCCCTGCTGACACCCTGTATTTAAACTGACAACCTCACTCACCAGGGCTGTCAGACCAGTGCCTTTCATTTTGCTTTCCTTGGCCTGGTAAGTGTATGCATCCAGGCACAGCTCCACTGGGTGCTGTATACTGACTCTGAACAGCGGGCACTGTCTGGGGTCCTCCCTCCTGGGCTCTCCCCACCCACGCTAATGATCACATAGACTGATGTCTTTCACCAGTGCTAAGTACACACAATATTTTTTAAGGCTGAAGTCTAAAAAAAAATATGGTTGTATATAACTTATGTGGCTGATTATATGCAAATATTCAAGTTAGCTTATTAAGTAATTTGCATATAACATCAGACATGGAGCTGCATAAAATTTGGCAGCTCTGCTTCACAAGTCACTGAAGGCAGTATTCAGTCCACTGTTTTGTGTCCAAGTACTACAGAACATTCAGGAAACAGTGTGATGTTACATATCCTATATGCTGCAGTACTAGAGCATTACCAAGTGGTGAGTTAAACAGTGAGTGTCAGCACAGAGTCCCAGCTTTGACAATAAATTTCCTTGCTTTCATGGATCTAAAATAAATCAGACTTTACAATGTACCCCTTAATGTAACTTTAATGCAGTTTTTGTGCATTAATTCCCTTCAGGTCCAGTCCTTGTCATTAATACTGTCTATTGGCAAACAAAGGAGGATTTCTTAGAGCAGCGCCTTGCCAGCTTATGAAAATGTTTGAATTGCCTTGGTGTTGCCAGGCAGTCTCATTTGCATTTTCCAAGGACATTTGAGAAAACAAAACTATATCACTGCAAATTTAATTTTACATGCAGTAACCCTGCTTTCAACCCCCCAATGTATCCATTACTTTCTGCTTCCGTAATTAAAAATTTCAGGGAAAATGCACAGGATTAGCAAGTCCTAATTTTCATTGATGAGCTTTAAGCGCTTATCAATAATGGGATCATAGAAATCAGCTTTCACTAAGCTTTATTATGCCATGGTGTCAGATTTTGATTGAGAATCTTGTTCAGCTTATTAAACACATTGGCGCTCAGAACAGCTGCAACATTAGAGGTTAGGCATAGGCAACATTTCAGACCGAGCAGTGCACTGAAATCCCATGTCTCTGCATTGCTTCAGTGTGAACAATACTTGTACCTTCCACAGATTCAGTGTTTGGGCTCCTGGGAGCTGATTACAGGAAGAGATTAAAAAGGCTGTCTCTCACACACATGTTCACAGGCAATGGATGACATCTGCAAGAATAAGCCAGTGCACAGACACTTAGAAAGGAGAAAAATACCCACAATTGGAAGTGCATTGTTTGTATTTGTTTACAAGTCACAACCTGGAAAATGCAAACCTATTCTAATACATGTGTTTATATACGTGTTCAAGATAGATTTTGCTATAAAGTTTGGATGTGGATCTAATCAAGGGGCTAAACTGCCACAATGGGTGGGATCAGGTACTAGGATCTGAGTTTGGATTTGGGGCATCACTAGGTTACAGCACCATAACCCAGGTGTTATGACATCCCAGTGGCGGAAAGTCAAGCCACAAGAGCACTTACAATGGTGTGAGGAATTTGTGAACCCTGTGCTGCTGGCAGTCCCAGAACCAGGTAGCACAGCCCCCAAAATAGCTGGACCTGTCTGGGGAATGAGCCTGGCCAAGGTATCCTGAGATTATGCTGGTTCAGTGCATGTCCCAGAATGCCTCTGCAGGTGGGGCTTCTGGGGAGCCATAGTCACACTTTACAGCTGCTCTCCCACAATGGGACTATGAAGGAAGGCAGAGCTGTAAATACGACCTGCCTCTCCCAGGGTGAATCCAAAGTGCACCTTGTGCCAGCTGGGTGAATCCAACCTTGCATGTATCAATTATTATATTTCTCATGTGTAAACCACTTCACAAACACTGGGCCAAATCCTGCTCATCTTACTCAGGCAAGTGGGTTCCACTGTACTCAGCTGAGTACAGCAAACAGAAGTTGGTCAATAATCTAATTGGTTTAGAGTATCCAAAGAAGGCAAAGGTGACAAAAATGCTAGTTCTGGAGGAAGTGAAGATTCATTTTCTATATCTGATCAATCACTTACCTATGTCACTCCCTTAACAAAAATGCTGCTATCCTCAGCAAATTGGCTGCTGAAGCAAAGAGTTCATATGTTAAAAGCTTAGGAAGATGAAACATATGTAAATATGTATTACATGGATACACACACAAAAACTGCATAGACAGCATAATAGGGTCAGATTGTGCAGCTGTTCTCTGAGCAGAACTCTTGTTGATTTCTCTATCTGACTACAGAATCAGGAGATATACATCTAATACTAACAGTTAATGATACGACTATGATTAGAAAATCTTAATGAGCTTTCCACAGCTTCTCTTGAAAACATTTAATTTTTTAAAGTGAATTCTCCACTTATGAAAAAGTTTTCAAACGACTCATTCTTGTGTCACGTGCGTGGGAACTGCAATACATTTTTGTGTAAGTTCAAGGGAATGATTTCACTTGGTGCGTTTGCCAGCTGTGTTGTTACAATATCTACACAGGAACATAGAAGGGCTGCATTAGTTTGGGACTCACAAAAAGTAATTCATTATGCATAATGGTGATGTTGGCAGTGCATGCCAAATGGTTAAATCTAATGTAGCATACAGTTTCATTAAGGCACAACAAAATTAATCTATCCCTTCCCACCAGGAGGTTTAAACAAAAGCAATGGGGAAGGAGATGCATGTAAAAAGCAGCAATTCATTAATGAAATGAAGACATGTAAAATAATTAGGCTTAAAACAATAGATTCAAGGACTAAATTAACCCTTTTATTTTCTGTGCAATATGTGCAACTGAGAACCTCCATGTTGTGAGTCATTATGAAAATATGTTCCTAAGTGTCTTCTTATGTCCTTCCATTGAAGACAGGGCATACATTGCTTGACATGAAGCCCCTGTTTCGGTGTAATAACTTTATTTTGCTTTGCTGAAGTTGTCAATGGAGGGCATTTCCATTCCGCTAAGCACAGCAATTTGACTGCAGATTTCTGTGTGAAACTGCGAAAAGTTAATTCAAAGAAAGCAGGGACATGGTGCTACCACCGTGGTGTACACTAACTTGTGTAATTAATAATATTGGAACTAAGGGACTAATCTAAATCAATGGAGGGATGGCGCTTTCTCCTGTCTGATTAGTAATGATAGTCAAAAGGGACAATTGTCTTTCCTTAATAACTCCTGTGCCCCCATCAACACAGAGGAATTATTGAAAACAATGGTGTGTCCACACAAGATGGATACTGTATGCTTTAAGGTACAAAGGGAAGGGAAAGACTTGAAAACAAGTTTAATTTATTCTGGACAGTAAAATCCCCAGATGCACAGAATCTTGAATTAATTGTGTAATCAGAGAATCGCTTCTTCTTAGCACTTTCATTTCCTCATTCAGCTGAATGCGGCACAAGCGTCCCCACACTTTCCCATCAATGGCCATCAACCCTTTTCTGGAGGGAGCAAATCCTCACAAGGGCTCTGTCATGCAATTTGCTCATGGGAATAGGGGAATCAGAGTGGTGCAGTGTCCTTGGGAGGAATTCTGCCTCAGGGAGGCAGGCAGGATTCGTCCCAAGATCTCCAGTGTGCAGGGAGCAAGCCTGCTACTATACCCTTCTGGGGCTGCAGTGTATTCCTCTGGTGTATTGGGTCCACACTGTGGGTGGATATAGTGGGGGGACTGGGGAAGAAAAGTTCATGGCTGGGTCCCTTTTTGTAGTCACCTGCAGAGGTGTGCTAAAGAACCAGTCCCTGCACTTCCCCAAGCATGGAGACTGCACTGCCTTCCCTCTCTTGCTCACCTGTGTAAGGGCCTCTCATCCATTACATAAAATACCATTTTGCAGCATGCAAAAATTCCCACTTTCAATTCCTTTGGAAACTTGATGAGGGCCTGAATCACAGCGGTCAGATCCAATTTCCCACAAAACTCTGGAGTGTCAGATCTGGAGTTTTGGTTCAGTCCATCACAGGGACAGGGGCTAGACACATTTTGGATCCAGATCCCAAATTCCAGTAGATCCAGGGGCTTGGGGTCTAAGAGAATCTGCCACCGATTCTGTGTTCCAGGCTGCCTGTGTGTCCTGATATCATGGCACAACATCAGAAGGTCATGCTATTGCTGTTTGTCTTGCAATGATGTGTAAAAGTTGCAGCTTCTGGTTATACAGCCTGAGCCTGTAGATGAAGAAATATTTGAACTTTGGCCCACATTTTTGCCCTGAAAGATGGCTACAGACTAAATTCTGCCCCTTCTCCTTCTGTGGTGAAATGGAGAAGGAAATGGAGTTGTGTGCAGGTTGGAGCTCACTATTCCAGCTGTGACTTTTTTTTTCAAAGGGCACCTAATTCCCTTTGTCCCATTTGAAAATCCCAGTCTCTGTTCCGCTGCCCTAGCTGCTTACAGCAGGGTGCACCAACTGTTTATTACAAATGTTCACCCTTTACCAGAATTTCCCCCTGTATTTTCTCTACCTCAAATATTTTGACCCTGATTCTCCTCTACTTACCCCAGGTCGACATCAGTGTAATGTCACTGATTTCAAAGGAATTATATAACTTAATGCACTTAGACATCGGTGATTGAGATAGGTGACATTTATTTTTGGTTTTAAAGGGGTAGCAGTAGCCTGAAAGGCAGGCACATACCTCTTCTAAAGGATCCGGGCATCATTGCAGAGTTTTTTCTTCGGTTGTTAAGCATTACTTTGCGAAATTGGTGCATCTCTTTTGCTCTCCTGGTCACACTCTGGTCCATCTGTTTGACTGGTGTGTACACAAATATTTGATTAATCGGTGTTGGTGATATTGTTTCAGGGTTATCTGACAAGCATTAAAATTAATGGACTCTGGAGCAATTCCTGAGGTAGTCACTATGTTCATAGCTATTGATTAAGTGGGAATTTTAAAGATAAATGTGTAGGAAATATATGGATTTTATTATTTTTATTTTATTTATTGAGTAGTAGTGATATGTCACTAGACTGGCCCTGTGTCCTCTTTACAACCCATTAAACTAAGTGGATATTATATATCTAGTGCCTGGAAAGCTCTTGGATTCAGAGGTAAATATTGTTAGCACATGGCTCAGAGGCAAAAGTTCTCCTTCTCTAGAAAGCTGATACATAGCTAAATCATTCTGAATCTTTTAAGAATATAGCACATCTTAACCTCTTATGTGTCAAGCTCCCAGTTTGCCAGGACAATGCTCTATAAAAATGCTTCTGATTGGGCTGTGCTTAACTGAACTGAAGCCCAACTACAAATCCTTTCAGGTTCACCCATTACTAGCCATCATGATAAGGGAGGCTTCATATTTGCGGTCTTCAAAATCCATCTTTTCATCTCCAGCCCCTCTACCAAAACCCTTGCAGGTGCCTTAGTCATTATGCAGACTCCTTCTCACTGCTCTCCTTAAGTCTTGACTTGCTTCCCTCCGCTCAGTCAAACACACAGCTGAGAAAATCATCTTCCTCTTCCAGAACAGTGGCCAATCACTCATGTCCTAAAGTCTCTGCCTCCCGAGGCCTTCTGTCTGCATTATATTCATATGCTGCTTCTTTACCTTCAAGGGTCTCCCTATCATCATCTTTGCCTACCGCTCTGCTTTCATCGCCTAATATTGTCCCCCTTCTGCTCATCTTCATGCCTTGTCTCCTACCACTGCCCTTCACTCTACTAGCTTGGCTCCCCTTCATGCCCCCTTTGTCTTGTTCTCTTACCTCTGATGCTGGGCCTGATGCTGGAGTAATTGAAGACAATGGGAGTTTTACTATTGATTTCAAAGGGAGAAGGAACCTATCTGCCTCTTTTCCTGCTGTCTCCAATGCCTAGAACATTCCTGTTGCCTTGTCTTTCACAACTGATCTCCCCTCATGCTCTCCCTGTTGCCAATCCAATCCATGACCATGGCAGGGTTACCATACAAAGCATGAATATATACAAATAATTGCTAAATTACATGAACTCTCCTCTAGCGTAACCTAAATATACAGCACAGCACTCAAATGGTTCCCCAAGAGCTGTTCTCTTTCCTGTTGTGTTGTCACCCCACTAATCCCCCCCGCACCCAGGTGATGATGGTTTACTGTATAAATTAGATAGTGACCTTTGCAGTGAGCTTGTTTTACTTTAAATCTGTAAACCACCATATACACCTGTGCACCTAAATAATAAATAGAATATAATGTACAGGGCAGCATTTATCCATGGGATCATCTGAGTATGTGTGCCCTTACATTTCAAACATCATCACCCGTGTGAAGAGGAAAGAATCCAGCCTCACTCTCAGATTAAATTGAGTTTCTGGGGCTATAAATGAAAGAAAGCAGGTTTATATTTGTAAACTGAACAGCTTAATCTGGGAGTCATTGAGACACAAGAAACATGGAAACTGATGATGACACTTTCAGAGTCACTCTTTAGCATAGAATCTCACTTTACATTTTCAGTCTTCTGCTAAGCCAAGCCTATACTTTGTGCAGCAGAGAAGAGGGAGGGAAAGGGTTCCCCTTTCTGTTTTCCCAATACTGAGCTATCCTGGGGCTGAAACAATTGTGAAGTAACTTAGAGCAGTCAAAGGGCTGGTCTGCATGCTGGCTAGAGCAGTGGTTCTCAACCTTTCCAAACTACTGTATCCCTTTCAGGAGTCTGATTTGTCTTGTGTACCCACAAGTTTCACCTCACTTAAAAACTACTTGCTTACAAAATCAGACATAAAAATACAAAAGTGTCACAGCACACTATTATTGACAACTTGCTTACTTTCTCATTTTAACCATATAATTATAAAATAAATCATGACCCCCAGGTTGAGAAACACTGATATAATATATACAGCAGTATAAACAAGTCATTGTCTGTATGAAATTTTAGTTTGTATTGACTTCACTAGTGTTTTTCATGTAACCTGTTGTAAAACTAATCAAATATCTAGATGAGTTGATGTACCCCCGGAAGACCTCTGCATACCTCCAAGAGTACGCATATCCCTGATTGAGAATCATTGGGCTAGAGCATTCCCATGGGGACTGCAGTACCAACAAGGGCCAGGTGGAGTGCTGTGAGCTCTGACCTGCTCCTGGTCTGTCCATTATATGGAAGGGAAGGATGGGTGGTGTAAAACTAGCATAGTCATAGGTGGTGGAACTAGGGGTGCTGGAGGTGCTGCCCCCCCGCCTCCGGTGAGAAGTGACTTCCATTATATACAGGGTTTACTGTTTGGTTGAATGACTCTCAGCACCCCCACTATAAAAATTGTTCCAGCACCCCTGAGTATAGCTGGCTCTATACCAATCAAGTAGTCCCCTGCATCGGGTGGAATCTTTGGCTGCCCTTTTAAGGCAGCATCCTGGCTGCTTTGTACTGCTTCAATAAAGCAAAAAAGTCAAGCCAGGGACAGAAGTGCTTACCCTACATCTATTTCAAAATCATGATCACCAGCTGGCAGAGGATTGTAGTGTACATCCTTTCTTCCATCAGACTAAGAGAACTTTTGAAATTAATAGGATCCTGGAAAATTCCAATGGCCTTGTTTTATTTTTATATTAACAAATTGTTTAGTGAGATTGCAGGTGCAGACCTAAATTCTGCCCTCAGTTATACCCGTGTATCCCCACTGAAATCAGTGAGCTTTTCTGTTGTAACTAAAGGCAGAATTTGACTTGCCCTGTACTATGTATCACCTCTCTGTGAGACAGAAAATGTTTGCAAGAATGGAGAACATTTTTACTAGATTCTTTTTTCAGATAAAAGATAGTGTATGACTCATTCAATTCTTTTTTAAACTATTCTATATTTACTGTTTTATATAGTGATTCTGGCCATTAATGTGCTGAACAATTACTTATAATCTGCACTTGCCAAAGTTTGTCGCTTATTACTGCAATAAATCAGTCATAACTGGTACAATCATGGAGTCGGAAGCAGGGAAAAGAGAAATTCTAAACTCATGCCAGCTTTGTGGTGTCAGAATTTCCCAGTGGAATCAAATCTGGAGGTTTGAGTGCCATTTTAAACACCATATTCTTAAGACTGGTTCAAAAAGAAAGCAAAGGGGTAACAGCTCACTGATCCTCTGCCATCCTGGCTAAATAAGCAAATGTCCACAAGTGAGTTAAATTGACTGAAAAGAAGAGAAAAGGTTATAGCAGATAAAAGGGAGTGGCAATGAAGGACCATTAGATATTGTACCATAGCGGAAATGATCATCCTGTGCTGTCAATTCATGCAGTTCATTTGAAAAAACCCCATCCACTGGCACCGCCCCTGCAGCTCCCATTGGAGCGCCGGAGGGGGCCATTGGAAAGGGGCCATTGGAGCATGTAGGAGCTGGAGGGGGGCCATACCGCTGCTTCCAGGAGTCATGTGGAGTGGCCCCCAACCCTGCTCCCTGGCTGGAGTGCCGGAGTGGGGCAAGCCCTAGACCTTGCTCCGCAGCGGGAGTTTGAGGGACAGCTTAAAATGGCTGGCGGGCTGGATCCGGCCCCCCGGGCCATAGTTTGCCCACCCCTGGTGTAGCACAATGTGGACCAGATTCTGCTCTGTATAAAACTGATGGAAAACCCAAATAACCTGATGTCAGTGTGGTTATTCGGGCTTTCCACTAATATAACTGAGATCACAATCTTGACATATATGCTGAAATCGCTTCTGTGCACATATACCTGTTATTCCCGCTTTTCTCTGTAATGTTTCATACATGAAATCATAGAAATGCTCCTAATGTGCTTTTCTGGTCCTTTTCTCTTAGCATTGCTCCATCATTGTTTCTTATTTACAGTAGAAACTTAGAGTTATGAACTGACCAGTCAATCACATACCTCATTTGGAACCAGAAGTACGCAATCAGGCAGCAGCAGAGCCAAAAAACCAAACCAAACCAAACCAGTACAGTACTATGTTAAACATAAACTACTAAAAAAAAAGAGAAAGCACCATTTTTCTTTTGCATAGTAAAGTTTCAAAGCTCTGTTAAGTCAATGTTCAGTTGTAAACTTTTGAAAGAACCACCATAACGTTTTGTTCAGAGATACGAACATTTCAGAGTTACAAACAACCTCCATTCCCGAGGTGTATGTAACTGAGGCTTTACTGTATATGATCTGGGGTTTCATGTACAGTATCTACAAGTGATAAATTAGCCTTATGGGCAAAAAATAAAAACTAAAACCTATAAAGCTGTAGAGATGATCTTTTTTCATGGAACTAACTTAAGACAAAAGTTGCTTTTAAAGGAACACTATAAAGGCTGATTAGTCTTAAATTAGATGGGCAAGCTATATTTGTAAGTATGGGCTTCCTCGGCGCTCCTCTGCTTTATACAGCTTCTCTTCTTGTGAACTGGAATGTGCAAGAATTCTACTGTCTCTCGCTATGCACAAGTACAGTGAGACACACTGCACACACACACATACACAGAATCATGCCACTCTGGCTTTGGCTTTGTAAGGCTGACTAGCAGGGTAGTTTCATTTGAAAAATATTGCCTTTGAATAGTTAAGGGACTATTCAGGATCAGAAGCAACAGTTAACAAAAATAAATGTACATAACACCACTTAGATAAGTATAGATCAAATTATTTAACTATATTCCTTATGCCTACTGCGTAGGTGGCCACACATTTAAAGCCACAAACAATAATCAAAATTGTGAAACAGATTTTAAAAAAGAACCTCCTTAAAAGAACCCCCAACCACTCACCAACCCAAAACAAAAATATATGAAGAAATTGGCAGTCATCCACAATTTTGGGTAACAGCATGAAGTAATAAGACTCAAATCCAGCAACAACAATCTGCAATCCCTTGTCCTCCAAACATACAGAGTTATGGGATGCCAGCCAAGGAAATACTAGAGCATTTAATGGAATGAATAAATAAAATTCACTAATCTAAAAGTTGTAGGCCTATTTTCATGCTTTTGCTTTCTCTTTTTACATGACTTTATCCTTTATCTCCTCCCCATTCCTCCTGACTGAAACATGCTCAGAGCAAAGAGCTAAATGCTGCTCAGTGGCGCAATGCCATGCATTAAAGAAAATCCCAGCATAACATAACAGATACTCAAATCTTCTACATAGACAGAAGAGTAAATCACTGAATAAGTTATGGTTAATGTATAATAAAAAAGTAAAAATTCTCAAATAAACAAGAAGCAACCATTTTGACAATTTCTTGAGCAAAATAGGGCTCAAACAACTGGATTTGCCACTAGACAGCCAAAAGTTTCAAGGTTGTTATGAGGTAAGATCAATAGCTTTAAATAAAATGGTTAACATAGTTGTTAATTTAACAACAATTTTTAAATGATTGAATTTATCCTTATAAGAACTTTAGAACTTTTCAGAATCTATCTGTAGTAAACCCACTTGAGCACCCATTCCAGGATTTCTTATTGGTCCTACTTTGCACTGTCAACTTAGAATCATGCTGAGAAATGGGGATGCAAAGTTTGCATCAAGATACAGATCCTTACTTTTCAAAAGTTTGGGGGAATTTGAATGTAGGCGCCTATCTCAGATTGTTAGAGAGGGATAAGCCATGATGTCTGGCTCAGGATATGAACTACTCCAAAATTCAAGGGCTTGGGCCAATCTCTTGTAGGAAGGAAGTATAATTAAAATAATAGCAACAACAGAGAGAAATAGCAGCCATAGTAATTTAGGGCTTGATCTTGCAAGGTGTTGAGCACTCTGGTCCATTCCAGCAAAGCACTTAAACATATTCTTAATGTTAAGCATGTAAGTAGTCCTCTTTACTTCAGTGTAAGAGCTTTGCTGGATCAGGTCAGGATATTCAGTACCTTGCAGGATAAAGCCCTTAGGGAAAATCTTTGGACCAACACCTGGTCTGAGTGGCTGTGCCAGATGCAGAGTATATGGGAGTAGCCAGTGAGCTGAAGCTATCTCAGTCTTGTAGCTTTTGCAGACAAGCAATGGGACTGCATGTTTTGAATGCCTGACCTTTCAGTGTTCATTATCACCAGCTCTTTATAGAACCCCCAGCACAGAACTGTTGAAATTAGTGTGACTTTTGGATTTCCTTTTGACATTTAGGGGATTAATTAGTGGTAACGTAGGGTTAGCAATAATAGACATGCTCCACCATTCTCTGAATAATTGTTACTACCAAAAAAAGACTAGAAATGTGTATACATGTCATGGAAATTAGTTTAGTCATTATTCTTTTATTGGTTTTATATATATGGCACCTAAGAAATACTCTGAACTCCCCATAGATGCATGCATTTAGCTACCTTTTATGAGGTCTTGTTACAGCATAACTTTAAAATGGGAAGACATTTGCTTCTGATGGTTTATGGTGGTATTTATGTAAATACATGCAGATTTATGAAAACACTTTTTTGTTAGAGGCTATTGGGAGGTATACTGATGGGTTCCCCCCAAAAAAGTTCCATGTAAGAGTGGATCTTCTTGCCCCTGCTTCTTTCTAGCCTTTCCTTGCCCTGTCTCATCCTTTGCCCTGCCATACATGGAACAGGGCACTGTGCAGTGGTTGTGCAGCCCTTCTGAAGGCAGCCACTCCTACACTGACAAGAGGCCACCAAGCAGCTATAGAAAGGGGGGCTGCAATTAGATCTTAGATTCCAAACCAGTTCCCATTAAAATAAATGTCAAAAATTCCCACTTAGAAACAGGATCAGGTTCTTAATGGAGGCCAGCAAAGCAGTGAGTTATTTTTAAAATTGCCTTGTTGAAGATTCCTGTTTTGATTTATTCTAATGTAACAAATATTTATTTAGCTATTTAAGCTGTTATTAAAAATCACTGGAATTTTCCCATAGAGAAAGCAAAGGGCACTGGGAGGGAAGACTGGAGATTGCATAGGTAAACCCCTGAAAGTGTGAATGGCTTTGATACGCTTCAGGCAAGGATCCAAACTTTTTGATTCTTATATGAACTGGCCAAAAATCTCCTAGCCTTCGGATAGTTTTTCTACCAGCACAGGTTTTCCTACCACCTCAACTGTTTCAACCCTACCATTTCATGAACTGGGGAACCATTTGGGGTGGGGAACATGCATCTTGCTTGTCTATTATACAGAGTCCAATAGGCTGATACAACAGCTGGGGATGAGCCTGTCATAAAGCAGCCCCAGCCCCATCTCTGTTGCAACAATCTTGCCCCCTACATGGCAACAGAGAGGCAGGGAGTGGGGTAAGAGGAGCCACATCTGCTCTGTGACCCTGGAGGTTCCCCCTACACTGGGTGATCGTCCCAGGGTCCTGCTATGCCTGCGGTGTGGTGTCAAGCAGCCAGAATCTGAGCCAGCATTGCTCCTATATTATTGCTAGGAACCTCTTTTATCAGGCACTTTTCACAGAGTGGAATTTTCCCTCTTTTGTCATAGCTGGTTTCGGTGGAATTATTAAGAAATGATATAAAAACAAAATCATATGTACTATGAAAAATAATCATAGGTCTTTTACTATGTTGCCTAACAAATATGGTTATAAAGATGTCCGCCTATGAGCCAGATTTGAGAATCTTACTGGAAAATGAGAAAAAGCAACAGGAAAGTGCCAATACTAGTCAGACTTTGCACTACCTTTCCTTTTTCAGGCTGCTATATGGTGATTTACCTGGTATAACACCTTACTGGCATTATGGCTGAAATGTTTTTTAGCCCATGGGACTCCCTATTTGTGTCTGGCAAAGAATGTAGCAATAATCAAGTGGCAGACAGACTGCGAGAAGACTGAGACAGTCACAGAGGATTCAAAATCTCTGTCTTCCTTACATATGACTGTGAATAGTGTCTAGTCAAATGGGGTAGAAATACGAATAAGGTCATCTGGGACCAGAATCCTAGCACTTTGGCATAAACAATTTGTGGCTTTAGTCAGAGCCAGAAGGAGCAATGCTGAAATAACCCCCTTCTTCTCCTCCAAGTGGTTGGGGGGGGGGGGGTGTGTGTGAGAGAGAGAAGCTTTTAGTTGTTAATCTGGTTTACAAAGGAGCAATAAAGTCATTCCCAGGATCACCTAGTACATTTTGTGTGTGACCTGTATTTATGTCTAGGGGCAGCACTCTCTTTGGTCAGCATCAAGAATCCCATTGGCTTTCATCAAACAATAACAGAGGGTTGCTGTATGTACATAACGAATCCCCCACTTTCCTCACAACTCTCATGACTTCAGGTTTTGATACAAACTTGAAAGGCAGAGCAGGTTTGTTGACTGATTCATTGAAGGACTGCAAAGCTTTCAAGTGAGTCTGACCTGATCTTTGGTTTCACAGTGAAACCAGGCAAAGTGCAGAGTTTCACACGTTTTCTATGAAATCAGGTGAACTTTGGTGTTTTTGTCTTGGCTTTGTTTTCAGTTTTTCTGTTCTTTCAAATCTGAAGCTCAGAGCCACAGGTACAAAAGTGAGGAGACTGAAAAAGCAAATAATGTTGGCATTAACTACAGATGTACCTCCGGTGCAATATTTATTCTATGGCGATGGGCGCTACAAAAAATCTTAAGGATAGATCTGAATCCAGACTTCCCAAATGTTCAAGGGAGTTGAGATCCAGAGGTTTGGCACGTTACAACAATAAGGGACAGCTGCAAAGTTTGGGTCGGGTTCTGAACTTCCTCTTAATTTGCAGGGGATGTTCAGATCTAGTGTTTTTGTTCAAACTCCTCTCTAGCACAAACTACTGAGATGTGAAACTGCTGAGTTTTGCTCCAGTTCAAGTATTTTCTGTATGAAACACCTGTTACTTGAATATAGAATCCTAATAATTATTACTAGAATTGCAAGAAGTTCAGAAACAAATATTTAATTCCAAAAACTGGATAAGAAGCAGACAGGAGAGGATGAAAAAAGGACTTTGCCATTTGCCCATACTGCAGAGTTTGGTTAGACTGAAATTATGTCATTTCTAGGAGTCTGAACCTTATGCACGAAAGATTAAGCAACTTGTAAGAGACTCAGTGAAGACAATTAAGAAAATAGTCAAAGGATTTGTTGGAAAGATGAACCCTATGAAGCAGAGTGGAAAATATGACTTTGAAGCTGGACAACATAACTGCAAGTGCCATCAAAGGACAAATATGAACTATCTACTGAACATTGTGAAGAAATCCAGGATTAGGCACTTCCAGTCACTGGAATCTCATTATGAACCATTTTGTCCTGGCGAAATGAGATCCTTACTGTTCACAGCTTAGAAGGTTTCAAGAAAAATGGGTGGAGTGTTAAAGTACAAAAGCTACTAGGCATAGGCGGCAAGTTATACGGGCTTGTGGTGCCCGTGCTCCACCAATATTCAGGAACATGGGCTTGGCTCCACCAATGTTTGGGCTTATATTTTCAGAGCCATTCCTGTCCATAGGACAGACTGGGGCAACCGGCCCAGGCTCCGTGCTTTGGGGGCCCCATGCTTCAGGGGGACATGGGGTCCAACGTGACCAGGGGCTTAGCGGGGGGCCTGGCGCCAGCAGCAGCGAGTGACCCGGCCCCAGCCCGCCCCACCCTGCTTCTCTTCTTCCTGCCCCTGCCCCTGCTCCGCCCCCACCCCCACTCTACCCCTTCTCCCAAGCCCCCACCCCGCCTCTTCCCACCACTGCTCCACCCTTTCCCCCAAGCCCCTGCCCTGCCTCTTTCCGACTTCCACTCCCTCCCCTGAGGGACCTTGGGAGCCGCGGGGGTGGGAGGGGCCGGTGCCAGGCCCCCTGCTAGCTCTCCAGGCCGCCCTGGACCCCACATCCACCTGAAAAGTGGGGCCCCCCCAAAGCACGGGGCGCAGGCGGTTGCCCCAGTCTCTCCTATGGACAAGACGGCTCTGCTTGGACCCGTTCTGGGCACCACCAAAAATTATACAAACCTGGCGCCCGTGCTAATAGGTGAAAGTCTTAAGCAGCCACTCACATAAGTCCTGGAACTAGGGGTGCTGCAGCACCCCCTGACTTGAAATGGTTTCCATTATATGCAGGATTTGCAGTTTGGTTCAATGGCTCTCAGCACCCCCACTATAAAAATGGTTCCAGCACCCCTGGCCACTCAAAAAAGCAGGAAAATCAGTCTGCTATCAGGAGAATTCTTTTAACTAAATGTCAGACAAAATGTTACTGGGGATGACATACAAATAGTTTACAGTGGGTGCTTAAAACAGTAGTTCGCCTATCAGTAGGTAGTCTTTAGTGGACTCTGTATTTACATGGATTAAACAATATACTTTGTTAAAATGTTTAAAAGAAACTGGACTTGCCAAAATCAAAATAATCTGTTCTGGGAAACAGGCCTCCAGTCTGTAGTTATGGACCCAATATGGCTTTTTCTGGAGTGGAGCGTGAACACCTACATATTTTTAAATGGCAGAAGTTTCCCTTTATTAGAATAAGCAGGAACAGATTTCAAGACGTGGTCACTGAAATGATCAGATTCAAATTGAAACGTTTGGATGTTCTCTTGTCTTATTGCTCTGAGTAAGACATTCCTGAATTAAAAACTTGGAATGAAGTTAAAGAAAAAAATTAAAGTGAATTATATTGCTTGTGAAATGTGCCGGAATGGTAGCCCTGGAGACTGAAATCTTCCCTTCCTCCAAAGAACAACAACAGTGCAAGCTCTCCCATTCCTTCCTGAAAATGTGCTTCAGTAGGAAGACATATTTCTAGAGCTGTGAGGGTACTTTAATTCCCAGCATGAATTTTCAGTGCACACCAGCAGCGGCTCCAGGCACCAGCGCTCCAAGCGTGTGCCTGGGGCGGCAAGCTGTGGGTGGCAAGCCGCGGTGGGCACCCTGCCAGTCCCTGCGAGGGCAGCAGTCAGGCAGCCTTCGGCAGCTTGCCTGTGGGAGGTCCGCCGATCCCGCGGCTTTGGTGGCAATTCGGCGGCGGGTACGCCGAAGCCATGGGACTGGCGGACCTCCCTCAGGCACGCCGCCGAAGGCAGCCTGCCTGTCGTGCTTGGGGTAGCAAAAAAGCTGGAGCCACCCCGGTGCACACCTTCCTGTTTAGATTGCCACAAGTGTAGAATTAGCGCTGATTGCGACTGTAAGATGTTTGTGATGCAGATACTTATGTGCTAGGGACTGAATTAAGAAAATCAGCTCCCTGTGCATAGTGTAGCAAACAGTATGGATATGACTCATTGATCCATCACCAGTGAAAAGCCTGAGCCATCCAGTTTCCTGGTTGTGCTGCTCTGTTTCAATAAAGGAGCTGAATTTCTGGATGAGAATTCCAAGGGCCTGTTGAGAAGCATTTGTTGTTTTTCTAATTTTACTGTGCTTTACATGGACTTTCTCAAGTTTCCTTCTCTTGTTGTGCTTAAATATGGAAAGGACTAACTTCATGGTTACCATTGTTTATCTAAAACACTCTTCTTGTAGAAACTTGTTGTGTCTCTGTTTGTCTTATGATTGCTTATAAGCAGCAACCATGGGTCTTCACACTCACATCACACTAGGGCGTGTTATCATTTTCAATGAGTGTCAGCCAAACACAAATCTTTCAACATCCACACATAGCTTGGTCACAAACAATGTGTTTTGGTTAGCATTACTGTTCTGTTTTGGTTAGCATAGTGATTTCCTTAAATAAACAAAGTCCCTATTGACAATCAATATTAAACTATGTTAGCTACAACCATGCCTCGGGCTATTTCCTCTACAGTTTCCTACGACTGTTTCCCCTTGTAACTGGAACACATGAGATGCCAGGGATGGGGATGGGGTGGAGGAAGAAGTGAACCACCTCCTCCAGCAAGAAACAAAGCTGTTTAGCAAGGAAGATTTTCTCCTTGAGGCTCTGCTTTTAAACTTAGGGCTCAGAGGTTGTAATCAAAGGAATTTACAGAAAATACCAAGCTCAGGTCCCCAGCAACTGGGTGTAGAGCTCTATTTTCTCAGAGCCTCCTGTTCTCTGATTACCAGGATGCTGTTCCTATAGAGTTTCCTGGCTATCCTCCAAGCACCTGACTGGGCCTTCATTCTGCACAGCTGAGGGAGATCACAGCAAGGTATTAACTTCCTGTTTGCTTGTATTCAGATAAGGGCTCTGCATCTTGTCATACACCCACTTTTCCAGGTCATCATGTCCGTTATATAGGGAAAGTTCCATGATAGGGTATTTCATAAGAAGATAATCAAGTTGTATGACTTTTCAATTGCATCAAATGTAGAACTCACTCCGTAATCCTTATATATAAATCCCTTTGGAACATCATTGATACTATCTACAAGTTTTAGACAATGATCCTGAATTCACTCCTATATAGGATATGTCTTAAAATCGCATACATTTTTTCTAATCGTGGCTCTGGGATGTTTGTGTGCAGAACTTGTATCTGAGAAAATCTCTTGGGCCAAATTTTCAAAACATCAGGCATGTAGAGATGCATTCAGAAAAGGGCCTGCAACTGCATGTCTAGTTTATATTTGCAGTTACCTCATTTTCATTCTCAAATGGTTGGTAAGGTGCCTACCTTGCCACCCATATGCACAGTCAATTTGCATGAAAATTAAGATAGTTTCATAGAATCGTAGGACTGGAAGGGATCTCAAGAGGTCATTTAGTTCAGTCCCCTCCACTCATGGCAGGACTAAGTATTATCTAGACCATCCCTGACAGGTGTTTGTTTAAGCTGCTTTTAAAAATCTCCAATGATGGAGAGTCCACAACCTCCCTAGGCAATTTATTCCAGTGCTTAACCAGTTAGAAAGTTTTTCCTGATGTTCAACCTAAACCACCCTTGCTGCAATTTAAGGCCATTGCTTTTGTCATATCCTCAGAGGTTAAGGAGAATAATTTTTCTCCCTCCTCCTTGTAACAACCTTTTATGTACTTGAGACCTGTTATTGTGTTCCCCCCAGTCTTCTCTTCTCCAGAGTAAAAACAAAAACATTTTTTTCAGTATTCCCTCATAGATCATGTTTTCTAGACCTTTAATCATTTTTGTTGCTCTTCTCTGGACTGTCTCCCATTTGTCCACATCTTTCCAGAACTGGACACAATACTCCAGTTGAGGCCTAATCAGCATGGAGCAGAGTGGAAGAATTAATTCTCATGTCTTGTTTACAACATTCCTGCTAATATATCCCAGAATGTTTGCTTTTTTTGCAACAATGTTACACTGTTGACTTATATTTAGCTTGTGATCCACTATGACCCCCAGATCCCTTTCCACACTGCTCCTTCCTAGGCAGTCATTCCCCATTTTTTTCACACACGGATTAAGTGTGTACACTTTTGTGCTTGATCTTCTATGCCCAACTTTTTGAAAACTAGGTCCTGTGTCTGGTCTCTGAGCAAATATTCAACACTGTTTTAGAAAAGGAGTATTATGAGCTTTATCCATTTACTGTTGAAGTCAGTAGGAGGTTTGCAATTGGCGTCAGTTGGAAAAGGATGGCATATTATTTTAGAAGTAGCTACCTCTCTTTTCTTGCAAGTGTTTATTGTACTGCCTGGCAAATCTCACATGAAGATATCTGAGCTGCCATTACTGTTTCTGTCTGCACTTTCCTAAGGCCACAGCTGCTAAAGCTCACTTGTCTAACTTTTTTTTCCACTGTAAATTTTTGAAATCCTGTGTGTTAAAAATGCTTCATCATAACAAAACCTTCGAAAGTGCACAGAGGGATATTGCTTTTGCCTTACTCCAGAAGATCACATGCTTTAATTCTGCTTTAGGAAAACTAATCATATTCAGCATATGAGAAGAAGAGCTGCATACAGTTGGAGATGACATGATCATTTGCATTGGATGTAAAAATGAAGGACCATTAATTTTATAGCATTAAATGAAGTAGTGTTAGATCCTTAAAATTAGCTTCAATGATTACATTTCAAAGACATCTTCACAAATGAATGGAGGAAGTATATATCTATGTATACTGAAGAGGGGAAAGGATTATATTAATCCAACTCCATATACCATATCTCTGTATATGTAAATACATATGCTATGTCAGATTTCTTCCTCTAAAATTGGATTAATTGCTCTGCACCATTACTGGACATAAATCTAAAATGACAATTGAAGGGCATCAATCTCCTTGTTGATCTCCAGTTATTTATGATTCTCTGCATGTGAGCTGCACAGTGGAAATTCTTCACTACCTACAGTATAGTCCAGCTGTGAGAAGGCTTACCAGACTCCCACTCCAAATACATTTGATGATATCTAGAGCTAAACTTATTTATGTTATTGGTTCTAGGTTTCTTGTCCTGGATCACGAATAAAAGGAAAGAGTTATGGCAGAATGGGATCAGATAGACTGGTATCGCACTATAGTTAGAAAAAGATACTTCACAGAAACCAAATAAGAAAAGAGCCAGAATCTCATCCTAAGAATAGCCACAGGATAAATCAAGGAAATCATGGGTTCTATCAATTGTGTTGGAGAGAAAAAAATGTAGATTCTTCAGGGAAAAATCATCAGTAAACCACAAGAAGTCAATGAAGTAAAAATCAAGTAAAGCCTAGAGCTTAGAATAGAGCCAAGCATCTCTAGTAACCATAGAAACATATGAACTGGCATGCTGGATCTGACCTGTGATCTGTCTAGTCTAGTGTTCTGTCTCTGAGAGTGGCTAGTACCAGATGCTTCAGAAGAAGGTCTAAGAATCTGGTAGTAGGTGGATGTGGGACAATCTTCCCCCCGTCAGCTTCCCCCAGAGGTCTCATCATGATCTCTAATTGGCTTGAACCCTGACGCATGCAATTAAATATTCCTTCCAATATTTTTGTTATTAATTATGGTAACACTGGATATTTTTGATATTCATATGAATATCCAATCCATTTTGAAATCTTGTTAAGCTCTTGGCCTTAATGACTTCTGTGGTAATGAGTACCACAGTTTAATCACACACATGAAAAAGTATTTCATTGGTTTTAATTTCTCATCTTTTAATTTAGTTGAATGTCTTCCTTGTTCTTGTGTTAGGAAACAGAGAAAAGAAGCTTCCAATCTACCTTTTCTGTGTCATTCACTGTTTTACATACTGTTATCATGTTCCCTCTTATTTGTCTTCTTTCTATGTAAACAATCCCAGGCTTTTCAATCTCTCTTCTCAAGAGAGCTTTTCAATCTCTCTTCTCAAGAGAGCTTTTCAATACCCTTTGATGCCATACTGGCAAATTTTCTACAAGGCAAAGATTTTCAGAGGGAATTAGGCACCCGAGTCCCATTGTAATTCAAACTCCCTTAGGCTCCTTTGAAAATCCCTGACTAAATACATCATTCTCTAGTAAACAGAAATGCCTCCTAAATTTCTCTAGGAACTCTCATACAGTAGAAGGTGATACCTTACAAGAACTCCTTGCATCTCTCCTCTGACTCCCCCTCCTCTATCACATCAAACTTAAAGCTATTTGTTTTCACTTTGAAGGCCCTTTGCAGCCTATCCCCACCCTCCCTATATCTATCATTCATTGTTGAGAGGTCAGCTTCTGTCTCTGATCAGCCCATGCTGCCAATCTCTATCAACCACTTGTTATATTTTCAAACGGGCACTTTTGCCCTGTCTCCCATGCTGTCCCTCATACTTGGGAGGAGCTCCTCATAAACATATGCAAACCTACCTCTTTATCCTCTACTTTGCTCTGATGCCTGCAAAAAACTTGTCAATAACTGGGCTGGGTGTGCTGAGATCAACGCTCACCATGCTGACCAATATTGTCTCATTGTTTCCTTGTATCCCCACATCTGTCTGTCTTTATCCATTTGTTGTCTCTTGTCTTATACTTAGGGTATGTCTACACTACGAGAGTAGTTCGATTTTACTTAAATCGAATATATGGAATCGATATTACAAAGTCGAACGTGTGTGTCCACACTAAGGACAGTAATTCGACTTTGTGAGTCCACACTAACGGGGCAAGCGTCGACATTGGAAGCGGTGCACTGTGGGCAGCTATCCCACAGTTCCCGCAGTCCCCGCTGCCCATTGGAATTCTGGGTCGAGCCCCCAATGCCTTCTGGGGAAAAAAATGTGTCGAGGGTGGTTTTGGGTAACTGTAGTCATCCAACCGTCACTCCCGCCCTCCCTCCCTGAAAGCGCCGGCGGGAAATCAGTTCGCGCACTTTTCTGGTCAGTGACAGCGCGGACGCCACAGCACTGCGAGCATGGAGCCCGCTGCGACCATCGCTGCAGTTATGGCCGTTGTCAACACCTCGCAGCTTATCATCCACCTTTCCCAGAGGCAGATGCTGAGAAATCGGGCGAGGAGGCTACGGCAGCGCGGTGAGGACCTGAAGTCTGAGAGTGGCACAGACCTGTCACAAAGCATGGGACCCCGCGCCGAGGACATCATGGTGGCAATGGGTCATGTTGATGTTGTGGAACGGTGATTCTGGGCCTGGGAAACAAGCACGGACTGGTGGGACCGCATAGTGCTGCAGGTCTGGGATGAATCACAGTGGCTGCGAAACTTTCGCATGCGGAAGGGGACTTTCCTGGAACTTTGTGAGTTGCTGTCCCCTGCCCTGAAGCGCAAGGACACCCGGATGCGAGCAGCCCTGAGTGTCCAGAAGCGAGTGGCCATAGCCCTCTGGAAGCTTGCAACGCCGGACAGCTACCGGTCAGTCGCGAACCACTTTGGCGTGGGCAAATCTACCGTGGGGGTGGTTGTGATGCAAGTAGCCAACGCAATCGTTGAGCTACTGCTGTCAAAGGTAGTGACCCTGGGAAACGTGGAGGTCATCATAGATGGCTTCGCCGCGATGGGATTCCCAAACTGCGGTGGGGCTATAGATGGAACTCACATCCCTATCCTGGGACCGGACCACCAGGCCAGCCAGTACATTAACCGAAAGGGCTACTTTTCAATGGTGCTGCAAGCACTGGTGGACCATAGGGGACGTTTTACAAACATCAACATCGGATGGCCGGGCAAGGTTCATGACGCTCGTGTTTTCAGGAACTCTGGTCTGTTTAGACGGCTGCAGGAAGGTATTTACTTCCCGGACCACAAAATAACTGTTGGGGATGTGGAGATGCCTATAGTCATCCTCGGGGACCCAGCCTACCCGCTAATGCCCTGGCTCATGAAGCCATATAAAGGCGCCCTGGACACTGAAAAAGAACTCTTCAACTACCGGCTGAGCAAGTGCAGAATGGTGGTGGAGTGTGCTTTTGGACGTCTCAAGGGGAGACGGAGAACCTTACTGACTCGCTGTGATCTCAGCGAAACCAATATCCCCATTGTTATTGCAGCTTGCTGTGTGCTCCACAATCTCTGTGAGAGCAAGGGGGAGACCTTTATGGCGGGGTGGGAGGTTGAGGCAAATAGCCTGGCTGCTGATTACGCCCAGCCAGACAGCCGGGCGATTAGAAGAGCCCAGCGGGACGCGCTGTGCATCCGGGAGGCTTTGAAAGCTAGGTTCCTGAGTGAGCAGGGTAACCTGTGACTATTAAGTTTGTTTACAGAGAAGCTGAACCTGCCCCCGTTTCTTTACCCAGTAAATGTTCACGATCCTCTCCAGTTACATACCCCGTTCACCCCGTTCACCCCCTTCCAACACACGTTTAAAAATAAAATCACTTGAAATTTGTTAATGAACAACGTTTTCTTTATTACTGTTTTCGCGGTAAAGTGTTGAACCTGGGACGCAGACTGTGGTGGGGAGCGGGTGTAGTGTAGTGATGCAAAGGACGCTTCTAAACTCCAGGAATGACAGACTCCGCACTGGTGGACTGGTTATTTCAACGGAGCCTGCCACCCCTCCTGTTCGGGACTCTGTGTGTGGGGGCTATGTGACTTTGTGGCAGGGGGAGGATGGTTACAGATCCCCTGCTGCGTGGCTCTGTGATCCAGGATAAGGACCGCTGCATAAGATCTCTAACCGCCCTCTCCCGCCACAAAGTCACATAGCCCCCACCCCAGAACATGAAAACCACCTCCCAGACTGACCAGGGTAACTAGTGACTGCAATGTGTGTGTGCCCTGCTGCTGAACCTGCCCCCGCCTCTGTACCCTGGTAAAGGTGACTGTCCTGTCCTATTACCAACCCCCTTTCCCCCCTTCAAACAGACTCTCCTCTAAAAGAACATGATGGAAACAGTAATTAACAGAAACGTATTTTTTATTAGCAACTACACATGAAACTGGGATGGGGGCTTGGGTGAGGCGGGAAGGAAAGGACCTATCAAATTTTGGGGAATGAGAGCCTTCTGGTACTTGAGCAGTCTGCAGGGGTGGAGTGAGAGTTTTCACGGACTCTGCCGCCCCTCCTCCTTGGGACTTTGGGTGAGGGGGGGATGGGACTTTGTGGCGGGGGAGGGTGGTTAGAGATAGACTGCAGCGGGGCTCTGTCCTCCTGCCTCCGGTCCTGCAGAACATCCACAAGGCGCCGGAGCATGTCCGTTTGCTCCCTCATTAGTCCAAGCAGCGTTTGAGTCGCCTGCTGGTCTTCCTGCCGCCACCTCTCCTCCCGTTCCATGTGTGATCGGTGGATTTGGGACAAGTTCTCCCTCCACGGGGTCTGCTGGGCTGCCTGGGCTCGGGAGCAGCCCATAAGTTCCGAGAACATGTCCTCCCGTGTCCTCTTCTTCCTACGCCTAATCTGCACTAGCCTCTGGGAGTGTGATGCCAGGGTAGGTCGGGAGACAGTCGCAGCTGTGGGATGGGAAAAAGGGAGTGAATTCCTCAGAAAGATAAATTTTTTTGTGAACAAAGAACACAGTCTTTCTCTGTGAACAAGACCATGCACAGCACCTATCACATGCGCACTCAGGACAAGGTCGAATTTTCAGCCTTCGCATTCAGTGCCTGGGGTCTTGCAGTGCAGATCAGACAAGCGGGACAGGACAGCAGAATTTGGGTAACAGGCTGACATGGTAAGCCGTAGACTTGTGGCTGCTTAAAACTTTAATAATAGCACTGGCCTCCTTTCACGTTCAAAGCAGTGCAAAGTCCCTGCTGCCAGCAATCCGGCAAGCATGAACTCTGCCTCTGTCCCACCCCCTCGCGGCTGTCCCAGGGAAAGATCCCTGTATGCTGCTCCTCTCCCGCCTCCACCGCGTGGCTGTAAACCGCCGGTTACAGTTCTGTAAAGGAACAGGCAAGCAGTCCCAATACTAACATTCCCCTACCTAATTCAAAGCAGGTCACCATGAGCGACATCACTCTGATGAGGATTTCAGAGACGGAGAAAGAAAGGATGCTTTGGGAAAGCCTGCAAAGACCAGGGCCGTATGCCGCCATGCTCTGCAAGGCAATGATACCCGAGTACTTGATTGTCTCCTGGCGCGGAAACGTTTCCTACCACGGAGGACCCAATAAGGCCGCTCTCCCCAGGAACCTGATGCAAAGGCTTTCCAATTACCTCCAGGAGAGCTTCGTGGAGATGTCCCAGGAGGATTTCTGCTCTATCCCCGGACATATAGACCGGATTTTACTGTAGCTGCACTGGCAGGGACTAAACAGTAGAGCGCCTAGGGCAAAACAATCATGCTAAACCGGACATTGTTAGATTTTTTTTCAGTAGTTGCACTGCCAAGGACTGAAACGTTAAGCGCCTAGGGCAAAGTAATCATGAAAAAGCCATTGTTAATATTGTTAATATTCCTGTTCTGTTAAAAATAAATGTTTACATGTTTAAAACACTTACTGACTGATCCTTCCCCTGATTCTGTGTCCGGGTTAACGCCTGGGGACGGTTGGTAGGGGATCTCTGTAAGGGTGATGAAGAGATCCTGGCTGTCGGGGAAATCAGCGTTGTAAGCGCTGTCGACTGCCTCGTCCTCCTCATCTCCTTCCTCATCTTCCCCGTCCGCTAACATCTCCGAGGAACCGGCCGTCGACAATATCCCATCCTCAGAGTCCACGGTCAGTGGTGGGGTAGTGGTGGCGGCCGCACCTAGGATGGAATGCAGTGCCTCGTAGAAACGGGATGTCTGGGGCTGGGATCCGGAGCGTCCGTTTGCCTCTTTGGTCTTCTGGTAGCCTTGTCTCAGCTCCTTGATTTTCACGCGGCACTGCGTTGCATCCCGGCTGTATCCTCTCTCTGCCATGGCTTTAGAGATCTTCTCGTAGATCTTTGCATTCCGTCTTTTCGATCGCAGCTCGGAAAGCACGGACTCATCGCCCCACACAGCGATCAGATCCAAGACTTCCCGATCAGTCCATGCTGGGGCCCTCTTTCTAGTCTGAGATTGCACGGCCATCTCTGCTGGAGAGCTCTGCATCGTTGCCAGTGCTGCTGAGCTCGCCACGATGTCCAAACAGGAAATGAGATTCAAACTGCCCAGACAGGAAAAGGAATTCAAATTTTCCCGGGGCTTTTCCTGTGTGGCTGGTCAGAGCATCCGAGCTCGGACTGCTGTCCAGAGCGTCAACAGAGTGGTGCACTGTGGGATAGCTCCCGGAGCTATTACCGTCGATTTCCATCCACACCTAGCCTAATTCGACATGGCCATGTCGAATTTAGCGCTACTTCCCTCGTTGGGGAGGAGTACAGAAGTCGAATTTAAGAGACCTCTATGTCGAACTAAATAGCTTCGTTGTGTGGACGGGTGCAGAGTTAATTCGATGTAACGGTGCTAAATTCGACATAAACTCTTAGTGTAGATCAGGCCTTAGATTGTACACTTTTTGGAATAGGGACTGTCTTCCTGGTTTTTGTTTGTACAGTGCCCGGCACAATAGTGTCCTGTTCCATGACTAAGCCTCCTAGATGCTATAGTGGTACTACTACTACTAACAATAGAAATAAGGTCATGATTGGAACAAGGAATTTTTACAAATAAAATGACATTCATGAATCAAATTAACCCTGGTGAAACTCATTAGAAATCACCAATCACTTCCATTGAATTACAACAGGGACAACTTTGATCCAGTGTCTATTAGTAATAATAAGTTACCTCAATAACCTAAGAAGTTACCTCAATAACTTGCTACTGCTAATTAAAGAATAGCTGTGAAAAGTATAACCAGAAGAACAGGTGCCTAGGCATTGGGAGACATGGGTTCTCATTTTATCTCTGCCACTGACCAGCTGTGTAACAAGTGCCTCTTTACTTCTGTGCCTCTCTCGACTCCACCTTTGACTGTCTTGTCTATTTAGATTTCAAGCTCTTTGGGGCAGGGACTGTCCCTTATTATGTGTTTGTACAGTGCCTAAAACAATGGTTCCCTAATGCAGGGGTTCTCAAACTGGGGGTCGGGCCCCTGCAGGGGGTTGCGAGGTTATTACATGGGGGGGTCGCGAGCTGTCAACCTCCACCCCAAACTCCGCTTTGCCTCCAGAATTTATAATGGTGTTAAATATACAAAAATGTTTTTTGAATTTATAAGGGGGGGGGGTCGCACTCAGAGGCTTGCTGTGTGAAAGGGGTCACCAGTACAAAAGTCTGAGAACCACTGCCCTAATGCCAATACTATAACACAAAATGATAATAACCAGATGATCAGAATATAAATTAACATAATCTAGAATTTAAAAATAATTGGCAGCAGTGAGATCAGTAAATATACTAATCACATGGTGACACGCATTCTTTTTATAGTTTGGGGGCTGGAAAACAAGTGCTCCCCAGTTAAAATGAGGAAAAATGGCACCTTGTGAAGAGATGGAGGACATTTGGAAAGAGAACTAGAGCATCAGTGTACAGCAATCAGGCTAACTCCTCTCCCCCTTCAGACAGGTGAGGGAAGTGAGCTACATAATATTTCCCTGGTGTTAACACTACACAAAGTGTAACAGAGATCTCAGCTGACAGACGAATCTCATTCACTGCAAGCAGATCAATAATTGTGGAAATGACAAAAATCATCCTGAACAAAATCAGATTTTTTAAAAACTGCAGATAGAGTATCCCTAAGCAAAGGCAATGCTTGAGAAAGAGAATTACAATCAACATTTAGATAAAAAAATGTAAATAATCAAATAGAAATGGCAACACACTACTGGGGGATACCTACAGTTGTGAGACACTGTGTTACCTCTCTGCCTCAGCAAAAGTGAGCCTTGCTAGAGATTAGACGGTGTGTCAGCTCCCTATCTCCGCAATCTCTTTTCCTCACCAGCAAATTCTTCAAGGTTCCCAGCCCATACCTTGTCTAGCAAGTAACATCAGTGAACTCCAGCCCCTGAGCTCCTCAAAGCTCTTTCTTGTGATGCACAGCTCCATGCACACTAACACGGCTGCTACTCTGAAAGCTCCATCACTGTTCATTTACAGAAGATACTAAGTTTGCTGCTCTTTAAGAGTCAGTACATTACAGGTTATTAACCTAACTGGGGTAAATACACCCTTCCCTTCAAACATAGAATTGAGTTGGTTTGTAGTAAAAATAAAACAAGTTTATTAACAAAAGGACATAGGTTAAGTGATAGAGTAACAGGAAAAAAGGCAGAAATGGTTACAAGCAAATCAAAGTGAAAACATGCATCTGAAAGACTAAAATGTAATTTAGTAAGATGCAGACTAAGTTCAAGATTGTTTCTTTCACCCAAAGACTTCTAGCCAGCTTTTACTGGCCAGCCTGCCAGGATCCATCAGAGATTAAATTGCTTTGTTCCTTTGTCTCCTAAGGTGAAGAATAAAGATGGAGTCTCTCTATGTTCCTTACATCCCCAAAGGGATGTTTTTGTCTTACAAGACAGGGAAGCCTCCTGAGCATTCAGTCTCGTGTCTCTCTGGGGTGCAGGAACCATATTAATTTTCTGTCTGTCGAGTTTAGCTCAATGTTTGTTTACTCTAATATGTAAATTGAAGTAAACCCGCATTTCTTTTCTAGGACAGACCTGTTTATCACCTTTACCTAGGCTAGGCTGTCTGGTCTTAAACATGTTCTAGTACCATCATACAGAGAGAATTCTTAACTCCACATAAAACGTTAACACATGCATGTTACAATATTTATCACCAGTGTGTTATTACTTTTCAAATGAAACTTCACAAGGAATATTTTGTACCAATATCGTTGCTGTAGTTTAGGGTGCCTAGGGTCACGATACCCAACAAAATGGCCTGTGAGGACACAAGCATAATGATACATGAACAGAAATGTGTGTGTTAACAACAAAGCAATGATCAAAATAACCCATATGTCTAAAGTCACCATGATTTCCCCAATGAGCAAAGTTAATAAGAATGAGAAGCCTAACATTTTCCTTGCTTCAGTAAAATCTCATTTTCTACTGGACAACTTTAGCAATGCCTAGAAAAACATGTAAGAAGGAAGAAGGCAAAACAAAACACAAAATCTTACAGTCTTGAATTGTCTAGGAGAGGGACTGGGTGGCCTATTAGGTCTTTCCACACAATGTCTATAATTCTGTGAAAAATATCTAGCAAAGTCCCAATTTGTGACTGAAACAGCAGCAACCTTGAACAGAAAACAGTTCAGAGCAAACACATATTGACCTGCCACCTCACTATTATGTATTGAAAACAGATAAAAAGAAATTCCCAGGCTAAAAGTAGAAATTTGCAACATTAAAGCATTCTGTCTGAATATACTCTTAGGTTACAGTAGGTAAACAAAAAACAACCCCACCATTATAACAAACACCTAGCTCAGCTACCTGAGACAACGATAATATAAAACCAGTGAAACGTTAATGACATTTAAAATTAGCTGGGCATCCAGCTAGCAGTAAGTCAAGAGGTTTTAAACAGCTGGAACCCATAAAGATAAGGGGGAGGCAAATAATGGAGAAATATTCTTTTGATTCTTATCCCAACCGAGTACCATAAAGTAGTCAGACCTGACCTAAATGGAGGTAATTCTAGGAAGCAGCCCAGCAGTCTGGCCCCAGTCCTCAGTAACACACGACACCACCTTATTACTCCATTTCTTGCAAGGCAAATACCAGATGCTTCACTTTGTTCCAACCATGCAGCAACTTCAAAGCACCCAGGTTTGTAGTCTTAAATATTTTCCCTCAATATTCCAACAAATACAACATTTGTAAAAGGTTGGTTAGTAACTAGGTATTCCTTACGTTGCCATCCCACAACTGTGCAACCATAGGTTTTTCCGACAGCCCAACATTTTTATATAGTCTTACTATGAAACTGGAAGAGAGGTGAGGTAAATGACAGGTAGACAAAGGCTCCCAATTATCTTGAAAGGGATCCTTTGTTATCTTACAATGATTTGAAGACACTTCTAATAAACAATTTCTTTATGTTAACATTTTCAGCTGAGATATTTTGTTCCCAAGATGATTTTTCCACTTACCTGTTACAGCAGAGATAATATTGTTTGCATCACATTCAGGGAAGGTATGTTAGATAAGATACACAAAGCCTTGCAGCAGTACTGACCCCTGCTCAAACTAGGCTAATTGCTTCAGTAGGAATGGCCTTCTAGCCATTCAACCAGGGCAGGATCACTGGTACACAGCACTCTCCAGCCATGAACCTTTCATGCCCTATGGAGCCCAGGAGTCGCTGGCATGCAACCAGGCTCCCTCCTGACACCTACAGCCATAACCCAGGCAGGTTGAATGGAGCTGTGTTAGACTTAACCACAATCTATTCCTTAATGGAAAGTTAGGCAACTAAGTAGCCCTATTTACAGGCATTTTTTTAAAAGATGAACTTTTTTTCACACACATTTTTACATGCTTTTCCAGTCTCCATTTTTTTTTAAGGTAGCCCTATCTGTCTGGCTGTTTAATGGTTTGGGGTGTTGGATTGAGAGGGGGAACATGTATGTGAACGTTTAAAATTAATAATTGAGTTGCTGGTCCTGTAATCAGAGCTGCACAGGTGGATGTTTGCACTTGCTTGGAACCGCAATAAAGTAAATGGGGCTCACCCAACTCCAAATACAGGATAGTGTCCATAATGTTTAAACCTTAAACTATGTGCATGATGGTGCTCTCATTGTCCGGATCTACCTAGAGAAAGACTGCTCTGTTCTGGCCTAGTCAGAATTTCCAGGTGGCTCTCACAGTCAGCCCCAGATAGAACACATTGCAATAGCCTGGCAAAAAAGATCGGTCCCTATAGCCAGGGCCCCCATCTGAAACCAAAGAATGTGGTGTCTTGGCTAAACAAAGATGGGGAAAGGCATTCTGGCCGCTATCTGAAAAGGCAGGGGCAGAAATTGGTTCAAGACAACAAGATAAGATAGAACACCTTCAGAATAGGACAAATGTCTTAAGCTAAGGATTAGGCCATAGCTTCTGCTAGTTCCTCACAATATTTTAGTTCCTGCCAACCAGAATCTCCTCAGTTTTACCCTGAGCCAACTGCTTTTTGTCAGGGTCCATTTTGCATATATTTTACATATATGTTGAACAAGAGGGGTGACAGGACCGGATTATTGTTGGCCTCCATATAAGGGCGGTTCACTAGGGGAAATAAAGCAACTTTACATCAACGTCCTCTGGGAATCTCTCGAAAAGAAATAAATGATGTCATCTTAATGTGACTACCCATCCCTGCCAGGCCAGGGAGTAAGAGCCAGATTTTTACGTGTTTAGGCACCTAAAGCTCCAGATAGTCATCTAGCTGGGTTTTCAAAGGCATCTAGGTGCCTGACTCCCACTGAGTTCTATGGCACTTTTGAAAATCCCACCAGGCAGCTATCTCCATCCTTAGGTGACACACACACACACACATGTATGCTCCAGAACTAGCAGGGTTAGAGGGATGGAATGCTCTGTTCCTTCTATGGGTGAAAAGAGGAAAAATTCTGGTCAGACTTATTTACAAAAATAACAGTGTTGCTTCCCCCTAGGTTCCACATACTGAGTTTTACTGCTTAGCTGGACTTGGTCTATGTTCCGATTGTATAAATAATAAAAGATTGCTATTGTAGCTGAAATCCTGAAAGGGCATAGGAATGGTGCAAGAGCTACCCTGGAGTGAGAGAGTCACCTTGAGCTTCCATATAGTTGACTCTGATTTGGGAATGGGATTCAAGCTGAATAAAAAGAGGGTAGAGGGCTCTGCCCTAGCGACCAGGAGCTCTATTCCACAAAGCAGAGCTTCTGTCCCTGGGTCCTGTTTTGCTCTGAATTCCCAGCCTAAAGCAGTTGAAGCCTGTGTGGATCAGATCAGTAGGGGTGTCACAGAACTGATTTCACGGCAAATCCCAACTGGATCAATGGCAGCATACAGCTGACTTCACAATGAAGCCTGACCAAATCAAAAGCAGGGCTGATATCACAGAACTGGACCAGGTAGCTGCAAATCAAGGTAGAACCTGGTAGCATGGTAACCTTTGCCGGACTGGAATAGATAGGTGAGAAGAATGTTGCCCTCCCAACCACCACTGAGTCTAATTGAACCTATTGGTGAGGTTTTAGGTGGAAGGGGATTGTTTTAAGCGTTCTGAACCTCAGCCAACTGGACAATTAAAACTGGAGCTGTGGTGTTGACCCTACTTCTGCTACATGATTGGGGTTTGATCATTTTATTTTATGTAAATATATACAGTTATGTTTATTTTGTTTGTTTTTCCTTTCCCCCAAATAAGAGGTATTTGTGGTTCTATGTTCCCACAGACTCCTGAACGCCTGTGGGTGAGGAAGAGCCACCTGCAAAGGTGACCAGCAAGATTATATTTTAATTTGCTAGAGCCAGAAGTATAAGTACAGCTCTGGGTGGGGGGCTTGAGCCATAGTGTTATTTATTTTAGATTGAACCTAGCCCTGGTTGTTGCCATTGGCACCTGGTGAAAGGGTTACAGATATAAGACTAGAAGATGGACTTCTGATCTCAGTTCATAGTGATGAGGACATAATCCATCAACAAAGTCAACACTGTTTCTATCCAATACCCAAGTCTCAAGCCTAGCTTGAAAAGCTCTACGATACTGAACAAATTATGTGATAACTAGAGTTGGCCTTTCTTGATAGCTTTTCTGAGGCAGGGTAGATTAGAGACAGGGGAATAGTTGGCAAGATCAACCGGCTGGTGATTTCTCAAATTGAGGGCCAGAACACTACATGCTTAAGGGTTATTGAAGCTTGTCCTCCAATCAGGCATTAACAAGCTCCATCAGCAGTGAATCCAGCTAATTTCCACTAATTTTCACCAGCCAAGAGTGAGAGAGGTTAATTTCAAATGTGTTGGGATGGTCTTCTCTTAGAGCCTTCAGAATCTCTGATTTACCAAACAGATCTTCAGTCCATTTAGTAATGTCAATGTTGCCATTACATTTAATTCTCATATAGCTATCTCTGTTGTTCTGGCTGTTGAAATGTACACAGTCCCATGATTTGGGAATGGTTTATTTTTTCTCTCAATTTGCAGTTTTCCTTAATTTAGACGTGAGGTTTTAGTATCATATTAGTTTTGAAAGATGATTCTTGACCTGCATTTGGTGGTGATCAAGTTTCGTCATTTTTGTAGATTTGTCTCTTTTTAACACAGTTAATATCACTTTTTGTTATTTTATGTTTTTCTTATTTAAAAACATTGCACTCGTGGGTTTGAAATGCTTTAACTGACATTATTGGCTTGCTCTAGTTTCCCAGATCGTTGGCCATGGCAGGTGTGCTAGTGGGCAGCTGGAGAAACTTGCAAAAGGGGCCAACTTAAAGAATCCTTCTTTTGAACACTGCTGAGGCCTTGGCTACACTTGCGAGTTACAGCGCTGTAAAGGCTCCCGCAGCGCTGTAACTCACTCCCCGTCCACACTGGCAAGGCATTTGCAGCACTGTATCTCCGTGGTTGCAGCGCTGCATGTACTCCACCTCCGCAAGAGGAATAGCGAGTATTGCGCTGCCGCTGCTGCGCTGCAGCGCCAGTGTGGC
This sequence comes from Emys orbicularis, assembly GCF_028017835.1. Classification (NCBI taxonomy): domain Eukaryota; kingdom Metazoa; phylum Chordata; order Testudines; family Emydidae; genus Emys; species Emys orbicularis. The sequence goes on along the minus strand of NC_088688.1, from coordinate 38,970,483 downwards.
CGCCCAATGCGCTGTGAATGGCCTCCAGGATTATTCGGCAGTATCCCACAATGCCTGTTCTAGCCACTCTGGTCATCAGTTCAAACTCTACTGCCCTGGCCTCAGGTAACCAACCATGTGATCCACCCTTTACATTGCCCGGGAATTTTAAAAATCCCCTTCCTGTTTGCTCAGCCCGGCGTGGTGTGGAGTGCTATCAGCGAATCTTTCCAGGTGACCATGCCTCCACGGGCCAAGCGAGCCCCAGCATGGAGCAATGGCGAGTTGCTGGACCTCATCAGTGTTTGTGGGGAGGAAGCTGTACAGTCCCAGCTGCGCTCCAGCCGTAGGAATTACGATACCTTCGGGAAGGTATCAAAGGACATGATGGAAAGGGGCCATGACCGGGACGCCCTGCAGTGCAGGATTAAAGTGAAGGAGCTGCGGAGTGCCTACCACAAAGCCCGCGACGCAAACGGCCGCTCGGGTGCTCCCCCAGCGACCTGCCGATTCTACAAAGAGCTAGATACGATACTTGGGGTTAACCCCACCTCCACTCCGAGCACCACCATGGACACTTCAGAGCCAGTGGGGGGGGGGGAGAGGAAGAGGAGGAGGAGGAAAACGGGAGTGATGGTGGTGGGCTGGATGGAGATACCCCGGAATCCCTGGATCCATGCAGCCAGGAGCTCTGCTCGAGCCAGGAGGAAGGTAGCCAGTCGCAGCGGCCGGTACTTGGTGGAGGACAAACAGAAGCGCAGGTTCCCGGTAAGCGGGGTTTTTTTTCGGGAAGGAATTTTTTCAGTGTGGGCTCTTTGGGAGAGGAGGGTTAGGCATGCATGCCTAGATGCGGAATAGTGCATTGATGTGGTTTATCACATCGCGGTAATCGGCCTTGGTAATCTCCTCGAATGTCTCATCCAGAACGTGTGCAATGCGCTTGCGCAGGTTTATCGGGAGAGCCACCGTGGTCCTTGTCTCAGCCAGGCTAACGTGTCCGCGCCACTGTGCCGCGAGGGGCAGGGGGACCATTGCTGCACACAGGCAAGCTGCATATGGACCAGGGTGGAAGCCGAATTGCAGTAGAAGACCCTCCCTTGCTTCCCAGGTCACCTTCAGCAGCGAGATATCGTCCAGGACGAATCCTGTGGAAAATGTTGGGACAGTGTTCAGTGTAGGTGCCCCCTGAAGCTGTTGGCTCTCCCCAAGGCACAGAAACCCAGAGGAGAGTGCAGCCCTGAAACAATCAGTCCCCCTTACTCACCATTTTGAAGCTCCCGTGGGATGTGTGTGCTCTGTTTCGGACGGGAAAATTATGCTATTGTGTATACCCTGTGTGTTTTCTACTCCTTAAGTGCGGGGGGAATCATTACTCTCTCTGGTATAAACAATGCTGCCTCTGTTAAATGTTGAGTTTTGCCTATACAGCTGCATCAACCTTGAGACCTCAGCCGTCCCTCTTATCGCCTGCTCAAAGACTGCAAAGACTCAGGAAGAGACCGCGAAAAAGCAAAGAAGACATGCTGCAAGAAGTGATGCGGCAATCTATTAAAGAGAATGAGAAAGCACAGAACTGGAGGGAGAGAGAAAGCAGGATCCGCCAGGAAAATGCAGCGCACCGGCGGCAAAGCACCGCGCACCGGCAGCAAAGCACTGATAGGCTCATAAGCATCCTGGAGCACCAAGCAGATGCTATCCAGGAGCTGGTAGCCATGCAGAAAGAGGAGCAGTACCGCAAACGCAAACACCCCCCCCCCACAGCCTTTGTCCCAAAACTCTTCCCGTTGTGCCCCACTGTCACCTCCAACCCACTTTCCCCAACTTCCGTATTCTTCACGCCACCCGCTGCCTCCAACACCAGTATCTTCACCACCCAGCCCTGAAAACCACGACCCTTACCCTCTGCACTCAACCCCCATCACCATGCAGTATAGCTATCCTGAAGTGCAGCACTCACTGCACAGCACACCAGACAGGACATACGCGAATCTGTGATTGTACTGTTCCCCACTCCACCCCCTTGTTTCTTTTCAATAAATGGATTTTTTGGCTTTGAAAACATTCTTTATTATTGCATAAAGTAAAAGACTCCTTAGCCCAGGAAATAAACAGGCACTGCAAGTCTGCTTAGCAAACACTGATTCCTAAAGATTGGAACTACTGCACTTCACTCCCGTGCAGGGCACCAGATATCACTGCTGGTTTTCAGCCTCAAATTGCTCCCTCAAGGCATCCCTAATCCTTGCAGCCCCGCGCTGGGCCCCTGTAATAGCCCTGCTCTCTGGCTGTGCAAATTCAGCCTCCAGGTGTTGAACCTCAGAGGTCCATGCCTGAGTGAAGCTTTCACCCTTCCCTTCACAAATATTATGGAAGGCACAGCACGCGGATATAACCGCGGGGATGCTGTTTTCGGCCAAGTCCAGCTTCCCATACAGAAATCGCCAGCGGGCCTTTAAACGGCCAAAGGCACACTCCACAGTCATTCGGCACTGGCTCAGCCTGTAGTTGAACCGTTCCTTGCTGCTGTCAAGGCTCCCTGTGTAGGGTTTCATGAGCCACGGCATTAACGGGTAAGCGGGATCTCCAAGGATCACAATGGGCATTTCAACTTCCCCTACCGTGATCTTCCGCTCTGGGAAAAAAGTCCCGGCCTGCATCTTCCTGAACAGCCAAGTGTTCCGAAAGATGCGTGCGCCATGCACCTTTCCGGGCCAGCCTGTGTTAATGTCAATGAAATGCCCACGGTGATCCACAAGCGCCTGGAGAACCATAGAGAAATACCCCTTCCGATTAACGTACTCGGATCCTAGGTGGGGTGGTGCCAGAATAGGAATGTGCGTCCCATCTATCACCCCTCCACAGTTAGGGAACCCCATTTGTGCAAAGCCATCCACTATTTCCTGCACATTACCCAGAGTCACGGTTCTTCTGAGTAGGATGCGATTAATGGCCTTGCAAACTTGCATCAACACAATTCCAACGGTCGACTTTCCCACTCCAAACTGGTTTGCGACCGACCGGTAGCTGTCTGGAGTTGCCAGCTTCCAGATTGCAATAGCCACCCACTTCTCCACTGGCAGGGCAGCTCTCAATCTCGTGTCCTTGCGCCGCAGGGTGGGGGCAAGCTCCTCACACAGTCCCATGAAAGTGGCTTTTCTCATCCGAAAGTTCTGCAGCCACTGCTCGTCATCCCAGACTTCCATGACGATGTGATCCCACCACTCGGTGCTTGTTTCCCGAGCCCAAAAGCGGCGTTCCACGGTGCTGAGCATGTCCGTGAATGCCACAAGCAATTTCGTGTCATACGCGTTATGCGGCTTGATAGCATCGTCGGACTCCTCACCCTCACTCTCACTGTCACTGTCACTTTGGATCTTAAGGAATAGTTTGACAGCCAAACGTGACGTGCTGGCGAGACTTGTCAGCATATGCCTCAGCAGTTCGGACTCCATTTCCCGCAGACAGATCGAGCTGCACAGAAATCGTTGAAAGATGGCGCCAAAGGTGGACGGAAAGAAAGGGATTTCTGGGATGCGAAGCGATGCATCACGGGGCATTGGGACAGGAACCAGAATCCCCCGCACCCATGCCCCCTTCCCACAACCCACGGTGCCAGAATGGGAAAAGGTGCTCTGTGGGATAGCTGCCCATAATGCAACGCTCCCAATAGCGCTGCAATTGCCGCAAATGTGGCCATGACAGTGCGCTGGGCAGCTGTCAGTGTGGACAGACTGCAGCGCTTTCCCTACTCAGCTGCATGAAGTCAGGTTTAACTCACAGTGCTGTACATCTGCAAGTGTAGCCAAGGCCTGAGAGAGAGAAAATGAATGAGATTTAACAACATAGAGGGCATGCAAAGAGTGGCCCAGGATAGACAGGGATGGTGGAGCTTTTTTGGTACCCTAAGCGACATCTGCTGATATGGGAAGGATTCAGATTCTAGTGGTATGTTCTTTGTGGCTCTTAATGATTTGACCACCAGATTATTTATTTAGGGACTGGAAGCAGGTTTTTCTCTTAGGCCTGGTCTACACTAGGAGGTTATGTCGAATTTAGCAGCGTTAAATCGAATTAACCCTGCACCCGTCCACACAACGAAGCTATTTAGTTCGACATAGAGGTCTCTTTAATTCGATTTCTGTACTGCTCCCCGACGAGGGGAGTAGCGCTAAATTCGACATGGCCATCTCGAATTACGGTAGGTGTGGATGGAATTCGACGCTAATAGCTCCGGGAGCTATCCCACAGTGCACCACTCTGTTGACGCTCTGGACAGCAGTCCGAGCTCAGATGCTCTGACCAGCCACCCAGGAAAAGCCCCGGGAAAATTTGAATTCCTTTTCCTGTCTGGGCAGTTTGAATCTCATTTCCTGTTTGGACATCGTGGCGAGCTCAGCAGCACTGGCAAAGATGCAGAGCTCTCCAGCAGAGGTGACCATGCAATCTCAGACTAGAAAGAGGGCCCCAGCATGGACTGATCGGGAAGTCTTGGATCTGATCGCTGTGTGGGGCGATGAGTCCGTGCTTTCGGAGCTGCGCTCCAAGAAACAGAATGCGAAGATCTACGAGAAGATCTCAAAAGCCATGACGGAGAGAGGATACAGCCGGGATTCAACGCAGTGCCGCGTGAAAATCAAGGAACTGAGACAAGCGTACCAGAAGACCAAAGAGTCAAACAGGTGCTCCGGATCCCAGCCCCAGACATGCCGTTTCTACGAGGCACTGCATTCAATTCTAGGTGCAGCCACCACCACTACCCCACCACTGACCGTGGACTCTGAGGATGGGATATTGTCGAAGGCCGCTTCCTCGGAGATGTTAGCAGACGGGGAAGATGAGGAAGGAGATGAGGAGGACGAGGCAGTCGACAGCGCTTACAACGCTGATTTCCCCGACAGCCAGGATCTCTTCATCACCCTGACGGAGATCCCCTACCAACCCTCCCCAGGCGTAAACCCGGACCCTGAATCAGGGGAAGGATCAGTCGGTAAGTGTTTTAAACATGTAAACATTTAACAGAACAGGAATATTAACAATGGGTTTTTCATGATTAGTTTGCCCTAGGCGCTCTACTTTTTAGTCCTTGCCAGTGCAGCTACTGGAAAATAAGGTCTATATGTCCGGGGATAGAACTGAAATCCTCATAGGACATCTCCAGGAAGCTCTCCTGGAGGCAATTGGAAAGCCTTTGCATGAGGTTCCTGGGGAGAGCGGCCTTATTGCGTCCTCCGTGATAGGAAACTTTTCCGCGCCAGGCTATCATCAAGTACTCTGGGATCATTGCCTCGCAGAGCATGGCGGCATACGGCCCTGTTTTTTGCTGGCTTTCACGCAGCATGCGGTCTTTCTCTGTGTCAGAAATCCTCATCAGAGTGATGTCGCTCATGGTGACCTGCTTTGAATTAGGGGAATGTTAGTCTTGGGACTGCTTGCCTGTTCCTTTACATAACTGTAACCGGCGGTTTACAGCCACACGGTGGAGGCGGGAGAGGGGCAGCATACAGGGATCTTTCCCGGGGACAGCCGCGAGGGGGTGGGACAGGGGCAGAGTTCATGCTTGCCGGATTGCCGGCAGCAGGAACTGGCCAATGCTCGGAGCATTGCTTTGAACGTGAAAGGAGGGCACTGCTATAAATTAAGTTTTAAGCAGCCAAAAGTCTACGGCTTACCATGTCAGCCTTCTACCCGAATTCCGCTGTCCTGCCCCGCTTGTCTGATCTCCACTGCAAGACCCCAGGCAGTGAATGCGAAGGCCGAAAATTCAACCTTGTCCTGAGTGCGCATGTGATAGGTGGTGTGCATGGTCTTCTTCACAGAGAAAGACTATGTTCATTGTTCACAAAAATGTATCTTTGTGAGGAATTCACTCCCTTTTTCCCATCCCACAGCTGCGAATGTCTCCCGACCTACCCCGGCATCCCCCTCCCAGAGGCTGGCGCAGATTAGGCGGAGAAAGAAAAGGACACGGGACGACATGTTCTCAGAACTTATGGGCTGCTCCCGAGCCGAGGCAGCCCAGCAGACCCAGTGGAGGGAGAACATGTCGCAATACCAGCGAGCACACAGCGAACGGGAGGAGAGGTGGCGGCAGGAAGACCAGCAGGCGACTCAAACGCTGCTTGCACTAATGAGGGAGCAAACGGACATGCTCCGGCACCTTGTGGATGTTCTGCAGGACCGGAGGCAGGAGAACAGAGCCCCGCTGCAGTCTATCTCTAACCACCCTCCCCCGCCACAAAGTCCCATCCCCCCCTCACCCAAAGTCCCAAGAAGGAGGGGCGGCAGGGGCCGTGAAAACTGTCACTCCACCCCTGCAGATTGCTCCAGTACCAGAAGGCTCTCATTCACAAAAATTTGATAAGTCCTTTCCTTCCCGCCTCACCCAAGCCCCCGTCCCAGTTTCATCCCCTAACTGTGTAGTTGCTAATAAAAAAAACGTTTCTGTTAATTACTGTTTCCGTCATGTTCTTTTAGAGGAGAGTGTGTTTGAAGGGGGGAAAGGGAGTTGGTAATTGGAGAGGACAGTCACCTTTACCAGGGTACAGACACGGGGGCAGGTTCAGCAGAAGGTCACACACACATTGCAGTCACTAGACACCCTGGTCAGTCTGGGAGGTGGTTTTCATGTTCTGTGGGGGGGGGGGGAGGGGGCTATGTGACTTTGTGGCGGGGGAGGGCGGTTAGAGATCTTATGCAGCGGTCCTTAGCTTGGATCACAGAGCCACGCAGCAGGGGATCTGTAACCGTCCTCCCCCGCCACAAAGTCACATAGCCCCCACACACAGAGTCCCGAAAAGGAGGGGTGGGAGGCTCCATTGAAACAACCAGTCCACCACTGCGGACCACTCTAGGAGCAGGAGCCTGTCATTCCTCGAGTTTAGAAGCGTGCTTTCCATCACTACACCAGCTCCCCACCACAGTCTGCGTCCCAGTTTCAACACTTTACCGCGAAATCCGTAATAAAGAAAACAGTGTTAACAAAGTTCCATTTATTTTATTTTTAAACGTGTGTTGGAAGGGGGGGAACGGGGTGAACGGGGTATGTAACTGCAGAGGATAGTCAACATTAAGTGGGTAAAGAAACAGGGGCAGGTTCAGCTTCTCTGTAAACAAACTTAATAGTCACAGGTTACCCTGCTCACTCAGGAACCTAGCTTTCAAAGCCTCCCGGATGCACAGCGCGTCCCGCTGGGCTCTTCTAATCGCACGGCTGTCTGGCTGGGCGTAATCAGCAGCCAGGCTATTTGCCTCAACCTCCCACCCCGCCATAAAGGTCTCCCCCTTGCTCTCACACAGATTGTGGAGCACACAGCAAGCAGCAATAACAATGGGGATATTGGTTTCGCTGAGATCACAGCGAGTCAGTAAGCTTCTCCATCTCCCCTTGAGACGTACAAAAGCACACTCCACCACCATTCTGCACTTGCTCAGCCGGTAGTTGAAGAGTTCTTTTTCAGTGTCCAGGGCGCCTTTATAGGGCTTCATGAGCCAGGGCATTAGCGGGTAGGCTGGGTCCCCGAGGTTCACTATAGGCATCTCCACATCCCCAACAGTTATTTTGTGGTCCGGAAAGTAAATACCTTCCTGCAGCCGTCTAAACAGACCAGAGTTCCTGAAAACACGAGCGTCATGAACCTTGCCCGGCCATCCGATGTTGATGTTTGTAAAACGTCCCCTATGGTCCACCAGTGCTTGCAGCACCATTGAAAAGTAGCCCTTTTGGTTAATGTACTGGCTGGCCTGGTGGTCCGGTCCCAGGATAGGGATGTGAGTTCCATCTATAGCCCCACTGCAGTTTGGGAATCCCATCGCGGCGAAGCCATCTGTGATGACCTGCACGTTTCCAAGGGTCACCTACCTTTGACAGCAGTAGCTCAACGATTGCGTTGGCTACTTGCAGCACAGCAACCCCCACGGTAGATTTGCCCACGCCAAAGTGGTTCGCGACTGACCGGTAGCTGTCTGGCGTTGCAAGCTTCCAGAGGGCTATGGCCACTCGCTTCTGGACAGTCAGGGCTGCTCGCATCCGGGTGTCCTTGCGCTTCAGGGCAGGGGACAGCAACTCACAAAGTTCCAGGAAAGTTCCCTTACGCATCCTAAAGTTTCGCAGCCACTGTGATTCATCCCAGACCTGCAGCACTATGCGGTCCTACCAGTCCGTGCTTGTTTCCCGGGCCCAGAATCGCCGTTCCACAGGATCAACATGACCCATTGCCACCATGATGTTCACGGCGCGGGGTCCCATGCTTTGTGAGAGGTCTGTGCCCCTCTCAGACTTAATGTCCTCACCGCGCTGCCGTAGCCTCCTCGCCCGATTTCTCAGCATCCGACTCTGAAAAAGGTGGATGATAAGGTGCGAGGTGTTGACAACGGCCATAACTGCAGCGATGGGCGCAGCGGGCTCCATGCTCGCAGTGCTGTGGCGTCCGTGCTGTCACTCACCAGAAAAGCGCGTGAAGTGATTGCCCGCCGGCGCTTTCAGGGAGGGAGGGCGGGAGTGACGGTTGAATGACGACAGTTACCCAAAACCACCCTAGACACATTTTTTGCCCCAGAAGGCGTTGGGGGCTCGACCCAGAATTCCAATGGGCAACGGGGACTGCGGGAACTGTGGGATAGCTGCCCACAGTGCACCGCTTCCAATGTCGACGCTTGCCCCGTTAGTGTGGACTCACAAAGTCGAATTACTGTCCTTAGTGTGGATACACACGTTCGACTTTGTAATATCGGTTCCACAAATTCGATTTAAGTAAAATCGAACTACTCTCGTAGTGTAGACATACCCTGAGTCTTTGCCTTTTACTGATTTATTCTGATACCTGGAAGCAATTTTCTTTGATTCATTTACATTGCTGAATGCTAGATGTTTCCCATGACTGGCATACAACACATTATATGTTTATATGTGGCACCAAGAAGAAAAAAAGGACATATTAGTGGTCAGATCACATTTTACATAGTTTCCATCCCTTTTTTTTCCCTTTTGGTTGCACAAGACAAAAATTTATTTTGTCTGATGATATACTTAATAAATCCTATAGTGTTCTCCTACAGTGTTGAGTGAGCACACTTTCATTACTCCATCATCCCGGCTTCTTCCAACGATATTTTAAGACCTTAAACGCATGTGATGTGAAACTATGCAGTCCAGAGTTATCCCTGGTGTAATTCAACTAATCTATGGAGTTGCATCAAGCATAATTTTGTTCTTGTGTGATTATGGTTATAAAATTTTAGTTTTACCTGGAGTTACAAAAAAATTGTAAGTCCATGCCATGTTTTTATAAAACATAACTGATTTGCCTGCTTTTATGAGATGTCTTACAGTTTTCAGTAAATCATATACAGTATGTTAGCTAGAAAATAATCCGAATATATCTGTAATTCATTCTTCTACCTATACACTGATACTTCAGCCACTAACTTACACTTTTTTCTTTTGCTGCACATTTTGTAGCTGTAACTAATGTGCTTAGATAGAATTGTGATAAGTCCTATATAAATCAATAACATTTCTTCAGTTTTTAAAATTTTATTTTTGAATGCACACTTTAACTAGGAATGTGGTAATAAGCACAGATGCAGGAGCATAATGAGACACTACCACAGAATGTGTCAAGGAATGTAGGCATTAGCTGAAAAACCAAAATAGCGCCTATGCATATATATTTTGTGTGTAACTTGAATTAAATATTTAAAGGAATCTAGGTCTTTTAGTTTATCATTGTACTGATTGTATTATTTTTGGTTATTTAAAATGGAGTTATACATCAGAATAATGTAATGTTTAAAATAATCTATCTAATTGGAGAAGAACCATTCTAGAAATCATTTTCTTTTTCACTTGGTAAGGATTAAATAACCAAGTCTGTATTCTTTATTGCTGATTTCTACTATTAAACCAACTACATATAAGCAGTGCTGATTGCAATATAAAGAATTATTCTCTTGGGTCCTACTTGTATTCATTCTCATTCTACACTTTAAAAACCCATTCATCAATTACTCTGCAGTGGCACCAGAGCTTAGCATGCGCATATTATCTTCCTCTCATATTCCAATGCAGTCTTCTGGAGAGAGAGAGAGAGAGAGAGAGAGAGAGAATGTGGGTGTGGGTGTGCGGACATGCACACACACATATATATCTGTGTATAAATTCATAATGTATTGCACATAATTTCTTTTAAGGCCCGTTACATAGGGTAGCTATCATTGTCTTCATTTCATATACCTAAAAATCTCTTGCAATTTTTGAAGTCTTAAACCAAACTGTAAGCTTGTAAACAGCTAGGTAAGCATCGGAGGCAGTGGTCTTTTCATATGCAGCATAAGTGAAATGCTGCATAATATAAAATGATGGCGCTATTAATCCTATAGCACTGGTGATACCCAGCCCCCTCTGCTATTCATACCAACACCATTGTCTCTGGCTCTAAACTTCATCAGTATGCAAACAGAGTGTCACTATGATGGGTGGTAACTTGGTTGGATGCACTTTCTACATTTCTGGCAAATGAGTATAATTATTTTCAGAGCTGCGGGCAACTCATGCATGTTTTATCCTCCATCTGGACCTGCACGGTACACAATAGTGATAAAAGATGATTTTCCCCCTTGGATGTTCATAGGCCATCATCGACACAGTCCTGATGAAATGGTCATGTATCCCCTAGCACTTCTATATCTGCCACAGCTTGACAACAAAATTATTTCCCTATAGTACTAAAACACTTCAAATATTCAAGCCCTCTGTGCATATATTTGTGTTTTGAAGCATTCAGTGTTAACATAATGTGGTAATTTATAAACTGACAAATTAACTATGCAGAAATCCGAGAGAGGCCTTATGAGGTCTGCAAAGCAGCAGAAAAGAAAGCAAAAGCTTTTTGCACTCTATAATAATAATCCTATCAACTGTCTGAGGCAGGTTTTAGAGTCTTCCATTGTTAGTGCCTTTCACTCCTAAGCTTAGTTACTGTATGTTGAAGCTGAGATGCTTTGAATCAAACTATTGTCATGGCTGTGGTTGATGACTAACTAAGCAATATCATCATTGCTAAAGCAAAGAGAGGAAATAGAAACTTCCAGTATTGACAATTTAAAGGGGAGAAGATGGAGGCAAAAAAATACAATAAAATGCACCAAAATTAAACATTCACTTCCATGATAGAAAATAAACAAACTTTTTTTTTTGGCATAAGACTCAATATCTGTAAAACTGAGATTATTCATGAGAAAGGGAAGAAGAAAAGAAAGCTCAGCTTCCTTTGTTTCTTTGTTATAAAATCATTTTAAAGATTAAAATCCAGCACTGTGTTAGCCCTCCTTAGTGAATGCAGGCTATCCTTATAGGCTTATGATTGATCTCTAAACAGCTAGACAACTGGATCCAGGCAGCATTTATCAAACGATGCAAAAGAAACTGTGCTCACTTTTATTGTATTAGCTTAATTCTCTTCAACATAAATTAAAACTAATTTTGCTGGACCCAGGGAAAAGATTGTGTATCTTCTGCTGCCCCCATCTGTCTAGTGTGAACATTTCTGACAAGAGAATTAATTTTGTGGAGGAAAAGGAAACTATTTACAAATTCACTGGAAGAATGCATAACATTCCTTCATAATATTCCAAACCAGCTCCCCCCCACCCATATTCTTTCTCTCTCACACACACACACACCCTCCTCTAAATGGTATGTACCATGCTACAGGGGCCTACCAAACATCAGACACTCTTTATCAGCAGTTGTGCCAGGGTCTCCATAGCAACAGTATAATAGATTTGCCCTTATTCAATCCCAGAGGCCACATTGAAGCGCAATGCAAAATTTGCTGGAGCCTGAATTCCTTTCAAGTCATGGCTCATGTGTCAGGAAACAAGTCAATGCACAGACAGCAGTAAACATAAAGATGGAAAGGAACCTTTACTCTCCAATGCTGTTTGCTTACAGTGACATTCAAAAGCTGAGACCCTTCTAGATCTAATTTCTGTCTCGTTTTCTAGTTATTAATTCACTTCTTTGGATAGAAGGAGGTGGGGGATGGGGGATGCCATGCTTTGCAGTAATAAACTGCCACAGAAAGTGCAAAGCAAGCTGTATAAAAAGAGGAATGCATTTCTGTTCTCCAAGGTTATTGAATTCAAGATGGCTGAGCTCCACCATAGCAGCATAAATTCCAGGGCTTGTAGTGAAGCAGCCAGCAATATGGCATTCTGACAAAACCAACCTCTGCAACTGAAAGTACTAAAAATGACAACCTCATGTTTTATTTTGTTGCACAGGAAGAAACCTTATCCAGTCAGAGGAAACACTGTCTGTGAACATCAGACTAGACTGGTGCCTGATCACATAAAGTCTTCTTTGCAGAGGAGGAAGTTCCCTTAAGTGTACCCTAAATAAGCCAGCAAAAACAAGCATAACTTAAAAGTTAAACAATCATGTTTAAAGTTTTTTTTAAATCATTAGCTTCAGGACTAAAAGATGGTTGCTTAGATGGTTAATTATTTTCTTTGCTACAGCTTCCAAGCTGAAATGTTCTTCATTACTGTAGATACTGATTCACAGCTGAATACTTGTGCATTTTAAATTAATTGTACAGTTACATATACCATTACAAATGGAATATATAGTCATTTTAAAATGTATTGTTTTCATTTTTAACACAACTGAAAATATTTTCTACACACTTTCTCTTGATTATTGATTGATAGTTTTGAATGGCTCCAAAATTGTAGAATTGACTTCAATTTTGGTAAAAGTTAAATAATGTTATGTGAGAGTTGTCGATTGAAGCACGTACCAGATGACAAGACTATATTAATATGAGCCATTATTGCAGAGACCAAAACACGTGCATAAACAACATCCTCCTTCCAGATTTAATAATAGACTTTTCTTACTAGTTGTAACAAATCACAAGTCATTGGGGGGAAAAAATTCACATTATTCCAAAATAAGAAACTGCAATATCCCTACTGTATGTGGCCCATTCATACAAATAGCATGGCTTCAGAAAAAAAAAGGTTACTATAGGAAGGAGGCCATTTTAACCAAGGGCATATACAGTATGGTGACCAAGTATTCCATGCATATATACTGTGCTAGTGTATCCATTGTAATCTTACAAGACAATTACACAAGCCTTCTCAGATGTTTTCAGTTTGGACCGGAATATTTAAAACATTTGCTGGCATACTGAATGTCTAGACCATCTCAGGTAATATAATGGGAGAGACCAGTACTTTTCTGTTAGACTACCAGCATTTTTCCATTACTGATTTTATTTCTGTTTGCCCTCAGCTCCTATGGCAATTCCGCATGTAGTACAGTTTGCAGGCATCCCTCCAGTAAAGTTCTGTCAGGTCAGTCACTGATCATCAGACTGTGGCTGCTCCGCTGAATGGTGGAAGCTCTGTGTGCATCATGTTTTCTTAGGGCCACGCTTCCTTCTGCATGGTTGCATTGTAACATCCCTCACCAGGACCGTCTAAACTCCTGCCAGAGGCACAAGAGCATCTTCCCCACAATGATATGTTTAACAGATGACAGGGAAGGAAGGAAGAACACTTGTGCACTGTGTCATCATCAGTCCTCTGAACTGAGGAGAACTATCAACCAGCTAGTGTAAGGTTGTGGCATTCATTGCCCTATTCCGTTCCTTCCCCGTCTCTTATCCTTCAGAGAAAGCTCATCTGAGGTGGAGCCCCTTTCCTGATCACATGGGGATTCCAAGCTGGCTTTGTTGCTTAGGCTTGTCGATTTAGTTCCGAGGAAACAGAGAGAGGTTCTGCAATGCAGATTATTTATTTAAAATATATTTTTATGTTTTGACTAGCAAGATGGTTTGTATTTTATTTGTTGCTTGTCTTCCTCAGCTTGCATGCTAAAAATGGCACTTCATTTTCACTTCATTCCCTGCCTAATATTAATGTAGGCAATAATGTAAGAATGTGAAAAAAATTTCAATCCTTACACTCAGTGAACCCACTGGTGATGGATTAAATACAACATATTTTGCCTTATATATTATGGAAATACGCCTTGCATGTCTGAGGATACATTGTATTATCTAAAGCACCCTATTCAGACATGCAAGCTAGGTTGCCTCTGCTGTACTCTGAATAAACAGGATCAGGCTAATGGCGTTTTGTGTAAATGAGGCACATGTAAGCTTGAGTACATCCAGGTCTGTTTATCTAGTTACTATTTTTCTTTGTCAAGAGCTTTCCAATCTTTAGTTTCCTTATACAAGTGTCCCTTGCACTGGGTATCTGGGGGATGGGTGAAAGTTTTAAGGAATTCAAGATTTTGCAGCTAATATTGAATACTGAGGAAAATTGATACCAAGGTCAGGTTAAGAATAAAGAAAATTGATTCCACGGGCAGTGTTCCAATGTGAAAGGTCCTATGCTCTAGCAAAATATGTTTTAGCATTGTTATAAAAAAATTTCAATTGTAATATAAGGTGATGACAGAGGAAGAACATGATGAAAACTGAACATATCAAAGTTTTCCCAATGATTTACTGTATTGGTATTTTGATTGCTGCTTTTCCTGTGTTCAGCTTCTCTGCACAAGCATCCAGAGTGACAGACACTGATAATGGATTCTTTCCAACAGAACCCTGCCAGTTCTGGTCATTGATCCAGACATATATGCTGGCTCAGGAGCGAAAGGCTGGATCCTGCCATGAATATTTTTAGGAGTAAGCTATTTCACGCTTTACTGTTAATACAGTTTTGAATATGTGTATAATACAGTACTATATATCAAACAAAACCCTACATAATACTGCAGATGTGACCCATTCTGTTTCTACCTCTGCTACAAGCAAATAGGAAGATAATATAGTGCAGAATTAATAGGTTTTCCATTGTTGTCTATTCTAATTATTACAATATTTTTAAGTAAAATACTGCCACAAAGTGCCACACAGAATGTATTTATATTCAGATAGATTTCATATTGTGTTAAAAATAGGCAGCTTCACTTAAAACACTAGGGGATCTACTGTATGCTCAAAAAAATAAATAAAAAACCTCCTTATGCAGCAGTGCAGATGATTTTTTTGCATAGCAGGAAGGCTGTGGAGTTTATTTCTAATTCATAATGAAAAATTGGAATTGGTGAACAGTGGTTTGGGACATCAGCGGGCCTCAAAGCTGTATCTAAATTTACACAAGATATAGATGGTCATTTGCAGACCAGCTCATTTTACTTAAACAAACACACAAACAGATACCGTTAGCTAGAGAGACATCATGAAGCAGGGGTGCTTATTTAAAAAAAAAAAAAAATAGAACTGCAGAGACTCTGAAAGATCAAAGGTGAGTCAAAAGGCAATGCTACTGAGCAGGGCCAGGCAACGCCTGGCTGCCCATGGGGTATTATTTTGCCAGAAACCCTTTCCACTGAGCCTTGTGAGAGTGGCTTTGGTTATACAGAATCATGGAGGTTTCAATTAGTTTTTTATTATTTTTAAGCCCTGAAAAACAATTTGTTTAAAACATTCTTACAGTTGTAGGAAACAGTTGGGTGAGATTCTGTCCTGCACCTTTAGGGCTGTGCCTCTTAGAATTCACAATGCCAGGTGAGTGGAGGGAAAGGTAGCTTTGCATCCTACAGGACCTGGAGCTCCACCAATGTAATTTAGACAGCCCTCAGGACCTTTCTAAATTACAGCAGCCCAGAAATTGTGAAGCACACCCAGTATTCCCCTTCCACTCCCAGCCCTGCCCTAACATGTCACCTATTCTGGGGTTTGCAAAAGGATCCTTACGAGTCAAACTTATGACTATCTCTTCAGTGCCTATGAGGGCAGAATCCTCTTCTGGCAGGAATGTGAGCTTTTAAGGCTCCTTTATGCTGCTCTAGCCATTTTATGCAGTGTAAATGGGCCAGAGCAGGGATCAGGATCTCAATCATAGAGTGTATATACAGAATAATATCCTTACTCTAGAATTTTAAAACCAACCTATACAGTGAGGTTAGCACTCTTGATTCTTAAACTTATGAAAAATACCTGTAGGATTTAATAGAGAATAATAACCTCCATTATATAATTTTTAAACCAGTTTATAGAATTTTACATACAGGATATCATTCTCTTAGTAGAATTCTATAAGTTGATTTAAAATTATATAGTGAGGTTATCATTGTCTGTTAAATTTTATAGGTATTTTCCACAAGACTAAGAATGACCGAAATAACAAATTGTTTTTAAAGACTTAAAATATTTTTTTAAAAAATCCCTAACCATTTGTAAAGACTTTAAAAACAATTTATTTTAAACCATGCTTTAGGAATAAAGAATATAGGCCATACTTACAGGATGAGGGGGACTCTATCCTGGGAAGCAGTGATTGAAAAGGTACTGGGGGGTTGTCATGGATAATCAGCTGAACATGAACTCCTCGTGTGATGCTGTGGCCAAAAAAGCTAATGCAATCCTGGGCTGCATAAAGAGGGAAATCGCAAGTAGGAGTAGAGAGGTTATTTTTCCTCTGTATTTAGTACTGATGTAACTGCTGCTGGAATACTGTGACCTGTTCTAGTTTCCAGAATTCAACAAGGATGTGGATAAATTGGAGAGGGTTCAGAGAAGAGCCATGAGAATGATTAAAGGATTAAAAAATTTGCTTTATAGTGATAAACTCAAAGAGTTCAATCTATTTAGCTAAAAGAAAGTTAAGGGGTGACATGTTTACAGTCTACAAATATAAACATGGGGAACAAATATTTAATAATGGGCTCTTCAATCTATCACAGAAATGTACAGCATGATCCAATGGCTGGAAGTTAAAACTAGACTAATTCAGGCTGGAAATTTTTGACAGTGAGGGTAATTAACCATTGAAACAATTTACCAAGAGTTGTGGTGGATTTCTCATCATGACTGGATATTTTTCTAAAAGATATGCGCTAGGAATTATTTTGAGAAGTTCAATGGCTTGTATTTTGCAAGAGATCAGACTAGATGATCACAATGGTTGATTTTGGCTTTGGAATCTATGAAAATATTCATCCTAACTCCCATTAGTTAAAAGCTAGCTTATACCCTCCTGAGGTTCCTTCCAACCCTGATATTCTATGATTCTATGCTTCTACCCTAATGATTGAGAATTTCTATCATTCCAGAGCCCTTGATTTTATTTTAATGTTTGCTATTATAGCTTTGAATAGTCTTCTTAGCCATTTACATTTCTAATTCCTTTTTCAATGCTGATAACCTGACTCAGTGATATCGTGTGGTCTATTTATATGCTGTGTAAAATGTATTTCCTTCAGGTTTGAATTCAACACCTTCAATTTAATTAAATGTCCCTTTATTTCTCTATGATGACACAGGATGCATAGAAGTCCCAGCTATACAGTCTACACCATTATTATTTTGTATACTTTTATCATGCACCCTTTTATTCATCACCCCTTATTCATTTCCTCTCTAAGGTAAACACTCCCAGTGTTTCTGATCTCTGTTTGTATTAGCACTTTTTCATGCCACTGATCCTTCTTGTCACCAGTCTCTGAATTCCCTCTATTTCTGCTATACCCTTTTTGAGATGGGGTTATCAGAACTGAAAACTGTTCCAACTGAGGGCTTTCCATTGGATTATATAATGGCATTGTCATATTGTCCATATTATTCTCCACTCCATTCCTTATGGAACCTAACATTTTGTTTGCTTTTTTAACCGCTGCTGTACACTGAGCTGAGGTCTTCATTGATCTTTCCACAATAATGCCCAAAGGTAAAATTTTCAAAAGCACTGAAGCGTACATCTACACTGCAGCTGGGAGCATACCTCCCAGCCTGGGTAGACAGACTGGCACTAGCTCCACTTGAGCTAGTGTGCTCAAAATAGCAGTATGGATGTTATGACACTGGCAGTGGCTCAGGCTAGTCACCTGACCTCAGACCCAGGAGACTGGCAGGCTTGGACTCTGGCATCTTTTTTAGCACATGGCTCAAGCTGAGCTAGCATAGGTCTGCCTACCCAGGCTGTGAGGCATGCTTCCAGCTGCAGTGTAGACACAACTGAAGTGACTTAGGCACTTTTAAAAATGGGACTTGGGTTCTCAACTTGCTTAAGCACTTTTGAAAATTTTACCACAGGTCTTTTTCTTGAGATTATATAGTTAATTTAGAATCCACTGACGTGTCTGAGTAGTTCTCTCCTACATGCATTATTTTTTATTTGTCAACGTTGAATTTCATCTGCCAAAATATTGTCCTTTCATCTTCCTTCATTAGGCCCTTCTGAAGTTCCTCAGAGTCTTCTCTTGTTTTAACTAATATAAATAATTTTGGATCATCTGCAAAAGTTGTCATGCCACTGCTCATGCCCCTTTATGGATTAGTTAATAAATAGATTAAACAGTACTGCTCCTAATAATGGAACTTTGTGACATTCCATTGCTAACAGAGCTGGTCAGAAAATGGAATTTCTGTTCTTTGAGAAATAATATTTTAGGGGAAAGTTTGTTCTGAATCAGAATGAAAAGGCAACATTTTGAAGGTTCCTGCAGAATGAAGAATCTGAAAAATTTTGATTTGGGACCATCAAAACATTTTGTTAAAGTAAAAACATCTCTGTTGACTTTATCATTTCTATTCATTTTATTTTGACTTTTATATTATATTAAAACCTTATTATATTAAATACATATAAATATAATATTACACTATTTAATATTATATAAATGTCAAACTACAATGAGTTTAGGGGCCTATTACAAGGGTGGGTGGGCAAGGTTCTGTGACCTGCAATGTGCAGGAGGTCAGACTAGATGATCATGATGGTCCCTTCTGACCTTAAAGTCTATGATTGAAAGTGATAAACTAAACATTTTTCCATTTCATTTTGGTAAGGATAAAGTCAAAATGATTTCTTTCAAATTTTTCCCATCAACAATTTCATTGAAATGAGCAAGTTCCCAGAAAACACTGAGAGGTTGATGAAACTGCATTTTCAAACATGAAACCAGTGATGAGCTCCCAAAATCCTAACAACCGGTTCCCTACTGGGTCCTCGGCGGCATGGGTGTGTGTGTGTGTGTGTGTGTGTGTGTGTGTGTGTGTGTGTGTGTGTGTGTGTGTGTGTGTGTGTGTGTGTGTGTGTGTGTGTGTTCACTTGCTCCGGGTTTTTCGGCGGCATTTCGGCGGCAGGTCCTTCACCCGGAGCAAGTGAAGGACCTGCCGCCGAAGTGCCGCCGAAGACCCGGTAGGGAAACACGCGGTGAGTACAGTACAGTACAAGCCCCAGGTGCCTGTCTCTCCCCCCCGCCCCCCATCTGACGGCAACCCACGTCCTGCCCCCGACTGCCCCCCTCAGAACCCACAAGTTTCTCCTCCCCCCCTCCCCCACCGGGGTAGCAGCAGCAGCAACAGCTGCCGCCCGGGGCTCCGGGGGCTATTTAAAGGGCCGGGGCTCCCTTGCTTCTACCGCCCCAGCCCTTTAAATAGCCGCGGGAGCCCTGGGGAAGCAGCAGGGCTCTGGCAGCTATTTAAAGGACGGGGCGCAGAGGCAGCTGGAGTCAAAGGCCCTTTAAATAGCCCCTGGAGCCCCCTGCTACCCCAGGGCTCTGGGGGCTATTTAAAGGGCCCGTGGCTCCCCTGCTTCTACTGCCCCGGTCCTTTAAATAGCTGTAGAAGCAACAGGAGCTCCGGACTTTTTAAATAGCCCCCAGAGCCCCACAGCCCTACCCCAGGGCTCCAGCAGTGGGGCTCTAGTGGCAATTTAAAGGGCCTGGGGTTCCAGCCCCTACTGGGAGCCCCAGGCTCTTTAAATTGCCCCCTGGGGAAGCCGGGCCACCCCTTTAGCAACCGGTTCTACACCTGCTTCTAAATTTAACAACCGGTTCTTGCGAACCGGTGCGAACCAGCTCCAGCTCACCACTGCATGAAACTATTCCGTCAAATTTTTTTGACCAGCTTAATTGTTATCTTTTTGCCATAATGAAAACTGATCGTTTCCTATTCTTTGTTTTCTGTCTCTTAGCCAGTTTCTGATCCATGACAGTTCTTTGCCTCTGACTTTATGACTACTTAGTTTCTTTAGTAGCCTGTTATGAGGGATTTTGTTAAAAGGTCTACTGAAAATCCAAATAAATTATGTCACTGGTCCTCATTTATCTGCTATTTTATTGATACATTCAAAGAGAAATTATCTCAATCAATTTGAAAAGGTACAGAAGGAAGGCTTATTGGCCTGCCCAGACCACTGTCACTGTTTGAATGGTGAAAACATTTGCTACTCTCCAGTCCTCTAGTATAAAAGCTGATTTTAGTGAAATTGAAATGATTGAGCTGCTAGCAAAAATATGCAATCTTAAATTCCTTCTGAACTCTCAGGTGCATGCCACTTAGACCAGGAGACTTGTTGCTTTCTAATTTATCATCTTGTTCCAGCAACTCTTTTTCAAAACTTCAATCTCTGACAGTGCCTCATTGTTATAACTAGAAAAGAGTAGGTCTGGGTAGCAATCTCCCTATCATCTATGGTGAAGTTTGATCCAGATAAATCATTTAGCTTCTCAGCAACATCCTTAATTCCCTTAATTGCTCCGCTTTCTTCTTTGTGGCAGATGGAGCCACCAATTCTCTGTCAGACTTCCTGCCTCTGATTTACTTAAAGAATTTCTTGTTATTGGTTTCTATACCTTTAGTTTTTTGCTCTTCATATTCCTTCTTAGCCCTGCTAATATCCCTTCTTACTGCATATTGCCTGCGGTAGTTTATATGCTCCCTACCCTATTTCGAGTCAGACAGAGCATCATCTTTATATTCTGCTGTAAACTGGCTCTGAGCAAAACTTGGTGTGTCAATTTTGTTTAGCCATTTTCAGATGTCACCAGCCTCCTCTGATCCAGTGTACGAAAATTGAACTATGCTGTCATCTCTAGAAGTGGTTCCTCTGGTTCAGTGGTGAGGCACATTGGCAGGGTAACATGGAGGAAATCTGCACTGTCATTAGCTATGCTATACCTCTTCTGTAGATGGAAGTCTCGTTTTTCAGGACTGTTAGTCTGCCACCTTATGAGAATGATAGTCACAAACAAGCCCTGAACATAATAAATACTATGAACAAAAATATCCTAGAATGGTCACCAGCATAGAATCATAGTAAGTAGAGAGGGGAAAAGTCATTTTAGGTCATCTAGTACAAAGACTTCAATCTGGTGCCATGCAGGTGCAGTAGTGTGTTAGAATGTTTTACACTGCAGGATTGGGCCCTAAATAGGCAACAAATACACAAGGGACAGTATATTGGGATACAACAGCAAGCAACTAAATAGCGAAGTTAGCACAGATTTTGTTAATTTCTCACTTTTTGCATACTTTTAAAACTATGTGTACTGTTGTCTGTCACTTCTTTGAGCAGGGGTCTAAATTTTATAGGCAGAAGTGTCTTTTGAGAAGGAGGTGTGGGCATGACAGATTAGAGCAGGAAGGGATTTGCCAATACAGAGGGACACGTGTAAGAAGAGCTGCGGATAGCACAGGAGACCTAAGGACATAGTGGTATACCTTGCTGGTAATTGTTATGAATGTATTGTCTGGTTACTGAACCTTTGCATTTCTAGGAGTCTACTGTCTGCAAAGGCAGCTGCCATTTTGTGAGGCAGACTTTATGCAGTACGATACAGAGGAGATACTCATTGTTCTCTCTCAGAGACTTCAGCCTTTGTTCTTCCTTGTTTTGTTGTTTCCCTTAATCTGAAATTAATCAGTCAGACTGAAAGTATATGGTTGCTCTCCATGTATGGAAAAACATAAGGGAAACTTAACTGTGCAAACTGAAGTAAAAACATAGCAAAGAGACTAGTGCTAGCTCTAGTAGAAATTATACTAAGTGTATGTTTCAGTACACAGATCGTAGTATAAACTTGAGATGCAAATGGCGGGGGGCAATGAGTTTGGAGATGGCCAACTCACAGTAACTTTATCAAAATCTTGCAACTTTAAAACCTCAAAGGGCAACTTGTCCAGGCTTCCCTGTGAATACAACCCCCTTCTGAACTACCGATGAGTCAATGCTTGATTTGCATAACACTTACCTCCCAAGTTCTGCAGGGTTGGGAGAGCCAGCCAGTATTTCCCTCAATAACTATCCTGCTGAAGGGAACTTAAACTGCTTTTGCCAAGCCCTCCCACCCAAAGTTGTGGTCCTGTGAGAGAACATCATTTAAATAAAATTTGAGACCCATGCTAATTTAGGAAACGGTACCTATGCAATCTAAACCATACAATTGCTCTAAAATCACTAAGTAACCACACCACTCACATTATTACATCAGAGTCAGATGATCCATTTGAACCACTGGCTGCATCCACAACATCCCGAGAAAACCAAAGTATAATGCACAACCAATAATCAAACTACAGGGGAAGGAGGAGGATATTTTACAATGGCCTCAATACAGCTAGCCTGCTTTAATCCAGCAGTACCTTACATGGGTGGCACCATACTGCTCATCAGCCAATCCAGGTGCTCATTAGGAGCACTGGGCTTGACCAATGGTAGTCCCCTTTCAAGAGAGGGCTGCCGTTGACTGAGTGCCAGAGTCCTACCAGAGGCCTGCCCTTCTGCCCCCCACCCTGTGAGGGTGGTGTGGAATTGCATCTTTTATTACTCTGTGTCTCTTTCCAAAGAGATTTTCTATCTTGCTACCCTGCTCTGTCCTGTCCAAATAGTTTGTTAGGGTGACAACGATTTAAATTATTGTGCTAGAGAAAAAAGTACAACTGGAACTCAATTTATTGTTGTGGTTGGGCCATTAATAATTCCAGAAGAGAGCCTTCCTGGACAGTAGAATCTGTGGGACAAAAACTAGACACATTGCAATGTAATTGCCTGGATGGATGGATGGATGGATGGATGGATGGATGGATGGATGGAAAATGAAAGAAGCTAGCTGAGTATATGATCTAGACATTTTGAAGAGTCTATAGCCAGTGATTTCCAGTGATGCTGCTAAACAGTAAGAAGAAAAAGAGTGATTCAAGATTTACATGATTTTTATAATTTCAGTGACTTAGTTAAATAAATCAACCTAAAAACATGTCTGGCAGGGAAGACAATAAATATTATCTCTTTGTAATATTAAACAAGTAGATACAAACTACATACATCTGCCATCATACATATATCCCTAACTGGACACCTCCTGCATCTTTTACCCAGCCACAGGTGACACTGTCACCCATTTCAATGGGACTGCATACATGCTTGAAGTCA
Organism: Emys orbicularis; assembly: GCF_028017835.1. Classification (NCBI taxonomy): domain Eukaryota; kingdom Metazoa; phylum Chordata; order Testudines; family Emydidae; genus Emys; species Emys orbicularis. Next base: position 38,947,263 of record NC_088688.1, on the reverse strand, counting down.
AGCATGTGATTTAGGTGTTTAACATAAGAACATAAGAAAGGCCGTACCGGGTCAGACCAAAGGTCCATCTAGCCCAGTATCCTGTCTACCGACAGTGGCCAATGCCAGGTGCCCCAGAGGGAGTGAACCTAACAGGCAATGATCAAGTGATCTCTCTCCTGCCATCCATCTCCACCCTCTGACAGACAGAGGCTAGGGACACCATTCCTTACCCGTCCTGGCTAATAGCCATTAATGGACTTAACCACCATGAATTTATCCAGTTCTCTTTTAAACTCTGTTATAGTCCTAGCCTTCACAACCTCCTCAGGTAAGGAGTTCCACAAGTTGACTGTGCGCTGCGTGAAGAACTTCCTTTTATTTGTTTTAAACCTGCTGCCTATTAATTTCATTTGATGACCCCTAGTTCTTGTATTATGGGAATAAGTAAATAACTTTTCCTTATCCACTTTCTCCACATCACTCATGATTTTATATACCTCTATCATATCCCCCCCTTAGTCTCCTCTTTTCCAAGCTGAAGAGTCCTAGCCTCTTTAATCTCTCCTCATATGGGATCCGTTCCAAACCCTTAATCATTTTAGTTGCCCTTTTCTGAACCTTTTCTAGTGCCAGTATATCTTTTTTGAGATGAGACCACATCTGTGCGCAGTATTCGAGATGAGGGCGTACCATCGATTTATATAAGGGCAATAATATATTCTCAGTCTTATTCTCTATCCCCTTTTTAATGATTCCTAACATCCTGTTTGCTTTTTTGACCGCCTCTGCACACTGCGTGGACATTTTCAGAAAACTATCCACGATGACTCCAAGATCTTTTTCCTGACTTGTTGTAGCTAAATTAGCCCCCATCATATTGTATGTATAGTTGGGGTTATTTTTTCCAATGTGCATTACTTTACATGTATCCATATTAAATTTCATTTGCCATTTTGTTGCCCAATCACTTAGTTTTGTGAGATCTTTTTGAAGTTCTTCAGTCTGCTTTGGTCTTAACTATCTTTAGCAGTTTAGTATCATCTGCAAACTTTGCCACCTCACTGTTTACCCCTTTCTCCAGATCATTTATGAATAAGTTGAATAGGATCGGTCCGAGGACTGACCCTTGGGGAACACCACTAGTTACCCCTCTCCATTCTGAGAATTTACCATTAATTCCTACCCTTTGTTCCCTGTCTTTTGACCAGTTCTCGATCCATGAAAGGACCTTCCCTTTTATCCCATGGCAGCTTAATTTACATAAGAGCCTTTGGTGAGGGACCTTGTCAAAGGCTTTCTGGAAATCTAAGTACACTATGTCCACTGGATCCCCCTTGTCCACATGTTTGTTGACCCCTTCAAGAAATTCTAATAGATTAGTAAGACATGATTTCCCTTTACAGAAACCATGTTGACTATTGCTCAACAGTTTATGTTTTTCTATGTGTCGGACAATTTTATTCTTAACTATTGTTTCGACTAATTTGCCTGGTACAGATGTTAGACTTACCGGTCTGTAATTGCCGGGATCACCTCTAGAGCCCTTTTTAAATATTGGTGTTACATTAGCTAACTTCCAGTCATTGGGTACAGAAGCCGATTTAAAGGACAAACCTTAGTTAATAGTTCTGCAACTTCACATTTGAGTTATTTCAGAACTCTTGGGTGAATGCCATCTGGTCCCGGTGACTTGTTAATGTTAAGTTTATCAATTAATTCCAAAACCTCCTCTCGTGACACTTCAATCCGTGACAGTTCCTCAGATTTGTCACCTACAAAAGCCAGCTCAGGTTTGGGAATCTCCCTAACATCCTCAGCCGTGAAGACTGAAGCAAAGAATCCATTTAGTTTCTCCGCAATGACTTTATCGTCTTTAAGCGCTCCTTTTGTATCTTGATCATCAAGGGGGCCCCACTGGTTGTTTAGCAGGCTTCCTGATTCTGATGTACTTAAACATTTTGTTATTACCTTTGGAGTTTTTGGCTAGCCGTTCTTCAAACTCCTCTTTGGCTTTTCTTATTACATTCTTGCAGTTAATTTGGCAGTGTTTATGCTCCTTTCTATTTGCCTCACTAGGATTTGACTTCCACTTTTTAAAGGAAGTCTTTTTATCTCTCACTGCTTCTTTTACATGGTTGTTAAGCCACGGTGGCTCTTTTTTAGTTCTTTTACTGTGTTTGATTGGATCAAGTCCCACGTGCTCAGTGTTCTGCAGGACTGAGCTCCTACAGGAGAAAGAGGAGGGGAAAATAAGAGGCGGTTTCATATTTGTCATAATTTTATATATTGAGTTTAAATTCTATTTCTATTCTGGTCACTTGGAAAGTTGAGAGTTTATTTTAGAGTTGTGAGAGTTAGTCATTGTTTCCTTACACTCTGTAGCTCAGGAATGTATGTAATTTTCATATCTGAGTTAAAAGGAGAGAAACTAGCCAGACCTAGAACCATTACATATGTTGTGATCTCTCTATTTTAAAAAGTAATAATTAAAAAATGGAAAAATATAGTTGCATATATTAAAGCCAACTCTGGGCAGCTTTAACTTTTAAGCTTTCACTTATGTGGGATGTTACCAGAGGAATTTCTGGTCTCTTTTCCTGTTAACACTGAGCAATCCCTTCGACTTCACTCAGCAATCACACACAATCATAAATACATGTGGCACGTTCATACACATTTAACGTCATCCAATTCTACCTTTTGATTGGTGCACAAATCCATTAATATGATATTTTATCAGGCCATTTTTACATTAAAGCGATCCTCTCTTCTTCATTTAATTTCTACATGTTCTTACATGGTATTCCCCATCCGAAATAGTTAATAATATAAACTGCAATATAAAACAAAAGAAAATATCTTGAGTCCAGAAGTCCAAGAGGAGGAAAGGAAAAGGACTAGTCATGCAAAGTTCAGCCATGCTCACTATATTTGCCCAGAAAGCCCCAAGACAATTAGGCTCTGATCCTATGAGGTATTCTTGTAGGGCACAATGCAAAGCCTATTGAAGTCAATGGAAAGACTTCCATTCCCCATCCCCTCCCACTCAGTCCCTACCAACACAAACAGAGGGGTGGAAGGTGAACACAGCAACTCCATTGAGGCTTCTGTCGCGTCCATGCTGCTACCCCTGCATAGTCAGCACATGGGAGTAAGGGGAGCCTAACCTCCCCTTGTTCCCCTATGTAGGTTCATGGGACAGCTCTAATCTGGCTCTTTGTGTAAGCATAGCTATGGACTATATGTGCCTTTTCATTTGGCATTATAAATTCTATACATTTTCCTTTAAGAAATAGAAAAGTATGTTACAGTAAGATGACGGTTCTTTCTCATTCTCCTTCATTCCTCTCCCACCACTCCCTCCTCCCAAATCAAGGAAATACAGAAGAAAGTCTTCCACTTTACCTCTTCCTTTACTGGTTTGTTACTATGGCTGTCTATCAGCATGGAAACTGATTAGTATGATGCCCTTTGTAAGCTGTAGTGAAATACACACATATAAAAAAAAGTCATGAGAAAAATATTAATGGCTTTGCTATAGATCATGCAAGTAGGTGATTGTGATCCCTCTTCCCAAACAGTACTACAGCAGGACTGGCAAGGGTCAGTGTGGCATGGAGAGAGGTGAATGATCTGGAAGCTACAAGGTTTGGTTACAGCCAGGATTACAGCTTTTAACTACTGCCTGAGATCTTCACAAAAGCATATCCCCAGGTAATCCAATGTCCTGCTCCTTTGTCAGGGTAGGAAATTAACAGATCTCCTTATATCATCTCACAGAGAAAATCTTTCATGTTGAGTTAAGCTGGCGGGACTGCTTATCCTATCAATACAAACTATAAAAAGCAATGAAATAAGCTGCTAAGTCATTCAAAACTCCATCTGCACTTCACTCAACAGTTTCTCTTCTCATTCTCAACTACTTCCCCTCTACCACCCACAGCCTACATAGAGCCACTACCAATGTGCATCCCATTTGTCCCCCAAAGCCCATGCCTCCATCCCCACTTCTGCTCAGCCTGCCCCTCTGACTCCCCAGAGCATATAGAGAATATGCCAGGGACAGAGTTAGTCAAAAACGGTCAGTGAACACAATATTTTGATGGAAGAGGGAAACAAAGATTTTCAGCTTTGTTTTTGTGTTGAAAACAGAAGTAGTTGACAGATCCCCATATAAATCGTTGTGAAACTCAGTGACGTTATCCCGAATAAGGGCAATCACTCTAGAAGTCTTTCACTTTAAAAGGTAAACAGTGGACTATCTCTGAGATGTTAGGAGAATGTGTGAAGTTCAGAGTTTGTGGGGCTATGTTTTTTTAGCTAGAGGAACCAAAAGACATGAGGAAAACAGGACTAAATTTCAAAAGCCTGCACCTTCCATTCTGCACTATTCTGCACAAAACCTGGCAGCTCGGTTATAGTCATTTCTGTCAGACGGGACCTTTTCAGTTACCCCATGTGTAATGGCAGGTGTATGAGGCCTTGCTTAATAACAAAGGCTAGGAAGTGCACAGAATGCTTAACACCAGTTAGTGAAAAAGTTGACACTAGAACTAATGATCTCTCAGCACCCAGCACATCTTCCCCTAGGCTAAAGGAGCTGGAATACAACACCAGCTGTGATTACACCCATCCTCATGTCCAGAGCTCTAGCTCTGTCCCTAGGCAATGTTTAGTGCCATTGACATGTAGAGCACTCTGTGGGACTGGAGACTTCTCTGTGCAGATGGAATGTTCAGAGATTTTAGCAGCATGCTTCTAGCAAGCATGTGCAAATTGTGATTTTGTAGCGACTTACAAATGAGTGGATCTGGCTGGCTTTTCATGGGTAGAGGAAAGGTATCTGTCTGACCAAATGTCAAGTTCCAGCTCCTGGAGTTGCTAGGCTCCTTACAAAAGTTAATATTGGCAAAAGTATCTGTTTTTCTTTAACCTCATTCTCAGAACTGGCTGAACTGTTTTGGCTGAAACTTAAGATTTTTTAAGGCACTAGAGAAAGCATGGAAATTTTCAGGCTAATCCATAAAAGTTTGGCAAAGTAATGAGCAACTGAAAATGGGCTTATAATGGAAAGTATTAGGTAACCTTATGTATAGGCCTCGCTACTAGTTCTGCCTAATCACATCAGCCATACCATCAGGGGCTCGTTCACCTGCACATCTACCAATGTGATATATGCCATCATGTGCCAGCAATGCCCCTCTGCCATGTACATTGGCCAAACCGGACAGTCTCTACGCAAAAGAATTAATGGACACAAATCTGACATCAGGATTCATAATACTCAAAAACCAGTGGGAGAACACTTTAACCTGTCTGGCCATTCTATGACAGACCTGCGGGTGGCTATTTTAAAACAGAAAAACTTCAAAAACAGACTCCAACGAGAGACTGCTGAGCTGGAATTGATATGCAAACTAGACACAATCAACACAGGATTAAATAAAGACTGGGAATGGCTGAGCCATTACAAACATTGAATCTATCTCCCCTTGTAAGTATTTTCACACTTGCTTCTTATCAAACTGTCTGTACTGAGCCATCTTGATTATCACTTCAAAAGTTTTTTTTCTCTTACTTAATTGGCCTCTCAGAGTTGGTAAGACAACTCCCACCTGTTCATGCTCTCTGTATGTGTGTATATATATCTCCTCAATATATGTTTCACTCTATATGCATCCGAAGAAGTGGGTTGTAGCCCACGAAAGCTTATGCTCTAATAAATTTGTTAGTCTCTAAGGTGCCACAAGTACTCCTGTTCTTTTTGCCTATATGTAGGCTCACAGGGTGGTGTTGACCAAAGGGTCCAACTCTGCTGCACTAATTTATTCGGGCCTCTGCTTGGAAAAGTCTGCAAACTGGCTGCTGTCAGCATGATCCTGAGATGAAAAGCATATTATAATATTATATTAATGGATTTGTGCAATATAGATATGGACTTCAATTACTTTTAGATAAAATGAGTAGTTTAACTGACAAGGAGTCCTGTCAAGGATCAAGCAAATCTTAAGAAGCTCAGACAGTGCTTGCCAAGGCTAAGCCCCGGTGCACCTAGGCTTGGCAGTTCATAGCCCTGGCACCTCTGGGATTACCACGTCAGTTATGAAAGTAAAAAAATTGCTTGAGCCCTGGCACCACTTTCATTACAAATTAAGCACTGAGTCCAGAAGAAAAAGAACACCTCCTGTAGGTGTAATTCCCCCTCCCGCCCCACCCCACGGGTTCTCTATTGATTTTATTACACTGTCCCAAGACTCTCAGTTGTGGACATCTTGGAAGGGTGTACATGTGTGTGTTTGTATTTTAAAGAAATGTTTAAAGAAGAAGCTTCTTCACCATACTCTTTTTTTATATATATATATATGCTGCCTCACATTTCAGGGGTTTGTTGTTTTGTTTGGCATTAGCAGGACCCATGTCATCAAATAAGGCTAACCATAGGATAGATCCTCCACATGAAAGGACTAGTTCTAGTGAAATCCATTTAATTATGAAACTGGACAACAGCTCATACTAGGAAATAGTTGCCTTTCTAATGCAAACAAAAAGGGAACTTGCATTTTAAAATTAGCTGCATACTTATACTGAAAATAAATGTGCTCTATCAAATGAGATTGCCACAGATTTTGCAAATGACTAGAAACCCTGACAAACTGAGTATTTTACATCTAATACCTTTTAAATTAAAAAAATGTGAAAATGTGTGCTAAAATTAATGACCATTGTATGCCATGCAGTTTATCTTACCATTTGTAATGCAGTAAAAGAGGATCAGATAAACACAGGCATAACCTCTGCCACCATTGATAATGTAAAACATCCTTTGTATCATTTGTCTTTCCTTCAGGCAGTATACAAAAGACATAAAAATGAACAATTCATGCCTAAACAAAGAGGAGCTTGAAAGCAGCGTATGTCAGATGTTTACTCTAGGTCATTATTAAGGGGTTGAGTGGATTTGCTTATAAACACAGGTTACTTTGTGGGTAGGGAAATGTGAGAGATAAAGTGTTTTCAGAAACAAGACATCTCTTTTAAAGATACAATGTTGCTTTTTTCTGGCATGCACAGTAAGTTACAGATAATGTTTTTTATGGGATATGAAACGTCGTCTCATGAGCAGTGTAAAACATAATGTGCGGTAGAAACAATGCTTTTTCTTTCCACTTTGTGCAAATGCCATTTTTCATTACCCAGTGAATGTGAGCTTGTTTGGGATTGAAATTAGATCAGAAGTGCACCCTATGACAGATGGATATGCAAACCTCTGATGTATTGAAGAAAGATCTACTTGAGACCATTGGGAGGTGTTCCTTTAGTAGCTTTCACTTGAATCTAAGTTTGAAACATGGGATCCTTCAAGAATGTCACATCTTTTTATGTTATCCATTTTAACCATTCTTATTCATTGCTGAGTTTACACCCAGTCCAACCAGAGGCATCAGAAGAAAAAGCGCCTAAACAAACAGAAAGAGCCTTGGGGATTCAGTAATGGGTACAGAGCGTGCGTGCCGTAATCATTCTTTTGATTTGTGCTCAGATATGTTTTCTACTTGCCTTGCAAAGAATGCATGCTTTCCCCCTGGATTACAAATAATCTGACTCTGGATAAAACCATTACAAAGTGCCCTTCAAAACACTATGTCTGCATTTGAAATGAATGTGTTATTTGAAAATCTAAACATGAGGGTTTAAAACTTTGCTGAATGAAAAGTACTCCGTAGATACTGGGAGAGCCAGGGTACAATAAACGAGCAGCTGCTTGTTTTCTTTAGTCCCTGCTTTTCAGACCTTTATTTCTAAATAGTTCAGTACAATTTGTGAACATAAAAATAGTGTCTTTCTAATTAACAAAACTAAGCAAACAAATATAACAAAACCCCCAAGAGGTTGGGAATCTACTTCCTGGAACCCGTAGCCACCAGCCTCCTTGGATTTGTAACCAACTGTCTTTAACATGCTGCAGTACTTCATAGGCTTGACCTGGTCTTGCTGCAGGGATATCGAGCCTGAATGCAGTGCTGCTATTATTTATGGTTACTATTTCTATTGTAGTAGTGTCTAAGGAGCCTGAGCATGGACTAGGGTCCCATTGTAGAAGTCACTCTACAAAGAGCACAATGACAGTCCCTGGCCCAGACAGCTCAGGGTTGCACTGTCCCCTTTTATGGTGTGGCCTGCTTCTCTGGTCCACACAGCACGTTCCACGGGCTAGTGAGATTGGGCCCAGCCATGACACCATCATTTTTAAGGCTCTACCCAACTACTTTGGGGGTGATTTGCACTTGCAAGGAGCAGTCCTTGTGCTCCCCTGTTGTGCATGAGGACTATTAGATGGGGTGGTGGTGTAATGGCAGGACGAGTCCTTGAATTCTTCCCCTGCAGACCCACTTGAGACCCAGATACAGTCTGGATCAGTGGGAGCAGGAGCAGGCCCACTGTCATCAGTCAGCTGTTTTACCTTCTCTAGTCTTCTGTGCCCGGTGAGTTTAGTATCTGGAAACAACACACCTATCTCCCATTTCAGCCAAATATCATCTGGCACACATGGGGGAAAAGAGCAGGGTTAATAGGACCAGGCAGCTAGGAAATAAAGATTAATGTACTCTACAGTGCACCAGGGACTTGTCTTGTAAAGGACCCTACAAGCCGTCATGCAAAAGGGTGTAACTCCCAGTTTTATGCCAAGTACTAATGTTTTAGTCACTGAAGCTACCAAAGGGAACTATTCTGTAAACAAGATAACTTAAAGGAGTGGGGATGGGGGAAGGGAGGGCATGTATCATACTGGAACAAAATTTAAGAGAGATCCCACGTATATAATTGCAATTTACTTGTAGAGTCTTTTTATTATTACTATTGTTATTATCACTTTTGTAATTGTTTCAATGTTTGGTCTTCAATAAATACTTTCTCCCTGATTTCATCCTCCAACAAAGTCATAATCCTGCAGTTGTGACATCCGGTTTATTGCTAAGAAACTGAGGGAGATGTGACAAATCCAGCATTATCATTTCACTGCAGGATGAAGTGAGAGGGGAAGATGGGATGAAGCCAGTAGAGGATGGTGACATATGAAACCTCCCAGTCTTTCTTCCCAAGCCCTCTCCATTGTCCTGTTTTTCATTGCTGTTGACAACACTCCATCTTCCCTCAAACTGGGGGTCATCTTTGACTCCTGTCTATTTTTCTCCCACCATATTCAGGCTGTGACCAAGTTCTGTCACTTTTTCCTTCACAATGTCTCTACAATACAATGACTCCTCTCCATCCCTACACCTAAATCACTGATCCTCACTCTGCACTGCTTGCCCACTGCAGTCTCCTTTGCTCCATCTTTATATTACCAACCTCTCCCTGCTCTGTTCCATGCTATGACACTAGAAAAAAAATACCTTTCTTGCCTATAAGTTTCAGTCATGGCACCTACACTCTTTTAGAATTACTGCCCTGACTCCATCCAGACTTGTCCTCCATTCAAACTTGCCAAGGTTCTATGTCACACAGTCCCTACTTAAGCCTTGTCTACATGGGAAAGATTTTTCTAGTGTAACATAAGGTATGAATTTAAAGTAATATAGTTAGACAGCCCGTAGTCTGGAATAAGAGGGCCTTTTTCATTTTACCATTTAGCTTATGTCACTTGGAAAGGGAAGTAAAAATGAAAAAAGCCATTTTCATACCAGAATAAGAGAGTTTACATGTATGTAACTGGTAAAACTTTCCCATGTAGACAAGGCCTAAGTCTTTGTCCTGGTCTCCTTCAGTTTTCCCCTTCATTCTCTCTATTCTACCTATGATGCCACCCTCAATGGCTCTTTTGTCTCCTCCTCATACAAATCTCTCAATGTTTTTTTTCCCATGCTACCCCTTATGCTTGGAATGACCTTCCAGAATCTATTCATATAACTTCCACTCTCATCTCAAACATATTTCTGCAGTATCACCTATGAAACACACATACACACACACACACACAAATAGATGGGGGTGGAAGTAACCACAGATAAATGCATCTACCTAAACTAAGTGCATACGCCCATTTTTGTGAACCTTGTCCTCCCATGACCTCCTCCCCCTTCCTTGTGTACATTACATGGCACATGTACTGCCCATCGCATCCATAAGGAAGAAAACTGTCTTCTCTGAAGTGACGGCAAACTTATGGGGGCTATAAAACAATAAATGATAATAATAATAATGATGATAAATATGGGAGTAGGTTTGCAAATCTGAGTTGCATCCATGTACTCAGTCTGGATATGTCCCATGATAATTTTGCGGATCAGGTCCCTTTTCTTTTGTTACTTACCCTTTTTCTCACTGTGAAGTTGGTACAATGCCTACTTTGCCTGGTTGTATCCTACCACCTCTGGATAAAAAGGAGCAAGCCCCTATTTAAATTCATTTTTTTTTAAATTAGCAATGGATAGAAAAGTAATTGGCAGGTAACAGGGTGTATGTAATTGCCAGTAGAAGATTGCCCTAGTATAAAATGGCTCTTAAACATTCTGGGTCAGTCATGCAGTCCTTAGTCTTTACTCAATCAAAACCCACACTTGGCCAGATTCTCAGGCCCTGCAACTTCCATTGACTTCCAACCCAAATATCAAACAAGCAACTGTTTTGATTCAACTCCCAATATCTGAAACAACCACATTTAAGATAATGGAGGTAGCAGAGGCTCAGCAGAAGCTCAGGATTTGACCCTATCAGAGTCTTGCCAGAGAAGGATTGAGAAAATTCTGAGTAAAGACGTCAGGATTTGGTGCCTGATCCAACTCCTATTGAACTCAGTGGGAGTTTTTCCACTGACCATATTAGGAGTTGAGTCAGGCCCTCGGCCTTTTAATTCAATTTACATAGCGGTAATAGGAGTCCTGTCTGAATACCTATTACTTTGTGATGTTTTTAATTGCTAGGATTTTAAGTTGTCTGCTTTAGACATTATGCAATAGGTTTCCATTATAAATTCCATTCCATACCAAATTAAATTGTGCCATTCTATAAAAATATATATATATTCTATTGCAACCTTTGTCATATTCCCTTTAAAGGAATCAAGAACAAACTTCAACAAGACTGTAAAATTCTATCTGCTAATAAATGAGCAAGTAATATGAAATTCCTCCCACATACACCCACTTTAATGTTTCTCTAAAATCTATTTATCTTAGTCACGACCTTATGAGCATGAAGAGAATGTGGCAAACATTTCTCAGTATAAAAATATGTCTAAACTTTTGAAAAAGTTGGCATAGCTGAAAAGGTATAATTTCTACAGAGTTTAGGTTTTTTATATATATATAGTGTGTGTGTGTGTGGTGTGGGGAGGTAAATATACAGCTACCAAAAGAGGTATTCATTTGGGTTTTATACTTTACCCCCAATTATTTCATTTTCCTTTTGAATCCAGTATTGCAAGCTACTGAATGCCCTCAACTCCCACTGAAATCAATGGAAAGTGATGTGCTCAGCACCCTGATAGAAGACACTAAGTACCTCACAGGATCAGGCCCTTAAAGTAAATAAATAATATCTCAATGATAGAATCATTCATTTAGGGCCTCTTTCTTCTGCTACTATTCAAATTTATGAGAGTTTTGTCATTAACTTCAAGGGTAAAAGGGTAGTGCTGTAGAAAATGATAATAAATTAGGACTGGGCATAGAAAAGGAGTATACTTAAAAGTGCTTTGGGAATTAATGAAAAGTAAACTGAATAATGAAGACTAGATAGTCCATATGCTTAAATGTTGGCTGAATCCATTAGAATTGACAGATTTTGTCATACAGTATATTTTACTTCTCTAAGAATGGGAGCTGAATAGGAAACATATTTGGGTAGGATATTGTAAAGTAGCATATTTCATCCAAAACAAAAGTTGAAAACCCCAAAAAAAGGATGGTCACAGGAAAATGGGAAAGTCCCTCTGCATATTTTGTGACAGATCCAAGAACAATACATATGGGAAAGAGGTGATACACCAAAAAACTTCATCCCTCATCAAGTATTCCCTAAATTCTAGAAATGTGTAATATGAGATACCAAAAATGTGTCAGGCATGATTCATTCTTTATTGATGCCATTTAGCAAATATAAGGTAACAAGGAAGTGAATGTGCTATATACTGTTATTTTATATTAACGAATGTCATCAAATTAATGGATTTGTTTCACTAAACAGCAATATGTATTATAATGTGTACAAGTACTTAACAAGAAAGCTGTGCCCATTTTGTTCAGCCTGCTAGTTTGGAGTGTAAGACACGTTACTATGCAAAGTATTTGAAAATTAAGTTTTTAATTACAATTGTCATTTCTAAGCCTGCAATAGTTATCTTTATAAAAGTGACATTGCTCATGATATTAGCAATATGAGGGCACAATATATTACAAACAAGTTTCAATCCTGCTACCATATTGGTTTATGAATCAAAAAAATAAATGCAGTTATTCTCCTTTCACTTACCCCAGTTGTACTCCAGGGTTACTCCATTCACTCACCCCAATTGTATGCCACTAACTCTGTTGACTTCAGTGAGAGGAGAAGTGGCTCCAAGATGAGTATAGATGTAGCCTGTAGAGATGTTAGAAAGGACTTCTGAGCCTTTTGGTGGAAAAATTCTTCCTTCTCCATCAATGAGCCTCCCAAGTGACCAGTTTACATTCTGAGGCCTGTCTGTGCAGGGGAAAGGTAAACAGATTTACTTTTTATAAAATGAAAGCTTAGGTTTCCTGCAGTCATTTGACATCCTGTAATAAGCTTGCTGTAGTCAATGTTCTGTTCAGCTAACAACTTTTGAAACTGGACTTTAATCAACCAAAGTTTTGTCCTGGACACTAGATCTCAGCTGGAAAAGTCCAGTAAATGAGCCTTTATATTTCTTCTTTTTGCTTTTTTGAACATCTCTATTTTTTAGTTTCATTTCAGGAAACCATATCCAATTGTTCTGGTCTAATCCCTTAACATTATTCTCAAATTTTGTAGATAGGGTCTATGTAAACTATCAATGTTGAAATCAATATGACTACATTTGTGGAGTGCAAGAGGTAAAAGTGAGCTTATAATGAAAACTCAGTTGTACCTTGGGCTATGGAGCAGCTGCTGTCATTACATAATGCCCTTCTTGTCAATGTAGGCACAGAAATGCACCCACCTGGTGGGTACATAGAGACAATTCCCAGATTTAGTGCATATGCTGGAGGCAGAACAAGGACATCTGCAGCCCCTGTGGCCCTAGCTGGTAATAAAGCCTTCTGGAGCTTTGCAGGCAAGGGGCTTAGAGACAGATTGATATCCCCAATCTTCCCAGCCAGCATCACAGGATTCTACCACCTGCTCCTTACCGCAGTGGAGATGTTCTTTACCTCTTTACTCTCTCCATTAACAGACCAACTGGATAGGAGACAAGTGACCCTGGTTTCCTGTGCTGACTATTAAGCATACTGTTTCTATTTGGAAGACTGGCATGCTAGGCACCAGTAAGGAACATACCAGGACTATTTTCCTTAAGGTCATGCCCCTTTTCGGTCCTCCACCATCCGATTCATAGAAAATGGTGGATATGAGCCTCTACGTAGAATATGAGTACCTCTCCTAACGGCAATGGTTCTGATGGGGCACTCTTTTTAGTCAGGGCTTCCTTAATATCTCTTCCCCTTCTGCATGGATGCAGGAGAGATCAGAATTTGTCCCATCATAGGCTATTCTTTCTTGCTCCATTTCTTGTTTGCTATTGTTAAAGAAATTCTCTCTTTTTTCATGCTTAAGATATTCTAGATATTGCACCTTTTATTTACCACGAAAGAGTTGTGTTACTTGTTACATGGAGCTATGCTGGGAGCCAATGTGTGAAAAGATTGACAATTATTGTAAGCATTTAATTTTAAAATATCTGTGCCATTATCCAGTATTTCAATTCAATGAGTGGGAGTTTTGTCACAGTAAAAACTGAGTAGTGACTTCACCTTTTCATCCAATTAGTTATAAATAATAAATAATAATGAATAAAAATAATTCCCTCTTGGAGAAAAACACTAATGATGCTTCCCCTCTGTGTGCATCCATTTATCCATCTGTAAAATGCACAGAATAATATCCATCTCTCTGTGGAGGTTTAGTTAATGGTATGTAAAGTGCTTTGAGATCCTTGGACAGAAGTCCTTATATGTAAAAGAAAAGTATTTAATATTACACTCATATGCTCATGCAAAATAAAATGCAATCAAGACTTTTCCTCAACCCTGAAGTAAACATATACATTCAGTATTAATTTTCACTCGTACAAGGCTTTCTAAGATGGAAATATTGACTTTCAAGGCACAATAGGTATGAAATGCACTCAGATCACCATTTTCTCAGTAATCAGGTTTACCTCAGCAGTAACTTTTGGCCATGACATCTTTTTCCAGAAATGCTGCCTTATCAAAATTCTTAGGACAGTGGAGCCTTATGGAATTATGCTGGACTAGGAAAATAGCTTCCTGTGGCAGTCAAAAATCAATTTATTCCCATGATTGACACATTGTCCTACACTACAGCCAACTCTTTCTAATACTAGCACCATCTGTGGTTTGATTACGATCAATAGATATTGTGATATACCTTTGAAAAGTGCTGTTTGATTACTTTTGCAAGAAGGCAATACAAAAATGTCTCTTAATTCAGAACATTATAATATGGACCGAGAAGCTGGTAGATAAATTATTAGAATACAGCCTTTGCACTGATAAACTTTTGAACTTTCCTTGAACTTGCATATTAAGAATAGGTGGTTTTTCCAAGAGGCAAATTCACTAGACAACCTACAATTTTTCTTTCACATATTTAAGGGAGATGTTCGATCTGGTAAGGAAATAATAGTAATTTATGTCTTTGATAATTGAGAAGGATTATAGTTCTATACACAGAAAAGAGCAGCCATCCCCTGGCCTCTGTGAGTCACAGCCTCATTAAAGAAGTAGATTCCACCTTAACCAGATGAAACAATATTTTGGGGGAGGAAAAGGCAAGGGGGAATCTCCATATCTCTGTAAAATGAACACATCACTATCATCCTCTTGCTCTCTCGTATATTAAAACGTGGACCAAAATTATTAAATCCTTCTTCATCCCCTATCCTTTAAAAAAAAAAATCAGAGGATCATCCCTCTCCATGCATGCAGACAGGTAACAGACTCTGGAGACAACCATCCTAATAGTAATAAACCTGCCTTGGTCAATCCACAGAGGCTTGCAGTTTTCTGTCCAGATGCTGTCCAGCAATCAACACTAAGCTGAGTGGTATAGATTAGAGGCGACTATATAGCTCACTGATCAGTTATAAATGTGTATTTTTGAACATTTAACCTACTGCCAGAAAGGGTTCAACTCACTCAGTAGTATTAGTTTACAGAATACAAGGCCCACATCCTGAGGTCGTCACTCAGGGCTGGATTGTCCCTCCTGAGGTAAAACCCATAGTAGTGGGTAAGTGGGAAGACAAAGCAACAAGGTTTGGCTTGCCATAACTTCCCCCACATCAGCCCAGTGGGGTGGGGAGAAGCTTGTGCCCTCTTGTCCCCCCACCCAGAATGAGCTGAATGCCTCCTCCCCCAGTGGAATGAGTCCCACAAACCCCACAACCCTGGGATCTGAAGGACATCATTATTCATGTGAAGATCCTGTGCCTCTGGAGCTATGGAGTGCCCCATCCCTTTGTTACTAAGCAGTACAGATCCAATGAAATCATGCTGCTAAGGGTTCCACTGTCTGCCACTGTCCCAGGGCCCACTTTAAACAGGGACCCCACTGCAGAGGGAGCTCTGTGAGGATGGTAATGCAGCCCCGGTTACCTCCTGGAGGCTGGTGGCGATGATGTGGGCCTCATTGGCTTTGCCCCTCCCAACAAGGGGTTGCCTACTGTCTGCTCACCCTCACCTAGTCCCTGTTCCTTCGCTTCTGATAGATCCCAACCTTGCAACACGCTTTGTCAGGCCCTGAGGTAGGGAAAGGTGTCGTTATAAAGGTGACAAACATACACATGTGGGAAGGTGGAGCTCTACAATCAGAGCCACCTCCATGTGCACAGGGCACAATCTAGTCAATTTTCCTCAGGCCTCACTTCGGTAAACTCCCTGAATGAAAACAGTGGGAATCTACCTGACTGAAACAAAACTGAAAGAGGACTGCAGGGTTTGGCCCCAGATGAATATGCATTACTGATCTTGCTGCCATGGCACTCAACAACTTGGCGCTATGGTACTGATCCCTTGTGCAAAACTCACTCACCAGGGTTTGGGTTGTATGTTGCAGAGTACACAAGAGGCCTCATTTGATTCCCAGTATTGTGTTCATATTGAGTAGAAGCATACTGATCCAAAACTCTTCCCAGCCCTCCCACACAGACCCCTCTCTCTATCCCTTTGCTCTGTCCCTCCCCACAATCTTGTTACTCATGGTGCGAGAGCCTTCTCCTCTGTAGCTTGCAATCTGGAATAGTCTTTCTAGAACACTCAGCCTTGTTGACTTTCTCTCTCTTATCAAATCTCATCTGAAACATGTCTTTTCTCCTTGTGCATCTTTGCTATTCTTTCATTTCATGTTTGTGTTCTCTCTAACAGCCTTCTTTGATTTATGTCCTTGCAATGAGGGAGGAGAATACCAAGCAGATAAAGTTAGGTGCATATGATATTAATAAAAAAATAACACAGGTAACGTCCCCATTCACCACAGCTGTCCAGACCAAAGAATTGGAGATGTTTTGACTACACAGTAGAGTGGGTCAGAAATTTTCTAGCTTAACAGTTCTCTGTTAGAAAATGCTGATTTAATGGAATTTAAATGTTACATGGGAACATCATATATGTATAATATATAAAATAAGATATCAAAAGTTGAGTCAATAAAATGAAAACAAAACATTTCAAATAAGTTTGAAATGAAATTTTTGATAAAGCCGAAATGTCATTATGATTTTTCCTCAATTAAATTTCAGAATATCATTCTTCAGGAAATTTTGATTTTTTTTCATTCCAATTCAGAATTTTAAAAAATGTGAAATTTTGGAATTTTCTGCAGAATGGGAATGCCAGGTTCCGACCAGCTCTGCTGCACAGCACGTAGTTTGAGGCAAAAACAGAAAGAAGGAGTATTCTTTGTGTGGCAGCTGAGATGCAAAGGCTCACAGCAACACTGTGGTCTGGCAACAGTCAGGACGAGAGAGAGAGTGTGTGTGTGTGTGTGTGTGAGTGTGAGTGTGAGTGTGAGTGTGAGAGAGAGAGAGAGAGAGAAAAAGAGAGAGAGAGACCTGTAAAAAGACTGGAGTGAGTCAAGTCTATTAGGTTTTATTTTCCAATTTATAAAATATTGAAGTAAGAGGTTGTTCACATATGGGGTCTGCCCCACAAAACACCCCTCACAGATCACATAGTATTGACATCCATCTCCCCTACTCTCTTTTCCATCTTCTATGAGAATGTCCCCTCCCCCATTCTTTGCCCTGAGGAAATCAGGATTAAGACGTTACTTTCTGCCACCTTTGAATTGTACCAACCCCAAAAGTCTTTTCCCTTTAGCAATATCATACTGACTCACTAATTGCAATATGCACTTTACATGCAAATTTTAATGATTAGGTTAAAATTAGTTTCTCCTTGAAGGTGAACAGCAACGTTCCCCTGAAACAAAAATAATTTCTTTGGAGCTGATCGATAGCTTGTGGGAAAGCTATGGTAAATTGGGTATCTACCTTATCATACACAATTGCAAACTTTTTATATACAGACCTTTCAAGATAAAGATATGCTAGGGGAGCAATAAAACTATGGTAAGTCTGGTATGTGATAGTGATAGATCTTATCAGACTGCATGGAAAATAAATCTAATTACTAGAAAATGTATAGCTCAAGCCAATGGGTTTTTACTAAAGCTATGTGAGGCTCATGAATTTCAGTTCCTATCAGCACATGCAATTTTGGGTTTCATTAGAAAAGCTTTTCATATCTGTAGTTCTTACACCCAGTGCACAAGATGGTTGGTGGGTGACAACTCAGAAGAAGCTGATCACTGATGGAAATTGAACAATTGCTTTCACAGGAGCAAACTACCTGTCCAGTTCTGTACACTCAAAAGTTGAGTGCAAACGTACAAGATTGTGGGTGCTTTCTCAAACCAGATATTTACAAGTACATGCTAGCAATCCGCTATATTAAATAAGGCACTGGGAAATAATTTAGCTTCATCATATATTATGAAACATGAGTCAGTGACTAGGATACCAGACTGGAAAGCTGTCAGCTTTGCCATTAGCTTGTGCTATAACCTCGGCCAAGTACTTCCACCAGAAGTTTCAGCTGAAGCCCAGCGAGATTAAGGCCACCATGTGGATGACAGAAGGTTCTTAACTCCATTTTTAGGAAATATTAAATGAATGGGAGGTAAGAGGTCCACAGTACCTCTGAAAAGCAGGCCACTTGTTCATAAGCTTAAAATATGCATTGAGGTGCCAAGCTTTAAGCTCCCAAGTTTGAAAGGCTGTGATGCAGTTTTCTAATCTGAGAAATGGATATAGTATATACAATAATCACATTGTAAAGCATATTGAAATCTATGGATGAAAAGTGCTCATATGACATACCTTACACTATATGTTTTATAAAGTGCTGCATACATTTGAACCACTATATACATAGATCATAATAAATAAAATAATAATATAAGAAAACTCTGTGGGTTGCTATCTTTCAATCATGATCATCACTATACTGTAGAAACGGCCCTCTGTACCATGAGATAGCAATAATGAATAAGTTCCATGACACTACACAATGCAAGATAACTTCTTAACTATCTGATCAGTCCAATACTTGTTTTAAAAGCCAATGGAACTCCTGCATCCTCTGAGTGATTGTTCCTACTATTGCACAATGAGTTAGATCAGCACTCTAAATCCAATTTCATGTGCTCCATTACAACGTATGGAAGATCTGGTACTGAAACCCACAAAGATATCGTGGAAACCTTTTAAAAGTAGAAATGGAATAGATACCCTTGTGACTGATGTTTCCTGCAGTTGATTAATCTGTTAAAACAAGGCGTTCTCTAGAGGATTTCTTTAATTATGATAGTGCCATTACAACCATTCACTTAGCTTAGGGTTTTCACTTTAGAATGGACTTCCCTGATGACTTTTATGGCTCTCTTTTAATGTAGCTTGTTCAGAGGGCAGGCCAATTTAAGTTATTTATCCCTTTTTTACACTATAGTAGAGACAACATAACATAAAACATAGATACATTCCTCTATCTCCAAAAGCCATGATATAGAGAGAGACTGTAGCAGGAAGTTTTGATGACCAGCTGGTCTAATGGTTAAGTAATGGCCCTAGAATTTCTGCCAACCTAGTCGTCCCACAAGGACCACAGCTGTGGAATCAATCACCCCCATGTGCTCTGATTGCTCCCCCCACAGGTTCAGTCACTACAGAGAAGCAAGCATGGGGCAAGGTAGGGGGACCCGGGCCCACCCCTCAATCAAAGCATCTGATCCAGTTATTAAACTACCCCAAATTATGTTTTCCCCTGGGTCACTTCTTATCAGTCTGGATCTTCTCAGTTTGGGGTGTGGTCACTGTCTTAGTAGGCTTTCCTCAGTCTCGGATTGAAAAGAACACTAGCTCTTTTAGGGCGTTCAGCTCCCAAAGGGGAGTGGAGGGACCCAAATGCCTGCTGCTAGCACAGCCTTCACAAAGCTGGAGTGACTCCTCACACAGCTCTCAGCATCAGTCTTTGCTTTGTGGTTCCACATGCAGCTCTGGACTTCCAGTGACCTTTTAAACTGTTCTTCCACTGGGAACATATTGAGGGGCAGGACTTCCCTAGCCCAGTATAGCCCTTCTCCCGGCCCTGTCTTAGTGTAGGGCCTGTAGACCTTATCACAGGGACCAATATATAAACACCCAGGAACACTAAACTGTGTAAAATCAAAAGAGGAACAACATAAACCCAATATAAAGATAAATCAAATCAAAAAGATTTACCCCCCATAAAGAACTTTCAAAGCTAATCAAGTATGTAGGGCCACTTATGCAAAACAATGGAACTACTTAAAGTTAAACACATGCTTAAGTGCTTTGTTGGATTGGGAATGGAGTTCTCAGTAGCTTGCAAGGTCAAGCCCTAAGTAGAGAAGGAAAACTCTCCGCAAAACATGTCTCAGGCAGAGCTAGGGAAGCACTATGAAAATCCTTCCATTAATATTTGTTCATTTGCTTCAGTTCTGTTTATGGTCTTTGTGTGTCCACTTCCTGAGAATAGTCTAGGAAATGACTTTCCTATCAGGAATATTTGTTGAAAAATTAATATTACAGAATGTTTGCATGAAGCAAGTTTTGAATTTGCAGTTGTGAATATTTGTACTAGACTCCTGATTCCAATAGTTAAGCTCATACTGACAGGTAACAAAAACACACCACATGACCTATATATCAAATTAAGACAGCTCATGCTTTGAATATTGAAAGCAAATGGCTCATGAACAATTTTCACACCATGAATTATTCACAAATTATTTGGTGAATTGTTTTGAAAAGCTAAAGCGTTTGAGAAAATTATGATTTGTTCATGCACAATTTGGAAACAGAAAAAGAGGTGAAATTTGTCAATAAATTATGCATTACAAATTATTCGTTCAGATGATCTGATTCTTCCAACTGTTAATTAATTTTCAGAGCTTTCCTCTAAATCTTCTCGAAAGTGAATGTCACTTCAGACAGCTCTGCATGACAGATATGAGCTCCAGGATCTCCACTCCCTCTTTAAAGCTCCCCACTGAGCTGAAGGCCCAATCATTGCAGCTCCACACTTCCCCACTGTGATGGAATGCACCCTTTTATTCCCACCCTACACGTTATTGTAATAATCTTTGTACAAAGTATGCCTTGTAAGGTATCATTTGAAAACTCATAATTTGCTGGTCAGTATTGTCCTGATAAAATATGTGTGGCAACGTTGTGTGTGCAGTTATAAGAATGCCATCTATGATGTTCAAAACTTACGTAGCACCAAACTGGTCAAACAGCTCTGTCTTGAACAAAGGCATGTATGTTTGCCTTAATTTGCATGTAAGCGGTAAACAGAGTCATTAAGGAGGAAGGGAAAACAAAGGAAGGTCAAACAGGTGAAAAATAAACAGCAGGGAATATCCTTCCAGACAGACTCTTTGTCTCCTAGTTCCCAGCTGGAAATGCTTTTCAAAAGGGGAACTGAAACTATAAAAAAAAGGGGCAAACACTCCAAGACACCCCGTCTCTCTCCCTGCCCATCATATTCTCTGCACCTGAGAAGACAAAAGGAAACAGCCGTTGGACTTTGGGGGAGGGATCTTGACCTGAAGAGTTTGGTCAGTGACCTTGGTGGAAGCATGTGATGACAAATTTTGCTTCAATCTAATATAGTTTGTTAAGTTAGGCACTAGTAAGTTTTATCTTTATTTTTCTTGTACCCATTTCTGATTTTATGCCGCATTACTTGTATTCACTTAAAATCTCTCTCTTTGTAGTTAATAAACTTGTTTTATTATTTTAGCTAATCCAGTGTGTTTAAGTTAGTGTCTGGGTAACTCCATTTAAGGCAAAACTGGCATATCATTTCAACAACAGAAGTAATATATTTGTACTGTCCAGGAGAGGGCTGGGCAGTATAGGACATACCTTTCTGGAGGAAAATTGGGGACTGGAGGGTGTGTTGGGATCATCCTGCAGTATAACCAAGGCTGGTGAGAACCAGGGGGTAACTGGCAGGTTGCAGTTACACACAGACACTCAGGCTGTGGCTTGCATGCTGGAAGGCTGTTTGTGAGTGGCCCAGGTGGGAGCTACTTCAGCAAGGCATTGTAAGGCACCCAAGGTTGCAGGGTAAAGGTGACATGGAGCCCCACTGGTCTGGGTTGTGCACTGGTATCTCACACCTGCCATTCACCATTTTGCTCAGCTCCACCGAAGGCTCGGCTTGAAGAAGGTGTGGGGTCAGCATCCAGGACTGTGAGAAAGGGGGCCAGAGGGTGCAGGCAACTGCCCTTGAGCTGACTCTGCATCTCATATAAGCAGCACTTCCTTGGAGCTGACTGGAGATTTGGGAGTGGAGGAAGCAAGGAGCTGCAGTGGAGTGGAACAACAGGAGGAGGGAGCAATATTCTCCTCTTCATTATCTTCCCCTTTTGTACCCCTGGGTTGTAGAGGCTGCCTTCTTTCAAGCAGTCTGGATTGATATTTTTGTGGGGAGATTTTGTCCATCTCTGTAGAACCCACCTTGTGTTTGAGACCCCACGGCTGAGAATCACTGGTCTGTTCCATTCACCTCGCAGGAATGCATCCTATTATGACAACATCCCTTAAATGTCATCTTTATAACATCTGAGGTAGAGATCCTTGCTGTGTCACCAACACTGCAAAGATTTTCGCAAGCTGGTATATACCAGATATAGGCCTTCCAATACATCGGTATTTTGATAACATTCTTCCTGCCAATAGCAATCTGCAGAGGCTGTGCTATGTTCCTAAGCTCACTGAAGCATACCGTCTTAAAAGACACCTGTTTTGTGCCCAACACCACCACTCTGTAATTATAGAGGGTTTTTTAACAGCCTTGTCTTTTTACGACAGCTCTAAACTAGTTTCATGAATATAACCACATAAAATGGGACAGTTTGTTGGTGAGTAGGGGTTCTGAGAGCAGAACAACAATTGGGTTTTAGAAAAAACATACACGCTTCACCAGGCAAGTAAAAACACTTAGTAAAAAATATCCATAAAACCCAACAAGCCGTGTTGCACAAGGTGAAATATAGCTCCTTTCAACATATAATTATATGCTGGGCAACTCTGCCCTTCACAGATAAAACATCAAGGACATTGACTAAGCAACCACCAAGGTATTGACACAGTATATTAGGCCTAGGCAAATAATCTATGAGGGTTTCCCTTCCCCATCAGTTAGATAGTAACTTCCCCATCTATCCTGCCAGTAGTGCACACAGTGAGTTTAAAAAATGAATGACTCAATAGCTTCAGGGAGTTCAAAGGGTCAAATTCCTTAGCAGGTTGGCATTCGACTGATCATGCTACTAACTTAACCAGTGGGATTCTAGCCCATCTCAGACGACTAAGCAGGATAAGTGAATCAGTAAGTGGTATGAGGAAGTCGGGGGGGGGGGGGGGGAGGGTAGTACCAACTGCTTGCTTGATCCACAGAGTAGGAAGGCTACAAATGTTTGCAAGACAGGTGTATAGGGTAAATAAAATCAAGTCAGTTATTTGTCTTCTTAGGGGACCCTTGGCCTCAGTGTCAGTTAATTCAATTGTACCTGCAACATTTAACCTGACCATGTGAGTTTCTCTTCCTTTGTGTTAGCATCTTGCAGCTATCCATAGCCCTTTTTAAACTGGATAAACAAACTTCCAGCCATGACTGCCATTCAACAGCAGCAGGGTACATTTGCTGGAGTTGTTTTCTTCCTTCCTAGCTCCCACTGCTCCTCTGTTTAGACTGTTTTCCTCCTCTGTTCGCTCTGTGCTGATGCTTCTCAGCGGAGATAGGCAGGGAGGCAGGCTGGAAACTGGACACGCTCTCCTGCTGCAAGCAAACAATGTATTTGGCCTCCCATTATCTCCTCCATCCAGAATGGGAAGGAATCCAAACAAAAATGATTTAGCTTCCGGGGACTACAAAGTAAAATAATAAAATAGTGAAATACAATAACAACTGTTGCTAATACTGAGTTAAATGTTGACCACAGTCTGCTGGTGCAGAGCCCATGGAGAATTCAAGTGACTCCTCAGAGGGGAAGGGTCCCTTCACCAGTGGCTGTGGAGCTGCTGTGCTGCCACTGAGCTCCACCTCCTCATACTGAGGCAGTCACAGATTCCACCACCATCCAATATACTAATGGGAGAGGTGTCGCTGGGGCATAGCACTGAAGAAGTCAGTGTCTCCCCGTCAGTCATTGCTGGGAGACAGAGTTCTCCCAGCTAACTGACAGGCAAGGAGACAGCAAGAGGGCTGTGCACCCCTCCTCCCAAACCACTGAAATAGCTGGCAGCTCTGAGCTGGCAGCCAGAAATCACACCAAGTCCCTGACCTACCACCACTGGCAATAAGGGGGAAGAAGAGCAGCACAGGCCCCTCAACTCAGCCAGATTTCACTCCCAAACTCCAGTTTCCTGAGGACCATAGTCCTTGTGAGTGAGTCACAGAGAAGCAGGATCTGCAGCAGGCCAGAGGAAGGGCTGAGAAGCAAATTTGTACGAGCTGCCTGATCTTTGCAGGGCCTCTGCAGGTTCTGCCTGTGCACCAACTGAGCAGCAGCTCTTCACTCTTACTGCACCGGCCAGACTGTCCTCAGCATTGGGTAGGCAGGTGCAGAGTTCTCCTACCTTGGAGTAAAGGGCTTCTCTGCGCCTCAGGGTTTTGCCTGATAATAATGAAATAAAGAAACTTCCCCTATGGTTGTTTTCTCCCTGACTGTTTAGTACAGGGTTTATTGTACCTTCCTCAGATGCATCTGGTACTGGCCATTGTTACAGACAGGATCCTGGACTTGATGGACAACTGGTCCGATCTGGTAGGATCCTGAAGTCGGTGGATCCAGTATGGAAATTTCTACATCCCTAAGAAAATCATCCTAGCAAGTGAGATAATATTTAGACATGTGTGTGTGTATTGGAGAATAGGATGTATTTTGCAAGTTGAAGAAGACTCTAGGGGAACTGAACAGTTGTTGTCTGTGCTGCACACACTGAGCCCAGTGCAAATCTGCAGCTAACTGACTGCCAGTAAAAAGTAGAGCAGATAGCCAAACAGATTTATAGTAAATTCAATATAGCTCACTTTACTCAGTGTATGCAGGTTGTCTAGACAAGTGGATAACCCAGCGAAAGCTTTTTTCAAAACAAAAGGCCCAATCCTGATTGGTGCCAACCACTCACAGCTTCCTTTTAAGACAATGGGACATGCAGGCACTCAGTTCCTCTCCGGATTTGCCTCAGCACTTTATGATTTGTCCTGTCACTTAAGCCACTCTGAAAGTTGGCAAATGTAGATGTTTTCCAAAACTGGTTGTGCTTCTCTCCCTTGTCTACTAGCATCTCCCCCTGGCCCCTCTGCAGTTTCCTCGTTGACTTAAATTCTTCTCTGCAGCTTCTCCAGTATATCACTGTGGTCAGGGCCAGATTTAGGAGCAGGCAACCACTTGGGGTGCCAGGCTTGGGGGGCTTCGGGCTCGGGTTGCTGTTTTTGTAAGTGACAAAAGGGAAAATAGAATGTTTGAAGTAAAATGTTTCAGGTATTCCATATGTGGATTCATTTTTCACTAACCTCTTAGAATGTTCGGGACCTTTGTAGAATCTCATGGAACCTTCCAGACTTTCTGAGATCGACATTTTCCTTGAAACTCCTAGAATGTCAGCCATGCCCTCACGGGTATATGGAGGGGGAGGCATCACCAGTCAGTCAGTGAGATATAAGAATGAAGTGAGAGCCCAGCTGCGATATTGTGAACCTTGTTTTATTGTGTATTTGTGAAAGTGTACTTGTTCTTAAGACTTGAAGAGTGTAAGTAGCAACTAATAATGGACATATTTAGTGAGATGCCAGAGATATCTATCAAACTCCTATCTATGCAACAATATAAAAAGAAATACTGTTAAGTGTTTTGCCATGCTTAACATAATGTTGGATAACTTTCTAAGAATGAGGAACGTAGGAATGGAAATGTGAAGAAAGGGATGGAGAATCATCCAGCTTTCCTGGTGGCGTAAAGGAGAGTGATGATAAAGAAGAATGTGGCTCATATGAAAAGGAGAATAATGACAAAGAAAAATCTGGTTTACATGAAAAGGAGAAAAACAATAAAGAAGAATCAGCCTCGCATGATGACAAACAGCAATGAGAAAAATTGCACACCACAAATCGATACATCAGATCCTGCTTTATGGCTGATTATCCTAAATTCTGCTGATATTGATTGTACAATTTTGAACGGGATGGACAAAAATCTATGATTTTTCCAGAAAATGACACTTCTCAAAGTCACACTGCGAAAGAGTGCTCGAGAATGGTGAGAAACTGAAATCGGCGTTGGCTAGTTTCTTTGAAATCAACTGACATCATGTTCTGTTTTTGTTGGAAAATATTTGACAAGAATGCCAAATCATTGCTTGCGCTTTCCAGATACAATTAATGGCATAACTTAGCTGATGCTCTAAAGCAACATAAAAAGTCAGCTGGCTATTTTACAGCCTACTCCAAATGGATGGAGGTCAAGTCCAGGCTCAGCTGAATAAATACAGACACAGAAAACTAGCACATTATTAATGTAGAAACTCAGCATTGGAGGAATGTGCTCAAGCATCTAATTTCAATTACCTTCTTCCTTGCCAAATAAGAATAATTTGGCTTTCTGGAACTCGTCAGATAAGTTGTTCACTGAACATAACGGTAATTTTCTCGGTATGGTAGAGGTCCTTGAGAAATAGGAAAATGAGTGAGCACCTACGTTGAGTAGTTCGTAAAGAAACTATGGACCATTACTGCAGCAAAACAATTCAAAATGAATTGGTTGACTTATGGAAAGGAAAGTGCTTGATAACATATTTATGCAGCTTGGCAAAGCTAAGTACAAGGCTGTAATAATGCACTGCACGCCCAACATTAGTCACAATGAAAAGGTGCCATTTACAGTAAGATTTGTTGATGACGAGGATGGCTGTACTCAAGTAAAGAAGCACTATCTGTTTCCAGTTTGTGGATGACTACTGGAAAAGGCCTAACCGTTTATGAACGTTTTGAATGAGAATAAAATAAAGCTTTAGGACTGCTGCGGCCAAGGCTATGGCAATGGTGCGAACATGAAGGGAAGAAACAGTGACATCCAGGCAAGGATCCTTGCACTGAATCCAAGAGCTTTTTTTGTGCCTTGTGGCTGCCATTCCCTCAACCTGGTTGTGTCAGATGCAGCAACATCTTCTTTAGATTCAGTATCTCTCTTGTACCGCAAAGGATATATGTCCTGTTTTCAGCATCAATTATCAGTTGGAAGATCCTCACGGCCAATGTTACAAATCTAACCATGAAGCCACTAAATGACACTCACTGGGAGAGCTGCATTGACAGCATAAAGCCAGTGAGGTACCAAGTGACTGAGGTTTACAACGCCCCGATGGAACAGATGTAGTCGAGTAATGCCGAGGCCGGAATCTGATCCGAGGCGCAAAGCCTGGCAATCCAGATCACTGACTTCAAATTTCTGGTCTCAATTGTGGTTAGGCATAATATCCTGTTCCAATTAAACATTGTAAACATGGCATTACAAACTCAATCGATGGACATCGCGACCGCTAGTACTTTGATGAAAAGCTGTCTTAATTTCGTTCTGGCTTACAGAGACAATGGATTTGAAGATGCCATCACGGCTGGCAAAGAAATGGCAGAAAACTTAGGAGTTGAGCCTCTCTTCAAGGAAACTCATATTCATCAGAGGAAGAGACAGTTTTTCATACTAATATTCTTTAGTGAATATATTAAAAGAGTCATCCTCATCACGGACATTCCCAATGCAGAAGGAAGGCAGCATATTGTCAGCATTTAACAAACAATATGAAATAATGATCAATAATAAAGGGAAAGTGCCCAATCCTACCCCCATTAAAGTCAAGAGGAATTTTACCTTTGTTTTAATGGGAGCAGAACTAGGATTAAACAGTTTACATAAAAAAGCAAAATATTAATGATCTTTGAACTTTATTTAACAAATCTCTAAAAGTTACCACTGCTTTCAAATCCTTGATCTTCCGACGTGAGCCCTTGTCTCGAACTCCTAAGGATGTTGCACTGCAGATGAATTTCTAACATGCTTTCATTAGGGTGTAATGAACATTCCTTATGTCAATATTACGTGTTTTCTGAAAAGTCAGAGATTTGTAAAAGGTAATATTGCTATTGGTACGATATCATTTAGTAATATTATCAACTGGTGGCCATTTCTGCAGCAATATTTTAGAATACAGAATGTTATAACACAATTTATATTCTATATAATCTCTTACCACCACTGAAATGCAGCCTCGTCTAGGATGGACTGGAGCAGGCAGTTTATACAAACATTTCAGACAGGAATATTCAAACCCACCTAGTGTTAAAAATTAATAACCACTTCTAACGTGTCTTTTTGTATTAGTGGTGTCATCCTGTGAGCAATTTAAGCAAGACTAAAAATCTAACATTAAACTGAGCAATTCATATCCTAACTGAATATATAATGACATGTCATGAGGTAACATCCATAGCAACTATTATATTAGCAGTTAATTAATTAATTTATACAACAGCACTCTAAAAGGCCCATTTGATATTTAATTGCATGGATCATCATAGTTCTACTAAAAGGACCTAGCAACGGGCTACATTTCTTAAAGCCCATTGAGTTAGGGTTAAGATTAGGGTGGTTCAGAGGATTGGTAAAGAATCTTCCACAGTTCAAATCCAGCCCATGCTCTTGATCAGCTCAATTCATTTCCTAGCTGATAACTATGATAATCACACCTGGTACCTTTTTTGTTTAGTGGAGGTCAAGAGTTGAATGGGCACAGAGACTCTGCTACCTTCTGTCCACCAACCAGTGGTCCCTCCAGGTCAGTGCTAAGGTACAGTATTGGGTGGCTTGGATTTTCGCTAGTAATCTATGCCTGTTCTGTGCATAAATAGAGGATGACAGGCTCCAGGGCTGCCAATCCAACACACTTCACCAGAAATTCACTTAAATAATTAAATATTGTTCTATTGCATACAGTATGCAATAAGAACCCCCCTCCAAACACACAAAACTTTGATCTCTCTCCTGATATGGAAATCTCTTGTCATCTTGCTTTATATAGTCAAATTGGCATATCATGTTAAATCTTATCTAGCAGCTGACATTAAATTAAAATATACTAAAGAGATAATGGCTAGCAATACAGTTGTTTCCTCAATCCACACAACAACTTGTTTAAAAACAAAATAAATATTAAGTGATTTTGCAAACCTGCAATCTTCAATTGCTGGAGCATCTTTGTACTTTACTTCTTCAAAGCCAAATTTGTCACTTGCATAATATTTCTGACTGAAAAAATGCAGTTTCAATTTTCATATGTTCTAGCAATGTACAGAAAGATCTCATTTCTTGTCATTTTGTATGCTGTCCCAGAACCAATAAATATTTTATGCATTTAATGCATTTATCAACTGTGCTGTATAAAAAGTACAGAAGATCCTGTGCTGTGGTGTCAAAGATATCTCATGTATTAAGGGAATCTAAGCAACCTCTTGGGTGCTTGTCCACCATGAAATTTAACTTTACATCTTATCCATCAAGCGAGTGAGAAGTGACAACATTTCTCTGATCTCTAAGGTAACTGCACACTGGTTTTGGTGGCAGAAATGCAATTCTATTAAAGGTTATATAGTGTATATTTTGTCAGACTGAATTTTCAAGGAAATGTCTCTCATCTCAAGAAAACATGAGGATGTAATTAAGGACGTAGTTTAAGTTTATGTTGACTTTCAAGGGCATTCTGCAAGGCCTATCTCCCAGACTGTGTTCCCAAGTGTTGGAGAATGGAGGGGATTAAGAAGGGCATAAGGTGATGGAAAGGGGGTGATTTTATGTTTCATTCAGATGATTAAGGCATTATTATTTAGCAGAAAGGACCGCAATTCAGAACACAAGATTCCTGCTGTGGCCTTTGTGAGCATGAGAGGCTATATACCACAAAGGGGCTCAGCACTCTATGGCTGTCTGATGCCCTAATGAGTCTGATTGGAACTTCAGAGCTTTCACCACCAATTCATTAGGAATACCATTGTTCCCCATGAACTTCTTTTTTCCCATGTTCTGTGCCACTTCAGTATTGTTTGCAGCCATGCAGACTCTCATGAGGATGTTCAATTATGTCTCAGACAAATATAGTACCTTGCTTTGTCCACTAGAGGGCCCGGGAGAGCAAGATGGGATACACCCTCCCTCATAGATTGAAAGGATCGCCCATGTGCAGCTCTCAATCTTCTTCAAACAGAACAGCAAGAATTCCCTGAGACTGCACCTGTCCTCATCTGAGTCACATATTAGCAATATCATGACTCTGCCATCCAAGCCATCAAAATATTGTTTAAGTTGTTTCATGCAAAGTCAACACAGTCCCCAGGTAAATGCTGATTTCCTCTGTATCAAGTTTAGCTGGAAAACAAAACAATTAATTAAAATAGCAAAACACAAGACCTAAACATTATTTATGCCTCTAATTAGCTCATTCTAGTGGGTATTTTAGTCCCTGTCTGGTCAGGACATTAATTATCTTCATAAATACAGCAAAAGTTAAATAATAAGCACCCAGGGCTACAGAACTACTGTAATGTTCAAGCTTAAATGAACATATAAATTTTATTAATGGAGGCTTTATACAACTCCATATATTATAAATCAAACAAGAAACCTATTTCCATCTTTTAAGGTTGCGATGAAAAAGCTTTACCATTATTGAGAATAATTTTTATTAAGTTTAAAACTCCTTTTTTGCAGTAATGAGACTGTTATGGGGATAATTTAATCTGGTTTGTCATGAGGCACCTCAGCTTGTTAAATAAGTTAATAAATGACTATGCATTAATCAAAGTGACAAAGCTATGAAGAGCAGAGGATGGGAGACAATTCTGGTGATAGTATTAATTAGTATTTAATTAGAAACTTAGGGGCCATAAATAAAAAAATCATGGTACAGACATTTATGCAAATTGCTCTGAAGCTGTGGTGGAGTTAGATTTGCTTTAAAGAACCATTTCTTTTTTAATATATATACTGTAGACAATGGAGTTGTGCTACCATCACATGGATCAAAATGAGCTATTATATTGTTTTCAATTTGTTCCAATTACAGGCCTCTAAATTTAAATCACTCTTTTGACTCTCCTGATTGAAATGGAAGGTTTCTGAGATTTCTGATGGGAGGTTTTTTTGGTTTTTTTGGTTTTTTTTTTTTTTATTAAAGAAGAGGGAGGGAGGAAGGAATTTGGAGTTTCTATTCTGCTGTTTTAATTAAGAAGTAGTGCTGCACAATTTTCTAAGAAACAATTGATGGCATAATGGTGCAGTTGCAGTTCTATGCACAACAATGTCTTCTATTCATGAGGATGAACAGGGCTGGAGGTTTGTTAGTTTTTTGATATTATAGGTTTCATGTGTTGAGATAGATTTTTTTTTAATATAATTATAGTCCTTTTACTTTTTCTCTCAATAAATTGCCCATTTCAAAATGGACAATTTCTGATAACCAAAGAGATAATATATCATTCTGTTATGTGCTTTCCTAAAGAACATGGCCTTTTTCAGACTTTATTATTTGTTGCATTTATACAAGAAAGGTTATCCACAGTAAAACTGCTTTTTCTATTCAACAGTCTATCTCTGTCATGGCTCATTTATGTGTGAACATGACTCACTGAAACCAGCATTATCCACAACTGACAAGTGTCAGACCTACAGTTCAATCAGCCTCTTCCTTAAGATAATGCCAAGGGCTTGGTGTTTGAAGTAGTGGGACAATAAAGTGAAGAGAGACAATCAGGGTCAAATTGATCCAATTCCCTGTATATAAAAGGGATTCTGCCTAATAACACAGAGGGTTTTTTGCTCTCCAAACACATTAGTTCTTAAACAGGGACTTGGCCTTCAAGGAAATCTGTGACTGACACAAAAATTCTAAAATTTGAAGGTGGTTTATCAGTTTCTTCTCAAGGCCTTGTATTAAACATAAATATGTCAACCTAAAATACAGGTGTTTCAGTGATTTTCAGGGTCAGATGAGCCTAATGCTGACACAGAGATCACTTCCCTTTTATTGTTTTATATTTGTTTAACAGATCATTTATACACATTAATACAATTGAGAGAGAAATAAATCAGAGGCAGCTCATTTCAGTGACGCTCCAAATTCCCATTGCCAGTATAGCAAATGGAGTTCTTGAATACATTTCTTTATATTAAGTCTCCACAGTACACAGCAGTTAACACAAAGGTTCCCTCACAGCAGTTAACACAAAGGTTCCCTCAAAATTATCAGCTGCTTCTTCATTGCAATACATGTCAAGTCTGGAATTTAATAAGATAGTTTACTGAACTTCCAGAAGATAAAAAAGTTGAGCAGCAGACACTAAAGATTCTGGAAAAACCCTGGTACCTTCAAGAACTAAGATACCAAACTTCTACCCGTTTCCCTTGCTCCATCCCCTAATTAATAAGCCTCACTAGCTGAACATGAAGATCCATCTTTTTATCTTGCAAGGCTAGCGACAGCTCTAAAATTTTTGCTAGTCAGAAAGGTCTTTTTCTTTTATCAACTAGTCAGCATATTGAATCAACCACAAAACCAGATTTATTTTGGCCCAGATCCTCAAAGTATTTAGGTATCTACGATGGGAGTTAGGCACCTAAATATCTTTGAGAATCTGTCCTTTCCCCCAATCTAAAGAATGAAGTGGTGAGCAGACCCAATATGTAGATCATAATCAATGAACTACTTCTTGGCAGATACTATGATCACTTTGCCACGTGCTCTCTGTTGACCTCAGTAAACACGTGGGATCACATATTTGCTATCAATGATGTGTGGGGGTAGTTGGGGGGGGGGAAGTAATCCATAGAGACTGATTGTGAATGGGGGTGTGTAGTTGTGATAACACCCTGGCAAAAAACACTCTTTGGCTTAACTGGGTACACGGAAGAGATCACAGGGCATCCACAGCCCATGCCAAACCAGGCAGCATGTTCTCAGAGCTCACTCCCAATGCACATATTGTATCAAGGTCAGTGGAACTGGAGTCAGAGGCCCATGTTCCCTGGAGAAACTGTTATTGAAGAGACACCAGGAAAACAGGGATGCGAGGAGTCAGTCTGGAAGCAACTCAGCCACATGGACAGAGCGGTGCACTGTGTTTAATAAAGTTCCACGTGTTCATCTTAACCGGCATTCAGCTCCTCTCTTTGCTAATGAAACAGGGTGGTTGCAACTGAATGGTGAGTTCTCTGCAGTGCAGCAGCTGTCAACGTGAGCCATGGAATTCAGTCTGAAGCCCCCCACAGCCCTGGATTTTGCAAACACAAACCTAGCCCAGTGATGGATGTGGTGGATGGAGGAGTTCGAGCTGTTTGCAGATCTGGCCATGGAGGAGGACAACAGCAGGAAAATAAAACTGTTATTTTACCCTATTGGGGAACAAGGCAGAGAGGTCTGCACCATGCTGAAACTCAGCACTGCCTCACATCTCTCAGCAGTCCTAGGAGCCTGGGGACCTATTGCTCCCCAAAGAACAATGAAACTGTAGAGTGACACAGGTTTTTCCACTGGAGACCAGTCCAAATGGGAGAGGGATGGACCCTATGTTACTGCCTTATGTGCACTGGCTGCTATATGCAGTGACTTGACAAACCCCCTAATTTGGAACAGGATAGTTTGCAGCACTTGGGATCACCAGCTGCAGGAGCGCCTGCTCCAGGAAGGCGCTCTCATGTTAGATGCTTAGATTTGCGGCATGCAGCAGAAGCCTCAAGAGAAAGGGTGGAAGCCCTAGGAGGCCAACACCCCAGAATTGCATGCAGTGAAACAACAGCAAAGGAGAGCAGGTGACCAGGGTTCCATACCCAGAGTGAGATGCATTTACTGTGGGAGTCAACATGAGCAGGTAAAGGACAAGTGCCCTGTACTAGGACAGCATTACAAGGAACGTAGCATGTTGAACCATTTTAGCAGTGTGTGCAAAAGCAAAAGAAGCTCTCAAAGTTTCAGTCAGGCTTGTACAAGTTAGGGATGATGCATCAGAGTGTGGTGATGTCATCACGACACTCTCCTTGAGTCCCAGAGCATATCAGGTTCAGGCTGTCAGGACAGGAAAGCAACAAGGGACAATACCAACATCTGCATTCAATAATGGTAATAGTGAAACGCCATGAGCGATTTCAGCTGGATAGTGAGACCTCCTGCAATTTGACTCCTTGGCAGGCCCGGCTCTAGGCACCAGCCGACCAAGCACGTGCTTGGGGCAGCCAATGTTCGGGTGGCGGGGGGCGCTCGAGGGGTTTTTTTTGTTTTTTGTTTCGGCCGGGCAGCGCGGGGGTGTTTCGGCAGCGTGGCGCTCGGGGGGGCGGAGGCTTCGGCGGCGCTGGGGGGGGGGGGGGGTTGGGCGGCCCGGCGCAGCACTGGGGTGGGGGTTTGAGTGGCCTGGCGCTCCGGGGATTTGGGCGGCCCGGCCCGGCGCTGGGGGGGTGGGGGTGTTTGGGCGGCCCGGCGCGGCATGGTGCTGGGGGGGGGGGGTTGGGTGGCCCGGCGCAGGCACTCGGGGGGGGGGTCGGCGGCGCGGCACTGGGGGGGAGGGTGTTACGGCAGGGCGGCGCTCTTCTTTTTTGCCTGGGGCGGCAAAAAAGTTAGACACGGACCTGCTCCTTGGGCTGAATTGGACTCAAACATATCCATTACAAAGAGCAGTCATGATCTAATAACGTACAATGAGAGCATAATGCAGCCCATAGGAAAATGTGACCTTATAGTAACTAACCTGAAAAATGACAGTCACTGCCCAGTGAAGTTTGTGACGGAGGATGGTAAGCACCACAGACCCCTCTGGAGTATTACAGCCATACAGTACAAGCCATGGATCTGATCAGGGTGCAGCATCAGAATTCTGTAGCTGCAGTGCAGGAAGCAGTAGGATTCCCATGAACAAGGGGGACAATTTTAAGCACGTTTGGGGATGTTGTCAAAGGTAACGCGCCTCGAAGGAAAGCTGCGACTGGACGTAGACCCACAGTGGAACCTATGCGCTTACCGTGATAGAAAATTCCAGTGGCACTACATAATCCTGTATGCGAGGAGCTCAAAAGTCTACAGAGCAGGGGCATCATAGCACCTGTGGAGGCCAGTACAGCCCGGATAAGCAGCATGTTGGTGGTAGTAAAGAAGCCATCAGGCAAATTACGTATCTGCCTAGACCTAAAGTCACTGAATCAATCATTGAAAAGATGCCACCATCCACTGCCCACAATTGATGACATCTTGCCACAACTTTCCAAAGCCTGAAGCTTTATGGTCATTGATGTGAAAAACAGGTTCTTGCATATAAGCCTGAAGAGTCCAGCATGCTAACAACCTTTGCAACATCATTTGGTTGCTACAGGTGGCTGCACATGCCAATGGGCATAAGCCCAGCACCAGAGAAGACTCACCCAAGTGCTGAAAGGACTGCACGGGGTGCAAAACAATTGCAGATGATACCTTCAGTGTAGGGGAAGGGAGCAATGATTCAGAAGTTGAACAAGACCATGACAGAAAATGACAAGCTTTTCTACACCAATGCAGGAACAAGAACAACCCAGAAAAATGAGAATCAAACAGCATAAGGTGACCATATGTTGGACATGTACTCACAGCAGAGGAACTGAAGTCAGATCCCAACAAAATCAAAGTAGTCGGTGACATGCCAACTCTGGATGTGAAAGGGGGACAGAGCATTATATGAATGAAAATTTTTCTTTCCAAGTTCTGTCCACACCTGGCTGCTGTAGCAGAACCCATATGTCAGCTCACAAGGCAGGATGTTGAGTGGGACTGGGCAAGTTCCCAACAGCAAACATTTGAGACACTGAAACAAATGATAATGGATGCCCCTGTCCTGCAGTACTACCAGCCAAGACAGCCACTGACACTCCAGTGTGATGCATCGGAGAAAGGATTGGGTGTAGCTCTTTTGCAAGAGCAGCTGGTTGTTTATGCCAGCAGAGCCCGGTCAGAGCCTGACCAGGAGTATACCCAAACACCCAAACAGAAAAAGAGCTTCTGGCTATGCTATGTGGAGTGGGGCGATTCCAGTGGTTGTATGGCCGCCCAGTAATACTGCAATCAGACCACAAGCCTACAGAGATACAGTGATCATCAGAATGGAGAGCCAGAAAGCCATCCAGATGCCAACCCCACAGGAAAGGAGGAGACTTCACACACAGATAGTTTGCTCGACTCAGAGACAGGTGACAGAGAGAGGTCACTCCTGGTGTGGTCACCTGTTGAAGAGACCAAACAATCTCAAAGCCTATGTAACCAGCTTCGTCTGTGGTAAAGCCAATACTCCCATTCAGCTATGTGTTAGCAACCCCTGGGTAAAGGCACACAGGGTGGTGGCCTGGGCTTCAGCTATTGGTTTTTAATGTTTACATTAAAATGTTCATAAAGTAGGGAAGATGGAGCATGATCAGTGGAACTGCAGTCAGAGGGCCCATGGTCCCTGGACTAATATTGAGGGGATACCAGGAGAACAACGATGTGAGGAGTTGGGCTGGAAGCAATGTATCCATATAGACAGAGCAGTGCACAGGCTTTAATTAAATTCCACTTAACCTGCATTCAGCTTCACTCTGTTAATGAAACAGGTTTACACTCCAAAGGGACGTACCTGGGAGGGCCTTTCACATATTTGCTGTGACTTGCCCTTCACATCTCTGTACTGCCAGCAGCCCCACTTTCCACCCTCCCTCTGTGTCTGTACTCAAGATCCCTTGCCAGCAGTTAGCTCCTGCTGGGTCCTCATCTTGACAGGAAGGTAAATAGTTTTCTGCTCATTTAGCCTCTGCTCTCCAATGCACATTGAATGAGTGCCCCGTGTACTGAAATCTGCTTCCAGGGTTAAGGCATAGTCCTGCTGCTGGGACACAGGCCTGCAGCTCGTACATGCAGTGCAGCATGAGAATGACATCAGTTCCTCTATGAATTGAAAAAACTAAGTTGTCTGCCCTGGCACCACTGTAGATAAGACACCAGGAAGCAATGAGGGGAAAGGAAAGCAGAAGAGTGAGGAGCAAGAGGGAGCATGTGCTCTTCCTGAAGAGGTTGCTTGCTCCCACTGTTGGGTGAGCTGCTCAGCTCTCCTTTCAGCCCAACCCTGGCACATTAACTCCCCATACAGTCAGCAGTGACTCACCTTCTTCACAGCAGCATGCTCAGACTCTTCTGTAGCTAAGCACAGGGCAACAGAGCACCATCATCATCATCTAGATCATGTAGCACCAAAAATTGGGGCGCTCCACCAGGCCCTAGGCCCCACACACCCCTGTTGAGCTCAAACCAAAAGGAGTGGGCATGCATGAGAGTGTATTGAGTTCTTCTCTATATCTTTTGCATGCAAGGATTGTGGGGAACGTCTACTTTTATTTTCTATGTTTTTGAGTGTAATTTACACATTGGATTGAGGTGGTCTCTGTGAAAGAGGTTTGGTGGTCTCAGTCCACTTCCCAGTGGACAAGGACCTACACCACAGAGACTACCATCACCTCACAATTTGCAGTCTCAGAAAAAAGAGGCCAAAAATGGAATGGACACTGAGACTGAACCATCATGTCTCCTTTGGAGGTGCTCCCTCCAAATTACAGCTGAGCCTGGCTGGCAGGGCTATGTAAGGCAAGGCTACTGTTTAAGTGCCAACTGTGTACTCAATGGTCTACAAATTACAGAGAAAAAGATGCAATAACTAAAGGTCCCTGTCCTGCATTGTGATCTGTGCAGCTAGATTTCTGTTCCCACATGGATCACAATACAGGCTTGAAGCCCGGACAGTCACATGGACAGACCCAGAAGAAGATTCTATTATTATTCTATATTATTACTACCCACTTGTTGCCTCTCATCTTAAATTGGATCGTAAGGTCCTTGGGACAAAGACTGACTTTTTGGTAAGTGTTTGTGCAGTACCTACCACAAAGGGGCACTGACTGGGGCCTCTAGACACTGCTGCAATACAAATAACAAATAGTTGGGATAATAAAGCACCAGCAATGTGCTTAGCCCTGCTCAGGACACAAAATGAAGAAAATCCCGGCCCTAAAGATCTTACAAGCTATAGACAGCAATGGATCCCTGAACATAGCAGAAGTTGGGAGGAAGGAATAGCAGAGTTATTTTGTTGAGTGTTAATATCTGTTTTGTATCAGAGGGGTAGCCGTGTTAATCTGGACCTGTAAAAAGCAACAAAGAGTCCTGTGGCACCTTATAGACTAACAAATGTATTGGAGCATAAGCTTTCGTGGGTGAATACCCACTTCGTCAGAGCCTGTGCACTGCTCTGTCCAATACATTTGTTAGTCTATAAAAAACAACAGAGAGTCCTGTGGCATCTTAAATATCTGTTTTGAGTCACGTCTTGTGGCCATTGCGGAGGAAAGGAGTATTAATGAAGGATTAAAATGCTGCGATGGTGGTATCTTAGTGAATCAGGCTTAGGGGAGAGTTCCATGCATATGGGAGTGCCATGGAAAGAAACAGAGAGGGGAATGGGAAAAAATGAATGGATATAGAGGTTGGTATACCTGGCTGAGCTTGTGTGCATGGGGCAATGCAGTTAGAAATAGATTCAGAGATGTTTTTAAACTTAGAATGGGTGGATATTTTTGTTGACATGTGTTAATGGCTACAGACTTCCACTCTACAGTTCTGTAGATAATCAGAGGATTTCAATCTTCAGAGTCCAGTCTGGTCCCGTTTATCGGCACTACATTCACATGTGATATCTCTTTGAAAAACTGAATTATGCTGATATCTAAGAGAGAGGCCTACTGCAAACGTACATTGTGATGACAGTCCCATTTGTATTCTAGAAGCTTAAAACAATGAGCCAAATTATTCCCTGATGCAACTCCACTGAAGTCAATGAATAGTGTTTGGCTCAGTGACTTAAACACTAATTGTGGCACACATGGTGTTTAATAGAATTGGTAAGTAGTAACTATCACCTACACAATAAATAGAATGTGTATGCCATTAACAATGTAGAGTCCCTAATAGAATACCATATATTGGAAAACTACATTTGTACCATTTGTCACTATAATATGCTGCTAACACCATATTTATAAAACTGCACAAAATTTCCAGATTAAAACAGGGTAAAATAAATAAAGTGCACCAACAATCATCTCTTGTATGTTGTTTTCATGAATTTCCTAATTAGGTAATAAGACAGGAAGGCTTCATATTTCTGAATAGTGCTGGCCCTGGGTGGTGTTATAAAAACATGAAGCCAAGAGAAAAGTGGTTATACCCACTTGAGAAGTGCAACACTTGTCCAGAAATGAACTGCAAAGGGAGTGTTTCATTTCTGTTATTAATAGAACTGATCAAATTAGCTGTCTGAATAAATTACCTGATAAATGTTATCCTGTTTTCTGTTTGTGAAACATTCATGAACAGATTTTGGCCAGTCCATTGGGGCCTTGATTTTAAATAATTTTTGTACTTATAACTGTTTAACAAACTGATTTAACAAAGAAATATCAG
Source organism: Emys orbicularis (assembly GCF_028017835.1). Classification (NCBI taxonomy): domain Eukaryota; kingdom Metazoa; phylum Chordata; order Testudines; family Emydidae; genus Emys; species Emys orbicularis. The sequence continues at coordinate 38,907,905 of NC_088688.1, read as the reverse complement.
TTTCTGGGTTGTTCAGAAACCTCACTTTGTCTATTCACTGTTCATGGTATCTGATTGGTCACCTACACAATATCACATGGGATTGTTTCTGCTTCCTGACTGAAACTTTTTAAACAAGAGAATAATGATTGTCTTGTCTGTATGCCAATACCTTCTTCACATGTGAGTACAGATGTTCAGAGTAGCCATTTCCCCAAACACTACTGGGAATGAAAACCCCTCTGCATAAACATTAGCAAATAGAGACTAGAAAGGGTCAGGAACACAGGTGAACCAAGCAGCTGTTTGGATCTCGAGGGAATCTCATGAACACTGTTTTGCAATGGCCAGTTTTAAATACAATAGGAGAAAAAATATTATCCATACAAATAATGCATACTTTTTTCTGGGCAGGATGTAACTTTATTGATAGTTTATCCAAAAGGTCTACTTGCAACCACAATACCAGAAGCCATTTCAGAATATGCTGGAAATCGATTAGCATTCTTTTAAAAAATAAGTTGTATTGAGGGCAGAAAGCCTGATGTGGGGCATGTAACCACCTCTTGGAGCGTATGCCATTCCTTTCCATTTGTTAGCTTGGGCTTTGATGGCCTCCATACTTGGTTTGATTTTTATTGCGGTGTTTAAAACCCCCAACTGGAGTAGTCACATAGTGATTTTAAAAAAAGAAAACCAAGAGCCAGGAAGGTCTTTCTGCATGTGTGCGTCTACTCACTTAAATGATGGAAAGACAGCTGTTTTTTTATTTGTTTTTACTTTTTTTCCATTGTCATCCAGAAGTTTGAGTTAACCAGGCCTCGTTAACTTGCCTGGACAAGAAATCAGATGGTTTGAGACAAAGAGAGAAGAAAAATGAAAACTATTCTAATATCAGAATCAGTGAATAGTCATCTAGGCTGATTATCATGACGAGGGGGGGCTAAGGCCCACCTCACTGCCCCCTGCCAGGAAGATGCTGGTGCCACCCCTGGGCCTTGGGCAGGCGCGGTGCTACAGGGAATCTGGGACAAATGCTGTCCCAGAGTCATTCAGCCTGGTAGTGGGACTTGAACTCTGCATTTCGGGATTCTCCTACCCAATTCGGGATGGGTGGTCACCCTACCCATCGTACTGGATGCTGTACAAATAAGAAAGAAAGTGCCTGACCCAAAGTGTTTAAAACTCAACAACAGGATGGAGCAGGGGTGTAGAACATAATAGGGGCTGGGCCTGGCAGGCAAGAGAAGAAAGACCTGGAGAAAAGTAATACAACACCCGCCCTCTGTTACTTTGATAGTTTGCCTGTATTAAACACCATCTTATTTCAGGTTAAAATGTACAGCACATTTCTGATATATAAGGTACTTTGCATTTTTTCATTTTCCAGGATACTTTTCCATTGACCTAATGGGGTTTTCCATGCATTCCTCTTCCACCCACTACTCAGGATAGCACAGTTCATGGGTGTGTTGTATTAACCTGCCAGGAGGAATTTCTGGCCCCTAGTTCTTTCCACCTCATTGCACTCCATTACATACAACTTGATGTAATGCCAGATAAGGGGAAGCATAGATCAAAGTGTATGAAAACACTATAAACTAGCAATGACATCCTGGGCAAAAATATTTGCACTGAAATCATTGGAATAGATGGACATTGGGAAAGACAAAATGGAAAAATGGAAACAACAATTTACCCAAATGAGGGACTACCTTTCGTGGAGAAGAGAGAGCTGTGTACCATTGGTAGAATAGGCAAAACAGCCATATGTTTTGAGGACTAGGAAGAATGAGAATCAATTTTCCCCTGGACTGATCTCACCAGCCCCTCAGAATCCTTGGAGTCCTTGCTTGGAATTTGGGCCTTGACACTGGTACCATGCTAGGAGCCTTTGGCTCAGTTCTGCTGCCAATGGAAGTTTTGCCAAACCCCTCAGGTTAAGTCTAAAGTGATCTAAGGGCCAACTTCAGCTTCCCATTACACCATTGTAAATCCAATGCAATTCCTCTGATATTAAAATGTGGCAATCATCCTTTTCTCAAGGGCCTTATTCAGCACTCATTCCCCAGGAAAAATATCCTCTGAGTTAAATTCTGCCCCTTTACACCAGTGCAAGCCTTCAGGCTCTCCTGGGGTACAGAAAGGGCTAGTAATGCAATTACCCTTTATAATCCTTATTTACTATTTGTTTGCCTTGATGTAGTAGTCTGTGCCCCAGAAACCTTAAAAGGTGGCATCCCCTTATCCCTACTTTGACTCATCCCCCATAGTGAAACATGGAGACAGGGAGCCAAGTGCAGGGCTAAGAGTAGCAAGCATATGGATAGGCTGAAAAGACAAGAGAAAGGAGCCTCATCTGTGTGCTCACACTGCTGGAAAGGAGGATGTGACTGGGAAGTGGAAAGGGGCCAAAGACCTGAGCCTCAGGCCAATGGTTAGGAAGGTAGACTCTGAGTCAGACAGTAGGAATGTGTTTGTGTTTTCAGAACGTGCCTTTAAGACAGCTTCCATTAGGGACATATGCCTGCAGGTAGTGAGCTCCATTTCTCTCTCCCTTGGCTTAGGCAGCTAGTCTGGGAGGCAGAGGGCTTTCCTGCTGAACGTAATCGGGGTGAATCACCGTTAAGTCTTTGATGCCATCCCAGCCATTGTTTTGGCGGAACTTGTATAGGAGAATGATATGGATTATGTTATTCTGAAAAGAAATATTGCATTTTCCAAACTACAGCAATGAGACGGGCTTGAGTCTGCGCCCATAACTGAATCTAGACCTCAGGGATATTTTGATCTGGGCCTCTCTCCTCTTCCCTCCAGACTCAGTTATAAGAAGAGTCTAGACAATCCCCCTTCATTTTGAAGAGGGATCTATTAGAAAAAAGAACTATGATCATCTTCCATCCTGAAACACTGCTGTAAAATCCATTCTCTGTGTCTTCAGTTTCTCCATCTGTAAAATGGTGATATTAATGCTTTCTTAACAACCTCACAGGGGAGTTGTGAGGACTAATTAATTAATGTCTATACAGTGCTTTGAAGATGTAAAGTGCCATATAAGTGCTAAGTATTATTACAGTAAAAGCATTCCATTAAACAGACTGCTGATTTTAAACCACTCCGTGTTACATTTTGGACTTGAAATGCTAGTTTTATTCATAAGAGTTACCCCAAGGTAAACCAATACAGCTCATCCCAGGGTAAGCCAAAACCTTCATGTTTTGTTCACTTGGGTTACCTCAGAGCTGTGTGTTACGTTGACTCTTGTGCCTCTGATGAATTTTTAAAGCCCTAAAATATTTCTCCTTATAGGAAAGTCCCATGTATTTAATAGGGATGAAGTCAATAGGATTCTAAAGAAATTATTCTAAAAACCAATAGAATTTAATAGAGAACAATCTCCTTTCAATATATTTTTGAACCACCTTAAGTAATTCTAAAGCCAGGCTAAATTCTATTAAGTGGATAGAAAACCTTTTGGAAAGGTTAGTGGTCTCTGTTAAATTCTATAGGACTTTTTAGAGGTTTAGCTGATAGGGCTCCCCCTTTTAGTCCCTAGGGATAAGTCCTACAGAAGTTAATAAAGACTTACATCATCCTATTATTTTTATTATTTGTATTACCATAGCACCTAGGAGCCCCAGTCATGGACCAGGACCCAATTGTGCCAAAGAGATTACAAACTAAGTACAAGACAAGAGACGAGAGGTGGATATGGAGCGCAAGAAAACAATGGGACAGTACTGGTCAACAGGACAGGCACTGGTCTCTGCACACTAGCTGTCTAACTGCCATCATGCTTTTGGTAGGCACCACAGCACAAGGGTTTCAAGGAGGGATTTGAAGGAGGACAATTAGGTGGACTTTTGTAGCATTTTTAAACCAACCCTGTAGAATTCTATATCAGGGATATAATTGTATATGATCCATAGCTCGTAAGGGACCATTGGGATCATTTAGTCTGACCTCTTGTATGATACAAGTCTTACAACTTCCCTGAATTAATTGCTGTTTGAACTATAACATATCTTTTAGAACATTATCTATGATCATTTAGGAGACAGAAAAATTAATAAACATCTAAATTTTTAGAATAATTTCTATAAAACCCTATTGATTTCTACAGGAGTTTTTCTATAAGAACATCCGAACAAGCTCCTAACCCCTCCCAGCATTCCTTGCTCTCAAGCCCACACTTTGGCATCACACTAAGAAGCCCCAGAATGAACATGAATAGAATGGGGAAGACATACTAGAGCTTAGCAGACCTATTGTGAGATCTACTCAATCTATAATGGGACAGATCATGAAAGTATAGGAGGCACTGCCAAACATGAAGGTTAGAAATTTTAGGAAGAACATGATGGAAAGACAAATAGTACCTTTGGTTTGGTGGGGGAGTGGTCTTGGAGAATGAAGGTTTATTGCGGGCTGGGAAGAAGGAAGTAGGTACCGTGGGAAAAGAAGAATGCCATGGTTTTTTTGGTAGGGATTGGGGGAAAGGAAGAGATCTAAAAAGAGGAGATCTAAAAAAATCCTTGACAGATTTTCTATAAGCATTTCAACTTATTTGGGACTATTCTGAACCCTTTGAAGTTCCATTGCACTAGATTTTGTAATTGCCAACATTGTGAAATGCGGACTTCACCCTAATACACACTAAAAAGATTTCTCCTCTGTGTGCAATATTAAACTTCAGTCTGCAGCTACTTCCCCTTTTCCACCCCAGAGGAATGAATGTAATAAGACAAATCTTACGACCATTTGCAACAGCCAGAGGGTAATGGTAATTTCTAAATTTCCAGGAGAATTTCTTGTAAATATCAGACCAAAATACTGAGAAGGACGCCACACAAGCGCTGAGTTTGAAAGAACACTCTTAAAAAAAGCTTTCAAATGATTTAGAGCTAATGAAAGGTTCTGGATTGACAGTTAAGAACACTGAAGTCCACTGTTTCTAGGCCAGGCATAGCACAAGCATGGGTAGTGGGAGTTGCCCCATGCTGCCCTGCCAATGCATCTCAACCTATCCCAGAGAGACTACCTTTAAAAGTGAGAGGGTGGTTCAATCACTTCGTCTCTTTCCTGCCACCAAGGTTTCCAGGTGAAGGGGTGACTGGATCAGTCTATAAATACCTACAAGGGAAATAGAAATTTGATAATACAGACAAAGGTATAACAAGATCCATAGCTGGAAATTGAAAAACAAATGCAGAGATGCGGTGGATTCTTCATCACTGGAAATTTTTCAATCAAGATTGGATGTTGTAACTCTATTTCCAACAGGAATTAATCCAGGGCACTGCTATGGTCTGTCTTATAGAGGAGTTCAGATGAGATGATCATAATGATCCCTTCTGGTCTTAAAGTCTATAAATCAGCTGCATTGGTAGGTTATTTTATAATATGGGTTACCTGTAACTAGATTGAGGCTACCCGTACTTTTCACATAGGGACACTGAACAGTCATCACTTAAGTCAGGTCACTTTACTACTGACCCGATCTGGATTTCAGCTAGTGACTTTGAAATATGAAAAACTGTGGCATCTGTAATATGTCACAAAGGAAGGTCTCCCATGTGCTTATATGAACATTTGCATTATAAACAAAGTTGATCAGGTAGCCTGGTTGGGTGGGTTCTGACAGCGGGTCTATAAGGCCCTCAAAATACATGCTCTTCTCTAGCTTCCGCGGGCTCTGTCATGCCCTTTAACTTTCCCAAAAATGACTACTTCCATCATCACCCTGGAAGAGTATTTCACCTCCAGAATGGTTTCCGTTTTGTGACTAATAAAAATGGTCCCACTAGTTGCAGCTCATACAAAATCAGTGACACACATTCCAATAAAGGTCTGTGTCATAGATCTCACTCTTACAATGGACTTTGATAATTGGTCAGCATTGGTCTGTGTGACTCGATCTAACTAGCACAGAGCCAACTGCTGTAGGGAAAGGTTTACCTTCCTTTGGTGCTGCATGTGTGTGTGTAGCAGACAGATTCCACACACGCACAGCTCAAAAGACCCTAGGGATTTAGGGGGGTTGACCCCCTTTCTGGTGCACCCTCTGACAATAAAACATGGGGGTAGAAACCACTAAGGTGGGCCCTGGTGAGGGAACAATCTAGGTGGCAGCATAACAGAGAAGGTGGAAAAGGAATTTCAGAGATTTCTCTACTCTGTGAATATTCCATTTACCTCCTTATGTAGTTCCAGGTTTTCTAGAAACAGTTCACACGGTTCTAGCTTAGATCTATACAACACCCACCTCCTTGGCTAAATCTATTGTAGACATTACTGAAACCATTAAGATCAATTGTTACACTAACTCCTGTGAGACATGCAGAAAACACTGCCCAGTCCTGTTTTTCCACTGGGAGCAGAAAGCAGTGGATAACAAAAAAAATCATTTCTCATTACAGACAAAAAGAATGTCATAACTAAGCACAGTCAAGAAACAGCAAGAAAGCACATGAGATGTCTAGATGTTTGATTGCATTTTTACACTCATTTTCATTCCAGTTTCATATCATCACTACATTCACATAGCCGTTGCCTTTCTTCTTTTGCTGGATTAATATGCATCCAATTCCTCCTCAAAGCAGACTTTTGTCACAGAAATGATGGTTATTATCACAGCTTGGAATTTATATTTTTACTGTGTAATCAAAGTTCATAAGCCATCTCACAGGAAACATTTAGCATATACAATATCTAGAATAATAAATATTTTTCTGATTTCATCCCTTACGCCTGTGAGAAAAATACCAGAAATCTACATCCAGGCTCTCTGTCTTCTCAATTTTATATTTTAAATAAATACCATTAAAAAAAAAACTTGTTGCTGAAGATCTTGGCCCAAATTCAGCCTTGAAGTAAGTTTTGTAAAAGGGTGAGAAGCCTTAAAAGAGAATTGGGGTTTCACTTCTCATACCAGGCTCCTCTGACTCCATTCCTAGGTCAGTAGGTGCTCCACGGGAGAGGATAGATACTGTCTGGCATTGCAATACAGGAAAGGAGGGAGATTGGGTTCCTTTCATTGGTATGAAGAAATCATTAAGATGAAGCTAAAGGTAGGGAACAGTGAGGCTTAGGGGATATATAAAAGTGCTTGCAGGGTGGGTCTTAGGACGGTATGTTGCAGGCCAGCTTGGTCAGGAGATTTTTGTGGCCTGTTCTGGAAGCACTTGTTTGGGCACCCCGCTGTAGCAGTCACATCCTTTCAAAGTCTGCTACAGGGTGGCTGAAAGCGTGGAACAAACACTGCAGTCAGCTGAAGATATGATAGGACAGGGTACAGGGCACTAGTGTCCAGGAGGAGACAAGGCCAAGGATGCTTCATTTAATATCAGTGCCACTGACCATGCTTGGGATTTTACTGGCTAGTGACCAGGGCCTTTGGACAACACTATTAAATGCATGATTGTGATGGGGTGCCTTCCCCACATTGGGCTCTAAGGGGTTAATAGAGCCCTAGGGGAGGCTGCGCAGGAAGCAGCCAATCAGAGAAAGACTGAGAGGAGCAGCCAATCAGGGCCTGGCAGGCCCATATAAGAAGAGCTGCAGGGCAGTGCAGGTTCAACAGCTGTCTGGAGCTCGAGAAGAGAAGACAAGGCTCCTAGCAGGCTGAAGGCAGTGAGCACCTTGGACAGAGCAGTGCTGCAGGCAGAGACCCGGAGAGCTAAAGGCAGCTCCTGGTGGGCTTCAGGGATCTGCAGGCTGAGACCCTCAGGCAAGGGCAAAGAGGGTGCTGGGGCTGCAGGGAAGTGGCCCAAGGAGAGCTACAGAGGAGTCGGAGGGGATGCAGCAAGTGGCAGCCATCTACAGGGTGCCTGGGCCGGGACCCAGAGTAGTGGGCGGGCCCGTGTCTCCCTTTCCCCACCACCATCACCACCACCACCACCAAGGAAGTGGACAGACATTGGGATGCAGTTGCCACTGAGGGAAGTGGCTGGAGCATCAGACTACAGTACACTCCCCCGGAGGGAGGGAGCACAGAGTGCGGCATAACCGGAGGACTGTGTCATGAAGAGAACGCCGCAGTCCTGGGAGTGACGTGGATCCCTGGAGCAGAAGTGACAGCAGCAAGATGCCATCAGAAGAGGGCGCATCGGCTAGTAGAGTTGATCCCCGCAACATCCATCAAGGGGTGCCGCAGTGGCAAGTCGCACCATCACAATGATCAATAAAGTAGCTGTTAGCTAGGATGGAATTAAGACTATTCACCACCACCTGTGGGACCTCCCCAGGATCTCCATTATCCAAGCACCTAAGGCGCCCAAGCAAGTGGCGAGCATGTGCCCATGCCCGAGTGACCCGGGGAAGAGAGAGTTGCAACTATATTCTCAGAGCACATGGAGACTTTTGTCTAGGGAGATACGAGGGGGTCTACAAGCAATTAAATGTGTGCAAGCCACACATCTATCTTTAAAGCACAAACTTGCAGGAGCCTGAAATCCCCCTGTAGTTAAATCCTATGTGGGGGCAGGAGTTACATTTGTGTACCTGGGGGCCTGCTAGGGCCTTGCACTGACTTTCAATAACAGCACTCCTATCATCCTAGGTGCACAGAAATTCTTGGATATGTCCACACAGGGCATATTAACATCACAGATCAGGTAGTGACTCTGCATATGCAAGTCAAAGCTTTCTTAAAGCCCATCTGCAACAGTCTGACACTCCTTTCTCCTCATCAGCCTCATTTCAAATAGGTGCAACCATTCAGCATGTACTTCTGCCTGCTAACTTGCTCAGCCTTCTCTTCCTCTTCTTAAACTCTCTCCCTCTCCCTGCTCCATCTAAAATTGTGCTGTGTAGTGTAGGTCTTGCCACAGCAGCTGCCTCTTCTGCAGGACAGTAGCTGACGAAGCCGTAGCTTGAATCAATGGCAAATCAATTCCACCTGGGACTCCCATCCGTACAGGCACTAAAAGCCATTTTATGTTGTGCCCAGCTTAGTCAGGGGTTCGGTGTCATGCATGCAGCTATGTTATGGTTACTCAATGGCAGTTTTCCATTCCATTTCCCTTTAAGTGTAAAGTGGACCATTAGCTTATTTAAAAAGGAAGCTTTCTGCGAGTTAATTCAAGATGGCCACTGTTATAGAGTGAATCAAACACACTTTGCTCTCTCAAGGAGATTTTATATTTGTTCTTTCTTTCCTTGCTGGGTCTTTAACCTAAAATAAAGGACATCTCATAATGAAAGTATATTGTTGCTCTTTGGACAGGGAAAAATATAAAACACATGAAACTCTGTACATAAGTACTATCTGCTAGATGCACCTTCTTCTGCACTTACAAGCCCCTGCCTGCATTGGCATTTGTTCAGCTTCAAGTGGGCACATACCCTTATGCTAGCCTACAAGGTTCCTCTGAAGAGAAAGCACTCACCTGTCATCTGTGTGAGCATCTGCTTGCTGGCATGTATATCTGGATTCGCCTGCATGCAAGTCTTTCAAAATGTGGCTCGCTGTAATGCTGTCATTCATATTCTTGAGCTCCTTTAGTTTTCATTTCACAGGCCATATTTTCCATATCTATATATGAGATAGCTGCTGTGTTGGACCAGCAGAACTCCTATGCACTGAAAATAAAACAAACTATAATGGATCCAACACAAAAGGAATCTGGTAATGAGATTGGTATAGTCAAGGTTTAATTGTTAATAATTCTTTGTTCAGTGCTCAGATTATTTTCCATTCTGCTGTTGCACAATGGTTATCTTAATAGACCAGATTAGATTTCTATCAGAATAAAGTGTCATGGTCAATAATTAACCACTGAAATGTATATATTAACTCTGAATCCATACCTACTCACACAGACATGGTAAGTGGTATGACAAAAGGGCATGCAGTGTACTGTGTATTCCATTACATATTCCACTGAAAATACCATAGGAAAGTATATTCCCATGGTAATTTGAGGGAAATGAAAAATAATGGCACAGAAAACAAAAGGGAGCTGATTTAGCTGTAGTGGAAACTAAAACGTCAGGGGCCAGTAAAGGCCAAAAAGAAATTATAAAAGTAAAAACTTTATGGAAAAAAAGAAACAAACATCATCTGATTGGTACATTTTAAACATAAAAGCCCCATATACATGCATCAGAAGAAGTTGTTCTTGTGAAGCAAGGCCTGAAGGGAGACCCTGTTTCTGTAATAACCACTGAGCTGTATGCAAGAAAATAGAGTGGCCACTGCTATGTCCCAAATGCACCATTATCCAAACTACCTGCCGGCCTGCTGTAATTATAGTGCTTTGGAACAAGAAAGACTGGAAAAAAAATGTGCATGGATATTTTTCTTCTATTGTACCTGGCTCATTTGAATTATAATGTATTACAGTTCATGGTATAGGATTTTGTGCCTGCAATATTGAACTGCCTCATAGAATAGAGTACCTGTACTCACCCTTGGCATCCCGGGGCAAAAATAAAAAAATGTTAAACATTGTGGTGATGTACTGCCGCAGCAGAGGATTTCAAAGTAATCAAATCATATGATGCTGAATACCCTGATGGGATCATTTCTGAAGCTACCATATTGCTACCAAGTGCTTCTTTTTCAATTTTTGATCACAAGGTTTTACTGAGTTCACATGTAAATATGGTAAATAAATAAAGTAATAAAGTATGCTAAGAAATCCCGCCTCCTCCAGAAAGGAACATTTTGTATCTAAATTTGATGCAAACCGTTTTCCTGCTAAAATCTTAGATAGCCCAACATGTACTATATACACATATAGATTCAAGAAGGGTTAGAGGTGAAAAAGACCGTTCAGAGCATCCAGTTCATCCCCTGCCATTGCAGGACTGTTCCCTATGGTATATCGTTCTAGTGTTTTGTCTGCTTTAGGTTTAAATGTCCCAAGCAATGGGCCTTTTACCACTTTCTTTGGAACTTTATTCTACAGCTGAATAGAGCACACTGTCAGGATTTTTTTTCTCCCTAACCTTCAACTAAATTTCCCCAAACTGCTGATAACAGATTTTTCAGTGTTCCATGATCCCCAATTCAGAGCCCTCTGCTTCCCCTCCAAACTGCAGGCCTGGATTCTGGTGATGGAGGGTTTCTGCCTTAATCTGTGTCTGACTATAGACACTTAGACGTGTGTTTAACTTCAGTCACCTGAGTAGAGCTAGAGCCAGTCAAACATTTTACAAGTAAAAGTTTAGTAGTTGTCAGAAAATAGGGTTGAACTGAAAAGAAATTTTTGCAAAAATTTTTTGCTTTTGATCAAATGTTTTGATTTTAATTTAAAAATGGTGTTTTTGTTAAGAAGTTGTGAGATTTTCTATAACTTCCCAACATTATACGACTATTTTCAACCGGGAAAATATGGGAAACAGTTACAAATTGGGGAATAGCAGTTTTTCCACCCTAGGTTTTTTTTAATTGTTTTACAACATTTGCCAGTTGAAAAACAGTCACAAAGTGTGAGAAAGTGGGGGGAACATCCCACTTTTTAACTGAATGATAAGAAGATATGGAACATGAGTTCCCTCTTGTTTTACCATTCCTTCCCTTTTTCCAGTGGGAAAAATAGCAAAAAGGACAACCCACAAAATTTAAAAATCAAATTTCAGAGCTTTAGAAAACTAAAAAGAATCAACATTTGAAGCTGAATGCAACACATTTTTGTTTCATTTTATTTTAAGGTTTCCAATATAAAATTGAAATGTGACCAAAAATTTTGATAGTATTTTTTCTCTGCAGAAAAAATCCATGGGAAGCAGTCCTATTTTTTCCACCAGCTCTTCATGTGAGTAGTCCACTTAAATTAAATTCCTGGATGATTTTAAGACTTCCAAGTATAGTCCACAGTTTCAGTTGCAGTTAACATAGATGGAATTTCCTTAAAAGTTTCGGTAATTGTAGTCTTGCAACCTCCCATCCCTCAAGGTGGATGATCATCCATGGTTGACGGTGGCAGTGGATGCCGGAGAAGAGATGGATGCCATCAGAATTATTGTACATAATCACTCTTGATGACATGGTGACACCTCAGCGTAGAGGTGACACACTGGCTGTGGGATCTCAGATTTGAAGCTGTGTCCCTAGAGTGTAGTTTGAAAGGATTATTTAATTATACTGTCCTGCACATATTGTGACAACACAACTTCAGAAAAAACTCCATACTTTCTAGAGATGGTCAAAAACCCAACATTTTTGTCCAACTCGTTGTCCTCCCCAAACTTTGGTGGTTCTGGTACAATACAACCTGGTCCAAACTATTCCAGGATAGTGCAGAACCAATTATAAAACCACTCTGTTTTGTCTTACTCTATAGCAAGAGCAACAACAAAACTTTAAAACAAAAAGATTTATCAGAACCTCCCAGCTTTGGTGGTTTAGATAAAATAGAACTCAGATATTCAAAACCAGGAGAGGGTTGAAATATCAAAACTTGACCAAAACAAAACCTCAACAGCCTGCCTCTTGTATTTTTCTGGGAGGATGGGAGTGGGGGGGAGAAAGATCATTGAGTTAATGCTGAAGAGCAGTGCACTGCATATGTGAATGGCATGAAATGAAAACCTTTTAGTACAGATCTTGACTTCAGAGCTTTGTGGAAGCAGCAGCTAAACATGCTAGTCAATAAGACTTGTAAATCCATTTACAGCATCTTTTAGATCAATTTCTCTTCTGATTTCTTGTACAACATTTAAAACCTGCCAAAGCCCCAAGACATTCTTATCCTGTGGTGCCTTTAAAATAAACCACTCAATCATCAACAAACACTGCATACTTCCCTCCACAACCACAAATTGTGACTGGTATTTTAAGTGCTATTAAAGCTAAGGAGTTGAATGTTGGGAAAATTACAGTAAGTAGATATTAAATTCCCTCCTCCTCCACCCTACTGTTGCTTTTGGATTAGTCTTAAACAAATGACTGATGCAATTTTTAGTTACTGTCATTTCTCCCAAGGGAAGGTCTTAATTGTGTACCAGCAACATATTGGCTGTGAAGATGAAATTCAGAAAACAATGGAAAGCCAGTGCAAGTGTATGTAACTTTTTTACCAGAGGTTTCAGAGGGGTAGCCGTGTTAGTCTGTATCAGTAAAAACAACAAGGATAACCCACGATGGATGCATCTGATGAAGTGGGTTATAGCCCATGAAAGCTTATGCCCAAATGAATTTGTTAGTCTCTAAGGTGCCACAAGGACTCCTCGTTTTTTTTTTTTTTATCATAGTTTACCAAGAATCACCACTCTAGTTTTTCAGTCTTTATGGTAAGCAATGGAAAAAATGTTTTACTCTAATCTAGCTTTCTTAGTTAGATCTAATTCCTCTATTATTTCCTACTGCATGATTAGACCCAAGTCACTTCCAAAAATGACAGACTTAAGTGCACTAGAAATGGCTTGATGGTAATTACAGCATCAGCTAGCCTCTCTCTGTTGGCTGGTCCACATACAGGGTACAAGCCTCCTATTGATACAAGCTCAGGGAGTTGTTGATGCTTCATTTGAAGTAGCAAAGGCCTGTGCTAGACGTCCTAGGGTCTATCTGGGCTCATGACCCACAGTGATGGGTTTTTACATGTGCTCTCATATTAGATTTGAGTCTCCTCTTTCATCCAGCCAGGAGTCAATGGAATTATACCAAGGTAAAACTGGAATCAGACCTAATGAATATACCAAAGCCTTTCACTGCTGTTCCTGAATTGGGAAAGTCAAACTGCTCTTCAGCAGCTTTACAAAGGCCTTGCATCATGTCAGATAGGATCACTGTGAAAACAAAGGGCAATTTCACTAGATTAGCTAAGAGCTTTAACCTCTCTTCTCTGGATCCTCATTTTGAAGAAAAAGTTCTAAGCAGGTGTTGCTCATAACCCATTTTTACCCTTAGGTTGTGTGTGTGTGGGGGGGGTTTACTTCTAAAATAGCTTTGGTGGCATATTTATACATGGAGAGAGGGAAAGAATTATTGTATTAAAGTTTAGAATAAAGCAGGTATAAGTCAGGCTTTAATACCACTTAGGGCAGTTCTGGCTTGTTTTAACTGCAGAGTTAACTTAAGTGTTGCTTCTAGCCCAAGCCCCATCTACACACACAGCCCCTTTACTCAAGCTGCCTTACCCATCAGGGAGTATAAACCACTGCTTGAATTAGCACAACTCATCAGCTGCTAATACAATCACCGTGCAGCTGGAGTGTTATTTCATACTGTGGTCTCTTGCTTGAGCTAAATTAACTCAAATATAGATAACTCGCGTTAACTCTGTAGTGAAGACATAGCCTCACAGGGAAGTTCAAGTAGTTTATCAACATCTTCATAATTTGGGATGGGAATTACTAGCTGACAGATAGTAACAGTAATCTATGCATGGCTAACGCATGTTAAACACTGGTTATATGTTTTAAAAGTCTTTTGAAACAGCTGCTGCTGTTCTTTGCTAGAGTTGGGTGAATGTTTCACAGTGGATGATTTATTTAATTTAGCCCTTCATACTAGATCCACAAACAGACTTAAGTGTTTTCATTATTCAGAATTATTCACTGAATAATGCATAGGAACATATTGCAGCCTATGTATTACTTGTGAATTATGGGCCAAGGCTATTGCTTACTCTTTATTTGTAATTCACTAGTCACACTGATTGGTCATGAAAGTCACAATTTTTTTTCTGCACTCTGACAGGAACATTCCTAACCCCAAGAATTTTCAAGTGACTATTCAGGCAAAAACATATTTCCAACACACAATTTTATGCACATTCTTATGATTTTTTTAGCACAATTGTGTCTAGTTCTGCTCTGCATCAGTTGGGTCTACAAATAAAAACAAACAACCTTCAAAAGTTCTCATTACACTTGACTATGCTGACTTAACTTTCTGCTCAGTGTAACTTCATGCTATCTGGTTAGCTTTTACAAGAGATGGTACAGACACAAATTAGAGAGATTAAGGGTGTGAATATCAAGTGCACCTCAGGGAGTTGGGTACCATTTCCTATCAAAAGCCAATGGGAATTTGGCTCCTAATCTCCCTTCAGCTGGCTTGATGCTGGGTAGAAGCTGGTATTTATAAAATGCTTGTTTTTACAGAGGTGTAATAATTGTTTTATTATTGGGCAATAACAAATTATTGTGTCATAAATTAGTGTTCTCTATAATTAGATCACACTTTTTATTATAACAAATAATTACAATTCATCAAAATGATATCTTTCATAAAAAAATTTAAACATCAAAATTTTTCATTTAAAATGTCTCAAATTTGGGGGTATTAATTGTTAACTGAAAAACAAAAGTGTTCAGGTTTTTTCCTCTCCTCTTTCTCTCCCTGCTTTTATTTCCCCCCCCCTTTTTTTTTTTTCTTCATTTAGCTACTGCGAAGAGGAGGGTGGGACAGAAAAAATGGAAGAAAAGAAGGGGAAAAAAACCCACCAGATCTGAAAACCAGAACATTTTCATTTTGGTCTCAAAAACCATTTGTTTGTTTGGGATGAAAAATTGGAAAATTTCAGTAAACTAAAAGTTTTCTGACAAAACTTTTGCTTTTGAAAAATTCATTTTTCAGCCCCAAAATGCTTCAAATAAAAACTGTTGGCCTGTTTTACAAATAACATGTGCCGGCAACGATCAAGTGAGCATCTAGCAACCTGGTTGGCAATATGCTCTAAACACTGCTATGCTATGTACAGTGCTGAGAAGCAGGGGTGGCTCTATGTATTTTGCCGCCCCAAGCACGGCAGTGAGGCATGCTTGCGGGAGGTCCGCTGGTAATGTGGACTCGGCGGCATGCCTGTTGGAGGTCCGCCGGTCCCGCGCCTTCGGCGTACTTGCCGCCAAAGCCGCAGGACCGGCGGACCTCCCACAGGCATGCCGCCGAAGGCAGCCTGACTGCTGCCCTCACGGTGACTGGCAGGCCACCCCCCGCGGCTTGCCACCCCAGGCACGCGCTTGGTGCGCTGGTGCCTGGAGCTGCCCCTGCTGAGAAGCATGCTGAAAATGAATACTGCAAAGTTTCAGTGAGTCTGCCCCATGTTGCATGAACTACAGGGTGCAGTGCTCAGTTCTGGGATGGACTACTCAAACAATCTATACATTAATCACTCTGGTGAACTATGGTCAGATACTGTTTAGCCATCAAAGTGGCCCTTGCCTGCACCTTTGCAAAGACATATTTGCTGTTTGGTTTGTTTCTTAAAAATGTCAGTAAAGATTCAAACAACAAACGATTTTTAGATTAAAAACAACATAGGGAATGGAAAACACATTTTACAATTATTTTCATTTTGTAATGACATGTGTACCTCTCAATCATGTGACTGTCCATTTAATTTCTGGTTTTGCCCATTTCTCTTGCTCTAACTTAGAAATTGTTTCCATGTTTCACCCAATTGACTTCAGAGACGGATATTAGTACCTTGCAAGGGGAGAACAGATCCCTAGGATGAGTTAATATTAACTTTACTATCCACTAACTCTTAATTTGTTATCATTCCAAATGGATAGAAAATTACAGAGAGGGGAATTCCAAATCAAAGAAACTAGGAAACATGCAGCCATGCTAGAACCAATAAAGAATACAAAAGGGACTAGGGAAGAATGTGCATGTCCAGAGGCGGTAGAGAGACGAAGAGGGACAAAGAATATTGAGGTCAGATTCTCAGAGAGAAAATGAACATGCACAACTTTGCAGAAAGAATTTTTAAAAATTACATGGCAAGAGGGTAAAAATGCTTCCAGGCCTACAACCATCAGGGAGAGAAGAGAAGGAGCCTGGCAGCGTAAGCTGTAACATGCAGATGGGATGCAGGGAGCCACGAACTCGGCCGGAAACCAAACAGGAGAGTGAGGCTGGGTCAGAATAATCACTAGCAGGAAAAATACAGTAAGCTGGAGGAAAGATGAAGGCAATTAAGTCTAAGTAGAAGGAGCAGAAGTAGAAATAAGCTGTGAATGCTGGCTCAGAGCTACTGCATGAAAGCATTGAAAGATCTGCTTGGAGTCCTTATAAATAGGATTTTTTTTTTATTGGTCTACTGCAAATGTACTTTGAGAGATAGGTACTAAATCCTCAGAGGAATATGTGGGATAAAGCAGTGACTCCCCAAAGCAGGGAGAGAAATATTGAAATCTCTTTCACAAAACCTTGTTCCTTTTAACTCCTTAATGGCGGTAGTGTCAACTATGGGAAGAGCAGTGGCAGTCCACTGGTATCAATGAAACCTGCATCATTTCTTGAATGAAAGCAGAGTGTATACCTATGAAACCAGGATTTGACTATATCTTATAAGTTATTCCTGTACAAAGGTATGATGCAAGGGGGAAAGATGGGGAGAACTGTCACCTCTCACAGACTTCTGTGGAACAACAAAACCTGTTGAGAATTTCTAAGGCAAAATGCCCAAACAAGGTTTAACCTTCCTTTAGGTGACACTCATGCCTCTGCTTCTGCTGTGAGAATGCAAGCGTGGTGCAGAGTACTGCAAGTGAAAGGTAAGACTAGCATTTAAAAATATTACAAGGGGGAAAATGGAGTTGCTGGGGTGACACTCGTTTACATAGATGGGATTTGTCCACTTTGAAGGGATAAATGTTTTGGGACTGGGAAAAGGAAGCCAGACAACAAGGGCTGGATATTTCCCTCCACTTTCATTGAGAGAAGTGAGCAGAAGCCTCAGACATCTGGCAAGGATGGACACAGAGACAAGGAAGCAGTAAGCCCCTGGCCTCCTCTACTTAAACACAAACTGTTTTCAGGAAAGCCAGGTGGTGGGATTCTGTTACTGCCTTTGCTGGGCTGGTCCCACAGCATGATCGCCTCCAACCAGAAAATATTAACAGGAAAATTCAGGGGAGTTATTGCTGCCAGAAGCAACATTAAATCCTACCCGTGCCATTCTCTTCCCAGGAAGCAGGGAGATGCTTGGGGGGAAGGGGTGTTTAACCACTGTTCAGGGAGCTGTGCTCCCTAGAGTTTGGAGGCTGCAGTGCCTGCCTCTTCCTGGGCCCAAAGACTCTACTCTATTGAGAGGAACTTTCATCAGAAGCTCCCTAGGCATCACCTCAAAGAGATTTCTGAGCCTGCTTGTCCCCCTCTTGCTGGGCTTACTACCAAAGGCACAGTATGGTCCCTAGGACTAGCATTTAAAAAAAAACACTTGGGAAAAAATGGAGCTTCCAGAACTGCAGCGGAAACTCAAATGTCAGTGGTTAGTAAAGGCCAAGGAGAAGCTATAAAAGTAAAATCTTCATTGGGGGACAGAGGTGTAAACAATATTTGATGGGTACATTTTTAATATAAAAGCAACAAACTGGTGAAATGGGTCAAGAAGCAAGCCCTGAACAAGACCCTGTGTTTCTAATAAACATGTTATTGATTTTGTAGGTGCTGGAGTTTTGTCCTAGAAAAATTACAGTGAGTTTCCCCAATATCCCCAGTGCTTTGTTATCCAAAACATCTGCCTGCTTGTAATTACAATTCTTTAGAAAAAAAAGCAGAGAGAGAGAGAGAGACTGAAAAATCTACTTGCATTTTTTCATCCATTGTGTTCAGCTCATTTGAATTATAAAGTACAACAGTTGATAGTGTAAGATTTTGTGCTTTGAATACTAAATTCACTCACGTGTCTATTACCTGTACTCACCTGCAGTGTCTATTGAGGAAAAAATGTTAAACATGAAACAATATCATACCATGAAAGATGATCTCAAGGTAGTGGAATAATGTTGTGAAACACCCTGATCGTAACAATAGCTGGAGCTGCAGCTATTGTGCAGCTAAAGAGACACTGTCAACTTAAAAAAAAAAATCACTTCTGTATGGAATTTTTTTTTTATCTAATATTATTACAGATAACACCTAAGATTACTGTAACTGAAATTAGAGACAAAAGTTGTTTCTCTTTTTTTCCAGTGGCCTAGTGATTGAGTATAAGAATGGGAACAAATCTTTCTACCTAATGCCTTAGTATATTTTTCCTCTATTTTTTCAGAGTCCATTTTCACCCAGATAGATAATTTGTACCTTTCCTCCACTGACAACAGCCTTCTTTCCTCAGTCCTCCTCTTTTCCTGTTTGACTCCATCCTTTCTCTCCTCCCCTTCCATCTCCTTTATGCCCATCCCCCTTTCTTCCTTTTTCACCCTTCCTCTTCAGTTTCATCCTTCCACCTCCACTTCTACAACTCTCCTCTTCCTCACATCTTTCAGTGTCCACCCACCCACCCCAGGTTCCCACGGAGCATGAGAATACCATGGGAGTTTCATGTAGGGAAGAGATAAGTATAAAGTTGCAAGTTCTTCTCTGCCCTTCTCTGAAAGCCAGGGGAAGAGTCACCAGTCACTAGACCTCTTCATTCCATCTTGACCATCTTTCCCTCCAGAGTAGAAAGTGAAGGGAAGAATTCTTTCCTATCTCTCACTGTGTCAGAGGCAGGGGGACCTAAGCCCTGAGAAGAAACTTGGTCTAATGGATAAGCATGGTGCTGGAGTTCAAGAATTTTGAGTTCTATTCCCTTCTCCATTAGTGACCTGCTGTAAAACTAGGGCAATTCAAATGACTTTTTTGGGTTTCACTTTCCTCATCCGTGTAATGAGGATAATACTTATCGACATCACTGGGGTGTTGTAAGGGTTAAATCATGTTTGTACAGTCATAGGTGCTGGAACGAACCATGCTGTGGGTGTTGCCGCACCTCCTGGCTTGAAGTAATAATCACAACCCTAATACATGGATTCCGCCTTCAGCACCCCCACTATAAAAATTGTTCCAGCATGGCTGCGTACAGTCCTTTAAACGTGTGAAAAACCGGAGTATCAATGTTGATCATTTTCTCCATACTAGGTTTCTGCTGGTGCTGCCAGCAGAGTGGACATCTGGCTGTGTGGCCCAGCCAGAGAGTGGCTGGATGGGTGAGTATCCAGCTCAGAGTGAAAACAGGTAAGTGAATGGCAAAAATGTTTGTTCCTGAGTGCTCATCATCCTGTCACTGAGATAAAAGAAAGAAATCCCTCTGTCACATAGTGAACAACAGTTACAATATCCACTATATACATTACACTGACTGTTACAAAGTACTGCAAGCTCCGTTAACTGGAAGAAAACTATATGGTGAATACTCAAACTGTGTCTCCTTTCAGCTGCAGAAATCCAATGCAGGCACATCTTGGCCTTTTTGGCTATTTGAACGAGCTAACTTGAGAGTGTGTGTTGTGCTTTGTTGGCATTGAAAACATCTTGTGCGTCAGCATGAGGATGCAAGGGCACATCAAGGAAATTTGATGGCCTAGATGCTCTTGTTCTCAAAAGGGGAATATCAGCACAGAGGCGCTGTTTAAGCAGCAGTACGGTTTTATGCCATCTCTACTTTGTCTCACATCACTTATGAAAGTCCTTGAATAGAACTCATGTAAACAGAAATGCAGATGCTCTTAAATTAGTGTGTGCACTTGGTGGCACACCGCAAACATACACTAAATGTTCTCAAACTCTGGCCCCTGAAGGTTTGTATTTGAAGACAGCTCCTTGTATGAGCCTATTTTCCATCTGTAGCAGAGAAAACACAAGCTATAGAGAAGCACAGCCGACAGCAATATACACTGAAATTAATAAAACTTGGAAAGTAAAGCAGCAGGCTCCAGCCTATTAACCTAGTGCAACGTGCTGTCAAATGGGAGACTTGGTTCAGATTAGCTACCTTGGGTCATTTGTTCCAAGAATTAGCTAGGACTGGGAGCATCATAGAGGTAATGATTTTAGCCCTCAAGGGAAGAGTGCAGCACACATGGCTCTTCAGCACCCCAGCCCAGGCAATGGGCTGAGAATTCTTCAGCAGCTGCTTGTTTTCCCCGATACTGGGTTGTTATATAATGATGCCCAAACTGGGGGTGGAGGAGAAGGGCAGAGAAGATGAAGAGTGATAGGATTAAATGGAAATTACCTCCAGTTGAACTGGGGATGAACTCTTTATTGAAGGCCTGAACCTTCAAGGCAAATCAATGAAAACCGACAGCACTCAGCACCTCACAGCATTGGGCCATAGTGACTGCTTGGGGATGCAGTCTAGGAAGACTTTACAAAGCGACTGTCAATACTGGAATCACTGGTGAGGACAGGGGGAAGGGAGGAATGAGCTTTTTTCTTCTCCAGCCTAAAGCAAAGACTGTGACCAGACTAAAAGCCTGTGGGCCTACAAACCTCTCTCAGAAGTCGTCCCACTGAAGTGAATTGCATAAGGGTTGGCGCATCAAGCTTTAGTTATTAATAAAGATATAGGCACAAAAGGTGCTGCAACACCAGGGTTCTCCCAAGGCTTTCATCCAGTGCTGCCAGGCCTGTTTCCTCCACATTGATCCACCATATCTGGCAGGGTGAGTCAGGATGACACAACCCTCCAGCTAAACAGAAGTCCTCCTCTTCCAGGAATCAACAAAACAAGAGTCCAAACAAAGAAGTCAAAATGCAACCAATGGTCTGTTTGACCATGCCAGGCTCAAGTAGTTGTCTTCCCCTTGGTACTGGGGCTTCCTGTTCCCCTTCTACCAGGAGGCTTTGTACCCATTATCTCAAAGTGGGCACAGCTAGGGGTAGGAAAGCCCAGTCCTCCCTTTATCCCATATGTCAGTCCCCAGACCCTTGTCCCCAGAAGAGCGGACAATCAAAAGGAGCTAGGAAAGGTTCCAGGCAGGAGATGCATAGCAAAGCAAGGGGAATCGCTTTAGGAATAATATTGTTTTTCCTATTCTAATACAGTTCCTCATTCAGTATGAGAAGAAAGTGACTCTTTCTGTGATTCATTGTCACATGACACAGATAAAGTTTAAAAAGTTACCCAGTTTTAGCAGGAGTACTAAATTGCTAGTTAGCTTTACACTTTCAGGTAAAGTGCCTGGGAATCAAATTCAGATTCTAGCTAGAGATTTCTAACTACTTACAAGTGGGGAAATCCATTAATATACACGGTCACCTAGAATGAGCACTCAAGTATACAGCATCCAATGCTAGGAAAAAATGTTATATTGTTTAGAGGTGATTGGTGGGGAATTAGAACCTTGAGGGAAGAGACAGGAAAAGAGAATGAGGAAGCTTGAAGAGCACAGGCATTGCAAGAACTGCAATGCAGGAAATGTGAGGCGTCAATGCAGTGAGTCAGTGCGGTTGTCGGGAAACTGAATGGGGTGTTGTTCCAGTGAAATCAGAGGAGGCTCCATGTTGCAAAATCCACATCCAGATTTCAAACCCCACCAAGTTTGGGACTGTTCAGGGCCAGGGTTTTGAGTTGTGTAGTCCATCTGGGTTGTGTCATCCAACAGTCGGAAGACAGGATACTGGGCTAGATGGGCCTTTGGTCTGACCCAGTATGGCTGTTCTTATGTGCTTATGTTCTTATATATCTAAGTAACATGGCTGTTTTAAGAACCCAAGTGCATCTTCTTTCTGCATTTCTTGTCCTGCCACTTTTGAGCATCCTCATTTTTCCTCTTTTTGGGGCTGATGCTCAGCTGTATACAAGTTTCTAAAGTGACTATTAAAAATGTGATTAGTAAAAAACCAAGAAAATAGTGTTATAACAGATGGTAAAAAAGTGCTACATGCCAGCAGTGAACACAAGTACAAGATGTACCCCAGTACTCCTCATGCTTGGATGTGAGCTAAGGACTACATCAAATCTTTTAAGGCTTAAAATTAACTGGTTTACAGATTCAGACAAAAAATAAAGATGCTAGCGATGAGGCTAGCTATTTGCTAGTGAAGATGCATTATAGCTGTCAAGGCCATATAATTTTATTGTGAACTCAAGAAATTCCATCACTGGGCAATGACAGATCCAGCACTTCTCAGAAAAAACTTACTAAATGACTGGATCTAAGGGAAGAGATTATTTTCCCCAGCCCAGCCCGGTATGCTGTTGCAGAAGCATAAAGAGACCAGAAAAGCCCCTTAGCAGGCCAGGAGAGAATTGCCCCCTAAAGCTAGTGTAAAGCTGGCAAGGTGGCCATCAGTGGGACGCTTCATAGAACTGTAGGACTGGAAGGGACCTTGAGCCGTCTTCTAGTCCAGCTCCCTGCACTCAGGGCAGGGCTAAGTATTATCTAGACCATCCCTGACAGATATTTGTCTAACCTGCTCTTAAAAATCTCCAGTGACAGAGATTCCACAACCTCACTAGGCAATTTATTCCAGTGCTTGACTACTCTAACAGTTAGGAAGTTTTTCCTAACATCCAACCTAAACTGCCCTTGTTGCAATTTAAGCCATTGCTTCTTGTCCTATCTTCAGAGGTTAAAGAGAACATTTTTTCTCCCTTCTCCTTGTAACAACCTTTTATGTACTTGAAAACGTATGTCCCCGCTCAATCTTCTCTTCTCCACAATAAAAAAAAAACAAACTTTTTTTCAATCTTCCCTCAAAGGTCATGTTTTCTAGTTCAGAGGTTCTCAAACTTTTTCTTTCTGACCCCACCCCCAAACATGCTATAAAAACTCCACAGCCCACCTGTGCCACAACAACTGTTTTTCTGCATATAAAAGCCAAGGCCGGCATTAGAGGGTAACAAGCAGGGCAATTGCCTGGGGCCTCATGCCACAGGGGCCCCACAAAGCTAAATTGCTCAGATTTTGACTTCAGCCCTGGGTGTCAGGGCTTAGAGCCCTGGGTTTCAGCTCAATGCAGTGGGGCTTTGGCTTTCTGCCCTGGGCCTTAGCAAGTCTAATGCTGGCCCTGCTTGGCAGACCCCCTGAAACCTGCTCACAGCCCCCCCAGTGGCCCCGGACCCCTGGTTGAAAACCACTGTTCTAGACCTTTAATAATTTTGGTGGCTCTTCTCTGGACTTTCTCCAATTTGTCCACATCTTTCCTGAAATGTGGCACTCGGAACTGGACACATGACTCTATTTGAGGCCTAATCAGAGCGGAGTAGAGCAGAAGAATTACTTCTTGTGTCTTGCTTACAACACTCCTGCTAATACATCCCAGAACGATGTTTGCTTATTTTTGCAACAGCATTACACTGTTGACTCACATTTAACTTGTGGTCCACTATGAGCCCCAGATCCCTTTCCTCAGTACTCCTTCCTAGGCAGTCATTTCCCATTTTGTATGCGTGTAGCTGATTACTCAACTTAGGAAGGAACACTTTGCATTTGTCCCTATTGAATTTCATCCTATTTACTTCAGACCATTTCTCCAGTTTGTCCAGATCATTTTGAATTTTAATCCTATCCTCCAAAGCACTTGCAACCTGTCCCATCTTGGCGTCATCTGCAAATTTCATAAGTGTACTTTCTATGCTATTAGCTAAATCATTGATAAAGATATTGAACAGAACCAGAACTGATCTTTGTAGGACCCCACTCGATATGCCTTTCCAGCTTGACTGTGAATCACTGATAATTACTCTCTGGGAATGGATTTCCAACCAGTTATGCATGGTGTATTGGCATGCTGGGGGTGGGGCCATGGTATGTAGCACGGTGAAGATTCTGGGCAGCAAAGGATGGGCTGCCCTAACTCAGGCTGCCTGGTCTACTTAAACTGTTCTGGAGGCCTCACCAGCCCCTAGGACACCCTAGAATCAGGAGGGGGAAAGAAAGGCCCAGTCAGCTCCTTATAGTCCCACTTCCCCATGCTTGCACTTGCATGTACCTTCAATCACACACATCATGTTTTAAATTGTGCAGAAAGTTCTACCTCTGCAACCGAAATCAGAGCAGGTTTCCAAAAGTTCTGTTTGTATCAAACCAGTTAAGAGATTCAGTTCACATCATCATGTTCAGAACATAATATGAATCTTTGGCCCTAAAGTGAAGACTAAAGCAGCAGCAGAATTTCTGATGTTGTACATCAAGTATAAAGTCTAGGCAACAGAATTTTTTTTTCCTAGTTGCTGCCAACATGTTAGTAGTGCAAATAAGAAAATAGCCTGCAAACTGAAGACAAAAAACAAAAGTGAACCAAATACACATTCTCTAGACATTTGCTATGTTAGTAAATAATCTTTAGTTCAAATGCAGCAAGGAAAAATATTACATCATCTTCCTGCCATTCCATACAAAGAGTCCCTGTTTGGGATCAGTGAATAGGAATGTGCAGCCAGCCTCCTTGTGATTGCCTGCAGGTTATGAATTTGGAAATTGGTGGAAAATTTCATATTGAGCTTGAACATTTGCTCTCATCTGGACTTTAATGTAACAGCCTAAAGGGAGTGTTGCTCTAAATTTTAAATCATACTGAACCTGACAAAGGGCTAGACATGATCCACACGAAAAGGTCAGAAAAGCTGTAAATGTTTATTTCGATGAGATCAGGGAGTGCTTTGATGCCAGTTTTACATTCCATCTATGTATCTAGTTACATAGTACACAGAGCACGCCTAGTGCCCTTCTGTTCCAGAAATCTATTCTATACATGCAAGGAAAGAAAATGTACAGATATTGCAGATAGCACTCTGAGAGCCTAGGATGAGTGGAATTTGTGTGCAGTTGCACACAAATTTCCTACTCTTTCAAATCATCTGTAGAACAACCAGTTGGTCAAGAAAAAGGAAGCTGTAGGTTATTCAGGAACATTAATTCATTTAACATGAAGATAAAGACTTGCCTAGCTGACAGCAGTACATAATGAAGATATCTTGACTAATAAGATATCATCATAATGGGGAATATACATTTATATGTATCATGAAAGAGATAGTCTAAATGCAATGTGCAAAGGAATGCAGATGAATGTCATCTCAGTCCTCTCAGAGTAGACATATGTATTTCAAAAATCACTAGTGAAAATGAGACTAGAAGAAATCAGCCAAACCATTATGGTATACTCTCAGGAAAGGAAGTCCAGTGGTGGAGGTATGTGTGAAGGGTCTCAGGGATTTAAATGGCCACAGAAGAAAGGGAACTGTTCCATCAAATGTATGGATCAGTCAGCTGTACAGACAGGGCCGGCTCCAGGCACCAGCTGACCAAGCACGTGCTTGGGGCGGCACCTTGGGGCAGGGCGGCGCGCGATTTTTTATTTTTATTTTTTTGATTCGGCGGCGCGGCGCTCGGAGGGGGAGGCGGGGGGCTTCGGGCGGCGTGGTGCTCGGAGGGGGGCGGGGGCTTCGGGCGGTGCTCGGGGGGGCGGGGCTTCGGGCGGCGTGGTGCTCAGGGGGCGGGGTCTTGGGGGGGCAGGGGCTGGCGCGGTGCGGCGCTCGGAGGGGGGGCAGGGGCTTTGGGCGGCGCTTGGAGGGGGCGGGGCTTTGGGCAGCACAGCGCTGGGGGGGCGGGGCTTCGGGTTGCGTGGTGCTGGGGGGGCGGGGATTTCGGCGGCACTCACGGGGGGGCGGCGCTCTTCTTTTTTGCCTGGGGCGGCAAAAAAGTTAGACCCAGCCCTGTGTACAGATCCTGAAAAACAGATGTTTCTGCCTCCAGTATGATTAGGGAAAGCTCACTAGGCATTTGTGAATCTTCAGCTGTGTCTGCTCTAAGCTTTGAGCACTGTTTCCAAGCGGAGTTTCAACTCTCTAAATGGCCAGTGATTTCAATGTTCTCTGCCTTCCAAACCATTAGAGCATGAATTCAGTGCCATATGCCACCTCAGAACTTGGACCCCTTGTGTTCAAATGGCATATAGCATAAATCTCTATCTCCAGTGGTTCTTGAGATTGGCCACAAAAATCATGTCAGAACAGACAGACAAAGAAAGCTAGAAAGTGATACAAATTATATGATTTTAAGATCCAATATCATTAATGGCCCAACTGATCCCCTCCCAGCACACAAAATAAGTGAGCACTTCTAAAAGTCTGCCTGCATGTGAACTACAGTGGGAGTGTGCTCCACTTCAAATCATAATGGCTGAGTTTTACACAGCTCTGTTTAACACAGCCTTTTTAAACTGCATTGGGCTTGGTAACACTAACATGTGGTTCTTGTTCCCTTGTCTTAAAATATTGCTTACAGTGATATTTCCATGTGATTTGCAATGTGAACTTTGACGACACATGAATCATTAAACTAACTAATATTCATACTGGTAGCTCACCAACTTCCCCTGCTAAATCTGCGTGAAGTCTGGACGGCTGCCTTAGTTCATGTACTGCTGATTATTTCCTTGGCAGAGTCACTTTGTGATGATTTAGTGAAACACATTGGCTAAAAGACAAAATATGAAGGTGATCCTTGGATAACTTAGATAAAGAACAACCATAAACCAACCCTCTAGCTTCATGTAAGTGACTGTGTCCGCCAAACATATACATTAATGACAGGCTCTATCTTGTGGTGGGACTCCACGACAAGCAAATCTCTTCACTTGTTTGGTCTTCAGCTTCAGCCTTTTTTGCTTCCATCCATTCTGCAATGACATACAAGTGCTGACTATAAAACAAGCTAGCTCACCTGCAGTGCAACGTCAGGAATAAATGTATGAGTATAAGTGTCTGGTTGTGTAAGAACAAGTATGGGCAAGAATGGATGTAGGGGTGTCATTCATTAAAACAAGAATCTTTCAATGGGTGCTCATTGATTGCAGCCTGGGAAGGTTGCACTGATGAGCATTTCAGGTCTGTATGTGATTAGGCGTATGAGTCTAAATCTGACATCACGGTTACTAACAAAACGTCCATAATGGTGACTGCATATATTCCGGAATTACTTGGTATTATATCAAGGTATGAAGGGGTCAGCTCACCACTTATGCCTCTGGGCCAGGCCTGGCGTGGCAGTTGTGTGTCTGCTAGGGGCTGCAGCTGCCAGGTGCTCTGCCTCTGTGGTGGCCTGCCTCTTCCTGTGAATTGGCATCCAGTTAGGTTACTTCCAAGTTTCTTCCCTTATGGGGTAGATCACAAACGAAAACAAGGCGAATTAACACTAACCAACTGAGTCCCTGAGAGGGGGGGGAAGCCTCCCTCTCAGGGACCAGAATCACATCCTCCCTGCCTCCAGGGAGGGATCTTCAGGCAGTTGTTGCTGGGAAAGATCCTGACTTACCTCTGGAGCTGTGGGTTGAAGGTCTGTCCTCATCACTGTTCTGCTTCCCTTTTATTGCCTTCTCCAGGCTATGCATGTGTGGCAGGGCAGGGTTGACTGAGCCTAGAGCAGCTCTTTAACCCCTTGTTGCCCAGTGTGGGGTTTATACCCCACCACACAAACGTTTAGTTCCATTCATCCACTTGTTCACAGACGATTCTATTGACACTGGGTATTGAAACTAAATGATAAATCATAGAATCATAGAAGATTAGGGTTGGAAGAGACCTCAGCAGGTCATCTAGTCCAACCCCCTGCTAAAAGCAGGACCAACACCAACTAAATCATCCCAGCGATGGTTTTGTCAAGCCGGGCCTTAAAAACCTCTAAGGATGGAGATTTCACCACCTCCCTAGGAAACCCATTCCAATGCTTCACCACCCTCCCAGTGAAATAGTGTTTCCTAATATCCAACCTAGACCTCCCACACTGAAACTTGAGACCATTGCTCCTTGTTCTGTCATCTGCCACCACTGTGAACAGCCGAGCTCCATCCTCTTAGAACCCCCCCCCTTCAGGTAGTTGAAGGCTGTTATCAAATCCTCCCTCACTCTTCTCTTCTGCAAACTAAACAAGCCCAGTTCCCTCAGCCTCTCCTCGTAAGTCATGTGCTCCAGCCCCCTGATCATTTTCGTTGCCCTCTGCTGGACTCTCTCCAATTTCTCCACATTCCTTCTGTAGTGGGGGGCCCAAAACTGGACGCAGTACTGCAGATTCCTCACCAGTGCCGAATAGAGGGGAATAGTCACTTCCTTCGATTATAGTCACATTCTATCAAGTTAGCTATCTAGTCTTATACAATACCCATTGAGAACACTGGGAAATCACTGTAGTTTAACTGCACAAAGACCAGTCACAAGTGATTGTAGCCCACAGAATATCTAACAGCATTCATTGCCCTGAAACCCATGCAGCAAAATGAGGCTTGAGAGGTAGTCTCACCTCTGTATTGTGGTCTTATGTGAGCTTGAGTTATTTTAAATAAACATTGTGGGGGGTTTTGTACTTAGAGGCTGGACAAAACTGAACTCTCCTGACATCAAAGAATGAATAAATTCATATCTCAAGCATTCCGTGTTGAATGTTTGCCAGGGTTTTTATCTGAGTCCAACTATTTACAGTGGCTCTAATACTATGTAAAAGACTGAAGCAAGCCTTTCCTGGGGGACTATATTACTATTTGGCTTTATATTTCTTTTGATGCTTCCAATAAATCATGAACTTCTTCAGAGGTGTCAGAGGGCATCCTGTTTCCTCCACTGCAAATGACAAACTATGAATAATACACACTGCTGGCTTTTAAAAAAAGAAAACAAAAAACCCAAAATGCATATTTATCTCCAGTGACTCCAGTTGTTGCATTTGGACTGTCTGTTCTTGCAGGCCCTAGTCTACAGCCGGTATAACTAAACTGTGTTCTATACAATTACAGTGAATCTTCCAAATTTAGTTTGCTGGCTGGTCTCCCTTGGTAGAGGGAGAATAGGTGACATGTGCATATCCTCAGACCCTAATTCAAATCCAGCACAAAGGTATTCAAGTCACTGCCTTTGAAACGGCTGAAACTTTAAATGGTTGCATACCCAGCTTTCATTATAGCGTTACTGCAGCCTTTCAAATTTTTCACAAACATCTATTAGCGTGCAAGCGACTTCACACCCACCTTTCCCGTGATGGTGATGGGAACGAAGAAACTAACGACATTTTGCTCACCTGTCAAAAAAGTATTTCTTGCTCAAGGTGAGCATCTGAATGGAATTTTGCAAGGCAGATCAATGAAAAACATCCAGCAGCGTCCAGCAGAAAAGTGTTACCTGGCATCCAGTATACCAGCAATGTTTTGACATTCTCCCTGCCGCAAGGAGTGTATAATCTAAACAGACAAAAATTATACAAAAAAACATCAGAGGAAGATTCTGCCTTATATCAGTGCAAGGCTGGTTTTTGTAACATTATTATTTATGATTGGTAAATGGCAGCATTTCTTACTTAGGTCACTTAAAACTGGTAGGTTTCTTGGAAGAAGTGAGCTGAAGAAGGACTCTGAATAGACAGAATGATACCCCTTTGCTCACAAGGGGCTGGGGGGAGTACAATCATGGAAGAAAGCATGAAAATGAGAGGGGCGGACTGTGTGCTTTCTGTTAGTCCCGCCTAAACTGCACACTTCAGTCAGCAGTAGCAGTAGAGGGTGTTTTATGTGTGTACCATGTGTTAAATGGAACACAAATTGTGGTGATAAATATATATTTTGGTAAGAGTAACTGGAATAACAGAAGTTAAGTACATCAATAAAACAAATCATAGAGGGGCTCCTCTGCACAGAAATCTGCTCAGAACTGGATGGTGGGGTGGTTCTACATGTAGCCAATTAAGCATCAGACTGCTCCAATCTTGACATGAGTTACAGCAGCCTATGGGCTGGCTATAGTCCATAGGAGAATACACATCATCCACGGATTGGCAGTACAAAGCATTCGAAAATGCCCCCCTCCCATACACCCCAGCACTGCTTTTGTGGGGCAGCTGGCATAGGAGTGGGCTCTGGTGGCTTTATGCCATTGGAGAAGTCCCATTAGCAGACAAATTCTCATACTGGCAGCTGTGGCCAGATCCTGGTACTGTATGCCACTCAGGTAAAGGGGCGGGACCCAGGACAGAAAATCTGCCCCGAAAGCTTATGGGCCCAGTCCAGGAAACTCTTATTTATGCAAGTAGTCCACTGAGTTCTATCCATCAATCTATTTCATTGTAGCTATTTCTAAGGCCCCTATCACGTTTTCCTCTCTTTGTCACCCCCTGGCTTCAGTTTGTTAGCTCTTCCTGGAGGAAGATCGCTCTGACAGTGGGTGAGGTTATTTGGCAGGTGGGTGTGCACTTCAGTTTGAATATTGAGAGATTTGGGCTGTGGTGATCAACTATAGTGGAAGTTCCATAATCTGAGCCTGTAACTGAGATCACTTTTTCCCTGTGCTGCTTTGTCCTGGCCCTTTCCAGATGCGTTATCTCCGTCGGGCGCAGCTGTCTCAGTGGGCTGTGGCTGATGACGAGGCAGACTCTGAGGTAGCTAGGTCCTAACCCTTTAAGTGCCTTCTTGTATTAGAATCAAGAATTCAGTCCAGGAGTGAACGGGGAGCCAGTGGAATTTCTGGGAGTGCTGGTGAAATATGTTGACATCAGTCTGTGTTGCTCAAGCCATGCCCTAGGCTGCTGCATATAGCATTAGCTGCCTCTCCCAGGTGCAACTGTGCTCATGCCCAGGTGGAGTGAGTTGCAGTATTCTAACCCGGAAGTGACAGAAACATGAGATCACAGTGAGGAAGGATTTGCAGGATCAGGCCATGTGTCCGCAAATATTGAAGCTGCAATTTTGGATCAGAAGGTGGGGCACAAAAAGGCTGGAATCATGGTTCACTGTAAAGCTCCTTTTAAATGTATGAAAAAGAGAACTTCAGTGATTGTGATGAGTGTGTGGAAAAACAAAAATTTCAACCTGAAAGGCTGTGGGGCTTTGCAGTGGATTCACTACAGGAGCTGCTGGTGTACGTCTCCCTCCAATTCTCTTTACTGACACACAATGGAAAAAAGACAGACATTTCAAAACCTTAGAAGACACATTCTGATGGGAATTCAATAAATAAAACCTCATGAGACTCAAAGTCACAAATCTGTAGAGAATGTTTTGTATTTCTGGCTTCTACTCTTTTTTTAAAACCAGGGTTTAGTTTTAAATTAATCAAGTCCCCAAAATTTCAGATTCCCCAACAGTGCTTTTCTGGTCAAACTTCTGTCCCCCACACCCCAGAGACACCTATTCCACTTGATTCTGTTCTTGACCATGATGGAAGGGTGTCTTCTTGGCATTTTCTTGTATCCCAATGTACCTCCTAGTTTGCACAGCAATGAGGCTAACAGACTTTGGGTGAAAATTGCCATGGGACCTTGGAACACACTCTTATGTTCCCAAATTCAGATCCCTGGTCTTCTACCCTCCCACTGTCCTAAGGACCCTGCCTCAATGTCAGTGAAGCAGCGAAGTTTGAATCTGGACCTGAGCTTTTCTGAAAGCTGAGAATTTTCAGTTTGGCCTTTTATAAAGAATGGTCAGCCAAAAAAGTGTGGATGCAGAGGCAAATTCCCTTGGAGTTTTAGGCTGTTCAGATCTAGGGTGTTACAAAAGCCCAGCCTCTAGCGGATATGGATGGGTTCTTAGCACCATGGCCTTTTGGGGAACAGCAAAAAGAGACTGGAGGATAACTTATGTGAGCAGTCCCTTATATACATGTTTCATCTGTACGCCAGTAGCATGGAGTTTTTGGGGTGCCTGTGAGCATGGGGATCAAATTGTGCATCTCAGGGGACAGCCAGACACTAATGCATACCTAGCCCACAGAGTTCCCCACCTCTGGCTAGATTTGCAATTTGTATATCCTGCATGTTTCTACAGCATACAATCAAACCAAGTTCCCCATGGTTAACAAGTGACAACTCTTCCAGGTGAGCCTGAGCTAAGGGGGAGATTCCCCCTGGCAAAGACTTGGGTACTGTGCTGAGTTTATCTTAGCTGGAAGTCACTCTTTGTATATATTGTAGACTTCCTAGCCACTCCAGTGGGAAATATATAGGCACCTACCCAAAATGTAAACCAGAATGTTTCCTACATTTTAAATCTGAAGCAGTGCACTTACATACCTTTCCAACAATGCTTAGCATTAGCTGCAGCTCTCATTCCTTGGGCTTGGAAATGAGAGCCACTTCTGTGGAGCAGGGGTCCTGAAACAATTTGACAACTATTGAACCAAACTGTAAACCCTGAATATGATAGAAACCACTTCAAGCCAGGGGGTGCAGCAGCACCACCAGCACCTGTAGTTCCAGCCAGGAGTGGCGCCAGGGTTTTTGCCGCCCTAGGTGGCAGCGCTCCTCCTCAGAGCATTCGGCGGCGGGGGTCCTTTCGCTCTGCGTCTTCGGGGCGCTTCGGCGGCGGGTCCCGGAGCGAGTGAAGGACCCGCAGCCGAAGCGCCCCGAAGACGCGGAGCGGAAGGACAGCTGCCGCCGAATTGCCACTGAGAACGGCAAAATGCCACCCCCCAAATCCTGCCGCCCTTGGGCTTTCATCTAGTGGAAGCGCCGGCCCTGGTTCCAGCACCTATGCTATGGAAGCTACGTTCTTGGGACTCTGGAAAAAACAGCTGATTGCTACTTGCTAATTGAGCAGTTCCTGCCAACTAAATCTTGGAACTTGATTGACTTCAGTTTCAGAAGAGGCTGCTGTGTCACTCCTTAGCTGGAAGAAGAGCTCCACAACTAATTGCTGCAAAACTCAGGAAGAAATTTGTAGTTTTCCATGCTGAAAGAGAAGGGATCCAGTCTACAGAACTGTGCTGGGAAGGCACTGAGAGAAGAGGACACAGACTTGACCAGCTGAAAAGACAGCATCCACAAAGACCTAAAATTAAATACATCAGAGACAGAAAAATCCAAATGCATGATGATCTCAACAACTACCTTGTGAGACCCAGTTGCAACTTTGTAGTGCCCCAATGTAATTAAAGGGCAATTCCGTTTTGCTGAGTAAATGCAACTGAACTGCATTTTAACCATGATCCCAAATCGTACCTTAACCTTGGGCTTCAGAAGGTTTGGGAATATGGTGATAGCACTTGTTTTGGGAACATGCTCCCATCAATATTGCATGTTCAAGCCATTTTTCAAATGTGTTGGGGGAGTACAATTTTATAACCAGATCAGCCATCACGGAAGTT
Source organism: Emys orbicularis (assembly GCF_028017835.1). Lineage (NCBI taxonomy): Eukaryota > Metazoa > Chordata > Testudines > Emydidae > Emys > Emys orbicularis. The sequence goes on along the minus strand of NC_088688.1, from coordinate 38,874,189 downwards.
GTTACAGTGTAGATGGGATGAAAATAAGAACCACTGACCCCATGGCGTGTAAGCAATCCATTATCATTATTATGAAAATCCCTGTATGCAGTTAACTCCCCATCTCGCATATCTGAGTTCATGCTCTCTCTGATGCTCTTAATTCTCCCAAGACTTGAATGCACTCTCTCTCGCTCACTCTGCTTATTAATTTTACATGGCACTTTATGAGACAAGTTAATAATAAGATCCAAGTCATACATTGTCCCACTGTTGGGGAACCAAAACGCACTGATGAGAAACCTAGTGCTAATAGCAGAACAGTTCAGAAAAAGCAGAGTTTACCCATCTGTGTCAAAAAGCTAGCCAGCCTGCCTCCCCTCGTCTAGGAAATTCTGCTGTGTGGAAACAAGCAAACAATTCAGAGAATATTTGTAACAATTAGGAGGAAAATTAAATGATATAAAATTACTTTATTGCAATTTATACTTGAGGGTCATAAGCTAGAACACTCGTTATCTAACTATTGCAGACAGAGATTGATTAGTCTGAATATATTGCATGGCAGCAGCAGCTCTCCTCCCTCAGAAAATAGTCAGGCTAAGAGAGGTGATGTCTGGATGGAGAACATCTTACAGCTCTGAACATGAGAACCCTTTTCATTTACATAGCCTATGCGATGTCTCATTTCCTTGTTTGAACACCCCCACCCCCACCCAATCCCTAGTTGGGCTTTTGGACACCATCAGACTATTTTTATTTACTACTACTACTGCTATGTGAATTTAGGAATAGTGGAGGGTGTTGTTATAATCTTGGAGAGCCCAGCAAACAGTTCACAATGAATAACTCATTCTGCAAATGTAGCCCCTTCTCTATTTGTGAATAATTTTATCAAAACTCATTTTTATATGCTTGCTATTTGCCACTTAGAATTGGCTGTTTGTGGTTATCTAAGTCACATGACATGGGGTGGTTTCTGCTTCTGATTGGATGGCCTTATATTTAAAAGTAGGAGCACCACCAGAGGAAATCATTGGCTTTTGATTCCTTTGGGGGGGGGGGAATACAGGGAATAGGAGTATGTTAGCAGGAAAGTTTATAAACAGGTCTATGGAATTTTAGGACATATAATTTAATTCTTTCCGGTATTCTTTTGCAAAAGAAATAGTTTTATATTTGTCTATCTATCTATCCATCTGAGTGTGTGTGTCTGTATGTATGTGTGTGTATACACATATGTAAGAATAAAAGATATATATATATATATATCTTAGATTTACAAATAGCTGGGTGCCTTCCTGACAGCTTTATAAGTTATTTGGCAGACTTTACATTCAGTTCTCTCATGTCACATTCATGCCAGGTAATTCCAGATGAGTTTTTAGCTGCAAAGGTTGCAGCTAGATCCTTGACTGAATGGCTGAATTGATAGAGTTTCCAAGGTTGTGGGTTCCATTTTATATCCTACTTGCACTAACCACTCAGTCACAGCCATTCATCACACGTATGTGAAGAGAAAGGGGCATTCTTAGAACCTTGTAAATTTCCTTTTTACCTACTTTAGGGCCAGGTCTCTGGCCTGGAGTTTTGAGGAATACAGTTTCACACAATATTTCACATGTCTACCACATGGTATAATTTAATTTATTGATATTCTATCTTCTGATACTAGTCATCATAACTGCTGCTAGTCACCATGAGTTGGGTGGCTGAGTGGGTGTTCTTGGTCACAGTCACAAAGAGTGAAGTTACCTCTTTCTTGTGCCTGGTTTGGTTAAACGCCTCAGTGCAAAGCCTTTGGCAGGATGGTTTGCCAAAGTGCTCTCTTAATGATGTCCCACTCTCATGCCATAACAATATTTTATTCTTACATATGCCAGGTTACTTTCACATTCCAGTCCTTGTTTCTTTCTCTGCTATCCCCATTCACCACATCACGGCCGGCCACCAAAACAGTACATCCCAGCTGCACATATGCACTGCTGGAGCTGCCAAGGGTGCAGACAGATCTCTGTGTTTGTGCCAGAGGGATTTTGTAACAAAGATGTCTGCCTACTTTGTTAATAGTAACTTCCTCTACTGGTTATTACCAGCACATAGTAGTCATAGTAGAAGTGAAAGTAGAAAGGGGCACGCCACATGGATATAACCCCTTCCTGATGATCGGGCACATCCTGCATTTTAACCTGACCGTTAAGACATGTTTCAGTGAATACACCATGCAGAATTTCACCCAAGAGGGGACTGTCTCCATTCACACTGTGGTATAAAAACCACTCGATTTACAAAATATATGCAATCCGACACAAACATTTTTGTGCCTAGTTTCAATATGGTGTTTAAGCCTCCTCAGGCCTACTGTGTCATTTTTCACCCTACAATCAAAATAGTTGCTACCCACATAGTTCAGCCAGGGAGCATGGCCTTCCCCATTGATGTAAGCATACTTGTCGGCATGACAAAAGCCAGCCAGAGTAAATTTGGTGTCACAAAGCTTTATGCAAGAGAAAGGGCAGATAATGTTATTGACCCTGGTGCTCTTCATATCACAACTCAGGAAAATCTAGGGCAGGTTTCTGCTCCTATTGAAAGCAGTAGTAGGAATTCCATAATTTCACTGTCCCTGATGTGTGCTTTAAAGAGTAAATCATTCTAAGGGGGGATAGTCTATTTTTAAAAAATCCCTATTTTTATTTTTTAAATTGATCTGGTAGGTGATGTATATAATAGTTTTATTATTCTAAACCAGTCATAATGCTGATCAATGGTATAGTTCCCTATCTGCCTCCTTTCTTCTCTAAACCATATCCCCATTTTGGTTTCCCACCCCCTCCAACAGGACAGGTAGAAAGAGGAAGAACCAGCTGCCTCCAGCTCTGCCTTCCCTCCAGAGTATAAGAACATAAGAATGGCCATGCTGGGTCAGACCAATGGTCCATCTAGCCCAGTATCCGGTCTTCTGACAGTGGCCAGTGCCAGATGCTTCAGAGAGAATGAAAAGAACAGGGCAATCATTAAGTGATCCATATCCTGTTGTCTAATCCCAGCTCTTGACAGCCAGAGGTTTAGGGACAGCCAGAACATGGAGTTGCATCCCTGATCATCTTGGCTAATAACCACTGATGCACCTTAGAGAGACAAGGTGGGTGAAGTATAATCTTTTATTGCAGTAGTCTCCAAACTTTTTTGATCGCGCACCCCTATCAGTAAAAAATTTTTGAGCATGCACCCCCAATATATGTATATTTATTTATGTATAAAATTATATACATGTACTACTATACTAATATATTATGTATATTATAAAACATACAAAAAATAGAAATTAAAAAAGGATGAGATAAAGATGAAATATTTTTTTAAAAAAATTATTGTATTTTATTTATTAATGGTACAAAAAACCTTTTTGCTCTCACAAAAAAAATATTAATAATAATATTTTTAGTGAGAGCAATGTGATTGAATATGCTTCATTATTTCTGAAAATCTTAGTTTAACACTTTGTGATACAGCAGCAAAGAGTCCTGTGGCACCTTATAGACTAACAGACGTATAGGACCATGAGCTTTTGTGGGTGAATACCCACTTCTTCGGATGCAGCCGACGAAGTGGGTATTCACCCACGAAAGCTCATGCTCCTATAAGTCTGTTAGTCTATAAGGTGCCACAGTACTCTTTACTGCTTTTACAGATCCAGACTAACACGGCTACCCCTTTGATACTTTGTGATACAGTGATTCAAGGTCTGGATTAGGGTTAGGGTGCAGGAGGGGGCTCAGAGTGGGGTGCGGGGTCTGGGAGAGAGTTAAGGTGCGGGAGGGTGCTCAGAGTGGGGGTGCGGGGTCTGGGAGGGAGTTAGGGTGCGGGAGGGTGCTCAGGGTGGGGGTGTGGGGTCTGGGAGGGTGCTCAGAGTAGGGGTGTGGGGTCTGGGAGGGAGTTAGGGTGCAGGAGGGTGCTCAGGGTGGGGGTGCGGGGTCTGGGAGGGAGTTAGGGTGCAGGAGGGTGCTCAGGGTGGGGGTGCGGGGTCTGGGAGGGAGTTAGGGTGCAGGAGGGTGCTCAGGGTGGGGGTGCAGGAGAAGGCTCAGGGCTGGGGCAGGCTGGAGGTGCAGAGCACTTACCTGGGGCAGCTCCTGTTTGGTGCAGGGGGTGTGCAGGTGGCTCTGCGCAGCACAGCACTGCCCCCATGGCCGCGATTCTGGGAGCTGCCCCCCCACAGGGCCACCCGGAACGCAGGGACTTTAGGGGCTGCAGGGCCCTGGGCCAAGGGGGCCCCGGGACCCTGGCCTGCAGCTCTAAAGCTGCTTTCGGAATGCGGCCCTGAGTCCTGCGGCCTGTGGAGGAGCAGGGGCAGCCGTGCAGCCAGCGGCCGGAGAGAAGCGGCGCTTTCCCCTTCAAAGCGCCGCTTCTCTCCAGCCGGCTTTGAAGGGGAAAGTTCCTGCACAGCATTCATGATTTTATAGACATATTCCCCCTTAGTCATCTCTTTTCTAAGCTGAACAGTCCCAGTCTTTTTAATGTCTCCTCATCTGGAAGCTGTTCCATACCCCTAATCATTTTTGTCGTCCTTCTCTTCACCTTTTCCAATTCTAATGTATCTTTTTTGAGTTGGGGCAAGCAGAACTGCACACAGTCAATATGGGGATAGTTGAAATCCCCCATTATTATTAGGTTTTCTGTTTTTGTAGCCTCTCTAATCTCCCTGAACATTTCACAATCACCATCACTATACTAGTAAGGTGGTCAGTAATATATTCTTACCCCTGTACTCTTACTTTTCTGTCATGGAATTTCTATTTGATTAATTTAAGATTGTTACTGTATTTGATTCTATGCTTTTCCCCCCATATAGTGTCACTGTCTCTCTAGCTTGACCTACTCTGTCATTCCTATATGTTTTGTACCCTAGAATCACCGTATCCGACTGATTATCAGCATTCCACCAACCTTTTGGTGATGCCTATTATATCAATAGCCTCATTTAATACCAGGCACTCAAGTTCACCTATCTTAATATTTAGACTTCTAGCATTTGTATACAAGCACTTACAAAATTTATCAATATTTAGTTGTCTGCCTTCATGTGATGTAACTGAATGGGACACTTTCATTTCACTGTTTCTCTTCAGTTTCTGCCTGCACTTTATTAACGTCTATCCTATGAACTTTTAGTAGGATTTAGAGTATCCCCTTTAATATATCCTCTCTAAGGGATGTCTCTGTCTGAACCATGTGTTCCTCCACACCTGCTGACTTTCCCTCAGCCCTTAGTTTAAAAACTCCTCTACGACCTTTTTAATTTTACATGGCAGCAGTCTGGTTCCATTTTCATTTAGGTGGAGCCCATCCTTCCTGTATAGGCTCCTCCTTTCTCAAAAGCTTCCCCAGTTCCTAATAAACCTAAATCCCTCCTCCCCACAGCATCTTCTCATCCACGTATTGAGACCCTGCAAATTTACTTGTATAACTGGCCCTGACATGGAACTGAACATGTTTCAGAGAACTCTACCTGAAAGTCTTGGACTTGAATCTCTTACCTAAATTTGGCCTCCAGGACCTCTCTCCTACCTTTCCCTATGTCACTGGTATGTACATGTACCACAACCACTGGCTCCTTCTCAGCACTGCACACGAGTCTATCTAGATGTCGAAAGGTCTGAAACCTTCTCACCCAGCAGACAATTCATCATGTGGTTCTCCCAGTCATCACAAACCCAGCCATCTATATTTCTGATAATCAAATCCCCCATTACTATTACCTGTCTCTTCCTAATAACTGGTGTCCCCTCCCCTGGAGAGGTATCCTCAGTGTGAAAGGATACCACATAATCATCTGGAAGGAGAGTCCCAACTATGGGATCATTTCCCTCCACTCCAGTTGGATGTTCTCCTTCCCCAAAACTTTCATCCTCCTCAGCAGCACAGAGGCTGTTAGGCCGGGAATGGGACTGTTCTGCTGTGTCACAGAAATTCTCATCCATGTCCCCTCTGTCTCCCTTATCTCCTCCAGTTTAGCTTCTCTGGTCTCAAGAGCCTGTACTCTGTCTCTGAGGGCCATGAGCTCCTTGCACTGAATGCACATATACGCCACTTGCCCACAAGGCAGGTAATCATACACGCTGCATTCAGTGCAATAAACTGGATAGCCCCCCTAGACTCTGCTGCTGGACTTCTGCCTGCATTATTTTTACTCTTGAAGGGTTGTTTGTTTGCTTTTTTGAAGGGGTACTGGCCTAAGTTTAGCGTATGTTTGGTAGGTGTATCTGTTTCTCGCACTCCCTCTCTGAACTCCACTGTTTGCTTCTCCTGGTTGCTTAAGAACTAGCTTTGTAAACCCCCTGTTCATCCTGAATTAGCCCCGCCCCCTTGCCAAGGGCTTGTAAAGAGGTTAGGGATCAAAGGATGGCAGGCTAAAGCCTCATTTGTAAACTCTTAGCCTAGTCTAGCAGGTCACTTAGCTCAGCACATATTCCCCAGGACAGACCACACTACAATCTTCAAACAAGTGCATGGCAAACAAACTAACAGACAGACTCACCCCAAAGATCACAATCTCTCCTCCTCCACCTGGAGAACCCCTTTACAAAACTCCTGTTTGCTGGCTCCTGCTGCCTCACATAGCCAGAACACAGAATGGCCCTGTTGGTTCCATCTCCCCTCTTGGCACGCTATAATGGTGTGGGTTGCTGGGAGCACAAGACTGCATGCCTACACTTACATTTTAGATGGCTATGGCCCTGTTTGGAAACACACTCCTCTCACATCTATCCATTCACTTGCCCCCATTCTCTACTCTGCTCTGTACCATGCTAACCCTCTGACGACATACAACCACCATACATTGGTCAGCTCTGCATTCAGGAGTATCATCTCATCAAGTTAGAAGTTCTAAGCCAGTGACCTCATAGCAGCCTGTCCTTTGACATCAACTTCTCAGGCTAGAGGTCCTGAGTCAACAACCCTAGAGAGTCCCCTGCCTTAACATGAGACCGACCAGTCAGAGTAACTGAACCAGTAACCTCACACTGGCCTCTCCTTTGCCACTAGCCCAGCATGCTCAAGTGCTGAGCTAATGACCTCACAGAAGCCCATGACTTGACATCAGCCCAACAAGTTAAACTGGGAACCAGAGACCTGAGAGAAATCGGTGCCTTGAAATAAGCCCAGCAAGACAGATACCGAATCAGTGACATCACAGAGGTATAACCCTTGATATCAGCTCAGCAAGCAGTAGCTGCTGAACTAGTAACCTAAGGGGCCCATTCAAGGACAGCTAACTAGAGTGCTAGAGATTCCACTCAGTAACCTCAGAGTCCTCTGCAGTAGCAAAGGCAGCAGAGCCAAGCCCAAGCATTAAAAATCATGTCAGGCTGAAAAAAAGGCATGAGGTTTTAGAAGACAATACACTTCGTGTCTTAACTTACCTTGTGTTTTTTAACCTTTAGGGGTCACATTTTCGAGCTTCTCTCTGCAGCCACAAAGGCTAGACTTTTTTAAGTAGAAATGGGATTCTCACATTATTACATGACCCCAGGAGCTGGAGATTTGAGAAAGACACCCAATATCATGAGACTCAGGATAAAATTGTGAGTTGGCACCAGGGGCGGCTCTAGCTTTTTTGCCACCCCAAGTACGGCAGACAGGCTCCCTTCGGCGGCTTGCCTGCGGGAGGTCCGCCGGTCCCACAGATTCAGTGAACCCGCCGCCGAAGCCGCAGGACTGACGGACCTCCCGCAGGCAAGCCGCCAAAGGCAGCCTGCCTGCTGCCCTCGCAGGGATCAGCAGGGCGCCCCAGGCACACGTTTGGAGCACTGGTGCCTGGAGCCGCCGCTGGTTGGCACCACTGTCTCTGCCTTCACATCAAACCAGCCAGCTAGTGGAACCAAGCCAGAAATCTCACCCCTTAGCATCAGCTCAGCAAGCTCGAAGGGTTGAGCCAGTAAATTCACAGATACCTGGGCCTGTCACATCACCCCAGCAAGCTATAGGTGCTAATCCAGTGATTTCACAGAGGCCTGCACCTTGGTGCAGACCCATAAAACAGGTAGTGCCCAGCTAGTAACTTCTCCATGGATTGTGCCTCACCTCCAGTCCAGCAAAAGGAAGTCTCTGGCTTTTGTGAAGCTACATGATTTTTCATCAGCCCAGCAGCCTAACATGCTGATCAGGGATTAAAAGTAGATTCTGTTAGAGACAAAAATATGGAAGAGACATTTTTGACTACACATGTGTTTACACTTGTGCTGAGATACAAGGGTGATGACAACCATATAAGTATCAAGAGGGACAGAAATTCCCACACCCCTCAACTCCAACATATGGCTATACTTTCTAAGCACCTGCGAGCTTTTAGAAAAAACAATGGAGTACTTGGGAGGGAACAAGAACTACGGGCATGTCTACCTTATAAACATTACACAGGTTGACTTACAGCCACTGCAGTGATTACTGCAATGGCTCATGTCCACACTGCCCCTTCTGTCGATGCTGCGCATCCTCACCAGGAGCGCTTCCACCGACTTAAGGGGGACATGGGGGGGGGGTCTGAAAACCAGTGTGCTCAGCTCCCTGTGCAGCTCCCCACTGGGAGCCTGACTGCCCCCCCACCTCAGCTCCCTGCTCCCCACTGGGAATGGGGCAGCCGACCAGACACCGGGCACGGATCTCTTCACCGGGCTATCAGCTCCCTGCTCCCCGCCGGGAGCACTGCCGTGTGTGGTACCACAGGAGGGAAAACTGTTAGCTACTCGGAAGAGGCTGGCTTCATCAAAGCAGGAAATACTTTGGAGAAAGGTTTGTAACAAGATAATAGCATTCCTATTCATTACTCAATCTACTCTCTTCCTGGGTGTACTGCTTTTAAAAATGGGGAAATTTACCATGGTGTCTTGGCTAAACTCCAAATCAGGTAATCACATTTACCCTGCCTAACTCCGGTTGCTATTTTCAGCATGGTAGATTTCATTACTTGCCATAGGAGCTGTTGTGTAATGTTACAGACTGTCCTCTGTTAAACAGCTGCTATGTTCTGCCCCAGAGGTGGCTGCATTTCAGTGGTGACAATGAAGAGATCTCATGCCTACTTCACAGGGATGATGTAAGGCTTAATTAATGCTTGTAAAGTGCTTTGAGGAGCTCAGATGAAAGGCATTATAGTATGCAAAGTATTTTAATACTACATTGTGCTATTAACTAATGCCGTGTTGTTTTTCTCTCTGCATAGGAAAGTCAGAACCATTAAAAGTAGCAAGTAAATAACTAAGAGGAAAGTTAATAGCAAGATAGCTTTTCTCCGGATAAGTTTGTAACAAATGCAGTAGTCTGATAATGCCAGTCAGAATACAAAGGACTAAAATGGTTACTCCATAATGTAATTATCCTCACAAAAGAGAAACAGGGAAGACGCTAGAATGATAAATCATGTAAAGTCAGACATACTCTACTTGATCAGTGGGCGAAATTGACAAAGCTCCACTAGTATACATTCAGAGAAGTACTGAAGTTTCACTGCTGTAAATGGAAACACTATTAGGTAATCAAAACATTACACTGCTATGTACTGGCAGCATCTGCACTGTTAGATATAATCCAGGGCTACTTACATGCCATGGAAGATTCAAATGATTTAAAGAATAGAAATGACAAGCCTTGCTTAAGGCAGAAGCCAATATAGCCTCTTCCAGAGCAACACATCTATCTTTTAAAAACTCTGGGATTATTACAGCGCTGCCCATTAGCATCAACATATTGAAGGATGTATCAGTTTTTCCATTATATACCCGTTTTTCAGGGTTTTATAACTCCGCTGTAAACATGTGATACTTGGCGTACAAGGACACAGTTCATGTGCTTTTAACAAGAGTTTTTAAAAGTGTGTGTGTGTGTGTGCGCGCGTGCATGCACACACACACACACACACACACAGATGGAAATGTGCTATCTTATTCTTTAATACACCTCTGTAGCCCAAATTGCTCTAAATCAAAAGAATATTTTGCCTTTAGCCTGTGACGTAGCCACTTACCTTTGCAGGCTTGAGATCCCAGCGTGTTCCATTCTGTTCTTCAGACCTTGAAAAGCATTTTTTTCTATGCAGTGCTTGCACTTGCTTTCCATAGGAATGATAGCACTACTGCTGAATAAGAATTTTACCCATGTAAGGACAGTGGAATCAAGCCCTCATACCACAAGTATAAACAAGAAGTAATCTAAAACCCCCTTTCATGTGTATTTACAAAGGTTACCTTTAAAACAAATTAAAAAAAAAAATCTTTGAGCTGCAAAGAGCTTTGGTGCATTTTAATGCATTTGCAAAACGTCACCAAGAGAAATAGAGCTGCCAAGAAGCAATTTGTTTAAGTTTTATCTTTCACTTCTCTTTATTTTAAGCTACTAAAGAGAAAACAAAGGAACTTTAATGAAAACCCCTCTCCATGTAAGATAGCATTGCTGTTCTCTCCCTATCCTCCCCTGTGCATCCTTCATGTATGTTTCTGAACCTCTGAGGATCCGCGTCTTTCTCTTATTTTAACAAACCCACCACAGAGGCTGCACGTCTCATTCACCATACAGGCAAGGAGGACTAGATTTTAATTGACTAGAGGAAGAAGGGAGCCAATATTAAGGAACCAGGATCCCCACACTGTGCCAGACCACACTGTTTACATAGAATGCCCAACCCTCACTCACTTGAGACACCAAATTCTACTTTGTTAGATCCATGTAAAACACCAACTCAACAAAGCTCCTAAAACACGGGGGTAGCACCACAGACCTACAACAGAGTCTACTAGTGCAGAACATTGGGCATGTGCTTATGTACCTCTCTGATCCAAGACCTAAACCAGTGGTAAATCCATTGTCTACAATGGGCTTTATAAAGTTATTCCAGATTTACAGCTGGTTACAAACCTTAAGCATCCCAGATGTCAGCTGTGAATATTTGTACCAGGCTAGTTCATGGCACTAAAGTTACTAGAGAAACTAAAGAGTCAAGTAAGCTGTAATTTGGTATTTAACCTTTGGAAACTGTAGCTCACAGAAATTATACACAAGTATCATTGATTTGTTTTCCAGAATGCTGCAAGGGCTGTCCAGCTCCATTATGCCATTTATTAGCTACTGCAGCAAAGATATTATGCAAACACCACCCACTGATCTGAAAATCCAGCTCTATCAAGAAACTACAGGCTGAGTCAAGGAACACATTTCATACTGAATCCCAAATCCTTTTTTTCCCCCTGTTGAATGTGGTCAATGCTTCAGTGTCTACTTAGTGAAAATTTAAAGCAATACAAAAATGCTAATATTAAATGTCACCATAATTCCTAGCACTTTTATAACATTATCATCTGCAGCTAACGAACACTTCACGAAATAATGCAGCATTTAATATATGGGGAAACTGAGGCACAGAGGCTTTTCTAAGGTCACACAGTGAGGCAGTGCAGAGCTAGGGTAGAATACAGGTCTGCTGACTTTGCATTATGGCCTATTCACTGACCAATGCTGTCTCCTTAATCCTCAACATCCTTTTCAGGACTAGAACTCTGCAGCTCCTAATCCCCAGTCCTGTGCTTTGTGCTCTAAACTGTGCTGCCTCTCTCCCAGGGGTTAAAATGTAGGTGTTTTTCATTTTTTCACACCCTATTCCACCCAGGAATGGGGGCCCACTATTGCTGCTGATAAAGGATAGCCTGGATATATTGTAAGTATCCTGGAGTGAGCAACCAAAATAGTGCTGTGAAATTGCCAATGTGTCAAGCATGCCAGAGATACAAGTTGCTATTCTCCAATTCAGCAGGACAAACTATGTAAACAGGTGCATAAACCAGCAGTTTCACAGTGGGATAAGTAGAGGCAGTGCCATTTGAATGCATCCAATTAGATCATCTGCCCCACACCTCAGGTAAACAGGGCTGGAACACCCACAGAAAAAAAAAATAGTGGGTCCCAGCACCCACCAGCAGCCCTGCCGATCAGCGCCTCCTACTCCCTCCCAGCACCTCCTGCCTGCCTGGTGGTGGTCAGCTGTTCAGCTGTGTTCAGAAGGCACTGGGGGAGGAGCGGGGACCGGAAGAGGAGGGGGAAGGGGGCGAGGCAGGGGCGAGAAGAGGCGGAGCAGGGGACAAGCACCCCTCGGGAACTGGGGAAGTTGGCACCTCTGCATCTGGGTACAAAACAAAATGCAGATTAAAGATCAAGTCACCCATTGTCTGATGTTTGGACTTTTCCATAACTAGAGCTAATTTCTTTGCAGCATATACACTTATTGACAATGATTGTGCTTTTTACTTAATTTCTGATGAAAGCTCTGACATTGGAAAGTCCTTTTTTCTTTCATGTTGAGAATTGCTAGCAGTCATCTTTTACAGCCTGCATTTCCTGTTTAAGGATGTTGATACACACAAAATGAATGACATAAAACTTAGAACAGCACCATATCACTTCCTTGCGAAGCACCATCACTTCTTTCTCAACTGAGAACAATGTGTATGGACCTTAATTATCTATAAGAGATAGGAACTGACCAGTTTAAGGTTCAAGGCTTTGACAGAGGATAAAAACAACACACTGTAGTTACCATGTTAAATAATAAAACACAGCACTTTATTATAAATGAATCACTTGGCCTGTCAGTGGCTTAAAGGAAGGCAAATGGTCAGGTATTTCAGATTCTATGGTATGGTAAATTGGCAAATTGGCAAACGTTGGCTTTTATATATACCTCCTACCATGATCATCACTCCTTGGTCTCTCGTAGTTAGTCATTCTAACATTTCTCCTTTGGGTTTTTAGTTATAATGTAGCCCACCTCACGTTTACCTCCAAAACTGCCCACTGGACTGTCCAACTGCCCATCATATATTTACACATATAACACAGGAACTGCTCCTGAAATGAACACATGGTGGGGAAGCAGTGTTGCAAACTCTCACTTTTTATCATAAGTCTTTTGATATTTGGCTTTTTTTAAGCCCCAGCTCCTGGAATCATGGGATCATATGGGAAGCTCAGCTTTCATAAATTAAAGGCTCTAGCCTTCATGGATGTAAAGAAATGCTTGAAAGCATGAATCCTAAAGGCTCAAAAAGACTAGAAGGCAAATAAAAAGAACCCAAAGTTGATTACTTTTAAATATCTCCTGAGTTTTGAATGCTTGAGGATGACTAAACTGGGTAAGGTAGAGTCATAATACCATCTTCACAGTCACATCACCCTGTCTCCAAACTCAGAGGTACCCCTTGTTTGTTAGCGATACTATGGTGACCCGTGGCAGTGTCCTACATTGAAAACTAACCTTGCATCTGGGCTTAAGTACCACCCCCAATCTTGGAAAACTCTCTCAGCAAGGATATTAGATACATTAGAGAACTTCCTGGAGAGTGGATCAATATTTCTGTATTATTAAAATCAGGAGAAGATGGGAAAGGCTGAGCTGGAGTGGGGGTTTCAGCATGCTTCAGGTATGCAGAAATTAAGATATGCAGTGGTCCCCTGGCACATTCTTATTCGTTTGTATTGATGTAGCACCCATAAGGTCCATGAAAGGTCTACAACATATTGAATATTTGGCAGGGGGTTTTGGATTGTTCCCCCCAGCTGTCCCGGCACCCCCTAGACATTATTAGCTGGTTAAGTTCTTATAGTAGAGTAGGTGAAAGTGGGTCAGACCAGTTGGAGAGGTCTAAAGCACAAAAAGTCAAAAGAAGTCAGGTATAGAGGGTGGATGTCTGGTGCAGCCTTTACAACAGCATCTGCCTTTCACAGCTTCCTATTGTGTCTAAGCCTGGCAGGTTGAGGATGACTGAAGAGATTCTTCACATAAATGTGTTTCCTTCAATGACATGAACAGGACAGGCATTATGTCTTCGGCTTTTGACGTGATTATTGTATACTTTTAGTTACCATAGTAATATATTAACATGCTTAAAATGTCAATTAGATGCACAAAAGAAATGATCATGTTTTCCTTATGACCACATATTTCCACCATTAAAAATACAGCTCCTCTTATAGCTTTATACGAATAGAACAAAACATCTATTATGCTTCTTTCCCTCTGCAGCCTTGGCAGAGTGAAAAAGATTAAATGTTGCTCTTATTTTAACAGGTACCTTAAAATATAGGAATACTATGGAATGGAGATTAACCAGAAAGTTTTAATTAACTCCTGGTCTACTATTTGCTAATTCATGGTCTGGAATTTGAGGCCACCAGTCCAAAACCATTGTTCTTGTCCATCAAGGGCAGAGGTATCGACAAGAGTTTGGCAACACTTCCACCATTGCTGTTCTTATGTTCTTCTTCCCTCCAGAGCTTCCATAGCATGAGCCAGATTCATCCTCCATGTAAGCCCCACAGACACCATGGAGTTACAGAAAGGGGAAATTTGGCCCTATATCTATAAATAGACATTTGACATATCCCTAATCACACACACCTTATTTTCTTGCCTCGCCCTTCCGACCGGCTGTGGAAACAGGGACACTTACCTCCAGAATGTGAATTACCAGAAAAAAAGTAAATTTTCTGGGATTTGGGCAAGAATTCAGATGCAACAGAGATGAGGGTCAAATAAAGACCTAGGCAGATGGAGCCAATCCCAGACAGGTCTTGATCTCATCTCGTCTGATCTCCAAGAAAAGAATCACTGGAGGTTCCACTCTTTTCTGCTCTATCCAATGATCTGTGGACATTTCCTACCCACCTCCAAATAGAACAACTCAGCTAGGGTGGTGATGCATACAGTTTATTTATATACCCCTCAATTCACATTGTCATGCCACATGTGGGCAACATTAGGTGTGTACTCATGCACGTGCACACATGCTCCAGCTGAACATCTTTCTAAGCAGAAGCTTCTTAAAATTGCAGCGATCTAAGGTAAAGACGAAAGAGAGGAACAACACCGAAAACCACAGTTGACACAAAGTTGCATACAGGGCTCTGCTCAGTCAATTGCACCTGGACTGATGGGGCAGCAGAAATCCCAGAAATCATGACACTTGTAATTTACTAAAAGCAGCAAAGTGTCCTGTGGCACCTTATAGACTAACAGACGTTTTGGAGCATGCATCCGAAACGTCTGTTAGTCTATAAGGTGCCACAGGACTCTTTGCTGCTTTTACAGATCCAGACTAACACGGCTACCCCTTTGATACTTGTAATTTACTGAAAACTTTGACACGGACATTTCTGCATCTCCCTTTGGCTTAACTGATGTTGCTGAAGGATCCCATCACAGAACACCAGGAACATGGGATCTACTATCAGTAAATGGCTATAGTCTACCCTCTTAATATTGAGTACTCCAGATACTAGGTTTCAAGTCCATCACAAAAGGACCATTAGCATGTAAGCATTAAATGTTTGAATTAGTTATTCAGGAGAGGAAACTTAACTTGAAAAAATTCCTTCCATTGAGCCCCCATGGTATCACAGGTGATATGTAGCAAGATGACAACTATTATATTATTTCTGTAGTGCCTAGGAGTCCTAGTCATGGACCAGGACCCCATCATGCTAGGTGCTGTACAAACTTGCTAATTACTATCAGTTTTTAGGTGAATTTTTAGTGTTTTTAGCAGATACAGGTCAATAGGTATTTTGACCCTGTGACCTAGTTGGCTGCAAGGAGCAACAGCTGGTATAATCTTCTCTTAAGAGCAATTTTTCTTTCCCAGAGTACAAGTATCTGACACCACCTTTAGGAAATGATCAGAAATGTTCCAGCTGAAAGCCTTGTTTCTACTTCTAGTTAGGAGTCCCAGTAAAATATCTTATAAACTGCACTTACTGTAGTAGCACAGTGAAGTATCCTCTAACATCTACTGCGCTTTGCCATAGCACAAGGTCCAAGCATGAACCAGACCAGCTTGTGCTACCAAAAAAAAAGCATAAACACTGTTTACATGGACATTCTTAAATAGATTTGTTTCCACATGACAATGTGTTATTACTGAGAGTACTAGCCATGGCTGCAGGCTGAGAAAGCAGCAGAATTCAGCATCTGTTACCACAATGGTGGTTTCACAGCTTCCCACCCAATACTTGGTACACTTGAACTTTAAAATAGAGGTGTGTTTTGTAGCAGGCATAGTTACTTTTTGAGTTACATCCTGTTCTCTCCTAGTGCAGAGCAATTGACTCAGGTTGGAGGTGCTGGCCGTACAGCAGAGAGGGATTCATAAAGCAGTCTCTGTACCAATCTTGGAGGTATTTTCAAGTGATTATAAGGAATTTAACCAAATTTGTGTCTGGTACAATTCCAGGGGTTTTGATAGAATTTCAGGAGGGATGAATCTGACCCAGCCAATCTAAACTGGAATGACTAATGCCTTCAAACCCCTCTGGATATAAAGCACCAATTGTGACTCACTAAGGTGTAACTTATTCTATAATTTGACAAAACTCTTCAGAAACAAAGCAAAAAAAAAAGTTTTACAACTTCCTTTCATAGAGAAATTTAGAAAGCTTGCAGCATTAAACCCACTTTTTCTTTAGTGACAGGAGTAAGTTTCTATGAATACAATGAAATCAGATGAGTGATGGAACATTATGGGTTTTCCATGGAATAAAAGCTAGTTCTTAATGTATACAATAAAGTTCATACTTAAAGTACTTAAGACCAAGTTCTACTCTTGCCTTTATACTCACATGGTAAACTCTTTGGACCAGGGACCATCTTTTTGTTCTTTGTACAGCGCCTAGCACGATGGGGTTCTGGTTTATGACTGGGGCTCCTAGATGTTACAGAAATATAAATTAAATAAATAAATAGCCCTATAGTATCAAAGATGCAGGCCTCCTGAATATGTGCACTACTTCTTTCTAGTGCAGAGACAGTTAATCAACCATCTAAAGCTCTGATTCTACATATTAGCAGATTTACTGTCCTGAATTAATTTCACCTGGTACTGTAAGATACATCCACAGAGATTTACAGTTTCAGACTATGTTCTGACACCTGAACTACCAATAGAAAGAGTACATAGAATCATATAATATTAGGGTTGGAAGAGACCTCAGCAGGTCACCTAGTCCAATCCCCTGTTCAAAGCAGGACCAACACCAACTAAATCATCCCAGCCAGGGCTTTGTCAAGCAGGCCTTAAAAACCTCTAAGGAAGGCGATACCACCACCTCCCTAGGTAACCCATTCCAGTGCTTCACCACCCTCCTAGTGAAATTGTGTTTCCTAATATCCAATATAGACCTCCCCCACTGCAACTTGAGACCATTGCTTCTTATTCTGTCATCTGCCACCACTGAGAACAGCCTAGCTCCATCCTCTTTGGAACCCTCCTTCAGGTAGTTGAAAGGCTGCTATCAAATCCCCCCTCATGTCTTCTCTTTTGCAGACTAAATAACCCCAGTTCCCTCAGCCTCTCCTCGTAAGTCATGCATGCACATGCATCTTACTTTTCAATTTCTCGCTCACGTTCTTATGAATTCTCTTCTCTGTTAATTCCATATGCTCCAGATCTGGAGTAAAACTGTAGCACTAAAGGAAACAGATTCTGAGATAAAGAAATGAAGAGCAGACAGTTAAATTACAATGATCCCTTTGTCCATGAGACTAAATGTATATCTACCACTTCTGGAAGTTTATGTCACAGGCCCAACAGTTTCTCCTGAAAAAACAACCACCACCACCTGATGTGGAAATAAAATAAGGGTTGAAAACCTCTAAAAAGCAAAATGACGACAGACCCAATTCCATTGAGAAATAGTCTCTCCCTAGCTCTGATTTAGACCATGAACATATATAGGCAGAGGGGCAAAACAGAAAGTACAGCTACAAGTAAAAGCTTCAAGGGGTTCGTTCATAGGTTGCCAGACAAGCTTCACAGAAGTGGTCATCGAGACAAACACCAGCTCTTTGAAATTTCACCTGAAGTTACCAGAGGAAGGATAATCCAGTGGTTAGATCACTGGCCTATCACACGTGACCCAGGTTAATTCCTTGCTCTGCCACCAACTTCCTTTGTGACCTTAGGATAAGGTCTGTAGCACAAATCTGTAGCACAGAGGATTACTTTCCTATCTTACAAGGGTGATGTGAGGTTCTCATGGTGACCATGGGCAGCAAGGAGCTATGTGCTGCAGAAGAGAGAAATATATTTTTAGCCACATATTTGAGCACATGGACTCCCTTACTCAACTGGTATTCCAAAATTAGTGTCCCTTTTTTCATTGGTTCTTCGGGAAGCCTTCTATTGATAAGCAGTTCATTTCCTTCTTGGTTCATGCTAACATGGACCTCACCTTATAGAAGCTTGAAATGCCTGCTTTATTAGACAACCCTATGGACCAAATTCAGCACTGGAGTAAGATGATAAAACTCCCTATTGAAGTTAATGGTAGTTGCATGCATTTATGTCAAGGCTAATTTTAACCCAAAAGGTCCTCAGGTTTCTCTTTAAATGGGCTTCAATTTTGCTATCTACACTGTCCACAATAATGAATCCTCTGTAGAAAGGTTGCCCACCTGAAGAGGTAGGTAATCACTGAGCTACATCCTAAGCCAGATTGAGTTCTCTCTCTCTCATTATCCATTGGGGGGCAGGTAAGTGCAGCATTCGGTCTTCACCTCTTCTAGAATAAAGAAGTCTTTCGTTTTTAAATTAGGACATCAAAATAAGTCTCGTTTATATTTATTTTATTTAAAAAAATAATATTCTTCATCCTCACTAGAGGAGTTGGGAACTTTCAAGTCCTCTAATTGGAATCTGCTTATTGCCAAAAAGCCACTCTTATTTTCAAGAATCCCATATAATCTTCATGAGGCCTGTAGAACATCCTAGCATGGCAGAGGAAGTAGCCAGATGAAAAAAAGGAGGATTCAGAAGGGACCAAAGCCTATGGAAAGCTGATATTGTTGAATTATGACAGCTTGGCTGTTAATTGCCTTGGACATGCATTTTACATCAGATATGGCACAAAATCTCAGAACCCCCCTCTCCCTCCCCCCTCGTCAGCTAACTGGCACAAGCCTCACAGCACAGCAGATTTGGGGGCACAGTGGCAATGCTTTGACATTTTTATTCATTAGTTGCTAATTCTCCCTTCATCTTAAGATACTTAAAGATACCCAAACAAGGGAATGGAAGAATCACAGGAAGGGGTCAAGTGAGGGAGTTCAGAGTATACAATCTAAATTTATTGCATGGCAAAAGCAATGCCTGGTGGGTCTGAGGTTGAACAAAGGAACAGAACTCCGCAAACAAAGTGAAGAATGAGTAACTAGAAAATAAAGTAAGTGTGTCTAAGTCAACTAAATCCTAGAATGAGAGCACAAGAGTGGTCAGTTCCGTGCAAAGAGCAGTCACAATAACTGAGGTGTTCCCATTCATTTGTTTTAATATGCAAGATGTATTATATACATACAGATCCATTATTAATGGTGTCAAAATACTCAATGATATCAGAGTTTGGAAGAGGGCAGAGGAAATTCAGGATGTGCATCTGCACAGATGACTAATGTTGAAGGTGTTAAGATTTCAGCCCAGCAGTGTACAAAGTATCTGGTTTACATGGTATTGTTGATATTCTGGTACCACACATGTACAAAGAAAAAATGTTTAGGCCCAAGTTAAGTGCTTCTGACTATAAACAGCAGGCTCTATTACCCCAAGTATCAGACACATACAAGAGGACAGTCTTCACATATCTAATATTTGCTATTAACAGCTATTTTGCAAATGAATGTGTGTCACTGCACCTTCTATTATACAAGTGTTGTCTCAGGATTGGTATAGATGAGAACCTTACAGTGGAGCCAACCAGATTCTCGCTCTCGTTCTACAAATGAGGGAACATTTCAGTGTAGTCTGGTTTCTGTGCATCTCAAACTCATACCCATTTTTTATTTCGCAGCCGATAGAATATTAAGAATAGGGCACTCCCGTTACAATGGAACATTTCCCTCCCCCAGCTCCCAGAAAGATAACTAGCCACACAAATCAGGATTCATTAAGGTCATGAGAACTGCATTAGACCACTTCATAATGAGTGGTTCAGAAAACTGGAGGATCCTGGATGTTGACTGGTGAGCGAGAAGGCAGTGACTCTCAATACTGTGTGGAATGAGCTGTTCTACATATTGTGGAATACAGAAAATATACAAGTAAACTGAAAATAAATAGAAAAAAAGTACTGTGCTACCACATATATAAGGATTTTTCAAATTTCTCATATCAACCTAACCAATGCCGTTCCATGAAAACGATGCATCAGCAAGCTCTACTTTCCACACTGGGAGATATGCCTGAACTGGCTCTATTATACAACAGACTAAGTATCTTTATTAGCAAGCAGCATTAATTCTTTCCCATATGCCTTACCACTATTTCTTCTGTCTTTATGCAAGAATGGGTAGAACTGAAATTTTTGAAAAAATCACCAGTTACAAATCTCTTTTTTGGGAAACCAAGGTTTTGTTTCCCAGTATACAGATTGCTAAAGAAATGGCCATGGAATATCTTAATACAGTATTACACCGAGCATAAAAGCTGTGGCATGTAAGACGTATAAGCTACACTTACAGAATTGAGCTGCAGTAACAGACACCATAAAGGAGGCAGAATCAACTTTCAAAAAACTAATTTTAATCAAAACAAAAAATTGTTGATCATTAACAAGTTTATAAAACAGTGATTTAGTTACATAAATAAATTGATATCAGTGTATCAAATCTGAATTACTTTCAACTTCATGAGCATGTTTACATGGGTGATGAAGTACAACCTCTTTACCTATTATAATAAATAAAATGGAGAGCATGAAATAGTTTCTCTAAACAAAAATACCTACAGACATACCTCTAGCATGTTCTCTAATGAAGGGAACAAGAGACACTGGACAACTTTTGCACCAAAACATAAAAACTGCTTTAAAAAGCACAAGGATACAGAACCATCAGCTAAAGTAAAGACACTATACTGTAACCAAAAAAATTGGTATTTAATAATATAATGAACAGTTTGGTAGTTAGATCTCCAGTTTGGTTATTTTAAAGCATTAAGACAAGGCAAGATAGAAGGCTGCTTTTGTTTGAGTAATTCTAGAGAAAATAAAATATATTAAAAAATAAACTGAAAAGTAGAACAGTCATACCTACACAACTTTCTGTCCTGCACAAAGTCAAAATACCTATGCAGCATATATATATATATATAAAATATTATATATATATGTTATTTGTGCACAAAGGTTAGCTTATTATTAGCTCACTGCAAAGGCGTAATGTATCATGTCAATCATTTTGGAAAACATTTTGTGTTTTGTGTCAAAAAGGATATTTCTTTAAGTCTTTTAGGCTAGGAGGCACAAACCCCACTTCTGGCATATACTGTATTCTTAATGCTAAGGCTTGCTGCTCTGGCTGTGTATTTTGTTGTCCCTCTTTACTATAGTGCCTGTTACAAGCATGTGTGTATGTGTGTATACATATACATATATATGTATACACAGGTTGTATAAATATATATATATATAAAATTTCCCCCAATAGGTATCAGTCCAACCATGCAATCCAAAAGGTGGCTCTGCATAGATGCCCAGCATATAGTTCACCACCTGAGCCAACCCCGAAGCAAGGCGCACTTTAGTCCTTCTGATAGGTTTTCTTTTTTTTGTTTAAAACCAAGCTACTGCAGCTTCAAGTATTTTGCATTACATAGAATTTTTTTTATAAATTAGTTAATGTTATATTTTTTCAATATTCAGACATATACTATAATATATATACAGTACAATAAATGCTCTCATTCTTTTTTTTAATTTTTTTTGATAAATCCCTGAGAATGTATGTTGACAGTCGCTAAGTTTCCACATGCACAAGCATTGTGTGCCATGCTTCTGGATGAACAGCACTGCAAAGCCACGTGGTCAGCCTTTTAACTATTAGTATTTCGTTTGTTGGTTTGTTTAACTATGCTGAAATGTAAGGATGAGTTACAAAGGAGTAAAGCTGGATCCATTCGAGGTACTTATCACAGGATGGAGGTGTTTGGTTTGGTTTTTAAAGCCATTGCAATATATATTTTTGTTTTTGAGGCTGTGAACGTATACAGAAAGAACAGGAGAGCAATGTGGGCTTTTGCCACTTGACAACATATACTCAGTGTAAACCAAACCTTTTTTTAACCTCTCTCTCATACAAAATAGAAAAAAAAAAAAAAGAAAAGAAAAAGGAAAAAAAAATAAACACACAAACTTTCACAACATGACAATTTAGTTTGCAAACTCAATATAACTATACACATATAATACCGGTGTGGCTCTGTTTCTTTAAGTTAAAAAGGATACAAAGGCAGGCTCAAGTAAAAACAAACCACCCCTTCCCTCCCCTCCCCCCGCCCGAACACATTTTCGTCAACCAAACCGTTCACGAACCAACATCATCAGTTTCTTTTTGCCTTTGTAGATTTGTTTTAGGTTGTCGATAAACTGTGTAAACTGAATGTGTCCATCATGAGCCATTAAGAAAGTCTCTCGGGCCTTACTAAGGAACTCTATAAACTCACTATAGTGTCGAGGGCTGATGTGTGTGAGTCGTGAATGTGTTGTATTAATGTAGGCTCCAATCGTGGCATCCAGGAGTTGCCTTAAAGGGGCTTTGTCCAGTGACATGAGCTTACCAGAGTTCCTCCTTCCATGAAGTCCCACCATCCCAGGAGTGGTCAAAGTACACCTACGCAAAATGTCTGACAGTACTGTTGCACATTTGACACTTTTGACCACCAGAGGTATTATAGCTGCAAGCTCATTTTTCCCAAGGGAGTGGCTGAGCGCACATGCCCACAAAACGTCATTAATGGCAGGGTGTGTGTCCTGATTGTAACTCAGGTTGAGATGGTTCATGGCCAAAGTGGCCAGCTTGTAGGCCCGCATAGGGTAACCACGATGTTCCATATAGCGTGCTATAGTAAAAAGCTGCGTATAGCTCATGCCTTTTGTAGCAGCATCTAGAACAATTTGGTAAGCGGTCTCAAAAGCTATGTGATCCTTTTCACATAAGGTCAGTGCAGAGAGGGCACAGTTTTGAGGATCCTTCATGGCACACTGTAGAGCAAGCGTCCTAGCACTGCTGGCCAGTTTCTCCTGCTGATGGCAGTCCAGATGCAGACGGACAATGGTGCTGTTGGACATCACTGTTGTAGCAACAATACTAGTGGCCTCGGTTGGAGTGAAAAGTGTAAACCAGTTCTGCATGATGCTATCCAGTGCATAAACACCTGAGAGAGAGAGAGAGAGAGAGAGAGAGAGACAGGATCATCAACAATTGACAATCACTAGGATTCAACCAGAAGGAGGTTTTCACCGTGACTTTTTTTTTTTTTCCTCTTTTCTTCAAAATAAGCCTAGTAGGTTATCAGTACATCCAACCACCTGCTATTTATGCAACCAAACTCAATGGAGATAACATGATGGGAAATGCACATTAAAATAAGACTATTCTGCATTCTCTCTTGTAGAGTCACTGAAGCTGTTAGAGAACTTGAAAAAAAGTCACATGATAAAGTTTTAACTTCCTGGAAAGACATCTTGTTTTTCTTGTTATTTAAGATAATGCATTTTGGATAACAAGTCCTGGCTCCTACATGTAGGGCCAGTTACAGAACTCAAAAATCTCAATATCTGACCGAGTAGCTCAAATCAACCCTCAAAATCTAATATTTTTAGACCCATTTAACCTCCTTTTTCTCTATGTCAATAGTCCCCTCGTGGCAGGGCAAAACGCTTTAAGTTATCTCAAAACTGCTCATGTGTTTGTATTTGGCACTAAAACTATAGGGTGGGCCTCACAAGGGAGGCATGGGAATATGTCAAGGGAGGCGCGAGCTGGGTGGTTTTGTTTTTTGTGAAGAGCTCTGGCCCTCAGCCCCACGTGGCTGGGGCTCGTGCAGAAAGGCCGTGCACACCCAAGAGGAGGGAAAAAGGGGACAGATGGAGCTCCGCCACCCGGGCTTGGGCTCTCTTTGACTCCCAATCCCTCACCAGGAGGCAGCAGGGCTTTGGGTGTCAGCAGCAGCGCAGAAGTACGGGTGGCAATGGGGCGCTAAATCTGCTGTGAAAAGTGATATTGACAAATATCACTTTTCACATTCCCACCCTTATTTCTGTGTTGCTGCTGGTGGAGGCGCTGCCTTCGGAGCTGGGCACGTAGTCAGCAGCTGCTGCTCTCTGCTCTGCCTTCAGAGCTGGGTGGTGGTATATGTACTGGGGGATGGCGCGGGGGTGGGGAGGGAGGGGAGATAAATGACTACAGAAACAAAGAACGGGGGGAGGGGGGCAATCAGATATGTTTGAGATCCACTGTACTAGAGTATTCAATTATAAACATGCTTTCCAGAACTATTTTATACCAACTGATATGTTCCTTCAGAGGGAAATATTCTTAGCAATACGTGCTACTGGTTTTTCTACTTGTGTGCAGTGTTCCTTAGTACCATTTTACTGCTCTTGTGGGAGAGAACAATGACTGGTGGGCTCCATAAATGGAAGACTATAGGCAAGTAGAGTGCCTTATTATGGCTAGACCCTATTTACGCATGCCTGTGAGCTCACCTAAACCACAACCAGAGGTCCTCATTGCCTCTGTTGCACTTGGCATTTCTTGTGCACCCTTTATTCATGTGCAAGAGATACAATGTAACCAGAGAATGCTAGATCTTCATTTAAATAGACAGAGTCCCTGCTTTACAAACTCAATTTAAGTCTTAAAGGTGGTTTGCATGATGTTATAGGTTCTTTATTGACCATTTCTACCAGCATGTGTGAGCTAATGTAATATGGCATGAATAAAGGCTTTTTATCTGTACACAGGCAACTGAACAAAATAAAAGATATGCTCTAGTATCTAGAGATACTTAGTCAAGCTATAAAAGCAATAAAACACTGCACCATTGCATAGAAAGGCAAACTATATTTTCCAGGCTACCAACAGTATTAATTTCTCAGATAAGTATAAGGCAAAGGACAAAGTAATCCTGAACAGGAAAAGTGGGTGCATGAAGTTCTGAAACACAAAGTGGTCTCAGCTATCTACTAGACAGAATCTGACTCAAATCCATGAAAAGTAGGAGCATGTACAAAGATCATAAGTGTGCTTTAATGGAGAAATACTAACGACAATTAAAATTGCTGTATCGGTCGTAGTTATAGTGCCTTCATTACTGCAAAATCTGAGCACTTCAGTTTTTTTTTTTATCCTCAACACTCCTGTAAGGTTGGGAAGTATTATCATGCTCATTCTACAAGTGGGGAACTGAGGCACACAGAGTCTATGTGACTCACCAAACCACACGCAAGAAGTCTGTGGCAAAGCAGAGACTAGAACCTGGGTCGCCTAAGTTCCAAACTAGCACCCTAACTACCAGAGCACCTCTCCCTTAGACTCCAATTACAAGGTTAGAGTCTGTCATCCATACTCATGTTGAGTGGTACCTTACTCTATGCTGAAATCAATGAAGCTACTTGCGGAGTACACTACTTCTTAACATGTGTACAGTGACCACAAGTCCACAAACAGTGATACACGTGGGAATAGACTAATTGCTTCATTCTACATCCTGAAAGACAAAGTATACCAAACTATTCAGTCCTGATTTTACTTGGGCTGTGTCTGTTATCTTATGTGCTCAAGAAAATTGCTTGTTATTGCTCTAATTAAAGACTTCTAATCAGAAAGTAATTTCCGCGCACCAATAGAAAGTGATTGACATTTTTAGTGCCTATACAGCCAAACAAAATGAAACCATCAAACCATTTAAGACAGGCTAGTGAAGGCATGACTTCCTTGGACAATATCTGCAGAACATACCTACTTCTGTTGCACAGGTTACCAACCACCT
Organism: Emys orbicularis; assembly: GCF_028017835.1. NCBI lineage: Eukaryota > Metazoa > Chordata > Testudines > Emydidae > Emys > Emys orbicularis. Next base: position 38,848,348 of record NC_088688.1, on the reverse strand, counting down.
CACCATCTCCCGCCGCCGCCAATTCAATGTTGACAATGTCATCCGCATCACCTATTTAAAAACAAAACAAGCATTTGATAGACACTTAAGACAAATGAATTCTGCTACAAAGCTGAGACAGCACACAAACAATTAAGAATCTGTGTTATTTAGATATAGCACTGATTGAAAAATTGCAAAAAAAATCCTACCCAAAATGGTCATTTTTTTGTTCAAATTTCAAAGACTTGAAAAATGCTGACCAGTTCTATTGGAAGGACAGATTATTTTCAGAACTACATTCTACATCACACAATAAAACTGCAGCTCTTTTAAGGTCAGATAAAAGATTTTATTTTCCCTCAAAAATAATCAAATGCTTCATTATAAATATAAGACTTTTCAAGTAGAAAAAGTGGTGTTTAAAATGGATGATGATATATATGCCTATTTTGAGTAGGCTAGCCATGAACTTTTTTCCTTAGACCCTTAGTATTGCCTTTCACTTGACTGCTGTGATACATACTAGTATTATTGCTTATTGCGATCTGCTCTGCTGCTTAATTCTGCCAAGTCTCCAGTGGTTGTTTCTGTTTTCAGAATCAATAATGATTTGACTCATCTATCAGAATGAAACCTCAATTTAAAGAAGCTCAACACGAACATGATCAAAATTCTAGTAAAGGTGCCTTATCTGGTTTTTAAAAGCAGTACCTTCATATTTCAAATCCACTTGCAAATAGGCTGTTTCTTTCTCTCTCGTTTTTATATTTAAATGTGATTGTTCCACTAAGAATTGTAACTAATTTTGTGAAGGATTGTTCTAGTACAAGCAAGTAACATGTTTATAATTTTCAGTACCTGAAATTGTACAGAAAGGTTGCTGCAGCTAACTGTGCAGATCCCGTAAAAATCTAGATGACCACAACAAGGAGTCCTCCATATTACATAATGAGAATATCACTGAGAAAACAACATTCAGCATTCCCTTCCCCCATGAGAAATATATAAATCTGATCAAGACAAGTTGGGTGAGGGAATACCTTTATTGGACCAGTTTCTGTTGGTGGAAGGGACAAGCTTTTGAGTAAGTCCAATAAAGGTATTACCTCACCCACCATGTCTCATTCAGATTTGGAGCAAAACTTCTGACATGTGAAGTTGCAAGTAGGTCTAATTTCCAGATACCCCAACTTGGAGACGTCTTTGCTATGGAGTTCTTGAGTGAAAGCTTGTGCTGGTCATGTAAGTCTCCACTCAGCTGACCTGCAATTATATTATTAATTATTTGTATTACTGTAGCACCTAACAGCCCTAGGCATGGTCCAAGACCCCAGTGTGCTAGACACAGTACAAACACAGTAGACAAAGACTGTTCCTGCCCCATTGAGCTTATAATTGTCCTTGCCTTCAAGGTGAAGAGTTTCAGTGCACTATGCAGCAGTCCTACAGACCTACATACAGCATCCTTGCACAGCTGGCTGGAATGTGTCCCATTGTTGTTCATGTAAAACATCACTATAGTATATCTGATAATATTTAACCACTCTGCCAGCTAGATGTAAGAAAAAAGGACTTGAGAGCCCAACATATCCCTCAACTCTGGAATTTCTGGGTGAAAAAGCCTTCATGTCAGCATTTTAGTGACTGAATTGTCAAATTCTTGCAATGAGCTCCCCAGCTCAGATTGGAAGTGTTGACTATGGCTGAGGAAGCCGGGGGGTTGAATACAGCTCTTATGACTACACCATATGAGGTAGGAACACATCCCTGGGTAGTGTCAATTTCACAAAGCATTCCATCAGTATTTGTCATATAGCATTCAACTAACTAGTACTGTTGAGGTCTCTTTTTTAGATGTGCATATAGAGTTACATACATTGCTAAGCCATAACACACATCAGTTCCAGGGAGATCATTACTGTGTTCCAGGTAGTATTTCTATTGCCATAAGGATTTTTAAGTAGCTTTCTTTTAGATGGAAAGCTCTGAGTATCTAGAAATGCTCCAAGGTCACCTTCCCCTCTTGCTCAGTCATAACTCTGTGATTTCTACCAGTTTTTCCTGAACCCAGTGTTTTGAATAAGGTACATGTTTATGATAGAGCTTTTGCTCATTCCTGCTATGAGGATGCCCTGGTAAGCCAATCATCCAAATAAGGATACATATGGATACCTTGACATCTCAAGCATGCTGTCACTGCTGAAAGGCACTTTGTGAATACTCAAGATGATGCAGACAGACCAAATGGAAGAACCTTGCATTGATAATGATCTCTTCCCACAACAACCCCCAGGTATTTTCAGTGCAAATATCTGCTTAAGATGTGAAAATAAGCATCTTGTAAATCAAGAGCCACAAACCAATCTTGGAAAGAGAAGGAGGGGATGACAGAGGCTAGGATACGGATATGGAATTTGAACTTTCTGATGAAAGAAAGAGTTGAGCTTCTGAAGGTCTAGAATGGGTTGAAGATCACCATTGTTGTTTAGGATGAGAAGTACCTGGAATAAAATGCCATCCATGGAAACTCTTTAGGAACTCTCTCTATTGCACCCACCAACTCTAGCAGTGAATGAACTTCTGATCTTAGCAAGTTCTTCTGATAAGAATCCCTGAAGAGGGATGGGGAAGAAGAGCGAAGTCTACCTTGACTCTTGTTCCAAGAATAGTTCAGACAAATGTAATCATGAGTGGTGCCTCAATGTAATCGTGGATACTACAGCTTTAGATACAAGGTATGCTTAGCAATTGACCAACTTTTGGTAATAAGGGATTTGGGACACTTCCTTTGATCTGGTACAGACTGCAAAGTGCACTATTTTCCCCCCTGGGTAACACTGGTATCTAGACATCACCACCTGGCAGTTCACCATTCTAATTCTCAATGTGGCAGAGGAGAAATTCTTTCTACCTAGGGTTTACCTTCTTACCCTTTCAATCCAAAGGGGGTAGAGCGGACTTGATCTTTTAGCTCTTTGGTAGTGGGAGCTGCCATCCAATTAATAATAGCTGTATGGGTCTGGAAGAACTCAAAGCCCTTAGGAATCAGCAGAGGTAACTTGTCTGCTTTCTTAGAAATTGCTGGTCCAGATGTAAGGTTTTAACTAGATATTTTTTGCCAGCCTATAATAAACCATCTAGAATTGGCAGGGTAATCTTGCTCCTAGAGGGTAAACAACTGTGTCATCAACTGTGCGTGTAGTTTTGTCTAAAGTTACCAAAGGGACGTTTAAGGTAGTCACCATTCCCTCTATGAGTTAATGGAAGTGGAACAAATCCTCTAGTGAGGAACAGGATTGGACATCCATAGCTACTTTCAGAGGTTCAACAGGCCTCTAGTTCTTCAGGCAGTGTGTCCAGGACAAGTAAAGGAGACTGTTCCCTTGATACTAGCAAGAGCTACATATCCAGGCAGGATGGTTCCAGTGCAGGGCATTTCACTCTAACTCTTTTGGAAGATGGCTCCCTTTTTGCCAGCTTCCTTCAGCCCTTTTAAATTCACGGCAATGCCTACTAGAAGGAGAATATGGCCACACTGCCCATAGTGGTACCTTCCCAGTTCTGCCAATACCAAGTTTAGAATTTCCTATTATAATCCCTGGGTGCAGGAGAGTGAACACTCACAATCTGAAAGGTTGGAACAGAGTCTCAATAACGCTCTCTAGATTTCTTGATCCATTCCTTGTGAGGGGAAGGGCAAATAAAGCTCTCTGGCTGGACGTGGCCAGATTCTGAATCCCAGGAAGTTTCCAAGGGTGACAATGGTTTGGTTAAGTGAAAAGCTGAAATGGGGTGAGATGTTTCCCTGGGGCACCAGTAGAAGTCCAGGGGGAGGATCCTGCATCTCTCGGGAGGTTTGCATAGCTAAGGAAACTGGTTCAGCCTTGCAAGATTTCTCTTTTTCTTTCCTGGAGAAGGATGAACCTGCCTCACTGCATATGCTTTTTATTTTTATCTTCAAGTACAGAGGATAATGTATACAGTGCTGCACGAAGGCCCTCTTCTGATCACAGGAAATATCAGGTGCCTTATAAGGCTTCAAGCACAGAAACAATGACAATGGATCTGGGGCAGGATGATCCTATATAGACTTAGCTTTCAATACCACCCTTTGCTGTGACTCTGACTTCGAGGCCACAGCACTATGGACATGCTCTTGCACCTCAGTGTGACGAATTGGAAGTCCCGGATTCTCAGAGACAGGCCCTTGAGGACTGGCTCTTGCAGCAGAGGCGGACACCTGTAAGGCCAACTGTTTATTGCTTTGCTGGATGTGATCTTTGCAATATTTCCATAGACTGGCCCCTTTGGTTTGGCACCAGTCAGGGAGGCAGACGCCAGGGCTGGGACTTTGTCGGGCTCTTTAAACCACGTTGGGGACTAGAGCAGAAGCTAGTTTTCCAGCCCTTGCATCATTGTGCTTTGCAGTTTGAGGGTTTAGTCACTAATGCTTACTGCAACAGCATAGCTTCCAGGAAATTCTGATGCTCCTTTCAGGCCCTGAGGATGGAGATGTTGCATATACAGCGACGACGATGAACAACTTCCCCACTCCTCTAGAGGGCCAGACAAAGCACATCTGTGTTCAAAAGCAGAAAGCTGATAGGTAAGAGGTACATCACTTGAACCTAGGTTTCTTTTTTATTTTCTTTGAGTCCTGACATATTGGAACCAAAGACCTGTGCCAGGCCACAAAGTCCTTAATAAAAATATCCAAAAGAAGAAAAAAAGAAATGAAATAAAAAGAAAGAACTAAATGCTAACTAAACAAAGGTTGTGATGGCACTGAGAATGGTCTGTTCCAATGAATTCGGATCCAAGGATCCCAGTCTCTCCACTACTGTGGTTCAAAGGAACTAAGGTTCTTGGAGCATTCCCCCTCTCCTCCTTTTATAGCTCTGCATTCCAACAATTGCTCCAATGGACACTGCTACTAGAAGGTTCCATCGGCCCAAACTGCACCCTCTGTGCGTCCCCAAGACCAGGAATGCAAAGAGGTCACCTGAAGAAAATATTTGTTTCCCCAACAGTAATGAAATGTATGCACATAGCTTCCAAACAGAACTTCTTAAAGAAGCAGTCCCTTGCAAACTGAAGATTCAATTGCCTTGAAGAATTTTTTTTTTTTTTGACTGCAGCTAACACAAAGAAGACCCATTCACTCAGACTACAAGAGTGTACAACTGCCTCTCTGTGCTTTATGCCACTTTTTCATCTTCTTAATGTTGGTCTGGTCTAGGTGCCACAGCAGCCCCAACATATATGTTCGAGCAGCCACAAGGGCTGGCTGCTCTAATTTAGACAGACATGCAAGTCTGCCTACTGGTTTCTCTGCAGCCCAGAATAACCAGAGAACTTAGCTCTCTGGCCATTCCTCCTCTCATCCTGAATACACTCCTATACAGTGGCTGCTTACACTAGTCTCGTGTTACCCCCGAATTGGGGGAGACCCCCAGGCAGGTGTTCTAGTCTTGTACCACCACCTGTATGGTGTAAAAGAGCCAAAGCTGGTGCCATATGCTGGCCCTATATTTATCAAAGTACTATTCAAATCAGTGAAGAGAAAGGGCCATGTTTGGACTTTGCATAAGTGGGTACAATTCTCAATGGCTTCAATGGGAGCTGCACCCACCATTGCAGGGCTGAATTTGGTCCAAGAACTCATAGTCTCTTACTGCAGCAATAGCTAATTTGGGGAATACCTGAAGGCCTAACTCCAAAGAAACTTTCAAAAGAGTGATGTCTGGCAAACTGTCCATGAGTGTTGCTATTTTAAATGCATCCTGGGCAAGCTTGAAGATGTGTGATGAGGAGTGAATATTTTTCTGGATGGATTCTAACACTGTTTCCAGCCTCCGAACATCACCTGCAATGTAAAAACAAAACCACAAAACAAAGAAACAATTAGGTTACCTAAAAACATTCACTAATGATGCAGATGTTACAATTACATGTGCCAGAACTACAGCAATATAAGCAAGTTTCAGCTATACAAGTTCTCTTAGAAAGAACTAACTAAATGCACGTGAACAGAAAACATGAAATCAAATATCCCTCCAGTGCCTGCTGATGTTAGTTGGGTAAATTCTACAAAGTTGTCTTAATTTAAGAATTCTAGAACTGATTTGTCCACTGCTGGGTCTTGCCATCCACATTATGCCATTGCAAAACAAATAAACTTGTCTCAGACCTGAACCTGGTCTGTCTGGCCACTATCCAGCTGGTCTAGCAGCAGTGCTAGAAAACCAAGTGACAGACTTAAATTTGTTCAGTTAGTTGTTTCTTCCTCAAGTGCTTTTCAGATCAAAATTCAGACTCCTAAGCAGCAGTTTTAAATTAACTTCACTCTGTGTATGAAATACAATATTGGAAATATAGCATGTCTACTAAAAATATATATCAGCTTTATCGATAACGCTACCTTTGGCTGCTGTTAGCATAGTTGATGCCAACTCACACTGCTGGGACTCAATGTGACTTAGCGTGAACCAACGGGGATAGCGGTTTGGAACAACTGATGCAATGTGGTGTGGGCGGGACATATCTCCTGATGGAGCTGTAGATTCCAATACTAGCAACCTGAAAATAGGAAAGAACATACACTCTTTTCACTCAATCATCATTATAACTAGGGTTACCTATGAGCAATCACAAAGCCACAAGAGCACTTTGGCTGCTTGTACAAAGTGTGCCCATTCAGGTGTAAAAGCTGTAGCAAACCATGTCCTTTCAACTAGACGCTAAAAGTCAGATTGCCAAAACCCTAATTAACCATTAGTCACCCATATTTGACACATGATCTTTCTTAAGTATCAATAGGAAAATTAGAATTTAGTATTCGAAGCAGAATTAAGCTGTTCATTACTGAGGACCGTTGTTATTCTCTCAGTGATCTAAAGGGCTGAAATCTTTCACTTCTACTTCAGTCTTTGGACCGCAGCTCTCAGAAATGAAAGTGGAGAAATTCACAGACACAAAGAGATGCATATTTTCCAATATACTGTACATGACTTGTACGTGAGCTTCCTACCAGAAAACAAAGTATGCAATGAATGACAAAATCCAAAAGAAAATTGGACATTTTACTCAACTACAATGCAACAATTTTTTTTCATTTCGCTTCTTGGCACATGAGGGCTAGAAACTCTTAACATTTTATACAATAGCATGTCTAGAGGAAAGACCCTAGTTTGCAGTGATTGGTAGTCATTTCTCTCTTTTGAAATTACTTCTCTGGCACCAATGCCTGATTCTGAGGCTAGAATTTCCTTGGGTTTACCTTAATCTAGAACCATCTCAGTAATAAAAGAGAATTTACATGCAGAAAAGTGACCACCATGTTCTATATAGGGATACTGGCTGGAAGGGTTAGGAGAGTAGCTATAGCAAAAATGATCACCAGCCATGCCTCCCTCACTAAAATCCAGTATGCCAGATAATCACCATTAGAAAAAATGAAGTTTTAGTCATCCTGAAGGAAAATACTTATCCTCTTTTCTGCGTTCCAGGTCATGATAATTCAGGGTAAGACGTGAAAGGCTAATGAAATATTGAACGATAACCACAGAAAGAATGTAAAGAAGCAAAACCTCTCATAAAAAAGATCAGTCTCTTGACAAGGGTTAAGGGACATCCTGCTTTAATGAGGCAGTCATTATGCCTTGTTGACCCATTATAGTAACAATGGATTTTGTCCCAGTTTCAATGCCATTGTCTTGATGACTGGCCAACTCTTTCCTTATGTTCTCCCTCTTCTAGCTCCCCATCTATTCCCTTTCCTCCCACAACACATCCTCTCTTCTCTCTACTTGAGCAACAATGGAGGCCCAGATGTGGCTGTGTTGAGCCTGGATGCATGGTCTCCTTTTGGCCAGCTTCTGGACCTTCTCCAAACTATTGCTCCAAACACTACAAAAACGTATGAGACACCTCATTGATTTGGAAAGCCCTGTCCCTATTCGGGGAGTGCTCTTTGCAGACACAGCTGGACTCCAGTCACATTCAGGGAGGCAGGACAAGTGACATGCCTCCCTCCAACCAGCAAAACAAGTGACAATCTCCCTCCCACTAGACATCAGAAATGCTTGGATCCCCAACCCCCAGCCCGACATGGACCTCAGTCCAATCTCCCCTTCAGCTGGCATAGACTCCCTCCAATAATCCTAAAAATGTACTGGTTCATGACTCCAAAAAATCTGGTCATTCTACTTGGGCACAAGGTTGTTACTATTTTTTGTACTGGGTTGAATTTATTTATTTTTGAAGGGAATGAAATGGGAAGAGGAAGGTAATTGGCATCTCTCCAGTCAGGAAAGGCTCTTCGAAGTCCACTGCATTGAGACATTAGGTGATGAATAAATTGGTTCAGTAAGAAATGTATTACAATACCATTCACAAGCTTTTGGGCTTTAAAAAAAAAAAAAGTATCTCTTCTTTAGGTAGGAGGGTATTTTGCTTACTCACTAAGGACTATAGAATCTATTTGTAAAACCATTGAGGTTTTACAGAAGCATGTCATTCCGTTCTCTGCAGGTTCCTAAAACATACAAGAGCAACTTCAAGAGTCTTAGAGAATGGAAAATGTCATCCTGAACCTATTCAAGGGTATTTACACTGTGTGTGTTTTATATATATATATTTATATATATATATATATACATACATACACACACACACACACACACACACACTCACTCCTCAGTGAGTAAATTTTGTCAGTAAGGGGGAGGAAAGAGGAGGAAAAATGATTTGGGTACACAACAGTTCCAACTGTTACATGCAGAAAATGTAGAACTGAATAATAGGTTATGAATGTCAGCAACCAGACAAAAAGCATGAAACACACAGCTTTTGTGAAATCTTGTAGTGATCACTTTATACTTCACTACTACCACCTAGCTTCCAGACCCCTCTGCAAGCCCAATGTAAAAAGGTGAACTGTGTGCTCTCATGTTATTTTTGATGGATTATAAAACATCAGAGTAACAGTCAAAACTGCAGCAGATCTGAAGGCCTCAATTAGATCCAGTCAAGCAAATTTATTATTCCTTACTTTTTCAAATCTCATTTTTAAAAAGCAACAAATTATTTAACAAGATTTCAGCTGAAGCTGCCTTCTGATTAAACATGACCTAAAACGGACTCCTCCTAAAATCCAGACAAAAAAATCCATTCCTAATTTGGGCCCAAATTCTGCCCTCACTATGCACAGAAAACTCAATGAAGTCCAAACAAAGTTCATAATGCCCTTTGATAAAGAAAGTGTGCTAAAAGAAGGTTAACTCACCTGCAGTTTGAGTTCTCCAAGTAGATTGCCTCTGCAGATCCACATTCTCACGATATGTAGCTTGGTGCTGCAAACTGAGAAACCATCTAGAGAGCAGTGGCTGTTGAGGGTAGCACATACAGTCCCCGTGCAGACCCAAGTATATAGAAGGGACATCGGCTCCAACTCCCCTCCATTCCTTTCTGCCCATTCAGTATATTAAAGGAGAACTCCAGAAAACGGAGAAGGAGAGTGGATGATTGTGAATATGCAGAGGCAGGATACCGAGAACTCCAGTTACAGGCAAGTAACACTTTCTATCTAGAATTGACTGTGAAGACTTTTGTGTATTGGGGACTGACTAGTAGTCACACCATCTAGAGACAGGGCTAAGTACTTAAGACTCCATTGAAAATACCAGCTTTCGTGAATAATGAAGCACAGCTCTCCTGAATAACGCTGCTCTCCTAAACTGAGAACAGCGTTGCATGAAGGTGTGACTTGAATTCTATGTAGCAGCTTTAAAGATTTCAAGGTTAAGAAATATTTTCATCCCTGTCATTAATGTCATCTGAAATCTAATGGAATAGGCCATAGGCTGTTAGCCAACTAGTCCTTCTGCTTTACGGAAGGAGTCATAGCCATGGCATCATCATATAAAACTTAACTCTTCAGCTAAGTATATTTGTTTTTCTCAAGTTAATATAAAATAATCTTCTCTCTTTGGGTTTGTATCAGGAGTTAGAAATATTTTCCCTCATATCACTGAGGTGCTTCCTTAGCTTCTAGGTTGATTAGAGAGAAAAAAAAATATCATGTCTTGGAATGTTCTCATTATAGGAATTCCTGAAAAGTGATGAGGAATGCAGTCAGAGACAGAACAGGGTGTGACTGGATCACATAGCCTCTATTATCTGCAACACACATCTCTAGTCCACACTGTAACAATACTACTACAGTAGAACCTCAGAGTTACAAACACCTCGGGAATGGAGGTCGTTCATAACTCTGTACAAAATGTTATGGTTGTTCTTTCGAAAGTTTACAACTGAATGTTGACTTAATACAGCTTTGAAACTTTACTATGAAGAAAAAAATGTTGCTTTCCCTTTTTTAAAGTACTTTACATTTAACACAATACTGTCCTATATTTGCTTTTTTTTTTGGTCTCTACTCCTGTCCGATTGTATACTTCCGATTCCAAATGAGGTGTGTGGTTGACTGGTCAATTCATAACTCTGAGGTTCTACTGTACTACTAATAAAGCCAGACATCAAAAGGGAAAGAGGATAACTAAGGGTGGAGGACAGAACTCTTCCAAAAGCCTCTGCAGGTGGAGCCAGATGAGTTAATGAGAACAGGCTCTGCCATGCTGACAGTTCCTGCTTATCCGCATGTAACTGAATAAGAGGACCTTTTTAGTATTGTTCATACTGAGGTGGTGGTTGAACAGGTAGGAATTACCTCTCAGACTTAAAGGATGTCTCATGCTGAAGGGTGGCTGGATCCCCAAGGATCTGACTGTCAACTTGGTCTTCCTGAATCTCTCCAGTATTGTATCTGTTTTTCCATATGAAAAGGTCAATATCTTCAAAAATCAAGCCTTCAACCATGACTTGGGCTTCTGGGGAAAGTCCAAGGTTCTTACTCAGAAAGATGATGTGTTACAGCTGTTGACATTGATCTTACTGAAGTGTCGAATACATTGTACACCGCTTGTGTTGAGATATATTCTGACCCTCCATGATGGGCTTTAGTTCTTTGCTTTTCTCATCAGGCAGGGAGTCCATGAAGGGAACAACTTAACCTCAGGCGTAAAAGCGATCCCTGGCAATCACTGCTTGATAGCTCACTGTACAAAGTGACAGAGCAGCAACAGAAGCAGACTTGCAACCCAACTGGTCTAGTTTCCTAAACTTTCTCTTGGGGCATCAGAAAGTCTCCTGTACCTTAAATCCTAGGCTATTATTGGTTGATTTATGCCCAGATAAACAGATAAGTTAAACAGTAATAAGTCAGCAAGACCAGATGATATTTACCCAAGAGTTCTGAAGGAAACTGCAAAACTACTAACTATGGTATGTAACCTATCACTTAAATCAGACTTTGTACCAGATGACTGGAGGGTAACTAATGTAACACTTATTTTTTAAAAAGGCTCCAAAGATGATTCTGGCAACTACAGGCCAGTAAGCTTAACTTCGGTACCAGGAAAATTGGTTGAAACCATAGTAAAGAAAATTATCAGACAGATAAACATGATATGTTGGGGAAGAGTCAACATGGCTTTTGTAAAGGGAAATCATGCCTCACCAATCTATTAGAAATCTTTGAGAGTGTCAACAAGAACATGGACAACGGTGATCCAGTTGATATAGTGTATTTGAACTTTTCTGAAAGCTTTTGACAAGGTCCCACACTAAAGACTCTTAAGCAAAGTAAGCAGTCATGGAATAACAAAGAAGGTCCACTCATTAATCAGCAACTGGTTAAAAGATAGGAAACAGAGGGTAGGAGTAAATGGTCAGTTTCCAAAGTGGAGAAAGGTAAATAGCAGTGTCCCCCAGGATCTGTACTGGACCTGTGATGTTCAACATATTCATAAATGATCTGGAAAAGAGGGTGAACAGTGAGGTGGCAAAATTTGCCAATGATAAAAAATTACTCGAGATAGTTAAGACCAAAGCTGACTGCAAAGAGTTACAAAGGGTTCGGACAGAACTGGGTGACTGGACAACAAAATGGCAGATGAAATTCAATGTTGATAAGTAATGCACATTGGAAAACATAACCCCAACTATATATACACATAATGACAGGCTCTAAATTAGCTGTTACCACTCAAGAAAGATCTTGGAGTCATCATGGATAGTTCTCTGAAAATATCTGCTTAATGTGCAGCATCAGCCAAAAAAGCTAACCATGTTAGGAACTCTTAGGAAAAGGACAGACAATAAGACAGTAAATATAATAATGCCACTATATAAATCCATAGTATGCCCACACTTTGAATACTGTGTGCAGATCTGGTCACCTCATCTCAAAAAAAGCTATTTTTGAATTGGAAAAGGTACAGAAAAGGGCAGCAAGAATGATCAGGGGTATGGAACAGCTTCCATCTGAGGAGAGATTAAAAAGACGAACTGCTCATCTTAAAAGAGATGACTAAGAGGGGATATGACAGGTGTATAAAATCACAAATGGTGTGGAGAAAGTGAATAGGGAAGCATTATTTACCTGTTCACATAACACAAGAACTAAGGGACACCCAATGAAATTAATAGGCAGCAGGTTTAAAACAGAGGGAAGTACTTCTTCACACAATGCACAATCAACCTGTGAAACTCATTGCCAGGAGATGTTGAAGGCCAAAAACATATTTGGGTTAGAAAAAATTAGATGGAGGATAGGTTCATCAATGGCTGTTAACCTCATGCTCCAGGTGTCCCTAAACCTTCAACTATCAGAAGCTGAGACTGGACGACAGTGGACGGATCACTTGAAACCTGCCCTGTTCTGTTCTTTCCCTCTGAAGCACCAGCACTGGCCACTATCAGAAAAAAAATACTAAGCCAGATGGTCCATTGATCTGACCCAGTATGGCCATTCCTAATGTTCAGAAACTTGAGGGCTTATATCCCTTATTTTATTAATCCCATGAAATTTACCTATGTATAATATTTATATAAATGTCTAGGGTTTTCTGGAATTTTGCAAAGCGCTTAATTTCAATACATCTTGTGGCCATGAGCTCCATCAGATTAATTGTGCATTGTATAAAAAAAGGTTTTACCTATTTTAAATTGATGCTTTTGAATTTCCTTGTGTGCCTTTTGTTCTATTTAAGAATAAATAAATAAATAAAATAAAAATAAATAAAAGTAGGAGCTCTGTGTTTACTAGAGAATAAACCATTTCCTATTTTATATACCTCTAACAGGTGATTTCCCCCACACCCCATCTCATCTCCAAACTATATAGCTACTACATCCAAAAATATTTAAGAGTTGCAGAGTCAAGCACTCAGGAGTGCACTCTCAAATGCACACGCGCACATGCAACACATACACATACACACACAAACACTGCAGTGCTCACAAGTATTTTTAAATGCTCTGAACAGAACTGAACACAGTATGCAAACTAAGGACTCACCACTGATTCACATAATAACGACATAATATTTTCAGTATTAAACTCTATCCCTTTCTTATTATAGCCTAGCAGCTTGTTTAGTTTTCTAACTATTATTGCACATTGTTAGATTTCACTGATTGGTGCACAATGGCATCCATATTCCCCTCTCCAGCAAATACTTAGGGCATGTCTACTCTATAAACAGTAATTACTATGGTGGCTGACTTCTATGCTACCCTCCTTCTGTCGGAGGTGCACGTCCTCACCAGGAGCGCTTCAACTGACTGAAGAGGGGCAGTGTGGGGACTGAAAGCCAGGGCTCTTAGCTCCGTGCAGCTCCCCACCAGGAGCAGGGGACAGCTGCCCAGGCTTCTCACCTGCCTGAGTGGAGAGCCGGAGCTGGGAAGCCCAGGCAGCAGCCAGGCTGGAAGCGGAGAGTCTGGGGGCAGCAGGGTTCCCAGTGGGGAGCATGGGCAGCGGCCCAGCTGAGAGAGGGGAGTCAGGATGGGGGGCAGCTGGGCTCTAGCTGGAGCCAACCACTGGCACCGGGCTTTCTTGTCATGGAGCCGTGAAATTGACAAGAATGACAGCCAACAGCCGATGTAAGTAATGCAGGGTCTACACAGACACGGTCACCCTAACTACACCCACATAAGCCTACGCCTCTTGAGGAGGTGGAGTTATGATGTCAGTGTAGCAAGGCACTTACATCACAGGGAGCAAGGATGTGGTGTGTACACTGACAATTACACTGATGTAAGGCAGTTTACGTCAACCTAACTCTAAGGTAGACCAGGCCTTAGTTTAGAACTCAGAACTGGGTATAAATAATTCAAATTGTTACTCTAATACACTGAGTTTCATCTGTCAGAGTTAAGCAGTCATCGAGTTTATCTACATTACTGGGTTCTCTAACCTAAATTTGTGTCATCTGCAATTCTTGCCATTTCACAGTTTGCCCCTTTCTCCAGATCGTTGTTAAATATGGTAAGCACCAGTCCTAGTATGAATCCTTGGGCATCCCACTATTATCTTCATTTAATGTTAAAAACTGACCAATTAATCATAGTCAGTTTTCTCTCTCTTAGCCAGTTTCTAATCTATGGCAGAAGTTTCACTTTTCATCTTTTGAGGAAAGCTTCACTAACATTTTGTGAGGGACTTTGTCAAACACTTGTTGATAGTCCAAATACATTAATATGAATATGTTCTTTTTTCTATTTATCAGACAGCTGCAAGGAAATCAAATACAAGAAGTGATTTTCTTTTGCAAAGTTCTGCTGGCTTGTCCCTTCTTAACTGAGCTCATCTAAAGTTATGGGTCTGTCTTTAATTGCACTAACCGGTTAACATGGTACAGCCTGTTAAGGTTCTCTGGAAATTAAAGACCACTACTGCCTCTGACAGAGTACTGGGAATCAGCGACTGAACCAGCACTCTGGTCATCGTTTAACCAATCAGGCCCCAGGGAGGGCCTGATTAAGGAGAGGAGTTCCCGATTACCAGACTAGACTGGGGCTGGATAATAAATGACCGAATTAGCCCATGGATAAAAGAGCACAGGAAGAAAGTTCAAGGGGAAAGAAGCAGGAGAGAGAGAGAAAAGAAAATTAAAAATGGCTCGCAAGGCCTGACGAAAGGGAGTTCTCTGGGAGGAGACACCTTCCTCCACCAGTTGGAGGAGGGGTAGAAAGTGGGGGGATGTAAATACTGTACTGCACTAGTATGTTTAAAAGGTGGTGGAGTGAAACACTGTAAAAAAAGCTAGACTATGGTATTTACTAAAGGGAAGGTTGCGGAACGGTCTGTGTGAAGCAAAAAAAGGACGGGCACACTGGGATCCCATCATATTGCCCCCCAGAATCTTTTTTTTTTTTTTTTTTTTTTTTTTTTAAGTACTTAAGTACCAGAGTACTTTACCTAGACAAAAGACTTATGATCGATTACGTTCCTAGTGGTTCTTTTGCAGACTTCAAACTTCTGATTACTATTAAAGTGTTTGCGTTGTAATAACGTCCAGAGGCCCCCAATTAGAGTCATGGCCCTATTGTACTAGGCATTGTACACACAAGAAGAGACAGTCCCTGCCCTGAAGAGCTTACAAACTAAGAATGAAATTTAGTGACAATTAAGAATGAATCTGTTTGTGTCTGGCAATTTGTTCAGCAATTTCTGAGACATTCCAATCCCCAACCTAGACTTACCCGGCCTAGTTGGTTTTCCTTCCCACTTCTACATTTTGAAGAACATCCTTTTGGCTAAAGTAAATTATTGCAGCTTGTCACCAATACACTTTTTTGCTTGCCTTCCAGCTTTGTTTTACTTCTGGAACCAACTCATATGTATTGCTTGGGACTAAATCAAGAGAATCCTCTCTTCTTGTGTGCTCTGGAACTAGGTTCAGCAAGCAATTATTTATTGTGTCAAATCTCTCTAAACCATGTCCCAAAATATTTGACCAGTTGTGCAGGTTGCTGGAATGACTCATTATTACTCCTTTAGATTTTGTGGCCTTCAACATCATGCAACCAATTCTCACTATCTTGGATCCAGAGACCAGGAGCATAACCTCTATAGCTGTATTTTTATGACCTGAGAATTGTATCCTCATAGATTCTACTTGTAAGAACCAATGCTTAAATTTCTTCACAGGTTTCATTTCTAGTAGCCAGTTCCTTGAACTTCTAGGTAGTATTGGATCCATGGCAATCCAGATGGGGCCAGTTCCTTCACTGTACTCAGAATGGAGAATATGAATTTAGCCATTCATACTCACTGCTGCCCTGAGAAGTAAAGCCAATGCAAACTGAGAACTTCCTTAGGCATGCCCTTTCTCCCAAATACTGAGAGAGCAACTTGGGTACCAGTCCTTCAGATATTTTTAGCGGCTTGACATCCAATTTAATTCCAATCTCATTCCTATCTTCTATCTAGATCTGTACAAGATTGCTTGGTAATGAAGCAAACAAAAAAAGAAAACTGGTCTGAACTACACAGCAGCAGAGACCATTATTTTAAAAAATGTATTTTAAAGTCAACTCCATAAAGTGAATTTGTAAAATAATAAAGGGCTTGGGGAATAAACTGTCCTGCAGAACAGACTAGACAGAAGAAGGTCCTGAGACCTGCCACTTTCAATGGTAAAGTAACTTTGAGCTGTTAGAGTCATGACCCCCACAACTACCTTTCACATCGCATCCAGATCAACAAGAGGGAGAGCATGATTGCATCAGTCACTGTGGTCTTTTTTTTTTTTTTTTTTTTTTTTTTTTTAAAAGATGATTCTGTGTCTGCAACACTGCAGCAAGAGTGGGGATTTCAATGCAATTTACAAATAACCGATTTTACCCAACACCTCTGAGGTAGGCAGTAATTATTGCACATATTAATTGCTTTTACAGATGAAGAAATTGAGGCACAGAGATTGAAGTAGTTTATCCTAAGTGTAACAGAGCTGATATTAGAACACAGGTCTGACTCCCCGCCTTCCTTCTTTGGGGTTAATCAGTTTACAGCAATTTTTTCTGACTTGGATCTTTGTTTTTCTCTTTCTAGATGAGGTCTGAATACATACCGCATGGCTCTCAGTGCAGTTTTGTATGCCAATTCAGCATCATGAGGTAGGAGAGAGGTGAAGAGATACTTGGCAAATGTGTGCATTGGAACACTCTCTCGATGGATGATTTCGCCTAAACCACTATATGGTCCAGCTGTGTAAGAGAAAGAGAGAGAGAGAGAACACAGATTTTCATAATCATAGAATCGTAGAATATCAGAGTTGGAAGGGACCTCAGGAGGTCATCTAATCCAACCCCCTGCTCAAAGCAGGACCAATCCCCAGACAGATTTTTGCCCCAGTTCCCTAAATGGCCCCCTCAAGGATTGAACTCACAACCCTGGGTTTAGCAGGCCAATGCTCAAACCACTGAGCTATCCCTCCCCCCACATTGTCAAACAAACACCACTACTTTTTGGACCTAAAAAAAAAAAAAAGTGCTTAAATTATAAATTGTTAATATGCCCAGAAAGAAAAATGTCCAACACAAAGGGAAAATATTCAAATAGTCATGGTAGGGTGGGGGCCTTACAAATGATCAGATCTAAGCTCTTGCAATGTCAGTGCTAAATAAAAACATAAAAGAAGAGGTATCCTGTTGGGCTTATTGTAGGATTCAGGCAGTCCATGGGTTACAGAACTCTTCTAAATTTATAGATGAATTTAAAATTCTTTCCCCAAAGTTTATAATTAAAATCTGCAGTTTAAGTGAGGCTACTTTAGGCAGTAACCATTTTACCGAAAAGTACATTTTTCACACTGAGAATGGGGCCTCCCCAATATCAGAATGGCCGTCAGCAACAGGAAGAAGTTACTGTTCACATTTTGTTTAAACATCTTCTAATACTTCTCAAGCACCATCAAGAGGAGACTGGAACACATTTTACATTGAGCCCCCAAAAGATCAGTTTCCAATTGACATATGCCAAATATCACAACTCATGATAAAAATCAACTTTTAGTCTCCTGCTTTTCCATGCATTTAAATGGTAGCTACATACAGTCAACTTGTGGAACTCCTTACCTGAGGAGGTTGTGAAGGCTAGGACTATAACAGAGTTTAAAAGAGAACTGGATAAATTTATGGTGGTTAAGTCCATTAATGGCTATTAGCCAGGACGGGTAAGGAATGGTGTCCCTAGCCTCTGTCTGTCAGAGGGTGGAGATGGATGGCAGGAGAGAGATCACTTGATCATTGCCGGTTAGGTTCACTCCCTCTGGGGCACCTGGCATTGGCCACTGTCGGTAGACAGGATACTGGGCTAGATGGACCTTTGGTCTGACCCGGTATGGCCTTTCTTATGTTCTAATGTTCTTATGAATTAATCTACATTAAACATCCAAAAGGTTATCTTCATATTGCATTACTAACTCTTTTTTGTTACACCTAATTATGAAGAAAGACTCACTAAACACAACTGATGTGATTATAATCTTAAATCACTGCAATTTTTCTTTATGTGTTGACATTGGTTGTGCCTAAATTGTCTGAATGTACTGAACTCTTTGCAGTCAGGATTTCTCAGCACACAACAATGCAAGAGCTCCTTACCCACTCTTTGTAACTGTGTACTAGACAAGCATATTGCTACTCATTTAACCTCTACAGATTTCCTGCTATGACCACTTGCTTATTGCTCTCAGAAATCATGACAAGAAACAATGATCTGAAAGCCTATCCTTTCGTTCAAAGAAGCGTGTAACAGACATCAGGGAAAGCTTGAGAAGCCATTCTGTCACAAAAGGTCACAGTACTAAGTAAATGGTGTAGTTCCACTGTTCATAGAGTCCAGCTATGGAAAGGTGGTACAGGAAGTACAGAAACCATGTCTGCCACAGATCCTGGTAGATCTCCTGTTACTACATCCAAGGGCCAGCCAGTAGCCTTGCAGTTCCACAGCCATATGGGATGAGGAGGGGAGAGAGGATTCCAGTACCAGCCAGCAATAATTCTGGCTCTTCAGGCTTGTCAGAGACTGGGATTTAGTGCGGCCTCAGGAGGAATAGTGTATTGCTCTCGATTCTCATGTGTAATCTTTCATTCAAAATATTTTTCAGGAGACATACTTGCTTACTATATGCATGAGAAGCTTTTCTCATTGCTCCGAGGCAGTGAATTTAGCACCCAGATTTAAATATTCAGCCCTCAGCCTTTCCCCCAACAGCCATCACCAGTAGAGCTGTGAAAACAGATCTTTTGGTTCACTAAACAAATGGAGAAATCAAAAAAAATTGTGTTTCAGGTTGAATAAAAAGGTTTGGGCTGACCAAAATGAAACGCTTCATTGCACTGAGTTTTTTTTTTTTACCTCTTTAAAAATTAAATTCAAATTCAAATGAGAAGCTGAAACCTTTTGGTTGAAAAAAATTAACTAAAGGAATGCTTAGATTTTTCAAAATATATAGGGTATTTACTAACAAAAAACAATGCAACCAATTAGACATGAATTCACAAAATGTTTTGTTCTACTCAAACCTACATTTTGCTGTTAAAAAGTTTCATCCAAAAAATTCTGTTCAACTTTAATCACCGGACCCTCATGCAAGCACAGAATATTCACACCACCCCTACGACTCCTCAGTTATTCAACAATCAATATGTAAGCACCTAGGAGAATAGGGTAATAAGGAATAGCCAGCATGGATTTGTCTAAAACAAGTCATACCAAACCAACCTAATTTCCTTCTTTGACAAAATTACTTGTCTAGTCAATGGGGGAAAGCAGTACACATGATATCTAAATTGATACAGTCCCATATGACACTCTCGTACACAAACTAAAGGAAACACAGTCTAGATGAAATTACTATGGGGGGGGGGGTGCACAACTGGTTCAAAGACCATATTCAGAATACTTATCAATGATTTGCTGCCAAACTGGGAGGATTTGTCTAGTGAGGTTCTGCAGATGTCAGTCCTGGGTCTGGTACTATTCAATATTTTCATTAATTACTTGGATAATGGAGCAGAGACTATGCTTACAAAATCTGCAGATGACACCAAGCTGGGAGGGGTTGCCAGCACTTTGGCAGACAGAATTAGAATTCAAAATGACTTTGACAAATTGGAGAACAAGAATTCAACAAGATGAAATTCAATAAAGATAAGTGTAGTAATTTACACTTAGAAAAAAATCAAATGCACAACTACAAAATGGGGAATAAGTGGGTCGGTGGTAGACCTGCTGAAAAGGATCTGGGGATTATAGTGGATCATAATTAATTGAATGAGTCAATACTGTGATGCAGTTGCAAAAAGGCCGATCAGTCTGGGGCATTTTAACAGGAGTGTTGTCTGTAAGACACGGGAGGCAATTGTCCTGCTGTGTTCGACACTGGTGAAACCTTAGCTGGAGTACTGTGTCCAGTTCTGGGCACCACAATTTAGGAAACATGTGGACAAGTTGGAGAGAGCCCAGAGAAGAGCAACAAAAATGATAAAAGGTTTAGAAAGCCTGACCTATGAGGAAAGGTTAAAAAACTTGGCATATTTAGTCTTGAGAAAAGAAGACTGAGGGGAGACCTGCTAACAGTCTTCAAATATGTTAAGGTCTGTTATAAAAAGTGCTGATCAGTTGTTCTCTGTGTCCACTGAAGGCAGGACAAGAAGTAATGGGCTTGATCTTCAGCAAGGGAGATTAGGGTTAGATACTAGGAAAAACTTTCTAATTATAAGGGTATGTCTTCACTACCCGCTGGATCGGCGGGTAGCAATCGATCCAGCGGGGATCGATTTATCGCATCTACTCTAGACGCGATAAATCGATCCCCGAGCACTCTCTCGTCGACTCTTGTACTCCAGCACCGCAAGAGGCGCAAGCAGAGTCGACGGGGGAGTGGCAGCAGTCAACTCACCGCGGTGAAGACACCACGGTAAGTTGACCTAAGTACGTCGACTTCAGCTACGTTATTCACGTAGCTGAAGTTGCGTAATTTAGATCAATCCCTCCCCCCAGTGTAGCTCAGGGCTAAGGGTGGTTAAGTGCTGGAATAGGATTCCAAGGAAATACCCATACCTGGCTTCCAAGGAAATACCTGTGGAATACCCATCAGGTTTTTAGTAACAGGTTGGACAAACATCTGTCAGGGATAGTTTAGGATTACTTGGTTTTGCCTCAGCACAGGTAGCTGGACTTGATACTTCTTAAGGTCCCTTCCAGCCCTACGTTTCTATGTTTTGAGGATTTCCTTTGAAGCCCTTTCCTCTTAAAAAATCCCAAGTAAAAAAACCATGACCTGCTCACTAAAAAGGAGCTTAAAGTAATATATTTTAGGTCTTTTTAAAAACCAAAGTCTTAGTCTCAAAGCATGCAAGTAAATGTGTATGCAATTTTGCACACTTTCAGCACTTAACTGGGTTGCAAATAATGTAGATATGATACTTAAGTGATACAATTATTTTTCTCCACAAAATTTCAGCCACAAAAAAATCAGAGGTTATTTTTCAAAATCAAGCCCTAAATACTAATACTTTTTATGTTTGATTAGGCACTATATGAACTTACGAATAAGTCACTTTTATCATCACTATATCCACAATGTGCAATATTCAGTTTCTGCACCAATGGTCTCAAATGAATCATTTCAGCTATTTAGTCTTGGACAGCGATAAAACCCTTGTTGATTTACGAGGCTATCAGTATTTTGTCAGACTGCAAGTGACATATTTAGAATCTTGCTACCAGAGAACAATTGATAATAGTCAATACCTTTATTTATCAATTGTGACCCTGAATTGCATCATTAGGAAACCAAAACTATGAATAACTTAAAATTTAATTTGAAGCACAAATGCAATAAAAATGAAAAGCAAGGGACCATAGGTCAGCAAGATGCTTTATCTTTCCAATGATACAATATTTTGAAGTACATTAGATTTTATGATTAGAGAGCTGAAAGAAGATCTTTAACGGGAGTGATTATACTTCTTAAAAAATATTAAAATTAGTAAACAAGTCAGCTCCCACAGGAATACTTTTTTTTTTATTACAAAAGTTTAACATCTATTTCAAGATACCTTCTAATAGGAAGACTGCTTGCTTTCGAAAGATCTTCACCAGTGTATCATCCAATTCAATTTCCTGTAGCTTAGAAATGAGCTGCTCCTCATTTCGACAAACCTTCTCTTGTGCATACAAGCCATCTGGCATTATTCGCTGCTGCCCCAGACCTATCAATGCTACTTCCACAGCCAGCGTTAAGTAAGATTCCCCTTCTTCTAAGAATTTGTGTGAAGGCAGGTGCTGGTACTCCAGAGATTTGCACTGCCCCATGTTCTCTGTAAAGGGTTACAAAACAAATAATACATCAAACAATTTTCATCAATTGGCCTGCAATCTCACATTCAAACATTTCGTTTACCTGTTATTTTAATTAAGTATTTTTAAAAAGTGAATTACTGTATTAACTTTGAAAGGTGCCACTAAATATCACTCTTCAGTTTTGGTAACCATCTGTTTTCAAATATCTTTTTAAAGGTTAAGATAAAAGAATACTGCCCTATTGTAAATCAATAGAGACCTTCCATTCAATTCTTTAGGACAGAAATGCATGCAACTGTCATTGAAAAATAAAGCCACACATCTATACTGAAAACACATTAAGGTTGCAGTAACTTCCAAAAGCCAGGAAACTCAGGTAAGAATGAGAGATTTCATATTCAAGTGATAGCGGTTATGAAAAATAGCAACTGTCCCAACTTTGTGTTCATAAGGCTGAAATATCAGCGTGCACTTTGAATTTCTTTGTTTTCACCCCATTCAGTAACTACCCAAGCCCTGATTCTGCAAAGGGCTGGTAAGGAGAGGACCCTTACATCTTCATAGATTTCCACTGAAGTTAGTAGGAATCCATGTAGGGTCTGTTCCTGCAAATCCATTAGCAGGATCACAGTCAATGATTTTTTGACCATCCATCTGTTTGCTAGTCATAGAATCACAGCACTGGAAGGGACCTCAAAAGGTCATCTAGTCCAGTCCCCTTAGGGTGACCAGATGTCCTGATTTTATAGGGACAGTCCCGATATTTGGGGCTTTTTTTTAAAATATGGGCTCCTATTACCCCCCACCCCCGTCCCAATTTTTCACACTTGCTATCTGGTCACCTTAAGTCCCCTGCACTCATTGCAGGACTAAGTATTATCTAGACCATTCCTGACAGGTATTTGTCTAACCTGCTCTTAAAAATCTCCAATGATAGAGATTCAACCACCTCCCTAGGCAATTTAGTCCAGCGCTTAACCACCCTGACAGTTAGGAAGTTTTTCCTAATGTCCAACCTAAACCGCCCTTGCTGCAATTTAAGCCCATTGATTCTTGTCCTATCCTCAGAGGGTAAGAAGAACAATTCTTCTCCCTCCTCTTTGTAACAACCTTTTATGTACTTGAAAACTGTTACGTCCCCTCTCAGTTTTCTCTTTTCCAGACTAAACAAAACCAATTTTTTTCAATCTTCCCTCATAGGTCATGTTTTCTAGACCTTTAATCATTTTTGTTTCTCTTCTCTGGACGCTCTCCAATTTGTCCACATCTTTCCTGAAATGTGGTGCTCAGAACTGGACATAATACTCCAGTTGAGGCCTCATCAGCATGGAGTAGAACGGAAGAATTACTTTCTGTGTCTTGCTTACAACACTCCTGCTAATGCATCCCAGAATGATGTTCTCTTTTTATACAACAATGTTACACTGTTGACTCATATTTAGCTTGTGGTCCACTATAACCCCCAGATCCTTTTCTGCAGTACTCCTTCCTAGGCAGTCATTTCCCATTTCGTATGTGTGCAACTGATTGTTCCTTCCTAAGTGGAGTGCTTTGCATTTGTCCTTATTGAATTTCATCCTATTTACTTCAGACCATTTCTCCAGTTTGTCCAGATCATTTTGGATTTTAATCCTATCTCCAAAGCATTTGCAACCCCTCCCAGCTTGGTATCATCCGCAAACTTTAGAAGTGTACTCTCTATGCCATTATCTAAATCACTGAGGAAGATATTTATACATTTTTTTAAATTTAAGAATTATTTATGATATGGTAAATATATTTCTGAATGTCTTTAAACTCAACTTGTTCCTTAGCAAGGGTAACATAAAATTTCAATATTGAACAAGTTATAAATAAATGCATTATTATGTTTGTATAAATTTGTTTAACGTTTTATTCTCGTATTATAGCGTGCTTGTTGTTTTCTTATATAGCACCAAAGATTTGCATGGAGCTTCACAGATACACCATATTACAAAATATGGTCCCTACCCCAAGGAGCTTACAAACTAAATCAGACACAAAATAGATTTTGACAAATAGCTATAGGAAAGACAACTGTAGCAATGAGAAGGGATACTGCTCTTGGGAGACCATTTTTACTAGAAAGCATATCATGCAAGTGATTTGTTGTTAAACATATTTGCTGTATTTTTACCTTTCTAAATTTAAAGTTTTTCCAGAAGTAAATGGTTCAGGATTAGAAGTTTATTGAAGAAAAACTAGCTCAATTGAAAAATCCACACACAAATATTGGTTAAGTTTTTAACCTAAACTGATTTTTTTAGATTTTTCTCACCCAAATGAAAAACCAAAATTGTTTCAGAAATGTTGATTCAAAATGAAACACAATCAACCTTTCGGAAAAAATATTTTGGAGGGGTTTTTTTTGGCCAAAACTATTTGCGAAATTCAACCAAAATCCATGTGCACAGAAAATTCATTTTTTTTTTGCAAATTTAGTATTCACCAAAAAAAATTTGCCCATTTCTACTGCCGATATAACTCATTATATGTTAGTTCTATAAGATTACCCTGTAAAACAGCATGCATTACACTAGGTATACCATCATTTTTAGATTTTTCCAGTAATTTCTTAGAACTAGGATCTAGTATTTACTTATCCAAAGCAACAAACCAAGTTTTATTAAATAGATATTTCCAGCATAAAAGACAGGCATTCCGCAAGCTTGAAATAATCATCAGCAATGTTTAAGGTTGTTTTCAGTTAAAGGTAATTAAAAAATATTTACTTCAAGCACTGCCTCCCATGTTTTCATAGGGAATGCTCTGCTCTGAAGCAAATGTTTCCTTAAAGTTAATTTGAAGAGGAAAAGTAGTAAAATGCTCAAAATTTCTCAAGAAACAAATAAGATAGAACTAGAAACAGTTTTACCTGTGAAGTCTGAGAAGCCATGGAAGCTTTCATCATCCACCCTGCAGGCTTCCATAAGGCTACTGAAGAGGGTGCCAACTGGATCCAATGGGTGCCCCACCCAGCCTTCAAGATTAGTTATTGAGGTTACTCCTTTGTGGAGAAGTTCTACATCAGGAAAATTAGAGAAATATAAAATGATAGGTGAGTTTTAGCAATCAACACTAAAAACAAGACATTATCCTGGGCACTCTGTCCAACATCCATAGAATTCACAGTAGTTTGTGTTCAGAAATAAACAGAGAAATACTTTTCTGACTACTTATTTGCTGTCCCTCAAACATGTAAAGGAAAAGGAATGAAGCTCTCTCACAGCTCTACTTTCCACATGCTCCAGAGGGCTGCACCATGGGTCAGAAATTCCAACCCTAGTGTCTTTTTGAAAACTGTTATTTGCTAGCCATGTAGTCCCCTGGGTGGGGGGAGTGGGAGAGAAAGCATCTTTGCTGAAAAGTTACAGTAAAGAGGAAACACTTCTGTAAGATAAATGGCTATTTCAGTTTCCTCATCCAGAGGCATTGCAGCACCATTTTTATATTCTAAGTGAATCTGGTAGAGCTGAGAGAAATAATAAAAATACTTTAAAGTGTTCCATTTTCATAAATAAAATATGAGCTTATCTTGCATCTAAATATTTATTAAAGTAATAAACTCAGGACAACAGCTTCTTTTAAAAAACAGAGTCAAGGGTTTAAATGAGGTATTGTATACAAGAAAAAACTGCCCTTTAAATTGACAAAGTGTGGTTTCTTGTCATTCTTAAATTCAAGGCAACAAATTCCTCCATGGATACTTTGTTTCATAGCTGTCAACTATCAATCAATCAGAGCATGAAAAAAATTATTGTTTAGCACAGTGAATTGAAGGAAGTACAGCTGTGGTAATAGAGGTTATAGGGTCCCCAAATTCCTTTTCTATGAGCAGACATTCCCATGACAGTAGCTTCCTTTTGATTGCAATTCTAAACTTACGTTTCCCCTGGACATGTATGTACTGTGTAAATACGTGAGATTAAAGGCCATATTGGTAAAAAACCGTAACTGCATAAAAAACCCACTGAGTGCAATAATTGTGCTCTATTTCTCCACTCCAAATACCCTTGCAGATGCAACTCCTCCTGTCCCATTTCACAGGAAAAGTGTCATTTCTAAGATTGATCATACTTAATACACATCATCAAGCTTTAGAATACTGGAAAGATTGCTTCTTACTTATCTGATATGTGGAGCTATTCAAGCAGCACAGTTACAGCATAGAAATTAAAAATTTCAAGCTGAAAGACATTACTAGGACGACTTTTTTTGGGACTCGACTGACATGTTTATTGTAATCAATAACATACTAAGACAATAAAACAATTGTTCCACCAAGTAGTGTGTGTGTGAAAATAAAGATTAAACCAAAAAAGATTACTGTAACAATCAAGACTTCCACATGCCAATATGAGTAACCTCTGCCTTCTGAATGACACCCTTGTATTTGATTATACCTATTTTTGTCTGTTTATGATCTTCACTTGCAGTGTCACAACAAACAAAGGCTTCAATCCTCCAATCACATATCCAGATATTTAACTCTACTCATGTGGGATGTATCAGCAGGAGTGTTGTAAGCAAGACATGAGAAGTAATTATTCTGTTCTACTCTGCGCTGATTAGGCTTCAGCTGGAGTATTGTCCAGTTCTGAGTGCCACATTTCGGGAAAGAAGTGGACAAATTGGGAGACAGTCCAGAGAAGAGCAACAAAAATTATTAAAGATCTAGAAAACATGACCTATGAGTGAGGATTGAAAGCATTGGGTTTGTTTTGTCTGGAGAAGAGAAGTCTGAGGGGGGACATGATAACAGTTTTCAAGTCCATAAAAGGTTGTTGCAAGGAGGATAGAGAAAAATTGTTCTCCTTAACCTCTGAAGCAATGGGCTTAAATTGCAGCAAAGGAGGTTTAGGTTGGACATTAGGAAAAACTTCCTAACTGTCAGTGGTTAAGCACTGGAAAAAATCGCCTAGGGAGGTTGTGGAATCTCCATCATTGGAGATTTTAAAGAGCAGGTTAGACAAACACCTGTCAGGGATGGTCTAGATAATATTGAGTCCTGTCATCAGTGCATGGGCCTGGACTAGATGACCTCTCAAGGTCCCTTCCAGTCCTATGATTCTATTTGAGTAACCCGATTGACGTCAATGGGACTACAAAGGCATGAATAAACCTACACAGATACATATAGTGTCTGTGGGACTGGGGCCTAAAACAAAAAAACTCTATGGGCAGAAGTCCAGTCTTTACTTGCATATATGGGAGAGGTCTAGCATATTTCTGAGTGCTCTAGTAAAAAAAAAAAAAAAAAAAAAAAAAGGGGGGAAAAAAGCAAGAGCTGCAACATAAAAAAAAAAAAGACATCTCAAACTAAAACAGTGTTCTCAGCTGTTCTTACACAGCGTGGACCACATGTTGGAGAAACAGTCTCATGGACAATAACATCCCTATCGTAACTGCAGCAATTGCTTACATGGAAAACTAACGTTAGAAAATAATTTAGTGTATTTTAGCTGTCTAGTTGGGCAATTTAGCAGCTGGAAATGAGAAACACCAGTAGTATGTGACTAGTCAGCTGCTTGCAGACCACCAACAGGTTCTCCACCCAGCACCAGTGGTTCTCGCGGGCACGCTCTCTCTCTCTCTCTCACACCCACCCACCCACCCCTCAGTTTGGAAAATGGCAAAACCATGGGATATTGAGTGAAGATGTGTTACATAGTGAAATCTCACTGAAAATTCTGACAAGTAATAGTGACAGTTCTTTGCACTCATATAGAGTTTTTTATCTAAGGATCTCAAAATACTGTACAAACATTAATGAACGTAGTTTCACAGAACCCATCGAAGGTCAGCAAGTGCTGCTAGGCTGGTTTTACAGTTAGGAAAACTGAGGCAGAGAGAGATTGAAGGTTAAATTTTCAAGCCAGGTGTCCACCCGGTCTCTGCTTATGCTCTCACACACTTATTTCTGTACAAACACCTTCACATGCTTTAAAAGTTTAAACACATCATCACACACAGGTATCTGCATCCAAAATGCACAGGTGTATGTGCAAACAAAAATAGAGACTAGAGTCTAAAAAACAAGCTTTAATGCAGAACTCCTTGGAAGAACTGGGAATAGAACTCAGATCCCTAGCTTCCATTCCTGTTCCTTAACAAAGCCATCCCTTCTTCCCTGTACATGAGGAAGCCTGTTCAGGTCCAAGCCACCCTTTTACTTCTAACCTTAACGTTAGATTAATTTGAGTGGCCAAGGACTGAACAGGCCTTTCGGAGACTAGACCCTTACGAGATAATTCCTTCAAAAATAAGGATGAAGTACATTGTTAGGACAGTGCTGACAAAATTACACCACAGACGGCAGTGATTAGAGAACTTCTTTCCAGTTATATTAATCCAGCATCCTTCACAAGCACTACAACTTAAGAGTCTGATTCTACACTAGGCATTTCTTCAATTATTTTGTTATCCTTTCTGTCTCAGAAATACATGGCTCAAACTAAATTCTCCACAGGAAAAGAGGAACAAACAAAAAACCCCAAACCATGCAACCACACACAAAATGCTCCATTTTAAAAAGATTACACAAAAGCAATATTTGTATTGCGATAATGCCCGAATCTCCTGATCAGGATCAGGACCCCAATTATGCTAAGTATATTACAAAAAGAGACAGGGAGATATAGTTCTTGCCCTAAAGAGCTTTCAATCTAATAAAAGACTTAGACATCCAAAACATTACATTTCTCACTGGTCAAATAAACTGGTAATGAAGAGTTACTAACAGTCACCTCCACTTCTGTAGCTTCTAATAGAGTTTCCTCATGCAAAGCTCCATACCAGTTTTCTGGTCACCTTATAATGTCCTTTGCCCTTCTCTCTTCCCTACATTTACCTTTCTTCTGAGCCCGGAACATGTCCAGCTGTTTCTGCTGCTGTCTTCTTAGTGTGTTAACAATAGCTATTGCTAGTCTCAGTGCTTCTCTTGGGTATCCATGAGATCGTAATGCATCAACCCTTGCACAGGCTGTAGGAACATGTTCTAAAACAGAGAACATAATTGGAAAAAAATACATCCATGTCTGTAACGCCCCCCGATTTTACTATGCTGCTTGAAAGATTATTTATTTATAAGCTATGTGAAGGGACTTAAAAGGTTATTTCTGAACCAGCATTTGAAGGGAGGATCTGTTCCTATTTCCAGGCCTTCCATTCATCTTCCCACCATCCCCCAAAAATAATGCCATAGAAACTGAACAAAGCAGCAAGTCATGGAAACGTCTTTCCGGTTTAGCCACTTACCATGCCAGAGGGGCCACCCGTGAGAGTCAAAGAGCGAGTTTTCAGTGTCGTCATGGTAACAGTAGTTGGTGTATAAGTCACTGCTGATAATGTGCTGTAAGTGGCTGTCCTGCCAGTGGAGATCGCATGCCTCGATAGCTCGAGTGAACACCGTCCGATGCGGTCTGTTTGATGAATCTGTCATTTTCACAAATACAGAAAGCTGTCATCAGCTTTTATTTATTCACATTTTAATAAATCAGTCACAATATTTTTCAGTCTTGCTGTCTAATTCCTCCCCTCACACTCGTGGTACCCGGTCTCCTTAAGTAGCAGACTACAGATGACATTTTTCACATCCTAAATATTAGATAAATCAGATGTTTTTTCCACTTATTCACTTTTCCTTCATAAAAAAGAAAAACCATCTACATCCATTAAAACTAATGCTAAACGGTGCTCTGTAAAGAGAGCTGTCAAATCGCCTTCTATTTTATCAATGTATATTGAACACTCCAACTAGACAGACTAAGAGGGCATTCAGCACACTTCCACATTCTTCTTGAATCCTGGAAGGTCCAGTCCTGCTAGTATCATTGGCTTCTACCTGCCACTTCAGCCGCATAACTCTGCTGGAATACAGAGTCAGTGTATTGGGGCAGGACTCTGATAAGTCGTTGCTTTTTATTTTGTTTTTAAAGGTGACATGGTATGGTTCTACATAGTTTAAAATACTTGTAACCTTTGTCATATTAAATATTTTTTTAAAGGTATAAAATACTTGGAATAAAGTGAACATAGTGTACTAAAAATCACAGCACTGATCTGAATTTCTATTGGACAACTCCATGTGGCAGCAGAATTCTGTTGCTGCCGAGATATCAGTCAGAGCTGAAATTAGCATAACAAGTTGGGCTGGACATTAGGAGACCCAACAAGAAAAATCTTCGTAGGGAGTTATGTACTGAATGTCCCCCGTTTTCCCTGGCCACAGGTGGAGATTAAAAGCTAATCTGGAAGTGAATGAAATTTGACAATTCCCTTCACAGGTATCTTTCAAGAGACTGCATGTGACCCACAGGAGACACCTCACCAGTCCAAGCTTTTATCTTTTTCTTCCACAGGCATTACATTTTCCTTCATTTTATATCAATTTGAAATCAATGTTTATTCCAAATATTGGAGACATGAGGCTTCCCAGATCCATGTTTCTGTATTGCAAGATTATATTCTTATATAAATAGAGCTCTTACTTGTATAAATGGAGGACATTTCCCCCACCCTGGTCCTTAGCAAAGCAGCATCCTTTGCCCAAGGAGGGCCGGATGGGACTTTCTTCAAAGTTGAACATCTCTCCTAGATTAACCATAGAGACTGCTGCAGAGCAACAAGACACCTCCCCGCTCCAAGAAGACAGTGTCCTGCCTCTGCAACAGTCCCAGCCCCATGAATAGAACTTGGGATCTTGTGTCAGTGCAGAGTGTTAACCACAGGGCTGATCCCACAAATAGATGCTTCATTTTAACACATCTAATTTCATTTAGTTGCAGTAGCATCTCTTTAAATAGCTACTGAAAGCTTCACAACTGAAGAAAACCACATATAGAAAAGCTCAGAAAAGCACACCGGCAGTGATACCAGCTTAAAGAGCAAGCAAAAAAACAAACCAAAAATGTTTATATGATATACTTTAAGTACAATTCATGAAATTAACTGAAATAGAGATACATGGAGCATAGAGAAGACTACATTTTTATAAAACAAACAAAAGGGTTGGAAACATTTAGGATGACTCGGTCTTGAAATATTTTATTTAGTAAATGCATTTGAACACACATCAACACACACACATCCCTTGCTCAACTATCGTTACAAAAATGTATTCATCCTCCCTTCACTTGATACTTTACTTGTCCATACCAACTCCCACTCCCAAAAGAGAGAAAGTTATTTGTCCCAGGAAAGAAAGTAAAATTTTGCAGGGATATATTAATATATAGGTTATAGCATATGTTACAATTAGTGCATCTGTTCAGACTCACCTTGGTTAGCATTTGCACCCTGAGGCAAAGCATTGGTTAAATTGGGCAGCTCGTTTCCATGGTTTCCATCTTCCCAGGGACAAACATCCACACTGTTCCATTTTTTCAGCTGTTTTAGCCAACTGGCCTTCTGCTCCAACTTGCAGTGGGGATTTAAGACTATACACATCCAAAGAGCACCTGATTTAAAAAAAATGCTCAATTATCTTTTCTATTAAAAGAGCAACAGCCAATGACTAATTTTAAAAACCTATGGAGTTTTACCAGATGGTATTTTTATATTATCATGTTTTTCCCCTGCAAAGCCACACTGTTAGCCTCCAAGTGTGGTCTAATACTAGCAGACCATGAGTTCCTGACTCAGCATCGTGGGGTTAATGTGGCCTTTTTCAACCATCCCAAATAACTTAATTAGAATACACAATCTTTCTATTGAAACTGAACATATAAAAAGATAAAGTGGGACTTCATATGAAGCACTACAAAATCTAAAGCCTCCACTCTGTAGTTTGTCAGAAAGGAATATCAGTTTAAAGTGAAAAGAGAAAGGATCCACACCCAAGTTACAAAACTCAACCACCCATCCTTTTAATTCTGACAGAGGAAGCAAGTGCATCAGTTTAAAAACAACGCAAAAAAGAAAAATGTAGAAGAAACAGAATTATATTTGCTATATAATTATTTCCCAGTTTTACATTACAGTAAAATCTTTTGAAATAAAATTAAATATATTAAACACAAATATACATAAACTGTACACATATACCTCCACATCCTCAGAACTTATCAAAACCTATCCAAAGAACGGTAATTCACACTCAAAATCATTTTCAAATCACATTTGGATTTGAGAGATTTAATATTCAGTCAAGACTGCAGCACTTTTTAACACAAAGACTTATTTTTACTGCCATTATTTCAGTAATTAGGTTAAACTGTAAAATCTGTTTTACATTCTCTCTTTACACAACTCAAAGAGAAAGCTGATTTGTGCTGACATTTCACACATACTGTCAGTTCAGAATCTGACTCCCTGACACTGCGTAACAGGGCATCCACAAATACTTCAGGGTCTGTGGCAACAATTTTCAAATGGAAACATTTTTCTCTGTATCAGCTGTCTCTTTACCACTGTGAACTTTGACAGCAGCATGAAGACGTGCTATTTAGCAACACTTCGTTTGTTCATTAAGGATGTACTTTACACACTATAGGAGATTTGCAGAAGTGCCTAAAAACTGCATGACAGATGCCCAGAAAAAAAGAATAATAATGCAGCTGGGTCACCTAAGGTGGTTAAACTCTAGTAGCCAAATAATAGCTTGCTAACTAAGAAAGTAAAAGGTATACCTGGAACACAGGCCATCATACAACATTGATTCCTAGAAGTAACTTAGCATTCTGGTATCCTACACACCATGGTATGGGAGCGTATTCTTAAGTATCACTCCATGATGAGCCAGGGGAAACTTAAACCTTACAGGATAAAGCCCTCAAAGTCCTCAGATGCTGGTGTGGAAATGGGGGCAGGGAAGTGTACCAAAAAAAAAAAAAAAAATCTGTGAGACACCACAAAATAAGACAGGGTGCAGCAAAGGATAGAAGATGATGTCACTAGAATAGCGTAGGTGATTATTTGGAACGGTTAAACACACTAAAGGAATCTGTTTTAGAAGATGAAAGTTGCAGAAATGTATAAAAGAAAAAAACATACTGAATCTGGAAGTCAAGAACTCTTTCCCCTACGGCCCTTTTAAATCAACTCTTACAATTTCCTTTAGACACTCTGTGCAGTGGTTTAAACATATTGCAACCCTCCTAAGCCAAGTAAAATTGAAGAATTTCACTGATTATTTTTTACTGTTAAGCACCAATGTGCTCAGCACTGGCCCAAAACATACAATGAAGATGGTCCTTGCAATCTCCAAGATAAAAGAGGAAACAGTGAGGAATGGCTAACTGATTTATTAATTATTTCCTTCAGTAGTACTTATGAGCACTGAAGAGCATGACAATGCAACCCTCTGTATTAAAAAGAGAATAATACAACTTAACACATTGTAACTGGATTTCCAATGATTCTAGAATAGCAGCTAAATAAACCAAGGTCAAGCACAAAATTTTAACTGTATTTGATGACTATTTTAAATTATTCAGCAAGGCAAAATATACAGCACTGAGAATTACAGAATGTCCCACTACAAAACTGATTTATGGTATGCAGGAATGCATAAAGCAATTAAAACCAGTCAATGAAAAGCAGAGAAATGTCCAAAGAGTTAGTGAAGGCCTACCATGCATATACTACACTTAATAGGAGGAGGAGGGGCAGAATCTCAAAATATTTAATTTCAAGCATCTACTTTAATTTCAAGAGGGCAACTGTGTTGTGAGTTTAATTATATCAGTAGCTGTATTCTCAGAAAGCCAAGCTATTTGGTGTAAGTTAAACATAAGGATTAATTCTTATATTAAGACCTTTACACAGAAATCCATGTGTCACACCAAATAGAGGTTATATTATGTAATTTGATTAAGTCCCACGTACAGAACTGAACTCCCCCATGTGCCACTTAAAATGTTAACTCCCACTGACATCAATGAGATGTGTGTGTTTGTAAAGTCTGCAGGATTGGGCCTTCACACTACTTTCAAGGTTAAGTGATGCCCTTCTGGAGGAGTGGGAGAAGGAATTCCCCATTTGGAAGAGAGTTGAGCATGGAGAGCCTGAGGTTCCACACCCAAAGCGTGTCATTTTGGGGGAGGAAGTATAATGCCAGTGACCCCATTCCTCACCCCAGCAATTTTTTTTTTTTTTTTTTTTTTTTTTTTAAGTGCATGTATGGTGTGTGTGGGGCGGCGGATGAGGGGGAAATGTGCATGGGTGGGGCAGAGTTTCTACCTCCCTGTTTTTTGGGGGCAGCTGCTCCATGCTAGGTATTTGAAATTCACTGCTTCCTGTCCTTTAACACTCTACTGCAGCAAGCTTCTAAGAAGGGAGATGTTTGGTCATACCCACTATTCACCCACCAGCCAAATGGAAGAAGCCAGGAAGCCGTTCTTCCTATTTCACAGCAGCAGCTGGTCTACCTCTTGCTGCTGCTGCAGTAGACAAGCTCTAGGGGGCATCCTTTTAGATATCAAAGCAAAGCACAGGCTTATTCTGGTTTTGAACAGGGGGTTCTTGGAAGCTCCCAGCTACCTTCTGCCTAATGGCTCCCATATGGGGCAATTACCTGTAATAAGCAGTGATTATGGCCAGTAAGGATCAAGTAAAAATTAAGGACAACTACCTTTTGTGAGGAAACTTATCTTATCCCATCCCAGACTCAGGAAAAAACTAACTTTTAATTAAGAGAATTTCAGCGGACTTCTCAAACTTGAAGATTGCTGTACACCAAAGAGTCTGTACTAAAAAGAGCACTCCTGTACTCCAAAAAGGATATTCCCAATATGAAGAGAAGTTCACCAGCTTGACATAATGAAACCCAGCTACCAACATGACCCACAACATAAACAATTGCCCCAATAAAGACAAAGAAACCCTGGTCAGAATATATAGTATTAGAAATGGACACAACTGAACACTCAATACAGCTGCCATATTTTTCACCCAAAACTTTGGAGGCATTTTGATCCAGGCTAGAGTCCCTCTCATACAGGCCCAAACAGACACCCCAAATCCATACACTACTGAACAAAAAGTAAAGTTTGGATTCAGATTCTGGACTGCGTCCCACCTCTTTCCAATATGAAAATCCTCAAAGTGCAAAGGCAAAATATCACAAACCAATATGCAAATTTCATTTTTCCCTGAAGATAATTGGATGATAAGTCATGCTGTGACTGCAATTTGATATTAATTTCACAAGAGAACAAATACTAAAACTGTCACATCTCAGTGAGGAATTGTCTATTCTGGTTCCACAATAATCCTCTTGACCTGAATAAAGCTAGCTTTGCCTCAACAGACCTTTGGTTCAAACAGCATATCTTCAGAGATGTATCGCTGTCATTTGTCTCCAGTACATCTCATCCCACAGAAAAATGTATTTTATCACTGTTCTCCATAGTATGTGGTTTCCCCATACATATAGCCAAAGCTTAGCATAGCTAAATTCTCTCAATAGACACCCTGCCCCAGAACCAAGGCTGTAGAAAGGGAGAGTGTGTCCATGCTGACTCAGGATTTAAACAAGTAGAAAATAGCATTATTAAAGTGCTCAGTTCCTGTTAACAGTGGGTGCTGTAATAATTACACACTCACAGTATGCATGTATTCATAAACCATAAAAAAAAGAACAAGGAATGTATACAGACTCTCCTTAGAGATTAAGTATTACACAGTTCCCATAAATTCCATTACATTTCACCCCTTCCCCAACAACTGGAAAAACCCCATCTAATTTTACTGTGTGGAAACAAGATGAGAAATTGAAGGTTCAGCCTACAATTCAAGACTGATTATATTAGTCAAAAGAAATCTGCTTTCTCTAAAAGTATGATGATGCCCTGTCAATGATGGTATATAGCTAAGCTTGTGTCAGCATTTTCACAATAACCATTTTCAGTGGTTTATAACACTGCTGTAATAGGTTGCTACAGGCTGAAACTTGGTATAAGGCCTTAGCCTGGTGGAATTTTGTATTAAAATGTTTATTTAAATCAATTCTCTCGTTTGCAAAATTAAAATATGCATTGTATCTGCATACAAGTTGCTGTTTATAGACTTACAAAGTTTTTATGCTAGCATAACTCAAACTTTCATTTAAGTACCAAATTTCAAAAGCAGTCAACTCCGTTAGATTACAAGAGAGTAGCAACATTTAGTATTTTCACTGTTAATTGCCTGGATCAGTTTTCTTTGGTTAAGAGTGGCTATTGCACAGTGGGATTATGTCAGCCACATTGCGTCACCATTTGCTGCATACATGTCATCATACCTCATTTGGTCCTATGTGATTCTATTGTGAAAGTATTGTTTTAGAACATTTAGGTGTTATATATATGCCACGTGGATGTTTAAAAAAACTGAACTCATTAGCCTTTTTATATGTTAAAAGCTTTAGAGTCAAAAGCGGCTGTTAAGATAGGAAAAATGTTTAGATGTTTCACAATCTAAAATGACTATACAGCATTATATAAACTTTATAATCCAAACTTCTATATAAACACATAATACCTGCTGCATTGGAACAGCAAGCAGGCAGTTAGCAAAATAATAGAAGAAAGTCAAGTGTGTACTACTCCCCCATCCTCAAGGGCAAATCCCCCACAGTCACTGGTAAAACCACCTCCTTCCTACATGCAATAAGAGGTCTCCATTAGAACAAAAATTATTCAGAAGCCCCACTGGAGAATGATCCAATTAAACAATTGTTTTTATAGAACAGTGAAGATGGAGAGTATTGTATTGAAGTGCTTACTCTATCATAAGAACCCCAAGGAGAAGTACTCGCAGTATTCAGTCAAATTGGAGTAGCAATTTTATTCATAAAAACAATTCCTTAATGCACTCTGGTTTTTCTACAGAGCCTTCAGAAAGAACCTGCAATGGGTGTTGTGTTTCATGGAGAACAGAATGTTTCATTTTGCTCTAATTCATTCTATTACTGAATTAAACTTTGATGTATTGGTCTTGACAAGTGCTTCATGCTGATTGTATTGTGTATGATAGTATAATCACTCCCCATGCATTTCACACTAGCTGGCTGATTAATGCAATAGATTACCTGCAGCATTGATACCTTCTGCACACTAAAATCTGTGTGTGTGTTAGGGGGAGCATAGGTGTACCATAAGGGGGCAAAATGAACAGATTTCTAGTTCCTTTAACTTACTTCCTTCTCTCCCAAGACTGTTACATTAAAAAACCAACATTTCCAATATCATGGGAGCAAGTGTGTTCTAGTGCAGAGAAATGGGAATCGGAATTCTACACTCAGCTCTGTTACTCACTCATTGACCCTTGCACAAGTCACTGAACTGTTCTGTGCATATATAAAGTAGGTTTAATACTGACTTTCACTCCAGCCTCAATTTCAGTGTCCTCAAATTTTAATACATTAAGAAGATGAAAACAAAATGCATCTCATGTCCTTTTTTTTTTTTTTTTTTTTTTTTTTTTTTTTTTTAAGTCCTTTGTTCTATCATCCCTTACCAAATTACACCTAGTTTAGGCTCTTAGCCTGCAAACTACTGTGACTGCATGGAGCCCCACTGACTAAGCCAATGGGGTTCTGCACAGGTGCTGGGGTCCACTCAAGCAAAGCAGTTTTCAAGATCAGGACTACAGATTGTCATCTCCTCAGGACAAACTAGTTACATCCATCAAATCTCAATTAAGGGCCATACTTCTGATTCCTTACAAATAATTATTCATTTTCATCACTAATACAACAAGAGGAATAATTTTATCTACAGAGCTGGAAGAAAATACCAGGTGTTTTCAAAGAAACCCACTGATTTACTTTCCTAGCATTCATGATAGTTTATTTTGAATATTTGGAAATAAAAGGTAACAGCATTGTTAATACTAGAGCAAACAAATTGGTATTAAAACTTTCACTAAACTGCTCATGGCTGTTTTTAAAATATATACTTTAATTATTCCCATAATAAATTCAAATAATTACTTATGTCACAGTTAAGTTGTGAACAGAAAATGGGACTCTTGTTCTGACAAAGCATAGACTAAATATTTCTTCTGAACAGTTTAACAATTACAAATAAAATTTTAAGAACCACAACATGCTTGCAGATCATTTTCAAAATGAAAAAGGATGAAATTAGATAAATTGTTCACTATGAATATATCATCTAGCTCTACTGCACTACCTCACAGGGACGTTAAACAACTCAATTTTTTCTACAGCATTTCAACTTTCTTGAGATGAGAAGGACAAGGGGTTTGACCATAAGAACTGAAAGGGGGTTATTGCTGAAATAAAGGACCGTTTTTGAAAATATATTCCCATTAAAGAAGGATAAGTACACTCAAATAAAATCACTAGGATGCATGGAGGGAGAGGACAGGAAAAACAGCAGGATAACCAGCATTATGCTTACATAACTGAAACACACCACCACACATTCATATAGGCCTCATCTATGGCAACATGTAGAGTACAGGCACTACAGCTGTAGCTATACACTGCAGTGAAAGGCAGGCTGTATCGACACTTGTCACTGTGGTGTGCAGCTATAGGAAGCAGCGAAAGGCTCTGGTAGACAGGAGACAGCAGGACACGACTGCTCAAAATAGCAGTGTAGACATGGGGGGCACTGCTTGGGCACGTACAGAGAGCCAGGCAGGGTATGTACCCTAGGGTTCAGGTGGGAAGGGCACTCTACTCACCTAAGCAGTGCCTCAAAGTCTACACTGCTATTTATACCCATGATAGCTGGGTGTGCCGTGTCTGTACTCTACACTCTGCCATAAGTATAGATATACCTATAGATTATAAAGCCATAAGTGACCACTGTGATCATAGTGGCTGTTCTGCATAAAACACAGGACCTTAGAACTTCCCTGAATTAATTTCCATTTGAACTAAAATATAGCTTTCAGAAAAGCATCCAATCAATTTAAAAATTGCCAGTGATGGAGAATCCACCACAACCCTTGGTCATTTCTTCCAATGGTTAAAAATGCATTACCTTATTTCTAGTCAGAATTTGTCTAGGTTCAACTTCCAGCCATTGGATCTTGTTATACCTTTATCTGTTAAATTATCAAATTTCTCTTCTCTGTGAAGGTATTATAGACTGTGTGATCAAGTCACTCCTTCACCATCTCTTTGAGCTCCTGGAATATCGCTACAAGGCATGTTTTCTACTCCTTTAATCATTCTCATGGCCCTTCTCTGAGCCCTTTCAAATTTATTTATATTCTTCTTCAATTGTGTACGTGAGAACTGGGCATGGCATTCCAGTAGCTGTCATGGGATGGGATTCCAGTACCCTTCAACAAGAAGGGACCTGAATAAAATCACTAGGGCCCAATCGCTTGGATCCCAGAATATTAGAACTCACTGAAGTTGCAACCACTCCATAGTAGGGTGACCAGATGTCCCGATGTTAGGGGCTTTGTCTTACATAGGCAATTATCTCCTCCCTCCCCCCCAAAAAAGTCCGGATTTTTCACACTTGCTATCTGATCACCCTACTCCATAGACATGTATAATCTACTTTCTCTGGTATTTACTGGGGTAATATCAGAAGATTAGATGTTAGCTCATGTTATTTAGCTCATGTTATTCTTATGTTTTAAAAAAAGGGAAAAGTGTGCTCTATAAAATATAGGTCAGCAACTAATTTCAGTCACAAGTCAAATTCTGTACTTAATTATGGAAGAATTGGTCATGGTCTCAGAGAAGGATGAAATTAGTTTTTCACTTGAAGCAGGGATTCAACCACTTAGTTATAAAAAGGAGTATTACAGCATATCCTCAAAATTACAGCGCTTACTCTGAGTAGACTATGAATTTTCAGGAAAATTTACAAGTTAATCAGTTAATTTGTTTAGGAATTAAAAGTATTTTAAAATGGGTTTCTGAAGAAATTTAGCACCCACCATCTAGCTTTTTTGTTAGGTCCTGAATAATCTTAATGGAACACAGACTCTGAACTTCCCAAATAGCAAATTAATAAATAAACCATTCACAGAAATCTTGCACATTGACTAAATTTCAATAATGTTGTTCATGGTAACAAATGGTAGATTTTGCCATTATTTTTCATAACTGAAAGCTGCTTCTTCAGCAGGGTCTGACAAATGCTGTTCTATTACAGAAAACTGAAAGAACCAAACTCCTATTGTCTTAATAGAACTGCGGCCATAAATGCCCTCAGTTAAGATGCCCTCTTTCAAGATAGTCACTGCTTTCCGTTATTCTCAATGAAAGTGAGAGGAAATTGGTCTCTGGAAATATGGGTGTCCTCCATCTTTCTCTAGGCTTCACTCCCAATGGGAGCAATAGGAGACAGCAGCCATTTTGAAAGAAGGCAGTTATTCACAGAATTCTCTGTATTAGCACATTATTTATCACCCTCTGCTGAAGAAGAAATTTTTAGTTATGATGAACTCAAGCAAAACATTGTCATTAATCTTAGAATTTTTGAGAACCATGTGCTGCACCAGACATAAGCAACAGAAAGAGGAAAAGTAAGAAGTGATGTTCTGACTTCTACAGTTCACTGAAGTGGAGAGAAACTTGCCAGTTCATTCTGGCTGCTTTGGTCTGCTCCAGAGCAAGGTAAAGCATCCATAATGTACTGGTGAATGTGTTGCTAAAAGTTTTTTAAAAATTTAAAATTAAGATTGATATTATATTTTACTCACTTAAGATACAACCCACACAGCAACATTTTGTGTTTTTTATTTAGTGTTTATATATGAACTTTTTAAATTAGAGAGTCTCTTATCTGGGAACTGCCTATGTTAAACTGGAATTAAAAGTTAATACATATCACTAATTAAGGGCAACAAATATCACAGGCATGTTAAAATTACATCCATTGCCCCCTAAAATAAAAGCATTCCAAACCCAGGAAACTCAAGGTATGATTAAACTTAGAGAAATCTAAACATGTTAAGGCAAGGAAAAGTATAGCTAGGGAACCCAAACAGTCATAACGCCATCCTGTAGTTACAGGAGACAATCTGAAAAATCTAAAAATGAGTGTCTGAAAATCAGTTTAAGCTGAAGCTTCAAAACACTTGTTAGTGCCACAAACCCCTGATTTAACAGCAGTCAGTGTGAACATAAAATATATATGAATTGGATAACAAACAGCAGAAGAAAAAGGTAATGACAAAGTCACAATGAAGAGAAGTTTCACACACAACTGAGATTCTGTGTAGAGCCACTGCTGTTCAATTTCTCATAAAAGCAGTCATCCAAAGCTATGCCTTTCAAGTGGCAAAATTTGTTTATGACACTAAAGTCAGAAATAGTTAGTTTAGTACCTTAAACAGCATAAATCAATCTAAGACACATTTATACATGTTAGCGTAATATTCTGCGAAATGGCTGATATAATTTAATGGAAGTGCATATAACGCGCAGACTTTTTTTTATCCAAAAATCACAAAACAACCAATTTAATGGTGGGTAACGTCTGCAACATACTGACAGTGAAAAGGGATTCATGAATTCATGTTAGCACTTTGTTCAATTGCAGCTAAGAGCGGCCAAAAGGATACTATGCTGTATCAAATACTGCATTATAAATAAGAGAAAGGAAGCAACACCAATGTAAAAGGTCAAGAGAAGATGATGAGCTGAGTATAGTATAAGGCACCTGACCACCTTAGGAATGTATGAATTTCAGTGTCTACTTTCAAGTGCTTAAATTTAGTTGCCTAAATACATACTTAGGCACCTAATTAAAAGTACCCTTATTTTCCAAAGGTGTTGGGCACTTACAACACTTATGGACTTCAAAGGATGTAAATGTCAACAGGAGCTTCAGATGCTCTGCACCTTTGGAAAAATAAAGTCACTTAATTCAGTGCCTAAATAAGGACTTAGGCAACTAAATTTAGGCACTCAGATTTGAAAATTATGGCCTACATCTGTCCATTTTAACAATACTATGAAATACATGGGGGAAAGGGAATCTTTCTGCAGTGTACATGTACCTTAACAAAACAGAAAAAAAAATATAAAAAAAGATGAGGATAATAGTGACCATTTTAATATGTAGCTGCAGAAAAACAATAACTGGAATGACTATTTAGCCATGGTAAATCTTGTTCATGGTAGCATTTAAATAGTTGCTAAATTTGGGGTCAGGAAGGAATTTCTCTTGGGGCATATTGGCAGGAACCTTAGCTGTTTTGTCTTATTCTGAAGTACTGAGCAGAGGTCATCTGTTTGAAATAGGTGGCATGCCCCGTACAATATATTTTCTGTAATTGCAAAGTGAAGAGCCACTAAAGGCCTTCCTATCTTCTACTTCAAGATTTCTATTTAGTTTAGGTTAAAAAAATCCAACTTGATATGTCCTAGATTAGAATACAAAAATTCTCTCAGAATACATGAAAGTAGTTTCAAAGACAGGAAAATGTTATTTAACACCTTGAAAAAATTGTTTCCCCAGAGTAAAATAGTAACTAAATCCTAATTAATTACAACCTCTAACGATCGTGTGTTTAAATTAAATTTCAGATTGGGAGGATAAATTTACTCAAAAAAATAAGAATTTGAAAACGATCATTAAAAAGCACAAATATGTTGTAACAATTCTCCACGTGATCTGAATTTGTACAAGATTTTTAACTTAAAGTTAACAAGTTTTCCTAATCGTTCAGAATATAAAAATGATATATTATGTACCTCTATGGTTGAGAAAATTGACATAAGAATATTAACAGAATGTTAATATGAATACAATTTAGCTTAACTACAGTATATCAAAGTTTTAAACAATCTCAACCCGTCTTGAGCATACAATAGCAGTTTCCACAAGTAAAAATTCATTTAAGGGCTAATCCATTAGGTAAGGAGACAACAAAACTCTTGCCACACAAGAGATACATGTGCAGGAGCAGCCCTTCCACTAGGTACGATCAAAGAGATTTCAGAGGTGTCTCCCAGGAAGGCTTTATATTGTTGTAGGACTCAGTGACATCACAAGAGTGCTCCATATTTAGCAATATTAGTCAATGGAGAGTGGTTGAACTGGGTAGGTGAGTGTGGGACTAATACAACAAGAATTTGAGAGCACCCCCTATTCCTGCTGATGTCAATGAGAACTGAGGGCATTCAAAGAGTACCTCAAAGGTTAGAGCTATAGTATGGAAAAGGCAAATCCGAGTAAGTAAAATCTCAGCATCTTAAATTAACTGAATAGTCATTGTCCTGTCTTATAAGAGTGAGAACCTCCTTGGCAGACCCTCCTCCCTGGGGTAGGGCACATGTGGAGAGCCATCTTGCCTTTGGTTCCATCAGAAACTATTCTTTTTTAGTTTAAAAAAGTGAACTAAATATTGTTTTAAAAATCAAAGTGTGTGTGGGGGGGAAATCTATTAGAAATGTTTGTTTTGAAACATGCAAATTGTGTGAAGTTTCTTTACTGCAAAGGCAGGCAAGTGGGTGGAAAAAGATACTGAAAATGGGAGATCAGAAAAAAAATCTGATCCTGTAATCTACGTGTTGACAAGATGTTGGGCTCCATCACTCCACCAAGTAGTAGATACTTGTCTTGGATTCTTCTACTTGACTGCTTTCATCAGATTAAGCATCTGGGATTTAATTTAACAGTTTCAGCTTTATTAAGCTGTCACAAGAGCGGCCCCACTTTGATAACAGTAGCTGCTCCAATTATGGCTTGGTTTAGGGTTGACAAGTATAATGATTCATTCGTGGCACATGAGAAGCAATAAAAGGTTGTTTTGCATTACAGCTTTAAAAATGTGGGCACTTTTTTCATTTAATTTGTCACTTAGCTTTTGCTAAGAGGACATTTAAATTGCAGTAAAAGGCAAATGGGGCTTTTAGTTTAAATGTAATCCCCATATTTAAATGATCTGTAATGGCGTAGTGTTCGAGTGGGAACACTATTGTCTCACAGTGGGCCCTGATGGTGACATGTGACATTTGTATTCAGGTCCTGTATTATCCATGTGGCTAAAGGGCTTCCAATTTCATTTCACAGCCAGAAGCCTGCAGAAAACACCAATTAACTTGCAGATCCCATTTGCCGACAAAACTCAGCTTCTTCTCGCTGCCTGGCATCTGGCAGTGCTCAGCATTTAATTCCAAAGCAAAGCCTTGCAGCAATGTGATCCCTGGGCTGGGGCACAAAGTCAAATTTCCCCCTTTTATTAAGAAAGAAAAATCTTTTCACTTTCGTAGCTCAGAAGCAACTTTTATTTAATTTTTGATGGATGAATATTAGAGAATTATTACTGAAGTCAAACTGCAGGGACTTTTTGACCTACGGATAGAGATAATTTTTTCAGAGCAGAAAGAGGGCTGACTGACCTTTTATTGAAATCAGAGAACTAAGTGCAACATGCACCAGCAGACTTTTACTTCAGGGGATTATAACCATCTCC
The DNA here is from genome assembly GCF_028017835.1 of Emys orbicularis. NCBI lineage: Eukaryota > Metazoa > Chordata > Testudines > Emydidae > Emys > Emys orbicularis. The sequence continues at coordinate 38,803,782 of NC_088688.1, read as the reverse complement.
ATATTCCTCTATTTTATCAATGCAATTTAATGGCAGACCAAAGGGGTTCATATTATAATTAATAATGCGGCAATTTCTCAGTTTTGATCAATGGTAATTGAGGGTTAAACTTTCTAAAATCAGCATGTGGTATTTTACTGAGGTACCATTTAAAGAGCATTATTCCAGCTCAGAACTTTAAAAAAGTTACCTATGTGCCACTGTAGCAGGTGGGGTGTATTGAATATATGAGTGTAATGATTCACACAAATCACTATAGGCACTATCAATGTCTCTAGCATCAACAGAAGTAAATAACTCTAATCTTAACATGCTACATCTGTAATCTTGACATCTCTAATGGAACATATTTTAGTTACGCTGGAGACCCTCCTTCAGGAGTTTTTTGTTTTCATCATATTCCTTTTAACTGTTTTTAAACACAGCTTGCTGCTTAATTCTAGACCTTCAAACTAGAAATTACTTGTGTGACCCCTCCAGTGCATTGTATCATCTCCTTTGGATGATGCTAGCCTTACAATGGATGCCAGGATAATTAATAAAAACTGTCTTGCCCAACACCTCCAAATTTAAGGCTCAATCCTGCTTCTGCTAAAGTCTAGGGGAGTTTTTCTAAAGACTTGAATGGGAACAGACCCTCTCTGTCCCCTGTCTAACTTCTTATTCCAATTATCATGCCAGCGCCCACTGCATTGCAGGAAGCATTGGTTAAGTTTTTATGAAAGGATCAATCCAGTCACAGAATGAAGCTTATTACAGTAAGTTTAAAAACATATGCCCAAAATAAAACTGAAAAAATGTCCGGATGCCTAATGGTTGGTAGGCTACAAAATTAAGCAACTCTTTATTAAACAGAACCCATACTTACACTTTACATGTGCTAAAGTCTTTCATAACTACAATACAAAAGCTTTATTTACTCCATGAAATAATCAAGAGCTTAATTAACATACAATATTAAAAAAACCCACTTGACTGTGATTAATACCACTGCAAGCATTTTCTTCATAGATTTAAGGGGAAAATTCTAATTTGTATATACCATTCTCAAAGCAGATCACTCTGAGCAGACAAAAGGTAAATATGCTGTTTTACCCTTACATATAGCATGCCTAGAGGAAAAGAATCAGACATGCTTCTGATTTCAGGAGGTACAATCAAATTTGTTACCCCTCAGCATCTGTATGAGATCTCCCTTGCCACTGTTGCCCAAACAAATAGCTGGTCCTCAATATCACCCTGCTCTTCATTCTGTGGATCAGTGTTTTTCCTTTGGGCTTCCTAATACCCTTGTCTTCATCAATGCTCATATTTCTCTCTCAGGTCTGTGTCTTTACTATGAAACAGGTGTATTCTTAACTTGAGGTAAAACCAGTGGTGAGCTGGAGCCGGTTCTCACCAGTTCGCAAGAACCGGTTGCTAAAAATAGAGGCAGGTAGAGAACCGGTTGTTAAAGGGCCGGGAGATGGGCAAATAATTCCTGTCCCCAGGCCTCCTGTTGCTCCCAGGAGTCCCAGCTGGAGAGGCTGAGGCTCCCCTGCCCCTCCCCTGCTTCCCCACCCCCCCAGAGCTGCAGCGTGGCCAGCCACAGGTGGTCACATACCTGCACCAGCTGGGCAGCTGAGCTCGGGAGTCAGTCGTCCTGCTGCTGCTTTTTGAGCAGCCTCCAGCAAGGTAAGGGGGGGGGGGGGCTGCTGCAAGCTCCCCAGGGCTGCCCAAAGGGGAGAGGAGGGCAATTTGCCCCGGCCCCAGCCGCCCCCATGAGTTTTACTTGTCTCCCCCTGCAGAGCCCATAGCCGCAGCATGGCCAGTTCAACTGCTGAGCTCCAGCCTCCGGGCTGCCGGTAAAGGGGGGGGGCTGAGAGCTCCAGGGCCGCGGGGGGAGGGAGGGGGCGCATGGGGCAATTTGCCCGGGCCCCTGGACCTGCCCCACGAGGATGTCTGTCTCTCCCCGGGCCCCTGGCCCCTCCCCCGCTTCCCCCACCGCGCAGTGCTGCAGCATGGCCAGCTCAGCTGAGCTCAGGGCTGCGGGCAACGCAAGGTAAGGGGGAGGGGGGGGCTGCTGCTGCAAGTCCCAGGGCTGCCCAGAGGGGAGGTGTGTGCGCGAACAGAGTTGTGTGTTGTGGGGCAGCTGTGTAGCAGGGGAGTTGTGTGGCTGGGAGAGGGTCTGCACAGTGGTGGGTATGGGGCTGGGGTTGTGCGCTGGGGAGGGAAGGATGTATAATGCTTGGGGTTGTGCAGTTCAGGTCACTTATGGTGTGTATGGGAGGAGGAGGGCTGGCTGTGTACAGTGTGTTGTGGTGTGTTGCTGGGGGTGCTGTATGCTCTCCTGGGCCTGCATAGGGTTCTTGCAGCACAGCAGATTGTTTGTTGAGTAGCGTGGTGTAGATGGGGGCTGTTGTGCAGTAGGGGTTGTGTACCTGTTGTTGTGCCTTAGGTTGGCTTGGCTGCCTAGGGCTCCTGACAGCCAGCAGCTTGTTTGGTGAGCTGGGGGAGTAGGGGTGGGTGGATAGGGGTCGGGGCGGTCAGAGGGCAGGTAACAGGGGGATTGAATGGGGGCATGGGTCCGGGGGGGGGGGAATCTGGAAGGAGCAGGGGTTGGATGGGGTGGTGGGGGCCAGTCAGGGGCAGGGGTTCCTGGGGCAGTCGGGGACAGAGAGAAGGGGTGGTTGGATGGGGCAGGGGTCCTGGGGGGCCATCAGGAATGAGAGGAGGGATTGGATGGGGCGGCAGGGGGCAGTCAGGGGACAGGGAAGGGAAGTGGATGGGGCAGGGGTACCGGGGGGGGTGTCAAGGAACGTGGGGGGTTGGATGGGGCAGGAGTCCCAGGGGGCGGGGGGGGGGCATGACCCCCTCGTGGGGTGAGGAAGAGGGAACTGATTATTAATTTTTTGGCAGCTCATCACTGGGTAAAACCCTTAGTGAAAACAAGACACTTTGTAAAGTCCACATGTCCGCAGGTTAAGACTATGGGGAAGCACAGTCTGATCAATTCCAAAATTTCAGGGAACATTCTAGGCATCAGTAGGAACAGCCCTATTGATTTTGGTGACAATCAGAAAACTGGAAAAGCCTGATTTCCACCTCGCCCATTTGGTGCTACAGACAGAGGAGTACTGTGACATCAGAGATAACTTAGCCACTCATCACTCACTTACTCCAGGTCATCTGCATACTTCAATACCATTGGTTGAGTCAGCAAATAAAACTGCAGGTCAGGACTGAGGTGCCTTGATAGAGGAGGGAGAGTGCACGGGTTCAGGACCGAAGTAGAGGAGATTGCATTAGATCAGGAGCTACCATGCCTAATTAGAAGCGAGGATGGAGATTTCCACTGTGACTGCCTCCACACCATGACTGCTTCAGACAAGATCATTTTACCTTTGACAAACTGTTATAATTCATCTACACAATGCCCCCACTTGGTGCTCCAGGCAGAGAGATTCTTCTACTTGCAGCACCAGATGGGTACTGTCAAGGGGTGACATGGCCAACGCAGGCAGCAGGGTGAGGATCAGGGTTACTATAAGAAGAAAGTAATGACTGACTCAAGGTATGACTACATTACAGCCACAGACTAGAAGACTAGACACTTCCTACATCAATGGAAGCAGTTTTTCCTATCTTTGTAGTTAATCCAGCTCTCTGAGAGGCAGTAGCTAGGTTGACAGAAGACTTAGCCGCATCTACACTTGGGGTTATGTTGACCTAACTACGGCACTCAAGGCACAAAATTTTTCACAACATAGCGAGGGCAATCTAATTTTTAAGTGCAGACTAGGCCTGAGTTATGTCTGATGTCACAATGCAACTGCGCAGGCTCTTCTGCCTGTAGCATCAAATGAGCACAGTCAAGAGGAAACTGCTAATATGAAACTGAAAATGAAGAAAAGAGGAGTGGCGGCTTAGACAATTTATTAAAATTTAGGTTTAGCTGCAGTATCCTGTAAAATTGCTACAGGTTCCAGGATAGCCCCTCCCAGCACCTACTAGCTCAACCTACATAAGCAACAAAGTATGCATTCATCTAGTTTTAAATATAGCTAAATTGTTACTTTCAATTAAGCATATGTCCTTTTCTTTAGCAAAAGCTGCTTTGTTTCGCCATCAAGTCAAGATGTCCAAGCTGCCTTTTCCACCCCCCGCTGTTTGCCAGAAATTCACAACAGTTCCAGCCCCTTCTAAATTGAACAATTAAGCCTGCAGAGAACGCCAGTTTCAGATTTATAAAGTATCCTGATAAGCCTGCCTTTTTTAAATGTCCAATTCTTCCTTTATTCCTTAGACTTCTGTAAGACATTTAACGTGGTACCACAAGACATTTTGATTAAAAAACTAGAACAATATAAAATTAGCATGGCACATATTAAATGGATTAAAAACTGGCTAACTGATAGGTCTGAAAATGTAATGGTAAATGGCATATAGTCATCAAGTGGGAGTGTTTCCAGTGGGGTCCTGCAGGGATCAGTTCTTGGCCCTAATCTATTTAACATTTTTATCAGTGACCTGGAAGAAAACATAAAACAATCTGTGATAAAGTTTGCAAATGACACAAAAACTGGGGGAAGTGGTAAATAATGGAGAGGACAGATTATTGATTCAGAGTGATCTGGATTGCTTGGTAAACTGGGTGCAACCAAACAATATATGGTTTAATACAGCTAAATGTAAATATATACACATCTAGGAACAAAGAATTTAGGGCTTTCTTACAAGATGGGGGACTTTATCCTGGGAAGCACTGACTCTGAAAAAGATTTGGGGGTCATGGTGGATAATCAGCTGAACATGAGCTCCCAGTGTGATGCGGTGGCCAAAAAAGCTGATGTGATCTTGGGATGCATAAACAGGAGAATCTTGAGTAGGAGTAGAGAGGTTATTTTACCTCTGTATTTAGCACTGGTGTGACTGCTGCTGGAATATTGTGTCCAGTTCTGATGCTCACAGTTCAAGAAGGATGTTGATAAATTGGAGAAGGTTCAGAGAAAAGCCATGGGAATGATTAAAGGATTAGAAAACATGCTTTATAGTGATAATCTACAAAGAGAAGTAACAATGGGCTCTTCAATCTAGCAGAGAAAGATATAACAACATCATTGTCCGATGAATGGAAGTTGAAGCTAGACAAATGCAGACTGGAAATAAGGCATACATTTTTGACAGTGAGGGCAATTAACCATCAGAATAATTTATCAGGGAATGTTGTGGATTCTCCATCATTGCTGATTTTTAAGTTAAGATTAGAGGTTCTCTAAAAGTCATGCTCTAGGAATGACTTTGGAGGAGTGCTATGGCCTGTGTTATACAGGAGGTCAGACTAGATGATCACAATGGTCTCTTCTGGCCTTGGAATCTATGAAACATATACATACACAGCATATAATTTTAATTCTTTGCATTTACCCAGTTCATCCCAGAGTTGCCTATACTTGTCAGTCATTGCAGTGCCTTGTTGCCTCCAAAGCGACAGACGAGGGTCAGCCATGAACTGTTCTGTTATCAATGTCAACATGCGAGCTCCATTAGAGTCTCTCATCTTTAACATCTCTCGCACCTAGGAAACAAAAAAGGTCTCTTAATACAAGCTTAAAAAAAGAAGCTACATAATACTAGCGAAATACTGAAGTTTATGCTTTATTTAACTCCTCCTCCCTCTTTGAGACACATACACTATTAAAAAAATCTCACTGTCAAAAGTTTTAAATGAGAACTTGAATACATTGAGTTTGTTCTCCAACAGTAAAAATGATTTTAGATCACTGTTAATGTCCCACTGCAATTTCTGTTCTGAACAGTTTTTTCACAAGAAATTTAGACTTACATTAAAATGTATGCCCCAAGAATATCACACATGGTTCTCCAAAACTTTGGGGGAAAAAAGCTGGTGATGATAAACAAATAGATTTTAAGGCACATCAAGTTATGCTCCACTGATGGAGAATTCTAAGTAACAATGCTGTACTAATAAGGCTTAACTTGGTTTAAAAATGACTGCATTTTCAGTAATTAATCAATCAAATATGGGCTGGATAGAGGAAAACAAAAAGGAAGGAGACCCAAACATAACCCCTACCTTCGCAAAAAGCAAATTGAGCTGCTTCCCTGATCCATGGTATCCACCCTGGGAGAGGAAGAGTTTAACTTGCTCCTGGACTTGTTCTTCATCCAAGTGCCAACAGTTTTCATCGTCTATGCTAGCACCTGCTGTTGGGTCAGGAGCACCTACAAACAGCACCGAAAAAATTATGGTCTAAATAAAGATTATAGGTTCGGGGGGGGAGGGGGGGGAATGAAGCAAAAGGAGGTCAGAAGTACAGAGGAATTTTTTGGACTTGGGATCTCTCATGTTTTGGGTATTGGAGCTTTACCTTATTAAAATATTTTGAAGTTTTTTCCTCAGTACCCCGATCACTCAGAGAAGAGGAGAAAGGGGCTCCAAATAATAATATTTAATAATTAACTACAAACTAAGCAAAAACCTGTTTAATTACAAGAGGTTTTACAATAAAAAGTTTCTGTAATCTGATGTTTTATGTCAGTTTCACAAAAAAATATAGCACGATACCTGAAACAAAGGTATTCTGGAAAGTTTAAAGTGTGGCTCTACTCTAAGGATTCCATGTTCATGATCTAAGTGAAATTTATATCAAACATTTTCAATTACAAGATTTTTTTTTTTCTTGCCAGTATTGCCAAACCAGCTTGAGGTTCCCCTTTTAGTGCACCAGTACATAGAAGAAAAGGTTCTGCAAGCCAAATTATGTTTCCTTTAGTACCTCTTCAATCACAGTGTCTTCAAATAGTGTCTTCCATGACACCTGTACAACACCCAGTGCCTTCAATAATCTTGCACAGATGTAAGAGATTGATATTTGGTGCACAATTCTGTTGATGGCACAGTAATACATCAACTCAATTCCTCTTAGCTGTAATAGCTCTGCAAGGCCAATAGGAGTAAAAAACAAAGCACAAAAACGCAAACGCAGTAGAAGAACTCATAAGTAAGCATGTAGAGGGAATGGATCTGTTGGTTAATAAGCATTTTTACACAGGCTAGGTCTTCACTGCACAGTTAATTCGAGTGTACATAACTGAGTTAACTAGGGTGACGAGACATCAAGTATGAAAAATCGGGACGGGGTGGAAGGTAATAGGCGCCTATATAAGACAAAGCCCTGAATATCGGGACTGTCCCTATAAAATCGGGACATCTGGTTACCCTAGAGTTAACTCCTTTTAAGTTAGCCTATCTTGAGCAGCTACACTATGAAACAGCACTCAGACTACACAGAGCAATTAGATTACCGCAGAGAGTATCTGTATTAGCAGCTGACAAGATGTGCTAATGCAAGTTTTAGCCTATATCTTTGACAGGCCAGACAACTTGAGTTGAAAGCACCACCGCACTCAAGCTTTTGTGTGTGTGGATGTAACTCGAGTTAGGGGCAACACTCAAGTTATCTACAAAGCAGACAAGCCCAGAGTCAAACTGCAATTTTATGCCCTGTCTAGATTAAGATTTAAAGGTGGTATGATAGACCAAGTTAATCCCACTGAATAGCCAACAGCTTCTAGAACTCTAATCAAGACAAAGCAACTGTACTTGAGAACAAGTTCAAGTGGTTGAATTAAAGGCTTTACCTTGACCAGTTCAGCACATTCTAAAGTACAACTACTTTGACTCTCTGAGTTCTAAAACCTGTTAGCAATTCAGCTATGTAACTCGATGTAACATCTCACCACTTAAATCTTAGTCTAGACAGGGCCTAAGGGTATGTCTAAACTGCAGTTAAAAACCCGCAACTGGCCTGGGTCAGCTGACACTATAAAAATAGTGGACTAACTGGAAACAAAGGTATCAATTCAAATACTTTTTTCAATAAATGCTGAGAAATTTAAAAAGAGGACAGAAAGTTCTCCAGAGTTTTTTAATTAAAAATCACTACTTCAATTATATTGATTTAGTAATTTTTTCTCCATTCTCGCTATGCCATGCAGAAAAGCTTATAGATGGCTGAAAAACTGGTTGAACCTCTTGAAGCGAGCTCCTTCTCTGACTAGTGAAGACAACTGGAAGATTTTGAGGAGCAGAGAGGTGTTTTGTACTCAACTGTTAGTACCTCAGAAAGCCAAAAATCTTATAGCTTGGAGTTCCTAATGCTTGAGACCTTAAGAATGGGAAACTTGTGTGGATTGTATCCTTAAATAGGTTTTTAAATTGAGAGAGAAAAACTGTGTCCTTGAATATGTACGTACAACTCCTACTGACTTCCAGGGGAACTGTTTAGAGTGTGTGAAGACAAAAATTGAGCCCAAGACACTATGAAACTAAGGAATAAAAAACTTCACTCTAAAAGTGCTTCTCTCTTTACTCTGTTCATTTTAAGGGGCTTTCAATCCAGTGCACTACATGAAACAAATGCTGATAAGTCTTCAGTTGCAGAAAATGAGATAAAAAGGGAAATCAAGCCACAGGAGAACAGGCAGTGCAGCTGTTGCAGTAACCAGTTTTTTGTATCACCTTGCAAAATAGCTTAAATATTTCATTGCTCCAAAACACAGAACGACAACTACTTATTGCACTTGTCATTTATAAAATATATAAAACACAAAACTTGCTTTAAAATAAACTGGCTGAGATAAATTATAATTTAAATTCATTTTTGTGGTGTTAGTTTTAATTGTATTAAAACAATTTAGTAAGATGTCACAGCTAAACTTCGCTATTTGTGAAAAACCAAATTCTTTCTGGAACTATTTACATTTGAATCAAAAGCTCGTAAGTCAGTTTGTGCTATAATGCTGAATTTCAACAAGGATATTGTAGATTCTCTAGTAATGACATCCTGTCACTGGAACACTGGTATCAAATCAGCCCAGAACTGTAACAATAACGTTGCCAGAGAGTTCTCCAATACAGGAGTAATGAACAGGGCAGTTTTGAGGGAGTTCTCCAGGTGGAGGAGGAGTGACTAGGTGACCCTTGGGGTGAGTTTGTTGTCTGTTTGTCTGTTGTGTGCTTTCTTGATTGAAGCATATAGTGTGGTCTATTTAGCAGGCAGCGTGCTTACCCTAGGCCAGGGGTGGGCAAACTTTTTGGCCTGAGGGCCACATCTGGGAATAAAAATTGTATGGTGGGCTATGAATGCTCACAAAATTGGGGTTGGGGGTGCGGGCTCTGGGGTGGGGCCAGAAATGAGGAGTTCAGGGTGCGAGAGGGGGCTCCGGGTTGGGGTGGGGGAATGGGGTCCGGGGGGGAAGGTGAGGGCTCCGGCTGGGGGTGTGGGCTCTGGGGTGGGGCTGGGGGATGAGGGGTTTGGGGTGCAGGAGGGTGCTCCGGGCTGGGATCGAGGGGTTTGGGGTGCAGGAGGGTGCTCCGGGCTGGGATCGAGGGGTTTGGGGAGCAGGATCATGGCTGGGGCAGGGGGTTGGTGCATGGGGAGAGGCTCAGGGGCGCTGGCTCCCGGAAGCAGCGGCATGCCCTTTCTCTGGCTCCTATGCAGAGCCGCAGCCAGGCGGCTCTGTATGCTGCCCCATCTGCAAGCACCGCCCCTGAAGCTCCTATTGGAGCGCCGGAGGGGGCCATTGGAGTGCATAGGAGCTGGAGCGGGACAATGCCGTGACTCCCGGGAGCTGCGTGGTGCTTTCCCCGACCCTGCGCCCTGGCTGGAGCGGGACCATGCTGTGGCTTCCGGGAGCCTGACCCGGATCTGGCCTGCGGGCCGTAGATTGCCCACCCCTGGCCTAGGCTGACAGCTTCCTAGTGAGGTGCTTGTCTACCATCCATTGAGCCCTGATCCCTTTAGGACCTCTTGACAAGGGGGCATGGCTAACTCAGGGAGAACAGCCAGCCCCTAAGCAACTAGAGGAGATAGCAAACAGGGACAGCAACCAGTTTTCGGAGGGAGATTAGAGCGGGAGCACAAGAGCCAGATACACCTAATAAACATTCTCTAAATTTAGGCCAATAACTGACCCCTCCAATCCCTCCCTCCCCACAGAAAACAACCAACCAACCACCCTTCCACTGAAAAAACCCCAAACCCTGCAAGAGTAAAAATAATGAAGCACAAGTCCAGCAGCAGAGTGGGGGCTATCCAGTTTATTGCAGAGAATGCAGCATGTATGATTACCTGCCTTGTGGGCAGGTGGCGTATGTGTGCATTCAGTGCAAGGAGCTCATGGCCCTCAGAGACCACGTACGGGCTCATGAAACCAGAGTGGCTGAACTGCAGGAGCTAAGGAAAACAGTGGTACAGAGGCGAGACTTTCTGGGACACAGCAGAGCGGTCCCACCCCCAATCTGGCAGCTTCTGTGCTGTAGAGGAGGATGAAAGTCTTGGGGAAGGACTATATCAAGCTGGAGCAGAGGGAAACAATCCCATAGTTGGGCACCCTCCTTTCAGATGATGTCATGATATCACCTCGCACTGAGGATCCTCCTCTGAGGGAGGTGACCCCAAGTTATTTGGAAGAGACAGGCAATAGTAATGGGGAATTTATTACAAATACACCTCTACCCTGATATAACGCGACCCGATATAACATGAATTCGGATATAATGCGGTAAAGCAGTGCTCCGGGGGGCGGGGCTGCGCACTCTGGAGGATCAAAGCAAGTTCGATATAACACGGTTTCACCTATAACTCAGTAAGATTTTTTGGTTCCCGAGGACAGCGTTATATCGGGGTAGAGGTGTATAGAGAGTTGGGTTTGTGATGACTGGGAGAACTGCCTGGTGAATTGCCTGTCAAGTGGGAAGGTTATGGATCTCTCAAGACATCTAGACAGACTTATATGTAGTGCTGGGGAGGAGCCAGTGGTTGTGGTACATGTAGACACCAATTACATAAGGAAAGGTAGGAGAGAAGTCCTGGAGGCCAAATTTAGGCTGCTAGGCAAGAGATGCAAGTCCAGGACCTCCATGGTACTATTCTCTGAATTGCTTCCAGTTCCGTGTGCAGGTCCAGTTAGATAGGCAGAACTGCATGGTCTCAATGCATGGATCAGACAGTGCTGGTAGGAGGGATTTAGGTTTATTAGGAATTGGGAACATTTTAGGAACAAAGGAGACTATACAGGAAGGATGGGCTCCACCTAAACCAAAATGGAACCAAACTTCTGGCATGTAAAATTAAAAAGCTCATAGAGGAGTTTTTAAACTAAGGCTTAGGGGAGTGTTGACATGTGTGGACGAATGCACGGTCCAGACAGACACATCCCTTAGGGAAGGATTTATTAAAGGGGATATTCTATATCCTCAAAGAGAAGAGGACAGAAGTTGATAAATTACAGGTAGGAACTGAAGAGAAACAGTCAAGCAAAAGAGTTCCAATTCAGTTACATTACATGAAGGCATACAACTAAATATTGACAGATTTTTTAAGTGCCTGTATACAAATGCTAGAAGTCCAAATACTAAGATGGTGAACTTGACTGCCTGGTATTAAATGAGGATACTGAAATAACAGGCATCACAGAAATTGGTGGAATGGTGATCAACGGGACACAATAATACCAGGGTACAAAATATATAAGAATGACAGAATAGGTCATGCTGGTGGAGGAGTGGCACTATACGTAAAAAAGCATAGAATCAAATATAGTAAAAATATTAAATGACAAACTCGATCATACAATCTCTACAGATAGAAATTCCATGCTTGAATAATAAGAGTATAGCAGTAGAAATATACTAAATCACCTGACCAGGATGGTGACAGTGATTGTGAAATATACTCAGGGACATTAGAGAGGCTAATAAAACAAAGCCCACTAATAATGGAGTATTTCAACTATCCCCATGTAGACTGGGAACATGTCACCTCAGGATGGGATACAGAGATTAAAATTAATGACTACTTCTTGGAGCAATTAGTCCTGGAACCTAGAAGGGGAGAGGCAATTCTCAATTTAGTCCTAAGTGAAGCAAAAGATCTTGTCCAAGAGGTGAATATAGCTGAACTGCTCAGTAATAGCAACCATAATGTAATTAAATTTAACATCTCTGTAGGGAGAAAATACCAAAATAACACACCATAGTACCATTTAGCTTCAAAAAGGTGATCTATACAGAAATGGGGAGGCTAGTTAAACAGAAATTAAAAGGAACCGTCATAAGACTGAAATGCCTGCAAGCTGCATGGAAACTTTTAAAAAACACCATAATAAAGGCTCAAATTATATCTATACCTCCACATTAAAAAAAAAAAAAAAATAGAAAGAGGACTAAAAATGCCATCATGGCTAAACAGAGTAAAAGAGGCATTTACAGACAAAAAGACAGCTTTTAAAAATTGGAAATCAAATCCCTCTGAGGAAAATAGAAAGGAACAAACTCTGTTAAGTCAAGTATAATTAGGAAGCCCAAAAAAAGAATTTGAAGGGCAACTAGCAAAAAAGACAAAAACTAAACAGCAATATTTTTTTAAAATACATCAGAAAGAGGAGCCAGTGGTGATCGAGGTGATAAATGAACAGTCAAGGAAGACAAGGCTGTTGTGGAGAAGCCAAATGAATGCTTTGCATCAGTCTTCACTGCAGAGGATGTAAGGGAAAGTCCCATACTTGAGATATTCTTTTTAGGTAACAAATCTGAGGAACTATCCCAGATTGAGGCGTCAATAGAATATGTTGTAGAACAAACTGATAAATTAAAACAGATAGAAGGTTAAAAAAAAAAAAAAAGCCAACAATGTTAGGAACCATTAAGAAAGGGATAGAAAATCAGACAGTAAATATAATAGCTCTATATAAACCAAAGGTATGTTCACATCTTGAATACTATGTTCAGTTCTGGTCACCACATCTCAAAAAGAATATATTAGAATTAGAAAAAGTCCAGAGAAGGGCAACAAAAATTAATAGAGGTACGTAACAGCTTCCATACGAGTAAGAAGAAAGGAAAGCATAAAAAGACTGGGACTGTTCAGCTTAGAAATGAGATAACTAAGAGAGGATATGACACAGGTCTATAAAAATCATGAATGGTGTGGAGAAAAAGTGTTATTTACCCCTTCACATAAGTCATGAACCAGGGGTTGGCCCAATGAAATTAACAGGCAGCAGGTTTAAAACAAACAAAAGGAAGTACTTCTTCACATAATGAACATTCAACCTGTGGAACTCTGTGTCAGGGGATGTTGTAAAGGCCAAAAGTATAACTAGGTTCAAGAAAGAAATAGATAAGTTCATAGGTCCTTCAATGGCTGTTAGCCAAGATGGTAAGGGACACAACCTCATGCTCTGGGTATCCCTAAATCTCTGACTGCCAGAAGCTGGGACTGGAGCAGAGGGGATGAATCCCTCACTAAATTGCCCTGTTCTGTTCACTCCCTCTGAAGCATCTGGCACTGGTCACTGTTAGAAGACGGGATACTGGGTTACATGAACCATTGGTCCAAGTCAGTATGTATGGCCTTTCTTATGTTCTGGTTTCAGCTGGGTTCTGATACGGTTTTCCACAGTAGCACTGTGCCCCTAACCATTGTTGCCAGCAAGCTGCCAGAAGTCTTGGTGACAAAGGCCAAAGAGACCAAGTTGAGGGTCTGCTCACAAATATGGCTCAGCCTAGTATTACAGAGACTTCATCCAGAGTCTGGAGCCTCCCCTCTCAGAAAGCTGCACATGTTATGCTAAGTATGGTCTGACTTCTTCCTTTTTTTAGTAAGAAAAAAAGTTAAAGGAATTTCCTTATGTGTATTTATTGTCTGTTTGGCAACAGGGTGTTCTCCCCAAAACACAGAGTTTACAGTTATAACTCACTATTTTTTCCAACAACCCTGGTGGCGGTCTTAGTCAACAGTCATGGACTAAAGAGGCATGGAGGCCAATGTCTGAATGGGCATGGCCATTCTAAGCTACCTTCTCACCTGAAGAATTAGTCCTTGCTGGTCAGGGTTGAGGCACAGTGGTAGTGCAGTATGGGGACCTGAGTTGCCATTACCCATGCCACCCCTGTTCTGTGGATAAACAGAAGATTTTTCTCCAGGGCACTCAACTGGTTACTTTTCAAGAGTACTACATTCACTCATAATAAACATTTCATAGGTCCAGTGTCTCCTCCCCCCATCAGAGCAATAGATATGATATTTTTATTAGCTAGGGTAGTAGTTAAACTCAGTTTCTGCTACTGCTTTAAAGACAAAGGACGTGGTTCCTTTTGCTTATTGTAGGCACCCTTTATTACAGGGGCTTCTGAACTCAGTTGAGAGTGTTCCAATTGGGAAGATCCTGAGCACTGTAATCCAGCCTCGGAGTCCACAACTCCCATGATGCCTTGGGAGGGGGTGGGGGGAAAGAGTTCCTCTTCTAGGGAGAGCATATGACGGGCTCTATTTTGGAGAAGTAATGAGATTGCTTTTTGTGGAGCTTTGTCCATACCAGGAGCTGCTGCTCAACTGCTGCTAGGAAGCCAGAAGCTACTACAGAGAATCTGCTGGGGCTCTGAGCAAGCAGGAAGCCTCAGAGACTGTTGGTGGCTTCACTGGATGCAGGGCAGAGACTGTTGCTGTGCCCAACGCTAACTGAGGTGGATCTGCAGTGAAGGCAGTGCGAGTAACCACCACCCCTGTTTGGGAAAGTACTTGCAAGGGAAGGAGCACAGCAAAGCCTTTAAGGGGTTGTCTGAGTCTGAGAAGAGCAGAGCAGAGCAGTCTTCTCATCAAACCAGAATCCAGGTTTGCTGACATTTGATTAAAACAACTCCAGTCTTCAGAAGGGGTGTGCAGCTTGAAAGGATCCCAAATTAGAACTGTTCTGTCCCTTGCTGCCTTGGCTGGACTGATTCACTGGACCAACAAAGTGTCTTCAGCCTCAAGATCTCCAAGCGCGCCCACAAAAACAAGTGTTTAGAACGCTGAAATCCAGAGGAGTGTCCACTCAGGTGTGGGTTAAATGGTGGCAGTTTTAATGCAAGTTAGAGAAGTTTCATTTACTACTGTAAAGTGTATTTTTAATGGATTGATGAAAGTGCCACCCTCGCTGACTTAAATTAATAATGACATTCAATCTCAGTCTGTTATACCATGTTTCCTTAAATTGTTAAGTAAAGGTACGTTAACCTTAATCTAAATGTATACTAGGTGTATATTGTTTATAATTGGTATTTTTTAGTTAGACCCATTGCACAGATTAGAATAGGTTTATTCCTGGAGGCTCCCATTGAGTGTGTACAGGGCCCAGCCAGGTGGATGCACTGCCAATTTTAATTTCCTTTACAAGTAAAAGGACTGCAGCAGAGTAGGGTATAGAGGATTCCCACCTATCCAACATCACCACTGGGATACCAGGATCTCTTGTTCTGTCAACAACATCAGGAGCCCAGGCGCACAGGTGAGTGTTGCTTGTCCCCAGGGAGGAAAGGGGGGTTACATTACAAAGGCAGCTGTATACCAGACAACCATTGGCAGGGAGGGATAAGTTGCACGTCAAAAAAAGGTAAAGGCTCAATTCCAAGAGAATGCTTCTCTTATGACTCAATGCAGCTCCTGAATGCACAGTTCTAAATCTCTAATGAAGTATGGTTTGTTGTTGGAAGGAGCATAGAACGGAGAGCCAGAAATTCTTGAGTTTAATCCTAGCACCAATACCAACTCCCTTTCCCTATTTGTAAATTGGGGATAAATATTACTTATGTGCTTCAGAGGTGTCATGAGGATTAATTAGCATACGTTTGAGCTTTGAAAGTGAAAAGCACTATCTAATTATATGAAATATTTTAAAAACCTGTAATTAAATGGTGTCAGTTTAGACACTCCCATATATTTGTTCCCTCCTCACCTCAGGATTAGTTAACTTATCTGTCATGACTGGTCTTTAAAATAGATTTTATTTAATGCACTTATGGCCATTTTTAATTTATGTATACACAAACATGTTCAGTATATGAATAAGGATATACATTTTTAATTTGTGCTTCTATGGCTTAAAAGCAAAATGTTTATATATTTAAAAATATCGTGCATGGCCACTATGTCTTTTTCAAACATTTGTTATGATATCCATGAACCAAATTATTTCAGAAAGGTGCTTGTCTCTACAGACTATTATGACAATGAAAAGCTACCTTTTAAAAAACTAACCCATTTTCAAGTCCTGAGCTGAAGAATCATTTTTATTTTTAATTTAAATTTCTGAAGTCTATTAAAAGACATTTTTCTTGTTGACATTGCTTAAAACATCTCAGACAACTTGGCTTGAGCTTTTGAATTACGTTTAACCTTTGAACAGAATGATGCAAGTGTAGAAATTTCACTCTAAAAGAACAATATTTGAAAGAGAATGGAACAAGGAGCTTAGACTTCTCTTTCAAACTTGCATTTACCAGGGTTGTGACTTTCTAGACTCTAGCACAGGAAAAAAGGAAGCCTGTATAGTGCAGACTACTCAGGAACTACCATCCATCAAATCTGGTTAAAATACAAACAGTATCTGTGCTTTAAAATACAAACAGTATCTATGTACAATTCCCCCACTCCTCATTTCTGAACAATGTAGCTATCTTCAGTCAAACCTATGCAAACCACTTATTGAAGCCATACTTTAGTACTCTTCACATCTACATTTAAATTTGTAAAAATATTTATAAAATTAACTGTAGATCACTTAAACCAGGGATCGGCAACCTCTGGCATGCGGCTTGCCAGGGTAAGCACTCTGGCGGGCCGGGCCGGTTTGTTTACCTGCCGCGTCTGCAGGTTCGGCCGATCGCAGCTCCCACTGGCCGCAGTTCGCTGCTCCAGGCCAATGGGGGCTATGAGAAGCGGCGCAGGCCGAGGGATGCGCTGGCTGCTGCTTCCCGCCGCCATTGGCCTGGAACGGCAAACCGTAGCGAGTGGGAGCCGCGATCGGCCAAACCTGCGGACGTGGCAGGTAAACAAACCAGCCCGGCCCGCCAGGGTGCTTATCCTGGTGAGCTGTGTGCCAAAGGTTGCCGATCCCTGATTTAAAGCTTGAAGTGTCATCCAATGACAGCATTAAGAGGAGGGGATGAGGGCATGGAAATAAAATTTCAAATAAGAGCATGCTTTAATTTGTAGTAAGCAAAAATGGAATTGTTTCAGCCTATCAGAGTGCAGTGATTCTGTACCGTTACCGACACAACAGCATGGTAATTAACTTCTATAAGTGTAGTCAGAATTAAACTGAATTACTTTAGAGGCACCATTTGAATTATATAAAAATCAACACATGGTCAAATTAACAGTCACAATTATATTATGCCTTTGATCCCTAAATGCTTCAAACTTATAGCTGAAGCACTTCATTTGCCAATAAATTTCAAACACCTTTTTGGGAGGAACACTTGTGCCTATTTAACAGTACACAGTAGCACAGGAATACAGGAATTGCCACATGGATCACATCTGTGATCCATCTAGCTCAATATCTGAGACTGGCCAGCACCAGAAGAAGTTGCAAGAAACGTCATAGTAGGCAGATGTGGATTATACAAGAAAGTGTTACCCTAACCCTCAATATAGTCTTAAAAAACTGCCCAGAAGCATGGTTACATACATCTTCCAAAACACTTTCCTCACATTAACTATTACAACTGGATATTCATGTTTTCTATACATGTCCAATCACTCAAAATCTTGCTAAATTCTTGGCCTCAGCAACACCCTGTGGCAATGAATTCCACAGTCTAGTTGTGTGAAGTAGCATATGCTTTTATCAGTTTTGAACTGCACACCTTTCAATAATCATTAAGTGTCCCCTTGTTCTGGTGCTCCCTGTCTCGTAGAACAGAAACTCCTAAACTACCTTCTCTAGACCATGCATTATTTTGTATACATTTATCATGTGTCCTGTTATTAGTTTCCTTTCTAAAATACTCAGGCCAAATATTTTCAGTTTCTTCATATGAGATTTTTTCCATGGTCCTCTTCACTCTTCATACCCTTCTCTGAATCTCCTCTACTGCATCTCAAAAAGGATATTGCAGAATTAATCAGTATTGCAGACAGTACTCCAGATGAAGGCAAACCACTAATTTGCACAATGGGATAATATTTTCTGTATCATTCTCCATCCCATTCCTTATGCATCCTAGCATTTTACTTGCTTTAAGCTATAACTGCACACTGAACTGAGATCTTCATTGAGTGTCCACAATGACGCTCAACTTCTTTTCCTGAGTCACTGCTGTTAATTTTGAACCATGTAATCTGTATGAATAGTTCAAGTTACAAATTAATATATGTTAAAGGGAATTTATCAACACTGAGTTTCATCAGCCATTATCTCTCCCATTCACCTGGCTTGGTTAGGCCTCTCTGGAGTTCCTCAGAATCTTCTCTGGTTTTGACTAACCTAAATAATTCTTTGTCTTCTGCAGTTTTTGCCACCACACTGCTTACTTCCAGATCATTAAACAACACATTAAAACACCAGTTCTAGTATGAAACCTCAAGTCACCCTGCAGTTAGCATTCTGCTTCCCTATGATGAAAAATGACCACTCTCTGTTTTCTGTCTTTTAGCCAGTTTCTTATGCAGGATAATATTTTATCCCTCACCCTCGACTACTTAGTGTCTATAGCTGTTACCACAACACTACAAATTAGTCTCTTAGTTAACAGGTTCTCTTTTATCCACCACTTCATACATTCAAAGAATTCTATCACATTGGTTTCTACAAAGGAAAGTGGTGTCTGGCCAATCTGCTTAGACCCTACCCATATAGTTTTCCAGGTGTGTGGTTTTTTTTAGTTTGTTGTTAGAGTTTGAACCAATTTATAAGGTATAGAAGGCTTACTGGTCTGTAATTCTCTGGATCTTTAAGAGAGTCTTTTATAAAACACAGGTGCAACATGTGTTACCCTCCAATCCTTTGGTGCAGTCACGTTTCTTAATGAGATTGCATGATTTTTCCTAGCCATTTAAATTGATAAGATCCTTCAGAACTCTTGGGTATATATCATCTAGACCAGGGGTCGGCAACGTTTGGCACGCGGCTCGCCAGGGTAAGCACCCTGGTGGGCCGGGCCAGTTTATTTACCTGCTGACGCGGCAGGTTCGGCCGATGGAGGCCCCCACTGGCCGCGGTTCGCCGTCCTGGGCCAATGGGGGCAGCGGGAAGCCGCGGCCAGCACATCCCTCACCCGCGCCACTTCTCACCGCCCCCATTGGCCCGGGACGGTGAACCGCGGCCAGTGGGGGCCGCGATCGGCCGAACCTGCCGCATCAGCAGGTAAATAAACTGGCCCGGCCCGCCAGGGTACTTACCCTGGAGAGCCGCGTGCCAAACGTTGCCGACCCCTGATCTAGACCTAGAAAAACTTGTCCTACATGATTTAGGACAGGAAGTCCATTTGGAAGTTACAGATAAACCCTATATAGTTCTGCAGATGAAGCCAACTGGGACAGCAGTATTAACATGTTAATTGTGCTTATCCAAGAGAGGGGAAGTTCCTATTTGTTAGCAAAATATTTGTTTTCTCACTCAGTATTTCCAAAAAAGAGCAAGAGTTGGCAGGTATACAAGATCTTGGACCTCAGTTCTACATTCCAGGCCATGTCTATACTACAAATTTTTGCCAGCATTACTATGTTGGTCAGAGGTGTGATTTGCGACCCATACAGCTAGCTGTGGCAGCAAAAGCCCATAGTGTAGACACAATCATACTGCCAAAACTGGACTTTTGCTGATTTAGCTTGTTCCCCTTGCAGGAGAAAGGGTAGGCACGCTAGAACTAGCAGTGTTGCTCGTATGAGATGCATCCACACCAAGAGCACTTTGCTGGTATACCTATACCAGCAAAGCATGCCTAGCATAGATTTGGCCTCATTTTAAAAGGACAAACAGGACAATGATCTCACAAACCAGTTTTATAGGTTTGGACCAATACTGACCAAGAAGGAGCCACTTACTGAACCATCAGCACTACCCTAAGTGTTCCTTGAAGGCCTTACAACCTGGTACTGACCCCAGTCAATGCTCAGGTAACCCATTGGTTAGCGTGTTATGTGCTCTCCCTTGTGCCCAAACTGCAACAGACAAGTCTGTTACAGCCCTCTGCTACAGAGCCTGTCTCTTTGGCTCAAGCTGTAGGGACTTGTGCCTTAAGAAGTCCCCAATTCAATCCCCAGTGTCAGCCACTAAGCAAACAGGAGCTTGTCAGATAGGTAACACTTAGATTATGACACTTGACAAAAAAAACCCGATAACCGTACCCTTGGCATTAACTCTGCCCTCTACAGATCCACATACCCAGGCCATGTCCACGTTTTGCTCCTTCTTCCCCCTTTAGACTTCCAAAATTCAATCTCTTCTCCAGGCAACTCCTCCCTCGTCTTGACTACTGAAGCCTCTTCTTTATCTTTGATACCTATGCTGTCCCCTACAGATCCATTCAAAGTGTGTCTGCCAAAATTATCTTCCTGGCTCAAATGTTCTGACCATGTCACCCCAAGATCACGCTCCATTTACTAAGAGGTTCAGCATGGCACTTTAAAGACATGCCATAATCAGATTTGGAGGCGACTTCTGCAATTGGTGCTCTAAACAGTGTTCAGCAGCATTCATCTGTGAACAGTTAACTTAATACAAAGGTGACCAGCAAAGTCCATGTATATAATGATGTTAGTAAACTATCCATAGCAATACAAATGTAGGAAACATGGCTTTGCATTAGAAACAGAGTATATATATATCACACCTGCTATAAAAAAAGTTTGTTCTGGGAACTAGCTAAGTTCATTTTAAGGGCAAAGGGGATGTGGCAGATTGGATAGTGATCTTACCCTTATGTATGTCAACACTGTTAGAACTCAAAACTAATTGTTTAATAGGTTTTGTGGAACAGGTTTTTTTATTTTTCAACATAAAAATTTGAGTAAAGACCAATTAAAATTCTCTGGATTTGAGCATATGTGCAGCTGGAATACTCTTTACTTGCTGTGTATTAGAAAGTTCTACTTTTTCTTAACAGAAACTTATTTACCAAGTTAAAATGGATATATCTTCTTAAAAATCAGAGACGTTTTGTTTTATTTTTTTAAACCCTTTTCTGATGTACAGGTCCCTTTTCTTGTAAACCATTTAACAGGGTGTAGTGGATCATTGGTTTGGCTTGTTTGGATTTGAAGTTGGATTTCCTATTTGTATATTCCTGCCACTGTTTGATTACTAGATAATTATATTGGCAATTAAAATAGGCTTATTGCTATAGTTTACAGGCAAAAGTAATTGCAATGCACACAAGCTGACAAACATTTTAGTTTTGTAGATACTCTTAACCCATCCTACCCATACGCTTAAATGAACACTTTCAAAAGCTTGTTTAGTGCTTTACAACCTTTGTTTTCTTTTGTTTTTATTGTTTTGGTTTCAATATCAGTTTTAAAATAAACATTTAAAGGCATGTTAGAAGTTAAGTACTACCAACTGGAAGGGAGCCCTACTTCAAACTGAATAAAGTGGCTGGTTTTTCTAGGCCAATGTATCCAGGATTAGTATAATTACAGTTTTAATTTTGTACAGCAACCCAGGTCTCTCTACTCTAGCTTCGTCCTCTGACCCCTATACTGCTTTTGTTATTACTGTGGAGCTTCTCCTCTTCAACATCATAGCCTCCTAGGACTTTAAGATGCTTGCTGCTCCTCTCCCAGCTGTCCTCTTAGCTCTCTGACCTTTCTCCTCCTTTCAGCATCTCTCTCTTCTTCCCCCCTTTTCTATCACTGTAGGCTATCCCACCAAGCTCCATGTCACTCTAACCCACAACTTGGGCATTATTTTTCACTCTTCCAATCCCTTGCCCCACCCATTAATGCTATTTCCAAATCCTTCTGCTTCTTCCTCCTCATCTTTTAAAAAAACAGTCCTTTATTTTTTTCCACCTTCACAGCCAACTCTCTTGTTTCAGGTTCTCATTATATTCAATCTTGATTAATCCTCTCCTCTAGCCTCCCCCGCAGCCCAGACAAAATGTTGCCACTAAACTCATATTCCTCGATCATTCCTCCCCACCCTAGTTATCCTGCCTTGTCAAGCATCATGTTGTCCCCCAATCTTCTCCACTCCACCATTGCTCCCAACTTCACCTTTCCATCTAATTCTTAAACAATCCCCACTGTGCCTTCTTCTATGTGGCTCCCATCTGGAAGGCCCTCTCAGGTGGACCAAAATGCAGACATGGAAGATCCACTTGTGCTGTGCTGCCTACAGTGAATCAAGTTGACTTGTACATACAAATTGCCCATTCTTATTCCTTTTCCTCTGACATTTGTGTACTTGTTTGTCCTTGGATTGAAAGTTCCTATGAGTAGGGGCCAATCCTCGTAACTATTTGGAAAGTCCTTACTACATACTGGGCACTATAGCAGAACAAAACCAGATGGCACTTTAATGAACAAAGTCAGTCAAATATGCTTTCTCACCCAACAACTGCAGCTAATGCTCCTGCAATGGCGAGGCTAGAACAAGTTTTTTGCCAATTGGCCTTATATCTTTAATACATTATCCTTTCCCATTTCCTCTCCTGACTCCAATGCAGAACAAAACCCAAACACAAAGGACCACAGACAACTTAATTTAAATTAAAGAAAAAATATTAATGATTGTATCTGTTTTTCTGCTTCTTTTAAAAGCGCCTTTGAAATGAAGCTATGGATAAGCAGAATTTCAAAGATTAACAGTAAAGAGAAACTATCAAAAATATATTCAGTATGTTTACTGCAAAACAGGTATTCTTAAGATGGCTGTAGAAAGAAGATCAGAAAAACAAATGTAATTGTAATATGGATCAAACTACATTGCTACATTAGTTATAAGATACTGCGATATAGATCACTCGTATTGCTTATACATGGTTTCTCTTGCAAACTAGCAGGTTTTTTTCAAACCATCTTAAAGGAATGGTAGAATAATGATCCACATTTACATACATTACCTGATTTTCTCAACTCCATACAAAAAAAAAAAAAAAAAAAAAGGATGAAGAAACTACATCGGGTGAACAAAGGGAAGACAAGGAAAAGCAGTTGCTAAACTTACCATGGACTTGATTGATTTCTGAATTCTGAGAAAGAATTTCATCTGCTAATTTCTGAGCTGTTGGCAAAACTTCTGTGTGGTGCATTGTGATCAAATACTGTACAAACTTTTGTAGTTGGTCTCTGTTCATTTGAAAGAGTGTCTCTGAAATGGGAAGATGCAGTTTGACCTGATCTGGCTTGCGGATCCGGTATAAAGAGAGTGCGACAACGTGGGCACAGTAAAATATGTCCTTGTTTCCACAGCTACAGGTCACTGAGGTAATCTTGCAACGATCAAAGCTGATAGCTACCTTGCAAACAGTTTCTGGCTCCGATTGCATTGCAGGATCTGTCACCGTGCCGCTCAAGTGGAAACCTGTGCAAGAAAACAAGAGACCTTACATTATTCAGTAAAATGCTGTAATCTCACTGTCAAGTACTTTTTCTTTTTAAACAAAGAAAGGCAATTATCTACTTTTGAGAAATGCAATGCATCTTTTTTTTTTCTTTTTCTTTTTTTTTTTTTTAAAAAGATCTAGCTTTCATGGCTACATATACAAAGTAAGTTCTTTATTGTGTTCTAAATGCCTTTTTCATATCCAAAAAAGCCTACTGATGCAGTCAAAAAGCTTTTCAACAAGCATTTCCCCCCCTTTGTATAAATGTTCATAAAAAGCTTGGTAATCAACAAAACATTCACTCTGGCAACAGAAATATAGAATGAAAGAGTTGAGCCTGATCACACCAGTGACAAGCCTCCCCAGTAACCTTGAAAATTCTTACAGCAGTAATTTTTTAAAACTCCACAGGTACAGACCACATCTACTAGCAAGTTTTAACATTCTATTGGTAAGTGAGAGAGGTGCTCTCTAATTATATGGAGCACATGCCCTTGTCATCAGAAACTCTGGAGTCCTAATTTCCGTTCTACCACCGACTTTCTATGCCAGTCACTTAACCTTTCTGTCTTCATTTTATCATCAGTAAGCTGGAGTTAATGCTTACCCTCCCAGGGATGATGTGGTAAAATTAGTTAATGTTTGCACTGCACTTTGGAGATGGAAAGTGCTACAGTTACTAAAATATATGAAAAGCTATCCTTCTAATTCTGTGCTAGAATTAACATATTCAAATGCTTAGTAGTTTGCATTATGAACTCACTTTCCTCTGTACTGTGGTGGAGGAAAGGGGCAAAGCAACGGGTCAGTCTTGTATGGGGAAAAAATTATTTGCTTCAATAGATATTTATAGCAAGTCCCCATCCATCCCCAAGTTGCCTGTTGCACCAGTATTTCATTATTACAAAGGTTGTATTTCTGTGAGTCTGTGCTCAACCCACCTTTGTTTTTCCCTCATGAAAACATGATTTTTAAATCTGTTAATATTTTATCTTCATTATTCCTTTATGCTGTACTTTAGTTTGTTTTGTTTTGTTTATAAGCATGGAAATGCGTCTTATGTGCAACAAGCCAAATTCATCAACAGCATAAGCAAAAGGTGGGACTCTATTATAATGGTATTCACCCATTTATGTAAACAGTAAATTTGGCTCAGTAAATTTTCTCCAAGACACTAGGATATATTGAATATCAAATGCCATATATCAGCATGAGCACTAGAAAAAGTTACTACCATATACATTTATTATAGCTGAGTAAGAATATCAAATACTCTTTAAAACAAATTTTAAAAACTGATTTCAAATATTCTTCTTGAAATAAATATTGTTAGTGGGATACTACGTCAGCTGGAAAAATCATGACGCTGGCCAACAATGTTGTACTTACAGTTGTTACAAGAAACCCTGCAAATTACGAGAACTGAGAGATTAGAAGAAACACTCCCTATTTTTTCCATTTGTTTACACTGTACATTTGACATCACTTTGTATAGTCAGCATCACTGTTTTGGTTACATTCAGTTCCATTAGTCTGATACCTTCCTCAGTGTCACATGCACACTCTAACCCAGGCTTTCCAGGACAATGTTTGCCAGTTACAGCAGTAGCAGAGCTAACACTGAAATTGAAGAGACAGTAAGCTAGAACATGCATGGAAAAGAAAGGGACGGGAGCAAGAGCAAGCCTCAAATAGGTTTTGTGTTGTTGCTCTCAGGTCCACCCAAAGCACTTAAATACAGAAGGGGAGTACAAAACTCCATAATGTTTTAAGGATTTAAAAAAACATTCAGGACATATTACTTTAATGTAATGGTTAAGAATTAGTCAGTTTCAAATACTGTATTTAAACAATGTGTTCCTTTACCACAGATGAATACAAATCAGATCAGTCAGCTCAGCCGCTTTTATAGAGAGAGATTCTTCTTTTATCAAGTATCAGAGGGGTAGCCGTGTTAGTCTGAATCTGTAAAAAAGCAACAGAGGGTCCTGTGGCACCTTTAAGACTAACAGAAGTATTGGGAGCATAAGCTTTCGTGGGTAAGAACCTCACTTCTTCAGATGCAAGTAATGGAAATCTCCAGAGGCAGGTATAAATCAGTATGGAGATAACGAGGTTAGTTCAGTCAGGGAGGGTGAGGTGCTCTGCTAGCAGTTGAGGTGTGAACACCAAGGGAGGAGAAACGGCTTCTGTAGTTGGATAGCCATTCACAGTCTTTGTTTAATCCTGATCTGATGGTGTCAAATTTGCAAATGAACTGGAGCTCAGCAGTTTCTCTTTGGAGTCTGGTCCTGAAGTTTTTTTGCTGTAAGATGGCTACCTTTACATCTGCTATTGTGTGTCCAGGGAGGTTGAAGTGTTCTCCTACAGGTTTTTGTATATTGCCATTCCTGATATCTGACTTGTCCATTTATCCTCTTGCGTAGTGACTGTCCAGTTTGGCCAATGTACATAGCAGAGGGGCATTGCTGGCACATGATGGCATATATAACATTGGTGGACGTGCAGGTGAATGAGCCGGTGATGTTGTAGCTGATCTGGTTAGGTCCTGTGATGGTGTTGCTGGTGTAGATATGTGGGCAGAGTTGGCATCGAGGTTTGTTGCATGGGTTGGTTCCTGAGTTAGAGTTGTTATGGTGCGGTGCGTGGTTGCTGGTGAGAATATGCTTAAGGTTGGCGGGTTGTCTGTGGACGAGGACTGGCCTGCCTCCCAAGGTCTGTGAAAGTGAGGGATCGTTGTCCAGGATGGGTTGTAGATCACTGATGATGCGTTGGAGAGGTTTAAGCCGAGGACTGTAGGTGATGGCCAGTGGAGTTCTGTTGGTTTCTTTTTTGGGCCTGTCTTGTAGCAGGAGGCTTCTGGGTACACGTCTGGCTCTGTTGATTTGTTTCGTTATTTCCATGTGTGGGTATCGTAGTTTTGAGAATGCTTGGTGAAGATCTTGTAGGTGTTGGTCTCTGTCTGAGGGGTTGGAGCAGATGCGATTGTACCTCAGTGCTTGGCTGTAGACGATGGATCGTGTGGTGTGTCCGGGGTGGAAGCTGGAGGCATGAAGGTAGGCGTAGCGGTCGGTGGGTTTTCGGTATAGGGTGGTGTTAACGTGGCCATCGCTTATGTGTACGGTGGTGTCTAGGAAGTGGACCTCCCGTGTAGATTGGTCCAGGCTGAGGTTGATAGTGGGGTGGAAGCTGTTGAAATCATGGTGGAATTCTTCCAGGGTCTCCTCCCCAGGGGTCCAGATGATGAAGATGTCATCAATGTAGCGTAGGTAGAGAAGGGGCGTGAGTGGACGAGAGCTGAGGAAGCGTTGTTCCAGGTCAGCCATAAAAATGTTGGCATATTGTGGGGCCATGCGGGTGCCCATAGCGGTGCCACTGGTCTGGAGGTATATATTGTCACCAAATTTGAAATAATTGTGCGTGAGGATAAAGTCACAGAGCTCAGCAATAAGTTGTGCTGTGTCATCATCAGGGATACTGTTCCTGACAGCTTGTATTCCATCTGTGTGTGGGATGTTTGTGTAGAGAGCCTCTACATCCATGGTGGCTAGGATAGTGTTTTCTAGGAGGTCACCAATGCACTGTAGTTTTCTCAGGAAATCTGTGGTGTCACAGAGATAGCTGGGAGTGCTGGTGGTGTAGGGTCTGAGTAGGGAGTCCACATATCCAGACAGTCCTTCAGTGAGAGTGCCAATGCCCGAGATGATGGGGCGTCCAGGATTTCCAGGTTTGTGGATCTTGGGTAGTAGATAGAATAACCCCGGTCGGGGCTCTAAGGGTATGTTGATTTGTTCCTGTGTTAGTGTAGGGAGTTGTCCTGAGTAGATGGTGCAGTTTCTTAGTGTATTCCTCGGTGGGATCTGAGGAAAGTGGCCTGTAGAATTTGGTATTGGAGAGTTGTCTGGCAGCCTCCTTCATGATGACAACAGCACCTCCTTTATCAGCCTCTTTGATGATAATGTCAGGGTGGTTTCTGAGGCTGTGGATGGCATTGCGTTCTGCACGACTTAGGTTATGAGGCAAGCGATGTTGTTTTTCCACAATTTCTGCCTGTGCACGTCAGCGGAAGCATTCTATGTATAGGTCCAGACTGTCATTTCGACCTTCAGGAGGAGTCCATGTGGAGTAGTTCTTCCTGTGTTGTTGGTGGTAGGGTATCTGTGTATCAGTGCGGTGTTCAGTGTTATCTTGAAAGTATTCTTTGAGTCGGAGGCGGCGAAAGTAGGCTTCCAGATCACCGCAGAACTGTATCATGTTCGTGGGGGTGCTGGGGCAAAAAGAGAGTCCCCGAGATAGGACAGACTCTTCTGCTGGGTTGAGTGTGTAGCTGGATAAATTGACGATATTGCTGGGTGAGTTAGGGGTACCCCTGTTGTGGCCCCATGTGGCAGGTAGGATTTTAGACAGCTTACGGTCCTTTTTCCTTTGTAGAGAGGTGAAGTGTGTAATGTAGCTCTCCTGTCTTATTTTAGTAAAGTCCATTTGTGTGGAGGGTTGGTTATTTATGAAAGTCTCCAGGTTGGAGAGCTCTTTCTTGATGTTTTTCTGTTTGCTGTATAGGATGCTGATCAGGTGGTTCCTCAGTTTCTTTGATAGTGTATGGCATAATCTCTCACTGTGGTCTGTGCAGTATGTAGATAGCAATGGATTTTTCACCTTCAGTCCATTTGGTATGATGTCCATCCGTTTGCATTTGGAAAGGAAGATGATATCTGTCTGTATTTGTGCAAGTTTCTTCACCTGCACATCCACCAATGTTATATATGCCATCATGTGCCAGCAATGCCCCTCTGCTATGTACATTGGCCAAACTGGACAGTCACTACGCAAGAGGATAAATGGACACAAGTCAGATATCAGGAATGGCAATATACAAAAACCTGTAGGAGAACACTTCAACCTCCCTGGCCACACAACAGCAGATGTAAAGGTAGCTATCTTACAGCAAAAAAACTTCAGGACCAGACTCCAAAGAGAAACTGCTGAGCTCCAGTTCATTTGCAAATTTGACACCATCAGATCAGGATTAAACAAAGACTGTGAATGGCTATCCAACTACAGAAGCAGTTTCTCCTCCCTTGGTGTTCACACCTCAACTGCTAGCAGAGCACCTCACCCTCCCTGACTGAACTAACCTCGTTATCTCCATACTGATTTATACCTGCCTCTGGAGATTTCCATTACTTGCATCTGAAGAAGTGAGGTTCTTACCCACGAAAGCTTATGCTCCCAATACTTCTGTTAGTCTTAAAGGTGCCACAGGACCCTCTGTTGCTTCTTTTATCAAGTTCCCTATCTACTCTGGAGCTATTTACAGTCTGCATCTATGTACTTAGAAAATACCAAGAATTTGAATATTAATGGTGCTGCAGATTAGGCTTAAGGGATACCATCCTACTCCTGCTGACATCAACTGCAAAACTCCCATCAATGTCAACAGGAATAAGATCCAGTGTAAAATGGTCTGCAAGGCTGTTTGGAAAAACTTGTGCTACAAATGATCTTGCCTAATGTTCTCAGTTTGACTTTTAACAACCTATAATTAATCTCAAATTTAAACAGTTAGTGTTTTTTTGGGAAGGCGAAGATCTCTTGAGAAATATTTGGATTAAAAATAAAAAACAGTATTTAAATTCCTACTCATATTGGACAGACATAGAAAAGGCATTTCTTTAGGACATCATACAATTTTTTTCCAGTAAAAGTCTGTAAATGCTAACATTAGTAATAAGATTCTGGTCTGAACAATGGTAACACAGTAATACATTACACTTGTAGGATGACAGCAGGTTTAAACAAAGTAGACGATCACATTTTATTGCAGCCTAAAATACAGAAGTTCCTAATCAGCCATACTAGTGTTTAAGTTATGAAGCAATATTTTCCCCTCTTTTCTCTTTGTACATTAACAGCAAATGGATGAAGTTGAATATACATTGTCTAAAAAAGTTCACACACAGCAAGATCTATCTCAGAAGTAGTTAGGCTGTAAGAAATTTATCAACTGTTGCCCTGTATTACCTTTTGAATGAGTCTCCCACAGCAATGCAGAATATTAAACAGTGAAATGATTTTGCTGCTCCATTTTCCCCTCCTGTGCAGGTTCACCCCTTTAAAAACTAGCCATTCAATATCCTACATTGAACTCAGAGTACTAAAATCTAATTGAC
The DNA here is from genome assembly GCF_028017835.1 of Emys orbicularis. Taxonomy (NCBI): domain Eukaryota; kingdom Metazoa; phylum Chordata; order Testudines; family Emydidae; genus Emys; species Emys orbicularis. The sequence goes on along the minus strand of NC_088688.1, from coordinate 38,774,232 downwards.
AGTTTGTAGCAGAAGTAAATAGACTTGCTATGCTTGTAGAGGAGGGAAGAGCTACAACAACTTTTCATTTGCAGTAATGTATCGCCTGACAGGCAGAGAGCTGTCCATACTCCTTGGAGGAGACCAAGGAACAGTTACTCCCAGTGGAACTCAAAGTTATTGACATTTCACTGCCTGTTGAGCTCCAGATGAATGGAAAGCCTCCACTGCTACAAACCTGTAATACTTCTTCACAGTACTTGCTTCTAAAGTTGCAATTTGAATCTTCTCTTTAAAAAAATATTTCATATCTTCTGATGTTAAATGTTTATTTACATCTACACCTCTACCTCGATACAACGCTGCCCTCGGGAGCCAAAAAAATCTTGCCGTGTTATAGGTGAAACCGCGTTATATTGAACTTGCTTTGATCCACCGGAGTGCACAGCCCCGCCCCCCCCGGAGCACTGCTTTACTGCATTATATCCGAATTCGTGTTATATCGAGGTAGCGGTGTATTTAGAAAATACACTACAGAAACTATAACAGTATCATTGATATTTGTTAGCCCATTTGTCAATCTGTTGACAAAAGGGTTTGAAGCAAAGAAGTCTACATTCATTGCACACATACTTGCTCCAATAAATAGTCTGTTTCACCTTTTCCCTTCAGCGGTTGAATCATAGAATATCAGGGTTGTAAGGGACCTCAGGAGGTCATCTAGTCCAACCCCCTGCTCAAAGCAGGACCAATCCCAAACTAAATCAATTAATTGTTTTAATATCTTTAACAATAGCATAGGACCAATAGTTAAAGCCATCCTGACATTTTGCAATCTGCAAGAGTCTTGTGTTTTTGAAAAGTGTGCCTAGCAAGTCCGTTAAAGCATTTACATACATGTCAAATGTGGCTCATTTGCTATGTAATTTCACTTCTGTTTAAACATTCATTCAAAGACAAACATTGACAAACAAGGAGCTATTTGACTGCATTAAAACAGTGATGTTAAATTACTGAAGTTTTCAGGTGCTATATTTCTAAAAGAGAACTGTGCCATGAAGGGCCATTAGTATGAAAATTTGAAGCAATCACTGCAAAATTACTTTGTATCTTTCAGCAGCCAGATTATAACTGTTAGTATCATATACTCTTACCTAACACATCCTTATAAAACACAGTACTGTAGTAAACATTGAGTTTCAGATGATGCCTCACTCCAAACTAAAAATTTGAAAATAATTTCCACTGCCATATTATATTGACGTATCCTCTGATGTACTCAAATTTGATATTCTGTGTTTATGAAAATACATTTGTAGAAAATAAAAGTATGTTTGAATGGGTATGTTCAAGTCTATGATGGGTTTTACTTTTCTGTTGCTCAAGGATATAGTGGGATTCTAGATAAAGGCAGGGAGAAGGGGAAGGAATTTGGTGCAGTTTTATTTATTTATTTTAAAATCTAATTAATTTAGAATGTAAAAGCTTTGAAAATTCTACGTGCACAATATACTATAGCTCAGCACTGCAGTTACCATAAAATGGTACTAGTCCGGGCAAAAAAGAAAACATCTAAAATTAAAAGCCTGTTCCAAGTGGGCAAGGATGCACTAATTGATGACATACAATCAGATACATTGGCTTTCCATTATAATAGTTTGTGGAAGAATATTGTCTCTCAGGTAATCACTGGTTATTTAACTTTTGAGCCCCATATTCACACTTATTTATAAATGACATAGGCTAAAATATCACAATTTTAAGTACACTTTCCTTTTAAAAACATGTCTAGTTTAAACCCCCTTTTCAGAGAGGAGAGCTACTCTTTAAGTCCAATTATAAGAAAAAAACTACACCTGAATTATACAAATTAAAAATACATCTTTAAAATGGAGAATTTTGATGGCATAAGCCATTCTAAGCTTCACTCGCCTGGTTTATACAGTTACCAGAAACCTTTGATTAAAATACAACCAGAGATCACCACTGGGTGTAGTTTATTCTTTCCAGAAAATATAAGAATGTCAGAACTGGATTACTGAAATATCCTAAAGATTAAGAAGTGATTTTGAATAGCTTGCTGTAATGTGCCTCCAGAGAACACTATCACACTGCATCCAATATGCATTCATTATCTTAAAACTGAAATGAAGTGTACCAGCAACAGCATTTGGACAACACAACCTTTTCTTAAAATTGATCTGTTAACCCCCTAAATGTTTCCAAGTAGCGAACAAGGATTACCTATATGGCTCCTATAAAGGTAAACAGAAGATGTATGGCTAAATCCCTGCACACACTTCTGAAGATGAATGAGATGGTAGAAGAGGGGGATAGTAGATGTGCACTGCAGTTACTTATTAATAGGCCCTTCTTCTTGAGAGAAAAAGTAACAGTAAAGGCAAGGAAGAATTTAAATGAGCCTGAGCTGAGAAATAAGGATTTTCTCTAGAGAGCCCAATGTGGAGAATCCTCTCTTACACAATTTTAAAGTGGGTTTATCAGAATCATACCATCCATCTCAAATGATCATTTAAAATGGAATTAGCAGACTGGTCTGCCAGATAAGACATGAATACTGTATCTCTTGGCACATTCATTACTACTGTGTGGACTAAAAGCACATGACAAGTAAGCTTTTGCCTCACCACCCCTCTCAAACCACTACAAATCCTTATGGAAAATAATTCTTGAGTTTCCATTATCCATTTTTCAAAACTCAGTAACTGACTGGTTATTATTTTTTCCAGGACAAGCAAGAGCTTAGACCATATTCACCATCTGTCCAATTTACTCTTTTAAGGTGGAAATGGTTTTAAATTAAAGAGTACAAAGACATTTCCTAAACTAAATTTTGTGTGAACTTTAATATACCCTAAAAGAAACAAATTTAATTTCCAAGTTAAAGACTTGTATGCCAACACTTCACCTGGAGCTAATTTAAATGGACAATTTATAAACCAGAGAAAGTTGTGGTTTAAAATGGAAACTACTTCCAGCCATAGTATCTTGAACATGCTGGTATAAAGATAACTTGGAGAGAAAGAAAGGTTAAGCAGCAGCACATAAGGTGTTTGTTGTATGCTACAAATATTCAGTCTGGGGTAGTTTATGTCTTAAAAGTACGTATCGTCTAGAATAAGTTTTGCATCACTACTGAACTGCACCCAACACACACTAAAGATGGAGTTTTGTCACAGAAAATATAAAGAAAATAGTTATGATTTAACATGTTGGGAATTTTTACATGCCAGGAAGAGGGTAGATTACAACAGTAGATAGCACCACACGCACACTTCACTGACAGCTTGAAAGTTCATCCTAACGCTTTTTGGGAAGTGAGCATGGCAGCTCAATAACAACATTAACACAGTGACTACATCAGTGGACCTCAAGCAAGCATCATACTCCGGTATCATGAGGTTTTCCCACCTCATACAGAAAGCCAGGTGTATGCAAAATGTGGCTGGTGACTAAATTTTTTACCAAGACTTTCCTCAAAGTCTGTCCCCCTCAGACCTCCAGGCCTGAGAACTGTACAATTGCCTACGTGCATTATAGGGGCTTTCACCCTCCTCTAAAACGCAGTGATGCAACTCTGATTATAGCATTTCTGTTGTTTAAAAAAGTGACCTTGGTTTACAGAGCAAGTGTCTGATTTTTGTTACTTGCAATGAAACTCAGAAAAAAACAACACATTTTTTATTTTTAAACCACAGCCTTTAATAAAAGGAAGTTTGCCATGACTTATCAATGACTTTACTAAAAGCTGTTGATAAAATTTTAGCCCAACATCCAAAAAGAATTCTTATTTCTAGACTAAGTTAAAATGCTGTTTTCTACAGATGTGCACACACCAGATTTGTCATTGCTCTAAATCCTCACATCCAATAGGGCTTTCACATTCTTCTCAGAACCATACCTTGTGTGTACGCATCCTCTAGGATTCTTTCAAGTTCCACTCCATATCTTCTGGGTAAAAAGTATGACTTTTGTAACCACTCCCACATCAGCCACGGCGGTCACCAGTGAGGAAGGAGAGCAGCTTCCTCGGTACTGCTCTCAGCCTGGAGAACAACAGACGTAGGCCTGATCTACACTACCAAGTTAGGTCAATGTCAGTCGCCTTCCATTGATCTATTTGTACATGTGTCTACACTCAAATGTGTCTCCAGGTGAGTGCCCCATTACAGTGACGCAGCAAAGCCACTTCTCCAAATGGTATTGAGCCACAGTCAACCTACTGATGTCGATGCAGTGTGAATGTAGACACTCCATGACCTACATCATCCCTAACAGTCCTCCAGCAGCTGTCCCACAATGTCCCTTCCCTATGACAGGGACTGCTCTGGTCACAACTGTGAACTCCACTGACCAGGGGTTATGGCAAAGGAAGCCACCTTCCCCTTTAAAAAAAAATCTCCACATATTTTTGTGCTGGCTCTTCCCTATTGCCCACTTTGACAAGCACACCAAGGAGCTCTCTCTTGTCGTGTGCAACTGCCCAACTGGCAGTGTCGCCACCATGCACTAGATGCGCTCCTGTCTTGAGCAGACAGGACATACTGGACCGCCTGGGCCTGCAGGAAGAAGAGGTTGTACAGGCCCAATTACACACCAGCCACTGAAATGTGGCCATCTACAAAAAGACTACATGGAGGATGCATGTAAAGGGGTATGACAGGGATCAGCAGCAGTGCCATGTGAAAACGAAGGAACTGCAGCAGGCATACCACAAATTGATCTGGTGCTCAGCCGCAGGCTTTTACAAGCTTCATGCCATACTTGGTAGAGACTCCATTAGCACCCCACAGACCATTGTGGATACCTGAGAAGAGGCCAAGATTTAGAGCCCTGCCATGGACAGCAGGGTAGAGGGGGGGAGGAAGTGGTGGGGATCCAGCTATGCCACGGGCCAGGACCTGTTCGAGCCTCTGCCACAGAATATCCAGTTCTGCCAGTCGAACACTGATGAGCCCAATGAAAAGGAAGAAGCCTTGGGTAAGCGCATGCAAGCATTTTTCCTTAGTGTTCAAATTTAAAGATGGTGCCTGGCCCATCCCCAAGTTAATAAGACACAGGTATTGACTTTGTTGTTTTACTCCTACAAGAAGAGGTAGAAGTATAACAAACAGAGATGAAGTTGTTATCTGCTGGGGGGGGCGGGGAGGGCAGGCGGCACACTTTGTTTTTGTACATAGGGATGTTCTTTGTATCCTCTTAGATCTCAATGAAACTTTCATGGAGATACTCTGCAATTCTCTCCTGAAGTTTTCTAGGAACGGCTGCCTAATTTCTTCATCATGGTAGGACACTTCCCCATACCACTCTGCAATGAGTTCGACTGGCACCACTGCAATAAACAAGATAGCACCAATCGGGCCCAGACGGCTTCAGGACACCAGTAGCAGCCATGCTCTCTGTGCCTTTGTGGCCCTCAGGAGTGAGATGTCAGCTAAAACCACCACCACCCACGATACATCGTGCAATATTCAGTGCCATTGCCCTGTACCTTTTCCCATGGAATAGGGACTGAAATTTTATTGTTTTATGCAACTGACATTTCTTCCCCCCTCTTGCCCCTGGTAGGCCATACTCACCATGGCTGGGGCTGGGAAGTGGTGCTGTGGAGAGGCGCTCCAAAGCTGAAGAGCAAATAAGCGTTTCTCATTAAAAGTTCTTATGGGAATAAGAAGAGTGTTTTGGCAGCTTTTCCCCGTTTGGCCCACAGATATTATGCAGGACACAAGAAGTAGCTAAAAGCATTGAGATACTTTTCTCACTGAGATCCAATCTTGTTAGTAAACACTGCCAGCATCCCTTCAATCTACAGAAAGTATATTAAACTTCATTCTGCACCTGCTGAGACAATAGCTGAATCTTGAGGTGTCCCACACAGCGCATCATGAGCTATGGGAACAAGGAACAGGCTGGGTCCCACAGAATCACTATTAGCATTTCAATGTTGCCAGTGATAATCCTCCAGTCAAGAAAGAATGTCTCTGCTTGCAGCTTTCTGAACAGTCCTGTGTTCTTAAAGATACAAACATCAGGCACCTTCCCTGACCAGCCAACTCTTATCATTGAAGCATCCCTGGTGATTCACCAACACTTGCATAACCATAGAAAAATAGCCCTTTCTGATGATATATTCTGTTGTAAGGTGGGCTGGTGCTGAAATAGGGATATGCATGCTGTCTATCAACCCACTACTGTTTGGGAACTGCATTGCTGCAAAATTCTATTCACTATGTCCTGCACATTGCAGGAGACCATGAATGACCCTATACACTTACATGACAATGGCCCCCAACGTGGATTTTCCAACACCAAAATGATTTCCCACTGACTGGAAGCAATCCGGCATTGCAAGCTTTCAGAGTGTGATAGCCACTCACTTCCTCACTCTCAGTGCAGCTCTCATTCTGGTGTCCCTGCCCTGAGGGCTGGGGCAAGGTTGACACACAAATCTAGGAATGTGACCTTTTACATCCAGAAGTTCTGCAGCCACTGCTCTGCACTCAACTGTCCGTAGGTGCTCCAGAAGTGTCACCAACAACCTTGAATTGTTTTTCTCTCAGTCCCTTAGCAATCTGTCCTCAAACAGAGTCACATCCCCCGTTATTGCGGTTCTTCCTGTGGGTCTGCAAATATAGGAGCAGCATGTGTCTTATACTTGCAATGGTCATGAGAATAGTGCAAAGCTCTACAGGCTTCTGTTAGAGATGGCAGACCCAAAAAAGTGCCATGCGGGTTTGTGGGATTTGTGAGTCATTTCTACCCCACAACACACGGCTAAAATTTCCCAAAAGGAATTGTGCTGGACAGCAGCACAGGGCATACTGGGATACATATCCCGGTGCATTGCACTTTACACTGACACAAGCACACCTGGTAAGTATGCATAGTGCTGAGACAAACAGCAAAGTATGCATGTACACAAGCGATAAGCAGCGGCCATATGCCAACATAACTTGTGTCAACTGAAGTTTGTAGTGTAGATGTGGCCTTAAGTTTTACTGGCATGGCAATGTCAATGTGAGCTGTGATTATTTTTTTAACTGACATTGTCATGCCAGTAAAAGCCAGAGAGTAGATGCAGTTATACCATTGTAACTTATATCTCTTTGGCAAACAGGAATAAGCTATAAGCAGTAGACACAGTTTTATACTGTGTCTCCATGAGGTGGGATTTGCTAGCAAAGTTAAAGCAGCAAAACTTTCAAGTATAGACAAGGCCCAAGTATGGAAGTCAAACCTTGGTCTTCTGGATGGCAGTATAGATCATCTCTAGATCTCCAGACTGGTTTCTTGGTAAAGGTTTTTTGTTGTTTTTTTTGTGACATGGGAACAGGTAAAACTAAGGTTGCATCCTTAAAAACCTCACTGGATTGCACATCTTGTAATAAACTATAAAAACCAAACAAAGGAGAACTTTGTTTAGAGATATACCTACCAATGAATAATATTTTGTTTTTTTGCTTCCCTCATCATAACTTAAGAATAAAGTGGTTTTGTCATCTCTTGCGTCTTAGTTTTCACATCACACAACATATCTGTAAAACGCCAATAACTGCCACAGCAACCGTTTGCAATATCACAAATAAAGGACAATGACTGCAAGTGCAGAAAAAGCAGCATGATCAAGTGAACGCAAACCAAAAATCTTGCTCTCATTAAAATATCCTTAAAGTAACATGACAAGGAAAAAAAGTTAGTGTTATTAAATAAAGGATAATTTTTTACCACTGTCAGCAGCCCTAAATATCTTAGAAAATGGTTTGCCTGACAGACAATATGGGGAATATTTTTAGGAAAGTTGCTGTTTACTTTCCTAATGATAACTGAAAATGTTCTCCCTATTTCAGGCCTATGAGTTACAGTTCTATTTACAAGGTAATCTTTCTTGAAGTGAAGAGCCAGTGGGTCTGCAGCCCACTTTCAGCAATCACCTCTCCCTCTATGAAAAGTCAATTTTTAAGCTGAAATGTGAACAGAAACAAAAAAAGTAATAACAGGTTTTAAAAGAGAGAAAAAAGTCTGAAAATAGATCCATTTAGTAGCTGAAATCAGACAGTTTAAAAAAAAAATCAGAGGTGTGGATTTCTCTCAACTGCTTTTAAAAGATGCCGTATCATTCAAGACCAATATTTGAGAGTAATCTTAGGTGTGTCTTGTTTCTGAGTCTAAAGGAGACTATGAATATTATGAAAGAAACACACACTAATCTTGAAGAGGGAAGGGAAGTGATGTAGAGGAGGGAAACCCCCAGAAATAATTTCCTGATTGACTCTCAGAATGGTCTCAGCTTTGAATGTCTCCCATTCTCTTGATGAAGGGCCTGATTCAACTCCCACTGAGGGGGCGTGGGGGAGAGAAGTAGTAAAATACCAGCATTCATATTTTGTTGAGCAATAAGGTATTTAGGCTAATCCAACCACAAGTAACCCTTTGCTATTACAGTAAGTCAAGATGGTGTTCTTAAGAGAATAATTATTTAGCACAAAATTTTGCCTACAAGTTTAAGTATGCATAACACTAATATTGTTAAAAACACCGACCTTCTGTCAGGAAATCTGTTATAGTCTGCTTAAAAGCAAACAGCCACTCCCATTCCAATTCCTAATAATGGGATATGTCATTTTCCCTTAGCTAAAATCAATGGTGTGCTTATGACTGATGAAAAATGGTATTCAGCAGCTCCTGGAAAAAAGGAGGCACCCCCAGAGATCTTCCAAATGCTGCTGTATTTCCACCCTTCTCTTCTGCATACCTATCTTTATAGAACAACCCAGGCTGTTTGTTATAAGTCTTTTCAGGTTTATCAAATAATTGAAAGTTAATGTTTTTCTTTTTGTTTAGAGCAAGTTATTCATTTACAGCATGTTGTTCATGCAATAGCCAGAATATACACTGAATTCCTCTAAGTTATATAACACACTCAAGATGGATGCAAGAGAAGGAGGAGAGAGATATTTTTAAAGTGTTACTATAGTAAGCTCATTGTGATAGACTTGGAGTTTAAGAATGGGCTCAATATGGGATGCAAGTTTCCACAGCAGAGATGCTTACTGTAACTTCCTCAGGTCATTATGCATTACAACAGATTCCAGAAAAAATAAGGAAGAACTATGTAAGCTTTCCTGACAGAGGAGTTCAGAAAAGATCACTAACACCAAAGCACTGAAAGAGCAGCCAGATAAAAATCTGTCAAAACTCAACATCACAGCTGAGTCAGTACAGGATAGCTGTTGCAAACACTTTGTGGAAAGGCAGTCTCTTTCTAGCTGTAGAATGCCTAGCACAATGGGGCCCCAATCCTGATTAGAATATCTAGGCCCCACTGTAATATAAACAAATAAATTGTAAGGATGCATGCAAAGGTCATTTATACCACAAACCAGAGTGACAGCACTAGCATACAACATTAACCCACACAATAGCAGCTAGTTTTCACAAAATGTGCTCACAATCTCTTGCTGCTCAATAGAAGTGTTTCCATATTGTATAAAACAAACAGTCTCTTCCTGGTATTTAAAATCAAGAAGATGGCTAAAACTCTGGATATAAAAACTCACACCAAAAATGGTAATTGTTGGGTGCATCAGAACACTAGACAGGAAACCCAAGTCTGATTCTAGCTCCTACAGTATATCTTATTTTAAGATATATACTTTAAGATGTATATATCTTAGGGATCAAGGAGAAGACAAAACCAAACTAACACCAGCTGCTATTGCTGAACTGCACTTAAAATATAAAGGCTGAAGTGTAACAAAGTTTTAAGAGAAATTTCTTGTGTTCACCACACCCATAATTTCCTGACAGCTTGGGGTCCTGGGAGCACAATCCACAAAGCAGAGTACAACAGTCTTTCCCTCCTAACAAAGTACTCTGACATTTGTGCAGCTACTCCCTAAATATAGGCCTCTCAAAACATTCCTGCCATTCTACCATGCTGGCACGCTACCAGTCACAACTCAAGACTGCTCCTTAGACACTTCAGAAGGGATTTAAAAAGTTTAATTCAAAAAAGGTAAACAGGAGCCAGCCACCTAGCACTTGGGTTACTGTCAATGGCTTTATTCCACAACTGGCTACTCTTCTAAAAAAAAAAAATCAGGCATTTACATGCCTTGAATGAGTTGACATACCAGAGCTGTCTGCCCAGTGCCAAGAAATCCTTAGGAATGTACACCCTCTACTTTAGGGTATCCCAAACCTTAATTGCCAAGGGGGGGAGTGGGAGAGGGGGAAGACAGCTAGCCATATTCATAATCAAGGTCAAGTGATTTGCCCATGTTGACCCAGAATTAGTGGCCCATTTGCCTTTTTTAAAAAGCTATTAAGCAGATTTAAATGTCCTGGGAGATGCAGTGCTGCTATACATCTCCACAACCACAGTGGACAATAGTAGCTACATAGCAGCCTGCTTTCCTTGTAAGAAATTACCCAAAACCCAAACCTGAAGTGCAGAATGTATAAGTGGGAACAGTTAAGAAATCCCAGTTCCACAAAGTGAAGAGAGCCAAAACAGTCACTTCACAAAAGTTTCCTGTTCAGGTCTATCCTATTCAGGATCTTATACACAATCCACAATCACAGTACTTGAATTCCTAACAGGCTATGCTGGCTAAACACCCCTTTGCTCACAGGCTAGTCGAGGGCTCCTGCAATAAAATGCAATGTATTTTTCACTCATTAGTGCACCACATGAGGAAATCTAAACTCTCTGCAGCCTGGCACAGCAAGAGCAAGACCCTGTTAAAGAAGAGTTTAAGAATCAAGAAGGAAAGAAAAAAAAAAGAAAAAAAAAGAAGGATGTTAACGAGGGAGGGGAAAAAAATTACTGGGAAATTAAACCAAAAAAGAAAAAAATTACTGGGAAATTAAACCAAAAGTAGAACAAATTATGCATCTAAAAGAAACTGGAAGTGAACCAAGGAACATTCCAAGTTCTCAGAGGGGGGGGGGGGAAGCCTACAATCATCAACTAGCTTGCTTTAAAAAAGTATTTATATAGACTTAAAAATTGAATGTGAAGGTGTGGGAATTTTCCTCTCAAAAACCTTTTCTCCACTGCCATGATGCTGAGTAGCACATCCTTGGAGTTTTAAGAACAAACATTATGCCGCTGCTTCAGTATGGTTATTGTGGATCTGACTGAAAAACAGTTTAAAACATGATACAATCAGAATATGGGACAGTGGAATATTTTATTAAATTGATGTCATCTGTATCATGCTGTGTTCTCATAATGAACTTCAACAGCCAGGTTTAGACAAGTTTAAAATTAAATACTGATTAGTCTTGTATAACAACATCTCAGAGGTTCAATGGAGGTCCCAGTTCTATTCGAGCCAAGATTACAGCAAAATAACCTCAGAACAGTGTAGAAAACTATCTTGCATTGGTAGGCAAATGGAGTAGGGGTGACCTAATACAGTAGGGCCATTTTCCATAATTTCATCATGGACTACTAGTTAGAGAACTGAAAATCAGGCCCTTAAAATTTAGAGATGTCAACACCACAACTCCTCCATTGATTTCAGTGGGTAGTTGTAATGCTCAGTACTTCTGAAAAATCAGGCCCCTAAACAGAGAGGTCTTCCTCCCCTTGAGCCACTTCTCTTGATTTCACTGTATTTTTTATTCTGAAAGGGTACTTTTGTCTTCAAGGTACAGTATCACCTAAAAACAAACAAAAAAAGGCTCCAGTCCCCTTTTGGAAATCTTCCCCTTTAATTTCACTCTATCAGCGTAAATCAGAGGAAAGATCTGGGTCCCAAGCCAAAAGAGTTTTCAGTTTTTCATACAAAAATCACACAACCTCTCTTCCAATAGGAGGCAAAAGATTGTGTAACTTAGAGTGGAGTAATACAGAGAGCCAAGAAGTTCTGTGACTGCAATATGACCAGGTTATTTTTACCTGTTGAAAAAGGGTTTAAATAAACAGATTGTATACCATAACAAGGTAGTTTAGGCTACATGTATCAAGACTTGTAAGGTATAGTACTTTATCGTCTGGCCTTTCCCATACATGTAGCCAAACATGAGACTTCTTCCACAGATAATGTATGTGGGAGTTACCAAGAGCTGCAAACATTACCAACCACTTCATTTATTCGCTTTCCCCACTTGCAACCACAATGTTTTAATACAGAACTGACAGATGCCCTATTATGCCTGCTGTACATCATCTTCCTCCAGGCAAATCTCAGCAGTCCAGATTTGTAGAAGTGGTGTTCCAGAAGGACCTGTTCCTCACATGGACTGCAGTAGTTTCAACTGGGTAATGGACCTATACACATATTTGAACTCTCAATCTACCCATCTAGAAATATTTCTAAACAAAAAAAATATACAGATAGAAAATATGGGAGCACCAGAAGCCTCTCAGCACCTTACTTATACAGAAGGAAGATCCTGTTTTTTCTTGATCTTAGTGGTAGGGAAGTCCATGAAAAATACACATGTAAATGTCAGATTTACCTACTAGCTAAGTCTTCCTGTACATATGAGAGCAGCCTGTAATGGAGGATCAGACACTGAATAAGGGATAAGAAAAGCTTACCCATTTTTCAGTACATGTTCTCTTTACAGAGCAAGACATCCATCTACCACCTTCTCCCTACTGCAGCATGCAAGCCAAATGCTGGCTTGTCCGTTTATAAGAATAATTTCTCAATCTGAATACAAAGTAACAGATGAGCAAATCTCTTCATAAAGTTACCCCCAAGAGTTCTGAAATGTTCCTCCATTAAAAGCACATCTCCACATATCCTGCTGGTTTCGGTTGCTCATATGCTCTCCCCCTCCTCATTCCCCTTCAGTCTCTCATGGACTATAAAACTGAAATTAGCTATTCATTACATGTGAAGGAGCTTCACATAGAGCAGCACCCTGCTGAGAGAGACTGCTACTTTACATGTCAATTTCAGAACGAAAGCATCTGCTACCTTACTAATATGTATATTTAATGCTGCTGCAGAATGTGCAGAATTATATGCTGTTCATTGCCTGTTTGTTCTGATATTATGTACTCTTAAGTAGCATTATTCTAAATTATTCCCTTTGAAAAACATTGTACATTTTATTAGGACTCCTCCCTAGTGTTCTTTGTAATAGATCCCCCAAATGAGTGGCTTGCAGACTATTTCAAACCAAAAAACATGACTCAGGGTGAGGTAACCGAATGTGACAAGTTTTTGGCCTGCAATTACTTTCTTATATATAGTTTTTACTTTTTTTTTTTAAAATATGAAGGGACACAGGGAATTATGTCTCAACAGTTATTGGTAAACCTGCCCTAAAGTTGTTCTTGCCCCTGGAAATATGAATATAGCATACTCCTATTATCTGGGTAGCATGGGCACATGGATTTTATTCAGATAATTGGGAGTTCAGATAATCAAGAGGGCAGAAGCCATTCAGCAGCAGAGTGGCCTCCCTCGCAATGGGGGGGAGGAGTCATCCTCTTCACAGTCCAGGTTGCTCTGCCCACTCACTCCACTGACAGCAGGGCTAGAGAAGGTCCCCTGTGCTGCACACCTGATCCCTGCAGGTGCAGGGTGTGAAGGAGGAAGGGTGCTGTGGTCCTGGTGGGGCAGAGGAGAGACCACCAGCCAGGACTTTGCTCTGCCAGGACCACAGCCATCCCTACACTTTGTGCCTACAGGGATCAGGTGCCATCAGTCCAGCGGCAGTGCAGGGAGTCCACTGCAGTTCTGCTGTCATAGCCCCTGCTCACTCACTCACTCCCATGACAGTGGGGCTGCACAGGGCTCCCTATGCTGGTGCAGGAGCCCTTCAGCAGTAGGGTGGCCTCCCCTGGGGTCGGGGTCTCATTGTCCACCTCGCAGACCTGACGGGGGACTTTGCTTTATTATCTGAACCTCTGCATTATCCAAATTTCTTCCTTGTCCCTCAGCATGAGATACATGCTAGAGAGGGCATTTATCTCAGATATTTCATGCTAAGGGAAAAGGAAGGGATTCATTTAACGTGGTGGTTCGGATAATAGGGTTTGGGATATTCAGAAGTATCCTGTTTTCACATCAGGAAAACTACAATCTTCATTGGGTCTTCCCTGGATTCACAATGGCTATAAATTATCAGCTTTCTACATTACAATATCCACAGCAACATATTATGGTGTATTACACACAATGACCAACCATTTTATTTACTATACCAAAGGATATTTGGAAGAAAAAAAGCAAGACATTTTAGCTAGGGAAGAATAGAGATGGGCAATTAATGACACCAGGGGCATGCAAGTTTGCATACATAGTCACTGACATCTTTTAACCCACATCTCTAATCCATTAACTTCCTATCAAACCAATAAATGTCAACACCCCTTGCACAAAACTCCAACTTTTTTTGTGGGAGTATTATAAACAAATCAAATTCTGGAGATTATAAGATTACATGAAAGGGACAATGGAGCCAGCCCTGTAGTCTGAAATGTAGTAGCACTACTATGTGGGGATCCCAGGTAAAACTAGTGAGATGAATCACTTGTTTCAAAGCCAACTGAGGCTGGGAGTGATGGGAAGCCAGCACAGCAAAGGGAACAAGAACACTCTATTACCAGCTCGTGATATCCTCTGGGAAAGAGTGACTGACTTGCTTTGAAGGAGGCAACAACTGCCCTGCAGTTGAGGGGTCACTGCATTATAGAGAAAATAATGGAAGAAAAGATCCGAGGTTTGGAGATGCAGGTAGATACCCTGGTAGAGTTTAGAAGGGGGTTTGAGCAGCTAATGGAGCAAAGGCAAGGAGTGGCTGAAGGGGAATGCTCAGGGGTACAGGTGGTAGCAGGGGCTAAGGTCTGTGAGGGGGGAATGTCAGGGGGAGAACAAGGGCAGTGGAAGCATGTGACCATGAGAAGCAGGCCAAGGAAAAGGAGGGTCAGTGAAGGAGAAATAGAGCTCAGGAACAGGTTTGGGTGTTTGGATAACGAGGAAAGGGTGCAGCAGGTGGTAACTGAAGGGGGAAGGGTGAGGAAGAAGAGAAGAGCAGCTAGTCCCATAGACAGAGGGGAGGAATTGATGGAGACAGCACCAAATCTGGGCCCTGGGACGGTACAGGGTGGCATAAGAGGGACTATAAGGGAAAATAGGAACGGACAGGGGTTGCAACTAGAGGGAACAGGGGATAGATTAGTAGATCGCACTGTCACCAGGCAAAGGCAGGTTTATGTGATTGGGGACTCCTTACTGAGGAGGTTAGACAGGCCTGTGACCAGGGCGGACCCAGAGAACAGAAGGGTGTGCTGTCTGCTGGGCGCTAAGATACGGGATGTGGACCTGCGGTTGAAAAGGATCCTAAAAGGAGCAGGTAAGAACCCCTTGATCATCCTTCACGTAGGAACGAATGACACGGCTAGGTTCTCGCTAGAGAGAATCAAGGGAGATTATGCCAGGCTGGGGAAGACGCTTAAAGAAATCGAGGCTCAGATCATTTTCAGTGGGATTCTGCCTGTTCCTAGAGAAGGGCAGCAAAGGGCTGACAGGATCGTGATGATAAATAGTTGGCTAAGGGAGGGGTGCTATAAGGAGGGCTTTGGGATGTATGGCCACTGGGAGGCTTTCGGGGACAGACAACTGTTCTCACGGGATGGACTTCACCTAAGTAGGGAAGGAAATAGACTTCTGGGAGGGAGGCTGGCTCATCTCATCAAAAGAGCTTTAAACTAGGAATTCGGGGGAGACGGTTGGGAGATGTCCAGTTAATCTCCACGCCAAATTACAACATTGAGAAGGAGGGTGACGAGACAAGAACGGATAAAGCCAGGGGGGAAGAGATTGGACATAAGGAAGACAGGAGGGATGGATACTAGACTAATAGGTCATACTGGTGGTACGGTGTCCGTACCAAATCGTATAACTAATGGGAGGGAGACTAAACGGCATAAATTAAGGTGTTTATACACCAATGCGAGAAGCCTAGGTAACAAAATGGAGGAATTGGAGCTCCTGGTCCGAGAAATGAGACCGGATAACGTAGGAATATCCGAAACGTGGTGGAACGGTAGTCATGACTGGAGTACAGGTATGGAAGGGTATGTGCTGTTTAGGAACGACCGGAACAAAGGTAAAGGTGGGTGAGTAGCATTGTATGTCAATAATGAGGTAAACTGTAAAGAAATAATAAGTGATGGAATGGATAAGACTGAGTCTGTCTGGGCAATACTCACATTGGGTAAAAAAACTACTAGAGCCTCCCCTGGGATAGTGCTTGGGGTGTGCTATAGACCGCCGGGATCTACCCTGGATATGGACAGAGAACTCTTTAATGTTTTTAGGGAAGTAAATACTAATAGGAACTGTGTAATCATGGGAGACTTTAACTTCCCGGATATAGATTGGGGAACAAATGCTAGTAACAATAATAGGGCTCAGATTTTCCTAGACGTGATAGCTGATGAATTCCTTCATCAAGTAGTTACTGAACCGACGAGGGGGGATGCCATTTTAGATTTGGTTTTGGTGAGTAGTGAGGACCTCGTTGAGGAAATGGTTGTAGGAGACAACCTTGGCTCGAGTGATCATGAGCTAATTCGGTTTAAACTAAATGGAAGGATTAACAGAATTAAATCAGAGACTAGGGTTTACGATTTCAAAAGGGCTAACTTTAATAAATTAAGAAGACTAATTAGGGAAGTGGATTGGACTAACATATTTATGGATCTAAAGGCGGAAGGCACCTGGGATTATTTCAAGTTGAAGTTGCAGGAGCTGTCGGAGGCCTGTATCCCGAGAAAGGGAAAACGGATCGTAGGCAGGAGATTTAGACTGAGCTGGATGAACGAGCATCTCAGAGGGGTGATTAAGAAAAAACAGAAAGCGTACAAAGAGTGGAAGAGGGGAGGGATCAGCAAAGAAACCTACCTTATTGAGGTCAGAGCATGTAGAGATGGAGTGAGAAAGGCCAAAAGCCGTGTAGAGTTGGACCTTGCGAGGGGAATTAAAACCAATAGTAAGAGGTTTTATAGCCATATAAATAGGAAGAAAACAAAGAAAGAAGAAGTGGGACCGCTGAAGACTGTAGATGGAGTGGAGATTAAGGATAATCTAGGCATGGCACAATGTCTAAACGAATATTCTGCATCGGTCTTTAATGAGGCTAATGAAGGGTTTAGGAATGGAGGCAGCGTAACGGAGGGGAATAAAGGAGGGGGGGTTGACATTACAGTACCCGAGGTAGAAGCCAAACTCGAACAGCTTAACGGGACTAAATCGGGCGGACCGGATGATCTTCATCCGAAAATATTAAAGGAACTGGCGCGAGAAATTGCAAGCCCATTAGCGATAATTTTTAATGAATCTGTAAACTCGGGGGTGGTACCGTTGGACTGGAGAATAACTAATGTGGTTCCTATTTTCAAGAAGGGGAAAAAAGGTGACCCGGGTAACTACAGGCCTGTTAGTTTAACATCTGTAATATGCAAGGTCTTGGAAAAATTTTTGAAGGAGAAAGTGGTTAAGGACCTTGAGGTCAATGGCAATTGGGACAAATTACAACATGGTTTTACGAAAGGCAGATCGTGCCAAACCAACCTGATCTCCTTCTTTGAGAAAGTAGCAGATTTTTTAGATAAAGGAAATGCGGTGGATCTAATATACCTCGATTTCAGTAAAGCGTTTGATACGGTACCGCATGAGGAATTATTGGTTAAATTGGAAAAGATGGGGATCGATATGAAAATCCAGAGGTGGATAAAGAACTGGTTAAAGGGGAGACTGCAGCGGGTCGTACTGAAAGGTGAACTGTCAGGTTGGAGGGAGGTTACCAGTGGAGTTCCTCAAGGTTCGGTTTTGGGTCCGATTTTATTTAATCTATTTATTACTGACCTCGGAACCGAATGTAGAAGTGGGCTGATAAAGTTTGCGGATGACACAAAGTTGGGAGGTATTGCCGATTAAGAGAAGGATCGGGATATCCTGCAGGGAGACTTGGATGACCTGGTAAACTGGAGTAATAGTAATAGGATGAAATTTAATAGTGAGAAGTGTAAGGTGATGCATTTAGGGATGACTAACAAGAATTTTAGTTATAAGCTGGGGACGCATCGGTTGGAAGTAACGGAAGAGGAGAAGGACCTCGGAGTCCTGGTTAATCGCAGGATGACTATGAGTCGGCAATGTGACGTGGCCGTGAAAAAAGCTAATGCGGTCTTGGGATGCATTAGGCGAGGTATTTCTAGTAGGGATAAGGAGGTGCTGCTTCCGTTATACAAGGCGCTGGTGAGACCTCATTTGGAGTACTGTGTGCAGTTCTGGTCTCCCATGTTTAAAAAGGATGAACTCAAACTGGAACGGGTACAGAGAAGGGCCACTAGGATGATCAGAGGAATGGAAAACCTGTCGTATGAAAGGAGACTCGAGGAGCTCGGTTTGTTTACCCTAACCAAAAGGAGGCTGAGGGGGGATATGATTGCTCTCTTTAAATATATCAGAGGGATAAATACCAGGGAGGGAGAGGAATTATTTCAGCTTAGTACTAATGTGGACACGAGAACAAATGGATATAAACTGGCCGTCGGGAAGTTTAGGCTTGAAATTAGACGACGGTTTCTAACCGTCGGAGGGGTGAAGTTCTGGAATAGCCTTCCGAGGGAAACGGTGGGGGCGAAAGACCTCTCTGGCTTTAAGATTAAGCTTGATAAGTTTATGGAGGGAATGGTTTGATGGGATAACGTGATTTTAGTCAATAAGTCAATAACATGCCATCGCTGGTAATTAGTATCAATGGTCAATGTGGGTCTGGCTGGAGAATCTTGCCCGCATGCTCGGGGTTCTGTTGATCGCCATATTTGGGGTCGGGAAGGAATTTTCCTCCAGGGTAGATTGGCAGAGGCCCTGGAGGTTTTTCGCCTTCCTCTGCAGCATGGGGCAGGGGTCGCTTGCTGGAGGATTCTCTGCGACTTAAAGTCTTTAAATCATGATTTGGGGACTTCAACAGCTGAGTCAAGGGAGAGAATTATTCCAGGAGTGGGTGGGTCAGATTTTGTGGCCTGCATCACGCGGGAGGTCAGACTAGATGATCATAATGGTCCCTTCTGACCTTAAAGTCTATGAGTCTATATTTTACTACACTCCTAGGTTAAGTGAACTAAATCATAATTCACTTTATCTAAACTGAACATTTGTGATTAGGATTACGGACCCTCACACTCATATTACATTCTAGAGACCTCTTCAATGTTCAGAAAAAATTGGGACTAGGCATACATGAACACATGTCCACAAGCTGCCTGGGGGTGCCATTGTCAAGAGCAGAATACTGGTACCTTCCTGTTGTTCTAAGCTGCAAATAAGTCTAGATAATTATTCAACAAGTGGTTTTCTCTTATCAAAGAAGTCCCAGTTTAGCTTCCATTTCTCTGCTACCAGCACATAGGAACACATTCAAAAATATATCAAGCTCCATCTTAAGTAGTTAAGTTGTTTGCCCCCACTACTCCTAGTGAAAGGCTATTCCAGAGCCTCACTCCTCTGATGGTTAGAAACAGTCTTCTAATTTACAGACTAAATGTATTAATGGCCAGTTT
Organism: Emys orbicularis; assembly: GCF_028017835.1. NCBI lineage: Eukaryota > Metazoa > Chordata > Testudines > Emydidae > Emys > Emys orbicularis. The sequence goes on along the minus strand of NC_088688.1, from coordinate 38,754,692 downwards.
ATACCCATCTGTTGTTGAGCTTAAATAGTAGTTCTCCCTCCTGGATGTTTACCCCTTGATGTATTTATAAAGAGCAGTCATATCACCTCTCAGCTTTTGTTTGCTAGCTAAACAAGCCAAGCTCTTACAGTTTCCTCTCATAAAATAGGCTCTCCATTCCCCCGATAATCCTGGTAGCCCTTCTCTGCACCTGTTCCAGTTTGAATGAATCTTTCTTTAACATGGGTAAACAGAACTATACACAGTATTCTAAAGGAGTCTTACCAGTGCCTTGTACAGTGGCATAATACTTACTTCTCTTCACTGGAAACACCTCACTTGATGTGATCCTAGGATCACATCTGCCATTTTCAGGGCCACACCACATTGGTGGCTCTTCCTGCAACTGACATGCTCAAATCTCTCCCCTCATTTCCTCCGATTTGTATTACTCCAGTCCTCAAGGTCATCCATTTCTTCCTCTGTAAGTCCTCCAATCCTCCTTTGTATTGATCATGCCTCTCAACTTAGTATCATCGGCAAATTTAATTAGCACACACCTATTTTTTGTGCCCAAGTCATTAATGAAAATATTAAATAAGACTGACCCCATGACCAATCCCTGAGGGACTCTACTTGTAACCTCCCTCCTGCCCAAGAGAGTTTCCCCTTTCAGCACAATCTGTTATCTCCCCTGTAGCTAAGTTTTTTATCCACACTGGTCCTGCACTACTGAACATTTTTAAAACTGACTAGGAAGAAAACAAAATCATCACTGAACATTTGCAGGAAGACAAATATTGGGTGAGGGGTAAATAATGGAGAGGACACATCAATGACACTGAGCAATCTGCATCAGTTGGTAACCTGGATGTAAGCAAACATAGGTATTTGAAATCAGCCAAATGTAAAGACATACACAGAGTAACAAACAACATAGCCGTACTTACAGGATGGGCGACTCTATCCTGGGAAGCAGTGCCTCTGAAAAAGACCTGGGGGTCCTGGAGGATAATTAGATGAACATGAGTTTCCCAGTATGACACCATGCCTAAAGGACAACTGTGATCTTTGGATGTATAATCAGAGGAATGTCAACTAGGAGTAAAGAGGTATGATTGCTACTGGAATACTGTGTCCAGTTGTGGTGTCCACAATGCAGGAAAGATGTTGATAAGTTGGAGAAGGTTCAGAGAAGAGTCACAAGAATGATTAAAGGATTGGAAAATATGCCTATAGTGATGGACTCAAGGAGATCAACCTATTCAGGTTAACAAAGAAGAGGTTACGGTGCGACTTGATCAGTCTAAATGAACCTACATGAGGAGCAAAAGGGTTGTTGAAGGCTCTTCCATCTAGGAGACAATGGTATAATAAGTTCCAATGTCTGGAAGTTGAACCTAGACAACTTCTGATTGGAAAGAAAACACATTATTTAACAGTGAAGGTAATTAACCACTGGAACTAGTTAACTCTTGCCAAGAATCGTGGGGGATTCTCCATCACTGGCAATTTTTAAAATCAAGAATGGATGCATTTCTAAAACATATGGTCTAGTTCAAAAAGGAATGGACTTAGGGAAGTTCTCTGGCTTGTGTTATACAGGAGGTCAGCCTAGATGATCATAGTGGTCCTTTCTGATCTTATAATCTATGAATTTATGAATTTGTGTTGCTCTGTCCTGCAAAAAATACTTCCAGACTACAGAAAGCAAGATGGCTGAAGAATTGCCTGACAGAACAAGAACTCAGCTGTATTTTTGGTACAAGAAAATTTTTTACTCTTGATAAAAGAGCCAGTTTGAAAAAAATAGATTGTTCAGTTTTGATGAATCCTGGAGAATCTGTCAGAATTCTCAAAGTAACTTGATACTATTGAAAAAGGCATGAATATTAATGCCATGATAAAGATGTGTGTGTCATGGATCTTTCATTTCTGCTCAACCAAACTCTCACACTTTGGACCAATGTATAGAGCTGCGGCTGACATTATGCAAGATGTTACCATCTCTACCCCACTTGGCCATGAAAGCTTTTTTTTTTTTAAAAAAAGGAATTACAATTAGTCTGTGTGTTGTATTGTACACACACACTCTCTCTCTCTCTCTCTCCCCCCTAAAGACCACTGGTGGCACCTACACCAGGGGTCGGCAACCTTTCAGAAGTGGTGTGCCGAGTCTTCATTTATACACTCTAATTTAAGGCTTTGCATGCCAGTAATACATTTTAACATTTTTTAGAAGGTCTCTCTATAAGTCTATATCTTATATAACCCAGGAGCAGCGCCAGGGTTTTTGCTGCCCGAGGCGGCAGCGCTCCTACCCTGAGCATTCGGCGGCGGGGGTCCTTCCACTCTGTGTCTTCGGGGCACTTCGGCAGCGGTCCTGGAGCGAGTGAAGGACCCGCTGCCGAATTTCCGCCGAAGACCCAGAGCGGAAGGACCCCCCGCTGCCGAATTTCAGCCGAGGACGGCAAAATGCTGCCCCCCAAATCCTGCCGCCCTAGGCGACCACCTAGGGTTGCCTAATGGAAGCACCGGCCCTGATATAACCAAACTACTGTTATATGTAAAGTAAACAAGGTTTTCAAAATGTTTCAGAAGCTTTATTTAAAATTAAATTAAAATGCAGATCTTATCAGTTGAGTGTGATCCTTGCCCTTGCTTTTCCTTGCTGAGTTTTCCAATGTCTGGCACCTATTTGGATACTTGAAGCTGCACACAGGCTTCTGAGTGATCCGCTGTTAACCGGCTGGCAGGAGGTCAGTGGCTGGAACCCCAGATCGGCAGCTGAGGTGAGTGGAGCTGGTGGCTGGTAGGGCTGAGCAGGGCCAAAGGCCTGGACCCTGTCTGGCAGAGGGCCTGTGCTGGAACTCCAACTGGAAGCCAGGGGAGTGGGGCTGCGGCGGGGACCCCGGCTGACAAGGGGCCAGCAGCCGGAACCCCAGAGCAGCGACTGAACGGCTCAGTCCGCCGCCGCTCTGGGGTTCCAGCCACCGGCTCCTGCCAGCCGGAATCTCAGCCCGCTGCCAGCCTGGGGTTCCTTCACCCAGGCCAGCAGCAGGCGCTGAGTGGGACCAACGGCGGGACCCCGACTGGCAGGAGCCGGCGGCGGAATCCCCAGCCCACCGCCACGGGCCGAGCCGCTCAGCCCGCCGCCGCGGGCCATCAAAAATCGGCTCGTGTGCCACCTTTGGCACACATGCCGTAGGTTGCCGACCCCTGACCTACACTATATAACAGAGTAGTGATTTAGTCTAAGGAGAAATGATTACTTTTGAGAACAAAGGAAAGTTTCCACAATCTGTACTAGTTCAACACAAACACCATTATTTGTTTCATTTTATTTTTATTTGTTCTTTTGAAAGAGAACGTTGAAAATTACAATGGTAAGATATGGCAGCAAGAAATACAGCTAACTGATTTATTTCCTTTTTGATCAGCAATTATGTTGAATTTAGAATAAGCTTGGATTTGTGAGAACTCCTTCTTTAGAAGCCAAGAGAAATCTGAGATAAAGACTCTCTTTGTCCTGCCCCAAAGGTGGAAGAGGGTGCAAGAGAAAGATGGCAATCCTCCAGGTCCCTGTTTACCCCCAATGAGGTACCAGGACTCAAAAGGCCTTGGGGCCAGGGAGCAAATAACTCCAATACTTGTACAGCTATTCACGGCTGGCCTGGTGTCCATGACCACCTCGAAGAGGAAAAGGAACAATCTCCACTAAAGCAGAGTATGAAACTGTGGGTCATTGAACAGAGATGGGCAGAATCATTAGCATATGTGTGATGCTTCCCTTGTTCTAGCATGTTATGTATGCTGACAGACCCCAGTGACTTTTATGGTCATTTGGATTGTCCACCAGCATTGGTAAGTTTATATTAAGAGCAATCAGACTGCTAGATCACTTTGCTTCAATACTTTACGAAAAACTGGCAGGGGAGCTCAAGGTGTCAGCCAAGGGCTTGTCTACATGACCCTGCAGTTGGGATTAAGTGGATGTGAATTGCAGTGCACACTAGCATACAGAGTTGTAACAGTCCTTTGAGGGAACTGCTGGCACCAACTAAAAGGTACCTAGTTTGCAGTGACGTAGTACTATTGAAAGAGGGACTATATTAGCATGAACTAGGTACATTTTAGTTTGTACCAACACTGTCCACGAGGCAGTTACGGTGCTAGAGTTTGGTGTGTACTGAATTCACATCTCCATGATCTAGACAGGGCAGCTCTGGTATGCCCATGGAGGAACAGAATTCGGACTTACCTTACCCTGCAAGTTCTGGCTATTTTGATGGTCTGTGGGCACAAGGCATCTGTTGATACTATCTAAGTCTAGCTGTTGTGCTGCTGAGAGAACCCAGTGGAAGGTGTGGGTAATGGCAGCTGGGGTAAGCCGCAGAAAATCTGGGAGGTTGCCAGAAGGATTGCAGATTTAACATGCAGGATGCTCAGACTCCCCAAAAGAGGGGCTGACAGGTTTCAATTACTGAAATTGAATTTGCAGCAGTTTGAAAAGGAAGTTCATACACTACTGCTCTTAGTGGGAAGCAGAGCAAACTGGGGTCAGACCACAGAGCTGCAGAAGTCCAGTAGATGGAGTCTGAACTCAAAAGGATGAAAGGAAAAGAGCCTATAGCTTCTTCTCTTACAGTGGATGAGCAGTCCAACCCATGAGTAAGGTCCAGACCAAAAGATACTTATCTGTAGTCTTAGCAGAATTAGATTTTTTTCTTTTATAATTCCCATGGATAATATCTATGCTTATTTTTAGCATTCTTGTCAATTTTTATTGATATGAATTTTCACAGCTGTGGGAAATTATGGGGGGTTCAGATACTTATTTAATGACAGATGCAGATTCAAAAAGCTAAAGCTTTATAACCATTAAAAACACCAATTGTCAACATCACATGTCAAAAACTATACAAAGTATCCTTAAAATCAAACTAATACGTTCCCAAGCAGCATTTTACTTACTTCGCCTATCTGTACATTTCCATCATCATCATCATCATCATCAATCATCAACTGGAATATTTTTTCCATACATTGGTACGTGTAGAGTGAAATCAACATTTGTCAACATTTACCCATTAAAATCTAATCCTTTCAAGCCTACTTATTGTGAGAAACGACAACAGGCAATTTAAGTGGCTTTTTTGCTTGCTTGTTTTAATTGTCACGGTGGGGTAGGGGGGAAATCTTCCCACCTCAGATACAGAAATAAATTTGAGTTTCCTCCAGAAAAAAAGTTACTCATCATGCACTGAGTACATGCCCTAAACTTGAAAAGAAAAATTTTACCTCTGTATTTTATGTCTATTGGGCCATATGTACTAGTGTTCTCCTGCTGCTTCGTGCCACCTATAATTGAATCTGGCGCATTATCTTCTAAAACATTTAATAGTAACTATGAAGGCTTTACAGTCCCTCTTCAACCTAGTTTATGTACTGCTTTTAGAATCAGAAAGAAATTAAATAAGCTATAATGATGCAATGATCAGGAATAATAAAAATGTACAAAAGAATACAAATGAAATGCCTTGGATATTCACTGCCTGCAGATCGGGAAGATTTTTCCTATACTCATTCTTCCAACCTTAACCAGTTGGACAATAAACAAAGATTTCCCCTTCAAAGAGGGGAAAATAGGACCCTCTACAAATGACTCTATAAATTTGTTCGTTAATCCAGAAACTATGATTTTAAAATGTCATCTTTAACAGTTGCTTAAAATATTCATAACTAGGTTTGGAATAGTTATCCTGATTTAGAGCAAAAGCACATCTGTTCGTGTGTAAGTAAATACACTCTGACAGCAATTTGGATCATCTATCCGAAAGAATCAACTGCAAGCTTAATAAGCATTATTTGTATTCCACATAATAGTCTGTTTATTCTTTCAAGCCACTGCAGTGATAAAAAACACACTCAAACTCATTCATTGTCTGCCTCAAAGGTGGAAGAGGGTGCAAGAGAAAAATGGCAATCATCCAGGTCCCTGTTTACCCCCAATGAGGTACCAGGACTCAAAAGGCCTTGGGGCCAGAGAGCAAATCTAAGGTATTTAGATATAATCTAAATCTAAGGTACCTAGGTAAAAAACATGTCATATTCCAGTTAGATGCTTCCCAACCCATATCGCTCAACTTTTTAAAATATTACTACCATCTGGTTACGAGGCTTTGTTTACCAAAACAGTAGCTGTGCACACACTTCTGCAGCAGCTCTAGTCAAAAATTTCAAATGGCTCCATTTAAGTTACAACTTTCAAGGAAAAACAAATTTAACATAGTGCATTAGTATATATTTATAGGATCAGTAACTGAAACTAATACTTGACCCTAGGAAAAAAATAGCATTGAGTGCATGTTGCATACTGTTTTGGTTTCTTCCACACATAATAGAATATATTTTACCTCTCCTGAAGCAGAAATGAGTGGGAAAGAAAAGAGCAGTGATTCAAGAATTAGCCAAGAGCTAAATGATAGGTAGACCTCAGTTATGTAATATGTAATTCCCTTATAGATGATCAGATACTGTAAAACTAGTAGCACACCGAAACCATGAGATGCGGCTTCAAGCCGCACCTTGAGGTACTACCCAAGGAAAGCAACTATTTCTAAAAACCTCCCCAGCTCCAAACCAGTCCCTCTGAACCTTGCGGGCTGGAGATTCCGAGAGGTGCTGGATGCTGACAACTTCCATTGGGACTATTTCCAAGGAGTAGAAGATTATGCCCCAACATAATTACATATATTTTACTTATGATTAATCTGAAATATAATGAACAATGGAAATTGGGAAGAGTGGGGAGGGAGGAAGGGGAAAATATAATGAGCAGTCAGAATTTAAGTTTGGAAAAAGCTCTTATCTATATTTTTCCTATTCCGAGGCACAGTGCATTGGAATAACCAGGCCTGGGGGTTACAAATGTAAAGAATCATTGTGACCATGCTGGCATGACATACATACATAAGAACGGCCGTACTGGGTCAGACCAAAGGTCCATCTAGCCCAGTATCCTGTCTACCGACAGTGGCCAATGCCAGGTGCCCCAGAGGGAGTGAACCTAACAGGTAATGACCAAGTGATCTCTCTCCTGCCATCCATCTCCACCCTCTGACCGACAGAGACTAGAGACACCATTCCTTACCCATCCTCGCTAATAGCCATTAATGGACTTAACCACCATGAATTTATCCAGTTCTCTTTTAAATGCTGTTATAGTCCTAGCCTTCACAACCTCCTCAGGCAAGGAGTTCCACAAGTTGACTGTACGCTGTGTGAAGAAGAACTTCCTTTTATTTGTTTTAAACCTGCTGCCTATTAATTTTGTTTGGTGGCCCCTAGTTCTTGTATTATGGGAATAAGTAAATAACTTTTCCTTATCTACTTTCTCCACATCACTCATGATTTTATATACCTCTATCATATCCCCGCTTAGTCTCCTCTTTTCCAAGCTAAAAAGTCCTAGCCTCTTTAATCTCTCCTCCGATGGGACCCGTTCCAAACCCCTAATCATTTTAGTTGCCCTTCTCTGAACCTTTTCTAGTGCAAGTATATCTTTTTTGAGATGAGGAGACCACATCTGTACAAAGTATTCAAGATGTGGGTGTACCATCGATTTATATACGGGCAATAATATATTCTCAGTCTTATTCTCTATCCCCTTTTTAATGATTCCTAACATCCTGTTTGGTTTTTTGACCGCCTCTGCACACTGAGTTGATGTCTTCAGAGAACTAGCCACGATGACGCCAAGATCTTTTTCCTGATTCGTTGTAGCTAAATTAGCCCCCATCATATTGTATGTATAGCTGGGGTTATTTTTACCAATGTGCATTACTTTACATTTATCCACATTCAATTTCATTTGCCATTTTGTTGCCCAATCACTTAGTTTTTGTGAGATCTTTTTGAAGTTCTTGACAATCTGCTTTGGTCTTAACTATCTTGAGCAGTTTAGTATCATCTGCAAACTTTGCCACCTCACTTTTTACCCCTTTCTCCAGATCATTTATGAATAAATTGAATAGGATTGGTCCTAGGACAGACCCTTGGGGAACACCACTAGTTACCCCTCTCCACAAGGCAGAATCTCCAAGCCACCCACAGGTGGATTAAAGCATTTTCAGTAGTTGTCACTATTTGGCTATTCAGTACGAATGAAGCATCCAAGATGACTCTGAGCCTGCGAGTCATCTTTATGATCAGAGGGCAGACACCCTTGATAGGAAACAGGCTAATGTTAAGGTAACATTTAGTATTTTAAGTTTGTCTTATTTCAATTTGCCCATCTTCAAACTTCAGACAACTGCTCTTAATCCAGATTCTCATTTCACTTACATGCTAGGATAACCTTGAGATGATGCAGTTTATATTTTATGTGAAGGCGATGTTATCTGCATGCTGCTGGTATTTGAGCCCTTGAAGTCCCACATTCTTCTCCCAGTTTAATATAATTCCTTGAAGAAGTCTCTGATGCTTTCTGAAGGTGAATGGAGACATTCCAGATTGATAAAGCACTTTACAGTTCTGAACAGCTCTGCAGGCTGTAACTTTGGAGTCACTATGGCAGAGAAGGATCTCTTTGATCTCTTTCACAGCTAGGGCAAAGGGTTTGTAGAATTCCTTGTGCCAGTCTACCCACATGTGCTGGTGTTTTACAAATATTTTTGCCACCGTTGCTCAAGTACTTTTCATTCTTCTTTTATCTTTGATTGGTGTCAGAGATCTATGGCAACCTGGAAGGGTTGAAGTGCTTTTGAACCTATGTCAACAACAGTGGACAGCATCTGGTCATATTGTAGTATTTCACTAATTTTACCATTCCTTGGCCTCTTGATTGAGGAAAAGGTTTTTTGTAAATTACCTGGGTCCATGAGATTTCAGAGAGGGACCATCACGGAAAGACCTTCCTCTTGTCTGAAGGTTATGAGAATTCTCATTGCTACCTAGAAAAAGTAGTGGTTCAAGTGAAATAGGGCTGTAATTCTTGGGCCCTTTGGGTTCACAGCCAGGCCAAAAGTCAGGCAATTAATCAAGACAAGCTTGTGACAAACAGGAAAATTAGCAGGTTTGGGATCAAAATAAAGAGGCTTCATCTGAGGGGATGTTGAAGTCTTTCAGGACAATAAACAAAGGACTTTACCACCATGATCAGTAATCTCAGGTTTCAGAAGATGAACCAAGAAGGTAATTTTATTTTATTTATTCTTCCCAATCCTTCGCAAGAAGATTTGGGTTTGTTTTTGTCTCCCCCACCCCCCTTTTTTTTTTCTAAATAAAAACCATCTCAAAGCAAAAAAGCAGATCACATTACAGTCTGCCCACAATTCCTTTCATGTCACAGCCAATGTTCCATCCCTAAAAGAAAAGCTTCAAGCATCCTGGTATGGCAAAGTTCGCATACAAGACCTTCACGCTCAAAAGACTTAATAGCAAAGAGACACCATCTATCTTCTTCCTCACTCCCTCCCTCCAATGGGGAGCTCCATGGTAGGCTTATACTTTTATTAAATGGAAAAAACAAATGGTTTATACAGAAGAATATGCTAAGCAAAATTTTGAAAGGGCTGACAATTGACATCAATATGGATGCTTAACTGATTTTTGCCTCATGTCCATGTAACTGAAACAGCAGTTCATGAATAAGTTATGTCTTGCATGTATACAACTAGAGGCACAAAAAATATGTTCAACGTATACAAAATACAAAAGCAATTTATTGCTACCTAGCCCAACACCTCAGCATAACTCACTGCAAGAGGTTACTGCTCTGCGCTTCCAACTTGTATCACTCTACAAAGGTTTCATTGACCAAAACACAATACGCTCTCAAAACAGGATGGCAAAACACTCTTTTTTAAAAAAGAGGCTTCTATAAGCCTAAAAGGCTGGGGAAGGACGGGGGATCGGGTGAGTTGAGGTATCAACCTTAGTTTTTGGGGTTTTTTTGAAATTACTATTATTTTGGCTAGACAGCTAGCAAACAGAATGCAAATTAATGTACTAAACATGCTCATTTTACTGTTACCTTAGCCTTATGCTACTGTTACGTAAGTTAATTTTAACCCTGATCCTGAGATGCATACCCCAATTAAAAAAACAAAAAGAAATTAGTTTTAAGAAACCAATAATAAATCCCCCTTCAACTTTTCTCTCCCACCCAAACAGACTATACCATACAAAGTAATACTAGCTTGGGTAGCTATGGATGAATGCACTATTCACGTCCCTTGGACTTCACAAGCTGATGTCTATGGTTCAACCTGCACAGGTTGTCTAGAGTTCATCACTATCTATCCAATGATGCATACTCAGCCAGTTCTCTTTTGCTAAAATCAAACACAGCACAGGCCAAAGTTTAATTTAATGTTGTTGAGAAGGGGGAAGCAAAATTGTTTTGAAACCCTCTCTGAAAAGCAGGCTGTTGTATTAGAACAAACAGGAGCTTGTTTCTATCGTTCTTTTGTTTGACAAGTTTGGGCTGGTTAGAAAGGTCATTTATGCCTCAAAGCATCAAATTAACATTTGAGGACATGAATTTTAAAAATGGGTATTTGCTTCTGCTCTCTGAATCGCTAATGCATTAATAAATAAATAAACAAACAAACCTAGCCAGGCCCCCAAAAGGAAAAAACCCTTTTCCTCAGGCAAACAAAGCATTGATTTTATGTCCATGTCAACACAAGCTCACTATATCTTAATTAAGCCTTGTTCTTAACACAAGAATTATGCGACTAGCTGAAATGGTGTCAAACGCAAACAGTGTGAAAGGAAAATTACTATTTAATTACCATGAAAGGACTTTTTCGCACATCATAAAAAGCATTAAATAAGGTTCACCCCTCTACCCCCCCAACACTAGCAATTGAATCACAATTGGAAATCCCCACTGACCGCATAGTCTCAACTCCCAAATACATTTTTCAGATTTGTAACCCTTTAAAAATAATAATAAAATTAATAATATTTGCAGGTTACATCTTACGAAAAAGAAGCCCTGATTTGGTTAAGCTCAGTTCCCATCAAAAACATGAGTAATGTTCTGTATTTATTTTAAAGAAATGAAAACCAGTAAGGTACAGATGTGTAAATAATTGCTTTTCCCAGACAGACAGACATAAGTATTTGGAGTGATGGTTTGTAGGCATTAATTCTTCCTACCTGAAAACTCCAAAACTACCACCGGTCTTTGATCAAGCCCCTAGGGCTGCCATGTTTCCTATAAAGTCAGTACAAGGAGGTTAAACACTATATACTTACAGCCATAAACATTCATAAAATTGAAAATATTTCCACAACTGAAATCCACACAAGTGTTCAAAAATTCTTCTAAGCACAAATTCTTACCTGATGATTTGTTTCCTTCAAATAAATCCACATATCTGGACTACATACATTTCTTTCTACCAGCAAGTGGAGATTGGAACACAAACTTTTGGTGATGTCGCTCCTTGCCATACATGGGTCTTGCTACCTCAAAGGACTCAAACTTTAAGCAGTAAATCTTGAAGGCAGAGTTCCAGATCCAGTTATAATGAAGAGCCACCCATCATCACCAAAAAAGTCGGATAAGAGTTGTGGTATATGATACTGAGAAAAACTTAAGACTGTCTTCTCAAACACCATCCTTACCTAGTGGGACTTCAACTTTAAGAAACAATAACAATAACCAAGAGCCACCACTACAACTACACTTGGAACACCTGCCTAACTACAGCAACCTACAGGAAAACACTGTCCCACAAGATTGCTGACAACTTTGAATTAACTTGAAAAGCAGAGGTTATGGGAGACTAAGGTAACTGGATGACATTTATAGTGAAAAAGGTTTCATGCTATATAGCAATCTCCCTGGAAAAACTTCTAGACTGCCAGCAAGAGTCATCCAGGATTCACTTGGGAATACCTCCTTGAGTGAAAACAAAAGTTTTATTCATGAGGATAATCAACCCCACTTACAAACTTTCAATGAACTGTACAAGTCTTGTAGCCAAGGAAAACCTCTAAAATAAGTTCTCCAAATCCCTGTTACATCTAAAGTCTCAGCAGAAGAATATAAGGAGCGTCAGAGTACCAACTTCTTGCTTAAGCAGGATCTAAAGACTATACAAGGAAAAAGACAAAATATGTCCACAACTCCACGTCTTAGAGAACTACTGAATCACCTAAAGTTATCTGAACTTGTCAGTACAAAGCCTCTGAGAATAGTTTGCAGAGGCAAACAAAAGACTGCCTACATTCCACTAGGCATCAGACAGTGGTTCGCATTTTTTGCGGACAGGAAAAACAGTGGTTTCAGACAACTGACCCCTATGGAAAAGGGAGAAAAGTCAAAACTTGTGTCTGTCTCCATCTGCTGATAGGGGTAAGTTAACCTGCTGATTTGTGCTGGTACAGAATGATGAACAGAGAGCAATAAGAAGAAAATTAAACTAAAATGCCAGTGAAAACTGTTGCTTAGTTTCTCTTTCTCCACAGTGGCACTGGAACAGTTTTTAGAGTGGGTGTGCTGAGCTGCACCCGTTACCCCTGTCCACGCCGCTCACCGCCCCCTAGAGCTAGGGCCGGGAGCAGGGCCGTGGCTCCGGGATGGGTAGACATGGACAGGGGTAAGGCAGCAGAGGCTGGGGCCACAGCTAGGGACAGGTGCAGAGCCCCGGGCGTGGGATCAGTGGCTAGGACCTCACCTGCGGGGCCGCCAGTGGAGCCTCCAGGCATGGGGCTGGCGGGATCCTGGGGCCGGCAGCAGAACCTCTGGGACAGCGACCAAGCAGGATCCTGGGCTGGCAGCAGAGCCCCTGCACGTGGGGCCGGCGGCTGAGTGGGACCCAGGGCCGGTGGCCAGGACCTTGGGTGGCAGGGGTGTGGGGCCGGCAGCCAGGACCCCGGACACAAAACCCGGGGGTGCTGCAGCACCCCCACCCCTCGCATCCCTACTTCCCGTGCCTATGCTTCTCCATGCACTGAAGTTACAAAACAAAAAAAGTTTCACTAGTAGAGATTATTATTATTATTAGGACATTACTATTATTGTACAGAATTATTTTAGAGAGGAAAAAGAAAGGTGGGGGGAGAAAGAGAAATCATAGGACTTCACTGCATGCGCTTCATGTGAGTCCATATTGATAGAAACTGTTGTGATACTGACAATGTAAATTTGGTAAACATGAGCATTCTTTGCTGCCATGAACAAGTCACACCTCATGGTAAATTAAAGTCGATTTATTTATTGTTTTAAGATTACGTTTAGTGCTATAAAAACAGAACTGTCAAATACAGGGAATCGTGCATATTTCAAAAACAGTCTTAAGTTCCCAACAGAATAATTTCCTACCCTTGTAGATGTTATGAGTCCCAAAGCTTTGGAGCGGTCTGCAAATTCATTATGGCTGCATGACACTGCATCTCAGTGTGGCAACACATCATCATAGTGGGTTAAATATCTTATTAAGATATGCAAATTTATCAACCAATACTGAGTTCTGTATTATACTTCAAGGGCGGAGCTACAAAGTAACAATACACCCTGTTTTGCAGGAAATGGCATTTCCTTTCATAAACTTTGTCTTAATTGCTCATGACCAAGAGGAATTCTTAACAGAAGGGATTAAACAAACCTCCTTACCAAGTTCTGACAACATAACTGTGTCCTCACGTAGTACAGTCCTAGTACTGGGCCTCCTACCAGTACAAGCAGACAATTGTGAAGTATGCCAAATGGCATGATAGTTTTTATGATGCAGATGAGAGATCTGCTTAACTGAGCTGGATGGCTAATGATTTAATCCATTGTGCCACTGAGATTTTATTGTTTAAGAAACAGTTAAAAATCTGAAGTTTAAAGTAAAAATCAGAATGGAGTTGGTGTGAGTTTAAAATTAATACCAAAAACAGAAATAGTCCAGAGATCAATATACACCTCTACTCCGATACAACATGAATTCTGATATAACGCGGTAAAGCAGCACTCCGGGGGGGCTGGGCTCCGCACTCAGGTGGATCAAAGCAAGTTCGATATACCTATAACACAGTAAAATTTTTTGGCTCCCAAGGCCAGCATTACATCGGGGTAGAGGTGTAGACAGAATTGTTCACTGCCTTCAAAAGCTAAAAGGATTTTTAAAATATTAACAAAGGCTTGACTCACTCATTGAACTGCAGAGCTGCTGGGAAACTCAGGGTATGTCTACACTGGCAAGATTCTGCGCAACAAGTTATACCACTTTTATTAAAATGCTGGAATTAAACCGCTGTTGTGTGTCCACACTGTGCTCCTTATGGCGCTAGAGCTCATCCACATTAGCAGCTCTTGCAACGGCAAAGACAGCAGTACATTGTGGTAGCTATCCCACTGTGCAACTGGCCACAGAGTGCTTTGGGAAGGGTTTGCAATGTCTCATGGGGCAGGCACAGCGTCGCATGATGCAGGTTTCCCAATCCCATTGTTCCATGGGCATCCTACTACATTGCCAACTGCTCTTCAACTGAAGTGTGTGGTGGGGGGAGTGTGTGACAGAGAGAGAGAGAGAATATGTATGTATGCAGGAGCGGCGCCAGGGTTTTTGCCGCCTCAGGCGGCAGCGCTCCTCCTCTAAGCATTTGGCGGCGGGGGTCCTTCCGCTCCGCGTCTTCGGGGCACTTCAGCGGCGGGTCCCAGAGCGAGTGAAGGACCCACCGCCAAATTTCCGCTGAAGACCCAGAGCGGAAGGACCCCCCGCCGCCGAATTTCCGCTGAGGGGGACAAAATGCCGCCCCCCAAATCCTGCCGCCCTAGGCGACCGCCTAGGGGAAGCGCCGGCCCTGTATGTATAGGGGGGAGAGAGACAGTGCGTTTTGGGGGACAGAGAGCGTGTCAGCACGCTGTCTTGTAAGTTCAGACAGCGGCAGGAAGCAACCAGCCCTGAGGCAGGGGGAAAACCCTAACATCAGCCTCTGCCTCCATCTCTGGGACGGACGGACGGACACACGCACCTCTGCATTCAACAGCATGAGCATTCCACATTAATGAGGGGTGCAGGTCTCCAGGGCAGCTGAGTTCAAAACAACGAGCAAAGCAGTCACTTGAGGCATTAGGGAACAGCTCTGGAGGCCAATTACAGCGCAGAAAGCAATCAAGTGTCTACACTGGCAATAGAGCGCTGGAGCCTCTGCGCAAATAGCCTTACTACTGACATCAAGGTGGTTTTTTTGCAGCGCTGCAACTGAGGAGTTTCTGCGCACTAAGTGGCTTGGCAGTGTGTACATGTCTGCAGTTTAAGCACAAAAAGCTGCTTTACTGTGCAGAAACTTGCCAGTGTAGACAAGCCCTCAGACAGATATACTTACTGTACTGGTATTAGAAGCGGTAAGAGTTAACTTAAATAATTTTCCCTTTAAAAGCAGCAATGGTCAACTAGTTACCCACAGGCAAGTTTGTGTTGTCCATAATAATTCTTTGGGCTGCCCACCCAATTCTGATTTGGCAGCATACTAACATTTACTCCTCCACTAACACTGCTGCTCAAACCTGAGCCAGAGGAGACACTCCCATTCTCCCACTTCCAGGAGAGGGAAATCAACTCTTTGCCTTGTCGGTAATCAAGGAGAGCTCACTGAAACCCTTCTCATCACTAATAAAATACTTTACATTTTGCTTCACCTGTCAAGGCACAATTAACTTGTCAAGTCCCAAAATTTATCTTCCTCAAAAGTAAATTCTATTGAGCATCATGGGAGGATAGCTTAGTAATATTAAACGGAGAATGTTCCTTAACCACACAAACAACGTTCAGGCAATGAGTTATTTTGAGTGCAGCTACTTTGTTATCTAACCAAATAGCTGTTCTTGGCATGGATCAGCATTCACATTGCACTCCCCATCAGTACCCTGCCCAAGCCAGGGAAGCTAATGATTCAACCAGTGGACTAAATTCAGTGCTGAATCCTGGTCAAATGCCACCTAAGGCACATCGTGCATACACTAAGACGACTGAATCTCTGCTAGCTACATGAGACAGCGCTGCTACCAACTCTCTTGCTGTGAGAATTCAGATGGACAGCCCCCAAAGACCGGAATAACCACTGACCTGAACCTGTCAATAGCTAACTTATAGGAAGCAGCTAAGAAAAGAGCTCACAGTCTTCAATCTTACCTCCAAAGAGAAAGTTAAGATTTTAAGAAAAAGTGCTGGCAGTTTCCCTGTGATGAAAGCTGATGGCAGAAGTTTGTTAGGGTGAAGAATTAATTGAGGCCTAAAGGGAAACAATAGAATTATGGCCTGAGTGCCAGTTTTGCACAACCCTTTTACCATTAAAAATCACCTGGACGTGGGGGAGCCAAAGTGTTTGCTGATGAAAAATGGAGGGGATCAACTCTTTCCAGTGTAATTAAGCCTTAATATGTAGAATTAATGCCTTTACTAAGCATTAACATACAGTCACATAGTAAGAAGTAGTGCAAGAGACTAGTTAAACTCTATAAGTGTTCTTAAAGGACAGAGGAAGGAGTGCATGGTATGTGAACCAGGAAATAAAGCAGCAGACTAACATTTTCTAGCCACACTTTCACATTTTCTAGCAAACAAAGTCAAACAGAAAAACCCCGATACCAGGAGAGATGACAGTTTCAAACATCTACAGTGTTAACAAAACTAAATTAAACATGATTTTAGCATCAATGTCTCTTTAAATATCAATCAATACAAAAAACTCCAATACTGAGACACTGGCAATCCCTGTCACAAAGAATTTACCGTCTGTACGCACTTACTCTTTGGCCTGGTCTACACTAGGAGTTTATCTCGAATTTAGCAGCGTTAAACCGAGTTAACCCTGCACCCGTCCACACAACGAAGCCCTTTACTTCGATATAAAGGGCTCTTAATATCGATATCTGTACTCCTCCCCGACGAGGGGAGTAGCGCTGAAGTCGGTATTGCCAGTTCGAATTAGGGTTAGTATGGCTGCAATTCGAAGGTATTGGCCTCCAGGAGCTATCCCACAGTGCACCATTGTGACCGCTCTGGACAGCAATCTGAACTCGGATGCACTGGCCAGGTAGACAGGAAAAGCCCCGCGAACTTTTGAATTTCATTTCCTGTTTGCCCAGCGTGGAGAGCACAGGTGACCACACAGAGCTCATCAGCACAGGTAACCATGCAGTCCAAGAATCGAAAAAGAGCACCAGCATGGACCGTATGGGAGGTACTGGATCTGATCGCTATATGGGGAGAGGATTCAGTGCTAGCAGAACTACGTTCCAAAAGACAAAATGCCAAAACTTTTGAAAAAAAAATCTCCAAGGGCATGATGGAGAGAGGCCACAATAGGGACTCATATCAGTGCCGCGTGAAAGTTAAGGAGCTCAGACAAGCCTGCCAGAAAACCAAAGAAGCAAACGGACGGTCCGGAGCAGAGCCGCAGACATGCCGCTTCTACGCTGAGCTGCATGCAATTCTGGGGGGGCCGCCACCACTATCCCACCTCTGACCATGGATTCTGAGGCGGGGGTAATCTCAGCCATGCCTGAGGATTCTGCGGACGGGGAAGAGGAGGACGACGACGAGGAGCTCGCGGAGAGCACACAGCACTCCGTTCTCCCCAACAGTCAGGATCTTTTTCTCAGCCTGACAGAAGTACCCTCCCAACCCCCAGACAATGAGGCCATGGAAGTGACCTCCGGTGAGTGTACCTTTGTAAATATAAAACATGGTTTAAAAGCAAGCGTTTTTTAATGATTAATTTGCCCTGAGGACTTGGGATGCATTTGCAGCCAGTACAGCTACTGGAAAAGTCTGTTAACGTGTCTGGGGATGGAGCGGAAATCCTCCAGGGACATCTCCATGAAGCTCTCCTGGAGGTACTCCAAAAGCCTTTCCACAAGGTTTCTGGGCAGTGCAGCCTTATTCCGTCCTCCATGGTAGGACACTTGACCATGCCATGCTAGTAGCAAGTAATCTGGTATCATTGCATGACAAAGCCTGGCAGCGTATGGTCCCGGTGTTTGCTGGCATTCAAGCAACATCCGTTCTTTATCTCGCTGTGTTATCCTCAGGAGAGTGATATCGTTCATGGTAACCGGGTTGAAATACAGGAATTTAATTAAGGGGACAGAGGTGGCCATTCCTACTGGGCTGTTTGCCTGTGGCTGAAAAGAAATCCTTCCCTGCAGTTAGCCAAGCGGAGGGGGAGGGGGTTTATTTGGCGGAGGTCTGAGCGAGTCAGTAACATGCAACAACATCCCTTTAAAATGTTCAAATGCACATTCTACCACCATTCTGGACTTGCTCAGCCTGTAGTTGAAAAGCTCCTGACTACTGTCCATGCTGCCTGTGTATGGCTTCATAAGCCATGGCATTAGGGAGTAGGCTGGGTCCCCAAGGATAGCTATAGGCATTTCAACATCCCCAACGGTTATTTTCTGGTATGGGAAGTAAGTCCCTTGCTGCAGCCATTTAAACAGAATAGTGTTCCTGAAGACGCGAGCGTCATGAACCCTTCCCGGCCAGCCCATGTTGATGTTGGTGAAACGTCCCTTGTGATCGACCAGTGCTTGCAGCACCATTGAAAAGTACCCCTTGCGGGTTACGTACTGGCTGCCCTGGTGCTCCGGTGCCAAGATAGGGATATGGGTTCCATCTATCGCTCCACCACAGTTAGGGAATCCCATTGCAGCAAAGCCATCCACTATGACCTGCACATTTCCCAGAGTCACTACCTTTGGTAGCAGCAGCTCAGTGATTGCTTTGGCTACTTGCATCACAGCAGCCCCCACAGTAGATTTGCTCACTCCAAATTAATTCCCAACTGACCGGTAGCTGTCTGGCGTTGCAAGCTTCCACAGGGCTATCGCCACTCGCTTCTCAACTGCAAGGGCTGCTCTCATCTTGGTATTCTGGCGCGTCAGGGCAAGGGAAAGCAAGTCACAAAGTTCCATGAAAGTGCCCTTACTCATGCGAAAGTTTCGCGGTCACTGGGAATCATCCCAGACCTGCAACACTATGCGGTCCCACCAGTCTGTGCTTGTTTCCCGGGCCCAGAATCGGCGTTCCACGGCTAGAACCTGCCCCATTAACAACATGATCTCCAAAGCGCCAGGGCCCGCGGTTTGAGAGAATTCTGTGTCTACATCCATGTCCTCATCACTCTCGTCGCCACGCTGCAGTCGCCGCCTCCTCCTCGCCTGGTTTTTCTGGTCCTGGTTCAGCATAAACTGCACGAGAATGCGCGAGGTGTTTACAATGTTCATGACTGCTGTCTTGAACTGAGGGGGCTCCATGCTTGATGTGGTATGGCGTCCGCAGTGCAGTGTTCACCCAGGAAAAAAGGCACGAAACGGTTGTCTGCCGTTGCTTTCCCGGAGGGAGGGGGAGGATGTACCCAGAACCACCAGCGACAATGTTTTTTGCCCCATCAGGCATTGGGATCTCAACCCAGAATTCCAATGGGCGGGGGAGGCTGCGGGAACTATGGGATAGCTACCCACAGTGCAATGCTCCAGAAGTCGACGCTAGCCTTGGTACATGGACGCACACCGCCGAATTAGTGTGCTTAGTGTGGCTGCATGTACTTGACTTTATACAATCGGTTGCCCAAAATCGAATTCTGTAAATTAGGAGTAATCCCGTAGTGTAGACATACCCTTTGTTTGAGGGATTCTGTGGATCCTCCCATCACACCCTTTTCTCCAGAGACAAAAGACAATAACTGACAATGCAAAAGTTACCAGGTTGGACACGGTCTCCTGCTTAAGGTAAGTTTCTAAAAGCATAGCTGTGCTCCCCGCCTGTTTACTTACGCACACCCAAACACACCCTGAGTTCCTTCGGTCACATAGAAAGGTCTAAACCCCTCCTTCCTCTTTAATGAACTGAACAGAAATGCGATGCTATGCTGCACAGGATTCCTGGATAGGTTTTATTACGGCAAGATGTTTCCTCTGCTTACAGGGGAAGACACCTGTTTTCCAACAAACAGCCTGTGAGGTCATTCAAAATGACTCACTGTGACAAGGGACTTCATGATGTAGGTACAAGATGCATTGCATGATGAATACTTAGACTTCCCTCTTTGAAGAGGAAGTGAAACAAATGTGTGTGAGACAGTGGGGGAGGAGGCAGAAATCAGTCTCCAATCATTATTGATGAAGGCCTAAAACCCATTAGGGGATATTCCTCTATTTGGGAAGCAGGACCCAAGACCATGTTATAACCAGATTAATAATTTTGTTTTTAAACGCAGACAGTTCCAGTCCATTTCCACTCATGTTAAACAACCTCTCTTTCAACATGGTGAATTTCACAGTGGACAGATGCTTAAAACTTCACATGCCCCTCTTTCTGCAGGTTGCCTCTATAATTGCTCGTACCTGGACACTGTCCAGCCCTGTACATAATATACCAGTATTGTAGGCAGTGTAAATGTGTCAAAGTCGGTTTCATACATCCCACTTCACAATATTGCACTGTGTTAATTATACTTTGAGTCATTTTATAGCCCAAAAGGAAATATATTCTAATGAGTACAACACAGGGAGAGGTGTAAAACAGATGTCTCACCCATATAGGCAACATATATGCTTCACTGCCAAACTACCGTATGGTGGGTGTGACCTCTAGCACACAGCAGGCTGGGCTGTCTCACTGAGAGCCAATGAACATGGACCTGGAGCCATAATAATAATTTGTATCACTGTGGAGAATGCTCCTGTCTCAAACAGCATACAATCTAAACAGACCAGACAAAAGGTGGAAGGGGAAGAGACACACAGAAGTGTAATGACTTGACCAAGTTTATGACAGCACATCAGTGAAACAGAAGAGCCTGACATCTCTTGACTCCCAGTTCAATACCCTATCCAGTGGCTATGCTACCTCATGCTACATTGTAACTCTGGGAGAAGATACTTTACATACAAACGAACATGTTTTTGTTTGTTTGATTTTTTGGTTTTTCGCTCAAGCTAAACTGTTGGCCTCAATTATATCTTGTGGTGGTGAGCTTCACAGGTTAGTTGTGCTTTGTGTGAAAAAGTATTTCCTTTTATTAGTTTTAAATTTCCTGTCTTTCAGTTTCACTATCTGTCCTCTTGTTCTTTTATTCTGAGAAAGAGTGAATTTACTGTTGCCATCTACGTTCTCTGTAGCATTCATTATGTCCCCTGTCCGGCCTCATCTCCCCTCTAAAGAAAATAGTCTTTTCAGTCTTCACATAGTGCTTTCCATGCCTATAATTTTCATCAACAGTTTCTGAACCCCTCTAATTCTATTTTTTTTTAAAAGTATGGGTTATCAGAACAGAATAAGTATTCCAAGTGAGGATGTACCATTAATTTACCTCATAGCATTAGACTAATTTAGTATTCTTAACCGTTTAATTCCTTATAAGCATAATTTTTGTTTAACCTCATCTGTACACTGAGCAGAGTCCTGCATTGAGCAACACTGCCCCTCCAGTTTTGCAGAGGTCAGCCTAAAACAGGGGATATGAGACTGGATACAGAATGCAAGGTAGTCCAGGGACAAGGGTAAAGAAAGAAGGCTCAAGGAAACCATTTAAAATTGGTTTCAGAGTGGTAGCCGTGTTAGTCTGTATCAGCAAAAAGAAAGAGGAGTTACTTGTGGCACCTTAGAGACTAACAACTGTGTGTGTGTGTGTGTGTGTGTGTGTGTGTGTGTGTGTGTGTGTGTGTGTGTGTACTGTATTTTCCACTCAATGCATCTGATGAAGTGGGTTTTAGCCCACAAAAGCTTATGCCCAAATAAATTTGTTAGTCTCCAAGGTGCCACAAGTACTCCTCGTTCTTTGTATTTAAAATTGGCTAAGCCAATACCAGAATATCATAGAACCCTCTGCAGTCAACAGGATTCTTCAAAACCAGGTGAAACCTTAGTAATATTGAATTCACTGAGATGGTTTACACAATTGAAGCTGAAATGTGCCTTCTTTTACTCTCTTCTACAAGCTACATCTTTTCCATAAGTATGAAAATTTTATTACTTGTTCTTACTCATGATCTAATATTGCACATACCTATTCAAGGGGGGGGGAAAACCACAACAACACAACCCCCCCACACTAATGTTTCAGAACTGGGTCACAGAGCTAAAAAGAACAAGATACATAAACTATTAGGTCTGAATTGGCAAGTAAAGCATAACATTTGTTTTAAATAGTAAAATTAACCCTGACGAGGCAGCAGACTTTAAAAAAGTAATCTTACAAATAAATTAGTTTCTACAGAAGATTTTTCTCCTAATTAAATGAGATGGAAGCAGTGATGATCAAAGCATGCCGACTTAACTAAAAAAACCTGTTTCAATTCTTCTGACTGCAACTCATGTCTCACAAGTCATCTCTTTACACAAGATAGGGCACATCAAAACACCCACCACCAGTACCACCATCACCCGCAAAAGACCATTTGAAACCAGAGCTCAATGCATTTTTCTCTTCCCTTTTCAAGTTATTAAAAAAACTGGATGTATGAAAACGTAGAGATTCAGTCTATCATAGTATTATGAGGAGGTTGGGGAAAGGATATACAAGCTTTAAAAAAAATTTCCTAATTAAAAAACGAAACAAACACAGATTGAAAAGCAGCCATTTCATTTCAGTAACAGCAAAGGAAACCCAGACTGTCTCACCCCTCCCCCAGCCATGCCGAGAACACACGCACAGCCACCCACACAACGCCCCTCCCATCCGTACTGTCAGTCTGGCCTGGCCCTCAGCTGAACTGCCTGCACTGACGTCAGCTGGCGACTGAGGCAGCATTCCTAAACAGTTCAGACAAACCCACTGGTGGGAAGCTTAGAAAGCCCTCAGCTGTAGTGAAGAAGGCAAAGGCTTGGCTGAAAGCCAGACTACTGAGCTCAGCATTTTGTAATGCACTTCCTTTTTACTTAACAGCTTGCATAATGCCTTAGCCAATTCCACCTTTAACCCTTTCTTTGCCTAATTTCACTTTATTTTTAAAGTTTTAAACTGATTCTTTCATGTCACTAGCCCATGCTATGATGTCCAGCAATTTCTAGCAATACAAAGCAGCAACTTAGGGTACAAACAGGAAGACGCCTCACAAAACTAAACATGTAGAACACCAGGAAAAAATAATCCAATGGTTTTGCTTGCAAGAAATTATACTAAAGAATGTGAAAAATTAACATACAAAGACAACTCTTAAGATAAAGGCAGCCCTAATCCTGTTTAGTTTTTTCAAGTCTATACCTCATCTTACCCCATCCTGAATTGAATCTATGCAGACAGCTGAATTTTTCATCAAGTCACATTAAAAACATCACTTTCAACAATGTTGTTGCATCAGTGTAACAGAGAAATATTTGGCCTTATTTGTATTCTGGTAGCACCCATAGGTCCCAATCAGGATTGGGGTCGCACTGAGAGGAAGATGTGGTCCTTGCCCTGATGGAAGTTATCCAACTTAAGAAGATTCAAAACAAATGGGTCTAACAAACGGGTTGAAGGGTAGACAAGGATAATAGTGATAATAGGCGATTACATATATAGGCTCTATAAAATGATTTCTAATTTTCACTAAAAATTAGAATTAATGCAGGAAATTTTCTATATGCAAATGTAGACTGAATTTCAATTTTTCATTCATATAGTCTTAAAATATTTTGAGACCAGATGTTTCTTACTTTAAAAGTCATGATATATTGGGGGAGTACACTCCACCTGCACTGTTTCATATAACCCCTTTGAAAAGGAAGTCCATTTTTAGATTTCAGAACCTAGTTTAGTCTTCCATTACAAAACCATTACATTTTTGACTTCTCCCCTTCACAGGGAAAGATTCAAACATTTGTTTTGCAATTAACACCAAGAAATGCAAGACAACAAAACGTCAAGTCAAATTTTGGTACTCATAATGAGCTTATACCACTTTAAACTATTCATTCTTAAATAGGTAGTTTGGAAATAGAACGAAGTATGAGCAAGAATGGAAAACAATTTAAGGTTGTTGGGGTGAGAGGAGGCGGTAGCAGCAAGCCTGTGTCAGGAATGTGTGTGTAAAGCATATATTTGCAACCTTCCATTTTGCAATATGTACTTACCACCGAGAACTATTCCACGCCCCCTCAAGTCTCATCTCAATATTATATCTGACTACATGCCACACCAAAAACACTTTTACAGGGCATGAGGGGCTTAATTCGCTTAAAAACACCCAACACAATCATCTGTGTGTAATAGTTTGACTCAGCCATTAATTTTAAAATTGGCTAAATTTTATTGCCGTGAGGAAAGCAAGTAATACTAGTCACCCTAAAAATCTATGTTTACAAATCTTAGAAATACACTCCGCACCATCAGATTTCACCTAACTACGAATGTTTACAAACCTACAGTTTCAAGTCAGATCACATCTAAGCAATTCTGTGACAGAAGAGCTCCTCCAAGAGTTTGCTATATTTCAAAAACAAAAACAGAGCAGTTGGCCATTTAAACGTTTACTCAAAAGTAGCTCAAGGTCATTGGAGAAATGAGTGATTATATGGAAAATATCTTCTACACTAAATAAAATATGTGAAAAATGGGCTATTACTGGATACTGTGACCAGCATAGTGTTTAGATCCCCAACACTACTCACTAATGTAAACAGTCCCATTCACAAGGGGATAAAAAGGCTATACTACTTCCTGCGGAAAGCTGTGTTACAATGTAACCTGTGACTCACCAATGAAGTAAGATAAAGCCAAGACTTTCCAAAATATGGGTGACTAGAGCTAGGCATCCAAATAAAGATAAACATACCCGTTTTTGAAAAATCTTGGCCTAAACGTGCAAAGCTTATAGGACAACATACACGGAATCATCCAGACTGTTACAAGTCTATGCATATGCTTTTGCTTTGTTACTGCACTAAGACATGCATTTCAACTTAATTACCCTAAATATCAGAAAATTTAACACTAAATACTCAAAATTATTAAAACTAATTTTTTTTGTTTTTCTTTTCTACTAGGAGGAATTGTTGGATTAATTACATTATCAAAAAAAGATTGAAAATATGCTATTGTACATAATTACTGGCCCTTTATTTTTATAGTCATCTTAAAAGCCAATAAGATTTCTTATTTCCCTCTTTATTATTAAATAAAATCCCACTATACTCCACACAATCAAGAACACTTCTTGCACTAAAACTTTTCATAGCTAGCTTACTATAGTAAGTTACTAGAGTAACTTACTATTTTAGTAACCCAAATCCTTTTATCCTGCTTTGACTATTACTTTTCACACTACATAACTGGAAATATCACTTTAACTCCCTAATATGGACTCCTACAAGTTAAGAAAATATAATTTATAACAGCATTATATTTGCAACCCTATAATTAGGGCTTGAAAAAGCTATTTGCCCACTCTTCAACAGCAAATGGGCACCTTTCCCTGTCAAGTGTGGAAGCCTAAGACATCAAGTTTCTCCAAAGACTAAGCTTTACAACATTTGAAGACCAAACTACACGTGTTCAACATATTACCTTAATAATTACATAATTAGTCAATCTGTGGGCATTCAAATATAAATATCTTACATTTCTACAGCTCCTTCCAGCTGAGGACCCCAAATAGCTTCCACACACGTTATATTTGGATATCCATTCAATTTATTTGAAATTATTACAAATTAATATTTTATCTGATTGTGCAACTGATGCTGGTATGCATAAATATAGTGAGCCCTACACTCTTCAAAGGCACTATGGTATTTATTTGTATACGAGTTCCCCATAGCTACTATAATTGTCAACTTTTTTTAAAAATTTTTTTTTAAAGTAAAGTTTTATCACTATATATAGCAACATAAAACACACACACAAAAGGGGCAGAGTTACACTTGCTGAGCAGATTACAAATTTTGGATTTCTTGACTTGAAAGAATTTGGTCTCTTCTTTAAAATGCAATAAAGCGATATAAGTCATATTTAATAGATATTTGAGTTGGAGATTATCTGTTGCTTCATCTAATTTATTCTCTGCACCACTGCAGGATAGGATTCATAATTTATACATGATCATTAATTTGCTGTGGCATTTTGCCTGAAATACTTCTAATAATGGTAATTCTACAAGCTTAGTTAGAGGTTGTCCCACAAGATAACTAACATCACTATTATAAAGTGCTTTCTACTACTGAGCTTCCATTTTCCTCCCCTAGTTTTAGGCTTTTTGTTGTACTTTCATATGCTACTGAAAATAGTTCCCACATCCCCCACTTCCTTTATTCCCTGTATTTATTTACAGTTATATTGCCCCGAAGGCCATCTTTGTTGGTAAATAATTGGAAGATAAATAATTCAGCTAAATAGTTCACATTTCTAGACCGCACGCTATGAATTTGTTTTTTAACATCTTTTTATAACTTTCCTAAGCCACGTATCATTTGTTGACACTTTATATTTACCTAAATTAACAATTATTTTAAAATGTAAGAGTGAAAATCTAAAAAATTTTATTTTATATTTTATTATTTCTTTCCATTCATAACAAATAATCCCTTTACAAATCTAGGCACATTTCACAGGTAAAACAATGCCTGTCTTGGGGTTTTGAGCTGTTGTCCATCACTGTAATAGCCGAGCACCCTCCATATAAAAGCAAATCAGCTATAGAGAGGACCACAGTGGATTTCATATAATCTGGCTCTTCTCCCCTTTTGAGGGAGATGCAGCGTTTAGGAGAATTTGAAATTCTGATCCATGAAATTTTTTACTTATGTTGTATGCTCCTCATAGCATGACATATGGGAGCACTAAGCACATTCTACTGCAGCTGGAGAAATTTGGTAAAGAAAGTTTATGTCATGGAACCCAAACCTGGATATACTCAAATGTGAAGTTATCTTGGTACCAATGCTGTATGGAAAATAATTATCCCCTGGGAGTCCTGCACAGAGAAGAATAATATTTCATTCAGATGTATAGGAGTTTCCATGTAACTTTAGATTTTACCAAGTAACAGAATTCCGTATAAATACCCATCAGGTATATGACAAGCTAAGTAAGTTATATTAAAATAGATGGCTTGAACACACCAGACAATTGCCTAATTAAACATTCAGAAGATGGCTGGTTCCGTGACTTCACTGTAATGGTTACTGTTACCTATTGTATGTTTACTACCAGCTTACCATGAAAAAGAAAGTGTTTCAATACCAGTGTTAACAACTCTTGTGATTTTATCATAAATATTGCAATATTTGGCATTTCTTTAAAGCCTCTTCAACTCCAGGAGGCATCTTTGAAAGAAGCTCCACTTTTTTTTTTTTTTTTTTTTTTTTTTAATATTTAGGTTTGGGGTTCATTTAATTTGCTTCTGGTTTTCAGAGTTTACATTTTCAAGCAGAGAAAAAAGTATAAAACCTGAACCCAAATGGCTCAAACCAGAGGCTAATAAAAAAAAGAAAAGAGACAAAAAATATTTTTAAAAATCTCATGCCTTTAAAGCCAATCATGATTTTTTCAGACCTGCTTCAATGTTTTGAATTCTTGCATTAACAATACTAATACCATCTAAATAGCCACATATTTAGTGTGCAACACCCTATTCATATAATTTGTTACCCTTGTCCTCCACTATTCCTCTCCAATTAGTTGTTACACCCACTTGTGTTATATCTTCAACTATAATCATTTTGGGGCTAGGACGGTCTCATACTATCAATTTGTACAGGGCCTAGCACAATGGGGTCTCTCATGCTTATTGGGACCTCATACATGAGCTTAACACAAACAGAAAATAATGGTTGGGACAACTGAAGTCAGTCTTGGTCTTATTCCCTGGGTCTGTAGGGGTATGAAACACTGCAGAAGCATCAGAGGGGTAGCCGTGTTAGTCTGAATCTGTAAAAAGCAACAGAGGGTCCTGTGGCACCTTTAAGACTAACAGAAGTATTGGGAGCATAAGCTTTCGTGGGTAAGAACCTCACTTCTTCAGATGCAAGTAATGGAAATCTCCAGAGGCAGGTATAAATCAGTATGGAGATAACGAGGTTAGTTCAATCAGGGAGGGTGAGGTGCTCTGCTAGCAGTTGAGGTGTGAACACCAAGGGAGGAGAAACTGCTTCTGTAGTTGGATAGCCATTCACAGTCTTCGTTTAATCCTGATCTGATGGTGTCAAATTTCCAAATTAACTGGAGCTCAGCAGTTTCTCTTTGGAGTCTGGTCCTGAAGTTTTTTTGCTGTAAGATAGCTACCTTTACATCTGCTATTGTGTGGCCAGGGAGGTTGAAGTGTTCTCCTACAGGTTTTTGTATATTGCCATTCCTGATATCTGACTTGTCCATTTATCCTCTTGCGTAGTGACTGTCCAGTTTGGCCAATGTACATAGCAGCGGGGCATTGCTGGCACATGATGGCATATATAACATTGGTGGACGTGCAGGTGAATGAGCCGGTGATGTTGTAGCTGATCTGGTTAGGTCCTGTGATGGTGTTGCTGGTGTAGGTATGTGGGCAGAGTTGGCATCGAGGTTTGTTGCATGGGTTGGTTCCTGAGTTAGAGTTGTTATGGTGCGGTGCGTGGTTGCTGGTGAGAATATGCTTAAGGTTGGCGGGTTGTCTGTGGGCGAGGACTGGCCTGCCTCCCAAGGTCTGTGAAAGTGAGGGATCGTTGTCCAGGATGGGTTGTAGATCACTGATGATGCGTTGGAGAGGTTTAAGCCGAGGACTGTAGGTGATGGCCAGTGGAGTTCTGTTGGTTTCTTTTTTGGGCCTGTCTTGTAGCAGGAGGCTTCTGGGTACACGTCTGGCTCTGTTGATTTGTTTCTTTATTTCCTTGTGTGGGTATTGTAGTTTTGAGAATGCTTGGTGAAGATCTTGTAGGTGTTGGTCTGTGTCTGAGGGGTTGGAGCAGATGCGGTTGTACCTCAGTGCTTGGCTGTAGACGATGGATCGTGTGGTGTGTCTGGGGTGGAAGCTGGAGGCATGAAGGTAGGCGTAGCGGTCAGTGGGTTTTCGGTATAGGGTGGTGTTAACGTGGCCATCGCTTATTTGTACTGTGGTGTCTAGGAAGTGGACCTCCCGTGTAGATTGGTCCAGGCTGAGGTTGATGGTGGGGTGGAAGTTGTTGAAATCATGGTGGAATTCTTCCAGGGTCTCCTTCCCATGGGTCCAGATGATGAAGATGTCATCAATGTAGCGTAGGTAGAGAAGGGGCGTGAGTGGACGAGAGCTGAGGAAGCGTTGTTCCAGGTCAGCCATAAAAATGTTGGCATATTGTGGGGCCATGCGGGTGCCCATAGCGGTGCCACTGGTCTGGAGGTATATATTGTCACCAAATTTGAAATAATTGTGCGTGAGGATAAAGTCACAGAGCTCAGCAATAAGTTGTGCTGTGTCATCATCAGGGATGCTGTTCCTGACAGCTTGTATTCCATCTGTGTGTGGGATGTTTGTGTAGAGAGCCTCTACATCCATGGTGGCTAGGATGGTGTTTTCTGGGAGGTCACTAATGCATTGTAGTTTTCTCAGGAAATCCGTGGTGTCACGGAGATAGCTGGGAGTGCTGGTGGTGTAGGGTCTGAGTAGGGAGTCCACATATCCAGACAGTCCTTCAGTGAGAGTGCCAATGCCCGAGATGATGGGGCGTCCAGGATTTCCAGGTTTGTGGGTCTTGTGTAGTAGATAGCAGTGCATTCAGCCCCTGAAGAAGGAAAGCCTCATTTGGCCCAAGGGCAACTCCTACATAGCTAATTAAGGAGCAGTGTTGATGAACTCCAAAAAGAGTTATTCAGTCTCTCTCTGCTGCAAGGATAGTGGCTATCACAAAGGTCTTTGAATACAAGTAGTGTGAAAAGGGAAATCTAGGGAGAGAGAGGAGTCTGAAAGAGACACTGCTGAATTGTCTCTCCCCCCCCCCCCCCCCCCCCCAGGTTGTCAAATATATCAGACAATTCAGGTTTCCATTACAAAGACAAAGCTACCTTACAAGGGTCCTGCCTTGGGATAGAAGTTCAGCTACATCTAATAATCTAGGCAACACTAGCCTTAAGTTATTTTTAAAGACATGATTTTCATTTTAATTGTAACTTTTATAGCTAGCAACTCCTTTACAAAGTTCTACTTACAAATTTCAATTTGATGCTTCTCTATTTATGCAGCCTAAGGCTTGATTTTATTTTTTGTGCTAGTTCTAAACATGGCTATAGTCTTGACATCCTGTTATTTCTTTGTTTGTGTTCAACATACACACGCTTCTCTGGAAACCTATATTGTGTACATTTCAGGCCTAGGGAGAGCAAGTTTCACTTTACCTCACTGTTGTGTCCCCTAACTATTCCCTCTCTACCGAGACTCCCCATACAAGTAATGGTGTTAGTTTACACTACAAATAGGAGTTGAACTACCAATTGTCTTGATTTTGTGCATTTGCAAGATAGGTAGTGTAAAACTGTACTGGGATATACTGTACATTTAAGGACACAGTCTCGAGCCAAGTTACCTTGTTACAGGAGTTCTGCAAGCAGGGACTTAGGAAATGACAGAGGCAGATGCTGAAAAAGAGGAAGAGGTCTCAAGGTAACATTTGGTGTTCAGGAGGAGAGAAAGACAGGCTACTGTTCTCTTTAGGGTCTTGGGATCACAAACCTTATAGTACAGGGTGGACCAGTGCTCCTCTCAGCCAGCCAAGACAGAAAGGAGGGCAGCATATAATCTGCCTCTTCCTTCATACCCAGGAGAACGACTAGTAGAAAGGAGGACTGCCTATGACCTTGACCAAACGGAATGAGGCTGAGATGTGCTATGCAATGTAGTTGTAGCCATGTCGGTCCCAGGATATTAGAGAGAGACAAGGTAGGTGACTTTTATTGGACCAACTTGGTGAGAAACACACACTTTCGAGCCACAAAGACCTGAAGAAGAGCTGTGTGTAAACTCGAAAGCTTGTCTCTCTCACCACCAGAAGTTGGTCCAATAAAAGATATAAACCTCACCCACCTTGTCTCACTGAATTGTGGTGACAGTTTCCAAACTATGAAAAAGCACTGGAAAACCAACACCCACAGAACAGGTAGCTAGGGAGAAAAGAGCATTCTGTTGTGAAGGTTTTTGTTTCAAAGGCTTCACGGCCAGTCTGTGGGGGAGTAATTTAAAGGGCCAGATGGGAGAAGCCAGCTCAGGGTTGCAGCCTGCTACAAAAAAAATTAAAAACAGATTTCCTGCCTTAGTATGAACATGCAACAGGAGAAAGAGGGCAACAAAACATTGTGTTAATAACTAGGTGAGGTGACAAAACTGGCATGGTGTGGACACAATTACTGAGTTTTTATAACTTATTTTGCTATCCATAATAACTCAGCCCAAGACAGGAAGGCTTATTTAAGAAGTGCTGAAGGTTCCCCCACTACCCAATAGATGGCAAAGCACACTGAAAACAGCTTATAACATTATTTAATTTTAGGTTCTAAACCATGTAAAATCATATTAAGAATACTTAGCTCAAAATAATAAAAAAAAAAAACTGGCTGAACCAGAGCACAAACACACACACGTTGGACTTCGACCTCCCTATCCATTGTGCTTTCATAATAGACCAAAGGTTTTTCAAGTTAAAGAAAAATCTCACAGTTAATTTGCTCGTGTGGCACAAAGACAAGTCCTTAGCACTCCTATTGTGAACTATTTTGGTGAAGACTCACAACAGTGCAAAGAGTACCCCTGTGAGCTTTCACAATAGCTTGAACATATACAACTATATATTAGTTTGGGGCAAATTTTGTTCTAACCCTTATGTTTCATTATGAATTGTTTCAGGGGAAACAGCTGTTTTTTCGCTTTTTGAAAAAACTAGTTTCACAAGCCTCTACTAAGTGCAAAAAACTGTTATTCTGAAATGTCAAGCCCACATGGCAGGGGGAGGGGGAGACAAAACCAACTTGTTTTGTACACCTTGAAGTTTATTGTGCAGGATGTTTTCCAATCTTTATACAAACTACGTTAGTTTATCAGACTAACCAAAACCTTTGTTTCTGCCATTGCCTGCCACCACCCATTCTATTGTGCATGCTCTAACCTGCAGTGAAAAGCTGACTGTTTAGAATTGCAAGATTAAGGTTTGAAGCAGCACAACCTCAATGCACTAATGAATGGAAGGAATGCAGCAGCTAGGACCCAGCATAGAAGCTCCATCAATAAAGTAGGAGTGGAAATTTGTACTGACATATGTACCAGTGGTTAGAAACAGTTATACCATATATATAGAAACCATCAGGTAAAGAAAGGACTTGAGGGAAATGGATTGTTTTCTTACAAACTTTAGAGTAGTTATCATTCGTAAGTGGTTATCTAACTACATACACAAAACAGACGTTCATCTGTAACTGAGTTTCTGTGTAACAGTAATGTACATTTCAAAATTTCTGATTAGCACCAAGAGAAAAGAAGCTGGTCATTTAATCAGTGGTACAACTGAGGCAAAAAACCCTCAGCCATTAGAAGCGTCAAGTACATTTATACACCGCAATGGGACTGTAAAGGGCAAACTTAAGAGGTCTTAATGATTCAACGCTACCTAAGCAAATGACAAAGATGGGTAATATCACATTCAGCATCCAAGAGAAGTGAACATTACAAAAAATAAGTTAACTAATTATTAAGTTCTAAATGCACTACTTTGCAAGAGGTTTAAAGAATATAGCAACAAGGCTGTCTACAAGGCCATTACCAGCAAAGTTGTAGGGAATCTGACTAAGCGATTTTTCGCCAGAAAATGATTACTAAAAACCTAAACTTTTCAAAAGAATGTATCGGTTCCAATTAAATTTTTATTGGGAAGGTTTCACAGGTTCAGGATGAAATTACTGGTCAAAACAATAGCTAGTACTGACAGGTGGAATGTGGGAGAATCAGGCTCAAGTCCCTGCTCTGCTTGATTCAGAGCAGGAACTGGAACTAGTGTCCCCCCCACAACCCACGTGAGCTATTCTGTGGCAGGGTCCTCTTGTTTTTCAGAAATAATTTCAAAAGATATCCATTTCACCCCCATGAAGAACAGGAAAGTATCTGAAATCTCTAAAATTTTACTACAAAGGGAAAACAGGTTCTCACCCAGCTCAACCTTGGACCTCAGAGTTCTAACTCTTGATGAATATGCTTGCAGTGATGTCACTGGGCAGAGGGTGCCTGGTTTGTATTGTGATGTACAAAGGGTTTTTTTGCCCACAAGTTAAGTTTTTGTGTTTTCCTGTCACTTAGCAGTGATTACTCTAGCTGATGAAAGCAACGCTGAGGCCCCAAAGTGTTCTATTTAGTCCTCTTAGTGAGCGGGCAAACATTTGCTATGAAGAGCTTTGGACAAGGTTCAAAGCAGACTAATAAGTGAATTTGGCTATGAGTGCTTGACTGGAAGCTTCCTGATGGAGAAATCTGGTCAAAGACACAGAATTAATGGAATCAGCCTTGTAGGATTGTGATGAAGAAACAGATCCAACCCAGAATAAGTTCTCTCTTAAATGTCTTTGAGAACACAATCCAGGTGATCCCCAAAGGGTGAACACTCAAAGAGAAGGGCCATGAATTTCAGTGAGAAAAATTTCCTAAAGGTTTAAGCCAAAAGGCCCTCCTCGCGAACACTGAAGTATCAACATTACTGGAGATTTGTAGGGAATCTTGTACAAAGTCCTTAACAGACATGACTGCTGAGACAGAATTGTTCAAAAGTGTTTCCCTGACTGAGTGTGGTAGGATTACACTACCTCAGGTTATAGAAGAGAACCTTATATCACATTTACTCTCAATACAGGGGACATAAATTGTAACATCCAAGCCACATTCAAATAAAAATTCCTACTGAAAACTCACTACATCTTAGGCCTGGTCTACACTATGAGTTTAGGTCGAATTTAGCAGCATTAAATCAAATTAACACTGTACCCGTCCACACAACCAAGCCATTTACTTCGACATAAAGGGCTCTTAAAATCGATTTCTGTACTCCTCTCCGACGAAGGGAGTAGCGCTGAAATCAACATTGCCGGTTCGAATTAGGGTTAGTGTGGACGAAATTTGACAGTATTGGCCTCCGGGAGCTATCCCACAGTGCACCATTGTGACCGCTCTGGACAGCAATCTGAACTTGGATGCACTGGCCAGGTAGACAGGAAAAGCCTCACGAACTTTTGAATTTCATTTCCTGTTTGCCCAGCGTGGAGAGCACAGGTGACCACTCAGAGCTCATCAGCACAGGTAGCCATGCAGTCCAAGACTCGAAAAAGAGCACCAGCATGGACCGTATGGGAGGTACTGGATCTGATCGCTATATGGGGAGAGGATTCCGTGTTAGCAGAACTACGCTCCAAAAGATGAAATGCCAAAACATTTGAAAAAAATCTCCAAGGGCATGATGGAGAGAGGCCACAATAGGGACTCATATCAGTGCCGTGTGAAAGTTAAGGAGCTCAGACAAGCCTACCAGAAAACCAAAGAAGCAAACGGAAGGTCTGGGGCAGAGCCGCAGACATGCCGCTTCTACGCTGAGCTGCATGCAATTCTATGGGGGGCCGCCACCACTACCCCACCCCTGACTGTGGATTCCGAGGAGGGGGTACTCTCAGCCATGCCTGAGGATTCTGCGGACGGGGAAGATGAGGAGGAGGAGCTCGCGGAGAGCACACAGCACTCCGTTCTCCCCAACAGTCAGGATCTTTTTCTCAGCCTGACAGAAGTACCCTCCCAACCCCCAGACAATGAGGCCATGGAAGGGACCTCCGGTGAGTGTACCTTTGTAAATATAAAACATGGTTTAAAAGCAAGCGTTTTTTAATGATTAATTTGCCCTGAGGACTTGGGATGCATTTGCGGCCAGTACAACTACTGGAAAAGTCTGTTAACGTGTC
Organism: Emys orbicularis; assembly: GCF_028017835.1. Classification (NCBI taxonomy): domain Eukaryota; kingdom Metazoa; phylum Chordata; order Testudines; family Emydidae; genus Emys; species Emys orbicularis. The sequence continues at coordinate 38,719,862 of NC_088688.1, read as the reverse complement.
TGGGGATGGAGCGGAAATCCTCCAGAGACATCTCCATGAAGCTCTCCTGGAGGTACTCCAAAAGCCTTTCCACAAGGTTTCTGGGCAGTGCAGCCTTATTCCGTCCTCCATGGTAGGACACTTGACCACGCCATGCTAGTAGCAAGTAATCTGGTATCATTGCATGACAAAGCCTGGCAGCGTATGGTCCCGGTGTTTGCTGGCATTCAAGCAACATCCGTTCTTTATCTCGCTGTGTTATTCTCAGGAGAGTGATATCGTTCATGGTAACCGGGTTGAAATACAGGAATTTAATTAAGGGGACAGAGGTGGCTGTTCCTACTGGGCTGTTTGCCTGTGGCTGAAAAGAAATCCTTCCCTGCAGTTAGCCAAGCGGTGGGAAGGGGGGGGGAGGGGTATCGGCGCTGAGCTTTTCAATTTTGGCTAGCAGGGATCTTCCCTGATGCCAGCCACGCGGTGGGGGGAGGGGTAAAGCGATCATCCCACAGAATTGGATAGGGGGGTGCCGCCGAAGCGCCCCGAAGACGCGGAGTGGAAGGACCCCCGCCGCCGAATGCTCTGAGGAGGAGCGCTGCCGCCTAGGGCGGTAAAAACCCTGGCGCCGCTCCTGCCTCCCCCCTCACCATGTTCCATAGCCTCCTCACCCAGACGCCCAAGAACGCTTATTATTTTGAACTTTTGAAGTGGCCTTTTCCTTCCCTCCTATCCTCCTCCCAAACCCCACCCAGGCTACCTTGTCAGTTCTCTCCCTATGTTTATAATCAATTAATAAAGAACTGATGATTTTTAAACGATAGTGACTTTATTTCCTTTGAAAGCAAGCTGTGATCGAAGGGGGGAGGGTGGTTTGCTTACAGGGAATGAGTCTATCAAGGGGGCGGGTTTTCACCAAGGAGAAACAAACAGAACTTTCACACCGTAGCCTGGCCAGTCATGAAACTGGTTTTCAAAGCTTCTCTGATGCACAGCGCTTCCTGGTGTGCTCTTCTAATCGCCCTGGTGTCTGGCTGCGCGTAATCAGCGGTCAGGCAATTTGCCTCAACCTCCCACCCCGCCATAAATGTCTCCCCCTTACTCTCACAGAGATTGTGGAGCAAACAGCAAGCAGCAATAACAATGGGAATATTGGTTTGGCGGCGGTCTGAGCGAGTCAGTAAAGTGCGCCCGCGACCCTTCAACGTCCAAAGGCACATTCTACCACCATTCTGCACTTGCTCAGCCTGTAGTTGAACAGCTCCTGACTACTGTCCAGGCTGCCTGTGTATGGCTTCATGAGCCATGGCATTAAGGGGTAGGCTGGGTCCCCAAGGATAACTATAGGCATATATATTTTCTCCCTCTGATTCCTCCATAGTTAGAGTAAAGCAGGAGTCTTCCTCCTTTTCCACACAGGCTGCATTTTTAATCTGTGGGATTCTTAAGAACCATGCCTCAAACAAGGCAATTCCAGAAGATCTGGTATTGACTTGAACAATATGACCTCTCCTTCTCATCTGGGGGTAAGCAAGGGGAAAGGGGGAACACGTAGAGGCAATAGCCTTGATCTTGCTGGAAACCATTCCCAGACAGAACACTGATGTTTGTATGCAGGTTTATTGAAGCAACAGGTGGAAGAACTATGAGGAATTGGGGGAGTGGGGAGGGAGAGGAATAAGACTCCAATGGCCTTACTAAACATCTATGGGGTCCATGGGATTAGCCCTGGACAAAATATTGCTTACCTGATCTAAAGCCACTAGAAAGGAGGCCCTTAAAACTATTCTCTGCCATATCCGAATAGCCACTATTCTCTGCTTGCCAGAGAATCTGAATCTGAAGTGGCTCTGTCTTGGGCTGCAGACATCCTGGGATGAACTAACCATTAGTAGCACAGAGGCAACCTGATGCCTTGATCACTTGCCAGAAGTTTTATCTGTCCACTCAGAAGCTGACTAGAGTGGAAGGAACCTTCAAAAGAGGCGTACATTGTGCCACTTCACCCTGGGTACTTACAGTCTCCGTTCTTGGGAATCTCCTTTGTTATTGTTAATTTTACAAGATATATTAGAAAATGGAAGAAAAAGCTTTCAGAAGCTCCACTGAAGAGCCAAAAATAGTAGAGGTTGCATCAGCCACACTCTGTTCTTCAGCAAGTAAAACAGTGACCATGACAAGGGGCGCCATCTATGTGTTTCGCACTGGTATCAACCAGCACACAAATTCCTCATGCCCAATTTTTTTTCTGCACTCATCCTGCAGTGGTGCCTCTTGTCCTGCAGGACTAGGCCCAGCTCCCTGCTCCAGGTGCTACAACCTGGCCCATGTGGATGCAAAGCTATTCAGGTTTGGCACATCCGCCCCTCTGTAAATGGACATAGGGGAATAGATGCACCAAAACCAAGTGGCTGTGCGGCCCCATGCACTAGACTACAACACCACTCAATTTGGACACATTTCATGGACTTAATTCAAATTTACAGCTTCCATGACCACCGTGACATTCATGAAGTATGGTAGACCCTCACCGTACAGATACATATCCCTGTTTCAACCCCCCACCCCCCTCAAAAAAAAACCACCCCAAAATCATGCAGTCTAGTTTTAGACAAGATGCATCAAAGGAGGCAACAAAGCAACAGAGGGCATGGGAGAGAAGGAAAGAATAGTTGTACATCAGTAAGATTACAAACTTAGTCAGATATGTTCACAGCATGAGGGAACATTTCCTTTAGAAAAAAAAGTAAGTGAGCAAATATCACTTCTTGATGCCATGTGTTTAAAAGTGGGTCTTCAGGATGCATTTAAAAAGTTTTCCCAATAGTGTAGGTTGGCCCTTAGTTTTTGAACTCTTCACCAGGATGAGCACAGTATTTTAACCTACTATCAGTCTCTTTCAGGATTATGTACACCAATATTAAGTTACCATGAAGTCTTCTTTCCTCATAACAAAAGACAAAAATACTCTGTCACATGTTATGCTGCACCCTTCTGAAGGCAAAACAAGATTCCAATAACCCCGTAACCAAGACTATAGTATTCCAGACAGACCAGGTAACTCAAACATAGGATTCATCTTTCTGTATACTTGATTCATTTGCATGCCACAGAAAGTCCTGGTGAGAACCTATGTAGGCTTACAGTAAAGAGTATTGAATCAACTCGAGTCCACTTTCATCAATAAGCCTAAGAAAGTGATTTCATAGTACAAATAGATGGAGGCTATGTCTTCACCTCTGTCATTTAACTCTATCTCTAGGTGTCATACGTGAAAATGCATGGGGATTTCAATCAAGTCTTCAGTGATGTAAACAGATCTTCACAAGACTCCAAAACTCAGTTCAAAACTCTTGATTAGTATTCTAGTGAAAAAGGACCAGTGCATGAATTAGCACTGTAAGTCAGAGTACATAATCCATTTGTTACATTTTCAAATTAACACCTTTGTGCTCTCTCCCCTGCTGCCCCTCATGCTTGAGAGGAGCATCCCATAAACATCCATAATGCTACCTCATCCTTATTATCCTCCTTCAAATTCCTCCTCAAAACTCTCCTTTGCCACGATGCCTATAATAAATTTGACAATGGTTAGGCTGCTGCTGTGCAGAGACCACTCCTTATCATACTGACCAAATACTGTGTCATAGACTGAGTACAAGGGACCAATCTGTAGCCACCTGTTATTTCTTATCTTATACTTTGACTAAGTTCTTTATGGTAGGGACCATCTTTTTACTCTGTTTGTACAGTGCCTAGCACAACAGGGCCTGGTCCATCACTAGGGCTTCTAGGAACTATGGTAATACAAACAAACAATACTCACAGCCTTATAATGAAACTTGCATCATTTGCCATCCCCAATATATCTTAGTATTCCCAATGCTGTCAGAACTTTCAGGAGCTGCCTTTCAGGAGCTGTTTAAAAACAGAAGTTGTGCTGTGACATTAGCCATTTAATTCATAGTAGTCGCAAATACTTGCTTTGTTACTTCAGTCATATACAATGTAAACTGGCTTCTAGTCCTGCACAGATTACTGCAATTCAGTTGACATTTCTAACAAGAATGCATCTAAACACTTATTTTGAAAATGAATCAATCTGAACAGATTATAGGAATTAAAAAAAACCTATATAATCAAATCTGATCTATAGATTAAATTACAGTACACAGGCAGAATGCTTGAAAAGGCTAGACCTAAATACCTACATCAACTACGACATGCAAAAAAAAAAAAAAAAAAAATGTGTATACTGGGAAGTTATTAATCAAAGCTTCACAGATATAACAAGATAGCCCCTAGTTACCACAAAGGTAGTTAAAGTTCATACCTTTTACAACTGGCCATATACACACCCCGCTTCCTAATCTATCTAGATTACAGTACTCCACTCACAAGACCAACCATTCCTTTGCCCTAAACTAACAGGATTTTAAAACCCACATGCTTCTAAACGGTTACTCCAAAATAAACAACACAAACTACTTAAAGTTGCTGGCCATCCAATGAAATAAGACTAGAATAATGGATCCTGCACTTATGCTTTAGAAGATGAATATCCATTTTAAAATGAGGCAATCTCTTCATATACAATTGCTGTTTGAGATGAAACAAGATTTCTATTTAAATAATTAACGCAAAAACCTCAAAACCACGTTCTCTGCAGATACTACAGTACCAAACAATTCAGTCTATAATGTAGTTTTAAAAGTAGTGTACAACACAGCAGTCCCTAATTCCATTTTAAAACAGGCTCACGTACTATACCAAATCCTTGCAGTTCCATTGAAGTCAATGTGACTATTCCTGTGAACAAGTTATGTAGCTGCTGAAGCACTTGCTGCAGCAGCAGCAGCAACTAAATTCTCTTCTTGGTCGAGAAGCCTCATCTATGAAGATATTTAGGCACCTAAAGTTACAAATAGACTCTTAGTGGTATTAACAAAAAAAGTGTCTAAGCAAGTTAGGTGCCTAACTTGCATAAGAGCTTTTGTAAATCCCATTCCATGTCTGTCTATAACTTTAGGTGTTTTAATACCTTAGTAAAATCTGACCCTATAACACTTGTGTAAAATTCAACTGTAATACCGTACCAGTAGTTTTTTGTTTTTGGGGGTTTTTTTTAAGTGTATAAATTTAGAATTAATTTTAATCTAAAATTGCAGTAGCACACATTTTCAAATTAGTTTCATAAAGCCTCAATCTGATTTAAATAAAAAAAAAACAAACATTATGGTCACCTATTCACTAAGATCAATTATTTTTAATCATCCTGATTTACACGCTCCATTGATAGAGTGATTTCTAAAAATGTTCTTTACTGTAGTCTCCATATCAAGAGAACCAACTGCCCTATTTGGGGTCATATGAAATGTTATAACATCAAAATATGGGGAGACGCACCTCCACCCCCTCATTTTTTAAAAGAGTGAGTAATGTATGAAGACATCACCAGACCCTCTGTTGACAAACAGAAGAGTTAATTCAGCCATCTATTTTACAATGCACAGCTATGCCATATGTACTGTGTCAACTGGATATAACACTATCAAAACTAGTAACACTTGGAATTCCTTGCCACTTATGCCTCAGTTCTATTTTAGTTTTTAGATTGCAGTCATTACCATGGTATCTTAGTGCCTTCCAGAGATGCATTAAGAGACTCACTAGCATCATGTATGTGTGATTCTTCCCCCCCCACCTCGTTTCCCTTTCTCCCTAGGGAAAGGGGAAGTTGCATGTGTAGGTTTTTGTTTTGTTAAAACATTTGTTTATTACACGTCTGCTGTGCGAGACAAAGAAAGTAATGCACCTTGTATTTGAAATTGAAGCTGGTGAGGTTCTTAGAATCTTGTTGGGAGGAGTGTCCCTTGCAGATGACTGCTCTATTTTGCCCAAGGAGCAGAGATCTCAACCACAGTACTCTGCCCAGATGTTTAGGTGATCTTTTAGGAACTCTGGGACTATACTACTAAGCACCTTGAGGAGAAAGATGAAGACCTTGAATTTGACTCTGCATTCTATGGGAAGCCACTGTAGCGAGTGGAGGACAGGTTGGATGTGTGTATGGTGGCCATCTGAGGAGATGTACTGCTGCTTCCTATACTGATGGAAAGTGCTAAGGGGTTGACTGCTTCATGCCCAGGTATAAATCAATTCAAGGTCTGATGTAGTACCTACTACCTATGCTTCTGTTTACTTAAGCTTTTCAGTGCTGATAGCCAAATGTCACCTGAGGAAATATACACAGGAACCTCATTTCAACTAGTAGCACATACTATTTTGGTAGCTGCCCATAAAACATTGTCATATTAACTATTGTGATGCACTAACCCTTTTCACCTCCTAGTACTCTGCAATTTTTTTAAATGATCCCAGCTCCCAACCAAAAAATTAAGGTGTCAAGAGCTTTGTCTCATGCCTCCATTATTTATAGCTACCTCCTTTCAGCAGTAGGATTCTACAACCCTACATACAGCTGACTTGTCTTACCATATGTGGCATAAACCTCCCACAGGCACAAGTGCTTACAGATAATGACCTGCCTAATTTCCATTAAGACCTGGGTCTTCCTTTGCACTGGGGAACTGGAGAAAGGAAGAATGTTTAATGGACAAACCCATGCTTTTATGAAGGCCTTACTCTCCTTCCCTCATGCAAACATGCACCTTTGTTACCATCATCTTCCAACTCACAGGTTTTAACTGACAGAAATTTCAGGACGAAAGGGTTAGCTCCTAAGACTTTTACAGGTATTGGCATCTCAGTTTGACAAATATTGGCAGGGAAACCTATCAACTTGACTGATGGCTAAGAATCCTAAAAACAGAATTACTGGGAAATAGTTGAAACTCACAAGGCTGGCAATCAGCTAGTCACTTATTAAAGGGGAGACAATAGGCCTGAACTGTATTGATAATGGTGGAAAAAACCCTAAAACTTAATTAAGATGCCAGTAAGGACTGAGTATCAAGGTGGAAGTGCCTGGCCAAATATAGGTAGAGGCTCAAGAGTAAGGGAGCAAGAAGAGGTTTTTCTGCTTTCTCCCCTGCCCCCCTGCAATTTCTATCACTGTTGCTCACTACTCAAGAAGCAGCTACCTCTCTAGAAAAACAGCCACTTCAGGCCAGATTTTTAGAAGTATTTAAGCACTCAAAGATGCAGAGAAGTGCCTAGTGGGATTCTTCCACTGATTTCAATGGGAGTTAGGCACTCTTGAAAATCCCACTAGCGGCCTAAATGCCTAAGTCACTTCTGAAAATGAGTTAAGCTCATTAGGATAAAATTAAAAAAAACACCTCAGGGCCTGATTCTCACTTACATTAGGACTGCTTTACACCACTCTGACAATGCAAAGGGGCCTTCAAGCAGACTTTAAAGCTCCTTTACATTGCTAAATGGTGTAAAGCAGCCTTAATGTAACTCAGAATCAGGCCCCAAATCTGCAGAGATAAAGAAGCCTCTCAGCTCTATACTTTGTCCTACTATACGCTACTCTCTGTTTGGCAGTGACTATTCAAGGACTGAATATGCTGCTTTTGGAGGGCCCTCAGATGTGTAGAGCTTTCATTTCACGTTCCAAGACTCAGTCCACCCCAGAGCAGTTCCTGTTCTCATTTCCAAAATGATGTAGTCTCGGTTTTTAATTCAGCTAGCAATGTTGGAGAACGATTGTGATATTTCTCCCACCCTTTCTGTCCAGCATAGTGTGCAAGGCTTTATGTGCACATCAGGTAGGAAGATCCTATAACGGGGAATGCAGTGTAGACAGTGAACTTGTTTCCTTATTCTTTTGTGCTGGTGCAGAATCTGGGACTGTCAGAGTGCAGCTGGCTCTCAGCATGGTCAGTAGGCAACATAGAAAGCTCAGCTGGGCCCAATGAGCCCTTTCCAAACAGTTGCACTTCCTGATTGGTCAGGGGACCCAGCCTCTACTACTTGAGCATAGCAGCAGCACAGTGGCTGCTCAATGTGTACCATGCCTGCAGCTGTGCTAACCCTGTTCTCACTACCACTTCCTGCTCCAGTCCTCGCTCCAAGCCCTGCTCCAGGCAGTAACTGCCCTGTTGTGTTTTTTGACCCATGGCTACCACGCCGGCTTATGCTTTGATTTCTGACTGCAGTTCTGACCTTTGGCTTGGCCCCTTGACCCTGACTCCTGCTTCACCGTTGGATAGGTGTCTGATCCCTGGATCTTCACTTGCCATTACCTGAACTGCCATCCCAACCACCGAGCAAGGTCCTGCTCTGCCCTGTAGGTAAGCTGCCTATGCCCCAGCAGTTTATAGAGACAGAGCAAAAACTTAAAGGAGTCTGAAGACCAGAGTTGAGAGGACATGTTTGTATGAAAAGAGTATCTGCCTAGATTGGTAGCAGATGGAATCCCAGAACTCTCTTCTGAGCTCAGGTAATACTGTTCTGGATCACTTAACAGGTTGTGTCTATCAAATGCCAAAAGGCTCACTTATCCGTAATGTACAGGGAGTGTTGCCTCTGCAGCATGCAAAACTCTCCTCCGATTGAAGAAAAAACAAACAAACAAGTTTCGTATTCTCGTCTCTCTAGGTTAGAGTCAGCTCAACTTTGTCCTCCTGTGTAAAACAGCATTTTGAATTTTCTAGTTATCTTTATTGCAAAGGTTTAATGCTGAGCATACTGTGTTTTGAGAAGCTTATGTACATCAGCCAGTGACCTATTCTAAGTCAACAGCTTTGCAAGTATGCACTATGCCCTTTAAGAAAAGGATCCTAAAACATGACAATCTCTTGCAGTTTATGGATGGCACAGTTGAATAATTGCAAAGTAGAATAAATTTAAAAGCAATGTAAAGAGCTTAGAAAAAATAGCTGTAACCAATTTTAGTTTGCTTTCTATTGTTCAGTGAACACATTAAATCTTATCCTCTGAAAAAGCAATTCTGAGGGCTAAAGACTGCTGCAACTAAGCTTAGTGCCTATTTTATGCAACACACTGATGTAGCACTGCATTATTTTGGGAGATTTTCCACAGCTGTTCAGGACTGAACCAAATACAAAGCATTTAAAAATACTTCAGCATAATACATTCTAGTAAGATTTCTTTGGGTATGTTAATTGATTTAGAACGGGATATTTCTATATGTTGTAGCACTTAATAGCAAGTTCAGAAATATTAAATTAACCACTGAAGTCTTATTTTGTCTGAAATCAAACTAGTCAGTCAATTAAATAGCCCTTTCCTATAAATCTTCCAGGTATTCAATGGTACATGTTAAAAGGACACTGTCTAGATTAAGTCCGTTACACAGATAACTGCTAGTATACAACTATTGTATATTACCAAAAAAAACCCCTTAAAGTCTAGTTGCTCACCTTTTACTATGATGGTTATAATGAAAGAAAGAAATTGTCTGTCAGCCAAAATAGTTACTCACTTTGGGCAAGTGAACAAGTAGAGTTTTTAAATGGTGCCTTGCACTATTTGTGCAAAGTTCACTTTCTACCTATCTTTTAGATAGGACAGTGAAATAATAATGCTTACTGGTTCTCATGTAATAGCATAATGCTGTTGTATTAGGGTTTCCTACACTTCAGAGAACTGCTACTAAGTTCCCTTGCCCTGGTAAGCATTCTTCCCCCTCCAAACAGAAATCCCCCCCCCCAAAGTTAAATGATCAAATGAAAACATTAAGTTCTGTAATTTTGAGCAAAACATACATTTCTCCTTAGAGTTTTGCTGGTTTTGAGTACTATGGTTATCTGTCAAGATGTGGGTCAGGAAAAACAAAAGAGTGCTATACCTTTTAAAGCGGTCAAGATGAAAACGATTCAGATACACAGAGCAACAACTCATTTAAGCAAAGAAAAAAAACATGGTCCTAGAAATTGGAGAAAGTATCTCTTTCAGGTTGTCTAAGCAGAAGAAAAGTGCTAGTAAAGCTGTGTAAAGTATTATGTACCATGGCTGTGAAGAGAAAAAGGGGTATTAAAAAGAAGCAAGCAAATAAAAATGGGCTCACAAGCATGAGGCATTGATTATCCTGAAAGCTTGTTTCCAAAGGATTCCAAAATAAAGTGCATATTTTGAGGGAAATGTGACAGGCACTATATAGTGATGGTTGGAACATCCTTCTTTAATCCAGTTTAAAACAAAAAACAAAACTAAAAAGGTGGCTGCATCGCTGACTTTGAACTGAGAGTTCTAGGTGCATTATGGAGTTCTGAAACACTAAAACCCCATCATGTCCATGTTATTTTTAAAGAGGGAAAAATAATTCCCTGCACTAAAAAAGCCACAACATATTTTGGAAATTGACGTTTCCTGATATATTTCTGATGTGCAACACTCATGCTGCCAGCTGCCTTGACATTTGTGTGCCTTTAATAAATAAATAAATAAATAAATAAACAAACAGCAGTTTTTCTGCACCAAAGGCCTTTGTTCCACCCAAAGACCAGCTCACCTTACCTCTGAAAGCCTCATGAACTTTTGTCAGCTGTTCCTATGGTAAACAGCTGAGATGTATGGAAAATTCATTACTGCTGCCTGAAAATTAGAGCAGGCAGCATGTTCTTGCATTTATTGTGAAAGATTTCTCCAAAACACAATTTGAAAGGTTTTCTTCCACACCTATACATGGACTCAGTTTGAAGGCTCTCAAACAGGCATGATAGTCAAACTAATTAACCCCTTGGTGCCAAAAAACAGGATCCCTGCTGATAAGTGCTAATGTGAAATGCAAGAATATTGGCAGGGAGAGCACTGAAGGACTCATTGGCACATAGGGGTTAATGAAGGTCGTTTTAGCAGTCTTGTTCCCACTCTGAGTCCCAGCCTACTTAGTGTTTTACACAAATCTACTGCACTGAGTAGATGTGCACCAATTTTGAATGATTAAGCAGAAAATAAGGGGCTTTTATAACTTTAAATGTATTAGGGGTATGGTCAAATAATGTAATGTGTTAGGAATGGAATGTTTTGAATGGAATGGTTAAATGCCAAGTCAGAATAAGCAGATTCCTTTTAATCATTTGCATGTTCCTCAATCTTTAAGACAGTCTGTCAATTTAGGTACAGTTCTAAATTTATGGGATTTTAGTTCGTTAAAATTCAACATCACGCCGCTTGCAGTTCAGTCAAAGTTGCCTATGAATAAGACTATCACATTTTTATTGTGATTTTTGCAGTTCATTCAGTTTTTCTAGTTTACAAAGCAATTATACTCATCATAACATCAAGATTTAGGTTTGTCACTAATTATTTCTGCTAGCACTGCTTACATCTTCAAAATCCCACTGGTAAGTCAATGAAGCCTGTTGTGTGGGCAATTGCTCTGAATGTAATTTTGGGGAAAGGTACTTCCTAACATCTTGTAAATAATTCCTGCTAAGCTGTCAGGAATGCTTTTCAAACCTTTATTGGTTGAAGGATTTAATACACATTTGTGATTTGGTTACCTTTAGTGCAGATGGTGTACTCCCTTCTGCTTTCAAGAGGCAACACTTTCAAATTCAACAAGATATTTCACGCCCTCTTCCAATTCTGGTCCTCTGGCTTCCCCTAGTATACTTTCAGTTACCTTTTCATGATTAAGCAGCCACAGGGCTAGTGGTGGGTTTTTTTTTTTTTTTTTTTTTGGTCGTCTTTTCCTCTTATTGTTACTGCATAGAAAGAAACGAGAAGGCGGCTGACTGTGTGCAATTAATACTTTCTTTCATAGGCCCTTTTTGCTCAGAAAAAGGGACCTCACTCCCAAATGATGGCTCAGAAACATTCTTTGAAGCAGAGGCTGATTCTGGTGATGTAGCATAAGTCACCCAAATAAGAGACACACCATTGCACCATTACGTGTGTGGTGCAATCTGGCACTAGGTAAGCTTGGTTGGGTTGCTCACACTTGCTGGAGCTCTCCCTGAGCTCCCCATAAAGCAGGGGTCAGCAACCTTTCAGAAGTGGTGTGCCGAGTCTTCATTTATTCACTGTAATTTTTGCATGCCAGTAATACATTTTAACATTTTTAGAAGGTCTTTTTCTATAAGTCTGTAATATATAACTAAACTATTGTTGTATGTAAAAGTAAATAAGGTTTTTAAAATGTTTAAGAAGCTTCATTTAAAATTAAATTAAAATGCAGAGCCCCCCACATAACCACCACATATTTAGAACAGTGTTTTTTAACCACTTCTGTTAGGTAGAAGGGGCTGACCACCTGCCTGCATCAGCCTTTTGTCTTCTGTCATCCTCGTGACCAAGTCCAAATGTATTATTTGGTTATCTAATGCCAGGTGGCGTCCAAATTACACAAAAGCAAGTTTTTCTAAGTTGCTGAATTTGTGACTGTTATACCGGTACGGACAATGCTCAGAAGTTATCTTCCCAGGGACACCCCAAAGAGATTGCTGAGCTCTAGCAAGGATGGTGGAGCAGACTAACCTTAAGTCTCTTGGAAGTTCTTAGCTAAGCATCTGCTGTAAAGACTTAATTCAGAAGGCATGAAAAATCCTATATGACTGGTTGTCACCTAGTAGAGAATTTACCACAGTTCTCTGCTCTAATCTCAAAATAAGTTTGCACAATTTTTTTTTAAAATGCCTATATAAAAATAAAAGAGAGCAAGAGAGCGAGCACTGGATGAACCAGATCTGCTATCCCAACAATATGGCATCTGAAAGGAACTCAGAGCCCAGAAGTCAACCAGCATCACAGGGGTTAAAGCTAATAGGATATCAGTAATTTGTTAAACTGTCAAGATGCCAGAAACTAAACAAATGGTAAATAGTCATTTAATAGTTACATGAGGCAAAAAAACTGTCTGCTCAATTTATTTATCGGTCCTTGTGGGTTACTTGATCTGGGAGCTTTTCACCCTTCCTGTCACAGGACTGGGATAACTAAGTCTGAAGCTTGATTGAGGAACAGAGATATTGTCAACTTTAAAAAAGCCTATCTGAAGTTGTTTTTACCTGTTCTTGCAAACATCCAAGATTACTGAAGTCAGTTTCTCCATTTTTCCTATTTGTTTATGTATCACAGTACTTTGCATATAGTTAATTTTATTGTTCTCCCCTGTACAGTGAGACCGTTTCCCCTGAATATTTGCCTTCAACATAGCAAAGAGGAAGGAAAAAATAAGATGTGATTGTAAAACTTCACAAATTGGCAGGAGAACCAGAGGGCAGATGATGTATCTGAAGCTACTTTTATGGTCTTTAAATGGAAGATTTCAAGTTGGTGTTCCTTTAAACAGCCAGCCTTAAATAAGTCCTAGTAGGTGCCATACACATATTTGATAATGTCAAACAGATGTAATAATCCTAAAATATGCTTTTACAGGAAGAGCCAGATAACTTCGTAGACCAGCCAGCCAACTCTGTGCAGTGATGAAGCAAGATAGATAATGGGCTAAAGAGCTTTACTCTCACCAAACAAGAAACACTTGGTTTAGAAACCAAGAACACAGTAGCATATACAGCTACACCCTTCACAGAAAAAGAAACTAAACCCTTCCATTAGGGCTGATGATGATTCAAGCTCCCCAGAAGCAGAAGAAAAAGGTACACTGGCAAACTCAAACCACAGTTGTGTTAGGGGATAGATCTGTAAGTTTCTCTCACAGGCCTGTGAAGGAGTCGATGCAGAGTGACAATACCTTATGGCAGCGATAAGCAACCTATGGCACGTGTGCCAAAGGCTGCACATGAGCTGATTTTCAGTGGCACTCACAGTGCCCAGGTCCTGACCACCGCCCGCGGGGCTCTGCATTTTAATTTAAATTTTAAATGAAGCTTCTTAAACATTTTAAAAACCTTATTCACTTTACATACAACAATAGTTTAGTTATATATTACAGACTTATAGAAAGAGACATTCTAAAAACGTTAAAATGTATTACTGGCATGCAAAACCTTAAATTACAGTGAATAAATGAAGAATCGGCTCACCACTTCTGAAAGGTTGCTGACCCCTGCTTTATGGGGAGCTCAGGAGGGCTCCAGCAAGTGTGAGCAACCCAACCAAGCTTACTTAGTGCCAGATTGCACCACACACGTATGGGAAGGGAGCCAGTCAGGAGCGCTAACCTCCCACACTACAAGTGCCCAGGTGCACAATGCTAGTGCAATGCCATGCAGGCTAGTGCAATGCCACAGCTATGCCTCCTCCACACCCCTCCCTTGGTGCATCACAGAGCAGATGCTGTGCTCCTCATGTGCAGAAACTTCAACTGTGACAGGGTCTTGCACAAGATGCAAGTGGGAAGTCAGGCTCCTAATGCACTCCATCCCCACCCAGCCTTCAGTAAAGCTTGGTTCTGTATTGCTTGCATTTATCTGAATTGGATCACACCCCTTTTTACCTTCTATCTAATATTTTACATGTATCTGCTTTATTCTATTCTTCTTTCTACCAAGCATGTATTACAGAAACACACGTCATAGCATGCTATGCCCAATATACAACATTTTGTTCAAGCACTGTTCTATTTTGAACAATAGCTATAAAAGTAGAGCCCCGCAATGCCATTTTTAGAGTCTCAATGAGGTTCACATTAAGTGCTCAGTTTAGAAAAATCTTATTGCTTTGTAACTACCAACTTTGCAAACTCAGCCTGAGATCTACAAGTCATGCTGAGTTGTTTCCTTCCCATGCATTACTTGCAGTAATAGAGATCCTGAAAGCCAAGTAATGCCTCTGTTAGACCTGTGTAACCCTACTGCATTCAGTGAGATTGCAGAGGAACAACTGATCACAACTTAATGAACAGTTCTGTTGACGCACAAGGATGAAGAGAATCCAGCTAACTCTGATCTATGTCCCTGCAGGGTTAACAGGAAAAACAAAGTTGTGAACATTTATTTTATTAAGGAGATGTGAACGAATATATACATGGAACAAATCTGAGTAAGTGACGCCCATTTTTATCTGGTCATATTTCAAAGCAGAAGTGGACCCTAAGGAAGAAAATTAGGGGGAAAAAATATTCTACTTGGTGTGGGTATGCTTAAGTTTCAGTAATATCCTATAGGAAGAGACCATATTTGTACTTACAAGTATAAAAAGCATCTTACACATTGGGACGAGAGAATATTCCATTCTAGATTTGTCTTATATTAATTATCCACATGCTCAGTGTAAAACAGCTACATATTCTCCCTCTATTTGCTGTACTTATAAGTACCTAGATATCCAAAACATAGGCTTCCACTTAGCCATTTCAATTTTTTTTTTTTTTTTTAAAGTAATCTTAGGTACATTTTTCCCTTGACCATTGCAAGTTCTGTAGAGTAAGAAAATGCATCTGTGCATGGAATGCAACACTAGTGTTTCTTTCACCCATTCTATTGTATGGTAATATATCTCATGATATGGATTTAAATTTAGCTAACAATGCCATATTCCAAATGGAGGGAGGAACAGTTCCCAAAAGTAAAAAGGGAAGCTTGCCACTAGCCAGAAGAGGAGAGGGTTTCTGCAAAGGTTTCAGTTGAAAAGTTTCTGTGGAGGGAAGACAAGCATTGAGGAATCATTAGAACAGTCTGAAAACAACGTATTGTATTCTCCCTTCCACCACCAGAAATGGGAAATGTTTGGAAATTAAACAAGGCAAATAATTGGTATTTGTATTTTCAGACTAAACAAAAGCTTATAGCTTTCGAAGAAACCCAGAGGACTCCAGGTGAAAACACATGGTATACTGAAGAAATGAGTGCATCCCATACAACACCACCCAACTCAAATGCCAGGCCTTCTGCAGTGGTTGATATAGTCTGATTACCCAGTTTCTTCCCCAGAGCTATCCAGGTAATTTGAAAGAACAAGGAGAACCATTTCTATAGGTTCACGTGAGAAGTTCACACACGAGCCGGAAGGGAATATGCTCGCCCGCCCCGCCCCCTCCCCCCCCACAATTCAAATGTTACAAAAAATTACTACCTACAAGTAGAGTAAACCACAGGTAGTGATCATTCTGGTGGCACAAAGCCTCCAGTGCTTGGCATTAAGAGAGTGATTAATAACTAGACTTACTGGTTATTTGCTTTGAGGCAAAGCAGCGTACTAGGCACATGCTATGCATGTCAAAGAATTATATACACCCCTTCCCTGCTCCTATAATGTTTAATTCTCTTATGACCCATGCACTAGACAGAGGACTCCTATGAGCTGGCTTATTCTTAAAATTTTTACCAGTATAAATACCAGTTATGTGATTTTTGCAGATGTAGTTGTACGGGTAAAAGCCTTGGTTTAGAGGTAGTTATGGATCTAGATCAGCTATTCCTGTTTGCTGATACTATGTGGAGATAAACACTTTCCTTGCTCATGCTAGGTCTACCCCAAAAGGAAGGCATCTTAAGGGGAAGGGAGGAGGGAGAACTAGTCAACCAGCTTTTGTTCCAAGTCACCATTATCATCAGGTCTTTTAATATCCACAAGGACATTGACTGCACTGGCTGCTTCCTGAAAAGACTGCATATTGAGATGACCCAGAGTCTGTTATCCGTGAAGGCTACTGCTAGCATGGCCATAGTAATTGTGAGAGTTCAAGGGCAATGCAAGTGTTAGAGACCTCTACCGGAAGTTGCAATTGTCAGTTGTGAATCTAAGGCATTTCTGATGAGCAGAGGAACTTGATGTGCATTGGTGTCTCGGAGATTAGTGGACACGGTCTGCTTTACAAAACAAAGGAACTCCAACTTTTGATACTCTACAAATTGATTCATTCACTCCAGTTTCAAAATGGGCAATAGTGTATTTTATCTTTTGGGGACTTAAAAGAACGCTGAATGGCCTTGAGGAACTGGAAAATAGCATGATTATCTGTAATAGAGAGCGCACACTCTGAGGACAGAGAGGTGGCAGAGGACACTAGGAAGTGTTAAGAATTTTGGGCTTGGCTCTCCATTCCATCCAAGCTCTGCTCGGAGCGCAAAAGAGGGAGGGCCCACAGGGAGCCTGCTATGGCTTCTCTATTCAGAGCCAGCTGGCCCCACCCAGGGCTGCCGAGAGCGGGTTCGGGCCCCGATGAAAAAAAAAAATAAAAAAAAAAATGTTCGGGCCCCCCAGCAAGGGCGGACCGGCTAAACAGGGCTGCCGAGAGGGGGGGGTGGAAAGCTGGGCCTTGGGCCCCTTCCAGACCACTGGGCCCCGGTAAGGCGACGAGGGGGGGGGGAAGCCAGGGAAGCCGGGCCCCCTTCTGGACCACCAGGCCCCAGTAATTTGTACCGGCTTTCCCCCCCGTCGGCCCTGGCCCCACCACAAAAGCTAGGGCTCATATGGGCACTGCTAACTTACATCAGTGGAGGATCAGGAGTAGCAGACATCCACTGCCATGCTCTTCCACCCTAACTATCCCATCCACAGAAGGCAGATACAGCCATTCCTTACCCTGACACCAGGGATGGGGAGGTGGTCAATGCAGGAAGCAACAGAGCTGCCTCTGCCACCAAATTCCTAAGCACAAAGGGACTTCTCCACTAGCCTTCTCAAGGCACTTTAAGTCAGTCACTCTAAGCCTATGTCTACACTACCGAGGTAAGTCGACCTACGCTATGCAACTTCAGCTACATGAATAACGTAGCTTGAGTCGACGTACCTTAGGTCAAGTTACCGCAGGGTCTACACTATGGGGGGAGAGGGGGGGTGTCAATGGGAAAAACCCTCCCGTTGACTTACCTTACTCTTTTCATCGGGGGTAGAGTACAGGGATTGACTGGAGAGTGATCTGCTGTCTATTTGGCAGGTCTTCACTAGACCCGCTAAATCGACTGCTGGTGGATCTCTCTCAGCATTGATCCTGGCTGTAGTGTAGGCATAGCCTCAGAATCTGACCCTTTAGGTCTACATCACCTTTTCACCCTCTTCTAAAGTACTCTAGTTCTGAAGAGGGAGCTGCAGAGAATAACCTGTTCTATCTGGCCCAGGAGCTGTGAACAGACTTCTGGAAAGGACAAAGGAGGAACCCTGGAGTGATTAGTGCCCATTTGGGCATCATTTTGGGCCCCCTAAATCTGTAATTAGGGACCCAAGTTTGAAAAGGAGGCTCAAAAGAAATTCTTGAAAATACAGGTTTAATAACACAGCAATAATATCTTCTCTGTCAAAAGTTACAGTCAGGCACAACATAGTTCATAGATGGAATCAGTTATTCATTTAAACATATTCATGGCTAAAATATTTCTAAGTGGAATAAATTTATTTTGAGATGCCTGTTTCATTGTCATTATGGTGAAAAGTTCACTTAATGATAGATAGCAGGGAGCAAGTTTGCTAGAATGGACTGCTGAGGCCTAACAGATCTGAGTTCAAAAGAGAAAGTGTTCTGACCATGTTTTGTTGCCATATCAGCATATTTCTTTAAACTACTGAGCTTGTTCTCTGAAGAATGTGCCCCCTCCCCAGAAAAAGGGGGAAGCAGAGAGAAACTAGAGGTCATATGAATAATTGGAACAGTTTCAACTTCTCTCAAAGCAAAGACTGAGGCTGCCTAATAGATTATAACCTAACATTATAAGTCTCAACAGGAAAAAGTATCAGGCTGATATTTTAGCTTATGATATATTTATAGGCTACAAAGACCTTAGGTATTGGTCCCAGTCCTTGATCAGTACACCACCTTTGTGCCACTACAACAGGCTCAGAACTGCTGACATGTATAGCTGGAGCTAATGGAAGCCCACAACCATATTCATGAGAGCATCTGCTATCAGTACATGGGACTCAAGTGAGTCAACAACCTTGAGCATTAGTGTCACAACTATCAAGAGCACATAATAGAGCTCTAAAACTGCCTCTCTGCTGCCCTGTATTAGGTCTAGCTCGCATGGTGCTATCTGCTCATGGAAGAAGGAAAACCCTTGACCAAACCAGTTCTGTGCATAAGAACTGTCTCTCTGTTATAACAGCTCTAACTGCACAAGCATTGGCAAAGTGGGAGGGGGGAAGGGACATGCACAAGATGTGCACCCAAAGCCACCTCTCAATGCATGTATGAGAAACAAAACAACAACAAGCAGCTCAAATTGACTCTATGCATAGGGGGATAGGTGGACACCCTGAAATTGGCTCCACATGAAACAGTAAGGGTGAAGGGAAAGGGGAGAGAAAACTCCCACACATCCAGTAGCTTTATGCACGGAAGGGACAGGAGACCTACCCCAAACCATTACCATGCAAAAGGCCTCAGGGAGAAGGAAACAAAGGAAGAACGTTATTGGTGAGGGTACTACAATCCACTATTTACTGTTGGTGAGCTGATTTCATATTTGCTAAAAGCTGCCAAGGGCAAGAGGAAGCAGTTGCCTGGATTCTTTACTCTCCTGCAGATGTTTGATTCTCCTCCTTTTCACTCCCTAACTCTGGGAATATGTATCCATATATTATCAAATAAAAGCTTGTAGGGTGTAGGAGTTAAAAAGGAACTCAGAAGTAGTTCATTTTAATGATTCAAACTGTCTGCTAAAGTTAAACGTAATAGCAACCATGTGTCCAAGGTTTATTTTAAGTTTTGCCAAGAGTGAGGTCTTTACTGTCAAAGACTTTGTGTATGGATGTTTTATCCCATCTGCTATCAAACACTCTTTACAAGATCCTCAATGCTAAGTCCTGTAAAGTGGATGGTATGTTATGGTTTATTTTGTAATCACTTATTAAGCTGAATTCCTATATCACATTGAAAGAAAAAACAAATACCTACAGGCACTAAAATGTCTGGGTTTGTGCTAGAACAGAATATTTGCACACAAATTGTTTATAATCCTACTAAAGTTATGCCTTGTATCTGTCCATTACTGCACATTACATAGGCTAAGAGACTAATTGTTGAAGTTTCTCCTCTTTCCCTCCCCTTCTCCTGTTTTACTGCTTCCACAGCTCTACCTTCTCCTATTACCCTTTCCCTTCTTTTCTCCAACTCCTTTTGCCTGCCCAAATCCAAAACCACCTTCATTTCCTTTTCTGCCTCCTTCTCTCTGATAAGATGTGTCTGAGGCCTTGTCTACACTAAAGGGAAAAGTTGATCTAAGCTACGCAATTTGAGTTGCGTGAATAGCGTAACTCAAATCTGCTTACCACAGGGTCCACACTACGCGATGTCGACAGGAGACGCTCTCCCATCAACTCCCCTTACTCTTCTCGATCAGGTGGAGTACAGGAGTCGACAGGAGAGCGACTGGCAGTCGATTTTGCAGGTCTTCACTAGATCCACTAAATCGACCACTGATGCATCGATCGCCGCGTCGATCCTCCGGTAAGTGTTGACAAGCCCTCGATATTGGTCATGCCTCAATAATAAGAAAAGCCAAAGAGGAGTTTGAAGAACGGCTAGCCAAAAACTCAAAAGGTAAAAAAATGTTTTTTAAGTACATCAGAAGCAGGAAGCCTGCTAAACAACCAGTGGGGCCCCTCGATGATCAAGATACAAAAGGAGCGCTTAAAGACGATAAAGTCATTGCGGAGAAACTAAATGGATTCTTTGCTTCAATCTTCACGGCTGAGGATGTTAGGGAGATTCCCAAACCTGAGCCGACTTTTATAGGTGACAAATCTGAGGAACTGTCACGGATTGAAATGTCACTAGAGGAGGTTTTGGAATTAATTGATAAACTTAACATTAACAAGTCACTGGGACCAGATGGCATTCACCCAAGAGTTCTGAAAGAACTCAAATGTGAAGTTGCGGAACTATTAACTAGGGTTTGTAACCTGTCCTTTAAATCGGCTTCTGTACCCAACGACTGGAAGATAGCTACTGTAACACCAATATTTAACAAGGGCTCTAGAGGTGATCCCAGCAATTACAGACCGGTAAGTCTAACGTTCGTACTGGGCAAATTAGTCAAAACAATAGTAAAGAATAAAATTGTCAGACACATAGAAGAACATAAATTGTTGGGCAAAAGTCAACATGGTTTCTGTAAAAGGAAATCAGGCCTTACTAATCTATTAGAGTTCTTTGAAGGGGTCAACAAACATGTGGACAAGGGGGATCCAGTGGACATAGTGTACTTAGATTTCCAGAAAGCCTTTGACAAGGTCCCTCACCAAAGGCTCTTAGATAAATTAAGTTGTCATGGGATAAAAGGGAAGGTCCTTTCATGGATTGAGAACTGGTTAAAAGACAAGGAACAAAGGGTAGGAATTAATGGTAAATTTTCAGAATGGAGAGGGGTAACTAGTGGTGTTCCCCAAGGGTCAGTCCTAGGACCAATCCTATTCAACTTATTCATAAATGATCTGGAGAAAGAGGTAAAAAGTGAGGTGGTAAAGTTTGCAGATACTAAACTGCTCAAGATAGTTAAGACCAAAGCAGATTGTGAAGAACTTCAAAAAGATCTCACAAAACTAAGTGATTGGGCAACAAAATGGCAAATGAAATTTAATGTGGATAAATGTAAAGTAATGCACATTGGAAAAAATAACCCCAACTATACATGCAATATGATGGGGGCTAATTTAGCTACAACGAATCAGGAAAAAGATCTTGGAGTCATCATGGATAGTTCTCTGAAGACATCCACGCAGTGTGCAGAGGTGGTCAAAAAAGCAAACAGGATGTTAGGAATCATTAAAAAGGGGATAGAGAATAAGAAGGAGAATATATTCTTGCCCTTATATAAATCGATGGTACGCCCACATCTTGAATACTGCGTACAGATGTGGTCTCCTCATCTCAAAAAAGATATACTGGCACTAGAAAAGGTTCAGAGAAGGGCAACTAAAATGATTAGGGGTTTGGAACGGGTCCCATCTGAGGAGAGATTAAAGAGGCTAGGACTTTTCAGCTTGGAAAAGAGGAGACTAAGGGGGGATATGATAGAGGTATATAAAATCATGAGTGACGTGGAGAAAGTAGATAAGGAAAAGTTATTTACTTATTCCCATAATACAAGAACTAGGGGCCACCAAATGAAATTAATAGGCAGCAGGTTTAGAACAAATAAAAGGAAGTTCTTCTTCACACAGCGCACAGTCAACTTGTGGAACTCCTTACTTGAGGAGGTTGTGAAGGCTAGGACTATAACAGCGTTTAAAAGAGAACTGGATAAATTCATGGAGGTTAAGTCCATTAATGGCTATTAGCCAGGATGGGTAAGGAATGATGTCCCTAGACTCTGTTTGTCAGAGAGTGGAGATGGATGGCAGGAGAGAGATCACTTGATCATTACACCTGTTAGGTTCACTCCCTCTGGGGCACCTGGCATTGGCCACTGTCGGTAGACAGGATACTAGGCTAGATGGACCTTTGGTCTGACCCAGTACGGCCTCTCTTATGTAATCCCCACTGGTCCCCCTCCAACCTATGACCTGATCCCAGCCTCCAGTCTTTTCTCCTTCTTTGACCCCTCTGAAACACCAGTTCATTCCCTATTAAAACAAAAACACCAACCAACCTGTCATTCATGATTTCTTCCATCCCTCTCTACCTGGCTCTCACAGGGTGCTGGATTTCCCTCCTCTGTCTCTGCAACCATCCTCTTGTTCAACAGCCTCCTCCATTCCCCTATCCCTACCCCAAAGTCATCCTCCTAACATTACATTGGAGATACCAGGCTTCTCTAATGATCCTGCTGCTGTCAATCCTCCCTCCTCATTTATTTTTTCCTTGGGGGGGTAACCCCCACACTAGTCCATCCACCACTTCTTTTCATCTCCCTGATCACATCACATACACAGAGTATCCATGGTCCTCTCCCACTTCAACTCCTAGCTCTCCGTTTCATCATAAACCCCACCATTGTCCTTAGTTTCTTCAATTTCGATACCAGTGTCCCATCCGATCCCCTAGCGTCCTGCTTCTTTGCCTGACAGTGCTGGTGCTAACCCACTGGGGGCCCTAAGCAGGAATATTTTTGCCCCACTCCACACCACATACTCATAATAGAGCTGCTTGAAGCCCTAAGCAATTGCTTAGTCTGCATATGCCTAGCTCGTACTTCCCCCTTCTGACCACCTCATCTCCAACATTACTCACATCCCTGCCACCTATTTGTTTCATATCTTTCAGTCCTTTAGTATTCACAGATTCTCTTCCTGTGTGCCTCTCCCTATCCATCCTTAATCCCAGCACGCATGTGTACACACACACACACACACACACACACACACACCCCTCTACCTGTTTTCTATGCTCTTATTCTCATGCTGCTGAGCAACTCTGGCTGAAGTTCTGAAATCCTACTGACTTCCCCACCTCTCCCACAAACTGCTCAATCTCTCTCCTCCCCTTCATCTCCAAACTCATCAAACATGCCATCTACAATCACTGTCTGGAATGCCTTTCTTCCAATTCTGTTTTTGACCCTCGATCTGGCGTCCACTCTGTACACCACTGAAACTACTCTCACTAAAGTCTCCAACAACTTCTTCCTGGCCAACTTTCAGGGCTGTATTCTATCCTTATCCTCCTGGACCTCTCAATGGCTGTTAGTTGACCACTCTACTTCTTGAAATTCTGATCTTCATTGGCTTTTGTGGTTCTCCTCCCACCGCCCTAATCACTCTGTCAGCATCTCATTTTGGTGGGCATCCTCATCCCTGACCCCATTTCTTTGGGTGTTCCTTAAGGCTCTAATCCTTACACTAATCGTCTCCTTGTCTTTAAGTGCTCTTCACTACAAGCATGGCTTTAACTACAATTTCTATGCTGATGACTCACCATGTCCATTGCTATTGATGAGTGGTCTCCTTTTATCCAACCTAGCATCTCATTTGTGACATCTCTTCATGGATGTCAATCTTAAACAGACTAAGGCCAAAACTAAACTCTTGATATCGTCTCTCTCACTTTAACACTGGACACCCCCCGCCATTCTCTCAATAACTGGGCCCCATCAGCAGGGTGTCATATTTGACTCTGCCCTTTTACTGGAGCCACATTCAGGACATTTTTAAGTCTATGCTTTTTCTTACACAACGACTCTAAAATACAGCCTCCTTTCTGTCCATGCAACCTAAATTCTTGTCCAAGCTCTAATTTCACATCCTGAATACATCAGCCTCCAGTATTCTGTCCTTCACTACTGCCACCTTGCTCCCTCCAAGTCTATTCTGACTGCTGCTGGCTAGATAGTCTTTGTTTGTCACTCTGATCACATCAACCTCCCCTATGGGTCCCTTGCCCTTCACCTCTGCATTCAGTACAAGCTTTCTGTCTTCACCTTTAAGCCCCATCATAATTTAGCATCACCCTACCTCCCTGATGTAATAAGCTATTAAGAGAACAATCCCTGCCTCGGTCCAGCTTTAACTGTTCAGTCAGCTTCTCCCTTAAACAGCTTTCTCCCATGCTGCCTCTTATGCATGCAGAAAATGCTCTGAAAAATCCAAACAGCCACTTTTGTCCTTCTTAAGAGTCCTCTGTCATAATGCCCAAGAAGAGCTACCCTGCTGATTGTGGGTGGACAGGTGATAAGCTGTGACTTTTCCTACTCCTCACCTCTACCTACAATCAAAAAAAGTAAACAGTACTTCAAACTAGTAAAGCTGTGCCAACCCTTCCAGTATTTCTTTACATATGTTAGATCCCCATCTCCAATCAATTTGTGTCTATAAAGTTCTTCAAGGAAGGGATTTCTCCACGTTTGTGCTGGGCACTGTACAACAGCTCCCTCCACCATAATATTTACTACTACAAATAAACAAGAATAAGTGGAACAAAGAGGGTGGGAAACAGCATTTTCATCTGTTTTCTCTTTACAGGTTAAATTCAAAATATTTTAAGCCATTCACCCCAACCTGCTGAGAAGGAAGATGAACACAGAGCTGGATGTTTGAGAGACCCATATAGTATAAAATGTCCATTTCACTGCAAAAAGCTCTGTGCCAAACACTAGGACAGAAATGGAGTTGGTGGTTTTGTTTTACAACTTTAACTGAGGAGTCCCTACTGTAACTCAGTACCAGTCTTGGTTTTGCTTCTGATAAACTGGAGGTATATTTAGCCATCAAATCACAGTGAAGTTAAACTAAAATTAGTATGTTATGAAGGCCAGGAAAATAGGCTTACTCAATCCAATTGTGGTTTTACAAATAGAAAGGAAAGAGTAAAGACATGTTACTTTATGTTTATATTCTAAAAGGTCTTTTATAGGGTTAACTATTGTGCAGTTTGCAGTCTTCTTGGTGTTAAAAAGCCTGTGGTAACAATGAATCTAACCCACTAGCTTCTTTGTGGTCCCTTTTTCATTTGGCCATCAATTGTAGATCAACACTTCCACTCACTAATGTGGCCACTCACTCAATCTTCTCCTCACTAAATACAGTTCCTTCTGGGATCTTTCAAATTAAGAAGTTCCCCCTCTGACCATTCCCTTACCACACACATCACCACTGACCTCACACTTTATAGACAAGTAGTTATGAAAGGTCCAACATTTCACTACTTTTCTCTCCAACTCCCATCCTGCTAATGAACCAGCCTTGGTTCACTCCTAAATCCCTCCGTTCCTGCCCCTATGCCCATAAAAAAAATACTACTGCCAAGACAGGCAGTGAACACTGCAAAGTAACAGTTTTACCTGACAGGTTTCAGTGATCAAAATAGTTTTTTGTATACAGAATTTTTAAATAGCACTAACCAAACTACCCTCTGCTTGCCTTACATGATCAGGCTAACCAAGCCAACTGTTAAGTCCTGCTTCCCATTTCCAGTCACTGACCTCCATATCTGTCTAAGTGGCACATTCAGCTAAAGTACCCTCAGCTGAACGCATGAGTTTAATACTGATCAGTACAGTATCATTGGACATATGATGCCCTGCCATACACAAAAGTTAAATTGTACATTTTGTATTTCCCATATCCCTCTGTATCAACAAGCACAGGAGTGAAAGTGATGCCTCAAGCTTCTATATAACATAGCTACACCAAGTCCAGACACTGATCCAAAACCTAATGGATTTGATACTCTATCCCCAAGACACTAATTATAGTCAGTCTGTGAGATTTCAGTTTACAAGCCAAATCAATGGAAGAAATGAAACTAATTTTTGCAACTACAACCTAGTCAACTGGCCCACTATTTATTGGTCAAAACACAATCAGCTTTTATTCTAAAATATTAAGATTCAAATTTTACTTAATTAAGTAGTGCATTACACAAAATATTGTGTATCTCCAAGTTTCCCTAATTCTGAACTTGTCTGAACAGTGGATTCAGCAGAATAGGTCTTGGGTATGGAGATCAGCTATGTTTAATTTAGCTTCTTTCTAGTAATCTATGCCAATTTTGTAAAAAAACATTAATTTATGTTTTAACTAACCCACTTTCTCACCCTCCCAGATCGATGCATTATGTCCCTTAGATATGCGAAAGGAGGTAAGTACTATATTTCAACTACTACTTTATAAGTAATCAATAGCTTACTGTAATATTTGTAATAAACCTTCAATGACTATCATCTTTTCTAAAAAAAATTCCAGGAAGAATATTTGTAGACATATGTCGAATAAAGATTGGTTCTCTAATGAATTATTAACATGTCATTTCTTCCACCATCATTTCTGTCCAAATTGCAGGTTAATGACAAAGGTGTCTGAAGTTCTGAAGTCATAAAATTGCAAAATAAGCTAAACACACTATTTGCATTTATACTTCATACTAATGTAATATAAGTCAAGTTACTTATTGCTGAATATGGATTGATGCTATATGAATTGTAGACTGGTCAAACTATCAGGCCTAAATCTAGAGATTAACTAAATAGTAATAAAACCCACAGCTGCTACTGACAAGGATAAGCTACGAGCTGCTTTTATTTGCTGAACATAGCAGCAGCATGAACTATACCCAGAGTACATGACCAATCATTTATATGTAGGTGAAAAACAGACAACAGTTACTTCAAGATAAATAGGAAATATTAATTTAACTGTTTCAAAACACGAGGAACCAAATACCCAAGTTCTAACCTTGACAACCAGAGTTAATATTTAAAAATATGGAAGACAACCAATACCAATAGCTCTGAATACAAGTTTTAAATAAAAATATCAAAATAGTTAGAACATATGTAAACCAATTCATTCTGATCCGTAGTGGATTATAATCCCATTATTTTTCAGGTTTTATAAAACAATTTTGCCAATTATTGAAATGCTTACATGTTCTCTATTTCATTAGTCAATATAAATTAGACATTGTAGTCAGCTGTATATGCAGTATTCAATTCGTGCACTGTATTTGCATAACTACTGGTGCTGTCAGTAACCACCAAGCAGTTCAACTTGGCATAAGTATGAGTTTCTTGTTTCTTAGAATTCACAAAGCTATGCAAGATTTGATTTTTCCAGTCACCAAAGCGATCATTTGAATGCAATTAACTATTGGCCGCCAACAACAACAAAAAGGAAGCAGAGACAATAAAAAGATATATTAATGCCTATTTCTGTGATATTTCATTCTATATGCCATTCCCCCCCACCCTCAACATATTTTCATTCAATTCCTGAACGTATTAGAGGTCTGACACCAATTAACAATGAAAGATGACTTATGTAAATAGGCAGGTTGTTAAATAAAGCAGGACAAGAGGTAAATCACCTGAATTTTTAGCACATTAATTCAGTAAATGAGCTTCTGATTTATCTGATCAGCTAGCTCTACTAGTACGAATTTAAACTTACTGACAGGTTCTACTGCATCCTTCCAATTAATGTCAGACTCTCTCAGCCATTGCCCATGCATTTCCAATACAAAAATTTCCAGCTATTTCAAAGACTGTCAAGTGCACTGACTTGCAACAAGAAGTAGAGGGCCTTAGTAAAAAAAAATTAAGCTCTTCTTTTAAAAGTGTGTGATGGTGCAGATCACTTCACAATTATTTCCTGAAAATATACTTTAAATGCAGTTAAATGTGATTCTCCTCTGCCACAGTATATGCTTCAGACTTTATGTTCTCAAATTTTCAAAAAAAGGAGGTATGTTTTTAAGTTAGTGTATAGAAAGTCTACATTAAGGAAGACTAAAGTACATTGAATTGCAAAGTTAAAAGGCGTGCAAAAGGCTTTTCTATCAGTTCTAACAATCACAAAGCAATTCTCTACACTTTAGTTACTATTAGCAGCTACATTCATCTGATGTGTTCATACAATTTGTGAAATTAAATAAGAGTAAAATTATTTAAAGTTGGTGACTACTATTACAAATCTTCCAGGCACTGGGACTTTAACAATTCAACCAATAAAACCAAAGCCTATATGAGTATGGCTACATAATCTCAAAAAAGATGTGGTGATGCATCATGAGGACATCACGTAAATCATGTTAATTGGCATATTGCTAGAAGGAGGATGCAAGCCTGCATTATGCAGCACCAGCAGACATCTCCAGTGATCCAGGTCAATGACGGTTATGAAGCCATGTCAAGCAATAGATACACGTCCAATAAAGAGAGAAAAACATTTAAATGCACAGATAGTATTAGACAGCAAACCAAGAGGAAAAACTGAAGGTTCACAGAGAGACTTCCCTGAACAATGAGAGCAGTTATTGCACAGTATTCAAGTATTTGCATGCTGTCAGGCTGACTGCATTCCAGGCAATCAGAATTCACATTTAATCTGTACCCTTTGTTAGGCATGGAAGATTTTTTGAGTCTTACAACAAATTCCTTACATAAACAGCATATTCATAATCTGAAGATTTGAATTCATTATTATCTACTGCCAATTCTTCAGGTAGTCAAACTTTTCCCCCAAGCATATCTTCTAGAAGAAAAAAGTTTGAATACCAGCTACTTCTCCAATTTATCATAAATTTTTATAAGTATTTTGAGACACTGGTTTAACAATCAAGAATTGTTGTTGCATAACAACTAGATCAGCTAGGTAGATTACATTCCAACACTAACCCACTATTTAGAATCATTTTCTAAAATGGATTATCCTTCACACCTGTAGCCAGTTTCACTGCTATATGTGGCTTTTTTGGCACTGTACAATTAAAGTGAAACATGTATAGAGGTTTTTATCAGGTTATATACATGGAAAAACAGGAAACAACAAATAAAAAGTCACTGAATTTCAAGGAAAATCAGTTTATCCAGCCCTCTGACTTTTCAATAGCTTCTTAATTTCCGCCCACCCCAGAAAAAAGCCACACATTTAGCTTTTAATTGCTCATTTCTGAAAGTCAGACTGCAGAGAAAAAAAAAAAATGAATCAGCTGCTGACACGACAGCTGGCTATAGTTCAAGAATTGCTACATACCAAAACATCTGATCATATGCAGAGCTGGTATCATTTTCTTAAACAGAATTTGAGAGAGATGGCAAGTTTTTAAAATGAAAATTGTTTTCTTAGAATTCTTAGAAAAAACAAGCTTGGGAAACATCAATGCAAGTGTCAGGTTCTGCTTATCAAATCTCAGAGTACGAAGTCTGTTTGCAGGGCAATGATTCTTCAAGAAGGGAAGAAATAGAAAAGAATAATTATAAGTAAACTTTTGAATGCTAAGCTATAATAAATGTTAAATATTTTCATCAGGTGAATCCAAATAAAATATATTTCTATAAAACTGATCTATGCATTTTTAAATTATGTTCAATGGAAATATGTTACACACAAACTGTAATTGAATCAAGTGTTTTTATTTAAAATAAAGTATTAGAACTTTGTCTTTAATGGGACGGTGTCACTACTTTTCTGTAAAGACACACATACTACCATTAATATTTACATTATAAATAAACAGTAAGCTTTATTTCAGGACAAAGTTTCTGTCACTTCAAAAAGTGACTTGAAAAATAATTGGTTTCAAATAATTGACCTATCAAAAGAAAAAAGATGTAGTTTTCCACATTTAATATTCCACTGTTGCAAAGTGTTACACACCAACGCTTTCACAAGAAATAATTCAAGGTTAACAGTACATGTTAAAAAATGTGTACAGAGAGAGAGAGAGAGCGAGAGAGAGAGAGAGAAAACAGCTCCTTTGTTCCCTAATCAAGGACTCACATTCCAAATCTAACAAGGAAACTGGAACATTCAGATTTTTCTCCCCTTGAGGCAAGATTTATCTTTAAAAATTATTTAATTGGTTTGTGGTTTTGTACACAAAAATATTGGCCACTACTACTTGACTTGGGTTAGAACCCAAGTCACCGAAGGTATTTTCAATTTAAATGTTCAGTTGCAGGAAATTAGGGTAGTGAGAGTTAATTAACGATAGTAGATGTTGAGATTAAATAAGTTAAAGCTTTGTAAAAACTGTTAAAACAAATTGACAACACATGTCAAAATATACACGGTAAATATCCTGAAAATCAACAGATCATACCTGTTTTTACTATTTGTTTGCTAGCCCATTTGTAACAAGCCTAATTCAAAAATATAAATCACTCAATTTTTACTCTTATAGGTTCTCAAGCAGCATTTTTCCTTATTTGCCTATCTGTACATTTCGATCATCATCTATGGAAATATTTTTTCACCCATTTGTATGTGTACAGTGAAATAAATCAATGTTTACTGACATTTACTGATAAAAATCTAATCTTCCAAACTTAATTGTAGTCTTTGCTCTAAACAAAAAAACAAAAACAAAGTCAGACACCACATGTGTCTGTATCACAGTGCTGTATTAAACAGGTTATAGATGACCTCCTTTAATCATACATTCCTAACCAAAATTCCAACATCAGGCTTACTGCTAGAGAAACCCTGCTTGCATCTGCCAGCATGTCAGCAGAGAAACATTTCCCATTTAAAGACAGTAGCAGATAGTTTAACATGTTCTTCCCTTCCCTTTTTCCCCCGGCCACAAAAAAGTCACTACATATACCAGGACAACGTTAGAACTTTATCAAAAAGAGTTAGTGAAATATAAGCATTTTGTTCCATACTAAGGACAGTCTTACTTGAGTCAATTCATTTACAGTTACTTAAGTTTAAGAGACTTTTAGATAAACTAAAGGAACTACAGATTTCAAAAAATAGCTAAATATTATTTGTTCAGCCAACTTTGTTTAAATGAAGAGTCTCATGTCTGCAGAGGGAAGCATTTAAATTCATAGCACAAAGTTTGTTTGGCAACTTTATTAAAAATACATTCAACGTGGCCTCTCTCATCAATTAAAAAGGTGTTCAACACCATATAGTTGAAATTCAAACAATTAAAGTTGGAAACAAGAGCAATGACATTTGCCTAACTGGCTCTATAATTTAATTGGCTCTATATACATGGGGAACAAAAATTTAATAATGGTCTTTTCAATCTAGCAGACAAAGGTATAACAAGCTCCAATAGGTGGAAGCTGAAGCTAAAAATTTCAGACTGGAAATAAAATACACAGCTTTTTAACAATGAGGGTAATTAGTCCTTGGTACAACTTACCACAGGGTATTGTGGATTCTCCATCACTGGCAATTTTTAAATCAAGACTAGATTTTATTTTTAAAGATATGCTCTAGTTCAAATAGGAATAAATTCGGAGAAGTCCTATAGCCGGTGTTATACAGGAGGCTGAACTAGATGGCCACAGTAGTCCCTTCTGGCCTTCGAATCTATGAATTTTAAATTGTGTTTTTGAAAAGTTGTCCAAAAGTAGAAAATTAGCAAAAATTCTAATCCATTAGATCCATAAAAGCATCTGAAAGTTGTTGGCTATAATTATATTTAACCATAATTCTACAGGAAAAAAGTGACATGTAGTCTCATGAAGCATTCCATTCCAGGTGAAAAAACTGACTCCTGTTTTTGAGAGCAATTACTGTACTTGGGCTCAGGTTTGTAGTTTTTTTTAATTAAGCTTTAATAATAAAATAAATGATCATAGAAACATCTGAGTCAGAAGAAAAACATTTCTTCTCAGTATGAGAAAAACAAAAAAGCAGACCTTTTAAAGTTAATTTAAGAATCCAAATAAAGAAATATATACAGAGCCCCAAAGGTTATTTTACACTGAAGAAAACCAAAATAAAGTTTCTCTGGAGAGAATTAGTAACATTTTTCCAACTGCATTTCACTATGTTTCACTGTCTAAAACCCAACATTATGCAGTGAAGAGACACTGCTTGAAATAACCCTCTTCAAAAGAAAAATAAGCTGGGTTGCTGGCTTACAATATCAACATTAAACAAATCTTAGAAATGTGATAAGCATCAATCACTTAATCCTTCACATTTTTTCTTCTTCAGGAAGTTCTTCCCTTCAGCTCATCCCCCTGCCATTCATATCTAGAAGTAATACCTAGATATTACTTCCGTGATTTTGATGTCGAGTATTGCTGTGGAAATTATTGTAATGTCTTAAACAGAGACCAGTGTGAGCAAACAATGGTCTATACAGTGCAGACATACAACTGACCTTAGATTAAAACAGATTTACATTTCACCATCTATATTTTCCCCTCATTTTTGGCATGTCTTTCAGATTGGCCAAGCGAAAACTTATTTTCTAGGCAGTCAGTCAATTTGCCTTCCAAATTTTAATATACTTTGAAAATGTTGTAATGTTTGGATTGCAAACACTGCTGGGCAATATTTAGTGATTTAAAATGGTTTAAAGTGAAAATGTTTCATTTCTCTTAGGTTTTGTTTTTAAGCCATCCCCTCTCCCAGTCTTGATCCAAGTATGATTTTTAAACTGACAGCTTCCCCCCCCACCCAAGAAAATCCCTTTGAAACAAGTTATGCTTATTAATGAAATTAATTACATTGGAATAAATTAAGTTAGCTTTTAAATACACTAATAGACACTCAAGATTTCTGCTTGAAAAAAATCCTTATACAGTTTACAAGATACGTAATTTTGTGCAAAGTAGTCCTTTACAATACAGATGTGAGACAAAGAGCTGCAAAAATAGAGGTTTTTCATAAAAAGGCACCTAATGAAAAGTAGTTTTAATAGATTGAATGCTTCTAAAATTATATATATATAGCTTGAAAACAAGTTGCCATAGTAATAAGTTTCTTTCAGCTTAATGTTTCTACAGTGTATTGACTGAAAATGTAAAATTCAGAAGCAAATATTTTCATTTAACTAGCACTGAAGTAAAATTTATATGGCTTGCTTAGCAAATCTCCAACCTGTTTGTATTAATACTAGTGTTGCAAGTATGACAATTAGATCGGATATGCAATAAAATGTGGTTTGTCCAATAATTGTGCTTTGGGCAAGCACAACTGTAAAAATGTACAAAGTTTCTATTACTCATACTGCACAGAAAGTATGTTCACAGTTATACCGTCACTAAAACCACACTTATATAAGAGCAGTATTAGGCTACATAGTCTGCCACATTGCATGAAGCCAACTCCATTCTCCAGCCAATATAATTCATTGCAGTGGAGTTGCTTGTGCTCTTACATCTTTTTGCTCTGGAAGGCACATTTCAAATACAAAATCCTTACCAGCTCTGACACATGTTCCCAAATTACACAAGTACTTGGAGGATACTCTGCCATCTAAAAGTTATACTGCTATGCCCTCCAAAACAAAAACTCCACCCCAGTCAGAACAATTGACATTGTGTTTCAAAGTACTGGTATTGATACAGTGCTACTTTTGAATGGCTTCCCCAAAAGACTTATTTTCAACAGTTTGTATAGCATTTGTTTGAACTGTGCTTAAGTGTTCCAGGAGCAGTAGTCAAAAGTTAAATTGTATTTATGTATATTTTCTTTCTTCACGTTGACCCTTGCCAACACTGCTAAATGCCCCTCCCCTTTTGAAGCTATACAAAAAAGTTACTTCCCCCCCCCCTTCACAACTACTCACTGAGGCCTCTTCTACTGCTGAAAGCAAGCAAAGCAAAGCCCATGCTGGGTGTCTGTCTCCTAGAGAAGATTGCATCTTTTATTTATCGCCCCTTGGCTTTATTTTCACAGTGAATTCCTGGCTTAAATGTAATCAGCCAAGAAACCCTCCCTATGTGCACTCCTGTCATTCCTCATCGCCTGCAAGCAGAATCAAGCACAGGCAAGAGAAAAAAAAAATTCTCAGCATTGCCAACCAAACCAAAATGAGACTGAATTCTGGTTTTGCCACAAGTGCGGAACCACAGATGTCCCTCAGTCCTCTGGAAAGAAACAGAAAGCCAAAAGTAAGATGAAACGTAATTAGATTTTTAAAAAAATGTCTCAACGCTGAACCCCCCTCTAGGCAGAAGGGAAGGGCACTGAACCTAGAGAAAAAGCAACAGAGTCTGCCTTTGGAAAATACATGACCATGCAGACATCACATTTGTAGATTGTATTCGAATTCAAATGAACCACAGACAGGATTGAAACAACTGAGTTCTCTCCAAGGATGGCAGTGAGGCAAAATTACATGAGAACCAAAATTATGCAACAGATCTTAAAATCTATTGGGCCTTTGGGCCCAGAAACTCTACACCCTCAAATCTTTAAAAACAAGGCATAAATAAAAGGAAAAAACGGATCCATTTTTGTTTTAAGTGCTTTGGAAGAAGGGGAAGAGAAGAGAGAGAGTTGTGAACTATCCTGCTGTTGGTTTCAGTCCATTTAAAAATGTCATCACGTCCATGCTCAAAAACTGATAGCTTGACAGGGAAGAGAAAAGCTCAGGCTTAAACTGCATATTGGGGAAGATTATGCAAGTCTGTTTGAGGGAAAATGGAATCGTGCAGCTTTAAGTCATCAGTCCTTCTTTCCCTTTGTCAAATCTTCACTATTTTGCAGGCAGTGAAAAGAAATAAAGAGCCTCTTTTGTTTGGCTTCCCCTTTTCGGAGGCTGGCAGAAAACTGAAAAGGACACAAATAAACATGAAAATGAGAACAAAGTGCCAGATCTTCCTCCTCCACCACAGGGAATTGCCTCACGGCGATTCGAGATGCGCAACTGGCAAATACACTCAGCTAAACACAACAAAACGAAAGCTCCAGCTCCAGCACAAGAGAACCTCACCCTGCACGGAAGTTTTATTAGGGAAATTATAACCCATCTGCCCATTCTGTCACATGGCAGCGGGGCCTGGATTGCTAGGTCTGTAAAGCCTCCCCCACCACCATCAGAAACCAGGAGGTGGTTCATCCTCTCCCCATCAGAGCAAGCCAGGCAGCGCAGGAGATGGGAAATCTACAGCCTTCCCTTGTTGTGTCCAAGACCCACAGGAAAATGTGAGCCGGCCATGTAGCTCCTCCAGCACTCTTATTGATGGGACTAACCCCTCCCCCCCCCATCACAGAGCTCCTCTTCCTCCTCCCTTCAGAGGGAGGAGGGGACCCACCCCCCGATCCTTTTAAACTAACTAGGAAGGGAGGAGTTAAATAGAGAGAGATCTATCTCCTGGAGAGGGTGAAGAGCAGCAGCAGGCGGCAGCAGCGGAGGTGGGGGGGGGGGGAGTATTGTTCCAGGAGAAGCAAGAACAGCACTTCCCCCTTTTGCTGTTGTCATGAAGCGAGGAACAGCTACATCCCAAAGCAACTGGCAGCACCCCATGTACCGCCGCCTCCATACACAGCAGCTCCCCCTCCTCCCAGCCATCGCTCAGCTTCCCCCCCGCCCCTTCAGTCCTGGCAGCCCGAGCTGGATCCGCTATCTGGCAGCTTTGCTATCCAGCCACCCCCCATCCCGCAAAGCCAAACGTGGGGTGATTCAAAGGCAGCCCCAGGCTTAGGTTGCAATATCTGCCGCAGCTCGCAACCCGCCCGTGCGTCGCTGCCGCTGCCCCCCTGCAAGTGCCTTTGTTCAGCGACCCGAACCTCTCCACGCAAATTCGCTCCTGGGGTTTGTAGGTAACAGATCCCTGCCCCTCCCTCCCCCCACGGGGGCTGCTTCTGCTGATTCATTTCCTCGCCCTCCCCGGTCTGTGGGGCAGAGGCGGCGGCGGCGGGTTTGGCATCTCCTCTATTGTGGCCCAGGGTATGACGATGGCCCGGATTAGTGGGGGTGGGAGGGGACAAAGTGAGGTGGGACCGCACGGCCGGGATTACAGGGGGGAGTGGGGACTGGCGGGGGGAGGAGTGTGAAGAGAGTTAAAGGGACGGGACGGGAAGCGTTTGATTAGCCGGGGGCGGAGAGTAAACAGGCGTTGTGTGGGGGCGTGAGGGGGAGAGAGGGCAGATTTGAAGGGCAGTTGGTAGGCGGACAGAAGCAGCGTGTAACCTGGCCTTGGATGCCGAGGAGAGGCGTGAAGGAGCCATATAATCCGGTTGCGAGGGGGAGGGGACGGGAAAGGAAATTGCAAGGCCTGGATCCCTGGCTGGAAGTGAAGGGGGGTAGGAAGGGGGTCGCCGGGGGCACGGAGGGAGCGGAGGGCTGCAGGGCCCGTGCTCTGGGGGGCGGAGGCAGCAGCTGCCTAGGTGAGGTGAGAGGAGAGCAGAGGTGAAGGGCTGGCCGCGGGGTCAGGGCGCTCGGCGAGGGCAGGAGCGGCGCTGTGGCCTGGGCAGGGATTACAGGTGGGTGACAGGCTGGCGAGGGGCCCGGAGAGCCCCGCTGGCCGGATTACAGCGGTGCGGGAGAGGGGCCGCAGCCCGGATTACGGGGGCGCGGGGCTCCGGATGGCCGGCCCGGCTCCCGGTGAGTGACTCACCGACTTGCAGGACGTTATCGACGCAGCCGCCGTCGAGCAGAGCGATGCCCCTACGGAAGGGCAGGCGGGTCTCGTCGGCGGCGGCGTCCGCGGCCCCGCCGGGCGCGGTGCTGGCAGCGGCCCCCCCGGGGGCGGCGGGGTCCTCGGCGCCGGTGTTGAAGGAGGAGTACATGCAGATCTCCCTCTCGCTGCGGGGGAAAGACCAGTACACGATCCTGCGCTGCACCGGCTCCGGAATCCGCTCGAACCGCTCCTCCACCCGCTGGAAGGGCCACTTCTCCGCCACCTTGCGAGCCGCGATGTCCAGCAGGGACTCGGGGCTCTGAGTCTTGCCGAGCGGCAGCAGCCCCAGGGCGGCAGCGGCGGCGGCCGCGGAGGAGGGTCCGGCACAGAGCACCCCGCTGCCGGGTCCGCCGCCGCCCGCCCGCTGGCCCGGCCTGCACCCCGAGCCGTAGCCAGGTCTGCAGCAGAGGCGCTTAGCGGGGGGAGGGAGCTGACCGCGCTCCGCCATGATCGCGCCGCTTCTAAGCAGACAGCGGAAGTGGCTGTACCCTATAAACGGCACCAGGAAGAGAGCGACCGACAGCCGAATGGCGGCCCCGCCCATCGCCACCATGTATGGGCAAGGGGGCGGTGCCTGCTGCCTCGCCCACGGCAGGGGCGGAGCTATGCAAAGCAGCGCCTACAAACATAAATAGAACGGGCCCGGCGCGGCGGCGGCCGTGTGCTCGGCTCACTAGCAGTGGGGGTGGGGACCGCAGCTGGGCGGAGCTTGTTTGCGAAAGAGGGCGGGGTTTCCTCTGGAGATGTCATATACTCGCAAGCCTGGGCGCGCCCTTCGGGTGTGCGCGTGGTGGGAAAAGGGGATGGGGCAGGCGCCACCGCCTTCTGACACCATCTAGGGAATGGAATGTGGGGGCGGGGCCGTCGCGGCCTCAACCCGGTCACCACCGCTAGGAAAGCCGAGGGGAGCGAGAAGGACGGAGGAGGAGCGGCACTGAGCGCAGCAGAGAAATACGGTAATGAAAACGGAGCTGGAGCCGGGCTTCCCTGCACCTACCCCAGCCCGGTTCCCAGCGGTGGTAGCAGGCAGCCCATCGGCCTGGCTCGTACTCGCCTGCCCAGTGCGGGGCAGCCAGCTCTGCCCGCCCGCAGATGGAGCTGAGCCGGTGGCTGGTAAATGCGGGGGTCGCCTCGGGTCCTGCAGCGCCTGCGGACCCGCCAGAGGGAGGCACCTGGGCTAGACGCCACGTGCAGTATGGGCGGCGGAGGTGCTAGGGGAGCGCTGAGCTCGTGCCGGGACACAGGGGTGTCCCGTTCTGGGTCCGCCTGCCCAGTCTGGCGCGGGCTTGTGCTGCACAAGCAGCGCGTCTCCGTCCCGCAGCCGAGCTCGGGTCGGTGCTGGGGCAGAGAATTCGGCGCCAGCGCCGAGTTGCGGCTGGGCAGAGCCAGGGCGGGCTGAGGGGCGCTACCCCAGGCGGGCGGACAAGCTCCTCGGCTGTGCTGCGCCTTCAGGTGACGCCTGCCGCTCCCCTGGGGGAAGAGGTCGGCCGAGTGACTCCTCCTGTCCGCTGGTTACTCTGCGCACCGGATGGGACTCTATGTGGAGTCACAAGGGGGAGGGAATGCAATTAGATCCAAAGCTAGGCCGCGCTAGGCACAGGCTGCTCCGTTCGCACGGAGGCTGAACAAGCCCGATTGCACGCGGCTGAGGGCGGCTGCTGGCTGAGCTCCCCGAACGCCGGAGCATGAAGCCCTGGCACCGTGCTGCAGCCCGAGCACGAGTGCTAATTACGCGATGCGCAGCAAATCCCAGCCCGGGGCAGGGTCCTGCACTTAATTACCTTGCTTGAGACAGCGCTGTGCTTTGACCCAGATTTCTCGCTGCAGCGCGCGTTCTTACTAATGTTGAAAATACGAGACTGAACTGTGTGT
The DNA here is from genome assembly GCF_028017835.1 of Emys orbicularis. NCBI lineage: Eukaryota > Metazoa > Chordata > Testudines > Emydidae > Emys > Emys orbicularis. The sequence continues at coordinate 38,681,484 of NC_088688.1, read as the reverse complement.
TGTGACACTTAGTACACCCCGTGATCGCCTTGTCTCCCCTCCCCATTCCTAGCCTCCTCTGGAACTGCAGGGCCACTTTTAATACGGGTCTCTGCGAGATGGCCAGGTTATGAAACTTCCGAGGCTACCTTATGTTATGGTTTAAAAGCTACACGCACAAGCAGACAAACGGGACCAGAACGTGCTGGCCTGGTTGGTAAAACCAGGTCTTAGGCCTGTTCCAAGGTTTCCCCTCTGTTAGGAAAATTGTGGTAACATGCTGCTTGTGGGTCAGTCCTTCGGTGCTCCTCAGTCTTGAGGGCCAAAGCAGAGGCAGCACCCATACAAGAAGGGGAGGGGAAACTCTCTAAAGCAGAGAAAATAACTTTAAAACAAGCCTAACTTTAAAAAGGCCTGTATTGTGCCTTGTAAGATGTTACCTGACCTTCTTCCCTTAGCTTTGGGGGAGAGAGGAGCAGCCTTATGCCCTATCTGCCTAATATTTGTCCCTTGTCACTTACTAGTGTTACTGTTCTGTATGGGTATAAATGCACAAACTAAGCATAGAAGAGACTTTGGGGAAAAAATTAGGCTTTTTCATTCAAGTAAAATTGTTACCTACAGAATGTTCTCCTTAAAACCACTAATAAGGACAGGAAATGAATATTGCAAATACAAACATAAGTGACCTACCTCATATGAGTCACTCCTAAAATAACTGGTCCCCAGGATGTTGCATATTACAGAAATTCTCACTTGTAGGTTGGTTTTTGAGAGGGGTGGTGGTGGTTAGGTGTACCCAAGTAGTATATGAGGTTCTTTAAAGCATTCTGGGCAGGATGAGTGGTTTTGGGGGTGAGGAGAGGCTAGATGTTTCTGATTAAGGCATTTTTCTCTTTCATAGAGAAAAGAACACCTGCAACCTCACTTCAGATATTTTAATTTCAAAACAGCTAAAGAGGGAGCAAAAATGGTTTCCTGGGAAAAGAGGTGGATTGTATTTTGAAGAATGTGTGTATATTGTAGAATCAGAAACTTGACAGCAGCCTTAAATAATCTCATTTCGGAAGAGCACTCTGGTTTCTTCCCCGGATGATTCCTATGGAAATCTATATTGTTCCATGACCCTTTTAGCCTAAGAGGTCAAGATAGCAACCATTTTTCTGTCAAAATCCTGGATGCCCACTGGTGCTGATTAACGTTAGGTTAAGGCTGTAAACCTTCACATACAGCCCATATTGGAATCAAGCTCTGGCACCCCCAGTGTGATAGGCTTGATGCCACAACTCTCAGTGAGTAAATTGAATGCAGTTAAAATATTATGTTTGCCCTGGTGTTGAAAAGGAACTATAAAAATACTGGTATTAACCATCTGCTATGGTTAATTTTTAGCAAATGGTTTAATGTGTAATGTTAATGTTGCAATTCCCATAGCACGCAATGTGAAATATCTTCCACTGTTACAGTTTTGAGCAGTTTATTTTAAACTATCTTCTAATCAAATCAAACAACCTTTCTGGAACAAACGTTATAACAATGTGCAAAAGCAGGCTCAAAAACCACAATTTGCTAATCACAAATAGATAGCCGATATATTTCTGCTACTAATTAGTAGACCAAAGTCTGTCCTCACCTCCGATAACTTCAGTGGGGATGCACAGGTGTAAATAAGGGCAGAACTATATCTGAAATGTACTGTACAATATTTTCATAATGTTGATGTATAAACACTAGAGCTAATCAAAAATGAGTTTCTCATGGAAAATTCTGATATTTCAACTTTTTCATCCAAATCAGGATAAAGGGTCAAAATAGTGAAACTTTTCACAGAATGAAATATTGTTAAAGTTTAATTTTGAAATTCATTGTTTAGAAATCTTCAATCAAAGCAAAACATTTGGACACTCCTGAATTGGAACATTTCATTTTGGCTCAGTTAATCATTGAACAGCATTTGTCTGAATTGCTGTGGGTTGCCTCAGTGGAGTAGTAGGCTCCTGTAGGGGGCAAGGCTGCCCAGTCAGACTACCACTCCCATGAGTCACTGCAGCAGTTCAACCAGAGAGCAGTGATAGTCCTGCACATAGAGGAGAATTGGGTGGGGGGGGGCATAAGATACCAGGGCAGATCAGGCAAACACAATTAAACATTTGTTTTGTTCCACAAACAAAAATATTTTGTAATGCTTGATTTACCTGAAGGACATTTGAAAACTGTGGAGACTACATTTTGACATTGATTGAAAAATTCCCGATCAGCTCTAGTAAATGTGTGGTTTTTTTGCTGATTTTTTTTTTTTTATTGTCAAACACAACCAATAGAAAATCTGAAGACATCAAGTTATGCAAGTATCTTAATGTTTGTGTACATTATCAATTTCTCAATTTCTTTTGAAATGCCTTGCTTTAATTAAAAAAATCTATTTAGATACAGTTTAGAGCCATAGAAAAATTAACATGGCAAGGACAAATTATAGTGGCAGTAATAAGACTTCTTTAAGAAAATAACTTTAGATTAAAATTAAACAGAGCCGAGGGATTGAATTAGGCCTGCATAATATATTTATATGTCCTGGATGCCCACTGGCATGTTTAAAAAAAAAAAAAAAAAAAGCTAAGAATTGAAAGTTTGTAGTCCTCAGGGGCATGAAGAATATATGTTCTGAATATGACCTGAGTGTAAAGTGATCTTCCTGAGTGTGCAGACAGCATGAATCAAATACTCTAAAAGGTGTGAACCCCTAACCTCCCACTAATCTCTTTTGGATATTAACTCTAAAGCCTAACACCACTTTAGCAAAGGAACCTAAGGGATTTAGATGCCCAATCCCCCTGGAATTTTAATGGGATTTGGGAACCCTAACCCTGTAGGTTGAGATTTTAAGGAGCCTAAATGTATCAGCATTAACTATTTAATTGCTTATTTTAGCAGAGAAATGGAAGTGAAGCCCATAGGTGGAGAACTGGGAGTTACTGTAGAGAAGGACATGCATAGAAAAGACAAAGGCAGGGAGGAGGCAGAGAAACAAAGGGCTGGTCTACACTGGTGGGGGGGGGGGGTCGATGTAAGATACGCAACTTCAGCTATGGGAATAGCGTAGCTGAAGTCGACGTATCTTATTTCAACTTACAGGGCCGGCTCCAGGCACCAGCTTAACAAGCAGGTGCTTGGGGCGGCCAAGGGAGAGGGGCGGCACCTGCGGCAATTCGGGGACGGCAGGTCCCTCACTCCCTCTAGGAGCGAGGGACCTGCCGCTGAACTGCCGTCGCTGATCGCGGCTTTTTTTTTTGTTTGTTTTTCCCCAATTGTCGCCGCCGATTGCGATCGCGGCTTTTTTTTTTTTTTTTTTTGCTTGGGGCGGCAGAAATGCTGGAGCCGGCCCTGTCAACTTACCTCGGGTACTCACTGCGCAGGATCGATGGCTGCGGCTCCCCTGTCGACTCCGCTACCGCCACTCGCCCTGGTGGAGTTCTGGAGTCGACGGGAGCGCGTTTGGGGATCGATTACTACCTGCCGATTTGGTGGGTAGTCTGGACGTACCCAAAGAGGGGTAGGGAACAAAGAGAAAGAAATAGCAGTGGGCCTAAAAGGAAGCAGTTTTCACTGAGTGATGCTGAATGTGACAAGGAACTGAACAAAGAACTAAAATCTTAGCTATTCCATAAGGGCCATAATACTCTACCCTCAATCTCTGTGCAAACTTTCCTTTGACATCAGTGGGCATTCAGCCAAGGTTTGAGAAAAGCATGTCATCCTAAGTGTTTACCTTGTGCCCAATAAAAGTGGAACTTGACTCTGTGGACAGAGCCAAGTTTGATACCCCCTGTTTTAGACCAGTAATTTTGGCCCACTTTGGGGAAGGATCTGCTTTCACCTGTCATAATATGATGATCTTGTGCTAAGTGCTGTACTTTCTGCTGGAGAAAAGCTGCTCCCTAATAGGGTACCCATTTCCCAGGCAGGAGGAGTTAACCCTTACCTGGAAGCAGCTGATCCCACAGCTGCAGAGTCCTGCTTGTAGATTTTATAAACTCCACACTTGCAGGATTGGTTGCTACCTGATGGTTGCTCTTTTGTCCAGTCTGTTCCCTTCCCATCTCTCTACCATTAATGTGTAAAGGCATACTTGGCTTATGAATAGGTCGATCACTAAGAATTTTTACCTTCTAAATCAGAGGAGTCATTTTATAAAATTACATAAAAAGCTAACATGCAATCACAGACTAAAAAAATCTTCATTCAAATAAAACTTAAAAGTTGCATAAATCTACAGTTTAGTCTGAGCAAGCAGAACTCCCTAAACCAATGGGGAATTTGCCTAATAATCAGCAGCATGATATGTCTCTATTTTGTAAGCCACAATACTATCTCCAGCAAATCTTCAAATCAAGAGAAACAAACTTAAATTATTTGAGAGCATCAAGAAATACATCTGGGAAACATGGATTGCTTTTTAATGTATCTGTAGAGGAAAATCTTTAGGAAATTCTTATGGGAGACAGCACAAGCATTTTGCCAAATAATTTTTAAAAAGCTTTGACACTTTTAGTAGAGATAAAAGCTGAAAAATAACCAGCTTGTGTCTTGGGCTACAGTATAAAATTCAGAAGAGAACTTGTACCTGCTTGCTAGACATTAGTTTAACCAAACAGAAAAAACACTAAAATAAGAAATTACAATGCTAACATGAGAGATAATTAGGTACTTGGCACATTAATATGCTGCAAATTTTTGAAACCGATTTTTAAGTGATCTGGTCATAGTCAAATACATCCTTCTCCTTAGCTCCCACACATGTAAACAAGATACCCTGACTTTGGTAGTAATTCCCCCTTTGCTTTATAATAGTTACCTGCTGCAACATAACCCTCTTCATGGGGGGAAGGGGGGGGGGAGAATTATGCAACAAACAAGTGCCACTATGAAGATTCAAAATCTGGAAGAATGACAAAGGTGCCAGCAAGAAATGCTCCTATTTCAAACAAAAACAATGAAATGAAGGTTATTTCAAACTAAGCCTGGAAAAATTCCTAAGCCCATTTAAGAAATCCTACAAATAGAAGAATAAATGGAGAAAGTCGCTATCCATCTGCCACTTAGCAGGAATAGATACTTTTCATTATGTCCAGAAATAGCTACATATGTTGCTGCCTTAGACTTGCATTTCTTTTCCTTACTGGGAGGGGAGGGAAGGAGCGCAGAGCACACGCCACACCTCTTAGAATGATGTAGCAGCAGCTGTGCTCCTGACATTGTGCCTGAGGCAGCAGGTACAATTCCTTTCTCTGGGGTGGTGAATCTGTGTACTATTCCCATTGCAGCTGGTGGCTTTACAGCTACAATCTGCCCCCTGAGCATGCAATTCTTCAGCCTTGGTAATATTGCTCCATGAAATCATATAACCCTCATGAGAAGTAACTACACCTCTACCCCGATATAACATGAATTTGGATAGAACATGGTAAAGCAGTGCTCCAGGGGGGTGGGGCTGCGCACTCCGGTGGATCAAAGCAAGTTCGATATAACGCAGTTTCACCTATAATGCGGTAAGATTTTTTTGGCTCCCGAGGACAGCGTTATATCTGGGTAGAGGTGTACTGTCTTTGGGTCAAGAGATTACAGTTGTGGTGTTTGTAGAACCTTAACTGTGCATTTGTAAGTTTGAGGTTTGGTTTTTCTTCTAACACACATTTTTGAGGATATGTGGGCATCTCCTGATGACATCGTATAGTGTGGATCTAGTAGTAGATCTAAGCTACATCGATTTGAGTTACGCTATTCACGTAACTCAAATTGCGTAGCTTAGATTGAATTTCTCCTGTAGTGTAGACAAGGTCTTTGGTGTATGTTTAACCACAAATTGTAGACAATACCAAAACTGGAGTATGTAAAAAACACTCAGGAGGGCAGAACCAAACTGCAAAGTGACCTGGAAAAATTAGAACAATAAGGACTAAAACCAACAAAGGGGAGACTTGGGACTGATATGCAAGTCCTACGTTCAGACCAAAAATCTAACTAAGCAGCTGCATATAACATTAAAACAAGTTTATTTTTATTTTCTCCCTTTAAGGATTGGATTAATTTTTCATGTACCTAATCACCATGTTGGATATGAGGAAGGTGTGGAATTGAGAGGGCAGGTATCGAGGGAAAGATCTGTCTTCAGAAGTGATCCGTAACATGAAACTTTGAGAACCTCTGCTCTAGAAAACAGTGCTGGAATTGCTTTTCTTATCTCAAGTGGCAAGACTAAGGCCATGTCTCCATGTACAGCGTGGCAGCTGTACTGATGTGCTGTACAGCACATCTGGTGAAGACTCTCTATGCTGACATGAGAGAGCTGTCCCTTCAGCACAAAAAAAAATAAAATCAAACTACCTCCATGAACGGTCGAAGTTGTGTTGGCGGGAGCAGCTTTCCTGATGACATAAGTGCTCATGTGAGCATAACTTATGATGTTCAGGGGTGTGGTTTATTCATACCCCATAGCAACATAAGTTCTGCCAGCATAGGCTGTAGTGTAGATATAGCCTAAGTCCACAATTATTGAGTTCTCTGCAACTTCTTAGAGGTGGCCATTCTCATACAGGGAAAACCAGTAGACCTGAAGAGAGCTCTATGTAGCTTGAAAGCTTCTTTCAAGAACAGTGATTGGTCCAATAAAATATTACCTCATCCATCTTGTCTGAGTATTTTTCTTAAGATCTCTTGTTGGTCTCTTAACTGTATCTGTATGGCAATAGAAAATGTTTCTCTAAGAAATTAGAAACTAAGGGGGTTCAGGTCTGATGTTGACCTGAACATCGTTTTTGGGGTTTTAAAATGAGGATGTGCATATTTGTCAAGTTTTATACAGCATGTGATCTTCTAAAGTAGATGGTTATAATTCATTTGAAGAGTTGAACATAGAGAAGCTTTGCCTTCTACTAGCCTTAAGTTAAACCAAATATTTCTTTTGAATAAGTGTTACCAACCGTTGCTAAAGTTCAAAGTTTCTATTTAAAAGTGAGGAAAAAACAGGCAACACTGAGTCAGCTCTCAAAACATGACTTGTTACTTTAATTGAATTACAGGATGAGGCCAACAAGAAATGAACCGGAGTCAGATGTTGATCTGTACAACTATTGGGAATAGAAATTTAGACTACTAAACATACTTTTCTGATCTTTCAAAGCTAGCTAGAAACGTTCAGAATATTTTGAGATTTCTCTCTAATTTGAGCCATGTTTTCCTGATGACATTGCCTTTTAACTGCTTTAAATAACTCCATAGGGGTAATTCTGAGTGAGACTGGCTCTTGGATGGTAGTGAAGATACCAGTGATTCATAGTCATGTGAATCCATGATACTGTGTATTCTCCCCCACAGTAAACTAGTGCGCTCTGTTTACAACTCCTGAGAATGGACCATGGGCAGGTATAACTCCTTCCTTATAAGGAGCCTAGTATTGTTAGGTTGCCCTGGTGGGGTAACCTAGCTCACTACTGCTGCTTTTACTGTAGGAAAGAAAAGTCATTGTTAAATACAGGTAAAGTGAACGTGTGCAATGAAATCAGGAAGCTGTACATATTGGAAGTGTCATGTGAGCCTATTAGATCTGTTTGAGAAACTAAAATTCTTGGTTTAGTCTCATTTCTGTATTCTACCTTCTATTGGAGTTTTTTAGTTTGTTCTCTGAACATTTGCAGAAGTTTTATACTTGGCAGGAAATTGGATTTAACCTAAACAGTAAACTTGTTTTGACTTTTCCAATAGATGTGTGCTTGAAAATATTACACACCCTTCTTAAAGCCAAAACTATCTTATTTTTGTTGAAAAATAAAACTTGATGAAATGTTTTGCTTTCCTAGTACCAATATGGAAATTTTGACGTTTGTTACAAGAATTTCTATATCTTTTAAGTGTATTATCTTTCTTCCCAGGTATTTTCTCTTTAAATATATTAATAGCTTCAAGCAGTTTCAGTTGTGATAGTATACTTGTGAAATACTAAAAAGCTTCCTCAAAGTAATCGAATTCCTGTCAGCTATCCTCCCTGAAACATGTGACAGTGTAATCAGTGCAAGTTTTCATCTTATTAGTCCAGTTCATGAGCAGTCTCCCTCCTCCAGTCTCTAGGGAGTACCAGTATAGAAACTTACTCTTCAGAATATACTGTGTACAAAAAGCTGTAAAATAATCTAGGAGATGTCTTTTTTTTCTAAAGACATTTTGTTATATGAAGCTCAAATATTGCCTAGTCAAATAAGCTATTTATCTTAATGGCAGTCTGTGGCAATACTCGACTAAAAACTAACGGACTAGCTTCTTGTGATATTTTGTCTATATTAACTCTTTCCCCAAAAAGGAAACTTCTTTTATAATCCCCAGCTTCCTCCCCCTAAATAATACATCATTCCTTTAGGCTTCCTTGCATTAGACCCCACCCTATAGCTGCTGTGCTGTGGTAAGCAGCATATTTATTCTTGGCAGGAAACTTGGTGCATCTGAAGGGCATGCAAGCTTCTAACAAGTAACATCAGCCACAAAAGTCATCTGCCTGCCCAACTATTCCACTATGGGAGAGGAGGAAAAGAAAGCAACTGACATGGACAAAATGTTTGTTAAATGAAGTGTGGGGGTGGGGAGAAAAATCAACTGTATAAATAACATTAGTAAAGTATTAAGGCTATTGGAACCTTTTTAAATATACAATATTTATATACACTTTTTTCCTGACAGTGAAAGGGTGTGTGCTGGTGGAATGGTTCCATCATAAGAAGCCCCTCTCTTGCTCCCCAGCAAGCTTCTGCCTTAAGACTTATTGAGGTTTAGCAGGCAGTATTTACAAGAAAGTAAATTAATTAACCAAAAAGCAATGGGGAAAACTTCCCACTTCACCCTTTTCCTAAAATGTATGGGCTCTATGCATCTGTATACTGGGAGGGGAAAGCTGATCTTGAGTTAAGCAGCTGGTGTTCCTGCCGTTTGTCACAGGGTATGTTTTTGGAAACTGGTCCATCTTTACAGGCTGTGATCTAGGAGACCGAGCGTGTGGGGGAAGTGAAGTGGGGGCGGGGGGAAGAGAAATGAAGGGTCAGTTTTTCTGGGTCTTGCACAAAGACGTCCTTATGTTGCAAACAGAGGAAGTCCGTGAATATCTGAGTCTGAACATGAGCTGGAGGTAGGTTTTCTAAAAGTCCATTTCAACTTTAACCCCTTCCTTTCATTAAGATCTAATTCACAAGTGTTCAAAGAGCCTTACAAACATTTCCTGCAGAACAAAGCTCTGGTAGGACTGCAAACAAAGTCCTCATGCCACTTCCCTTCCCCTCCCCCACCACCATATGATAGGTCATAGCATATATTCCCCTGTTGTCTTCAGTGTGTTTCCTGCTCTTTTCTCCCACCCCGTCTTCTTATACAATGTTTTCTACCATAAACTGTCTCATCTTCTCCTGTGCACAATTCTCAACATTGTACTTTTCTAGCTTATACGATCAGTGGCTCATGTCTACCATTTCCTCCCCTCCCACATAGGATCTTGGAAACTTTGCCAGATACTTTGGAGCTAGAAGACTAAACCTACTAACCATATACAGAAGTTGGTGAACAGGAAGATAGGGATGGGGTCCTGCAGCAGTGCTCATGTGAGAAACTAGCCTTCCGTGAGCTACTGGGAAAGGGGGAGGGGGATTCCTATGACAGCACTCTCCCTGGACCTTCCTTGGGGCCTCTTATCTTTCATACCATCCTGTGCCTAGTCAGCATCTGAAGTCTGACCTGATGGAAAGGAGCATTTTTGTTCTGTTGCTCACCACAAACCTGACTGTCAGAGTTTGGTAAAGGAAATCTAGGGCTCTAGCCACACCATGATGTGGCCCTGCCCTATTCCCCACTGGAAGCGATAGTGACAAGAGGTTCCCTTCTCATCCCAGAAAGGCAACAGCAGGGGCCCTCCTCCCCTGGGAATCAGGGGCAGTAAGAGGGTGTTCCCTTTAACCACTGGAGAGGTAGGGGTTGCAGCAGGGGTTTTCCCAGTACTTAACCCAACAGCTAGTCCAGCTGCCTGAATCCCAGGAGAGGGCTCTGTATGGCAGGAAGACAGAAGTGCAGTGAATCCAGTCCATCCTATTCAAGCAAATGGAACTGTCTGCTGGGTTAACAGACTCTTGCTGGCTGCTAAAGGGTGGAGGGTCCTTGCTATTTTGTGGTTCCTCAGTCTGCTGAGAGGGAGCGGAGTGTCACTCCACTACACTAAGTTTAACTCCTTCCTAATTAATAGCCCCAGTATCTACTTCTGCTCAGTGCTTTGCCACAAACTGTAGCATGAAGTTGACCTGATCCTTTATGGTTTCAGCGTTGCCCAGGTGGTTCTGAATAGCAGCAGTGAGACCTGGGAAGACACGGGCCAGTTTTCACTCTGCTACACCTCACCAGAGCTCTGAGCAGCAGTACAGGAACTAGAGCTCCCTGTGTGCAAACTGAAGGGCAACACTACATGGGTTTGTACCCTGCCCCTAACTGGACAGTTCTTTGCAAACAAGTGCTAGACACTTGACTTTTTTTTTTTTTTAATCCTTATTCTCCAGCAGTTATTGGCTCTCTCCTTCCTATTGGCTATAGGTGAGTGAATTTTTGTCCCTTTGATTTTTAAAAAGGGAATGGAAAAGGGGGAGTGGAAGAACAGAGGAAGAGGATGACAAGAGGCTAGCAAGGGTGGAAGTACAGTTTAGTGCATAAGCCAATCCTTTTCCACTCCACATGGCACTTACTACAAGAGCATGAGGGTCCACCCTAAATTATTTCCCATATCTGGAAAATCCTCCTCCTAGAACTGTTCTTATGCTCTAGGAAGTCAGTTCCTTACACTCCATCCCATCCCACACAAATGATGCTGTAGTTATAGCTGTGTGTCAGCCACCTCAGCTGCTGAAAGGGAAGATGGGTATCCTCCCCATTGATTTGCAGTCTCTTGTGTTATCTGTGATGAACTCTGTGGGAAACAAAAAGCTAATGCCTCCTCAGGTGGAGCATTTTCTAAAAGGAATGGAGTTCTCATTTACAAACTACCAGTATTGAAACTGCAACCTGTGGTGACTTATTACCAACACTTAAAAGAAATGGAGAATCATTTTAAAAGAACTGTGGGATCTGTCTAAACTGCATTACTGCCATCCAATGTGGTTTTATTTGATACTATTTACAAAACCGGGATTATAACCATGGCAACACTTATATCATGACATGCCACTAGCAGTTCCCTATATAGTGTAAGAGTGAAATGCATGTGTACAGGACAGCAAGTAGTGAGAGAATATTGAGTTCTTTTTAAGAAGAGATCAGGATGACCATAAAGCTTAGCATTTTGCTTTCTCTGAAGGTACTAAACCTGCCTTTCTTCAACCTAGTCTTCCAATAGTAACACCACAAAGTCCTTTTGTTTACACAGTTCACATCTTGCTGAGCAGAGTTGTAAGGAAGGTAAATATTTATATAGAATTGTGCTCTGATTTTGTGAGATAGTCAGATACCACTGGTGGGCAGCATGACAAATATAGTGTTTGGGTGTAACAAAATACTACTAATCTTCAGCCACAACTATAATGCAAACATTCAGAATAAAAATGGATTTTCTCAACAAAATATTGATGTATAATTGATTTTAAAAACTGAAGGGTTCAGTTCTTTTCTGCAAACATGAGCTAAGCACAATGTAGTTCCCTGGCATGAGAAGTTATGGTCTAACAGAATTACTAGAAAGCTATGGGTAATAGCATATTCATTCATATCTATCCACAAGTCATTTTTTAAAGGGAAACAGTCAACTTAAACACATGCTTTTCTGTGAAAATCTTACAGGCTATAGCAAACACTGAATAGAAATATTTCCTAATTAGTATTTAATTATACAACACTTAGTGAAACTAAACATTAACAGTTTCCCCTGAAGTTAGTTTTCCCCTTGTATGTGGGCCGTGCATGCAACAAAGAGAAACATGTTAGTATAAAATAAACTACACAAGTTGTTAGGGAAACCTGGGCAAGTGTAGAACTACTTTTAACTTTTAGAAGTTGACTAGATTTCAAGTTGTGCCCCATGAACAGATGCTTGATACAGTGACTGTTTCTCATTGCCTTCAATCAACATTTCAGGGCAGCACACCAGCCTGTTGGTAGAATTACCTCTTCCTATGAGTCAGGACTAGAGATGACAATCACTACTACACAGCATCGCTTATCTCCTTTGTGAAAGCACGGGACTGAGAGCAAAGAGGAGTCCTTGCAACTCTGCCAGAGACTTGCTTTGTCACTTAAATGTCTCTGTGCCTCAATTTCCCTATCTATGGATGCTAAACCATTGTGCTATTGCACCTCAAGTAATTAGTTTACACAGATAGGGCACTATGCTTCTTTCCCAGGAAAGCAAGATGGCAGAAAACCCTCCTGTAAAGGTGCACAAAGAAAGGGAGTTTTGTAGGATGTTACCACCACTTCTACATAGGTCCTGCTTGTTTCTCACCAGGAATCCCTCTGAGTTAATGACAAATGCCAGTGTGCTGGGCCCCATGCTGGATATAGGCTTGCTGGCCTCATCCAGAAGAGGGAATGGTGTATCAGATGAGCTGTTCTCTAACTTGCATATCACTTAAGGAAAGAGTTGCCTTTCTGCACCTTTTCATGTGGTTTAGGCCCTGATCCTTTGAGGTCCCCAGTGCTCTCCCCTTGTCAGTAGGAGCAGAGGACACTCAGCACTTCATAGAATTGGGATTTGTTTGTAAAGTGTTTTGCAATCGTTCAGTATCAAAGGCACTAAGATAACAAATAGTAATATTTTACTACTGTGTGCAGCATCCCAATTCCCTCCATCTATGTATTTGAAAACTAGGGGGAAAAGCCTTTTGTAATTACCTGAAATGTTCCTTCCTGTGCCTAGATCCACAGATCCATTACAGTGGGTTTTCCAGCCTCTTTGCTGCTTGGGGCCAGAATCACACTGGCAACAGGACAGTGCCTGCTCCCTGATGGCTCTGAGGTCTGTCTGAACCAGTCCTGAATGATCTGTGCAAAAGGAATTGTTTAACATTGTATTGTTGGGAACTTATGGGAAGGAATGTGAAACTATGTATGAAATGTAAAAAGTTGGGAAGCATCTGAGTGAGATCAGCATTGCGAATAAGGGGAGAATTTTTTTGTGATATCTCTGTTAATCTTTAAGCCCAGATGAACATTCTTTACTTGTAAGATGGAAAGTCAGGTAGTAAAGACTGAAATGGGTGGCTGGTGACCATACAATCCAGGTCATCTGTGGCAACATTTTGGAAAATGTTTTATAGTAAATGAGCTCTTGCAGTGAGTGTGATAGCAAATAGAGTGCCAGAATGCTGTGTAATGCCAAGGTGCCAGTCGTCATGTGCTGTGGGAAATAAGTCTTCAGATACAGTCCTTGGTGCAACGCTACAAAGTTGAAACTAATTTAAGAATGGTAATTTGGTTGAATAGTGTTATGCAATTTGCCTGTAGGACCTACATGTACTAGAAGAGCATTAAATGGTTTCCCAACTTATTTTAAATTTCATGCATAATTGTGCACTCCTTTAAACTAGTTCCCAACAATAAATGTTATACAACTCCTTTTATAAAAATAAATTCAAGGCTGGTTCAGACAAGCTCCAGAAAGGCATAAGTTTCTGACCATACTCACTACTCTTCTCATCCTGCATCAACTAATAAGTCAGTGTTGAAAACAGACCCAAGTCTCCTGGGCCCAGGCCTGCCTGCCCCTCTGCCATGTCAAGGCTTACACTTAGCTCCAGGTGTAGCGAATCTCTTCCCCCTTTTCCCAGTGAGACGTGAGGAGAAGCACTAGTATGCAGGGAATATTTGATCTGGCTGGTTATGAAGGAGTCAGTCCTTTTCTGCTTAGCTGCTGCCATACTGAGCATTCCTCTATGCCAGGCAGCTTTGTTATCCTTGACCAGGGATTCCTCTGCTGCCACTCCCTTTCCTTAACATTAGGTGGCCAGTATTTTAAAACTGCTCCTTTCTCCTCAAATTAAACAAAAAGTAAGAAAATAAAAAAAAGCCACTATGAGTAAAAGAGGCAGAGGCAAAAGGCATCCTTTAAAACTTTGAAGTCAAATCCTACTGAGGAAAACAGAAAGGAGCATAAACTCTGGCACATCAAGGGTAAAAGTATAATTAGGCAGGCCACAAAAGAATGAAGAGCAACTAGCAAAAGGTTTTGGAACAAACTGATAAAATAAATAGAAATAAGTCACCAGAACTAGATGGTATTCACCCAAGAGTTCTGAAGGAACTCCACTATGAAATTGCAGAACTAACAACTCTGGTATGTAACCTACTGCTTAAAATCAGCCTCTGTACTAGGTGACTGGAGGATAGCCAACGTAATGCCAATTTAAAAAAAAAAAAAGACTTCAGAGGTGATTCTGGCAATTACAGGCCGGTAAGCCTAACTTCAGTATCGGGCAAATTGGTTGAAACTAATAAAGAACACACAGAGATGAACGTGATTTGTTGGGGGAAGAGTCAACATGGCTTTCATAAAGGGAAATCATGCCTTGCCAGTCTATTAGAATTCTTTGAGGTTGTCAACAAGCATGTGGACAACGGTGATCCAGTGGATAGAGTGTACCTGGACTTTCTGAAACCCTGTGACAAAGTCCCTCATCAAAGGCTCTTACGCAAAGTAAGCTGTCATGAGATAGAGGGAAGGTCCTCATGGATCAGAAACTGGTTAAAAGATAGGAAACAAAGGGTAGGAATAAGTGGTCAGTTTAGAATGGAGAGAGGTAAGGGGAAAGAGGTAAATAGCAGGTTCCGGCCCCCAAGGATCTGTCCTGGAACTAGTTATGAATCTGTTGAACAGTAATGATCTGGAAAAAGGGGGCAAACAGTGAGGTAGCAAAGTTTGCAGAGGATACAAAATTACTCAAGAGAGTTAGTCCAAAGCTGACTGAAGAGTTATAAAGGGCTCTCATCAAATTGGGTGACTGGGTACAGGGCCGGCTCTAGGTTTTTTGCTGCCCCAAGCAAAAAAATTTTTGGCTGCCCCCCACCCCAGCCCTGGGCTCTCTTCCCCCCCACACCCCCTGCTGCCCCAACCCTGGGCTCTCCCCACCAGCGCTGACTCCACCCATTCCCCCCTCACCTCCAGCCAGTCCAGCACTGGCAGGGTCGGGGTAAGCAGCGGGGCTCCCGGGCCGTGCCTCAGCCCAGGGTCCCTCCAGCCGGGGCTCCCGCCTCCAGGACCAGCCGGGACTGGGGACGACAGAGCCGGGGGACCGCCCCTGCAGGGGGCTGAGGAGCCGGGGCAGGGCAGCCCCAGAGGGAGCGGAGCCATGGAGAGTGGGACGTGGGCCCTACATGCAGTGCCCCGCCCTCTATGGCCCCACTCCTGCTGCTGCTCCTGGCCGCCCTGCCGCAGTCCCTGGGCGGCTCTGGCCGCTTCGCCCAGCCCCGGCTGCGGCGCTGAGGGGCGGCCGCCCTGCGGCACCTGCAGGCGGCTCCGTGTGCCCTGAGGGGCGGCCCCCAGCCCGAGTGTCCCGCACTCTGAGCCCGCCCGGCCATAAGGTGCGGGCACTGCTCCCCAACGCAAACTGCAGCGGCCCCAGGGCGCCCCCGGTGCAGGATGCGCTGCTGCTGCCAGGGCTGGCTCTAGGCTTTTGCCGCACAAGTGCCAAAAAAAAAAAAGAGAAGAGGCTGACTGGAATGCTGCCCCTGAAAATGTGCCGCCCCAGGCACCTGCTTGGTTTGCTGGTGCCTGGAGCCGGCCCTGACTGGGTAACAATGGCAGATGAAATTCAACATTGATAAATGCAAAGTAATGCACTTTGGCAGACATAATCCCAACTATACATGCAAAATGATGGGGGTCTACATTGGCTGTTGCCACTCAAGAAAGGAATCCTGGAGTCGTGGATAGTTCTCTGAAAAATCCGCTTAATGTGCAGTGTCAGTCAAAAAAGCTAACAGAATTAGGATAGATAAGACACAACATATAATACCAGTATATAAATACACCTTGAATACTGCATGCCGTTCTGGTTGCTCCATCCCCAAAAAAACCTTAGAATTGGAAAAGGTACAGAGAAGGGAGCAAAAATGATTAGAGGTATAGAACAGCTTTCATATGACGAGAGATTAAAAAGACGGACTGTCAGCTTGGAAGAGAGAGGACTATGGGGGGATAAGATAAAGGTCTATAAAATAAATGGTGTGGAGAAAGTGAATAGGGAGGAGTTACTTACCCCTTCACATAACACAAGAACGGGCCTCAACTAATGAGGTGAATAGATAGCAGGTTTAAAATAAACTGAAAGAAGTACTTCATCATGCAACGCACAGTCAACTTGTGGAACTCAGTGCCAGGGAGTGTTGTGAAGGCCAAAAGTATAACTGGGTTCAAAAAGAATTAGATAAGTTCATGAAGGATAGGTCCATTGAGGTCTATTAGCCAAGGTGGTCAGGGATGCAACCCTATGCTCTGGGTATCCCTAAGCCTCTCACTTCCTGATGCTGGGACTAGACAATGGGGGGCTTGATAATTGCCCTGTTCTGTTAATTCCCTCTCAAGCATTTGGTATTGGAAGACAGGATACTGGGCTAGATGGACCATTGATCTGACCAAGTATGGTTGTTTTTATGATAAACCCTGTGTCCTGGTGGTATGGTACTCAGGAATGGAGGAGACAGTGTGGGGAATCTACTCATGTGTCTTTTTCTTTATGAATTTTCTCAAGCATAAACAAAGAAGGAAGCACCACCTCCGGGCAAGCTGAAGAAAATTGACTTTTGCTAAGAGTGCTTATAATTTAGTTAGCAAGGGTATTTTGATAGTATAGCACAGTGTTAAACTGGTGTAAAGTCTTTAGGAAAATACCTGTCCCCTAGCACAATCTGGTCCATTCCAAAGACAAAATATTTGTCCTTCAGATGTATTTTTGGTGGGGTAAGACGTCTCTGGCAAGGATGATTTTCCTGAATTGAGACCAGGGGGATTGGCAGGGGAGACTCCATCAGAGACAGGGAAATTATCCCAAATTTACCTCCAATGAGGTGGCAGAACTTTAAACTCCCAAAAGCTCTCTCTCCACCCTGTTTTCCCACCCCAATTAGTGTTTTACTGCTGCCCCTGACTAGAGGCTTCTTTCAGCTGCCCTCTCTTGAGAGAACTTCCTTCTTCCCCCTTCGAGGCTGCTGCTGCTGCAGTTTCCCTTTCCTGGCCTTACACTCCTTCCTCTTTCCCCATGCCCACCCTTATCCTGTCCTAGTTTAGAGAAATACTTTATTTTACCAAAAAAGGCCTCCCAACCCTCACAAAGAGGGAAGCATGAATGACTGTAAGGGAACCCCAACTGACTGTTTGCATTAGGTTCCAGATGTGTTTGAATCAGTTCTGACAACATCCTTCCCCTTGAGGCCATTTTATTTAGGCCCAGAAATAAAGTGCAGAACTAAGTACAGTTATTTGCATGTTTCTGTATACAGCATATTCATTGTTTGTATATGCAGCATGTTTGTGTACAGCTTCATTTACATATAAGAAATGAGGTATTTCTTCTGCATGCTTTGTATTATGCTGCTTAGTATATTTGCTGCTACTGTAGGTAGATAAATAGTGTCTTCTATATTGGGTAAAAATATGGGAACACTTGTATTATTTAGCATGCCAATAATGTAATTTTAATTGAGGGTCAGCCAACCCGACTGCCAGATTTAAAAACGGATATTGATTATGGAGAATCACTTTAAGGACTAAATTCATCGCTGGTGTAAGTAGGAACAGCTCTGTTGACTTACCAGAATTGCACCCTCTTACAGCAGTGAATTTGGCCAAGGTATGAAGTGAGATGCGACTTCCCACCACTTAGCAAAAGGATATTTAAACTATTTAAACTGAGTTGGATCCAGATGCCATACTGAAAGTACAAAGCAGAAAATGAGTAATTGTGTAGGTTTGCCCAGCCACCTCTCCATTTTGAGAATTAAAATGATTAAAATTCACACAGTTGAACTTATCTATAGCAAATGAATCCTGAAGAAATGGCAAAAATATTAGCGTATCCCTCTTTCATAAGGATACAAAATGACATTGGTCTTAACTTGAGGACAATGCCTTTTTCCTGTAAACTGGAGTTGTACCTGGTAGCCATTCAAGGGCCAGTCCTGCTGAAATACAGGTACTGTTTCCTGTGTGTATTAGCTATCTGAAAGGGGTGGGATGAGGATGGGACCATGAATGAGCAGTTGCAGAGGAAAGCACAAGTTGTGTCCATTTGAAATAAGGGCAGAGCTGATGCTGCAGCCTGTGCTGCCTGGGAGACCCTCAGAAAAAGGATGGCTGAGGTAGGCAGAGTTACTCACGGGGAACACCAGTTGAAGCATTGCCCATGGTTTAAAACCCACAATTGAGGATATAAACAATATCTGCTGGGAATAACAAAACAAGAAATAATTGTTACCACTGTGCCAAAACCTTCACAGGGCACGATTTTCACATTTTCTATTTATATTGCCTAAAGTATCAGAGTGGGATAAACCCTTGATAAATAAGACTTCCTACTTTAAACTCTGCAGTAATTAATAATAAAAAAGACTGACCACAACCTATGGCCAGGTAAGCCTGCTGTTTACAAAATTTGGGGGACGAAGCCATAGGTGTATCTGCTTCTACCAGCTCCGACTTATGTGAGTAGTCTTGACTCACAGGGGTACAGTAGTTCCACTGAAGTGAATGGAACTGTTGTGTGAGTAGGCGCTACATGTCTGAGTAAGGGCTTGTAGGACTGGGCCTTAAATAAAGCACTGTCTAAAACAAAATAGATACCAGGTTTGGGTTCCCCCCCCAAAAAAAACTTTTTCTTAATCGCTGCATGGAAGTGAGTGGAGTGTCATCAGTAAATATACTGATGGGACAGAATGGAAACTAAGTTGTAGAGCAATGCCCTTTGGAATTCAGTAGCAGCTCCAGACAGCTGCAAGAGGGCCTGTCACCCTCTGCACCTGACCAGGTCTAGCAGCTTCTACTCCACTCAGGAGCTTGCACCATGTGTGAAAGAACTTCTGAATGGTCTTTAAGAGCCTACATCCTGTGCTCCCCAACAACAGTTGCAGCAGACCCAAGAGGATAAGTCCATGAGAGGATAAGCGTCAGGCCTGTCATTTCACCGTTTTTGCCTTAGGTCACCTTCACAGTACAGTCTCTGCATGGCATCTAATATACTAAATTTTTAAGTGATCTCTGGACTTTTTTCCTCTTGGTTGTTAGTTCTACCTTCTTCCCATCCAACCTCTTTACTACCCTGCCTCCCTTTTCTTGTCCACCATGTCTCCTTTCTCTCTCTGATTTTCTTCCTTCTGACTTAGTCCTAAAACTCATTCCTTCCCCACCAGTCTCATTTCACCCACTCCTATTTCAATCCAAAATAACCCATAAGAAAAGATAATCCATACACCCCCATTAAGAGACGTGCATAACAATTTAAGCAATGGCATGTTGTAATCTTGTCTTCACCTTCCCTCCTCCTTCTTGTTTTGGCTCATATCTGTTTAGACTGGAAGTTCTTCAGTCAGGGACCATGATGATTAATCTATAAAGCACCAAGCACACCTTGCATTGTATATAAATACCTAAACACATCCCTTCTCTTGCTAGGGTATACTGATATTCGAGAAGAAATACTGCCATAGAGAAAAAATAATGACTTTCCCTATTTCTTTTAATTTTAATATTAAACACAGGCTTTCTGTATGCCAAATATTTCAGACATAAGCTAGACTGATTCTACTGGTAAACTAAGGACCATATATGTCCCTCTATGTGCACATGGAACGTGATGGCCTGGGGCTATATCTCCATCTGCTGGCAAAGATCCCACTATCCTCAAAAATTGTGCATTCCGATCAGGGGCAGTACAAAATATGCCCCAATGAAAGTTGTTAATGTGGATATGGAGCAGTATGCGTCCCCAAGGTTGCTATGAAATTGCCACAATACAAGAAACTGCGCTTTACTGAAAAAAGTGACACGACAGGAAAATAACTTTCCTGGGAACATAGGCACTGTCATGCTAGAGCCAACCAGTTGTCCATTTATCCCAGTATTCTGTCTGTGATAGTGGCCAGTACCAGTTACGTTATAGGAATGTGCAAGGAGCCCGCCCTTAAGGGAAGTTCTCCCATCAGTTACAGGATAGCTTTGGCCCTGTAGCATAGAGGTTTTATATCTTTTTATATTGTCTATCCTGCTAATTAACTGCATGTTCTCCTCTCTAAGAGTTCAATCTTTTTTTAAAATCCTACTAAGCTTTTTGCTTTTGTGACATTTGTAGGAGTGAGTTCCACAGCTTTTTTTTTTTTTTTTTTTTTTTTTTTTAAATGCAGTGTGTATTTCCTTTCATGGGTTTTAAGTGTTGCCTCTCAGTTTAATTGAATATCCCCTTAATGTTGTATTATGAAACAGTAAATAGGAGGGTTTATCCCATTCTTTGTATGTGTACCTCTATCATGTTGTCTTATTAGTCTCCTCTCTAAATAGTCACAATATTTTCAATTTCTCTTCATAAGAGTCTATTCAAACTAATAATTTCTATTTCTACTATGCTCTGTCTTTTTAAAAAGATAGGATAAGTATTGCTGAGCACAGTATTATTAGGTGAGAGCATTCTTAGAGCAAAGTTTAAAAACTTTCTATACTCTGATTAGACCCCACTGCTAGCTTTTAACTAGATTCTTGCTTTTCTGTAAAAACTCATCTGTTCCCAAGTTGTGACAATTCAAGATAGTACCAGCAGAAATCAAGCTGTAGTGATGAATACACTGAAAGCTGCTAGAGGCTTTAGAATCTTTCAGAATCTTAAAGTGTGTAGTATTTATATTCATTTTTAAAATATCAATTA
The DNA here is from genome assembly GCF_028017835.1 of Emys orbicularis. NCBI lineage: Eukaryota > Metazoa > Chordata > Testudines > Emydidae > Emys > Emys orbicularis. The sequence goes on along the minus strand of NC_088688.1, from coordinate 38,660,599 downwards.
AATTAAAAATGCCATGGACAAGATAGGAAATAGTAAATAAAATGGATATTTTAATGCTTATTAAAATCACTTAAATTTCTCTACAATTTGTTAAAAACTACCGTAAAAGAAATCATTCCAGGGTGCAAGATTGTAAGGATTAACTTTTCCATTATTGATAGCACTGTCTTTCTGCCTCTGAACACAACCAATGTGTGTGCATGCATAGAATTCTGTATGGCTGTACTCATTGTTACTAACATTTAGCAACACAAACATATACCTCTGAATCAATTGAATAACTGAACACATTCAAATAGCTTAGTTTGAAAATGTAACTTTCTTCTTTTGAATAAGCAGTTTTGTTATGGCGCTAAATCAGTCAGTTTAACAAAGGGCAGTATGTTGATGAATTATGTATGTTATCTGAATTTTCTGCCTGCTGATAATTGACAGGTATCATGGCACCTTCTACCAGCTTCCTGTAATTATGGGCCACATATCAAATACAGACTTGTGTAATGTTTTCCCCCTCCTCAAAGTGGTCTTGTATTTTATTTAGAGCTTACAGCATTTGAAAATTTTCCATTTCTCTCACTCTTAATTCCAGGCTATTTTACCACATAATCTCTCCAACAATGGTGAATTAATAAAATTTCTTCAATGTTAGTTTCACAGAGTCATTCAGGCTTTGTGTTATAGATTGTGTGCTTAAAGCAAATTTAATAAGAATACGTTTCCAGTGGTATCAGAGTATCTTTTAATTGTTTAAGAGATAAGCTACTGTGTGGAAACATAGTAAGATAGATATTTAATGACATCTACTTTAATCATTGCAGAGTTATTCAGGTATTGCCAGGTTAAAAACCTAATGTCTCATGGAGCAAATTGAACAGCTATTTCCTTGGTGGTGGTACATACTTAATTGAGGCTAACTAAAACATATCAAGGAAACATTAATTGGGTTGTTCCACAACTGTACTCATTACTGATTAAAGTTAAGCACTACTGGATATTTTAGCATGATTCAGATTGGGTTTGCCTAGAATTTAGTATTACACACTCTGGAAATAAATTCAATTTGCAGAGAATAATTCTAACCTCTCTGATAATAAAGGTATAATTTAGTACTTTGAGTATTGAAGGTGCTGTAGTGTGTGTGTTGCCTTTAAATACCTAAAAGTGTATATTTTAATCTAAGAACTTGATTCAAGTAGAGAATGCGGCTGATTTGTGTAAGGTTGTGTCATGGACACTGGACAAGGATTTGTTATAGTGGATCAGACCAATATCATCTCTGACAGGACCAGAGGAAGGTTCAGAAAAATAAACCCCAAACCAGGAGAAAACCGGTGTGGATAGGGAAAATACCTCCTTAGCCTCCATCACTTTAATCTTCATTTGGCAACATCTATAGTGAGAAATCAGAGCTAGGATCTGACATCTATTTAGCCCTAGATTCATCACCATTAAACAGCATGGTATTAGGTAAAGTGAACACTAATACTGCCCCAGTAAAGCAAAAGTTATTACTTTTCATCATCATTAACTAAGTCAGTTTCCAAAGTGATGCCTCAGCAATTTGTACTGCTATACTGGTTCCCACCTAATTGGAATGTACCGTTAAAATATTTTATAGTTATACAGCACCTTTCACCCAAAAGCACTTCATGTATTATAGAAAGATATCACCATGGAACTGTGCTCATCTGAGTGGATGGCAGCAGCCAATCAGCATTCAAGATGTGGTACTGCAGAGGTCAGGGAAATTTGATATTCGGTCACCAGGGTAGACACCTACTCTTACTAATAAGATCATGGGCTCTTCAGTGGACTGGAACAACATAACTTCAATACAGGGAAAGCAACATGATCCCTTTTATCTGGCAGGGACCTTTGGAAGTAGGGCCTGGCCAGTTTGGAGTAATTCAGAGAGCTAAGGAAATGAGTGTAATTAAGTGAGGCATGCACAGTGCAGATTTACAAACCGAGCAAAGATAAAGGTGCTTAAGACAATTGGTATCATTGGTAATACATGACGTCTGATTGTTTTCCAAAGTCTTTAATTCAATCAAAGCATAACCAATATTCATAGGTACACTCAAAGGTACATTTCTGAGGGATATTTCCCTGCTAATTTTCGTCTCTCCCTCCCAGCCTTTAGGCCCTAGATCAGTTTTGTTTTTGTTTGGGGTGTTGAAAATAACTTGCCTAGTAATTGTACTAATGTTTACCATGATTCAGTTTCCACACAAGCATTCTTCTAGTCCAAAGGCCACTTGATATTGATTATACCCAAAATACAAATATAAACGTATACAGGTTTAATCTATACCTAGCAATACAGTTACAAGTATAGGCCAAAATATAACTGGATCAGCCCAGGAGATACCTTCCCATCATGGCACAACTCTAGAGGGGTAAAGGAAAGCTCTGACAAAAATCCAGTCTTAGAGTATACTCTGTACTAGACAAATGATGCCATTTCTGGCTATTGGACCTTAGCTAAAGCAAGATGAGGCAGTTTAGCACCCTGCTGTTTCTTGAAGGTTTTTTCTTATTTCACTTTGCTATATTTCTCCCTAACTACTGAAGTTAGCATTTCTTTTTAAGAAGTTGAACCCAATTTACTGTACCTGGTACCCAGTCAACTGTTTTCTTTATATCTCTTAGCATTATCTTATTTAAGGTTTGGGCTGAGCTAGTATATCAGGGGCGGCCAACCTGAGCCTGAGAAGGAGCCAGAATTTACCAATGTACATTGCCAAAGAGCCACAATAATATGTCAGCAACCCCCCCATCAGCTTCCCGCTCCCAGTGCCTCCCACCCACTGGCAGCCCCACTGATCAATGTCTCCCTCTCCCGCCCCACACCTCCAGATCAGCTGTTTCGTGGCGTGCAGGAGGCTCTGGGCGGGAGGAGCAAGGGCACGGCAGGCTCAGGGGAGGGTGTGGGAAGGGGTGGAGTGTGGGCAGGGCCTGTGGCAGAGCCAGGGGTTGAGCAGTGAGCACCCCCTGGCACGTTGGAAAGTTGGCACCTGTAGCTCCAGCCCCGGAGTTGGTGCCTATACAAGGAGCCGCATATTAACTTCTGAAGAGCCACATGTGGCTCCTGAGCCACAGGTTGACCACCCCTGTAATATAGCAAGGGTCACTACAAGTTTAACACAAACAATCCCTTCTCATGAGTTCATTCTTTAGTCACATGCTTTGGAATGGTCACATATTTTAATCCAAACTCAATTTAAAACCATAGTTCACCAAGGTTGAATTTGGGCCTATGTTCCTACTGGGGGAGTGGGGGGAAATATAGAAAGTTAAACTATTCTTGCTCAAACTTGAAAAAACACCCTTTGAACAGAAAGGCGTGAGGCAATGCAAACAAGGATTCAATGGAACTTGTTATGCTCCCCCTCTTATTTTCATTGCCAGCTATGGTACGTCAGTATGTCCCCAGTGCTTCTGAACCAGTTTATTTTCATCTGCTGCCTATCTAGCTGAGCCTGAAGCTCAAGTTTCAGTGGGAGAAGCTGCAAGTTTCAGTGGGAGAAGCACTCATAACCTTCTAAGGTGTAGCAGGGCCTCTGTAAGAAGACACAGAAAATAAACAGGCTCAGGTGCTTTCGGAACACAAATAAGCAATTCAGATTTGGAGGATCCTGGGGATATGAAGTAGAGAAAGGAGGAATTGTTTAAGAGGAAGTGGCAATTTGTTGGAGGCACTGCCTTATTCTGAGTCATGAGCTGTGCAATTTTCTCCTTTGGATTCTGATCTACTTGAGCATGTTACTAAAGCAGAATTCTTATAGCTATTGGAGACTAATTCTGGGTGCTATAGCTATCCTTCATAAACTGTTTTCATCTGCCTAAGATTACTGTCCTGATAAAATCTTCCCTTTAGACTTCACTTCAGAAATGCACATTTCAGATTCCCTGTCCCCCAGCAGATATTCTCCCTGGGCCGTTATAAATCTGATTGTTTTGGTATGGAACATCCTAAGAGGTAAGTAAAACAGGATAGAAAAGTGTAATAGTGTTAAAATACAAACCAGCCCCACAAAAACTAATCATGATTCTATAGTTATATAGAATCTTTAAGAGAACCCAGGGTGCTATAGCTATTTTATATACACCCCTCCCCCAATCCATGAAATACAGTTGCCTCTGGAGTAGAACACTGCAACTGTTTAATAATATACAATAATGCTACTCAACAGTATAGGAAGTGAAGACACCATATCTAACGAGATAGTTAGAATGTAGTTACCCAGAGTGCACTTCACCAGCACTTGTAGATAGACTTGTGGGATCTTTGCTTAATCCTGACAGGGTCACTAAAGGAAGGCACCTTCAGCAAAGCATGTCCTAGCATTGTGCTGGAACACTAGTTCTGTATTAACTCAGACTGATGCCACCTATTGAATTATCAACACCATTTTCTGCAGTAGCAAAGGGGTTTTTGTTTTTCTTAGGGCTGTTAATCAGTTAACTCATGCAATTAACTAAAAAAAAAAATGTGATTAACTGCACGGTTAAACAAAATACATTTCAATTGGTATTCTATTAAATATTTTTGGATCTTTTTCTACATTTTCAATATATTGATTTCAATTACAACAGAATAAAATGTGCAGTACTCACATTTTTATTACAAATATTTGTACTGACAATGATACAGTATTTTTCAATTCACCTAATACAAGTATTGTAGTGCAATCTCTATCATGAAAGTGCAACTTACAAATGTAGGGTTTTTGTTACATAACTGCCCTCAAAAACAAAATGTAAAACTTTAGAGCCTAAAAGTTCACTCAGTCCTATTTCTTGTTCAGCCAATCGCTCAGACAAACAAGTTTGTTTACATTTGTGGGAGTTAATGCTGGATGCTTCTTGTTTACAATGTCACCTGAAAGCGAGAACAGGGGTTTGCATGGAACTTTTGTAGTTGGTGTTACAAGGTATTTACATGCCAGTTATGCTAAACATTCGTATGCCCCTTCATGCTTCGGTCTCCATTCCAGAGGACATGCTTCCATGCTGATGATGCTTGTTTAATTAAAAAAAAAAAAAAAATTAATTAAATTCATGACTGAATTCCTTGGGGGAGAATTGTATGTTTCCTGCTCTGTGTTTTACCCACATTCTGCCATATATTTCATGTTATAGCAGTCTCGGATGATGACCCAGCATATGATGATCGTTTTAAGAACACTTTTACTACAGATTTAACAAAACGCAAAGAAGGTACCAATGTGAGATTTCTAAAGATAGTTACAGCACTCGACAAGGTTTAAGAATCTGAAGTGCCTTCCAAAATCTGAGAGGGATGAGGTGTGGAGCATGCTTTCAGAATTATTAAAAGACTAATACTCTGATAAGGAAACTACAGAAACTGAACCAGCAAAAAAGAAAATCAACCTTCTGCTGGTGGCATCTGACTCGGATGATAAAAGTTAACATGCGTAAGTCTGCACTCCTTTGGATCATTATTGAGCAGAACCCATCATCAGCGTGGACGCATGTCCTCTGGAATGCAGGTCAAAGCATGAAGGGACATATGAATCTTTAGCACATCTGGCACATAAGTATATTGCAATGCTGGCTACAAAAGTGCCATGTGAACCCCTGTTCTCACTTTCATGTCCAGAACAAAAGCAGTACAGAGAAAACATATCCTGAAACCAATAAACCGCTTACATGCAGGTTGTCGCTTATCAGGGGATCACATCTTACACAGAGAGACACTGACAGATTTCAAAGTCTTTCAGGCCCTCTTCAGAGAGTCTGTCCCTCTTAGTCACAGTCTCATGTCAGTTCTTGGCCAGGATGATTTCCCTTCCTGTATGATGGAGGTCACTTTATACAGTTTTCCATTCAAGGGTCTCCTGAACAGGGTTAAACTAGTATATTCAATTTCCTTCAAAGGAAGTTCTCCAGACTTACAAATCCCTAGCCAGGTATCATTAGTTATCTCTACAACCCTCCCCCCCCCCCCCCCATCTTATCTCCTTCAGGAGACTGCCATAACTCCCCCCCGTAGCTAAATATAAACCCTAGACCAAGATATACACACTTATAAAATTGAAACAGTAGTCTCAAAGGTATCTATAATATCTATCACACTTCTTCACCTTCTCTGAGAGCTAGCCCCTCTTTATTTCCATGTTGTGGAATTGTACTGGCTTTGTTGCATGTGGAGGCTTGGGTTGGCCTTAGCATTCTGTGAAATTTCTCCCCAAGTTCATTATTTGGGCTATCAAGTATTTCAATTCTATAGGTAACTCGCTCTTGTCCAATATGAAACAAAACTATCAACGTTTAAGATGATTTTGCTGGAGATTTTAGAAATTTGCTTTTGGTATTTTAAAAGTTGTTGATCTCAGTGAGACTGCTCAGATGATCAGGTCCCGATGAGGGTTCTGGGCAAAGGAGCATTTGGCCTAGACTCTTTAATAGCCTCCAGGGTTTTAGCCTTATTCCACTTACTGATTTTCTGCATTGCCAAGTCCTGCAATTTTCTTGTAAGATATGAAATATTTGGTGGGTTTTCCCCCCAATAAAGCCCCAACTCCTGGAGTCATGTGATTACAAAAACATTTGAAATTCTCCTTTAAAGTAAGTTTCTAGGACCCATGGTTGTGAAGAAAAGCTTGAGAATATGACTCAACTGTAAACTAGAGACTCAAAAAAAAAAAAAAAAAAAAAAAAAAAAAAACCCAGAAGACCAAAATCTATTTTTTTTTATTTATAGTCATTTTGGGGGCAGGAAGTGACATGTCGTTATTATTTTGTTTTGGAATGCATGAGGCTGGAAATACTACTTTCAGGTAGTCTCACAATAGGGACAGCAAGCTGAGCCCAGATCAGAGATCCTGCTCACTCACATTTCCCAATGCCTAGTTGCAGCGAAGATCGTTCTGGCAGTGCCCCTTAGGACTAGAGTGGGAAGACTTAGGACTTCAGTGCTCGGGCAAGAAATGCGTGTGAAGATTTTTCTGCAAATGCCACCTCTGACTCAGGCCTGGAATCAGGGTGACTCAGTGGGTGGAGGCGACAGGTGAGTGTTAGGGGAGAGAGAATTATTGTACATGGGATTGAGTGACAGAGAAATAGGTGTGGGGGGGGGAGGGGAGAGAAGAGAGCCTAGACATAAGGAAGAAGGAGGATGGGCAAAGGTATATGTAGCAAGGAGGAAGAGAATAATACAAGATATGAAAGGGAGGGAGTAGAGGAAGGTTGATAGATTCAGTGAACACCTAAATGAAAAGAGATACCACATAATGGAAGGAAGGAATCAAACATAAAAGGAAAAGATGAAAAGCCGTAGAGGCAAAGGTAAATACTTTGTTTTAAAAACTGATGCCAAAATAATGCAGTGATTTAAAAAAAAATAAAAAATAAAAAATAAAGGTTTGATGGCATATACGCTACTCTTCAGAGACCCACTGGGGCTTAGGAAGAGGAGCAAAGCACTGGGTTCAGGTGGAATGAAGTGGATCAGAACTGTGGCTGTCTGGGAATGTCACTGTGTTGTAAGCTGGTCATAATATATTGACTGGGGCACTTGGCACCTACCAGTTTGACCCTGGTCTTAAGTAAAGTGAGCAGGATTTGTTCCATAGTGTGACGTTTAGTACAGAAAAAGGTTCTTGGTACTGCAATGCATGAGCGTCAGGTGCAGTGCACGGCTTAGACTTGCCTGCGATATTGCCTTCCCGGTGGATTTCTATCACCATGTATCCCTCCAGCATGCAGCAATAGTAAGACACGAGCTGTTTTTAATATTCTCTCAAATTTAGTTTGTTCTGTTTTAAAAATTCTCTGGTACTGGAAACAAGTATTTCCCTTAAAGTAATCTCATGGAGCAGAAGTCTTACCACTCTATAGTTCATCCGCCTAACAAGCCCCTTTTTTGTCTGCCAAACACCCTCTTTCAAATCTCTCCTCAAGACCTGCTTCTCTTCTAATTTACTGGGTGTAAAACAGGAGTAACCCACCATTGAAGCAAAAAGGAATTAGATTGATGTAAGAGCTAAGTGAGAGCAGAAGCAGGCCCTACTGTAAGCTGTCTTTCCATTGCTAAACTCCGGTGCCTGACCATGTTTAAAAACAAAATTCAAATGCCCTCTCCCCATTCCTGGCCCACCTTGAGAAAAAGCATACTTTAAACAACTTATATGATGCCTTCCCATCTTTTAATGGTCTCTCTCCTTACCTATCTGTCTACTTTGCAGTGGTCTGATTCATTTAGGACTCAATCATTCAACTCTTTCCTTATAGGAATAGTACTTATTTATGCAAGTAGCATAATAGTCTACTCCTGTGATTAAGGGTTGCAAGAAAGAGGCCCTTAGATTGTAAATGCCTCAAAGTAAAGATCTTGTCTAAACACCATTAACACTAACTGTGTTCTATAAGGAATTATTGCACTAGAAGTACAATAAAAGCTCTGCATGATAGAAGTATTTGAGGGCTCATAGTAGAATCTGGGATTTTGGTTCTAGGTTCCATTCTGGGTTATAAGCTACTTGCAATATGAGTTTGAGCTCACTATTAATAGTTTAGCCATTGTTGTTGTTGCAACTCTGTGGATGTGGATAAATGCAGGAGCTGTATCGCTGAACAACAGATGTTGCATCTAAATTGAGTTTTCCTGTGTAAATAAGTTACAGAATAAATAAAGAAAAGAGAATGCCTGTTTGTTCTGTCTCACTTAAGCAAGTTCATACACAAGAGAATTCCCAGCACTTTACTTTCAGCCTGGGAAATAGGCAAACCTCTCCTGACAGGATTTCCACCCAGGTCATTTTGTGGATAGGCCTTCAAAGCGTGATTTGAAAATACAATGGTCTACACCCGCCCTTGGAGAGTAAGCACATAACTTCATGTATTTTTGCACCCTGCCCAAGAAAAGTCTCATGGTGGCAAATCAGACTGTCATTTTGATATTGGGGTGACTTGATTAATATAGAGTTGCAAAGCTTGTTTTGCAATTGCAACATTGTCAAACCAAATCCATAATTGTTTTCCTGGTAAACTCAATTCTCTCTTAAATAGAGAGTCAGAACAAATCTTCACTAATTATCGAGTAGTAAAGCAAAAGGCTTATGACTGGTGTCCTAAAGTATGAGAAGTTTGCCACCTGCAATGACCGTATCACCTTTGTGGAGAATTGCTGTATTTTATATAGTGTGTGTGTTGAGGGGGAGGGAATGCTAAAAATCATCATCTTTATTGTGCTTTGAAAGCAGCTGTGTTCCATTCATCTGTAGTGCTACTCTAGTGAGAGAAAAGAATCTTGACAAGCTTATACCTTATGGTTATGGACACATTTATTTGCTGCTTTTCATTTGAGAGCCTCTCATAGCTGGAGACATTTCAGTCAAATCAATCAAGGTATCACCAGCTTTTGTCTCATTTTTAATGACCGCAATTTTTGTAATTATGATTTTTATTTGCTGGGTGTTGTTTCATTTATTAAAAACTGAATACACTTGTTTTAATCTTTGAAGTTTTATATTCCTGTAAAACTGGCAGACAGTCACCACCAATTCTAACATGTTTATGGACAAGATGCCAATTTTTTTTTTTTTTTTTAACATCCACTTTTTTGGTTAAAAGCAACAAAAAGTTCATTTACAATATTTAATGTCTTGTTAGCTTTAGAAGTGTAGGGGTGGGTCTTTGGTTTTTAAAAAACAACTGTCAGTAAATGTTGGTTGGCAACCCAATAGTCTGTGGTAGCATCAAGGTTTTTGGGCCTGATCTTGAAGTCCAGGGGAGTTTTAGATGCTCAAGTAATTCAAATCAGGACCCTTTATTGATATTTTTCTTAATGAAAATAATGATATACAAAGTTAGGCCTAGAATCCTTCAAAATGGTTACTACCACGAGTAGTTCCACTGAAGTAATGGTCCACTCACAGGAGTAAATGCTAACTGTGTGTATATGTATATATAGCTATTTTTCTTGAATTATCCAATTCAGATATCAGTTACCCATTGTATTTTTACTGCTATATTTCATTTTAACAAGTCAAAGAAAAAGCAAAGATTTCTATCACCAAAACATTTCCACCCATGCCAATAGACATTCTTATGCCGATGATGCTTAGACTAGGAATTTATGTATTACATTACAAAGATGCACTTTAAGTATTTACATGTTACAACTTCCTGAGTAATACAGACTCTATTTGTCTAGAGCTGTTGATAGATGACATTTTTTTCCGAACACCCAGTTACTACATACCTGCCAAAGATAATTTGTGGAAAATTTTCATGAGAAATTCTTTAGCGCTGATTGCTACAAGATGTTATCAAAATCAAAACAATTCATTAATATATAGAATATCTTTATGCCAACATTGTTTATCACTTCTTGTTCTACCTGATATGCTAGGGCCACATTTATAGTACTTCATCAAAATGCACAGCATAAAAAAAAAAATTTGGTTTTACAAACCAAAATGCATATAAAGCTATGGAAACATACTAAAATAACTAAAGTGACCTTGCCAATTGTATCACCCAACAGAATAGAGCAAAGAGTTCACTAAGAACAATGCTTTATGAAGAGCAAATTAAATAATTTAATTTCTTCACATTTGATACTCTGGATGGAGCATTTGTCAGTTTAATGAGACAATGTAAAGATAATGTAGATTCAATTTAGGCTTTTGATTCTCTTATATTTTTAGGGGGGGGGATGGGGATTTCACAAATGTAATATGAACAAAGGTTATTGTGCTTGTGATGGGGCACATCATTCACCGCTAGTCTGGCACCTCACCCTGGCCATTCTGGGGATTAGCTCTCCTCCCCCGAGTCTTACCTGCCTCTGTTTTCACCACAACATGTACAGATTTATCATGGGCTTCTGTTTCTTCTTTTCTTTTTTTCCCTCATGCCCTTGCCCTTTTCCTGACTGTCCTTTTCTCTGTAGGGGACATGTCTCTTTATATGACCCTATTCCACACACTAAAAGCAGGTCTTCCTCTGACCGAGTCGCTTACTGTGTGGGATTCCCTGGGCCCTTGCCTCTTGGTAAGGCTCTTTTCTTCCATCTACACAGGGACACTCCCTCTTCAGGTGCCGCTGGCTCCCACACCCCTAACACCTTCAGAGTTGGGTCTCTGACCTCCTAGCGCCACAGAGCCTTTCCGCCTTCTCCTACTTCCCACCGGTAGGATCCTGTACAAATGCTGCTGTTGGCCAGATACCCTCGGTATACCTGCACTTCCCACAGTCTCTGCTGGTTTTCAAGGATATGTCCCCATGTGGCATAGGCCACCCCATTGCTTCTCAGCTCCCCTCTTTGGGAGCAGCAACTCCAGCATGCACCCTCATAAAACATAGCTTCCCTCAGCCACAAAAGCCCATATTGCAGGCTTCTCCATATTCACACCCCCCCTTGGGATACAATGGGCCAGGATGAGTATCAGGGGCAACTGCCATGCACAGTCTCTCTCAGTCCCCTTATATCAGGGTGACTGTCTCCTACATCCCTTCACTTGCTATACAGTCCTCCACACAATACTGTTCCCTCAGGGGTGACCGAATGCCCGTGTTCTCCACCACTTGTGATGTAGTGCACCACTCACCGCTAATCTGATGCCTCCTTCTGGCCACTTTGGGGATTAGCTCTTTAGGTCACCAGCCCTTCTCTCACTCCAGCAACTGCAGTGTCTTTTTCATGACTCAGTCCTCTGGCCAGGTCAGTCAGCATGCCACCCTTTCAGGGTATATCAAAGTCTTTTCTTCAGCAGCCTTAGGCAGTCTTCCCATTCACTGCCTCAGGTGCCACTTCTTCAGTGGCTGGTAGGGGAACACAGGCCCACTCTCTACTGTGGGTTTCAGTCCAGAGACCCTCAACCCAGTAGTTTTGGACTTTACTCTCCCAGCCCTCACTGCTCATTCCCTGAACTGCTTCCCACCACTTCTGGTTCCCCTGCTTTTTCTAGGCATACCAGCACTAAACCCTCTTCCTAGAGAGTGACTGCTCTTGCCCAGCAGCATCCCTTGTCTGTTGCCAGCTGCCTGGCTTTGTAAGTCCCACCTATTCCTGCACAGCTGAACCTGCTTGCAGTCAATTCCCCCTCTCCCTGGCGCTCTCTCCAGGTGCAGCCTATGGAGTTAATAGGCCTACCCGGCCAACTTAACCCTTTCTAGTCCTGTGTGGGTGAACACCCCATCACAATGATAAAAAATGAAATTTTTAAATTTGTTTTTCTCTGCAATGTTAGAAACATTAATGCAACAATCTTGTGTTTGTAAGTGAGAACCTGAAAATGAAACTGACCAGTCCAGTTTCACTGTCCAAGCTAAGCATAAATTGTGAATACTAATGCTATTAGTTACACAGGCAAGACATTTTTAATATGATATTACTGTCTCTTTTAGAACTTGGAGAAGTTAAAGCTTAGCATTAGAATCACTCATGGAGGCTGAAAGAAGTGTGGAGGGCTAGAATGCTAGCGTTGTGTGCTCTTCGTTTGTCAACACATATGCAGAGGCTAGGCATAGTGCTCAGCAGTGTATCCAAACCTCTATGCCAACATTAGAGTGAGCACTGGCAAATGTGTGGGAGGAAGGATAAATGAACATGCTGGGGAAAGAGGAATGCAGGAAATGGTGTATGGTCAGGGCATAGCTGAATTAGTGCAATCTAATGAATACGATCATCCACTGCCTTCCATCCACTTTATTTCACTGTAACTCCATTGCAGTAAATGGAGATATGTCCTTATAAAGCTGTAACAGAGCAGTGGATCAAGCCTGATGTGTGTCTCAGCCATTTTTAGGATTTTCACAAAGTGGGGGTGATTGTTTTATTTCAGCCTTGCATAATTCAAAAATGGTTGAATGTCATCCTCTGCCCCCGGAAAACTTTCCAAAAGTATTGACTATAAATATAATGCCAAAAATTCACCTTTTGGCTGAGACCAGGAGTTTTGGAAAGTTCAAGTAATGAAAATAAATCATAATTGAAACTGTAATTATAAGTATTGAAGTTGTAAAAGATACCTACAAGACACTGCTGGCTAATAGGCAGATGACGAGCTGAGACACCTGCCTGCTATGCAAACTCTGCTTGTTTTACTTTTCCCTTGGGCTCCCACCCTCACCCCTCTTTGTTTCATGCATCAGTTACACCTTGTTATAAATCTAGATTGGGAGTTCTTGGGGGCAGGAGTTAGCTTTTTAGTACATGTTTATGCAGCATCCAGTTTTACTGTCAGCAACTAAGAAGGAAGGCCTGTGTAACTGCTTTTTTTTCCTATTCAAGCCAACACCAGGTTTGTTAGTCATGAAACTGGAACCCTATTTAAAAGACAGACAGACAAACAAAACAGAAACCTACCCTAGCTGATGAAATGCTACTGTCAGGAAGAATGACTCTTAGCCTGCTTCCTGTGATCTTGCAGAGTTAAAGAGATTTCCTATTTGCTATATGGGGTGGGGGTAAGATATATAATACAGGCCTGGTTTGTATTCTGGTGTTCAAACAATATTGTTACTAAGCAGATGCAGGATATTACATGTGTTGAGATAGCAGGGCCTCACACACTTAAGAAACTTCAGAGCCATATGTGCCTCTTCCCACATAAAACCATGTGGAACGGGAGTACTGCTCTCCCCCCCCCCCCCCCCGGCACCCTCCCCCCAAACAGATGTGTAACCTTTTTGGATCTATCACTTTGCTGCATTTCCTCACACTGTTGGAAATGGAGCAGAAGACATCGTGGAAAAAGCATTAGACATATCCCCGGGTTACTTAGTGAGGCTGTGGATGTGAGGGAACAGATCAGCACTTTTGCTATGAGTCCCTACGTATTCATTCTTGAGAAACAGAGATGAAGGGGTCTTCAATGGAGGGTCCTTGGCTGTGCAGTTCACTCCCTCTGGTGGTCTGCCAGAGTTTACAGCTCTCCAGAATGCATTGCACATCCTCATACATTTGTCTGACTGTGAATCATTGCAGAATTATTGATTGTAGTTAGTTGGGGTGGAACAAGGTTGGAGTTGCTTTGTTCTGTCTAACACAGGTAGTTTAAACATGTCGTTGCATATCTTTAATATCCTAGATGCATAAACAATTATTACAATAAACAGTAAAATTATGGTTCTAATTTTCCAGTGTCCTGTTTAATTGTTTGAATGCAAGCAGTAAGGTGTAGTACCTGCTGTAACACTGATTTTATATTTGCACAGTGATTGCCTAAGAAGATTATACTAAGTAGGTAAGTAGAGAGGAAAAGGCAGAGGGAGATAATTAGGAAGCAGAGGGGTTGGTGTTTGGATTTTGGGGGGGGGAAAGGGAAGGGAGGGGCGGGTGTTTTACTTCAGGCTTGTCAATACAGTGGAGTAATAAACTCTACAGGGGTGTGATTTCTAAACTGCACTAATGTGTTGAACATTATTAGTCCACATAGACCCTGCTGGTGCGCTTTGACATAGTGCTGTTTGAAATAGTTCTGTGTTAAAGTGCACTAGGAAACCTTCTGTGTGCACCAGTGGGGTCTACCCAGACCAATTAAAGCACAACACTTTAGTCCACTTTAGAAATCCCATCCCTATAGAGCACATTACCCCACCATACAGACAAGCCCTTCGTTCTCTTTCACACATGCAACTCTCTTGTATCATTTCTTTTCCCCCATAAAAAAATAAGTACAAGAGGGGCCTCTTTGACCCAATAACACAACATATTGATGGCTAAATATTTCAAATTTTTCTGAGAGCTTAGTTGGCTTCTACAGTACTAGTTACTACATCGCATTGGAAGGTGGAGAATGACTGAGCTGAGAACTGATGATCTCTATGCCTGAAATATACATCAATCTCCATTTCTTACAACTCCCTATGTCCTCTACCTCAGGGCTCTTTATATGTATAGCCATTTGCCTCCAGGGGTGGTGCATGACTGCTGGTTTATGTGGTCAAACATGTTTGTTAAATCAGTGTTACAGAAGCTGCTAAAACCGACTTCCTAAAAAGGAATGAAAACATGGTCCTGACCAGTTAAAAAAGCCTGGCCCTCAACCCATCTTTCTAATAAGATGGAGGAGGAGATGAAAGTTGTGGGGGAAGGGGAAATACTCAGGTGCACAGGGTCTACATTAGCAAATCCTTTAGCTATGCTTTATTTCACCACTCTTCAATAAATTTTGTGGCACCAGTAACTGGTTTGGGGACATGGAGGGGAGAGAAGAAAAATGACTCTACCTGAAAATAATTACAGCTTCGGGGGCAATTCCAAAGAGACTTTAGAACGAATGATGATCCCTTAGGTGTATTCCTCTGTAAAGCACATTGCAAAAGCCTTAAGAGGCATTGATGACCGCATCTAGGTCCAAATCAGAAGGAAAGAGGTACTGAATGATTAATCCATATTTCTCCTTACACTGTTTTTCAAAATTATTTTCAGCAGCATTTTACCCATTCAAGCTCACTGTTTTACCATGGCTCTGGAGGTGCATCAGTAATGGCTCTGCTTCTCCAGATGCCTCTCAAATATTAAGAAAAAATATAATATACATCACAAATAGTGAACTTTCAGCGTGCCCTCTTGTCATTTGTTCACTTTCACTCCAACTTGCATTAAGCTCCTTTACTTTCTTGTCACTCTTCTGTTATTTCTTTCTTTAATGGAGATATCCAATCTCCTAGAACTGGAAGGGACCTTAAAAGGTCATTGAGTCCAGCCCCCTGCCTTCACTAGCAGGACCAAGTACTGATTTTGCCCCAGATCCCTAAATGACCCTCTCAAGGATTGAACTCACAACCCTGGGTTTAGCAGACCAATGCTCAAAGCACTGAGCTATCCCTTATGAGGCTTAAAGTTGTTTTCACCATGCAGGGATAGATAAATAAGGCTAGGTCTACACTACCCGCCTGAATCGGCGGGTAGAAATCGATCTCTTGGGGATCGACTTATCGCGTCTCGTCAGGACGCGACAATCGATCCCCGAATCGACGCGCTTACTCCACCAGCGGAGGTGGGAGTAAGCGCCGTCGACTGGGAGCCGCGGCAGTCGATTTTGCCGCCGTCCTCACAACAGGGTAAGTCGGATCTGATACGTCGAATTCAGCTACGCTATTCGCGTAGCTGAATTTGCGTATCTTAAATCGACCCCCCCCTGTAGTGTAGATGTAGCCTAAGAAACTGAGGGGAGGCATAACACTTTACTAGAGCAGATCAAGCAAGGCCCTACAGACAAGCGGAGTCAGAGGCTTTTTATTTCCGGATTGCTCCCAATTTTTAAAATAGCTGATGTGCACATGTGATCAGGCTGCTTAAGTGCTTTGCAGGATCGGGCCAAAGTGCTCATGATCAATCCCTACAGCATGCTAAACAGTGAGGTGGCAAAATTTGCAGATGATACAAAATTACTAAAGATAGCTAAGACCCAGGCAGACTCAAAACTGGGTGACTGGACAACAAAATGGCAGATGAAATTTAATGTCAATAAATGCGAAGTAATGCACATTGGAAAGCATAATCCCAACTATACATATAAAACAATGGGGTTTAAATTAGCTGTTACCACTCAAAAGAGAGATCTTGGAGTCATTGTGGATAGTTCTCTGAAAACATCCACTCAATGTGCACCGGCAGTCAAAAAAGCGAACAGAATGTTGGGAATCATTAAGAAAGGGATATATAATAGGACAGAAAATATCATGTTGTCTATATAAATCCATGGTATGCCCACATCTTGAATATTGTGTGCAGATGTGGTTGCCCCATCTCAAAAAAGATATATTGGAATTGGAAAGGGTTCAGAAAAGGGCAACAAAAATTATTAGGGGTATGGAATGGCTTCCGTATGAGGAGAGATTAATAAGACTAGAACTTTTCAGCGTGGAAAAGAGGCAGCTAAGAGGAGATATGGTTGAGGTCTATAAAATCATGACTAGTGTAAAGAAAGTAGATAAGGAAGTGTTGTTTACTACTTCTCATAACACAAGAACTAGAGGTCACCAAATGAAATTAATAGGCAGCAGGTTTAAAACAAATAAAAGGAAATATTGCTTCACACAATGCACAGTCAACCTGTGGAACTCCTTGCCAGAGGACGTTGTGAAGGCTAAGACCATAACAGGGTTAAAAAAAGAACTAGATGAATTCATGGAGGATAGGTCCCTCAATGGCTATTAGCCAGGATGGGCAGGAATGGTGTCCCTAGCCTCTGTTTGCCAGAAGTTGGGAATGAGCAACGGGATGGGTCACTTGATGATTACCTGTTCTGTTCATTCCCTCTGGGGCACCTGGCACTGGCCACTGTCGGAAGACAGGATACTGGGCTAGATAGACCTTTGGTCTGATCCAGTAGGGCCATTCTTATGTTCTTATTTCACTTTTGGCAGAGCTTTTAACCCCATAACTCTTGCATTTACTTTTTGAATTCAGGAGTGGGGAGAGGAGGAAGTCAGCAGCAGTTAGGAGGAGGATACAAGATAACTGGAGATGTGAAGTTGGTTGCATAGTCCTGGGGAGGAGGTGGGGAAGGAGCAGGAATAATACGGAAGAATCAAGCAGGGAAAATGTAGCCGGGGAGGAAGGGGCAAGTAGGCAAATCTTCACACCATCTGGCTTTAGATGGCTTGTGATGTGCAACTAAAATAACTAGAATAGTTTTGAATATTGGTCATATACTGTTAAGGATGCCTTAGTTATTGATGGCCATGTTGTCTGTATTTAGCACATTCTTTGTTTTATTAAGACATGAACATAGCCTATTAGTTTCTTGTCAACAATATACCATAAAATGTAAGGATGTGCATTACCAAATTAATACTGCGGGAGGAGTTTTCCTTTTGGGGTACTTTATTTCTCAATACTAACATTCATTTTACATTTAAATAGACATATCCAGATATACTTTTAGAAAAGCTATAGCAACATTCTTTACAGCTAGTTGCTGAAAAGAGACTTCTCTTAAGGCTGTCTTGAAAGTGCTGTCTTGAACCCTCCAGACTTGTGGGGAAAATTGGAAATATTATAAAATTTAAGTTTTAATATATTTTAAAAAACATTGCTCTTGAAATAGCAAGTCTCAGGTCAAGCCAGTCTTACCAAACTAAGGGGAGAAAAAAAAATCTAGAAAGTTAGCCCAAGTACAATGTTAAGATTTTTCTTTTAAAAACCTCTCTGATTTGTCTTTATCTGGTTTGGTGGCCAGTCACTGGCTGCAGATAGTGATAATTGTAGTTGCTGGTTGTTCAGTTGGAAGGATACATCACTGTAGAATATTTTCCTAAGATATGTATTGGGCCCCTGTGTGTAAAATAAAGCCACTTGTACAACTTTGAAGGGTGGAGTAGTTCTCTCATTTCCCCCCTGTGGTGCACACTTTGCCAGAAGGCCAGACTCTGGCCCACTCAGTGCCTCATCATATTTCCCAGGCATTCTGAAATAAAGTGCAAAGTGCTTTCCTGGTCTTTATTATGGACAAACACAACTAAGAAAACCAAAATTCTGCCCACATCCCTGACAGAGCTTTCCATGGCCCTAGCTTAAAAAACAGCTCCAGCATCATTCTGCTGAGTCCCAAGTGGGCAGGTAGGCTGTTGGCCAGGCAAATGTCAAAGCCAAGTGCAAATGTAAGATAAGTCTCCAATTTCAGCCAGTACAGTATTGCTATCCCTAAGCAGCAATGCAATTAGCTCAGGACTTCTTTCCCAGCAATCCTGACCAGGCCCCAATTCCTGGAACCCCTCTCTTACATACCATTCTTTCCAAATAAGAGGGACTATATCTTCCTCTTAATGAGCAGAGCTGGAGGACTCACAACTTAGCAGCTGATTTTTTTTTTCTTCTGTGGCTAGCCAAGTCTTTCCTGGCATAACTGGGTGTGAGTGTGAACATCACATTAGCTCAGTGGCAATTCACCCCATGGAGCTACCATCTCTCTGTAGTTAGTCTCTTCTCTTCTGTAAGTTAGCTGGAAGTTGTGGCTGTCAATGCCTGCGAGCTAGGGAGACAAGGTTGGGGTGGCAATTCTTTGGGCTGTGTGGCTATATCGCTGAGCCAGCCTACTTTTACAGCATTTTAGCTAATAGGATTGCATATGCAAACACACACCGTTTATGATTAGCTGAGTTAATCTCTGATCTCACAAGCCTATCACCCAATAATCAGCTGTTCATAAAGTTCTTGAAATCAAACAATAGAACTATAAAACATTAAGGACTTGTCTCCAACAGGATCAGAACATGTTAGCTACAACCCTGTTTATACACTAGAGGCACTCAGTGTTACATCCCAGGCTGAGTTCTTTCCTGTGGATGGTTACCAAGCTGCTGTACTGGACTCCATCTTTGGATCCCCTGTGCTTTCAAGCCAATTGGGTCTGAACAGCATCCAGACAATATCAATAAGTCTGACCTCTCAGGCAGACTCCTAATGGGCAGACTCCCTGCCTGATGTGCCTTGTGGGACACGGAGTGTCATAGACCAGCTACCCTTGCCACCTCACAACTAGGGCTGAACTGTCCTCAAGTCTCCCCAGTAGCTTATGCATGCTCTCCTTGAGGTCCCACCTGCATGGGCTCTGTGTCTTACCATTTAGCTGTTTGTGGACTACATGACAGTTAAGGTAAAGAACACAGACAGGTTTGGCAAAGGAACTTCTCAAACACACACACTTTACTCATTGAAAATCACAGGGAATTTAAGATCTTTGGAAAAATAATGAACACCTGAGTGCAGACCCCTCCAGGGTACTCAGCACTTTGAGTTTTGGTCAATGTCCTTCAGAGGGTCTAGTTCCTTCCTGCTCCCCCTTTCTGCTTGCTCAGCCTTCCCATTCTGGGGATGGAGTGCCCACCTTTGCTACAAAGCCTCTCTTTTTAAGACCAATTTTTAATACCTTGTGGTCCTTCTGTCCCTCCACTAGGGTTTTTCCATTCTCTGACCTATTTCAGGATTGCTGGCAGAGGATCACTAAGGGTATGTCTACACTATGAAATTAGGTCCATTTTATAGAAGTCGATTTTTAGAAATCTATTTTATACAGTCGATTGTGTATGTCCCCACTAAGCGCATTAAGTCGGCAGAGTACGTTCTCGCTACGATGGCTAGCATCGATTCACGGAGCGGTACACTGTGGGAAGCTATCCCACAGTTCCCGCAGTCTCCGCGCCCATTGGAGTTCTGGGTTAAGCTCCCAGTGCCTGATGGGGCAAAAACATTGTTGTGTGTGGTTTTGTGTACATGTTGTCAGTCTCCCCTCCCTCCGTGAAAGCAACTGCAGACAATCATTTTGCGCCTTTTTTTCCTGGATTACCCATGTAGACACCATAGCACGGCAAGCATGGAGCCCACTCAGCTCACCACTGCTGTTGCGAGCATTGTAAACAGCTCGCGCATTATACTGCAGTATGTGCAGAACCTGGCTAAGTGACAGCAGCACGAGGATGATTGTGAGGACATGGACACAGATGTTCCTGAAAGCACGGGATGTGGCAATTGGGACATCATGGGGCAGTGGGGCTGGTTGATACAGTGGAACGCCGATTCTGGGACCCCCCAAACAAGCACAGACTGGTGGGACCGCATAGAGTTGCAGGTACGGGATGATTCCCAGTGGCTGCGAAACTTTTGCATGCGTAAGGCCACTTTCCTGGAACTCTGAGTTGCTTTTCCCCCGCCCTGAGGCACAGGAATACCAATATGACACCTGCCCTGACAGTTGAGAAGCGAGTGGCGATAGCCCTGTGGAAGCTTGCAATGCCTGACTGCTACCGGTCAGTCGGGAATCAATTTGGAGTGGGCAAATCTACTGTGGGGGCTGCTGTGATTCAAGCAGCCAATGCAATCACTGACCTTGTGCTATCAAGGGTAGTGACTCTGGGAAATGTGCAGGTCATAGTGGATGGTTTGCTGCAATGGGGTTCCCTAGCTGTGGTGGGGCGATAGACGGAACGCATATCCCTATCGTGGCACCGGACCACCTTGCCAACCAGTACATAAACCGCAAGGGGTACTTCTCAATGGTGCTGCAAGCACTGGTGGATCACAAGGGACGTTTCACCAACATCAACGTGGGATGGCCGGGAAAGGTGCATGACACTCGCATCTTTAGGAACTCCGGGCTGTTTGAGCAGCTGCAAGAAGGGACTTACTTCCCAGACCAGAAAATTACTGTTGGGGGATGTTGAAATGCCAACAGTTATCCTTCGAGACCCAGCCTACCCCTTGCTCCCATGGTTCATGAAGCCGTACACAGGCAGCCTGGACAGTAGTAAGGAGCAGTTCAACTATAGGCTGAGCAAGTGCAGAATGGTGGTAGAATGTGCCTTTGGACGTTTAAAAGCTCACTGGCACTGTTTGCTGACTAGGTTAGACCTCAGAGCAACCAATATTCCTATTATTACTGCTTGCTGTGTGCTCCATAATATCTGGAGTAAGGGGGAGACGTTTATGGCAGGGTGGGAGGTTGAGGCAAATTGCCTGGCTGCCAATTTTGAACAGCCAGACACCAGGGCAATTAGAAGAGCACAGGTAGGCGTGCTGCACATCAGAGAGGCTTTGAAAACCAGTTTCATGACTGGCCAGGTTACGGTGTGACAGTTGTGTGTGTTTATCCTTGATGCAAACCTGCCCTCTTCGTTGATTTTAATTCCCTGTAAGCCAGCCACCCTCCCCCCTTCGATCACAGCTGACAAAGGAAATAAAGTCACTATTGTTTTGAAACCATGCATTCTTTCTTTATTAATTAAAAAAAAGGGGGGGGGGAGATAACTGATAAGGTAGCCTGGGTGGGGTGGGGGAGGAAGGGATGAGGGAAGGACAAAGGCACATTGCTTATTGTAGCCACGCTACAAATCAAAGCTGTTTGAATGACAGCCTTCTGTTGCTTGGGCCTTCCTCTGGAGTGGAGTGGCTGGGTTCTCGGAGCGCCTCCCCCCCCTACCCCCTCCCCCCCGGCACGTTCTTGGGTGTCTGGGTGAGGAGTATATGGAACTTGGGGAGGAGGGCAGGCGGTTATACAGTGGATGCAGCAGCGGTTTGTGCGCTTGTTGGCTTTCCTGCGTCTCCACCAGACGCCTGAGCATATCCGTTTGCTCCCCCATTAGCCTCAGCATTGCATCCTGCCTCTTTTCTCATCACGCTCACTTAATGCTTTCCTGGACTCTGCCACTGAATGCCTCCATGCATTCAGCTGTGCCCTATCAGTGCAGGAGGACTGCATGAGCTCGGAAAACATGTCATCGCAAGTATGGTTTTTTTCGCCTTCTAATCTGTGATAACCTCAGAGACGGAGATGATAGAGGGAGCATAGAAACATTTGCACCTGCGGGAGGATAAAAAGGGAGAGTAAAATTTAAGATGATACATTTCTGAGAACAAAAGGGAGACTTTCACAGTGAATCAAGCAATTCACAGCAGACAGCACATGTGCTTTAGGTACAAGGTTGCATTTTGCCTTTTCTATTGAGCGCCTGCCGGTATGGTGACACATCACACACGGCTGGGCAACAGAATTCGGTTTCCAGGCAGCCATGGTAAGCCAAAGGGTACGCGGGTTTGGCTTCTAATGCCTTCATAACATGTGGGAATGTTTTCAATCTGCAGCGCCCTCCTTTCCCATAGCAAGCAATGCCGGTTGGGTTTGCCATTTAAAAGGAGGGGCTGCGGTTTTCGGGTGGATGTGCAGCAGACATCTCTTCCCCCCCCCCCCCCCCACCTCCCGGGGTGGCTATTTGGGATGATCCCTTCACCCCTCCCCCTGCTGCATGGCTGTTCTCAGGGATGATCCCTTTGAGCCAAGTGCAAACAGCCCAGCATGAACGGGGTCCTTTTATTGTTCCCTTACAAAAATTCCCCTATTTCAACCATGAATGATATCAGTCTCCTGAGGCTAACACAGAAAGATATAGACTGAATGTTGTTTGAATGTGACCAAAATCCAGGACCATTTGCTGCCATGCTTTGTGCTGCAATGATTCCAGACTACTTGCTACTGGCTTGTCGTGGTAAAGTGTCCTACCGTGGAGGACAAAATAAGGCAGCCCTCCCCAGAAGCCTTCTGCAAAGGCTTTCAGAGTACCTCCAGGAGAGCTTCATGGAGATGTCCCTGGAGGATTCCCGCTCCATACCCAGACACGTTAACAGACTTTTCCAGTAGCTGTACTGGCCACGAATGCATCCCAAGTCTTCAGGGCAAATTAAACACTATTGCTTTTAAACCCTGTACTGTAGTTACAAATGTGCACTCACCAGAGGTGCCTTCTCCGCCTTCAGGGTTGGGGATCCCGCCTTGGGAGGGTATTGGCTCCAGGGTGATGAAAAGGTCCTGGCTGCCGGGGAGAACGGATTCACCGCTTGCCTGCTGCGCATTCTCCTCCTCCTCCTCTTCTTCATCCACAAAATCCTCCTCTGTGTTGCGTGAGACTCCCCCCTTGCAGGTGTCCACAGACAGTGGTGGGGTAGTGGTAGGGTCCCCCCCTAGAATGTCATGCAGCTTATCATAAAAGTAGCATGTATGAGGCTCTGACCAAGAGCGACTGTTTGCCTCCTTTGTCTTTTGGTAGGCTTGCCTGAGCTCCTTGACTTTCACGTGGCACTGCTGTGTGTCCCTGTTGTAGCCTCTGTCCATCATGCCCTGTGCGATTTTGGCATATATATTAGCATTTCTTCTTTTTGATTGGAGTTCTCTCTGCACAGATTCTTCTCCCCATACAGCAGTCAGATCCAGTGTCTCCTGTTCAGTCCATGCTGGAGCTCGTTTGCAATTCTGGGGGGACTGCATGGTCACCTGTGCTGCTGAGCTCTCCACGCTGATCAAACAGGAAATGAAATTCAAAAGTTCCCGGAGCTTTTCCTGTGTACCTGGCTAGTGCATTGGAGTTGAAAGTGCTGTCCAGAGCGGTCACATTGGAGCACTCTGAGATAGCTCCTGGAGGCCAATAACGTCGATTTGCGTCCCCACTACTCCAAATTTGACCCAGCAAGGTCGATTTTAGCACTACTCCCCTTGCAGGGGAGCCCTTTAGGTCGACGGAACAAGGTTGCTTGTGTAGACGCATTCACTATAAAATCGACCTAACGCAGCTAAATTCAACCTAACCCTTTAGTGTAGACCAGGCTAACACTCAATGGCTTGACCAGATAGTCTCCATTGTTCTGCCATGGCAAGGCTATTCAGTTCCTAATGGTCCTGTTCCAGTTTCTCAGATGTTTTCTGAAAGAAAGGCAAAGATTTATGAAGATTATGATCAGAAATAGAATTCAGAAAATTGAATGGAATTCATAGGTTTATATAAATTCCCCAAATGGTCAAAATCAGCATTTCCTCAGCATTGGTGCTAAGACACCACAATGGTTTCTGCTCTGGAGATCCCTAATTTAGATAGACAGTGATGTAGCCCCTCACCCAAGAACCAGGACAGTAAAACTGTGCTATAGAATAGTTTTTCGGAAAACTGTAGCATGTGTTTTTTTTTTTATATAATTCCAAATTGGTTCTCAGGAACACAAATCTCTGTCCACATGTCAAGAAAACCATAGCAGATTCCTGTAGTTGGCACTGTTCTGGCAGAAAAAGTTGTCTTCCCTGCCGCCCCCTCATATTTTTTTAAAGCTTATGACCACTGTTCACTGTCCTGTTTAGTTTTATTTGATTTTTCATCAAACCTGTTTTTCTTGTTACGGTATTATGTGATCCATCAGGTATATAAAATTAAAAAAAAGAATAAGGCTGTATGCACACTTCAAGGTTCTGATAATATCACAAGTCATGGGAGCTTTGCTTTTGAGGTTAGTATGATCTCATCAGAATTGCTGGGTGTGGACTAAGAGAAGGAGGTTTTTGGAGCAGTGTCTTTCAGCTGCTTTGACTCCCCTAGCCTATGATCTTTGATGTAGGAAGAAAACTTCCTAGTATCTATAGATAACTATCTAACCAAAGATCTAATCCTGCACATGTTTACTGCTGGATGTACGTATGTGATTAATTGTATGAAAGCCACTGAGCCTACTCCTAGTAATAAGCATTTACAGGATCAAGGCCCAAGTTTGTATATGTATATAGAAATTGACAATTTTCTAAAATCAAAGCTTCTTTGCCTAAAAGGGTCCAGGGTGGGCAATTCTGACAAGATCATGCTAACCTTAGAAGGAAAGCTCCCATGTCTTGTGATATTATTGGGACCCTGACATGTCTATACAGCCTTATGCACAGTCTTCTTGTGTTGCTTTGTGTACCTGATGGATCATAAAATATATTTATAACATTTACTCATTTTATCTTTGCTGTATGAACAGGTAATACCCATATTAGATTAATACAACTATTAAGACCTAATCATTGTTGTTTAAATCCATGAGGGCTTACTGAAGGCTGTGATTCAAAAGTATAGAGCACCAGGTATTGTCTGCTTTTCCTGCTGGCTATTACATGCCAACTGACTTATTGCCATAGCACATAACATACCCCATCTATCACAAGCATTTTTAACATAATCTAAACTGAATATTGAATTTAGCCACACCTTATGAAGAGGGGTTTTAATTATTCTTTAGTTCTTAATATAGGGGAGTATGGCCAGGATGGAGGAGGATTGGGTTGTTAGCAAGATAGCTGGAGGGAATCTGAATATATCATTACCTAAGGGAGTGGTATCCTCAGTCTTCATCTACTTTAATTCCCTCACCAGCCACATCAAATGATAATGCTGTAGGGCTTAAAAAAATTGGGGCAAAGCTGGGGCAGTGGGAGGCTGATAATGACAACCTGTCTAGATAGCTGAGTGGCAGGCAACTAGAGAGAAACAAGTTTGCAGTATGGCTAGCTCGGGTGAAGCTGTATCTAATCGTTTTTATCAGTTTTTTTTAATCAAATGAAGGAACACTAGGAGAGATTTGGCACTAGACTGAGCTGGCTAGCTGGCTCAGGTGAGCTTGGCAGGAAAATTTACTCAAATCAATTTTTGCTAAAACCTGAAATCAGTTTGTCCACAACTGATAATTATTGCATAGAGCACAAGAGATATTCATGACTCTGTTGTTTTGCCTTCAGAGACATAAAGCACAGTATAGTTTCTTTTACCTGCACAACTAGCACTAGAGGGTCATCAGGCAGATGACTAGGATAGTGGCACTGGGATAGATGGCAGAAACAGAAGGCTCCCTCCTTACAAGCCATTCTCCTAGGTAACAGGGACTCAGGGTTCCTGCCTGTTAGGAACAGGAAGGGAAGCTGATGAACAGATACTACTCTACGTGGATGAGTGGGTTGCTGACTTCCAGAGCAGGGTGCAGGCTGAGAATGAGAAGATTCCAGCACAGCTTTCTTCTATCTAGCTGTCTGCATGCAGTAGCAACCCTACAGCCATCTGTCCTCCAAGTCAGACAGACTTGGGTGCTTCAAATGGGACCACACCAGGCACTGCTGGCTTTATGTTAATCATTATGAACCCAATTCCACAAGATGGTAAGTGCCACTTGAGATTGCATTCAGCACTTCACAGGATGGGCATCAAGGTTATGAGGTCACTGAAAGTGAAATTGCTGGGAAGCAAGGATCAGATACTCAAAAGTATTTAGAGGCCTAACTCCCATTGATTTCTGGGCCTAAGAGACTAAAGAGGGGGGCCATTAGCAGCTACCTCAAACTCTCAGATGTACGCTCTTTAATTCAATCCCTCTTTCATACTGCATCACTCCCTCTTCCCTCTACAAACCTAGTCCAACCAAAATCCATTCCATGTCGCATCCCTCATGCCAAAACTGTCCTTCGCTCCCCCAGCCTGCAGAGTGCTTGGAGGCAAGTGTCACATAAAACTAGCTCCATCTGCAGGGCGCCCTTCCTTGTCAAACACAAGTGCTGCAGAGAGTCTGATGCCCCTTTCCATGGTGCATGTAGCAGAGAGGGAGAGGTATTCCCCTTGGTTCCAATGCTAGGGAGATATTGAACACTTACTGCAAGATGCACCCTCATTTCCTATTGATTCAATAGGAGGGGAGGTCTCTCAGCACCTTGTAGGAAATGCTGAACACCTGCTTGTGCTGGAAGACACCAGGGAACACTTCTTTGCAGATAGAGGAAGCTGGCAGTAAATTGTAATGATGATGATGCCGTGTGAAGAATGGAGTCCCATCATGGCAGGTTCTATACAACACATAAGACAATCCCTGTGTCAAAGAGCTTTTGGTCTTAAATGAAATAAAGTCAGATGGAGGCGTGGGGGAAAGCATATGAAGAAAGAGGTTCCCACTGATGACAGGCACATGTTACGTTCGTTCTCTTTGTATATTATCCTCCAGCTGCCCCTCCACCAACCTATTGTTAGTTCATTTTTGTTAACTCTTATCCCTAGCCAAATATCTGTTTAGTAATAAACTGGTTGCTCCGCTATTACACATCTGCTAGTTAGTTAATAACGGTTTGGTTTTCAAATGATTAATATTTATTACTTAATTAACTTATTTATATATTATTTTAGATTATTAATACAAAATTCCCACCGTGTGCCAGAGCAGCCTTTTAGTCAAAATCCACCTAACATCCAATGAGGGGGCAAACCCAAATTTCTCTTTGAGGGTCCTCCATACACTCTCTTGTCAGTACTGATGACATCACAGATGAAAGCCCTTGGTGTCATGCTCATAACATCAAAGGGTCAGACTCCCATGGGAAGGTTTCCCTCTCTCACTACCCACTGCTGCTGTTCTGGCAGCAGCTGAAAAACTGCTCACGTACTAAATGACAGGGCCCATATAAATACTTAGAGTTTCTGTCTGGCCTCACCCACATGGCCCCACAAAAGGGAAAGGGTTGGGCCATCAAGGCCAAGTCTGGGCCCATGGGAAGG
Organism: Emys orbicularis; assembly: GCF_028017835.1. Classification (NCBI taxonomy): domain Eukaryota; kingdom Metazoa; phylum Chordata; order Testudines; family Emydidae; genus Emys; species Emys orbicularis. Next base: position 38,632,795 of record NC_088688.1, on the reverse strand, counting down.
AGGGGGAAACCGAGCCTGGCCCCTTCCATCCGCCTTACAGGAGCTGGAGAGTTTTGTCACTAATTTATTCCTCAGATTTAGTCTTTGTTTTCAAATTGTCCACCAACAGATTGGGAAAAGCTTGCGTGTATACCATGTTTGATGTTATCTGTGGATTTCTTCAGCAAGCAATTCTTGACCTGCAGGCTATTTGCAAACAGTTAGCTGTAAATATTCTTAATTGACACTCTGGTTAGCTACATAAGTCATGTAGTATTGTTTCTATTTCCTGATTGGATGATTTATGAAAGTGACTGACAATAGGTCCAAGGTTCACAGCAGAAAGGGGGGTGTGGGAAAGGGAGCTAGTTCACTTCCATTTTAGATTCTAATAGAAAGTCCTTTTCTTGGGTTTGGTTCAGTCTATAGTTAACTCCAGTTAACAAAAGTTTTAGATCTTGAAACAGCCCATTTCCAAATGACAAGTAGACAGGAGCGGCGCCAGGGTTTTTGCCACTCTAGGCGGCAGCGCTCCTCAGAGCATTCAGCAGCGGGGGTCCTTCCGCTCCGCGTCTTCAGGGCGCTTCGGCGGCGGGTCCCAGAGCGACTGAAGGACCCGCTGCCAAAGCGCCCCGAAGACGCGGAGCGGAAGGACCCCCGCCGCCGAATTGCCGCCGAGGACGGCAAAATGCTGCCTCCCAAATCCTGCCGCCCTAGGCGACCGCCTAGGGTTGCCTAGTGGAAGCGCCGGCCCTGCAAGTAGAGGCTCCAATCCTGCAATTGGATTCATATGGGAAGATCCAGTTGCAAGGATTAGGGCAAAATTACACCGAACTCATACTCATACCTTTAGGTGTGAGCCATCCAGGGAAACCTTTCTCCCTAATCTCTTCCCTCCTTCTGTGAAGAGACCACTATTGAAATAACAGTATCCACCTGATCTCCTTGAGTGGAAGGAGGGTGACGAGTCTGGTAAGAGCACAGCTGCTTTAGAGTAGTCGGAAGGAAGCATCTGTGCCCTGTTAATGCTATCTGGTGGCCTCTTTTTCTTTTGGTGTTTTGGTTTGAGAAACAGGAGCAAGGTGCTTCTGGCCCACAAAGGGCTTTCCTCCTCCACACGCCCCAAGAGGTTTGTGCACCTTTTTACGAACACAGTTCGAATTGTGAAGACTACAATCCAGTGTAAAATTCACTGGAATGCTCAACCTTAACATTCCCTTTCTGTATTTACTGAGTGCTCAAATATTTTCACAAAGGGTCACAAATATGGTCAAATCCAAATTTGCTTTCAAATTCAGACAAATATTTGTACAAATCCTCTCTCTCTCTCTCACACATACACATGCACACTGTTTGCTTAGTTCTAGTATCTGGCTGTGTGATTTATTTTTATGGCTTTGTAAAATGTAAAACCAAATAAATAAGGGTCCACATCACCCAGCCAAAGGCTTAACCAAGAAAACATATGTTTGTACTTAAAATATAACTTGAAAGTTACTTACGGAGTGGGAGACTGTCCAACATGAAACTATTCAGTTCCTCCTTCATTCTGGGGTGGAGAAAAGCCTTTAAACCATGCAAATCATAGTTTGTCCGCAATAACCAGAGGCAAATTAAATTATAGTATCAGCTTCTAAATATAGAAAACATAATTTCACCAGAACTATTCCTTTGCACAAGCTAGACTTTTACATGCTTGCACTGGAAAGGGGATGTTGAGGGACAGCTGGCTGGCCATAGTGCTAATCAAAACTACAAACATATGCAGCTAATCTTCATCAAAATACTCCTTACATCCATTAATGTTTTAAGGCTTAACAGAAGAGCTGCCAATCTGCTTCTGAAAGAGCTCATTTCTACTCACCTATGGTGAAATTCACCCCTACCCAGAGGGCCCACAATCCCATGCACCACTTTAGGTCCCATTAAAGTCTTACTTTGAGGGCACAGGTGGCATGTAAGTGGTACATAGACCTTGCACTGGCCCTCTGCACTGGGGTGAATTTGAACCGTAGAGTTCAGCTGTGCACCCAGTGCAGTAAAAGGGTGTTTCGCCATTGGCTCCAGGCATCAGGAATGGGCATATACAGGGCTTTCAGAGACATCATAGAAACAATAAATGACATTTCAAAAACCAAGGGTCAATAGAAATGACAGTCTGCATGATCAGAATCCCTACTGGAATTTGTATGTTAACTTACTCAGGAATTGTCTGACTCCACTTTGTCCAGTCCCTGCAGAATAAATATTCTGTGCCTCATTCTCATGTACGCAAAGGCTCTCTGACCCGGAGTTTTATTTTGGTGGAAACAGAATACCTCACTGATCCTTAGAAATATCATTCATTTTCTGATCCCTAGTTACTACACCTCTACTCCGATATAACCCTGTCCTCGGGAGCCAAAAAATCTTACCGCGTTATATCGAACTTGCTTTGATCCGCCGGAGCACACAGCCCTGACCCCCGCCCCCCCCCCCCCCCAGAGCACTGCTTTACCGTGTTATATCCGAATTCGTGTTATATCGGGTCACGTTATATTGAGGTAGAGGTGTATATGATTTTACACCCATCACTCTAATAACAGTTCTGCAGAACTCAGGCACTTTCCATTACTCTAGTTATCTTTATATAGCAAAGATAAAGGTATTTGAGTACAAGTCCTCTGGGCTCACTTTCTGCATTAGCATATTGCCTTCTGGATACTTATTAGCATCCTGTAATAAATAAAGGGGTTACACACACTCACTCCACCACGACAGGGTCATCAGGAGTGCTGAGCTAAAAAACCTCCTTGTATTCTGCAGACACGGTTGTTATAGTGTGCTTTCCTTTGGTTTCCCGTCCCCTTCCAACAGGAAGAGAGCAGCATGGCTTTTCTCTTATGAGAGGGTTAGCTATTGTTACACATCTCCGCCTCCCCATTCTGTTTTTCAAAGGCTAGAACAGATTGAGTACAAAGACTGGTGTCCAAAGCCATTGACCAACCCTTCTGAGTTAACAGATGAAATGTAATGTCCAGGACTGCAATCCTTGACCTTGTGTGAGCCTTGATACAACTGCTACAGTAGTTCTCTCACAGATGAGTCCCCCACTAGTATTAACCACACGTATTGATGGGGTTGGATGGAAGGACAATTCACTCAATGGCTGTTGGCCCTAAGCCTTGGACATCAGTCACTCGGGGCCACATTCTGCCCTTGGATGTGCAATATGGCATGAACACATTATGACTTTAATGGGAGCCCTGCCTGCTGAGCTGACAGCAGAATTTGGCTGGAATGGATCCTGAAGAAGAGACTTTCCTTTGTTCTTTGTCATCTCTGAAAGGATTTCAAAGTCCTTGAAGCCTGTTATTTCTATCCAACAATTACAACACTTTTGTAGTTTTTAAAAAATATTTAAATCTTCCCCAAATACCCAACTTTATAAAGAACATGCCACACAAGGTTGAAAGTGTCAATGTATTTTCCCTTTTGGCACCAAGTCTTAGTCCTGGGCTATATTTTTATGTTGATTTATGAAGCTGCATTTCCTATTGCATGGAGGAAAAGAATATATTTTTAAAACAAATTACTCTCCAACATTCAGTAGACAAAAGTAGATTCCAGTCAACATAGGGCCATGTTCTGATTCCTTATTCGTGTTGAGTAGTACTTTACTCTGTGATTAATCCCATTGGAATCAATTGCCTTACTTATGGAGTAAAATACTGGTCAATATTAGTAACGATATTGAAATCTGAACCTCAGTGACAAGAATTCCTCTCTAACCACATAACATACAATACATTATCTAAAATAATGCCAGTGAAAAACAAAACAAACCCTCATGATTAATTTTACTTTTATACCTTACATTTAAATGAGCAGCAGACCAGGAATTCTTATGTTCATCTATTCAAGACTTTCTTTACTTCTTTCTTTTACACAGGGCTGAAACATATTTAACAAAATACTAGATTTATATGCTTGCTTGAGTGTTATACACTGGGTAAAAGACAATGAAAATGTTCTTGTATACTGTGCTATGAAGAAATGCTAAACTTGCCACGGAGAAACCTATATGGAATTTTATAGACATGATCTTATGCTGGGGTGGAAGTTTCATAGAACATTTCAGCTATTCAATTGTTTTGGTTGGTGATGTTGAGGGGAAGAGTATTGGTGAAATTATTTAACTACTAGAAGTGTATGATGTGTCTCCGCAGAGTTCTCAATTCCTCCTGACTCAAATGTTGATGGCCTCACCCTGGGGGACAGCAGACAGTGACAAATGGCAGGGAATGGCTAGTACAGTGTCAGGGGTGGAAGGAAAGAAGCCACATTTAAAGATGTACAGGAAAATAAACATTTTCAGTGCTTCTTGCCTAGTCTCGTACATCTCTGCAGCAAAATCAGCGGAGTTCTGAAAAATAACGTATATAAAGAATATAGGCCTGGATCTCATAAGGAATTAAATGGGACTGTTCATATGTTTAAAGTCAAATATATATGTACTTGTAAAAGGGGTAAGAGGTGTGATATATATATATAAGGGGAAACTGGTTACCTGTGTGTTGTTTTTGGAAGTCGTCAGCTTCCTCTCCTCTTCTGGAGGTCCTTATGTTTTGTTCATTAGGGAGTGTCATGACTAATGGAAAAGTCATTGTACTGCTTTACACAGAGTGACTGCTAATTCTTTATCTCCTTGCAAAACTCCTATTGATTAAACTGAGGCCAAGATCAAGCCCATAATGCTTAGTGTAAGGAATACTTTTGGGCAGGGGTTCTCAACCTTTTTCTCAACCCCAAACATGCTATAAAAACTCCACGGCCCACCTGTGCCACAGGAACTGGTTTTCTGCATATAAAAGCCAGGGCCAGCGTTAAGGGGTAGCAAGCATGGCAATTGCCCAGAGCCCCATGCCACAGGGGCACCATAAAGCTAAGTTGCTCAGGGCCCCAGGCTTCAGCCCCCTGCAGTGGGACTCCGGTTTTCTGCCCTGGGCCCCAGAAAGTCTAACACTGGTCCTGCTTGCGGACCCCCTGAAACCTGCTCATGCCCCCCAGGGCTACACTAGGGATTTTTAGCAAAATTTCCCACCATTACTAACACTGGTGCACCTTCACAGCTGAAAATAACTGTGGGAGTGCTAATGCATACCAGGATTTTTAACACTGTGCTATGTAAACCTGCTCTACGAAGGGCTAAGTGACATGGTGTTGAAAATGCCAGAAGCTGCAGGAACCTGCTTTACACTAGTACTCCCTGTGTTACTACCAATGCTGGAGCTGCACAGGTGTGACGAATGGTGGGAGATTTTTGCCACACAGCATGAACAAGCAGGATGATAATTCTGATTAGTTAAAGAAGTTAGCACCATACGTTAGCAGAGCATATGGTGACAAAACAGACATAGAGATTTGCCAAATGGTTCATGAAAGGGGATTAGTCCAGTGTAGGTTATATTATTGTGTAATGATTCCTCTTAGACCTGCATTGCACATACCACCTTGAAGGGTTTAATCAAACCTTTCTTTCCTTTACATTATTATTAAACTCCTTTCATTGTGAGTACTAAAAGAGGATACATATACATAATGCTTGACCCTTTGTTTCCAATAACATGTTCAAATTTAAGTGCAGGTGACATTAAACAGGTATTTGTAGTTGTGTCCAGTAGTTTGGATATTATACCACAACAGATATAACTTTTTTGAGTTAAGTCCTTTTTGCATGTGCTGTACCTGATTCTGATCTCAGTTATGCCTCAGTAAACCTGGACTCACTCTACTCAAGTCAGTGGAATAACTCCAGATTTATATTGGTGTAACTGAACTCAGAATCCAGCCTGCTATAGCTCAAGGACTTGATTGGCTATGGGATCAAGTCCCACGCCAGTTGTGGGTTTCTATACAGGGCTCAAACTGGATGGGGAGATGGTCTTGTAATTAAAGTACTGGACTAGGAGGCAAGGGCTAGATTCCAGCCTTTCTGTGCCACTCTTTTGATATATAAGGGCCAAACAGCTGCACTAAATGAGTAAATCAGGAGTCCTCCAATGTGGGGGAATTCCAGCTGGTATAGAGTAGTGTACTGCTCTCAAGTGATCCTCTGGTGGCATAATAGTCTTTCGGAATGGGCACCATTACCAGCAGGCATCACTTAGAGTGTCCCTGAGCAGGATGTTTACCCCAGTGCCCCATCTAACATTGATTCTCTCATTAAAATAGTTTCTAATGTTCCAGGCTGTGCAAGAGCTATTGTTAAAAGTATAACAGCAGGCATACTTGGCTATGAATCACTGCACTGCTGGTATCTAACATACTATTGTGTGACACACTTCTAGAACCTTGACTACAAAAGGCTCTCTAGAAACCCAAATCATATTCTGCTCTGTAGCCCTTATATGCAGTTTAAATGGAAAGGGAATAGTCCTAGTGAAAATTTGTCTTCAAATAAATATGTTTCTGGGTGTTTTTCAGTTTTAATAAACCAGTGAGCTAATCACCAATGAGAAATTAAAACTGGCATCCATTGACCCTATAATTTCACACAGAGGTTATAATCAGGGCAAGAGAAAGGTGGTTTGTTAGCAAGAAAGAATCTTTCCCATTCCAGAATCAGATCTTCCTCTGATATGTCAGCCCTCCTCTGAATAATAATACTGAAGCTTTATTAGTTAATCAATAAGCCATGATACAGGGTATGGTTATCCTAAAATAATCACACCCTAGAGCATTTTGAGGCATGAACCTCATGCCTCTAATCAGATTGGGGCGAGATTATCTTTTGGTAACCGCGCCCCTGGGAACGGTCTCATTTCTATTATGAGAAAATTTTATGGTAGAAGAAAATGTGTGTTTCTGCTAGAGAAAGATTCAACTGGTAGTTTAAAATTAGCAGCCATTTCTGCTGAGTTGAAATATTAGCCTCCCTGTTTAGAATGCTCAAAGTCAAACAGAATCCTTCCCCCCCCCAGTCCAAGTGGTTTCAAAGCAAAAGCATATGTGAGTGACGTGATTGGGATGCAGTTTAGCCTAATAGAGATGCACTGAGGAGAATTAAATTGCATAGAATGACAAGAAAAGGCAGCAGCAAGTTTGCTGTGGTGCTTCAAAACAAAGAAAGCCACAGCCCTTTCTGAAAAAATGGGGTGTTGTCTGCTCTCTGAAAAAGTCTTGCTTTCCTGCAAAAATAAGGAAGGCCAGCAATGTATGGATTGCTAGTGCTTCCCCTGTATGCAAATACTACACATTCCGGTCCCTTAGTTGGAGTTCTAGTTATTTTCTTAAATAGGGAATTTTTTTACAATTTGGAATATTTAAAAAAAATTAGATAAGGCGGTTTTTGAAAAGTGGAAAATAGAAAACTGCAGTGAGGCAGGAAATACACTTTTTAAATAATTATGCTGATCACAATTAAAGTTGGGTGAATACCGTGAAAATGTCCCACACATATTTGCTCCAGTTGTAAAATGAATTCACTCCAGCTAGACTTTTGAACTTTGAGTTACTTTCTGTGAACTTCCATGTGAGTAAGTTTTACTGGCCTGTATGTTTAGGGAAAGCACATCTTAAAGCTGCATGCAAAAATAATTGCAAAAAGCAAATTTTAAATGTGCATGAACAAGTATCTGCACCAGAAGTGCTTATGCTCTCAGCCAATCCAAGAACTGAAATTGCAACATTCAATATTTGAGGGTATGATTTTTGTTACATTCTACCAAGGAGATGCTTCTAACAAACAGGGGGGGACTTGATTATTGCATCAGTTGTGTGTTCGTAACTCCCACTGAAACCAGTCCCTGAGCTTTCTTTATATTTAAGAAGGAACAGCTGAAGGAGACTCCCTTCTGAGCCTCAACTGAGGGCAAGGTGAGAGGATTGGCTCCACCTGTGGGCTATTCCTAGACCTACCCAGAAGCAGAGAAGGTCTAGAAAACACTCCTTATGCACATGTTCAGGTATTGTTGTAGGTGAAGTATGGGCATGAGCTAATCATAGACAGAGATGGAAAAGCTTGATTAGTTTATCGAGTCCATTTCCTTGGCAGTACAGGATTGTTCCAGATATCTGCCACCTCCCTTTTACACAGGCTAATGGGACTTAGGAAGTTTCCACTATTGTTCAGACAGCATTCTCCCTTTCTTAGGGAAACATTCCTTATTTATACTGTGCCCCCAAAATGTGCTAGGTGCTTTACAGAACAAAGAAAAGATGCGGCGCCTTCCCCGAAGAGCTTACAGAATATAGACAGCTGGGAATAACAAATAGGAGGGAGGAGAGTGGGTGAGGGAGAGGCAAAGGTTCCAGCAATAAGATCACACTGTTTAGCATCATTATTAATTTTATCCTATTATTAGTTATTGCACTAACCTACATTTTTATTCTCTAGCCTTGAATTTGACACCCTTCAAATATTTGTAATGTCATCCCCTGTCCACACGTTGTCATCTCTTAGCAAAGCTATATTTATCTCTTTTAATCTTTCAAGTCCCTCCTGCTATTAGTGCTGGAACAATTTTTATAGAGGGGGTGCTGAAGGCAGAAACCATGTATTTGGGTTACTACTACTTCATAGGGGTGCAGCAGCACCTCCACCAGCACCTATGCCTCCAGCCCTCTGATAATTTCTGTGCCTCTTTTCTGTTCTCCTTCTAGTGTATTAGTATCTCTAATAAGGTGGAGTCCAGAAGTGGGCTCCATGTTCTTTTTTTTTTTTTTTTTTTTATTTTTTTTTAAACGGAGATATCCTATCTCCTAGAACTGGAAGGGACCTTGAAAGGTCGTCGAGTCCAGCCCCCTGCCTTCACTAGCAGGACCAAGTACTGATTGTTGCCCCAGATCCCTAAGTGGCCCCCTCAAGGATTGAACTCACAACCCTGGGTTTAGCAGGCCAATGCTCAAACCACTGAGCTATCCCTCCCCCCTAAATGTAATCTAAATGTAATCACACCAGAGTCACAAAGAGAAGGCTTATTACTGTGATGCCTCTGCATTTACAGCCCAATAGCAGACTGGCTTTGCTGCTGCTCTATTCCATTGTAAACATTTATGGAGCTTGTCATCATCTATCACCCCACCAGCTCTCTTTCAGTATTACTGGCTTCCAGCTCTAGTCTTCCCATTGTATGCTTGTGTTTGAGTATTTTTCCATGGCTGTATTAATGTAAATTTCCCAAATTGAACCTCTTTTCTGTCCACATTTCTAATACCTTTAGATTCCTTTGAATTACATCTCTGAGGAAAACTGACCACCAGTGAGAACAATGTCACATCATCTACATTTCATTAATAGGCTTAGTGCTTTTCCTATATGATTAAGGAAGATGTTTAAAAGGGTGGTTTGTTTCCCCCTAACACTGATCTCTGTGGTATTCTACTAGGCGCCTTCCTCCACCTCCATAGTATTGCCATTTAGCCTTAGCCAGAGGTGCTTGCAGGCTCTAAGCCTTTGAAGGTTTGTGATTATTTAAGTACAGGGAATACTATTCTAGCAAATAATGCAGAACTTTTTGTTGTCCCATCAGGACAATAGTCCTGATGGAGACTCCAGTTTTTAGAAGAATGTTTTTCTGTGCGTGTCTTGCAGCTCTGTGTGCTGAGTCTGATGTTTCATTTTTGCCCCTATTTCTTGGTTAGTCACTCTTGCACCCATAAATATCTTGCAGCAACATTTATATTATCTCAACCTGGTTTGTATTGTTGCCCAGAACATCTCCACCAGCGCAGTTAAGAACAAAGAAATGAGCTCCTATTTAATTTCAGCCATACACATTTCTAAACTGCCTAAATGTTTAGGTTGTGACTTGTGGTTTAATTATGTGTTAGCAGTATAATTATAACTAGCTGTATATTGCACCCTAGATGCTAAGAATTGTGCAGGGTTTCAGCCATGCAATGGCTATGAAATTCAGTGGGAATCTTACAGCTATAAACTCCCACATCTTTTTCAGGGCCAGTTTTCAAAGGAGACCACAACAGGCCAAAATGCATGTTCCCTTTTTACTTTAGCTTATGAGCATTATTGCAAAATTGTCCAATTGGGGGGGGAGGGTGTTGCATCTGAAATATGTGGTACTGAACATGTTGGAAGACAACATTCCTTTTGTGCCCAAACTCCCAATGACTTTGATGGAGGTTTGGTATGTGTATAATGTTCTGACAACTTCTGTTTATGGGATAATAAAAGACCGGTGTGACACAGATTGCCTAACCTGATGTGCATTTATTGTACAAAGAACAGTTTTAGCTGGTGCTTTTTAATTGATTAATATTTTCAATTGCAGGAGTGTATCTGGAATATCACAATTCTGAAAGAAGTGCACAACTCCCTGGTCATCGTTTGAAGATCATCACTGGATAATGCAGAACCTGATTCAAAGGCTGCTGAAGTCAGAGAAAGTCTTTCCATTACCTTCAAAGGCCTTTTAGTAGGGTCCTCAATATCTAAACAAATAAGGACAAATTCCACACTGCGCCACTTAGGAGGCAGGCTGCAGAAGGTGCAGCCCACAGCAGGGGAAGGGCAAAGGTGGTTAATATACCATCTTTGCATTTACCTAATTCTGGACTGCTCCACCCACTAGTGCACTCCCCGGCATGAGCTTGAGCAGCCATTGGGGCTGCAAAATTGATGGCAGCTTTGCATGGCTGTCTATGGGCTAAATTCACAGCCCAGATTAGCTGGAATGCTTTGTGCTCTGCCTATTCCCCTCTTGTCCCTACACAGGGGGGCACCCTATGTGAAGACTCAATATTGCACATACTGTACACAGTAGTTATTTTTCATAATGAATTTTAATATGTTCAATTTTAGCATGCAATATAGACAGCAGAAATATACATTGATACAATGGACTAGAATAAGTCTGGATCAATTAAACAATATTAAATGTTATATTATATACACCCACACACACCTCTACCCCCATATAATGCTATCCTCGGGAGCCAAAAAATCTTACCGCATTATAGGTGAAACCGCGTTATATCGAACTTGCTTTGATCCACCGGAGCGTGCAGCCCCCCCCCCCCCCCCCCCGAGCGCTGCTTTACCGTGTTATCTCTCAATTTGTGTTATATCGGGTCACGTTATATCGGGGTAGAGGTGTGTGTGTGTGTGTATATATACACACACACGTTACTATGTGTGATCATAAGATTTAATATGATTAACGCAAATGCCAATCTTCCAAAAAAAAGTATGTATTTCAAACTATTATGTAAAGCTGACTTTATAGTGCATGGGTGGATGGCTGTTGCAATGACACCATTGCGCTGTTAGAAATTAATGCACTTAAAAGGTGACATAAGATGGAGAAGGGGGGAAAAGACAACAATGAATAAAGTAGGTGCTCTAAGCAAAGTCCGTGATGGTTGGAGGTGTCGTGAAGGTTTTTACTGCTAGAAGTTTTGGAGGAGCTGCAAAAGAAATGTCTCATAATGTGGTCTTTTCAACTTTTTGCCATTAAAAATTTTATCTGAAACTAGTCTAATACACTGGTTAAATATAAAGAGATATGAACCAATACAAATTTTCATAAATGCTGCAACATATTTATCAGACTATAGGTTAGGAAATCTATCAGGTTTTGGGAAATTTATAAATATTTATTGGAACATTCTAGTGTATTATTTCAAAAAGCCATGGCGCTCTCTCAGGTAAATACAACCCACTTAGTAAATGTCTACAGAAGACTTTTTTTTTTTTTTTTTTTTTAAAGCAGTAAAACTCCCATCCACCCTCCATGAAACTATATAGCTAAAAAATAACCGTGTGGGACAAATGCAGAAGAGACAGGGAATTAAAGGAAAAGGCTGACATTCACTCCCTGAACAACACAAGTGCCAATCTTAACTTTGAAGTTTCTAGCTTTTATATGAAAACTTCAGTAATGTTTACATCTTTTTATTTAATAAATACGTTCAAAAATGACATGTATAGCAATAAACATTAGTGAACATTTCTTATCCAACAGCTGAGTGCAGTGGGAGAGAAGACCTGTCATTCAGCCCATGCCCTTTGCACAGATCTAGCAATCACATTATTTCCCTTGACAACATGTCTTTAGAGTGCAGCTTGTCCAACAAGATTTCCACATTTTTATGGAGTCTCTCTTCTTGATCAGAAGCATTTCTTAATTTTCTTCTGAGCTTGTGATTCTCTGCTAAAAGTTCATCCAATTTCCTCTTCAGAGTTTTTGGACTGGCTGTGATATGGTAATGGTGGTCTGTCTAATTTAAAGATAAAAGAAAGCAACAATGCTGGATGTTTGCTATTTTTGTTAGAATCAGAGCTAATTGGGGCTTAATTTACCAAACAACCAAAACTAAAAAGCCTCCATGATTGCAGTTCCATGGTGGAACTGGGAGTAGCGTGAGGAACTCATAACATGACGCAAAGCTGTGGAGAAGGGAAAGAAAGTACGAGACAAGTCTACAATCAGATCCACTTGCAGAGTGTCTTTGTGCCTATACAGAGCCCCACTGAAGCCAAGCTAGCAGATCTGATTGAAAGATGGGGCGCTAGAACTCAGCTGCCAGACAGAAGTACCAGAGCTCATTCTGGCCCTACTACAATACACCCTAGTTGTCAGCTCCATTGATTTAGAGTCTGTAGTGGAAGAAGCACCTGCTGACATGCTGTATTGCCATGTACTGGCCCAGTTTAACCTCTGCCCACAGGAGAATCCTCAGAGTTATAAGAAGTGGACACAGGATATAGAGTCCATTGAGTGCACTAATAAATAGGACATATTAAGATATGGGTCTGGCTCAGCACCTAAGAATTTTTTGATGCGCTGTGTATCAGTAGTGTGGTGATAGTGTAGACTAATGTGGCAGCAGTTATTTATTTAGATTTGTTAAAAGGTGCCCATCCATTTCACGGGGGTGTTTGTAATTGCAATAACTCATCTACTGCCTTGAATGTTGCAGCCTGGTGTATCAAGGCAAGGGATGCTGACCAAACATCAAAGTTCTGCTCTTACGAAAAAGGTACCATGCAATCTTTAAAATCCACCTGAAAAACCATTAGGTTAGCAAAGGGAACTTTGGAAAAATGGCTCATCCAAAGGATGAGAACATTTCTCCTCCGAACGTTGCACTACTGAAGCAGCACTTCCCTTGAGTTCTGGGCTCAGAGGTCGAAGTGCTAGCAATTTAGCCCTTAATATAGCATGCCATGGAAAGAGTTAAGTTCACATATGTGAGATTTACATCTTCTGGATACCTCATTTCCATATAAAATGCAATTTTTTCCCTCTGACCAGCTGGGCATTTTGTCCTGAACTAGCTTACCTGGATGTAGAACTTACTTCTACAGTTTTCAGAATATTTTTTTATTTTTCACTTACAAAGGTAGTTTAGTGCCTAGGATGCACCTTGACCTGGTAAAGGTATCCCCTGTAAAGCCAAGAAGGTGGTTCTGTCTCCATGTCCAATCAATCAATCTTTCAAGCTTCTCTAGGGACATGGTTAACAACAGTGTCAATTGTGACAGTGGCTTTTGAGATGCAGACACCTGTCCACTTGGAACTGGACTGCAAGCATGTACTCATTTCATATACAGTGGCTACTGCTAAATATTTGAGAGCTTTTGCTTCATTTATTTCTTTTCCTAAATATACAGGGAAACAGTACTACCTCCTATAGCACTGTGTGGTAACTGTAGGCAAATGCTATCTTGAACTGAACAAAACATTTAAAACATAAAATCATTGAATCTTGTTTCAATATACTAAGATTCTCACGGGTAGTGTGGAGTCAACAGGAGTTTTGAGTGTATAAGGGCTTTAAGATCGGACTCAGTGTCAACAAGAGAACATCTTTTAAAGCCTAAAACAGAAAGAATGTAAAAGGAGGAAGTCTACCCATTGTAGTTTTGATGCTCACCATTACTGTGTCCTGTGTATTACACACCCCACTGGTGTCTACCTCATGAACACAGCTGAAGTTTTCTGTTAATCTTTTTGGGTTGTTCGCGGTTTTCTACAAAAGGAAACAACAACACAGGAATTTAATTCCCCCCTAGGAAACCTCGAATGGAGTGGGAGTGTGTGAATGATGTTATGCCCCCAAAAAAGAATTAACAGGATACAGCTTTTTCTCAACTTTTAAAAAACTTTTCTGCCTTTCTCTCACTCCAAACCAGTGAGAAATTGGAGTCCTGTATAAACTTGGAAATTCAAATGCTCTCTTTCAGGCCATATGCATTCACATGCATTCACATATGATTGCATGATGCAGATGCTTCATGGCTGAATGTGAAGAACATTAATTTGTTGCACATTAGACAAGTTATTGAAAGACAAAGAGATGGATTTTCTGAGATCTAATTCTGCTCAAAATTCTTTCCAGCAATCCTAGGCTATGGGTATAATCCTGACCCTGTTGAGATCAGTGGCAGAACTATCACTGTCTTCAATGGAGCCAGGATTTCAGTCCATGTATCTGAATCGCTTCATGGCAGATGTCTGTTGCCTCACTGTAAACCCTACACAAGCACATTTTACAACATTTTTACATCTTTGTATTTTTTGTTCTCCAGTGAGCCTAACAAATGTTAATTGTTGCCCCAAGACCAATGAAGCACAGTATCCCACATTATTTTTAAATGCTAAAATAAGCAAGTATTTGTCCTATTCAAACTGACACAGAATTGGTCATTAATACAGGAAATACAAAAGGAAAGGCTCACGTTGTGACACTACTGTTTCAGCATTCAGTCTCAGTTCTGATGCTTACCTTTACCGTGGCTGGTGTAAGATACACTTCACTGGGATCTGCCTCGAGAGGAGGATTTTCTCGAAATATGCCAGCACATTTGGAGTTCTTTGCTGATCTCCGTAGAGAATTATCTATTCTCTACAAAACAAAGAATGCAATTAAAGTTCAGAGAGAACTGCAGTTCTGAGAACTAAGGTTGGTGGCAATGGGGTTTTCATCAGCAAAGCCAGGTTTTATAAATGTTATATTAGGTGTTGACTCTACCTCCTTCACATCTGCTTCTACAGGCATCAGATCAGGCTTACCGTTAGAAAAGAGCCCAGCAAACTGTAGAAGCTGCCACAGAGATGTTGAGACCTGGTCCACATAAGTGTGAATGGGAAAGGTACTGGTCTATGCAATTGTAAATAGAAGGAAAAACTGTCCATGAGAAATTCTCTCTATTGAGATGTGATCCATACTGCGACAAATTTAACAATTGCAGTCTTTAGTTTAACAGAAATAACATAGGCTGAAAGAATCTGAACTAGACACAAGGACACAGCTTTTGCTTTTACTTAACCAATCAGTTTTTAATTTCAGTTCTAGAATGCATAATTTAGCCACTGATATACATACACTCCCTCTGACACCTCAACACCCTCCGCCCCCAAGATTTTACTAAAGCTATTTTTAGATGACCTAACAAAGGGTTATTAGCATATTAGTAATAGTATGGCACTCTGTGTGAAATGTCACTCCAAAAACATGCCACCTGAGGTGGTTATGTACTTCAGTTGATAACACTGGTCTACAATTTTTGAGAAGTCGTCTGCTTCAGAGATAAAATGTGCTATTTATTATGTATTTTGATGTGCTGAATTCAAATATGACAATTAAAACAATTGATTGGCTACTGTTTCTAAGATATTTAAGTTTTTACATTTTATGTCTATGTATATTGTGTAGATAGTAGAGTTTTAATCATAATTTGTAAACCTAGGTCTTTTCATGTGTTTATGGTTGCTTTACATGATAATATTTCACTTGTCCTGTTTAGGTAACACTTTAAAAATCAGCAAAAGGGTTATATAAATAAAATTTATTATGAAACAAAAGGCAAAAAACTATTCTGTACATAGTTTAGTCCTATTCAGTGTCTACTCGGCGCTTCTTGGCTTGTCTCTTGTATTCATTAAATGGAGCATCTCTTGTCACTGTCCAGCAATAGTCTGCAAGCATTGATGGGCTTCATTTGCCCTGATAGCGTTTCTCCATTGTTGCAATGTCCTGGTGAAATCGCTCGCCGTGCTCGTCGCTCACTGCTCCGCAGTTCGGTGGAAAAAAATCTAGATGAGAGTGCAAAAAATGTATCTTTAGTGACATGTTGCAACCAAGGCATTTGTATGCCTTGAGGAGGTTTTCCACCAACAACCTGTAGTTGTCTGCCTTGTTCTTTCCGAGAAAATGTATTGCCA
This sequence comes from Emys orbicularis, assembly GCF_028017835.1. NCBI lineage: Eukaryota > Metazoa > Chordata > Testudines > Emydidae > Emys > Emys orbicularis. The sequence continues at coordinate 38,616,647 of NC_088688.1, read as the reverse complement.
CTAACTGGAAGGCTTTCCATGCCGTCTTTTCCTTGCCACGCAGTGCATGGTCAAATGCTTCATCTCGAAGAAGTTCACGAATCTGAGGACCAACAAAGACACCTTCCTTTATCTTAGCTTCACTTAACCTTGGAAATTTTCCACGGAGGTACTTGAAAGCTGCTTGTTTTGTCAATGGCCTTGACAAAGTTCTTCATCAGACCCAGCTTGATGTGGAAGGGTGGTAACAAAATCTTCCTTGATTCAACAAGTGGTGGATGCTGAACACTTTTCCTCCCAGGCTCCAATGACTGTCGGAGTGGCCAATCTTTCTTGATGTAGTGGGAATCTCTTGCACGACTATCCCATTCGCAGAGAAAACAGCAGTACTTTGTGTATCCAGTCTGCAGACCAAGCAAGAGAGCAACAATCTTCAAATCGCCACAAAGCTGCCACGGATGTTGGTCATAGTTTATGCACCTCAAAAGTTGTTTCATGTTGTCATAGGTTTCCTTCATATGGACTGCATGACCAACTGGAATTGATGGCAAAACATTGCCATTATGCAGTAAAACAGCTTTCAGACTCGTCTTCGATGAATCAATGAACAGTCTCCACTCATCTGGATCGTGAACAATGTTGAGGGCTGCCATCACACCATCGATGTTCTTGCAGGCTACAAGATCACCTTCCATGAAGAAGAATGGGACAAGATCCTTTTGACAGTCACGGAACTTGGAAACCCTAACATCACCTGCCAGGAGATTCCACTGCTGTAGTCTGGAGCCCAACAGCTCTGCCTTACTCTTGGGTAGTTCCAAATCCCTGACAAGGTCATTCAGTTCACTTTGTGTTATGAGGTGTGGTTCAGAGGAGGATGGGAGAAAATGTGGGTCCTGTGACATTGATGGTTCAGGACCAGAAGTTTCATCCTCTTCCTCTTTCTCGTCTGACTCAAGTGAGAATGATTCTGGTTCATCAGGAACCGGCAGTCCTTCTCTGTGGGGTACTGGGCGTATAGCTGATGGAATGTTTGGATAATGCACAGTCCACATTTTCTTCTTTGACACACCTTTCCCAACTGGAGGCACCATGCAGAAGTAACAATTGCTGGTATGATCTGTTGGCTCTCTCCAAATCATTGGCACTGCAAAAGGCATAGATTTCCTTTTCCTGTTCAACCACTGGTGAAGATTTGTTGCACAAGTGTTGCAGCATATGTGTGGGGCCCACCTCTTGTCCTGATCTCCAATTTTGCAGCCAAAATAAAGGTGATAGGCTTTCTTAACTATAGTGGTTATACTGCACTTTTGTGATGCAAAAGTCACTTCACCACAAACATAGCAGAAGTTATCTGCACTGTTCACACAAGTACGAGGCATCTCTGCTCACTTTGGCTAAACAGAAATGTGTCCCTTTGCAAAATCAAACACTGACAAATAAGAGAGCACGACACTGTATGATTTCTAGAGCTGATATAGGGCAATTTGTTCAGCAGAGTGATGTAAGCTTCGTTATGATTGCATCATCCATGACTTCTAGGAATAACATGATGCAATTCATATCATGTATGACGCAATACCAGCTTCAGATTGCATCATTCATTGTTTTGCCTAAAAAGCAAGTACTGTCCAAACCCAGTCATAGATTTATTCACAGATCCAGTCAAAGATGTATTTTAGTCATTTCTGGTTTAAACTGAGATCCCTTCCCTTTGTAACTCACTTATCCTCCGCCATTCCCAAGTCAAGGGTTGTATATACTGATCCAGTAGTATATCTTGAAAACTAGAGCCAATCAACAATTTTAAGCATCATTTTCGTTCTCAGTGACCCAGAATTAGTAAAGTTTGACTACATTTATTTCAGAAGCATTTTGGCTGTAGAGCAGTGTAATGAATCAGTTATTTTTAATGAAATCACAGTGTGTCACATTTTATACCTGAAAATTGTCAGGAAAGGAAAATATAGAAGGACAACTCCCTTCTTTTAAAAATTTCTTTCCATTAATTTCTTTGAAGCAGCCAGGATTGAAATGTTGAGAACAAATCATATCCCATTCAGATGGTGTCCAGAGTTTGCCACTCACAGGGTCAGCCCGATGTACTGCCTGGGCCCACTGCTGTTTTTTCTTATTATCCTTGGGAAACCTAAAACAGAAATAACAAAGTTCACAGATCAAAGAACATCAGCTGGGTTTTGTTTAGTAATTATACTTTACTTAGGGGTGTTGTTACCCATACAGGCCACTACAGTCAATGGGACAACTCACATGCTTAAAACCGTGCACTTAAGTACCTTGCTGAGTTGGGGCCAGAGAGAAACAGCATGGTCCAGTACACAGTGCATGGCCTGGGAGCTGTGGGACCTAGATTCTATTTCCAACTGACTACACTTTTGCCTTTGGGCAAGTGACTTAAATCTCTGTGTCTCAGTTTGCCCCTCTGAGCACTAGGAATAATAATGCTCACCTACATTTGTAAATCACTTTAAGAATCTCGGGGGGGGGGGGGAGGGAGAAGAGAAGCTAAAATATTACAAAGTATTTAGTGAGGGTGACAGCTCAATTAAATAAAAACTAAAAAGAACATACTGGGTTATCCACTGGGTTTGAAAAGAGAAGGTACTCCAGGAGAAACACAAATCCCCTTATTAAAATGTCCAGTTGGTTAAAAAAAATTAGAGGGGAAGAAGTAATGTACATACATCTTCTAAGTTCACTAGATACACTGTAAGACTCTCACAACACAATCTCACATGTTCTTTGTAAATGGTGAAATTCTCATCACTTAGTCATTTTAAATGGACTGGACAAAGCACTGAAGAGTATACTGCAGAAAACAATTGCTCATTAGCTTCAGAGAATTTACTAGATGACCTAATAGGCTTATTTCTATTTCTTAGTTTCTGTGATATGCATGTCACATTCACAAACCCAGTTCTACTTAATTTCACGCCACTCAGTTCCCAGAAGCAGCACAGACTCCACAAACAGAGAATCAATTATGCTTTTAAAATCGTATAATAATTTTCAAGGATTCCAAGGGAGAAATAACAACAACGTTAGTGTAGATGATGCTCTACTAAAAATTCACAGACCAGGTGCCAGCTAGGAGAAGGTTTCCATCTAACTCAGACTAGGGCAACACAATGGACAATACAAAAGCATAAAGGTTTGGTGCACAATTGGTGAGAAGGAAGATGGGAACGCTTCATGAAAGGAGTGGATTTTTGGAAGGATCCGAAAGAGGCAAAGAAGGGTACATGATGCTTAGGAAGTAGGAGGTAAAGGCAAGGAAGATGGGTGTTATATGCTCCCAGCTGTGTGCATATGACCCAAATTACTGGTAAACAGAGATCGATGCAAGTATTTTTCAGAAGATTATACAATATGCTTGACAATGGTTGCTTTGGCCCTCAGAGGGTAAAAAAGTTTGAAGGCCATATTTTAAATAATTAAATTAATAAAAGACCATTTATAAATCATTTTTGGGTCAGGATGAGTCACCAAAATGTGGGAAATAGCATGGTCTGGCACTAGAACTAGTGCTTAGAGAAGGGGACTGAGAGGCAGTAGACCATAGTTCTAGTTCAGACAGTGCCACTAACTCACTGTCTAGCCTGTACAGCCAAACATTCAAAGGCAGCCTTCATCTTCAGAGATGTTGAATACCTAAAATTCTCATTTGAGCCAATAGGGGTTTCTGCATTTGAAGTCTTAAATCTCTAAAGCTGAGCACCCAACAATTATGGCAGCCAGAAGCAGAGGCCACTTCTGAAAATGCGGGCGTTAGCCTCTCCACTGCCCTGGCTTCATCCCCTGTGTTTATAAACCAGAGATAGTAACAGTTCCCTTCTTCAGGTAGTTTATTGGGAGGCTACAATTAATGAAAGTAATACACAGTACAAAACTAAACACAACTCGTCATACATTAAAATCTCGACTAACCGGTACTAACCCTCACTTCTCTCCCATGGCCCTTCCCATCTTTTTGTCTGTCATTCATGGCCTCTTTCCTGTGCACAATCCCTCATTAATATCATTGAACACATGTCTTTTGTTTTAATTTAAACAACGTTTTGTATTTCACCTATTGGATGTTACTTTAATCATGTCGCTGCACTGAAAGCCAGGACCACAATTTCCAGTGCTGACTTAGCTGTGCTGCTGAAATGACACTCCTCAATCAGTGCTCCTTACCAATTCCTGACAGGAAGTGCTGCGTCCAATTCATCAGCCAGGAGGAAAGGCTTGCAGTGGGGTAACTCCTGGCATCAGCCTGCCACTCCAGAATACTAGGCTTGTGAGAAGGTTTGCTTGGTCAACATCCATACTGAAATCAATGGGAGTTTTGCCCAAGATTCCACCCAGTATCTGTAGTACCTGCAGTCAGAATTCACTGATACCCAGGATCGTCAGGCTCACCTATGAAAAGTTATTCCCTGCTTCCGATTTAACTTTGTGTCTGCATTACTGCAGTTATATGCTGCACAATATTTCACCATGATAGTCCCCCTCAGAGATGGTTACTACATTCAGTGCTGTAATGAGAAGAGAATAGATGTTGAACATGAGATCACATTTAGAGGTAACATCTGCTGAAAGGGCATCAATGGATAGTTTCTGCAGTACATTTCCAACTGGAAGGCTGAAAGTAAAGTAATAATAATAATTAATAAAGCAAACTACCTTCTTCCTCCACATGATGTGATATAAGTATGCTAAAACAAGTACTGTATTGATATATTCCTGTATGCTGATATTATGGACATATACTTTACTCAGTTAAATGCAGTAATTCATGTTTTGTGTGTAAATGATCATGCATAGTCACTAGGAAAACCAGCCATGTTTATTATTAAAAGAAAATAAAAATAGCTTACCATCATTCTGAAAGCTGATAATACAGTGGGCAGTCATATCAGGACATCATTAATATCATTGTGCTGTACTTAACTGTAATTGTGACAACTTTCCACATATATATTTTTTCCCAATAGAGTGTATTCAATAAGAATAACCTTCATTACTTTAAACAGGTCTGCAGCAGCACCTGAAATTTGCATCTCAGAGAAACAGAAAAACACCTACAATGGCATTTGCAAGGCAGCCAAAATGTCAGAACAGCATTCTCAAAGTTACATCACAGTAGCCATACAAATCCATAATTACTGCTCAACTGAGAAAGAAAGAAAGAAAGCTGAGAAATTAAATTAGCGCCATAATAGGGGATGCTGGCACAGAGGTGCCAGTTTCTATAGGCAAGGCAACTACACAAACAGAGAACGGGTGTACTGTGAAGTGTTAACCTATAAAAGAAGTGCAGCAAGTTATAAACACAGGAAAAAAATAAATAAAAGCAAAACTGAGGAGGTTGTTTTCTTTGTGTGCTCAGTGCTGAATTTGTGGTTTATTTGTTGTGGAAAGTATTGTACCTCCTTAGCATAAACAGTCGCAGTGAGGCAATTAAAGAAAAAAAAAAAGTTTCCTGCCAAATATGGCTTCAAAACAAACCTATAGCAATGTGACATAGTCCAACACTTCATCTCTCTTACAAACAGATAAGAAAAAACGTATTTCAAAGATTGCAGTTGGCTGTGTTATAGTGGAACAGTACACTGAGTATTTAATACCTGGAATGTATTTACCACAGTTTTATAGAAAGTGGCATCATCCCTCTGGCTAAAATTGAACAACTAATTTTATAATTCAAGAGTCGTTTACTCAGCAGTTGGAAATGTCATTCTTTGGACAAGTTGGAATGTGTTCCACAATAACTGCATTAAGCAAACACCTATTCAAAAGTAAATATTAACAGGGCTTCATTTAATGCAGGAGAAAATGCCAGATCACATTTTTATTTTCTTTAGAAGGTTGAAGAATGCAACCCTTGAATACAGGAAGACAACTCTATCAGTTTTGCATAATCAGGCCTGAATCTGCAAAAAATCAGGTCAAGTTCTAAAAAGACATGTCAGAGAAGGGACACAGCACAAATTCCTTTTGTTTTAGGGCCTGATCCAATGCCCACAGAACTTAATGGGAGTCCTTCCACTGACTTCTCTGGGCACTGGATCAGGCCTCTCATCTTTAGACATTTGTTATTACTAGACTATATTTCTTACAAGTTTCTTCTTGTACAGAAACCAGAAAAGTAGTACTTTGTACATATAATCTTTATTCACGCTTAAAGGAAAAATATATATTATAGAGCTTTTTTAAGGGAACTATTATCAATGTCTAAAATTATCTGAAATATCAAGGTGAATTAGCACAACATGAACTGAAACACTGAAGAAACTATGGCAGCTAGTCATACACTTTGTTCTTAATTCTATTACTTTTATATTGTGTAAGAGGATTGCATATAAATTTAATAATCAGACCTACTGAAGAGCTAACTCCAATCTAATTTGGAGACACACATGAAAAGGTGGGGTTCTCTTCTTTCACCAAAGACATCATCATCTCTGTGATTAGGACAAGAAAAATATTACCATTAGGGTTATTAGCAAAGCTGATAACCACATTGTGCAATCAGTGTTCCCCTTTACAGCCCATTCAGTGAACTATATTTTATGGAGATATACCTATCTCATAGAACTGGAAGGGACCTTGAAAGGTCATTGAGGCTAATCCCCTGCCTTCACAGCAGGACCAAGTACCATCCCTGACAGATTTTTGCCCCAGATCCCTAAATGGCCCCCTCAAGGATTGAACTCACAACCCTGGGTTTAGCAGGCCACTGCTCAAACCATTGAGCTATCCCTCCCACCAATAATATTCTAACACTCTTATCTGAGGAGGGACCAAACAAAGGAATTGGTTAAAAACTGAGAAATAATCATTAAAAAGAGGCAAGTGAATTTGTTATACAAGAATTATACATGCTGGTAATATACACTATTTTTGGAAATATCTCCCACTGTTACCTCAAGGAGGATGTTACAAAGTGAGCTGCTGATTCTCCTGGAGAGTAATAAAAGACAGGAGAAGACTAAAACATCTGCAGAAATGTTATTTAAGGGACATCCCATCATCATTCACAGTCTCTCCACAGGTGTACTTCTTTGGTTTTGGAAGAGGGAGTGACTGGGTGGGAAGAAGACAGGGCATGGGGAAAACTGTTCTCAGCAATATCACTGATGTATTTATTAATTTATTTCTTTTGATTTTTATAGTGCTTAATGCAGACTCAAAGAACTTCACAATTAATTTAAACACTCTTTCAATGCAAAATGTACCATTCATTTAATAATAAAAAGTGAGACTAGACAGGGCAGGGATGGTGTCCCTAGCTTCTGTTTGCCAGAAGCTGGGAATGAGTGTCAGGAAATGGATCACTTGATTACTTGTTCTGTTCATTCCCTCTGGGGCACCTGGCATTGGCCACTGTCAAAGGACAGGATACTGGGCTAGATGGACCTTTGGTCTGACCCAGTATGGCTGTTCATAAGAGAATAGAGATTTCACTGAAGCATGGATGGGAAAGTAGTGGGAGCATCGCTCACTAGGGAGCTGTGCTGCCACAGAGGGAATCATGGGAAGTAATGGTGGAGGAAATGGCCTTCTATGCATATGTTTTGACCTGAAGTGGCTGCCCTGACATCCCTGGAATTATCTTTTAGCACTCAAGATGTCTTCAGTTTGGACAGGTAATGTCACCTGCCCACGCCAGAAGACCGGGACAGGGGCACAACCCATCTCCCTCCCACCAGAGGGAATTCTGTGGCCTTGAAGCTGTGGAATTTTCCATCTAATTTCCTTGTTGTGTGGAAGGGCACAATTTTCCCTAAGAGACCGGAATACTCTTCCTTTATCTGGCCTGAAATGGTTAACTCAAATTCATACAGACATTTACATACAAAATGATGCCATCATTAAACAGACTCTTATTGGTGGATAACTGTGCCCTGCATTTATATATCATAAATCCTTGCTTCACTTACTGGTACTTCTTTCCTAGAGGCAAACACACAAACCATGTGTGCATATTACATTTTTTCTCTTTCACTTGTCTCGGTTCTGCTACATAATCTCAATACAAATATTTTAATTTTCTAAATGTAATGTAACGACCCTCTTGTATATATACAAGCTTCCTCCTGCATGTCACATTCTGGCGTTATGAATTGCTATCAGAGCTGTTTGGGTAATACCAAGTAGTTCTTAGAACCAAGCAATAAGCACATTGTCATTCAGGAAAGAGGCATGCAGCGCAAATCTTCAAAACTAGACAGAAACACAGCACAAGAGAGGGAATTTAAAACTATGTTTATTTCTGTAAACAAGGAGAAAACCTTTTTTTGGTAGCATATATGAAGCATGAGGAGCAAGGCTAATCTAGATGTGAAGATTCTATAGTTCAAGGTCATTTTGCTTTTGGAGAAAAGGGGTACTGAGAATGCCATGTCCTCTGCTGTGACTGGTACACTGCTCTGTAATCTGATGCATTTGCACTGCTCTTTGTTAATTTAGAAACGAATCCTGCCCTCCCCCACCCCACCTCCCATGAGGCCCTGGACAGAGCAGAACAAATGTGGTTCTATTCCATGGATGGGTCAGGATTCTCTGTGCCTGCATGAGGGATTCAGACCCTATACACACAATGGAACTTAGCTCTGTGTAGGCTCCCTGCTTGGAGGATGGGTTTACATGGAATGAGGTTGGACATTAGGAAAAAGTTCCTAACTGTCAGGGTGGTTAAACACTGGAATAAATTGCCTAGGGAGATTGTGGAATCTCCATTTCTGGAGATATTTAAGAGTAGGTTAGATAAATGTCTATCAGGGATGGTCTAGACAGTATTTGGTCCTGCCATGCGGGCAGGGGACTGGACTCGATGACCTCTTGAGGTCCTTTCCAGTCCTAGAATCTATGAATTCAAGGCTATGCCAATCCACTGGCCGAAAGGCATGAGGGGAGGCAGGCAGAGCATCTGTGTGACTTCAATAGTGGCCACAGAGAAGGCCCACACCACATCTCCCCTGCACATATGCCCTGTATTGAGATAATGTGGGAAGAAGATTTTGATCTCACTGTCACACTGTGTGTTCTAGAGAATCAAAAGTAAATCTCAGCATTTTACAACAGAAAACATCACAGCTGCACTTAAATAGACACTTCCCTTTTTACACTGATTTATATTACAGTTCATTTAAAATCTGCCCCTTTGGATAGCTGCTCATTGACTTTAATTAGCTTATATTTAATAACCTCAAAACATGGATGCATTAAATATTGGCAGAGTTAAATGTGTTTGAGAAAAAATGTTCTAGCTTTTACAGTTACAAGTGCTATGTGATATCTATTCAGATGGACCATATATTTATCATTATCTTCTTCAAATCTTTAAATACTTCATTATTTCATATGTGTTAGTGGAGATGGAACAAACCTCCTCCAAAATCTTTGGTAGCTCAGGAATAAGAAGGGAACTCCCCATTCGAGGCCCTTGGCTCGGGAATTTGCTTCCCTCCTTGGTCCACCGCTGCCTAGATTTGGCACCATTCCAGGCATGCTGCAAAGCCCAACTTATCTTGCAGCCATCCAGGAAGGTTGGGAGCTCATATCTGGAGGGGCTGTAAAATGAAGAACAATTTAGATGGGGTCTCATAAGATGGCTGCCTAAAGTGGCTTTAGCTTTTGTGGGAGAGTCTGTTAAGTAGAACATTTGTAATTGGAAAAACTGATAAACTAAAACATTGTATTGAACATTTTAGACTTTTTGCGAGTTCTGTTTTGGGAGGTGCTTGGTGCTCTGGTTCAGTATGATGGGTTTTGCTCTTTCCACAACAAAAACAATATGAAGAAACAACACAGCACAGCTGGATCCCAAATAACAGTGCAAAACCTAGCTACACCCATACCTCTGCTCTGACTGGTTTTTGGTGGCTTTTGAAAACATGTAACACAGTGAGTACCACTGGAGGGCTCACAAACTCTTTCAAGAGATACTATTCGGATGCACTACATTTGGTGCTACAGGTTTTAATAAAACAATAAAAATAATTTTGGAATGTAAAAATAAAAGCATTCCATATTATTGTGCTTTCTTAAAAAAAACAAGACAATGTAAAGCATCATGATTAAAGCCATTTTGGTGAATAATAACATTCCTAAACACCATGAATCCAAAACTACCACAGGTTCATAAAAACAAAAACAAAACACAACTGAAATGTTTTTGACAAAACCGGGTTTGAACTGTATCTAGTAGCTCATGATATTATGTAACAAGAGTGCACCGTACCTATTGTAATACACACCCAAGCAAGAAATAATCGTATGCAAAAAATCCCAAATCAAAACAATAAAAACCTTAATATAACACTAGCTTTAGATTTTAACCCCAAAGAGATGGATCTTGATTTTCATATACACTAAGGCCCTTTTATGCCACTCTGGCAGAATAAAAGGGCCTTAAAGACAAACATAATTACATTTATATTCACTTTAAAGAAGTCTTAGACCACATCTACACTGCACACTTTGGTCGATGCAAGTTATGTTGGCAGACAGCCACCAAAACTTGTATATTGCTTGGGCGTGTACACACATGGCTTGCATTGGCACTGCAGGTACTCAGCAAGAGCGTATGCAAAGTGTAGTGCACCGCAGGTAGGTATCCCAGTGTGTCACATGCTGCCATCTGGTGCAATGCCTTTTGGGAAATTTTCACAATATGTTGCGGATAGAAATGACTTGCCCAGTGATCTCTGGATGCAAGGATCAAGTTCCCAGCATGCAACTTGCTGAATTTCCTAATGCCATCCATATCCCATAATTTTCATGCCTTTTTAAAAAAAAAATCCCAGAAACCTGTACAGCACTTTTCAGTATCCACCATCTCTCAGAAGCATGGAGCCTGCAGAGCTCTGCGCTGTTCTCATGAATGTTGCAAATATAGGATGCTCGATTCTCTTTTATTTGGAAACCCACAGAAGTACCACAAGAATGCGGGACATGACAATTTCTTCAAGCAGAGCTTGCTAAGGGACATAGTGAAAAACAATTCAAGGTTGTGGGTGGTGTTCACAAAGCAGCTGCAGATGGTGGAGCATTACTTTTGGGCCCCAGAAACAAACACTGACTGGATAGGTTTGAGACAATGTGGATGCGGAGGCCACATTCCTGGATCTGTGTACCATGCTCACCTCAGCTCTCCAGTGCAGCGACACCAAAATGAGAACTGCATTGACAATGGAAAAACAAGTAGAGATCAGTCTCTGGAAGTTTGCAATGCCGGACTGCTACCAGTCAGTGGAAAAACATTTTGCAGCTGGAAAATCCACAGTGGAGGGGCCGCCATAATGCAAGTATATAGGGCCACTAATCGTCTCCTGTTATGGAGGACTCTCAGCAATGTGCAGGACTTAGTGGATGGATTTTTGCAACAATGGTGGTTCCTGAACTGCAGTGGGGCAATAGCCGTATTTTGGCACCTGCCCACCTTGCCACAGAATACATCATTAGAAAGGGCTGCTATTCTATGGTTATGCAAGTGTTGGTGGATCACTGGGGATACTTCACTAAGAACAATGTGGACTGGGGTCAGGGAAGGTGCATAACACTTGCATCTTTAAGATCACAGGACTAGTCAGAAAGCTGCAAGCATGGGCATTCTTTCCCGACTGGCAGATTACCATCAGCAATTAAAATGCCAATAGTGATGCTGAGAGACTCACCCTACTCCTTTCTCCCCTGGCTCATGAAGCCATGCACTGGTCACCTTGACAGCTCCAAGGAGAGATTCAGCTACTGGCTCAGCAGGTGCAGAATGGTTGCTGAATGTGCTTTTGGTAGACTGAAGACACTCTGGCAGTGTTTACTTGCTAACTGGATGTCAACGAGAAAAATATCCCGACAGTTATAGCTGCCTGTTGTGTTCTGCATAATATCTGTGAGGCAAAGGGGGAAAAAGCTCCCGCCGGGGTGGAGCTGGAGCAGCTGTCTGCCGCCTTTGAGCGGCCAGACACAAGGGCCATTACAAGAGCCCATGTGGGGCTATGCAGTTGAGGGAGGCTTTGAAAGAGCACTTTAGCCGTCAGCCACAGTAGCATTCGGTGCTGGATTAGTCTTTGGAGCTGGAGCTTTGGGTGCTGCTAAGAATTGTGTACTGCTTGCTGTTCATTTATAAATATGACTAGGTGTTTTCCTGAAGCTATGAATTACGTGGTGCTTGCTGGATATTAACAAGTACTGTTTGCTTTGAGTACTGATATGCATTCTACAATATGTATTGTGAACTAATAAAGATAATTTTATTCTCCAAAAATAGAACTTTACTGAGTGGGAAAAACAGTGCAGAAAAACAATGCAAAAAAACAAAACAAAGGCAATGTAATACAAAATTCTAACAAATTAATGGAGTGGAATTTTATAATTGGAAAGGCAGCAAACATTTCTGTCCACTTCCGTGCACAAGTGTAGTCCGTTGTGGCTACACATACACGAACCATGGTTCTGTGAAGCTGTGGTTTTCCTTGCTGTTCCTGGCGAGGAATGATAGGGATAAGGATGTTCCCCTTGATGCTATGTGGTATGTTGGGAGGTGCAGGGAGCAGAAACCATGGAGTTCTCCAAGGGCTGAAAAGGCTGGAGCGTCTAACATTTTTGGATCTATAGATCAACCATGTGCTGCAGCATTTGGGTTTGCTGCCTGAGAAGTCCCATTATGTCCTGGTGCATTTCCCTCTCTTTGTCCTGCTGGGGTTCCTGGACCTCTCTCTTGTCCTTTCTTTCCTTCTTTAGGCTGTCAATCATATTGGCCCTCCAAGCCCTTTGTTCATGGTCCGATACAGCACTGGCTTGTAGGATCTCACTGAACATGTCTTCCCTAGTCCTCTGCTTTCTCCTCCTCATCAGGGTCAGATGTTCTGCAGGTGTGGAATGGGGGAGCACCACACCAGTAGCTGCTGATTAAAAAAAAAAGAGAGAGAGAGAGAGAGAGAGAGACAGACAGATGTACCACTGCATTTACAGTCCCAATGGAAATGGAAAGATAAGTTTCACAACTCAATTCCCTTATGCCCATAAAAATGTTTAGTAAATAATGCTTATTGACACTTCAGCTTTGGAGCACCTTGGCACAGCACTGCTCTCCAGCCACAGGCAGGTTAGCATGGTCTGCCAGGGTGGGGAGGCGGGGGAGGGGGGCAAGAGAAGGTACTTCGGTTGCATGAAGCAAGGAAGTGACATTTCAGTCCCTGTTCCCATGGGTCTGAGTATAGGGCAGTGGCACTGAATACTGGAACTATTTTCCACAGGTTCTGTTGGTTTTGGCTGAAATCTCATATCCAAAGGCACAGAGAACACAACTGCTACTGGCATTCTGAAGCTGCCTGGGCCCACATGACACTAGCCTGTTTACTGCAATGATGCCAGCCAAAGTAATCACAGAGTGGTGTGGAAAAGTATCTTCCTGCGGAGGAAGATATAAGGCAGCCATCCCCAGAAACCTTCAGAAGAGGATTGCAGAGAATCTCCACAAAAGTTTCATAGAGATCTCTCAGAAGGATACAAAGGACAATCCTATGTACATAAACAAAGTGCTGTGCATCCCCTGTCCAACCCAAGGGGAATGAGAACCAGATGCCAACTTTACCTGTTTGTTGTACCTTTACTTCTTCTCATATAAGTAAATGAATGAAAAGTTGATACCTTTATCTTGTTAACTTGGGGATGGGCCAGGTGCCATATTTAAATTTAAACACTGTAAGGAAAATGCTTGCACGCACTTACTCTCTTTCCTTCATCAGGCTCATCCATGCTCACTTGGTGGGATTGGCTAGACTGTGGTGGTGTCTTGAACAGGTCCTGGCTCACGGCATAGCTGGAGCTCCCACCCCCTCTGCTTCCTCCTCTTCCTCACCGTTCACAGCAGAAGTCTCTGTCTCAGGCTCCTCTGAGATATCCATTGTAGTCTGTGGGATGCTGATGGGGTCTCTGCCAAGTATGGCATGCAGCTCATTGTAAAAACAGCAGATCTGCAGGGCACCACCAGATCTATTGTATTCTTGGCCAAGTTCCTTTGCTTTCATGCAGCACTGCTACTGATCCGTGTCATATCCCTTTGCCAACATCCCCCATGCAATCTATTTTAGATGTCCACATTTCTACAACTGGTCTATAGCTGTGCTTCCCACAGCCAATTCTCCCCACAGGGCCAGGAGATCCTATAACTTCTGTCTACTCCAGGCAGGAGCACATCTATTATATTGTGCCGGAACAGTTGATTGGGCAGTTGCATACAACAAGGGAGAGCTGCTAGGTGTGCTCACCAAGGTAAGCAATCAAGAAAAGGCATTTCAAAAACATGTGGGGTGCTTCCACGTGGGGGTAGTTTCCAGGATCTGTGACTTCTGGGCAGTTAAATTTGCAATTGTGAACAGAGTGTTACTGTTATAGAGAATGGGGCATTGTGCGACAGCTGCTGGAGGACTGTTAGGGTTGATACAGGTCATGCAGTATCTACACTCACACCGCACCAACCTCGGTAGGTTAATGATGGTTCCATGCTGTTCGGGGAGGTGGTTTTACTGTGTTGATGTAACGGGGCATTTACATTGGCTGGACACAAAGTTGAGTATAGCCATGCACAAATAGGTCAACGCAAGGGGATTTACTTGGTAGCGCAGACCACCCCTAGTGTATATGACACTTGTATCTGTGCAATAGAGTTAAAGTCTCATATTAATATTAACTCTTCTTTCTTCATCTGCATTAGATCAAACACACCACAATGCTACATGCCTCTAAAAACACTTGAGATGGAACACTATTTTAATGTCTAATATATTACATGATCAAATAACATTCATCTATGTAATAAATATGGAACACTACTGTATATATGTACATCTATGGCTACAGATAACAGCTTAGCTATGTACGCCATATTATTTGCCAAATAGTATGTCCTGTTATACAGTATTGTGTGATTATGTAACTCAAGACCCTGTCACAGTATATAAGTCCAAGGGGGCAGAGGCAAGGTTCCTGTGAAAGTGCCAGCTCTTGCCAACGCTTTAGGCGTCAGCTGAGCATTGACAAGCTCGTACATAGAAACCGAACCAACTTACCTGTATGTTAGTATTGTTCAAAATAGGTGTTGAACTTGTGAAGATGTGTTAATGTTTAGACTCTAAAATGCTGGTTCGTTGCTGCATGCATTAATCTTACTCGTAACGTCTGTATCCCATGCTATAAGGTAATATGTAGGTTTTGCTTTATAACTGTAAAAATGCCTGCTCTCAATTTGTGAACACAGGCAGGAGGAGTGGTTCCCCAGCCCATCAAGAAGGACTATCAAAACTAAGTGGGCCATAGTGAAACATCATGATACAAAGATGGGGTTAATGACCCTCTTACACCATGAAGGTGATATGCGCAAGAAAGCTCGTCCCATCAGCTTGAATTCTGGAAGAAGGAAATAAAGATAGTGACATAAAAATTCTTCATCTGTTTGCTGTTTGGACTCCCACAGGACTAGAGCTAAGAAACAAAAGCTAACCTGGGTTAGCCCTAAAAGACATACAGTGCTGACAGATAATTACTGCTCTGTCACCTTTTGGAACCATAGACAGTAATTCATTTGTGTATATATGTTCCCCGCTTTAACCTGCAAATAATTCGCTCATTTCTTTTTCCTAATTAATAAATCCATAGTTAGTTTATTATATGATTGGCTACAATCATTGTCTTTGGTGTGAGATCTGAGGTACAAATTGATCTGGGGTAAGTGACTAGTCTCTTGGGACTGAAAGCAACCTGAATCTTTTGTGATCCTTGGTGTATATTGCAACCACTATTACTAAGTCCAGCTTTCCAGGGTGGCAAGATAGACTGGAGAGCCCAAGAGGACTGCCTGTGACTCCATGGTAAGACTTGTAGTGCTTCAAGAGTTCACATTTATTACTGGGTTGGTGAAATCTACTTATAGAACATACCTGAGGTCGACACTCATGGTCATGAACCACTCCAGACAGCCTGACACACATATTTCATAATATTAATATCATAGCCTTAACAATACAACAAATATTGTTGCACAGCACTTTTAAAAGAAAGAGTTTTAAAAAATATGAAAAATAAACAACAAAGGACAGATTATTGCTTGTTCTTAAGTACCATGCAGGACATCTAAGTAGGGCCATCCCTACGGGGGTGCGGGGTCCGGGACAACCCCCCCACCCGCCTCGGCCCCAGGCTCCGCCCCCACTCCACCCCTTCCTGCCCCTGCTCCGCCCTGCTTCTTCCCGCCCCTGCTCCATCCCCACCCCCATTCCACCCCTTCCTCCAAGCCTCCGCCCCCTCCTCCAAGTGACGCTGGGAGCTGGCGGGGCAGGCTGGGGCGGGGTCGCTCGCTGCTGCCGGCACCAGGCCCCCCACTAATCTCCCAGGCCACCCTGGACCTCACATCCCCCTGAAGCATGGGGACCCCCAAAGTGCAGGACCCGGGGCGGTTGCCCCGGTCCATCCTATGGATGGGACGGCTCTGCATCTAAGTGGCCACTGTCAGAAGACAGGCATCTGGGCTAGATGGACCATTGGTCTGACCCAGTATAGCCATTCTTATGTTATGTTAAAGCACAGCTGCTACTCCTCCTGCCAAGCAAATTGGCTGGGATTGGGTGGAGCTTCTCCTCACCAACCCATTGGTCAACCAAGCTGGTTTGGAGTGAACAGGAGCAAATGCTGTGCACCGTAAAGGGCTGTAGGAAAAAAAATATTCCCCCTCAGGAGCAAGGCAGAGACAGGAAAGGATGTGTGGATCTGAGCTGGAGTCAGTGCAACCACTCTATCTAGCCCCAATTCAAAAAAAGGTACACAAGACATATTTCTCAGAGGTCTTCCACGTCTTCCATGTCTACTGACCAGGCTAGGGTGATGAACTATGTTTCAAAGAGCAAACGGATGGATGATTTAAAACATGGACACAGCTTCTTTTCAAGAGATAGCATACTAAATTTTGTTTGTATTACAAAATCATGCAACTGAACACAACTGGGGTATGATTTTTGAACTATATACAAGTTAAATGCATTTGAGATTTAATAGCGGATGCATCGCATTAGGAGCCCCAAAAGGAACATCCTTTAAAATACAAGCCAAGTGGTCACTCAGGACCAACCTTATAAGATAAGACAAGTTCCAGCTTGTGGCAGTAGGACTGAAAGCTAGTAATTTGTCAGGTTACAATTAATGCAAGAGCAGGACTCAGACCTATATCTCTTATACAACATCATTATTAAACAAGATATTGTTATGGCAGAAATTTGTACAGTGCCTAGCAGTGAGGTACTAGTCCATGACTGGGGCTCATGGGCACTATGGTAATATAAGTAATAAATAATAATAATAATAAAAGTCACCAAATGTCACTGTCACACAATCTTGTAAATTATTTTTCTTTGCATATGATTGCTATACAGTCTGATGAAATGCTATACTCATATGTTTGTGATGCATGTCCTTTGGGTGGAGATGTTGGGGGAGTCTAACTAGAGTCAGGCCTAGACTCTTGGGGTATGTCTACACTTAAAACGGTACCGCGGTGCTGCTATAGCACTTCAGTGTTAAGAATACCTAGAGTGATGGGAGTGGTTATGCCATCAGTGTAGGTAATCAGCCTCCCAGAGAGGTGGTAGCTAGGTCGACGGAATAATTCTTCTGTCTACACCGGAGTAGGTCGTACACATTTTTCACACCCCTGAGAGACATAGCTAGACCAATGTACATTCCTAGTGTAGACCAGGCCTTAGTACAGAGTTGCTTCCTGGGAACTGACTGGGGTCTGGGCTGACATTCATGAATGGGGGGATTGCCTATGTGGTGTTGTTTGTGACCACCTCTGTTCAAGGACTGGCATATAGAGTGTAAATGGACAAGTTACACCAAGAAAATATCCAGACTCCACATTACTGATTTCTACTCCAATGGGAAACTGACGTGCAATGGCCTGACATCTGCTACCACTTGGCAGAGGGAAAACAATATTTAATAATTTTTTCAAAATAAAATTGTATTTGAAAGGCAATATTTAAAATGGACTTCAGGTCATTACTATAAGAGAGACGCCACCAACCTGGAACTCTAGAGCCCTGAGTCTCAGTTATACAAAGGCCATTTTATGCTAGTCTGGCACCATAAAGGGCCTGAAAGTAGGCAGAAATAGCCTTCTGAGAATCCCTGCTCTGCAAAGATAATCCTGTAGCCAGAGTACTGCTGGCATTGGTGGCTCTATTCCTAGTACCTGATGGAGGGGGCATAGCTAAAGTGAACTGCACTATAGCTGTTATCTATTTCCTAGGGCCATTGGAAGCACACTATAAGCTACAGCAGCCCTGAGGTCCCCTAATTTGTGCTCCCTCTCACTAGTTGTGCCATGTCTAAATTCTAGTTTGGTGACTCCTTGAGGCAGGGGCCAGCCTAACTAGATATTGGTTCTGCAAGGCAATTAGGATATTTGGATGTAGCATTAAAACAAAACAAAAAAGACTCTAAAGACTTAAAGATACATGAAATCCCTTGACTCTTCTTTCAGTTTTTGTTTTCTAGTTCCTGCAAGGGAGAGAAGTGAAGAAGCAGTTGGTGGGTTTTTTGTTTGTTTGTTTTTTTAAAAGACTAACCAATTCAAACTCTGGCTTCATCCCACAGATCCTAATAATTTTTAAATTATAGATTTATATCATCCTCTTCCTTGATGTCTTTTCTAAGGTTCTGATCCTACTGCCAGTGAAATTAATGGAATCTTCACCGCCAACTTCAACAGCAGCAGAATTAGTCCAGGAGTCGTGAAAATCTTTCATCTAACAAGGAGTCTCAGCTCCATTCTTGCCACCGCTAGAAGGAGCAATGTAAGTACCGGGGCATTTTATGAGAACCAGCAGCTAAAGCTCATGGCTCTTTCCATGCTCTATTCTAGAATGGAGAGAGTGGAATTTCTCGTGAAAATGTCTGACCAATTAAATAAACAAAACAAGCACGTACTACTTAAACTTTGGGACTGGGTAAAATTGTACTTGTTTAGTTCAAAATGTTTTGTTGATGAAAAACAGACCCCTGCCTCTGCCTCTCCCTTGCTGGAAAGGCACTGTGACTAATGCAAAGGAATGTTTTTGAATCAGAAAGGAAAAAAAGTGTGCAGTGTACCCTCTGCTTTTGGAACAGTTCCTTGGTATTTCAGATGCAGTGAAATCTTGCCTTGGAGAAAACAGATTGCTGTGATCTCCGCAGGAACCAATGTGTGGTGGGGGCAGGGGGGCAAAATGCTTCCCCTTAAAAAAGTAAGTTGGGGGGGGGAATAAAAATTCAGCAATAGAAAGAGGAAGAACTTTGTGGGGAAAGGGGGCAAAAGTAGCCCCATTTATGCAGTGCCTCTTTGTTACACAGCACGAGACTGGCAACTCGCAGACCCCATAAGAATTCTAAATGACCTTGGAAAATTGATCTGAAATCAACAAGATAAAATTCAGTAAAGACAAGTGCCAAGTACTACATTTAGGAAAGAAAACTTAAATGCACAAATACAAAATGGAGAATAACTGGCTTGGTGGTAGTACTGCTGAAAAGGATCTAGGACAGGGGCAGGCAACCTTTCAGAAGTGGTGTGCCGAGTCTTCATTTATTCACTTTAATTTAAGGTTTCGCGTGCCGGTAATACATTTTAACGTTTTTTAGAAAGGTTTTCAAAATGTTTAAGAAGCTTCATTTAAAATTAAATTAAAATGCTGATCTTATGCCGCCAGCCTGCTCAGCCCGCTTCCAGTCTGGGGTTCTGTTCACCTAGGCTGGCAGTGGGCTGAGCAGGGCCTGCGGCCGGGACGCCAGCTGGCAAGGGGCCGGCAGCCAGGACCCCAGACCTGGGGGGGGGTTCAGGGGTCAGGGCAGAGGGATGGGGGCTGCAGGGCAGAAGACTGGGTGTGGGAGGGTTCAGGGGTCATGGCAGAGGGCTGGGGGTGTGTGGGGGTGCAGGGCAGAAGGCTGGGGGTGTGGGGGGAGTTCAGGGGTCAGGGCAGAGGGCTGGGGGGTGTGGAGGTGCAGGGCAGAAGGCTGGGTGTATTGGGGGGTTCAGGGGTCAGGGTAGAGGGCTGGGGGGGTGCAGGGCAGAAGGCTGGGTGTGTGGGGGGTTCAGGGGTCAGGACAGAGGGCAGTGGACAGGTTCAGGGGTCAAGGCAGAGGGCTGAATGTGTGGGGGGTCACGGCAGAGGGCTGGGGGTGTGAAGGGCAGAAGGCTGGGAGTGGGGGGGAGTTCAGGGCAGAGGGCTGGGGATGTGTGGGGGTGCAGGGCAGAAGGCTGGGAGTGGGGGGGAGTTCAGGGGTCAGGACAGAGGGCTGGGGGTGTGTGGAGGTGCAGGGCAGAAGGCTAGGTGTGGGGGGGGTTTCAGAGCAGAGGGCTGGGGTGCTCGGCTCGTGGGGGTGCTCCCAGCCCCCTGCCCTAAGCGGCTCACGGCAGGGGGCTGGAAGGGATATGCCCTGTTCCACCCCCTTCCCCAAGGTCCTGTCCCTACCTCTTCTCTGCCTCCTCTACGGAGCAGGGAGCACGCTGCCGCTCGGCTCTGCTCTCTCCCCACCTTGCAAGGGCGATCAACTGATCGGCGCAGGGAGAGGGAGGGGGAAGGGCAGGAAAGCACCACGCTGGGGGAAGAAGCGGGGGAGGGGGGAAGCTTGGCTGCCGCAGGACCAAGCTTCTGCCTCCTTCCGCCTCAGGGGAGAGCAGTGGGCGGGGGGGCTGAGTGGGGCTGGGGGCCGGGACCTCGGCAGCGTGCCACTCAAAATCGGCTTGCGTGCCGTGTTTGGCACGCGTGCCGTAGGTTGCCGACCCCTGATCTAGGGTTATACTACATCACAAATTGAATATGAGACAACAATGTGATGCATATGAGAAAAAGACTAATATCATTGTGGGGTGTATTAACAGGAGCATCATATGTAAGACACAAGAGGTAACTGTTCTACTCTACTTGGTGCTGGTGAGGTCTCAGCTGAAGTACTGTGTTTAGTTGTCAGTGCCACACTTTAAGATGTGTATAAATTTGAGAGAATCCAGAGGACAGCAACAAAAATAATAAAAGGTTTAAAAACCTGATCTATGAGTAAAGATTACAAAAACGGGGCATATTTAGCCTTGAGAAAACAAGTCTGAAGGGGGACCTGATAAGTCTTCAAATATGTGAGGGCTGTTATCGAGGATGGTGATGAATTGTTCCCTGTGTCCACTGAAGGTAGGACAAGAAGTAATGAGCTTAATCTGCAGGAAGGGAGATTTAGGTTAGACATTAGGGAAAATATTTCTAACTATCAGAATAGTTAAGCACTGGAACAGGCTTCCAAGGGAGGTTGCTGAATCCTGGTCATTGGAGGTTTTAGAGAAGAGGTTAGACAAATATCTGTCAGGGACGGTCTAGGTATACTTGGTCCTGCCTCAGAGCAGGGGGGTGGACTAGATGACTTCTCGAGGTCCCTTCCAGCCCTACATTTCTATGATTCTATTAAAAGTTCAATGCCCATCCCACATAAAGATTGAGCTGCTGTTATGACACACCTTGATGGAAACAACACTAATTAGCGTAGCTGAATTAATGTGGATCAGGATAAGTATTATATAGTAGGAAAACAACAGAGCCAAGGCACAAGCAGATAAAGCAAATGGAACAAAGGCTCCAGAAGGCCGTAATAGCACCATCATGGGCACACTTATAATCATATGTACACTTTCTTTCATCCAGATAAGATGAACGAATTTATAAATTTATAACTGGGAAACAAAGAAAAGAAAAGCACTTTGCAAAGATGAGTATTACCCAAGGATAAATTTTATCCTCATTTACAGATGAGGAGATTGAGTTGATTTTCCTAGTGGCCCAGCTGGAAAAAAATCTCCTTGTCTCCTGACTTCTGGACCCTTATTCTAACTACTAGAAAAAGCTATAGCAGTGCTGAGGTTCTTTTTTCACCATTTAAAAAACAAACAAACCAATAAACAGCCATTTCAGTCATTACCATACTGGGGTGGATTTGAACTAGTGACCTAGGTAGGAGATGGACAGCTTCATATCCAATTATCAATCTCTCAAGCAATCCAGTTTCCCTTACTATCTTTATGGGCAATTGACTTCCTGTTTGAGCTCTAAAATTGATTACTCATAAAAAGGCAGTTAAAGTTGTGATATAACCAGAGACAGATTAAGGCTAAATATGGTTCATGTCTGATCAAAACCACAAGATACCAAAACATTCTAAGGAGAAGAAAAACAACGCTACTAGAAAAATAATTGTGAGTCACTTTTAAAGGATGACGGTACTCAGCCATACTTTAATCTGACACTGGTCATGCATACTTTTTTTGTCCCATCAAAATTTTAATAGCCAGATACAAAACCCACTATTATGAAAACAAATTGAAAAATGTAATATTCTCATTATTTGTCTTCCATTAGTACCCAGAATGTGCTAGACATCATCCACACACAATCCCTACCCTAAACAGTTTACGGTCTAAGAAGAGTTTACACAGATTATGTGGAAATGGATTGAGCACATCAGCAGAATTACTGATGATTTCTTCTGAGATGCTCAGGCCCAGCTGTATAAATGGTAGCAATAGCACAAATGGAAGGGGCTCTTCATGCAATCTAGGGCAGTGGTTCTCAACCAGGGGTCTGAGGCCTCCTGGGGAGCCATAGAATCATAGAATCATAGAATATCAGGGTTGGAAGGGACCTCAAGAGGTCATCTAGTCCAACCCCCTGCTCAAAGCAGGACCAATTCCCAACTAAATCATCCCAGCCAGGGCTTTGTTGACCAAGCATGGCCGGCATTAGACTCGCTGGGGCCCAGAGCAGAAAGCCAAAGCCCCACCACACTGGACTGCAGCCCAGGGCCCCGAGCCCCATCACCCAGGGCTGAAGCCAAAGCCTGAGCAACTTAGCTTTGCAGTGCCCACTGTGGTGTGTGGCCCCGGGGCAATTGCCATGCTTGCTACCCCTTGAGGCTGGCTCTGGTTTTTATATGCAGAAAACCAGTTGTGGCACAGGTGGGCCATGGAGTTTTTATAGCATGTTGCAGGGCCTCCGAAATAAAAAGGTTGAGAACCCTTGATCTAGGGAATAAAGATGTACTGCAGGTCCACTTCAGCATAACACAGCAATGTTTTCAAATAAAGATTTGTAGCACACACAGAGAGGCTGTAATCCCCAATGGTACAATGTAGTTTTGTTGGCTCAAGTACAGCTATAAGAAACAGAAAGCTTACTGGTCTGCATATACTATAGATGTGTCATGCGTGGCCAAGAAAGTGCTGATAAAGCATCCACACTTTAGAGGTATTACAAGCTGGGGGGAAAAAATGACACTAGATAAACTTAATGTCTACAGTTCTTCAAAAAAATGTTCACCAATATGCAATGTAAGGGAGCTTCATACACGTCATCCAGAAACAAGAGTGATATTATTCAGCAGGTGGAATATACAAGGTCAAGGAAATTATGAAATTAAATAGTACACGAACTTTGTAGAAATCATTTTCTGTGTGGGAAAGTCAACTTACATTTTTATGGACACAATGGGACATATTAATGGAGTTACACCAGGGTTGAATTTGCTCCACAAAGTAGCATGATACAAAGGCAACTAGAGAGGCATTTAAATTAGGATTGAAACATTTAGCACTGGTTTTCTACATGATTCTACACCAATAACATGTCACCACCAGCAAAATGAACAAATTTATTGAAAGCATATATTAAACATATACACTCAACATTTCATCCTCATTAATGATTCCTAACATGAGACTGCTTTGCTTTTGTGCAAGTGACTCCTCCATTTTCCATGTCACTATTATACTCTCAGCACTGCTGTGCCTTCCTCTGCATTATCAATCATTTCTACTATGGTTGGAGTTTTTGGCATCTTGTGGCCCTCATTTCACTCTTTTG
This sequence comes from Emys orbicularis, assembly GCF_028017835.1. Classification (NCBI taxonomy): domain Eukaryota; kingdom Metazoa; phylum Chordata; order Testudines; family Emydidae; genus Emys; species Emys orbicularis. Next base: position 38,592,726 of record NC_088688.1, on the reverse strand, counting down.
TACAGTCATTCTTTTTGAAGTTTGACAATGGACAATATCGCTAGACCGCTCCAGTGTCAGTTCACTCAAGGTTCCATCCTAACAAAACTTTCAATGCTGCTCAAGTATGTTAAAGATTTTTTTTTAAATGGTGGCAATTTAATGTTATTGAAGTTAATTGGTTTATAAAATATTGCTGAGTGGTATTTTGATACTGTTTCATTAGCTGTTATCACTGAGTGCTGGTGATCACTGAAAAGCCAAATATTTTCCTTTCCCAAAGATACTAAGTGTGAAATCTTGGCCCTGTAGGGCTATTGGCCTGTTTCTCCAGCTCAATAAGGACTGATGCCATGTCCAACAAATGATCAGGTCCTCTTTCTCAGGCCTTTATTTATTCTTCAAATACAAAACTCACAAAGTAAAACAAAACTCTTCCCCAGTACTCCTACAGGGGCCTATCACAGGAACCAGCAGATACCATTCTCAACTGAGCTCTTTCCACCTTTACAGGAATTTTCCTGGCCCCTTCCCAGCTGGGTCTGCTAATCCTCTCCACCAGGCCCAAACATCTTAAAGGGGCTCTTAAAGCCTCAGCAGAGGGCTGGCTGTCTCACAGCCCTAGTAGTTCCTTAAAGGGGCAGACCATCCTTTTACAGGTCCAACTGAAGTCAATGGCTGTTTTAAGTCCCATTGACTTAAAAAGAGCAGGGATTTCATCCCAGCTGTAACCTAGTTGTGTGGGTTGTAGAGATTTAAGACCCTAAAGTTATTGCATACTGCTTTGATACACAAAAAGGAAGGGGAGTCAGGGTGGGTGCTCCATATGGGGAGTTGGGGTGTCAGGGAGAAGAGGTGGAGCAGTTCCTACCTGCTCCCTGGCCTGATTCCAGGTGCCATGGCAGCTGCACCAGCCCCTCTGGGTCTCATTCTCTCCTCTGCTTGCCCTTGCAAATGTCTGCAGTTTACAGGGAATGGCGCACACTGGTGAAAACACAGATCAGCTCCCACAATATTTACACTGCAAAGGTGAAAGCCCACACTGCACTGTGATTCCACCACCTCCAAGAGACAGACATTTTTTCTATTTGCTGTAATGATTTTAAAAGAAGAGCATGTATATTGGTATGAATAAGGGTAGTGCTTTGGGAAAGCTTGGGTCTAGAAGTGGGTTTTGCATTTAGCTCTGAATGTGTTGAGTCTAAGTGGCCTCCACGCTGTACAAAGTTGTGATGTTGACTGGGCTAGTGCTTGTTTTGCAGTGTACTTTGACAGTGTAGCATCACTATAATGGAGAAAAATAAATGAACTGAACAAAAAACAGAAAGGGGTCATAGATATCTAATCTGCCAGATTAACAGGGGTATCCAAAATACCTGACTTGCCTGCATCATTATACAGTACTCTTAGGCTACCACTTTCTTTAATTTATCTCCAATAAGTACATCCAGGAATGTCACCAAAGGAGATAATATTATGTTGCTTTCCAGGAAATGATGATGATAAACATATCATTTAGCCATGGATGGCCTGTTCATTTTAAGGTATCCCTAGTTTCCAAAACCAGGTAGTTCCCCTGCTATAATAAACTGTTAACTTAGATAACGCAGTTTGTAAAACCATCTAACAATGCTAATACAACATCTTAGAAATAATAACCACATCATTGATTTAGATGAGCTCTGCATTTTCCTGACATTTGTAGAAGAAATTATACAAAGAGACAGACACTTAGGCCTTGGCTACACTCGCGGATTCACAGCGCTACCGCGGCAGCGCTGTGAAGCGTGAGTGTAGTCGCGCCGCCAGCGCTGCGAGAGCTCTCTCGCAGCGCTGCAAGTACTCCACCTCTCCGAGGGGAATAGCCTGCAGAGCTGCGAGGGAGCGTGCAGCGCTGCAGGCGCTGATTACACTGGCGCTTTACAGCGCTGCACTCGCTGCGCTCAGGGGGGGTGTTTTTTCACACCCCTGAGCGCAGCAAGTGCAGCGCTGTGAATTGCCAGTGTAGCCAAGGCCTTAGAGAAAAGTTAAGAGATTCCAGTGCTTATATAAGGGCTTCAAGAATTATAACATTCAAAAACCAGTAGGAGAACACTTCAATCTCTCTGGACACTCAATAACAGACTTAAAAGTGGCAATTCTTCAACAAAAAATCTTCAAAAACAGACTCCAATGAGAAACTGCAGAACTGGAAATAATTTGCAAACTGGACACTGTCAAATTAGGCCTGAATAAAGACTAGGAGTGGATGGGTCACTACAAAAACTAATCCCCCCACTGATACTCACACCTTCTTGTCAACTGTTTGAAATGGGCCGCCTTGATTACATTGAACTCATTAGCACTACAAAAGTGATTTCCCTTGATATTCACCCCTTCTTGTCAACTGTTGAGAATAGCCCACTTCCACCTTAATTGAATTGGATCAACCCGCCACTTGGTAAGGCAACTCCCATCTTTTCATGTGCTGTGTTTTTATACCTGCCTCTGTATTTTCCACTCCATGCATCTGATGAAGTGGGTTTTAGCCCATGAAAGCTTATGCCCAAATAAATTTGTTAGTCTCTAAGGTGCCACAAGGACTCCTCGTTGTTAGTACAGGAAGTGAGACTGTGCTTTTCAGTGGATATTACAGGCATAGCCTGGACAGTACTGCCTTAGAAATTTTTTAATTTGTATTTAAGAATGCATAAATTATTCTATGACAAAGATCTGCATGTAGCAAAGATTTATGTATAACACATACCCAGTGGAAAGAATTTTAGATCAATCAGATTTCTTGCCAATTATTATGTCCTTTGGTAAAGCACAGTCATTACTTGTTCCTCATGTGGTGTCCTTTAAATAATACAAATATATATGAGAAACAAGCACACAAAAGCTGGGAATGGAAATTGCTAAACAGATCAATCTAGTTCAAGTAAACTGCAAGATCTCTGAATCCACCATGCTAAAGCTTCAATCCTGCAAACACTAAGGCATGTGCTTTACTACCATGAGCAGCCCCATGGCAATCAATGGGATCACTTACAGTGGTAAAATTAAGCATGTGTAAGTGTAAGCAAGAGTGGGGTCTAACACACTGTTCTATCTAGCAATACTGTAGGCTTTTACTATAGCAAAAATATTCCAGGCAAATGTACTTTACCTTCCCCACTTGTTGACATTTTGCATCCATTTTATGTGCAACAATACACTACTACTCTTAGGATTCTGAACCACATCAAGACAACAAGGAAGTTCAACTAATTTAACTTCGAGGTCCAGTAGTTGGCCTGTTGTGCCTTTTTTTAATGGAGACAGAACCCTCTTGGATTTATGGCAACGTGTGTATACACAGATTTAAAAAAATTCCAAAACAAGACTTTACTGCATGCACTCCTCCCCCAGGGGAGACGATGAGAGAACAAACACATCACAGATGTTCGTCACGTGGCTTAATGCACTACGGGAAGGCTACAGTGATGGGCGTGGTGGTATAAGCACTACATAGAGCAGAATACCAACTGTTGTTCAATTACAAACAAGGTATTCGCACACACCCCTCTAAAATGAGCCGACAGGTCCCACCACACTGCACGTTGGTGTATAAAGTGAGTGGATCACGGCGCTTTGGGAGAATAAATGTGTTTCCTTTCCTGCTCTAAGTCAGAGAGAGGGGCGGGGGGGGGGGGCTACCGGACTTTGGCTTTGGGGTGTTGATGAGTTACCCGTTAGTCTCCCAGGGTTACACCCCCGCCTACGACACTAGGGTATTTGTCACTGACGGGCTGAGTTTCAAAGCGCACCACGAACATCTGCCCAAAGGAGCAGCGCAGACTCTGCTTTTCCAAGGGGCTTCTGCAGCCCCCTCCCCGCTCATTATCTGCCAGACTATGTTAATGTGTGTGTGGGGGGGACTCTGTACCCCTCCCCCTTCTGTCCCCTGAGGGAGCCTTGTCTCCGCCCCGCCCCGCCCCTCCTTCAGGGGGTCCGCACTCAACCACACACGGCGAGAGACGACGAGCACGAGCCAGCTCCTCGCGTGCACTAACTGACGGACAGACTGCTCCAGCCCGCTCCCGCGCGAACAGCCACGCGCATGCTGTTTACCTACCAGCTGCCCCGGAAGTGCCCCGCGCACTACTCTGCCCCCACAGAGCAATGGCAGAGACATCGCCGCCGACCGCAATCACGTGACTCCAGTCCAGGCTCCGAGAAGCACCGGCTGAAGGGACACTCTAGCCGGCGCCAGACATAGGCGTAACGGCGGGGGTGGGGCCGCGCTGTCTCCTTTTCCTGTTTCCGGTTGGCCAGTGAGTCTCCTGTCCTCGCGGCTTCTGGGTGTGGAGCCGCCGTTGGAGCTGGCGAGGCAGCGCGAGGAGGGGTCAGTTCTTCCCTGGGGCTTGGGAGGGCTCTAGTGCGAGGGCTCCCCAGAGACCCTGCCGCTGGGCCCGTGTTCCCGCGCAGGAGGCGCCGCCAGCCGACCCTTCGCCCGCCACGGGGCAGTGATTGATTCAGCCCCTCCCCTTGGGTGCCGCTGCCTGCGCTCTGCAGAGCGCTGGGGCGGGAGAAGGGAGCGTGACCCGACACGCTGGGGGAGGGGGACACTGTGGGCTCCTCAGCCCGCTGCGGGGGTCGGCTCCGCCCCCCAACGACTCGTGCAGTGAGCGGCTCGCTCCCGCCCGGGCCCCGCTCCAGGTACGGGTAGTCGGAGCGGACACGCTGCTCCCGCCCCAGTGCGGGGCTCCCCCGGCCGAACCCCAGCCGCATTCCCTGTATCGTCTCGCTACCAATCCCGCGTTTAGCGTGGACCGCAGATACGCTAGGCCCGGGACGTTTAACTCGGGGGTGCGGAGAAACCACTGGGGGGTCCCGCCGGCTCCTGGGCTGGAACAAGAGTTTAAAAGAAAACGAACTTGGCTGCATAAACAACCCACCTGGGAACAATCCGTTATTTACTGGTCTGAATAGGAAAGGTGAGAGGTGGGTGGAAAGCATGTGTTGGAGAACGATCGTAACAGCTGAGTTCTGCTTCCCACCCTCTATCTAAATAAATGTGAAGCACTCTGAATAACTGTGTAACGGGGACAGATATTGAATACTGCACTGCATAGGCAGGGTAACTTGCACTATTTTTATAACTATGTAATGAAACGATTTTATCATTCAATTTTTACATAGGGTTTCCCCAATTGGATGGTAGAAAAGATGTTTGATATCAAAGCGTGGGCTGAATATGTTGTGGAATGGGCTGCGAAGGACCCATATGGCTTTCTTACCACTGTGATCTTGGCCCTTACACCATTGTTCCTAGCAAGTGCAGTGCTATCATGGAAACTGGCAAAAATGATTGAGGCCAGGGAGCGAGAGCAAAAGAAGAAACAGAAACGCCAGGAAAATATTGCAAAAGCCAAACGAACAAAGAGGGATTAAGCGAGGCAAAATGCCTTCCTTGTGCAAAAAAGTGCTTTTGTTGAAGCATTCTTGTACACTTATATCTTTGTGTGGTGTTGTCTTCCTCCAACAATCTTCTTGAACTGACATTTCAACCCCTGAAATTATTCATGTTCTGCTTAAACAATTTGTGTTGATATCTCTGTCTAATCTGCAATGGCATTTGATGTGTATATTTCAACCAGATATCACTTTCCAATGAGTTTACTTTTGTATGTTTACGTGCCATACACTAAAATGAATGGATTGGCGGCGTGGGGGGGTTGTTTTTTTTTAAATTGGAACTGCTTTAGCAATTGTTCAAACATGTCAATATTAAATTATGGAAGAAAAAATTAAAATATCTGACTTTCTAAAAATACTGCAGTCATTGGTTTTCTAGAAGCTTAGGAACTTTGTTTTTATACAGCCTTTTTTTCTACTGTTGATTTGTCTTCATTATAGTACTTTTTTTTTTTTTTTTTTTCCTTCCTGGTTTCAACTTGGCCCTGGAATAGCAGTCCTTGTTTCTGCAGCAGTTGTCAGCTTTGTGTTCTCAGGAGTTTGTTTTATTATATGAACAGTGTTAGTATTTCATATTAACTCAACTAAATTCTTCATGAGTGGCTCTCAAAATCTGCTTCCTGGACTATCAGTAGCCCACTGAGCCTTGTTTGGATAGTTCACAGAAGGAAACTTTTTACAACCAAGCAGCAGGCAAATGACTTCATTTTCACAATATCCCAATGTGAACAGCTCTTGCCTACAATATACTTCACAAAATGAATGTAGAGATCCATTTGGCAAATAACTAAATATCATTCTAGCTTTAGGTGATGACAACAGTAACTCTAGAGCAGCAGAGGAACTGCTTTGGATATTACCAGCTTTGAAAGGATGGCTTAATAAAAAGAAACAAAAGCTGCATATGATTCTAGTGCTGTAAACATTGCAAAGTTAGTTGGAGCTAAGGCTAACAGATTTAATTTATTCTGATTTTTCTGTCCAAAGAATAATAGTAAAAGTGAAAAATGTGTAGTTTAATGTGCTTTAGCAAATCTTAATTTTTATTACTACTATAGTTCCAATAGGTCTGATCCTGTAGTAGCAATCAAGTTTTAGGCCCTGTTCCAATAACATGTCTCTTAACCAGAGCGAATAGAGTTGTGGTTTGTCATACTGGATTCTCATGCCTAGCTCTTCACTTCGTATGTAAAGGATAAACCCTTATGAAAGCAGATGCTCTATATTATTGAAAGGAGGAAGTGAATAGGAGATGATACATACCAATACAAATAAACAGGAAGTTTTGTTAAATCAATCTTGGGGCTTGTCTACACTGGCAATTTACAGCGCTGCAACTTTCTTGTGCGGGGGTGTGAAAAAACAACCCCCTGAGCGCAGCAAGTTTCAGTGCTGTAAAGCGCCAATGTAGACAGTGCACAAGCACTGGGAGCCATGCCCCTCGTAGAGGTGGGTTGTTTAAAAAAAAAAAGAAAAAAAAAAAGCGCTGGGAGAGCTCTCTCAGCACTGCGCCGTGACCACATACAAGGCACGTTAACAGTTGCCAGTGTAGACTAGCCCTTAGGTAAGAGTTAGATGTGAAACATTGAGGTGTAATAGTTGGCTTTCTTCTGAGTATTGCTCAAGACAAGTATTGTTAGAATGTAAAGCGTCTTCTCACTTTTTTATGATCTACTGGATTAAGTCTTCAGTGTTTGTCTTCAATAGGGTTACACCTTGATATTTATACAGTTTTGATAGTTTTAAAATGGAACAGACTCAAAACTAACTACATTACATAAATAAATTTGATACTTTTTTTTAAATGTGTTCGTTCTTTATTCTGACTTCTAAAAATGTGTAACAGCTGTAGAGCAAAGGAATGTGCTATCTGTACAATACTTAAGTATATATTTCCTTAAAGAAAGGGTTCTAAGGAGAATGGGTTCAATATACATTGGTAAGTGAAAATGATCCAAATTAACTAATTCTTAGGCATAATCCTCTTAAAAGTGGTGTGACTTATTGTATATGTCACCAATGAATGCACTATTGTTTTTTATAGTAGGCATAGCTCACTCTGTGTGGCTGATGTAAAGGACTCACACTCTTAAAATCTCCAAATGAAGCATTTGTTAACCAGCTGATGCATTCTGACTGGGAACATTTTCATAAATTCATAGATTCTAGGACTGGAAGGGACCTCGAGAGGTCATCGAGTCCAGTCCCCTGCCCGCATGGCAGGACCAAATACTGTCTAGACCATCCCTGATAGATATTTATCTAACCTACTCTTAAATATCTCCAGAGATGGAGATTCCACAACCTCCCTAGGCAATTTAGTCCAGTGTTTAACCACCCTGACAGTTAGGAACTTTTTCCTAATGTCCAACCTTGACCTCCCTTGCTGCAGTTTAAGCCCATTGCTTCTTGTTCTATCCTTAGAGGCTAAGGTGAACAAGTTTTCTCCCTCCTCCTTATGACACCCTTTTAGATACCTTTGTCTTGTGTTGGAGGTGGAAGGTAGAATCTCACCATGCACACCAATTAAAGCCAGATGTAGTCTAGTTAATTTATAGAATCAGAAGGTAGACATGGAAAATGTTATTTGTTTAGTCTATTATTGCAAGATTGTTTCCTCTATTAATTTTTTGTTCAGTCACTTTAAATCCCATGTGATGTGTTTCCACCACTTTCCTTTATTTTAATATCCCAGCATGTGCTGGGTGCCTCCCACTACAGCAAAAACATGTTCGTAAACGTGGATTTCTGAATCACCTAAGACACTGAAAATCTCAGATGAGGCTACACCCCAGTTTTGGACATGTGCAGCCTGGGGAAGGATGAAAGGAACAAATAAGATGTGTTAGGAATAACTCAGCATGATGGAGCAAGTAATTTTAAAATGTGCCAGGCTTCTTATAGACACTGGAGAAGGAAGTTAAAGGGTTCTCTTAAAAGAGGGTAGTGGCTTAGAGCAGCTCAAGATGGGGGGTCCAGGGGCAGGGCTAAATATAACGGGTAACAGAAGCATCAAAACCAACACCTTTGGTAGATGGGGGGGATGGACAGAAAAGTGGTACAAAAACAGGTCAGACAACTCTGGCCTTGAAGATAAACTTGAAAATGATAGAATGGAGAAAGGGGGAATTCAGGCAGTGGCTGGGGGCTGGTATCAGGTTGGGTTAAGATGGTCTACCTTGACTGCTGAACAATGTTGTAAGTTAAGCTTTTTCTTTTGGCAGCTGCAGGGCAGATACTCGATCCAAACTCACTCTGCTCATTCTCACACCATGGCATAACCCATCAAAATATTTTTTTGAAGTATACTCTTTCCCTTTTGCAAGCAGTAATAATCACACAGTTTTTCCCTTTATCATATAAAATATTTCATAGTGGTCAGTCTCAGATACCATTCAGTACTATTTCTAAAATTGTTTGGGAATATGGTGGGGGAGAGAAGCAGTACAGTAGGGGTAATAATATAGGTCTGGCCCTTTAAATTTCATAAAATTGATAGAATTTAACAAAAGAATCTAAACTTAATTAAAAATCATGTTTGCCTTCATAATCTATGGTTACAATCTTATAAATTAACATAAACCAGTGAAGTTCTTAGGATACAAACACGTGGTCCATTCATTGCAAGGGTGGGGCTACCTCTGAAAACTAGTGACAGTAAGTGTTAACATCAGCATTGATCATTTTAAGAAACCTCTATCTAACAGGGGAGAAGCTGGTTCTTTTCAAAGGGTGCTGGGCTAGTGAAGCAAGAGATCAAAATGTCAAACCATGTATATGGATAGGAAATGAGAAAAAAGAGATGCACCTTTTCTTCAGCTGCTAAAAGCTTCAGCTGCCTCTCAAGAGCCTGAAACCTTAACTCACCCTTGCAAAGGAGCCAAAGCCTCCAGCTCTTCCTAACAACTTCTGTAATGAAGTTGTGTATTATCCAAATCAAATCCTATCGCACATTAAACATTTCGGGGTAATGTATAGTTGAAAGACATTCTAACACTGATGTCCAAAGTTGAATATCAAAACAAGGAGTATTGTCTGATATTTTTCGTATTTCAATAGTGGGTTTTTTTTTTTTTTTTTTTTTTTTTTGCTGTTGAAGCTGTTACAAGTCTCACACCTTCAGCACAGAATTTAGGGCCTGTGTGCCACAGCTTTTAGGGAGACCTAGCCAGAGCACTCTCCAGTGTTAGCAGGTGTGCTAAGTCATTAACACAGAGCTCAGATGCTTTTACCACCAAGTCAGGACAACCTGTACAGAGCAGGTTTAATAGCACTGGGGGGGAAGAGGGACAAAGTCTGCGCCCTGTCTACAACTAGTTTTTACACTTTTACTATCACTGATGCAGCTGCACCATTACTGGCCCTTCCTGTAATCCTGATACAAATTTTATTGGTGTAGACCAGGGGTAGGCAACCTGTGGCACGTGTGCCAAAGGCGGCACGCAAGCTGGTTTTCAGTGGCACTCACACTGGCCATCGGTCCAGGGGGCTCTGCATTTTAATTTAATTTTAAATGAAACTTCTTAAATGTTTAAAAACCTTATTTACTTTACATATAACAATAGTTTAGTTATATATTATAGACTTATAGAAAGAGACCTTCTAAAAACATTAATGTATTACTGGCACGCAAAACCTTAAATTAGAATGAATAAATGAAGGCTCGGCACACCACTTCTGAAAGGTTGCTGGCCCCTGGTGTAGACACTGCCTAGGAGATCTTAAATTCCTGGAAAATAAGAGTGCTTCCACACTCTGCTCTTATTTGACTCAGACTGATTCCATATAGCACTTTACACTACTTACAGATGGCCAGCAAGACACACACTTGATTTTACCATCCATTAATGCAGCTACAAGATATAGTCCCTTAAAATTAACAAAGAATATAATCTCTCTATATTGTTGAAGTGCTTTATGTTAATGAGGTCAAACAGACCCTACAATCACCTAGGAGAGCCAACAGCATTGACCATATTAAAAGGCAAAAATAGGCAGGGAACTCTTTGGGGTTCCAGAGAAATACATGATGATTAAGCAAAAAAAAAATCTAGATTTGATAGTGCAAAAGGTCATTTCTAAGCTTCATGTCTACAAATAAGCTATGTGAAATCCATTATGTTGAAGACCAGATTATAGTTATATTTTTTAAAAAAATTGTTACCTTTAAGGAAAAATGTCTGTCAAAAGAAAGTATATTATGACATTTTCCTATCTCAATGAACTAAATAGAATGAACTCAAGAATAACAAAAGATTACCAATTACTTAAAAAAAAAAAAACCCAAAAATTAAGTAGCAGTAGTTTTTATACTAAGATTTACTAATTAGTAACGAAGAATTCAATGATGTCTAAGATCTGGCTGTGTAAAAACAAATGAAAATTAACTTTAATATATCAAAAATAACAGGAGTACTTGTGGCACCTTAGAGACTAACAGATTTATAAAGTTGATGGATTTCCACTCCATACGGCTAAATGCAGTGCCTTGCATAATGTCAGGTTTCAGAGTAGCAGCCGTGTTAGTCTGTATCCTCAAAAATAACAGGAGTACTTTAAATCTGTTAGTCTCTAAGGTGCCACAAGTACTCCTGTTATTTTTGAGGATACAGACTAACACGGCTGCTACTCTGAAATCTTTAATATATCAGTTTATTTCTCACACAACAGTTGGTAAATGAAAAAGTTTTCTTCAGTCATGTTGCTTGTTAGAGCAATTATCTATGCAATTCACTGGCAAGATTTTTCACATTACAACTGTTTATTTATTACGGCTACTGCTATCTGGTGGGATCCAGGAACCTGGCTGAAAGGTTTTTGCAGTGCTGGATGGGTCTGGTGAAGGCTCATTCTTTCCATAGTAAGGGGATGATGCATGGCCTTTAATTTGAGTTTGAACTGGTTCAGCAACAAGTCCCTCATATTCCTTGGTCTGAAGGAGGCTGTCCTTTTCAGAAGCATCTGTGATTTTCACTTTTATTTCTTTTCTATAGATTTCATTCTTAAGAATTTCCTGCAAAAAGCCACCAGGCAAGAAGGAAAGTAGTTAGAGCAGACATCAATGTAATTTACACTACTGAAATAGCAAACTAAAACCCATAGGTATCTTTTTTTCTTAAACTTAATTTTATACATTCTCTCTTCATATGCATTTGCAAAATAAAGATAGTCAAAATGCATTGCTTTGGATTACTGCAATTCTAATCATAGCTTAAAAAAATGCTTCAATATTTTGTTTAACTTGTTAAAGCAGAGCTGAATTGCACTATTCAAAGCTGATAGATCAAAATGGAAGGCTTGTTAAATACACTTCTGATCAAAATGTGAAAATACATATAAAATTTGCTGCACCTTCCACATAGTTTTCTGATGTAAGATCTTATATCACACAGTTCTTTCAAATTATCATTTGCATACCACACACACATGATAAAAGGAAGCACCTAAGATCCTTTGTAAAAAAAACCAACTTCTTAAAGAGGCCTGATTTGGTTTCATAATCCTGGGGGTAATGTAGTTGTGGCAGAAAACTGTGCCAATGGAGCAGCACAGAATGAACCAGATGCTTCAGGTAACAACCTCTACAAAAAATTCTTAGCACAGCAGCAGACACTATTAGTGATACTTGCCATCTTGCTGAGAGGAAAATCAGAAAGATTCCAAAATAGGTATGAGTGGAAATAAAGCAAAATGGGGAAATAGTGCCCAGAAGACTCTGAAAATAAGAAAAATACTTAATAGTGAAGAAGTGAGTTTTGTTTGTCCTTTTCTTATCTGCTCAGATATATCCCACACTAGGTGATGTTGTATATATCAGTAATAAAACTTCCCTAATGCTTAGATTGTAGGAGATAGCAAAGACTGAAAAGCAAAAGCAGAAAAGATTACATGCTTTTTATAGTAATTTCCACCCAAGGATCTTAAAGCATTTTAAAAACCTTTGTGAAGTAGGTGGTTATGACACTCTGGGATACAATCCAGACCAGTGAGATGTTGTCACCTCTTCCCTGCCACTTGGGGTGTCTTACAATGCTTTCTTGCTATAGCTCCCACCTGTGCCGCTAACAAACAGCCTGCCAGCATGCAGGTCACAGCCTGAATATCTGTGTATAGCCACAGCCCTGATCCAGCAAATCTGACCTCAGGAGCCTGTCATCAAACCCCAGCCATCCTCTGGCTTCCAGCCTTCGGTTACTACTTACAAGGTGACCCCCAACACACTCTCAGTCCTGAATTTCCTCCCCAAAATATGTGTCCAGCCCTCTCCTGGACAGTACAGATATATTACTTCTGTTGCTCCTCTAAGGGGATCAGTATAGAACAGTCTGCTACGATAAATGGAGTTACCGAAACAATTCACAACACTAGATTAGTTTTATTTAAAGAATAAACCAAGATTATTTAACTACAAGGAGATGTACTTACTTAAAACCTAAGTATAAAGCATTAAAGTCAGAAACGGTTACAAGAAAAACAAAGATAAAATGCTAAACTTGCTTCAAGGTGAAATTCTTACCACAGGTTCCCAATAACTTTGCTGACCAAGTTTCTGGTCAGGATCTGCTCTTGGAGTCCAAAGGGTATTTCTTTTTTCTTCTTAGGTGAAGGAGAGAGATGGATAGGGAGAAATAACTTGGGGTGTTTTTGCCCCTTACTTTTCTAGTTCAGTTGCCCTTTTAAATGGATTTTCCAGGTGGTTACCCCTAGAAAAGTTCCTTCCAGCTGTGAAGATGGATATGTGGGGTGTCCTGGTAAAAGAGGTTTCATGCTATCGTTTGCTAAAATGCAGATTTGCCTTGCTCCCTCTTGTTGTTTCAAGGACCTTGTTTACTACTTATATGTAAATTAAGGCAAATAAACATTCCTTTGTTTAAGAGCTGCTTGACCAGTCCTGCCTAATTGAGGCTGCATGGGTTTAAACATGTGCTACCAATATCATTTAGGAGGAATTCTTAACTTTTCATATAATGTTGCTACACGTATTTCATCATGATAATATTGACCAATGAGTTATTAGTTTTCAAATGAGACTTTACAAGGCATATTTTTCTCAAAGATTATTACAATTGTGTGCAGGGTGTGAATACAGGGGTGCTTTCTGTCACGGTATTATCCCCACTATCTAGAATGGGGATAAAAATTATCTAGAACAGCAAAGTAATGATTCTTCATCATTGTCAAGATGTAATAATGAATTTACATTGTCCCCCAAGTCTGCCCTCATTTACCATACACTAGTGTAAATCTAGAATAACTTCACTGATTTCCAAGGACTTATTCCAGCTTTGTCTTGTGTAAGTCTTTCACCCTTAAATAATCAAAACATATGCTTTTAGTATCTGGGAAGTGTTTATAGTCTGTTAAATGGATATTAAAATTAGTACTAAAAATGTAGGGATCTAGTCCATTTTGTTTTTGAAACAGCTATTTACTAATCCCAAATCTTTGCAAGTGATAGCTAATTAAATGAGCCTTACAGGATCAGATGAAAATAGTTTTAACTAAATCCTGTATGTTTTAGGGTTCATTTTATTCACTGATTTGTAACTGTAGTTTGGTTTTAAAGGATGCGCTAATGTTAATTGTTTCATCAGCTTTTACTGGCTAAGAGGCATGTGGAAAATAAAATAAAAAAATCTCTGATATCTGCACTATCCCTGGCTGTTGTGAAATTGGAGTTTTGATTTTGCCTGGCACCAGGATTTCACCACAGAAATCAGAAAAGAAATAATCCATTGTATTTTTCTTAATCGGTATTAATCAATATTGCAACGTCTAAGAATTAATCATTTGCAATCTACATACTTCAGAGGCAGACTTTAAAATGCAAGAATCTGTATTCAATTTATGCATACAATTTATGCAACTAATATGTACATTTTAACAGAGGTTTGTGTGCAAGAAACTCCTGATTTGAGCGTATGTATCAGGAGTTTTGTGGAAATTTGCACATTTGAAAAACTGGCCCAAGCAGATAATGTTACAGATAGTTTTCTTGTAAAAATCTTGTCCGTGGATTTTTTTTGTTTTGTTTTTTAAAGACAGGCACTGTCCAATCAAAATTTAGAATTTTCATATAAACAAGATTCTACAAAACATGAGACCAATACAAATGTTTCTGTATTTTTTAAAGTTCCAATTGGAAAGTTGTTTTTAAACAAACATTCCACTTGCAGCATTTGCAACCAAAACATTGCAGGAATGATAACGTAAAAGAGAAATGAACTATAAACAGAAGGGAAACTTACTTCATGGATTTTCTTTGTCGGTATTGAAATGCAAAATGCAAACATCAGTGTATATCTGACAGTAAACTGGATATTTTTAATAGTTTAGTTTTAATTTAAGGTGGTGTGAGTAACACAAACAGAAAAATAGGCTCAGTCTTAAAAGGGTAGTTTTTTAAACATTTAACACAGGCAAACACAGACGCTAAAGGTGGACCTTGTTTAATACAAGTTAGAGACAGTCTAGAATGCATTTCACCACCTCTCCTAGCTGTGTTATCAATCTGTAACTTGTGTTTTTTCAGATTCTGTTCACTTTCTTGGGGCAGTTCACCTGGAAATTAAATAGTGTTCTGAACATTAAAACAAAACAAACAAAAACAGAAAAGGAACATTTCCCTGTTTGCAAACAGAATTCAGAATGTGTTTCAAGACATTGATACCGGCTGGTGGTCTGAGCACAAGATTTGGGGTGAAGTAAATCCTGAGTTCTAATTTCAGTTCTGCCCCTGACTCTCTTTATAGCCTTAGACAAGTGTGTCTTACATTCTGTCTAAATTTCTCCATCTGTAAAATGTGGATAATTTAACTTATCTTAGAGGAGGGTGTTAGTACTGATCAGTTATGTTTGAAGATGAAAGGGATTATTATTAGACTTGAAGGATTCAATTTCAGCCAGCAAATGACACTAATTTTTTCTTTCCCCCTCCACCCAAACGCTGACCAGACAAATCTCACTATTAATAATCTAAGCAGAGACAGAAAGTGTCATGATAAGCATGACATATACTGTATATAGAAGTCATCAACAACTGGTGCACTCTTTTGCTGTCAATTCTAGAGGTCAGTTAATAACAAAAGCGAAATACGTATATTACGGGGTAGATAAAAATCAATGATTTTTTTAAAAAAAATTTAAATTGGATTTTTTTAAATTTAAATTGGATTATTTTGATAAAATGCTTTTTGAGGAAAACACACCTATCTGAAGATAGTTTTAATTAAGATACATTATAGCTCAAAGCTATCTCATCATGGAATAGGGATTATAAATTCTATTTCTATAGTATGAGACAATATATTCATGTAATGTTTAAGAAAAGTTTTGTAAATGAGTTCCAATAGTTCATGGATTAGGGACCCAATCTTATGGGGTTCCAGGGGCTTCTGTATAGATTATTTAGGTTAATCTTTCTATCTACCCAATGGGACTCAGTGTTAAGTCTAGAAGATACCATCAGAGATGCTTAGTTTTGCCGTTCTCAAACTGTGGATTTGTGTCTCCAGAGATAACATGCTTGTTAACAACAACAATGTTTTTTAAAAATAAAATAAATAAATAATATATAGAGGTGAGAAATAACAGACCTGAACCCTATTGTCCCTCTGCAAATTTGTGTACACAGAGTCAATCCCTTACCTCTCTAAAAGTGCAAAGTTTCAAAAAGTTCAATGAATAGAAGATTGCTGGGGGCAGAATAGATCTGGACAAGGAGAAGTAGTCTGGAGATAAATGTGAGAAGCCAGGGACAGGCAGTAGAAACAAAAGTGAAACTGTTTGAGCAGCATATTCCAGAAGTCTTTCTGAGTGTAGCCTTCATTGATTTGAGATCCACCATACCATTCTCTCACTAGAAGGGAAAACTTATAATGGCAGCAGGCTGTAAAAAGACCCAGTTTGGGTTTCATCTATCTCTGCGTTGTAAAGAATATGTATTAAGGTTATACCAACCAACAAGAATGCACTTTTATGTGGAAATCCATGATTAAATCGAGTCTTCCTGACTAGTGATTTAAATCATGATTTCAATAAATTTGATTTAAATCAAATCCACCCCGGTATATTAAGTACAGTATTATGATTGTATTCCTGAATGCTGTAGATCTCAACTTCTAAAGGCATTAGTTTTAGTTACCAAGTTTAAGATTTCCTATTAGTGCAAAAGTAAGTCAAAAAGTGAAAATTTAAAATTTATAAAAACAAGAAGCAATTCCTTCCCAGACTAATTATGATTAATATATTATATATACATATAGTTCATTTATGGGAAAAATATCATTAAAACTCAGTAAAAATATACTGTTCCTTAGATATCAGGCTTTTTACCAATTCAGCTTCAAATCCTGTCTGCAGTATCCAGCCCAAGTAGTTGCAAGAGGCATTAGGAAACCGTCCTTTGCAGCCTTGCTGATTTCACTCCTCACTACATGAGGAATCGATTGTAAATCAGAGTAGCAGCCATGAACCCTCCTTACCTCCCTCTTCCACCTCCCTGCAGCACACATTCACAGTGACTTCCTCAGTGCAGGTTAATGCGCAGGGAACTCCTATGGAACTGCCCCCCCCCCTCCCATTTTGCACAGCAGCACCATACAGTACCCTCTGTGCCTCAGGAGAAGAGAGCAGGATTTGACTCTTTAAGGAATGAAGAGATTGCATTTACGCTGTGACTGGAAAAGTTTTATAGATAAACATTCACTGTGCTATATGCTGTATGGAAGTGACAGGTATGGAGAAGTATTTTTAACTGTTGCTCCAGGATTTGAAGAGTGACTTAGCTTCTCATTTAGGAAGTTTGTCACTAAATTGGACTGAAATATTTTATAAAATGGCCTAATTTAGTTACTGACTGCCCAAATAAACATGGCTAGAGGGCATTTCAGCAGAAAGCTCAATAAAAGAATATTAAAGCGTAATGTGCTCTGATCTTTAGGGGACAGACAAGCTCCATTCTGTCCAATAAGTATCAGAGATATAGCACTAAATCCATTAGCCAGCTATACTTGTGGAAGTCCTGACTCGATTCTCATGACCTTCCCAGGAAATATAAACTAAGGATGTCAGGATTTTGAAGTTGAAATTCTCAATAGGTAGATTTTAAGTGCTCACATGATATCTGAAGAATGCTGAAAGTGCTCTTTATTACTCAGAGTAGAGCAGAACTCAGGAGAAAAGATCCATTAACTGAAATAAAAAGACTAACCATGAAGGAGAGAGGCAGCCGCATTTTGCAGTAGCTGGAATCTTTACATTGTTTAGACATTCACCTTCAGATACAATGAGTTACAATAATCCAGTTTGGAGATGACAAGTGCCTGGATTATTGTGGCAAGGTCCTCATCTGTGAGGAAGGGGCAAAGTTTGCTAGTAAGATGGATGTGAAAAAAGGCATTTTTGGTCCCTGAGGCTATCTAGTTGTCCAGGTTTGGTAATGAACAAAAACAGGACCCAGAGGCTTCACACAACTTTACTGCACTGGGGACTGTATCCCTCCTATGGAATGCAAGGGTTCAAGGGAAGTGTTTAAGATGGTTCTTCAAAGCAGTTCCCCTGTCAATCAGCATCACTTTTGCCTTGCCTAGCTTGAGTTTGAGCCAGCTGCTTCTCATCCAGAAGATGATCTCTTGTAACCATTCTGGACATCTGAGTGATGATGGCCACCAGTATGGCCATACTGGGTTAGACCAATGGTTCATCTAGCACAGTATGCTGTCTTCTGACAGTGGCCAGTGCTAGATGCTTCAGAGGGAATGAACAGAACAGGTACATTTATCAAGTGATCCATCCCCTGTTGTCCAATCCCAGCTTCTGGCAGTCAGAGGTTTAGGGACACCCAGAGTGGCATTGCATCCTTGGCCATCCTGGCTAATAGCCATTGATGGACCTATCCTACATGATGGTTGTTGCATCAGTGAAGAATGATATACACATTTAGGTGTAATTAACGCAGTATTGGCAGTAGAGCCCATGACATCTCACTCTCTTCCAACTACCTTTATATAGATATTGAAAAGAGGGGATTGTTTGGATCCCAGCAGGACTCCACAGGTTAAGTTCTTTGGGGAGAAGGAGCAGTTATCCATCACCACTCTCGGTGTTCTGCTGGAAAAAAATGATTGGAGGCAATGTAGTGCTATGCTGTATACTCCAGCTCCGTTGTGTGTTAATGTATTTATCAGTACCTTCCAGTCTAATGTGCCAAAAACTGCAGAGAGGTCCAGTAAAATGACCATGGCCATAAGGAGATTGTCTTATAGTGCTACCAGGGCTGTCTCTGAGTTGTGCTCTCGTCCGAAGCCCAAAGGCAAGGCATCCAGGATGATAGCAGATGGCTCATGATGGAATTTGGTAGTTACTACTTTCTCGATTGTGACTAAGAATGGGATGTTAGAAGTAGGACAGTAGTTGGAGAGATTTTTCTGAGTCGATATTTGGATTCTTGAGGATGGAGCAGACCTCCTATGAAGGTGTCATTGATATCTGTCAGTAGTAGTCAGCATAGTTATTCTTTGCTCGTTGCTGCCAGCCAACTATGGCTCTGTGTTGCAAGTGTGGCTCTAATTTTTTTAAGGGCTTCCTGGTCTCTGGTAAGCATGACAGGGCCACAGTTTGAGAAGGGTGGTGGGATTAGGGAATACAGGCTGGTCAGGAATGGAGTTTTCTTATTTAGTTCTGTTCATATCTGGTTGATCTTTTCAGTGAAGTTTGATGAATGTGTTTTACAGCTTGGGTTCTTTGTCTGGGTTATATGCTGAAAACTGATGATTGATTGATTAACCAATTCATCATGTGGAAAGTTCTGCTGCTTGTGATTCTACTGCAGTAGTGGTTGTGGAGTAGAAAGCTGGTTTTGCCTCCTCTTTACAGTGGGAAAAACCTTTAGTGTTGGCAGATGGATTTAAATTATTTTTTCATGTCACGGGCATTCTAAAATTTTCATTTGTGTGCTTAATCTGATAGAGCTAGTCTCTGTGAACTATGGTGATTTTCTCAGGCAGGGCGTGTGAGTGAGGAGCACGGGTTTAGAGGGCCAATGAAGTGGATAATAAGTGGGACTGCTGTACAAACCACTGGCACCTTGGCCTGGCAGTGGAGTAGCTTGGTTTTCTAGAGAGAATTGAAAAGTTAGGCTATGTCTACACTACCGCAGTACATCGACCTAAGTTACGCTGCTCTAGCTACATGAATAATGTAGCTGGAGTCAACATAGCTTAGTTTTCAGAGTAGCAGCCATGTTAGTCTGTATCTGCAAAAAGAACAGGAGTACTTGTGGCACCTTAGAGATTAACAAATTTATTTGAGCATAAGCTTTCGTGGGCTACAGCCCACTTCTTCGGATGCATAGAATGGAACATATATTGAGGAAATATATATACACATACAGAGAGCATGAAAAGGTGGGAGTTGTCTTACCAACTCTGAGAGGCCAATTAAGTAAGAGGGGGGAAAAAAAAAACTTTTGAAGTGATAATCAAGATAGCCCAGTACAGACAGTTTGATAAGAAGTGTGAGAATACTTACATGGCGAGATAGATTCAATGTTTGTAATGGCTCAGCCATTCCCAGTCTCTACTCAAGCCTAAGTTGATTGTATCTAGTTTGCATATCAATTCAAGCTCAGCAGTTTCTCGTTGGAGTCTGTTTTTGAAGCTTTTTTGTTGCAAAATTGCCACCCGCAGGTCTGTCATTGAGTGACCAGACAAGTTAAAGTGTTCTCCTACTGTTTTTTGAATGTTATGATTCCTGATGTCAGATTTGTGTCCATTAATTCTTTTGCGTGGAGACTGTCCGGTTTGGCCAATGTACATGGCAGAGGGGCATTGCTGGCACATGATGGCATATATCACATTGGTAGATGTGCAGGTAAACGAGCCCCTGATGGCATGGCTGATGTGATTAGGTCCTATGATGATGTCACTTGAATAGATATGTGGACAGAGTTGGCATCGGGCTTTGTTGAAAGGATAGGTTCCTGGGTCAGTGTTTTTGTTCAGTGGTGTGTGGTTGCTGGTGAGTATTTGCTTCAGGTTGGGGGGTTGTCTGTAAGCAAGGACAGGTCTGTCTCCCAAGATCTGTGAGAGTGAGGGATCATCTTTCAGGATAGGTTGTATTGATGATGCGCTGGAGAGGTTTTAGTTGGGGGCTGAAGGTGACAGCTAGTGGTGTTCTGTTATTTTCTTTGTTGAGCCTGTCTTGTAGGAGGTGACTTCTGGGTACTCGTCTGGCTCTGTCAATCTGTTTTTTCACTTCAGCAGGTGGGTATTGTAGTTTTAAGAATGCTTGATAGAGATCTTGTAGGTGCTTGTCTCTGTCTGAGGGATTGGAGCAAATGCGGTTGTATCTTAGAGCTTGGCTGTGTGTCCAAGCAATGGATCGTGTGGTGTGTCCTGGATGGAAGCTGGAGGCATGTAGGTAAGTATAGCGGTCAGTAAGTTTCCGGTATAGGGTGGTATTTATGTGACCATCGCTTATTAGCACAGTAGTGTCCAGGAAATGGACCGCTTGTGTGGATTGATCTAGGCTGAGGTTGATGGTGGGATGGAAATTATTGAAATCATGGCGGTGTCTACATTAGTTTCTCCCATCGACTTACCTTGCTCTTCTCGTTCGGGGTGGAGTACTGGGAGGCTTCCAGAATTTTCAGATGTCAACCAGTTCTTCCAGCATTGCCCATCAGGAGTTAAAAAGTGATGAGGCAGGCCCCAAAATCATAAGATTAAAAGAAAATAATGAATTTGGGGGGAGGATGGTTTTGTGCCTTTTGGCTTTTCAGTCTCAAGAGTTTCCTTGATTAATGTTTTCATCAAGCAGGACAACTTAAAAAAAATGATAGCTGAAATTCTCACAAAATTACTGAACTCCAGGAGCTGGGGCTTTCAGGAACCCTCCCCTCCCCCCACATGTATATTGTGAGACTCAATAAAATCACAAGTGTTAGCAACACAATAAAAATTCCCTGGTGGGACGGCCCTCACTTCTGAATGTCTATCTCCTCAATTTCACAGGCCTGCATGGGTATGTCTACACTGCAATTAGACACCCGGGCTGGCCCATGCCAGCTGACTTGGGCTCAGTGGGCTTCGGGCTAAAGGGCTGTTTAATTTCAGTGTAAACATTCGAGCTTGGGCTGGAGTCCAGGCTCTAGGACTCTGCAAGGTGGAAGGGTCCCAGAGATCAGGTGGCAGCCCAAGCCCAAACGTTTACACTGAAATTAAATAGCCCCTTAGCTCAAGCCCTGCAAGCCTGAGTCAGCTGGCACAGGCCTGCTGTGGGTTTTTAATTGTACCCCATAAGTACATCACACCTGTACTCCAATCCTTTCATTGGCTCCCCATACACTTCCATTGCCAGTACAAGGCCTTGGTCTAGATCTTCAAGGCCCAGTTTTCCCCTGCTTTGGCTGTCAGAGTTTCCTGAAGGAAAAGGAAAAGCCATCCTTGTTCTGAGGATGTAGAAAACGAGATATATTGCACATGTGGACTAGCAGGCAGGAGTGGAGTTTTAAAGAAATAATTTGACAATCCAATATCTGTAACATTTAGATTATTTTATTAATTTCTGAAAATAATTCCAGTTGGGATTTTACATGGGGTTGGTCTTAAATGCAATTTAAAAATAAATGGACACCTTATGGCGATCTAAAAAATGCCAGCTTTCTAGATTATCCAAAATTATCATAAATACTTTATATATTTTGACAAATTCACACAGCTTCTTGATTTGGCTTCTGATACAGGATTAGCTGCACAATTCTTGGATGCCAAAAGTGAGAAAGATATGGACACAGCAACACCCTTTGTCTGAATTACTCAGATACTGCATATTCATGGGAGATTTGCGTTTTAGTCTCTGGCATTTAAAGTGTGGTTTTTGTTTGTTTGTTTGTTTGTTTTTTTAATTCTGACTGAATTTAATCCGAAAAATGTGAATGATAATTGGAAACTGTTTAAGAACACTTCACTTGATGCCCAAAAAGCTGGAATCCCACAATAAAAAAAAAAAAAAAGTCTGTATTGGTTAAAATACCAACCTGGTTTAGAGGGAAAGTGAAGGCATTTTTATATACCATATATACTCGTTCATTAGCCCGTTTGTTTATAAGCCGACCCCACAAAATGGATAGGTAAAAATAGCAAAACTGTATGACCCCTTCATAAGCCGACCCTATATTTCAGGGGTTGGAAAACTTTGGTTCCCGGCCCGTCAGGGTAAGCCGCTGGCGGGTTGGGACGTTTTGTTTACTTGGAGTGCCTGCAGGCATGGAGCCCCTCAGCTCCCTCTGGCCGCGATTCGCCATTCCCAGGCAATGGGAGCTGCGGGAAGTGGTGCCACTTCCCGCAGCTCCAATTGGCTGGGAACGGCAAGCCGTGGCCACAGGGAGCTGAGGGGCTCCATGCCTGCAGATGCTCCAGGTAAACAAAACAACAATGTATTAGATATTAAATTCAATGATTCCATAGAGCAGGGGTCGGCAATCTTTCAGAAGTGGTGTGCCAAGTCTTCATTTATTCGCGGTAATTTAAGGTTTCGCGTGCCAGTAATACATTTTACATTTACAGGGGCCGGCGGATGGAACCCCAGACTGGCAGCAGGCTGAGCGGACCGGCGGCTGGGACCCCAGGCCAGCAGCAAGCTGAGCGGCTCAGCCCGCTGCCGGTCTGGGGTTCCATCCACCAGCCCAGAGTCCTGTCTGCCGGCCCCTGCCAGGCGGGGTCTCGGCCGCCGGCCCCACTCAGCCCACTGCCGGCTCGGGGTTCTGTCCATCCAGGCTGGCAGCGGGCTGAGCGGGGCCGGCGGCGGGGATACCGGGCTGGCAGCAGCGTGCCACAGTAAATCAGCTTGCGTGCTGCCTTTGGCATGTGTGCCATAGATTGCCGACCCCTGCTGTAGAGTTTAAAATAATCAAATTTTGGTGTAGACCCATTTATAAGCTGACCCCCGCTCTTTGATGCATCACTTTACCAAAAATAGTCGACTTATGAACGAGTATATACGGTAAACAAAAAATTATATAAACAAATGTAAGAAATGGGAATTTTACAGTAACAAATATATATCAGAAGCTCAGAATTGCAGAAAATTGATAAGGGATGCACACGGACTTAAGGAGAAATCTATGCCCAGCAGTGTTAAGGACAATAGGATGGAGGGTTTTAAAGTATATTAGGAACAAAAAAAAGAATCTTGACAATGGTATTTGTCCAGTACTTGATGGAAATGATAGAATTATCAAGAATGATGCAGAAAACGCAGAAGTGTTCAATAAATATTCTGTTCAGACCATTATAATCTATTTTTCCCAAATACTGATCATCTGATAACACTCTGCCATTCCACTAGTATCTCAGGAAGATGATAAACAGCAGTGACTGAAGTCAGACATTTTTAAATATCAGCAGGACTGGATAGTTTGTATACAAGAGTTTTAAAAGAGCTGGCTGAGGGGACCTTGCTGGACCACTGATTTTGATTTTCAATAAATCTTGGAAAACTGGGATGTTCCAGAAAAATGAAAGAAAGCTAATGTTGTGCCAATATTTTAAAAAGGGCAAAGGGGACAACAACCTGGGTAATTATAGGTTTGTTGGTTTGACATTGATCCCAAACAAGATAATGGAATAGCTGATATAGGACTTGATTCCTAGAGCATTAAAAATGGTAACATAATTAATGCTAATAACATGGATTTATGGAAAATAGATCCTCTCAAACGAACTTGATTTTTTTTGGTGAGGTTTGAAGTTTGGTTGATAAAAGGTAGTAGTGGTGATGTCATGCACTTAGACTTCTGTAAGGCATTTGACTTAGTACCACATGCCACTGATTAAAAAACTAAAATATAAAATTAACATGGCACACATAAAATGGGTTAAAAGCTTGCTAACTGATATGTCTCAAAATGTAATTGTAAACAGGGAATCATCGAGCAGGGGTCCCACAGGGATTGATTCTTGGCCCTATGCTATTTAATATTTGTATCAATGACCTGTAAGAAAGCATAAAATCATCACTGATAAAATTTGCAGAGGACACAAAAATTGAAGGAATGGTAAATAATAAAGAGGACCAGTCACTAATACAGAGCAATCTGGATCGCTTGGTAACTGGGCACAAGGAAACAATATGGATTTTAATATAGCTAAATGTAAATGTATACATCTAGGAACTAAGAAAGTAGGCCATACACATAGAATATCAGGGTTGGAAGGGACCTCAGGAGGTCATCTAGTCCAACCCCCTGCTCAAAGCAGGACCAATTCCCAACTAAATCATCCCAGCCAGGACTTTGTCAAGCCTGACCTTAAAAACCTCTAAGGAAGGAGATTCCACCACCTCCCTAGGTAACCCATTCCAGTGCTTCACCACCCTCCTAGTGAAAAAGTTTTTCCTAATATCCAACCTAACCCCCCCCCTCCCCCACTGCAACTTGAGGCCATTACTCCTTGTTCTGTCATCTGGTACCACTGAGAACAGTCTAGATCCATCCTCTTTGGAATCCCCTTTCAGGTAGTTGAAGGCAGCTATCAAATCCCCCCCCATTCTTCTCTTCTGCAGACGAAACAATCCCAGTTCCCTCAGCCTCTCCTCATAAGTCATGTGCTCCAGCCCCCTAATCATTTTTGTTGCCCTCCGCTGGACTCTTTCCAATTTTTCCACATCCTTCTTGTAGTGTGGGGCCCAAAACTGGACACAGTACTCCAGATGAGGCCTCACCAATGTCGAATAGAGGGGAACGATCACGTCCCTCGATCTGCTGGCAATGCCCCTACTTATACAGCCACAAATGCCGTTAGCCTTCTTGGCAACAAGGGCACACTGTTGACTCATATCCAGAATGGGGTACTCTATTCTGGAAGCAGTGACTCTGAAAAAGATTTGGGGGTCCTGGGTGGATAATCAGCTGAACTTGAGTTTCCAGTGCGATGCAGTGGCTAAAAGGGCTAATACAATACATGATGCATAAATAGGAATCTCAAATAGGAGTAGAGATAATTATTTTACCTCTGTATTTGGCACTAGTGTGACCACTGCTGCAATATGGTGTCCAGTTCTGATGTCCCCAATTCAAGGAGGTTGATAAATTGGAAGGGTTGGGAGAAGAACCATGAGAATGACTAAAGGATTAGACAACATGCCTTATAGTGATAGATTGAACTCCTTGAGTCTATGTAGCTTAATAAAGAGAAGATTAAGGGGGGGGACTAGATCAGAATTTATAAATATCTACATAGGAAACAAATATTTAATAAACAGGATCTTCAGTCTAGCAGAGAAATGTATAACACAATCCAATGGCTGGAAGTTGAAGCTAGACAAATTCAGACGGGAAATAAGGCATCAATTTTTAATGATGAAAGTAATTAACCAATGGAACAATTTACCAAGGGTCATGATGGATTCTCCTTCACTGACAAATTTTAAATCAAGATTGGATTTTTCTAAAAGCTATGTTCTAGGAATTATTTTGGGGAAGTTCTATGGCCTATGTTATATGGGAGGTAAGACTAGGCGATCAGAACGGTCCCTTCTGGCTTTGGAATCTATGAATCCATGAAACTTGAATTTTAAACTCTGTTAAGAATGCATGTGCACATCTCAGCAGAAATGTATTTCTATAACATTTGGTGAACAGAAAGGACACAGAGAAGCTATTTTGAAATGTTATTAATAAAGTTTAGTATTCATTTCACAATGGCAAAGTTTTTACCTGAGGAGACAATTAAAATCTAGTAATGTGATGAGAGCTAAACTGATGTGCACACTTTTACAGTATTGCCAAATTGGCTAATTAAATACATTTTCTGGTTTTACAAGTTAAACAGTCAAGATGAAATAATAGGCCATTAGGTTATTATGTTTCAAATCTGGGAGGGAGAAAAGGGCTCTTTGGTCACCAACATTGCCAGCACCGAATGTTCTGACCCAAGCAATTCCTTCTAGCTCAGCAATTGAACATTAATCCAACCATTCTTATCTGGGAGTGGTAACTAAAACAGTAAATGAAGGGCAGTGTCAGTGCACTGCAGTGCAAACACAGAAGAACAGTTGAAGTTAAAAAGATAAATCTGGGTTTGCTAAGAAATCTATTTAAACCAAACAGTGGCTAATCAAGTAATGCTTTTGCATAAGATGTGCCTTCTAAGTATTCCTGCCAACCAACAGTAAACATTTGCCAAATCAATGTCAAATGTAATTTATTCAGATTCAGTTTAACTGAAAACACCCTTTGATTAATTACAATTATTAAAACGTGGACTGCTTTGTTACTTTGACATGCTTTTTTGAGCTTGTGTGTCCCACATATTTCAGCAACAAATTGATCTGAACAATCTTCTTTATTAGGGGACAATTACATAGTTTGTCTTCTTCACTGGCTAGAGAATTTTGGTGGAATGCTTTTTTTGTTCTCTGAACACAAGACAAAATAATTTTTAAATCCCCCAAATTAACTAATTATTAAGCTAAAATAGTAACTGTTTTAGAAGTGGTACTTTCATTTACAACCTAACCCAATCTCTAAACATATGCAGCTAAAGGTCTAGTTCTTTTATTACGCTAACAGCACATGTTTTTAAAAGGGCAACATTGAAGGTAATTCTCCTACAATGGAAACACAACTGAACGGATGTCTTTCAGGATATTCTACTAAGGTCAGCATTCGGTTATACTCTGTAAAAGTGGTGCTTATGTCATTTTTGTGACCCTTTTAATGAGAGGTGTGCAAATACCCTGATATGAACTGATAACTGCAATTAATCATGTCTAGGGGCATTATAAGTTTAACATGGAAGTACTAAGCCAACACATTAACAGGCTTATATAGGCTCATTCATCTATAACAGCCTTGTACAGAGATTTAAATGTAGTGTAGGTACACTTCAGGGCTAAGTAGAATAGGTACTAATTCTATAGCTTGCAGGAACACTAGTTTAAATCCAGTTTAGACCAAAGTGATTGAAAATTTTACCAAGCTACTGTATTGCTATTTTTAAGTTAAAAGAATTTAATGGTATCAGTTGAAGTTATTTTCCAGTGGACTTGGCAAAAATATTTTCTAAGGAGGGGGAAATGTACAGAAATTAGAAAGTGAAATAACTTTATCAGCACCATAGTGGTATCACGGAAATAGGAAGGAACTAAGATTGATTTTTACATATGACAGGACAAGAAAAGTAAGTAGAATTTTAAAGAGAACCAAATATGTGCTCATGTACAAAAGAGAAAGTTGTTGGAATAAGAACACTAAAATCACTCAAGGCTGCACTGGCACCTGGCATTCTGTCCTGAATAAAGAACAGTGCATAGCTGAGGTGCTCCAAGAACACAGCAGCTAATAAACTATGACTGAGGGTATGTCTACACTACGAAATTAGGTCGAATTTATAGAAGCCGGTTTTATAGATATCGGTTTTATACAGTCGATTGTGTGTGTCCCCACATAAAATGCTCTAAGTGCATGAAGTCGGCGGACCGCGTCCACAGTACCGAAGCTAGCGTCGACTTCCGGAGCATTGCACTGTGGGTAGCTATCCCACAGTTCCCGCCGCCCATTGGAATTCTGGGTTGAGATCCCAATGCCTGATGATGCAAAACAGTGTCGCGGGGGGTTCTGGGTACATGTCGTCAGGCCCCTCCCCCTCCATCAGAGCAACGGCAAACGATCAATTCACACCTTTTTACCTGGGTTACCTGTGCAGACAACATACCACGGCAAGCATGGAGCCCGCTCAGCTCAGCTCACCGTCACCATATGTCATCTGGGTGCCGGCAGACGTGGTACTGCATTGCTACACAGCAGCAGCTAATTGCCTTTTGGCAGTAGACGGTGCAGTATGACTGGTATCCGTCATCGTCGTATTCCAGTTCAATCAGAGGCACCTGGGCAGACATGCTTTGTCTCCTGGAGACTCAGTCCTGCCGGCAGTCCTATTGAACCGTCTTGATGATGATGGCTAGCAGTCGTAGAACAGTATCTTCTGCCAAGCACCCAGAAGATGCCGAGGGCTATCAGTCATGCTGCACCGTCTGCTGCTAGCTTAAGATGTAAAAAATAAATGTATTCATTTGCTTCCCCCTCCCTCCGTGAAATCAACAGCCTGCTAAACCCAGGGTTTTGAGTTCAATCTTTGGGGGGGCCATTCTGTGTGACAGTTGTTTGTGTTTCTCCCTGATGCACAGCCACCTTTGTTGATTTTAATTCCCTGTACCTGTACGCCATGTCGTCAGTCGCCCCTCCCTCCCTCCGTCAGTTTCGCGCCTTTTTTCAGACCAGATGCCATAGCACTGGGATCATGGAGCCCGCTCAGATCACCGCGGCAATTATGAGCACTATGAACACCACGCGCATTGTCCTGGAGTATATGCAGAGCCAGGACATGCCAAAGCAAAACCAGGACCAGCCGAGGAGGCGATTGCAGCGCGGCGACGAGAGTGATGAGGAAATTGACATGGACATAGACCTCTCACAAAGTACGGGCCCCAGCAATGTGTAAATCATGGTGTTATTGGGGCAGGTTCATGGCGTGGAATGCTGATTCTGGGCCCGGGAAACAAGCACAGACTGGTGGGACCGCATCGTGTTGCAGGTGTGGGACTATTCCCAGTGGCTGCGAAACTTTCGCATGCGTAAGGGCACTTTCATGGAACTTTGTGACTTGCTTTCCCTTGCCCTGAAGCGCCAGAATACCAGGATGAGAGCAGCCCTCACAGTTGAGAAGTGAGTGGCGATAGCCCTGTGGAAGCTTGTAATGCCAGACAGCTACCGGTCAGTCGGGAATCAATTTGGAGTGGGCAAATCTACTGTGGGGGCTGCTGTGATCCAAGTTGCCAGGGCAATCAAAGACCTGGTGATATCAAGGGTAGTGACTCTGGGAAACGTGCAGGTCATAGTGGATGGCTTTGCTGCAATGGGAGTCCCAAACTGTGGTGGGGCCATAGACGGAACCCATATCCCTATCTTGGCACCGGAGCACCAAGCCACCGAGTACATAAACCGCAAGGGGTACTTTTCAATGCTGCTGCAAGCCCTGGTGGATCACAAGGGACGTTTCACCAACATCAACGTGGGATGGCCGGGAAAGTTACATGATGCTCGCGTCTTCAGGCACTCTGCTCTGTTTCGAAAGCTGGAGGAAGGGACTTTCTTCCCGGACCAGAAAATAACCGTTGGGGATGTTGAAATGCCTATTGTTATCCTTGGGGACCCAGCCTACCCCTTAATGCCATGGCTCATGAAGCCGTACACAGGCAGCCTGGACAGTAGTCAGGACCTGTTCAACTATAGGCTGAGCAAGTGCCGAATGGTGGTGGAATGTGCATCTGGACGTTTAAAAGTGCGCTGGCGCAGCTTACTGACTCAGATAGACCTCAGCGAAACCAATATCCCCATTGTTATTGCAGCTTGCTGTGCGCTCCACAATATCTGTGAGAGTAAGGGGGAGACGTTTATGGCGGAGTGGGAGGTTGAGGCAAATCGCCTGGCTGCTGATTACGTGCAGCCAGACACCAGGGCGGTTAGAAGAGTACAGCAGGGCGCGGTGCGCATGAGAGAAGCTTTGAAAACCAGTTTTGTAACTGGCCAGGCTACGGTGTGAAACTTCTGTTTGTTTCTCCTTGATGAACCCTCCGCCCCCCACCCCGGTTCACTCTACTTCCCTGTAAACCAACCACCCCACCCCTCTCCTCCCCCCTTCGAGCACCGCTTGCAGAGGCAATAAAGTCATTGTTACTTCTCATTCCTGCATTCTTTATTAATTCATCACACAACTAGGGGGATAATTGCCAAGGTAGCCCGGGATGGGTGGGGGAGGAGGGAAGGAAAAGGACACACTGCAGTTTAAAACTTTAACACTTATTGAAGGCCAGCCTTCCAATGCTCGGGCAATCATCTGGGGTGGAGTGACTGGGTGGCCAGAGGCCCCCCCACCGTGTTCTTGGGCGTCTGGGTGAGGAGGCAATGGGACTTGGGGAGGAGGGCTGTTGGTTACACAGGGGCTGTAGCGGCGGTCTCTGCTCCTGCTGCCGTTCCTGCAGCTCAACCATACGCTGGAGCATATCAGTTTCATGCTCCAGCAGCCAGAGCATCGACTCTTGCCTTCTGTCTGCAAGCTGACGCCACCTATCATCTTCAGCCCGCCACTTGCTCTGTTCAGCCCGCGATTCATCCCGTCACCTCTCCTCTCGTGCTTTTTTGCACTCTGACATTGACTGCCTCCACGCATTCTGCTGTGCTCTTTCAGCGTGGGAGGACATCTGGAGCTCCGTGAACATATCATCCCGAGTCCGCCGTTTTCTCCTTCTAATCTTCGCTAGCCTCTGCGAAGGAGAAACATTTGCAGCTGGTGGAGGAGAAGGGAGAGGTGGTTAAAAAAGACACATTTTAGAGAACAATGGGTACACTCTTTCACGTTAAATTATGCTGTTCACATTACACAGCACATGTGCTTTTGTTACAAGGTCGCATTTTTCCTCTTATATTGAGGGCCTGCCGGTTTGGTGTGTGAGATCACTCACGCAGTGCCAGGCAACAGAATTCGGCTTGCAAGCAGCCATGGTAAGCCACAGTCTTTTGGCTTTTTTAACCTTCATAACATGTGGGAATGGTTTCAAACAGCAGCGCCCTCATTTCCCATACCAAGGGCCCATTGGGTTGGCCATTTAAAATGGGTTTGCAATGTAAAAGGAGAGGCTGGGGTTTCCGGGTTAACATGCAGCACAAACCCAACTACCCCCCCCCCCCACACACACACCCAATTCTCTGGGATGATCACTTCACCCACCCACCCCCACCGCGTGGCTAACAGCAGGGAACATTTCTGTTCAGCCGAGCAGGAACGGGCACCTCTGAATGTCCCCTTAATAAAATTGCCCCATTTCAACCAGGTGACCGTGAATGATATCACTCTCCTGAGGATAACAAAGAGAGATAAGGAATGGATGTTGTCTGCATGCCAGCAAACACCGGGACCATACGCTGCCATGCTTTGTTATGCAATGATTCCAGACTACGTGCTACTGGCCTGGCGTGGTAAAGTGTCCTACTATGGCGGACGGGATAAGGCAGCCCTCCCCAGAAACCTTTTGCAAAGGCTTTGGGAGTACATGAAGGAGAGCTTTCTGGAGATGTCCCTGGAGGATTTCCGCTCCATCCCCATACATGTTAACAGACTTTTCCAGTAGCTGTACTGGCCGCGATTGCCAGGGCAAATTAATCATTAATCACGCTTGCTTTTAAACCATGTGTAATATTTACAAAGGTACACTCACCAGAGGTCCCTTGTGTGCCCTCAGGGTCTGGGAGCACGCCTTGGGTGAGTTCGGGGTTACTGGTTCCAGGTCCAGGGTGATAAACATATCCTGGCTGTTGGGGAAACCGGTTTCTCCGCTTCCTTGCTGTGAGCTATCTTCATTGTCTTCATCATCATCTTCCGCGTACCCCGAACCCGCTTCCCTGTTGCGTGTTTCTCCATTGACGGAGTCAAAGCACACGGTTGGGGTAGTGGTGGCTGCACCCCCTAGAATGGCATGCAGCTCCGCGTAGAAGCGGCATGTTTGCGGCTCTGCCCCAGACCTTCCGTTTGCCTCTCTGGCTTTGTGGTAGGCTTGCCTTAGCGCCTTAATTTTCAAGCGGCACTGCTGTGCGTCCCCGTTATGGCCTCTGTCCTTCATGGCCTTTGAGATCTTTTCTAATATTTTGCCATTTCGTTTACTGCTACGGAGTTCAGCTAGCACTGATTCGTCTCCCCATATGGCAAGCAGATCCCGTACCTCCCGTTCTGTCCATGCTGGAGCTCTTTTGCGATCCTGGGATTCCATCATGGTTACCTGTGCTGATGAGCTCTGCGTGGTCACCTGTGCTCTCCACGCTGGGCAAACAGGAAATTAAATTCAAAAGTTCACGGGGCTTTTCCTGTCTACCTGGTCAGTGCATGTGAGTTGAGAGTGGTGTCCAGAGCGGTCACAATGAAGCACTGTGGGATAGCTCCCGGAGGCCAATAACGTCGAATTCCGTCCACACTACCCCAAATCCGACCCGCAAAGGCCGATTTTAGCGCTAATCCTCTCGTCGGAGGTGGAGTAAAGAAACCGGTTTAAAGGGCCCTTTAAGTCGAAAGAAAGGGCTTCGTCATGTGGAGGTGTCCAGGCTTAATTCGATTTAACGCTGCTAAAGTCGACCTAAACTCGTAGTGTAGACCAGGCCTCAGTCACAGATTGGTCCCTGATCCTCTCCTTGCTCAGTGTATGATGTAATCTATACCAACTCTTTTCCTGACACAGTTTACATCCCCCTCAACTGTCTCAGCTGCGCTGACTGGTACACTAAAGGATACAGCCAAGGTTCCACCCACTTCCCACTTACATGTGCAGGAGAGGGAGTAGCAGACTACTGTGTTGTGAACCGATATATAGGTAGCCAGCACAGAGGTAAAAGGGTGCGCCTTATTCTCCCAGTTCTCCTCTGTGCAGCTCATAGGCCAATTTATGATCAAACCGAGGAAACGATTAAAGGGAATCAAGGAGCAAAGAATATGTAAAAGGATGGATTCTTCACATTCTTCCCCTCCTCAGCAGGTGACTATTAGGGAAAGAGGCCACTGCTTTTTGATTAGTGCTTTCCAGCCTCAATACTATGGTAGGAACGGATTCCAATACCCTTACAGATGTTGAGTAGCACATGCATACGATTAGTGACATTGAAATCATGCTGACTCATGCAGTAAGGTGGAGTAAGGGCATCTGAATCTGGCCATGGTTTCCAGTGATGTTGAGCAACATCGGTGAAAAGTATATTGTTCCAAAGATCTCTTTGTCCTCTGTCTTTTATCACACCATTTCCCAACACTTGTAAATCCTATTTTTGCAGCTTTTTGTGGTGTCAGTAATAAAAAACCTAATTTGCTAAAATCCTATTTTATGTGCAAGTGCAATCGTTTTTCAGAGAGAAATATACTAGACTCTCCATGGAGTAGTTTCCATTTTAAAACTTCTCAATTGAAGAATATGAAAGGAGACAGAAGCAAAAATAAAGTGTGTGATTCAAACAGTGTCAAATAAAGAATATTTCTAAATTGCATATCATTCTGGTGAGGGAATTTGAATTCTATGTAAACTAATCCTTCTGACTGAAGTTAGTTTTCATCAATCACCTCAGAAATAAATAATATTTATGATCAAATAAAAGGAAAAAACAGGTATGCATTGTGGTAACTAAACAGAACGTAAGTTTCAGTGTAATTATTCTCTTTTGGGGGCAAAACAATCATTGAAACCTTATGCTTATTACTACTCACTGAAGTACATTTTTTCCTCCCTTGACAAGGAGGCTGTCAAAACAGATAATTATGGAAATGCTAGAAATAGTTTGAAAGAAGACAGGAGCTGTCATAATTTTTTTTTCTTTTTAACATTTCACCTTGTATCCAACTGTGCAATTCAGAAGCCATTTAGTTTTATTACTGCATATCAAGCACATAATGCATTAGGAATGAAAAGGAGCCATTTACTATAGTATTTTCTATTCCAAGCCATTTTCAGGCTTTTCACACTAGCTAAAACAAACACACAAACCTACTTAATCTCACACAAAATATTAACACACACAAAAAATGTCAGGGTAACAGTAAGGAAGGGTGTAACAAACTGAGAAAATTGAGAATATTTTAAGCTAAATCCATTTCCAACCATCCAGCAGGAAATGCTCTGTCAATTGAACCCCAGTAGTGATGGATTGTCTAGGTGGCACCTGGCTCATTGTGACAGCTGGTATAAGATGGGAACTGGCAAAAAGTAGTCCCACTACTGATAGCTCTCCGGCTGCTGCAGAGGTATCAGAAAGCCAGGCACAGAGATGAAGCCCTATTCTTCTCTGACCCAACAGCTTGATGTATAATAAAAGAGCAATTGGGAATGAAAGGTGTCAGAGGGTGACATTTGGAGCTAAAGGGTCTTCAAGATCTCGGCGTAGAATGGTGTGATTGCAGCGGGGGTAGGAAGAAGGGATGAATAGCCTGTGATTCAGGCCCCTGCCTGGAGGAACAGGCACACAACCCACCAGGTGCAAAGTTGCATTACAGAGAGTTAGTGATGGGTGTACAAACCTGATTTCAGTAGTGACTCTCATTAAGAGCAGAACCTATATTACTTATTGGACAGCCATGCTATATGAGGAAAGCCAGATGGTATCCTCTTTCTTCCAGACATTATGCTTAACTTAGGAGGTTCATAAGCAAGTCAGCACACTTGAGTCAGAATACTGTTTTAGGCTGCTTTATGAAAGACTTTCATTGCCATTAGACTTCGCCCTTGTAAATAGGTCATAATGATCTGAAGGTTGTTCAGCTGACTAATCTTTCCTATTCTCCAACATGGACCAGAAAGGGGCAAGGTTGATAGTCTATTCTGGCAGTGTAGTGAAGGAAGGATTACTCAGTGTTGGTTAGTGGAAGAACACTTTTGCCCCATTCCCCTTCATGGAGGCACACCCCCTTACATAGGTTCAGTTCTTAGCTTCCCCCCAATATTTGTTTCCCTGGGCTTTTTTCCAAAATCCAGATCAGGGCAGCAGCCTCCATTGCAGTGGATGGAATTGCAGTAGGGAGATATGCTCAACCCAGGCCAAGTGCAGCATTTCAGAAGGGATGATACTGCTTATTTGGTAAGTATGATTTATAGTAACCTAGGCATTGCCAGGACACAAACCAAGCACTGGTACTGACCACTATCCAGGTAACAGGGTACTGAACTAAATAGATCATAGGCTGGATTCGGTCAGGCCCTGAATTCCTAAGAAGCTCCAGACTGAGGAGTTTAGAAGCTGAAGGCCCAGTGTATCTATTATTAAAGTTATCCCTGGAAAACTTGCATGATGGAGATGAGGATAGAAGAGTTCCAATTCCTCACTGAAGTACCCATTTGATGCAACTGGACACTGGCTTAAGTAGGAATACACCAACAAAAAAGAAAGACTGCTTTAAAAGCAAAACAAAAAACCAAACCAAACCAAAACAAACAAAAAACATGAAATCAGGAAACTGACCCAGAAAGGATACTAAGGATGTAGAATGCTGTGAAGCTTGAGAAAAACATGCAAGCCTGAGTGATCACCAAAGCACTGCGAGGTCTTAGGAGTTACTTGCCAACTGCAGTCAAAAAGGAAATGAATTTGGGATGCAGGAAGCAGCCTAAAGCACTAACTGGGAGATGCCCATAAGACTCCTATGGATGCCTCAGTGTCTAAGAGCTTTAAATTTTGCACGCCTGGCGATGCAATGGAAGCATGAGTCCATGAAAAAGACCCTGAAGGATTTTTTGAAAATATCATCTTTTTTTGTTCCTTTATAATTAAGTCTTAAAAATCCAATAGATAAGAGTAGAGACCATGAAGCGTGCCAGCTTTCAGACTGGAGTAGATTTTACAGCCAAAAGGGAAACTGTAAGAATAGGGGTCTATAACTGATAACATGCATAGCATTCATTACAGTGGTGTTTACCAGCGGCACTATTTAAAAGTTAAGTCAGATAATGCCTTGAAATACTGGCAGGAAAAATCACAAAAATCAGGAATAGAGGACTAGAAGGGACTTCAAGAGGTCATCTGGTCCATCCCTCCCATGCTGAGGCAGGATTAAGTAAACATAGACTGTCCCTGACACATATTTGTCTAACCTGTTCTTAAAATTCTTCAGTGATGGAGAGGCCCATCTCTAGGAGGGTGCGGGGCCCGGGACATAGGCACCAAGTTTCTGTCTGCCAGGGATGCTTCCCCGGCTCCGCCCAGACCCCACCCAGCCTCTTCCCCACCCAGTTCCACCCCCTACCCCAAGCGCGCTGAGCCCTAGCTCCTCTCCCCTCCCCCACAGCACCTCCAGATGCCGTGAAACAGCTGATCGGCAGTAGGCACCTGGAGGGAGGGGGAGGTTGGTAGGGGGGCTCCTCCTCACGCCCCCGCCCACTCCCCCATCCACCTCCTCATGAAGCGTGGGAGCCTCCAGAGTGCAGGGCCCGGGGCGATCGCCCCCATTTTTCATACCCTAGGGATGGCTCTGGTGATGGGGATTCTATAACTTTCCTAGGTAACCTGTTCCATTGCTTAACTATCCTTATAGTTAGGAAAATGTTCCTAATATCTAAATCTCCCTTGCTACAAATTAGGCCCATTACTTCTTTTTCCTACTCTTGGTGGACATGGAGAACAACTGAAGAGAAATCTTTTATCATGAATACAACCTTACCCCCATAGTACTGTTGTATTAGTTTAGATGGAATATATGGGCTAACGGCGTTAATATAACTTAGGGCAGGTCCACACTGGGGCGGGGGATTGATCTAGGAAACGCAACTTCAGCTACGAGAATAGCGTAGCTGAAGTCGACGTTTCCTAGATCGAACTAAATTTACTTACTGCGGGTCCACGCGGCGCAGGCAGGCTCCCCCGTCGACAGCGCTTCCTCCTCTCGGCGAGCAGGAGTTCCGCAGTCGACGGGGGAGCGCTTCTGGGATCGATCTATCGCGTCCAGATGAGACGTGATAAATCGATCCCAGAAGATCGATCTCTACCCGCCGAATTGGGCGGGTAGCGTGGACCAGCCCTTAAACATTAAACAGTGTTATACAAGGTTTGGTATATAGAGAATGTTTGTTTAGTATTTTGGCAAACATGTTTTTATTTATTAAATATAAAGAAGAGAAGGAAAAACAAAATATTTGAAATGTATATTAAGGCTTATTTTAAAAATTATTTTTGAGTTTTTAGAAAAAAATCTCCCTTGTTTGACAGTTTTTAAGATATTAAAGAGGTTAAAAACTGGTTTCTGGAGAGAAGAGAACACGTTAGTTGAGATGGGCTGAAGCTGTTGTTAAAAGTCTGATTTTGTTTTAGGTGGTGTTTGGGTAAAGATGGCAAAAACTTCCCCCTCCTTTTCTGCTTGTACAGTTAAAATTGTATATTTACACAAACCATCAAAATATTATGCAGTAGTGGTTATGCTTGCTCACTTGGAGGAAAAAACAAAGAAATTAATGGAGATATCCTATCTCCTAGAACTGGAAGGGACCTTGAAAAGTCATCGAGTCCAGCCCCCTGCCTTCACTAGCAGGACCAAGTACTGATTTTACTCCAGATCCCTAAGTGGCCCCCTTAAGGATTGAACTCACAACCCTGGGTTTAGGAGGCCAATCCTCAAACCACTGAGCTATCCTCTTCCCTCACAAACACAAACACTTCAGCCCTGATGGTATTTTTACCAAAGCCAACAAAAAGTTCTTTTGCAACCACTTTTGCATTCGGGAGCCATTTGCAACACCCAGAGGTGGTAAAAACAACAAGGGAGGGGAAAAAAAGATTGCAAAAATAAAACAATTAGAAAAATTACCAAAAAGTTTCGTATTGCAAAAGCCCTTGGTTTTAGTGGTTTGAGATTTAATTTACAGTTATTGCAGTAGCATCCCTGAATTAAAATGGCATTTGGTTAATAAGAGGGTTAAGATGTCATTTTAGTAAAAAATTGTTTAGCAACTTAACCTTTCATAATTTAACACTTTTTTTATTATTATTTTTTGCTTTTAAAAAAATATTTGTATTGAACTTAAAATTAATAATTACAGAAAGTACAAACTTTAAAATAAAAGAAAAAATGAAACAAAGCATTTGCTAAAAAAATTAATAACTTTATAACAATTGTAAACCCCTCTTTTTAAATAAAAAATATTAACTTTTTTGCGTGCTCATTTTAAACAAGCTTAACACATCTAAGAATTTTAAAAACAAACTTTTGTTTTAAACTAACTTTGAAACAATTTCTTGTTTGCCAGTGTGCTAGCTTCTGAATATGTATTAACCCTTTAGGCCCCACACTGGGTGCCTATTAATTTACATGGAATATATGGCCAAAGGTGTTAACATTACTCAGTCACTGTCCAACATTAAACAGTGTTAAACAAGGCCCAGGGTTTGAGATCTTAGCCTGCTTAGTACCATGGTGCAAACATTAAACATCCTTTTAACTTTTTATAAATGATAAAGAAAAGAAGGAAAAACGGTTAAAAGATTTCAAATATAAAATATTAAATAGGCTTTTATTTAAAAAAAACCCAAGAACGTTCTTTGTTCCCTTTCCCGTTAGCTGGAAAGAGTCTTTAGAAGGAAAATCCCCTTCTCTGACAGTCTGTTAGAGGATATTAAAGATGTTAATAAGTGTCCTTTCGGGAAAGAGAGAAGAAGTTAGTTGAGTTGGGCTGGAGCTGTTGTTGTTGAAGTACAATCCCATTTTATTTCAGGTGGTGTTTGGGATTTAGCCAGTGCCAGTAGAAGTGGCAATGTCATCTGGCCTGATATAGTCAGGATCTCTCTCAGAATCAGGATGACAAAGTGCAGGGTCCAGGAAGATGGTGGGGGTGGCAGCTATGATGATCAAGTTTGCTCCAGTAGTCCCCATCTGTTCTTCTTATTTCCCACCTCCCTCACCAAATAATCTTTCTGTGAGGACCCAAAAAGGGAGTGCAGTGGGTTGAATGGCCCATTCCCTCACTATTCGGTCCACCGATTAAGCCTAGTATTTGATACACTAATTTTGGTTCATTAATTTTTGGACTCACATTTTCTTATTTACCAAGCATAATCTCAACACCGTCCAGGAGTTATATCAATAGGCTTTTTTGTTTAGACTAATTTAAGTTTTCTGTCTGGTTTTCTTGCACCTGTTCCTATTTACATTTGTTATTATAGGTTATGATGACATCTTATGAACTTAGACTCACTTTTTATAGTTCAACTCACAATCAGGGTAAATCTGTAGGTACAACAGTACTCCATCGGTATATCCAAAGATAACTTTGGTAACCCAAACACTTATCAGATAAGATGATTTGCACGTAATGTGATAATTTACCAGATCGCTTTGACAGAATAGCACTTGATTTAAAGTTGCAACTTCTGTAGACTTTAAAATATTCTGATTAATTTGGACTATAAGTCCCTCAGGACAGGGACTTGTCTTTTTATTTGTCTGGAAAGGTCAATGCTCACC
This sequence comes from Emys orbicularis, assembly GCF_028017835.1. Lineage (NCBI taxonomy): Eukaryota > Metazoa > Chordata > Testudines > Emydidae > Emys > Emys orbicularis. Next base: position 38,553,277 of record NC_088688.1, on the reverse strand, counting down.
TCTAGTGCCTGTATAAATAGTTAAGAGATGGGCACTGCCTAATCTCAGAATGTTCCAAGATATTTACTCATTCATCTCTTGTTCTATTGGTAAGGGTTTAATTTATTATGTCCTTTATAATAGTTGAGGAACATTTCAGTGTAACTGTAACTTTGTCTGAACAGACTATATATATCCATACATACACAATGTGTTACTGTCTTTAGGATGCAATGATATAGCTATCTGAGGCCAGATCCTTAGGTGGTATAAATTGATGTATATGCTGATTTATATGAGGATATGGCCCAAAGTCTCTATCTAAATGGAGTCTCATTACCATAGGAACACTGTAGTCTTAACACCAGATTACTTTGCAAATGAATGCAGACCAACCTGTGTTTTATCACCAACCTTATAAATGAGTTAAGAAGGAGATCTGGTATATTTCAAGTTGGAATAAAATCAAAAGGCAACCAACTGTGGCTCAGCATCCCAGAGGGTTACTTTGTAAAACCCCAGGCTCTGAACCACTGACATTCTTTCCATTACTGCGCAGATTAGACATAATTAACAGGACAAAAATGTTCTTGAGTTTTGACTTGCCAAGCAAACGGGGTGTTGTTCTAAGTAACTGGCCTCCAAAAAAGGGGGAAAAGGGGAATAAAAAGAACTCTAAGTATGTGAAGTACCTTAAAGCTGAACAAGTAGTTATCCAATAGAAATTATTATTGCAGGATTCCACTATAAGAAAAACTAAATCTAGTGACAACACCAACAGATGAAAATCAATTAAATTCCTTATGTGTTACAGCCCATAAGGGGCTGAGTTAAAGCATTATGATGAAGATCTGTTGAGTGCATGGTGACAAAACTAAAGGGGGGCGAAGAATGAAAGGAAGAAAGGCCTTGTTTGTGCTATAAAATGTGCATCATGTGACTTGATGCTGACCATGGCTTAGTGATCAGTGTAGAGCTGGACAAATCATGTTTAGCAGCACGTCAGTAACTGATTACACATCGATGTGAGGCTGAACGCTATTTTTGCTGGTCTATGCTGACCACAAAGCCATGGTCAGTATCATGTCTCCTAGCTCTGTTCACAACCACCTCAAGTAAAGTTTTGCTGGATAGATAAAAGTCTACGATGAAAAAGAAAGGGAAACAGGAGGCCAATAGGGCAGAGTGGAGGAGGGGAAATGAAGAGAAAGAACAATATATGTTAGAGTTGGGGTAGGAGGAAAAAGGGGCAAGGAAGGATGAGTAAGGGGCTAAAGAGAAGGTCAATGGTTAAAACATGCAGGGATTTGCCAGGGTACAGCTGTTTCCTACCAAAACAGCAGAGGTAGAGCTCCAGTTCCTTAAGCTTCAGGAAGTGTAGTGTTTGCACTGTGTCGTGATGCAGCGTCACAAAGTGACATAACAATGCAATGTCAAAGACATGAAATTCAAAATTTGTGTGCTCTACAGCCTTTTGAGGAGATTTTCTCACATCTTTCTCCCCGAGTGAGAGTGACAAGGAGATTTGTTATACAACAGTTTCAATATGAAATATGGTCACAAATATTCCCCAGTTCCATAGTTGTCAAAGAGCAGTTACCATATCAACATTATTGTCAAAAAGGGAGTATAAATAATACAGAATACAAACCAGCAGAGATATCTAGGGATTACTGTAGATAAAACACTAAAGCTATCAGTACATTGTGGGAAAACAGAAAAATTTCCAATCACTCTCTCTCTCGAGTGAGTGAGTGTGTGTATAAAATATATGGTGTGTTGTGGTGTATAAAGACTATCAGGGCAAGTGGATTATGTATATCATCCCACCTGAATGCTGAAAAAAATCATTATCCCTCACCATCATATATTTTGCATATGCTGTATATATTATAATAATGCTATTTTCAGTCTGTTTGAGAGTTTTTAATATATGTGTATTAGTTTCACTTATATTACATACAGGGGAAAAAAAACTACCTTATGGATTAGTTCCCACAAAAAATAACTACTATTCAGATTCCCAGTTTATCATTTCTTCTCTGATAAGGTCAATGCACAGCCCTGCAGGTATAGTACTTAGCTGCTAAATAATTTTTGGACCCTAATAAACCTCATGAAGTTGAAGGCATGAGTAGTTCTATGACTGAATGCACCATTACTTCCAATAATCTTTCATCCTCCTCAGCTCACTTCATCTACAATGTGATATATTTAGGGGTCTAATGATCCAAATGTGCCTCTATAGCTGCTCATCTGCAGGGGATGCCTGTTCTGAAGGGGTACTGACCACTGCCCCAACCTCCCACACCTCCCCACCCAGAAGCAGCCTTAACAACACCAGTTCCAAAAGAACATGGCTGCACAAACTAATTCTGCTTCTCAGGGGCATAGTCTCGGACTCTACCCAGCCCAACAAGGATGGCAATCTGACTTATGGAAGTGATATTGGGGGACACTCAACATCTCTGAAGTCCCAGTACCACAGGACATATATTCTCAGCAAGGAAAGAAATACTGACAGGACATCATGATCCAAGTTGACATTTAGTTGATGCTGACCTAAACTCAGCCAGGGAGAAGAGATAGAACCCAGTAATCTGAAGACTCCCTCTCTGTCCCCAACAGCACTTTGATCTATGGAGCCCCAGCAGAAAGAATGGAGAGAGAAGCACTCCCATTTCTTCAGTGACTAGAGAGGGAGGGGTATGAGCAAAGATGTACCCTTTGCACAAGCATTTTTGTTTTAAGGTCCTCAACAGCCTCCGGAACACAGGCTTAACTCCATTTTAGTTCCACTTATGGGTTTACTACAGCCCCCATTGCCTGGATAACTCCAGTGAGGAGTGGGGAAGGGAAAGTAGAAGCGACACCAATAGAAAGAGTTGCATAGCAGATGAGAGCTCATTTCTATAATTCTGCGCCTCTTGAAAAAATGTTGGTGTGTAAAAATGACAGGCTGAGTAGTATCTTGAATATGTCATCTTAATGTGCAGCCAAGGTGGGTAACCTGCTAGGTTGTGCACTTCAGGAGGTCACAGATATAGGGCCAGATCCTCAGCTGATGTGCATCAACATAGCGCCACTGAAGTCAATAGAGCTCAACTTACTGACACAGTCTGTTTGGATTGAGCCTTTAGTGATTACTCATTTTTAAGTCTATAGATTCATTGCTAAGTGCCAGATTTCAATAAAACTATGTGTCAAATTCAGGTTTGTTTTTTCTGGTCTTAACAGTCAGAATTGTTCCATTCTTTGCACATTTGTCAGCATGAAAGAGTAAGCAATATTTCACAGCTTTATTCCATTAGAAAGCACTTTTGAAAAAAAGTCAGGACTGCAAAAAGCCCATCTCATTAGTATTGTAAAATGTTAATGCAATATCTTTTTCTGTTCTGATGGCAACTGGCTTTGAAGCCTGCACTTTAATGTCAATTGGCATAAAAAAATCATACTAGGATATAGAGGGTCTGATTTAAAAAAAAAATATTCATAATAACCATTTTAGAATTCACTTATTTAGAAGTTTCTGAATGACCACAATTACTTATCCCGACAACACAATGTAACTTAATTCTGAGAAATTCTATGTAAGAAACAGATATAAACAATTCAGGAATTTCATTTCTACTTCCACACCCTGACATTAACACTGTACTATAAAATTCTAGAAGAGTTTATATCTCTACTGTTTATCATTTACATAAAACGAAATAGGTAGGCAGCACTATTTACATTCTCTCTCTAAAATGGTTTGACGGATCAGTCCAAGAAAACTAATAGGTCTAGTTAAACTGGATTTACAATTGACAAGGCACTTCAGCTCTTACCTCCATTGTGGGTGGATCCTTTCTTCTTTTTCTAATCCAAGCTGCAAAACATATTAAAATATTTCAAAGAAGGGAAATATTTCTTACACCTCAGAGATATTATGAATTCACAAAAGAAACAGCCGCATACAGCAACAATTTGCAGGAAACCATAATACCAAATTCCCCAAAAATACAGTATTTAATTTTTAAGCAGTTATTTGCCCTTGCCCCAAACCCCAGTCGGTAAAATTCACACTTTCAGTTTAGAGAGCATGAACAAGGCCTATGCACTACTTAAATCTTCAAAGAAGGGCTCAAACCTTTTGTGAAGCTCTCTGCACAACGGTGAATTTCACCCAGAGAAAACAACAAAACGACTCTCCTGCAATGGGCATGATCAATAGCTTTACACCACTTCGGAGAGAGGATTCCTGGATATGACTAAAGTGTTAAAGTCCAAAAATTTATAAATTACTCATGAAAGTGTAACAAATAGGATGTATGGTGGGATTCTGAAACCCTTATCATGCTGAGGTAGTACCCTTGCTCTACAAATAGTCCCACTGGTGAGTACAAGTAGCAGAATCTGGCCCATTCTATGGCAGATGTCACAATTACAGGGCTAGCTGCACTTCCAACCCCCCTCTGGTCTCTCTGAGCACATCCCCCGAGGTATCAGGCTTTGTGCCTTCAACTCTCCTGGGGTGAAATCACATGATTCTCCCTGGGGTGCAGTACCCTGCACATCAACCATGCTTATCCAAACAGGTATGCCTGGGTTCGGCACCTACAGTTCTTCCCTGAAGGAACTTGTGACCAGTGGATTACTGTGACTCAAAATAGCCTTCTTAAAACAAAATATTGTTTATTCTTAACCATTGGAACAAAGCATAACATAAGATAAAAAGTTTTTTTTAAAAACACCACAAGAATTACGTGCAAGCCTATCTTACCTGAAGTCCTACCATCCTTAACATGAAGACCTAGTATGTCTAACTTCACAGACACCCCAACCTCTGGAATCTTAGGGTATGTCTACACTACAATTAAACACCCATGACTGGCCTGGGTCAGCTGACTCGGGCTCATGGGGCTCAGGCTTCGGGGCTGTTTAATTGCAGTGTAGACGTTCAGGCTCAGGCTGGAGCCCAGGCCTCTCTCATGTGGGAGAGGGTCCCCAAACAGCTACACTGCAATTAAACCACCCTGTAGTGACTCAGCTGACATGGTCTGCAGATGTTTCATTGCAGTGTAGACATACAACATCCTTGAGACTTGTCTTTAAAGGTAGACAAAGCTCTTTGTTCTCTCAGCTCACATGCTTGGACCTGATGCCCAAAACCTGTTTGGTGTGCTCTAGAGGGGCCAACCTAGAGCATTAAAGCAAAAGGCCCCTGCATTGTCTCAGGTGTTTTGTAACAATTCCCAAGAGTTTGTTGAGGGATGTCTTATCTCGAGTCATGTTTGTTTCCCAATAGTCCTGTTGATTTAATCCAATGTAGTCATTCAGTAAATATTCCAATAACCAGGTCAAAATACAGTATTCAGTATGGGGTTGCACAATTCATAGCTTCTGTAGGCCAAGTGCATTGCACCCAACAGGAGCTCCTTGCATCAATCCAGTCCCTCCCACAAACTCCCTGTATGCCACCCTCCCATCCCTCTCTGTTTCACAGACTCCCTGCAACTCCCCCCACCCATCCCATGCCTAGAGCTCTGTGTGTCCCCCTCATTCCCCCCTCTGCCACATGCCAGTGGTTTTGTGTTTCCTTCTCCCCATACCATTGTGCCCCATTCCCTTCCATGGCAGGGGCTGTGAGGCAACCCTATTCCTCTCTTCCACCCCTGGCAGGGACCCTGTATGTGCCCCATTCTCCCCTCTACCAATGCTGAAGTTTCTGTGTGGCCCCCTCTTACCAGGCTCCTGCATAGTCTCCCCCTTGCAAAGGTTGCTGTGTGCCCCCCATGCCATGGCAGGGTCTGGGTTCCCTCCATTCCCATTCCTCCTCACCAGGTCCCTGCCACCCCAAAGTCCCTGCTTTCCACTCCCTAGCTCCATTCCACCAACCTAGGTCCCTCTTACCCCAACCACCCAGTTCCTCCCTGAGCCATACAGTAAGTCCCCTAGAAAGCATATAGATGTAATGCTTCCTCTACATGCTAAATGTAGTCTCTGGTTTCCCCAATGACACACTTCCTGCTGGGGCAGAAACAAAAGAAGCCCAGGGCAAGGCAGCCACAGGCTGCAGCTACACAGAGCAGTAGGAAGTTTTGTTACCTCTTTTCTGTGCATAGTAAAGGGTCGATCTCGACACCACTCTGCTCGTCAGGCAGATACTACATGGTACCAGGTGTGGAAGGCACACGATGCTGGAAGACCCAATGAGAGTTCACATTGCAAAGGCTACTCCAGAGCCCATGGAACTGCAAGTAATTTCCCACCAGCCCTAAGAATCAGGGAAAGTTCTGCTTATGCTTGGAAAAGGTTCAGACAGCAATTTGAACGGTATATGAAAGCTACAGGGGCAAATAAACCAGAGAATAAGCAAAAGATTGTACGGTAGCAGGTTCAGAAGCCCTAAATGTACACAATGCATTCTCTACAGATGGCGGTGGTGGAAAAGAAGGTTTGAAGAAATAATCAAAGTGTTTGAGGATCATTGTGTCCCTAGGGGGAAAAAACGTTACTTATGAGAGATATATGTTCAGGATGAGAACACAGAATGAAGGGGAAACAATAGAGAAGTCTGTCAGGCTTAGAACTAAAAAGTCGGTGTTGTAATATTAAAAAGCTCTCATTAAAGATCAGATTGTCCTGTGATGTAACAGTTACTAGGCAATGGATCTGATGCTAGAAAGGGCACTATGTACATACCAAGCAGCAGAACAAACAGAAACACAAATAAAAAGCTTACAGATAGGCACAGAGCTCATGACAAATTACTATAGCTAAACCAACAAGGGAAAAGCTCACAGAAATTGGCCAAAGACAGAAACATGGAAAGCAGAAAACAAATCCAGTGATGTAATATTCTATGATTTTATGTAGCAACGAAATGCCCAGCATTCAGACAAGTATGTAGAAACTGCAGTGAACCCAACCATTATGCTAAAATGTGCAGAGAAAGCAGTAAAGTGCACGGGATTCCTCAAGTGAAGAGGAAGAGCTGCTCTTAAGACAATAATAGAGAAGTCAGAAAACTCAAAAGACTGGGTAATTAAAAAGTGCACAAATGGCTGGCACATATGTGACGTCCAAGACAGACATTGGGGCACATGTAAATGGAATAACAGGAAGTGAAAGAGAAATGTAAGGAGCACATGGAAGTGGAAAAGTCAAAAGTGTCTGAAAGACTATTCTGAAGGAACAATTCCAGTGGTGGGTGAGTGCACACTGACACTTAAATGTAATGGGAAAATGATAAAACAAGAATTTGTGGTCGTACACAGAGGAAAACAAACAAAGTGTCTTGGGCCTTCCCACATGTAAGGTGCTTGATCTTAAGAGGATGTATGCCAGAAAGACAACATAGAAACAGCTATGAACATTTTAATCATTTCATATGACGATTTATTCACAGGAGATGAGTGCTTTCCAGTAATATATAAGATACAGTAAGGAGAAGTTGCAGAACCTGTGGTACACACTACACAACATGTTCCTCAAGCCTTAAGAAAGAGGCTAGACGAAGAGCCGCAAACCAAATGGTATCATCTGGAGAATAGAAGAATGTACAACCCGAGTTCACACTTTAGTAACTGTACAGAAAAAAGGAAGGGGACTACGACTGTTTATGGACTGACCCTCAGGCATTGAACTAAAATCTAAGGGGACACTTCCACTTACTCACAAGAAATGAACTGTTGTCCCAGATGGCAGGAGCCAAATTCTTCAGCAAATTAGATGCATCAGCTGGATTTTGGCAGATCTCTTGGACACTGAGAGCTCGAAGATCTGCACTTTCAACACACCATTTGGCAGATACTGCTTCCTAAGACTGCTTTTCAGAATATATTCAGCTCCAAAAGTATTTCGCCATGCAACAAGCCAGATGCTAGAGGGCATAGCAGGCATGAAAGGCTACATCAATGACATAATTTGGAGCAGCACTGCCACTGAACTTCAGGAAATACCAAACAGTTCTGGAAATTGCGAGTGCTAATAACCTTAATGTGACCAAATGTCAATTTCAAACAATGGGAATAATATACTTGGGAGAGAGACGCACCTCAAAAAGAATTTTGCCTGATGAATCAAAGATTAAGGCAGTACTGAACATGTTGAGATCTGAAGATAAAAAGGGGATTCAAATGTTGCTAGGCATGTTGAATTATATCAGCAAATTCATACTTAACTATACAGCTTGCACAACTTATCTAAGATATCTCCCTCACAAGATCATTGTGACGGGGCGCACTCGCCTCTCATGAGCACTTCCTGTCGGCTAGGCATGAACCCGCATTCTCTCTGCTTGCGGTGCCCCCTGTCGGCCGCCTGAATCAGATGTGTCTTCAATGGCTCAGCCCTCCAGCTAAGTCACACAATGTCTAAAGTGGATGAATCCCTTCCGGGAAAACAAAGGTCCAAAACGGACTATCACTGTGCCCTTGTTGGTATCTGTGGCCTCCCTCTGGGCTAGCTAGTAAGTCTGGCCTGCTCTGGTATGGAGCAGTGCCCCCAGGGCTTTTTCCCAGGAGACTCTTTGCCTTTGCTCTCCAGCCAGGTCACTCCTTCAAGTTCAGTCCCATTCTGGAGTAACAAAGTCCAACAAATGATTGGCTCTCTGCAGGGTCTTCATCCCCATCCCTGAGCCCTTTAAATACCAGCGCTGTGCTTGGGCTTCTAAATGAAACTTGTCCCCTTCTTGGGGCTTTGGCCAATATGCTAGTGGTTGGCGAAGGGGTACCCAGGCCCGCCCACTATTCCAGGTCCGAACCCAGGGACCTTATAAACAGCAGCTATGTACTGATTCCATTAATAGTTGCTCCTGCTGCATTCCCTGGGCTGCTTCCTACACAGCCCCTTCCTCTTCAGCCTTACTTCAGGGCTATTCCCTGGGTCACTTCCCACGTAACCACTTACTCTTCACCCTTACCTCAGGGCTCACGTTCTCCACTCCTCTTCTTCCTCCCCGAATGCCAATGCCATCAGAACCCATCTTCTGGTTCTCCCTTGAGCTCCAGCAAGGAGGACGCTTTCTTACTCCTCTGGTCCGAGACAGGAATTAACCTGCTCAGGCCCTGCACCTCCTTTTATCTGATCCTGCTTCGCTCTGATTGGGTGCTTCCCTGCAATCTCTGTAGGCAAGCCTGGAGGACCCACCTTCATTGGGGTGAGTTGTGGTAGGACCACAAGGCCTCCAGCAGGGGGCCTCAACGGGTCTGGTACACCCTGTCTCAGTCATCAAATGGGTATGGATGCCAGAGCATAAAAGAGAGTTCAATGATTTAAAGCACATTCTGACATCAGCTCCAGTGCTACAATTTTTTGACCCACTGTAGGACATCAAATTCTCTACAGATGCATTGAAAGAAGGGCTTGAAGCTGTACTATTACCATGTCATCAAACTGATTGGTTGCCAGTCTCATATGCAATTAGGGCTATGACAGCAACAGAGATGTATGCACAAACTGAAAAAGAAACGCTAAGTATGGTGTATAAATGTCAACTCCTTCTATGGTAGAAGCTTCAAAGCAGAAACTAATCACAAACCATTGATTGCACTACACAAAAGGGGACTTGAAGAAGCATCACTAAGAATACAGTGACTACTTTTGAAAATACAGAAGTATGAATTCATAGATTCCAAGGCCAGAAGGAACCTTAGTGATCATCTAGTCTGACTTCTGGTAGAACACAGGCCATAGAACTTCCCCAAAATAATTCCTAGAGCATATTTTTAAAATCAAGAATGGATGTTTTTCTAAAAATTGTCTGTGATGAAGAATTCACCATGACCCTTGGTAAACTGCTCCAATGATTAATTACTGTCACTGTTAAAAATGTACACCTTATTTCCAGTCTGAAGTGGTCTAGCTTCAACTTCGAGCCACTGGAGTGTTAAGCAAAATAGATTGATCTCCTTGAGTCTATCACTATCAGGAATCCTTTAATCATTCTCGTGTCTCTTCTCTGAACCCTCTCCAATGTATTAACATCCTTCTTGAATGGCGGGCACCAGAACTGGACACATTATTCCAGCAGCAGTCACACCGGTGCCAAATATAGAGGTAAAATAACCTCTCTAATCCTACTCAGGATTCCCTTGCTCATGCATCTCAAGATTGCATTAACTTTTTTGGTCACAGTGTCACACTGGGAGCTCACTATCAGCTGATTAGCCATCACGACCCCCAAATCTTTTTCAGAGTCACTGCTTCTCAGGAAAGAATCCCTCATCTTGTAAGTATGCCCTACATCCTTTGTTCCTAGATGTACACATTTATATTTAGCCTATTAAAATGCATATTTTGTTCACACCCAGTTTACCAAGCAATCCAGATTACTCAATCAGTGACCAATCCTTTTAATTATCACTCCCCAATTTTTGGGTGATCTGCAAACTTTATCAGTGATGATCTGTAGCAGACACCAACTAATACTCCTCTTGTGCTTTATCTGTTAAGACATTGAACCATAAGCATTCAATAGCATTTTTTTTTTGAGTTATCAGTGACTTGGAAACAAGTATTGTCATGTTTTACATACTGTGTCACTACCCCTCCTCTCTTGCCTACTTGATCCTTCCTAAATAGGTTATAACCATTGATTTTAACTTTATAATTGTGCAAATCATCCCACCACGTTTGAGTAATACCAATTAGACCAAATTTATGTTTATAAATGAGCAATTCCAATTCCTCATTTGTTACACAGGCTCCTAGTGTTGTATAGGATAGTCAAGAATTTCTTCTCTTCATGTCCTTTAATTCCTTGATTACTTTTGTTCTCAGCATTATTACTTTGACTACCACCTGATTACTCTAGACAGACTGTCCCCAAGGAGATTGGTCCCTCTTCTAATTAGGTGGAGGCCATCCAAACTTCACAGTCCCCGCTCCCCACAGCAAAGTTGACCAATGTTCCACAAAACCGAAACCCCTTACCCTACACCAATTTTAGCTAGTGGTTCCCTTCTAGAATCTTTTACCTTCTGTCTTTCTTTGTTCATGGGACAGGAAGGGTCTCAGAAGATCGTTTGGACATTCTTCTTCAGCACACTTCTGAGTTCCCTGAAGTCATCTGCTATCTGCAAGATATCCCATGCTGCAGTATCATTAGAGCCAATATGAACCATCACCACTGAATCCTTGCCCAATGACTTGATAAGTCCTAAGATTGGACAGACTTCTGGTGTCGTGGCTCCGGAAAGCAGCATACTGTTCTCATAGACTTTAAGGTCAGAAGGGACCATTATGATCTTCTAGTCTGACCTCCTGCACAATGCAGGCCACAGAATCTCACCCATTCCTATAACAAACCCCTGACCTACGTCTGAGCTATTGAAGTCCTCAACTTGTGGTTTAAAGACTTCGAAGTGCAGAGAATCCTCCAGAAAGTGACCTGTGCCCCATGCTGCAGAGGAAGGCGAAACCCCCCCAAGGCCTCTGCCAATCTGCCCTGGAGGAAAATTCCTTCCCGACCCCAAATATGGTGATCAGCTAAACCCTGAGCATGTGGGCAAGACTCACCAGCCAGATACCCAGGAAAGAATTCTCTATAGTAACTCAGATCCCACCCTGTCTAGTGTCCCATCACAGGCCATTGGGCATATTTACTGCTAATAGTCAAAGATGAATTAATTGCCAAAATTAGGCTATCCCATCATTCCATCCCTTCCATAAATTTATCAAGCTTAGTCTTGAAACCAAATATGTCTTTTGCCTCCACTGCTCCCCTTGGAAGGCTGTTCCAGAACTTCACTCCTCTGATGGTTAGAAACCTTCGTCTAATTTCAGTGTCCACACTTGATGGCCAGTTTATATCCATTTGTTCTTGTGTCCACATTGGTACTAAGCTTAATTAATTCCTCTCCCTCCCTGGTATTTATCCCTCTGATATATTTATAGAGAGCAATCATATTTCCCCTCAGCCTTCTTTTGGTTAGGCTAAACAAGCCAAACTCTTTGAGTCTCCTTTCATAAGACAAGTTTTCCATTCCTTGGATCATCCTAGTAGCCCTTCTCTGTACCTGTTCCAGTTTGAATTCATCCTTCTTAAACATGGGAGACCAGAACTGCACACAATATTCCAGATGAGGCCTCACCAGTGCTTTGTAGAACGGTACTAACACCTCCTTATCTCTACTGGAAATACCTTGCCTGATGCATCCCAAGACCGCGTTAGCTTTTTTCACAGCCATATCACATTGGCGGCTCATAGTCATCCTGTGATCAGCCAATACTCCGAGGTCCTTCTCCTCCTCTGTTACTTCCAAGTGATGTGTCCCCAGTTTATAACAAAAATTCTTGTTATTAATCCCTAAATGCATGTCCTTGCACTTTTCACTATTCAATTTCATCCTATTACTATTACTCCAGTTTACAAAGTCATCCAGATCTTCCTGTAGAATATCCTGGTCCCTCTCTGTATTGGCAATACCTCCCAGCTTCATGTCATCCACAAACTTTATTAGCGCATTCCCACTTTTTGTGCCAAGGTCAGTAATAAAAAGATTAAATAAGATTGGTCCCAAAACCGATCCCCGAGGAACTCCACTAGTAACCTCCTTCCAGCCTGATAGTTCACCTTTCAGTATGACCCATTGTAGTCTCCCCTTTAACCAGTTCCTTATCCACCTTTCAGTTTTCATATTGATCCCCATCTTTTCCAATTTAGCTAATAATTCCCCATGTGGAACCATATCAAATGCCTTACTGAAATCGAGGTAAATTAGATCCACTGCGTTTCCTTTATCTAAAAAATCTGTTACCTTCTCAAAGAAGAAGATCAGGTTGGTTTGGCACGATCTACCTTTTGTAAAACTGAAGGGTTAAAATCCATGTGCTGTTTATGTAACAACTTGGTATATGGATTGTGTGAGCTCTTTTACAGGCCCGAAGTCCAGAGTTTGGTCAAAAGACCAGAGGCCTAGCAAATAGTGATCAGCTAAGAGAAGCAGAATAAACGAAGATAACCTTGCTTGCTAAGATAGGCCTGGTCAGCAAAATTGCCAGATGTTGGAGCAATAACTGAATATTGTGTCTTATGCAAAGTTGCAAATAGAACAAAGCAGCCCTGTTTCTGTTGTGTTAGTTTCTTCTGTAGGGAGATGTTCTTCCCACACTCCAACCTTGAGTTCATGAAGGGTTGGAACATGTCAGTATAAGATATGGCCTCCTCCCACCTTCCTTTCCCAGGGACCAATGCCTGCCTTAAAACACAAAGGAGACAATCTTTATTGTCATATACTTTCACTGTTTCTTTGCTTTATCCCTTAGGAATGTACCCGTTGGACAATCAAAGGAGCTACTTCATTCCTATGGACCCCAAATCAGAATTCAACATCTGTATTTTATACTAATACATTTCATTAAAGTACTAATTAAATGTTAACTTGTTAACTTAAAACCATGGGCGGAGACATTATGTAACCTTTAACCATTGGCTACTGTGCTATCTTGTCTTGCTGCTAGAATCTATCCGGGGGTGTGGGACTGCCTACCACGTCACTTTCCCTCGCCCATGGAAAATCCATATATTCCATTGTAATCAATTAATTGACAGTGTCTCTGAGCCTAATAAGCAAGATGACACTTCGCCAGCACTGTGCGTAATAAACTCCTATGCTTGACCTCTACACGGTGTGGATTTATGTTCCTTCAAAAACCATGTTGTATTTTGTCCCAATTACCATTGACCTCAATGTCCTTAACTACTTTCTCCTTCAAAACTTTTTCCAAGACCTTGCATACTACAGATGTCAAACTAACAGGCCTGTAGTTACCTGGATCACGTTTTTTCCCTTTCTTAAAAATAGGAACTATGTTAGCAATTCTCCAGTCATATGGTACAACCCCTGAGTTTACAGATTCATTAAAAATTCTTACTAATGGGCTTGCAATTTCATGTGCCAGTTCATTTAATATTCTTGAATGAAGATTATCTGGGCCCCCCGATTTAGTCCCATTAAGCTGTTCGAGTTTGGCTTTTACCTCGGATGTGGTAATATCTACCTCCATATCCTCATTCCCATTTGTCATCCTACCATTATCCCTAAGCTCCTCATTAGCCTCATTAAAGACTGAGGCAAAGTATTTGTTTAGATATTGGGCCATGCCTAAATTATCCTTAACCTCCACTCCATCCTCAGTGTTTAGCGGTCCCACTTCTTCTTTCTTTGTTTTCTTCTTATTTATATGGCTATAGAACTTTTTACTATTGGTTTTAATTTCCTTTGCAAGGTCCAACTCTACATGGCTTTTGGCCTGTCTCACTTTATCCCTACATGTTCTGACCTCAATAAGGTAGCTTTCCTTGCTGATCCCTCCCATCCTCCACTCCTTGTAGGCTGCCTGCTTTTTCTTAATCACCTCTCTGAGATGCTTGCTCATCCAGCTTGGTCTACAACTCCTGCCTATGAGTTTTTTCCCCTTTCTTGGGATGCAGGCTTCTGATAGTTTCTGCAACCTTGACTTGAAGTAAATCCAGGTCTCCTCCGCCTTTAGATCCACAAGTTCTTCAGTCCAATCCACTTCCCTAACTAATTTCCTTAATTTTTTAAAGTTAGCCCTTTTGAAATCAAAAACCCTAGTCACAGATCTATTTTTGTTTATCCTTCCATTTAGTTTGAAATGAATTAGCTCATGATCACTCGAACCAAGGTTGTCCCCTACAACCATTTATTCTATGATGTCCTCACTACTCACCAAAACCAAATCTGAAATGGCATCCCCTCTTGTTGGTTCAGCAACTACTTGGTGAAGGAATCCATCAGCTATCACATCCAGGAAAATCTGAGCCCTATTATTACTACTAGCACTTGTCCTCCAGTCTATATCTGGGAAGTTAAAGTCTCCCATGATCACACAATTCCCATTAGTATTTACTTCATTAAAAACATTATAGGGGTCTCTATCCATATCCAAATCGGATCCCGGCGGTCTATAGCACACCCCAAGCACTATTCCAGGGGAGGCTCTAGTAGCTTTCTTCCCCAATGTGATTTTTGCCCAGACATACTCTGTCTTATCCATTCCATCACTTCTTATTTCTTTACAGTCTACCTCATCATTGATATACAATGCTACTCCACCACCTTTGCCTTTATTTCTATCTTTCCTAAACAGCACATACCCTTCAATACCTGTACTCCAGTCATGACTATTATTCCACCATGTTTCTGTTATCCCTATGTCTGGTTTCACATCCTGCACCAATAGCTCTAGTTCCTCCATTTTGCTACCTAGGCTCCTCGCATTAGTGTACAAACATCTTAATTTTTGCTGTTTGGCTTCTCTCGCATTCTTTACCTGATTAGGCACAGACATTCTACCGCCAGTATCACCTATTAGACCGGTATCTATACTACCCTTCCTCCTTATGTCCATTCTCCTACCCACGGCTGTATCCTTTCTTACTTCATTTTCTTCCCTCTCAATGTTAAAATCCGGCGTGGAGATTACCTGGACATCTCCCAACCATCTCCCCCAAATTCCTAGTTTAAAGCTCTCTTAATCAGTTGTACCAGCCTCCATCCTAGAAGTCTATTTCCCTCCCTACTCAGGTGAAGTCCATCCCGAGAGAACAGTCCTCGGTCCATGAATGCTTCCCAGTGGCCATACATCCCAAAGCCCTCCTTATAGCACCACTGCCTGAGCCACCTGTTGATCATCATAATCTTGTCACACCTTTGTTGCCCTTCTCTAGGAACAGACACAGTCCCACTGAAGATCACCTGAGCCTCAATTTCCTTAAGCGTTTTCCCCAGTCTGGCATAGTCTCCCTTGATACGTTCCAGCAAGAATCTAGCCACATCATTTGTTCCCACATGAAGGACAATCAGTGGATTTTTTCACGCTCCTGTTAGGATCCTCTTTAGCCTCAGGTCCACATCCCGTATCTTAGCACCCGGCAGACAGCACACCCTTCTGTTCTCTGGATCAGCTCTAGTTACAGGCCTGTCTATTCTTCTCAGTAAGGAGTCCCCAATCACGTAAGACCTGCCTTTTCCTGGTGATGGTGTGAATCTCCAGTCTATCCCCTGTTCCCTCTGGCTGCAAGTCCTCTCAATTCCTATTCTCCCTTGCAATCCTCTGCAACCCATCCCATATCCTCCTGGGGCTCATATTTGGTGTTATCTCCATTGACTCTTCCCCTCTTCCTATAGGACTAGCTGCTCTTCTCTTCTTCCTTGCCCTCTCACTTCAGTGACCACCTGCTGTGCCCCTTCTTCATTTTCCAACTCCGCAAACCTGTTCCTGAGCTCTATTTCTCCTTTACTAGCCCGTCTTTTCCTCAGGCTGGTTCTCTTAGTCACATGCTTCCACTGTCCACTTTCCTCACCCAGCAGTCTCTCCTCAGAGTTCTTTGGTCCTGCTTCTATCTGCAAGTCTGAGATTTTCCCTTCAGCCTCCTCATGTCTTTACTCCATCATCCGCTCGAACCCCCTTCTAAACTCAACCAGAGTTTCCACCTGCATCTCCAATCCTCGGATCTTTTCTTCCATCAGCTCTATCAGGCAGCACTTCATGCAGACAAAACTCTTTTCAGGTACCCCCTCCAGGATCACGTACATGCCGCAGCTTCCACATCCAGTCATCTTCATCGTGTCTTCCACTGCTTGGGTCACTACCACTGCTGCCTCTGTATCTGTCATAGCCTTCTCATCTAAGTCCTGCTAGTCCGAGAAACACAAACCAAACCAAAACACCACCACCCACAGCAACACAAACCCCCAACGAGCACCAAAACACTGCCAGACCACCACACACTCCCTTCACTAGCCTGGCTCTCTTAGTCTTCCCCTCAAATTCCCCTTGCAAACTCCCACTCAAACTCCCCTGTTTACAGCTCTGTTTGCTGGCTCCTGTGCTGCTGCAGCTGTTTAAGCTGTAGCTGTTCTGTTGTCCATCTGCCTCTTGCAGAATGTTCTTTCTACTCTTCTGAGTATTGAATCTTCAACAAGCATAGTCTGTCTTCCTTGGATGACTGGAGAACTCTTTGTGGGCAAGCTTGATTTTCTTACAGGTTGAGCTGAGCTGCCATCCACATGTGTCCCCCATAGATTTCTTTGTTCCCTTCAACCTGCTGGATTGTGAGAAGTACCTTGCAAAGTTTCCATGTTCAGGACTTGGTATTGATTTGAAACTTCTAGTTATATGGAATCCCTCCCGGTCTTCTTCCCTCTGGTGGCAACAGCCTGACCATCCTCATCTATCTCCAGCTGTGTAGAATGCCACAATGACTTCTTGCCTCTGGTGGTTATGAACTGCCAGGCTTCCTCTCTGACTTCCTCAGTCTCCAATTCCTTGGTAGCCAGCTCCTTTGTTCCTGGAACCTGGGGTACTGGGTGGTGTTTTCCCAACCTGGCAGTCCAGGAACTCCTCAGCTTCTCTGATTCTCAGTAGCATCTCAACTTGCCCCTCCAATCCAAGAATCTTTTCCCCCAGCACAGTCACGAATTTCCACTTCATGCACATGAAATCCCTTCTGTCCTCAGGTAAGAAAAAGAACATGGCACATCTGCTGCAGGTCATCCCCACTGTTCTATTGCTGGCCATCTTGATATCACATGTAGTGCTGAACCTGAAAGCAAAGCCTCTCACCCTGCCCCTCTAAACTCCCGTGGAAACTCCCTTGTTAGCTGCCTCTTTGCAGCTCTCGGATTTGCCTAACAAGTTCCTTTTTATACTAAGTCTACCCTGCTTAACTCAGCTCTGCCCCTCATCATTAGGGAGCAATTAACCAGTCAGAGACTTCGAACAGGTGGGCTGATGAAAGCGTCAAGGGCTAGAGTCTCATAGCAGTCCTGCATAGTGAAATCCTGCAAGTAGTGATAAGCTGTAAGTACAGGAGGGAAAAAATGCAACACTTCCTACCTGCCTATTCCCTCAATAAAAGTCAGCTTTTAGTGATCTCAGGAGTGCTCTTAAAGGGGAAACAGATCGTGGTTCCCACGATGAGAAAGAAAATATTGGAAAGAATACACAAAGGGCAGCTAAGAATGACCAAATCAAAGAGGAGAGCTAGAGAAATTGTATTCTGGTCACTAGTGACATTGAAGAAATGGCGAACAGGTGAGGAATATATCAGAAATACAGAGTGTGACGTTGTGCAGTCTACATGGTTTTATAAAAACATGATAATAAGTGAATATAATGTAACTGGGATAGTTTTATAAAAAATTTGATAATAAGTGAGTATAATGCAAATGGGATATGCTTTGTGCAAAAGGTCTCTTGTAAGGTATCATTACAAAGCTCATAATCTACTGAGTGTGATCATCCTATTTGTAGAAATGTACCACTCTTGTATCTAAAACTAGAAATATAAAATGTAACTCTGAGGGCCTATTGTAATTATGTAAAGTGTGGGCCATTAATGATGGTTTGGAATCTTGATGACTCCCATTGTCTGCAGATGGCTGTTTACCTGTGAGTCTCCCTGTATATGTGTGTGCTGGCAAGTGAGTAATGAAGTCTTGCAGTGACATGTGATCATGTCACCTGAACTGGAATCCATCTTTAACCTGGTGCTTTTCCAGTGAGGGGGGGGTGGAAACCCAGAGGGACAAAGGGTTCCCGCCTTATGCAAAAGATATATAAAGGGGTGGAAGAGAACAGAGAGAGAGAGAAGCCATCATGAAGAATCCCCTAGCTATCACCTGAGCTGGAACAAGAGCTGTACCAGGGGGAAGAATTGTGCCCAGGCCTGGAAGGTGTCCAGTCTGAGAAAAAGCTTACTGAAGCATCTCTGAGGGTGAGATTATCTGTGTTCAGTTTGATTAGGCATAGATTTGCGCATTTTATTTTATTTTGCTTGTGACTTACTTTGTTCTGTCTGTTACTACTTTGAACCACTTAAATCCTACTGTCTGTATTTAATAAAATCACTTTTTATTTAGTAATTTACTCAGAGTATGTATTAATACCTGAGGGAGCAAACAACTGTGCGTATCTCTCTATCAGTGTTATAGAGGGCGAACAATTTATGAGTTTGCCCTGCATAAACTTTATGCAGGGTAAAACGGATTTATCTGGGTTTAGACCCCATTGGGAGTTGGGCATCTGAGTGCTAAAGACAAGCACACTACTGAGAGCTGTTTTCAGGTAAACTTGCAGCTTTGGGACAAGTGATTCAGACCCTGAGTCTTTGTTAGAGCAGACTGGAGTGTCTGGCTCAGCAAGACAGGGTGCTGGAGTCCTGAGCTGGCAGGGAAAACAGAAGCAGGGGTAGTCTTTGCACATTGGGTGGCAGCTCCCAAGGGGGTTTCTGTGATCCAACCCGTCACACAGAGATTCCCAGCAGAAAGAACCAATGGTATCATATGAAAAAATGCACAATTCCATGGAACAAAGTTAGAATTGATATGTTCAGTTTGAGAAGACATGACCACCTGGTTACAATGGACTACTTTACTAATTTCCCAGAAGTAGTCATATTTGAAGATACCACTGCAGCAACAGGCACATTAAGTTTGTATTTGTACATCATGAAATTTCAAGAACAATAATAACTGACAAAGAGAGAACCGTTCAAGAATAGGGCATTCCTGGATACTATACCTCCATCTACCCCAATTCCCTGCTTGTCTCATCATCACCATCCCCCTATTACTCTGCAAGGTCCCTGCTTTGTTTTCCCCCACCCCAATTCTGGGTTTCAGCTTCCCACCCCCAAGCACCAAGTCCACTCCCTACCAGGTCCTCCCTCCTCCCCCGCACCACCACCGTCCCTCAGTCCTCTCCGGGTCCCTGCTTTCTTCTTCTTGTACCGTCACTCCCTACTATCTCTCCACCGGTTCCGTGCTCCACCTGCACATGCACACACTCCCTGTAAGGCTCTCTTACTTTTGTTAGTGTGCAGGATACAATGTCCACACTCAAGTTAAACTGCTGCTTCTAATATGTGTACACAGCAGCAGGGGGCAGTAGAGATTTCTCTGCCTGCAGTACCAGAAAATCTGGGGGCCCTGATTTTCCTGTGAATCAGGCTTTTCCAGTGTTCCGATTTCCACCAATCTCAACAGGTTTTTGCCCATTGATGTCTAGAACATTCCCAGAAATTTTGGTATTGATCAGATGAGCTGTTCCAAAGTTACTGCATTACAGACAAATGCCATCAAGTTCCACGTTAGACCTCACTTCACTTGGCTAATGAATTATTAAAGACCACTTGAAATCCATCACAGATACCACACAAATGTATATCTCTGGTACTCTCCATATACACATCAATATTTGTCAGCATTTAGAAGCACCAGTGCACTAGCATTTAGCTTATTTGAGCTTCCAATGTACAGAAATGAGGAGTGTATGACTGGTACATCCTGCAAATATTCTCTCTCCCCCACTATAATTTTTCAAATGAATAAGCAGCAGAAACGCAAGCAGCCAGTAGTGAGCATCAGGACAACCAGTTCCACATACACATATGTAACCATAGGAGAACATTTTGTGTCTGTAGAATAAAGACATTTGCTACTGTGTTTGAAAATTAGAGTAAAAGTGACATTCAATGAAATATGTTAAAAAATTCATAGTATGAATTGTGGGCGTCTAAAAATTCCAAGATGGTTTGTGGAGCACTTCATAACAATCTTTACCATTTCTAATACAGTTCTATTTTACATTCACACAGCACTTCCATAGAAAGATCAAGAGCACTCTGTAAGCTGCGTAGATAGAAATTGTTTCACTTCACCACTGAAATTAAACATGGCAGCCAATCTGCTCCAGCAACACCATGGAATAGTTGTTAGGAAGAACTAGTCTCCAATTAAAATGAGAGCGGTATTATGAAGATAGGCAAAATGAAATTACCCAATCTGGAATTTAGCCAGGACTCCAAAGTTAATAGCCTTAACTCAAGGCTACTACTAAGGTATCTTTAATGTAGAGTGGCCAGGTGCCTGGTTTTCAGCTGGAAAGTCTGGTCGAAAAGGGGACCTGACAGTGTCCAGTCACTGCGAGCAGGGGAGATGGGGAGGCACTGGGTCATCACCTGCTCCAGCCCCTTCTCAGCTGGGGCTGCCTCCTACCTTTGTCGGGCAGCTGCAGCTCCCAGTCCCAGCTCCACAGGAAAGTCCCTCCTGATCCAGGTGGGGGGTTGGGGTTGGGAGGGAAAAAGCAGCGAGCAATGCCCCCGGCATTCGGGAGGCTCCACACAGTGCCCCCGAATGCCAGGTCTGCAGCTCCCATTGGCTGGGAACGCGGTCAATGGGAGCTGTGGGGGCGGCGCCTGCGGACGGGGCGGTGCGTGGAGCCACCTGGCTGCCCCTGCGCCTAGGACCCAGAGGAACATGCCAGCCACTTCCGCCTGAGGTCAGCACTGCCCGGAGTCCCCACCCCCAGCCCCACTCCAGAGCCCGCATCCCCAGCCCTGAGCCTGTACCCCCTCCCACACCCCAACCCCCTGCACCAGCCCAGTGAAAATGAGCAAGGGTGGGGGGATGGAGTGAGCAGGGGCAGAGCCTTGGAGAAGAGACAGTGTTCAGTTTTCTACAGATAGAAAGTTGGCAACCCTAGGAAAGAGGCAAAGCAGCAGACATGTTAGAAGCACAATAAAAGGTGTGCAATGAACACAAAACAACAGGCAGGCAGCAGGAAAGCATGAAAAGAGAAGGCAGTTTTAATGTTTAATAAAGGGAGCAGTTTTTAAACTCACATCATATAGGTGATTATTTTCTACAGTCTCTCTCTCTCTCTCTCTCTCTCTGAATGGTTTTATTACAGCACAGTCAGTTTTATTCCTCAATCCTCAACATCTATAACTTGCTTTCCATTTTGGGAAAATTGCTATTATTTTCTTAAAATGCTAGTATCTTCACAGCTGTATTTCAGCTTCAGCTTACCACCAATTCATGGTTCTGTACAAAATGATCTTTGAAATCATACCAAGTGTAAGCTGCAGCTGCAAGTGATTGCAGAAATACAAGCATTTCAATGGTTGCCTTTCCCCTTCTGCCACCCTTCATTGCCAGCTTGGATTTTTAACCAATTATTTGATTAGAGATTTGCAGTTGAATGGAGTATTTTTATGAAGTGATATTTATTTGATTAATTGCCTCAGCTCAACACTCCACACACAGGCCATTGAAAGTATTTTAACTTTATCTTTAAAAGTTAAATAAATTTTATGAGCAAAATATATGAAGTGAGGAATATGTTATTCAAAATATTTTTACTCGTTAGAGATGATCCTCAGTTTGCTGCACCCATGGAGTGACAAAATGTCATCCCTCATTTATGAAGTTATTTCTCATATCAAACCTTCCATCATCATATTACTCCCATTTACACACATAGATAACATATTTATGATGGTATGTATTTTTTCGCTCTCCACCTACAAATACAAAAAACAAAAAACCCCAAACCTTTGAATTTATAGTTTTATAGGTGGTTCCACCCTTCTTTCCTTGGACTAAATGCCAGAACCACAAAATCTCACAGCTGAACCTTAAAAATAACTTGTCGATCCAAACACAACACTAGATACTACTTTTCCAAACAGTTACAGCTGAATTCAGTTCAGTATCTGTAATAAGCTACAGTAGAAAATCATAAATTTGTGACACAAGTGTTCCTTTACTGCCTGATACAAGTGACTCCTGTGCAGCAGAGCACACTTCATCTTGTAAAACATTTGAGCATTCCCCTCCCCCGCCCCAAACAAAGCCATCCTCTGAACTGACAGCCTTTAATATAGCTTTATCAGTCTTTCAAAAACAACTCCCAGATTTTCTAAAACCCAGATCATTCTATCTTTGGGAAGAAGGATTAGGAGATATTCACGTATTTTCCCCATTAGGCTCCAGGATATTTTATTTCATATGCAAAATTATGAAGTCTTCATGAGTTCAGGCAGTACAAGCAGTATTTTGTGCATCTGAAATGACACTGCCTGTGAACAAATGCTTATGCATGCATGAAACTTTACTCACATGAGTACAATTAGGCATGTACTTAAGTGTTTGCAAGATCAGAGCCATAATCATGGACTATGATGAGAAAAAACCAGTAGCAGTTAAAGTAAAGTCTATATAAATAAATGATTAGCAATTATCTAATTTAACAAAAACCAACTGACTAAATCATGTAACTGAGATAGAAGTGATGTAGTATTTTATATTCTCTATCTGAACACACACACACACACACACACACACCAAAATTGAGAGATGGAAAAGATCATTGAGTCCAGTGGTTTTCAATTTTTTTTTTCATTTGTGGACCCCTAAAAAATTTCAAATGCAGGTGTGGACCTTTATGGAAATCTTATAAATAGTCTATGGACCCCAGGGGTTTGCGGACCCCACGTTGAAAACCACTGATCTAGTCCAGTGGTTTTCAAACTTTTTTTCTGGCGACCCAGTTGAAGAAAATTGTTTATGCCCACGACCCAACAGAGTTGGGGGATGAGGAGTTTTGGGTGTGTGAGGGACTCAGGGCTGGGGAAGAGGATTGGGGTGCAGGGGTAAGGGCTGTGGGGTGCAGCCAGGAATGAGGGGTTCCGGGTGTGGAAGGGGGCTCTGGGCTGGGGCAGGGGGTTGGGGTGCAAGAGGGGGTCAGGACTCTGGGCTGGGGGTGCAGGCTTTGGGGTGGGGCCAAGGATGAGAGGTTTGGGGTGCAGGAAGGGGCTCCAGGTTTGGGGGGGCTCAGGGCTGCGGCAGGGGATTGGGGCACAGGGTTGGGGCACGGACTTACCTTGGGCACCTCCCAGTTAGCAAGGCAGCAGGGGTGCTAAAGCAGGCTTCCTGCCTGTCCTGGCACTGCAAACCACACTGCACCCTCGAAGTGGCCAGCAGCAAGTCTGGCTCTAGGCAGAGGCACGCAAGCGCCTCCACGTGGCTCTCGCCCACAGGCACCGCCACCGGCCAATGGGAGTGCAGAGCTGGTGCTCAGTGCCCCGTGGCCCCCCGCCTAGGAGCCGGACCTGCTGGCTGTTTCTGGGGTGCAGCGCGGTGTCAGAACAGGTAGGGACTAGCCTGCCTTAGCCAGGCAGCACCACTGACGGGACTTTTAATGGCCTAGTTGGCAGTGCTGACCAGAGCCGCTGTGACCCAGTGCCTTACATTCCGTGACCCAGTACTGGGTCGCGACCTGCAGTTTGAAAACCACTGATCTAGTCCATCCCCTTTGTGCCTGCAATATACTCTAGTGTTTTGTCCAATCCAGTTTTAAATGACTGAAGCAATGATATTTCTAGCACAGTTAAACATTATTGTTGAAGGGAATAAGTAAGGTAGATGCTTTAATGTGTGTTATTGGAATGGTGCTCCTTTACTTTTTTAATTAAAAAAAAAATTTATCCAGTGAAGGCTACGTCCGGACATATTTCCACACGAACACTCCCCTTTCCCTATCCCAACAAAGCAAAATACCTTCACACAGCCAAGACACATTAGGTCTAGCAAAGTGAAGGAGATGGTGATACAGGTCTGTGACCAAAACAGGAGGGTTTTTCTGAAAAGCTTTTGAAAATGAATAGATTGCCTGCATTTCAAATTGTCTAATTATGTTGCTGTTGCTAATTATATCTATATGGTACTTTCTGCATTCTGTGCTCATTATTCTGCTATCTTTGTCCATGTGCAAATTTGCAAGATAACTGGACATTTCATACCTTGAGACCCTGGCATTCTTTATCAGCGCTCATTTGCATTCTCATTAGTATGCATGAGATTTTCATTG
The DNA here is from genome assembly GCF_028017835.1 of Emys orbicularis. NCBI lineage: Eukaryota > Metazoa > Chordata > Testudines > Emydidae > Emys > Emys orbicularis. Next base: position 38,528,629 of record NC_088688.1, on the reverse strand, counting down.
AACTTTAGTAACTCCTACTGGCACATAATGCACTGTAACAAGCGTAAAAGTGAGCATGCAAATTAAGCCTCCCATTAATCACTAAATGTTACCAATCCAAAAAAAAAACAAAAACAAAAACCCAAGAACTGGCAGGCAGTAAAATGCTGCATGAAGCATGCAATTCCTTCAATCTCCACAGGCATTGAAAATGACTGATATCTTTTCAGGAGCACTGTTGACATGCGCTGAGGAGGTAACTGAGGTATTCTATCACTAGATCGTTAGGTGACCATTCAAAATTACAATTACAGAAAGGTTATCAGTTATCTGCATCCATGAGATACTGCCATAGAAAAAAACCTATCATTTATTTTCTTTTCTTATATAAAGGGGAAAGTGTACTATAACAGGAGGGCTTTATCTAATCACGAAGTTATCTATGTTTATATTGTCAACATGGATTCTTTTAATACCAACATTAAATGAATTCAAAACAATAATACAAGGGAAAATATACAATAAAGGCTTCATTTTGTAACAAAACTTGGCTCTAATTTGTGTGTATAGATAATTAATACTGAACTAAGGGGAATGGAGGGATTATGATTTTACTTTTGTAATATCAAGCAAGTCTCAGTTTTACATAGGGCTCGAAGGACATTCAAAACCTTTGTAAAAATCATAGCTTTGAGCAGCTGGGAGATTTAGTCCTGGGGAGCTTTTAAACTAAACTAAGAACTGCAGGAAAAGAAAATTGCAGAGGAACTCAGCAGGAGCAAAGCTTCAGCCTTGCAGAGTTATGTAACCCCTCAGGACTGAAACAAAGCCCCACTCCAGAATGTGGAAAAGTGATTTGCACTGTACATTTAGAAGTATATTGATAACTGTGGAGAATATGGGAAATTTTAATGAAAATTATGTGACTCAGTTTACCCACTCACTGTTGTACTGCTACCCACTTGGTCTTAAAGAGGTAACTTTTTTCCAGAAACCTTCCTTGTGCTAAGCAGAGAGAGAGAGAGAGAGAGAGGGATGCTTGAATGTGTGTCTTTAAAGGAGACCATCCTTAAGGATTATTAACAAGTGAAGAGGCTGGGTCCTGGCAGAACAAAGGGAGACCTGCAACCTAGATGAAGCCAACTCTCTCCAGATTTCTAGAGAAGAAAAAGTAGAAAATCCCCAAAAGAGGATAAGAGAGACTGAGGTGTTGGTACAGCCCTTTAAAACCACAGAGGTGAGAAGTTGGGAAATTGGAACAAAGGGGCAGGCTTCTTTAGTGAGCGGAAAACCAAAGATGAAGGAAATGAGCAGAAAGAACACTCCATGATATGGAGGAGAAGTCATAAGCTGGAGGCGTGAGGTTCAGCAGAGGGGACCTGGAACCATGAAAGGACAACCCAGTTCCCAAAGACCACTCATGAGGAAACTGAGGCAGGGAATTGTGCTTAGGTGTTTATTGTTTTGGCTAAATCTGTATGTCTCTAATAACATCTAAGTAAAGAGCAATTGTTTTTAGAAATCCTTCTGCAGTATCAGTGTTTATTTGCTTCAACTATCACAGGGTCCTGAAAGGGTAAAGTATAAACCAGAGTGACCACAAGGGAGAGAGCGTGTTCTTAAGCTACTACTGGAAAGTCTTTGGGAGAGGGTGGGGGGAGGGACAGGTTTCAGCACTGGTCTTGTGGCCTGTGGGATCCCACTTTCAGAAAGGGAACCAGACAGAGAGTCAGTGCCCAGGAAGTGTGCCAGAAAGGCCAGAACCAGAGACAGTGGCTGGAGCCTGCCCAGTGACAAAGGAGAGCTAACAAGCACAAGTGCCAAGTATGCAGGGCCCAAACATACCAGCCTGGAGAGTGTCCAGCAAGGGGAGTTTGACTAGAGCTGAGATAATAACTGTACCTAAAAATATTCAACATTTTATACTCATTTCTATATTTGCATCCTCAAATATTTCAAGCATGTTTTCAGACAGACATTGTTAACCATTAAATTACTAAAATATTTCCTAAACAAGAATGTAATCAAATTGAAAGAACGTTACCAAATTCTCCCCCTTAAAACTGTACAGGAGTTCAATCACTTAAGTCTACTGGGTTCCCAAATAGAGCTGGTCAGAAAAATGCCAATGTAACATTTTCCACCCCCCCAAACTGTGATATTTGTGTAAAGCAAAATGTTTCATGGAGACTGCTCGATTTCGACAAAGATCTGACAGAACCCATGCAAGGGTTTAACAAACCCTGCTTTCAGGCAGATTTTGATACACCAACTCACCCACCTGGCTTATTGTCAGCCCGCCTGTTGGACTGTCTTGGAGACAGGGACCTCAAAGCTTCCAGGGTCTGCCGACTGCCTCAGAGCCAGGGCTCCACTACCTTTTGCAGAAGACTGACATTTTGGGGGTTTGTTCCAAATTGGAATTAAACCAATTTTAAAAATAGCAAAATCCTCCACGAAACAAAATTATCTTCCTTCACACAGCTCTGTGCCCAAACTTTGCTTAACTGACGGCTATATTGGCTGCTTACCAGAAGACTGCGACTTGCACCTGGTTCATAAATGGAATACATTGCAGTTGCCCTCATCTTTAACACAGAGACGCAATTCATGGAGATTACAGGTCCCAGCATGGAATACAGCTTGGTTGCTCAGATAAAGATAGAGCATTTCATGCTGGCACCAACAGCCTCTGTGGGTCACATGTTCACATAAAAGATGGCAATGGCCGCAGGCTACACTGTAAAACGCTGTTGGCTGCATTTGACCTACAGGTCACACTTTGGCCAAAGGGAACACTGGTTGTGCGCTGCATGGTTCAGAGGTGACCACAGTAATAGCAGACTGAATCCTTTAAACTGTTTACACATCATTCTAAGCATAACATTTTTCATCATATGCCCTGTTCTTTTAGATCCTCTCCAATACACAGCCCAAGCCAACAGGCTCTGCAGTGGGGAAAAACCCCTGGGACAAGGTGAGGGGACAGAAATCTTCCATCTTGGGACCAAATTAAGGTTTAGTCACCACAGGGCCGTGCTTAAGGCCCCAGCTCCGTAAGTCACATAATTGCATCAGCATCTCAGTTTTTATTTTAAAAGCTCTTTGGGGCGGGGACTGTTTTTGTTCTGTGTTTGTACAGGACCTACGTAACAAGGTGGCTTGCTCCGTCAGGGCTGGGGCCTAGCCTAGGGTTATCATATTTAACAAATAAAAAAAAGAGGACCCTCCATGGGGCCCTGGCCCCGCCCATTTCCCACCCCCAGCCCCGCCCCAACCCCGCCCTAACTCCGCCCCCTCCTCCCTCCCACTCCCAGCCATGCGAAAAGGGCTGCCCAAGCGCTACCGGCTTCACGGTTTGCCGGGCAGCCCCCAGACCCTGCGCCCCGGCCGGCGCTTCCCCAGCGCAGCGGAGCCCGGGAGGGGAAGCGCCCAGCCGGGGGCGCAGGGTCTGGAGGCTGCCCGGCAAACCGTGAAGCCGGTAGCGCTCGGGCTTCGGGCAGCCCCCATGCCTCTGGACCCTGCGCCCCCGGCTGGGCACTTCCCCTCCCGGGCTCCGGTGGCGCAGGGTCCGGAGGCATGGGGGCTGCCCGAAGCCCGTAGCACTCGGCTCTTAAACAGAGCCGAAGAGTCAGGGGAGGAGCAGAGCCGCCGTGGCCGGAGGCTCTGCTCCTCCCCTGACTCTTCGGCTCTGTTTAAGAGCCGAGCTGCCCGAGCGCTACCGGCTTCGGGCAGCCCCCATGCCTCCGGACCCTGCACCGCCGGAGCCCGGGAGGGGAAGTGCCCGGCCGGCGGCTGGGGTCCGGAGGCAAGGGGGCTGCCTGAAGCCCATAGCGCTCGGGCAGCTCGGCTCTTAAACAGAGCCAAAGAGTCAGGGGAGGAGCAGAGCAGCCGCGGGAGGGGAAGTGCCCGGCCGGCATTTTTCCCGGACATGTTCGGCTTTTTGGCAATTCCCCCCGGACGAGGGTTTGATTGCCGAAAAGCCTGACGTGTCCGGGAAAAACCGGACGTATGGTAACCCTAGCCTAGCTAGCCCTGGTTACAGAATGAGGCACATCTGGGTTGAATCAGGTATTTCCCGATAAAGTTCAGCAGCTGGCTGCAGTGAAGGGGGAAGCTGTGGCAAGTCTGCAGTAAGTGAGGAAAGGCTCCTGCAGGGAATATCCTGAGACCAGGGGATTTGCCCCAGCAAGGGAGAGCTGGGAAAGACCCAGACATAACAGGAGAGAGACTGCAAAGGCTCCAGGCAGGAAGGCCTGGGAGGAGGAAGAGAAACCTTGTGTTGTGTGGACTTCGGAATGGACTTGGTTTATTGATATAAAATAAACTGCAAATAAAACAAAGTCCCTAGGGATGGGTTGGTTTTGATCAAGAAAAAACCTGAAGGGATGATTTCTTTGAACAGTCCAAGGAGGAGAAAGTGAGGCAGGCTGCCAGTAGCGTGACCTTAAGCCAAGGGGGGGAAGGGGGTGAATGGGAGGCAGCTGGCCCAGTTACAATTTAGCATAATGGGGTCCTGGTCCATGACAAATAAATACAATATTGTTAGTTCTCAGGGTAGTGAAGAAAATCTTGAAAAGATGAACGGAGTGTAACAAATGCCTGCCTGAGCATTGTAACCCAGGAATCTCTTGGTGCCAACTGGCAAAAGGCACAGGGGATACACAGGGTTTTATAGGGACCCCCGAGTCAGATATGTGCATAATAATTCACTAAAGGGTGGCATGTGAGGTCTCTACCAAGAGTCAGTAGCCCACAGGTCATTACACTCACTGCAAAATGCATGTATCGTTTATGTTTAAGGAGTTGTGTCTATACTAAAAAGTACGTGACGAGTCTCAGACAGGTTCCTTTCAAGCAGGAAGAAACAGACACTTATCCCTCTGTCTGGTCATGTGTGTATCGGGCACTGTATGTCTCACAATAGACACCTGTTGCATACTGAACCAAATGATAGCAAGAAGATTGTGGAATCTTCAAGAGATGAAGTTTACAGGAAGAAATAAACAGTAGGAGAGTATCCAGTTTATGAGTAAAGGCAAAGGATTGTTGGGGTAGAACTGGAGGTTACAGGGGTACTGCATGGATCTTTCACCGAGAAAGCAAACTGACAGAATGACCGTCTCATGAATGGACGATCACAACCAAGCCTGGTTATAAAAACCCTGGAAGGACTTTGGGTCAGCATTGCTCTCTACAGGTATGTCTACACTATGAAATTAGGTCGATTTTATACAGTCGATTGTGTGTGTCCCCACTAAGCGCATTAAGTCGGCAGAGTGTGTCCACAGTACTGAGGCTAGCATCGACTTTCAGAGAGTTGCACTGTGGGTAGCTATCCCACAGTTCCCGCAGTCTCCGCCACCCATTGGAATTCTGGGTTGAGCTCCCAATGCCTGATGGGGCAAAAATACTGTCGCGGTGGTTTTGGGTACATGTCGTCAGGCCCCCCTCCCTCCGTGAAAACAACAGCAAACAATCGTTTCTCACCTTTTTTCCTGGGTTACCTGCGCAGACGACATACCACGGCAAGCATGGAGCCCGCTCAGCTCACTGTCAGTCTCCTGGGTGCTCCTGGCAGACGCGGTACTGCATTGCTACACAGCAGCAGCTCCTTGCCTTCGCGGCAGCAGACGGTGCAGTACGACTGCTAACCGTCGTCGTCTCCTGAGTGCTACTGGCCGACCTCGGTGAGGTTGGTCAGGGGCTCTTGGGCAGACATGGGAGTGACTCCAGGTCATTCTCTTCTTTAAGTTTCGTCTCATGGAGATTCAGTCCCGCCTGGAATATCATGTGAGCTGGAGGCTTCTGCCTCAGGCTGCTCTCCCAGCCGGCAGCACTGCATGGTCGCACCTACCCCAGCCTATCCCATGAAGCCTGGACAGTAGTAAGGAGCAGTTCCACTAATGGCTGAGCAAGTGCAGAATGGTGGTAGAATGTGCATTTGGACGTTTAAAAGCGCGCTGGCGCAGTTTACTGACTCAGTTAGACCTCAGCGAAACCAATATTCCCATCGTTATTACTGCTTGCTGTGTGCTCCACAATATCTGTGAGAGTAAGGGGGAGACGTTTATGGCTGGGTGGGAGGTTGAGGCAAATCACCTGGCCGCTGATTACGTGCAGCCAGACACCAGGGTGGTTAGAAGAGCACAGCAGGTCGCGCTGCGCATCAGAGAAACTTTGAAAACCAGTTTCAGGACTGGCCAGGGTACGGTGTGAAAATTCTGTTTGTTTCTCCTTGATGAAAACCCGCCCCCTTGGTTCACTCTACTTCCCTGTAAGCCAACCACCCTCCCCTCCCCTCTTTGATCACCACTTGCAGAGGCAATAAAGTCATTGTTGTTTCAAATTCATGCATTCTTTATTAATTCATCACACAAATGGGGAGGTAACTGCCAACGTAGCCCGGGAAGGGTGGGGGAGGAGGGAAGCACCGGGTGAGGTGGTGGAGGAGGGAAGTTCAAGGCCACACTGCACTTCAATACTCCTGTTGCTTGGGCAGTCTTCTGGGGTGGAGGGGAGTTCTGATAGCACGGATTCCTCTCCCCATACAGCGATCAGATCCAGTACCTCCCGTTCGGTCCATGCTGGAGCTATTTTGCAATTCTGGGATTCCATGGTCACCTCTGCTGATGAGATCTGCACAGTCACCTCTGAGCTCGCCACGCTGGCCAAAGAGGAAATGAAATTCAAAAGTTCGTGGGGCTTTTCCTGTCTACCTGGCCAGTGCATCTGAGTTGAGAGTGCTGTCCAAAGCAGTCACAATGGAGCACTCTGGGATAGCTCCCGGAGGCCAATACCATTGAATTGCGTCCACACTACCCCAAATTTGACCCAGCAAGGTCGATTTCAGCGCTAATCCTCTAGTCAGGGAGGAGTACAGAAATCAATTTTAAGAGCCCTTTAAGTTAACAAAAATGGCTTCGTCGTGTGGATGGATGCAGGGTTAAATTGATCTAACGCTGCTAAATTCGACCTAAACTCGTAGTGTAGACCAGGGCTAAGACATGAAAGTATCTACAGTAGAACCTGAGAGTTACAAACAGCAGAGTTACGAACTGACCAGTCAATCACACACCTAATTTGTAACAGGAAGTACGCAATCAGGTAGCAGCAGAGACCAAAAAAAAAAAAAAGAAAGAAAAGAAAAAGAAAAAGAAAAATACAGTACTGTGTTAAACGTAAACTACTAAAAAAAATTAAGGGAAAGCAACATTTTTTTTTCTGCACAGTAAAGTTTCAAAGCTGTATTAAGTCAACATTCAGTTGTAAACTTTTGAAAGAACCACCATAACATTTTGTTCAGTTACAAACATTTCAGAGTTACAAACAACCTCCATTTCCAAGGTGTTCAGAACTCTGAGGTTCTACTATAGTTACATAAGTCTAGGCTCTAGAATGCATATTATGATTTTGTTTTATATGTAATCATTTGTTTCCAATACTTCTACTTGTTATCACTTGAATCTATAGACTTCATTAAATAAACTTTTTCACTAAAAGTGAATAAATGTGTTTTCACTATAAACACATCTGAATGCTCTGTGTGAAGAGGAGTGGTGATCGGAGGTGAAAAGGGTAAGCTGCAGTGTTCTGCTTCTTTGGAAGCAGTGAATCTGAAATCTGCAAAATGTCCAGCAGAACAGAGGCTGGACACTCCAGGGAGATGCTCGGAAGCTTGAATGTGCCTATAGCTCAACTGTAGAGAGATAGCGGGGCCGTGTGGGCCCAGAGGGGAGTGCTAATGCTGCGTGTGGCAGGTGGAATTGGGGAGCTGACCACAGCAGGCACAAATGAGGCTTCCTCATGCCAAAGGCAGGTGGTAGTGAGGTGCCTCACAGCCCTGGGTACCAAGCATGCAGATGGCTTGAAATGACAGTTCAAACCATGTGACATGCCCCTTCATTTTAACTCTTAAGCTTGCTGCTCTGGGGATCCCTTACCAAAATCACCTCAGCACAGGACTCTGATGTGGCCCTTACTGTCGCCCTTCATCTTGGCTCTGATGGAATGGTGTCAACTGGGGCCCTCTGCTTGGGTGGGTAGGGACTGAGATCTCCCTTCTCTGAAATAGACCCCCACCCTCCCGAAGACAGGGAGCAGTGGGCCACAGAACTGAGGGGAGAGGCCAGACTACAAAAAGGAGTGACAGGTCACCCACCAACCCAGCAAACAGCTGCTGCATGGTGTCCCCTGCTATTATCACCCCAAGGAGGAACACCACATTTAAATGGGGTAATAGGATTTAGGACGCCACCATAATCAAGCTCTGCTTCACTTCAGAAATTCACTAGCTTCCATGAGACCACTTAATGTAGAAAGACTAACTAGAATCCGTGTAGGGCTGATTCACCAGCCCTTTCCATACCCCTGTTCGCCCTACACCCAATCCTTGCTATGCATAGATACACATAAAGTCACTGAGGAACTGAACTCCATGGCTTCCTGAGGGGGCTTCCCAAATCTGGCCCCTCCGACGCAGCAAAACCACACTGATCCTGCTGTGATACAGGGACCTCTAAACCTATACTAGAGGAGCCAGGATTTGGCCCTTTCCATTTATTTCAGTCATCTATAGTTCCACAACACAACATTTCAGCTGCTAACATTTCAACTGACAGAACTGAAAAATCCACTTAGCACCATTGTTCATATTTTGGGCTTTTTGAAATTTTTTTGCACTTTATCTGTCATAAACAAGATGCACAGCACACCTCTTCTGTTCAAATAACGGATGGGAAACAGAGCGGTTTGAATCTGTTCTTCCTATTCCCTGAAAGGCTCTGTATTTAAAAAGAAAATGACAATTACCTATTTATTTTTCCATTTTCCCTTACCTTCATGCATCCTTCCAATTCAATGCTGCCAGTCACAAAGAATTTTTTATGGCAATTACAAGGATGAGCAAGTGTGGTGTTAAAAGTGCAAATGCAGGTAATAAAAATGTGGTAGTTCATATATGGTTTTTTTCTTCAAGGTAGAAAGCTAAACAAACACCCTTGGTTTGACAATGTTGGAAGTCATCTCTAATTATATATCTTCACTGAAGAGTTAACTGAGGCTCCTACTCAAGTGTTGTCCCTAACCTGGCTTCTGCCCACACAAAAAACTCTGACCTCAGTTTAGATGGTGCTTTCAATGCAAACTAACAGGTCAATCTTGGGTGTAGGCAAAAGCCCAAGTGCTGCTTTCACTCCAGCTGGTAACCTGCCTCCTTTGGTGTGAGGTGCAGGCTAAGCAACTCAAAAGCTGGTAGTCCTCTAATGCCTTCCCACAATTCTTGCTGTGTGCAAAGAAGGACAGACAAGTTGTCACACAATTAACTGGGAAAGAATCATAGAGCATCAACTCACTGCAGCGCTAAGCACTAGGGATGTGTCCCCGGAAGTCCTAGCCAGATACCTGAGCGAGTGCAGACCCAGGAATTTGAGTGTGGTCACTCAGACATGGGCACCAATTACCTGCAGCGAGGACATGCCCTGAAAAGGTTTTAGCCCAGATACATTCTTTTCAGGGTCATTCTGTCAGATTGCTCCCTCACTCTCAAACATTTTCACAACTGGTTGGAGGAAATCAAAATCATGGTCATGCAAACTATACATACATTTTCATGTACTGACCCATTTCTTAAAGGCAAACACATCATTTTACTCGTGCTTAAAAGTGGATACTTTCAGAATTCATAATAGCTGGATATGATTACTTTAGTCTTCATGCCTCAAAATGAAAAGATCTCAGCAAAGAGCAAATAGGTGTGTAGAGTCAGGTATTCCACTGAATTTAATTTTCAGCATTTTGTACTTTCAAGGTTACATGAAAATAAAAACAAAATCCCAAACATTTACCTTCCCATTCTGTTGGCAGGTCACCCACTTCATACTTATACTCCTCTTGATTTACAGCTTCTACTAGTCTTTTCTCTGGAATGGTCTGTCCTATTAACATAAATAAAGATTACATTTTAAAGTATACACCTATGTAACATTAACAGCCAAGCAGATATGACAAAGTTGCTGCCCCAACACATCCCCTTCTTGACTAGCTGAGGCATTGCAGAGCCCTTGGTTCAGTTTCCCTCTATTATTCTTTTGCCTTCTCTGTCCAGACCACGTTAGAGTCCTGTGCCCTTTCTGGGACCACACTTCAGGACTGCAATGTATACAAAAAACAAACCTTCAGCCCACCTGGGCTCAACTGGCAGCCACCTCATCAGAGGTGTGCCCCTGCTGTTTTACACCGTCCTTCTGTACCTCAATCAACGCCATGATCCAGGGCCTGGCACCCTCCTCCCCTTATCCAGGACATTAGACAGGCTCCAGTTAGGTCTCTAGCTCTATCCTGGAAAAGCATGTCTGGTTTTCTCCCCTTTTTCTTTCATGGCCTTCCATCAGGCTGCTTCTCAGACAAAGGGAAGTTCCCTAACTCCTCTTCTCTGGAGTTTCCTCTCCCCAAGTGGGCTCACCCAGCTTTTTATGGAAACAAGCCCTGTTCTCCCTGGACCTTCTTTCTAATCAGGCCTGGCCCACCCTCCAGGTGCAAGCAGGCAGGTTAATTGGCTTCTCAGGCCAATATTAACCCTTTCACAGCATATGTGGGGTAATCACCCTATTACATATGCTTTCATTTGAACAAATGTTACTTTTTATGTTCACAAATATAAATCAGCCCCACAGACTAAAAAGAAGGATCATCATGCAGAGGGGAAAGATGGCCATTTAGACATTACAATTCAAACTGCTAAACTTTTAATACATATTTTTAAAAGTTTAAGATCCCAAGTCATTCATAGATTATGCAACAACAAATCTGAAAACACAGTATTTCAATATCAGTTCATTGTGCAGAGTTTCTTGCATTAAGAATGTCACACTGAGGACTGTCTGCTGAAGCTTTCCCATAAACTGTATCTGCCACACTCAAATATCATTAAGGCCATTAATGGCCAAGGACCAGAATCTTTAAATGGTTCCATAATCAGACGGGAAGCCAGCGTAGAGTGCGGGGGTGATGTGCTCTGATTCGTCAGGTTTGCCTAGAAGGCAGGCCATAGCATGTTGTACAAGAGGTAACTTCCATGTTCCTTTCATCAGCTGCAGAAAAGGCATTTTGCTAAGTATTTTTCCCCATATAAAATAAATGGAGCAGTAGCTCCAATGGTGGGGAAATGAGAGAGGAAGAAAGCCATCACGTACCTCTAAAGGTTGGGTATAAGCAGGAATTGTACATATAATGACAAATGCAATTAGTTTAACTAATATGGGACCTGTGGGAGGAAGCAAGTTTGTGAAAGGAGTCCTGAAAATACAGCATCTGCATGGGGAAAGAGCTAAGGTTTTAACATGTAGTCTGTAGTGTTTGGTGGTTGTTCTATGTAGTAATACATGTCATTGGGTGGAGGGGAGTATTAATTTCCTTGTTTTTGTGGTAGGTATGTTATGAGTAGAGCAACCTTCGCTGATATAAAGCGCAGGGTGTCTTTTTGTTTGTTTGTTTGATCTTGAAAAGATACTAGGCCTGAGCCAGTATATCTCTGAGGAGTGAAGATATTTTCTTCCACTTCCTTGAAGGTGGAGAGGATTTGTTGTTGTAGTTAAAAGGACAGCTCTTTAAAAAAAGCTGCTCAGACATGTTGCAGTCTTGGCAGAGATGGAATAGTGGGCTGGGTGTAGAGGACATAGAAAGGTGCATACTGAACGTAATTCAGCACATGGATATCACCAGCCCATATGTGATCCATGTATTTTACACAGCTATATAAAGTTTACATACATGACAAATTATGCATTTTGAACTAAACATGTTTCTTCTATTGGATAATTCCGATGCGTGCTTTCATAAAACAAATAAAAGTAATGGCATACTGAGGCTCCTTCCCCCAGTATTCATCCTCGGTACAACACCGACCAGTCTTGTAAGAATCAGAGCCTGGTGCCAAACTCCGAAAATTACTTCTCAAAGTCATGATTCTGGGGAATCATCATGCCATTGGGTTGGTGGCTTTTAACATCTTTTCTGCATCTGTGATGTGGATAGGATGCTAATTAACAACAACAACAGTCTGGTTTGCTTTGTCCCTTAGTTTTCCTTCAGCGGACTTTTGCTTACATAGGGTTACCATATTTAAAAAATAAAAAAAGAGGACACTCCACGGGGCTCTGGCCCCGCCCCTTTCCCAACCCCGGCCCTGCCCCAACTCCGCCCCTTCCCCAAAGTCCCCACCCTAACTCCCCCTCCTCCCTCCCAGCCATGCAAAAAGGGCTGCCCAAGTGCTACCGGCTTCACGGTTTGCCGGGCAGCCCCCAGACCCTGCGCCCCTGGCCGGCGCTTCCCCAGCGCAGCTGGAGCCTGGGAGGGGAAGCGCCCAGCTGGGGGCGCAGGGTCTGGAGGCTGCCCGGCAAATCGTGAAGCCGGTAGCGCTCGGGCTTCGGGCAGCCCCCATGCCTCCGGACCCTGCGCCCCTGGCCAGGGACTTCCCCTCCCAGGCTCTGGCTGCTGTGCTCCTCCCCTAACTCTTTGGCTCTGTTTAAGAGCCGAGCTGCCCGAGCGCTACCGGCTTCGGGCAGCCCCCATGCCTCTGGACCCCAGCCGCCGGCCGGGCACTTCCCCTCCCGGGCTCCAGCTGCTCTGCTCCTCGCCTGACTCTTCGGCTCTGTTTAAGAGCCGAGCTGCCCGAGCGCTCCGGCTTCGGGCAGCCCCCATGCCTCCGGACCCTGCGCCGCCGGAGCAGGTATTTACGTGCCAGATATGCTAAACATTCATATGCCCCTTCATGATTCGTCTTGTAGGTCTAAAGTTTTACATTGTTTTGTTTTTGAGCATGGTTATGTAAAAATAATGCTAATTCTACATTTGTAAGTTGCAATTTCACAATAAAGAGATTGCACTACGGTACTTGTATGAGATGTATCTCAAAACAGAATGGCTCAACTATCGCAAACAAACTCATGCTACTGGCTTATTCTTCTGAGAGCCAATAAAAATCCTCTTTGCATATAGTTTTAAGAAGTCAATATCACCTTGTTTTTAAGGTTTTATTGATTAGTTAAGATACTGTTTATAAAGTAATCATTTGAAAAAGAGAGATTTTGGTGCCACGCTTCTAAGTACATATACTAGGCTTAATCATGAAAGGTGTACTGAACCATGACTGCATAAAGTGACACAAGGAGTGAGGGCAGAAATCTGGAACCCTTCAGCAGTCACCATCAAAATCACAAGCTTCTGCTACTTGAGCTTTCACTGGCTGTGAAATATCAGCAGGCTATGTAGTCACTGAGAACAGCCACTAGAGGGAGACAATCAAACACTAGGCCAATTCATTACATTGAGTCTCTGCAACTCCCATCCACACCAAAGGGAACTGAAGTGTTCATCTGTTCTCAGACCAGACCTCTTGTTTGTTATTATAGGGAAGTTAATAAGCCATGCTAATACTTGATTAATTTTATTTTTTGGAAAAAGTGACCTGGAAAAAACAAAGAATCATCTGGACCTTCCTAATAGATAAGAAAAAAGAAGTTTAATTGTATTTAGGGGCTATTAACCTATCCAATATTTCAGAAAACACTGGAATAAAATTCAAGCAGAAATTTTAAAAGTGTTCCAATTAACTGGATGCTATGTTATGTGAAAGGAAGTCAGAAAGTCAGCTATATTCACTAATGAATAATATCATCATAGGTTGTTAAAATAATAACTAGTGCATCACAGCTTTCAACAGTTCCTTCGTACCACCCATAGCTGGAGTGAGAGCGCTGTGCAGTTCTTAACCTCACAATTCCTCAAAATCCTTGGACTTTGTGGTTCTAGTTGTATATAGTTAGTAGTACCCTAGTATTAATGTTAGTTAGCTAGTTAAGTGTTCTTCCTTCGTGATGCCCTCACCATGGTTGAAAATGGCTGTTTGTGTGTGGGGCGGGACTATCCCCAGCAATGTTCACACAAGATGCTTGCTCTGCTTAGGTGAGGCTCATGTCAAAAAGCAGTGTTCAATCTGTAAATCGTTCACAAAACCGACTCAGGTGGCACCTGCTCGAGCAGGCCATGAGGCCTGCTTTGGTATCGAGGCCTGTGTCATATCAGAGGTTGCCCTCGACTTCGGTGAGTGGTGCTAGCTCACACTCCGCAGCCGCTGCCTCTCCAAAGAGGCGCAGAAATCACTCTCCTTCGACTGTGCCAAAGAAAAGGTCTCATAAGACCAATCAGTACCACTCTAGGCCTCGTGGAGACTCTTCTTCCTCCAAGAAGAGTATGGCTGCTGCTGATACGCGGGATAGAACAGGTCCTTTCAACTGCCCCGTTACTGTGCAGGTACCTCCTTCCCACCCTCCCCCATGTACCTCTTCATGAGATATAGCTCTTAGAGCAGGTCCACTCTTTACTGGCTTTGGAGTGGTGGAGAAGGTTCCTGTGGAGCACTGGGGTCAAGGTTTTTATTCCCGGTACTTCCTGGTTCCCAAATTTAAAGGAGGAGTAAGACCTATTCTTGACCTCTGCAACCTCAATAAATGTGCTAGGTACTCGAGGTTCTGTATGGTCACCTTACCAGCTATTGTCCCCACACTGACTTAGAATGACTGGTTTACTGCACTAGGAAGTCAATGTTGGTCCTCATCAGAAAATCGAGTTCACTGATGCCCAAATAGACACTACAAGCTCCAGAGCGGTTTTGCCAACTGACTGTTTCCAGACAATTTGCCACCTTTGTCTTGATCTCCAGCCTCAGTTCAGATGAACTAACAGCTGTATTCCCTCCCAATGACTGAACTGCCTTTACCTTCAATTAAACAAATGTGTAAAACTACCTGTAACAGAAGTTGTTTGGATACATAAAAGACATTGCAGAGCCCATACACTGTATTTTGCTCCCTTTTCTTTGCTTATAAAAATCAGCCGTTCATATCTGTAATAAAGTTTTCTAGCTTGCCACAAACTCTACAGAATTTATGATTTAGGAGTATTGTTTATGCAGGACTGTAGTTCAGGTGCCTTGGATATTCCCTTTTATTTATCTATTAAATTATTTAAGCTTTTATGTTTAATATATCAAATCCTACTATCTAATCAAGCTTCTGGCACATACACAGTACCAGTTACTTCAATGTTTCATAATAAAACAGTGATACATAGAAAAACTTTACCTCTGAAGGGTTGAGTAGTTAAGGATTGATGTGAATCGGTGAGGGATTGGGGGAACATAATAATTAAGGACTAAACTAGAAAAGAGGGGGGAACGTTAAATAAACTATTTACCATAATTAAAATACAAACAGTGAGTTAAAAAAGAAAATAGTAAATTTATTAATTATTTTAATCTTGAGTTGCTTCCTTTCGCCTGCTTCTGCATGTTGTCTCTTTATATCACTAGCTCTTTGCACAGGGACCTATCTTCTTACATTTCCACTAAGCACTCAGAACAATATGGGTGATCCATGTAAAACTCTGTATGTATTATTTATGTAAGTACTGTCATTGGACAGAGCCATTGCACTAATTTGAACAGCAAGAATCACTGACACTGGTGATAGAGAAAACAGGCTCTGATATCAATGCAACCAATTAGCTAGGAAGAGAAGAATCATAAAGATGACCAAAATATATACATTTGTTTAATAATGTGTTATTATCTAATCTTCTAAGGTGCTAAACACCTGCAACTCCCAATGAAATCAATAGGAGCTGTGGGTGCTCAGCACTTCAGGGTCAATTCCTTAGGTCTCTGCTCCAGCGATGGAGTTTGCCATTGACTTTAATGGGAAGAAGATCTGATCCTGGTAAATACTGCATACCCTTAAGGTCAGTGGGGCTGAGGTCACTCAGCTTTACAGGAGATGCTCAGTACTTTTTAGGTCTGGGCCCTCTGACTTTGAGCTAGTTAACACAGTTTCCATTATTAGGAGCTACAATCCCGGCAAGTTATTTTAAATTGATGAATGCAGAGTCAAGCATTTGGAAATACTAATATAATGTGTGTGCTACTTCCCTTTCCATTGCTGGTCTGTAATTTACAAAATATATTTCTGACTGACTGAACAATCAAGTATTTTAAAGTGAAATCACCAAAAATTTAACAATTTCAGTCAGAATTATGACAGTTGTATTTTAATGTCTCTGAATTGTTCTTTTAAAAGCAAACTGAAGCATCTTGTCTAAAATTAAACAAGCTTAGAGATGGGCGATATGGAAAACTCATGTTTTCAAATTATTTCTTTACAATAAATTTGAGATTTGAATACTGTAATTAACTCACTGTATTTTACAGTGAAATATTCCAACGAAAGCTAAGCATCTCCTGGTCTATGGAATGATTAGAGGAACAGAGAAAACTCTGTACTTTTCACTTTTTACAGAAAAACATAGGGCCAAAACTTCCTGACATTTAAGTCAATGAAAGTTTTGCCATGGAATTAAATGGGATCAAAATAAAGATGATCAGGCCACAGCCTGAAATCTGGAGCACAAGAAACCTCCTAAACAAAGGATTAGTGTTAGGATTATTATTTATTGAGTTATAAATAAACTTTTGAAAGCTTCAAAATACCCTATGGAAACATTTCTTCCATCACTGAAATGGAGTAAACTCTTGGGTGAAATATAACAGCCATTATAACAGCACCAGTAATGTTGCACAGTCATTTAGAAACCTGAAAAGTAATGCCTTATTTGACAGAAAGCTAGCTATAGAAACAAGTTTATTAGAGCATCTGTGTTCTGGGGCATGATCAAAAACTTCATTGTTCTGCTGATGTAGAGACCCACGGACTGTATGGCAGAATTCACAGATGAATTCTGAGTTGGTAGCTCACCATTGCTGTTGGAGTCCTTGAAAGCGTGAAGAACAAGAATCTTCAACGTGAACGCGCACACCAGCATGGCTGGTCCAACATGGGTATTTCTTGAAGTGATGGGCTTCAAGTTTTACCTAGTAGCTCAAGAAGTGCTCTTATAGGGCTGGCTATATGCTCGTCCTTGGCTTTGGGTTTGGGTTGACTATATCAATAGTATAATCAGTCTTGTTGAACAGACCAGCCATCCTCTTTGGTATTTCAATAGAGGAGCTATTCCACATCTATACCAATGTCACAGTCCATTTTCTCATACCCTCAGCAAGTATGAGGAATCTTATGGATTTTTAGGGTTTTCTTATTAGCACTGTGGCACATCTGATCGCCTCATTTTGAACCAGAGTAAATTCACTCACCAGCAGGTACTATAAGCTTTTAAGGGGCTCTCAACTCCCTAGCTCTCTGCTATTCCCTGGCTGTCTGCTGTGCATGGAGTCCACGATCATTTAATAGTGACCTCTGGGAGTTAAAAAAGTAGGTGGGGGCAGAGCCTGGAGAGGAGATAGCTTAGAAGCTGCCTGCTATCCTCAATACAAGGACTGTATGTGGACAAAACATAAAAGCTATAATATTCCAAGATGTTACTTCTGTTGTTCTCAGCCATGGCCTCAGAATGGAACTGCCCAGCAGACATCATGTGGGTAGCACATGTTCTGATTAATCTTAAGTGCCCTATTAGTGACCTTGACTGACTGCTGTGATGAGTTTGTTAATTATTTACAAATGAGATGTATAGGATTTGGGCTCATCTCCAGGAATTTTATTACCAGAGTCACAAGTTCCAAAATTATGTCCTTCTGGTGGGTGGGGCTCAAAATAGTTTCTGAGGAGATGGATGTCCATGATCATCTGTCACTGAGATAGAAATCAGGCTATTTTTCTGGGAGACAATCTGGAAGATACAGACTCATTTCTCCAAGGAAACGTTCCACATGCCATCAACAATCTGTCAATTTATTTTGGGCCATGGGGATCAAAGAATTTAAATGTAGATATTCATTCTGAGACTTACATTATTTCTGAGTTGCTAGTCATGTCTAACTACTACATATGCTACTAGGAGATAGACAAGCCATTGAATTCTCAGCATCCAAAGGTTCTACCAGTCTTTCCACCTAAATATAAGGGCAAGTAAGAAGGAACTGGGGAGTCACACTTGGTCCTGACCAAAGGGAATGAGGAAGATAAGTCCTGAAGAAGTTTTGTTCTTTTTTTATTTTTTACCCTCCACTTCTGCCCCCACTCCTACGCTAAAATGGAGCTTGAATTCCACTAATCTTTAAACAAACCTGTTTTTACAAGTCTTGAAATGTCTTCAGTCTACAAAACCACTGAGCCATTTAAAATTCAAAACAAGCCAAAAGCCACATTTGGCAACTTTGAAGGCCTCTGAAAGGATGCCTGCGACTGGATGCACCCTTGTATTCACATCCTAAACATATTGTAAAAATGTATGTACAAAATATACCTTGTGAGGATGTGATGGTCTATACTTTTATGGTCACCACTTTTACAAGACTGATAAATTTTGTACAAAGTATGCCCTGTATGAGCTATCATTTGAAAACCCATAATCTGCTGAACATTATTGTTCTGGTAAAATATGCATATCAACATTTTGTGTAAAGTTTCTACTGTACAACATTGCTAGAGTTAGAAAGGCAGGCTCAAACCAGTTCTTCAGAGACAAAGACACACTGGCTCCCCCAGCCATGTAGAAGCATAATTAATTAGACAATCACCTACTTAAAACGGGTATTCCTTGGCAGGAAAGAAGGTGTGCATAAGAAATTTACATTGCATCACATGAATATTTCAAACCTCATGTCCACAAGAGGTGGCTTGTTACCTACACCCCAGTTGGGGGTAATCCTCAAAGAAGGGCGAGGGATATAAATATAAGAGACCGTGACCTCCAACTCACCTCTCCTCCTCCCATCTCTCTGCTCATGACATCAATGATTATCAAAGAGCTGAACTAAGGGGGAGTGGTCCCAGGCTGAAAGGAGACCCAGTCTATGAAATTTACAGCATCGTTTGGTGAGACAAAACCTTTACTTTTAAAGCCACTTAGCTTGTTAAGTTAGATATTAGCTTGTGTATTACTCTTATTTTCTTTTGTAACCAATCCTGACTTTTATGCATCAATACTTCTAATCACTTAAAATCTATCTTTCTGTAGTTAATAAATTTATTTTATTGTTTTATCTTAACCAGTGTGTTTGGATTAAAGTGTGTGGGGAAAGTCAATTTAGGATAACAAGACTGGTGCATGTATCATTTCCTTTGATGAAATGATGGACTTTCTATAAGCGTGCATTGTTCATTAGCGTACTGGACAGTTCAAGATGCACATTTCTGGGGGAACAAATCTGGGACTAAGAATTTGTGGGTGTTGTCCTGTATGTAATTCATGAGTAGCTGGTCAGAGTGCTCATGTATTTAGCTGGGAGTAAATTTGCATGCTGAAGGCTGTGTGAGCAGGCCAGGTGTGACTGTTCTGACCACAAAACTGTGTAAAAGGCATCCCAGGTTATAGAGTTAAGGGGGCACCACTGTTCAACAGTGAAGATTGTACCCTGGGGAGTGTCACAGAGCTATTATTTGAAAACTAATAACTCACTGGTCAATAATATTATGGTGAAATGTATGTAGCAACGTTGTGTGTAAAATTATTAAAATCCCCCCTAAATATAATATTAATAGGGCATGTTCAAACTCACGTAGCAACAATTAAGCAAAATGGGTCAAGCAGGTCTTAAAACAAATGGATGTGTTTACCTCAAATTTATATATAAATTGTAAACAGAGTCCTCAGACAATTAAAGGGGAACGCAGGGGACAAAGAGAATCTGCATTTCAGCAAACAGGGCCAAGAAAAAACAGCATGAGACTTTTCACCAGAAGACTTCATGTTGCCTGGCTCAGAACTTTTACCTAGAAATCACACTCAAGAACTTGCATTTGAAAGGGGGGAAATGAACTTTAAAAGTGAGGGGGCAAACGCTCCAAGACACCCCTCTCTCTCTCCCTGTCCATTTCCCCCTTTGCACCTAAGATGACAAAGGAAACAGCTGTTGGACTTTGGGGGAAGGCTCCTGACCTGAAAAGTTTGGTCAGTAATGCTGTTGGAAGGATATGGTAAGGACTTTACTCTGAACCAATCATAGAATATCAGGAAGGGACCTCAGGAGGCCATTGAGTCCAAACCCTTGCTCAAAGCAGGACCAATCCCCAGACAGATTTTTGCTCCAGATCCTTAAATGGCCCCCCTCAAGGATTGAACTCACAATCCTGGGTTTAGCAGACCAATGCTCAAACCACTGAGCTATTCCCCCAGTGATTCTTCAGACTGGCTTCAAATGGACAGCACTTGGAGAGTATCTAGCAGATGGTGGATTTTCAGGGATATGCTGCGTAGTGTGTGTAGGCTTGGAACTATGGATGTTACTGCTTTGTTAAAGACTCTTCCCCCACCTCTGATCTCTGAAGGACAGGACTTCGTAAGCTATCTGGGCGACATATTCAGGGACGGAGCTTCCAGTTGTTTTGGGATAAAAATAATCACCTGCAAAAACTAGCCTTTTTCTGGCACCCCCAGTGCAGCATGGCTAGACATTAGTTGTGGCTTCTCCTTGTGGCCACCTGAATTAGCAGGTTAAAAAGCACAGGAAAGGCCCCAGGCTGTCCAAACCAAAGCCTGACATGCCAAATGCATGCAGATGCCCCCCACACATCTACTAGGAGCAATCTTTTCAGGATTGGGTGTGTCGGGGTGTGGGGATCAGGGTGGGTTAGATTGTGTGTGGTTTTAAATTCCTGGATGCTGTAGCTCTTTTCACCTTTTTACATCCACTTTTGGATTGTTTGGTGATACATCTGTTTAGCCCACATCCGTCTGTCTGTGCTGTTCCATTAGGAAGTAACTTCTGCTCCTGCTCTCCTCCAGCGGCTTAATTTTTTTTTAAAACGAAAATTGAATTTTTATAATCTAATTTATAAAAAAAAAGTCTCGTTTGTTAAGTTTGGCACTAGGAAGCATTTTACCTTTATTTTTCTTGTTACCATTTCTGATTTTTATGCCTCATTACTCATTACTCACTCAAAACCTCTTTTTAGTTAAATAAACTTGTTTTATTCTTTAACTGAAACTAAGTTAAATTGTTTGGGTAACTCCATTTAAGGTGACAAGTTGTTGAGAACTGTAGTGGGAAGCCAATCCAGATTTTGGTGCAATAAATTAATTTATAAAACCAGTAGCAAGCAGACACATAGGCAGACCCATCAATAGACTGAATCTGGTGTAATATCCATTTATGAGCAAGCTTTTAAGATATTTAGTACGGCTATTCCCTAGTCTTATTTCCCTAGAAGACAAGAATCACTATGTGTTGACTGAATCATTGGCTGAAATATATATTGCTTCTATGAAGAGTAGGCAGATGACTGTTACACATTCCATTTTGAATACCTCACGCTCAAAAAATTGCTAAGAACCATAAATACTTTTGATATCAATTCTATCAATATCAAACCTGTGCTCCCTCGGTGCCGGGGAGCCTAGGAGGACAATGATGCCGGCAGGGGGTTGGGTCCCATAACGCTCCCGAGAGTCAGTGGCGGACCTCTTAAGTGGCTAGAGGCCCTAACCGGGGAGGCACGAACACGTGGCTTCAGAGTAGCCTGGCCCAGGTCCCTTACTAGATGACCCTTGGGCCTTCTTGCTCGGTGCTGGGGAGCTGTGCTTTTTTGTTTTCTTCTTAGGCACTGGCGATGGGGAACAGTGCCGGGTAGAACTCGGTGCCGGTGGCGCGCTGCACACGGAAGCCAAGATGCTTGGCATGACCTGGTGGGATGGCTCAGAAGCTGGGCGAAGGGCAGACTCCATAAGAAGAGCCCTCAAAAACAAATGTCATGCTTCCTCTGGGTTCTGAACCGGGAGTTCTTACAGATCTGGTACCGATCCTGGATGTGAGATTCCCCCAAGCACTGAAGGCAGCTGCTATGGGGGTCACTCACAGGCATAGGCCTGCTGCAGTCCATGAAGGGCTTAAACCAGTGAGACCGCCGCTGGGACTCTAACTATCAACTACACTTAACAACTACTTAACTAATTACTATAAACAAACTATTTACAAAGGTCCTAAGGCTCGAAGTCAGTAAGACAAGAAAAACCGTTAGCCCTTGCTAAGCAAGGAAAGGCGCTCCGACTAACCACTACGGGTGCTAAGAACAAACTGAGAGGGCATAGCGCTGGTGGCGCCTGATATACCACCACATGAGCGCAGCACTGCAGAGGGTGTCACAGCAGACCGTCCGGATACTGCTAAGGCAAAAATCTCCAACCACTGCGTACGTGGGTGCACGCACACCTAGAATGGAATTGACATGAGCAAGCACTCAAAGAAGAATGTATCTGCTTTGAAACTCATTTCAGATCTCACCCATTATGTGAGTGGGATGTGAAAATTGTCCTGTGCACACCATACCTTTGGAAACTGAACAGATTCAGGTTTACCATGCAAATATACACAACTGACCTAAACACAGTTCTCAATTTAGAAAGGGTTGTTACTTTCCTCATCAGTCCAGATTGGAGTTTGGCACTTTGCTTCTAGATATAGTGTTTGTCATCATTTTTAGTACATATACATGAGTCAGAAAAGAGCCAAAATACTTCTGTTTTCCTACTGAACACATTAAGAGACCTACTATAATATATTTACAATGCTGCAAATAGTTATCACAAAACGTTAACCAGTCAAAACAAAAGAATTAGCCAATTGCATTCCATAACTTTGTTTGCACCAACTATATATTTTGTAATATTTTGTGCTTTTTGAATGTGAATTTAATGCCCGTAAAAGAAGAATGAGTGACTGCATTGGGGACTGAAGTCCTTGGCTTTTATGTAGGCACACAGAGCTACTGCTTTTCAGGAAGTTTGCTGTACATCAGAGGCACTGAAGTGTTAAACTGAAGTAATAATTCTGTTTTGATACACAAATTCCCTCAGTGGACAATGAGATCTAAAACCTCTTTGTTAAAACTGCTTGTCTTTCTAGTCCCAACTATGCTCTTGTTTAGAATGCAGTAAGAGCTACTCAAATCCAGTTTTCAAACATGTAAGTCACAGTGTTTGCTATTTCTGCTCTTTGAAAAGCTTCTGACACTATTCCGCCTCAGCAAAAACAATGTTGAGCCTAATAGATACTACACTTTTAACATAAAAATCACTGTTTAGTAAATGAATTCCATAATATGCTTACTACAAACATACAGTATTGCAATTCCTTTTTCAACAGAGGTTTAAATAATGTAAGTAAACTTCTTAAAATCCTGATGGATCCTCAGCACTCTGGCATGTGGTAGCTTTGTCCCAACTGCCTTTTTTTTTTTTTTTTTTTGCTTGCCTATCAGCTGCAAGAAACAGTTTTCTACCAATTACTGTCACAGTATGAATAAATCCAAGACTAAAGTACTGAATATTTTCTGTAAATTTATCAAAAACCTGCATAAAATGGGGATTTAGCATGTATAACGGGAATTTAGAAAGCAGAGAGGAGGTTTACAATATCTTGTAGTCTATAAATAAAGACACAATGTATGAAGATAAACAAAAAGGCAATCATGCAAGGAAGAGAAATGGGCAAACGACAGTGAGAGTATGAATTGCAAATGAAATGAAAAGAAAGTTACAGCTGGAGAGAACATCAATTAAGCAATATGACCCAACACAGCAGTGTTATGGTCTGGTTTGGATGATTAATTGCATTTCAATTATAAATAATTTGCAAAGACTCATTTAACAATTTACTTTTTCAGAATAAAGTCAATTATTAAAGCTGGTTGTAATAAAAAGTGGTTTATTGGGTTGAGATTTGTAAAGAAATTTAGTAGTGTTCAAATCTTACACATTTACAGCTACATATGTACAATATTTTAGCATTAACTAGTGTTATTCTATTAAATTCTGCATCTGAGGGCAGAATTTCATTTTTTTTAGTTCACCTCTTTCAGATATACAATGTAAAGAACAGTTTTTGGGGGAAATAATATTTTTTTCCCATGAAATTACTAGAGAATTTCTAATATAAATTAATTTTAAGAAGATTAAATCTAAAATATTTTGGAAGTTTCCTTTTCCCAACGATGTTTGTTTTGTTTTGTTTTGGTCTGGAGTAAAATTTGACCATTTAAAAGTAGTCACTATCAAACTAAAATATAGTATGCCTTTTCATTGCTCTTTAGGCAATCATACCACTAATCAAACATCATTTCCAGAAAAAAATACTAGTAACTGAAAATGTCGAATTAACTACAAATATTGTGTCATAAGAACATAAGAACATAAGAAAGGCCGTACTGGGTCAGACCAAAGGTCCATCTAGCCCAGTATCTGTCTACCGACAGTGGCCAATGCCAGGTGCCCCAGAGGGAGTGAACCTAACAGGCAATGATCAAGTGATCTCTCTCCTGCCATCCATCTCCATCCTCTGACGAACAGAGGCTAGGGACACCATTCTTACCCATCCTGGCTAATAGCCATTTATGGACTTAGCCACCATGAATTTATCCAGTCCCCTTTTAAACATTGTTATAGTCCTAGCCTTCACAACCTCCTCAGGTAAGGAATTCCACAAGTTGACTGTGCGCTGCGTGAAGAAGAACTTCCTTTTATTTGTTTTAAACCTGCTGCCTATTAATTTCATTTGGTGACCCCTAGTTCTTGTATTATGGGAATAAGTAAATAACTTTTCCTTATCCACTTTCTCAACATCACTCATGATTTTATATACCTCTATCATGTCCCCCCTTAGTCTTCTCTTTTCCAAACTGAAGAGTCCTAGCCTCTTTAATCTTTCCTAATATGTCCTAATATGCCACTTTAAAGTGCAATCCTAGATAAACAAACAAAAAGAAGTTAAAGTAGCAAGTACATATTAAGGGCACATGTTAACTTTCAAGAAAATTAAAGTTAAAAACAAACGGTTATAAAGCCATGAATTAGTAGTTAAGGTTGAACTTCTCAAATAAAGGTTTTGGGTTTTTTCATTTAAGACAATACATCTGAGTTCTTGATGGGAGAAAGTTTCCCCACAATGGAGAGATGCTAGACTCCTCCATAGATTGCAGCTAGCCTTCTATTATAAAACCAGTTTTGACCTCTATATAGTGTATAACTACAACCGATCCACCTGGAATTTCCAACATTGAAATATTTAATGCCAGGGTAATTACTTCCTGGAAAATTTACCAGACAAAGTGTTGGGGAGACATGGTAGGGTGCTTTTTGCTTTAAATATAAAATGAGATAATTGGCTATTATCCAGACATTTTCCCCTCATGTACAAAAACTTGATTTAGAAGGTGATTTTTTAAAAATCTGATTCATAGATTCCAAGGCCAAAAGAGACCACTGTGATCATCTGGCCTGACTTCCTGTACAACACAGGCCATAGAACTTCCCCCAGAGAATTCCTAGACCATGTCTTTTAGAAATATATCCAATCTTGATTTTAAAATGGCCAGAGATGGAAAATCCACCACTATCCTTGGTAAATTATTCCAATAGTTAATTACCCTCACTGTTAAAATGTATACTTTATTTCTAATCTGAATTTGTCTAGCTTCAGCTTCCAGACATTAGATCATGTTCCATCTTTCTCTGCTAGCAAGAAGAGCCCATTATCAAATATTTGTTCCCCATGTAGGTTCTTACAGACTGTGATAAAGTCATCCCTTAATCTTGTCTTTGTTAAAATAAATATATTGGGCTCCTTAAGCCTATTGCTGGAAGGCATGTTTTCCAGTCCTTTAATTATTCTCTTGGCTCTTCCCTGAACCCTGTTCAATTTATCAGTCTCTTTCTTGAATTTTGGACACTAGAAGTGGACACTGTATTTCAACAGCGGTTGCAGCAGTGCCAAATACAGACATAAAATAACCTTTCTACTCCTACTCAAGATTCCTGTTTATGCATCCAAGGATTGCATTTGCCCTTTTGGCCACAGTGTTGCACTGGGAGCTCATGCTCAGCTGATTATCCACCACAACCCCCAAACCTTTTTCAGAGTTACTGCTTCACAGGATAAAGTCCCCCAACCTGTAAGTATGGCCTAAATTCTTTATTCCTAGGTGCATACATTTAGCCATATTAAAACGGATATTGTTTGCTTGCACTCAGCTTATCAAGCGATCCAGATCTCTCTGATTCAGTGACCTGTGCTCTTTATTGTGCTCTGCACTCCCCCAATTGTTGGGTCATCAGTGATAATTTTATGTTTTCTTCCAGGCCACTGATAAAAATCTTAAATGGCATAGTGCCAAGAACAAATCCCCAAGGGATCCCACTAGAAATACCTGCTCAATAATGATCCCCAATTTACAATTACATTTTTAGAGCTCTCCGTTGGCCAGCTTTTAACATGTGCCATGTTAAGTTTATATTGTTCTAGTGTTTAATGAAAATGTCACGAGATATTGTCATGTTTTGGGTCAAAATTCAGATCAGTGACAGGTTCTGTCACCACTTGTCCTGTAAGCACAAGAGTCTTAGTAAGCTCTGTTCTTGTAGCTCCCTGTCTCTATGCTCCCAGCCAGCATACAAGCTTGCACTGAGTGTCGGGGTGTTAAGCTGCCCTGGTTCAGCAACTCTGAATCCATCAGCCTGCTTGTTACACCACAGCCACACTCTGGTCTCCACCAGCCTCGGTGACTATTACCCAAGTAACCACACCACACCTCCAGTCCCAACCTTCCCCAAAACTGTCTGCCTGGAAATGTCCAGCCCTCTCTTGGAACATTTAGGGAAGTAATAAAGGTCCATAAGAGAACAACTCT
The DNA here is from genome assembly GCF_028017835.1 of Emys orbicularis. Classification (NCBI taxonomy): domain Eukaryota; kingdom Metazoa; phylum Chordata; order Testudines; family Emydidae; genus Emys; species Emys orbicularis. The sequence continues at coordinate 38,501,963 of NC_088688.1, read as the reverse complement.
ATTTATTAAAGTTGACAACAAGTAAAAGGAATAAAGACAAAGTGATTACAAGCAAATAAAAGTAAAAATACGCTTTCTAATGCAGTGGTCCCCAAACTGTGGGGCATGATCCCTAGGGGGACATGGAGGAACATTTGGGGGTCACAGAGGGTCCCGGGCCAGCCCCTACAGGAGGGGGGCGGGGATCGAACACCACCCAGCCCTGCACTGTCCCCTACTCCTGGCCCTGGCTCCACTCCCGGCCCTGCCCCCAGTCGCAGCCCCAGTCCCACCGCCGGCCCCTACCCCCAGTTTGGGGGTGGGGGGATGGCAGGTGGACAGGGGCAAGGGGGGGCACCAGTTAAAAAGTTTGGGGACCACTATTCTAATGGTTAAGATCTAACTTAAGCTACAGCCTTGATTCAAGGTAGATTTCTTTCCAATCTTTTTCTTTCCAGACATGGCTGACTTCCTCCCATTCAGAAACTTCCATAGAAGTACAAATCACTGGTCTCCTTTGTCTTCCTAGGTGAAGGAGCTTTGCCTAAACAGATTCTTAAAGACTCAGTTTCCAGACACTGCAACCTCCTTGTCTGAAGGATCCATCTTTCTCACCTTGCAGAAAGCTCTGGCCACTGGAGTCTGTCTAGTGATGGATACCAGGATGTCTTCTTCTATCTTTCCAAACTCACTGTTTTGGTCCACAACTCAGGACAACCTCATGCTGTTCTGCCCTTCCTGGAGTTGTCTCACCACCCTGTGGATTTATATATAAATGGGGTTTCCATTGTTTTTGATCACACCTTGCTTAATTTCATTGTAGACAGGTAGAAAGCTGCCTTCCCTACTGTTTGGGAGAAAACCTATTTCTCCTTTTTTTGGGTCACAGACTTTAAACATAATATCAGTGAATATTCATAATTCCTCATACAGTATTAATATATATATTTTACAATAATATTAATCACCAGTGTGCCATTAGCTTTCAAAAAAGACCTTATTTGATACACATTTATAATTCAGTAATACTGTATACGATCAGCTGATTCAATTATCATTTGAGGCTTGAAGAAGAGTTGAAGAGCAACTGGCAAAAGAGACAAAAATGTTTGCTATTAGTTTTTAAGTATACCAGAACCGGAAGCATGCCAAACAATGAGTGGGGGGCCACTGGACAATCTGAAATAGCAGAACTATTAACTGTGGTAGTAACCCATCACTTAAATCAACCTCTGTACCAAATGACTGGTGGATAACTAATGTGACACAGATTTTTAAAGAAGGTTCCAAAGGTGATCCTGGCAATTACAGCCTAACTTCAGTACCAGGCAAACTGGTTGAACTGATAGTAAAGAACAGAATTATCAGGCACACAGTCAACATGGCTTTTGTAAAAGGAAATCATGCTTCACCAATGTATCAGAATTCTTTGAGGGGGTCAACAAGCATGTGGACAAGGGTGAGCCAGTTGATGTAGTGGACTTAGAGTTTCAGAAAGCCTTTGACAAAGATCCTCACCAAAGGCTCTAAGCAAAGTAGGCAGTCATGGGATAAGAGGGAAGGATCTTTCTCATGGACCAGTAACTGGTTAAATGGTAGGAAACAAAGGGTAGAAATAAATGATAAGTTTTCACAGTGGAGAGAGGTCCCCAAGGATCTGTACTGGAGCCAGTGCTGTTCAACATATTCATAAATGATCTGGAAAAAGGTGTAAACAGTGAGGTGACAAAGTTTACAGACGATACAAATTACGCAAGATAGTTAAGCCCAAAACTGACTGTGAAGAGTTACAAAGGGATCTCAGGTTTCAGAGTGATAGCCGTGTTAGTCTGTATCAGCAAAAAGAACGAGGAGTACTTGTGGCGCCTTAGAGACTAACAAATTTATTTGGGCATAAGCTTTCGTGGGCTAAAATCCACTTCATCGGATGCATGCAGTGGAAAATACAGTAGGATGATATATATACACAGAGAACATGAAAAAATGGGGATTGCCATACTAACTCTAAAGTGACTAATCAATTAAGGTAGGCTATTATCAGCAGGAGAAAAAAAACTTTTGTAGTGATAATCAGGATGGCCCATTTCAAACAGTTGACAAGAATGTGTGAGTAACAGTAAGGGAAAAATTAGCATGGAAAAATAGTTTTTACATTGTGTGATGACCCATCCACTCTCAGTCTTTATTCAAGCCTAGTTTAATGGTGTCCAGTTTGCAAATTAATTCCAGTTCTGCAGTTTCTAGTTGGAGTCTGTTTTTGAAGTTTTTTTGTTGGAGAATTGGGACTTTTAGGTCTGTAATTGAGTGACCAGGGATCTCACAAAAGTGGGTGACCAGGCAACAAAATGGCAGATGGAATTCAGTGTTGAAAAGTGCAAAGTAATGCACATTGGAAAACATAATCCCAACTCTACATACAAAATGGTGGGGTCTATGTTACCACTCAAGAAAGAGATCTCGGAGTCATCATGGATAGTTTTGAAAATATCCGCTTAAAATGCAGCAGCAGTATAAAAAGCCAATGTTAGGAACGATTAGGAAAGGGACAGATAATAAGACAAAAATATCATAATTCCACTATATAAATCCATGGTACTCCCACACCTTGAATATTGCATGCAGTTCTAGTTGCCCCATCTCAGAAAAGGATATATTAGAATTGGAAAAAATACCAAAAAGGGTAAGAAAAATTATTAGGGATATGGAACAGCTTCCATACGAGGAAACATTAAAAAGACTGGGATTGTACAGTTTAGAAAAGAGACAACTATTAAGGGGGGATATGAAAGAGGTCTATAAAATCATGAATGGTATGGAGATAGCGAATAGGGAAGTGTTACCACTTTACAACACAAAACCAGGGGTCACCCAATGAAATTAATAAGCAGCAGGTTTAAAACAAACAAAAGGAAGTACTTCTTCACACAATGCACAATCCACATGTCGAACTTGTTGCCAGGGGATGTTGTGAAGGCCAAAAATATAACTGGGTTCAAAAAAGAATTAGATACGTTCATGGAGGATAGGTCCATCAATGGCTATTAGCCAAGATGGTCAGGGATGCAACCCCATGCTCTGGGTGTCCTAGACCTCTGACTGCCAGAAGCTGGGACTGGATGACTGGGGATGGATCACTTGATAAATTGCCCTGCTCTGTTCATTCTCTCTGAAGCATCTAGCACCAGCCACTGTCAGAAGATAGGATACTAGGCTAGATGGACCATTGGCCTGAATTACTATGGCCATTCTTATTTTCTTATGAGATTCAGACCCCCTATATTTATAGCCCTGATAAAGTTTCTCTTTCCTGCTGGGGTGTAGACATCATGCTGTTTTTTTCTCTGCTTGTTAGCTTGGTAGCTTTGTTTACCTGATATATAAATGGACCTTCATTGTCTCTGCCTGATGACCGGGATGGACAGAAAAACAAATACACATTCCTTTGTCTAGGGTACACTGTGCTTATTCACTGCTTGAAAAACAATTTTAGCACATATCCATAACTCTTTGTACACACCCTGTACATACATCACAGAAGAATATTAGTGATCAGTGAGTTATTAGTTTTCCAATGACATATTACATTATACCTTTTATATACAGATTATACCCACAGTGAGTTGGTCTGACAAGAGCTGCTGACAGAGTAACGAACCACCACTGCATCAAAGGTATCAAGTCAAATGTCTTACAGAAGTCTACTACATGAACACTATTACTGTTATCAACCAAACTTGTAATCTCATCAAAACAAGGTATGTTAAGTTTGACAGGATCTAGTTTCCATAAACCCATGTAGATTGGCATTAATTACATTATCCTCCTTTAATTCCTTATTTTTCAAGTCCCATATCAACAGCTCCATTATCTTGCCCAGAATCAATGTCAGATTGATAGGCCTGTGTGGCAGGGTTTACTGGGCCCTTTGAGGCCCCCTGCTGGAGGCCTCGCGGTCCTACCACACGACAGAAAAGGAGCAGTGAAGGTGAGTCCCTCAGGCCTCCCTAGAAAGGCTGCAGGGAAGCAGCCAATCAGTGCCCAGCAGGCTCAATTAAAAGGAGATGCGGGGCTTGGGCAGGTCAGTTCCTGGCTGGGACCAGAGGAGTAAGAAAAGGTGCTCCTAGCTGGAGCTCAAGGGAGAACCAGAAGATGGGTTCTGGTGGCATTGGCATTTGGTGAGGAAGGAGAGGAGTGGAGAACTTCAGCCCTGAGGTAAGGGTGAAGAGAAAGTGGTTACGTGGGAAGTGACCCAGGGAATAGCAGCAGCAACTATAAAAGGAAGCAGCACACGGCTGCTACTTGTAGGGTCCCTGGGTTGGGATCCGGAGTAGTGGGTGGGCCCGGGTCCCCTCACTGGCTACTGGCAAAGTGGCCAAAGCCCTGAGAAGGGTACACATTTTGTTAGAAGCCCAAGCACTGGGCTGGAATTTAAAGGGCTCAGGGATGGGGCTGAAGACCCTGCAGAGGGCCAACCATTTGTTGCATTTTGTTACCCCCTGGAAGAGGACTGAACTTGAAGAAGTGGCCTGGCTGGAGAGCTGTGGCAATAAGACCCAATAAAGCAAAGAGTCTCCAAGGAGAAAGCCCTGGGGGCATTGCTCTATATCAGGGCAGGCATTAAAGCTAGACCAGAAGGGGCTGAGGACTGAGCCTAGAGACAGAGCTAAACACTTTAGCAAGGTAACTGGGACATACCCAGTTAAACCTCTCACCCCGAAAGGGTTTATTCGTTCATATTGAGTATGTGTGGCTTGGCTGGAGGGCTGGCTCACTGAAGCCCCACCTGATGAGGTTAACAGCGGACAGGGGGTGCCGGGAGCAGAGAGAGAGAGAGTGAATGAGTGCAGGTTCGCACCAAACTGACAGGAGGAGCTCACAAGAGGTGAGTGTGCCCCATCACAACTTGTAATTACCTTGGTCATCCCATTTACCCTTTTAGAAGATTGGCACTTCAAACCACCACCCAGTGGGGATAAACTTGTAACCAAAAGAAATCACAGCCTCAGCTTAGAACTAGCACCCTCATAACATGTTCAGACCACCACCTCCTTCCCACCCCCAACATTACCATTCATGCAATATTGATCTCCTTTTGAGGACAGTTAATGAAAAATTTAAAATACCAGTTAAACATCAAGATTTAGAAACCCAAGAACTGAGTACCAAAATCTTGATATTATGTACTGAACACTTATTATACTGATGAACTAAAGTGTATTTGCTCCTTACAGTCAGCTTTTCAAACTTCAAAGCTTACATTTCTGTTCAATATAGTCGCTTTCAACTTGGGTATCTCCCACACTGCAATTATTGTCAGTAAGCCACAGATGTTCACCACATCAAAAAGAAAACATAATTGTGAGGGGTTCCAAGACCGTTCTGGATAGTAATTCCAGGGTATGATGCATTTGTGCCTCTAATAAATTTAGATTTTTTCCTAGTGTCTACTCAAAGAAATAGACCACTCATCTATTCCTCCATAGTTAATATAATTACTATACAGTATTGAGTACATTCCAGTGATTCCTTTGAAGATCCTGGGTAGGCAGCTACAAACATAAGCAAACACCAAAACAATTTAACACTTTCACCACATTTTAAGCCTACAGTATAGTGAAGGGGCTCTCAACTATTCCAGACCCCTGTACTCCTCTCAAGAGTCTGATTTGTTTTGTGTACTCCCAAGTTTCACCTCACTTAAAAACTTACAAAATCAGACATAAAAATACAAAAGTATCACAGCACACTATTACTGAAAAAATGCTTACTTTCTCATTTTTACTATATAATTATAAAATAAATCAATTGGAATATAAATTTGTATTTACATTTCAGTGTATGGTATACAGAGCAGTATAAACAAATCATTGTCTATGAAATTTTAGTTTGTACTGACTTTGCTAGTGCTTTTTATGTAGCCTGTTGTAACACGAGGCAAATATCTAGATGAGTTGATGTACCCCTTGGAAGACCTCTGCGTACCCCCAGGAGTACGCGTACCCCGGTTGAGAACCACTGGTATAGGGGAAATAAACAGGAGAAAAGATTCAGCTATAACTGTTTAAATTTTGGATTTCTGCTTTACAAATATTTTATTCAGACCTGGATATAAAGATGGATTTTTAACCTCATTTTTCCATGAGAAACAAATGCCATGTTAGAATACTCTATACCTCAAAGTGTTATATATAATTAGGCTGGGCAGAATTCACTTTAAATTGATGTCGGTAAACATCGATTTCAGCTGAAACACTGAAATAGATGAAAAATGTTGATCAGTAACAGTCAGTCAGACTGTAGCATCTGTAGGCCTTGCTGGAGCTCCAAGCATAACTAACAGTGTGAACCAAAGGCTGTAAATGAGAGTAGGCCAGGCCTTGGCAAAACACCACCACACTGGGCATTAGCTAACACCAAGAAAGCACAATTCTCAATGGAGAGGATGGTACAAAAAACACACAGATCTCTCAAGTAACTGTGAAAACAAACTTCCAAGAGATGGTACAAGAACACACCGACACCTCGTAAGATAAGGATAGGATGACAGGATAATGAATAAGGATGTTTGGGTTGAACAAGCAGGTACAGGGATAAGGGCATGGGCGGCTCGTGAACCTCTGGCTGGGGGAGGCTAGCCCCCAGCCCCGCCCCTTCTGCCTGAGGCCCCACCCCTTCTTCCATGTGCCCCGGAACACAGAGCCCTCCCACCGCGGCCGCCAGCCCCCCCCCCCCCGCTACCCCCCTGCCCTGGAGCACCGGGCGGGAGAGCGCACAGCAGCGCTGCTGCAGCCTCCCCAGCCACGGGAAGGCGGGTGGTGTGGCCCCAGCCCCTGGAGCCCAGTGACACCGCCAAAGCGGAGCCCTGGGGGCGGAGTGTGGACGGGGCCATGCCTGGCTCTCTGGGGAGAGGTTCAGCCTCCCCTACCCACCACCCATGGATAAGGGTTGTAACTGACAACTTCTGGAGTGTAATACGTAACTGGTTTGTATCAATGTATAAAAAGGAGAAGTCATAAGAGGGGAAACTTTGTGCTAGCCTAGGGGACAGGATCTGGTGTCCTGATTGAACTGGTATCATTGTCGCTGACACACATGTGTTAGTGCCCCATAAATGCTACAGGTACACAAGTACCGTGCTTTGTCGATAATAAACCTCGCTAAGCACCTTCACCACCAAACCGAGCCTGTGGTCTTTCTTATGAATAACATGGAGGTCTGCTGAATTAACATGCTGCACTGCGTGCTAGTGTAGCTGACATTGGCACTCCTAGAACAGCAACACTGGCAGCAGTAACAACACTGCAGTATCAGCAACACCATTCCACAGCACTAACAACAGCCTCTCCTGCTTGAAGCTGCAGGGATCAGGTGTCACCTGAAGCCTTTTGAAACCCCACTCATGGCACTGCTCACTCATGCCCATGACAGTGGGGCTGCAGAAGGCTTCCTGTGCTGTTGCAGGGCTGGTGACACCCAAAACCAAGGCACAAGGTGTGGGGAAGGCTGAGATCTTAACAGGTCAGAGCAGAGGCACCCAGCCAGGGCTGCAAGGAGAAGTACAAGTCCTGGGCCGCAGGATAGGCCACCCAACTACCATATGGCTCCTCACTGGGGACAGCAAATCAGCAGTGGGGTAGCCTCCACTGCAACTGGAAACTCATCTTTGTCTTGCTTCTCACAGGCCTGGGGGGGGGAGGGGGTGTCTGCTTTTCCCCACCAGGACCATAGCCTTCCCCACATCAATGACCCTGCGGCTGTGCAGGGAACCATCTGCAGCTCCACTGTAAACATCCCCGCTCACTCACTCACCAGTCAGGAGTGCAGGAACTATCCCTGGGCAGGAACTGTTCAGCAAGCTCCACGCAGCCAGGGACTGCCCTCCTCCTTGCAGCCCTGCTGTGAGCGCTGGGACCCCACTATCAGTGCTGCCCTAGCCCTATTCCCCCCGCCCCTAATTTCCAACAACTGTAAAAATAGTTAAAAATATCTTTAAAATAAAAATTGATAGTAATCTTCAAAATTAGAAAAACAATTGAATTTTTCCAAGCCTAAAAATAACGTCAGAGTATTCCACATCGCACTATAGCTATATGTTAGTTATGGTGCAAATATGGTATATTGTGTCACTGATTTGACATTGAACGCACTAACAACAAAATAGTTCATACTATCTGTGAGTACAATGAAAACTTCCCTAGCATAAAGAACAGGAGTACTTGTGGCACCTTAGAGACTAACAAATTTATTTGGGCATAAGTTTTCATGGGTTAAAACCCACTTCATCAGATGCATGGAGTGGAAAATATAGTAGGAAGATATACATATATACACACAGAGAACATGAAAAGATGGGGGTTGCCATACCAACTCTAACGAGACAAATCAATTAAGGTGGGCTATTATTAGCAGGAGAAAAAAACTTTTGTAGTGATAATCAGGATGGCCCATTTCAAACAGTTGACAAGAAGGTGTGAGTAACAGTAGGGGGAAAATTAGCATGGGGAAGTAGTTTTTAGTTTGTGTAATGACCCATCCACTCCCAGTCTAACACGGCTACCACTCTGAAACCTGTTCCCTAGCATAATCATTCACTATAAATTTTTATTTAATTTGGAATTTATTTGCACACAATATACACATTTATATATACACAAATATTTCTGGTCTGCTCTTTTTGCTTAATGACTCCTGAAATTAATTACAATTCTAGTTTTATTGATGATAGGAAATAGATTTAAAGTATGATTAATGATATGCAATATTACTGCTTACATAAGCATAATGAATGTTATTGTTGTATGAGTTAGCAAAATATTTAGTAATTCTGAATTAGTAGTTTGCAGGAGTCATGATTAATAGACATCAACTGGATACAGATTATGTAAGGACAATCATGAGATATATTTAAGAAATGAAAGTCTTTAGCTGTTTGAGCTCAAAGAAAAGCTGATATTTTCAAGGTAACCCATAATTATTTTATTTTCTGAATCATAACAAATCAAAAACAATAATTTAGTGGTTCAGGGCTAACAGGATTTAACTTTAATTTTCAAGTAGCTGAGAAGTCTTGCCAGATCTCATTTTAAATCTTAAACTATTTTAAAGAAACTTTTAAATTAAGGTTTGCATTCTTAAACTGAGTTGTGTCCCACCTATTATTTAGGGCTTGTTCCAACAAAACAGAGACGAGCAAAACTACAGTACATCTAAAAGTTTGCATACATGGAGGTTTAAACCAGATCAAATTGAGTTAATATGGTTTGAAAATGCTTGCGTACACACAATGCAATCCATCACTGCTCACTAACTGCATTTATTATTAAGTCTGGAGTCCTTTTGCAAAGTGGTCTAGGTTTGTTCCAAATTTAATTAGTTCAGTCTTTTGCTCATGTGGATGCAATTGCTGCACACCATTTTTTGCATGCTTCCAATGACTGTCCCACAATGCTTTTGCAGGTCAACTATTACAAACCAGTCTTTTGAAGTGTGTGCCCACTGCTGTTCTGGTGTCAAGTTCCCAGGATGATAACCCCTTCCCCCGTTAAAAAAGCTGACATGAAGCCAGATTTTGCCCATGTTCCCCTGGATCCCAGAATACAACCACAATATTATTCCAGAAGCCCCACAACATGCTTCACCCAGCTGCCTAGAGCCATGCTGAAACCCTGGATCTTATCGCTATCTGGGTTAAGGAAGCTCTTGTGGCCAGCCACTGGAGTGAAGACCTTTTTATGGACACTGCAAAGGCTAAAGCAGGCCTAGGATGCATCAGGTGAGGCATTTCCAGTAGAGACAGGGAAGTGTTAGTACCATTATACAAGGCACTGGTGAGACCTCCTCTGGAATACTGTGAGCAATTCTGGTCTCCGTTTAAGAAAGATGAATTAAAACTGGAACAGGTGCAGAGAAGGGCTACTAGGATGATCCGAGGGATGGAAAACCTACCTTATGAGAGGAGACTCAAAGAGGTTGACTTGTTTAGCCAACCAAAAGAAGGCTGAGGGGAGACATCACTGCTTTCTATAAATACATCAGAAGGATAAATACCAGGGAGGGAGTTATTTAAGTTAAGCGCCAATGTGGACACAAGAATAAATGGCTATAAACTGGCTATCAACAAGTTTAGGCTCAAAATTAGGCAAAGGTTTCTAAGCATCAGAGGAGTGAAGTTCTGGAACAGCCTTCCAAAGGGAGCAGTGGGGGCAAAAAAAACAAATTGGCTTCAGGATTGAGCTTGATAAATTTATGGAGGGGATGGTATGATGGGACTGCCTATAATGGCATATGGCCCATCGGTGACTGCCAGTAGCAAAACTCTCCAACAACTGGAGACGGGACCCTAGATGGGGAGGGCTCTAGGTTACTACAGAAAATTCTTTCCCAGGTATCTGCCTGGTGGGTCTTGCTCACATGCTCAGGGGCTAACTGACTGCCATATTTGGAGTCGGGAAGGAATTTTCCCCAAGTCAGATTGGCAAAGATCCTGGGGGGGCCTTCCTCTGCACCATGGGGCATGAGTCACTTGCCGGTTTAAACAAGCGTAAATGGTGAATTCTCTGTAACTTGAAGTCTTTAAATCATGATTTGAGGACTTCAGTAACTCAGCCAGAGGTTACTGGTCTATTACAGAAGTGGGTGGGTGAGGTTCTGTGGCCTGCAATGTACAGTAGGTCAGACTAGATAACCACGATGGTCCCTTCTGACCCTGAAGTCTATGAGGGGTCACAACCTGGATGCCAACCAGTGCTGGAAAAAGAGCAAGCAGCTTAGGAAACAATGTATTGATACAAGGGACAAAAGGAGCCAGTCTGGCAGGGGATATGTGACCTGTCCATGACTGATGAACTGGATAGGAGTCTACACAATTATAGTACAGCCCATCCCAGACACCGTGTGGAGCTTGCTGCCTGCGCACTGTCTCCCTACCGAGGACAACTGACTAGACCTACTGGACGATGAGCAGGATGCCAGAGAAGCTGTCCCCCAAGAGCCAGGATCTTTTGGGGACTCAGGACCCTGATGCTAGCCTGCTGGAAAGCCAGCCCTAGTCCTGCATGGCAGCAGTCCCTGATTCCTGCCCTGCACAGTCTGAGTCCCAGCCAGAAACCCAGGCTGGGTCCAAAGAAGCAGTTCCCCTGGAGGCAGCTTCCACGTGTATGTACCTATCTTTACAATGTATTTATTATTATTTTGCTATACTGGGGTTCTGGCTTTGGTTCCAGGTGCCTTGTGGCTGCAGCCATTGTAGGCAGATGTGAGATAGGAGCCCTTCTGAGTATCCTGCCTCTGCCTCCCTCTGTTGGCTCTTACTGTCCTTTCAGCTCCCCTGTACATTTCCAAAATGGCAGCTGCACCATCCAGGCAATTAGCCTACATGACGTGCTGAAGCCTAGGGTTGCCAGGCGTCCGCTTTCCACTGGAACCTGGGGGCTCCAGTCAGCACCACCGACTGGGCGTTAAAAGTCCAGTCGGCAACACAGCGGGAATAAGGCAAGCTCCCTGCCTGTTCTGGCTCCACGCTGTGTCCAGGAAGTGGCCAGCAGGTCTAGCTCCTAGGTGGGGGGGCCACGGGGCTCCATGCGCTGCCCCTGCCCCAAGCACCGGCTCCCCACTCCCATTGGCCGGGAACTGCAGCCAATGGGAGCTGGAGGGCAGTTCCTGTGGGCGAGAGCAGTGCATGGAGCCTTCTGGCCCCCCCACCTAGGAGCCGGACCTGCTGATCGCTTCTAGGGCGCAGCGCGGAGCCAGGAGAAGCAGGGAGCCTGCCTTAGCCCTGCTGACTGGGAGCCGCCTGAGGTAAGCCTGCACCCCAACCCTCTGCCCCAGCCCTGAGCCCCCCGCAACCCAGAGCCCCCTCCTGTACCCCAAACTCATCACCTAACCCCAGGTCCCATCCCAGAGCCTGCACAGCCGGAGCCCTCACCCCCCCTGCACCCCAAGCCTTTGCTCCAGCCCAGAGCCCCCCCACACACCCTGAACCCCTCATCCCCAGCCCCACCACAGAGCCCACACCCCCAGCCCAGAGCCCATACCCCCGCCTGCACCCCAACCCTCTGCCTCAACCCACAGCCCCCCTCCTGCACTCCGAATCCCTCAGCCCCGCCCCCCCCAGCCTGAAGCCCCCTCCTACACCCCAAACCCCTCATCCCCACCCCAGAGCCCACACCCCTAGCCAAAGCCCTCACCCTTCCTGCACCCCAACTCCCTGCCCCAGTCCAGTGAAAGTGAATGAGGGTGGGGGAGAGTGAAGGGGGGAATATAGTGAGCAGGGGGCGGGGCCTTGGAGAAGGGGCAGGGCAAGGGTGTTCGGTTTTGTATGATTAGAAAGTTGGCAACCCTACTGAAGGCACGAGTATCAACTGTTTTCAGGACCACTGCCCATCTGCCCATTTTCCTTCTCCTTCCCTCATCTGTCCTCCCTAGCAACGCCTCCCCCTGCTTTTAACATCTCAAAATGGAGGATGCCAGCATGGCGTAGTCACACTTGTCCCCATCCCCCTCCTGTTACAGATTTAAATAACAAAACCATTTATTTGTGTAAAGTTGAACATTTATTGAGACAGTGGTTACAGGAAAAAAAAAGTTTAGCTAGTGTTCATAGTTTACACGAGGTATAAATGCTGGTAAAGGTACAAACTATACTGTTCCCTGCTGAGATACAAATGCCCTGCACCTTCTAACAGACAATCATTGCAGGACGCGATCTATTTTTTTCTGCACTTCCATATGTCTCTGGGGGAGATGTACCAGAACTTAAGACTGATAAATTGCTCTATTTTGTTTTGCACATCATAGAGAATAGCCGCACACCGATCCCACAGTTACAACTTGCCAGCTCCTTCCACTCTGGAAGAGCTTCTGAGAGGGACTATCCTGGGGAACAGCTTTACAGTATATTTTGCTGGTGTGCCTTTTGCCTTTTTGAATAACACCAGTTTCTGCCTTCTAGTCACCCACCTCAGTATAATCTTAGAGAGTGAGGACAGCCTAAAGGAAATGTAGAGATGATCAGTATCTGGCTCAGCTCCTGGTGCCCCAATAATCCTCCTTAAGCCCTAAGACACCACAAAAGCACCTTCACCACACAAATAAAATTGCAAAACCAAAATGGGAACAGCACAACTATCAATAGGAGACAGAAATCCCAATGTACCCAGCACCTCCTCACACTCAGACCACTTATCTCTGAGATTCCCCCAAGATTGGGAAGAGTCTCAGGGAGGTAAAGTCACATATATAATTTTTAAAAATGTTATGGCCTTCCTGAAATACGAACAATAAGTGATTTTTTTCCCTTCCATCCCCTACAGCTATAGCACCTGCAACAGCCAGACTGACAAGGACATGGCTTCTATCGACCACTAGGAAACTGGCAAACCTGAGGGGGCAAAAAAAGACCACTCGGGACGAAATGTTTGCAGAACTCATGGCAGAGTCTCAGAGGAAAACCAGCCTGGCTGAGAGGCAGAGGCGGTACATGAGGACCCAGAGGGAGAAAGAAATGCAGCTCTCCCAGGACATCATAACATTGACCAAGGATAGCATTGCAGTGCTCAGGAACAGCATCGCGATAGCCGAGGCAACTCATGGACGCTCTCCTGAACCAGAATGCTCTCCTTCAAAACATACTCCTGTTATGCCAGCAGTCCCTTATTTTGGTTCCCAGCCACGTCCTTCAGCCCCTGGACAATACTGGCTACTGGACCCACAGCAAGTTCTCTCTGCTGTACCCCCACAGCAGTGCTAGCAATGGCACTTCCCCTCTCAGAATCAACCTCTTGGCACCAGGAACACCAGCTCTTGGGATCTCAGCACTTGGGAGCCTTGCAGCGCTCCCAACAATTTTGACAAGAGGCGGCAGAGGGAAGATGGATACTCATCTGTGACTTTAAGGCCCTCTCCCCCGCATACACACATCTTGTTCTGTTTGTACTGTTGCACTTTCCGTTTGTTTGGGGGGTTTTTTTGTGCTGTTGCTTTAATTAAAGGTTTGCTTTACAAAAATACTATATTTTTCCATTGGTTCGATTAAAGCTTTATTTTTGGTTTTGTTATTGCTGTCTCCTAATAAAAAATTAAAATCCATTCATTGAGTCATCGTTGCATTTAACTCACAAAATCCTTTAAATAAAGCTTTAAATATATTCATAGCATTTAACAAAAGTACATAGAGAATGTTCCATTTCCGCCACCCTTACACAACACTTCAGTGCTTACAATGTACCCATCCCCCTCCACGGGTTCAAAATACGTGGCATTCCTCACAATATTCCCCTGAGTGTCAGTGTTTTCTGTGGGACGCTTTGCTGGATGCTGAAATTGCTGAGCAAGTCTCTGCACCTCAGCCTCCCACTCATTAAGGCTTTCTACCTTGCTTGCAAAACATCATGCAGAACACAGCATGCAGTTATAGTGGTCGGAATGTTTTTTTCTGCTGTTTTCAATCTATTTCATAAACAGGAACACCTGCCTTTCAAACATCCAAATGCTCATTTGACTGCCATTCTGCAACTGCTCAGGCGACAGTTAAAATGTTCCTGCCTTCTGTCCAAGCAGCCTGCATATGGTTTCATTAACCAGGATTTTAGGGGATAAAACGGATCTCCCATAATAACCAGTCCAACCACCACACTATTAACATCCACAATGGTCCTGGAGGTAAACAGTCCTTTCTTCATTAATTTAAATAGAACTGAGTACCAAAAGATCCTAGTATTGTGGACCCTCCCAGACCACCCTGCGGTTATGTCTATAAACCTGCTGTGGTGGTCTACCAGTCCTTGGAGCACCATAGAGTAACCCTTTCTGCTCATAAATTCTACACCCTGGCAGGGGAAGGAGGAGGAAATGATAGTCACATGGGTTCCAGCAACTGCCCCAATACAGTCTGGGAACCCCATGCGTGCAAAGCCATCAATAATCTCCTGAGTACTACACAGCTCTGTGACCCAGTTAGACAGTACTTTATCCACAGCAAAGCAGACTGGCATGGGAATGGTCCCAACCATTCATCTTCCCACACGAAATTTATTGGCCATAGACCACTAGCATTCTGCGGCGACCAGCTTCCAGATGGCAATGACAATGCACTTCTCTATGAGCATGAAGCACCACATGTTGGTACGCTGCCGTTGCAGCTCCAGGGTCAGTTCTGCACAAATCTCAAAAGACGACGCACTCCCCATCCTGAAGGTCTCCCACCATTGCTAGTCATCCAAGGTCTGCAGAATGATCCTCTCTCACCAATCCATGTTGGTTTCCTGGACCCAGAAACAACACTGAACGTTGTGTAGCTGATCCATGATCCGGTCCTTTAGTTCCATCAGCTCGGCATTGTCCCCTACCTCCTCACCCTGCTGCCACCACTTCAGAATGTTTTCCTGCTGCCAAAGGAACTGCTCCTGCTACCATAGAATATTGTCCTGCTCCCTCATTATCTGCTTGGTGGTGCGACAGGCAAAGTGCAATGCCAAATTCATCCAGCACTTACTATTGTATTACAGCCCAAGCAGCCTCAATGTATTTGCACTTGATGCTGTAGTGGTGTGGAGTTTTGCTGGGTCCATGCTGGCAGACAGCAATTTGAAAAAGGTATGAACTCATCCAGAAAGGAAGCGTGGGGCAGACAGTGGAAACATGGGATTTTAAAAAAATAAGAATACATCCAGCTTCCCACAATTCACAGGGAAACAATCCCAGGATGCACACTGCTCAGCAGTGAAACAGAGGACCATGGATAACCCTCAAGAACGCTACCTCTCAGTTTGCAGCAAACTGCCGCCATGTGTTGACACAGGCATTTCGTTTGCACGTTATTGGTGAGACTAGTATACTGCAAATTAAGCTGATGTGCATCAAAAAGCTTTGGATTAAAGCTTCGATGCAGACATATCCTTAGCTGCTCTTGGCCCTGCTGGGATCAAAGTGGGAGGAAAACGGAGAAACTGCACAGAGCCAAGACCATTGGAGTGATGTCTCTGCTGGTCTTGAAGCTGCCAAGAACAGGGAAAGGGGACAGTGGAGGGCCAACTAAACACTGCTTGGGAACTGAAACTTTCTACACTTGTTCATCCTAGGGATTGATTTTTTTCTTTTCAAGTTTGAACAATCTCTTAGGTCATTTTGTAGTTATGCAAAGATGAAAAAAATATATAGACTTTCCTTTTTTTGCTTATACAGCTCAAGAGCAGTTGAACTAAACAGCTTGAAATTTTTAGGTTAAGCAGTTCTTGGAGGACTAGGCCCTTGCATAATATATATATAAAAACTAAGGAAGGTTTAAGTGTTTTAAATCCAATTTTCATGCATGTATAGTAGTAGTGACCTTTTCTAATGTCGGGATCTGAGTACTAACTGCAGCACTACATACTGTAGCCAATAGCTCTGTAGAAACCTCTCTTTATATATAGACTTCGGGGTAGAAAGAGATTTTATATTGCAATTTTTCTGTTCCTGCATAGCTTCTGGGCTCTGCAGAAGGGAGGTCCACCACTTTCAAATGATTCTGTTCCATCCTTTTTTATGTGGAGCTTATGATCAATTAAAGAACAAAATTATGAAATTCTTTAACTCTGCAATCCAATAACTTCAGATGAAGGGTACTTTTAAAATGTATACAATCTTCTAATTTAACAACTCTAGATGTTCCCGTTTTATATGTAAAATACAGAAAATATAATCTTTACATTCACAATGTTAACATTACAGTAAACTTTCGAGTTTTAAGTTTCTATTAATTCAGCAATACTGAAGAGTTAACCTGAATTCTTTATATCTTCTTTTCCTGATTTGAGCATTTAGAGTCACAATATTAATGTTAGGGTAATTTATGTTTTTGCATTTTAATATTTATACAGGTCCATTTGTTCTTAAGCATCTCAAAATGCTAAAAAGCTATACTAAGATACAAGACCATATATGAATCATATATCTCAACATACTGAAACAAAACACTGCAATGAAACATGGGAAAACTACTACTAAACTACAGTTTAGGACAGCAAGTTAAGAATACAATTTCCAACACTCTGTAGGGGGGAGTTGAGGCAGGCAAAATGTAGTTACCAGAATTGGAATTTGGCCAGGACACTAGGGTTAAAATGGCTACTCTTATAAAAAGTGCTTACAGTTACTATAATGATTAGATTCTCTAAGTTTTCCAATGACCTACCTTATTTAAAAGGGGACACCTTCAGTTGCACAATACTTCTAAGGCCATGCTAGAGTACTGTTTAGGTACAGATGCTGAAGAAAGAGCACTGACTAATGAGAATCATCCTCACTTCCTGAAACATCTAGGTGCCTTCTGAAAGCCTCTTATCCAAACATTGTTCATCCTGACCCTTGCAAGATCTAACAGGAGTACAGCACAAGGAGGCATGGCTGCAGGCCTTTACTGTATTTTTCAAAGTAAAGCCCTCAGAGTACAACTTATGGGTATAGTCTCCTCACTATGCATGGGGAGTTACACACACAAATCCCTATGCAATGAGATAAAACTAAACTTCTAAACGTTTAACTTTCTAGTAGTCTTGAAATATGTGAGTATTTTGAAACTTGGCTGTTAAGGGAATTATATTCTCTCAAGGATGATAATAAATGACAATATATCTACCATAAAAGCCAACATTTAATAAAACATTTAACTTTTCCCCCCTCTCTACGGAAACATAGCACAAAAATAACATATTTAACGTTCTGAAAAGAGAATAAATCTGTTCAATTATTTTTACCTCACATATATAAATGGCAATCCTTACTAATTGTTTTGTTAGTATTTAAATATCATAGCTCTGATTTTGTATTTGTTTTTCTTTTCTACTGTTTAATATATATATAGGATTGTTGCTACACAGAAAAATAAATCCAGGGCTTTTTATAGAGATAGTGAAGTAAGATTCTCCCCCCTCTCTCCAATAAAGACGACCTACTTTTGTGTGTTTCTGTAACATTTGTCTTCTATCTTGGGAAATTATTATAAAATCAAATTACCTGTATGATGAACCTTCTGTAATTATGAGTAAGTGTCTTATTTTCAATTTAAGGACATTTCTGATTTGTGGCTGCATTTTACTTATTTTACAAATGACTAAATGTATATTTAGATATCAAATTTAGACATTTTTAGTTCAAATCAATTAAACTGAGAATTATTCCCTTCTGGCTCCCTATATTTTTCTTTAATCTTGGTCAGCGTAAGACCTTATTACAAGTAATTTGCTACTATAAGGCTGAGGAAAAATGCTAGCCTCACAATTTTTGTCATTTCTCCCCCACCCCTCCTTCCCCTTCCCCTGCAGGCTGCTACTGTTGATGGCCTTTATGGAAATATAAATTCAATCAGCAGCTGCAAATTTCATGAGACGTCCATCTTCATGCTGAATTTCTAACTGAGTGTCAAAACAATCTGTGGATTTCTCCCTGATGAAACACACATTGAATTGTAAATTTCTGCAATTTTCTCATGTTTGAATTTCAGCTGCACTAAAATAGAGCTAGCCTAGATATAGTGCCTACCAGCTTGAGACAAGTAATTTTTTTCTCATTATCCCTCCTTATCATTCAAAAAGTTAAACTGTAAAAACCCATAACACATGACCTGGTTTATAATTTAATTTTTGTTTAAAAAAATATTACATTTCTTATTCCACTTAGTATTAAAACATGATATAAAGAACCCCAATGCATTTTTAAAAGGTTTTCAAATGAGCTACTTATTTGATTTCTGGTCTTCACTATTCATTTTATAGTATTTTGCAGTGATGAAAATCCAGGAATTAGCTGTGATAAAATTAAAGAATTTTCTATGGTATCAAAATAGTCAAACATCTGAATAGAGAAGGTTCAATTCAGAGAAACAATGGCTGCTGTTTCCTCTTTCTTTGGTGTAAATCTTATTTTTAATTAAATGTTGGTGGGAAAGAGAAAATGTGAAAATATAAAATTAATTTAAATGGCTAGGATGGTTAGCACATACATCTGAACAGTTCACTGTTCTCTTGAGAGCAGCTAAAAGAGAATATAATTTTCCATTCAAATTGCTATTTTTTTACAATAGCTTAAAGAGATTGTTCACTAGACAAGGTTTATTATACCAACTCAAATATTTTACTTTAGAAAGACATCCATTTTTCTCTTCCAAGAATACTAATGTAAAATACGCAAAATGTTGTTTTGCTAATTGCAATGTGTCCTGGTAAACTTTAAGTAGCCTGTTTATTACATTTCCTTCTCATCACCACCTCACCGACGTAAATATAATTCACAATGAAGTAGCCACTGTCTTACAATAAAGAGAACCCCCAAATATAAAATGTTGGTATATCTCTTTCCTCACATAGAAGCAAATATTAGCTATGGACTAACAGAAATGTGACAAACATTGCTCATGTCTCCGGCCATGCCATTATGCACGGGAATAATTTACACTGATTTCTCTGGGCTCAGGGAAATGTAGAGACCACAGTTCATATTGCCCAGCTAAATTATTCAATTAGGCCAAACTGCTAGATGAAGAACTTCTGCCTCCAACCCACTATCATCATTAGCACCTGCCATATTCAGATTATCTTGTCCAGTATCCTGCCTGACTGTATGCAGTTCCAAATGCTTCAGAGGAAATTACAAGAAACCTCAATAGTGGATAAATATGGAATAAACTACCCATGGAGGAAGGTTTTTGCTTGTTTGTGGCTGGAAGCCCAAGGTTTTACAGCCCTTATTTAAAAAAAGTTATCCTATCGTTCTTTAGTCACACCCAACACAACTCTCCCTGTCACCCTGATTGCATCATGCTTTGCTTGGACTGGCAGAAGAATCAAGTTCCTCATATTTCCTAACTTTCACAACTAGCTGACCTTTAAATATCCCTCCACTGTTTTGTTGGGTAAAACATCACATTTTAGCCCACAAAGACAGAGATTTTGCTGACATCTAGCAGGATGTTGGTTATTAATGTGAATCCTCCATATCAGAATACAGGTCAGAGGAATAACTTTGTATAGCAAAGCCTGTTCAGCATTAAGTTTAGGAGTTACCTGTTCAAGAAGTGACCTTAATAAGTCTACTACTCCCTCTTTGATTCCCCAATGAGTACTAAAATGCTAACATCCCACTCAGACATGACAGCCATTTTCTGCTCAAACTATAGTTCCAACTAATAAGATTGTTTGTGTCATCAAGTCACAAATCCTGATCAGATGATGCTCAGGAATTTTCTTTCAGTTTTATAAGGTCTTGCATATTGGTTGGTTTTAACAGAATGATGAAAATGTACACCAATCTCTTCCAACACCAACCATGTAAAATAACAAAGCCTGCGTATTGACATACTAGTAGTTTCTAGTCACTAGTTTCAGTGTGTGTGTGCCTAGCCACAGATGCTGTCAAAGTTGCCATAGAAAAGGCCTTTACTGAATTTTGTGTTTTACAATGGCTGCCATTACCACAGTATCTTGAGCATTACATTATTTCATTATTTCTGTCTGTGGCACTAGCTGAAAACTCCAAGTAAGGAAGGAAGGCTGTAATAAGAGACTATGGCTTTCTGATTCTTGTGAGAGTGACATTTGTTCCTACTCCTTTTTAGATTCTTTTATTTGGAATACTGCAGAACATTATATAGCATCTCATTGTGTTGATCAGTTTCACTTCATATCAGAAGATCAAACAATATTTCCACTCCATCCATATCCTCCAAGATCTGAGACATGATGCTTTGTTAGATCAGAGGCCAAAGCAATTCCAAAGGAAAGTTGCTAAAACTTCCTTCTACCTAAAGCGCAGTTGAAATTACTGAGTTCTGCATTTTTTTAAGTGAGTCAGATCTGTTAAATCTTAGCTTCCCTTCAAAACTGAAAATACTTCTGTATTTTTAAATTTAGACACCAACATGCAATTTGAGAATATTGTTAAGAGATGATCAAAGAGCTGCACAAAAGAAGCCATCTGCAGTGCAAAGGTTTTTTGGTCCTACAAAACCCAGAAACTATGCTACATATTCTCGAACATTATATACTGGCACCTTATCTATTAACTACTTAATGAACATCATTTATGCTTTTCTTCCCAATCTGACCCTGAAGACACTGAATACAGCAATTAGTTACTAATTATGTTAAGCATAAAAAGTGAATATACAGAAATAAAATAATTAATCACTGGTGGAACAACTGTTTTTGTAGTATTTTAGTTCAGTTAACATTAAAAAAAATTAGTGGGGAGATTTGGTTATAGATAGCTAGAAAGGAGAGACCAAAGAAAGTGCATAAAAAATTGGATGTACACCTCTATAACGCTGTCCTCAGGAGCCAAAAAATCTTACCGCATTATAGGTGAAACCGCGTTATATTGAACTTGCTTTGATCCGCCGGAGTGCGCAGCCCCCCCCCCCCCCCCGGAGCACTGCTTTACCGCGTTATATCTAAATTCGTGTTATATCGGGCCGCGTTATATCGGTGTAGAGGTGTATTTAGGAGGAAGCTAACTGAATTTCTTCTAAATTGTCAGCAGTGTTTCAAATGAATAAAATCTCACTAGTATTTTTTATGCATCAGCCCTGGTCTACACTAGGAAACTAGGTCGGTATAACTACATCACACAGAGGTGTGAATAATTCACAACCCTGAACGATGCAGTTAAACCTATCTAACTTCCAGGGTAGAGCGCATTATGTCGACAGGAGAACTTTTGGAGAGATGGAGTTCTACGCCAACAAGAGAAGCCCTCCCATTGGCATACGGAGTGTCTTCACTGAAACGAGTGCTACCGTGGCACAGAGCTGCAGTGGTGCAGATGCGCTGCTGCAGCATTTTAAGCGTAGACAAGCCCTCAGTTGTGTTCCAGAGTCAAAAACAAGCCACCTACACATTCCATAAATTCCCTGACTTTTCTGTCCAGTAATCTATAGTATTAATAGCTAATTTGGTTTTGCTTCCTGTCGTTTAATAACTCCCTAATATCAAGAATTATTTTTCCTGTTCCTAAGCTGACTTGCTAAAGAAGTTTAAATTAAATTGCTGTATTATGACAACTGCAAGATCACGACTTCAAAAGGCTGGCTGCACTACAAAACATGGTAAAGTACATTATTTTTAAAATGTGAGGTGGGGGGCACAAAAAGAACTTGGGTTTGCCCATTCAGTTTCAATAATTGTCAATGACTTTCTTATCAAGTATATTTTGTAACTCAACAATCTTTAAATAAAGTTAAGATAATTACTCTAATCATTATACACTGAAAATTCTTTAAAAAACTGACATGAAGTTCAACTTGGAAGGAAAGAAGACAGGAAAAAGAGACAGGTACGCAGGCAGGCTTAGGGAATAGGGACCTAACCATCTCTAATAAAATATTGTTTTCTTGGTAAGTGCTGGGCTCCCTTTGTTAATATTTTTACTTCCCTTTAAAAAAAAAAAAAAAAAAAAAAGCTATTCCACAACTCCCTCAGCTGAGAGGCCCTTTCCTCCATAAATGGCCTCCCAGACCTATGTGAGTCAGACACCCCAGGGAGAGCCATCAGAGAACCAAGACATACATGCCTGCTCAAGGCTCCACATATGGCTCTTGTAGGCTCTAATCAACACTCCACTGTCCCTGCTGTCTGGTAGAGGGAGTGGAGTGCTGCCTGATCTTCCTGATAAAGAACAGAAAGGAGAGTGCTGAAAATGAACCTGATGGTGTAGAAACTCCCTCACCATTGGCTTATCAGCACGTCCACCAAGAAGGAAGGATGGGATACACACATTTCCTTTCAGTAGCCAAAGGGTAGGAAGTGAAAACCAAAATTCAATAGTGTCTCATCAGGACGTTCCATTGCTGCATGACAACAGAATCATGACAATGTGGCATCAAACAGACTGGATTCAATAGCATGAATCCACAGATGAAGTGGCACTCCAAATTTTAAAGGTTGGACATTGAGGCTCTTGAGGCTCAGTGTCTCCTACATCTTATGATCTATTATAAAAACCCAGTTTCAATTACAATTCAAATACATGTCAAAATACACTAATATAGTAGATAAGAGTATGAATATATTTAGGATAACATAGAACTACATAAGCAGTCAAGCTGCTGATATACTATAGCAGATAGCATTTCTGTACTAATTAAATCACCTAAAATCCCATGCCTTCTTAGAGTATCATTGCATAGTACAGTGTATTGCCCCCTTCAGAAATCTGTTCCCAGTAGTTGTTAGGACATAGGCATATCTCAAATGTTCAAGGAAGGCCCCAAAATTAATGCTGGGTACCTACATACAGCCAAGTTTCAGAATCTTTAATGGGGGTCATTTGTTAACACTGTCAAACACACAACGTAGACAACCTACTGCTGCTCCCATTTAATTCTGGCCTACAGTTGAAGTAAATTATCCTTCTCTACAGTGTGGAGGGGGTTCGGCGGGGGGGGGGGGGGGGGGGGGGAGAAGAGGAGAGAAGGAGGAGGGCAAATTTCTATCAGCATATGATGCCCACTAAGAGGAACAGATAGTTGCAACCATAGGCACTGACTCCGTCGGTGCTCCAGAGCTGGAGCATACATGGAAAAAAATTAGTGGGTGCCAATCACCCACCAGCAGCCATCTCCCCCACCCCAGCGCCTCTTGCCTGCCAGCGGCCCCGCCGATCAACTCCTCTCCCTCCCTCCCAGCGCCTCCCACCTACCACAGATCAGCTGTTCTGTGGCATGAAGGAGGTACTGGGAGGGAGGGGGAGGAGCAGGGACAGGAAAGAGACAGGGCAGAGGTGGGGGCTTGAGGGAAGGGGTGGTGTGGGGGCAAAGCAAAGGCAGAGCGGGGGTTGAGCACCCCGTGGGACAATTGGCGCCTGTGCTTGCAACTGAATACCAGAACCGGAAATAGTGTAATGGCAGGAGTATGATGTTTAACTAGACTTCCACTGATTTAATAGTCACAATTGTAGCTACTCATTTTCCTTAAGTGAATAGGTAGCACAGACAAGCAAGTAACATTGGAAAATATGACAATAACTACAGTAATATATAAAACAATTACCTTTTGTACACTGTTTCAGACAAACTATCTCAATGCATTTTACACTTTAATAGCTGTATTTACACCGACAGTACTAATAGTTTGTCTTGAAACAACTAGATCTGCCCATATTAAAAAATGTCAAAAGAAAAAGTTTTAACAAACTTTGGCTACAATACTTTTTGTCATTACTTGATTTTATTATTCATTTGTTGTGTGATATACCACAGTCTAGAAAAACAATAAATCCACCACTTACGGTAATCCCTAAAAATACCCTAATTCCTAATAAGTATAAAATAATGTAATTACAGAAAGTTATTACATAAAAGTTTTAAGCATAAATGTAAGTTGCAAATAAAATTTTAAATATTATATCAATTATTTTTGCTCTGTATTACTATACTAATAATTGCTGTGCACTGTCATATAATATATATGTGACAATTCTATTTTTTTTTTTTAAAACACAATACTCACCCTGTCAAGGGGGGGAGGGAGCTGTAGCCAATTACTTCATTTTATCATTCATTTATTGTGTGATGTTATGATTAACTAACATGTCATGTCATATATAATCATTGTATGTGAAATAGATTTAAGTTGTAGAATTAGAAGATTGATTAGTAGTTAAAAGGAATAAGTATGTATTAAGAAAGACTGAAATGCAAGGCCTACAGACTGAGGCCTGTAAAATGACAGCTTAGACATATGAGGCCATAGGCTTAAAAATGCTTGACATAAGTAAGTGACCAAAGAATAACCCTATGCCACAAAATTATGGAAAATGATGTGCCAATGGGTGGTACTGCAAAAAATTAACCATAAGAGTAATTTTGACTACAGAACACTCGATAGTCACATTGTTCTAACACATGCCCTAACCACAGGCATAAATGCTAAAGAAACTATAACCATCTTATAAAAAAAAAACAGGGTACCCCAATATTCTTGGGGAACAATACAAATAAGAAAACCAAATTGGGTAAACTAAGTTCCCTCCGGGAAAATTCCAGCAGAAACCATCCCTCTACTAATGAGCAAATTGGCAAGGCATCCATCAAACCCTAAGAATATCGTTAAGAATGTGAGTATGGCTATATTGGTAACTTGTGCATAGGTCTTTATAGAATTTCTGTATGCGTGGGTAATCATAACCTTAATTGTAACTTTAATAAAGTTGTAAAACAAACTAAACCTTGTACTTGTAAATGTATGTGTGGTCACTATCCATGTTCTTTCTGTGTTCCTAAAGGCTCTAAATCTAAAGCAAGTAGCAGAAGTAACTTTCACTCTGTTGAGCTTAAAACCATAACCACCAAAGCTGAACCCACAATGGTGTAATACAACATTACTAAATTCATTTTAAATAACATAAAAGGCTACAATATACATCTGAATAAAACTGGCATTCCCTTTCACACTTACAACTCAAAATATTTTGAGTTTTCAACATATTAAAATAAATGTTTTCGAAGTATAAAACAAGTCATGGGGTAGCATAAGATGAAAGGTACTCCCCCTAAATATAGAAGCACCCTAAATACAGTGAGTGGCACAAACAATACTTACAAGGCTTTTTCTGATTCAAGTTTTTGCTTTAGGGGAAAAAAGCCACAAATAAGAATAATAAACTCTTTCACTTTTTTCCCGAAAATACCTTGATCTATATTTTGCAATGACTGTACAGTAAACATCATAATCAAGATACCATATACCCTAAAATACTTTTTTTTTTTTTACAAGTATTGCTCACAGTTACAATTAGTTTTAGTTTCCCCATCATGATTCACCTTTCAAGAGTCCATGAATTTTTCAAATACATCATGAAGTTGTACATAAATGTCATCTCAAATGTATTTTGCTTAGATTTTAAAAGGTCCAATTTTAAGTCTCTTTCCTAGATACTTTGTAAACATTGGAACTATCTGCTGTCTCCAATGAGATGGTAGTTTCCCCAGAGTTCAAGGACATAAAATAAATTGTTAGCAAATAAAATTCAGAATCAAGTTTTCACCCATCACTACAAGGAGCTTCATTTACCTTTTTATTATCTAAGGTATCTGCTTCACTAACTCATTCTATACCAGTTTATCCTCTTTAGTACCCATTAAACAAATTTTAGAGATGTTATTAAACTTTTTCTTCACAAAGACTGCTGGGAGGAAACTACTGAATTCTTCCACTATTTCCTTTCAGTACCTTACTTTGTTGCTTTATTAACAGCCACACTTAAAGCGGTCATTTATTTGACCTCCAGTATTTTTTGTGTTAAATAATCTATTATTTGTTTTAATTCCCCAATGTGCAGATTTTGTTCTTCAAACACACTTTTTACATTCTCATTTCAGTTTCCAACTGTGCTGCAAGTTTTTTCTCTACATACTGTAGTTTTCAGGAGCTCTATTTTAGCTCTCAGTCATTTTTAACAATTTATTATTCATCCACACTGATTCCAATATTTAGGTTTGCCCAACAGCAAACACTCTTTTTGAGCCAACTCCATGACCTCTTTAAACTTTAGCCAGTTTTCTCCCACTGTGCTTCCTGCTAAGAACATTGCCAGTCTAGTTCACTGGGTTCATTCTTCATTTTAACACATTTCACTTTTAAAAGCTTTATTTTACCAGCAGTTGTGTTAGAGAAGCACAAAATATTCTCTGTGAAGCTCATACTCAAAGTTAGCCTCTGGTTCAATGCATTGTTGAACCCCATTATGGTAATTCTTCATTATTTTTGTAGTACCTTAGCACCTACAAGCCCTACTCACAGACCCAAACCCCATTGTGCTAGGCACTGTAAAAACAGAACAAAAAGATGGTCCCAAGGAGCTCACAATTTAAGTATAACACAAAAATTATAGGCTGGTAGAGGAGTACAAGAAAACAATGAGACAATATTGGTCAACCCACAGAAGTTCAGAGAACATGGCTGAGGTTGCTCAATACATGAGAAAAAAATCTCCCATTCTCCTTCCCCCAAATTATAAAATGAACCAGTCATAACTCTGTGGTGCCAGTTTCCCTCCCACCCTTTGCCTTATCTATTTAGACTGTCAACTCCTATCTCTTACTAAGCATTTATACACCTAGCACAATGGGGATCTGATCTTGATTGGGGTCTCTAAATGCTACTGCAATACAAATAAACAACTGAGTGCATTTACAATAATTTTAAAAATTTAATGTTAAGAATTAACCAATTAACAAGGATTTTGACTTTCCAATTAATCCAAGCAGAAAGTTAAATCTGTTTTGGAGATACTGAGTGCTCTTTTTTTTTTTTTTTTTTTGGAACAACAAAACAATTTGAAATTGGAATCTTTCCAGGCAAGAGAAACACTACAAAGATAACTGGGCATTATCATATACCTTCATCAAATCAGGCTCAAAAGGACAGAATGCAACACACCCAATATATGTTGATACAGTAAATTTGGAGAAAGAAAGCATGCTGGTGCCATTCAATGTAATGCCAACTATAGCTAAATGAAGTGCCCTCATGGGGTGAAAATCTGTCTTTGCATGTAGAACCTTACTTGCAATCTAAGAGTTGCATTGGTTGCTGTGCAATTCAAGGACTAGGTGGGGAAAAAAGCAAGCAGAATAGACAGAAAATACTATTCAGCTATCAGTATTTTGTTGGTCATTGGGACACTGTAAAAAAGGCAGAAGACAACCTGTCATTTGAGGCAGGTTATGAGAGAATTCTTTCCTGTTAATCAAAGCTGTACCAAGAGAAGCAGGGAAAATCAACAGACAGATTATGCTGTCAATTTTAGATGTGATAATGTGCTTCAGAGATAAAACATTCTTCTTCATGACAATTGAGCAGATGGAATTTTTCATTTTTTGTTAACTGGACCAATACCTAAAATATAATTGAAATGAAGCTGAAAGCTACTCCTTTCTTCTAAAGAAGTAGATGTGTCACCCCAGAAACAGTGAACTGAATGCTACAGAGATTAAATTGATATTATATCATTCTGTACATCTATGCAATATTTCAGTCTAACTGCTGATGAAACAGTAGACGTTTATGTGCCTAGTACATCAGCGTGACAGCAGATACATCATCATCTCTGGGGAAAAAATGCATTAAAATAAGACTCCCTTAAATTTCAGCATGTTGATTTTAGTCCACAGGAAAGAGGTAGGGGATGACCACCTTTACAGAAGGGCTGATTTTAGCGGGAGGAGGAATGGGGGAGCACAAAACTAGTGTACTTCAAAGCCTTTTGACATGGATGGACTGAAATGTAGTCAATCACGGTCTCATATCCAAGCTCTCACTAAGTCTTGCAACTTCCAACTCTGCCGTCTCTCTAAAATCCATTTCTTCCTCAAACATCCTAATTACTAAATCCCTGATCTGATTAATGTCTTTGTCATCTCTTGCCTTGACTACTGTAGCATGTCTTTTTTTTAAACCAAGCACCCCTTGTCATCTATCAAAACTGCTGCTTTGAAAATCATATTCTTTTCCTGCATTAACCACATTTTCCCCTCCTTAAACTCCATCCCTGCCTTCCTCTTCTGCATCAAGTTCAGTCACCTCACCCTTACCTTCAAATCTATGCACAATTCTACCTCCCCTGATTCCTCCCACCACCAACTCTTATCTCTTTTATCCCCTGTCCTGTGCCCTGAACTCTGGCTAGTCATTTTTTCTAAGTGTTCCCTTTGCACCCTGCAACTGTTGACTCAGTACCTCTTTTTCTGCCACATTACAACTGGAACAGCCTCTTGTTTCCCGTGCATGCACCAAGTGACATCTTTCTCGTCTTCAAAATCTTTAATTTGTTCCCATCTACTCACATTTTTGTGCATTATTTGTTTGTACTATATCAGAACTGGACTCTTAGCTTAGCAGGGACTATGAAGCATGTTTATAAAGAGGGATGTATAGTTATGGTTCTCTTAATAGTAATATAATTATGTTAATAAGGCTAAGAGGAAGGCAGTCGGGTCTGAAAGAATGAACACAGCGTTGGGAGTCAGGATTCCCTAGCTCTATTCCTGATTCTGCCACTACCTCACTGTGTGGCCTTTGGCAAAATCACTTGACCCTCAGTTTCTAAATCTGTAACATGACAAAAGCATCTACTTACTCTCACGACTTGTGATGATTAACTAGTTAATACCTGTACAGTGCTTCCAACATGTGAAGAACTATATAATTACCAAGTCAGTTTGAAGCCAATGTGATAAGTAATTTTCCATGAATGATAATGCTACTAAGCATTCATATAACATTTTACATTTTCAAAGCTCTAGAAAAACTTCCAATTACTCTTCACAATACACCTATGGAGGTAGGTACAATTTATCCCTAATTTACAGATAAGAAACCAGGGCAGAGAGAATCAGTGACAGAATTAGGATCAGTTATGTCATTGGTCTTATGTACTGTACACATGCACTAATAGAGGTCACCACACTACTCCCTCAATAACCAAGCATGTGCACCAATTCGTATATTTGTTTAAGCAAAGTTGTTAGATTCTACTTGCACCTCCAAGAAACAGCATTTGGGTGCGGTTTTGCCAGTTAAGCTACAAGGAACAGTTTTGTAAGCATCAGCCAAAAGAAACTGTTACACACTACACACAAATCCTTTAAGTATTTTCAACATCCATGGTGCTGAATAGTTTTAGTTCAATGAAGAGTCAGATCCAGTTTTTAGAAAGCATGTATGCGCACACATCAATCTTTTGAATTATGAACAGTACTGAAGTACACACCCAACCCTAGAGATCACAACTCTTGGGCGGGTTTTGAGCAGTAAGGAAGACCTGAAATTTTTAATGCCCTATAGCATCTGACTGTAGCAATAGTTCTAGAAATATGTAATTTTAAAGTGTTTAGCAATGTTTTTTCCCTGATGCTATTGCCTCTTAGCATTTTGAATTATCTGAATACTGAAAGCAGATACCAAATTTTGTAATTAAAATTAAATGAAGTGGAAGGAGGAAAAGCAAACTCTGAAATAACTAAACAGATGCCAAACTATTATTGCTCATCACTACTGTAATATTGAAAGTAGTATTATTATGGGGGAGCATTCACTGATGTTACAGGAAGCAGTGTTTTAAAATAATTTTATGTAGGAGGATTTATTTCTACTTGCAAGGGGTTAATTTCATTTTTTTCTGCTGGGGTGTTTTGCCTCCTTTCATCCCCTGTTCCTTCAAGTGAGGACAAGACTGCAGACATTTTAAGAAAGGCTGCCATTCCGGTGTCTGAAACCCCCCCCCCCCCTCAAAAACAGTATTCCCTCCTATCCTCCCTTCACAAGATATTCACACTTCATTCTTTTTTCCTCCCTCCTTTTTGGTGGCTGTCTACCTACACCTCCAACTTGTCTTCCCATGGATTTCTCTCTCTTCACTTTCCTTTCCACCTCACAGAGTCCTCTGGTCCCTCTCTTTCATATTACAATATCCTCAGAGATCACTTGCCTCCAACAGCAAGTCTGACTGATTGGAGCTGGAAATAGCTTCAAGTACATGTAAGTGCTGTTCCTTCAGTCAGAGAGAGGGAGTAACTAAGAACCATGAGGCACACCTTCCCTATAGAGGAAGAACATACTGCCTTCTCAGTATTCTGAATGGGAAAACCTTGACCTTGGATGTGCTGCCATTAAACTAGAATTCCTTTAGGTTTGTGAGTCTCTCTCAATGACAATACTTTTGTCTACTCCTTACTTTTTCCACTTGTTTGTTTTTGCCCTCATCCTCAAAACAGCCCAAGTGGAGGATTATGCTTCCTTGGCAGCACTAACAGGAACAAAGGAAAACAGGTTAAGTATTATGAAATTCTTGTTAGTATGAATCTGGCCCTTATGTCAGTACTGGTGAGGAGGCGCTATGTACGGCAGAAGAGTTATGCTTCTTTTTAGGATTCTTATGCTGTGCTAGAAGGAGGTGGGTTGGAAAACAGACACAGATCTCTACAGGAGGATAACTAATTTGTGATAGAGAGAGATATGAAATATTTTAGTTTGCTGTGAAATAAACTTGATTATACATTGAGTGAAACAAAAGACCAATGACCAAGTGTATCCAGCATCCAAATAATGCAGTGATTTTTATTTTAGAGGTATTATTCTGTCTTAGACAGAAGAGGTCAAATGGCTAGCAAATTCTGCCCAATGTAGTTTATATCCTATTGTAATTGTACATACTAGAACCAGGTGTTAGTAAACTAATTTGGATATAGTCAAATACTAAAAAGTGCAATGGCACTGCACTTTTCAGAAGTCACAAAACGTCAGGAAGAGCAAAAATTTTAAGTTGCCACAACATGAGCTTACTACAAAATGTGCAATGTGGATCTCAGTCCTGTTTTTCCAGGTTAATATGCTGTTTTCTGGTTATTTATATATTTAACGAGAAAAATATTAATAGGAAATACTAGTGCACATGGATGCATGTACACACTGCTATAGGAATTTTAAGTTTTTATATTTGATTTCCTAGTGCATACACCTAAAAATAATCCACAGTTATGTACTTTGCATGTTTGTCACTGGAGCTTGTAAACTCATGCTAGGTAGTGGTTCAGCTCATGGAGCTTGCAAGCTCTACCAGCTTCAGCAGCCTAGCTTGTGAGCTTCTTGCACCAAATAGTTGTACATAAATACACAATGGATCTACATCCAACTATAGAACTATAGACACAGAAGCTTTCTACTTCTCAGTTTTCAAAATGGTCATCTTCTTGATATATCAGTTTCCATGCTAAACTGCCAAAATGTGGCTTTTGGCACAGTGTTGTTGTAAACTATGTTTAGAAATCATTTTTAAAAAAGAGAATTAATTTTTCCCTCTTCAAAACAGGTGTTTTCTCCATGCTGCTTCAATAAAGAGTTGCAGTCAGTCAATACTTTCCAACCCCATGACCCTCCAACGCTCTCCTCCTTTTGTTGCCCACATTCTAGTCACCCTCATTCTCCTGACTTTGTCTATCATAACCTATTTTTCCTCACAGCTGGACCCTGATTAGTACTGAATGAAAGTTGTACAGTCTAGGACGATTCACAGTATTGTAACTCTGTGGCAGCAGGGCCCAAGAGCATGACTATTTTCTTCTGCAGATTCTGTGGGGGAACCAACTAACCACAATCCTGCTAAAAATCCTGTTATTTGGAAGGTGAGGGCAGATGACTCTCCCTGAAACTCTTACTGTCCAGCAAAGTCACTACAAAGAGGCTGGGAACCAACTGTTGGGAGGAATTCAGATTTGGATCCTTAAAAAAAAAAAGAGGGCTGAGGTTCTGCACAGCTGTAACTCCAGTAGATTTAAGTGGGAATTTTGAATGTGCAAAGGACAAAAGAGAAGGCTGAAAGTTTAGAAAAAGACATCAAACATTTGAATGTATATGAATCAATCCTCCAACCTTTATTATATTCACCACTCAGCAGTTGGAACATTTGCCAACCAGCAGTCTGTTCAATAAAGTGGAGTATGTTTCCAGCACTTCCATGTTAAACACATTTTAGTTTCCCCCAGTAACGGGCTGAACATGAGACAGAGCCAAGAATCCTTGAATAAAGGACATATCAGATATTAAACTGATAAGAACAGATAGTTGATAATGTTTTCACCCCTCAGCTCAATGTCATTGCTAACACTAATTTACTCAGAGAAGTCACTGGGGGCAAGGGGAGTGGCTATGAGGATTAACCTTTGTAGACGACTTTGAAATGTACAGCACTATGTAGCCATAACACTTTAATATACACTTTAATATGTAGTCATAACAAAAATTTTAACAGACATGTATTTCCCCCACTTTTTAATTACATTGTTTTTCACCTGATTCAGTTGCCCATCATAAGGAATCAGGAAAAGTACTTGGAGAAACATGAGTTCCATTCAGAATGTCACATGCTTGAAATTTAGCAATCAGAGAAGAAGTTTAATTTCCCCTTCCATATATTGGAATTTTCAGTGATCTTTCACTTTACTGCCACAGTCACACAGCCCTCACCACAAATCCTTCCTCTGAATCAGACAGAGGAGATTTGAAACCATGTCTCTTCCTTCCCAGGTGAAGGCCTTAATCACCAGGCTAAAGAGTCATATTCTCTCTCTCGCTCTCTCTCTCTCTCTCCTTGGCCCAACAAATATTTAAGTATTTATATATATAAAGTGGAACACCTTCAACAGGAAAGAACTGAGAGCAACCCAACTCAGAATAGCCGATAGTGTTATGGCTAGGATACTCACCTGGGAAAGGGGAGATCTGAGTTCAAGCCTCTGCTCCAGAGAGGCAATTCAAACCTGAATCTCCCACATTCCCAGCAAGTGCCCTAATCCTGCTCCAAAAAGGATTTTGTCAGCAAATTGAAAAACATTTTCAGAACCTAATGGAACTAACAAAATCAATTATTCACTCAGTTCTAGTGATTGGGAATGGTGTGTCACAAAATACAGTAGCAGAAAAAGCATGTAGGGAAGCAGAATTTTACCAAGCTCTCACACTCTTATCCTCTGGCAGAGTTTTTATTGCACAGCACATTTTTTCTTACCAGTAAATTAAAAAAAAAAAAAGAAGGATTTAGTACCATTAACAGGAGAAAACTGGTGGAGATATTAGCTGAAGTGTGTGCAGTGCACATGTGATACCATAACACTGGTTTTCACTTTTCTGCTGTTCTGAAAGAACAGAACGATGTGGTCACTACAAGAGCTCATTTAAATAACGTAGTGTAATACCTAATGTTGATACGTGGTTAGTTAGGAACATTTAGTAGACCTAATCTGGATAGCCACACAAAAACTCTAATCACCTACACCACACTGAGCACCAGGTCATATGTGCCTACTTAAGGAGAAATACAAGCATCATTAAAAAAAAAAAAAAAATCCACAGCTGTAGAATATTTATCCTCACACTTACATGGAGAGGGCTCATGTTTGCAGCTTCTCAAGGTCTGCGGTTAAACAGAACAGAGTACCACATAAATGAGCTGAACTTAGACTTGACTTCCACACTACATGCTATTAAAACTGTATCAATTTATCTTCTTCTAGCTCACACAAATGACTATTTCTACTTAATTCCCCATTTGTATATTTAGTCAGTTATTTTCCTTCTTCAAGTTATGCCATACCCTTCCTACTGAACAAATATTCTCCTTGATGAAGCCTTTGGACTCAGGATAATCATTATTATTTATATTGCCATATCACCTAGGAGCCCTATTCATGAACCTGGACCCCATAGCACTAGGCACTGTACAAACACAGAACCAAAAGATGACTGCTATCCCCAGGGGCTAGCAATCTAACTATAAGAGACAACAGGCGGAGAGACATTGACAGGTGAATACCAGAAAACAATGGGAAAATATTGGTCAGCATGATAAGCAATGGTCTCTACACACACACAGCCTAACTTACCTAGTTTTTAGTAGGCACGCCAACAAAGGAGAGTTTTGAGGAGAGATCTGAAGATGAATAATGAGATAGCTTTACGATATTTATGGGGAGTGCTTCCCAAGCGTGTGGGGCAGCGTGGGAGAAAGCACAGAGGTATCCACAGGGATTTAAGAACATGAAAGGGATTGTGTTCCCTTGCTCAAACTTAGAGAGACTGGAAGTGATTGTACTTCAGTTGCTGAATCCTTT
This sequence comes from Emys orbicularis, assembly GCF_028017835.1. Taxonomy (NCBI): domain Eukaryota; kingdom Metazoa; phylum Chordata; order Testudines; family Emydidae; genus Emys; species Emys orbicularis. The sequence goes on along the minus strand of NC_088688.1, from coordinate 38,467,351 downwards.
GTCTGGATTACCATAAGATAATTATAATGTATGTTTGTTTTTGCATCTCTATTATACACTCTTATTTAAGGGCCTTATGATCCAGCTGTAACAATCTATTCCAGGCTGGAGATTACGGTCTGAGACTGGGAGCTGAATGTATTTAGCAAATAAATGTATTGGGATATTTGTAAGCTGAGGCTGACATAAAAAAAAAAAAAAAAGAACATTACCAATTTTACACATGATTACTGTGCCCTGAGATTGTCAGTGCTTCTAAGGACTGGATTTTGATGGTTAACTAAAAGAGGAATATTTCTTGAATTTACTTAAGAAACAAATGTTATGACAGTTGTACTTTGAAGTCAGACAGTCCTCACAATACTGGGTTTCAGAGAAAGCTCCCAATTTCAAATAGAAAAACAAAATATTCAATCTGATTGGACAGCGTAGCCATCAGGAGGCCTATTCTAATGGGACAGAAGTATAAAGACACTTCCCACAGGGGCTCAGTCTGGGTAGTACTATAAGGAGCAGAATGGGGTTCCAAGGTCATGCTCTGACCTTACAGGGCTGGAATAGACTGATGCCTTAAGACAGCATTCAGTGTTGGGATTTGTACAAAAACACTTCCTTTTCTTAAATATGCAGAGAACATTATATTAAAGAGACTTGACCTTTTTGCTTGTATGCCCATAATAAACCCCTCCCAGAAGAAATCAAGCCTATATTTCACTGATTTAGCATGGTAGTTAAATTGCAAATTGACTTTGCATAGCAAATAGAGTAAGTTGTATTTGTTGACTTCTCTTTTAGAGTCCATGAGAATAATCATCATTTCAGCTAAGTATTAGTTTTTAAATATGTCTGATCCTGGATGGAGGACCAGGTTTCCAATAGCAGACTTCCTCTGTGAGGTAGAGGCATCCAGGCCTTAGAGCCACAGCCTCTTCAGCCAGAAAGACAAACAGCATCACTGCTGCTGTCTCATGTCTATCTTCTGTACTGTCCCAGGGAGCAGTGGAAAAGGTGAGAAAACATATAGCAGGGACCTTTCTCACCTCTGAGGTCATTCACCCCCTCACACTCCAGGTCCTGACACACACAGAAGCTGCAGGGCACTTTATTTACTATTTCCAGATGCAAAGAGGTCAATCACCAGCCCACCAAACTGACTTACAATGAACAAGGTATTTCCCGGTGTAGGAGCCACTCTGCTAATGACTTCTGCCATATAAGTCTTGGTATCACTCTCCTCCTGGGTAGGCAGTATATCTAGAGATAGAAATCTTTGCTCTGCCCAGGACAGGAGAATCTCTCTCCGGGCTAGGACTGATAGTGTTCTTTCCCATTATGAAAACCCTATCAGATGGACGGACTGTCAAAACCAGAACTGGTTTGCTACCCAGAGAGGGAGCAGTATTCTGAGATATCAACGAAGCACTGTGTTTCAGCTGATTGATGAAGTGCACAGTCTTTCTGGTATCTGTTCCTTGAACTGAAGATCTCCTCAAATACAAATCTGATTCTCCGCATTCACTGTTTGTGGGAGTAGCAAACATACAACTGGAGCTACATTTGCCAATGAATGAGATAGGATGAGATGCAGATGGAAAACCTGGAATTACTGGAAGCTGTCACATGAACTCTCAATCATTGAAGCATATCTGTCTAGGAGAAGAGAATTTCCAGTAGTCTCCAATAAGAATTGAATTTTTAATTGACACACCATTTGTGGCCATCTTCATCTTCTGTTTACATTCTTCTGAGATTTGACCTTGTACCTAATAGTTTCCTTCCTCAGCCCAGGTCTATGATTGACTTCACTGATGCTACATGTCTGTCCCAAATCCAATATATTCCAGGAACCATATCACTGTTTGCTTCAGCTTTTCTATACAGAAACATGATAAAAAAAACTGTCCAGGAAGAGATGAACAAATTTTTCTTCTTGAAAGCTAATATTATTGCTATCATGGTCCTGGAGAGAACCTTTGGGAGCACAGGAAATATCAAATAGTAATGATAGAAGTTGGGAAAAGAAAAAGGCTGCCATCCATTTGCAAAAAAGTTGTCTGAGGATGGAAAATGGGAATGCTTTGAAGACAAGCCTCCTTTAGAAAGTCATTTAGATGCTTCACACAGGCCCTTACTCTGCCTGTCCCCAATTCTCTAAAGCTAGAAGCTCTGATATGAAGTAAACGACTGATGTTTTTATTTATGCTGTAGCCTTTCCATGGGTTGCTGGGACACACTGCTCCTGAAATCCTTGCACAGGTCTATAGGGTATCCCCTTGGGACATATCTAATGACCTCATTTGATCTAAGATATAGGTGGCTCTTTTACTCCATAACTGAAACAGCCTGGCATTGATCAGGATCTAACTCCAGATAGGGCTAGTTAGGAGACCTCCAGATAGCTGTAAGGCAACAGAAGGCAGTTACTGAATGCAGAAGGCTGCACTTATTCTAGCTACCACTCACGAAGAGGTATTTTCTCTTGTTAGTACTTTACGGACTGCTTCAATTTGCCATATGACCCGTATTCCTCTCTACAGATACTAGCAGGAATTACTATTTTAAGCTGACTTTTCTGAGGACTCTGAATAGTCTCAGATTTCCATAAAGTTTCCCATTGTATTACCAAGACAGCTCAGAAATTATTTGTCTGAGCATCTGATTCCAAGAACCTGCATGATACAGATTTGAATCCCACACTTTCCCTACAGGGAGAAGACCTTAGGGTGTGATTTTAAGGCTAAGAGGGACCATACCTGCAATACTGTCCACCCATGTTAGCTTTGCTAGTGTATACATACAGGGACACTCCGGATATGTTTACATTGCAGCTGAGAGCAAGCCTCCCAACATGGGTAGACAGACTAGTTCTAGTGTCTAGTTCAGACTCACCTTAATCCCTGGAAAAATCATGGAGCAGGTCCTCAAGGAAACCATTTTGAAGCCCTTTGAGGAGAGGAAGGTGATCAGGAACAGTCAACATGGATTCACCAAGGGCAAGTCATGCCTGACCAACCTGATTGCCTTCTATGATGAGATAATTGGCTCTGTGGATATGGGGAAAGCAGTGGACGTGATATATCTTGACTTTAGCAAAGCTTTTGATACGGTCTCCCACAGTATTCTTGACAGCAAGTTAAAAAAGTATGGATTGGATTAATGGACTATAAGGTGGATAGAAAGCTGGCTAGATTGTAAGGCTCAATGGGTAGTGATCAACTGCCCGATGTCTAGTTGGCAGCCGGCATCAAGCAGCGTGTCCCAGGGGTCAGTTTTGTTCAACATCTTCATTAATTATCTGGATGATGGGATGGATTGCACCCTCAGCAAGTTTGCAGATGACACTAAACTGAGGGGAGTGGTAGATATGCTGGAGGATAGGGATAGGGTCCAGAATGACCTAGACAAATTGGAGGATTGGGCCAAAAGAAATCTGATGAGGTTCAACAAGGACAAATGCAGAGTCCTGCACTTAGGATGGAAGAATGTTATGCATCGCTACAGGCTGGGGACCGACTGGCGAAGCAGCAGTTCTGCAGAAAAGGACCTGGAGATTACAGTGGATGAGAAGCTGGATACGAGTCAGCAGTGTACCCTTGTTGCCAAGAAGACTAACGGCATATTGGGCTGCATTAGTAGGAGCATTGCCAGCAGATTGAGGGAAGTGATTGTTCCCATCTATTCAGCACTGGTGAGGCCACATTGGAGTACTGCATCCAGTTTTGGGCCCTCCACTACAGAAAGAATGTGGACAAATTGGAGAGAGTCCAGGGGAGGGCAACGAAAATGATCAGGGGGCTGGGGCACATGACTTACAAGGAGAGGCTGAGGGAACTGGGCTTGTTTAGTTTGCAGAAGAGAAGAGTGAGGAGGGATTTGATAGCAGCCTTCAACTACCTGAAGGGGGGTTCCAAAGAGGATGGAGTTTAGCTGTTGTCAGTAGTGGCAGATGACAGAACAAGGAGCAATGATGTCAAGTTGCAGTGGGGGAGGTTTAGGTTGGATATTAGGAAACACTATTTCACTAGGAGGGTGGTGAAGCACTGGAATGGGTTACCTAGGGAGGTGGTGGAATCGCCATCCTTAGATGTTTTTAAGACCCGGCTTGACAAAGCCCTGGCTGTGATGATTTAGTTGGGGTTGGTCCTGCTTTGAGCAGGGGGTTGGACTAGATGACATCCTGAGGTCTCTTCCAACCCTAATCTTCTATGATTCTAGTGGGGCTTGATCTAGGGTGCTAAAAATAGCAGCGTGGCTGTTGCATCTTGGGCTCTCAAGAGCCTGAGCCTGGCCATAATATCCACACTGCTATATTTAGCACACTAACTCAAGCCACCCTAGCACAAGTCTGTCTACCTGGGCTGGGAGGCTCACTCCCAGCTGCAATATGGACATGCCGTTAGGGTGTCAGAGGAAATTTCACATTTGTTTATGTATTTTTGTTGGCTTAATGCCACCTGTTTTCATGCCCAAAGGAGGGGGCTGAGACAATGCCTGCCTGGACTTTGCTGCCAATGAAGGGCCTGTATAGTGAGGCGGTCACTCTTTCAGGTAAAAAATCTTCCCTAGTTAGAAGCGCAGAGTCCCTGACCACCAAGGAAAATAACCTGCAGTGATATTTTGACTGGTGCACAATGAGGAACCTTCTGGACTAAAATACTGAGGCCAGGAAAGGGTGCAATAAAGTAAAAGAAATAGTGGGCCACGAGGCCCCTTACTGGCTGACAGTTCTTCCACATCTTGGCTGCTATCTCTCTCCTCAATCCACAGCGATATCAGTGTGGGAGGGGAGGTGGAGGTGGTAGTGAGGCATGGCAACCTACAACGGAAGCTGGGAACAGTAATCTGAACATTAGGGGATGGTGACCCACAATGGCAGCTGGAAACAAAGTCTTGATACTTTCCCAGTCTTTTAGATGTGGCAGGAAATCCTTATTCATCTTTACACCTTTCCAGGCTGCATGAGAAGGAATATATAGCTATCACTTATACAGGGCAGCTGAAGACTTTCTAAGCATGGTTTCACAATACACAGTACACTCTTGCCTGGAGAAGTCTATCTGCTATTTTGATTTTTGTTTGTTTTAACTAGATTTTACTATTTGATTCTCTAACTCTGATATGGACTGCTGGCCTTCCTCTAAGAAGAAAGAATTCCTGGGGCAAAGGTGGGGAGAGCATGCATGCCTAGAGGAATCAGCATGTGCCTATGGCCTGGTACTTTCTACACTGACCTGCCCTACTGCACTCTGTGAAGGTGAGCAGGCAAACCAAGCTCTGACAATTACCTGCCCCACTGCATTCTTCCCCTCAGCAGGGGAAACGGTGCTGTTTTTACTGCTCATTTAGCTTCCCTTTGGGAGTTTTTGTCCCTCTAATCCTTCTTCGGATCATGGAGCAAAATTGACCTGAAAATTTTAAAATGGTTAGCGATTTCTACCCTGGAAGAGGCTGGTCTCATTCATTTCTCCGCCATTCACTGTGGCTGAATTCGAGCAAGAACAGCTCATGAAATTTTGATGCATCAAATCTAAATCCTAGCCATGAGCTGGCAACATTTGATCAGATACTGACATCCTCAGCCCATCCCTGGTTATGTTACCTAGCTGTAGGCCTAGAAGTTGAAGCTTTTATAAATGAGAAGGTAAATTTTGGCTAAAGCATATGATACGCTTTTCAGCTGTTTAAACAACTTGCAACAAGATTAAATCAAACAAAGTCTCTTGCAAAGAAGCAAAACTGTTAAGGTGATTAAGTGAGTCTTTTCCCAGTGAGATCATATAATTATGACTTGTTTCTTCAGCAGCTATTGTGACTAGTTTATAATCATATACAAATTTTACTACTGAATTTTGTTTTGTAAGACAAAAAAATTGCAACAGTTTCTCAATGTAACCAAATACTGAGCTTCATAAAACAATACCATCATCCTACAAACCTCCACTAGCTGTTTACATATAGGTGCAAATAAATGTGAGGGACCCTGATGCTCCAAGCTAATGAAATTACTCCAAGATTTATGTTGGTGTAACGGAGATCAGAATCTGGCCCTCTACATCATTTCCCAGAACTACCCAGATCTCCATATGCAAATGGACTATGCTTTCTTAGAAAATACTGTTGTATTTGAGGGTTTGAATTTAGGTTCTATGCAGCAAGGCTCTAATTTTTTTTTATTCAAAGCGGTCAGGGCAAAAATGGGGAAAAAAAAGTCATAATTATAGTACAATGGTTCCCAGTATTTTAATACTGGGCTGTTTGTCATGGGCAATTATGAATCAATTATTATTTACCATAGTAACTCTTTAAAGCTATTTAAAGTACACTTAAGCCAACATACATTGAGCCAAATATGTAAATATTCATGAAGCTCATTCTCTCAGTAGCTGTCTGAGAAGAATGGCAAAGCCCAGGGCCTTGGGAATTCTGCCACTGAATTCAGTGGGGTCAGGATTTTCCCCCATGATAAAACACAGTTACATAGAGGTAACTAGGCAAAAAATAACAATCACTGATTAAATGTAAAACTTAAATATTAAGTTTCTTATCTGGTAAAAACAAAAAAAGCCTATTTATCAAAATCATGTTGTATTTCCTGAAATTTTGTAATAATCATGCAACTATCAATTCAGGACTGGAGTTTTTAAGTCAGGACAGACAATGTTGTTCTAGCAGCTACGACACTAGCTCAGGTGAAGTTTAAAGCAGTTCTTGGTTACTACACCGTTGAGATGATTATATCAGATTAGTATCTAATATTTATACTTCAGTTTTGATCTATCACCTAGAAAAGGTCATCCCATTTCAAGTACAAGCAGGCGGACCACATCAGATGACTATGAAAATCTCCACCATAACATTTGTCTAAACCATAACACTGAAACAATTCTCATAAAATCGGTTAGTAATTGACTCTGGGTCCTAATCTCTCTCAATCAAAGCAAACCTTTCAGCAGCTTTTGCAGAGCATGAAGCTCATGTAGGCATCTCATTTATTCTGCCTACCTACTTGGTGAACAGAATAGAAAGGAAGAAGAGTGGCTTGGTCAGGGTGCAGGGCCAAAGTAAGGCAATCCAAAATCCTAGCCATGCCCATAAGCCCTGTTTACCGCAGTGTGGATGGCCCCTGCCACTACATGTGCGGTCTGCTTTAAGGCCTCCCTTCCCCCTGGAATACTTCTTCAGGTCTTCAGAAAGACCGGGGACCATCTGGAGGAAGGAGGACTGAGCTCTCACCCAGCTCAACAGCACATAAAGGTGCACAAAATAGAAACAATATGTGAGCAGCACAGAGCTGCTGAGTCCCCACTGCTTTGCAGCTCAAACATCAGCAGCACTTGAGCTTCAACCCACACAGTCTGATGGGCCAGCTAGCTCAAATATAAAGCACCACTTAACTTGAGCTAGAGATTTTTGTGTTTGGATGGGAGTCAAGTTAGGAGCACCACCGTAGTTATACCTTGCGCTAACACTGCAGTGAAGACAAGTCCAACCAGAGTTCCCCACTGAGGTGATGTTGGTGGTCGGTTTCAAAGTAAATGCCTCATTAAAATGAATGAGGAACTATTGTTTCAGGCTATCTCCAGACATTATTGTATTTAAGTCTTCAGTCTTTTAACGGTATTAAAATATGGAACTTTGAGAAGCAGCCATAGCGCTTGACAGGAGCTTCTTTTTATCATTTTCACTACAGTTTGTGTGCAGTACAGATACTGTGTGTTAAAAGAGCTTAGCAAAATAAGATTTACTTGTTAGCAGTTCCTATCACATTTTAGTGCATCTACACAAAACAATAATATAATTCTACAACCATCAATTTAGGACTGGAGTTTTTAAGTGTCAGCGTGTAGCACACTTAATAGAAAAATTCCTAGCAAAAATACACAAGTTTCTTACTCACATGAAGTTTAACAGTTACATCATTTTGCAGGGAGTCTGACTCCCTTTCATTCAACAATGACAGAATTAAAATTCTACTCAAACTACCAGTAAAGAAACTGGTATTCTGATCAATTCACATTTAAGGAAACTTGCACACAGAAACACTGAAATACAATTGGGAAACTCCCTTTCAGAGGCTGAATTAAATGCATAACTCAAATTCCCATAGTAGCGAGCAAGTGTCATGCTTTTCATTTTCACCCCACACATGGTGCTGAAACTGTAAACATCTATATTGTCACTTTACCGATAACAGCAAGTTAGGGTTAAAGTTGCAGTTTTGTGCTTAATACAACCATTCAGATAAGCAGCGCAGGTTCTCAGAACAGAATTGCAGGAACAATGATGTCAGTTAAAAGCATAGATTAGCAACCCTAACTTTGAATTTTCCCATTTTGAACAGGTAAAACAACCTTTTTGTTTGTTTATGTTTTCTTTTATTTTCTATGGGGTAATGGAACCTGAAGATAGTAAGATTTATCTGCAGAGTGTGACAGACTTGATATCATGATACTTACATCACACTAGCAGCTCAGCAGAGCTCATGTTCTGAGAATGAAGTACAGGTGACAGACAGGTACCAGTTAGGAAAGTGACATGTACTACTAGAACATATGCCTATTCTTGGCCAGCTTCTTTCCCAAAGGCTGTCCTTCTCCTGTCTCCCAAGTTCCATTTATAAGCTCATCTGGGCTATCATTACCATGGGATTTGTATTGGTTCATCATATCACCATCTGGATACACACATGATAATGCTGAGATTTCATCAGGGCTTATTCAAACACACATTTCTTCTGCGCAGTTATTTTAACCATCTAAAAAATTATTTATAATTTAATGTTAGTAACAGACACCAAAAGAGCTATTCTTATCTAAACCATTTTAACTGGTTGGCTGTGTAAGGCAGTATGATTGACAAAAAAGGAAAAATCTCAGCCCTCAGAGTGTCAGCCGTTCAGTCAGGTGACTACAGGTAACAGTTTATTGTTAATAGAAGTTGCACTAAATATAAAAATAAACAGCTACAAATTCAAGAAAATTAAGACAAAAAAAGACAGCACAGGAAAAAATGGCTGTGGAATAGACTTGAACAAAAAAAGACTGAAGGAACCAAACCTGGCCTTAAGGCCAAAAACAGTAGGAAAATGATTAAAGATAATGAATGAGTATAATAGAAAGTTTATTGTTGTCAGACTGAATTCAACACGATCATCAGTTTAACTGAACCTTGCTACTAGGAACATAGTACTCAATACATGCTTAAGGCCTGGTTAGGCTATAGCAACAAATCAAATGTTAAACACTATCATCTTCACGGTCTTCAGTCACTCGTGATTTACAAGTTGGTGAGATTAACACATCATGTCCCAAATCAATCAACTTCTGGAAATTTAAGACAAAAATAACACTGTCAACATTTTAAATATGTTTTAAAAGCATAAATATTTGAAAAGAAATCTGTAGTGAATTCCTTGGAGTATAATTTCTTCATTACATAGTACATGGCCCACACAGAATACCTGTACTGTCACTCCAGAATCCTTGTCCTAAAAGTTGGCAGTTTGTAATGCAATGTTTATTTTTGGAGGAAAAAAAATATACACCCAATTATTTTGCAGAGAAGAGACTTTAAAAAAAAATCTCATCAACCGTGAGGAAAACACAGTACTTTTAATAAACTGTCAGTCTAGGACTTCTCTGAAACAATGCTGCCTCCTTCTGGGCAAATCCAGAGTGTCAATTATTTTCCATAAAATCAAAGGCAGTAAATTTTTCCTGCCAGAAAAAAAATAAACATCCTCAATGCTATGACAATATTCTCTTCTTTTCTTATTCAAATGAATTTCACTTTACTATTTTTGAACTTGGTCTAATTCTTTTAAATGCTCACTGCTCATTTAAAAATAATAATTTTAAGTAAGTTTCCATAACACTTCAGATTACATTAACATAACATTTTTTTAAAAGAGCTCATTTATTTTCACTAAAACTTGAAAAGTCCTCTTGAAAGAAGCTTTCACTGTCAAGCATCACTAACTTTTACAGATTCTAACATTTTATTTAATTTTTTTCTACCTCTTATTCTTGTAAAGCAACTTCCAAATGGGAACTAAGAGTAAACCATTGCAGTGTTTTCCTTCTAAATCTGCAGGCAGCGCTCCAACATCTGTTGCTGCTTATAGCTTTCACTAGCTGCAGCAAGAATAGTGGAAACTCCATTGGCAGCAGCAAAACAGAAGCATTAGGCCAATGTCACTTTGCTTGTGAACACTATGAGTAAGGCCCTACCAAATTCACGGTCCATTTTGGTTAATTTCACAGTCATAGGATTTTTAAAAAAAATCAAATTTCATGATTTCAGCTATTTAAATCTGAAATTTCACAGTGTTGTAACTGAAGGGGTCCTGACCCAAAAAAGGAGTTGTGTGTGGCGGGGGGGGGGGGGGGTGTCACAAGTTATTGTAGGGTGTGTGTGCGGTACTCCTACCCTTACTTTTGCAGCTGCCTTCAGAGCTGGGTAGCTGGAGAGCCTCTGCCAGCAGCAGCACAGAAGGGTGGCATAGTATAGTAGTGCCACCCTTACTTCTGCGCTGCTGCTGGCGGGGTGCTGGCATCAGAGTTAGACGCCCGGCCAACAGCCGCCTCTCTCCAACTGCCCAGCTCTGAAGACAGCGCAGAAGTAAGGATGGCATGTTGTGGTATTGCCACCCTTATTTCTTCACTGCTGCTGGCAGAGCACTGCCTTCAAAGCTGGGCACCTGGCCAACAGCTGCCGCCCTCCAGCAGCCCAGTTCTGAAGGCAGCGCAGAAGTAAGGATTGCAATACCGTGACCCCCCTAAAATAACCCTACAACCCCCCCTGCAACTCCTTTTTGGGTCAGGGCCCCCAATCTGAGAAACACTGGTCTCCCCTGGGAAATCTGGATAGTATAGGGTAAAGGCACACAAAAGACCAGATTTCATGGGGGAAGAGCTGATTTCACGGTCCGTGATGCATTTTTCATGGCCATGAATTTGGTAGGGCCCTAACTATAGCATCAATGGAGTCAGACACTGAGAAAGGGGACCTAAAACGAGCAAACACAGAGATGACACATTAGCCAAGATTCATAGCACCAACACTACAAAAGCCAAAAGTCCCTGGGATTTGGCTGCGAAGAAAATAAAACAAGAATGTTCTTCCTTCCTCCTAGCACCCAGTGTTTTAGACATCTACTAGCTGGAGGCTACAGAGATAGAGCCCATGAATAGCATACAGGGACAACATCTCAGAGGAACTCCAGCACCTTCCACTTTCGCAGCAGCTTTGTGGACTTTTTTTTCCTATTTTATTTTGGGGGGTGAGGGAATAACGAGGGAAGATTGGCTTCTTTCTTGGGAGTTGTCCCTGAATGTTGAAGGCCCCAATCTACTGAAGAAGAGAAAAGAAGCCAAAAAAGAAAAGAGGGCTTAATAAAAGTAAGAGATGTGTAGTAAGAAGCATTAAAGAGTTTAAACAGAAAGTTGATTACAATGTTACAACTAAAGCATTCAATACACTGTGCACAAACATTTGATACCTTTGTGACCAGATTCTAACTCACATACTTACACTGAGGCTTGTCTAGATGAACAGTTTAGTGAGCAGCAAGCTGGGGTATAATCTACAGCGCAGTACTACGCCTCAAACTCACTGTCTGTGTGGACTTTGCTGCACACTGAGAAATTCCTTAGCACACACTGACCTACTCCCATTTCAAAGTGGAGTAGATCAAAGCACATTAAGGATCTATAGCAGGGGTCGGCAACGTTTGGCACGCGGCTCGCCAGGGTAAGCACCCTGGCGGGCCGGGCCAGTTTATTCACCTGCTGACGCGGCAGGTTCGGCCGATCGCGGCCCCCACTGGCCGCGGTTCGCTGTCCTGGGCCAATGGGGGCGGCAGGAAGCCGCGGCCAGCACATTCCTCGCCCGCGCCGCTTCCCGCTGCCCCCATTGGCCCGGGACAGCGAACCGCGGCCAGTGGGGGCCGCGATCGGCCGAAACTGCCGCGTCAGCAGGTGAATAAACTGGCCCGGCCCGCCAGGGTGCTTACCCTGGCGAGCCGCCTGCCAAACGTTGCCGACCCCTGATCTATAGGGACAGTTAGAGCGTGCATACTAGTGTGTAGTAGGTTTACACCCTGTTCATCTACAAGCCCTTAATGTACTCACATTGGATTTCAGTGGGACTACTTGTGGTGTGGAAAAAGGTACTACTCAAAAGTATGGGAAGAAGAATCTAGCCCTTAAATTGCAGGAAGCATGGTTTTGGAGGGGGTGTGGGAACGTATTTTTCTCCTGGCTAGTAAGCATCATGTCAAGTTCTCAAGATCTGCTTTTCATTATAAAGGTTACTTTTTGCACTTTACTCTGAAAATATACTAGTAAATTTTACTTTGCAGTTCTCATGCACAAATACAATAGGTTAATATTTGAGTTGTGAACACTACAAAGGAATATTTAAAACCAAACAAATTTTGTATTAAAAACTTTTTTCAAAAAACACATGAACAAATTTTTATTAAAGTTGGAGTCTGAAAATTTTTTGATTCCCTACATTTCTAACTTAGTCCACCTATTACTGTCCCTTTACATAGAACTTCAGATGCCAATAGGTATTTGAGCTGGTGTAAAAGTAGTTTATACTACTAGATATTATACATCTCTTGGGCCCTCAGTGTGGGCACTACACAGAGAGAATTTAACCCTGTAAGATCATGGAGACTACATGCAATTACTAAGTAATCTTGTTTTGTAAGACTGTAACACCATTTTATAACAATTATAAATAACAGCCTATTTTTTTTTTAAAACAGGCTCATGCAGATGTAACAAAACCTCAATTAGAAAAGGAACATTTTGTATTAAGTTGGAATCCCCAGAACATTCCCCCACCATAGGATAGGTTAACAGGCAGCTCAAACTATGGGTTTATGTATGTTAAAAAAAGAAAATCATCATTTTGGTCTAAGAGAAATTAAAAGAAATTGAATGAAAACTATGTAACATCTTTTAGTGCTCCCTCTGCTGGTTTTGTAGAAAAAGTTATCAGCTTTAGTCTCAGAACTGCATGGATATCTTAAAATAACGAGACACCAACAAGGGGGGGGAAAAAAAAAAAGATAATCAGATCTCTTAATTATAGCTCTACATTTTTTAAACAGGAAGCTTTCAAAATAAAAAAATATTTTCAAAACTTCAAAGATGTATTTACAACTATATATGTATACATGGCAAAAGTGTGCACACAATACAGACTTTCCACCAGCTATTTCATTAACAAGCAATTTTCTGTACTATTAGGCCCCGATTCTGCAATCTGACACTCGCAAACCAAACCTTATACCTGCACAGAGTGCCACTGAAGTTTATGCTGTACCCAGGGACGGCTCTATGTTTTTTGCTGCCCCAAGCACGGCAGTCAGGCGGCCTTCGGCGGCACGCCTGCGGGCAGTCCGCTGGTCACATGGATTCGGCGGCGTTTCTGCGAGTGATGTGCCGGTCCCGCGCCTTCGCCATACCCGCCGCCAAATTGCTGCCAAAGCCGCGGGACTGGTGGACCTCCCGCAGGCATGCTGCCGAAGACTGCCTGTTTGCCGCCCTCACAGCGACCGGCAGGCCGTCCCCCCGCGGCTTGCCGCCCCAGGCACGCGCTTGCTGCGCTGGTGCCTGGAGCCGCCCCAGGCCGTACCACACAGGCACAGGAACCCATACACACAGACCAAACTGCAGGCTTGAACCTTAGGGTACATCTACACTGGGCTAAAAGGCCTATGGCACTGCTGCAGCTGGCCCAGGTCAGCTGAGTTGGGCTTGTGGGGTTTGGGGCTAAAAATTGTTGTGTAGATATTCAGGTTCAGGCTAGAGCCCAGGCTCTGGGATCCTCCCCTTCTTCATGGGATTTCAGAGCTCAGGCTCTAGCCCGACCATCTACACAACAATTTTATAGCTCTGGAGCCCAAGCCCTGCAAGCCAGAGTCTGCTGACCAAGGCCAGACATGGGTGTTTAATTGCTGTGTAGACATATCCTTGCAGAGATGTGATTCAGAATTTTTTCTTCCACAACTAGTTCTCCCACTGATTTTTATAATAAAAACGGTAATCCACTCGAGCACCAACTATAGTAGTTCCATTTTATTCCTCCCCTCACCCCCTGGAGGAATGGAATTTATTCTTACCCAGGCTGGAATGAAGACTGACAGCAATGTCAAATCAACTTTTAAAGAGCAATTAAGGCCAAATTCATCCCTCGTGGTAACTATGTTGACTTCAGTGCGGTTACATACCCTGAAAACTGAAAATTAATGTGTCTGAGAACTGGATGTCCTTTCCTGTTTATGCAACTTTTTTGTTGCTACAGCAGATGCTGTTGGTGGCTATTTGTTTAATTCCCAATATCTGAACATACTCCTGCCAGACAAGTCAAAGCTCAGCACATCACAGGCCAATACCACAGGAGCCCAACGATATTGGGGCAGATGCATATCCAGAAACCTATGCACATTACTCAAGTTGCTCTAGGCTGCTTTGCTGCAGGCCCTGGTGAACTGCAGGCCAGCCCTACCCTCATCTGCCATTTCCCCTTCAGTTACATCGAAGATCCTATGCTCCCCTAAACATTTTCCAAGGTGATGCCTTCTTCTTGGCACCCAGAGGAACATCCTCTCTTGATAGAAATCAGCTAATTTGGTGACCTTTATTATTTTTTCAGTGTGCTTCTAAAGCCTTTTGTTGTTTCAGTTATTTTTATGCTTCATTACTACTGTTTTTTTAAAAACGTTACTACCTACACTTTCACTGATCTGCTATCCCATCTATTACAAAAAACTTAAAGTATAAATGAATGTTTCATAGAGCACATACATTTCAAGTTTCAGCCATTACTATGAATGCCAGCACAAATGAAGTTATTGCATTGTACCCAACTTATCTGCCAAACTAAGACATTATTTATAAATAGTTAGAAAAAAATTTAGATATTAAGTGTTTAGCAGAAAAGCCAACATGATAATATCTAGACTGAGCAAGAGGGAATGGAAAAACAAACTGACAGAACACACAAAGATTTGTGTGTCTCGTGCATGTGTTATCAGCACACTTTTGTATGGGAGCAAGACATGGATCTTATACTCTCAACAGGAAAAGAGGCTCAACAGCTTTTATATGCATTGCTTTCATTGAATCTTTGGAATCTCCTGGAGGGACAGTCACCAACACTGAGGTGCTCAAGAGGGCCAGTACACCCAGCATGCGAACACTCCTCAAACAGAGACGCCTCCCCTGGTTTGGGCATGTGGGCATGTATGCCGAATGAATGATGGACGCATCCCAAAGGATATCCTCCACAGCGAATTGGCATCTGGAAAATGACCCATTGGATGCCCAAAATTGCATTTCAAGGATGTGCAAGCGAGACTTCAAAGAAATGGACATGGATGTGGACAACTGGGAAGATCACACTCAGGACCGCAGCCTTTGTAACCAAGAGCTCAATAAAGGTCTCCAAAGTTACAAGAGGAAGCAGTCCAGCTTAGCACAAGAGAAAAGGGCTACCTGAAGGCAGAGCCCAAAGGGTCAAAACATCACCTTTAAAAGTGACAGATGCAACAGAGATTGTCTCTCTCGAGTGGATCTCTTCAGCCACAGCTGCCATAAAACCAACTGAGTAAATTCTTTACCTCTCGGGGCACATACCCAGGGTCTCTCAAGCCTGAAGGATGCTTACTGCTAGTGCATTTTACATTGTTTAAATTTTTCTCTTTAACTACGCACTAACAATCTTCATATTTACAAAGTTTTAGAGTGGAAAATAGGATCAGTTATCTCCTATGAAACATATGCTGTTTTAATAAAATACATAAGCTGTATGAGGAATTTTAGCAATTATTGAACTATGAATAGTTTAAGAATCATTGCAGGTTGCAGAGCAAACAATTCATCATGTAGCAAAGCTATGGTGATGCTCTGACAGTGTGCTATACAGTTAAAAAATAAATACATGACATAGATTAAGCTACCCTGTTTAGTGAAATATTTGTCTGAGATACTAAAATTAGTCATCAATCACTGTTACCTAAATGTCCAATCCCACCTTCTATCACATCCAGTTTCAGGACTGGCATCTGAAGTGTAATCTCAGAATTAATGAGTTATACTGGATGTTCCTCTCAAGACAGGCATGATGAAATTGTTCTATTTAATCACTGTCATCAATTTTTTACTAATCTTTGAAAAAGTTTAACTTGTAGCATAAGCTTATTCGGTAGAAAACAACAGAGTAGTATTGTTGAAGATTTACATTTATTTTCTAGAGACCATGTAACATTTCTGCTTTAACACAAGGGTCTGAGAAACGATACCACATGAGAGTGTTTTTTGCCCAGTTACATCCGACATTTGAATTTTAGGAAAATGAACTGCTTATAAATTCTCTCGCACTACTATTAGTTATACTCTCTTTCTCAAAGTCTCATCCTTCCTTGGCTTCTATGACTCTGTCCTCCCCTGGTTCCTTTCCTACCCCTTTCCCACTTTCCATTCCTACTCTATGTGGTGTCTCTCAGAGCGCTGTTCTTTTCCCTTCCTTCTCTTTCCTCTCCTCAAACAACTTCATCCACTTGCAGACTCATCTAACATCATTACATTGATGGCTCACAAATGTATCTTTCCCTTCCATAACTTTTCTAACAGCTGAGCCTTTTTTCAGTCCACACAGCAAAAACTCTTGTTGGGCACTCATCATCTCACATGAACTTTCTTTTTTGCGATGTCCTAAACACCACATCACCACCATCCCTACCCCATCTTCCAGGTATATATAGTGCAACTGCTAAGATCATCCTCCTTGCCTGTCATTCCAACAGCCATCCTCCTCTCTTTGAATTTCTCCAATGGTTCCCTCCCGGTCTTCCACTGCAACAAAGTCTAGCTGCCTGTCCGCATTATTGTTAATCGTTTCTATTTTGATAGCACCCCGAGGATTCAATCAGGTTTGCAACCTCAAAGCACTTCACCACAGAGTAAAATTAAATCCCTGGCCTGAAGAACTTACAAATTAAATAGATGTAAAAGATAACGAGTGGATGAAGCCTATAATGGAAGGGGTGGGGATTTGGGAGGAAGATGAGCACAACAGCAATAGGAACAGTTGACTGTATAGACTCTCTATGTTCATAAATGCAGATCTCATTTTTTAAAAATATTTTGAAGAAACCATTTAAGTGCTTTCAGCGGGCCCCTCCCTCATCTTTAAACTTTTCACCACACTGTCTCTCTCCTTATCTGTCATTTTATTGCATCACCCTTGCATATTATTCCCTCTTCTCTGCCAATACCACCAGTATTGGCAACCTGCTTGTCCACTTCTTCCACAACCACCATTGCATTTTTTTCTATGCCACCTCTTACATATGGAATACCCTTCACCCATTACATATGGAACCCACTTCTCTAAACTAATTCTTCAGATTTTTCAAGATGAGACATTGTCAAGGGAGGGACAGGGCTCTGAGGTGGCACCAAGCATTCTCTCTCTCAGGTCCTGTAGTACTTTGGTCTATTTTCAGTTGTTTGGATTTAGTGTGGGGGATGTTAGTGGCCTGTGATATACAGGAGATCAGACTAGATGATCTGCTGGCCCCTTCTGGTCTTAAACTCTACGACATTTTTACTTGATTCCTACAAGAAATCACTCTACTAATAAGAGTTAGTCAGAAAGTCTTGCAGGGATATTTCCCCTTTTTTAAAAATTGGTTGTACATTGTATCCTTTTCCTCTAACTGTTAATTGTTAGTCTTCTTAGATCAGGGATCGGCAACGTTTGGCACACGGCCCGCCAGGGTAAGCCCCCTGGTTTGTTTACCTGGGCTGGGCTGGTTTGTTTACCTGCCGCGTCCGCAGGTTCGGCCGATCGCAGCTCCCACTGGCTGCGGTTCACCGTTCCAGGCCAATGGGGACTGCGAAAAGCCATGGCTAGCACATCCCTTGTCCTGCGCCACTTCCCACAGCCCCCATTAGCCTGGAGCGGCGAACTGTGGCCAGTGGGAGCCGCAGTCGGCCGAACCTGAGGACGCGGTCAGTAAACAAACCGGCCCAGCCCGCCAGGGGACTTACACTGGTGGGCCGTGTGCTGATCCCTGTCTTAGATTATGAGATCTCTGGCAGAGGAACTGTAGCTAACTATTCATCTGGACAGTACCTAACACATTGTGAACAAAGCATGCTGCAAAAATAACTAAAGTACAAATAAATAATACCAGAAGATGAGTGAGTGAGTGAGTGTTTTCTGCAGTGCAACTTTCCTTTGTCAAGTCCCTACCACCATCAATCCTTTTTCATTATTTTCATTTGTTGTTTTCTCCAAGACAAAAAGGTTTATTTTAGTCTTCCCTAAGATCCTCTTTCTAAAAGCCTGAAGACATTTTCTACTTGCAATAATAGCTGCTAAAAGCATGCAATTTAAAATTATTCACACAAAACAAAGTTGTTCTAAAACTAGCATTGTGATCTACAGAGACAATTTTCAGGGCAAATTAGTTACTAAGGCTCATAGCTAGTCCCACTTTAAAAGACTACAGAAAACCATAATGATTAGGACGCTAGATAATCTGATGGAACAATTAAGATTAGTTTGACATAATTACAGAACATTCCAGCACCCCAACCGTACTACATCACACTCTAAACTAGATTTAATCCAAAACTATGTGCTGGGGAAGGATGAGAAGAAGCTGCATGAGTTGCCTGGATTGAGGAATATGGGTATGTGCAATATAAGAAATGAGTCTAATCTCTGTAGAGAAGTGTGGGGTGTACTCTGTGGGAGCAGATACTATTAGAAGCATTTATGGAAGAGTTTATACAGTTTAGGGAGAACAGGCCAAAGAAAGTCAGACTAGTTTCGTGTAAGTCTCCAAAGAATTTCACCTACATGCATATCCTAAAAAATTCCCTGAATGAAAAAGAAGTCCGTTAGAAAAGTCTGTTTTGACAGAGGTAAAAGCAAAGCTCTAAGATCACCTGATGGGTGGGTTTATCTTTACTTACTTTAAAATAACAGTCAATTTGAAATCTGTGTTTTTTTAAATGAGTTTCATGTTCTAGGCCCTTCCCCACTTTCCTATTTTAAAAAAAGGTTTCTCTTCCCTATTGTCCTGTGCATTAGCACCTGGGAAGCTAACAGACTACAGAAAGAGTGAAAAAGGTTACCGAAGGTCCCTGGTATACATCTCCCCCTTATCCGTTGTTTTGGATATCCGTCACTCATCAATAGGGGAACGTGTTCCAATTTACATTGATCCTGATCCCATATCCGTCATTTGCACGGATAGGGACTGATGTGAATTGGAACACGTTCCCCTATTGTATAGTACAGTACTGTACTTGCGTCCGCTGGCCATGTTCAAGGCTTATTACCTATGGAGGACGTTCTCCGTGTTGATTAAGGAGACAGCAGGAGAAGCCTAGTGTAAAGGAGTTTTGGAAGTCCAACAACATCTTGAACGGCGTGGAAAACATTGACACGTCGTGGGAAGAGGTCACTTCACAATGTATGAATGACATTTGGTGCCGTGCATGGCCAGATGCTGTCCACAGCTTCATGGAATTTGATGCCATTCCTGCTCTCAAGCAAGAAATTGTCAAGTTGGCGAAGGATGAAGAATTGATTGAGCTGGACCAACAACGGCTATCTGAAGAAAGCAAGGACGATGATGTAGGGCAGGAAGCCAGGAGTCTGATGACAAAGAATCTCTCCGTTTCTTTGGATTGCTGGACGAGATGACGGAAATCATAAAGAACTGTGATCCTTTTCGTGAACGGTCTGCCAAAGCCTCCAGGGCTCTCAATGATGCAGTGGCTTGCTACAGGGAGATCTATTGTTCAAAGATTCATGCAGAAGAGCAGAGGTCGATAAAACCCTTTTTTAAGACTTCTGCAACCAAAAGGCCAGCCACGGAAAAGCCAGCCCAAGAAAACCGAGCCGCCACCCCAACCTAAGTTTAGCGTAATTGACACTATTTTATACTGTATTACAGTACTGCATTTACTTTATTAAAATATTCTATGTGTTTGAATGGTGTTAGTAGGGTTCTACATTATTTTATTCAATGTTTTATATGTAAAATGTGTACTGTATGACCTGTCATTGTAAAAAGGTACACTGTTTAGGTATACTGTTTAGGCAAAAAGAGCATTATCATAGGCAAGTGTGGTGAAGTTGTGAATGCATCCGCCCCTTATTCCATTATTTCTCATGGGGAAAAATTCCCTGGTATCCATCGTTTCAGTATCCATCGCCATTTTCAAGAACGCACCCTCAATGTATACAGGGGACCCCCTGTATATATATTAAGTATTATGAAATTAATCTTGTTAGTCTTTCAAGCCTGGTTCACTTATTTTCTTCTTTTATATATAGCCCTCTAATATGGCTAATGTAAGTCTTATCAAATTCCCCCCCCCCCCCCAATGGAAATAGCATTATTTAAAACAACAGTAGTAGAAAGCACCAGGACAGGGAACAGAGTCAAACTAGACCACAAGTGAAGAACCTGATTCAATATTACAGGGATATTAAACAAATTTAGTTCAGAGGCACATCCCCCCCTTTTTTGTCTTTATCAAAACAGCCCCCAAAATACAGTATGCTGCTAGCTGATGTGAGAAGGAACACAGTACAAGCTTCACAGTAGTGGCAAAGTTGAAGAAAGAAAAAAAGTACTTGGGTTAAGAGCCTAAGGAAAACTATAGACAATGTGGGGGTGTATAGGGAACTAAGGGGAAGAAGGAGAAACACCTAAAAGACATGCAGGGGAATTTCTGGGCAATGTACATGGAGAATAAATAATTGGGCAGGAAACAATCTACGAAAGGGTAAAGCTCTGTGACGAAGACCATGTTGACCACTTCACTCCTCCTGCTCAATGGAACCCACAATGGTAAGAATAAAGTTCCTGTCTGTGGGAGACAGAACTCAGTCCAGGAGCGGTCCTAGGCTGCGGAATGAAGTCCCCTGGG
The DNA here is from genome assembly GCF_028017835.1 of Emys orbicularis. Classification (NCBI taxonomy): domain Eukaryota; kingdom Metazoa; phylum Chordata; order Testudines; family Emydidae; genus Emys; species Emys orbicularis. Next base: position 38,446,376 of record NC_088688.1, on the reverse strand, counting down.
AACTAAAGGCCATCACAAACCTCACCACTTTACATTCTAAGTGTCTGGCTCATTTCTTTGACCTTGCCTTCTCGAATATAAACACACAGCCATATGTGTATTTACTTGTTTAAAACTCTGACCACAACAAGACACTGTACTGCACACAGGTGTCCCCTGGGGAGAAGATGAGAGAACAAACTGTGACAGACGTGCTGTCATGCTGCTTAATGAACTACTGGAAGGCGCTCAGGCACTAGGATGATGAACACGGCGTAAGAACCTATACAGCACAGAAGAGAGTAGAATACAGGGAACAATGAGGGGAGCCTAAGGGCAGGGGGGCCTGGGGGAGGCTCGGGGCAGAGGGAGTAGGGTGCATGGCGGCAGGTGAGGTGGGTTTGGGGGTGCCTGGGGGAGAAGGCTGTGGGCAGAAGAGGTGGGGTCAGAGGTGCCTGGGATCAGGCTGGGGGCCCGGGTTCAGACGATGAGGGGATACCCTGGAAACGCTACAGGCGGGCTGAGCTGCAAGGAGGGGTTGCTCTGCCAGAGACAGGCCCAGCAACCCCCCGAGAGAAGGCTGTGAGTCCGTGGCAGCCCCGCTCTTACCAGCCCAGGTTTGGTGTTTGGGGATCTTGTAGTATTTGTTTCCAAACGGGTCGCTGTCCACAAGCTGCTTCTCTGGCCCGAGGAGCCGGAGCCGCAGGGCGCGCAGGAGCCGCCAAGGCCCGCCCATCCTGCCGGGCGAGACCCGCTTGTTCTGCCGCGGTCACCCCCTCTCCCCGGCGGTGAAGCCAGCGACTTCACAGGCCCCGCCCCGCCTCTGAGCCCGAGGGCGCCAAGTTCCTGCCACGCCCCTTCCGCTTAGGCCCCGCCCCCAAAGCTGTGATCTCCAAGTACGTGTCACACCTCTTCCGCTTCGGCCCCGCCCCCAACGCTGTGAGCGCCGTGTACGTGCCCCGCCCCTTCCGTCTCAGCAGCGCCCCCAAAGCTCAGAGCCGTGTACGTGCCCTATCCCTGTCTCTCCTGATTAGGGGCGGGCTGTTGACTATCCAATAACCGCGCTCTGCATTGGTCACGGTCGTTTCGCACTGAGCCAATCGGCGTCACCCTATTTACAACATGGCGGCGCTCCTGGATCTGGTACTTGCCTGGTCCCGCCATGTTGGCCTTCCTTTCGGCCCGCCAAGCCGGTCTCGACGATCCGCTGCGGTTGCGCCGAGCTGAGTCCACCCGGAGGTAAAGAGTCTTTCGGCTCCTGCAGTTCAGCCTCTTCTCGGCTGCGGCCTGACTCGGGCTGTGCCCGGGTGGAACGGGCCACGGAGAAGCCCGGGAATTTCCCTCTCCTCGTAGGCGCTCTGCACGTGCCTGCCCACGCCTCGGATCTTGCCCGCCCTGGGGAGCCAGGACCCTGCGCGGCCCCTGGGTCCTACAGCTGCGCCGGGGGTAGTGAGGCGGCGGCAGAGTTTTTCAACCTCCCCCCCCCCGCGCACTGTGTTGCCCCCACTTGATGCGGGAGGCAAAGCCGGGTGACGGGGCCGTGCCTTAGTGTCTCCACCCTGGGGTAAGGGATGATGTTTTTACACCAGTGTCGTCCTTTGCCCATTACCAGACATCGACAGGGCCCTGCTGGGCCAGAGATTTTAACTGGGATGACAGCACCTGAAACTGCCCTGTCACGGCGAGCGTTTGGTGTCGTCTGTCTGTATTTTACCCTCCTTTCCAGTTTGAGTGCCAGTGGATGAAACCGAGGGTCACGCTCTTCCCCTCTATTTCTGCTTTCTCGCTGCAGCCGCCCCCCCCCCCCCATTTCCAATTAAGCTTTTTTTTTTTAGCAGCTCTCTGTACCGACGTTTGTTTGAAGAAAAACTCAGAAAGAGGACAGGCTATTTATTAAATGATTTCTTCAGATGTGAAGGATTATATTAATTGGTGCTATTTCTGAGAGTAGTGACTCTAGAATAGGTGTTCAGTCTAGAGGTGGTAGTAGTAGTGCCAACCCCAAGCATTCAAAAATCATGAAAGTCCAAAAATAAGGTATTTAAAAGCATGTATGTTGGGTTCTTTTTACTTACCTTCTGGATTTTGTGTGTTTGGTTTCACATGTTTAAACTTTTTTCTGTAACCACTAAGGCTGGAAACTTCCTCCTTAGAAAATGAAAACTGAGATTCTCATGTAATCACACAATTCATGGAGCTGGGGCTTTAATAAAAAAAATTACATCTATTACTAAGATTTGTTATAAAATGAGAGTTGGCTGCATGGAAGTAGTGATCTAGCCTGTTGTCCTTTGGCTGGACAAAGTTATGTATATTACTGGCTGTTTTCATTTCAGTTGCACACTTTAACTGCATTATATAACGTTTTAAAATTACACAAGAATTATGACAAGGAATCCTTGTGGCACCTTAGACACGAACAGATTTATTTGGGCAAATGCTTTATAAATTTGTTAGTCTGTAAGGTGCCACAAGGACTCCTCGTTGTTTTTGCTGATACAAACTAACATGGCTACCCCTCTGAAACAAGAATTATGTTTTACCCCAAATCTGTGTCAGACTCATGCTTGCTATCTTCCACTACCTGCTGCATGCAAAGTAGTTTGGCTTCAGTGCAGTACGTTTCACCACAGCAGCCATTGTAATGCCTGGTGATATGCTGTTTTTGCCAAAATGTAGCATTGTGTTGTAACATGCTACTGTAAACCCCATGACATTGTAAAAGCTAAGTTGCATCCTACACGATGAACACATTAACATGGCATGCTTATTTCCATCCCCCTAAAGTGTATTTGTTCTACATCCTTTATACAATACCTGTTTACAGACACTAATGTGAACATCTTGAGCGTCATATCTAAAAGAATTTTATGTGGCTTCTCCTTCTTTCTGAATATTTCACAAATAAATCACTATGAGTTATGGTTGGGCCTTGTAGGACTTCTCAAGTCACAATTCTTTTTATTTAGCTATAACAGAGAACCTTTTCTAGTGTAGACTAGGCCTATGTGAAAACCAATACACTAAAGCCTCGTGAATCTGCAGACAGACTAAAACAATAAGTATGAGGCTCGAATTTCTCTTTTTATCTCAATTAGATGTTAATTCTGAAACCTAAAGATGACAATTTAAATGTCAACATTGTTAAAAGGTTCACTGATGATGATTTTAGCAGAAATATTCAGCTAATCTCATTATCCCATAATTAGGGCCCTACCAAATTCACATCCATTTCGGTCAATTTCACGGTCAGCAATTTTTAAATCATTAATGTCATGATTTCAGCTATTTAAATCTGAAATTTTACAGTGTTGTAATTGTAGGGGTCCTGAGCCAAAAGGAGTTGGGGTGGGGGGTCACAAGGTTATTGTGGGGGGTGTTGTAGTACTGCTACCCTTACTTCTGTACTGCTGCTGGCGGCGCTGCCTTCAGAGCTGGGCTCCTGGCCTGTAGCTGCTGCTCTCCAGCTGCCCAGCTCTGAAGGCAGCGCCGCCACCAGCAGCACAGAAGTACGGATGGCATAGTATGGTATTGCCACCCTTACTTCTGCGCCGCTGCCTGCAGAGTTGGACCCTCAGTCCGCAGGTGCCGCTCTCCAGTCACTCAGCTCTCAAGGCAGTGGAGAAGTAAGTATGGCAATACCGTACCGCCCTTCCCCCTTAAAATAACCTTATGACCCCCCTGAAGCTCCGTTTTGGGTCCAATTTGAGAAATGCTGGTCTCCCCCATGAAATCTGTATAGTATAGGGTAAAAGCACAAAAAAGACCAGGTTTCACGGTCTGTTACGTTTCAGGGGGTAGCCGTGTTAGTCTGTATCTACAAAAACAACAAGGAGTCTGGTGGCACCTTAAAGACTAACAGATTTATTTGGGCATAAGCTTCATAAGATGCATAAGATGCATCTGAAGAAGTGAGGTCTGTTGCGTGTTTTCCATAATCCCAAACCGCATCCTGCACTTTTCCAGGTACCAAGAGCCTGATGTGTTCGCCAGCCAGGTGCCAAAATCTTCAGCTTCTCCCAAGAATCTGTATGATACAGCTATGCATTGTCAATCCAAACATCTGATTATATTATTCATTTTCTGTATTTAATTCAATAGAACCCTAATTTTTTTAATTTAAATTAAGCTGCAGCAGGATTTCCAGTCTGCTACAGCCTGGCATTTAGCACAGAATTTAGTTCCAGATTGCAATGGAGAATAAATAGCTTTTGGTATAAGAATAGTAGTTAAGAGACTGCTGCTAAAGTCAAAATTTAGGTACCAATCTGTGAAAGTGAAGTGCTGAGCACTTCCAGCTCCATTTGACTTCAGCTGCAGGAGGCATTCAGCACCTTGAAAAGTGGATGTTCATGTCGTGCATATAAATTGTGGTTTTCCTGTACTTCTGTTGGCAAATGGGATTGCTCAGTAGAGTGTAGATTTTTCATAACATGGTAGCAGGATTTCTAACTCCACTTAAGGAGCTGGGTTTTGGTGCATATCACATTTTCATAACTAAGAGGAGCCGTAACTCATTGAACCAAAGAACTTATCAAAGGTGTTTCTGGTTATCACCTACCTTGTTCAAAGCTAGTTTCACTTTGCAGTAATTAGAAGACGACAGTTAAAATGTGAAAGGACTTTCATAGAAATATTTTAATAAACCCACAACTTTGAACTCACCATATTTTTCTCATTAATTTTATTTTGCTATTCATATGTCTTTTGGTCAAATGACTACTTAGTATTTTTCTGAATCTATAAAATGCTGAGTCCTTTTTTTTTCGTGTGTGTGTGTGTGTGCGCTGTTTCATCCTGGATAATAAACTCCGAGCACGTTGTGATCTCAGCAACACACTTTTTTGCTTAATTTGAATTTTTTTAAGACCAAGTATCTTTCTTATCTTTGATCAGATGTTGAGGAAAATTGTAGTTATTCTTGTCCGTTACAACAGAAGAAAAATGTTTGATTGACACTTACAACAGTAGCTGGATTTGCATGATCATACAAATTAGGAGTAAAAACTAATCTTGTGCATAACACAGTGAATGCTTCTGATGTTTCATTAGCTGAATTTGAATGATCAAAAATAATTTTCATGAGGATGTCATTTTTTGTTTCTTTCTTAGTGATACAAAAGATGTGGAGAACATTTAATTATTTGTAATTGTCACGTGGTGGTGGTTTTCTTATTCATTCTGTATAACAAACCACTTTTTCATTTACTAAAATAACTGGTTTGTCCACTAGGTGTCCTTAGTTTTATTAAATAAACTACCAAATGATCATGGTTGGGATGAAGACTAACTTATTTGTGAATATAGTAGATATAAAAGTATATAAACATTTCATTTCACTTTTTTATATTTCTGATACTTGCTTTATATGCCAATTTTCAGTTATACATTTGTTGGCATTCATTGCTAAATAAAGATTTGTAGTCCTCCACCTCCAAATAATATACAGTGTGGTAATTTCAGCCAGTCACACATTTCTTATTTTTAGTTCTACATCAAGTCTGAACATGTACTTTAAAATGTAAAGGGTAATAATTGAATGTATTGAGTCAAAGAAGAATTCTGAGGATCACAAATTTGACTTTTTTTGTTGTACTAAAGAAAAGGTAAAATTTGAGTACTTCCTGATTCTCACCGTGCATGGTTTGAGATATTCTATTTTTTTAAAGGGTACTAAGCTTGGAGCTAAACAAAGATAGAGATGTGGAAAGAATCCATGGGAGTGGTGTTAACACCCTGGATATTGAACCTGTTGAAGGAAGATAGTAAGTAAATTATGCTGTTTTATTATCATGTATATTTTATAGAAATTACTTTGCTGAATGTGAACATTCAGTTACTTTGAACAGATTGTGAATGTAGGATATCTAAAAGCTATGTTATGTTTGTTCTTACAGCATGTTATCAGGTGGGTCAGATGGTGTTATTGTACTTTATGACCTTGAAAACTTCAGCAGAAAACCATGTTATACATGTAAAGCAATTTGTTCTGTGGGCAGGTATGTACCTTTTTTTAAAAAAATCACTGAAATATTTTTAGCAATTTTATTGTATATTTTGCATTGAATTCACAAATTGTTGCACTTTAGTATTTTACTTCCTACATAAAACCCTAATCACACATAGGACCAGACAACTTTGATTAAAAAAAATTGACGCACTCAGTTAAAAGTATAATATATCAATTCTGAAGTTGTAGGAGCAGCTGTTCCAGTTTTTTATGTTTTTGTTAAATGTTGGCTAATCTAGTCGTTTCATTAATAGTGCATGTAAAAATAGGAATCTACTGACCATACAGTTGTATAAAACTTTTCATCCAAGGAGTTCAATACTGTAAAACATTGGATATTTTTACAGAGAGGAAAATTGGAGGCACACAGAGATTGTGTGTTGCCTAGGACCTCACGGAGCATCAGTGGCAGAGTCAGCAATAGAAGCCCAGTCTCCTGATTCACAGTCCTGTTTTAACCCTAGAAAACCCTGCTTTTCCTGTTTTCAATTTACAGATTCCTTATTCTGACTCTTTCATATTATCCCACACTGAAATTGACCATGTAGATGTACAGTGCTATGTCTAGGCATAAGGAAAGTAATTTACAATTCACTCTCTTTAGTAGACTGGATAGAATCTAAAATAATTTGCAGCTAGTTACTTATGAAGTTGGAAAAACTATTTTGAGGATTCTAGACATAAATGATTTATGCAGTGGTAATCTGGAATTTGCCAAGGTCATGCTTGAATGAGGACAGTCCCAATATTACTGGCAAAAGACAGGCCATGATTTTATTCACAATTCATTCTACAATATTACAGCTAAAACTGACAGAGAACTTAGTATATATGGTAGCCCTATAGTAGAATTAATGCATCTGTATAACCTACTCACAAGTCCCCAATGCCCTTACAGATTTGTCAGACTTTCCCTGCAGGTCATAAGGATTTGTTCTTTTTATGTATTTATTGTTGCCCATCCTTGTACTTAGGAAGTTGGGCCCTCCCACAAGCAAAGACTTTTTCTGTGTCTCATGATAGTTTGGCCTTCCCTGCAGGAGTTAGTGGGTACCCTTTCCCCTTATTCCCATGGCTGGATGTTTGAGGCCTAGAAGCTGGGTATGTGAACTAGATACAGCATTGACTACTGCAGCAAAGATTACCTACAACAGCAGAAAGGCCTAAATTGTGACAGGAAAAGAAAAAGATGCTAGAGAATGCATCAAAACATGGTACAGATACTGTTGTTAACCTGCAGTCTCTAGGTGTTATCCTTATGGGTGTCTGGACAAACTAAAATGATAATTAACATTAAGTGAATAAATCCCAGAATTGGAACAAACTCTTAAACATAACAAAATTACATAATACACACTAACAACATAAAACATTAAATAAGAGAATAATTCTGAATCTAGCCTTGAACAATGCCATCATTACGCTTCTTAGTGTGTGTCAAGAATCAGTGGAATATTCCATAGCTGAAGACCCTGTTTATGGCCACATCAAGACTGTACTGTTAGATGGATGTCAGTCTGTTTCCACAACAGGCACTTCCTCCGATAGATACATCCCTTATTATTTCCAGCTTTAAACACTAATAGTAAAACTTAATCTTATTCATTAGTCTCTACCCAATGATACAATAGGAAATAGATTTTTACAAAAGAGAATTAAAATGAGGCAAAGAGCCTAGTATTATTAAATATATTAGAAATCTATATGAATTATAGATAATTAAAATATCTGGAGTTAAACTAGCCAGGGGAAATAATTATCCCTCTTCCTGATTCAGGACATCACAAGCCAATTATTAACTGCCTGCCATTAAGAAGAAGACAAGAGCCTTTAGTACTTGGGCTGCTGTGTTTTACAGAGTTGTAATTTCTATTTGTCAAGGGGAGCCCTGAATAAATTGCATTGTGGCAATCCAGCTTGGAGATCACAAAGGACCTAAGCACTGTGATAATTTTTCTTGAAGATATGACTCTTAACAGCTTGCAAATATTTGAGAGATTAAACCTGTGCTTCCATTTTCATCTCATGGTCAAAATGAACTATAGATTCTGAGCCCTGTGAATCTGCTTCAGATTGTGATTTTTACTAAAGACATCTGCCTACTGTAAGACAAGGCACTGCCTAGCACAGCAGAGACTGGTTCTAATATGACAGATTTTTCTCAGCAGACATAGAGAATGGCTTGAGTGTTTAAACTAAGAGACGGCTTCAGAGGGAGAGGAAATTTCGGATTGTACACTTCACCTAACTGTACAGCTCCACTGAGTGATTCTGTGCTGTAGCAAAGACAGATATTCTCCTCTGTATTTTAGTGCCATGATACATCTACATATGGACTTGATGGAGAGTATCCTAGAGTCCTGAAGCTCACCACTTCACGATTGTTCTAAATCTTGATCCCTGCAATTTTATTTTCCTGAGTTCACTTGTAATGACAGTGAGCTTTGGGAACATCTAAAAGGGATGAGACTCTCAGCGATAAGGATACTAATAGGAGCAGAGATCCAATTATAGTTCCTCAACAACCACTAGAGATTCTAATATGCTATCTTAAATAGTTCACCGATTCTCAAGATCTCATTAAATTGAAATGTATTTAGGAGCCTGTGAAGATGAAATCAAACAGGACCTGTGTTGCAAGATACTATCTAAATTCCCTTAAGTGTTGATCTGACCTCGATTACTACTGGAACAAAGACTGTGTGGTTAGCAACATACTAAAATAGTAAAATTTTGTGGCACTTAAGTCATAGTTGTGATTTAACATTACCATTAGCAAATAATTGTTAAAGACCCCAATCCTGCAAACTTGTGCATATAATATGGAGTCCCATTTAAATCAGTAGAACTCACCAGGGTCATAACTATTTGTAGAGTCAGGCCCTAAAATAATATTTAAATGTCAAAGCCTACATTTTCAAGAGTGACGACAGATTTTGGTGTCTCAATATTTGGGTGCCCAACTTGAGACACATCAAAATAGCTTGGTTTTGAGAGGGCAGATGATCAGCACTTCCTGAAAATCAGCCCCAAGGGGGCTCAAATTGGTCACTCAGAAATTGAGGCACCAAAATTACTGGTAGCTTTTGAAAACTTAGACCCAGTAGTTTTTTTTAAAAAAAGGTAAAAATAATTAAAAAAACAAAAACCCCACCTTGGTCAACTAGTATCAAATCAAAAATACACTGCTGACCCTAACCAGTGCAATTCTATTATTGTATTATAGGAGCCATCCTGATGTACACAAATTCAGCGTAGAGACAGTTCAATGGTACCCTCGTGACACTGGCATGTTTACATCAAGCTCATTTGATAAAACACTGAAAATATGGGATACAAACACATTACAAGTAAGTAATTATTAATCATTTTCATAACTTCCTATGCACTCGACCTTGGGATATACTGAGCACCAGTTTTAAGGGGTAGTGTTTCTGAAATTCCCACTGAGCTCAGTGAGAGTTGCTCAGCATTTTGAAGGATGAAAAATGTCAGGTTGGTAGCATTCAAAACTAGGTACGGAATACAAGGGCAGAAGTTTAGGCATTCCCATACTTGCCAGCATGCTTCAGCCTTGTTTTAGAAACCACTTGTATGTACCCATAATATGGTAGTTCAGAGTCTTCGTGATTGCTTGGTTTTTCTGCTTAGCCTGCCAATAAGAATGTGACTTGTGATGGTAGACTTTGTGGTATGTACATTTGTCCAGCAACAACTGGTCTGAGAGCATAATTTATTTCTCTTGAGGTGTTGAACACCTATTGAACAATATTAATTGTTGGTTATCATCTTATTTGCGTAGCATGGGTAGTGTACTATTGTTATAATTATAAACAATATGAACATTGTCTTTGATGGTTTAAACCAGGGGTCGGCAACCTACAGCACGCATGCCAAAGACGGCACGCGAGCCAATTGAGTGGCATGCTGCCTGCCCGGTGAGAGGAGGAGCGGGTGGAGGGGCCGGAAAGCGCCACGCTGGGGGAAGAAGCGGGGGAGGGGGGAAGCTTGGCTGCCGCTGGACCAAGCTTCTGCCTCCTGCCCCTGCAGGGGAGAGCGGGGGGGGGGGGTTCCTGGCCCCCCGCCTCACTCAGCCACCCCGCCCACCGCTCTCCCCTGCGGGGGCAGGAGGCAGAAACTTGGTCCTGCGGCAGCCAAGCTCCCCCTCTCCCCCCGTTTCTTCCCACAACAAGGTGCATTCCAGCCCCTCCTCCTCCTCCCCCTCCCCCCTCTCCCTGCCGGCGACGGCCCTTGCGAGGGGGAGCGGAGCAGAGCAGAGCCGAGTGGCAGCGTGCTCCCTGCTCCGTAGAGGAGGCAGAGAGAGGTAGGGACGGGCCTTGGGGAAGGGGGTGGAACAGGGCATATCCCTCCCAGCCCCCTGCCATGAGCCGCTCAGGGCAGGGGGCTGGGAGCACCCCCACGAGCCGAGCACCCCAGCCTTCTGCCCTGCACCCCCACACACCCTCCAGCCCTCTGCCCTGACCTCCCCCCAACACCCAGCCTTCTGCCCTGCACTCCCCACACACCCTCCAGCCCTCTGCCCTGACCTCCCCCCAACACCCAGCCTTCTGCCCTGCACTCCCCACACACCCTCCAGCCCTCTGCCCTGACCTCCCCCCAACACCCAGCCTTCTGCCCTGCACCTCCACACACACCCCAGCCCTCTGCCCTGCACCTCCCCCCAACACCCAGCCTTCTGCCCTGCACCCCTCCACACACCCCCCAGCCCTCTGCCCTGCACCCCTCCACACACACCCCAGCCCTCTGCCCTGCACCCCTCCACACACACCCCAGCCCTCTGCCCTGCACCCCTCCACACACACCCCAGCCCTCTGCCCTGCACCCCTCCACACACACCCCAGCCCTCTGCCCTGCACCCTCCCCACACCCAGCCCTCTGCCCTGCACCCTCCCCACACCCAGCCTTCTGCCCTGCACCTCCCCACACCCAGCCTTCTGCCCTGCACCTCCACACACACCCCAGCCCTCTGCCCTGCACCCCCCCACACCCAGCCTTCTGCCCTGACCTCGAGTCGCCCCCCACACCCAGCCTTCTGCCCTGCACCTCCACACCCCCCCAGCCCTCTGCCCTGACCTCGAGTCGCCCCCAACACCCAGCCATCTGCCCTGCACCCTCACACACCCTCCAGCCCTCTGCCCTGACCTCGAGTCGCCCCGCTCAGCCCGCTGCAGGCCTAGGTGAACAGAACCCCAGGCTGGAAGCGGGCTGAGCAGGCTGGCGGCATAAGATCAGCATTTTAATTTAATTTTAAAGGAAGCTTCTTAAACATTTTGAAAACCTTGTTTACTTTACATACAACAATAGTTTAGTTATATAATATAGACTTACAGAGAGAGACCTTCTAAAAAACGTTAACATGTATTACCGGCACGCGAAACCTTAAATTAAAGTGAATAAATGAAGACTCGGCACACCACTTCTGAAAGGTTGCCTACCCCTGGTTTAAACCTTTTGCCATATTTGTGTGAGAGGATTTGATAAGCTTAAAACAATAGAACGAGGGAAACCATGAGGAGAAACACTAACCAATTTGTCATGACTTAAATAAAGTTTACATAATACAGCTATTAATCTGCTACTAAATTCTGTCCTCTAATAGCTGATATATGAATTTTGGACTGTGGTTAATCTTTTATTTCATGTATCAATGGCCTTACATTGACATTGTTTGTTTGCCAAAAATATTGCCTCATGCATTAAGGTGAGAAGATCATGAAAACTGGAGATTCTGTCATCCCAAGGACACAATAGGCAATATTTCTATGATTAAATGAGATGTGAAAATTATTATTTTCTAAACCTTTTTAAAAGTGTAATGTTGAGATGTATAGCTTTGTTTTTGTGGAGGGAGGAGGTAGTGTTGCTGTTTTGTTGTTTAAAGTGTGCTTAGCAAGAACCAGATACTGCTTTAGACCATCCTCTTAGAATGAGTTACAAAAAACAGTATATAAAGGACATTTGGTGTACAAACTGCTACAAAACGGTATATATCCAAAAGATTTGAGTTCATTCTTTAAAATAAAAAGCAATTTTAAACTATTTTTAAAAAAAGGAAACATAACAAAAATGAAATTACCTGACATTGTCCACAATGTTAAAGATGAAGTCCCAAATTTAAACTGTAAATTTAAGCTGCATCTGAAGAAGTGAGGTTTTTACCCACGAAAGCTTATGCCCAAATAAATCTGTTAGTCTTTAAGGTGCCACCAGACTCCTTGTTGTTTTTGTAGATACAGACTAACACGGCTACCCCCTGAAATTTAAACTGTTGTACTTCGTAATTGTTAAAATGTCAGAAGGACACAATGTGCCACTGAACATAAACCCTCACATTAAACCAGTGCTTCCCAAACCATGAGCTGTGGCTTCCTTGATGAACCATGAAAGTTCATGTGGGAGCCCTCAGTGTTTGGGGGGGGGGGGGGATTTTAATCAATAATGCCCATTTTTGTTTGTTTCTAATTAGACTATTAACTAGGCTTAAAAATCCCCTATTAGGCTGATTTACAGCTTAATATTTAGCTAGGCTTAAATGGATCTGTGTCTTATATGCTGCTGTTGTTAGGCTGGAAGCCTGTTGTGCCCTCTGCTCCTGCAGGGGACCTTCAGCAGAGAGACTCCCTGCTGAAGGAAGCATTCAGCAGGAAGCCTCTTGGCTGAAAGCCCTTGGTGGTACAGAGGGCAAAGGGGGCTCCCTGCCCACTCTTCTGGCACTAGCAGATGGTTGAGGGGTGGAGGGAGAGAGAGGTGGGTCTTTTCTTTATAACAGAATGATTTTGACCAAGTACTAAGCCTTACATGTGGCAAATCTTCAGCTGAAGATGAAGATTTTAATAAAGTTAAACAGAAAAGGAGGAAAAGTAGACAATATGATGATAGTTACTCTGTTTGGATTTTGTGTCTCAGTATTACTGCAGAAAGTTCACAGCCACAATGTGGCCTTTGTTTTCAAGTTTTAGTAAATGAAAGTATGAAGCCAGGGAAACTACAGAGACATTTAGAAACTAAACCCCTGGAATTAGTAAACAAGAGCTGCAAACTTTTCTTTCAGAAACAAGAAGAATAAAAACAAACAAAGAAGTCATGTCTAAAGAAGCAACTGTTCTTCAAAAGCCTTAGGCTCATCTTGTGTTATAGCCATGTGAATTACAAAATGCAAGCAGGCACACACCATTGGCAAGACACTTCCACTTCCACCAGCAATAGCCATATGAAGAATTAAATTGGGGAACAAGCAGTCATGGCACTGAAAACCATTCCCATGTCAAATAATACTATCCATTGATGCACTTATGACCTTGCAGAAAATGTTCAGGACCAGTTGGTAGAACAAGTGAAGAAGTCAGTATTTTTCACCGTAGTTTGATGAATCCACTGACTCAGTTTCTGTGTTGTATGAGATTTGTCAAAGCAAGTTCAATAGTTGAAGAATTTTTATTTTGCAAAGAAACCCTGAACAACCAGTGAGGAAATATTCAAGATCCTTGATAAATTCATGGTGGATGAAGGTGTTAATTGGACACTGTGAGGTGTGCTGTGCTGTGTGGTGAGGCAGCAGCCAGGGCCGGTAAGAACAGTGGGTTGCAGCACGAGTAAAGAAAGTGGCATCATTTGGACACACTGAACGATTCATCACCAGGCATCAGCATTGAAAAAGTTGTGTCCTGAAGTACATAGGCCTTCAGTAGTGGGGTTAATTTTATGAAATCCCAGGCAGTGAACACACAGTGTTTTAGTGTGCAAAGAGAGAGGCTGTAACCGTACTCAGCTTCCGTTTCACGGTAAAGTCATGTGGTTATCTCATGGGAAAGTGTTACAATACATCTTTGAATTGCCTGGCAAAATCAGAAATTTTCTTCTTGGGAAAACAGATCTTGCAGATAACATGAGTAATATGGATTTCTTGACAACATTAGCTTACCTGGTGAATATATCAGGCAAATTAAATGCACTGAGCCTAACACTTCAAGGTAGGAATACAAATATACTAGATATGAAACATAAAATTGGGGGATTCATGAACAAGCATTGTCTTTGGAGGTGCCATGTTGAAAAGGAAATTACTGAGATGTTTCCAGTGTTCTCAAACTTTTTAAATAGAGTGAAAGTGATAAAAATGCTATTAAAGACCAAATATTAACTCATTTACGGAATCATAGGGTCAGAAGGGACTGCAAGGTTTTTTGTTTGGATAATCCTATTTTGATGAATATTTTCCTGGAATTGAACATGAATCTCTGGATACCAACTGGATTCGAAACCCCTTCTCACTAACATTTGAATCCATTCCAACCTTTATTATCTCAACTTAAAAAAATATTAGAATTGTCAAGAGATCTTATTCAGAAGGCCAAGTTTTCAAATCTTACAGACCAGGAATTCTGGATTTCTGTTGAGAGAGCGCCAAGAACTCTGTGGTATAGCTATGAAAGTGCTGCTTCCTTTCACTTCCAGTTTTCTCTGAGTCTTAAGTAGTCAGCAACAATTTTTGTGAAAACTAAACACAGAAGTAATTTAAATGTCTAAAATGACTGGCACTATCAGAGATTCAATAAAGCATTGCACAACTATGTAGTTTGAAATAGGTCTGTTCTTCCCAATAAAATCTTAGGCTGCGTCTAGTCATGCCAAAAAATCCACATTTTTAAATTATAGTTTTAAAAACCCAGATTAGATCAGATTATGTAATAAACAAACAGTGTGTAGTTGAATAAAATCACAAAACGGTCCAAACTCTCATCCTTATTTGGTTGTGAGGAGCCACTAAGCTTTAAAATATCGATAAGGGGGAGACAGTACTAAACAATTCAGGAACCGTGACAATAATGCAGCATTGATGTTGAAAAATTGAGGACACTGGTGAGGAAATTTGAGAAGTCCAGGTTCTTAACGGTAATATTATCAGTCTTCTTGCACATAATGTGTATTTGGTGGCTTATATTTTAGTATGTAAACAATAAAACAGAGGTGATTTCAGGAACTTGTCAACATAGCTCTTGAGTCCCAACAGAAAATGGGGAGAAAAATATATAAAATAAGGGACCAACTTTAAAATTAAGGTGACACTTCAATGTAGCCACTCACTATTGCCTTTTGTTTATATCCTTTTGTTTTTTGAGGTAGCATGTTTTGTATGTGATTAACAAGAGGTATTAGCTCTCTTTCCTATTATCACTGATTTCCATTTCCATACCCCACCTTCTTCCTTGCTTTTTTTTCTTACTCCCTTTTTTCCCCCTTGTCACTGTAATCAGAGCATTTTCTTCCAGGCTTTAGTACTCTTTGCCATGTTAGCTCCATGACCTGCCAGTGCTAAATGTCTAGTTCTGATAGCATGACTATTTGCATGATTAAGCACTTAGTCAGTAGAGCATGTGAGCAGCCTTGTAAACAGTAACTCTAACTTGAAAAATGCTTAACAATTTTAAAGAAGAGATTCAAATTCTCATTATGATATTAATCAAGGGGCAAAGCTGATAGATGTTTTCTTTTAATTACTAGCCTGCAGATGTGTTTAATTTTGAGGGAACAGTTTATAGCCATCATATGTCTCCAGTTGCTACCAAGCACTGCTTAATAGCAGGTATGTATACGTTTTTAAGAAGTTCCTATCTATATTTGGGTTGTAGTAAGAGGCAAATGATTAAAAACTAGCTTTATTTTTCTATGACTTTTTACCTATGCAACAGTCTTGTCTATTTTCAAGCAAATAATATCAAAGACTTTGTAAAACTGAGATCATTTTTTAAATAAAATCACTTCATTTGGGCTTATACTGTTTATGAAAGGAAAGTACCCCCTTTGCATTTCTGAAATGAGCAAACCATGCACCACCGAGTTTGCATGGTTCAGCTAGTGTTTCTAAATACACACAACTCAGATTAATGCAGCTAAATCAGTATTTGGTCTTGAGATCTATTGGAGTTGAACGTGTACTGTATGTATTTACTGTTGTCTATTAATAAAAAAAATTCTTTAGAGAAGGGACCGTATTCTTAATTCATAAATCTAGAAAAAAGAGCAGCCTTGTTTCCCCTACAACAGCGGTTCTCAAATTGTGGGTTGGGACCCCAAAGTGGGTCCAGCCCTGTTTTAATGGGGTCGCCAGGGCTGGATTAGACTTGCTGGGGGCTGGGTCCAAAGCCAAAACCTGAAGACACCTGTCCTGGGCAGCAGGGCTCAGATTATAGGCCTCCTGCCTGGGGCTGAAGCCCTTAGGCTTTGGTTTTGGACACCCTGCCTGGGGTGGTGAGGCTCGGGTTTTGACTTTGGCCCCCACACCTGGGGCAGCAGGGCTCAGGCTTCGGTCCCTCCTCCTGCGGTCTTGTAGTAATTTTTGTTGTCACAAAGGAAGTTTGAGAACTCCTGCCCAACAACCTTTAAGTATATTGTTAATGTGGGAAATTTAGTAGAATTGTATGCAGAAACTTTGAAAATATAAATCTATTGTAGTTGCAATACATTTTTAAAAATCTATTTGGTAATTTTTATCAGTTCAAATGTGTGTGAAATCTTATGAAGCTGATAGTTTCTTTATATCTTTGTAGTAAGACTTGTTAGACTTTTTATTCCTTGTTAAGAGTTGGGGTTTTTTACATTGTCTTGTTTTTCTTGTTACAGTTGGTACCAAAAGCCCCAAAGTACAGCTTTGTGACTTGAAGTCTGGATCCTGTTCTCAAATTCTGCAGGGTACTTCTTAGTCTGAAACATAATTTTTAAACAATAACTACTTTGAGTAGACCAGCCAGTGTAAAGAAACACTATCCAGCCAGTGTAAAGAAACACTATAAATAATGTGTTCTCTGTAAGTAATGTGACTGATGTGTTTAGTACTAGTTGTGAAAATTACACAGTGAAAAAGGTTCTTCTGTGTATTATTCTAGTGCTACTGAATTGGAGAACACAAATACTATTTAAAGAACAGCTATCATTTTAGGTCTATGGGAATTTTCATAATAAACCCTGATTTCTGGAGTACAAGTTAGTCTTAAATCATTCTAGTGTAACTAGACGCGTGAGAAACCAGTTTGGAGGGAAATTAGTTTATACATTTAAAATTATAAAAGCATGTTCAAATGTATTTCTGTTTGCATAACTCAGACTTCTTAAATCAAAATATTAATTAGCTGAGCAAAGGTGTTAACTAGTTAGTGTAGTTTATTTTTAAAAAACAAATTATGAATTTTTGAGATATGAAAGTTTTAAGAGACTTCTGGGGGCTTTTTAATTTATCGTTCTATAAAAAGGCAAATTCCATTTAGCATCCCTCGAGGATAAGGGGCCCTATTTTCAGCTGGTGAAAATCAACACAGTTGTACCAATTTACACCATGTGACGTTCTGACTCGTATAGATTAATATTTGTTTAAATGTTGTTTTAGGACCTCCAGGAATGTTGTACTTGTGTTCATGAAGAGTGTGTGTGTGTGTGTGTGTGTGTGTGTGCTTTTTTACAAAACCTTAATATTTTTAAACAAAATATCCTCTAGAGATTTTGTATGGATGTACTTTCTTTAAGACTCTTTGGCTTCAGAGGCTTGGGGAGTAAGATATTACTCGACATAAGGATAGCAGTATCTGAACCTTGAAGTTTATCTAATAACGTTAGGAGGCCCTAGGGCTTTATGCTCTGGAAAGCCTTGGTGTTTGAGTTGGTTGTGGGTAATTGAAATGAAACACTATAAGGGAAATATAAATGTTGAATGTACTCATATAGATGTACAGAAGGAAGTGGTGTAAATAACTCTTGGTTATGAGGCCAAAGATGTATGTATATGATCTAACCTACTTTTTATCAATCACATTATTTGCTCGCTCATGCCCATTTTATTATAAGTGGCATAGTAGCAACCCTATACACCTCTACCCTGATACAATGCGGCCCGATATCACATGAATTCGGATATAACTCAGTAAAGCAGCGCTCCGGGGGGGCGGGGCTGCGCACTTCGGCGGATCAAAGCAAGTTCGATATAACGCGGTTTCACCTATAACGCGGTAAGATTTTTTTTTGGCTCCCGAGGACAGCGTTATATTGGGGTAGAGGTGTATTTAGATTGCCTAACACTTTCTATTGTTTATAGTTTTTCTAGACATCTTTGAGGAGCTCAAAACCCACTATGGTTTGTTAATAAATGTATTGTATCACCATTCAATAAGCAGTGCATGATCCTCATGCTGCTAAGAGACCAAAAGAAAGCACACACTTAACTTCAAATTTGGGATGTTGGTAAGAAGTAGAATAAATAATCTAGATATAAGATCTGCTATACATACATACATAAATATTGTTTTTAATCTGCTGTAAAACACGGTGAAATAGCTCAGTAAAAACTGGCACTAAATTGATTTTTACATTTGTGTATTTTAAATGTTGTTGTTTAAAAATTCTGTATGTGCTATTCTTTTGCTAGCATAGCTGTAGAATGATAAAGTCGTCTGGGCTAGTAAAGTATAGAGAGGTAAACTTAGTATTCTTCATATCATTTTCAGCTGAATGCATTCTTACCCAAGCAAAGGAAAGAAAAAAAAAAAAAAAGGTAAACTGCCAATAATCCAAAATAAGGAACACTCTTCCCATAAACTCCAAATTAATACCAGAATATTGATGGTAGTTGTAAATTGATAGATTAGTCCAATTGCATTTCTCTTGGATATATGCTACTTTTACTTCTATCAGAAAAGTTGTTTATCAATAAGTTACCTGAAATTTCTCATGGTACCATATTTCTAGGTCACAGACAAGAAGTGCTGGCAGTGGCCTGGTCCCCGCGTCATGAGTATGTCTTGGCAACTGCAAGGTAAAAACTATTTCTGTAATATAAATAAGCAGTAAAATGGCTTATAGAAAGAACTGTAAACTGACTTATTTAGAAAAAATATTTTGATACACGACATCCATAAAGTTTAATATGCATTTGAGGTGAAGGTCTGCATTAGTATTTATACTAACATGATACTGTAGATCCTAGATGGAAAAAATTGGATTGAAGAGCTATCCAAATGGTGCACACAGGGTTGGTCTACACCAGACGTGTGCAAACTACGGCGGGACCATCCTGCCCCGCCCCTGAGCTCCTGGCCGGGGAGCCTAGTCCCTGGCCCCTCCTCTGCTGTCACCCCTCCCCCGCAGGCACGCCGTTGCGCGGCCGCACTCTGGCCCGCTGCTCCCGCTGGGCAGCGTGGGGAGCGCAGCTGGCTCTGGCCAGGTGTCACGGCTGCGAGCTGCTGCTGCTGGTAAGGGGGCGGGGAGTGGGGGGTCCTGGGGGACAGTCAGGGAGGAGGGGACGGTTGGATGGGGCGGAGGTTCTGGGGGGGCGGTCAGGGGATGGGGAACAGGGAGGGTTGGGAGTGGGAGTCCCAGGAGGCCTGTCAGGGGGTGGGGATGTGGATAGGGGTCGGGAGGGCAGTCAGGGGACAAGGAGCAGGGGGGGTTGGATGGGTTGGGAGTTCTGAGGGGGGCAGTCAAGGGGCACGAAGTGGGAGACGGCGGATAGGGGGCGGGGGCCAGGCTGTTTGGGGAGGCACAGCCTTCCCTACCCAGCCCTCCATACAGTTGTGCAACCCCGATGTGGCCCTTGGGCCAAAAAGTTTGCCCACCCCAGTCTACACTTAAGTTATGTCAGCATAGCTATGTTGGTCGGGGTGTGAAAAATAAACACCTTTGACTGACATAGCTCTGCCAAGAAAATCCCCAGTGTAGACGCAGCTACATCAATGTAGCTAATGTAATTCGGGGAAGTGGTCTTAAATCGGCAGAAAAACACCTCCTTTCAGTGTAGGCTGCATCTATGCTAGAGGGCTGTTCTAGCCATAGTGTAGCTATATCCTAAGATTATAGGTTGAGTTTGTGCATGGGTGGCACGTATAAGAGACATGGGTTTGGTGGATGATGCAGAAGATGAGGTCATGGCACACGGATATAAGGGATGCAAGTGTCTTTCCATCTCTTTCTTCTCCCAGCCAATTATCTATGCAGATGGTAAAGTCCAGAAAGAAGTCTAGACCTGTAGGCATCTCAGACCAGTTCATCTTTGATTTCTTCCTGCAACCCCCGCCAGAATTGATAGTAACGTGTCTCCTGTCAGCAGGCTGATAACTAAGGCCACCTTGGCCTGGTTAGAGACATAGATTTGGGGATGTATCTGAAACAGAAGCCGGCATTGGCTCATGAAACTTTGGAACTGCTGTCAGTTCCCATCTAACTGTTCGGGCAAAGGTATTGCAGGTCCCCGTTCAGCACAAGTCCCTGCAGATAGTGTTCACAGAGTGGTATTGTCAGTGCTGAGCTGCCTAGCTTGATCTTGCAGCCACTGGTTATCTCTTGTCAGCTGTGCAACTTGGGGCTGCCATGTTTGATTATCCACCTGAATTATCCATTTGGGCAAGTCCGATGCTTCTGGTGGCTATGGTGGTGGTGCGAGGTCCATTCTTCTTGTACTGGGCTTGGTCCCACAGGGTCGTGGGTGGCCAGACTAATAGTTGGAGCCAGAATCCACAGCCACAACACAGGAGTCAAAAGTCAGCTAGGTCAGGATACTGAGAGGTCAGAAGCAGGAGCTAAACTGTAGGTCAGGAATCGCAAGTCAGATGCCAGGAGTAACAAATGTATTATTTTCATATCTCCAATATCATTTGTTACATCAGTAAATAATGACAGAATTTTTGAAAAGATTTTTTAATAGTAGATCTATTCTTTTGCAGAAATCAAATTCACTGTGGCTCTTTTAATGTAAAAAAATCATGAGGCTTGAGAGAGGCTTTGAGGTCTTCATTCTCAAAAAAATTAGAACTGAGTGTTGCTATCTCATTCTTTTCTTACCCTTCTACATCCTGTAACTCTCCTGTAATCCATAATTTGAATTGTTATGCATTTTTAGACAATGGGTAAAATTTTCAAAATGTCTTACGTCATTTAGGCAATGCTGAAAATTCCTGCAAAGTTTGAGACTCTCAAAGTAAAGGTTATCTCAATACTTACAATTATATGTAAAGTGCCTTCCATAACAGAAATGGGGAAAACACTAAGGAGAGTGTGTTGCAGAATGTGACACATTACTCTAAAGAACATGAATATTCCTATTGCTGTAATTTGAAATCCTCCTCTGTGGTTGAGTACATTTTTGCAGTTTAGATATTTTGGTTAGAGGTGAAACATTGTCATCTAAAGATGAGAAATGTTTGTCATCAAACCCATTTTCAATCAGAAGTTTTAGTCAGGAAAAGATTTGTCATCCAAAGCTTTAGATGACAAAATGTTAATAGAATTTTAGTCCAATAACACTCTAGATGACCCAGCATTTCATCTCTAAAACTGCAGATGTGACTAACAGGTTTAACATGAGATTTGTTTGTCATCTAGAGGTCAAAAGTTTTGCAGTCAGCAGTTTTAGATTCCCGTCACTTTTTTGTCAGCAAACTCATTTTCACTGGCATCTCTGATATACAGCTATCACCTAACTCAGAGAAATATATGTACAAAACTCTAATATTGATTATAAAAAACCTATGACAACAATCACAACAATGATCCATAGTTAATAATTTTCTTCTTTTTATCACAAAACAGTGTTCACATTTAAGTGGCTGAAAAATTGAGGTAATTTTTGATTGTTAAAACCATAGATTGAGTCTTTGCCATATAATATTAATAATTCTAATCTTATTCTGAAATATTCTACACAGTTTCATTAATTCAGAAAAATTCCAGTCAATGTGTCCATCAACCAAAATTTTATGGGAGAGGTTCAGAATATGCCTCTTAATGGAACGTTTGCAGCAATCTTATTTGTGGCATTGGAATCAGCTGAAGTCCAAAAAAGAGGGACATGCTCCCTCTTCTTCTCTTATTATCTTCTGCTCTCCATCTGCTCTTCTTCTGATTCATCTGTACATAAATGTTTCCCAAAATTCAGTCAGTTGTGCCATCTGACTCAATTACAACTACTTTAAATTCATCAAAATAAAAAACAGCAAACTAAAGTAACAACAAAATAAATCAATTTAGCATAGTGAGAGGTTCTTTCTTACAAGCTACATCCAGCACATTTATTCTTAGTATTATTCTGAACCAATGCTAGCTGCAGTTGCTTCCAAGTAACAAGTCTCTTTGAACTCTGCATTTAAGAATTTAAGGTACAATAGTCAGTCACCAGCATTCTTAAAGCACCATAATAGATACTAGAAGTGCAAACCAAGCATAAAGAAATAAGAAAGAGACACACAAATGATCGTCTTCTAGTAACAGCAGTTCAGAGTCAGCGTCAGAAGAAAAAGGGAAACCATGATAATCTGAACTGGCTGCCTTATAGAAAGAAATCTAGAACTGAATATGTTCTCCATATTTGAGAGACCACTTACAAAACTTCATGTAGATATCAGCAAACCCTCACAAGAGAAGAGTATTGTAGATGTATAGAATGTGGTAAAAGTTTCACTCAGAAGTAGTATTTTGAAATACACCAGCCAATCCACAAGAGGAAGGGAATATAATCTGATTTTTATATGGTTTGGGTATAAAATGTTCTCATATTGCTCTATTAGATTATGATGATAGATACTGATGATGCACTGACAGCAAACTGGAGGAGCTATTATCTTCTTAATAATAGATGGCTTGTAGATTTGGACAATATAATATGATTTACTGAGAAAAGAAATATTAGCCAGGACACTGGGATTATCTCTTACAGCAGTATGTGAAATTGTTACTAGCTTTGAGCTTGTTGGGTGACTGACCAGGATTCCATGATGATGTTTCAAAATAATAGAATACCAATTGTAAAATAACTGCATATAGAAAAATTATTAGTTAAAAACAAATAGTGGACATGACCAAGTGTCCAACTATTTTAGGAAGTAGCCAAAGAGGAGACATGTTCTATGGGTTTTTCCTAAACTGTCCACTTTGTCACTCGACAGAGGGGATTATGAGGTCTTTCATGCAAGGAGGAGCAGATTTGGAAAGATGAGCTAATGGAAAATGTATCATCAAACAAAAAAGATAAAGTTGTTTTTACAGAAAATCTCCCTAGCATCTTTCATTGTTGTGGATGCTTCATTGATCTCCCTGAGGTATGCAGCTTATTTTATATCCACTAATGCAGCCTCAAGAAGACACCTCTGCTCTTGGAATACTTGCTTGTAGGCCAAACATCATGTCACCACTTATGTTCAGACCCCCCCAAATATTTAGTGGGAAAGCTATTTAGAGGGCAATTGAATAAGATTATAGCAAGGGCCGCAAAAGAAGCAAAATTAGCTGCAACCTGTGACAGATGTGGAGCTGATGTTATGAATGCTGCTATGTCATAACTGTATTAAAACAAAATGTGACCTAGTCAATGAGGGGAAGTTACTGTATATTGGACTTACTGGACATTTTGTGTTGCTGTATTACCTTTCCAGCAGATATCTGGCTAGTTAAAGTCCCCCAGTACTACAAGGTCTTGTGTTTTGGATGTTTCTATTGTTTGTTCCAGAAATGGCGCCGCCGCCTCCTCCTCATGTTTTTTCCCCCCCCTTTATCTTCACCCAGAGACTTTCAGCTGGTCTGCCTCTCACCTCCTTCTGGATCTCTAAACAGGTATATGCATTCTTGATATACAAATGCAACTCTACCGCCCTTTTTCCCATGTCTGTCCTTCCTGAAAAGCTATACCTGTCTATTCCAGTCATGAGGTGTATCCCACCAAGTCTCTGTAATGCCCATTAACTCAGAATTTAGAATGTGTACTAAAACTTACAGTTCTTCCTGGTTGTTTTTTTGACGTTGTAGGAACCTATGGGCCTAGAATAAGGGTCTGCAGGGTTTGAATCAGGTGATGCTTCTTCATCACCACCAGGGGCCCAGGCAGGGCTGCCACCAAGAGGAACTGAGAGGCTTAGCCTTGGGGGATGTCCCACCCTAGGGGGCATGAGCAACAGCCCTCCGTGATTCCCTGATTATCTGGTGTTCTCCATGTAAACCAGAAAGCCATTTCTGGGCATTGTCTGAACAATGCAGACCTCCAGTGTGCTTCTGCCTTAGACCCAGCTTGCTACTCTTTGGTGCGACTCACCTTGATTCTACACTTACGACTCTCAACGTAGGCTTGGCTCCTGACCCTGATCCTGGTCACTGTGTCCAGCTTAAGACCACTGCTGACCTTCGTGAAAGATCCTGACCTAGCCCAACCCCAATTGTCATCTCTCTCTCAGTTTGGTAATGGACTCTGACTGTAGTTTTAACCTGGCCTGGTCCTGCATTGTTGTCTGACCTTTGACCTCATTCCGTGCTCATAGGCTGTCCAGAACTTGGCCTCAACTCCCATTCTCCTTGAATTTATGTATAAATATCTAAGATGTCAAGCAGATTCCCCTAGTGTTTTCCCTCTTGTTGCTCCTATGATTTTAGTCTAATTTTCCATATCCTCTGCAACTTCCAGCCCTGTGTCAAGGTCAAATTTTTTTGATTCTTACCTGTGGGCTTTTGTCACCTGCCCTCTTTGAACATGGCTTAAAGCCCTCCTCACGAGGTTGGTGAATTGGTATCCCAAGAATGTACTGACACCCTTTAATAGGGGACAGTGGGAAGAATCTAGAGGAAGGCAACACAATATTCCCAAATAAGCAACCTCCCAGCAAACATTCAGAGTTGTTATAAGACAATGATATCCTTCAAGGCTCTAGACCGAAATGACACAGCTGTTTTGCCGGGGGAGGAGGCTAGAGAGTAAAAGGGCTATAACACAGAAAAAATTATTTGATTTTTGCAAAAGGGGTTGAGTTGCTAGGGACTGTCCAGGATGCCGTCAATGAACTCTGACAGCGAGACAGGCTTGCACAGAGGGGCTCTGCAGAAGAGTCTGTAGGAAGTTAGTTGCCAGGGGCTAGGTACCTGGTAAGCTTGCATGCTGATAGGGCTGCTTTATTCTTTATTGTTTTTAAGCTATTTTGTCTTTGAAATTTCATAGAATCATAGACTTTAAGGTCAGAAGGGACCATTATGATTGTCTAGTCTGACCTGCACAACGCAGGCCACAGAATCTCATCCACCCACTCCTGTATCAAACCCCTAACCTATGTCTGAGCTATTGAAGTCCTCAAATTGTGATTTAAAGACTTCAAGGTGCAGAGAATCCTCTAGCAAGTGACCCGTGCCCCACGCTGCAGAGGAAGGCGAAAAAACCCCAGGACCTCTGCCAATCTGCCCTGGAGGAAAATTCCTTCCCGACCCCAAATATGACGATCCAGCTGAACCCTGAGCATGTGGGCAAGACTCACCAGCCAGACTCCCAGGAAAGAATTCTCTGTAGTAACTCAGATCCCACCCCGTCTAACATCCCATCACAGGCCACTGGGCATATTTACCGCTAGTAGTCAAAGATCAATTAATTGCCAAAATTAGGCTATCCCATCTTACCATCCCCTCCATAAACTTACCAAGCTCAGTCTTGAAGCCAGATACGTCTTTTGCCCCCACTGCTCCCCTTGAAATGCTTTTGTTCTAAATGATACTTTGCTTTAAAAAGACTTTCTGACTTCTGTGGATACTCTGCCTCCAGCTTCATGCCCCCGAGTGTTCAGGCATGGTGCCATGGGCAAACCCTGCCTTAATTTCCCCTCAGCTGGGTGCACCAGCCAGTCTAAATAGCTCTTTTGCATATCAAAGAGCACCCCCTTCAGAGAGCCTCATTTACTGACAACAGGAAATTACAGTAACATAAGCAAGACTTTATTCAGGCACTTATGAAGATACCTTCAAGGTATCTGCTGTACTGGGGTCAGTCCAACGAGCTTTGGGGAGAACCGCCTCTGGATTTCTCCTTCAGGATACCTGTTCCCTTCATCCGGGGAACAGTCTCTGGCTCCTTCTCCCAGAATACTTTTTTTTCCCCTCCTGGAACAGTCTCAGATCCCTTCCCTCAGGGTACTGCTGCTCCCTCAATCTGGGGAACAGTTTCTCTTCTAAAACAACAAGGAACATTTTCTCTTCTGGAGCTCTCCCAGTTCTTTCCCCTGGGATACTCCTGTTCCGTTTTTGGGGATGATTTCCCTTTGGGGTTGCCTTCCTCTTACAAGCCTCTTCTCCCTAGAGACACCTTCTTCCAGAGAGCATTCCCTCTGACTCAACTCATTTTTATAGGATGTGGGTGCTTCTCTACTAATTGACCATTAACCAGTTACCTGAGGCAAGCAGTTACTCCCAGGTAGGTCCTTAGAGGGCTGACATGGGCAAGCTAGGCCCTGACTCTCTCCTTTAAGAGCCAGTTGCCCCATGACAGCCTCTGATTACCACTGACATTGCCCTGGAGGGTCTAAGACTAAGTCATACCAGCTGAGGCAATCACTGTTAGTCCCAAGGGACTGCTGCCCAGGTTCTGCTCAGAGAATGGGAGAATCACAGGTGATGGTTAGAGGCCTGAGACCTGAAGGTGGCAAGGGGTGTGGAGGGTGAAAGAGGTCAGAGGTGCAGTTCACACAGTGATGCTGCTTTCTCTACGCAAAAGAATAAATGGACACAAATCTGACATCAGGAATCATAACATTTAAAAACCAGTAGGAGAACACTTCAACCTCTCTGGCCACTCAATAACAGATTTAAAGGTGGCAATTTTGCAACAAAAAGCTTCAAAAACAGACTCCAGCGAGAAACTGCTGAACTTGAATTAATATGCAAACTAGATACTATCAATTTAGGCTTAAATAGAGACTGGGAATGGCTGAGCCATTACACACACTGAATCTATTTCCCCATGTTAAGTATCCTCACACCTTCTTGTCAAACTGTCTTAAATGGGCTATCTTGATTATCACTACAAAAGTTTTTTTTCTCTTGCTGACAGTAGGTCATCTTAATTAATTAGCCTCTTAAAGTTGGCAGGGCAACTCCCACCTTTTCATGTTCTCTGTATGCATATATATCTCCTCAATATATGTTCCATTCTATGCATCCGATGAAGTGGGCTGTAGCCCACGAAAGCTTTTGCTCAAATAAATTTGTTAGTCTCTAAGGTGCCACAAGTACTCCTGTTCTTTTTGCGGATACAGATTAACATGGCTGCTACAATGAAACCTGCTTTCACACAGTACAAGCAGAGAGAGGTTTTCAGATTCTCACAAAAACACTAGATTCTGTAGATTTCATTGATGAAGGTACTGGACATAACATAACGGATTCAAAAGAGGAAGAATGTCCCAATGCATGTCAGAGACTTGTTGCAAAGCTTTAAGCTTCTGCTGACAGATGTAAGGACATGACCAGGAAGTATGGGGTTGCTGGGTATATGTAATTTACCAGGGATACTCCATAGCACTGAATCAACTTTCCGGACCCAAGTTCGTGTCGTAACAGAAAAAACAGAATCGGACGGAGACAGTATATCATCTCTGACAGATCAGCAATAAAGAAGGTTCCTTTCTAAGGATGAGTATAGTTCACAATACTTGCTATTTTTATCATCACAAAGAGATCTGGAGGGATTGCGTCACTCTTGACCCTCAGGTCTCAGTATGAACCCTAACTGTATTAGCAATAATACCATGAATGCAAAATTTTGAATGAAACAAAGTTAGACTTCGACAGCAATCTCCTCCTAGGACTTTGTGATATATCTGATTCTGAAAGAAGTTTACTTAGTTATTCTTAAGAGGTAGACAGTATGAAGTTCCACTAGGGGACGAGAGCTGAGGACTGGACTTGAACAATTTCCACCCCACCATCAACCTCAGCCTGGACCAGTCCACACAAGAGATCCACTTCCTGGACACTACAGTGCAAATAAGTGATGGTCACATAAACACCACCCTATACCAGAAACCTACTGACCGCTATACCTACCTACATGCCTCCAGCTTCCATCCAAGACACATCAGACGATCCATTGTCTACAGCCAAAATTCATTTGCAAATTTAACACCATTAATCTGGGCTTGAATAGGGACTGGGAGTGGCTGGCTCATTACAGAAGCAGCTTTTCCTCTCCTGGAATTGACACCTCCTCATCTATTATTGGGAGTGGACTACATCTACCCTGATTGAATTGGCCCTGTCAACACTGGTTCTCCACTTGCAAAGTAACTCCCTGCTCTCCATGTGTCAGTATATAATGCCTGCATCTGTAACTTTCACTCTATGCATCTGAAGAAGTGAGGTTTTTACCCACGAAAGCTTATGCCCAAATAAATCTGTTAGTCTTTAAGGTGCCACCAGACTCCTTGTTGTTTTTGTAGATAAAGACTAACACGGCTACCCCCTGATACACTCTGTAGTGCTGTTATCTTAAGAATAAAGTGGGCTTACATAGGAAGTGTTGTGTGGTAACTTATAATTGTTGGCAATCACTCTGTTGTTAGTCTCTGAAGAGAAAGTAAGCAGTCCTGCTTAGGCAGAGTCTTTTGCTAAGAATAACACAATGAAGGCGGAGAACTGTTTTTTAACTAGGAAATACCCAGACAGAAGGGAAAGAGACGTGGGTCTTTACCCAAGAAAGGCAATGGGTGGGGAGCTGGAAGCCTGAGAGTGGGTGCACTTTTGGGGCAGTGGGCTTTTGTTTTCTTTAATTTATCAAAGTGATATCTCAGCATCGATCTGTCCCATACTATCTGTACAAATGGGGGGAAGCCAGGCCCAGCACCCAGTCCATGGTTTCTGTACATTGACACAGAATCCTGAACCACTGCGGGGAAATACGGGTGCAGTTGCCGTGAACTGTGACACCTGCCCCAATGAGTTTGCCATTTAGAAGGAAGTCACAAACAAGATAAAAATACACTTGCAGATGCCAAGGCAGGTACTTAGAATTGTTTTGTTTTTGTTTTATTGTTCTCTTTTTGTTCATGAAAATATAGAGGTGCAAAGAACAATTGACTGACAAGGTTCACAAACACCAATCTACATTAAAGACTTAAAAAAAATCATTTTACAAATGATCTGGAAATCTGATAGATGCTTGGAGTGGAATGTCTGTCCATACATATGTAACTGCTGGGTGTGGAGCTCTGTCCCCCGCTAGTGGCACCTAGACCACTTAGAGATTAATGAGTCTGCTGCAGCCTGAGCTTTTAGCTCATGCAGTAGAGGCTCATACACTAAGCGTCAGAGGTCCCAGGTTAAATCCTGCCTGCTGTGTTACACACACACACACACACACACACACACACACACACACACACACACACACACACACAGAAGTAGCTAGAAGAAGGCACAGAGATAAGAGGGAGAAGAAAACAAATGGTAGCGTTAGATGTTCACTATTGACAAAGGAAATGAGAAGATGTGGGGCTTGAGAAATCAGACCAAAGATATGATTTATGTATGTTCCTTGATGGATGACCTGCTAAGGGTGACTTTCTCCCAGGATACAGTTACAAAGGACAGAGAGAGAACCTTCATCTTTCTTCAAGAATACTGCTTTGTAGGAACTTGGTGAAGAACTATCTAGCTGCAGTAGAAAAACTGGGGCTGATTATCGGTACAAAAGTGGGGAAGCTTTTCAGAGAAGAGAGAAAAATGTATATGATCCATCAGATTTCAGCTGGTAAAGCTGTCATGTTCTGAACATTAATAAAACTTTGAGAGGGTTCATATGGTGTTTCCAAATTTAGTTATGAACTGAGTTCCATCTCAGGCCTCTTTCATGGGTTCCTTTTGCCTTTTTAAGATAACTTTACCCCTTGTTGAACGCATTTCATTCCTAGAGTTCAAAGTGTTTAAGCAGTCCATGTCCTGCTGACTTCCTTACTACATCTAAATATCAATGTAGCAGCTGTGAGCAGAAATGCCTTCTAGCACTTTCAGCTGGCCACCTGACTATGTCCAGTCACATCTGAAATAGACCTTGTAACACTGATTCACAAATCTGTCTCCTCTGGAGTAGACAGCTGTTACTCTATTTCAGACAACCCAAGCAGCCATCAAGAAACTGGGGTGGTTGAAGCCCATATTTTATGCAGAGTTGACCAGCATTAAACTATCACACTGCTGCTTCTTACTATGCTTGCTGCCAATCATATTTAAGGTTCTTGTTGTTCTCTTAATCTTTCAATGAGCTAAAACATAATTACAGTATCTTGGCAACTGCCTGTGTCTCAAGTCATTTGAATGACTGCTGTGCTCAGTGGGGGACACATGGAGCTCAAGTTTCAATGTGGATTTGTGACTGCATCCTTGGTGAAGGACGTATGGTTATGGAACACATGCTTCCCACAGGAGATTGAACGAACCAGGAATCTCACCCCCTTCAAAGCATGCAGCAAGCTATGCCTGTTTAAACAAGCATTTCCTCAGCACTCATGTTGTAAGACACCCAGCACAGAGGGAGCCAGTCACCAGCACTTGGTTACTGTAAACAACAGGTTTAAAGAAGACGGAAAGAGAGTTCTACCTTTTTTTTTTTTTTTTTTTTTAACTTACATCATGCACCACTAATAGATCTCAAATCTTGTAGGTTGTTTAGCAACTACAATGAATACATTTAAATACATATATTTTCAGGTAGAGATTCTCTCTTAAGATGAATGCAAAGGTTTGCGTTCCCAGGGAAGTTACTCAGATTTACTAACATTCAACCAGTCCTGACCCCAGAAGTGAATAACACATTTAACCAGATTCTCTGAGCTTGACATAAAGCATTCAGAGAGCCCTCTGCTGGGAAGAGAATTTTCTGTTGCTGGTTACCTGTAGCTCCTGTTATTTTCACTATAATTCAATATACCTGGAAATCTGTGAAGCTACAGGTGTTTACACTTTAGGCAGCTAAAAATTTTAGCTGAAATAAAAAATTTGGAAAAAAACAAATTTTGGCTAACTTGGAAGTATGCTGTTATGGTACAGCTGTGCATTGTCAGGTTGTGAACCTAAGGAAAATAGCCACTGCTGTGTCTTTTGCTTAATATTTCCATTTTAAAAAACATGTTTTCCCTACTGGCTACATTGAGATCATGGACAAGCTACACTTGACTGTGTCCCTCTACTCACTCTTTGTGACTGGACACTATTTTTAAAATTATAGGAATCCGGACAGAGACAGATTCTTGTAAATGTATGACCTATCTTTAAGAATAGGGAAGATAAAGCCTATCTGAATGAATAAATAATCAATCTATAAAAGCTGCAGAGCAAAATGTTGGGGCATCAATTTTTATCTTCTTTACTCAGGAATGCAGAACATTTTCTTATTGTTAAATTTTGTTGTTAGCCTTCTTATTCTTTTCTTGTTGTGTGTGTATGTATGTGAAATCAAGTAGACTTTGTGTCACCATAAATATGCATTATATAGAGTGGGTACAATTTGGGGTCTCTCCTCCAGAACAAGTGTGTGTTTTAATATTCTCAGCTGAAGGCAAAATATGCTGCTGCCTTTATTAAGCCAAATCTATTTTTACACAAAAAACATTGTTGGAAATACTTGGTACCACTAATTCATAAGCAAAATGAAAAGCTGCTACTTTCAGTTGGTGCACTGCTGCCTTTTCAGCATACATTCAGTGTGCAACATTAGCAGAAGAAAACTGTAAGGAGAAAAAACAGCAAAGCAAATAACCTATCCCCTTGTTTACAGAATAGGGACACAATTAATCTTTTCCTGCTTTTATGCTGTTATTTTTAATTACATGGGCATATTGTTTCTCCAAGGACTAGATAGACTTGTATCTTGTTCCTTAGCATTTTTGCAACCACGTTCTATTTGTTATTGTACTTGTACAATATTATTAACAAGTACAATAATATTGTACTAGTTATTCAGACATTGTGTTGATGAGCAAGAAGCTCAAAGTCTGCCTTGATGTCCACTCTGCATTCTCATTAGCTTGAATGTGATAGCACAAGGTGTAAGTCAGGGCAGAATCCAGCCCAAAATGGGAACATCTACTGGACCCATAACAGCAAGAGATGGGGATGTTTGGAGGCAGTTTCTCTAATTAATAAATCCATACAATTTATTTTTCTTAGTGCTGACAGTAGAGTAAAACTCTGGGATGTAAGGAGAGCATCTGGATGTCTGATTACTCTTGATCAGTACAATGGGGAGAAGTCAAAAGCATCTTCTGAAGCAGGTAATAAAGAATATATTTATAACGGAAATATGATAGTGGTGATATGCTACATCTTTACCTAGAAGCATTCTTGAGTTTCATACCATCACAGTTTTTAATGCAAGAAATGACCATTGTGGTCATCTAGTATGATCTCTTGCATAACACAGGCCATAGAATTTCACCTGGTAACTCCTGCATTAAACCCAGTAACTTGGGGCTGAACTAGAACATATCTTTTTTTAAAGGCATACTGGATGAAATCTTGGCTTTGTTTGAAGTCAGTGGGAATTTAAAGTTTTCAAATAATGGAGAATTGACCACATGCCTTGATAAGTTGTTCCAGTGGTTAATTACCCTTACTGTTAAACAATGTGTGCATATTTCCAGTTTGTTTGTCTAGCTTCAAGTTCCAGCCACTGGATCTTGTTATGCTTAGGTCTTTTAGATTAAAGAGCTCTCTTTTATTAGATATCTTCATCTATACTAAGCAAGACATATATGTATTAGATTAGTTATAAAATTCAAAATTTATTTTTAACTTTGCTTAATGCTAAATTATGTGTTACTCGAATACTAACAAAGGTGACTAGGTCCTGGAATATACTAAATATGCCCTGGTTAAAACATTAACATTATTAACATTATTAGGGGGGAGGGATAGCTCAGTGATTTGAGCATTGGCCTGCTAAACCCAGGGTTGTGAGTTCAATCCTTGAGGGTGCCACTTAGGGATCTGGGGCAAAAATCAGTACTTGGTCCTGCTAGTGAAGGCAGGGGGCTGGACTCGATGACTTTTCGGGGTCCCTTCCAGTTCTAGGAGATAGGTATATCTCCATATATTATAACATTTTATACGAATGCAGCTAAACACAATTTCTGCACTTGGGAAGCAAACTAAATTAAAGGAACAGCACTATACTTTAAATTGTAGTTCAGAAATTAGTTTGGATTAATTCTGGATCAAAGTTCCGTACACTGGGCAAACAAAACCAAATATTAGATCTCATAAAGCAGCTTCTGAAACGAAAAAGGATGTTTTATTTAAAAACAGACAAAGTAAAAGACTGAGTCTGTAATCCTAATCCTGAAAAGATTAACTCGTGCCTAAATTTAAACACTGTGAGCAGTCCCATAAATTGGACTACTTACAGTGTGTAAAGTTAAGCATGTAGGATCAGAGTTTTATTCAGGAAAATACTGATGGTGGATTTATACATAAAACAAAATTGAGTTTGTTTTGTAGGCTGTGGTTTAATGTGCTGTGTCATGTTCTCTGTTGCATATATGGAATATTAATGTTTGGTTTTGAGAATTAAAAATGTCATTGACACTCAAAGTTATTGAAATGACCACATACTGGGAGAACTAAGAATTTCTTTTTAATTTAGCTTACAACTTTTGGGTGCCACCAAATGGACTTCTGTGTACATTGTCTTAAAATGAATTAATGAACGTACAAAGATTTATAACTCAGGGAGAGGTGCTTTAGAAATGCCAAAGACCGGGGGGGAAAAAATCTGTTCTCTTGGATGACTGTTGTAGGTTAGAAATTTAAACACACAATTAATTCCTGTGCTCCCCACTTGATTATTTTTTTTCCTCTCTGGAAGGACAAATTTTGAGGTGTGTGTGTATATAGTTTAATGAGAACTGTTAGGTTTGTGGTGTTTTTAAAATAGGAACTGAGGAAGAAATAGTGAACAATGGAAGAAAAAATTCAAGAGAAAAATTTGAAATACTAGATCAGAACTGTAAAATAAACTTAGCTCATTAATTTCTTCAAAAAAATTTGCAGAGCAGGTAAAGCGGTTTTAACAAAGTAAAATGGAAGCTCCAAATTACAAACTCGGGGTGGGGGGGGGGGGGACACTAAATATGTGCAAAAGACTTGTTTACATATATAAAAAATGTAGATGTAAACTATCTTTGTGGCGGGGTGCTACAGAACAGATCATTGGACAAATAGGCTTTTACATCATGTTCACAAAAAGCTTATATTTTATGCTGTAAAAGAGAAATATATTTTTATTATGGATGGAGGAAAAGCTGTCTACAGAAACACTTGTAAACCTTTAAAGTGGTGTCAGATCCTGCATTCTTTCTGCATCCAAGACAACCATTAAAGTCAGTCAGTGTTTTGCCAAAGAGTTCAGGATTGGGTCCTTTTTGGAAGTCGTCGTTAGCACTTTACAGTAACATCAACAGTAGAGCAATGTCATCTGAGCATCATGATATCTGTGGAAAGTGAAAAGGGCATTGAAACTTCTGTATGTTTACTCTCATTTTCAATGAAATATGTTCAAACACACATAATACATTTACCATATAGAACCTAACATATAAGGAACTTCATCACTTGGTATCAAAATCCAAAGGTTTTACAATATATATTTCATAAGAAACTTTGTTGCTTTCAAATAAACATTTATATATTCTTGAGTGAAAGTTGTTTGAATATTTAAATAGTGCATTCAGTTCTACAGGTGTACAAAATAAAATAGTAAATCTTCCCTAAAAAACTGAACAGGCTCATATTTTCCTGACAGCAAACACTGCTCATAATGGAAGAGTTAACGGCTTATGCTTTACAAGTGATGGGCTTCATCTTCTGACTATTGGTACAGATGACCGGATGAGACTCTGGAATAGTTCCAGTGGGGAAAACACACTGGTAAGGTTTTTAAAGGACGTTCAGTTGCATTTCTTGGTTACTTTTAAGAGGGTAATAGACCAGTGGTCCAGTTATGATACATAATTTAGGTTTGGAAGTAAATCTCGTGCTGGACACTGCTGTCTAATCTCAGTTGATCTCTATATTTTTAATCAAAATAATTTATTTTCTATCATTTTGTCCAGTGAAAATTAGTAACTAAGGGCCTGCATGGCCCACCAGATTGAAAATGAGACTATAAAACCATTCATTTGTGACAGTAGCTCAAATCCAGATCAGGCTGGCAGTAACCAAAAAGAACTAACATCTGTTGGCAACTTGTCTGAAATGAATTTGGTTCTCAGTCTTTTCACTGAGTGGGTGTCCACACCACAGACTGAATAAGTATGGAGACTGAATTAATCTCTTGTCAGTAGGTGTAGCTCTTTCCAAATAAGTTTGACACACACACTGGGAGAAGTAGGCTGCAGATAGCCCTCTTTATGCAGCCTGGTGGGGCCCTTATTGTTTTCTGCATGCTCCCTCCCAACCCTTTTAGCCGCTGGAGGGCACTTCTCATTGGTTCCACCCATAGCGGATCCTGAATAGCCTTTTTAGGCCATTCCTGAAGGCCATCTCCCCACTCCCCACCCCGAAAGGACACCTTTGTGCAGATTGCACCAAGGAAGTGGGTCATCCAGTAGGGGACAACTAATGCCTGGTATCACAGATCACAATAACCTTTCAGTATGGATACAGATTATATCCCTTCATCTCTCTATTCTCCCTGCCCCCAGTGCTCTCGTGCCTGCTTTAAACTGCTTCTGCAGCTTCTCCCTAGAGAGGATTAGATATACAGTCCCAATGAAAATACAACTCTAGTAATATAAAATTAAAGTTTCGGAACACTCTAAAAACATTTGATTAAGAATGTAGAGAAGTATAAATGACAATCCCTACCCAAAAGTACAAACTGAGGGCCAAATCCTGCTCCCATTCAAGTAAATGACAACTCCTGTCAGTGGGAACAGGATAAGCCCTAAAGTGAGCGTGAAAAACTGGCAGCATTTTCCTGTTAGCAGGGGTTGATCTTGCTGGGAAGAGATTAGTGGGTTCCTTCTGAGGCAAAATGGCTCATACCCTTAGAATATCTAGGTTGGATATGTCTTCACTGCAGCATTAATTCAGCACCAGCATTAATTGATCGGCACCAGGTTCTGAGCACCTGGTTTAGCCTGGCCTGGGTGTGGGCAGCCACACTGCAAAGTCATATCTGAGTTACTGGTACTACCCTTTGGTGATATATTTACCCATGTGGGTTGCTGAGACTTCTGGGGGCATATCCCATGCTTCTTTGTGCTACCATAAGATGACCTGCTTATTATTCTTTCCCAGTGAATTGTGGGAAAACTTGTATGTTTTTCGGGGCACATTGTGGGGAATTGCGGGATATGTGATTTAGTCTGCATCCTCATTGTAAAATGAGTAGGTTACCAGCCCAAATGAAAACCTCACTCAGATTTTAGCCTACAGCCCCATATAAGCGATCTGGCCCAGACTGAAAGCACCACTAAACTCAGTTGAGAAGCTTTTGCCCATGGATGAGAAGGGGGTGAGGGGCAACACCTGAGTAAGAGCCCAAGTGTTAACTCTGCTGTGAAGACATACCCCAAAGGGAGGTGGGAGTGTTTCTCCAGAGAATGTATATAAAAGGTGGGCTGAGAAGCCCTGAGGTAGGAGCCCTGGGAGTAGCGACGACTAAGGAGAAGGCTTAGAGCTGAAACTTGTCTTTGAAAATACTGTCAAATTTCCAGAAAGAGGGTGATTTTTGGCTTTCCACAGCTTGTAGACTTTGTTATGAAGCAGGTTGAGAGAGGCATTTTCTCACAGTGTACCACAAGAGTTACTCTGTATTCTGAGTAAATATTGGTATCCCTTTTGAGCTGGCAAGGAGAGTTTGACCTATAGAACTAGGTTATCTTCTTATTGGGAAAGAAATGAGTGAATGCAAAAAGAGAGAATATACCTCTACCCCGATATAACGTGACCCGATATAACACGAATTCGGATATAACGCGGTAAAGCAGTGCTCCGGGGGGGGCGGGACTGCGCACTACAGTGGATCAAAGCAAGTTCGATATAACGCAGTTTCACCTATAACGCGGTAAGATTTTTTGGCTCCCGAGGACAGCGTTATATCGAGGTAGAGGTGTATCTAAGTATTTGCACTCTTGAATAGGGATTTTGATTACAAAAGCAGAAGCAAAGTTTACCACTTCTACCATTCTTTGTGTGGATCCCACTAACCGTGTGCATGCACCTCATGTGCACAAGATCAGAATTTTTGACCAGCAGTGTCTGTTGGGGCTGCATCTGTGCCCTGTATGATTTCATTCTCTCCCATTCGAGGGAATATAGGGCAGCCGATCTGTGGTGGGGGCTGGCTCCACTCCCAGCCCCATCTGCAGGCGGTGGCGGGGCCAGGAGTGGAACCACATTGAGGATGGGGATGGGGCCAGGAGCCAGGGACATGGCTGCGGTTGGGGCCGGAGCAGAACTGGGGGTGGGGAGGGGCTGGGTGGCACTCCCTCCCCAACCCCCATGGTGTTAGAGATTCCAGAATTGTACGACTGTTTTCATTAATGTTATTTAAGGTTAGGTGTAAATTTTTGATTTAACTATGAAAATATAAATCTCTGAGACCTCTGTCATATGTTTGATGTCCTTAGAAATTTCTTCATAGGTCTTGCAGAATATATAATCTTCCATGGAATAGTCTGAATCTATTAACTTCATAAGCCACATGGTTCTGGTTCATCAATTTAAGAAGTGTCTACAGACACACTTGGTGGAGCTTTTAATTTCTGGAAGGTAAATAGTTCTGATTCAAGGAATGTGTAAGCAATTACTTGTAAATTCCATGAGGAAAGTAACTGGTTTTGCATCAGAAGGCCTGCACAGAACTCTTTGTTCAGCAGTGATTTTGCAGAGAACTGATTATACGATTGGCAGTAACACCAAAAAGCCTGTATGCATTAATTTAAAATTCCAGCATTTGGTTTTAAATCACTAACAAATTATGATGTCAGAGAGAAATCCATTTACTTGACTAATTTTTGAAATATTTGACATATTGCCATTATGAGAGTTAATCAAAAAATTAAACAACTATAAGAAATTCCCAAACAAAAAATAATTGAGATAGTTATGGATAAAAAGACACATACTTGAACTTAAAATAGCCTTATTGAGATGTTGGCCTTTGGAAAAAATTAAATGTTTGAAAGCCAGAAAGCCAGATTTAAAGTTCCACAAACAGTCTTAATACTGGCCATTATACCATCCCATGAATGCTCTTACTAGTAACCATCTTCCACTTACCAACCAGAAAATGCCATCAGCATACCTAATCTACCCTTTCATACTTTATATTGTGATCTTGGGATGCCTCCTGCCAAACACATATCACCTATCAATCCCAGTTGAAACCCATTCCCTCACTCACCTGTTCAGAATGAGAATAAATGAGATCTCTTATACTTCAAATAGAGTGCAGAAACTACATTGTCCCATATATTCCACTCAATACAACTTATCCTATTCATTATGCTGTTTTCATTAACTTTGGAACCCAAAAATAAGGTGTATGCATTTGGGAAACTCAGAGTTGTGTTAAATTCCAAAGTAGCAAGGTGCTTGCTTAACCATTGCTTTAATGAAAATTTAACCCTTAATTTTAAAATTGTTTTAATAATTTAAACCACAAGAATTAGCTTTGTATAATAATAGCTAACAGCTTAATCTTGCATCCTACAGGTGAACTATGGGAAAGTCTGTAATGAAAGCAGAAAAGGACTCAAATTCACCACTTCTACTGGCTGTGATCCAGAATTTGCATTTGTACCATATGGTAGCACCATTGCTGTTTATACAGTCTACTCAGGAGAACTGATAACTATGCTTAGGGGACATTATAATACTGTTGATTGCTGTGTATTTCAGCCTAATTTTCAGGTAAGTGAAGTATTTAAGAGAATTTAGAATGTTCATAAAATAATGAGTTCATAGATTTTAAGGTCAGAAAGGGATCCTCACATCATCTAGTCTGACCTATATAACATAAGCCATAGAATTTCATCCAGATACCAAAGTTACTTGACTCAATATAAGAGTATGTTAGCTATCTTCTCATCTTGATTTAAAAACATCAAGAGAGGGAGAATATACCTCTCTCCTTAGTAGTTTGTTCCAGTGGCTATCTAGTTAATCACTCCCGCTGTCAAATTTTAATTTGTCTGGCTGTAACTTCCAGTCATTGGTACTTGTTCTGCCTTTCTCTGATAGATTAAAGAGGTTTTAGTACCTTTTATTTTCTCCTTGTGCAGCTGTTTTTACAACATAATTAATTTACCTCTTGATATTTTTGTTGATTAGCTAAACAGATTGCTCCTTAAGTCTCTCATTTAAATATATTTTCTTCATCCCTCAAATCATTTTTGTGGCTCTTCTCTGCACTCTCCAAATTATAACATTCTTTTTAAAATGGGAACAGCAGTACTGGATGCAGTATTCCAGAATCAATCTCACTAATGCTGCATACAGAGGTAAAATTAACTCCCTACTTTATTTTATATAAACAAGGATCCACATTAGCCATCTGCCACAGCATCACACAGGAATCCTGTTCAGTTGTTTGTCCAGTATGATTTCTAAATCCTTTTCAGAGTTTCTGTTTTCCAGAATATAGCCTCCCATTCTTGGCTTCCTTGAGTACTCTTCCAGTTTTCTCCAGTATTCCAGGATTTATTAATATCAGCAGGCCAGAGATCTCATCCACCATTTCTTTTAGGAGTCATAGATGGAAGTTATCTGGGCCTGCAGATTTAAAAATATTTATCTGTAGTAGATATTGTTTAACATCCTCCTGGGTTATTAATATACTGGAAAATTAGTTCATCATCCTTATGTAATATGAGTACATCATTCTACTTCTTCCCAAATACAGAACAGAAATATTATTTGAACACTTCAGCCTGTTCTGCATCATTATAAACAATTCTACCATCTCCATCTAGCAATGGGCCTGTACTATTATTAGGATTTCATTTGTTCCTAATATACTTAAAATAAAAATTGCTTGTTGTCCTTAGACCTGCCAGGTATGGATTTTTCTGAGAGGTCTTTAGCTTCTGTCATCAATGTTCTACACCTCCATCACTTCCAATTTTATATTGCTTGCTGTTTATTTCCCTTTTTCAAATATGTTTGTTTATATATTATTTTTAATTATTACCGTCACTTCCTCTCTTAACCAGGATGGGCTTTTAATCATTAAACTTAATTAGCCCTTTGGAATCTCCACGTGTATATATACTACTGGTTGGGATTTGTCCTCTCTTTGCCCATGAATGTGATGATCATTGGTCCCTAGAAAGCCACCAATTTTCTGTCCAGTTATCTATTCATCTTTGCCCATCATAGAGATCTAAAATAGTTACCTGACATTGCTTACAATAACTTCTTTGAGTTGTTGTTATATATACCTACCTTCAGAGAATGGTGTCCCCTTATGCAAATATCCCATTGATATTGATGAGATGAAGTATTGAGGACTGCAGGATTTGGCCCATTATTATAACTGAGGGGTTTGGATGATTTCGGAGGCTGTGCAGAGGGAAGCCTGGTTGTGAAATCTGCTGTGGGAGTTTAGTGTTTTGCATTTAGTGTCTGGTGTTCAGATAATAAACATGATTTGAGTTCCTGACTCAGTCAGGAGTAGGGACAATGTCTTGTCTGTAAAGTACCATCAGACCTAAGGAACAGTATAAATAAGGCTATGAATCTGTCATAGATTCCATGATTTTATGAGACCTCCATGGTGTTTTGAAAATTCCAATAATTCAGCCCTGGGCAGTGGGGCTTGCTCTCCAGCTTCAGCCCTGGGCAGCGGGGCTCGGGCTTCGGCTTCAATAAATCTGTGGTTTATTATTTATTGCCTACATCCTGTCCGTGACTCTTAATAAAAATACCTGTGCCAAAAACATGGCCTTAAGTATAAAGTGAGTCCCTGATGTGTCAAGAATTGCAACTTCATTGGAAAATTTAGCTGCTTTCTTCCTGAGACCTTGCTTTTTTGTACAGTAAGTATCTATGACAACTACCTACAAAGGCAGTTGATGACCTGCCCTGATGTGGCAAGTCAATAAGTATACAGAAAAATTAAGATAATTACAAACTAAACAAGGTTTATGTGCATTCTGTGTTAGGAATTCCCAGAATTACACTATACTGTGCCATAGACGTGCATGGTGCTTTGCAGTCTACATATTGTTCTGCTCTTAATTGACTCAGGAGCTCAAATACGTTTATTTGTTTTGTATTAATATAATTGTATTTAATGTAAACTCTAGGCTAACTGAAAACCATATAATCCTTGGACAGGAAAGCAAGACAGAATAGTTGTAATGCTCACAGTAAATGTAGTGATGTCCCCATTACACTGCTCAAAGGGAAGATTGTTTTTTGTTTTTAAAAGCCTTAGTAATGATCTGCACTTTACTATAGACTAAAGAGTTTTATTTCCAAATTTGTTTTTAAGTATATAATCTGTAAAAACAGTACATGCAGAATATCCACAGCTGTACACAAATCCTAGTGAGTTAGCATTGTTTATAATGTTTGAATACATAAGGACTGACGTGATCTATAATATCCTCTTAAAAATTTTGTAGAACACTTAAATGCACTGTTGGCAAGATTAAAAGATTCCACGTTAGTGTCTGTATATCACAGCATATACCTATTAATCATTAAAAAAACAAAAAGGAAAAAAGTGTTTCGCAGGTTCATCCAGAGGATTATAGGATCCAGAGGATCTTACAAATGCTTACACGCACAACTTTACATGAATAGTCCCATTGAGGCCAGTGTGACAACTCACATTGAGAAGTTATTCATGTGCACAAGTGTGTGCATGACTGGGGCCATAGAATGGGTATCAGGTTTTAATCAATTCAGCCTGTACTGGAACTTATTTTAGATATAATATGAAAAGAGAGCCTTTGGAAAGAAGGAGCAGTGATGATCCATTTTAGGTACCAATAAGTTAACTTGCTATTTTGAAGGCATCATAGCAGCTCCATAGCTAAGTGTAAAAGCCAATGCTTCTTTAAGCAGAATTTATATTATTAACTTAAATACAAAAAATTATACATAGTATATTTCACTCCAGCTGTTTAAACGTGCAGCATTTCTTGTCTTAAATGTGCTTTGTGAAACATTAGTAACAAATAATTAACAGTTCAATAACTGTTTGGAGACAGTACCATATATAAACATCCTCCTATGCTATGCATCTATATAAATAGCAGTCTGGAAAATACCAGAGTCCTTTTAATAAAATGCGAAGAAATTGAAGATACTTTAGATTGTAAATTCTTCAGGGCAGGAACTGCCTGCTACTCTGTACAGTCTAGCACAATGAGGCCCCATTCTTGGTTGGTCCTTAGGCACTACCATAATAAACATGACCAGTAATAATAATGAACATGTTTGATATTTGCCGTCCTAACATGATAAAAGCCTCACATTCTGTTCCTATTCTTTCTTTTCTCGCCCTGAACAAAATGAGATTTCTCCCACCTCCTTACTGCTCCCATAATGGCACATCTAAGACAAATGTGCACAGATTATTTTCAGTTGTTTAATTTTTTTAATACATTGTTATTAGTAAACAAATAAGATGAATATCAGAACCCCCTAGTGGCCATCTATGTAATTGGGATTTTGTCTATATGAGGAAGGTGGGGGGAGTTTAATCCACAGCTTTTTGATGCATGTCAGGTAACACACATTACATAAACTGCACAAATAGCATGCATGTGGGATGGTGTGCCTTCTTTCATTGCACATCATTGTGTATATACAGTGGTGGCTTACTGCATACTAAGGGCGTGGCATTCTTGCAGGGTATTCCATGGTTCTTTGCTTTGCTGCTGAGCAGTGTGCATTCTGAAATTTTCCTTCCTGTGTATTGTGGGATGCATAGCAGAAGCCAGGCAAGTTCAAATTTTTAAAAAATTCCCGTTTTTTCCTGTCCCCATCCTATACTTAATTTTTGGCTGGGCTAGTGCCATTTTCCAATTTTTGTCAGCAAGTATGGACCCAATAATGCTCCATGCTGGCAACAGTGAATGAACAAAAGCTGCTTCAGCTGTATTTCAGCATTCAAAGCTGGATGGATTCAGTTATGGACTTTGCCCACCATACCAACAATCAGAAGATGTGGCAGCAACTGCTCCTCTAACAGTAGCAGAAATTTCAACAGCAGAGGAAGCAGTACGAGGAAGAAAAGGAAGACACCAAGCAATTGATAGTACAGGATCGGTTCCTGGAGCAACTTCACCCTGTGCCATGCTTTTTCTGGGCTTGGGAAACCAATATGATTGGTTGGAAAGGTTGTTATGCAGATCTGGGATGACCAGCAGTGGTGAGAGAATTTCCTGATGGGGAAGGCAACCTGTTTGGAGATATGTGCTGAGCTATGGGGAGCTGCAGCGGCAGCATACCATCATGTGGTGCCATGTATTTGTGGACAAGTGGGTTACCATTGCCATGTAGAAACTGGCCACCCCCAAATGCTGCCAGTCTGTAACCAGCCAGTTCAGCATGGGGATATCGGCTGTTGTCATTGCAGGTATGTGATGCCATGGAAAAGGTGCTGTTTCACCAATTTAGAGAGCTTGGTGTAGTGCTCGGGAGATTATTGGTGGCTTTGCATACGTCAGCTTCCCAAACT
Source organism: Emys orbicularis (assembly GCF_028017835.1). NCBI lineage: Eukaryota > Metazoa > Chordata > Testudines > Emydidae > Emys > Emys orbicularis. Next base: position 38,402,898 of record NC_088688.1, on the reverse strand, counting down.
GTATTGAGGCAATTGATGGGACCCATGTGCCTATTATCTCCCTCCCCCTCCGGCTAAATCAGGGATCAGAATTTATAAACAGAAAGGGGTATTTCTCCATACATGACAGGTTTACAGAAATAAAAACACGGTTGTCTGGAAGGGCTCACAATGCTAGGATCTTTCAGAATTCAGCTGCTTATCTTAATGGAGAAAGGAACGTTTGCCCCCAGGAGCACTATGGACATTAATGGAGTTGGCATTGCTCTGGTTATCCTGGGAGACCCGGGTTATCCTCTGCTTCCTTGGTTAATGAAGTCATTCATGGGCTGTATGGACAGAAGGAACAAACTGTTTAACTACTGCCTCAGTAGTTGCAGAATGGTAGTGGAGTGTGCATTTAAAAGGAAGGTGATACTGTTTGTGGAATAGGTTGGACACAGCAGAAAAAAACATTCCAAAGATTGTAGCAATATGATATATTTTGCGCAGTATTTTTTAGAGTAAATGAGAAAGCCTTAATGATAAGTGGGAGACTTGGGCATAGCATCTTAGTCAGCGGTTTAAGCAACCAGCAAGGCCTCTAATTTAAAATAGAAACACCCAGGGCAGTTCTGTCAAGGATGCGTTATTCTTAATTTTGAGTCTCAGGCCTGTGGGGGTAATATGGACTGAGAGCAGCTCAGTGTTTTATGGACAGGGGAGATGCAACGTTGTGGCCAATCTATTTTTACCTTGTGTTTTTGCTTAGATACTTTGTAAAACCTTATGTATTATATAAAATGTAATACTTTTCTGTGTAAAATGCCTTGTTGACTCCTTATGAATGAAGTTTTTAAAGTTTGTTATTAAACGATATATTGTATAACAAAAATAAACCTTTAAATGAAACAATAATGAAACATTTTAAATTATGTAACAATAACAATCTATTGTCCAACGACTATAAGTAAACTTTTAATTAAAACAATAGTGAAACAAAATACCAAAGTGCAACAGTGCAGTTCTGGGCACAACACTAGGAGCAGGGAGGCTTAAAGTCATAGGCGAATATATATTTTGCATCTATCTCTTCTTGTTTGTGAGCCTTCCGATATTTAGTGGTGAGGCTCAAAGGTATCAGGAGTGCTACAGGGCTCAAAAGAGCTGGGATCCCAGGTGCAGCTGTTCAGTGCCCTATGAAGGGAATGGCCTCTGGGAGCACTGCTGCAGGGGCACAATGGGGTAATATTGTTGTTCCCAGTAGTCTCTATTGTCTAGGGGCTGCATAACATGGTTGGGTGTGAGGATAGCAGACAGTGCAGACTGTTCACCAACAGCAATATGCACTTCAGCAGGGCATTCTGGCTTTGTATTGCCTCTGCATCTCCCTGTCTTTTTTGGAGCTGTTTTTGTCATGGCAGGGCTGCCCCTGGCAACTGCCATGCTGTCCTTGGCCACTCCCACAATCTCTCTCTAGCGCTCCCTGTCTGTCTGTCTCTCCACCCTCAAATACTGTCTGCACCTCTCTGCTATTTTGGGGGGCAGGGGAGTGTTTTGTTTGGTGTTTTTGTGGTACTGGGAGGAACACTGCAATGAAGTCCAATATTTCATCACAAGTTTTCTGAATTTTTTTCTCCCTTAGGTTAGCCACCCTACTCAGCCATTCATAGAGTCCCTGTCCTTGAGGGTCTGGCCAGTGTAGGTGCCATAGTTGTGGGAGTATTAATAAAAATCACAATTGGTTATTCATATTCCAGAGAGGCTGTGACAGCATTTTTTTAATAAGCATTTCTGACTTCATCTCCCTGAGATTCTTCCCAGTTTTGAGGGTACCTCAGAGATAAGCTGTGTATGCATTGGCATTTTTGTCTGTGCAGGATATGCTGATTGGCTTTGCTATTGTGCCTTGGAGTCTGGTGTTTTTAAGAATTATGTTCCTGGTCTTGTGGTGGGGGAAGGGAATTATGGAGGTGTCTATATGGTGTCAGAGGGCTTAGTAGAGTGCATCTGAGTACAAACTAGATAGTAAACCCCCCAAGCCCCTTTTAGGTTGTCCTGACTCTGGATAATGTTACACGGAGACAGGTGATTGGCAGGCAGAGAATGGCATTATTCAAAAAGGCAAAGGGCAGGCCAGGAAGATAGTCTGTGAAGTTATTTACCAAGATGGTCTCCCCAGAAGTGCTACAGGAGTGGGAATTGTGAGCTATAAAGGGGAATGACTGTTCAGCTATTCCTTACTTTGCATTTATCAAAACTGAATTTCATCTGCCATTTTGTTGCTTAGTCACCCAGTTTAGGGAGACCCCTTTGTAACTCTTTGCAGTCAACTTTGGACTTAACTATCTTGAATAATTTAGTATTGTCTGCAAAATTTGCCACCTCCATTGTTTATCTCATTTTTCCATATCATTTATGAATATGTTGAACAGTTCTGGTCCTAATAGATTGGTACAGAGTGATTTCACTTCACAAAAGCTGTATGGACGCTTCCCCAACATATCGTGTTCATCTGTGTTTCCTATAGTTTCAACCAGTTTGCCTGAAGGTAGGCTTACCGGCCTGTAATTGCAAGGATCCCATTTAGAGGCTTTTTTAAAAATCACTGTTACAGTAGCTCTCCTCTAATCGTCTGATACAGAGGCTGATTTAAGCGATAGGTTATATACCACAGTTAGGTATCGGAGGGGTAGCCGTGTTAGTCTGGATCTGTAAAAAGCAACAAAGAGTCCTGTGGCACCTTAAAGACTAACAGATGTATTGGAGCATAAGCTTTCGTGGGTGAATACCCACTTCGTCAGACACATGACATGACATGCGTCTGACGAAGTGGATATTCACCCACGAAAGCTTATGCTCCCAATACATCTGTTAGTCTTTAAGGTGCCACAGGACTCTTTGTTGCTTCATACCACAGTTAGTAGTTTTTCTCTTTCATATTTAAACTCCTTCAGAAATCTTGTGTATAGCAGTTGGTCCTGATAACTTCTTATTGTTTAATTTATCAGTTTGTTCCAAAACCTTGTCAATTGATACCTCATTCTGGGAGAGTTCCTCAGCTATGTCACCTTTTAAAAAAAAAAAAATGGCTCAGATGTAGGGATCTCCCTCATATTCTCTCCCTGAAGACCAGCGCTAAGAATTCTTTTAGCTTTTCTGCAATGACCCTGTCTCCCTTGAGTGCCCCTTTAGCACCTCGATCCAGTGGCCCCACTGACTTTTTAGAACATACCATAAGAACGGCTGTACCGGGTCAGACCAAAGGTCCATCTAGCCCAGTATCCTGTCTACCGATAGTGGCCAATGCCAGGTGCCCCAGAGGGAGTGGACCAACAGGCAATGATCAAGAGTTCTCTCTCCTGCCATCCATCTCCATCTTCTGACAAACAGAGGCTAGGGACGCCATTCCTTACCCATCCTGGCTAATAGCCATTAATGGACTTAACCACTATGAATTTATCCAGTTCTCTTTTAAATGCTGTTATAGTCCTAGCCTTCACAACCTCCTCAGGTAAGGAGTTCCACAAGTTGACTGTGTGCTGCGTGAAGAACTTCCTTGTATTTGTTTTAAACCTGCTGCCTATTAATTTCATTTGGTGACCCCTAGTTCTTGTATTATGGGAATAAGTAAATAACTTTTCCTTATCCATTTTCTCCACATCACTCGTGATTTTATATACCTCTATCATATCCCCCCTTAGTCTCCTCTTTTCCAAGCTGAAGAGTCCTAGCCTCTTTAATCTCTCCTCAGATGGGACCCGTTCCAAACCCCTAATCATTTTAGTTGCCCTTTTCTGAACCTTTTCTAGTGCCAGTATATCTTTTTTGAGATGAGGAGACCACATCTGTATGCAGTATTCGAGATCTGGGCGTACCATCGATTTATATAAGGGCAATAATATAGTCTCAGTCTTATTCTCTATCCCCTTTTTAATGATTCCTAACATTCTGTTTGCTTTTTTGACCGCCTCCGCACACTGTGCGGACATCTTCAGAGAACTATCCACGATGACTCCAAGATCTTTTTCCTGACTTGTTGTAGCTAAATTAGCCCCCATCATATTGTATGTATAGTTGGGGTTATTTTTTCCAATGTGCATTACTTTACATTTATCCACATTCAATTTCATTTGCTATTTTGTTGCCCAGTCACTTAGTTTTGTGAGATCTTTTTGAAGTTCATCACAGTCTGCTTTGGTCTTAACTAGCTTGAGCAGTTTAGTATCATCTGCAAACTTTGCCACCTCACTGTTTACTCCTTTCTCCAGATGTCGAATAGGATTGGTCCGAGGACTGACCCTTGGGGAACACCACTAGTTACCCCTCTCCATTCTGAGAATTTACCATTAATTCCTACCCTTTGTTCCCGGTCTTTTAACCAGTTCTCAATCCATTAAAGGACCTTCCCTTTTATCCCTTGACAACTTACTTTACTTAAGAGCCTTTGGTGAGGGACCTTATCAAAGGCTTTCTGGAAATCTAAGTACACTATGTCCACTGGATCCCCCTTGTCCACTTGTTTGTTGACCCCTTCAAAGAACTCTAATAGATTAGTAAGACACGATTTCCCTTTACAGAAACCATGTTGACTATTGCTCAACAGTTTGTTTTTCTGTGTGTCGGACAATTTTATTCTTAACTATTGTTTCGACTAATTTGCCCGGTACCGACGTTAGACTTACCGGTCTGTAATTGCCAGGATCACCTCTAGAGCCCTTTTTAAATATTGTCACTCCCCCACCAGCGTGACCTACTCTGTTATTCCTATGTATTTTGTAGCCTGTTATTTCTGTGTCCCACTGATTATCCTCATTCCATGAAGTTTCCATGATGTCTGTTATTTCAATGTCCTCATTTCATGCTAGGCAATGTCATCCCTTGTTTTAATATAGATTCTCCTGAGCTATTTGCTCATTATCTGGCACTGATCGGCATCCTAGTCACAGACTTCTGCTTAGCAATGTCCACAAAAAAGATCTTTATTGCAGTGCCTGACCACAAGAGTTTACAGCACGGATGCTCCACCTCAGGTTGTGATGAGATTCAGGGTCTTAACACGGCTCCAAGCGGCTGCTTGAGGCATTTTGTAGGGCTTCCAGAGTAATATTGCAGTAGTTCTGATATACTAGAATCCAGGAGCAAATGGGCAAAATCTGATCCCATGCCAGCTTTTAAACAGAGGATGGAACATCTGGCAAACTTGACGCCAGAGCAGGGGAGGGCACACAGTTAAACAGACAAGTCAGTAATGGTTGCTTGGAAAGCAGTGTGGGATAGCTGTTCGAGGACTGCCAAGTAGTTTGCTGCAGCAGCAGCATCGCGTGCACATGAACAATACACTGTACTAACTCAATTCACAGTAAAATTAGTTTGAAGGACTCCAGAGTTTATTGTAAATGAAGAGTTAGTATACTACAGTGGATTGCGTCAGGTGTATACAAGCATTTTCAAACAGAATTAACTCGACTTAATTTGGTTTAAACCCTCCATGTAGACAAAACCTAAATTATTGATCTGTGGTGTCAAAGGAAGAAGTGTTGCTTTGAAGAAACTTGGAATACAGTTGGCAGGGAGATGAGAAATGAGTTAAATTTAACAGTAAAGTCAATTTAAATGGTAGCAATGCTATTTTGGTAAATTCTTCCTAAGGAAATTAGCAGCAGTTGTGTCCTGTTGTCTTTTACATTTTAAAATCTGCAGTGATCTAGATTACATTACAGATTGGATTCTAAGAATGTTTCTTTATTTCTAAACATTAAACGTCACTTAAATGTAATATTTCTCATAAGCATTTCTTGTTCGATATTCAGTAAACACTGAGTGACATTATTTTTGCTTTCTTTCTCACAGGAACTATATAGTGGTAGCAAAGATTGCAATATACTTGCGTGGGTGCCAGCTCTACGAGAGCCAATGCCTGATGAAGATGCTGCAAAGGTATAGAATGTTCTATGAATGTCAATTGTACTTTTTTTTTTTTTTTTTTTTTTTTTTTACAGCAAAGGGAAAGTTAGATATGAAGAAAATATTTCCCTATTGCCCTTTGCAGTGAAGATTGATACACAGAAATGATCTAGCTGTCTTTTCTCTGCAATGTGCTTTTCCTCTAGTGCAGAGTAGCCAGTTCTCTACTAAACTTCCTGCTTCTCCTGTATTTAAAGTGTTTCTTGTTTTTATGTTGTTTGACTATTTGACTTTCAACTTTCTTCTTAGCCTTTCTAATTTCCATACTACATTTTACCTGCCATAGTTTAAGGTCCTTTGGAAGTACAGTAATACAATTAAAAATAAAAAGTTACAGAGTAGTAAACGAACAGTGAGATTAAGGGTAGCAGTTTTTCACATCCAATTACTGTTGGATCTCCTTCTGGTCTGGGATGTGAGCAGCATCCACAGCAGTGCCTAGGGTTGCCAGTTTTGATTAGACGTATTCCTGGAGGTTTCATCACATGACATAATCTTTAGTTAGAGATTAGTCTTTAATTCCTGTAGACTCCAGGGCAATCGTGGTGAGTTGACAACCTAAGTTCTCTCTAAGGTGAGCACCTGTGTGGCCGTGCAGGAAGCCACCAAAGGAAAGCACTTAATTCCTCCAGCTCCGGGGCCGCGGCACGGCAGGGAGTGACGCCCCTCCCTCCCGGCTCCGGGGCCGCGGCGCGGCAGGGAGTGACGCCCCTCCCTTCCGGGGCCGTGGCGTAGCAGGAAGCGATGCCTCTCCCTCCCGGCTCTGGGGCTGCGACGCCCCTCCCTCCCGGCTCCGGGCCCGGGGCGTGGCAGGGAGCGACGCCCCTCCCTCCCGGCCACAGAGCTGCTGCGACGGAGAGGCACCTCTCCCCTAGCCCCGGAGCTGTTGCAGTGAGAGAGGGTTGCGGGGAGTCTTCTCTCCCCGCTGCAGCTCCGGGACAGCCTACACACCAAATCTCTCATCCCCAGAGCCCGCACCCCAGGCTGTAGCCCTCACCCCCCTGCACTCCAACCATCGGTTCCACCCGTGAGCCCCTCCCACGCTCTAAACCCCTCGGCTCCACCCCTGCCACACATCACCTCCATATTGGTGCATATAGCAAAATTAATTCTGCACATGGATGGGAAAAGTTAGAGGGAACGTTGTTGGCAACCCTAGTAGTGCCTCCCTGCCAAGCTCCTCTGCCCTCTTTCAGGTATGGCAGAGCAGCTGCACAAATACCAGGCAAAATCCAAAAGGTGCTCTATATATGCATTAAGTTTCTCAGGCTTGGCAGAAGGTAAAATGTGCCCAGCCAGCCAACTCTCTCTGCTAGGGCATGGGGCTCTGAGTCAGACAGGCATGTTGGGGGCCCCTCCTCCCCAGGTAGCTGCAACTCCACTGCAAAACCCAACCAGGGGAGACAGAGCAGACCGGGGTGAGGGTCTGAGGATGAGGAGGACTCAATCCAGGGGGTAAATGCTGGAGCAACAAAGGCTACGGGTCACCCCACAAGTCCTAAAATGAGTCCTAGAATCTCTGGGGAGAGAAGCAGGGCTCCTACACAGCTCCGCTTCCTCACACCGTGAATCCAGATTCTCACCATACTCTCTGGATTTTGCAGGATTTATCCCAGACTCTGGGTCCCAGAAAGGCAAAAGCAAGAGCGTCCTGCACAAGGGAGCAAGTACTACTGTTGTGGGGTGGGGTGAAAAGCAGGGATTAAACCACTTCTCCTTTGCAGAGGGTCGCCACCTTTCTAATTGCTGGTAACTGGACCCCCAAGGCCCTGCCCCTTTCTCCGCCTCTTCCCCCAAAGGCCCGCCCCAATCACTTGCTCCTCTCCCCCTCCATTGCTCTCTAGATCAGGGGTCGGCAATCTTTCAGAAGTGGTGTGCCGAGTCTTCATTTATTCACTCTAATTTAAGGTTTCGCGTGCCAGTAATATATTTTAACGTTTTTAGAAGCTTTCTTTCTGTAAGTCTATAATATATAACTAAACTATTGTTGTATGTAAAGTAAATAAGGTTTTTAAAATGTTTAAGAAGCTTTATTTAAAATTAAATTAAAATGCAGAGCCCCCCAGAGCGGTGGCCAGGACCTGGGCAGTGTGAGTGCCACTGAAAATAAGCTCGGCACGCGTGCCACAGGTTGCCTACCCCGGTCTACACCAATAAAATTCGTGAGTGCCACTGAAAATCAGCTCGTGTGCCCTCCCTTCCCCCAAGCTGGGCTCCCTCTACCCTGTGGCTGGGACAGGAGCTGCTGCAGCCTGCCAAGGAGTCTTCCTGCAAGTAGGAGGGGGCCCCGGTAAGCAGGGGTTGGTGTGGGTTAATGACCTGGCATCTCCCCCCGCCCTGCGGTAACAGGACTTTTGGTGTCCGGTCAGTACATCTGACGGGACACTGCCAGGTCCCTTTTTTGACTGGACTTTCCAGTCTAATACCAGGCACCTGGCAACCCTAAATGGCTCCCGGACAAGAAGCCAAAAACCAGACTGTCTGGGTAAAACCTGGGCAGGTGGCAACCCTACCTCTGCCTTCTCCTCCTGAAAGAGTGTTTGTTGGGGCTTTTCTCCTGTACAAAGTCTCTCCCCATGCACTGTAGCATGCTCAAAGTCCCTCTCCCACCCTGCAGCATGTCTAGGCACTCAGAGAAGCATCTCCCTCCTGTGCAGCCCTGCCTCAGACTGCAGCCTCATGTGAATTGGCTGCATGGTCTGTCTGGCTTTCAGCCCAAGGACCCTCGCTCTGCCAGGAAAGTGGCTGAGATCTGAGGCAGCAACGGAATGGGAATTGTGCCCTCTGAGCATCAGCCATAAACCGTGCTGTGCCATGAAAAGGGGCTCAGACTCTGAAAGGTGGGGAAGGGTCTCTCAATGCCCCTTCCCAGCTCCACATTAAAGCCTTGAGCACTTCAGGCAGTCTGAGACCAGAACAGAGGCACCTTTGTAGGATTACAGAGGAGTATGTGAGAAATCCCTTCCCATGTTCAAAGTGATACTGATTTCCTGAGTATAGCTCCACGTGGTACTAGGTTGCTCATATAGTACTTACTGACTAGGAGGAGCAAGCAGACAATCTTTCAAGCTTCTGGGACCTCTAACAACTATTTTCACAATTGAGGGATGTATAACAGTACCCCTCTATTGTACAGTCCCCATATCAGGATGAATAGTGTACTACTTCCCCCTATAAGCAGACAAGGAAGAAAAGAAAAAGGCATTGCCTGCCAGGGCCGTCTTTAGGCATACGTAGCTGCCTAGGTCACCATGAAATTTGGGGCACCAAATTGCCCTAAATTGCATACGCTGCATACCAGCCCCGCCGACCAGCCCTATCCCTCGGCCATCCCTAGGGGGGTGTGGGGCCCCGGACAACTCCCTCCGCCCTGCCTCCTACCCTTCCCCTCTGCTCTGCCCCAGCCCACCCCCATTTCATCTCTTTCCCCCAGTGACCCCTACTCACCGGCAGTGGCGGGAAGTGGAGCAACCCGATCCCAGCCTGCTCTACTCCGCCAGCTCCCAGCCACGGCGCTCTGCTTCCTTCTGCCAGTGAGTGCAGGGAAAGGATCGCCTCCCGCACTCACCAGCGGCGGTAAGCGGAGAGACGCGGCCCCAGCCCGCTCCACATCCCTTGCCCCAGCCATGTCGCTTGGGTTGGGGAAAGGACCGCCCCCGGCTCTCACCGGTGGCTGGAAGCGGAGCACCATGGCTGGGAGCTGGTGGAGTAGAGCAGGCTGGGCTGGGGCCGGGCTGCTCCACTGCCGGTGAGTGGGGGATCCCTTCCCCCAAGCGACAGGTCTGGGGCAGGGACGAGGGAAGCAGAGCAGGCTGCTCCCGGCCCCCGGTAATCCCCACAGCCAGCTCCTGCCTTCCAGACTCTGGGGGGAGGGGGGGGAGGCCTGGGGCCCCACACAGCCCTCCTGCGTGGGTCACCCAAATGGTTAGGGACGGCCCTGTTGTCTGCATATGCGCACAAACCAAAAAAATCCCTGCAGAACTTTTCCAAGACCGGATGTCTGTCAGTGGCCTGGAAGAAACTTTTTATTAATAGATCTTTCTTTTTGAGCATTATGATGATGCATGTTTTCCCATTGATGCCTTCTTTCAAGGTATCACAAGAGCAAAATGAGCACACCTGATTAAACCAAGTCTTAAACTAAAATGTGTTTTTGTATTTATATTAGGGCTGTCAATAAATCACAGCTAATGCATGCAATTAACGCAAAACAAATTAACTAGATTAAAAATAGTCATGATTCATCCGTTTTAATCGCACTGTTAAACAATAATAGAATACCAATTTAAATTTATTATACGTATTTTTGGATCTTTTTCTACATTTTCAAATATAGTAATTTCAATTACAACACAATACAAAATGTACAGTGCTCGCTTTATATTTTTTATTACAGATATTTGCACTGTAAAAACAAAAGAAATTGTATTTTTCAATTCACCTCATACAAGTCCACTTAGTCCTACTTCTTGTTGAGCCAGTTGCTAAGACAAACAAGTTTGTTTACATTTATGGGAGATAATGCTGCCTGCCTCTTATTTACGTCACCTGAAAATGAAAATAAGCGTTAGCATGGCACTGTTGTAGCGGCTGTTGCAAGGTATTTACGTGCCAGATATGCTAAACATTCGTATGCCCCTTCATGCTTTGACTTGTAGGCGCTAAACTTTTACATTGTTTTGTTTTTGAGTGCAGTCATTTAAAACGTAAGTTGCACTTTCATGATAGTGATTGCATTACAGTGGCATGGGGGGAAAAATCTGAAGCAGAAGCTTCCAAGGAAACCTAGATCAGTATTCCGTCAAACCAGCAAAATCCTCAGCATAACTAAATCCTTCTTTCAGATTCACCCTCTGCACCCAGAGTCCTAAGTGACTGGTTGTACAACAAGGCACAGCTCACAAACCACAGCATGCAGTGCCACAACCTAGACTCTGGATTGTCTCCAAGCACCAGACTTTGCAATAACACCAGGAAAAGCTCCCTGATTCCTTAGACAAACATAATTCACCTAGGAGTGGAGATACACTTCAGTGACAAAAATCTACCCATCTAGACAGGTTCCAGATGATCCAAGATCTCATATCCATGCTGGACAAATGCATGAGGCCAACCATAGCTCAGCATCTCTATCCACTGGGCCTTCTGCTCTCGTACACATGGGTCTCCCCAAGGACTAGGTCACACATCCGGTGTCTCCAGGCCTTTCTTCTGAGAGTATGGGACCATTCCTTGGAGCGAATGCAAGACCACTTTCCGGTTCCAAACCAGGTGCTTGAATCCCTTAAGATAATGGATAGTCTCAGAGAACATCCACAGGGATCTTCCCATATATTCCCGGCCTGTTGGTTCTCACAACAGATGCCAGGCTGAAGAGAGGGGGCGTGCTTCCGGGACCCAGAACAGCATAGCGTATCAGGAGGGCAGCCATGTCTTGGTTCAACTACGCAGCCACAACTGCATACACAAACAACCAAAGGGGAACAAGGAGTGTAGCTCTACATGCAGAAGTGATGGAAACAATGAAATGGACAAAAGATTCTCCCTTCCCTAAAGGTGATACATATAAAAGGGAGAGCTTAACCTAAAGGCAGACTGGCTCCGCAGATGCAAAGTCAACTACTCAGTGTGATGCCTGCACCAGGAAGTCTTCACTCTAATCTCGCAGACCTTTGATCTCCCTTCAGTTGACCTGTTTGTCAATTTCAAGAATACAAAATGGCCAAAATTCTTCACCTAGCAAGCAGACCCCATGGGGACAGATGCTGCGTTGCACAGACGGCCGCAAGGCCTGCTACACACATTCCCACCTTTTCATCTTCTAGGGAAGGTGATCCAAACGATAAGGCAAGAAGAAGGAAGGGAGACCGTGCTAATTCCATACCAACCAAGGAGACCCTACTACTCTGATCTAGGAGAATTAAGGCTGGAACCACTGTTGCAGAGCTTTTGACAAGACCAGACATCTTCTTTCTAAGACCCATGTGTCCACCCAGACCCAGATAGTCTTCAACAGGCAGCTTGGCTATTGAAAGAGGGAAGCATTAGCTGCTCTCAGCCAGTCTTCTAAAGTGATCAGGACTCTACTCTCATCCAGGAGAGTTTCCACACTAAAACCTCCTCCTATATATGGACCAAATTCAGTTCATGATGCAGGAGCACAGCGGAGATCCTGGGATTCTGGCCACTCTGGACTTCCTTCAGGAATGTGTGGATAAAGGTCTTTTGCCCAGCACTGTAGCCTACCAGCTGCCAGCCGTAAGCAGTGTACTATTTGCAGGATCCTTGGGCTCCTTGGCAGAACCCTCAGGTATGCAGATTTGTCAGAGCAATCAGACTGGCCAAACCAGTGGTCAGACTGATCTTCCCTAAGTAGGAACTACCACTAGTGTTGAAAGCCCTAACCACCCAACCACCCTTTGAGCCTCTGACTGTTCAGGGCCACAGCACCTGACCAAGAAGCAGTGGCACACCCTAGGTGTCAGAAGAGCACTGAATATTTATATCAAGCATACAGAATCCTTGAGGAGATCAGGCAGTCTTCATTTCCTTTCATCCTGAGGTGCCAAGGCTTAGTATCTAAGCTATCCCATATCAGGTGGATCAGACTATGCATTGCTGAGGCATACAAGTCATTCAGCGTGCCAGTTCTGGAAAATCAAAGTGCATTCTACAAGATCCATGGCAACCTCATGGGCCAAAAGAGAGGCACTTCCACGGCAGAGATCTGCGGAGCAGCCACGTGATCATTGGCTAATGCCTCTATCAGACACTATAGGATGGAGTTTCTGTATCCACAGGGGCCTCTTTGGCAGGAAGGTGCTGCGGGTCGTGGTCCAGACATAACTTGGCCATTTGAACAATTCAAAAAGTGGGGTATATCCTGTTTCTTATATTCACTTCTCTGTCCCTCCCTATTCCAGTTCACTGTGTGCTACTTCTCATACATATCCAAATTGTGGGAGATGCTGGGCTGCAGAATAGAAAATTACTGGGTAAGAAATTTTCCAATCTGCTAACAGGATCATCCACAATTCTCCCCTGCTGGATAGCTTCACAACCAAGAGTCATCATTTTATTTGGATAGTCACCATGTATGCAGTGGCCTACTGTACATAATTCATTAGTTGGAACTGAAGTTAATTTTCTAGGAGGTTTTTCACAGCTGTGGAATGAATCATCTGGCAGCAAGCAGGAAAAGGTGTGTGGCTAGCACAGGCTCTGCTGCAGCTTTGAGCTGCCTCTGCAAATTGCAGACAGGAAGGGAATAGCCCATATGTAACAGAATTGTGGGAGATGCTGTTAGCAGAAAGGAAATTACTTGGTAAGAAATTTTACATTCCAATCCATGTGCCAGAAACCATGTGACTAAGTCAGTCATATGCAGGATACTACTTTCTTTCATAATTTACTCTTCTAATATATTAATTTATAGGATGGACAACCATCCGCTTCAAAAATGCAGTAAAAATAAGAGAAAATGAATAGTTTATATTCAAATAGTAATATAAGAAATTACTTGAGTGGTGACCTTAATTTAGTTCTTAATAATTAAATCTTTATTAAATCAAATCATAATTAAATTTCAATTATTTCACTGTTTTTAAAAAGCAAACTATTGAAAAAAAAATTCTTTTATCTCCTACCTCAGCAACGCTTAAATCCAGCATTTGAAGATGGATGGAGCAGCAGTGATGATGAAGGATGAACCTCAGTTAGCTGTTGATATAAAACTGACATTCATGCACTATGTTTGTGAAGAAAGGACTTTATCTGCAGAATTGAACAAGTATTTGTCATCAGCTTCTTTGTAGAGTTCCTTAAAGCTCAGGCTTTCAGAAATGAGATTTTCTTTTAAAGTTACTTTCTTGTACTGTCTTAATGTTTCTTCTGTGTTGTTACTATATTTTGAAATAGTATTCTTTTATTTCACCTGGCCTTCTCACTCTCTTCCCACCCACCCCCAAACTTTAGGCAAAGCAATTTGGTATATTGTACCTAGTTGTTGAGCTGAATATTAAGAAAAGCAAAATTTCTGATGATTAGATGCTAGTACACCCCATCTCTCTTCTGGTGTCACTAAAATAGTGAGGCCTGATGATTCCTTCTATTTTCAGGGGCTCTAAATGGGACAGATTGAGACAAGATGAGTGTGGAGAGGAGCTGGGGTGTGTAAATCCCAGTTCCTTTGTATTATCCCCATTTTACAGATGCCTCTCCATGGATGCATTATGGAATCCAGCTTCCTCAATTAGAAGGAAGCAGGGCTGGTATTCTCTATCTAGGTATTTATATAGCCCCATCAATTTAATATCTGCCCCCATCCCAGGTATTTAAAAATAGAAGCAAATTACATGGAATAGGATCTTACTGGTCCTGTTAACATGATCATAAGATCAGTGGGCATCCTCTACTGCATGAAACCCCCCAAGTGGAGGGGAAAATTCATAGATAGCAGCAGACAAACACTGAATGGGGGCTTGGCTTCTGTGACAGCCAAAGAGTCAGGATGAGGAGGAGAAAGGGAAAGCTAGTGCTGAGTCACTGGGCCTCTACCAATGTGCTGTGACTTAAGAGGTTGAACCTCCTACATATTCTGGGTGTGCATATTCTGGGTGTGCAAGACCTGCTCTCCCTTTCTCATCAAGATGATTTAAAGGAATCTCAGAAAGCTGAGAGTCTCCTGTCTGTGCTGGGTGTGTTATAATGTAACCTTCTGGATTTAACAAGCCTCAAGTCAGAAGAAAAATTTGAATAAAATGGAAATGTAAAAAACAGTCCTTCAGAATGTCTTCATTTCAACTGAATGTGTCGGTAGGGTCTTTGGTCTGTACTGTCATGCGGGAGGTTTGGTGGGTCGGTTCCTAGCCCAGTGCTGGGCTGGGTGTGCTACAGGAGCGGCACTCGCTATTCCCTGAGGACTGAGTTAAGGAGCTGCACTAAAAGGCTTCCCATCAAGTGGAGGAAGGATAGCTGGGATACAGTACTTCCAAGGGAAACGTTTATACCAAATGGAGGAGCAGGATTCAAACAACAAGGGGAAAAGTGCTAAGCAACTGGATGAAAATTATTTAGCCTGTGTACTGTATTAGTGCACATTTCAGAATTACATTTGTAAAAATTGTATGTGCTGTTTTTTAAAAAAAAAAAAAAAAAAAAAAAAAATCCAGTGAAAGGGGCATGGAGGGACTCAAGGAAATCCTAGTAATTCAGAAGTGTTAATATAAAGAACACTAAGTTTACAATTGCCAGGAATGGTGAAACCCAAAATGTGGCCTCCCTTAAAGTTGTTACGAAGCTATACTAGTTGGGGGCAGGGAGAGTCCCAAAAGCTTCACTTAATCTTAGTTCAAGGGACCAGCCCGGACCTAGTAAGTATAGGGGAATATAACAAATTGAAATTGGCTTCTTAAAGATGAAACTTTAATTTAATTACCACTTGTTAGTTCTTTTCCTCCCAAAGTCTAGGGAATCTTGGTAACAATGAAAATAAGCTTTATTACAAGACAAAAGCAAAATGAATAAGCTATTTGTATTATTGGGCAACATTTTTGTTACATGTTGTGTTGTCACACAGTTCCTCCTCTATCTTGGTGGGTCCTGCACTTATTGGCGGATTTTCTTGCCTCAGAGATTCACCATGTGGGTTGGGGAGCAGCCCAGAGACCTTCCCCTCTGGAAGAACCCACAGTCCAGGTCAATTGGGAGGTTTGGGGGAACTCAAGCCCGCCCTCTACTCCAGGTTCCAGCCCAGGGCCCTGTGGATTGCAGCTGTCTATAGTGCCTCCTGTAACAGCTGCATGATAGCTACAACTCCCTGGGCTACTTCCCCATGGCCTCCTCCAAACACCTTCCTTATTCTCACCACAGGACCTTCCTCCTGGTGTCTGATAAAGCTTGTGCTCCTCAGTCCTCCAGCTCCTCACGCTCGCACTACAAACTGAAGTGAGCTCCTTTTAAAACCCAGGTGCCCTGATTAGCCTGCCTTAATTGATTCTAGCAGCGTCTTAATTGGCTCCAGGTGTTCTAATTAGCCTGCCTGCCTTAACTGGTTCTAGCAGGTTCCTGATTACTCTAGTGCAGCCCCTGCTCTGGTCACTCAGGGAACAGAAAACTACTCATCCAGTGACTAGTATATTTGCCCTCTACCAGACTCCTGTACCCCACTGGTCTGGGTCTGTCACATAGTATATACAGATGCTACATACTGCATATCATATTTGTACTTCACATTTTCAAAATTTAGTAAAAAGATGGTTTTTTGTCTTGAGAGGAATGTTCATTAGATCCTGTGTTTTTTAAACCACTCTCCTTAGTGATCATCTGATTTGTGCATTGCTTCAGAGCCAGCCATCAAAAGGAGAAATAAATTACATACTAATCAATTCTTCCTGAGCTGTGCAGTGATCATGGAAAATGTTGGTACTTAAAGAAGCAGACCCAGGGTAGTTTTTGTGTTCCATACCCAATAGGAGGTAGAGAGATCCAAATTTGTCAAATGGAAGAAGACAAATACGGTAAAGAAAATTTTCATTTTCCAGCTGGGGTTCCAAACTGACAGCCATTAACTATGTCTCCTCTATGTAGCACTGCCTTTCTCTTCCAAATGAAATGCTACGTGCTTCCCATTCCCCCACTTTCTGAGCACTCAGGGAATCTCTGCCTGGCTTCATTCTGTGTAGTATTGCAGTGTACCAATTCTTTCCCAGCCTGAGAACCTCTTGGCTGTTGATGCACCCTCCTGGTTTTAGTTCCAAGCTGAAGGAAGAGGAGTTTGAGGGGAGGTGGGGCCAGTTTGTATTCACTGACACCAGGCAAAAGTCCTGCCCAACTCCCACCTCCCAGCAGCCAAAAATCTTATATTATACTGGCAGTGCCCCATAACATATAGCTAGTTCCCAAGTTATTAAACACCTGGGCACTATACAGCATCTTAATTGTTGTTACACAAATTCTGGACAAATTCCATTGCGGGTAATTGATTGTTTAGATTTCCCCTAAAGATTCAGTTTTGACATTTACTTCCTTCCCTAAAATATTACAGGAGATTTTATTGTTTGTTTTTAGTTGCTGCTGCATTCTTCAAGAGTTACTGTAGTTCATTGATGCATTAAGTGGTTATGATTCTTCTGGGTGAAATATGCCATATAAATGTAACAGGACTGTTACAATAATTTCTTTCTCTCAATTTTATGACAGAAGACACCAAATACTAAACAAAGATAGAACTGAATGCTGTGTAGCAGGATTTGAAACAGTGCCAGGTATAGGCTACACTGAATTGTAGAAGCTGTAGAACAGTCCCAGTTCTTGCTTCTGTGTGCCATTCAATGAGTTCTGTTCTGATTCTTTTTATCATCTCCATCTCCATGGTATCTGAGCATCTTTATGAAATACTGCCTGATAGTCTGAAAGAAATTTGGAAGCTCAGATCAACTTAGAAGAGGGAAATTCTGCTTCTGAAAGCAAGTAGTTCCATAGAGAAGGAAGTAGTTTACTGAGGGCACTTCTGCTACAGCAGTGGGTACTGGGATAATGCTTAGAGCAGGAGGGGAAGAGGTTAATTCCCTGCAGGGAAGGTCAGACCAGGGATCTCCTCTGGTCAGAAAAGTTGCTTTGCCTTCCAGTAAAATAGGAAGTTTTCCACCAGGACTTGGCAGGACAAGTACCGTAACATGAAAAGGAAATGATTTGCTCAGAGTCCTTTCTCTTTCGCTCTTCCGTTTTCCTTCCATTCTAAAGAGGGAATTGAGCCAGGCCTACTGAAAAGCCAAGCAACCCTTGGAAACAGCCTGCTTCATCTCTGCATGAAGCCTGAACTCTGTCCAAAGAGACTCTCAGATATGATGTATGATTTTATATTTCTGTTCGGTTATGAGGATTGAAAGGAGTCTGCTAGTGGTTTAGCAGTGGACCCTTCCGAATGACTCAAGATGGAGGAAAACAGGGTTCTTTTTCCTTATAGCCAGGGCTGAGGTTCAAGGGGCCAGCCAGCATTTTCATTTGAAGCCATCAATATTGTCAACTCCAAGCATTCAAAAATAATGTGTTAAACCCCTCAAAATCCATGAAACTGTAATAAATGCAGGAGTCTTTTGTCCTCTTCTTCTGAGTTGTTAGGGTTCATGTTTTCAAACTTTTCTATGCAATCATGAAGACTAAGCTATATTTATGTAATTGAAAGTTAAGATTTTCATCTCACTTATCTCCAGCAATCTTCAGTAGTCACTTTACTCCAGCATCTGGGGCTTTAAGAAAAGCAACACATATCTCAAGACTGATCAGGAAATTGTTAGATCTGGCAACACTGGGCCAGAGATCCTTAAAGTGATAGTTATAATTTTCCTTTGTGGCATTTTTCCTTTATTTTTTTTTAACCCAGTGCTACAGTCCCTCTGCCTTGCACATCTATGCTAGAACTATCACACCATTTGAGAAAGGGCCTCAGTTTTACCCGTGTCTCATTTTTGTAATGTAAGTACAGCCCTAAAGGCCCCCAGTGTAAATAGCTGAGGATCAGTACAGTGTTCATTAAACTGTAAGTTCTTCAGTGCAGTCTTAGTATGTGTGTCCAGTATCTGATGTGGTGGGACCCTGATCGAGGCCTCCTGACATTACTGTAATACAGATAATACAAGTTATACCTTTTGTGGCATGCTAGCTGAACTACTCGATGTGCATTTAGCTTTCTCCAGCTAGAAGATATTCTTGAAGACAATATATTGTTTCAGAGGGTAGCAGATTCCTTCCTTTACTTCTGCCATTCAGTATTTCCTACCCTCTATCAAAACATAAGATAAGTAACTCTTAAAACACAAATAATTTAAGATTGATTTTACATAAAAATGTACTTCATTGCTCTGTGAGTAAATATTTAATGGTAAGCTATGGAAAGGGCTTGTGTGGCTTGTTTTGTTTTGTTTTATGTGCTTATATGTAAGGCCTGAGGGGTTTTTGTTTGTATAGAAAAACAGGAGAGAATTAGGATTCTCCTTTTTTTTAATTATTAATATTAGAAAGTCTAGTCTTGTCTGCCTGTGAAAAACTGTGGTGGCTAGAGTACTAGTGCAAATATGACATCACAGGAGTAAAGAAACAAAACTGAGCAATTATTAGAGAACCTGTTTTTCTTAACTGCTGTTTAACTCCAGTGACAAATGAACATTGTGGAAGAGGTTATTTAAAATTTAACTTTGTCATCATGTAAGCTGATGGGCAGGTGCACCAGCCACAGTAGCCAAAATAAAACACAAACTCAAGTTCAATTCCATGTCCCTTTCCTCTGGGCTGGTTTTATTAATAAACAGAAGATCCCCAGTGTTGCGTATTAAGGCTTTTGTAAGAACCCTGTCCTGCTTCCTGCAAGCTGGGAAGGGAAGAAGACAACCTTCCTGGCTATCCCCTAGGGGCCTCCTGCAAGGTTCTCGTGACTAACTTCCTTTAGGGTCTTTCCTCAACCCTCATCTTATTAAGATTCTATGAAGAAATAACCCTGGCTCTGTCTCCAGCACATGGTGTTTGATTAGCTGACCCTCCCATTAAGTGACCTGAAAGAGTACAACTCCCAGCAACCCCCGATACAAAGGCCCCAAAGGCCATATCAGGTATCCTGAACCGTGTCGATGTACCCCAGGGCATCTGTTACACACACCTTCAATTAAAGTCTGATTGCTCACACATCGCAAGCTCTGAAACTCCCAAGAATGCCTGCAACAAAACCAAGAAAGATGAGTCTTTAGAAATATCAAATGTAAAGTAAAAATAGACTATTTTTAAAAATAAATTTTTTTGGACCTTACATAATAAAGAAGCCAAAAATAATGCTAGGCCCTATTTTTAAAAAAATTTTCTTGCTCTTCTCTTTGAAAAGAAACTTAAAGGGGAGGAAAAGAAACTGATTCTGTTTTTGAAATTTAAAAAAGTTAGTACCACCTTTCAGTGCTGGCGAAGATCCTTTAGCTCTGTGCAGTTGGCAGATCACACCTCCTACCATTTCTCTGGATCTGTGAGCAGTGTTTTTTCTGCTCCTTTAACACTAAGGAGAGTTTGTAGTAATTTTTCCCACAGAAAGAGATAAACTTGATGTAGGAAAGATTGGAGTCACCAATTTAAAAATTGGTCCGCCCTGTTGCAAACTACATTAACATGTGCAAGCAAGAACAGGTAATTCAGCTGGCAGGAACACAAAAATTACACATTTGTATTTTTTGACATAGACAACATTGCAATACAAAAATTACACCTTTCTACTTTTCCTCCAGGCTTTGTGTTCACCAGGCAGCCAGCCATGCAAACTAATGAGTGCTTTCAGTTCCCATTGACTTCAAAAGGTACTCAACACTTAGCAGGATTGAATGTACCTGTAGTAATGCAGGGCTTGAGCTTCACTGGCATTGTGAGGAAATTGTAAGCAAATGTGAACACATCCTTTTAGCAAAATTAGTGAAAATTCTAGACAAAATAAGGCGAGGGGAGAAGTGGGTTTTTGTGTGTTGGGGTTTTTTCATTTAGTGGAGACTGTTGGCAATGGTATGACCGCCCTGACAGCCACAAAACTTCAGTTGTATACACAGTTTTAAAGCTGATTATTAATCCTCTGTTTGTATTTCATCAGGGCCTCTGAAGACACAGTAGTTTTTGAACACCACAAACATGATTTAGGTTGCCAGACACGTAATCCTTGGTCTGTAAGAATTTTTAATCTGTCAGATGCCATTTTAAGAAGAAGGGGGGGAAATGGGGGGGGGGTAAAATGTAGAAAACTAACCCTCCAACTAAGATGCAACTGTCATTAAATCTCTGAGAGCCTGATCCAAAGCCCACTGAAGTCAATGACTAATGGACTTTGACTTAGGCCTTATTACTGTGGAACCTCAGAGTTACGAACACCTCGGGAATGGAGGTTGCTCATAACTCTGACACATTCATAATTCTGAATAAAACATTGTGGTTGTTCTTTCAAAGGTTTACAACTGAATGTTGACAATACAGCTTTGAAACTTTTACTGTGCAGAAGAAAAATGCTGCTTTCCATTTTTTTTAGTAGTTTGTTTAACACAGTACTGTACTGTAGTCACCTTTTTTTGTCGCTGCTGCTGCCTGATTTCGTGCTTCTGGTTCCAAATGAGGTGTGTGGTTGACTGGTCAGTTTGTAACTCTGAGGTTCTACTGTAGTGTAAATATGAATAGTCATGTTGCATGTGCTGCCATAGAAAATTAATCTACAATATGTACTGCCTGTAGCAGTAAGTTGTTCTGACCATCTGTCCACTTACTCTTCTCTATGGATACTCTAGCAAGGATGTAGAGTGAATTCAGCTCCTGGAAGAGTGCAAGTTGATTTTCCTTAAAAAGTTATATCAGATGGTGTGTGACAGGAACATTGCAAAGAGGGTCTTCAAAGCAGTGCGGAGGGAATGTCTTGTGTTCCCCAACAAGTAATTAACATTGCTAATCCCACGTCAGTCTGCTGCAGTGCCTGTAAAATATCAGTTTATTAATGCTGGCTAGCATTAGGAGATTCTATTCCCCTTTTATATACATTTGCACTTTTAAAAAAATTATAATCATGTCTATTTAATTATGCCTCTCTCCCCAATCTTTTGCATGTCACTTGCCAGTTTAAATAGTAAAGGGTCTTTGAAGTAGAGAGAATGTTTGTGTGTTTGTACAGCCCCTGGCACAACAGAGTCCTGATACTGATTGGGACCTCTGGGTGTTACTGTAATAAATAAAAACAATGGTTTTATGACAGTCTGCATTAACTTATGCAATGAGTCGGGGGAGGGAGGGAGGCATTTTTCCTTAGAAAGTAATCGTCCTGCTCAGCTGCAGACTCCCAAGCCTAATAGATTGGCTTTGTTGGAGAGGAAATAAGTACAATGCAGAGCTCTCTTCACCTTTGATCTTTAGCTCACACTGTAAGCAGTACTAACAAAGCACTTTTGCTAAACAATACCCTGGACAACTTCCAGCAAGCACTGAGAAATCAACCGAAATATCACTGTATATTAGTGTTAGTATACAAAAACTTAGGACCTAGTTAAGATTTTAAGTGTGTTATCAGTGGAGTCTCCCTAACAGAGAGACTAAATTGTCCATCAGAAAACCCCAGCGTGATCTAAAAAATCTGTTTGCAGGTATGGAAATGAATAATTAAGGGAGGTAACCACTTTACTCAGCCACTATTACCTAATGCACATTATGTCTGTCACCCAACCTTAGCTGTGCCCCTTTGTGTTCTGAAATAATATATTGCATATCTACAGAAGTATGCTATTTAATTAGAACTCATTTCACAATTCTACAATTTACTCCCAGCCTGTATTAGCCTGTGTCCATATGTTTTCTGCTAGTGTGATGTAAATAAGATGTTTTGATGAATAAAAGGGAAAACATTACCTTTGGGGTGATGAAATGTGATGGAATTGGTATGGTTACGAACTAACTTTTGTACTGGTGGGTGGTTTTATTTTTAAATAGTACACTATGTTATAGCATATTGAAACAAACTTTTGGAAAAGGAGATATGGTTTACAATCAACTAATTTATTCTTGCTAGCTTTGCATGCATATATACAAGTTGTAGGAACTGTCTCCTACTGTGTATTTGTATAGTGCCTACCACACTAACTCTGATCCTGACTGGGGTCTCTGGGTGCTAATGCAACATATGTTAAGCTGCATGTGGAACAAACGAAACCCAGGACTACTTTAAAAGAAAAAATAGAATTAAAAATCACAACATGTCAGCACTAAGAGGAAGAATTAGAGAAGATTTCATGGACAACGTCACTGCTGGTGTTTCCTACCATCTGAGTGTTTGACCTTACAACCTTAACCTTCTTCTAAGACATGGTTTTCTATATAACTTTGACTTCATCACCTAGATTGATTGATCCTGCAATCAAATCCAGACAAACCCTTGTGGAGCTCCATTGAGTTCAGTGGGTCTGGATGACTTTGAAAACTGGAGTAATAGAAATGGGATCTCGAATGAAATTTAATAGTGCATAGTGCAAGGTCATGCACTTAAGGACTAAGGCTTGAAATTAGACGAAATTCTAACCATCAGAACAGTGAAGGTCTGGAGCAGCTTTCCAAGGGGAGCAGTGGGGGCAAAAAATCTAACTGGCTTCAAGACTGATCTTGGTAAGGTTAGGGAGGGAATGGTATGATGAGACTGCCTACAATGGCATGTAGCCAATCTGCAACTGCTATTAGCAAATCTCTCCAACAGCCGGTAATGGGACACTAGGCTCTGAGTTAGTACAGGGAATTATTTTCCAGGTATCTGGCTGGTGGGTCTTGTCCACGTGCTGAGGGTCTAACTGATCGCCATATTCAGGGTCGGGAAGGAATTTCCCCCCAGATCAGATTGGCAGAGACCCTGGGGGAGGTTTTGCCTTCTTCTGTAGCATGGTGCACGAGTCACTTTCAGCTTTAAATTAGTGCAAATGGCATATTCTCTGTAACTTGAAATATTTAAACCATGATTTGAGGACTTCAGTAACTCAGCCAGAGGTTATGGATCTATTACAGGAATGGGAGGGTGAGGTTCCGTGGCCTGCAATGTGCAGGTGGTCAGACTAGATTATCATGATGGTCCCTTCTGGCCTTAAAGTCTATGAGTCTGGTGCAGGCTGGCTCTTGCACCTACATAATCTGCTTGCAGAATGAGGGCTACTGTATGTTTCCAGACTACACTAATTTGCAGATGCTTGCTGGAACCGCACAAGATTGAGCATGTTCAATAAAGCCAAAGCAAGATATTAGGATCATCTTAAGCAAATCAGTCAGGGTTCCACCAAGCATGAGGTGCTTACCTTAAGGAGGAGAATAACTGACAGACAAACTTGCAGCCTGGGTTTGCTGGACTCTTCGCTTTGTATTTTATTCACTGTGGTTTTCCAGGGAAACCGTTCAGCGTATTTTAATTGTTACACAACCAGCCACTGTGCCTGAGGACCAAGCTGAATCCTATTCTTCTGCTATGGGTTCAACTAAAGATCCAAGTAAAATTTAGGATGAGTAATGAAGTGCATTAGTTACACTTAATTATTAAATGATGGTACCATATTAAATGTGGTTCTCTAGCGTACAAGTTGAACAGCTACTATGAGGTAAGATTATATTGCTGTCTAAACAAAAATGCAAAGTTTAATAACTGTTATAGATTCTGACACCTCATGAGGATTACGTTGTGTCTCCTATATACATACAATCTCTCCATCTTTTGTATTGAAGGGATTATTAATTCATCTCTATGGTTTATTATTCCTGTTAATTACAGAAGTACTATGGGCTGCAAATAGGGTGTGCACTCTACTGAAAATAACATGCTAGGGCTAACAATGAGTGAACCTAGCACAATGGTACATAATAACCTGCATTTTCTCTGTTTTGTCTAGTCCAGTTCAGGTCAAACTCCACCTGAATTCCCAACTACTGCCCCATCTTCCTTAACCTCCACACTCAAACAGCAGGCTGTTCATAACTGCTGCTTTAAGTTCCTTTTCCCTCTCCACCTCCAAATCTCTATGCATGGGGGGGTTAATGGGGGGGGGTCAAGTGTTTCCCCCCTCCCCCAAATTGCTGCTTGCCCTGCCAGAGGTGGGAGGGAGAAGGGCTCTGTCCTCCTGCTGTGCCAGCCCTCTAGCAGGCTCAGCCCGTCCCTGGCAGCTGTATCCAGGCCAGTTCCAGAACAATGAACAGAAATTGCATCCACAGATCCATAAAGTTGACCATTATTGTTATGATTTGTATTATTCACTGGGCATGATCTGTGCACTCAGCACTGTTCAGAATATGCCTGAAAATGTAGTCCCTGAGCCAATGCATATAAGCTGTGTAACTCTGGATAAGATGGCTCAGTTATTTCAGTATGAAGTGTATAGTTATTGACCACACATGTTATCACATATTCACTGTGATGTTTATATCTATGAGTGGAGGCACTGATGGCAATAGAAGTTTTACTTGAGTAAGGACTAGAAGATTTGACCCTCCAACTTTCTTTCAAGAGGAAGAGCTGCCCAGAGCTCCTGTGCCTGTTTATTTTCCTTTCCTACCTGCAGTGGCCCTGATATACCTCAGAAGTCTCAATTTTTTCCCCAACTTTAAAACGTGGACTTTTCTTGGTGTTTGATTAAAAATATTCTCCTGTGAAAACTGCAACTCAGACACAACGCTACAGTGATTAAGAGCCTTCTGGAAAGTAACTAGCCTTTAAACAGAAGTGAAAGCAATGTGGCCAACTCTCATGATTTTGTCATGAGTCTCATGATAATTATTGTTTTCCTTGAAGCCCTTGCTCCTGGAGTCAAGTGGATATGTGATGATTTCAGCCTTCAGTCTTAAAGAAAAATGAAGTTTCTAGCCCTTGTGGCTGTGGAGAAAGCTTCAAAATGTGACCCCAGTACACCTTAAAGACTCAAAAAGCAGAATGTAAATAAAAAACACCAAATCTATTATTATTATTTAATAATCTCATTATTTTAAAGCCAATCTCATGATTTTTGATGAGCCTGATTCTTGATTTTCGAACATTTGGGGTTGGCAATATGATGAAAGTGACTTGCAAGTGTCAGTTTCACTCCTGTTTAAAGTCATTTTCTAGTCTATTATTTGTAGTGGGGTTACACCCCTAGAGCCCCAGGCAGGTGCAGTATAAACTCACGGGGCCTTGCCCTAAAAGGATGTTTCCAAAAGTTAAACAATCTATTCCAAGCTTGTTGAACTGCAAAAAAGTGATAGAAAGTAATCTAGCTTTTTCTACAATTGTTTCAATTGTTGTATTCAAGAGTTAGTAACAAAGTAAGAATATACATTAATTTTTTTAATCTAAGCAGTGTCCCTTAAGTGAATTGACACAAGATGTCAGAACAAGTGTTAGAGCTGAGTGGGTCTAATATTTATTTATTTTTCTTTCTTTATATAGGAATTAGAAATTATTATCTGACAGGAGCACTGTATCTAAGTTATCTGCAAAAAAACGAGTTTTCAGGTGCCCAAGTAGCCTTTGGAATCACGGTTAAAGTTGCCCCCCACACACACCAAAATCTGACATGGCACCCCTACTGTATTCCATGCTGTAATGTAATATTTGTGTTGTGTGAGCCTCTGACTGTATGAATTGCCATACAGAAGAGGCACTTGAATTAGTGTGAAGAGCTGCTCTTCTACAGAAGTTGTTCCCCTCTCCCGAAAGAGGAGACCTTTCAATATCAGACAGGCTATGGTTTGATCTTACAACTGGAAACCGGCCTAACGACTCCTATTGTTCTGCTCTCCTCCCCATGAAGATGAGTCATGCAAGTGGACTCCTCCCATCAACTGAGAGCAGGACAGGAGGGGGATAAAATCCCCAAGCAAAAGGCAATAAGAATCTTTGTGTTGTTGGGACTGGGGGAGGAATTTCCCTCACCTAAGAGATCCCTACCTGCTTAGCCTGGGTTAGCATTAAAGGACAAATAGAGCTTGCTGATTATAGAAGTGTCTATTTTTTAAAACCTCAAACTAACTCATTTGTATGTCCAGAGTGGGTTGCTTTAACATTGTATACAACACTCTAGTTTCCTTTTCTTATTTAATAAATCTTCATATAGTTTATTAGAGGATTGGCTACAGTCATTGTCCTTGGTGTGACACCTAAAACGCAATTGCCCTGGGGTAAGCGACTGGTCCTTTGGGAGTAGGAGTAACTTAATATTGCTGTGATTCTTGGTGTACGGAGTCCATCTATCACAGAGATACGCTCATCTGGATGGCAAGACAGACCAGAGTACCCAAGGGGACTGTCTGTGATTCCATATTAAAGTGCCTGAAGAGTTTGCAGTTGGTTGGTGAAATCTAAGTTTAGAACTCACAACCAATTTTGGATTTATGGCCTGTTTTTAGTTGTTTGGTTTAAAAAAAAAAAAAATCTGCCCTGAGGCTGGTACTCATGCTCTTAAGCCAACACTGAGAGCATCACCCAAGGCTTCTCATGACCCCTTTCTGGCCAAGTCTCAAGGTATATACTCCATTCCTTAACCATTCCACTTCTTTTGATTCTGTTGATCACACTTCTGTTTTATATCTTTTGCTTCAGTGGGTTTTGCAACACCATCCTTACCTGAGTCTCTTCCTACCTCTCTGGTCATTCTTTCCATGTCTCTTCAGTGTGTCCTTCTCCCTCTTCTTTTCTCCCTCTATACCCTTTATCTGGGTAACCTTATCGGCTCACCGTTCACCTACCATTTTATTAGAGAGAGCAGAAAATGGAAAACAATTTTGTGAAAAATACTGATATTTAAGAGTTGCTTTCATTTTTCAGGGTTTAACATAAACACGTTTTCAACATTTGCTAAATTATCTACAACTTTAAATTTTTTTATCAATTTTCTGAAAATCAAGAGTTCCTGAAATTTTATCAGTAAACTAAAAATGTTGATCCTGAATGCTTTTTGAAGTCATGAACATTTTAAACAAAATAATTCTAATTAAAAATGTTGCAAAAAGTTTTGTGGAATGTTTCAGAAATGCTGACCACTTCCATGAAAAATTTCAAAAAAAGACCATTTTTCGGTTTAAAAAAAAATACCTTAATTCAGTAAAGATGTCTACCAGCTCTACTCTTTATGCAGATGATTTGCAAATCTGCTTCTCCATGGCTGACCTGTCTCTCTATCCAAACTCACATTTTTGCTTATCTGACATTTCCTAAATTCACCATGTCAGCTTATACTGAAGATGGACCAGACTGCACTTTTTACTTTCCTGCCAAAACTTTTTCATCTTTTGTCACTGAAGATGACAGCAGCAGCCTTTCTATGACTCAGACCCATGCACTCTTCTGTTACCCAACAGATCCAAATCTTGCCAGGGTCTAGATCTTGCCACCTCTTCCTCCATAACTTTTCTAAAGTCTGACCTTTTCTTTGTGATGAGAGCAGGGCCGGCTCCAGGCACCAGCCAACCAAGCATGTGCTTGGAGCGACACCTTGGAAGGGGCAGCCAATCTTGGGGTGGCGGGGGGCGCTCGGGGTTTTTTGTTTTTTTGGTTCGGTGGGGCGGCGCTCGAGATTTTTTGTTTTGTTTCAGCGGCGCGGCACTGGGGGGGAACGGGGGCTGGCACGGCGCTCGGGGGGACGGGGGCTTCAGCGGCGCGGTGCTGGGGGGGCGAGGGTTGGCGCAGCGCTCGGGGGTTTGGGCGGCCCGGTGCGGCGCTGGGGGCGGGCGGGGGTTTGGGTGGCCCGGCGCGGTGCTTGGGGGGGGGCGGAGGTTTTGCGGCGCGGCGCTGGGGGGGGGGCAGGGGTTTCGGTGGCCCGGTGCGTCGCTGGGGGGGGGGGCAGGGGTTTTGGCATCACGTTGCTGGGGAGTGGGGGTGTTACGGCAGGGCGGCGCTCTTTTTTTTTTGCCTGGGGCGGCAAAAAGGTTAGAGCCAGCCCTGGATGAGAGTCTAAAAACTTTGTTCATTACCTTCTCTTCCATCTTCATTACTTTGCCCATATTGCCATCTCCTTGTGGCTATGTAAAATAAAGCCACTAAGATAATCCTAGCATAGCGTGTATGTCATCACTCTCTCTGAATCTCTCCAGTTGATATCACCATAGCAGTTTTAAGTTTCTTGTCCTTGCCTTTAAGGCATTGCATAACTCAGCCCCACACTACTTAAAAAGCCATCAGTGCCTTGTTTGTGAGCTTCTCCTATAATCATCTCTGCCATATTAATCAAATTTTCTCCTGAGGTGATCTGCCAGGCAGGTTTCCTCTGATTCACACCTGTTTTTCAAGACCTACTTCTGACATGATGCCTACAAGTGAATCAGATATTTATTTATGCTTGATAAGTACTTTACCATGCTATGCATAGCTTTTTCTGAGTAATCATGTAATCTCATTGTTTTAATCACCATTCTTCTTCCCCTTAGCAGTCCTGGGTGTTTTGTTATCCCTTTACTGCATCAAGGCCCTTGCCTTCTTGTGGGCACTGTGAGACAGCTAGCACACCTTAGAGCACCATATAAAATCAGACTAATAACACTGGTCTACAATTTTTGAGAAATCGTCTGCTTCAGAGATAAAATGTGCTATTTATTATGTATTTTGATGTGCTGAATTCAAATATGACAATTAAAACAACTGATTGGCTACTGTTTCTAAGATATTTAAGTTTTTACATTTTATGTCTATGTATATTGTGTAGATAGTAGAGTTTTAATCATAAATTTTAAACCTAGGTCTTTTCATGTGTTTATGGTTGCTTTACATGATAATATTTCACCTGTCCTGTTTATGTAACACTTTAAAAATCAGCAAAAGGGTTATATAAATAAAATTTATTATGAAACAAAAGGCAAAAAACTATTCTGTACATAGTTTAGTCCTATTCAGTGTCTACTCGGCGCTTCTTGGCTTGTCTCTTGTATTCATTAAATGGAGCATCTCTTGTCACTGTCCAGCAATAGTCTGCAAGCATTGATGGGCTCCATTTGCCCTGATAGCGTTTCTCCATTGTTGCAATGTCCTGGTGAAATCGCTCGCCGTGCTCGTCGCTCACTGCTCCGCAGTTCGGTGGAAAAAAATCTAGATGAGAGTGCAAAAAATGTATCTTTAGTGACATGTTGCAACCAAGACTTTTGTATGCCTTGAGGAGGTTTTCCACCAACAACCTGTAGTTGTCTGCCTTGTTGTTTCCGAGAAAATTTATTGCCACTAACTGGAAGGCTTTCCATGCCGTCTTTTCCTTGCCACGCAGTGCATGGTCAAATGCATCATCTCGAAGAAGTTCACGAATCTGAGGACCAACAAAGACACCTTCCTTTATCCTAGCTTCACTTAACCTTGGAAATTTTCCACGGAAGTACTTGAAAGCTGCTTGTGTTTTGTCAATGGCCTTGACAAAGTTCTTCATCAGACCCAGCTTGATGTGGAAGGGTGGTAACAAAATCTTCCTTGATTCAACAAGTGGTGGATGCTGAACACTTTTCCTCCCAGGCTCCAATGACTGTCGGAGTGGCCAATCTTTCTTGATGTAGTGGGAATCTCTTGCACGACTATCCCATTCGCAGAGAAAACAGCAGTACTTTGTGTATCCAGTCTGCAGACCAAGCAAGAGAGCAACAACCTTCAAATCGCCACAAAGCTGCCACTGATGTTGGTCATAGTTTATGCACCTCAAAAGTTGTTTCATGTTGTCATAGGTTTCCTTCATATGGACTGCATGACCAACTGGAATTGATGGCACGGTCACGGAACGTGGAAACCCTAACATCACCTGCCAGGAGATTCCACTGCTGTAGTCTGGAGCCCATCAGCTCTGCCTTACTCTTGGGTAGTTCCAAATCCCTGACAAGGTCATTCAGTTCACCTTGTGTTATGAGGTGTGGTTCAGAGGAGGAGGATGGGAGAAAATGTGGGTCCTGTGACATTGATGGTTCAGGACCAGAAGTTTCATCCTCTTCCTCTTCCTCGTCTGACTCAAGTGAGAATGATTCTGGTGCATCAGGAACCGGCAGTCCTTCTCCGTGGGGTACTGGGCGTATAGCTGATGGAATGTTTGGATAATGCACAGTCCACTTTTTCTTCTTTGACACACCTTTCCCAACTGTGGAGGCACCATGCAGAAGTAACAATTGCTGGTATGATCTGTTGGCTCTCTCCAAATCATTGGCACTGCAAAAGGCATAGATTTCCTTTTCCTGTTCAACCACTGGCGAAGATATGCTGTAACACTTGTGCAACAAATGTGTGGGGCCCACCTCTTGTCCTGATCTCCAATTTTGCAGCCAAAATAAAGGTGATAGGCTTTCTTAACCATAGTGGTTATACTGCGCTTTTGTGATGCAAAAGTCACTTCACCACAAACATAACAGAAGTTATCTGCACTGTTCACACAAGTACGAGGCATCTCTGCTCACTTTGACTAAACAGAAATGTGTCCCTTTGCAAAATCAAACACTGACAAATAAGAGAGCACGACACTGTATGATTTCTAGAGCTGATATAGGGCAATTTGTTCAGCAGAGTGATGTAAGCTTCGTTATGATTGCATCATCCATGACTTCTAGGAATAACATGATGCAATTCATATCATGTATGACGCAATACCAGCTTCAGATTGCATCATTCATTGTTTTGCCTAAAAAGCAAGTACTGTCCAAACCCAGTCATAGATTTATTCATAGATCCAGTCAAAGATGTATTTTAGTCATTTCTGGTTTAAATTGAGATCCCTTCCCTTTATAACTCACTTATCCTCCGCCATTCCCAAGTCAAGGGTTGTATATACTGACCCAATAGCATATCTTGAAAACTAGAGCCAATCAACAATTTTAAGCATCATTTTCATTCTCAGTGACCCAGAATTAGTAAAGTTTAACTACATTTATTTCAGAAGCATTTTGGCTGTAGAGCAGTGTAATCATACCAAATATACCGTGAAAAAGTAAACATATTGGACACACAAATATTTGCCTAACAAATTAACAGCAAATCAAATGTTTACCATGAGCAACATTATTAAAGCATTATACTACATTTATGTGAATTGATTTAATATAAAAAGAACTAGCAGATGTTCAGCAACTAGGACATGAGGGATCATGCCTAATGGTTGGAGCCAAGGATCAGAACTGGAGTCAGAGTTCAGGAATCAGATCTAAGGCTATAGTTACATAGAGAAAACAAGGCAGGAGCTATCACAGCCAAATGCCTTGAGGAGTCACTCACCTACTGCTGAGCTTAAGAGCCAGTCAGCTGACCCTTCCAACTAGCAGTGAGGCCAATCAGACAGTCTTCTACCGGCCAGCTGCATTTGACAGGGAGCCCAGAGATTGGTTCTTCTGCAGGTCCTGATTCCTGACAGAGATGCACAAATGCAAGAAAATAATTTTGCCAGCAGAAAGCTGAAGTAATCAGGCTTTACACAGACTAGGCATGCAAGGAGGACAGTGGAATCACAGTCCAGGTTAAGATACAGGGCTGAAATGCAGCCATTACTCTCTATCCCCAATATGAAGGCTGAAATTGTGGCTGTAGCTCTTGTTCTTGTTTTCTTTTACCCACAAGAAGGTGAGCTTGGCAGTATCACCCAGTATATACCTGTGTTTCAATAAGCAGAACCATAGACTTCAATCGAGTAAGCATGTGTGTGCACGTTTTTATAGATGAGAATGAGGGTTTTAATATATTTGATGTTGGAATCTCTTGAAAGAAAGTGATCCAAAAGCTCTTAATCAGCAAAGCAACCAGTCTCTTCACTGCACCAATTTCTAGTCCCTGCTTCAGGCTCATGTCTGTTCCTTTTTGGCCCAATTCAGTATTACTCTGTGTAATTATTGACACCTGTGTAAAACATG
Source organism: Emys orbicularis (assembly GCF_028017835.1). Classification (NCBI taxonomy): domain Eukaryota; kingdom Metazoa; phylum Chordata; order Testudines; family Emydidae; genus Emys; species Emys orbicularis. The sequence goes on along the minus strand of NC_088688.1, from coordinate 38,370,630 downwards.
ACCAGATAAGAATGGTAGCATTAGACACCCACTTTGCTCAGATGTTAGTGATTTCACAAGGTGTACGGCAATGCTGATTCAGACCTGTTTCTCAATTCTTTCACTCACCACAATCCTATTCCCACAGTCACATTGTGCAAGTCTCTGGGAGGTGGTTGGGTGCTTTCTCTCGTTGGAAGAGGGTTCTACTCCTCTCATTCTACTTCAGACTTAGTTCTTAAGATCCATCTCTCTTCCTTGCTGCAGGTTTGTGTTCCATCAAGTGTAAAATAGATTGACAGGGTGTGATTAAGTAACAGGACTGTTAGGCAAATTTATTTCTCTTAAATAGAAAAGATAAGCCTTTTTTCCAATGACCATGTAAACGAATCACCAGATTAGCTTCCCTATATTCCTTTGGAAAGAGCATAAAGAGTTGAGTAAATTTTACTGATTTAAAGAGCTAGATCCAGATCTTCATGCTCCCACACCTCTTTCTAGCAGCTCGGTGCCACTCTGATAATACAAAGCAGCAGATCTGGCTACTTGCAGATTCCCTGGTGTAGAACTGGCATCGGCAACTCTATCACACCCCTTCTCAGGGGCCTGCCCTAACAGCAGGGAGGGCAAGGTCTGGGGAAATGGGTGAACAGAGCTGTGCTATAGCCATCCCCAGAATAGCCCCCGTAGAGGCTGTTAGAACTGGTGGAACTTAGAGCAGCTTGAAGCTGCTTTAAATCATGCTGAGGGCCAAACAGGCCCACACAAGCCATGGAGATTGCGGGAGAGGGGGCACAAAGGTGGTTTAAAGTCACCTTTGCCTCCCCTTTTCTCAATGACACAAAACAAAGCTCTGTTGTGGATGAGGACTGGGTCCTTCATTTTCCTGCCATGGCTTTGCTGAGTCTTAAGTCTTCCTTTAAAAGAAATCCAGGAAAATTGAAGGAATTTGTAGTGAACAGTTCTTCTCTACTTATATTTCCTTCATTGTTTCCTGTCTAGTCTCGCTCCCTTCCATATTTTTAGACTGTTTGCTCACTCCTGCCCCCATCAGGCTGCTTCTTACAAACGCAAATTTCAAACCATTCTAATTGTTAAAGATTAACCAGTCAGCATCTATGGAAAAGCACAGACACATCTTACCATACACTTGACTTCAGTCTGCCATTGTATTCTGAAACTGCATTACTATTATGAAACCTTCAACAGTGTGCTCACATTTACCAGACTGATATGAAGACAGTCTTAGAGTCTACATGGAAAATGTACAGATGCAGATTTGGGGGAGGAGAGGACTAGGAGGGGAACAGTAAAGACGATGTGGCTGAGCAGGAATGTTGAGCACTCCTCTTATTAGTGCCACAGTTTGTTAGACATTTTGATTTTGGTAAAGCTATCCAGCCACCTAGAGTATGTCTGCACAGCACACAAAAGGTATGCTACATGTACAGCACTGCAATGCCACCAATACAGCGGCGCTGCTGAAGTGCTTCTGGTGAAGATGCTCTATGCTGATGGGAAAGAGCTCTCCTGTCGGCATAAAAAAACCCACCTCCACAAGCAGCATAAGCTCTGTTGGCAGGAGAAGCTTTCCTGCTCACATAGCAGTATGCACACAAATGCTTATGTCAATGTAACTTATGTCACTCAGGGAGTGGAATAATCACATCCCTGAGTGACATAAGTTTTGCCAACATAAGCTGTGTCTACACTCCTGCCTAAGCCCGGGGCAGTGTGACCTATACCTACGGACTCTGTTTCCACACCCACTCTCAAGCGTCCACACTACATTGCAATCCTGGACCTCACAACGGTGCTGGCACTATGCAGACCTGAGTCAGAATTTCAGCTTCTGTGAACATATACTATCAGATCCCAGGGTTCTTAGCAGCCTCGCCAGCTGAAGCCAGTCTAGGGCTTAGTTCATAGTGGGCTGTGGGAGAATTTGTTTGTCCATCCTGTGGGAATTGACGGAAGTCTTTTGCATGGTTTTTGCCTGAAAACACATCCATCTGAGTCATTTTGTGGCTGCATGCTCCCAGCAGACAGAGCCATCAATGTGGGTCACGACCCAGTGGAAGAAATGCTCCACCTGGTGTGTCAGTCCTATTTTGGGAATCAGCTAGAGCATGTGCAAGATGCTGGTGAACATTTTGGAGGCAGTTTTTGACCGGCCAAAGGCACTGTTCAGAGGGGGATGCAGATATGCCAGACGCAACTACGGTGACCAGATCGCAATATCAGGACACATTGGCCAAGGGGGGGGAGGGATAGGATGACAACGACAGACACAGGTGCACAGAGCCATGAGGAGGGCCCTAGGAAGCTGCGAGAGGGGGCCCTAGGAAGCTGCAAGAGGGGTTGTACGGCCCCTGCTGTAGCCCGCACCACAAGCCACAGGGCAAGGACACCTATTGAATTCAATGAGAATTTTGCATGTGAATTGATGTACCTAGTTCTGAGATTATAAAGACAGAAGGGATCCGGTGATCACCTGGTCTCACCTAAGGTGACCAGATTAGTAGTATAAAATATCGGGACAGGGGTGGAGCAAAAAAAAAAAAAAAGGGGGGGGGGCGGAGCAAAAAAAAAAAAAAGAGTTTTAAAGGGGCCTGGGGCATTAGCAGGCCCCGGCCCCGCGTGCTGCCCTCCCAGCGGAGCCTCCCGCCCCCCGGCCCGCCACGGGCATATGCGGGGCGCGGTGGGTCCGGGCGGGGGCCGGGTGGGCGGCAGGGGCCGAATCCCCGCTGCTGCCAGGGAGCCCCGCGCCTCTCCCTCCTGCTCGCGGCTGTGGCTCCTTCCCGGCGGGACACACCTCCCGCCGCCCCAGCCACATGCGGCACGCGTCCCCCGCGCCTAGTCTCCCTCCCGCCGGGAAGGAGCAGCTGGACGCACGCTGCATGTGCCCGGGGCAGGCCGGGGGGCGCGTCCCGCCGGGAAGGAGCCGCAGCCGCGAGCGGGAGGGAGAGGCACGGGGCTCCCCGGCAGCAGCAGGGATTCGGCCCACGCCCCCGCGCTGCCCACCGGCCCCTGCCCGCTCCACGCTGCCCCCGCCCGGACCCACCGCGCTGCCCCGCGGGCTGCAGGGCTGGAGCAGCCTCCAGGCTGCGCTCCCAGCCCCGAGGGTGCAGCGGCCCGGGCAGCAGCCCTCTGGTGCAGCGGGGGGCTCAGAGCTGAGCCCCCCATCTCCCTCCCTTGCCAGCCCCCCTTTGCCCGCCCGGTGCCCGGGTGCCGGAGCTGACTCACCAGCTCCAGGATCCAGGCACCGCCGCCACCCCCTCCCTGGCTTGCGCCACCATGCTGCAAGCCTGGGAGGGAGGAGGAATGCTGCGTGGTTGGGGAAGAGGCGGGGCCAGGGTGGGGATTTGGGGAGGGAGCCAATGGGGGAAGGAGGGGGCGGAGCCGGGCGCGGGGGGGTGCGAGCGCCAGAGCGGAAGGCAAAATTTCTTTTTTGTCCAGTGTCCCGACCAAACATTGGTCGGGACACTGGACAAAGAAGCAAATATCGGGACAGTCCCGATAAAATCGGGACGTCTGGTCACCCTAGTCTCACCGCCTGTATAGCACAGACATAGAACTTTCCCAAAATAATTCCTAGAGGATAGCTTTTAGAAAAAGCTTTTAGAAAAACGCCATGACCCTTAGTATATTGTTAATCATTAATCACGCTCACCATTGAAAAGATATGCCTTATATCCAGTCTGAATTTGTCTAGCTGCAACTTCCAACCGTTGGCTCATGCTCTACCTTTCTCTGCTAGACTGAAGTGCCCATTATTAACTATTTGTTCCCCATGTAGATACTTACAGTCTATAACCAAGTCACTTCTTAACCTTCTTTTTGTTAAGCTAAATAGATTGAGGTCCTTGAGTCGATCACTATAAGGCATGTTTTATAATCCTTTAATCAGTCTTGTGACTCTTCTCTGAACACTCTCCAATTTATCAATATCCTTCTTAAATTGTGCACACCAGAACTGGACACAGTATTCCAGCAGTGGTTGCACCAGTGCCAAATACAGAGATAAAATAACCTCTCTACTCCTGCTTGAGATTCCCCCATTTAGGCATCTGGTCACCCTATTTCTGTATGCATTTCCCCAGGTTTTTTGTAAAAACCAAAACTGAACTGCCCCAGAAATTCTGTCATGTAGAATCATTGTGAAACTCGCATGGCTCCAACCCTGCCGATGAACCTTTAGATCCACTGCACAGACTTCTGCCACTTGAGCTAATGGAGTAAGTGATGGCAGAGGCAGTAGGTTGTCATCCTATATGTGATAGATCAGCTCTATAGGGGGATGAGACACTTTTTTTGCCACTGGGTTTCACAGATAGCTGCTGACAGAAGAGGAACTGTGAAACTCAGGAATCCTGGGTCTATTCCAGGCTCCTGAACGGAGTGGTCTCTAGTAGTCAAAGACCCTTCTTCCCATCCCCTCCAGTCTATGTCTATCCTATTGCTGTCTAACCTGCTCCAGCTCCTCATCTGATTTCAACTGCCCCCCACTACCGCTCTAGATTCCTTGTCCCAGTTTCCTGGTCCTGTCTCACTCTCCTCTCTCCCGGCCCCCATCCCTCAGATGGGATGTTCGTTCCAGACTGGCAAAATTATAAGGCTTCCCAACATTTCAACACTTCCCATTCTAAATTTTCGGTTGCTTAACTATAGGCTAGCTCTGCCTACAACAAAGCATATTCAGAACCTCTGATTAAAGGGATTATAAGTGTAGCAACCTCCATCATAGCTAGTCACCAAAGATTGAACCCGAGCCATCCAGACTTAAAAGCATGAGCTTCTACTACTTGAGTTCAAGATATAACTCCCTGGCAATGGAAGAGTCCTCAGTGGAAATGCAGACTTCGTGACACAGACCCTCCTCGTCACTTCAAACCTGGCGCTGCTCTGGTCAGTCGCTAGGCTCTTGTCACTTTCAAACCCATGCAGGATATCTGGCAATTTTTCAGTTCTCAGGTTAAGAAAAGCCTCTGCATTTTGTGAGGGCTTCAGCATTCACTTTCCTACTTGACAAACTGTCTGCCTGACACATTGCTCCCAGGGCATTCATCTTTATTCATTATCGGCAGGTCCATCAGATTAACGAGTAACACAGGGGGAGGCAACACAATGGTGTCATGGATTTTTAATTTTCCAAACCACTTTGGTCTCAACAGGGATAACAGCAAATCTGGACAGAGCAGATGGGTGTCAGGATGGGTTTGGGTATTTTTTTTTTTTTAAGTGAAAATGTTTGGGTCTGAGCAAAGGCTGCAAACTTCCCTTTGGAAACCTCTGCTGATCTTATGCCCCAGGGGCTAACGACAGCCTGGAATCCAGGACAGATTTCCACATCCATGCAGGGTGAGATGATGGGGGGGGGCAAGGGGGAGGGACTGTGGGGGAGGCAGAGGGAACAGGGTCAGGGGGGCTGAGGGCAGTGGATTGAGGGTGAAGGGCACAGGGGGGACACTGCGGGGGAGGCTGAGGGAACAGGGTCAGGGTGGGGGCTGAGGGCAGTGGGTCAGGTGAGATGATATGGGGGGAGGGGAGGGACTGTGGGGGAGGCAGAGGGAACAGGGTCGGGGGGCTGAGGGCAGTGGATTGAGGGTGGAGGGCACAGGGGGGACACTGCGGGGGAGGCTGAGGGCAGTGGGTCTGAGGGGAGCCCCCCGAGAGGGACCTGCCAGGGGGCCAGGTGAGCCCAGCAGTGCTTACCCTGGAGCGGCTCCCAGGAAGCATCCAGCAGGCAGGTCCCTCCCAGTCCCTCTGGCCCCTTCCTAGGGGCGGATCGAGGGGAGGGGGGTGGGGGGAACTCTCTGCCGGGCGACCGCTGCCCGCTGCTGGAGTCTATAAGCCCCGCCCCGCTGCAGCACGCAGGGGAGCGAGACCTCCTCCCTGCCTCTCTGTGTGCCCGGGGCAGGGGCAGGGCTGCGCTCTGCAGGCTCCTGCTGGCCGGGTGGGCGGCGGGCCCCGTGGGCTGGCGCCGCCGCGCCGGGAGCTCAGCTGCGCACTGCCCCAGGGCCCAGAGAGGAAAGGTGAGTGGCGCCGGCAGCGCCGGCTTGCCGCGGTCCCCCTCATATAGGGTGACCAGACGTCTCGACCAATGTAAGGTTGGGACGTGGGACAAGTCCCCTAAAATCGGGACTGTCCCAATAATATCGGGACATCTGGTCACCCTAGACGCAACCCAAGTGATGCTGCTCAAGAGGGTTGCCTTAGTTGCAGATTCCCCTATGTATACCAGTACTTCTGGAGCAGGGCCACAAGCACAGACTGGAGACTTGGGATGATCAACAGTGGGTCCAGAATTTTCACATGAAGCAGACCTTCCTGGAGGTTTGTGATCAGCTTTCTCTGACCCTCCCATGCCAGGACACCCACAGGTAGGAGGCCAGGCCAGTCCAAAAATGGGTCACACTAGCCATCAGAAAGCTGGCTACCCAAGACCGCTACAAGTTCATGGCTAACCAGTTTGGAGTTAATCAACTGTCAAATCAACTGTCGGGGCTGTTTTGGCAAAGGTTTCCGAGGTGATCAGGACTTTGATTGACCCAAAGATGATGGACATTAAAACGCTCCTGAAATTATTGTTGGCTTTCAGAGAATGGGCTTTCCAAACTACACTGGGGCTGTGGATGGGACTCATGCCTATAATTTGCCTTCTGCAAGAAGCACATAAGTACACATACTGCAAAGAGTACTACTCCATTGTTATGCAGGCCCTATTCTATCACAGGGGCAGATTGATGGACCCTAATACGGAAAGAAGGAGCTGTGGGGGGCATACATGGTGGTAGGGTAATGGGTTATAGATTGTTGTAATAGAGTCTTGTCTCTGTTCAGTGCATAATTTTTAGTGTCCAGCAAAGTTATGAATTTAAGCTGCCAGACTTCTTTTAAAGGTGCACAACACCTATGTGATGATAAATAATAGCCAACATGGATTTGTCAAGAACAAATCTTGCCAAACCTACCTAATTTCCTTCTTTAACAGGGTTACTGGCCAACTGCATGGCATGAAGTGGTAGACATGATATCTTGATTTTAGTAAGGCTTTTGACACAATCCCATATGACAGTCTCATAAGCACACTAGGGAAATATGATCTAAATGAAATTACTATAAGGTGGTTGGACAACTGACTAAAAAAAATTTACTCAGAAGTTATCAATGGTTCACTGTCAAACTATGAGGTTGTATCTAGGGGGGTCCTGCAGAAGTCTGTCCTGCATCTAGTACTAGTCAATATTTTCACAAATAACTTGGATAATGGAGTGGAAAGTATGCTTATAAAATGTGTGGATCACACCAATCTGGGAGGGGTTGCAAGCACTTCGGATGAGAGGATTAGAATTCAAAAAGACCTTTATAAATTGGAGAATTGGTCTGAAATAAACAAAATGAAATTCAATAAAAACAAGTGCAAAGTATTACAGTTAAGGAAGAATCAAATGTACAACTACAAAATGGGAAATAACTAACTAAGTGGTAGTAGTAGTGCAGAAAAAGGAGCTGGGGGTAATACTAGATCACAAATTGAAGTGATGTAGTTGCAAGAAAATATATACCAGAATGGTATTTGCCTGACAGGAGTGTTGTCTGTAAGGCATGGGAGAAAATTGTTCCACTGAGGCGTCAGCTGGAGTACTGTGTCCAATTCTGAGTGCCACATTTTAAGAGCGATATAGACAAATTGGAGAGAGTCCAGAAGAGAGCAACAAAAATTAAGAGATTTAGAAAGCATAACCTAGGAGGAAAGTTTAACAAAACAAAAAACAAGAAGCAAATCAGCTTAATCTGCAGGAAGGGAGATTTGCAGCTTGTCTACTTAGGGTTGCCAACATTGTATTGCTTTTTGCAGCACTCAGCAACTCCTGATCTTTTTGTACAAAGATGAAAAAATAAGGGACATCCCTTGTAATAAGGGACCATTGGCAACTCAGAGTGTCACCACTCACTACTGCAACGGGAAGGGTTCTCCCATCAGCATAGTTAATCCATCTCCCTGAGAAGCAATGGAATTCTGTCCACCTAGCACAGTCTACAGGTGGTGATAAGGGTAGCTTAACTACATTACTCAAGAGTGTGGATTTTTAACATCCCTGAGCAACATAGCTGGGTCAACTTAACTTTTGAGTTTGGACATGGCCTTTGGTTAGATCTTAGGGGGGGGGGAATTATAAGGATAGTGAAGCACTGGAATGGGTTACTGAGGGAGTTAGGGATTGCACAATCACTGGAGGCTTTTGAGAACAGATTAGACAAATGTCTGTCAGGGATGGTCTGGGTATATTTGGTTCTTCCTCAGCACCAGGGAGGTGGAGAAGATGACCTCTTGAGATCTCCTCCAGCCCTAAATGTATGATTCTTTCCACTTGGCTCCAGGAAATGACAAGGAGACAAGCACTCTCTATTTCAAGCTATTCTTTATCCCACTAATTCTGGTTTTGAGAAAGGAGAGAGAGTATGCGCAAATGAACATCAAGCTATGACTAGGACACACTAATGCAGCAATTTAGTTCTTTCCCAGTGACATAATGACATTATCTCTGAAGTGACAGATTTCCATTTCATACATATGCATGAATTTAGCAGATGCTGTTGAGCCTTTGAGCTTATATTATATAAATAGTAATGAATAAGACCCAGCCCAGAGAAGTCCAAAAGAAAGGAGCCTGAGATTTTTGTGCAAAAGTTTGGGATAAATATCATATTTCAGTTCTGTCATTTTATTGACAATTTGATAGTAATTTTACCTCACCCACAATGGGTCAAGGATGGGCCCTGGTGGATGGCATTGTCAGGAATTGGTGAGAAACAACCTCCGACAGTATTTCCACAGCCATGTTGAGGAGGACAGAAAAAAATGCAGTGGTGTTCTGCCATAGCTCTCCTCCCGGCACCCTATCTTACTCCTTTAGTGTGTAGGCTGTGGTTCCTGTTGTTAGAGTCAGGAAACTTGCAGCAAAGATGCACTTGATGCTAGCTGGATCTGCTTTTAAAAGGCCTGCCCAGTGTCAAAACAATAATAATAACACTCTGCATGTCTACAATAGGACCCAAAGTACAAGGTGAATAACTAAGACGCAGAACATTCCTGTGAATTAGAGAATAATTATAGCCAGTATTTTACAAATGAGAAACCTGAGTCACAGAGGAATTTACAAAAGGTTCTTCAGGTACTCAGCAGAGGAGGTGTGGTCCATTTTTAGGTACTTAAACAACAAGGAGAATTTTAAAGGCAGAATGTGGATGGTGTTTGTCCCTGAAAAAAAATCTATTCTCAGTACTGGGTGCTCAGGGTCAACTGCACACCTAGCCACTGGGATTCTCAAAACATCACTGCTATGCTTATGAGGCACTGCTGTTTCTTCTTCAAGTATGTGTCATAGATTCCAAGGCCAGAAGGGACCATTTTGATCTTCTAGTCTGACATCTAGCAAAACACAGGCCACAGAACAGCCCTAAAATAACTCCTTTGAACTAGAGCCTATCTTGATTTTAAAAATTGCCAGTAATGGAGAATCCACAGCAACCCTTGGTAAATTGTTCCAATGGTTAACAGTCCCTCACAGTTAAAAAATTTATCCCTGATTTCCTGTCTTAATTTGCATAACTTCAACTTCTAGCTGTAGGATCATGTTATACCTTTGTCTGCTAGACTGAAGAATCCATTATCAAATTTTTGCTCCCCATGTAGGTACTTACAGATTTGATCAAGTCACCCCTTAACCTTTTCTGTTAACCTAAATAGATTGAGGTCATTGAGTCTCTCTAAAGCACATTTTCTAATCCTTTAATCATTACATGGCTCTTCTCTAAACTCTCCAATTTATCAATATCTTCCTTGAATTATTGACACCAGAACTGGATACAGTATTTCAGTAGCATTTGCACCAGTGCCAAAAACAGAGATAAAATTACCTGTCTATTTCTTCGAGATTCCCCATTTATGCATCCAAGGATTGTATTTGCCCTTTTGACTACAGCATTGCCCTGGGAGCTGATGTTCAGCTGATGATCCACCACAACCCCCAAATCTTTTTTAGAGTCTCTGCTTCTCAGGACAGAGTTCCCCCACATTCTTTGTCCTGAATGTATGAATTAACATTTAGCTGTATTTAAAAAGAAAAAGAAAAAAAGTGCCACACAGTTTGCTTGTGGCCAGCTTGCCAATTGATCCAGATTGTTGTGACCTGTCCTCTTCAGTATTAACCAAAAACTGGGGAAATCATATTCTTCCAGGTCATTGATAAAAATGTTAAATAGCATAAGGCCAAGAATGGTTCCCTACGGGACTCCACTACACACACAGACTTGATGATGATTCCCCATGTACAGTTACATTAAATGGATAGGTCCCAAAATGTATGTCATGCTAAATTTGTATTCTAGTTTTTTAAAAATCAAAATATCATGCAATACTAAGTCAAATGACTTACTGAAGTTTAAGTATATTACATACACACTATTACCTTTATCAACCAAATTGTAATTGTGAGGCAAACCTGCAGCCAAGCCAGGGCTGCTCGCTCAGCTGCACCTCCAGAATTGTGGGGAGTCACCACTCAGGCATGCAGCAACAACCCAGCTGCACTGATTTACCCTTCTAACAGAGCCTGCAGTGACTCAGGTACTCTGCCCTGTGCTGATTGACATTTTGAGATGATTGAAGACTGGAAAACTTTCAGCTGTGGGGATGAATAGGAAAGAACGTGTCTTAGAAACGTTATGCAGAAAAAATCTGTAAGATTTAGGCATAGCCTGGATGTGAGGACCCAGAGAGTGACATGCAGGTTATGGGCTTGCATGAGGAGTTGAATGATGGTGTTGTGCACAGTGACCGAGAAAAGAGGTAGCAGGGAGGGTTTTTTTTGGGGGGGGGCAAGATTAGGAGTTCTACTTTAGCCATGTTGAGCTTGAGTTGATGGCTAGAAGTCCACAAGGAGATGTCAGCGACAGGCTGAGATTTGGATAGAAGAAAGCAGGTCTGGAGTAGAGGGAGATCTGTGATTATTCTACATAGAGGTGGTAGTTGAATTTGTGTTTGCGGATGAGATTTCCCAGAAGTAAAGGAGACAGTAGAAGAGAAGGGGACCAAGGACAGAGCTCTGTGGATCCCTCACAGAAATGTGGAGGGGAGGGGGGGATGAGGAGGATCCAAAGGATGTGCTGAAAGAGCAGTTAGAGAGGTAGGAGGAGAGCCAGGAGAGGACAGCATCCTGGAAGCCAAGGAGGACAAGATTTTAAGAAGACCACCATGGTTGACTGTGTCAAAGGTGGCTGACAGGTCAAGGAGGATGAGACTGGAGTACTGGTTGAGATTTGGATAAGAGGAGTGTTACAGGGTACTATATTCACCACTGCAGTGTTTCATATTGGCCATGGCTGGGGACTTGCTCTGCCAGTCTGATGCATCTTCCGGTGGGTGCTCACTATCTCTCTCTCTGGATTTGACTGCTCCATCTTTGTGGCTTGGCCCTCCAGCCAGGTAACTGTCGTTTTCCCTTTCTGTGTGTGTGTACCAAAATTTCTCTGTATAAGCTGTCCCAGGCAGTCTTCCAATTCACTGCTGCTTAGTGGTGCCACTTCCCCAGTGGCTTCTGGGGAAACCCAGGCCTGCCCTCTTTGATGGGTTCCAGCCCAGGGACCCTACAACCAGCAACTACAAGTCTGTATTGTCCCACACCTTGCTGCTGTTTCCCTGGACTGCTTCCTACGTTGTCTCTATCCGCCTCCTTGTCCACCCTCCTCTGGGCCAAGCTCCCTCCTTGTTTTCTGAGAGAATGATGGCAGACCTCTTTACTGCAGTTCTATTCTGCCCTCAGCTACCTGGCTTTATACAAAGCCCCATCTTTTCCTGTCCAGGTGAGCTTCATCCTTTAATTAGTCTTCATTGCTCCCTGGCTCCTCTTTCAGGTGCAGCTTTGGCAGCTAATTGGCCTCCCTAGCCCCTCCAGGGCTGGTGTGGCGGTGAACACCCCATCACAAGGTAATTAAAGACTCCGAGCAGTTCCAGTTGAGTGCAAGGGGCAGAAGCCACATTGGAGATGGTCTAGGATGGAATTGGAGGAGAGGAACCTCCAGACAGCACATTGAATAAGCTTAGAAATGAAGGAGAGAGAATTGGGGAGGAAAGTGGGGTCAAGGGTGGTTTTTTGTTTAGTTTTTAACATGGGAGATACCAAAGCAGGTTTGTATTGTAGGGGAAAGAGCCAGAAGAGAGTGAGAGGTTAAGGAAAAGAGTAAGGGAGGGAATGAGAATGGGTGCAAGGAAGATCAGGAGATGGGATGGGGGTCACTGGGGCTAATGAAGGGGTCAGAGGAGGACAGCAGATGAGAAGTTTCTGCAACTGTGATGGGGAGAAGGAGGAGAGAGTCATAGGAAGGGGAAAGGAAGGTGAGCTTAGTGGAGGGGGAAGTTTGTGTCATATTTTGTCAATTTTGTAAAAAAATAAAATAAAATATATTGGCAACATCCCCTGGTCATAGAGAGAAGTAGAGACAGGAGGAGGGAAGAGTTTGAGGAGTGAGGCATAGGTGGCGAAAAGGCAGCTGGGATTGCAGGTGTGAGATTCAATTACATTGGAGAAACAGATTTCTTTAGCTGGGAAGATGGTAGCAGGGAGACTGGATTTGTAATGGAGGAAGGCTGTCTGGTCACAGGACCCCGTACCGCAGTGCGAGAGCAGGAGCAGAGGAAGCAGATGTTGCAAATGAGCCAGGACTGGGAGTTGGTGGAGCAGACCTTGCAATGGGAGAGTGGGGCAGAAGAATCAAGAGTGGAGTAGACAGAGGAATGGAGAGAATCAACAATGGTATTAATGGAAAAGAGGTCAGGAAGGAGAGCAGACAAGAAGTCATCAACACTAATGGACTGGAAGTCAAGGAAAGACTGAGTACTGGGTTTGAGGGGGAGGCTGATGGGCAATGCTGAAAGAGACCAGATGATGGTCAGAGAGGGAAAACTCAGCAAGAGAGGTCAGAGAGAGAGAGCAGGGCTTGATGAAGACCAAGTTGAATAAATGGCTCTTTTGGTGAGTGAGAAAGTTGAACTAGGGCTGCAGCTCGAAAGAAGAGGTGAGGGTGAGGCAACATGCAGCTAGGGGTGGCTGGGTATTCAACATACCAAAAGTGAGTGTGGGAGACTGAGGAGAGGAAGAGAAAGAGCCAGGAGTCCAAATCTGAGAGGAAAGCTGATGGGGAGGATTTGGCTGGATGGCTGATGACAGCAACATGGAGTGGGAGAGGAGTGAAGAGTCAGATGCACCGCTGCGCCCCCCCCCCCCAAAAAAAAAGTGGCAAGGGGAGGGTTGGAAGTGGCAGGAATGGAAGAGAAACCCAACACCCCCACCACAGTCTGATCCAGAGCAGTGAGAGAGAAAAGGAGATTTGGTAATCTATGTAATGGGTTGAAAAGCAAAGCTGTCCTACATTCATTGGATAATCACATTTGCTGTACACTGTACCGTCACAATGCTTGAGTAATGCATTCAAAAATTGTTTATTGCCATGCAGGCCCACCTGGAAGCAGTTATAGACATGCTCAGAATGACCTTTCCATGCATTAGCCACCAGAGTGCTACCTGTATGCAGGGCCGGCTCCAGGCACCAGCTTACCAAGCAGGTGCTTGGGGCGGCCACTTCGGAGAGGGGTGGCTCGTCCAGCTGTTCAGCGGCAATTCGGCGGACGGTCCTTCACTCCTGCTCGGAGCGAAGGACCTCCCGCTGAATTGCCGCCGCAGATCGCAATTGCGATCGTGGCTTTTTTTGTTTGTTTGTTTGTTTGGCTGCTTGGGGCGGCCAAAACCCTGGAGCCGGCCCTGCCTGTATGAAACCCCAAGACTGGAAGAAACGCCCCCTGCCCCCACAGTACTTGCCTGACTACTCAGTCAAGGTAGTAAACATCTAAGAAGTTTCAGTGATAGCAGTTTCTCCCACTGAAAAACAACAGCTATGTATTACTACATAATAGTGTGCCCAAGGCTAATGCAGAAGTAATGCTTCTTTAAATCCCAACACTTCTAAATAATAAGCTCATTTCAAAGCTCCAGAACACTATATTTAAGGTTTTATTAATTTCAGACAACTTCTAGCAGGGCTGTTCTCGCAATTCATTGTTTTGCCTGTGGTTACTCTGGCATGTCAAAACTTGTTATACCGGGTGGTGGCCCACAAAAAAATAACCCACAACAATTTAAAAAATTAACCAAATAGCACTCTGCAATCTGAAGGAGAGCTACCAATCCAGCCTCCACCTGTTCATTTTAACATATTTAATCCTCTGGACTCACAGCAAAGAAACTACAAAAGGAAGAGGAGAGAGGATTAGCAATCCTTTCCCCAGAGTGAAGTCCCACAGATCATAACACCAACCTCACCCTAAGCATGGAAGCTGTCACATGCAATCACCTGCTAACTTCCCAGATACAGGCCATAGAAGATGACAGTGGTACTCTGGGAGAAAGTCAGATGCAGTGCTGAATGCAGGAGTATCTGCCTCAGCAATAAGAACATCAGAATGGCCACATGCTTTGAAGGAAATGAACAGAACAGGGCAATCAAATGATCCATCCCCTGTTGTCTAGTCCCAGCTTCCAGCAGTCAGAGGCTTAAGGACACCCAGAGCATGGGCTTGCACCCCTGACCATCTTGCCTGATAGCTACGGATGGACCTATCCTCCATGATATTATCTAATTATTTTTTGAACATAGTTATACTTTTGGCCTTTACAATGAGTTCCACGGGTTGACAGTGCATTGTGTGAAGTAGTAGTTCCGTTTGTTTGTTTTAAACCTGGTTCTTGTGTTATGTGAAGGAGTAAATAACACTTCCTTATTCACTTCCTCCACACCATTCATGATTATATAGACCTCTATCAGATCCCCCTCTTAGTCATCTCTTTTCCAAACGGAACAATCCCAGCCTTTTTAATCCTTCCTCAGGGCTGCCCAGAGGATTCAGGGGGCCTGGGGCAAAGCAATTTTGGGGGCCCCTTCCATAAAAAAAAGTTGCAATATTATAGAATACTATATTCTCGTGGGGGCCCCTGCGGGCCCGGGGCCTGGGGCAAATTGCCCCATTTGCCCCCCCCCCCACCCGGGCGGCCCTGTCCCTCCTCATATGGAAGCTGTTCCATATTCAATCATTTTTGATACCTGTAATCATCTTCTCTGTACCTTTTCTATTTCTAATATATTCTTTTTAAGATGGGGTGACCAGATCTGCACAAAGTATTCAAGTTGTGGGTGTACCATGGACTTATATAGTGGCATTATGATATTTATCATCTTATCTATCCTTCCCTTAATGGTTCTGTAAAGGGGTGCATTCACCTCTCACATGTGCCCCCTTGGCCGAGTGCATATGTGCCTGCACTTCCTCTCCACTTTGTGATGAGTCTTCAGTGGTCCAGCCCTCTGGCCAAGTCACACACACTCTGTATATAAAATAAATCAAATGCCTTCTGGGATACAAGTCCAACAGGGAGACTATCTAAATCCATATCCCTGAGCTCACTCCTCAATCAGTCCAGCAGGGCGAGCTGTCTCTCAGCCCCTTTTGGGCTCCCTCGAATCATCCCTACTCTTCAAGCAGTCCTGACCCTGGTGTGGGACCACATCCCCCAGGGCTCCCTCCCTGGAGACTCTTCACCTCTCTGGGCCTTTTTGGACCCAACTGGCATACTCAGAGAGTTCAGTTCCCCTTCTGGGGTGTATCAAAGTCCAGGCCACTTTCCCAGTGGTGGGGGTTGGGGGGTGGGAGAACCCAGGCTCACCTTCTACTCTGGGTCCCAGCCCAGGAACGCTATAGATAGCAGCCATCTGCCATGTTCCTTTAACTAAACTGCAATCATCGGCAGCGGCAATTGGAAAAAAAAAAAAAAAGCCGCGATCGGCGGCGGCGGCGGCAGTTCAGTGGCAGGTCCTTTGCTCCTAGAGGGAGTGAGGGACCTGCCGCCCCCGAATTGCCGCAGGTGCCGCCCCTCTCCCTTGGCCGCCCCAAGCACCTGCTTGTTAAGCTGGTGCCTGGAGCCGGCCCTGTTCCTGTGTCCCCAGCACATTCTTCAGGGCCTTGTCCTGGTTGAGTCTCAGCAGTCAGCCCAGAGCTCCTTCATGTCCCATCTGCCCTTCCCCAACCCCCCACCAGCACTGCTCTCTCCGAGGTCCTGTCACTCCATGAGCCAGCCATGTTGACCATTCACTCTCTTCCAGCTCTAGCAAGGAACTGATCTCTTCTTTGTGCTGCCCAGCAGCTCCTTTTAAATGGCCTGCTGGGCCCATTGGCTGCTCTAGCCCACTTGAAGGTCTCTCTCCACTGCCCTTTTCTGGGGTGGGGTGTGGCAGGGCCACGAGGCCTCCAGCAGGGGGCCTCATGGCCTACTCTGCCCCATGACAGATTCCTAACATTCTGTTAGCTTTTTTGACTGCTGCTGCACATTGAGCAGATGTTTTTAAACTGCCCATGATGGCTCCAAGATCTCTTTCTTGGGTGGTAACACTTAATTTAGACCATATCATTTTGTATGTATAGTTAGGATTATGGTAGGGTTACCATATTTCAACACTGAAAAAAGAGGACACTCCACGGGGGCCCTGGCCCCGCCCCAACTCTGCCCCTCCCCTGGCCCCACCCCAACTCCGCCCCCATTCCAACCCCTTCCCCAAAGTCCCCGCCCCAACTCCGCCCCCTCCCCTGAGCACCCCGCATTCCCCCTCCTCCCTCCCGCCCCCCGGGCTCAGACTGCTGCTGCGCTGAGGAAGTTGCTTCGGCCCCGGCGCGCGGTGGAGAGCGGTGGAAGCCGGGAAAGTTGGAGCCCGGGGAGGAGGCGGCTGCGTGCTCGGATGCCACCCGCTGCCTCTGTGCCCCGGCAGATCGGCAGATCACGGGAGTTGTAAGTTTTGCTGCAGCCACTCGCACTCGGGGTCCCCTTACCATGCCTCCCTATTTTCCCGGACATGTTCGGCTTTTTGGAAATTCCTCCCGGACGGGGATTTGAAGACCAAAAAGCCGGACATGTCCGGGAAAATCCGGACGTACGGTAACCCTAGATTATGGTTTACAATATGCATTACATTGCATTTATCAACCTTGAATTTCATCATTTTGTTGCCCTGTAACCCAGTTGTATGAGATTGCTTTGTAACTCTTCACAATTTGCTTTGGACTTAACTACCTTGAGTAATTTTGTATCATCTGCAAACTTTGCTACTTCCCTGTTCACCCCTTTTTCTAGATCATTTATGAATATGTTGTACAGCACTGGTCCCAGGATAGATTCCTCGGGGACACCACTATTTACCTCTCTCCATTCTGAAAACTCGCCAGTTAGTCCTACCCATTGTTTCCTGTCCAGTTTACTGATCCATGAGAGGAAGCTTCCTCTCATCCCATGACTGCTTAGTTTGCTTAAGAGCCTTTGGTGAGAAACCTTGTCAAAAGCTTCCTGAAAGTCCAAGTACACTATATCCACTGGATCACCCTTGTCCACATGTTTGTTGACACCTTCCAAGGCCTTGTAGACTCTTCCCCAACAAATCACATTCATCTGTGTATCTGACAATTCTGTTCTTTACTATAATGTGATGTGGTGTGTTCTCCACACTCACCTTGAAGAGGTTCATGTAGACCAAATGGGCCAATTAACCTATTAGGTTTCAAGATGGGGGAAATTTATGCTGAGACAAGAGCCCTAATTAAGGGAGGCTTTCCTGTGGAGGAACAGGAGGGGCTTCTATAAAACCAAGTGGTGGTATCAGAAGAGGCTGTAGTTACTTTCCCTGGGACAAGGGAGAGAAAGAGATTTAGACCCAAGAGGAAGGGTTTGTCTAGCAGACCCAGAGGAAAGGGGTTTGGTTAGTAGGGTGGAGTATGAGAACCTGAGAGAGGCAAGGTAGAAAGTATTCCAGGGGAGAGGCAGGAAGGTTTGAGGTAGTACAGACCTTAGTTTCTGGAGACAGGACTCTCGACTTGAACCCTGAATGGAAGGTGATCCTGGGTTCCCCTACCAGCCATTGAATGAGTGGCCCAGTCTGGGAAGTGATCTTGAGGACTGTCTGGGATGCTGTGAAGGACTGTGATATAACCCCAGAAGGGGAAGACTGTTGTGACTTGGCCAGTAGGCTAAGCCACGAAGACTAGGTACTATAGCTTTTGAGTAGCAAGAGAGGGGCTGCAGGGTGACAGAGTGAGACAACAGGTCGAGAAACTGCAAGAAGAGGGCATCAGGCTGAAAGAGCTAATTCCCAGAGCAACCAACAGGATGAACCCCTAGTGGTGAGTAGTGAACCCTGTGACCTATAGCTTCAACCAATTTCCCTGGTACTTAAGTTAGACTTACTGGCCTGAAATTGCTAGGATTGCCTCTGGAGCCTTTTTTAAAAGTTGGCATCACATTAGCTATTCTCAAGTCATCTGGTACAGAAGCTGATTTAAGTGAGGGGTTACATATCACAGTTAGTAGTTCTGCAATTTCATATTTGAGCTCCTCCGGAACTCTTGGGTGAACACCATCTAGTCCTGGTGACTTATTATCGTTTAACTTATCAATTTGTTCCAAAACCTTCTTTACTCACCCCTCAATCTGGGACAGCTCCTCAGATTTGTCACTTAAAAAGACTGGCTCAGGTGTGGGACTCTCCCTCGCATCCTCTGCAGTGAAGGCCAATGTAGAGAATTAATGCAGCTTCTCTGCAATAGTCTTATCTCCTTGAGTGCTCCTTTAGTACTTCCATCGTCCAGTGGACCCACAGATTGTGTGGCAGGCTCCCTGCTTCTGAAATACAGAAATTCTTTTGCTGTTAATTTGAGTCTTTTGATAGTTGCTCTTCAAATTCTTTATTGGCCTGCCTAATTATACTTTTACGCTTAACTTGCCAGAGTTCATGCTCCTTTCTATTTTCCTCAATAGGATTTGAATCCAGGTTTTAAGGGATGCATTTTTGCATCCCTTTTACTCTGTTTAGCCATTGTGAGGTTTTTTGGGTCCTTTTCCTATTTTTTTTTTTAATATGGGGTATACATTTAATTTCAGCCTCTATTATGGCATATTTAAAAAGTTTCCATGCAGCTTGCAGGCATTTCACTCTTGTGATTGTTTCTTTTGATTTCCATTTAACTAGCTTCCTCATGTGTGTGTAGTTTCCCTTTCTGAAGTTAAATGCTACTGTGGTGGGCTTCGTTGGCATTTCCCCCTGCCCTCACCCAAGGATGTTAAATGTAATTATATTATGTTGGCTATTACTGAGCAGTTCAGCTATAGTCACCTCTTAAACCAGATCCTATGCTGCACTGATGACTAAATCAAGAATTGCTCTCCCTTTGTTGATTCCAGGACTAGCAGCTCCAAGAAACAGTCATTAATGGTGTCAAGAAACTTTACCTCTACACCCAGTCCTGAGGTGACATGTATCCAGTCAATATAGGTATAGTTGAAATCCCCCATTATTATTGAGTTTTCTATTTTCATAGCCTCTCTAATCTCCTGGAGCATTTCACAATCACCATCACCATCCTGGTCAGATGGTAATGTATTCCTATTGCTATACTCTTATTATTCAAGCATGAAATTTCTGTCCATAGAGATTCTATGGTACAGTTTAAGATTTGTATGATATTCCCAGAAGCTGGGAATGGCGACAGGGGATGGATCACTTGATGATTACCTGTTCTGTTCATTCCCTCTGGGGCACCTGGCATTGGCCACTGTCGGAAGACAGGATACTGAGCTAGATGGACCTTTGGTCTGACCCAGTATGGCTGTTCTTATGTTCTTATATTTGACTCTATGCTTTCTCTCACATATAGTGCCACTTCCCTACCAAAACAATCTTCTCTGTCATTCCTATCTCTTTTGTACCCTGGTATTACTGTGTCCCATTCATTGTCATCATTCCAAGTTTCTCTGATGCCTATTATATCAATATTCTCATTTAATACCAAGCACTCAAGTTCACCCATCTTAGTATTTAGATTTCTAGCATTTGTATACAAGCACTTCTTAGTTGTCTGCCTTCATGTCATGTAATTGAATGGGACTCTTTTTCACTTGACTGTTTCTCCTCAGTTCCTACCTGTGCTTTGTCAACTTCTATGCTCTCCTCTTTACTAAGATATAGAGCAGGGATCGGCAACCTTTCAGAAGTGGTGTGCCAAGTCTTCATTTATTCACTCTAATTTAAGTTTTCGCGTGCCAGTAATACATTTTAACGTTTTTAGAAGGTTTCTTTCTATAAGTCTATAATATATAACTAAACTATTGTTGTATGTAAAGTAAATAAGGTTTTTAAAATGTTTAAGAAGCTTCATTTAAAATTAAATTAAAATGCAGAGCCTCCCGGAGTGGTGACCAGGACCTGGGCAGTGTGAGTGCCACTGAAAATTAGCTCGCGTGCCTCCTTTGGCATACGTGCCAGAGGTTGCCTACCACTGATGTAGAGAATCCCCATTAGTAGATCCTCCCCATGGGATGTCTCTATCCAAACCACCTGCTCCTCTTCACCTGTTGACTTCCATCCAGCCCTTAGTTTAAAAACTCCTCTATTACCTTTCTAATTTTACATGCCAGCAGTCTGGATCCATTTTCCATTCTTCCTGTACAGGCTCCTCCTTTCCCAAAAGGTTCCCTAGTTCACAATAAACCTAAAACTCTCCTCCATACACCGTTGTCTGATCCATGCATTGAGACCCTGCCATTCTGCCTGTGCAAGTGGATCTGCAAGTGGACCTGGAAGCATTTTACAGAATGCTACCATGGGGCTCCTGGACTTTAATCTCTTACCTAGCAGCCTAAATTTGGCCTCCAGGACCTCTCCTAGCTTTTCCTATGTCATTGGTACCTACATATACCACAACCACCTGCTCCTCTCCAGCACTACACGTAAGTCTGTCTAGATGTCTCAAGAGATCCACTATCTTCACACCCAGCATGCAGTTCTCCCAGTCATCACAAACCCAGCTATCTACATTTCTAATAATCAAATCCCCCATTACTATTACCTGTCTCTTCCTAATAACTGGGTATAGCAGCTGGGTCATGGGTGGTGAGACCTAATAGTCAAAGCCTGAGTCTGTGGTCACAAGACAGGGGTCAGGATACCAGGAGGTCAGAAGCAGGAGTCAGATGCCAGGAATCAGGCCAGGATAGGATGCCAGGAAATCAAGCCAGGTGAGCAGAAGGCACAGGGCACACAGAACAGGCTGGGACCTAGTTGTTCAGACAGTTTCCTGTTCCTGATGCTGTCTTAAGTAGGGCCAGCAGGCCAATCAGCTGCTCTGGGACTCAGCCAATAGGACTTAGGGGCAGATCCTCAAACTGGGGCTGGGTTTCAGGGGTCCCAAGTAAGCAAGCATCAGTAGGCTGCCAGGTGAAGGGTTGGAGCATGGCTGCTCCTATAAAACCTGCAGACCCAGGTTTGAGAATATGGGTCAAGCCACTGGGATTCCCTCCCCTGGAGAAGTATCGTCAGTGTGAGAGGTTACCCTCACATCATCTGGAAGGAGGGTTCCAACTATCTTACAATGTTTAAACCATGCATTATGGACAAGTCCAAAGTGAAACCTTCCTATTCTTAGTATGTGCTTCGGTATAGATCCAGCTATACTGACAAGAGTGCTTCTGTCAACACAGCCGATGTGGTTCGGGGCAGTGGTGTTATGAAGATGACAGAAGGACTTCTGTTGACATAATCTGCATCTACATTAGGGTGTGCTGCCAGTATATCTATACCAGAAAAGCATTCATAGTGTAGACAAGGCCTCCGTTAGAATTTGAAGACACCTACCTTTCTTTTAAGGAACCATGTTGGTCAAAGATTTTTTTTACTGCTTTTTTGTTGTTTTTTCTTAACTTTCTTTCTTCACTTACTTTGGACGTTTTGAACAGAACACTCAGGTCTTCTGACAGATCTTAAAAGAAAGGGTGTTCTTCTTCAATATGTGCTACATTTAGGCTATGTCTACACGGGAGACCTTGCCACTCTGTGCCGGCAGGAGAGCTCTCCTGCCGACCTAGCACTGTCCACACTGACGATTCTGTCAGTGTAACTTATGTCAGTCAGGGTGTGATTTTTTCCCCCCCCCATACCCCTGACCGACAAAAGTGCTAGCGTAGACATAGCCTTAGTTTCCGAAAACTCCCCTGAATGATTGCTGTTTGACAGCCATGATGCAAGCATTTAAACAAATATCACCAGAAACCACCTTAGCTACTAAAATTTAGTGTTGTGTGCTGTTTTCTGAGGGCTGGTCTAAACTGAAAAGTTTCATTGGCATAGCTACATCTCTCAGGGGTGTGAAAAATCCACACCCCTAAGTGACGTAGGTAAGCCGACCTAACCCCTGATGGGAGAACTCCTCCAACTGCTGTATTGAGTGTCAACACTGAAGCACTACAGTAGCACAGCTGCAATGCTGCAACTGTGATGCTGAAGTGTTTTGATGCTATGTCTACACTTGCAACACTACAGGGGCACAGTATAGACACTTGCTATAGTGATGGGAGAGGTTCTTCCTGATAGATGGTAAGTTTGTTGATCTAGTGCTGTCTACACCAGGGGTTAGGTCTGCTTAACTGTATTTAGGGGTGTGGATTTTTCATAACCCTGAGAGATGTAGCTGTGGTAATATAGCTTTTACTGGTCCTACAACAACGGTGGATTTTTCACACCCCTAAGCAAAGTAGCTGGGTCAACCTAACTTCTTAGTATAGACCTGGCGTAAGTGTAGAGATAGCCTTACTGTGCTTTTCTGTTGAGTAACAGAATTTTCTGTGCATGGAAATATTCAAAGACTATTAACGTCATCTCTGCAAGCAATCTATGCCTACAAGAAAAACTCTAAGATTATGTTAAAACACCACTATGACAAAAAAAGATGGCCATGCCTTCCAGATCAATGATCTTATGGGAATGTGCCTGTGATTGGATAATTCGGTCAAAATTACCTCTTTGTACTTAGGGCTCTGTCAGATCCATGATAGGGGCCTGGGTCCCTTGGTGCCTCTTAGGGGGAATATCCTGCTGCACCCCATACAGTAGTGTCCCTACAAAGAGGTAACGCTGAACTAGATAGCAGCTTGGATTTTGTGGGTTAACTCAGAGCAATCTTCAGTTATCTCAGGGAAGATTCTCCCTAGTTGAGCTAATTAGGTGCAGATGAGCCTTGGAGGGGTCAGACCCTTAAAGAGCAAATGAGCCCAACCTTGTGAGAGAGGCTTCTGACTCAGAAGCTAGGGGTGAAGCTTAAGCAGGGGGGAGGTGTTGCTTGTTTGTTGGGGGTATGTGATTTGTACATTTGTTTTGCATGTTGGATTTAATTGACAAAGTTGCAAGGAAAGTAGCTGTAACTGCAAGAGATCTTTGAATAACTGTTTTAGTTCTATGGTATAGTTCAGTTCCAAGAGGAGATTGATGCTGGAAGTTTTTATTCTATAACCCCCAAAATAGATATGTGTGTATTTGGGTGTTTGTGCATGTACTAGGTGACTTATGGTCTATTTAAGAGAGCAGGTTTCTGCCCTGAAGAGTTTTTAGTCTAAAGTTTTAAAAATGGCACACCTGAAGGAAATGAATAAACAAGGTGTGTGTGTGTGTGTGTGTGTGAAGGATTATAATAAGTTAATGCAATTATTCAGTTCTGCCATGTGCATGTATTTGTTTCTTTTACATCGTTATAGCTGGAGTGTGTTGCAATAGCTATGGTTAAGATGGCCAAAGTTTTCCCCTTCTTTAGTTGCCTTGTTCTGTTTATTGCTCTGTCAAATTCGCACTTTTCTGATGGTTTTTGTCTGTCTGCCTGTGGTGGGGTGTGTACCCCACACAGACCCTGAAGAGGGTTAATGTGGACCTGAGAGGCCAATTAACATACCTGGCAACACCTTGAGGGAGAGCCAGATCCAACTGATAATATTTACTCTAACAGTATTTATTATCAGGGAAACAACTCTAACATGACTTTTGTACGGGACTTTTTGCAGAAGTTGGCTTCAAGTTGTTGCTCACAGTAAGGTTTACTGGCTAGGACTTCGATTAAAGCCAGTAAGGTTTACTGCCTAGGACTTCAATCAGTATCTATCCTAATACTGGAATTTAGATTTTTCAAAAGCTTTTTTTTTTTTTTTAATTTTCCCCTCCTCGGAGAATTAAGCTTGGAGACTGCTTTCAGATTTTGAGATTTTTCCTATACTGATAGTATATCAAAAGCAGGAAGCCTACTACACAACCAGTGAGGCCACTGGGTAATTAAGATTTCCTTAGCATCTTGGGACACCCAAAAAGAATAAAGCCAATATAGAAGAACTAAAGAAATTTACATTCATCTCTACAGTTAAGAAACTATAGTAAAGATTAGTTTACTAGAATTCTTTGAGAGGATCAACAAGGATATAGACAAGGTGATTTAGTGAATATAGTGTACTCAGATCTTCAGAAAGTCTTTGAACCCTTACTGAAGGTTTTTAGGCAAGGTGAGCTGTTATTGCTCCATAAAGAACTTTCTGTCTTATCCTATAACTGGTTAAAAGATAAGAGACAAAAGGCAAAAATAACTGATTAGTTTTCAGAATGGAGGGAGGTAAACAGTGGCATGTCCAGGGGTCTGTACTGGGAAAAGGCAGTACTGTTAAATGATCTATGTATTAAAAAGGCAAACAATGAACTGGCAAAAATTTGCAGATGATACAAAACTTCAAGATAGTCAAGTCCAAAACAGACATTAAAGAGTTGTAAAGGGATCTTACAAAACTGAGTGACTAAGCAGCTGAAATTCAGTGCTGACAAATGCAAAGTAATGCACGTTGGGAAAACATAATTCCAACTATACATATAAAAAAATTGGGTCTAAATTAGCTGCTATCACCCAAAAAAGGGTTCTGGAATCATTGTGTATAGATCCCTAAAAACATTCACTTAATGTGCAACAGCAATATCTGGAAAAAAAAACACAGAAAAAAAGCAATAAAAATAATCAGGGGTCTAGAACAACTTTATATAAGAAAAGATTAACAAGACTAGGACTTTCCAACTTTATATAAGAAAATAGATAACTAAAGGGGGGATGCAATGGAGGTCTATAAAATCCTGACTATTGTTGAGAAAGTAAATAAAGTGTTTACTTCTTTTATTTTATAACACAAGAACTAGAGGTTACCAATTAAATTGCTGAGCAGCAGGTTTAAAATAAACAAAAGGAAATAAACACAGGAAAATTAGCCTGTGGAACTTCTTGTCAGAAAATGTTGTAAAGGCCAAGACTATAACAAGGTGTTTTTTGTTGTTGTTGTAAAAGAAAGAGATAAATTAATAGAGGCTGTCAAGGCTGTATCCCTACTTTGAACTTTAGGGTACAAATGTAGGGGCCTGCATGAAAACTGCTAAGCTTATCTACCAGCTTAGCTCTGGTCCCGCTGCCACCATTCTCGATGGATTCCCTCCCTGGGAAGCCTTGAGAAACCTTTCACCAATTCCCTGGTGAATACAGATCCAAACTGCTTGGATCTTAACAAGGAGAGATTGACCCTTCCCCCCTCCTTCCTTTCACCAACTCCTGGTGAATACAGATCCAAACCCCCTTTGGATCTTAAAACAAGGAGAAATCAATCAGGTTCTTAAAAAGAAGGCTTTTAATTAAAGCAAAAGGTAAAAATCATCTCTGCAAAATCAGTATGGAAAATAACTTTACAGGGTAATCAAACTTAAAGAGCTCAGAGGAATCCCCTCTGTCTTAGGTTCAAAGTATAGCAAACAAGATAAGCACTCTGGCAAAAGGTACATTTACAAGTTGAGAAAACAAAGTAAATCTAAGACGCCTTGCCTGGCTTTTACTTACAATTTTGAAATAAGAGAGACTTGTTTAGAAAGATGGGGAGAACCTGGATTGATGTCTGGTCCCTCTCAGTCCCAAGAGCGAACAACCCCTTAAACAAAAGACACACACAAAAGCCTTTCCCCCCCCCAAGATTTGAAAGTATCTTGTCCCCTTATTGGTCCTCTGGGTCAGGTGTCAGCCAGGTTACCCGAGCTTCTTAACCCTTTACAGGTAAAAGGATTTTAGAGTCTCTGACCAGGAGGGACTTTAGTACTGTACACAGTATGGCTGTCACCCTTCCCTTTATAGTTATGACAGAGGCTATTAGCCAAGATGGGCAGGGGTGGTGTCCCTGGCCTCTGTTTGCCAGAAACTGAGAATGGGCTGCAATGATTACTTGATCAATGCCTGTTCTGTTTATTTTCTCTGAAACACCTGGCATTGGTCATGGTTAAAATACAGGATGCTGGGCTAGATGGACCTTTAGTTTGACCCAGCATGTTTTTACGCTTATGCCCCTAAGAAGGGTGCTCACTGTATTGAAATTTGAGTAACTTAACAATCTTCTGGTTTATTCTTCAGATGGAATCCTGTGCCACAGACAGGTCTAGTAATCACATGGCCAACAAGCCATAACAAATTTCACAGCATACTTCTTGCTTCCATAAATGTATAGATTAACCTGCAAAAACATAAGCAAAACAAAACACACAAGGCCTCTGACCAGACCTTATAGGTTAGTACATACTGTGTATTCTGAAAATTGTTATATTTAGTCCGTTGGCAAATATAATTGGATTTGATCAGAATGTTTTACATATCTCCATCCAGAGTGGTTACTAAAACTGCCATGGGACTGGCCTTATACTTAACAGTTAAGGGTTTATTTTACCTTTGTTTACCAATTTTAAGCATCACTGTGTTTTCTATTTTTCATCGATATTTTAATTATTCCTTTGGCTCTTCCTTTTGTTTGTGTTGTTTTCTCTGTCTAAATGTTTTCCAATGTTTGCATCAAATTTGCTACCCAGATCTTCTTTTGTACCTGCTCAGGCATTTGTTTCTTTGGTGTTAACAGGAACTCAGGAGTTCTTATAATTTAGCCTGTTATTAATTCAAAGAGGTTAATAACATAACAAAGAAACAACTAACAAATAACAAATTCAGTACAGAGAACCATTTAGCCCTGGCCGCTGCTCTGGCCATTATAATTGGAAGGTTGGCTACAACAAGGGTAGATTTACAATTATATTTTTATAATATAATCATGGATGTCATCTGCCACCTGGTTTCTGTACAAGGAGGTTGTGAAGGCTAGGACTATAACAGGGTTTAAAAGAGAACTAGATAAATTCATGGAGGTTAAGTCCATTAATGGCTATTAGCCAGGTTGGGTAAGGAATGGTGTCCCTAGCCTCTGTTTGTCAGAGGGTGGAGATGGATGGCAGGAGAGAGATCACTTGATCATTACCTGTTAGGTTCACTCCCTCTGGGATACCTGGCATTGGTCACTGTCGGTAGACAGGCTACTGGACTGGATGGACCTTTGGTCTGACCCAGTATGGCCATTCTTATGTTCTTATGTAAGCCAGATTGGGGAGTTGCAGGCTCACTTTCTCAATCCTTCTGAAATAACCTGGTCTCTTTCTTCACAACCAGCCTTTCTTCCAAATTAATCATTCACTTTTCCTGTTGTACAAGATCTACTTTTAATATAGCTTTTTCAGTTATGCTGTTAAAAACCACTGTATTTATTTAAAATTTAGTTTGATCTACTACCCACGGCAGGTGTGTTAATACTTTAAGTTGCCTTTGCTTCAATATAATTAATGCTGGCATTAATTAATATGTTTCCTTCTGTCCTCTCTTCCATGTAAGATTTACCAATTATGTGAGGCTATAAGTTGGCTACTAACATTTACCTTTGGGGGTGGGGTTGCTAAAGGCAAGGCATTTTTACTGCCATGTGGAGCCACCCACATTGGCAGGGAGCTGCCAATTCCGGAGATAACAAGCCATAAGAACTCACCAGCAGATCTTCTGTACCTGTCCCCATGGTCTCAACAGCCTTAACTCCTGGGTGCAGCATTGACTGTGATCTAGTCCTTGCCATCAAATCACTTAAAGCAGCTAGCAAAGTTTCCAAAGGTTGCCCATCCAAACTGGCCATATCTGCCCCTCTTTCCTGAAGTTGAGCCCATACCTGAGCTTGCAATGATCCCCCACTAGATACTTCCCGTCTCCTACCATGCCATCCTCGGCCTTGTCCTATTCATTACAACTACCACGTCCCATATCAGTGTGGTTGGAGCCATTACAGCCTGCTTGATTGCTGTAGGGAGCCTCACTAATCACTCCACTTACTATTCTTTCTGCCTCCCGAGCTGCTTTAATCAATTCAACCTGATCTAAATCCATCCAGGATCCTATGAACACCTTAATAGGTTTTCTTAAACCATCATAGGTCAAATCAGTCAGCTGTTTTTCCTCTATTTCAGCCAGAAAGCATACCAACCACAACCCAGTCCAATAAGCCATAACAGATTATTTTTCCTTCTGATATATTAACAAAAATACTTGTATTGTCCTTCTCAATTCAGAGGGGGTCAGAAAGTGTTGAGCTACCTTCTGGATAACACCGTCTCTGTCACCTTAGTTTAACTCTGACTCAATTTCTGCCAACAAAGCTGTTCTTTTTGTAGGGCCAGCACAAGTTAGCAGTTCTCTTAAATCTTCAAGATCTAAATGTTTTCTAACCATGTATTCCAACAGCCAAGACAAACATGTTCTCTAAGGCTTGGTCTACACTTACCCCCCAATTCGAACTAAGGTACGCAACTTCAGCTACGTGAATAACGTAGCTGAAGTTCGAAGTACCTTAGTTCGAACTTACCTCGGTCCACACGCGGCAGGCAGGCTCCCCTGTCGACACCGCGGTTCCCCCGTCGACGCCGCGGTACTCCTCTCGTCTAGCTGGAGTACCGCAGTCGACGGCGATCACTTCCTGGTTCGACTTATCGCGTCCACACAAGACGCGATAAGTCGAACCCAGAACTTCGATTCCCAGCCGCCGAACTAGCGGCTGGGTGTAGACATACCCTTAGTCAAAGAGTCCATTTGTTTAGCCAGTACCTATTTTTAGTTTCAGTCAGAGGACGATTTACTTCCTCTTGTATTTGCCATGAAGGCTGAGGCATTTTTGCTATCACTACTGGCTGGGCTGCTGGAGGCCCTGAAAGGGGCTCCTCTTCCTCTTCCACCTGTAAATTTATTCTTTCCAGACATGTATGGGTTAAAGCTGTTACCTGCTGAGCCTTGGTTACATTTTGTGCTACAGCAGTTTGCAAGTCACGTTTCAAGCTTTCATTCTGCAATTTTAGTTTTTCCAATTTCTGTTCCAAACTTTCTTGCACAACATCTCGCTCCTTTACAAGCTTAACTACAGCACAATACATAGCACAGATGACATGTGCTGCTGTTTGGGCTTTCTCTGGAGTGTAACCCTTTCAGTACCTCAACAGCAAGTTGTCCAAAACTTTCTCATGCAGTGTGGGGATTGCATCAGCCAGACATGGATCAGACCCCAAGCTTTTAAACACCTGTTTTAACAAACACTCATCAACCACACCCAGAGGCTTCGGTGTGTCCCCCTCATCCTCCGGTTTGACGACCCTTCCCTGTCTGCGTTTGCAAAACATCATCAACTCTAGGAACGACCAATACAACCCCGCTCACTGGTATATTTCCTTCTCTGCGCACTGTAACTAAATCTGGTCCCCAAGCTAAAATTAATGTCAGAACTGATTCACTATGTTTAAATTAGTCGGTTAACACCAGTGATTTAAGATACCAAGCTCTTCCCAGGCAACCAGCTCAGAAACAGTTTGATTCAGTTTAAAGACCTCTTTTTCTTGGACACAACAGTAACTATCCTCTGCTACCAAATGTTGGCACCAGGGGGCTACTACCCCGAATGGATCTTTAATGGCTCCCAGTGGAGCAGATTACTGTCATACCAGTGAAAAAGGTCCACAGTAATTATCTTGCATATACTGCAGTTTATTTGAGAAGGAATTGCACAAGCGGTAAAGGGTTACATTAAGCACACAACTCCTATGTTAGACATTAAGAACTATACATTAAGAGCTATACATTCCTCTTAGCGAGCCTCTCTTTCACAAACATACACAAACAGGCCCTGTGCTAGCCTCACACAGTTCCTGCTTGGCAAACAGAGAAGGTGGTTACCAATTCTGTGGATGACTTCTTCTCTCCAGGTCTGGTCTCCTCAGCCCTCTGGTCTGTCTCGGATTCCCTCGAGGCAAGGCCTTGGCTGTCTGTAGATCTCTCTGGTTCACAGTCCTACTCGAGCCCATGGAGCAGAGTTTTGGTTACTCTGGCTAGCAGCGTTGCTTCTTTAGGCGTTAATTAAGGAATCCCTCCACAGTAATTTAATTTGCTCAAAGGAGGAAAAGCATGCCCAGTGGGCATGTGGTTACTAATTTTTACCTAATTAATACTTTAGGAGGAGACTGCAGAGTGGTGCTGTAGACGTTCCGGGGTGGGGCTCGTCCCTCACGGGGCGGCTGGGAGCCAGGCCGCCTCGCTACACGAGGCTGGGGAACAGATTGGTCTCGCAGGCCCTAAGTCAGGGCAGGGTCGCGAGCAATCAGTAGTCCCGGGCTCAGGTCCTCAGGCAGGGGCTGAGCAAACAAACAGTTAGTTCAGGGGCTCAGGCCCTCAGGCAGGGGCTGAGCAAACACACAGGCCTTGGCTATACTTGCGAGTTGCAGCGCTGTAAAGCCGCCCCCAGCGCTGTAACTCACTCCCCGTCCACACTGGCAAGGCATTTGCAGCGCTGTATCTCCGTGGTTGCAGCGCTGCATGTACTCCACCTCTCCGAGAGGAATAGCGAGTGCAGCGCTGCCGCTGCAGCGCTGCGGCGCCAGTGTGGCCGCCCAATGCGCTGTGAATGGCCTCCAGAATTATTCGGCAGTATCCCACAATGCCTGTTCTAGCCACTCTGGTCATCAGTTCAAACTCTACTGCCCTGGCCTCAGGTAACCAACCATGTGACCGAACCTTTACATTCCCCGGGAATTTTAAAAATCCCCTTCCTGTTTGCTCAGCCCGGCGTGGTGTGGAGTGCTATCAGCGAATCTTTCCAGGTGACCATGCCTCCACGCGCCAAGCGAGCCCCAGCATGGAGCAATGGCGAGTTGCTGGACCTCATCAGTGTTTGGGGGGAGGAAGCTGTACAGTCCCAGCTGCGCTCCAGCCGTAGGAATTACGATACCTTCGGGAAGGTATCAAAGGACATGATGGAAAGGGGCCATGACCGGGACCCCCTGCAGTGCAGGATTGAAGTGAAGGAGCTGCGGAGTGCCTACCGCAAAGCCCGCGATGCAAACGGCCGCTCGAGTGCTCCCCCCGCGACCTGCCGATTCTACAAAGAGCTGGATGCGATACTTGGGGTTAACCCCACCTCCACTCCGAGCACCACCATGGACACTTCAGAGCCGGTGTGGGGGGGGGGGGAGGAGAAAGAGGAGGAGGAGGAGGAGGAGGAGGAAAACGGGAGTGATGGTGGTGGGCCTGATGGAGACACCCCGGAATCCCTGCAGCCATGCAGCCAGGAGCTCTTCTCGAGCCAGGAGGAAGGTAGCCAGTCGCAGCGGCCGGTACTTCGTGGAGGACAAACAGAAGAGCAGGATCCCGGTAAGCAGTTTTTTTTTCGGGAAGGGATTTTTTTCGGTGCGGGCTCTTTGGGAGAGGAGGGTTAAACATGCATGCCTAGATGCGGAATAGTGCATTGATGTGGTTTATCACATCACGATAACACTGCTCTACAGCCAAAATGCTTCTGAAATAAATGTAGTCAAACTTTACTAATTCTGGGTCACTGAGAACGAAAATGATGCTTAAAATTGTTGATTGGCTCTAGTTTTCAAGATATGCTATTGGGTCAGTATATACGACCCCTGACTTGGGAATGGCGGACGATAAGTGAGTTATAAAGGGAAGGAATCTCAATTGAAACCAGAAATGACTAAAATACATCTTTGACTGGATCTATGAATAAATCTATGACTGGGTTTGGACACTACTTGCTTTTTAGGCAAAACAATGAATGATGCAATCTGAAGCTGGTATTGCTTCATACATGATATGAATTGCATCATGTTATTCCTAGAAGTCATGGATGATGCAATCATAACGAAGCTTACATCACTCTGCTGAACAAATTGCCCTATATCAGCTCTAGAAATCATACAGTGTCGTGCTCTCTTATTTGTCAGTGTTTGATTTTGCAAAGGGACACATTTCTGTTTAGCCAAAGTGAGCAGAGATGCCTCGTACTTGTGTGAACAGTGCAGATAACTTCTGCTGTGTTTGTGGTGAAGTGACTTTTGCATCACAAAAGCACAGTATAACCACTATAGTTAAGAAAGCCTATCACCTTTATTTTGGCTGCAGAATTGGAGATCAGGACAAGAGGTGGGCCCCACACATATGCTGCAACACTTGTGCAACAAATCTTCGCCAGTGGCTGAACAGGAAAAGGAAATCTATGCCTTTTGCAGTGCCAATGATTTGGAGAGAGCCAACAGATCATACCAGCAATTGTTACTTCTGCATGGCGCCTCCAGTTGGGAAAGGTGTGTCAAAGAAGAAAAAGTGGACTGTGCATTATCCAAACATTCCATCAGCTATACGCCCAGTACCCCACGGAGAAGGACTGCCAGTTCCTGATGCACCAGAATCATTCTCACTTGAGTCAGACGAGGAAGAGGATGAAACTTCTGGTCCTGAACCATCAATGTCACAGGACCCACATTTTCTCCCATCCTCCTCCTCTGAACCACACCTCATAACACAAGGTGAACTGAATGACCTTGTCAGGGATTTGGAACTACCCAAGAGTAAGGCAGAGCGGTTGGGCTCCAGACTACAGCAGTGGAATCTCCTGGCAGGTGATGTTAGGGTTTCATGTTCCGTGACCGTCAAAAGGATCTTGTCCCATTCTTCTTCATGGAAGGTGATCTTGTAGCCTGCAACAACATCGATGGTGTGATGGCAGCCCTCAACGTCGTTCACGATCCAGATGAGTGGAGACTGTTCATGGATTCATCGAAGACGAGTCTTAAAGCTGTTTTACTGCATAATGGCAATGTTTTGCCATCAATTCCAGTTGGTCATGCAGTCCATATGAAGGAAACCTATGACAACATGAAACAACTTTTGAGGTGCATAAACTATGACCAACATCAGTGGCAGCTTTGTGGCGATTTGAAGGTTGTTGCTCTCTTGCTTGGTCTGCAGACTGGATACACAAAGTACTGCTGTTTTCTCTGCGAATGGGATAGTCGTGCAAGAGATTCCATCAAGATTCCATCTTGACTACATCAAGAAAGATTGGCCACTCCGACAGTCATTGGAGCCTGGGAGGAAAAGTGTTCAGCATCCACCACTTGTTGAATCAAGGAAGATTTTACCACCCTTACACATCAAGCTGGGTCTGATGAAGAACTTTGTCAAGGCCATTGACAAAACACAAGCAGCTTTCAAGTACCTCCGTGGAAAATTTCCAAGGTTAAGTGAAGCTAAGCTAAAGGAAGGTGTCTTTGTTGGTCCTCAGATTCGTGAACTTCTTCGAGATGATGCATTTGACCATGCACTGCGTGGCAAGGAAAAGACGGCATGGAAAGCCTTCCAGTTAGTGGCAATACATTTTCTCGGAAACAACAAGGCAGACAACTACAGGTTGTTGGTGGAAAACCTCCTCAAGGCATACAAAAGCCTTGGTTGCAACATGTCACTAAAGATACATTTTTTGCACTCTCATCTAGATTTTTTCCCACCGAACTGCGGAGCAGTGAGCGACGAGCACGGCGAGCAATTTCACCATGACATTGCAACAATGGAGAAACGCTATCAGGGCAAATGGAGCCAATCAATGCTTGCAGACTATTGCTGGACAGTGACAAGAGATGCTCCATTTAATGAATACAAGAGACAAGCCAAGAAGCGCCGAGTAGACACTGAATAGGACTAAACTACATACATAATAGTTTTTTGCCTTTTGTTTCATAATAAATTTTATTTATATAACCCTTTTGCTGATTTTTAAAGTCTTACATAAACAGGACAGGTGAAATATTATCATGTAAAGCAACCATAAACACATGAAAAGACCTAGGTTTACAATTTATGATTAAAACTCTACTATCTACACAATATACATAGACATAAAATGTAAAAACTTAAATATCTTAGAAACAGTAGCCAATCAGTTGTTTTAATTGTCATATTTGAATTCAGCACATCAAAATACATAATAAATAGCACATTTTATCTCTGAAGCAGACTACTTCTCAAAAATTGTAGACCAGTGTAATCGGCCTCGGTAATCTCCTCGAATGTCTCATCCAGAACGTGTGCAATGCATTTGCGCAGGTTTATCGGGAGAGCCGCCGTGGTCCTTGTCCCAGCCAGGCTAACATGTCCGCGCCACTGTGCCGCGAGGGGAGGGGGGACCATTGCTGCACACAGGCAAGCTGCATATGGGCCAGGGCGGAAGACGCATTGCAGTAGAATACCCTCCCTTGCTTCCCAGGTCACCCTCAGCAGCGAGATATCATCCAGGACGAACTCCTGTGGAAAATGTTGGGACAGTGTTCAGTGTAGGTGCCCCCTGATGCTGTTGGCTCTCCCCAAGGCACAGAAACCCAGAGGACAGTGCAGCCCTGAAACAATCAGTCCCCCTTACTCACCATTGTGAGGCTCCCGTGGGATATGTGTGCTCTGTTTCGGATGGGAAAATTATGCTATTGTGTAGACCCTGTGTGTTTTCTACTCCTTAAGTGTGGGGGGGATCATTACTCTGTCTGGTATGAACAATGCTGCCTCTGTTAAATGTTGCATTTTGCCTATACAGCTGCATCAACCTTGAGACCTCAGCCGTCCCTCTTATCGCCTGCTCAGAGACTGCAAAGACTCAGGAAGAGACCGCGAAAAAGCAAAGAAGACATGCTGCAAGAAGTGATACGGCAATCTATTAAAGAGAATGAGAAAGCACAGGACTGGAGGGAGAGAGAAAGCAGGATCCGCCAGGAAAACGCAGCGCACCGGCGGCAAAGCACCGCGCACCGGCAGCAAAGCACTGATAGGCTCATAAGCATCCTGGAGCGCCAAGCAGATGCTATCCAGGAGCTGGTATCCATGCAGAAAGAGGAGCAGTACCGCAAACGCAAACACCCCCCCCCACAGCCCTTGTCCCAAAACTCTTTCCGTTGTGCCCCACTGTCACCTCCAACCCACTTTCCCCAACTTCCGTGTTCTTCACGCCACCCGCTGCCTCCAACACCAGTATCTTCACCACCCAGCCCTGAAAACCATGACCCTTACCCTCTGCACTCAACCCCCATCACCATGCAGTATAGCTATCCTGAAGTGCAGCACTCACTGCACAGCACACCAGACAGGACATATACAAATCTGTGATTGTACTGTTCCCCACTCCACCCCCTTGTTTCTTTTCAATAAATAATTTTTTTTTCTTTTCAATAAATGGATTCTTTGGCTTTGAAAACATTCTTTATTATTGCATAAAGTAAAAGACTCCTTAGCCCAGGAAATAAACAGGCACTGCAAGTCTGCTTGTCTGCTAAGCAGACACTGATTCCTAAAGATTGGAACTACTGCACTTCACTCCTGTGCAGGGCACCAGATATCACTGCTGGTTTTCAGCCTCAAATTGCTCCCTCAAGGCATCCCTAATCCTTGCAGCCCCGCGCTGGGCCCCTGTAATAGCCCTGCTCTCTGGCTGTGCAAATTCAGCCTCCAGGTGTTGAACCTCGGAGGTCCATGCCTGAGTGAAGCTTTCACCCTTCCCTTCACAAATATTATGGAGGGCACAGCATGCAGATATAACCGCGGGAATGCTGTTTTCAGCCAAGTCCAGCTTCCCATACAGAGATCGCCAGCGGCCCTTTAAACGGCCAAAGGCACACTCCACAGTCATTCGGCACCGGCTCAGCCTGTAGTTGAACCGTTCCTTGCTGCTGTCAAGTCTCCCTGTGTAGGGTTTCATGAGCCACGGCATTAACGGGTAAGCAGGATCTCCAAGGATCACAATGGGCATTTCAACTTCCCCTACCATGATCTTTTGCTCTGGGAAAAAAGTCCCGGCCTGCATCTTCCTGAACAGCCAAGTGTTCCGAAAGATGCGAGCGTCATGCACCTTTCCGGGCCAGCCTGTGTTAATGTCAATGAAACGCCCACGGTGATCCACAAGCGCCTGGAGAACCATAGAGAAATACCCCTTCCGATTAACGTACTCGGATCCTAGGTGGGGTGGTGCCAGAATAGGAATGTGCGTCCCATCTATCGCCCCTCCACAGTTAGGGAACCCCATTTATGCAAAGCCATCCACTATTTCCTGCACGTTACCCAGAGTCACGGTTCTTCTGAGTAGGATGCGATTAATGGCCTTGCAAACTTGCATCAACACGATTCCAACGGTCGACTTTCCCACTCCAAACTGGTTTGCGACCGACCGGTAGCTGTCTGGAGTTGCCAGCTTCCAGATAGCAATAGCCACCCGCTTCTCCACTGGCAGGGCAGCTCTCAATCTCGTGTCCTTGCGCCGCAGGGTGGGGGCGAGCTCCTCACACAGTCCCATGAAAGGGGCTTTTCTCATCCGAAAGTTCTGCAGCCACTGCTCGTCATCCCAGACTTCCATGACGATGTGATCCCACCACTCAGTGCTTGTTTCCCGAGCCCAAAAGCGGCGTTCCACGGTGCTGAGCATGTCCGTGAATGCCACAAGCAATTTCGTATCGTACGCGTTACGCGGCTCGATAGCATCGTCGGACTCCTCACCCTCACTCTCACTGTCACTTTGGATCTTAAGGAATAGTTCGACAGCCAAACGTGACGTGCTGGCGAGACTCGTCAGCATACGCCTCAGCAGTTCGGACTCCATTTCCCGCAGACAGATCGCGCTGCACTCTGAAACCGTTGAAAGATGGCGCCAAAGGTGGACGGAAACAAAGGGATTTCTGGGATGCGAAGCGATGCATCACGGGGCATTGGGACAGGACCCAGAATCCCCCGCACCCACGCCCCCTTCCCACAACCCACGGCGCCAGAATGGGAAACGGTGCTCTGTGGGATAATGTGCCCATAATGCACCGCTCCCAACAGCGCTGCAATTGCCGCAAATGTGGCCACGACAGTGCGCTGGGCAGCTGTCAGTGTGGACAGAGTGCAGCGCTTTCCCTACTCAGCTGCACGAAGTCAGGTTTAACTCACAGCGCTGTACATCGGCAAGTGTAGCCAAGGCCCTTAGGGCTCAGGCCCTCAGGCAGGGGCTGAGCAAACACACAGTACTTCAGGGCTCAGGCCCTCAGGCAGGGGCTGAGCAAACACACAGTACTTCAGGGCTCAGGCCCTCAGGCAGGGAGGAGGAGAGACTGCCACCCGGCGTGGGGTGGCAGGGGGGAACACAGGCCCACCCACTCCACTGTGTTCCAGCCCGGGGCCCTATCAGCAGCAGTCCGTCTGCTGCTGGGTCAGTGGGGATCCTGACCGCAACACACTGACATGGGTTCGGGGTCTGCTATCCCCGGGCCACTTCCCATCTCCTCCTCCATGGGTACCTGCACATCCTGAGCCTCGTCTGCCGTGTCCCAGACCATGGGCTCCTCCGGGCACCGAGCGCTGTGTAGGTTGGTCGGTTCCTCCGGACCCTCGGCGGGGGGAAGCTCAGGCCGCTCCTCAGGATATCAGGCTCTGGGCAGGCTCGGCCAGTCCTCCTCAGGATACCGGGCTCTGGGCAGGCTCGGCCAGTCCTCCTCAGGATACCGGGCTCTGGGCAGGCTCAGCCCAGCGGGAGCTCGGGCACCAGCATCTGTCCTCTCCCGCGGTCGGCCCGCAACTGAGCACTGTGGCTTGGCCTTTATACTTCCTGTCCCGCCCCTTGACTTCCGGGGGGCGGGGACAGGCGGCGGTGACTCTGCCCACTCTGGCGGCTGTTCTGGCTCGTCCCTCACATGGGCAGCTGGGAGCCAGGCCGCCTTGCTACACGGCCCCCCCCTCAAGGCTGGCTCCCGGGTACCGGGGCCAGACCCTTCCATACCCCCCAGGCGGGAAGGAAGTCGGCGTTCGCGTGGTCCTTCCCGGCCCGATGGCGAACGGTGAAGGCATAGGGCTGCAGCGCCAAGTACCACCGCTGCAGCCGCATATTATGGTCCATTATGCGGGCCAACCACTGGAGAGCAGAGTGGTCGGTGACCAAGATGAAAGGGGCTCCTAGGAGGTAGTAGCGCAGGGCGTCACAAGCCCACTTCGCGGCTAGGGCTTCCTTTTCCACCACCGCATAGTTTTTCTCTCGGGGGAACAGCTTCCGACTGATGTAGAGGACCGGATGCTCTTCCCCGCCGACCTCTTGGGAGAGGACCGCCCCGAGTCCCACCTCCGAAGCGTCCGTTTGCAGGACAAAGGTCTGGTTAAAATCGGGGCTATATAAGACTGGCTCTTGGCAGAGGCTTGTTTTGAGGGTTTGGAAGGCCTCGTCACACTCGCGGGTCCAGACCACTTGCCGCGGGCTCTCCTTAGTCAAGAGCCCCGTTAAGGGGGCGGCAATCGCCGCGAATTGGGGAATGAAGCGTCGATAATACCCCGCCAGCCCCAGAAACTGGCGTACCTGCCGTTTCGTGGCGGGCGGGGGGCAGGTTGCAATGGCCTGAACCTTGTCCACCAGCGGTTTTACCTGTCCATGTCCGATAGCGTACCCCAGATACTAGGTTTCTTGTCGGCCGATGCAGCACTTCTTCGGGTTGGCCGTTAGCCCGGCCGCCCGCAGGGACCTCAGGATGGCTGCGACCCTTTCTAGATGGTTCTCCCACTGCGGACTGTAAATGACCACGTCATCCAAATAGGCCGCAGCGTAGTCTTGGTGGGGTTGGAGGAGGCGGTCCATCAGGCGCTGAAACATGGCCGGGGCCCCGTGGAGGCCGAAGGGCATTCGGGTAAACTGGTATAGGCCCGTAGGGGTGGCGAACGCAGTCTTCTCCCTGGAAGCAGGTTCCAGGGGGATTTGCCAATACCCCTTACTAAGGTCAAGGGTCGTGATGTAGCGGGCTCCTCCTAACCGGGCCAACAGCTCATCTATCCGGGGCATGGGGTAGGCATCGAACTTGGAGATGGCATTCACGCGCCTGAAGTCGATGCAGAACTGTTGGGAGCCGTCGGGCTTCGGTACCAGCACGACTGGGCTACGCCACTCGCTGTGCGAGGGTTCAATCACCCCCAAGTCCAGCATCGCCCGTACCTCCTCATCCACGATGCATCTCCGGTGATACGGCAAGGGCCTGGTCGCGCCCAGACCATGGGCTCCTCCAGGCACCGAGCGCTGTGTAGGTTGGTCGGTTCCTCCGGACCCTCGGCGGGGGGAAGCTCAGGCCGCTCCTCAGGATACCGGGCTCTGGGCAGGCTCGGCCAGGGGCGGCTGGGAGCCAGGCCGCCTCGCTACAGGTGCCAACTGAACATTACCCAACATTCACGTCCTTATCAATCATTCACTTCAGCCCCCTGTGTGATGTCCTTCAACAGGGTTAAGATGCCCCGGTCAGCCCATGCTCCATTCAGGATGTTCTCCGTGTGTTGTTTGCTTTCAAGTGGACATATTTGCTGACTCAAAGATCAGTACTGATCATACATGCAGCATGGAGCCAGTCAGTTTCACCTCTGGCATCTGCCTGATGCTAAGAAAAGGATTCCGCTCCCAGAGTCCTCTTTCGCAGTTCAGTCATGTCAAGCCATGTTCTCACCATGCATTCAGTATGGCCACACCAATTTGGCACCATCCCAACAGCGTTAACAGTGCATCAACCACCTCCCACTGTTCTTATGAAGCATGCAGGGGTGTCTGCAAACTGTATATAAGTGGCTGTCCTACAAAAACTTGGTAAGACTTGTGTCCATAACTGTGTACACATACTCCAGCCTCATTCAATGTGTAAAACCAGCTGCCAGTGGCCATAAAAGGAGCTGCATCAGGCCTTCAGTGAGGCAAGCTCCTTCACTGTGCAAAAGGCCATGCTAAGGCCTATATACCACTTAAGCCCCAAGGAGTTTATGTGCTGCATACATGTTTTGCTTGCCCTCCACACAGAGATGACTATCACTCACAGAGTGTACATCTTGTGCAAGACAGGGCACATTAGTGCTCTGTGCCTGGTGTATGTACTTCATCCCCAGCCAGCTGAAGAAAGGATTAGTAAACTTCCTTGGAGGTGAGGGAAATTAACATCTACCAAACTGAAGGGAGTGTACAGACTGTCCTTCTTGGAGGAAGGGACTGACAGCTGGACCTCCTTAAGGAAGTAGTCTTGTTTATATACATTAAAAAAAAAGAGGGAGGAGGGGAGGACTGGACTTCAGGAGAAGACCTTTCTTGGAAGGAATATGCTATGCCTCAACCCCAGGCCATCATAACTTCTCCCCACCGTGCTTGGTATAGTTAAAGTGGGGATAGTGAAAGACTCTGAACTTAGTCTGCTTTTTGACCTACAGAACCAGGGTCACTGGCTGTGTTATTCCAGACAAGTTGGAGGGGTTTAAACATCATTTAATGACCAACTGTGTTTGAGCCTAACTTTGTAAATCCCACAGCCACCAGAATTCTAGCAACCTGGTGCATGCTATTCATCCTGTAGTCCCATATTAGAACATATAAAGAACTTCTGTTTTTCTTTTTCTTTTCTTTTCTTTTTTTAATAGCTTCTTAGGAAATTTAATTTCTTACCAACATTAAGATTACAAAGTTAAGTACTCAAGTCAGGAAATGCCAAAGCTAATCACTCAACTTTTACCATGCTCTCTTGTGCTTGTGTATTATAAGAACCTTTAATTACATGATTATGTACTTCTATTTCCATAATATCAGCCATCATTCAGTGCCCAGTTGGAGGATACACAGGGATTGAGACATTCTATGCATCTATGTCTCATTCTTGGTCAAACTCTGTTTGAATTACCTCTCTGGTCTTTTCAAAGTAAACTGAACTAATGGATTTACTCCAAATTTACATGTATGCAACTGAGCAGAGATGAACTTATATGCACAGAGTGCTGTGAATAAACATCACCATCAGGGCAAATCACAAACCCTTGCAGATAGAGTGTCACCTGGATTGATCTCTAGCAAGACCCTTGGTAATCTGACTGGATATTCATTTTGTCCATCACTGGTAATCTTATTGAGCCACCAAGGCTTTTGGGGACCATGTACTCATCAGCTGTGAAGTGGCATTCCTTCGAAAATGTGCTTTGTAATTCATTGGCCTTCAATTGTAATCTATCCATACCAAGAAAGCTGCAAAAACTGAACCAGTGTTGATGGATGCAGTTGCTGGGTTCAACTACATATATCCTCATTGTTGATCTTGTCTGCCACTTAATATGGAACAGCTGATGAACATGATGAGAATCAAAAACGTCAGTCTGCTACTCTTCAGCCTTCATCTGTGCCCACGTTTCACTGTTGTACAATAGAGTTGGTATAGATGTAGTTCTATATATTCACACCTTTGTAGCATGACATCCTCACAGAAGCTGTTGAAGGGCCCAAAATATGGTGGCAGGTGCTGCTATATGAATGTCCTTATCTTTTGAGCATCCTCTAGTACTGTTTGTGACACTGCCCCAGTATTCGACAGTTGCCACCTGCTTGATGTCCCATTCCAAAAGGGCCAATCTAATATCCTGCATGCTGGCAACAAATGTACAATTGGTGCCTAGAATGTTAGAGCATTGTCTGAAACAGCTAAAGCTGTCCTCCTTGCCAAGCAGTTTTAAAGTTGGAATATTGATATCTGTGTCTGATCTGAAGTGCACTGGCCAGGAAGTGGTGAAAAGAAAGTTGAGGACTATACGTTTTTGTTCTCAGCTCCCCTGATGGGTTGCTCCAGCAAGGGTGGTGCTTGTACTTTCACACTATACCCAACAAGCCTTGTAGAGTTGGTAGGTGATTAATGAGCAATTTATCAAGGTCTGATTCTCTACCAACTGTGTGCATCTTATCATCATTGGAGTGTATAGTCCCACTAATGTCAAGGCCAATGAGGCAGTAGCACATAAATTTTACCAGCAACTGCAGTCAGTCCCTAATGAATCTTCAAGAAGAGATGTTGTCATGGTCCGGAGTGACTTTAATGAGCATGTAGGAAAGGATAACACCAGGGGAAGTACCCTCAGGAACTCTGGTATCCGGCAGAAGAACAGAAACGTGCTGTGACTGTGGAATTTGTGGCTGTCAATTACATGGTCACTGACTCACTGTTCTGTCACTTGATTCACAGAATAGTAAGCATTGCTCAGCTGCCTCATTCTTATGTACTGTTGACCCTTTTTGGTCTGGGTGGTTAGCCAACATTCAGGGCCTTGCCCGGATTGTTTCCTTTAGGAGGAGAAATTGATGATATAAGTCAGGTATTTCTCAGTCAGTAGACAGGATTGCATGAAAGAATGTACACAGAGTCCTGTTTCCCTGAACACAATAGGAACAAGGCAGGCAGTTTCCTTACTCAGAAATCCAAGTCTGACTTTCCAGCATGTCCTGTCCCCAAGAGAAGGTCTCTCTCTTGTCTTCCTTCTGGGGCCGTGCTCACCACTGCTTCTCACTTTCTTCTGGTTTTCTGTCCCTCATCCCCACATGCAATCAATTACTTAGCCCCTATGTTTGCAATCAGTCCCAAGGAAACCCCTCAGACCACACAGCTTAGCCCTGCTCAGGCTTTGCTATGTGGCTGGTTGCTGTGTGTGGTAGCTAGAGACAATAGAAACTATCTCACTCCATAAAAGGGCTTAATTGCTTCTTCTATTCCGTATGGAAGAAGGGCACTTAATACACCCGTCAGCTTGGACCAAGACTGTAACTATATAGATCAGACTGCTTGATGTCAGCCATTCCAGTATCACAGTACAATCTAATGTGCACACTGAATGAGCTGGGTTTCTGTGGAAACAATGTTATAATTTAATCAAAAACTATTTGTGACATTACCCAGGGTACAATCTGGGCTAATGGATAGCTGTATCCCCTTAATTCCCCAGCCTGGGGTGCCTTTTACACTGCTTCACTGTGAGAGCAACCACTCCTGGTCTGCTCACAGACAGCCCCCATCATGTAAATCACTCCCAGCTATTCTGTATGAGTGCTATAGCCAGTCACTTATGAATTATACTGAAGAGCAACACCAGCAAACTCCCAGTTCCTGACTTCCCCCAGAAATGTGCGTCTTGTACTGCCCAGAACCCCCCTGGACAATACAAGCTCATATAAAGTCTATCATTTATTAATAGAAAATGATATGCACAAATCTTGTTATCCCAAATGGAGTTTCTCAAACACACTGATTTAGATAAAACAACTAAATGAATTTATTAACTATAGAAAGATAGATTTTAAGTGACTACAAGTAATAAGGTGCATAAATCAGAATTGGTTATAAAGAAATAAAAGGTAAAACACAACTAACACCTAACTTAACAAGCTACGTGAATACAAAGCAAAGGTCTCTCACCACATGTTCCAGCAGTGTTACTGACTGAACCACTTTGAGTCAGGATCTCGCCCCCACCCCAGTCCAATGCTGCTTTCTTTGTTCTTCATGGGTTGATGATGCCGTGGGTAGAAAGCAGGGGAGAGATGACTTGGGGCATCTGCCTCTCCTCTTATAGCCATTTCTCTTATGCACGAATCATCTCCAGCTGATGTTCAGGAGACAGAAAATCGGTGTGGCCAGGAACCTTTAGCTGCTTCTTTCTATGGCCCAGTCAGCTACATTGTATTAAGTGTATGTATCACTGTGGGCAAGGGGTTGTCTGACACTCCAGGAGGGAGGGTTACTGCAGCTCCTCCAGGAACAAATAACAGTGGCCATCCGGCCTATCTGAATGACATTCACTTAGCACAGGTCTGCAAGTGGGAATCACAACAAATGCACAATGGGGGCTCCACTGGACCCACACCAGTGCTGTAATAAGGCAAAGGAGCTGTGACTGGGCTATAAGAACTAAAGGCAATAATAGAATTGCTAGGAAAGCTTTTAGGGTAGCTGCATTCCATGAGGAACTGGACCACATGTTTGTGGGAGAACCCAGTACTCATGTTCGGCATTTTGTGGACCCCTTGATTGATCCTCAAATCCAGGAACTCATCAGCCTGATGAACCCTGAAACAGATGCAGTCATGGACACCAGAACCCACCCGCCCCCTCCCCAATCACAGCCTGTGGCTCAATCTGAAGCAGCGGTGAGGATCCAAACTGGAGAGGGGAC
Organism: Emys orbicularis; assembly: GCF_028017835.1. Lineage (NCBI taxonomy): Eukaryota > Metazoa > Chordata > Testudines > Emydidae > Emys > Emys orbicularis. The sequence goes on along the minus strand of NC_088688.1, from coordinate 38,326,499 downwards.
TGCTTCCAGTAATTATTGTATTGTATATCTTGTTACAACTGAACAGGGGCATCTTAAACAGCTTTGTTCAGAGCATCAGCTGGAGATCACTGAGTTGCTTTACCCTCTCTTCTCTTCCTATGTTTTCAAACCGCCCCCTGACCCAGTCCTCCGACCACCCTGTTGCTCATAATGGTAGCTGTCCTGGAGAATGTAAAAATTCTCTATTCCTTTTCTTCTGTAAATACATAAACACAACCACTGCTTCAGCTTTGGGTCCTTCCCCACATCCCCCTACTGGGGTGGCTTGTTGCTCTCTCATTTGCCTGGTCCATCCCCACCCCCAAACTCATCCCAGCCAAGATGAATGCACTGTGTGGGTTAAGGAGCAGATGGTTGGAAGGAAAGGCACTTTTATTGCAACAGCAGATATGGAAAAGAAAAAGCATTGGAATCATGTGTGACTCATGGTTTCATTAATTCCTATCAGCAGTGAGCAAATGTGACGTATTACAAGGTAATTCATCTAACTCATGCTACAAAGGCACTTCAAAAAATGAGATTCTTAAGGCACTCATCCCCCTTTGGGTTACTGCAGAATTCTATTTCCTTTGCAGTGCATTTTATGTTGAGCCATAGATGTTTGGCTTAAGTTTTTACTTTTATGGCAGGGCACTAATTTGGCCTGAAGATTGCACAGTAATCCCCATATAGATGACTGGGGCATAGAAAGAAGCAGCTAAAGGTTCCTGGCCACTCCTACAGCTAAAGGTTCCCTTCCACTCCTACATCAGCTCTGGGGACACCATTAAAGAACTACCCGATTCAAAAAAGAACTAGATAAGTTCATGGAGGATAGGTCCATCAATGGCTATTAGCCAGAATGGGCAGGGATGGTGTCTCTAGCCTGTCTGCCAGAAGCTGGGAATGGGTGACGGGATGGATCACTGGATGATTACCTGTTCTGATCATTCCCTCTGGGGCACCTGGCATTGGCCACTGTCAGAAGACAGGATACTGGCAGGGCCTTAGCAACAAAGAACGTGGCCCCCTCCGAACGGTGGCCCCCTCCGAACATATGTCCGGGCGGGGCCCCTTACAATGTAGAAACTGGACTGCGGTATTTATTTTGCCACTTTTAGGGGCCCCCTTCCTTGCGGGGCCCCCTCTGGTCGGAGGGTACGGAGGGCACTCGCTACGCCTCTGGATACTGGGCTAGATGGACCTTTGGTCTGACCCAGTATGGCCACGTTTATGTTCAAACAACAGCATGGGATATCTTCCCAGCTTGCATATTTGAACAGAATCCTTCTCTACCATTTGGGGACCCACCTCAGGGTAACTCCCTCCAAAGTAAGAACAGTCTGAAGAAATATATGTACAAATTTGGATCACTTAGTAAACTGGCCACAAGCAAACAATATGCATTTTCATATGGCTAAATGTATATGCCTAGGAACAAAGAACATAGGCCATACTTACAGGATGGGGGACTCTCCCCTGGGAAGCAGTGACTGAAAATTTGGGGTTTTGGTGAATAATCAGTTGAACATAAGCTCCCAGCATGACATTGTGGCCAAAAGTGCTTATGCAAGCCTGAGATGCATAAACAGGAATCTTGAGTAGGAGCAGAGAGGTTATCTTGCCTCTGTATTTGGCACTGGTGTGACTGCTGCTGGAATACTGGGTCCACTTGTGGTGCCCATAATTTAAGGAGGATGTTGATACACTAGAGCAGGCTCAGAGAAGAGCCACAAGAATTATTAAGGATTAGAAAACATGCCTTATAGTGAGAGACTCAAGGAGCTCAATCTATTTATCTTAACAAAGAGAAGGTTAAGGGGTGATTAGATTCTGTAAGTATCTACATGGGGAATAAATATTTAATAATGGGCTCTTCAATCTAGAGAGAAAGGCATAACACGATCCAATGGGTGGAAGTTGAAGCTAGACAACGTCAGACTGGAAATAAAGTGTAAATTTTTAATGATGAGAGTAATTAACCATTGGAACAATTTAGCAAGGGTAACAGTGGATTCTCCATCACTGACCATTTTAAAAGCAAGACTGGATATTCTTTCTAAAAGCTATGCTCTAGGAATTATTTTGGGGAAGGTTTATGGCTGGTGTTATACAGAAGATCAGACTAGATGATCAGTTTTCCCTTCTGACTTTGGAATCTATGAATAAGATTCTTGCAGTCAGCAGCAAGTTCCAGTCCCTCAATAATAATTTATTCTCTCCTTGATTTCTTACAAGACAGGAAATCTGTTACCTATATCCAAAGTGTATAGGTATTGGGAAGGAGTCTTAACATCTAGGGTTGCCACCAGTACATATTTTTCCCCAGATCCTCATTTTTTGAGGTAGCTGTCTTGGGAAATCTGTAAGGATGCTCAGTACACACTACCAGCTGTCCAGTTTTGCAGGCTCAAGATTATCTCTGATATCCTGGGGGGCTTTTGTACATCAGAGGTGGTAACCCTATTCATATCAGACATGTCTTGGCTCAGCATTGATCAGCAACTGAGTCTTCAGGGCTTTTTCCAACTCCCATATTTATAAGTCTTTTCTTCTGAGCTCTGGCTGGCTCTGCTATCAGATGGTGGGCAAGGGCAAAACATTTTGCAGGTTCCACACAGTGGAAACTTTCTGTACAGCTTCAGAAACCATTACTGAGCACATCTAGTAGTAACTACTACACCCCCTCCTCTAAATGTCTCTCAACCCTTCTAAATTACCCTGCACTTCTCTTTCTATGTATGCAGAGTAGAAGGTGCAGTATTGCACTTTCCCTAAGCCAAACCTTTCAGAACTCTTGGCTTGCATCCCCCTCCTCCCCACCTAGGGTTACCAGATGTCCTGATTTTATAGGGACAGTCCCGTTTTTTGGAACTTTTTCTTATATAGGCTCCTATTACCTCCAACCCCTGTCCCAATTTTTCACACTTGCTGTCTGGTCACCCTCCCTTCCCCGCGCCCACCGCCCAAAAAATGTTTGTATTTTAAAGTGCCAATGTGAACTCCTTAACTGCCCTTCATACGAACATAGAAATGTAGGGCTGGAAGAGACATTCAGAAGTCATCAAGTCCAGCCCCCTACACTGAGACTGGACCAAGTAAACCTAGACAATCCCTGATGTTTATCCAACTGTTCTTAACCTCCAGTGATGGAGTTTCCATAATCTCCTTTGGAAGCCTATTCCACAGTTTAATTACCCTTACAGTTAGAAAGTTTTTCCTAATAGCTAACCTAAATCTTCATTGCTGCAGATTAAGCCCATTACTGCTTATCCTGCCTTTAATGGGCCTGGAGAACAATTGATCACCATTGTCTTTGAACAGCCCTTAATGTATTTGAACACTGTCATTGGGTACCTCCTCAGTCATCTTTTCTCAAGACTAAACTTGCCCCCCCCCCTTTTTTTTTAACCTTTCCTCGTGGGTAAGGTTTATTAAACCTTGTATCATTTTTGTTGCTCTCTGGACTGTCGCCAACTTGTCCACGTCTTTCCTAAAGTGTACACAGCACTCCAGCTGAGGCCTCACCAGTGCCGAGTAGAGAGGGACAATTACCTCCTGTGTCTTACATACAATACTCCTGTTAATACACCCCAGAATATTAGCCTCTTTTTTTTTTTTTTTTGCACAACTACATCATATTGAGTCATAGTCTTGTTGGGTTATACACTGCGGCAAGGCCTCCTCCCACTCTCTCAGCCATATCAGCCCTATCAGGTATGGCAACATGGAAATTACAATATGACAAATATTTCATCTGCTCTCTGAGCCATACAACTGCATCCCACTGGATAGATCAAGACACCTTGAAGTGTCTTAAGGTTACCAAAGACTTTTGAGTAATTGGGTGGTTCTTTTCCAACTCAGTTGCCCCATCTAATAATCTGGTAGGAGGTAGACTTGAGCCAAAGACCCAACAGAAAGCTTCAATCTCCTGGAAGTGGAAGGTTTTTCCCTAGTAAGACAGCTTCCACGTGGTCCTTCTGTCACGCTTTGTGCCTCGGGGGAACATCCTACACCCCCATGTTCATCTTTATAAAATGATTGTGTGGTATCCAATGCAAAGTTTGTCATGCTGGGTGTCTTCGGAAGGCTCATGATGCACTGAGCATGGTTGTTATAGTGATGTAGTAATTGTTACAGTAATGTTATAGGTGATGTTATAGGTTATAATTTTGTGTATATAGTTATAAGGCTGAAAATATATCCTCATGGTTTAAAGCAAGCCCAGACAAAGACTCTCCAGAAGCAGAGGGGGAAATTCACACCTCATCAGGGCATGGATGGGACAAACCCAGACCAGCCTCACAGGAACAAAGGACGCTGGCCTAGGCAGCAACAAAAGAATCTGTTAGACTCTTGAGGGAGTCACTCCCCACCCCCCTCCTTTGGTCAGTTTGGAACTGCGATGAGGTAATGCTCACCTAACCCTGATGGGGGTGGGGAGGCAAAGCCAAAAGGGAAGAAAGGACATGATAAAAGGGAGAGACATTTGCCATGCTCGCTCTCTCTCTTCCACCTACATCTACAGACACCATACCAAGCGACTGAAGCACTGATCAAAGGGGAGAGCCTGGCTGAAGAGCAACCAGACAGCCTGTGGTGAGAAGTATCTAAGTTTGTAAGGACACTGAAAGTGTTAAGATCAGCTTAGAATGTGTTTTACTTTTATTTCATTTGACCAAATCTGACTTATGTTTTGACTTATAATCACTTAAAATCTTTATGGTTAATACATTTATTTGTTTATTCTACCTGAAGCAGTGTGTTTGGTTTGAAGCTTGTCAAAGGCTCCCCTTGGGATAACAAGCCTGGTATATATAAATTTCTTTGTTAAATTGACGAACTCATATAAGCTTGCAGGGTCCAGCAGGCATAACTGGACACTGCAAGACGGAGGTTCCCAGGGTTGTGTCTGGGACCGGAGATATTAGCTAGTGTCATTTGGTTGCAAGTAGCTGGGAGCAGCTTACATGCCAGAGGCTGTGCGTGAACAGCCCAGGAGTGGGGGGTTCCCACAGCTGAGCAGGGTAAGGCTGGCTCCCAGAGTCAAGGATTGGAGTGGCCTAGCAGATCACTGGTCTAGATAACACCAGAGGGGAACGTCACACCTTCTCCACCACACCTAGAACTCTTCCTGAGGTGTCCTTTAAAGGCCATAGAATGTCTTCATTCCCCAGAACACTAACATCAGTCCCACCAAGAGCTATAGGAGAGAATCAGGCACTCCAGGTCCTCCTTCCGGTCTCTGACTGAACTAATAAAGGACTTCCTCAAGCCATGAAGGTTCTGTGGCCTCTCCATTACCAACATGGCCTTTCCCTTCTGGACCATCTTTCAGCCCTAGAAGTCCGTGTTGGTATCTGGACTCTAATTACCAAACTTTCTATATTGGCTTCTCTCTCTGTTATTGTTTCCAACTTAGGGCTATCTTCTAACCCATAGGCCCCCTCTGTACCAGACCACTTCCTGCCATGCATCTCACTATATCATTTCTTTCTTTCTCCATCCTCTTACCTTCCCTCCTCAGTAATAGGAAAATATAGATTGAAAACATTTTGGGGCAGGAGCCAAGTCTAACGTATCTAACAGATGTTGGATATGGCATTAAAAATTTGGGAAATTCAGCAACATTGTCTCCTCCCAGATTTATCTGCCCTCAATGAGGCTCAGTAGTCATGGGTTCTTTAGGATGAAGAAGTCATGATAAAATTATGTAATTCTCCATGTTCCGTTACTATACTAATGAGGGCTGTATCAGTACACCTCTACCGCGATATAACGCGACCCGATATAACAGAAATTCAGATATAATGCGGTAAAGCAGCGCTCCGGGGGTGGGGAGGGCGGGGCTGCGCACTCTGGTGGATCAAGGCAAGTTCAATATAACGCGGTTTCACCTATAATGCGGTAAGATTTTTTGGCTCCCGAGGACAGCGTTATATCAGGGTAGAAGTGTACCTGAAGAGAGAGACTCATAGACTTTCAGGCCAGAAGGAACCATCATGATCATCTAGTCTGATTTGCTGCACATCACAGGCCATAGAACCTCACCCACCCACTCCTGTAATAGACCCATAGCCTCTGGCTGAGTTACTGAAGTCCTCAAACAATGCTTTAAAGACTTCAAGTTACAGAGAATCCATCATTTACTCTAGATACTTGAACACCACAACAGTGCAGATCATCCTGATGTTGCAGAAAGCCAGCATATTCATGTAGTTAATTGATTTTCTATTTTTATAGGCCACACTATACTCTTGTGTACCCTCAGGGGAAGGTGAGGATTGTCTAGGAGGAACAGAACTGGTGGAAACTGCAATTGCACAGCAATCCTCTGTGGCTTACTGCTGTCTCTGCCTGTTCATATGTAAAGTGATGTGGTTGCAGGTCCTGCGGAACAGTGCCTGAAACTAGTCAAGGTGTTTGGATGCAGAGGATTGACTGATACTGCTGGCATCTCTAGTGGTCCATTAGAATGAGTTCATATGAATATTATAGACCCTGACATGTTGTGGCTTGGCTGGCTCATCCACTAGTCTTATTCAACTCATTGCATATTTGCTAAACCACTTCTTGGGTCAGCCTGTATTTCTGAAGCACCACTAACTTTTTTCATGTCCAGGAAAGGTCTAGTTTTCAAAAGTGTCAAAGTGATTTAGGAGCCTACATCCCATTTCCAAAAAGTGACTTAGGTGCCTAGGAACCTAAATTTCTTTGAAAGTTAATGGAAATCAGGCCTGGTCTAAACTCAGAAATTAAGTTGGCATAAAAATCCACACCCCTGGGGTGGCATAATTAGGCTGATCTAAATCACTGCATGGACAGTGCTAGTTGAACAAAAGAAATCTTCTGTTGACCTAGCTACCGCCTCTCAGGGAGGTGGAGTGCCTATGCCGCCCAGACCACCCAGGACAGGCAGCCGTGCTGCCCGGCTGGAGCCAGCCACGCCACTGCGCAGCACAGAGCACCGGGTCAGGCCACGGTTCTACAGCTGCGCTGCCCGGCAAGAGCTCGCAGCCACGCCGCCCAGAGCATTGCGCCAGCGGCGCAGTGAGCTGAGGCTGCGGGTGAGGGGGAACAGCAGGGAAGGGACCAGGGGCTTTCTCCCTAATCTCCTAAATTCCAAAGTTACTTTTGAAAATCAGACTTAGGCACTTTTAAAAAATTTACCTGGAGTTCTTATGGTCTGAGCATCTTCTCCTCTGCCTTTCCTCTGTTTCTACTGAACAGTCAGCCTCAGCACTGCTTCTTTCTGAACCTCCTCCCTCTCCCATTCTCTGTGTGATGTTTTGGTGACCACCCAGACCAGTAAGTGGTTCTGTCACCCATTGCCCTGTAACCTTGCAGGCCTTAATTCTTTGCATGGTTCAGTAGCTTGGTTCTGTAGTGTATGGTTCAGGAGCCTGACTGCAAGAATAAGGTCTCAGCCTGGCTCTCATCAGCTTAGTTACACCTTAAAAGGTGACACCAAGAGGCCTTTCAGTCCAGAGTCTCCCAAAATATGTCCTCCCTGAGTTCCTACTATGGGAAACTTGGATCATTCCCCTCTGGTTTGTCACCCCACCACACAAGTGTGAAACCAGCCCCCCAGATACCAGCTTACTTTGGTGCACACACTCCATGCAGTGTGCACACCGGAGAACTGCTTGGGAAGAAAATAAACAAAGTTTATTTAATAGAAAACAACCACAGATTCAAAGATGAGACAGTAAAGGAAGCAAACCTACTCAAGTTACACAGAAAATAAACAAAGACACAACCTCAGTCTTTACACTTTCAAATTAGATAAAATCTCTTATCTTAAAACAGTTTCCCAGTGTACCACCTGGCTAAGGGAGGGATCTAGCTTTCACAGACAGCCTCCCACCTGGACACTGGCCCTCAAGTTTGGGATTAAAAAACCTCTGTTCCAAGCCTCTTTTTAAATGGTGGTTTTCTTTTCTTTTCTCTCTCCCCCCCCTCCCCCCCCCCCCCATATTGACTAATGGTTATTCAGATTGGTGAAATTCCCTCTTGACTTGATGCTGGGGAGCGGGGGGGGGGGGGGGGGAATATTTTTTTTCAACTGTAGGTTATCTCAATGTCTTTCCATTAACTCTAATGGTCAACCATTGTCCTTTCCCTACAATGGATAATTACTTGAAGCCAAGGTTGTGTAAACAACTGGCTTGGAAAATACCCCTCCCTGTTTGATTGCTTCACCACCCTGATGCGGGCTGTAGTTAACTTGGCCCCACAGATTGAGCACAGTTTTCTATATACACAAATTCATAACCATAGTCTGTATATCTCATAATGAGCATCAAGTTCAGAACATTACAAGCTTTCATAAAAGATCTTACTTGATATATTTTATAATACAATAACACTGTATGCAATCAGTTGATTTACCTGCTTATTTTTTGGGTAAACTTTCTGTTCTCCCCTTGTGGTGCCTTGACCCTGCTTGTTACACAGCCCCTTGTGAGTTTGATGCTGGAGTTTTGGCCATGACATAAGGTTCACCTCTGCTCCCTTTTTTTGGATAGGGTGTTGGCTATCTTGTTCTGCAACCCCTCTGCACATTTAATCTCCACATCATACTCCTACAAAGCTATGTTACAGCATAGCAAGGTGGAGTTGGTTCCTTTTGTTTTATGGAGCCATACTAATAGTGAGTGGTCTGTTAACAACTGGAACCACCTACTGAACAGGTAGGGTCTGGGTTGCTTTACAGCCCACAGTATAGCATAACATTCCTTTCTTATTACGGAATACTTCTGCTTAGTGGGATAGTTTTTTGCTGAGAAATGCCATGGGGTGTTTCTTGTTACCTTATTCCATCCCCCTCAGATTTAATTACATCTCAAATGACCACCCTAAACCCATAGGTTAGGGGACATCTTTCCCCCTCCTTGACATCTATACTTCTCTCAGTGGTTGTTTTCCATTCTTTTCTGGGTAGCATGAATTTGCCTGTGCTTTTATCACCCAGTGTCTTCCTCATTCCAGAGCAGCTCTAGCACTGTCACATAACAGCCATGCCTAGTTTCCCTGTTCCCAGTGGCGTTCTGGCTCACAGCACCTTTTAGTTGTAGCAGTGTCTTACCACACCCAACAGTCTTTCCTGCTGCCAACAGAGTTCTGGCCCACAGCATTTCCTAGCTGTACCAGTGACTCCCTGCTCCCAGAAGATTCTGGGTCACAGCACCTTCAGCTGTGTCACAAACATACTCAGCACTTGCCAAGGTATAAAGTGAGTTCACTCCCTTGACAACTGAGTCTGGCCATGGCAGGCTTGTGTCTAAGGGTATGTCTACACTACGAAATTAGGTCGAATTTATAGAAGCCTGTTTTATAGAAATCGGTTGTATACAGCCGATTGTGTGTGTCCCCACATAAAATGCTCTAAGTGCTCTAGTCGGCGGACCGCGTCCACAGTACCGAGGCTAGCGTCGACTTCCGGAGAATTGCACTATGGGTAGCTATCCCACAGTTCCTGCAGTCTCCGCCGCCCATTGGAATTCTGGGTTGAGATCCCAATGCCTGAATGATGCAAAACAGTGTCGCGGGGGGTTCTGGGTACATGTCGTCAGGCCCCTCCCCCTCCATCAGAGCAACGGCAGACAATATATTCGCGCCTTTTTACCTGGGTTACCTGTGCAGACATCATACCACGGCAAGCATGGAGCCCGCTCAGCTCAGCTCACCGTCACCATATATCATCTGGGTGCCGGCAGACGTGGTACTGCATTGCTACACAGCAGCAGCAGCTAACTGCCTTTTGGCGGTAGACGGTGCAGCATGATTGGTAGCCTTCATCGGCGATCTGGGTGCTGGCAGCCGTAGGGCTGCATTGCACCAGCCCCTTGCCTTTTGCCTTTTGGCAGTAGATGGTGTATTACGACTAGTAACCATCGTCATCGTACAGCAGTGGCTGGAACTCCGTATGTCCCCCAGTCCCCCATCCCCCCAGTCATATTCTGCTGCCTTCACAATGACGATGATGGCTATCAGTCGTAGTATGCCATTTTCTGCCAAGCGCCCAGTATTTTCTGCTAAGCACCCAGAAGAGGCCAAGGGCAATCTGGGTGCTGGCAGATGTGGGGCTGCATTGCTACACAGCAGCAGCCCCTTGCCTTTTGGTAGAAGATGGTATATTACGATTGGTTTCCGTCGTTGTCGTACTGCAGTGGCTGTCAATCATGGGCACCTGGGCAGACATGCTCAGTCCTATCAAACTGTCCTGACGATGATGGCTATCAGTCGTAGTATGCTATTTTCTGCCAAGCGCCCAGTATTTTCTGCCAAGCACCCAGAAGATGGCGAGGGCTATCAGTCATGCTGCACCGCCGTCTGCCAGCTTAAGATGTAAAAAATAGATTTGTTCTGTATTCATTTGCTTCCCCCTCCCTCCGTGAAATCAACGGCCTGCTAACCTGAGGGTTTTGAGTTCAATCTTTGGGGGGGGCCATTCTGTGTGACAGTTGTTTGTGTTTCTCCCTGATGCACAGCCACCTTTGTTGATTTTAATTCCCTGTACCTGTACACCATGTCGTCACTTGCCCCTCCCTCCCTCCCTCCCCCGGTCCGTCAGATACTAGTTTCGCGCCTTTTTTCAGACCAGACACCATAGCTAGCACTGGGATCATGGAGCCCGCTCAGATCACTGCGGCAATTATGAGCACTATGAACACCACGCGCATTGTCCTGGAGTATATGCAGAGCCAGGACATGCCAAAGCAAAACCAGGACCAGCTGAGGAGGCGATTGCAGCGCGGCGACGAGAGTGATGAGGAAATTGACATGGACATAGACCTCTCACAAGGCACAGGCCCCAGCAATGTGGAAATCATGGTGTTACTGGGGCAGGTTCATGCCATGCAACGCCGATTCTGGGCCCGGGAAACAAGCACAGACTGGTGGGACCGCATCGTGCTGCAGGTGTGGGACGATTCTCAGTGGCTGCGAAACTTTCGCATGTGTAAGGGCACTTTCATGGAACTTTGTGACTTGCTTTCCCCTGCCCTGAAGCGCCAGAATACCAAGATGAGAGCAGCCCTCACAGTTGAGAAGCGAGTGGCGATAGCCCTGTGGAAGCTTGCAATGCCAGACAGCTACCGGTCAGTCGGGAATCAATTTGGAGTGGGCAAATCTACTGTGGGGGCTGCTGTGATCCAAGTTGCCAGGGCAATGAAAGACCTGGTGATATCAAGGGTAGTGACTATGGGAAACGTGCAGGCCATAGTGGATGGCTTTGCTGCAATGGGAGTCCCAAACTGTGGTGGGGCCATAGACGGAACCCATATCCCTATCTTGTCACCGGAGCACCAAGCCACCGAGTACATAAACCGCAAGGGGTACTTTTCAATGCTGCTGCAAGCCCTGGTGGATCACAAGGGACATTTCACCAACATCAACGTGGGATGGCCGGGAAAGGTACATGATGCTCGCGTCTTCAGGCACTCTGCTCTGTTTCGAAAGCTGGAGGAAGGGACTTTCTTCCCGGACCAGAAAATAACCGTTGGGGATGTTGAAATGCCTATCGTGATCCTTGGGGACCCAGCCTACCCCTTAATGCCATGGCTCATGAAGCCGTACACAGGCAGCCTGGACAGTAGTCAGGACCTGTTCAACTACAGGCTAAGCAAGTGCCGAATGGTGGTGGAATGTGCATTTGGATGTTTAAAAGCGCGCTGGCGCAGCTTACTGACTCACTCAGACCTCAGCGAAAAGAATATCCCCATTGTTATTGCTACTTGCTGTGCGCTCCACAATATCTGTGAGAGTAAAGGGGAGACATTTATGGCGGGGTGGGAGGTTGAGGCAAATCGCCTGGCCGCTGATTACGCGCAGCCAGACACCAGGGCGGTTAGAAGAGCACAGCAGGGCGTGGTGCGCATCAGAGAAGCTTTGAAAACGAGTTTTGTGACTGGCCAGGCTACGGTGTGAAACTTCTGTTTGTTTCTCCTTGATGAACCCTCCGCCCCCCCCCACCCGGTTCAGTCTACTTCCCTGTAAACCAACCACCCCTCCTCCCTTCGAGCACTGCTTGCAGAGGCAATAAAGTCATTGTTATTTCACATTCATGCATTCTTTATTAATTCATCACACAACTAGGGGGATAATTGCCAAGGTAGCCCGGGATGGGTGGGGGAGGAGGGAAGGAAAAGGACACACTGCAGTTTAAAACTTTAACTCTTATTGAAGGCCAGCCTTCTGATGCTCGGGCAATCATCTGGGGTGGAGTGACTGGGTGGCCGGAGGCCCCCCCACCGTGTTCTTGGGCGTCTGGGTGAGGAGGCTATGGAACTTGGGGAGGAGGGCTGTTGGTTACACAGGGGCTGTAGCGGCGGTCTCTGCTCCTGCTGCCTTTCCTGCAGCTCAACCATACGCTGGAGCATATCAGTTTGATGCTCCAGCAGCCGGAGCATCGACTCTTGCCTTTTGTCTGCAAGCTGACGCCACCTATCATCTTCAGTCCACCACTTGCTCTGTTCAGCCCGCGATTCAGCCCGCCACCTCTCCTCTCGTTCATACTGTGCTTTTCTGTAGTCTGACATTGACTGCCTCCACGCATTCTGCTGTGCTCTGTCAGCGTGGGAGGACATCTGGAGCTCCGTGAACATATCATCCCGCGTCCTCCGTTTTCTCCTTCTAATCTTCACTAGCCTCTGTGAAGGAGAAACATTTGCAGCTGGTGGAGGAGAAGGGAGAGGTGGTTAAAAAAGACACATTTTAGAGAACAATAGGTACACTCTTTCACGTTAAATTTTGCTGTTCACATTACACAGCACATGTGCTTTCGTTACAAGGTCGCATTTTTCCTCCTATATTGAGGGCCTGCCGGTTTGGTGTGAGAGATCACTCACGCAGTGCCAGGCAACAGATTTCGGCTTGCAGGCAGCCATGGTAAGACACAGTCTTTTGGCTTTTTTAACCTTCTTAACATGTGGGAATGGTTTCAAACAGTAGCACTCTCATTTCCCATACCAAGCACCCGTTGGGTTGGCCATTTAAAATGGATTTGCAATGTAAAAGGAGGGGCTGCGGTTTCCGGGTTAACATGCAGCACAAACCCAACTAACTCCCCTCCCCCCCCCACACCCAATTCTCTGGGATGATCACTTCACCCCTCCCCCCCACCGCGTGGCTAACAGTGGGGAATATTTCTGTTCAGCAGAGCAGGAAGGGGCACCTCTGAATGTCCCCTTAATAAAATCGCCCCATTTCAACCAGGTGACTGTGAATGATATCACTCTCCTGAGGATAACAAAGAGCGATAAGGAATGGATGTTGTCTGCATGCCAGCAAACACCGGGACCATACGCTGCCATGCTTTGTTATGCAATGATTCCAGACTACGTGCTACTGGCCTGGCGTGGTAAAGTGTCCTACCATGGCGGACGGGATAAGGCAGCCCTCCCCAGAAACCTTTTGCAAAGGCTTTGGGAGTACATGAAGGAGAGTTTTCTGGAGATGTCCCTGGAGGATTTCCGCTCCATCCCCATACACGTTAACAGACTTTTCCAGTAGCTGTACTGGCCGCGATTGCCAGGGCAAATTAATCATTAATCATTAAACACGCTTGCTTTTAAACCATGTGTAATATTTACAAAGGTACACTCACCAGAGGTCCCCTGTGTGCCCTCAGGGTCTGGGAGCACGCCTTGGGTGAGTTCGGGGGTTACTGGTTCCAGGTCCAGGGTGATAAACATATCCTGGCTGTTGGGAAAACCGGTTTCTCTGCTTCCTTGCTGCTGTGAGCTATCTACATTATCTTCATCCTCATCTTCCTCATACCCCGAACCCGCTTCCCTGTGTGTTTCTCCAGTGAGGGAGTCATAGCACACGGTTGGGGTAGTGGTGGCTGCACCCCCTAGAATGGCATGCAGCTCCGCGTAGAAGCGGCATGTTTGCGGCTCTGCCCCGGACCTTCCGTTTGCATCTCTGGCTTTGTGGTAGGCTTGCCGTAGCTCCTTAATTTTCACGCGGCGCTGCTGTGCGTCCCTGTTATGGCATCTGTCCTTCATGGCCTTGGAGACCTTTTCTAATATTTTGCCATTTCGTTTACTGCTACGGAGTTCAGCTAGCACTGATTCAACTCCCCATATGGCGAGCAGATCCCATACCTCCCGTTCGGTCCATGATGGAGCTCTTTTGCGATCCTGGGACTCCATCATGGTTACCTGTGCTGATGAGCTCTGCGTGGTCACCTGTGCTCTCCACGCTGAGCAAACAGGAAATGAAATTCAAACGTTCGCGGGGCTTTTCCTGTCTACCTGGCCAGTGCATCTGAGTTGAGAGTGCTGTCCAGAGCGGTCACAATGAAGCACTGTGGGATAGCTCCCGGAGGCCAATAACGTCGAATTCCGTCCACACTACCCCAATTCCGACTCGCTAAGGCTGATTTTATCGCTAATCCCCTCGTCGGCGGTGGAGTAAAGAAACCGGTTTAAAGGGCCCTTTAAGTCGAAAGAAAGGGCTTTGTCGTGTGAACGTGTCCAGGCTTAATTCAATTTAACTCTGCTAAAGTCGACCTAAACTCGTAGTGTAGACCAGGCCTCAGTCCTCAGGGTTTAATCCTGTTATATTATTACAGGAAATAACACGTCAAGAAAAATAACTTCCCACATTACCACCGTCAGAATCTCAGAGTCCATAATGACTCAGGCTACAGACTGAGCAAGGGGGTCCACCGCATCCACATCTGTTTGTCTGCTAGCTCTTGATCAGGCATATCCTTATGTCCTTCCTTCCTGGGTCCCTGGGCCTGCCTTGACCCTCTTCTGTTCAAGCTGCCTGTGTTCCTCCTGCTCGGCAAGCTTTTTGTTGCACCAGCTCTGCCCCCAGTAGCGTAGCTAAGGGTGGTGCAGGGGAAGCCCTCAGCACATTTTCCAAAAGCGGCGCTTTAGTTAGGGGTTACCATGGTGCCAGCGGGCGGGGCCCTCGCTCTGCTCTGAAGCTTGGCCTGTGGGGCCAGCAGAGAGAGGGCAGTGGCAACAGCGAAGGTTGCTGGGCATGCCCAGTTCGGTTTAGCATGCTCAGTACACCCAAAGTAGGGAATTGGGAGCAGGAGCTGTTTGTGTCATTACACCGGAGCTGGGCTCGTGCAGGCAAGGGGACGGCCGGAGGAGCCATGGGGGGGCGGCGCAGCCAGAGGAGCCATGGGGGGCGCCGTGGGGGCGGCACGGCATGGCTGGAGGAGCCATGGGGGGGGCCATGAGGGTGGCACGGCATGGCCCGAGGAGCCATGGGGGGGGCCACGGGGGCGGCATGCCATGGCCAGAAGAGCCATGGTGGGGCGCAGCGCAGCGCGGCCGGAGGAGCCAGCCAAGGGGGGGCGTGGAGCGGCCAGAGGAGGAGCCAAGGGGGGGATGCCTTTTTAATGTTTGCTCCCCCTGCTCTTAGAACCTGGCTACGCCACTGTCTGCCCCCTCACTGTGACGTCAGGCTCCAGCTCCATCCATTCATCTCTCCTCCTCGAGCATCTTTTCCTCTCCAGATCACCACCTACCTTGTGACATTGGGGAGCTTTGTGCTGTGCAGCTATGGTGCAGATCCCTGATGCTGTAGCCTGCCCCCAAGCATAAGGTTTCACCCTAGTTCTCATCAGCTTAGTTACTCCTTGTATAGTGACACCAACAGCCCTTCCAGTCCTGAGTGTCCCCAAATACATCCTCCCTGAGTTCCTAACTACCAGACACGTGGACCGTTCTGCTCTGCTCTGCTTCATTACCCCTAAAGGCATGGCACCAGTCCCGCAGATACCAGCTTACATTGGCATATACGCTCGATACAGTTTGCAGCGAACTGCTTGGGATGAAAATAAACAAAATGTTTATTTAACAGAAAAAACATAGAGTCAAAGATGAAATAGTAAAGGAAGCAAACATACCCAAATTACACAGAAAACAAACATAGACGCAACTTCAGGCTTTATACTTTCAAATTAGATAAAATTCCTTTTTTCAGACAAGTTACCTGTCGCCTTAATTTTCCCACCATTGTCCTTTCCTGGGTTGGACAATGGATAATTATTTGAAGCAAGTTTCTTCTGAACAACTGGCTTGGGAAGTGCCCCTGCCTGCTTGACCACTCTATTGTGAGGTGTAGTTGAAGTTGACCCACAGATTATGAGCCACGTTTTCTATATACAAAAATTCATAACCATAGTCTGTATGGATATTTCATAGTGAGCATCAAAGTCAGAATATTAAAGCTTTCATAAAATACATTGCTTGATATATTTAGAGTACAATCAGTTGATTTAACTGCTTATTTGTTGGGTTTAAACCTTCTGTTCTCTCCTTGGGGTGGCTGGAGGCTGATTATCGAACCCTATCCATGATTACAACCTTTTCTCTGGTCTAACAATGCACCAAACCTCTCCTGCCCCCTCTTCCCACTCCTTGCAACTGTACCCTCACATCTTCTTACTCTTGCAGTCTATGTGTTCCCTGCTCTTTTCTAAGCTGTAGTGGATGACTTAGCACTCTATGGAAGGCTAAGTGGGAACTATCTCCCCCTGGGCCTACTATCTTTTACACTGCACCTCCATGCCTGACCTACTTGCACCTGAAAAGACCTAGGTTCCCTTTGCCCAATTATTAATATATATGTTGTCCTTGTCAGTGCTTATTCTTTCTGGCTATGCTAACAACCCCTTTGGACACAGCTATCCACCCAGCAAGCACATGCTCAAAGAAAAGATCCACTTCTCTTTGTCCCAGAAAAAGTGTCCATTTCTTGTTTATTCTCGGTAAAGTGATAGTCAAAGAGATTAAGGCTAGTAGGAACTGCCAGATCATCTAATCTGACCTCTGTATATCACAGGGCACCAACACCACCTGCACACTAAACCGCACAACCCCAATTAATTTTATTTAGCATTTGCATATTCACTGAGCCAAGCAATAGCATTCTCAGTGTCCAGGTAGAGCTCTCGGAGTCCACTGCTGAATTTGGATAGCGGACACTCCTCGACAATGTGTATCATTGTTTGATCTGTGCTGCAGCTTGGATTGTCTCAAAGACCCCAACAGTGAGGGGCCGGAATTGGTTAAGAAGGGCCCACTGATGATGTGGCAGGTTGAAGCTGGGCAGGTGAGCAGTAGGGTCTGTGACAAGGAACTGATTGGTGGTTGATGTTAAGCACCAGTCTTCCTGCCACAAGGACTGCACTGTCATGTCCTGGTGGCATCCTCAACCACAGTGGGTGTCATGATGAAAGACGTGTAACTGAATAAGGGCAAGCTTGGTATGGCACACAGCTTCTCACACAGCTTGCCAGCTGCAGTTTCCCTACTGATGTAAGGGGGAGCAATGTGGCTCAGAACTGGAAACCATGGAAGATGAGTTGGTCAGAGAGTTCTTGTGATGACTTGCATGGTTGAGTTTCACGTCAACAAATCTGGTGTGTGCTAAGTGACTCCATACTGGCATATGATACGATACTCTGGGTGGCAATGAATCAACATTCTCATCATATCTCCTGTCAGTACCTAGCACAGTCCTGGAAAGCTAATGATCCTCCTAGCAAACTGAATTCTGGTAGCTCATGCTTGGAGAATCCCAGTAGCACTGCTTCTGGTAACCCTAATGTGCAGTCCCATGGGTGTCATACCTGACAACGCTGAGGGTTTATTGACAGCTAACCCCAACTAGAACACGATATTACAGCTTGACTATTATGTGCCACAGGAAGAGACTAGCCTGGACCAGTGCGCCAGTGCCTGAGAGACCCATAATGGCAGGAAATGATTAAGTGAGATACACCCAGATAATCCTGGCAAGTGACCTGCATGCTGCAGAGGAAGTTGTAAAAAACCCTGTGGTCACTGCCAATCTGAGCTGGGAGAAAATTCCTTCTGACCCAACATCTGGCCAGCAGTTAGATCCGGGGGGGCAAGTGGGGCAATTTGCCCCAGGCCTCGCAGGGGCCCCCATGAGAATATAGTATTCTATAGTATTACAACTTTTTTTTATGGAAGGGGCCCCTGAAATTGCTTTGCCCCAGGCCCCCAGAATCCTCTGGGCAGCCCTGGTTAGAGCCTGAGCCTGTGAGGGTTGAACCAAACACCTGAAAGAGGGGGGAGGAGGGGAGGGGTGCTCCATGCCACAGCAGGGCTCTGGCTCTCTGGGTCCAATGTCCCATCTCCAACCAGGGCCATCCCTGATGCTTCAGAGGAAGGAGATTTCGGAAAGCCCTTGGGAGGCGACCGGTTCATGTCCAGCCATTTACAAGTTTTCCCCCAGGGCTTCTATAAAAGGGAAGGGCGAGGGGGCTGAAGACGTGGCTGTGCAAAGGAGAGGAACGGATGGGTGAGCTCCTGGGAGCAGGGCGCAGCCAGAGGGCGCCGGAGTGGCTGCCTAGGGGCTTCGGGAATCTGCGCTCACACCGAACGGGGCCGCGCCCCGGCTCGCCCCTCTGGGCCCCTCAGCCCGCGAGCGGCGGCCCCCACCTGCCGCAGCCCGTGCGGCTCAGCCGGAGGGGCGGGCACTGGGCTGGCCCAGCAGGGTGCAGCTCAGCCCAGCCGGTCACATGGGCGGGGGGAAGGTGACTCAGGGCTCCCCCTCCCCTCCCAGTGGGGAGCGTGTGTGTGGCCGCTGCCACTAGCGCACTTGCTGGCTGCCGGGCAGGTGCGGTCCGCGCTCGGGTCTCGGCGCTGGTGAGTGGCCGCGGGGGCTCCGGGCAACTTCCCGGAAACTTTCGGGCCGGGGAGTGAGGTTGGGTCGCCAAGGGCGGGGGAACGTGGCTCCCAGTCACCTGCAGTGCGGGGCGGGCTGGGGGACAGGCAGGGTGCGGAGGAGGGAGGCTGGGGAAGGGGGCGGTAGGAATGGGGAGATCTTAGGGGCTGCGGTGGGAGGGGGAGTTGGGGCTGCAGTGGGTGGCAGGTCTAATAGGAGGTGGATTTAGGGAAGACGCTGCTCGTTTCCCATCCCCCTTCAGGCTTTGGGCGAGGTGAGACCCACGTCCGGCTCCGGGAAGAGGGGCGGGTGCGCTGCAGCCACCCAGCTGACTCTGTGCTTGTTGCCTGGGCCCCGCTCTAACAAATGGTTGCTGACTGATGGGATTAAAGCCTCAGCCGCTACAGGCTGAATGTAAGGGACAAAAAGGTGTTTCTAGGCTGACCTACAAAGCCGCGGCAGCATGGCTGCCTGCAGCTAACATCGCCTGCCCGGGGAATGCGCGCTTGTTTGGCTGTCCGGGAGGGCAGGAGAGGGAGAGACAGGTGCGGGGTGTGTGTTTGTTCACGGTTCAGTTTCAGGTCGTAAACCCTCCGCCCGCTGAGTAATGTATGACTTTCACTGGAAATGAGCAGAGCTTTTTCCTGAGTGAATCTGTCCCATTCCTACCCGGAACTGGTCTGAATTCTTCATCTCTCTTTCCATTCCCCCCACGCTCCTACGGCACTTGTGCTCATGAAGCTGGTTTAAACTGTGGGTTGGGCTTGCTTGATAATATCCCTAACTCATTCTCTTCCCTCCAAACTGCTGCATGCATTGAGATAATAAGCCCAACTTGCAGAACAAGTCATGCCGAAGATGGGAGAGGGGAATGGAACACGTTTGTATTGTGCAAGAGACTACATCAGTGGCTTTATCTGCTGGGAAATGTGTGGTTGGCTTCTACAAACTCCACACCCCGCCCAAAGAGAGAGACTCAAGGGAGGAACTGTAGATCCAAGACTCCTCAATAGGCTAAAAATAGGGGGAGGGAGGAAGAGGATGGCTGGGATGGTTAAGGTACTGAGAGTCTGTACACTTGGATTCGCTGTAGACTTTGTCTGATGCTGTTGGACAAATCGCTTAGTTTCTCTGTGCCTCGCTTTCCCCTGCACTAACGTAGAACTAACTAGCTCAGGGCTTGAAAAATATACTTGACACTTACTAGACTGAGGACTCTACCTATTAGCTAGACCAGACTTCTCTATATGGGGGAGTTAAAATGAATTAACTAAAGGTGTGAAGTTAATTGGCATACATTAAAGAAGTGAAATGGCCTTAATCCAAGGAAGATTAAGGCTATGTCTACACTTTTTAATATATATAGGTATATATTAAATATATATATTCTATGAGATATACCTATCTCATAGAACTGGAAGGGACCCTGAAAGGTCATTGAGTCCAGCCCCCTGCCTTCACTAGCAGGACCAAGTACTGATTTTTGCCCCAGATCCCTAAGTGGACCCCTCAAGAATTGAACTCACAACCTTGAGTTTAGCAGGCCACTGCTCAAACCACTGAGCTATCCCTCCCATAACTTAAAATGTTACAACAGCATATCTGCACCGCTTCAGCATAGACACTACCTACACCAACAGGAGGGGTTCTCCCATCAGAGTACTTGAGAGGCGGTAGCTAGGTTGATGGAAGAATTCTTCTGTTGGCATAGTGTCAGCACTAGGTGTTAGGTTAGCTTAACTAGGCTGCTCAGAGCTATGGATTTTTCACATCCCTGAGCTACATAGTTAAACTGACTTATTTTTCTAGTGTATACCAGACCTAAGCTACATCAAACTAATGCTATTTCACTTCTGAATTAGTGCGCACATGGGAGTTTAATGCACTTTAAACTTTTGACAGCTAACTTTGCACCTTTAGTTTATTTGTATTAACTTTCCTGAGTGTCCCTGTATAGACAAATCCAGGGTCTAAAACTGAAACCTGTGCCTGCTATGCTCCTCCAAGGCTGCACCCATTGCAACAGAAAGGAATAAAACAATTGTATGTTATTTCATTGTACCATTGTCAATCAACCTTCTATTAAATGCTTCTTAAATTTTATTAGTACAGTAGGGCAGGTTGAATAGCAGGAAATGCATGGAATGTATTTCAAAAATTCCATTGGTATTAATCTACTAATTCTAGCTGGTTAAATGCTAGTCAGCAAGTAAGGTACCTGCATACCACAAAGTATTAATCAAAGTAGTTAACAAGTATCAGTAAAAGTAACTAAATAGATTTTTCTAAGCACTATGTGACCAGCTCTACTTAGTACATTTCCCCGATATTTTTTTTTTTCTTATCACCTTTTCCTTCTTGGCTTCACTCTACTCTTTTTGCTACAGTAATCTATTGTATATGCTTTTGTGAGTTGTCTTCAGTGTCTTTCCTCTTTTTTTCCCTTGCTCCATTACTATATTTTTTTCATCTCTTATCTTTCTTTTCTTCTTTCAAACCCTCTTTCTGTGCACCACTTCCTTTCTCTAACTTACCTTATCACTCCTGCTCATCTCCATTTGTGCACTCACACATAGGATTTTGAAATTTGCCTAAAACCCAGAGAACTAACTCTATCAGCCATAGATTGATACAAAGTGTGTGTGTGGTTGGTGGGTGGGGAGGGGAAACAGCAGGAATGAAGTCAGCTCCGATGCCCTTTCCATGTGCTTTCCATGTGTAGGAAGCAGCAGAGTGCTGGGATCCTTACCCTGGACTTTGCTTGGGTACTCTAACTTTCATATCAACCTCCAGAGCTAGTAGGTGCCTGATAAATTTACAGCCTCTCTATTCAACTCTAGCTGGCTACAAAAAACGGGAGAAGGACCAAGGTGTCTCATAAGGTTTCCCCCATTAAATGATTTGGGGGTGGGGTTTTTCACTGTCCTGCACCTCCTCCTGGATACTGCAATGAGAAGGGAGGGTCTGCTACTCTACCTTTCCCACTCAGCTTTAACAGCTGCTCTAGTCTGCTATTACTGGAAGTCCTCTCTCTTTTTGTTTTAAAGCCGCAGCAGAGTAGAATTGATATAAAATTTCTCAATTTCACTACTGTGGGGATCTGAAAAACAGTGAAAACTGACAACACTGAACAGTTTTCACTTTGCTGTAGTTTACAGAAGCTCTGTTATGTCTGTCTGCAAATTCAGGAGGAGACTAATAAGTTTGAATTTGGAAATTTTTCTTTGCAACCACAAGGATCAGAATCTTAATACTGGTAGAAAGTGTTTTTAAGGGTAAAGAATGATTGTTGTTATGAAAAGCGACCAAGAGTCCTGTGGCACCTTATAGACTAACAGACATATTGGAGCATAAGCTTTCATGGGTGAATACCCACTTTGTCAGACGAAGTGGGTATTCACCCACGAAAGCTTATGCTCCAATACGTCTGTTAGTCTATAAGGTGCCACAGGACTCTTTGTCGCTTTTTACAGATCCAGACTAACACGGCTACCCCTCTGATACTGTTCTCATGAAACAGATCTAAAATATGTCAAAGCCTCATTATTATTTTTACATTTAATGTTAATAGTTTTCTATTAAGTTTTTTAAATAAAATTATTTCATGTCACTTAAAAACTAAGTTACTATTTATTCCCTTACAGCCCTGGAAATCAGAACGTGACATCATTGTACTTGTGCATGAGAAGGGGAAAGTGAAATTGACCAGCCAACTTACTTTTATTGTCCAAACTTGAGTGTGATAAAAAAGGTAAATGCAACATTAATGGTGAAAAGTAAACTTTAATTTTTTAGTATTATTGGATTATTAAAACAAATAAGAGAATTTATTTTGTAAAACTCATGTTTCTTTTGAGCAAGAAAATAGTAGCCAAGAAAGGTAATACAAGACAACTTTATTTTGCATATTCTCTGTCATGCATGCTGTACTCAAAGTGCTTTACGGAACTGAATGATATAATAGTTAAATAACAAAGGCGGAGAAAAATTGAGGTAAAATCCAAGAATAATAGAGATTATTTAAGATAATGCAAAATCTGCAGTTTTTCATCCGGATCATGCCACTAGTCTGTCTGAATGCTGTCTTCTTGTTTCAGCATTCTTTGGTTTCAGAATATAACTTTACCTGCTGCAGAGGTAGTATTGTTTCACTAAAATCATGTTTAATATAGTAAAAGCTGTTGTGTGTGCACTGCTGGAGTATATCTGGAATGGGATTTTATTGGTTTCATACGCTGATGCAACTTTGTTAGCTACATCTTGGCTGTTTATGAAGATGAAGGTCAAATGTGGGCTAAGATACATGCACATTTTAAGTGATATTAATGTTTTTTTTTATGAAAAATGACCATTATGTCTTAAGGCCTTTAACTAGCATAACTTAGTTTTGTTCTGCTCTGAAAAGCAGCTCTGTAAAAATAGCATTGATTTTCAGTTATCTTGATTTCCATGTAAATGTGCTCAGAATACCAACAGGGGTTGAATTTCAGTGGGATTTGGGTGCCTAACTTGCTTAGGCTCCTCTGAGGATCCCCACCAAGATATTCATTTAAATGCCACTGAAGCAAACACAAGGTAGGGTCTCTTTTCATGCACTATTACTCATAATAAAGGTTATCCAGGCCAGATTAATCCCTTGCAGACCTATGGTTCTCATTACGATAACTGTTCAAACTCAGGTGTCAGTGAACGGAACTTGGTGAACTGTTCTGAGGATTCACAAGGCGGAGTGGAATCAAAACTATGCCTCTTAACTGCATTAGCTCTGCATTGCTAACAAAATTACAAAGCAGTAAAAATGTACCTTTTAGTTAAAAAAACAAACACAACCCCTATCTCCTCTGCGGAAACAATGCTACCATTACTGCACATTAGTTTAACTTTCCCTCAACCAGCCTTATCTTTCACTGATGCTGCCCTCCGTCAGGAGTGCTGGAAGCTCCCGAGAAGTGTGTGGTGGGCGAGAAGTGTGTGTGTGGGGCCCACCGGTGCCTGAACCGTGGCCCCCCCACCCTTGTTCTGCTTTTTCCCTCCCAAGCGCTGCCCACTGCTCATTCCTCTCTGCCCCACCCTGTCGCTCACCCTTAAGGCAGGAAAAAATTGATGGGGACATGGCCCCCCAGCCCTCCCTCATCTCGCCCGCCTGCTCTGGCACCTCTACCCTCTGTACTTGAGAGGAGCTCTTTGTAGTGGCTCTATAGATTTTTACACTGATTTTTACATCAAATTTGCTATGTCTTCAAATCACTTGATTTTGTCCATTTGTTTTATAGGTGTGTATTATTGGGGCAGGCACTGTCTTTCTTATGTGTGTAGACTACCTAATAAAATGAGACCTTGATCCGTGATAGAGATCCCTAGGCACTACTATAAAATAAATGATTCTGAAAAAACAGAGAATAGATGTGTTGAGTGAGGTTATAATCTTGCAAGGTTTATGTATATGCTTAACACCTGCATTGAAGTGAATAGGGCTACTCACAGTGCATACAATTAAGTATATATGTGAGTCTTTGCAGGACCAGGGCCTAAGAAAATACTACTTTTACCATAACTGTTTACTGTACTCTATGAATATCTCCAAGACAAGAACACAGCTACACTGAAGAATTCCCTCCCTGTTACTCTTGTCTTCTAACAGAATAAAGGAGAAAGCAATCCCCATTGCAAAGTCTGAAACACCAAGGATTGATTTATTGTTGACTTGGCAATAACTTGGATTATAAAGTGAAAATCCAAAAATGGCTTAAACTAATGCCAGATTAATTTGATTTACTATTTTAATGTGTTCTTTTTTGGTTTGGATATATTCCATGTTGGAACCCTCCATTTACGTGTGCTCATTTTTTTTTCTCTTAAGAATTAATCTTCATGTAAGTGAATTTTTAGATTTTATTTATTTATTTATTTTTGTCATGGAACTTGGAGAATGAAAAACTGGAAGTGTTTATAAGTGGCCAGAATTGATGCTTTGTGACTTGTAACTGATAGGAATACAGGACACCCAATTAAAAAAAGATCTTGAACTATTACCATTGGAGCTGGTTTTGGGAGGGAAAGGAGGGAGATATTTTTCATGAAAAAGTTTGTGGAAAAACTTATCCCTACTTTTTGTTAAAATTTGAAATACATTTTCAACCCTCTAATGTGCATTTATACACTTCACACAGCCCTTAGTAAGCCATCACCTATGCCATTTTTCCTGTTTTTCTTAAACAAGCTTTGCCTATTGGAAAGGTGTTAGCTCAAACATCAAAATATGGGGTTACAGTTAAGACCTGCTAGTTTTTATGCTGTCTGACACGTATTTGTTTCATCCTGAGGGTGCTGTGAATAGGTCATTAGTAATCATGTGAGAACAGTGATGGTGTATTTTTTTTTTTTTTTTTTAAGGTGAAGATTGAAAATTGTTGAATGTTGAAAATATTTTTCAAGTTGAACTCCTTTTAAAGTGCACTTTACTCTAATCATTGGATGATTCTGCCTTAAGGATTGACAAGACTGCATGTTGCTCTCTTCTATGCAAATATTCTGAGTAATGGTATAAAGCTGCTTTAGATTCTCTTGTGGAGCTATTAATGATTGAAAATTCATTGCCAAAGTTACGTTCTGTACATTGGATTTTTACCATGTTAATAAGGAATTTTGGTTGGTTTTAGATACCACATTGGAGCTGGATCCTGTGTGAGTTTAATTAACAGATTTTTCTTTTATTATTGAGGCCAAAAATTGTATTCTCAGCCTGCTTCTGCTGAAATTAATGCCTTAGGTCACTTAAATTGATGTACCAACAAGACAGAGCTTTTTATTCCATATAAAACTAGGGAGTTAAAAAGAAGTCTGCTTAGGTTAAAATTTATTAAACTTTTTTTTCCCTTTGAGACATAATAAAACTACTGGTAGGAGAATCTTGGAAATCATTTAATGTATATCTTTGGTGTATTATAAGTCCACTCCTTTGACATGTTCTTTATCCAGTCATGATCATGACTTTTAAATTGTAGCAGTCATTTAAAAATAAACTCTGAAAAATTGAAATGTACAAGTTGTAGGAACTTTCCATATCCCGCTTCAAAGCCTTGCAAAGAATCATTACAGGCTGGGAGGAAATCCCTCAACCTAACCTCGCACCGCTTCTCATGAGCTGTAATTAGACATCAAGCAATTTGAGGAATTTATTTACAAGTTGTGTTTTTTAAAAAAAACAAAAACCAAACAAACAAAAACCCCAAACAAAACCCACCACCACTTTCTAAAATGTGAATAGGAAAATGAATTTTGCCCCAATTTGTTCTTTGGATTCTTCTCAACTCAACATTATTCCTGTGAGTTCTACTACTGCATTGTTAAAACTATAAGTAGCTCAGGCCCAAATTTTGACCTACCTTTAAAATTATCCAGTGGAAAATTGCCTTTGGATGCATGGGATTCCTCCCATTTGTTGCTCCTGGTTCCTCCTAATGGAGACTTTCTCTGCATCATTAAACTATGTACTTGCATGTCAACAGTAGCTTTCATTCAAGAACCCAGAGCATTAGCTAAATAATGAATTAAAAGTTAAAACAACCCTCTGAGATTGGGAAGATATCCATTTTACACATGGGGAAATTGTGTGACCTGGAGTCCCTTAGCACGTCAATGGCAGAGGAGCGCCGCCCCGCCGTAATAACCCCCCCCCCCCGAGCGCAGCCCTGCCAAAACAAAAACAACCCCACCCCGAGCGCCGCCCCACCGAACCAAAACCAACCAACCAACCAAAACCCGAGCGCTGCCCCGCCACCCCAAGATTGGCCGCCCCAAGCACGTGCTTGGTCGGCTGGTGCCTGGAGCCGGCCCTGCAGAGGAGAGCAGTCTTCATGGGATACATTGTTGAATAGCTTTGCAGTTACATTATATGTGTATAAAGACAAACTTACCTCCCTGAGAGTTGGAGGGAAGCTCTGTTTTTCTAGTTGGAGGGAAAAACTTCAGTCTTCTTTCTCCCTATCCCCTTTGCCAGCTGCAGGGAAGCGGTATATGTGGGGAGTTTTTACATCCCATTTCACTGAATTTGCAAGTGAAATATATACTGTAGGACACCAATTATGACATGGGCTCTAGCAATTGTCGGCATTCTCTAAAAGTATCTAGAATCCTGAAGGAGCCTCTGTAAGCTCTGTGCAACAAGCTTTCTTTTTCTTTTAGTATTTTTTTCTACTATAAAAAAGATGCTCATGCTGCACAAACAATGTTGCTTGAAAATGGGAAGATCTTTCTGGATCTGAGTCAGACTCAGGCCAGAAGAGATGAATTTGTTGCCACAGTTCCTTTTTTAATGAGAAGGCATGGAGATTACATATTTTAGATACCAAAATATAAGAATTTCTGTACTTTGCAAAGCAGTACAGTTTCTATTACCTTGATTTGATGATGAAGAAACTGGCAATTACTTGGACAGTTGTACTGTATAGCCGAATGGATAGACTGGACTGGGATTCAGGAGACCTGGGTTCTGTTCCTGGCTCTGCCACTTGCCTGTTGTGTGACCTTGAGCAAGTCACTTCACCTCTCTCTACCTCAGTTTCCCTATTTAAAAAATGGAGATGATGATATGGACCTCAGTGAACTGATTTGAGATCTACTGATGAAAAGCACGATGTCAGAGTTAGTTGTTGTTAAAATATCTATTACAAATTGTGAATTGATACGAGACTCTTGTTCATGTTTGCCTTGAAAATACTTTGCTCAGTCTTGGGAAAGAGAGTCATTGTGGGTTTTTTGTTTTTAAATTTTCTTCCAGATACTTCAGTAGGTGGATGGTTTTTTCACTGATGTAGTTCAGAAGTCACCTTTTTGCAATGGCTAATATTTAAGGGCTTATGCTTTAGATTAAAAAGCGACAGAGTCCTGTGGCACCTCTTTGTCGCTTTTTACAGATCCAGACTAACCCAGCTACCCCTCTGATGCTTTAGATTAATAGATTCCAAGGCCAGAAGGGACCATTGTGATTATCTAGTCCGACCTCCTGTATAACACAGGCCATAGACCTTCCCCAAAGTAATTCCTTTTGAACTAGAGCATATCTTAAAATCCAGCCTTGATTTAAAAATTGACAGTAATGGTGTATCCTCCTCTGAAGTTGTCTTGCAGTGATGTAGTGACCAGAGGGATAGCTGTTACCATGCTCGGAAGCTTCACATTGGAGTAACATGATGAAGACAGTAGTGCCATTCTTGGTTCAGAGAGTCCCATGTAGAGAGGCAGTGTTGCCTAGTGGTTAGACCACTGGACGAGGACTTGGGAAACCTGGGTTAACTTGCTCAGTGACTCTGGGCAAGTCACTTTCTGTGCCTCAGTTTCCCCACATGTAAAATAAGGATACTGACCTCCTTTTGTAAAGCACTGAGATTTGTGGATGAAAAAGTTGTATATAAGAGGTAGATAGTGAAAACCTGATGATAATTAAAATAAAGTATCTTGACAAATTCTTTGTCTTCCACTGTATTAGAAAGATTCTAGTGTTTGCCTCCTTGCCCCACCTGTTCCACAGCGATTAGACCAGTGCTTCCTAAACTCCCTTGGGGAGCTCTGAAGGGGTCATGGGGGAGCCACAAGTGGCTGGGGAAAAAAATTCTAAATATGAGGCTATTAAACTAGGCTTAAAAATCACCTGCATCTTATCCATGGGTCTGAGCCTTATGCTGCTGCTGGGGCTGGGAGCCTCTCTGTGCCCTCTGTTCCTGCAGAGGGAAACGTTCAGCAGAGAGACTTCCTGCAGGGGGAAACGTTCAGCAGGAAGGCTTTCTGCTAAACGCCCCCCGCTGGAGCGAAAGGACAAGAATGGTCACAGTGGAAGCACCAGCACTAGCAGACGTGGTAGTTTCATTATGTGTGGATTTTCGTGTCTTGATACTACTGCAGAAAATACACAGCCACAACATGTCATTTGTGAAGTATGAGGCCAGGGAAACTACAGTGACATTTACAAACCAAACACCTGGAATTTTTAAATGAGAACTGTGATGGTTTTTCCTTCAGACACAAAAAGAGTTAAAAGTGGTAATAAGTCATGTCTAAAGAATCAACTGTTCCTCAGCAAGCCTTAAAAGCATCTTATGTTGTGGTCAAGCAAATTGCAAAAGGCAAACAAATCCTCACTATTGATGAGATCCTCCTAATTTCAGTGGCAATAGGCGTGTAGAATTATGACTGGGAAACGAGCAGCTATGGCACTGAAAACGATTCCTGTGGCAAATAGGAGCACTGTTGACCTTGCAGAAAATGAGTAGAACATGTTGAGAGTCAATATTTTGCACTGCAGCTTGATTTCACAGATATAGCCAACCTGGCTCAGCTTCTGTGTTACCTGATATTTGTCAAAGAAGGTACAATCGCTGAAACACTTTTATTTGGCAAAGCAATCAGAGTCCAAACAGCCAGTGAAGAAATATTCAAGATCCTTGATAAATTCATAGTGCGTATTTGGGGCTACACACTGTAGGGGCAGTAACCATGACCTGAAAGAACAATGGGGTTGCAGCGTGAGTGAAGAAAAGAGTCAGCAGCAATTTGGAAACATTGCATGGTTCATTGCTAAGCTTTGGTATCAAAGAAATTGCATCCTGAAGTACATAAGGCCCTCGATGTTGTTAATGTTATAAAATCTCAGGCAGTGAATACACATTGTTTCAGTGTGCTTCCAGCAATTCTGAGTCTGGCTTTTCAGCAATGATTTCTGTGAAAACTAAACATAAAAATGGTTTAAACTTGGGAAAACAACTTAAACTCCAGCACTATCAGATTCAACCAAACATTACAAAACTATACATTTTGAAACAGGCCCATTCTTCTCGCTAGAATCTTAGACTGTATCTGAACATGCAAAAAAATCCATGTTTTCAAATTATAGTTTAAAACCCTGGATTAGATTAGAATATATAAAATAGAATATTATAATATTCAACTTCATGTAATTGAATAGTCAGAAACTCGTGTCCTTCTTGAATCTAGTGTCCTGAACTCTTGACTCTAGTGACATGAGTCGGTTTAAAAAAAAAAAAAAGTATTTGGTTGTAGGGCGTCACTCAAGATTTAAAATATCTGTTGTGGAGTCGCAGTGTCGTAACAAATTTGGGAACAATGGGATTAGACCATACTTAAACACTTGCCCAGCAGGGTCTGTTTCTAGCACGTTGATATTTTTACTGAACGCTGAACGTATTTGATTTCAACAATATAGACTTATTTTGCAATGCCCAATACCAACTTAAGTGTGTCCTCTCATCAAGGATATGTGTTTTGGAAATATAGCAGTCAACTGTAATGTTCTGATAGCATGGCATATCCATCTCCTGGTATACTTTATTTGGATGAATTTCTTGAGCTATTTATACTTGTCCATCTTGGGGGATTGGGAAGGGAAATAACAGTGCAGTATATCCTAGGAAATGCAATGTTTCTGTGTGGCCAGATCTACCAGGTTTGTCCTTGTATTATGTCAATCTAAATTGATCTGTGTAAACTGTGGAGACATAGACACAGTCCTTTGTGGCATTTAAGTGCTTAGCAAGAGCATAAAAATTTAAATTCCAACTGTGCTCTTGAGGATTGTATTATGAAATATCAGATACCTTTCTCCGATGGACTCATACCTAAACTAAATGTGTATATCTATTTTTATTACTGCATAGTTTGTCCTGTTAGTTCTAGATAACAGTGGTTGTTTTTTTTTTAAATCACATTTTTTTTTTTTTTTTTTGTAGCAGGGACATTTTAGATGATTAGACCTAGAAAATTAATGGACATTAACAGTTGTATACAGTCATGCATCTCTTTTTTCCCTTTTGGTCCACCTACTTTTTGTTGTTCTCTAGAAAGCCCTTCCCCCTCCTCAACACCATCTACTTTGCATTTTGCTTTAAACTAACCACTGCGTATTGATTGACCATGACAGCAGGCATTGTTGTTTACAGTTGAATTTGTATCAGACAACCAGTTTTTAAAAATGTAATATTTTACATTTTACACGCTCAAGTCAGGTTGCAGCTTTGTTTTGTGAAGCAAAAACTTTTTTCCCTTGAGCACATATGGTACCTTGTATAATGCCTGAGTTCATGGTAAGCTTGTGTGTATTCTGATCCTGAAAATACATTCCTCTGCTTCATTTCTCCTGCAAAAAGACTTATGTGCATGCACAATTCTGTACTTCAAACATTTGTAACTTTAAAACTACTGAATTGATTTTATTCACATTTGAGCGGACTTCAGTATATGAGATCACAAAGCAAGGTAAGGTGGAAGATTCAAATGGAGTGATCAGAATGTCATTATGACTGGAACATATGGGCAAAGTGCGTTCTGTTCAAACTTGCATGGAAAAAAATCATTTGGAGTGAAGCCAAATGTGGAAAATTTCAGCCCCAAAAGAATTGTTCAAGGAAGTTGAGTGCCTGGGGAAAATAATGGTCAAGGAATGTTTGAATAGAACCAGGAACTCAATCTGAATTTTCTAGCTGGGAAATATAACTTAAAGTTTACCTTCTGTGACTATAACATCAGCCATGAGATTGCATTTGTTTAGGTTTTTTTTCCCAATTGATTCTATTTTAGTTACAGTGCATTTACTAGACATACAGCTCTATGCCCAACTTGATCTGATTGTGAGATGTAGTGATAATGCATGTCAAATGTGGCTAGGGGGGAGGATTTAGTAGAGATAACTGGCTGAGGGCCCATAGACTTCAGGGTGACTAGATGTACCAATCATGTCAAGGCAATCTTGATCTCAATTTCAACTTTTGGTGTTCCAGTTCTGTGCTCCCTGTAACCAACTCCCAGCATCTTCACAGAACTCTTTGAGCAGTGGTGTAATGGGTCTTCAGTGACTATGCCTTACTGACATTTCACCTTCCCAAAGATGAGAAGTGAGTTTTGTTCTTTCAGGAAGGTCTAGCAATGGTGAACTCTAGTTTAACTCAGCAGAGTCCTGCTCAGTTTCTTAATTGTTTTTTTATTAGAAGAAAATAGAGACGAGCATAAACATGCCATAGACTAATATTAATAAATATCACCAGATGGGCTAGAAAGTTGCTAGTGTTGCACTTTCTCAAAATCCTATAAAGAACTTGTTTTGATCTCAGCCATCTCTGTCCAGCTACCAGTGTAGCTGCACTGATGCAATGGCCTAGGCCCCAGTGTAGACAAACTAAGCTGTTAATTTGCGCTGCTGCTTAACCCAAGTTGAAGTCCGCATAAGCTGAATTGGCGCAAATCATAGCTTATAACGCTTTACCCTGTTTACATTCGGTTTAGACTGTGAAGCTGCAATGGTTGCTGGCCACCAATGGTTGTAAGTGGGTCAAATCCACAGTGCAGACAAGGCCTTAACATAAAGTCACTTTTAATTCCTCTCACATGGGTGTTGGCATCTGTTTCTGACTCTGCATCTGCCTTCTCCATCCCAAGATATAATTCTGTGGTTTTTATGGCAATTGTATTTTTTTTTTTGTTCTCCCTACAGCTGCTACTCATCCTATATCTTGGCAGCTAGGAAGAGTTCTTACACATTACATAACCTTCCCCCAAACCAGTTTATGAAGATTTATGGCATGATTTTCAGAAGTGCTGAGTACCCAGAGATCACATTGACATTAGTGAAATTTGTGGGTACAAAATAGTTTTGAAAATTAAGCCACTAGTCTTTACCCCATCATAGGAATCATTGATAAGTAATCTCTGCCCATAGGTGTATCCCAGGTTTGCATATCTCTCACTGTTTGGCTTGTAAGGAATGCAGCACCTTTGTAGTAACAACTTGAAGACTATCTCTTTCATTCTTCTGCTAAATGATGAGTAAACAGAAACTAAGGATTCCGCCTGTTCTCAATAACAAACAGTTCTTACTGTTGTATTGATTGGATGTGGAACTCAAAGATGTAATTAGTCACCTATTTACTACCACAACACTTAATAATTTTAGGTGGAAGTTTTTTTTAATGGACTTTTGTTCACTTATAAGCAGCCAATCAAAAATATCCTCTAAAAATTATTAAACATGCTCTAAATAAAAGCAATTATGACAAAAATACCTGGAAATCAAAAGTTAAAGGAATATCAATTTTGGAGAAATTCCTTCCTCTTTTGCATTGAGTGTTTCTCTATCTGGATTTTCCCATAGCCTCTGGATAATACCAAATGTGCTTCTTGGATAAGTGTGGGGGGGGGGAAGAAAAGAGAGAGCTTGTTAACTGTTGACCCACAATTTAGTTTTAAAATGAATCAGCCTCTGAGGTCAGATGCGATTAAACTCCTACAGGAGGAAGAGATGGAGAATAGAAAAGGCCAGTCTCTGATTGATCTGTCCAAACAACTAGCCAGTGAAGCAATCATATTCAGGACCTCTAGTCTCAGAATCACAGCTCTGCTGCCCATTTTGGGATGATATTAGGCAGTCGTTTAGTTTCTTTCCACAAGTTCTCACACCAGTGCAGTGTTTAGCTGCCATGTTGCTTACAGCATTGGTACAAAGAAGCGGAGTCTGTTCCAAGACTGACCAATTTAGAAATTCTTTAAAAGACAGATAAAATAGAATGGGTTTAATGATACGCTAGAAGGAGGTAATGAGAATTCTAAAGCTTACTTGAGTCTTGGTGGTAATGGCTGTCCCTGGCTTAATCTCTGGTTTTCTCATAGTATGCTTATAGCCAGAATGTATGAAGAAACCTGTGAAAGGTGGTGTGGATTGATATCCTCGTGTTCATTCTACATGCTTCCCCAAAAGAAGTGCCCAGCAGGGAAATGGTTGACTCTCAGTGTCCTACCAAAATGTCCAATTAAATATGGCTTTTATTGCCCCCAAATATAAGCATTGTTCACCAGTAGCTCTTAATGATATTGACCTTCTTGTAAAATGCATTATCCCCATTATCATCTAGAGCTTTTTTTGGTATCCTCTTTACAGTATGTAACCTGTTTATGGATTAAAATGTTTGTACTTCATAAGTATAAAACCAGTGTCCTCCTATGAGTATAGTGGTCAACAACTGTGTTTTGACATAAACAGTTCATGTTGTCTTTCAGTCCAGCTTTTACATTTGCCCCCTGAATTGAGTACAGTATCAGACTGGTGCTTTGCTTAAATATTAGTGATGTGTGCAGGCTAGAAATACCAGTCATTGATCGTGTTTT
The DNA here is from genome assembly GCF_028017835.1 of Emys orbicularis. Lineage (NCBI taxonomy): Eukaryota > Metazoa > Chordata > Testudines > Emydidae > Emys > Emys orbicularis. The sequence continues at coordinate 38,292,662 of NC_088688.1, read as the reverse complement.
CATATATTGCCAACAGCCCCAGAAATACTGAGACCATAAGAGAGACAAGATGTGTGAGGGAATATCTTTTGTAGGGTCTGAGAGACAAGCTTTTGAACCCCCTTGTCTCTGTAATACCTTGGGACTGACATGACTACAACAATACTGAGACCAATAAGAACATTCATACTTTGGTGAAGTCCTTCACTATGTTTACTCTCATAGGAGTATACAAAGAGTATTATGTCTGTGTGCTAAATCAGATAGTCCTGTTTGTTGGTGGTTCCAGTCTAGCCAGTGGGTTCTCATTTTGTACTTTCACTTTAATTATTTAAAATAAATTAAATTAACTTAAATTAAATAAGTTATTTAATTCTGACCATTCTTATAAACTCTTCACATGTTTCGCTAGCTTTTCATTCATTTAGACTGTCAGTGCTAGCAAACTTCACAGTAAAAAAGGTCCAGTCCTGTATAGAGTAGAGTTTATATCATGCCTACCACCAACAAAGCTGTACTTGATGGTGAATTTAATTCACCGAGTTGGCCAGTGTAGATGCAGACATATTGTTCTGCTTCATACTTTGCTGTTTCTCAGACATAGATTCTGCAGATGCTGATGATGAGTCCCCTAAGCTTTTAATTTAAAATTAAAGATTTTTATCCCCTGTGGTTGTGAAGAAAACCTTCTACATAGGAACTGAGTGAAAACTAGTGCTGCATCTGCTGTAGCTAGAGAACCTGAAACAGTACTCATAAAATGTGTGAACTCAGCTTTTCTCAGCCTACCCCTACCACTTTACATCAGTGGGGTATTGGACTGCCTCTGAAAGATAACTTAAATATTGATCTTGTTAACAATTGACTTTATAGGCAGGGAGCGAGGGGACCATGAGCCGATCTCCTCACATCCCAGGTGGCACAAGAACATAAAATCCATTGGATTTGCAGAGAACCAGAGTGAATAATCAAGTGTGACTAAAATGAAGTATGTGTTGGCTATTTCTGCCATTTACCGCTGCTTTACGTATTAATGTAAGTGACAGATTAGGTGCTTGCAGGAAAAATGCCTCCTTGTTTATTGCTTTTCTGTGTATATTTCAACAAATCTAACTACAGTCAACTTGAACAACCAGCTGCTGTGTACTATATGTACCTGCTAAGCATCAGGTCTCTTGAGTACCAGCAACAGAGGATATTGGCAAGGAAAGGAGGCTGTTCCCAACACCATTACTGAAACACTGCCCTAGTGTAACAAAACTTTTTAGCAACATCTGCTCATTGTGAATATTTGCTACTCTGCCTCCAACTCCAGCTACTGCAGAATGTTCTTTACCTTGTTCGGGGTGGAGGGATAGCTCAGTGGTTTGAGCATGGGCCTGCTAAACCCAGGGTTGTGAGTTCAATCCTTGAGGGGGCCATCTAGGGATCAGGGGCAAAATTAGTACTTGGTCCTGCTAGTGAAGGCAGGGGGCTGGACTCAATGACCTTTCAAGGTCCCTTCCAGTTCTAGGAGATAGGATATCTCCTTTAGGTGAAATATTGTTGATGCACTACAATGAATAAGAGCTCTAAATGGACTAGCTTTTGATATATCTTTGAAAGTTGATCCAAGATAGCAATGAACTGATGGAAAACTCACCTGTTTGCAAGGCCACAGGAACCTGGAAGGTTATTGCTGGTGTAAAATTTTAGATGTGCTATTCACTATCAGTTGTAAAGATGCAGCTAATGTGCAGAACGTTTGCATAATGCTCCTTACTTGTATACTGTTCCCTCTCCCTTCCTCCATCCACTGTGATATTGGATTTGCCACTCTTGGGCTGTCATGGGATACTGTAGCAAATTATTTTCTAAAATAAATAAGGGTAATGTAACAGCCCAGCACCATCTGTTCTATTAAATCCGTTACCTTGTATCACAATTCAGAGCTAGCTGCACCTCTTTCCCGTATGGTTTCTTCTGAGTGCATACCCTTCAGATATGGGTCTTCTTTCCTTTGCCTTCCTAGGGTGGAACCCTGTGATTCTCCCACTCTCATACTAGGCCCAGAGCTACAGTCCCGTGTGCACCACAGAGTACTCAGCAAGGCTGACTGGATTTGGTACCTATGGCTCTTCCCTTTTGGGAGCTGTGACCAGTGGTGAATACAATGATCCCAAACAGCCACCTTAACAATAGGATAATCACTTCTTGAGTGAAATATTACAATTAATGACAACTTTGAAATAGCCCACTGAATAATAACATGTTAGCGTTTAGCTTAAACTGTTAGCAATATTAAATTCTAAGGCAAATCTAGCATTTCAAACAAGTTATCTTTCTGATTCGGAGCAAAAAAAATTTTTTTTAATACATGCAGAAAGGAAATTCTGAAAATATTTCATTTCAGAAAAATCAAACATTTTAGATTTATTCTCCTCTGCCACCAAATGAAACAGAGCAGCTGGCTGCTTCTGGCTCCTGGGGATTCCCCAGACTCCAGGAGTCAGAGGAGGCCCCCACTGTGGAGCACAGAGCCTAGAAGCCCCGAGAGTCCCATCTCGAGCTGCAGCTTTCAGAGCTACCAGGCTCTCTGCTGGGGAGCCTAGATCCTGACAGCCCCTTTTAAAGCTAGAGCTTCCAGTCTCCTGGCTCTGTGGCAGGGAGCTGGAAGCCCTGGGGTCTCCAGTGGCCCGGCCGGTAAGCTGGTGGGAAACCATGCAGGTTTCTGTCAAAGCACTCTGTATTTCATTTAGAGTTCGTTGAAACCACACTGAAACACTCTGGTTTTGATGAATTGGCATTTTCAGATGAAAAACTGTTCTGGGAAAAATCCTGACCCGCTCTAGTTATGACTCTTAATTGCAAACCATTTAATTTAGAAGTAATCCGGGAGTTCTTCAGTTCTCCTGAGTGCTTGGCTACACTAGTGGGGGGAGGCCATGGAAGCACTGAGATAGGAAAGACAGCAACAAATTCTCTCTTAACTTAGTTAAGTGTAGAAAAAGTAAAGCTAACCAGAACTAAAAAATATAACTGAAGAGACACTAGCCAACTTGGCCAAGAGTTGAAATATTCCAGATTTAGAAAAAAGATGATCAGAGGGAAAACTGAACTCCTCTCAATAAAACCAGCAGCTCCAGCCAGCACCCAATTGAAATTTAGAACCAGTTATAGTACAAATAATACGGCTAGTCTACCTATTGCAGATGATCTGCATTTGTGTGCTCTGTGACGTGAGGTGATGATGCAGTTAAAAATAGTGTTACTACTTGACCTTGTAAGACAGAAAGGGTGAAGTTAATATTTTCTGGGTAATGCTGAGAATGTTTGAAGTTTCTAGATTTAATTGCCTTTTGACCTTTGTCCTTTGCACACAACTATGACTATGCTCTTTCGTTGAAGTGACACTATCAACATCAGAATTTGCACCTGTGTCCTAACACTTAAGTATTATTGCTGCCCTTAGGCCCTGATCTTGTAATCAACATGGGTAGACCCTTGTGGTTTTGCAAAATCCATTGAATTCTGTTGGGCTCTATCTGGGCAGATATGGGTCTGCAGGATCAGGGCCTCGGATTCTAAATTCTCGAGAATAGAGAAAGCATCTTTAATTTTGTATGGCATTGAACACATTGGTCCTTGTTAGGGCCTTTAAACACTATGGTAATACAAATATTTGACATTGAAAGAGATGATGATAAAAGTGTGTGTCTGCTTTGTATAGTAAGTTTTGCTGCTTGTGTGGATCTTTCACTCAACGGCAGAGGAATTTCCCCCCCCCAAACAATTGGATTGTAAAAAACCCCAAACATTTATCATGGGGATGCAAATATTTGTGTTTAAATTGCCTTGGTGGGGTATTTTTAATTTATTTCAAAAAAGATATATTTTTAGTAGCCCTTTTACACTAAATGTTATGTAGGAGAAATAAAAGAGGATAAAGAATGACAAATATTTTTCACGTGGGTTGTTTAAGCAAAGAATGTCAGAAATTCTTAGCGAATGCTTTTTAAAAAGGGAGCAATCTATGCATGCCAATGATTCTAATTACAGTAATCTTCACTAAGTTTCATCATGCTAATTGAACTATAATAATTGAACTTACATGGGAACTTCCATCAGAAGATGACCTCCTAACTAAGGTTTGCTTTGCTATTTGTAGGTTGTTCAGGTCATGTATGTACATTTTACTTACTGGTTTGAACAACTGTGATCATATTATCCACAGAGATTTTTTTTTTTTTTTGTAAAGGTGTTTCACACTTAAGATACTAATCTATGCTTAACAAGGCAAACCCAAGGCCTTATTAATATTCTTACTAGAAGAACATAATACACAAATCTGATAAGCAAATAGCTCGTGCTATATTTGCAACCAATACCACCTTGTGATATATTGAATTTTCAAATCTCTGTGTAAAAATTGCAGTTCTGCTAACAAGTAGTAAACAAGTACAAGACATACTCTTCAGTAATTTTGAACTGAAAATGGGGTGGAAGTGAAGAACTAGCAACATATACAGAAAAATCAATTTAAATAAAACACCCAATGCTTTAATTTTTAAAGTAATTATTTTATCCTTTCTTCTAAAGCACTGTACAGACATTACTCCTATTCCTAAAATTCATTAGTAAGTTCTGATGTAATTAGCCCCTTTTAAAGTGTAGAATAGATCCAATTATCAATTTATTAAATAGCCTTATTAAAAATAAACTTATATTTTGAGATCAAGATATAAGGTTTATATCTATGGCATAAGTTGTAAAAGATAACTTATAAAAGGTAATATAAGTCACACTTATATTATAGTAATTATGCACATGATTTGCTTCTTGCAAAGTCTCTCTATACCTTTTGGAGAGAATGCTGGTGTAGCAAATACCAATATGTAGATATAATATTAATACTCAAATTAAGATGCTTCTGCGTGTAGTTGTTTAAGGTGATATGTGGGCCCAACTGATGGTGTGCCTTTAAATGAATCTCTTTACTTACACATTAGTATCTAAGTGAGCAAATTAGGGAGAAGTCTGAATGAAGCTGAAGAGAGAATCTGGTGAGATGACTTGTGCTAGGGTTGTCAAGAGTCCCTTATTACAAGAGACATCTCTTTATTTTTTTCATCTCTGTACAACAAGATTGGGAGTCGCTGAGTGCTGCAAAAAGCAGCAAGAAATGCTCCTGGCAAATGTAGGTGGCATGAGTGGCGGGTAGCATAGGCTGGGGGAGGCTGTGCCTCCCCAAACAACCATGCGTGGCCATGCCCACACTCTGCCCCCAGGTCCCTTATGTGGCTCCCCTGTGCGGTGGCCCCGGCTTGGGCTGGGGCTGTGCTGCCAGTGCTCCTGGCACTGGGGGGTGGGGTAGGGCTGGAGGGGTGCTAGCTTGGGGCAGGGGGTGGTTGACCCTGGGCTCAGGCAGGGGAGGGCAGAAGGGGCGGGTCCTCGGGCGGAAGGGCGGGGCTGGGCGCTAGCCTCCCCTAGCTGGCATTTCACCTGCCTCCCATGGAGAATGACTTCTTATTACTATTTATCAGTGTTAATAATAATGCTGCTGCTGCTGATTGATGATGAAAATAATAATTAATAATATCATGAGGAGGGTGGGGTAAGGGTGCTGAGAATAACAGTCCTCTTTTTAAAATACAATGTTGGTGACCCTACTTGTGACCTAGTTTGGTGATTACTGATCTCAAATGATGAGGGACACTTTTTTCAAGCTGTATTACACTCTTAAGAAGTAGGAGATGGAGTTGTCATTATCATCTCTCTTTTTGGACTCTGGAATGCACAGATGCTCTCTCTCTTTGTTAAGCTGCCAAACTGCAAAGGTTAATGTGACTGGGGCAGAACACGGACTAGACAGAATGAATAGCTTTATTTTAGGGTATACCCAAATATGATATACTCTGGTGAAATGGAAATACAAATTTTGATTGCAGTAAAAACTGTTGATGTTCTCTGGATCAGTTTTATGATCATCACATGTTGTAATTCAAGGATCAATTATTGAATGCAGAGAGTAGGTTACAAAATTTTTTTACAGTAGAATCTCAGTTATGAACACAGTTATGAACTGACCGGTCAACCACACACCTCATTTGGAACTGGAAGTACGCAATCAGGCAGCAGCAGAGACATCTTCTCTCCTCCCAAAGCAGCAAGTACAGTATTGTGTTAAATGTAAACTACTAAGAAAATAAAGGGAAAAGTTAAAAAAAAAAAATTGACAAGGTAAGAGAATTGTTTCTGTGCTTGTTTCATTTAAATTAAGATGGCTAAAAGCATTTTTCTTCTGCATAGCAAAGTTTCAAAGCTGTATGAAGTCAATGTTCAGTTGTAAACTTTTGAAAGAACAACACTAAACTTCCATTCCCGAGGTGTTCATAACACACAGGTTCTACTGTATAAGGCACTGACTACTATCTCAGTACCCTTCATGCTGCATATGCAGGCTGCTGTCATAGGGCTATTGTGCACATGTATGATTTCTGCTGTCTGTGATAGTAACACGGAGCACTAATGTTACACAAGCCTCATCTTCACTGCTAAAAAAAAAAAAATGTTTTATTACCTTGGGGTAACTAATGGGCCTGAGCTATCCTGAGGTAAAGACTCAGCAAAGACTAGGCACTTTACATGTAGTAAAACTAAAGTTGAGGTCAACCCCTGGATGGGATAAAGAGCTGGTTACCTTGAATAACTTTTTAAATAGAAAAGACAAGGCATGTTCGTGCCACATAAGGCTCAATAATAAAAAGGTGGTGTCATGCTAGCAGTCTTTGTAGTATCAGGCAGGGAGTGCAATTTCTACATAAGAAGCTTTAGGCCTTGGCTACACTTGCGAGTTACAGCATTGTAAAGGCTCCCGCAGCGCTGTAACTCACTCCCCATCCACACTGGCAAGGCATTTGCAGCGCTGTATCTCTGTGGTTGCAGCGCTGCATGTACTCCACCTCTCCGAGAGGAATAGCAAGTATTGCGCTGCTGCTGCAGCGCTGCGGCGCCAGTGTGGCCACCCAATGCGCTGTGAATGGCCTCCAGAATTATTCGGCAGTATCCCACAATGCCTGTTCTAGCCACTCTGGTCATCAGTTCAAACTCTACTGCCCTGGCCTCAGGTAACCAACCATGTGACCGACCCTTTACATTCCCCAGGAATTTTAAAAATCCCCTTCCTGTTTGCTCAGCCCGGCGTGGCATGGAGTGCTATCAGCGAATCTTTCCAGGTGACTATGCCTCCACGCGCCAAGCGAGCCCCAGCATGGAGCAATGGCGAGTTGCTGGACCTCATCAGTGTTTGGGGGGGAGGAAGCTGTACAGTCCCAGCTGCGCTTCAGCTGTAGGAATTACGATACCTTCGGGAAGGTATCAAAGGACATGATGGAAAGGGGCCATGACCGGGACGCCCTGCAGTGCAGGATTAAAGTGAAGGAGCTGCAGAGTGCCTACCGTAAAGCCCGCGACGCAAACAGCCGCTCGGGTGCTCCCCCCGCGACCTGCCGATTCTATAAAGAGCTGGATGCGATACTTGGGGTTAACCCCATCTCCACTCCGAGCACCACCATGGACACTTCAGAGCCAGTGGGGGGGGGGGGGGGGGGGGGAGGAGGAGGAAAACGGGAGTGAGGGTGGTGGGCCGGATGGAGACACCCTGGAATCCCTGGAGCCATGCAGCCAGGAGCTCTTCTCGAGCGAGGAGGAAGGTAGCCAGTCGCAGCGGCCGGTACTTGGTGGAGGACAAACAGAAGAGCAGGTTCCCGGTAAGCGTTTTTTTTTTTTTTTTTCCGGGAAGGAATTTTTTCGGTGCGGACTCTTTGGGAGAGGAGGGTTAGGCATGCATGCCTAGATGCGGAATAGTGCATTGATGTGGTTTATCACATCGCGGTAATTGGCCTTGGTAATCTCCTCGAATGTCTCATCCAGAACATGTGCAATGCGCTTGCGCAGGTTTATCTGGAGAGCCACCGTGTCCGCGCCACTGTGCCGTGAGGGGCGGGGGGACCATTCCTGCACACAGGCAAGCTGCATATGGGCCAGGGCGGAAGACGCATTGCAGTAGAAGACCCTCCCTTGCTTCCCAGGTCACCCTCAGCAGTGAGATATCGTCCAGGACGAACTCCTGTGGAAAATGTTGGGACAGTGTTCAGTGTAGGTGCCCCCTGAAGCTGTTGGCTCTCCCCAAGGCACAGAAACCCAGAGGAGAGTGCAGCCCTGAAACAATCAGTCCCCCTTACTCACCATTTTGAGGCTCCCGTGGGATATGTGTGCTCTGTTTCGGACGGGAAAATTATGCTATTGTGTAGACCCTGTGTGATATCTACTCCTTAAGTGCGGGGGGAATCATTACTCTGTCTGGTATAAACAATGCTGCCTCTGTTAAATGTTGCATTTTGCCTATACAGCTGCATCAGCCTTGAGACCTCAGCCGTCCCTCTTATCGCCTGCTCAGACTGCAAAGACTCAGGAAGAGACCGCGAAAAAGCAAAGAAGACATGCTGCAAGAAGTGATGCGGCAATCTATTAAAGAGAATGAGAAAGCACAGAACTGGAGGGAGAGAGAAAGCAGGATCTGCCAGGAAAACGCAGCGCGCCGGCAGCAAAGCACCGCGCACCGGCAGCAAAGCACTGATAGACTCATAAGCATCCTGGAGCGCCAAGCAGATGCTATCCAGGAGCTGGTCGCCATGCAGAAAGAGGAGCAGTACCGCAAACGCCACCTCCCCCTACAGCCCTCGTCCCAAAACTCTTTGCGTTGTGCCCCACTGTCACCTTCAACCCACTTTCCCCAACTTCCGTGTTCTTCACGCCACCCGCTGCCTCCAACACCAGTATCTTCACCACCCAGCCCTGAAAACCATGACCCTTACCCTCTGCACTCAACCCCCATCACCATGCAGTATAGCTATCCTGAAGTGCAGCACTCACTGCACAGCACACCAGACAGGACATACACGAATCTATGATTGTACTGTTCCCCACTCCACCCCCTTGTTTCTTTTCAATAAACGGATTCTTTGGCTTTGAAAACATTCTTTATTATTGCATAAAGTAAAAGACTCCTTAGCCCAGGGAAATAAACAGGCACTGCAAGTCTGCTTGTCTGCTAAGCAGACACTGATTCCTAAAGATTGGAACTACTGCACTTCACTTCCGTGCAGGGCACCAGATATCACTGCTGGTTTTCAGCCTCAAATTGCTCCCTCAAGGCATCCCTAATCCTTGCAGCCCCGTGCTGGGCCCCTGTAATAGCCCTGCTGTCTGGCTGTGCAAATTCAGCCTCCAGGTGTTGAACCTCGGAGGTCCTTCACAAATATTATGGAGGGGACAGCACGTGGATATAACCGCGGGGATGCTGTTTTCGGCCAAGTCCAGCTTCCCATACAGAGATCGCCAGCGGCCCTTTAAACGGCCAAAGGCACACTCCACAGTCATTCTGCACCGGCTCAGCCTGTAGTTGAACCGTTCCTTGCTGCTGTCAAGGCTCCCTGTGTAGGGTTTCATGAGCCACGGCATTAACGGGTAAGCGGGATCACAATGGGCATTTCAACTTCCCCTACCGTGATCTTCTGCTCTGGGAAAAAAGTCCCGGCCTGCATCTTCCTGAACAGCCAAGTGTTCCGAAAGATGCGTGCGTCATGCACCTTTCCGGGCCAGCCTGTGTTAATGTCAATGAAACGGTCACGGTGATCCACAAGCGCCTGGAGAACCATAGAGAAATACCCCTTCCGATTAACGTACTCGGATCCTAGGTGGGGTGGTGCCAGAATAGGAATGTGCGTCCCATCTATCGCCCCTCCACAGTTAGGGAACCCCATTTGTGCAAAGCCATCCACTATTTCCTGCACATTACCCAGAGTCATGGTTCTTCTGAGTAGGATGCGATTAATGGCCTTGCAAACTTGCATCAACACGATTCCAACGGTCAACTTTCCCACTCCAAACTGGTTTGCGACCGACCGGTAGCTGTCTGGAGTTGCCAGCTTCCAGATTGCAATTGCCACTCACTTCTCCACTGGCAGGGCAGCTCTCAGTCTTGTGTCCTTGTGCTGCAGGGTGGGGGCAAGCTCCTCACACAGTCCCATGAAAGTGGCTTTTCTCATCCGAAAGTTCTGCAGCCACTGCTCATCATCCCAGACTTCCATGACGATGTGATCCCACCACTCGGTGCTTGTTTCCCGAGCCCAAAAGCGGCGTTCCACAGTGCTGAGCATGTCCGTGAATGCCACAAGCAATTTGTTGTCGTACGCGTTACGCGGCTCGATAGCATCGTCGGACTCCTCACTGTCACTGTCACTTTGGATCTTAAGGAATAGTTCGACAGCCAAACGTGACGTGCTGGCGAGACTCGTCAGCATACGCCTCAGCAGTTCGGGCTCCATTTCCCGCAGACAGATCACGCTGCACAGAAACCGTTGAAAGATGGCGCCAAAGTTGGACGGAAACAAAGGGATTTCTGGGATGCGAAGTGATGCATCACGGGGCGTTGGGACAGGACCCAGAATGCCCCGCATCTACGCCCCCTTCCCACAACCCACGGCGCCAGAATGGGAAGAGGTGCTCTGTGGGATAGCTGCCCATAATGCACCGCTCCCAATAGCGCTGCAATTGCCACAAATGTGGCCACAACAGTGCGCTGGGCAGCTGTCAGTGTGGACAGACTGGAGCGCTTTCCCTACTCAGCTTCACGAAGTCAGGTTTAACTCACAGCGCTGTACATCTGCAAGTGTAGCCAAGGCCTAAGGTGCCACAAGGACTCCTCGTTCTTTTTGCTGATACAGACTAACACGGCTACCACTCCAAAATTGGACACAGACTATTAAAAAAACTGAAGAGGCAGTAATCTGAGGGTTTTTTTCATATATTCATTCAACACTTAGTTTGCATGTATGTATCACTTCTAAGCTGCCAATGGACGACTTGCTGATTTTTCGGTGAAGATTTAGTCTTTTGAATATAGTGTTAATGTATTTTTTCTGCCTCATACTGTAGCATCTCTTTGTAATATCTCCTACCTGTTGCAGCAATTTTAAGTTTACTGCTGGGTAAAACTTCTTCAGCTTTGCTTTGAAGTCTATAACACTGAAAGATTTTGCTCCAATCTCCTGCTACTTGATCTGACCTTCAGATTCCCAGTCCTATTATTCCTGATGATTGCTAGGCTTTTCCTGTGCACCCAAATTATCTCACCTCTTGTCCTAGCATCACGTTTTGGGAATGGGTATTATACTGGCCTGTGCCTTTGACCAGGAGATTCAGGCCAGGTACTTCTTGCCCAAACTTCTGTTCCTTACTAAAGGTCAGAAGTTGATTTACCTATTGGTGTTTTTTTTTTTTTTTTTTTTTTTTTTTTACCATTACTCTCATTGGTTATCTCTAGTTACTGCCTAGCTCCAAAGTCACCTTTAAAATAACCATTACCTTATTTAAAAAATCTAGAGAGAAATCAAAGCTACGCATTATGAAATCTAAGGTCTACCTAAAAGCCTTGCTAGATTTAAGCAAAAGAATATTTGTATGTTTTTGGAGCTCTAAACCTGTTGCACGGCTGCCAGGTGTGTTCGTTCTCTCTCTCTCCCTGACCTATTCATAGTTCGTCTTGATGTTGAATCCACATTGCAATCCAACTTCCATTCAAACCCATTTCTGCCATGTAATTTTAATTCACAGTCTTGGTTTCATTGCTATCGTTATATGAAATTCACTGTGTTTCAACTCCTCCAACAATAAGTGACCACTAGTAGCCTGGGCAGACAATGATTTCCTTTCCCTCGACCTTGTAATACTACAGAAAATCCCTTGAATCTGGGTAGGTGATTATGATCTGATAAAATCGAGTTGCTTTAGCCCTTTAACCTGCAAGGTGGTTTGCTGACCTTGTTTGAATCGTTAAGGAAAACGTAACTCTGTTTCAGTCCCAATGTTATATTTTGTTCCAATTTTTCATGTGATATGACGTCTTAAACTCAGCCCATTACCATTTCTCGACATCTGGGTCAACCCTAGTTGCTCAACCATTAGCAGCTCACCCACCTGCTACTGAACAGTTTCTTCCTTTCTTCTGCTCTGGAGCTGAGCCCACCCTCTGGGCAGTTGGCTGCTCTCCAACTGGCCTCTCTTTCACTTCTGGAGAGTAGTTGAATTGTCAGGCTGCTGCCCTCCAAATAGCTAAGCAGCTGCTCTGGAGTCACATCCCTGCCTGTTTGCTAGGCTAGAAACAAAGTGGACTTTGAAGGAGAAGAGCCCCTGCTTCAGTCTCTCCCACAGGGATCCCAGCAGCGTTGAGTTCTACCCAAGTGTTTTTAATTATGGAACAGAGGGAAGGACAGAGTTCAATCCAGCATTGCGGGAGGGCCAGGGCCAGGAAAGAGACACTTGCCATTGGAATGGACTGAAGAGGGTGGGAAAGAAATGTTTTCATCCACTGCAGGTTCATTGTGTAGGTGAGAGGGTATATATTAAAAGTACTCCGAGGTTGATGTTTCCAGGTTAAAAAACAAAACAAAACCCCTTGCTCTTGGCTGCAATGTTTAGCAGGCATATAAAAGACCATTTAAATCTAGACACACTATTTCACTAGCTCCCAACACATAACTAAAACAGTGTTGACAAGATGAATATAAATGATGTGTGCACTTACAATGCAATTGTTGGAACGAGAGGTGTTTGTATTAGTGCAAAAATAATACTGTATAAATGGCAACCACTTCGGCAGCAGTAGCTGTTTCCCAAGTGCTATGGCTTTTTAAGTTCCCATTTAAAGTAATTGAAATCTTTGTTAATTTACTAAAATGTTATATGAATTAATGACTGTCAGTGAATCTGTATTGCAATAAAGTTTCTATTTCCATTGTGTCAGCTAGCCTATGGATATGCTATGAATTCAGTATGCATGAGTGACTTTTTTTTTTTTTTTTTAAGGCATTGCAAAATTTAAATGTAACGTGATTTTGAGCAACATATTTTTAGGTTTGTTTAAACCATGTTCATTGGGTACCAAAAAAGATGATAGCATTTGGTTTAATAGAAGCACAAATAGTTATCTGCCATATTACTAACGCAGGTATCCTTCACTTGCCTATTAATATAGTGCTCATATAAAATGGAAATGGATGAGTATTCAGTTAAGCTTTTTAATAATTTTAATTAATGTAAATAGTATAAAATACTTTGTTTTTAGTCTTTGAAATTCTTCTCTCTTACCTCCCTCTGATGAGAGCGAGAGAGTGTCATTGATTGATTGATTGAGACATTTGTGTCTTACTGGAGTCTTTAAGAATTTTGTAGTGAGCTCAGTGCTTCAGAAGAGATAGGGTTTGTGTTGGGTGTTGCTGTACCCAGCAAAACTACAGACACAGAGATGTTCACGTTTTGTAATGCGTCTGTGGTAGGAAAATTCTGTTCCCTCGCCTGGGTAGCCAGTGCCAAAGAGGAAGAAACTATTGTTCTTCCTCCTTTGTGAGGAGTAGGAAGAAGATGGCTTTTACTCTTCACCACTTTCATGGCCCTATCCTTCTCATAATGGTCACCTTTATAATATAGAATGCTTTGTAAAACATCGTACTTCTTAAAAGATTAAGAGAACAGAGCATACTGATCTGAAAATATATGCACTTTACAAGTGTGTTGGACATGATAGAATTATAGGTAAGATGAACTCAAACCTGATTATGTGTATAGATGTATGTGCATGTGAATGAATGCAGCAGTTGGGGCTTGGTGAGAGCAGCTACAATTGTGGAGGATGTACATATAGTAGTTTGCTGAGAGCAACAGATGCTTATGCCTGACCTGTAATGTAATAAGGGGAATCTTGACTTGGTTCTATCCCCTGCTGTATATCACATATATTTTTTGGTTAGGGCTTTGTACTGTTTTGTCCACATAAGCAAACCATATTTACATAAGTGGAGCAATATGCGTAGAGTCACAGTGCACTATAGTGTTCGTATAAATATTAAAAGCCTAGAAGAGATCAATGGTGGTGGTAGAATTTACCTAATAATTGGTTCATCTACACATGCAGACAAAAGCAAAACAGTGACATTTGGTGGTGTTCAGTGAGATGAGTCTTGAGTTTAAAAGATTTACACGCTCTGAACTATCTCTGCAGTTCTCCATGTACAAGTTATTTGCCTGGGAGACCAGTTCAGCACTACAATAGAAAGCTACTTTTGTGAACTCAGCAGTATGATGAACAGCCTTTCCTAGGGATTTGTGAGACAATCCTCTGCTTTGTAGTCTCGCTGTGTGTGTCTTTTTTGTTTTGCTTTTTTGGGGTGAGCAGTGGGGAGTCAGTCTAACTATAATTATGATGTTCAGTGGCTCAGTACAGTACATAGTTTACAGCAATATGCAGAACTTTTACCCTGATAACTATTTTTGTTGGTTTGTCTAGAAATGAGAAGGAAAAATATCTTCACCATGTCTTCTTTAAAGTGATCTCAATATTAGACTGATAATCTCTGTTGCCAGTGACAACAGTCTTGTTGGGTCAGCATTCATGTTACAGATGCATCCAAGAATAAGCTTGCAGGCTCTTTAAGGTGCAAGAAATATCTAATGTATAATGTCTTTAGAGCCTGTCCGCACAGTGAAAGCTGTGCGCAGCTAGCCTGTTCGAGCTAGCTTGAATCTAGCGTGGGGTACAATAGCTTCAGTGCAGGTCATACAAGCCTGGCATGGATTCTGGGTGCATATTCAACTGTCTAGCCCACTCTGAAGTCCACGCTGTGCTGTCTTTGCTGCTATCATTACCTGTGCTACCTGCATTCAAGCTAGCTTGGGTAGGCTAGCCCATGCGCAGCTTCTACTGCATAGACGTACCCTTTCAGATAGCCGCTATGAATAAATAAAGCATTTACATAATTAAATATCATTACACTTATTTTTAGACATTTTTTATTAAATGTTACTTATGTGACTGTAAATAAACATGGCACTTTAAAAAGCTAGATTAAAATAATCCCTGCACCAAAGATGACACTAAAGAACATGGACAAGAAAAAGATAAGATGTGATATTGGTCAGTGATTCTGGAAAGGGTAGATTATGGAGAGATTTGGGGAGGAGGAGAAGGCAGAGGGGGTATTTCTGGGCTTTTGAGGAGAAATTTGCAAAGGGAGAATTCTTGCTAAACAAGAAATTTGAGGTAGTTTTAGGCATAGGAAGCAATGTGATAGAAGATACAAAGCTGGAAGTGCAAAGAAGAGTAAGCCAGCAGTAAGAGAAGAGTTGAGAGGAAGGTATGTTGTAAGGTCTCTGGGGGAAGGGATGTGTCAGTTCTGCTTCCTGTGATGAAGAACCTAGCATGCTTCCAGGTGCTCAAAAATCAATATAGGATATGAGGAAGTGGGAGGAAAATTAAAGCAGAGATGTAGACGGAAGTGACATTTTGTAGGACATTGAAGGAGGGGGCAGAGGTACGAGAGGAAACCAGTAAAGAGTGATTTGAGATTGGGTCAGAGTGATGGCAGAGAAATTACTTTCAGAAGTGGCACTCAGCATAGTCTGGAGAATTTTAATAAACTTTTCTCTTTGTATTTCAATTATTTTCTGAAAGCAAGGTGCATTCGCATTGGTTGATATAACCATTAAAACATGTTGATTTACAACTAAATAAAGCCGTTCTACAAGATTTGGTACATCTTTTTGCTAAGTAGGCAGGTGTACTATAACTATTAGATAATTGCTTAAATGTAAGTTTTGCTGCTTTTTCAACTTCCAGTCAATTTCTCAACTTTGAATGAATTAGTCCAAAAGAAGAAAATCATCTTTCTGTGCCTTCAGAAGAGGTTACTTCTGTCAAAAGCTGGTTTAGCCATCTAACAAACTCTGGTTCCAGGTGCTTAGCTAGTGATTTCCATCGGTTCAGGGATGTGACTTTCTTTAAAACAACATCAGCAAACATATACTGCTTGAATGGTTCACTTCCAGTCCTGAAATGTATTATGATTGATGGGTGATTATTAGATTCCCATGTCATAGCAGCATCTTCTGTAACAATGAGGCATCTATTCTGGTACTTTGGGTTGAGAATAGTGAGAAAATGAGGTGGAGTATGTGCTTGATCCATCTGCTGCTTAACTGCCTGCAATTTAATGTTGTTGTTGGGTAACTCTTGAATGGTCTGGCAATTCTTTTGAAATTTCAGCAGCAACAGCAGTAATCTTTCTGCAGTTTGTCCAAGGCTATGGAAATAGGTTTCAGTATATTCATTGTATCTTCTACATTTCTCTTTACTCCAGTGTTGACTACTTTAGCTGTGATAATTCCATCTGTTTTGTCACGATTTTTTTCACAGCTTATCATCAAAATAGGCCAGTTTTTAATAAGTAGCTCAAAATGGTCAGCCACTGAATTCCATCATACATCTTTGGAAGAGAATTAGTTTGCATCCCCCTGTTCTATACAGTGAAGTTGAAGCAAAGTGGTTGTTACCAGAAGTATTTAGCAATTTCAACATTTTTCTTTATTCCTGGAGTTGTACTTAAGATGTCTTTGGCTAAAATATGCATCAAATGAGCACTGTGCCCATATGTTGTAAGTTTCAGGTTTCCCTTTGTTACCTCATTCTAGATGTCTTCTCGTCTTTGCTACATTTGCAGCATTGTCTGTGACAAAGCTACACACTTGACACTTGAATTTTTGTTTAGTTTGTTATAGCTTTTACTACTGCTACTTTTAAGTATTCTGTATGGGCATCCCCAGATGTATCAATTGTTTCTGTAAGATAGACAACCCCATCTTCTGCTGTTACACAAGCACTTATTATTGGATTCTTGTGTACATTGCTCCACCCATCAAGACTCCTATTAATGAATTTCTATCACTGTTTTTTTGTGTACACTGTTCAATTTCCTTATCAGACACTGTATCCAGCAACCTTCCAGCAACGTCTGCTTCGCTGGGTGGAATGTAATCTGGTTGTAATGATTGAACAATGTCATTAAAACGTTTGTTCTGAAGAACATGAAAGGGAGAGTTTATTGCAATCTTTTCATCTATGGAGTCTTGCTGGAATTTGCTGGTCCTGATTACGAACTCCTCCATGGTTTTATTGGATGATGAAGAAAGTCTTATTACTATTTATTATTATTTATTATTTATTTCATTGTTCAGGTAACTTACTATCTAAGGCATAGGCGCCGACTCTGTGGATGCTCTAGGGCTGGAGCATCCATGGGAAAAAATATTGCCACAGCTGTTTGGCAGCTGGCAGGAGGCGGGGGGAGGGGGAGAGAGGGGTTGGAGTAGGGGTGGGAGGAGAGAGAGAGAGAGTGAGGGCAGGGTCTCAGGGGAAGAGGTGGAGTGGGGGCGAGGCCTCTGGGTGGAGCACCCACCCAGAAAAATGAAAGTCAGTGCCTGTGATCTGAGGTATGTTGAGTTGCAGCACTGCTGGTGGTACCAGCAGATGATTCTGAAGTTGTAGATGTTGCAGCTGGACCTTGATAACCCCTGATGCCTAAACTGGACCCTGAAACAAAATGGTTTTAAAAAAAAGTCAAGTATTATTCAATGCACTGCTTTAAAAAAAAAAAAAAGATTCTAAATGAAAGATTCCTCCTCCTGCAGCTCATTGTACCACTGTTGAAATGATATAATTTATTCTAAACCCAGTTTTATAGGGAATATAGGATTATCTGAATCTATTTAAATGCTTATCTTTAGCAACATATAGCTTGGAAATTTTTTAAAAAAATATTTAAAATTTGTAAATGTGTAATTAAACTTTACTTTTAAACAGGAAATCTTTGCCTAGAATGTTTTATTATATTGGTCAATAAAAAATTGACAGAAGTCCAGCACAAGTAGTAAAAATATAATTGATAAATACACCTCTATCCCGATAGAACATGACCCGATATAACACAAATTCGGATATAACGCGGTAAAGCAGCGGGGAGCCCCGGGCCCTTTAAAGCGCCACCCAAGCCCCGCTGCTTTACCGCGTTATATCCGAATTCGTGTGGAGCCCCGGGCCCTTTGAATCACCGCCCGAGCCTGGCTGCCGGAGCCCCAGGGCTCTGGCAGTCGGGCTCAGGCAGTGATTTAAAGGGCCAGAGGCTCTGGCCACTGCGGGGAGCCCCGGGCCCTTTAAATACCCGCCTGAGCCCCGCTGCCAGAGCTCCGGTGGTGATTTAAAGGGCCCGGGGCTCCCCGCAGTGGCTGGAGCACCGGGCCCTTTAAATCACCGCCGGGGAAGCTGGTTCAGTCCAGTATGGCATACCGGCTCTTGCCGGTACACCGGACCGGACCGAACCCGATATAACACGGTCTCACCTATAAGGCAGTGAGATTTTTTTTGGCTCCCAAGGACCGGGTTATATCTGGGTAGAGGTGTACTCCCACAACAAACTAACATACCAATTATATTTTGAAATTCATAAGTAAACCACCCAAAACACAGATTGATGACAATCTAAGTGATCATAATTAGCATAATAGGACATGGTAGTCAGTCCATAAGAATGGTGGGAAAATAATTTTACTAACCATTTGATCCACATTGTTCAGACATGTTCACATCATCATGAAAAACATTGCCTTCTGAGGAGCACTTTATGTAATGTTTCATTCTGACAATCAGGCCTTGCATCTCTTTACATTGTTTATATTTGGCACGCGTTCCATTTTTACCAGAGGTATAGCAATTTCTTGAAAATTATTCCCAAATAGGGTCTTTTTATGAGCTGAAACCAGTTTTTTCTCCAGTTCCCAAGTGTTGAAATCAAACCTACACATTGCACTCTGAAAAATGTTGTCCCTTCTTCCCATAGTGCTCTGCTTTGATACCAGTATTGCTCCTTTCTGGTTGCATGCTCTGCTCCTTCTCCCTTGTTACAGAACTCAACCCCCAGAAAAACAAAAGACCTTACAACAATGCAAGACTTCTGCCCATGTAACCCACAAGCCTTTTGCACTGCAGTATTTTATTTGTTTGGAGACAGAGGGAAGCAGTTCAGAAACTAATGGATTTCTGTTTGTTTGTATCTGTCTGTGTATACATGCAAGGAGACAGAGCAAGGCCATTTACCTGAAGTGCCCAGAACCATCCAAAAGCAAGAGCTGGTAGTTACTGGACAGATCATTGTTTTTTCCCATGAGCTGGAGAGTAAGTTTCCATAGTGGATGGATTCATAAATATTCATAATTTCAGAACTGTGCCAATCAGAGCTCCTGTAGGAAGAAGCTAGAGAATAGGGGTATGAGACCACCCAGGTGTAGGGTGACCACCCATCCCTAATTGGGTGGGACAGTTCCAAAATGTACATTTAAAGTCCTGGTCTCAGGCTGAATGACTCCAGAATAGCATTTGTCTTGGATTCCCTTTGGCACCGCTCTGCGCCTGCCCGTGCTCGGGGTGGCAGCAATCTCTTCCTGGTCAGGGGGGTTGAGATGGGCCTTAGCACGCCTAGACAAGAGGCCCCACCTCCTGCTCCTCCTCCTTCCCCCAGGGGGAAGAAGGAGAAACAGGAGTGGGATCACAGATGGGGGCAGGGCTCCTGCATGTGTCCTGTTCTTGCATTTTGAAAACGTGGTCATCCTACCCAGGTGGGCTCAATAGATGATCCTGATGAGATAGCTGATGGTATCTTCTGGAAGCAGAGGCCTGGTTCCAACAACTGTGATGAATTTGCCAGACTGTTGCACCCAATACACAGCCCCTAGATCCCCCACAGGATCAAGCCCTTAATACAGTATATGATCTATAGTACCATATTTAGAAAATTTGACCTCTGAAGTTAGATGTTTTTCCCCTGATTATTTCTTTATATAGAAAAGCAGTCTTTAATTCAGTATTTTGTTAGAGGCTTATGGATTCAGCATATTTATTTTTATTTAAATGTTTTAAGAGCTGCTTATAAATTTAGGTCTTAGCATATTTTGTAGTAAATTCAGATTTCTTTTTAAACAGGTTTATTTTTTTTAAAGGAACACTTTTTATAATTTAACTAACAGAATAAAAAAACTCCAATTTTAAATAAAATCAGATTCCTTTTCCTCCCCGCCCAGAAAAAAAATCATTGATATATATATATATATATATAATTTTCATGTACCCTGGTTTGGATGGGTATTTGCACACTGCCTTTCTCCAGCTGTGTAGAAATCTATCTATAGTCTAACATTTTAAATTAATATAGTTTGTGTGTGAATGATCCTCCTGCCTCATTCTGACTGGGTAAGTAGCATGTTTTAATGGTGCTAATCCCAGGACAGAATTTTGCAGTAAAAACAGTGATTAAATCTGCATTGGCAGACTGTAATTTACATACTAGTTATAAATGCACATCTAAATGAAGTGTGGGGAGGTACGAGCTCCTCTCCTGCCATGTCTTACATCTTCATTTTCCAGCTGGCAAATGTATGGGAGTAATTTTGCAACTCTGCTCTCATAGCATCATTGTGTTGGATTTTAAAATGAAGACTGTGATAAGTGTGAGTAAGATCACCTGCTCCTTATTATTCTCTTACCTGTAATGATTAACCACCACATGGCTTCTTCAACTGTAGAGCCTTGTGGTATTGTAACACTTCGGTATGTGGAGATTAACAAATAATATGGTTGTACTAGCTGAATAGGTTACATAGGGTTACCATACGTCTGGATTTTCCCGGACATGTCCGGCTCTTTGGGCCTCAAATCCCCGTCCGGGGGGAAATCCCAAAAAGCCGAACATGTCCGGGAAAATAGGGAGGGGCCGGCGGTGCTCGGCCAGGGGCTGGCCCGGGGCCCGGGGGTGCTGGGCCCGGGGGCCGGCAGTGCTGGGCCGGGGGTGCTGGCCTGGGGGTGCTCAGCCGGGGGCCGGGCCGGGGGTGCTGGCCCGGGGGTGCTCGGCCGGGGGCTGGCCCGGGGCCGGCACTCCAGGGCCCGAGCCGAGCCAGGCTGGAGACGTCGGGGCCGGCCGCCGGAGGGAGCCGCTCGGTTGGGGGGGCCAGACTGGGCCGCGCCTCCTCCCTCCCCCCCCCAGCTTACCTGCTGCCTGCTTCAGGCTTCCTGCGAATCAAATATTCGCGGGAAGCAGGGGAGGGGGCGGAGTTGGGGCGGGGACTTTGGGGAAGGGGTGGAGTTGGGGCATGGGCGGGGGCGGGGCCGGGGCCCCGTGGAGTGTCCTCTTTTTGGACACTCAAAATATGGTAACCCTAGGTTACAAGTTGCATCAAGCAGAATATAATACAGTTATTATGCTTACTAGTCTAATTAATATTCAGTGTACTGCTGACCTTCCCTGTTATATTCTTTTCAGGGCTGCTTTTGAAAATCTTCCACCAAGAATACTCGATAGATTTAAAAAAAAGTTTTTGTTTGTGTTTTTGCAGGAGAAGTCCTAATATCCACTTATCCCAGTGAAAATGGCCTTTAGCAATTTGACATCAAAAGCTGCACTGCTTTATGATGAATGGATTAAACATGCTGGTGAGTCATTAAATCCTAATGTCCACTAACTTTAAGGCTTTTTAACAGATGTGGAGTTGTGTTAAGCATAATTTTGTATTGCTAACTTAAAATAGCATTGTCTTTCTCTAATTACACCTAAGTTGTCAAGCTAAATGTTCACATGTCTAACTGTAAAGAAAAGTAGTATAATGTCATGCAGACTTTAGAGGTGTAACTTTCGCAATTACAAAAGTTGATTTGCTAAGGATTTAAAACTTCAGACAGTGTGTGTACAGAATGGCTTTCCTAAAAAAATCTCTACTATCAGCAGAATTGCACTTTACATTTTGAAATTGTACTGGGACAGTCTAAAACTTTAATTTTATTTAATTATAAATGGAGTTACATTTTCTTAGTTAACCGATTTTAAAGTATTCTGTTACAAAGTGATGTATTTTGCTCTTCCTGGTACTAAAGTAGCAAGTGAAAGAAAATGTAAACCTTGATAATTTATCGTTGTATGTTGAAAACTCCTGTAAGTGATTCACTGCATCAAGTTCCTGTTTTGAAAGGGAGTATTCATACTCTCTCAAAGTTCAGGAATAAGTATATAAATCATTCTGTGGTTTACCGTGAATGTTTTATAGTGCTGTATATTTGCTTAGTTCCATTTCTGAACTTGTATGTGTTGAATGTCCTGGCTTTTCATAATTCTATAGCTATGGAATTAGATGCAGGCAATGGAAAATACCATGGCTGTAGAGCATATGTTGCCTTGAACTGGACAAATAAGGCGAAATCTGAACAGAAATTCACTGTAAATATGAATGGCTGAAAGATGCTGTATATCTGGGACTGGGACGAATGAGTTCAGATTAGTACCATAGCTGAAAGCTTTTTCCCCATCATCAGTGGGAATTGGGCACAGCTGGTGCCAGGGGGCAAGCTGAAAGTGAATGGAGGTGCTAGCCCAGAGGATAACTCTGATGGACCAGAGGAGGAGGATGAATCTCCAGAAGCAGATGATGAGGATGAGAACAAGAAGTTGATAAGGACAATGTAGGCAGAGCAGCTGTAAGACTACAGACCTGGAGTGGGAGAAACTTCATTTGGAGCCAGGGGTGTCATAGTGAGTTCTTCTTCAGCCTAAAAATACACCATGAAGTGAAGATGCAAATACTGCACCAAGAGAACCTAATAGCCTCGTAAACTAACATGGAAGCTTCTCATCTAACACTCTGACTTCTGCAGTGTTAAGATGGCAGCCTTATGCAGGATTTTGGGTGGGTTAGTGGAGACTTCTAATTCTCTTTTGAGTAGTAAGGTTTTAAGAGTGTATACGGTTTATCAGGTTCTGATTGTGTGTATTGAAATTTAAAACTGCTTTGTTAGGCAACAAGACAAATAAAATACTTGAATTAAAACTTGAGCCATTTAACAAGTGGTTGTATGGGTCCCAGAAGGAGATGAGAGACAGGGTCTCCATGCTAATGTTGTATGCTGCTTGTGTTAGGGTTTTGTTCTGCTGCCCATCACTGGAATAGGGGTACACTAAGGAGTTAATTGATCCCAGGAGGAGTTGCATTTAATTGAGGTGCTATTTTTGACCCATAAACACACTACAGTTGGGTTTTGGACAGATTACCTGAAAGCCACTTCTCTCCTTGAGCAGCATCATAGCAGTTAGGATCAGATAAGTACTCAAGATAACAGCTCTTCGGTTAAAATGGAATGGATCTGGTGGTAGGGCACTCTTGCTGAAGAATCCTTGACTCTGGAATTGAGTTGCTCACCCCATAGCCTGCCAGAGCTTGGATATGGTGTCTTGCATCATGATGTGATGAAGACATTTGTTCTCCCAGGCACAGGCAGAGGGATTATTGGGAAGGAGCTGATGGAGTCGGTGAAAGGGAGTGGCTTGTTGTGAGGGCGTGGCGATCCTCTTACAGTTCTGATTACTTGCCGTGTGTGTGTGTGTGTGTGGGTGTGTGTGTGTGTGTGTGTGTGTGTTTGTTTGTTTATAGTGCCTAGAGCACTTGACTAATGCTTTGTAAATGTGAGCAAATAAATTAGAGAATTGAGCAGTTCTTTTAAAACATTGCAACAGTAAGTTGAAGGACTGGATTCATGACTTCACCCCAGTAATATGACAGCAAGCCACAAAAGCAGCAGAATACTAATTCAAAAGCCATGTTGGTATTGTTCAAAAACCTAACAACCCCCCCAAAAGGTAATTGGTAAAAGCAGGGGTCCAAAACAACTAATCAGGTCACTATACTTCCCAGTGAAGAAGAAATAGTCAAGCCTTCCAGATCCCCATGATGATCCAGAATTAAAAAAGATGATGATGTCACTGTCAAAAGCTTGAATGTAGCTCCAACCGATGTCAATGAGGGAAACGGGACTTGTAATGAGCAACTTTAGACACAGTACTTAACACCTTTTGTAAGCTACATGGGGAGGGATTCACAGCATTTTCTCCATATGGATAATTTTAATGTGAATTCTCCCTGTTTACCGTGCCGACTCAACTCTGGACCTACCAATCCCTGCACAAAACCAGATATTTCTGAGAGAGGGGTGGGGACAACTTTCAGGAATTGCAAGATTTAACAGGCACTGTGTTATGGCTCTACAGGTGGTAGGTAGTGGGTCAAATCATCTGGTTAAAACTTCCAGGTTTAAAGCCATTCTCCAAACTAGTAAACCAAGTATGATTAAACACAAGAAAGGACAAAGTTCTTAAAAATAGGGGCTTTTCCCAATTTACAATTTGAAGTTCTTTAAGAATATTCACATTTTCCCAAAAGAGTTTAATGTCACTCATACGCAGCCTGGATCAGTTGCTTGCAAGACCTCTTCCTCTTTTTGCTTTTGAACTACGTTGTCTTGTGACAATGCATACTTTCCATGGAGTGGAGATTGATGCAAGGGGTGGGAGTCAGATCCAATCTAGGACATGTGTGTGAATGGATGTTGGAGGAGAGTGATGATGTGACACACACTTTTCTCAGTGTGGAAACCCTGCTTCCAAAGTTTTTGTCAAAACTTGGGCTCCAATTGACGGCATCCAATAACTGGAGTTTTCATCCCAAAGACATCCAGCAAACAACCTTGAAAGTCACTCCATAGCCAGATTAATTGGAAGCCCTGCAGACTCCCACTAACCAAAACCTTTGCTGGGAAGACTCAGTCGCACCAATAGTGGGCATCAAAAATGTCTTAGGAGGAACGCTACAAATGTCATCGTATGTGCAGCGGACCTAACTCTCAGTGCCAGATGAGTTTAAGGGGTAATTTGAGTGAAACAAACTCCATAAACCAGGGGTCGGCAACATTTGGCACGCGGCTTGCCAGGGTAAGCACCCTGGCGGGCCGGGCCAGTTTATTTACCTGCTGACGCGGCAGGTTCGGCCGATCGCGGCCCCCACTGGCCGCGGTTCGCCGTCCCGGGCCAATGGGGGCGGCGAGAAGCGGCGCAGGCGAGGGATGTGCTGGCCGCGGCTTCCCGCCGCCCCCATTGGCCCGGGACGGCGAACCGCGGCCAGTGGGGGCCGCGATCGGCCGAACCTGCCGCGTCAGCAGGTAAATAAACTGGCCCGGCCCGCTAGGGTGCTTACCCTGGCGAGCCGCGTGCCAAACGTTGCCGACCCCTGCCATAGACCAAGGGGGAGAGGGAGCGTGAACTCTCCTTACCATCTATGGATGAATAAATCTGCAAAGTATACCTGTTAATAGATTTCTGTTGGTTTTTATCATGGCGAGGGAGGAGTATGTGAAGGATGACTCTATCTGGGCAAATAGCTTTAGAATTACATATGAGTCTGTCGGGAAAGGTTTGCTTAGCCAGCATGCCCAGAATTTTCTTCAAGGTGTGGACAGAGAATTGCCTGACAGTGCATATGAGATTGGAAGTGGGGAATTAGGCAATATCCTTTAATGACTATTTGTACTATTTGTGTGTGGGACAGAACAGCCAATTGTACCTGAGGATGATGTGGTGTGCAATAAAAGCAAGCACATGTGTAACTTTAAATGTAAGATTTTTGTGCCTGGTTAGTGGTGCAATTTATAGTATACCTCTACCCCAATATAACACGACCTGATATAACACGAATTCGGATATAACGCGGTAAAGCAGCGCTCCGGGGGGCGGGGCTGCGCGCTCTGGTGGATCAAAGCAAGTTCGATATAATGTGGTTTCACCTATAACGCGGTAAGATTTTTTTGGCTCCCGAGGACAGCGTTATATCAGGGTAGAGGTGTATTAGTATAGCTGAGTATATATTAACGTTTTTCTCTACATTGCCAATAAAATGGCCTTTTTAATTTGACTTAAATGTGAAGACTTAAACTGAGAATAAATCACTGCCAGGTGATGAATGGAAAGAAACTGACCTCTGGTCTGCAGAGATTATGTGGTCAAGGGCAGCAGTGGCTTTAATCACTTACCTTGATTGGTATTCCAAAGAATCTGGCAAGGACCAATATTGGTTTATGAAGAGGCTAACAACCCTGGAGGTACTAAATCTTGTTAAAGCAAGTTATAAAAACCCAAAGCTAATAAGTGATTCTAAAACCTGAGCAGTGAAAGCAGAAACAATTTAAGAAAAGAATTTAATCAAGAATTTAACAAAAGAATATCCTCATTGTTAAGTTAATGTAGATGTAAAAAGCATTATGAAAAACCTGTGGATTTTTTTTTCTCTCTTCTAGATCCAAGAGTGGAAGGCTTCCTACTCATGTCTTCACCTGTGCCACAGACTATTATCATTGGAGCCTATATTTATTTTGTCACTTCTTTGGGACCAAAACTCATGGAAAACCGAAAACCTTTTGAACTCAGGCAGATAATGGCATTTTACAATTTTGGTGTGGTAGCCCTTTCAGTGTATATGACTTATGAAGTAAGTATTTCTTTATAATTACTTGTTTAACTTTTTTCTTCAGCTAGCTCAGCTACTATTATGTAATTTTTTTGGATACCGTAATTGTGACAATTAGCATAATTGATGAGAGAGAACCTCCCCGAGAAAAATCATTTGGCATTTTTCTTAGGACAAAGTATAGAAATTTAACAATGACTGTAAATGAAAGTTAAACACAGTCAAGAGGGTGATTGTATATTTTATATTAGACCATAATAGAACACTTTAAAACAGTGGTCCTCAAACTTTTGTACTGGTAACCCCGTTTACATAGCAAGCCTGTGAGTGTGATACCCCCCCTTTATAAATTAAAAACACTTAAAAAAATATATTTAACACCAATATAAATGCTGGAGGCAAAGCAGGGTTTGGAGTGGAGGCTGACATCTCACGACCCCCCATGTAATAACCTCGTGACCCCCGAGGGGTCCTGAACCCCCAGTTTGAGAACCCCTGCTTTAAAACCTGGAAAATATTTAGATTTTTAGTTTTTGAACTTCTTTGGGCGAGGAAGGTTAAACTAGACTGGCAGGTTGCATGCTTTGTTTATAGTCTTTTACTTTTTGTGGCTGCCACATGATAGAATAAGTTGAGATTTTCCACACCGCACAGGGAATGTTTAAGTGCAAAATCCTCTTCAATTAGTTTTTGGTTTTTAAATTGCACAATCGCACTTTTGTAATGTTGTAAATGATCCTTTTATTTACAAAATTTAGTCTAGGGTCTCAATCCATATAAAACAAGGTTTCTAGAATAATTAATAAAACCTTTCCTAGAAGAGTTCTGGGGTATTTGACTTGTGGCTCAACAAAAAGCTAGGCTTTTTAGGAGAAAAGAACATTTTTACTAGACCGTGATCAAGTGAGATGCATTGGGTTTAATGACCAAGAAAATAAATTTCTGTATGTGCATGGTGTGCACCTACAAATAATCATTTAGAGTTAACTCTTACACACTTAAAGAAATGCTAGTTTAAAGAGACTAAATTGGGACAATAAACAGTGTGGCTACTAGTACAGCAATACTACAAGCAGCTGCCTGATAGTTTTCTACAACTGGCCAGCTGAAACAACACTATTGTGGTAGCTATTTTCATCTTTGGCATACTGGTTAGGGAATTTTTCAGATATTGCTGCCAAATTGGCTGTACTTCAGTTAACCCAGTTCCCATAACCTTCATAATGTGTTAGACTGAGCTTTTGCTTTTAAAAACAGTGCTCCAAAGTCTTTACATTTGTCTTTTAAAAAAAACGGATACGTTGGCTAATAATTGTTGTGCCAAATACCATAAATGCAAAGAAGGTTGAAAAGCATGCTTTCCTTTTGCATTTCCTGCTTCCACAGATCTTGTTAGGGTTGTGCTGTTTTTAGGAGTATTAAAAAAATAAACACTTGCCTCTTTCACTTTTGACGCTAACGTGATATTTGATTTGCCTATCATTAAGCCTTTATTTAAAATGTCACAAAAGAATGCATAGATACCGTATGCCAGATATAATTAATTCTTTTCCTCATTGGCTATAAGCCATTTGTGGGTGTGTTTGGTATTCAGTTCACTTACAATGTTTGAAATTCTGTTGGTTTCAGTGTCTGCTTTGTTAAATGGGTAATCTTTTACTTATCTTATTCAAGTGATGTTTGATTGAAACTACAACTCTTCACCTACCAGGAAAACTTGGTTTCCTATTATACATACATGCATGGATAATTATGATTAATTAATGAATATTCATTCAACACAAGTGGAGTTTTTATAGTATTGGCTGGGATTCAGGGGGTGAGGAAGAGAGAAGACACAAAGTGTAATATTTACAGTGTTGCTCTTGGCTGAGTTTTAATATAATAATAGAAGGAGTATTAGATGCGACACCTGTTACATTGATACTGTACATCTGCATGTGATCTCAAGACAGCTCCCCATATCTTCTGACCGTTATAGTCTAACTTGTATCACAAAGTAAATATTTTTGACAAGAACTCGAGATACTTGTGGTACCAAATAAAAGAAGTCCAGTGCTGATTCTTCTCTAGCCTCAAACCCCTTCTGTTGGCTACAGACAACCAAACTCACTAAAACAGTTGCTGAAACAGGTTGTATGTGTATAAACTGAAGTTCAGCTGGATGTTGTAAATGGGGGGGGGAGAGGGGAACCCATGGCAGAACATTATTTACTTTGGTAAAAACTTTTTTTGGATTTTTTTTTTTTTTTTTTGGGTCCCCTATTATGGACTTTTTGCAAATAGATCTATGAAACTATGTGCAGTTCAACCTAGCATGTGAATTGGCCAAAATCATTAAGTGCATAGGGGACATCTGACAAATGTACAAATTGCAGTTCCAATTCTATGTGGACATAGTAACTTTTGGATGTTAATTCTTGTTACTAGGATTTCCTCATCATGGTGTGATATTATTTTATTACACTGTTGGCCAGTCACAAATACATGCTGAACAGGCTACATTGTAATACAAAGACTTAATTAGCTGAATTCCCTGGTCCTGCATGTACTGTATTTCCATTTGTAGAAAATCTGTGAAGAATTGAGTTACTTAACTTCTAAATAATAAAAATGTGGTTCTGTGTTAGTACTTGACTCTTTAAAAGTATCTTATGTATCAAAATGCCTGGATTCAATACCAATACTCACTTTTTTGGGGGATGGTTTATTTGTTTCAATCACCTGCTTCCCCTAGTGAGAAGAGAGACACTGATCTAATGTCTGTTCGGGGGAGCAGCTATTTCTTCTCTTGTGGCACTGAGGCTTAGGTACACTGACGTGGGTATAGTTGGGGTTCTCATCCATATTGTCAAGTTATGAGATTCAAATCTCTACAGTGCTACAGCAGCCGAGTTTAATAGTGTTGCCATCCCACATTTGAGGTAGATAACAGCTGACAAGCTGACTGACTGCACAGGCTTTTTTAATCATTATGTGATTATTAAGGTCAACTGAAATTAATGAATTTTCTCAAGTGATAAAGTAAATCTTTCCTTTCCCCCTTCTCCTTGTTACAGTTTCTTATGTCTGGTTGGGCCACAGGTTATTCATTCCGATGTGACCTTGTTGACTACTCCAGGTCACCTACAGCTCTGAGAGTAAGTAACCAAATGAAGCTAATTGTTATGCTACATTAACTTTTTATATTTTTGGAATGCTTTTAATGAAAATGCCTTGATGCATAATGAAGAGCACATAAGTGACTATAAAGGGTGATGAAAGGGATGTTGGAGGCAACATGTGCTAGCAGGGTGGATTGATCTAAATCAGTGACTCAAATCACCAAGTGGAAACCTTGATTTAAATCTTCAATATTAATCAACTTTTCTATTTGTTCTTCAGTTCTTTTCTAAAGAAAGGTACATTTTCATTGCTTCATATAGCCCTTCAAACGTTGATTTACAACTAAATAGATAGAACCTTTATGCTAGATTTGGTATATCTTTTTCTACCTAGGAGTACATATGTTTGTAAACCAAACAAGCCCTTAATACAATACGTGATATATTGTGCTATATTTATAAAGCTTGACCTCAAAATCAAATGTTTTCCCCCAGATTGTTTCTTTTTATGGAAAAGCAGCTTTTAACTCAAAGGTTTTGATAGAGACTCATGGATTCAGCGTATTTATTTTTTATTCAAATGTTTTAAGAAATTATATAAAGTGTAGACTTGACATATCTTATGTGATATTCAGATTTCATTAAAATGGTTTATTTTTTTTAAAAAAAATTAAATAATTTATCCAGTGTTTGCTTATTTAGTTCAACATTTTAAAGTTCCCTGAGGCTGAAAAGGCATTTGTTTTGCTTCCTTGTTTTTAAAGAAAACCAACAAAAATTATACTGATGTTCTAATGACTTCAGTAGACTTGACCCTGTGTATTTTTTGGATTTTTTTAGATGGTTCGGACTTGTTGGCTGTACTACTTCTCCAAATTCATTGAATTATTAGACACTGTAAGTATGTAGTGACACAACCTGGTAAATACTGTGATCTCCATAGAGAAAAAAGGACATTGGAGTTTATAGCAGTTGGATCGTACAGTAGCTGTACTCTGTTTGCTCACTAATCAGACCTCATATATTCAATCAACAGAATCTGTTAGTAAAGAATAACAGTGAGAGTGGAGAAACATTTCAGGCATTTCTGTACCATAAACTTTTAAGCCTATCTCCTCATTAGTTACAATGGGAAGTCTCTAAAAATGATAGCATGGTATGGCTCTTTTAAACTGTCCTGGGAAGTACTCCGTTAGGGTAGATGGGCTGGAAACAAGAGCTGGTTATGCTTTAAGTCTTCCTCCACTTCCTCCCCAACAACTTTCCCTCACGTTTCGCAAACATTGGCAGTTGGGGGTCTGGCACAGCCAACTGTACCCACCTGCCTCAATTTAAAGTACCCATCCTGGCAGTCATGTGTAGTAACACAATGTTAACCTGACACTCTGGACTGTTTCTAAGGCCCAACTAACTAGAGCTCAGATCTCCTGTTGGAGGGACCAGGAATGCTGGAAATGGAAGTTGAGTGACCTCCCTCTCTTCTCTATCTACTGACTGGTGATCTTGAATTAGTCCTGGACCTGAAAAGTTATTTTCTTCATCTGAATCCTTCTAGTTGTATACTTGCCCTTGTGCCTTCTCGTTTATTTAGGTATCTATATCTTCGCTTCTTTTTAGTTTGATTGTGAAAGTTTAATTGCTTGAAACTTTGGCAACATACTAATGTGTTACTATTGTGCTGCTTACTTTACTATTTCTAGCCTTATGAAAACAGTCTTGTATGTATGTTTTCTCTGTCACATCTGACCACTCTATTCTCCTCTTTCTGGGTGCCATCTTCTACCTGCTCTTGCCATCCGACTCTACTTTCTTTCTTTCTTTCTTTCTTTCTTTCTTTCTTTCTTTCTTTCTTTCTTTCTTTCTTTCTTTCTTTCTTTCTTTCTTTCTTTCTTTCTTTCTTTCTTTCTTTCTTTCTTTCTTTCTTTCTTCATTCATTCCCATCTATTGTATTCTACTTTTAGAATGTTTTTGCCCTTTGCTCCCTTAACAGTTTTCCTTGGCAGATTGATGGACATTTACTATGGCAGCACTATGTCCATAGAGAATATCCACATTCAACCCTCTCAATATTATCCCACCTTCCTTTTCACATCTTTGGGCAGTTATTGTCTCTGCAGTGCTCTTAACATGTCAAGTGCTAGATAGTCTGTCTTTGAATCAGAACCATTGTGTAACTAATCTTTTCTGCCTTCTGTGTACCTCTTCTGTGCCTTAAAGTCAGATCTTTAAAAAATCCTGTCTTTTCATTTGCCTCCGATACTCTTCTCAACTTGTTATACTCAGAACTTCAAGAGGTCTAAAATACTCTGGCTGGACAGTTCAGTCCTAGAATTGGGGCCATCTTTCCTGCATCCTCCATTACTTTCACTGGCTTCATAGCCATCCCTGAATGTATTAAAAGTGCCTTTCTGGCTTTCAGGACTCTGTGGATTTATTTCATTCAACCCTCTGATTTCATATCCACCTCTTCATCCTGCACACTCTCATTCTCCGGTCTTCGCCTCTTAAGTTACTTCTCAGTAATTGGCCACCATAAAATGGGTGTCACTTTCATTTAGATTGCTGCATCTGGAATTGACTTCCTCACTAAATATGTTGAAAACCACACTTCTCTTGCTTTCAATTCTTTCTAAACCTTGCCTACGTGCTTCACATCAGTTCAATTTTGACTTAATGTTTTAGTCATAGATCTCAAGAGCTTTAAAAAGGTGAAGTACCATTATAACCCTTATACATATCAGAAATTGAAGCATGGAGGGGTACCCGGGCCTGATTTTCCAGACCCTCACTACAATGACGAAACACTGAACCAGTATGAATATTTTTTTTTGCAATATCTTATATAGACAGTTTTGTAATACAGTAACTCCTCACTTAATGTTATAGTTATGTTCCTGAAAAATGCGAATTTAAGTGAAACTATGTTAAGCAAATCCAATTTCCCCATAAGAATTAATGTAAATAGGGGGTGCTAGGTTCCAGGGAAACTTTTTTTTTTTTTTTTTTGCCAGACAAAAGGCATTTTAAACCATTTTAAACAAGCAATTTAATACAGGTACTGTATAAGTTTTAAACTATTTTAAAGGAACAATTTAATACTACAATCATCACTGCTGAGTATGAAGCTTGGTTGAGGTGGTGGAGTCAGAGAGTGGAAGAGGATGGATTGTCCGGCTGCTCCTCTTGCTGTTCTTGCAAGCACAGGCACTGACTTTGCCGGGAGCAGGAGGCTCAACCCTCAGCCCATCCACTCCACCCCTTCCCCCAAGCTCCCACCCTGGACCCGCCTCTTCTCTCCTCCCACCTCCTCCCCCTTTACTTCGCACATTACATCCTTGCTCCTCCCCCCCCTCCCTCCTCTCATTTCTGAACGCTGCAAGCCAGCTTGCCAGCTGATTGTCGCAGGCAGGAGGCAGGGGAGGGAGGGGGGAGGCGCACCGAGTCCTCGCTCCTGCCTGGGGCAATCAGCTGGCTTGCAGCGTTTAGGAGGCAGGAGGGAGGTGGGAGAAGCTAGGACTTGGCGCGCAAGGCTCCCCCCCCCTCCCCCGCATGCCTCCTGCTCGGGGCAATCAGCTGGCTTGCGGTGTTCAGGAGGCAAGGGAGGGAGGGAGAACCTGCGTGCCGAGTCCTCACTCCTCCCCCCTCCCTCCTGCCTCCTAAATGCCACAAGCCAGCTGATTGCCGCGGGCAGGAGGTGCGGGGAGGAGGGGGAAGGCACTGATCTGCGGGGTCTGCCGGGGGTGGGGGGTGGGAGGCGTGCGGGGGTGGGGAGGGGAATATCGTAGGGAGGCTGCCAGCTGTGGAGAAAGCAGGCAGCCAAACAACGTAATAGTGGAGCATTGCACAACTTTAAATGAGCGTGTTTCTTAATTGTTTAGCAACGTAACAACGTTAACCGGGACGACTTTAAGTGTGGAGTTACTGTACTGTGGATGAAGAGTCCTAGAAGGAGAGGTGGTTGTGGTCTAGTGGCTTGAGCATGGAGCTAGGAGTTGAGACATCTGAACTGATCAGAAATGCTGATCTTCTGCAGCATTATTTGTAATAGAAGTTTAGATTATTCAGTGCCTTTGAAAATCAGCCCCTCAGTCTGTCACTCAATTTCCACATACATAAAATGAGCATAAGTGCAAAGAATTTTAATGTACTGTGTTGAGCAACCTACGTCTGTGCGTACAACTGCAAACTACTTTTACGTGTTACTTTTCTAATCTCTTATTCTTAAAACTATTTCAGATCTTTTTTGTTCTGCGAAAGAAAGAGGGCCAAATTACATTCCTGCATGTCTTGCATCACTCAATCATGCCGTGGACCTGGTGGTTCGGAGTCAAATTTGCTGCAGGTAGTCAAGAGAGCTAAAATTATGCTATATGTGTCGTAGTAAAACCTCCATACTCTATAAATGAAAAACATGTTCAAATGGACACTGTCAATTAAAAAAAAAAATTACTTGGTCATAATTTGTATCTACTAGAGTTACAAGCAATGCCCAATGATTACTGTACCTGAACTAGATTATAAGGGAGGGAGAAATCTTCCAGTTGGCTCATTTGACAACACATTGTGTATAGTCATTTCCCCCTGTTGCTGGGGGTGGAGGTGGGGGGCAGCTAGGGGCAGAAGGGGTGGCATACCAATGGGGAGGTTGTGGTTTGTAAAACCCAGCGGGGGAATTATGGGGCAGGTACTTTATTATTGAAACTATTTAAAAAAATAATTGAGTAGATTTCATGTTGACATTGTCCCTTGGAACACACAAATCTAATCAGAGGGGAGAGTGTTTTCTCATCATTCTTTCTCTCTATAGCCTTAATTTTATTTAGAAATTATTCTAGTTTTTGTTGCAACTATTTCTGACTGGCCTTTGGGAGCAGAACTGTAGCCAAAGATAAGGCTGTAACTTTTCCAGAGCTAGTTAGATACAGTGATATCTGTTTGTGGAGGGCCAGCAACTTAAAAGATTTGGAAATTCAGCCAGATAGCATCCAAATGTTTGGGAACTGGGAAAACCACCTGCTGTTTTTCCCTCACACTCGGTCTTTATACTCTCTTGTTACCCTAACCTTATAAATCCGTCCGCTCGCCTCAACAGTCTCTCCACAGAGCAGAAATGACAAAAATCCAGCGATCCTTGCATCAGAAACTTGTAGAATACATGGTCTTTCTAACCTGGGGCTTTACAGTGTAACAGACTTAAGGCTGCATCTTGAGCTAGAAGCATGATTCTCCAGCTCACATACGTATACCTGCAGTAGCTTGATGAGCGCTAGTGCACATATAAATAGTAACCTTACTATGGCCAGACATGCAGTGTCGGGCATGGCTTGCCATGAAGAGTATAAGCATCCTGAAAATAGTAGGTACATACTAGCTAAGTTGTGCTGCTGCCCATTGTACCACAGTGATGCTACTATTTATACTCATGCCAGCTCTCATCAAGCTACTGCAAATGTGTACGTGAGCTGGGGAATCATAGCCCTTGCTTGTAGTATAGACATAGCCTAAAAAGAGCATACAGCTTGAAACCTGCAGAGAGAATGCAAGCCCGTTGGAACCCCTGGTGGGGGATTTTATTCCTAGGGGTGGTGTGTCTGGAAGGGGTTACTAGTTGAAAAATCAGTGGAGACAACAGAAGTACTTGTCTGGGCATAGTTTCCTTTTCTGTAACATTTCACCCATCTTCCTTGACATTGTTTTTTTCCACAGCTTTGATGCTTAATTGAAGGAGAGAACCTTTGCCTACCTAATCCCTCCTGTGTATATTAGTTGCATGCATACAAAAATATGTCCTGAAAGAGGTACAAAAGCTTTGCGTGGATTCCATGGAAAGTTGTCTAATGTGCAGTTAGCTAATGAAGGACACTGCTATATTTTCACTGTGTTTGAGTCCAATTTCTAATATATAAAGAAACTCTCATGTTTTGAACTGCATCCTTTTCCCCAAATCAGTGGTACTGTAGTACTAAAATTGGAGTTACCTTCCTCCGTTTACAAATCAGACCATTTTAGATCTGTTAATATAAAACACATTAATCTGGTATGCCCTGCACTTAACAGTACCCCCCCCAAAAAAGATTACATTACCCATACTGGCTGGACTTCAGAATGGTATACCAGCTGTGCACTTGTTCCATGACAAGGCATCTCAGACTTAAATCTCCTATGTGGTAATCTGGCAAATGCTTTCCACAAAGCGTGAGAGATCCATTTTGACTTGTCAGTAATATTCCCTTATGTAATCTTTGGAATATTGTTTCTTTCTCAAAGCTTTATTGCCTATCTTTTAAACTAATCTTTCCAAATGTTCTCTTTGATGCCTTAAAATAATTTCCAAGAATTTCAGTACAACTGATGTTTATCTTGTATTTCATTTCCTAGTTGTTTCTTTCCTTTAAATAATAGCATTATGCTGTCTACTGCCCAGCCCTCTGACCTTGTTCTTAGTCCAAATCATCCAAATGATTTTTTGACGAGATGAGGATCTTCTCCTTCTTATGACCTGACAAAGCGAATTGAAAACCATTTTTATGCAGTGCAGCGACTTTCTTCTGTAACAGTATTTTTGTAATGTTGCCTTGGTAGCTTTTTTCTAATGTACGGTAACTCATTTTGAGGCTTCTTCCATGAATTTTCACTATGCAGCCTAAAAAAGTAAATCAATTTAGTCTCAGAAAAGCAGTCAAATTGTTTGGGAATATGTGACCTAGAAACACAACATTTCAGAGAGAATTTTCAATTAAAACTGATGATGGTCATCTGTGTAGGGGGAAAGCTCCACTAACTTCTCTAATCATTAATAAAGGAAACATTTATTTTTAAAATTAGGGCTAGTTGAAACTGTTTTTGATACATAATTGGGCTTTCAACCAAATTATTTTTTTGCTAAAAGTTTTTTCATGGATTTCTCACCTGGAAATGTAGAATGTTTTGTATTTGAATTTCCACCAAATAATCAAAATGCTTTTCTCTCAGTCTCTCTATAAACCATTTTTTGACCAGCTATATTTAAAACTCAATTCACTTCTTAAATATTACTACTATGGCCAAGATAATTTAACCCTTTTGGAAACTGAGCAGGAGAGAGGGTTCTGGAGAAGGAAATATCTGCATGGATCCCCTCAATGACGAGTTCCTTCATTATCATTCCATTTAATGGGTTTGGTCCCAAACTTGAGGGTTGCATGGGCAGCTGAGGTCACATATCTTGAGGTCCCACACCTCTGCCCCTTGGGTCTTCCCTGGTCCTGGGAACATGGATCCTCTGGAGCTGTCCCCAGAGAGTGACTCAAAAGAATAGAGAGTAGAGCCTTGAGCTGTAGTACCTTTACTGGGAACCTCTATAGAGCTAGGATTGCTATATGGTTTCAGCCCCTGGACTTATGAAAAGCCAATCAAGGGATCTAGAAAAGAGGTAGAGCAGGAGGGGTGATGTCGCAGAGGTGTTTGAGCCCCCTTCATGTAACACACTAACAAAAAACTTATTTGCATTCAGTTAGACTAATTACACTTTTATTACAGCTTTGGAAAATTGACTTACCCTAGTAAAATGCTGCAATGTTTGTATTGGCTAAAATAGTTACATAAGCATTTGCTGAGAAGAAAGGAAACTGCTGAAATCTTTCAGAGTTGGTGACTACAGAGCTTAACTTGAATCTTTGTGTTTTATGTGCTAGTGAAAGTCTGAGACCCCTCCACACAGAGCCTCATGCTTTTATCTAGTTTTCTACTTAACTAACACAAGGCAAAAACCTTGCTTGGTAGCTAGACACAGGATTGTTTTTTTAGGATTGCTGGTGTAACAATCTTGGACTATTTTTATTGTTCTACAGGTGGGTTAGGAACATTCCATGCTCTGTTAAACTGTGTTGTGCACGTCATCATGTACAGCTACTATGGACTCTGTTCACTGGGACCAGCCTATTATAAATACTTGTGGTGGAAAAAACACATGACATCTATACAGCTTGTGAGTATTGTGTCTGAGCCAGACTTTTTGCAGTCAGTCAAGTTGTATGTGAGTGAGTTCTTAATGTCACTTCTATGAACGTGGTTAAGAATTATTTTTACAATGGCACAAAAGAGTTTTACCTTCACTTTTCAACTGAGTTCAGCAGAAATCCTGAGACCAGTCAACTGTGTAAATAAAATCTGTTGACCTGATTTCCGGAGGTTCTGAGAACCCACAGTTATCTTTGAAGTCAGTGGGAGTTGTAGGTACTCAGTGTATTTAATTGCTTTGCACTCTAAGTGTATTGATAAAGAACTATTTGTCCATTTAAGAACTGTTGGAGTATGAACTCTCACTAGGAACAAAGTGTGTTGTTGTTTTTTGTTTTTTGTTTTTAAAGAAATTTGCAAAACAATATTAAATAGGCTAACAATTTACATTTTTTTAAAAAGGAAGGTTACAAGGACTATTTCTTAGGATTTATCTTCCTTTAAAGTAAGGTAAACATTTGGGTCTACAGAAGTTGATGATATCTCTTTAATTTGGATTTGGCCTTATTAAGAAATAACTGAATTGTCTGAAGCATTTTTATCATAGCTATTGTAATTGAGCATTACGATTTTCATCTGACAATCTTTCTTAAAAAACCCTTCTAAATTCTGTGCCTCAATATTGTGTGGCCCTGAGTTCTCCAAAT
Organism: Emys orbicularis; assembly: GCF_028017835.1. NCBI lineage: Eukaryota > Metazoa > Chordata > Testudines > Emydidae > Emys > Emys orbicularis. The sequence goes on along the minus strand of NC_088688.1, from coordinate 38,254,681 downwards.
AAATCATAGTGTGGAAAGGGGAAACAAAAGAAACTTTTTTTTTTTTTTTTACCATTATCAACTTGATTACCTTTTAAATTTCTTTGGCTGCCATTTTGTTCTTGCACTAAACAAGAGTACCCCTGTGACCTTCTGTTCCATTTTATATGCTTTAGACATGCTACCATTTTTGTTTCCTCTTTAAACTAATCAGATGTAATCCCTAACTATTAAAATCTTCTATAGGAAGAGAAGTTTGTTTATGCCTCTGCTCAATGGCCTAATACTTCTAGTTTACCACATTATTATGCAAGTAGTCAATGGGACTAGTCAACTTTAAGGGGTGGCAAAATCAATCCCTCTGAGAATGTGCCACCTTGAAAATAGCTCCAGCCAGGCCTTTCCTTCTGACTGGTAGGAAGAGTTCCTTCCCTGGTCTCCCTGATATAGATCTGCTCCCCTATCCTTGTACCATGATGATGTTTATAACTTTAAAACAAAAAAAAGTTACTTCATAAAAAAAAAACACCTCTCCCTGGCCAAGTAGGAGAGTGGAGTTTTGCAGGACTACACAAATTCTATTTCTCATCAACCTTCTCTTTTTGTGTGTGCGCACGTTATGCTGACAGCTATTTAAACTTCTCTCTAGTATATCTTTATTGGATATTAGGAAAAACGTTTTCACTAGGAGGGTGGTGAAGCACTGGAATGGGTTACCTAGGGAGGTGGTGGAATCTCCTTCCTTAGAGGTTTTTAAGGTCAGGCTTGACAAAGCCCTGGCTGGGATGATTTAGTTGGGAATTGGTCCTGCTTTGAGCAGGGGGTTGGACTAGATGACCTCCTGAGGTCCCTTCCAACCCTGATATTCTGTGATCTTTTTACATTTTTAAAAAATCATAATGCATAACTGAGCATATTTTTCCTTGTCTGTTTCCTCCAGGTTCAATTTCTTATGGTTACAGTTCACATAGGACAAATCTACTTTATGGATGATTGTCCATACCAGTATCCAGTTTTTATATTCATTATTTGGCTCTATGGCTCTATGTTTTTACTCCTGTTTCTCCACTTCTGGTATCATGCTTACACCAGAGGGCAGAGACCACCAAAGACTATGAAAAACGGAATCAGCAAAAGCAAAGATCACTGAAGCCATGTCTCATCTATATAAATGTGTACATCTCAGACCAGTAACTTGTACTACTTGACAATCAAGATATTTAGGTGCGCACTACACTGTGTACATTTTACATGTTTTTCCAAAACAGAGCTTGTATTTTTACAATAAGTTATTTGGGTTTCTGATGTTGCGGGGTGGGGGGAGGGGTAATTTTCTGATTAAAGATTTGCAGGTTTTCAGTGACTTGCTGCACATATCTAGAGAAATTTTCTCTTTTTGCCTAGAAGAAATGAATATTTAATTGCATTCTTACAGGTGAGATGCATATAAATAAAAAGATCTTCTTTAAGAAAATGTGTATGATAAGTACAGAATACTTTGAGCACTAAGAAAAGGTATAAAGAGCATTCATTTTAACTGATATCATAAGCTGTTGAAACTGTAGTTTAATTTTATTGAAATAACCATGAAAAATCATTGTTACATGCATAATTTATAGAGACTAAAACACATTGTTAATATAGTTAATACCTGTAAACATTCATATTTTTTGTACAAACTGTACCATATTAAAGAATGTAAGTTAAATAAAACCTTGGCAGATTAGTGTGTTTTTTAAAAAAAAAAGATAGATTTTTGGATTATAAAGTCTTTTACTAAAATGATTTAAGTTAATGAACTTTTTAAAATGTTTGTTTTTACTTAATTGAACATAAAAACTCTTTTGATTTAACATACAGTCAAAAAAAAAGTGATTGATTCATTGAAGTAGAATAACAATCTTACCTCATACTATTCAAAATTGTCTGTAGCTGTATTTTGATATCAGCAAACAGGAATGTTTACTGGAAAAAATATCATGCAATTCAACAGCCAAAACCGTATTACATTTTTAGAATAGGTTTTGTGTAAAATACAAATGGCAGTTTCATTACTTTATTTTGCTGTATTCTTTCTCCTTTCCACTGCCTGTGGAAATGAATGGTGCCTAATGAGAAATTGTTTTGTAAAATTCATGGCTAAGTTTCTCTGTTAATAGCAGAAGTGCCTCGTTTTTGCCTCGAGGTACTAAATGAACTGTTCAAAGAGATTGCAGACTACACAGATTTATGGAGACGGAGAAGGGGCAGATGATTGTGTACTAGTTAACTCCAAACTATGCAGAATGAACTGATAAGGGACTGGTCAAAGGGACATGTCAGCTGGCTTAGTAGCAATTTATAGGACCTAGAGCTATATGCAGATAGTGTCCCTCTACTTCTGTGAGATGGTCAAGGGATGACTATTATGCAGAACTAAGCTAAATTATATTCTGCCTTGAGATGCACACCATACAGCATTGATTGATTTTGTTTTTGTGACAACTCTCACTAGTGATGGGCTGAAATCTATCTTGTACTCTGCTCTGATCTGCTGGAGTTGTGATGTTCTCTAAAATGTGTCTTCTGACCCACCTGTTTGTATTAGTGGTTGAAGAACTCCAAAAAGGCATGTTTTGTTGTTATATGTACAGGATTACCAGAATAGTGTTGCAAGTGACTTCTTATAAAATAACATATCTGAGTCTTCCTTATTGAACAAATAAACATAGATTTGATTCTTGTTTTTCTGCCTTGTTAAATGTTAAAGTGGTATATGGGGACTTAGTTGCTACTTGAAGACTATTAGACATATATTTCTAATACTGTTTTCTTGTAACAAAATAGATCACAATGCTGCAATGCTTAGTTTGAATTTCTTTATTAATTTTATCTTAATCTGTGTAAAGGACTGAATACCCCCAATGAGTTGTTTTTTAATAACATGATGAAAAAACTCCATCGAAGTTGTTTTGAAATACTGTAATAAGATATTAAAGAACTAAGATTTATACCTATCTTCCAGAATGTAATTATTAATCTCTTAAATGAGTGTTTTATAACTCGTATTTCCAAACTTGCTGGGTGAGTGAAGTTTGATTTACTGTTTTGGTGGATTTTTTTTTTTTTTTTAGATGAATTGGCAAACAAATCTTGGAGAAGACCAAGATACACACTTGTGCTAGCACTGCCCATCTTTCTATGAGAGTAATGTATGTACAGTCACTATTTACATGGAATACTAGGTTTCCAAAAATTACTCCTCATGCCTGGTAATTTCTAGAAAACATTTTCGGGAGGTGATGGAGGTGGGGAAAGGGAAATAAAGCTACGTTTTCCTTCTGTGTAGGTGTGCTGAGGAGAGGCTGCTACTGCTTAGTTTTCTTACTGTAAAAGCACTGCTGTTCTAACAGACCCCTGAAGAGCAAACATTCCCTACTTCAGTAATTCCTTATTCACATACTGGATTATTTTTCCACATCTTATGTGGCCAGGCCAGACTTTGTAGTCAGCCCTCTTTGCCCCATGAAGCCTTATTTAACCAGCAAACAAAAGAATAGGTAGACATCCAGAAACAGGTCAGCAACACTCTTTTCTTAAAGGTGAGTAGTGATGTATAGAATTGTTTTATCTCCATCATAGTATACACGCCTGACTCACCCCCAGGCAAGAGAAGGAGCAACTTTAGTTTCCCAAGTCCTTTGACCTACTTCTCTCCACCTCAAGGTTGTTGAAAGTAAACATCTGAGTTGGTAACAGTTGAGGGGGAACTTATCCTTTCAGAGGGGTGGTCCTGATTCATCCTGTAGGGTTTGTATGCATGTGTAGTATGTTGTAATAGTTTAAGTACCTCCAAATTATTCTCAAATTCACTACCTTGCACAAAACCCTTTGGCCACTCAAAACCACAGAGCCTAATGTAGCACTTTTAGTCACTCCTCTTTAATAACTAGAGGCTTCTCCCTAAGGCCAATACATTTTTGTATAAAATGAATCCGTTTGTCTCTGTGCCCAAACCATGCTTGGAAAAACTCAGACCCACTCTCTCTTATGTTTTAGGTCAGAATAAGTGGGTAGAGAAAATGGAACAATCCGTATGAATGGGTGTCTACGGATACTGAGGGAAATTGGTTTGAGTCTCGTTTCAGAGGTTTAGCTGAGGTATTAGAGCCCTCTGCTGGATGAAACTCTAACTTTAGGAGTTTCCTGAAAACTCAGTGCTCACTGTCTGTATTACATAGTGTACATGACACCTTCACTTTATAAAATAGTGGCTAAAATCAGTTCACAAAGCAGGATTAATGTTTTATTGGGAAGGGCGCTTTCGAGACATATGAAGATCAAGCTCCGATGCTGAAGCGTTTACAAACTTATCTAGATAACATCCAAATAGGGAAGTGAGAGAGAGAGAACAAGTAAAACAATACTGTTCATTAGTGAAGCTAAGCAAGGCAAGTTTTAGGGTTTATTGGCCTCCTGGAAGAAAGGTGTTACTGAGAGCAATTTAGAAGAGAGGGTGAAGGCATAGAGGGCAGTAAATTAGGCCTAGTTTAAATATGACTCAGACAATGGGGAGAAAATCATTGAAAGGAGTTTGAATGGCTGGTGAGGGGAAATTATTTTGGACAGCTCTGGGGTAGAAAGGTGGATGTCTGGGATGCCAGAGCTGGCTACTTGTAATAGAAGTGTTAGGAAAAAGTGACCAAGAAAAATATTTGATTGAAAAGATGGGCGGGGGAGAAATCAGCAAGAATTTGTAGATGCCATGTTATCCTTAAACAATCAGTTTCCCATTGCCAAGATTATCAGATGTAGCAAACTTTTCACAAGACTGAAAATTCTCTAATATAGAGTGCAGCAGCGGTAGCTCAAAAGTGGCTCTAGGGTGTGTGCACCCATTAATTTTCTTAAAGTAGCAGCAGAGAATTTTAATGTATCATTAAGAAAAAAGTTACTACTCTTCTGGCTGGGAAAACAAACAAAAAAGCCCCCGCAGGCACTAGTCTATAAGTCATTCCCTTGTGAGAGCCAAATTCAATTTTAAATTTTGGTCCGTAAGCCATGCCTATAACATTAGAGCCATATACTACCCTTTCTTCACAGACATATACTGCTGTTACCAATGAGATTTGGACATGTACTACTTGAAGGTACAAATATTGTAGTAACTAAAATGTCAGTAAAATTTCCTGTTTGTCAGCATTACTGAGTGAGGAAAAATAGTATCAAGGAGCACTCCTGTATAAATATTTAAGTAGTCATTGTGTCAGAGAGAATAACTCCTGGCAGAAGGTGATACAGGCCAGGTCCAGTCCCCCTAGTCCAGTGACTCGATTTAGTTATACACATGGGAACAGCTTCAACAGGGGACGCTGTGGGAGCTGTGCATCAGAACAGCCCATAGTTCAGTGATTAGAGCACTCAACTGAGATGTGTGGGAGACCCATGTTCAAACCCTTTCTCCCCAGTAGCAGGCAGAGGGGGAAATTGAACCTGGGTCTCCTACAATCCAGACGACTGCTCTAACCACTGAGCTAAAAGTTATAAGAGAGATGGCAGTAGCACCTCTGCCTCCTCTGGCAGCCAGCTTCTGATTGAGACCCAGGCCTGAAAGCAGCTTCCTGAGCACACCTACTGCACTGGGTCTCACAGGCGAGCTAGGTGCTCCTTGGCCTATCTTGCCTGGGTTCGTGGATAACACAAGGACTTAGGTGTGAGATAGACATCTGGATGCCCAGAATGAGTAAGCAGTGCACATGCCCAGGGGCAGAAACCTAGGGTATCTCAACACAGCAATCAAAAAACGATGGTAGAGTCTCATCGACCAGGTCTACAGACTTGGCTCATGCTATGGTGCTAAAAATGGCTGTGTGGAGGTTTGAGCTCAGGCTGTGAACTCCATCCCCATCTGAGGCTTCTGAGCCTGAACATCTACACAGCTATTTTGAGTGCCATAGCGTGAGCCCTTCAAGCCCAAGTCCGTAGACCTAGGCTCTGAGACTCGCTGCTCAGGTTTTCTGCTTGCTGTGTAGATGTAGCCATAGGCACCTAGGGAACTTTTACAGTAGAAATTTAGGTGCTGAGTGAGTTTACGCATCTATAGTGGTAGGCAGCAGCTGCATGGTGTTTTGTGGATCACAGTGGTGCCTAAAACTGGGACTTAGGAGTGTAGGTACCTCTGTGGATCTGGGCCTTACTGGGGTTAGCCTTCACTGGAGGCAAGTTTCCAGGTTCCTGCAAATGATTCACATGTTAGGTAGGGCTTGCTAAGCAGATGGCCTGGAGACAGCAACCAGTAGAAAGTAGAAGCAACAGCTATACACAGCCATTCAGCTAACCACCTATGGACATACTCCTACACCCACATATCTCCATATCCCTCCACATCTTTTCCCCTTGGTTTCCCTTACCTATCCTCTGCCAGCCCCTCCACCATCCCTCAGTTATCATTAGTTCTACTCAGACACTCCCCCAAACCCAGCTACCCTGGTTCTTGCCCTTGATAGCCTTGCAGCTGCTCCTAAAATACCCTTTGGCACTCACTCACCAACAGCAGCTGCCACATTTTGTGCTGTTCCTTGCCCTACCCCTGGCCCTGCTTGGAGAAAAGTGTATTGACTTGAAGCTGAAGTTTATGATCCTATACAAATTTGATGATGAGCCAATTTGCATATTTGCAAATCATTTGCATAAAATGTCACATGGAGCTGCACGAAGCTTGGCAGTGATAGTGATATTTACAATGCTAGTTCTAGCTAGAACCAGCATTGTAAATACCTCTCATGAACTCTAGGTGCCTCAGAGCCTGGCCTCTTTCTGTAACTACTTCTTTTAGATAAAGACACTTCTCTAGGCTGCTGGTTCTAACCACAGGTGAAGGACTGTATCAACCCACACACAAAGGTACCTTTTAGTTCATGCCAGCAGGGTCTACACAGCATCTGTAGAGTACTACATGTTAGAGTGCTCTGCAATTCACACCCCCATCTGCAGTGCCCCTTCTCCCAGAAATCTGCTACCCTGTTCAACTGCCTATAGGTAGGGCAGCCTCTGGGTCTGGGGGAGGCAGCAAACTAGGAGAGTTCCACTAGTCTTACTATTAGGATCCCGGAGTAAGAATCCTGCACAGATGCTAGCTTTAGGGAATGAAACACTCAACAGAGCAAGAAAACATGTACTTTTATTGGTGCCATGAAAAAAAGAATTGATTTCAATACTTTACCTTTGGCATGGCCAGAAGTTTGTGCTACATTTCAAAGAACTTAAACCTCTTCAGCCCAGTATCTACAGAATGGAAGATGTGGTGTCTAATTACAAATTGACTGGATAATTAAAATGAATAGATTTGGGACATGTGAGCCAAGAACTTCTGAATGCCAAGTGGTAGAGGGCACAGGGGTAGATAGGGGTACAGGGATCCCCTGAGTTCACCAAAGGAACATCTTGTAAGGTCTCTACTTAAAGTCTGTGTCACACCTGTCATCATAATCACTGCAAAATATATGTATGGGTATTGTGTAAGGAATTATGTATATCTACTGTGACAGGGCAAGGCCAGATGGCTATAGAATAGTAGTGGGAGATAGATATATTAGCCCCTGGTTAAACAAATCCCTGGTACCAGGATAAGTAAATGGCAGCTGCTCCAGGTCAATTAAGACACCTGGGGCCAGTTAAGAGCTTTCCAGATGGCAGGGAGGATGCTAGGTTGATTGGGACACCTGTAGCCTGAAGCCAATCAGGGGCTGGCTGAAACTAGTTAAAAGCCTCCCAGTGAGTCAGGTGGGTGTGCATGTCAGGAGGTGTGAGAGGAAGCTGTGCTGTTGGAGAGACTGAGCTGTACACACCATACTAGGCACAAGGAAGGAGGCCCTGAGGTAAGGGTGAAGTGGCGCTTGAGGAAGTGGGGGCTGCTGTGGGGAAGTAGCCCAGGGAATTGTATGTGTCCTGTTCCTAAAAGGTCAGCTACCATAGCTGATACTATTAGGGTCCCTGGGCTGGAACCTGGAGTAGAGGGTGGGCCTGGGCTCTTCTCCCCCCCCCCCTCTTTGCCCCCTGATTAATCACTGAGACTGGGAGACAACTGAGACTGTGCAAAGGAGGATAGCTTCTCCTCACCTTCCTTGCTGGCTTATGATGAAAATGGCTCAGTAGACTATGACCCTTGTCTCTAGAGAGAGAGAAGGGTTAAGTGGAGGGTCATAGTGGGCCTCTGAGGCTAGCGAAATCCACCAGGAAATGTAGGACCCACGGAGACAAGGACAGAGCTTTGTCACACTACTGAAAATTAGGTTCTTAAATTCTGTGACTAGGGACTGATCATCAGATAAGTTTAAAAAAAGCAGGCTTTCTTTCAGGCAACAAATGTTTATCCATCTGTCTGTTTCCATGTAAATTAGGTATTGTATGGTTCAGAAGGGGCAGCTATTTAGCATTTGAGTGGATTGGTAATGAAGGATTGTGAAATCCTCAAAGAGAGGAAATTGACAAGAAGAAAACAAGGGAGAGCCCTGTTTGAAATAAGGACAATGAACCTTTGTGGGTATAAATTAAGGGGTATAGAGGTACACGCTTCAATGTGTGATAAGCTGCTAGTGGGCCTCTCTAACTGGTGTGTATTAAGTAGACTGGGGATCCTGAGTTGAATCTTGCAAGCAGGGGGCACTATTCCTTCAGGAGTAGTAGATCTGAGTATTCAATGAAGCAGGAGTGGGGCACTCCATAGGGAAGCTTGTAAGTCTTGGAGGTTGGTGTGTGCCCATTGCAACCTGTACAGAGAGAACAAGGCTTGTGGAGGTCTGCAAGGTAGTGCTTGTGTTGCCAGAGGCTGGTGGATTCCGGGAGCTGCTTCGTAGCAGGCACAGAAAAGACTTCCTGATGCTAAGGGCTCACAACCCTCTGTTCTCCTGAGATGCACCATAGGAGGCAAAGGTCTATCTAAAAATGATGAAAATATGACACATTTAAACTATGGCTGTCAAGTGATAAAAAAATTAATTGCGATTAATTGTGCTGTTAACAATAGAATACCATTTATTTTAAATATTTTTGGATCTTTACTACATTTTCAAATATATTAATTTAAATTACAACACAGAATACAAAGTGTACAGTGCTCACTTTATATTTTTGATTACAAATATTTGCACAGTAAAGAACAAAAAAAAATTATTTTTCAGTTCACCTCATAAAAGTACTGTAGTGCAATCTCTTTATCATGAAAGTTGAACTTACAAATGTAGACTTATGTAAAAAAAAACCTGCTTTCAAACATAAAACAATGTAAAACTTTAGAGCCTGCAAGTCCACTCAGTCCTACTTCTTGGTCAGCCAATCACTCAGACAAACAAGGTTGGTTACAATTTGCAGGAGATGATGCTGTCTGCTGCTTGTTTACAATGACACCTGAAAGTGAGACCAGGCGTTTGCATGGCACTGTTGTAGCTGGCGTGGCAAGTTATTTACGTGCCAGATGTGCTAAAGATTCATATGTCCCTTCATGCTTCAACCACCATTCCAGAGGACATGCTTCCATGCTGATGATGGGTTCTGCTTGATAACGATCCAAATCAGTGTGGACTGACTCATTTTCATCATCTGAGTCAGATGTCACCAGCAGAAGGTTGCTGTTCTTTCTTGGTGGTTTGGGTTCTGTAGCTTCCGCATCAGTGTGTTACTCTTTTAAGACTTCTAAAAGCGTGCTCCACACCTTGTCCCTCTCAAATTTTGGATGGCACTTCAGATTCTTAAACCTTGGGTTAAGTGCTGTAGCTATTTTTTAGAAATCTCTCATCAGTACCTTCTTTGCGTTTTTGTCAAATCTGCTGTGAAAGTGTTTTTAAAATGAACATGTGCTGGGTCTTCATCCAAGATGGCTATAACACGAAATATATGCAGATAAAACAGAGCAGGAGACATACAATTCTCCCCCCAAGGACTACAGTCACAAATTTAATTAACGCATTTTTTTTTAACGAGCATCATCAGCATGGAAGCATGTCCTCTGGAATGGTGGCCGAAGCATGGAAGGGGCATACGAATGTTTAGCATATCTGGCACGTAAATACCTTCCAAAAAATTTAATAAATTTCAATTGGTATTCTATTGTTACACGTGTGATTAATAGCGATTAATTTTTTTGAGTTAACCGTGTGAGTTAACTGCAATTAATTGACAGCCCTAATTTAAACCAAATACAAGTGTTCCTAGTTCTCTCAGCATTCCATGAACAATTCAGACTGATTAAGCATAAAGTAAGGTTCGACCGTGGAACTTTTGGTTTTTTGGTTAGTTGTTAGTTGTTTTTTTTTTTTTTTTTAAATTGCATGGCAATATGGATCCTAGTGTCTGATTTCTGTGACACAGAGCACATTTTCAAAAACAGGATATATATTTGTGATGACCACTTGTTTGCATTTGGTGCCCAGCTACATGACTGGGGAATGACAAACAAATGCTGTTTGTGCTCAAATTACAAGTTTTTCCAAGGGCAAAATTTTGGGTTCAGATATAAATTTTGGGTTCTGATTCTCTGTTGAATTACTCTCCTTTCACAGGGGTGTAACTCCATTCATTTAGTTCTAATAGAGTTACACCAACTTGAAACTGAAGTAACACGATGGTGACTCAAGGACTTGGGTGAGAACCTTTTTAAAATTCAGCCATTTGAGCATAAACTCACATGGCAGAGGCCCATGAACATTTGTGAAATTAATTAAGGAAAAGTGATAATTCTCATTATTAGCTCTCTGACATTAAGCAGACTGAAAACGTCTCACTGTGCACCTTTGTTCATAATCCTGCTCTAGGAGAGAAGTGTATCATCTTTAATCATAAAGTAAATCACCTGATACCATTTCAAATTTGCAGACTCGAAACTTAAAATCCATGTAAAGTTTGAGATCAGTGTAAATTACTCTTTTGGAAACTTAAATGCTTTATTTGAAGTTTGTAGAGAATATTAATATTGTAAAACCAGTATATTACATGTGTCGCCAAAGAGCTTTTTGACTAAATGCACATGTGCTTTGGAAGTGCCTTGCTACTTAGTTAACTGTTTAGTATATAAAAGCTGAGTTGTGTGTTTTTTATATTGATGAGATGTGTATGTATTACTAACGTGTGAAGTCTCATAATTGCTGTGGCACAGATTTTCAGTTAGATAAAATGTACTGGTAAAATGTTAAGTTTTGAATATGGGTACTTTATGGTGATGTCACACACAAGATAGTTTCCAAAAATCTCTCTCTCGTGTCACAGAATTACCAGTGTGAGATCATTTCTGCAGGGCTCCTGTACTATTAAAATTTAGCAGTACATCACAGGTAATAACTGGGGGAAAGAGTTAACATGGGCTGAAGCCAGGGCCGGCTCCAGGCACCAGCTTGGCAAGCAGGTGCTTGGGGCGGCCACTCCAGAGAGAGGCGGCAGGTCCAGCTATTCAGCTGCAATTCGGCGGACGGTCCCTCACTCCCGCTCGGAGTGAAGGACCTTCCGCCAAATTGCCGCCGCAGATCACGATCGCGGCGCACTTTTTTTGGCTGCTTGGGGCGGCCAAAACCCTGGAGCCGGCCCTGGCTGAAGCTGTTTCTTCCTAGAAGACAAAACAGGACAAACACATACAAAAGGGGAAAGAAAAGAACAGTAAACCTAGCAAATGAAGCTTTCGTCTCTGGTGTTGACTTTCACTTGCAACCTCTCTGCTGGAAAAACACAGGCACAGCCTTTCAGCCTTATCAGCCTCTCCAAAACCTGGCAAACTTGTTCCAGCATGGGGCTGTGTAGAGCAATGTTTTGCTTGGCTTTCTGGTCACAGGCTCACAGCAGTATTTTAAAATATGTAGTGCTGGCTGGCTGAGCCAGACTTTTATTAGACAGAAGGAAAAAGGAGAGGGATAAGATAGAAGAAGAAATAAGGGGGGTGGGGGGAAGGAAACTTGGTGGGGAGAGGAGAACAAAGTCTCACATTCCAGCCAGCATAGGTGACTGGTGAAAATGTTCTTTGGGGGAACTGAATGAAACTTAATAGCAACTGTGCTCAGGAACATGTGACATTCAGAATTGTGTGATTCAAACAGCAGTGGTTTTGGTGTATAATAGTCAGGGCCGGCTCCAGGCACCAGCTTAACAAGCAGGTGCTTGGGGCGGCCAAGGGAGAGGGGCGGCACGTGCGGCAATTCGGGGGCGGCAGGTCCCTCACTCCCTCTAGGAGCGAAGGACCTGCCGCCGAACTGCCGCCGCCAATCGCGGCTTTTTTTTTTTTTTTTTTTTGCTTGGGGCAGCAGAAATGCTGGAGCCGGCCCTGATAATAGTGTATTATATTCAAGCTGCAAATAGAAACATTGCTTGTTTACTGTATACAACATTAGATCACAACCCAGTGGCCAATCTATTTATCTTGTGTTAGTCCACTTACATCGGTAATAAAACACATTCAGCAAGAACACAAATAAAAACCTTGCTCTTACCTTCTGATTCCAGTAGAAGTTGTCTGTTTCCCTTGGAAGCATACATTTTCACAGCTTCTGAAGAATCAATGTTTTTAGTGATGTCAGATTCAATGTTCAGGATAGCCAAAGCTGAAAACCTTTTCTGGCTCACTGTTCTCAAGTATGTTTTAATTCGCTGCATTGCTGAGAAGGATGTTTGAGACTTGACTTAGCCAACAGACAGAAGAGCTAACTGAACCAGTTTACAGAAATTGGGGTACGCTGAGGCTGTTAGCTTGGATCTCAGATTTTTCTAACATTACACCTTGTCCATGAGATTCAGTATCAGTATGTGCAATCTACATATCAGATTTTGCTAAACTGGCATTGATTGCTATGATCTTCCCATAGATTTCCAGCACCTTGTCAACTGTGAGAGGTTCACAAGTCAGAATGGCATTTACACTTCTGGCAAGCTTTATCATTTCCTCAGAAAACCTTCTTTTAATTTCCTTGTTAATAACTGGGAAAAAAGTTGCTGGTACCACTTTTGCTTAAGTTTCTGTGATTCAGCTGGAAGGTGCTCTCTTGCTCCACTCCTTGAGTAGACAATGAAGTCGCTTGGTTTTAAATTTTACCCTGGTCACCAAACACCTTTTGTCTTCCTCTCCCTTGATTGAAATTCCAACATTTTCAGCATTTTGCAAGACATCGTCCCAAACACGATTCCATGATTTTCCACTTCTCATGTTTTCTAAACTTGTGGTGGTGCTGTTAAGTACTTTTCCTGCTCAGGAGAGTGGCCTTTTTGGTTTGCAGGGCCTTGTGTGTGATCTGATGATCAAAAACTAATAGATGTGATAAAAATCTGTCTCTTGCACTTGTTGCAGTAAACCACTTACTTCAACAAAACTTCAGTTACTTCCACGCTGGCTGAGCTTGTTTAGATATTGGATGATCGCTTTCATGTTAGTTATTCTAATTTCATACTAAGTCAAACGTCAGAAAGAGCATCACTTGCATTTTGAAGCTATTACATGGAGGAGAAAAATCCATTTGATAACATCCTTACTGAAACGGTAGAACATATGGATTAGCATAGGGTGTTACCATTTTACCACACACCTACTAGTCAGAGCTGATATGAAAAATGTGTGGGTGGGGGGGCTCCACTAGGAAGCTCTAAGGAGACACTACGACAAGTCCAGTGCTCACCACTAATACTAGCTCCTGGAAAGGGATATAGATAGGGCCCTACCAAATTCATGGTCCATTTCATGGTCATAGGATTTTAAAAATCCTAAATTTCAGCAATTTAAATATGAAGTTTCATGATGTTGTAACTGTAGGGATCCTGACCTAAAAAGGAGTTGCTTGGGGTGTGTGTGTGGGGGGGGAGGGGTTTGCAAGGCTAGTGTAGGGAGGTTGCAGTACTGCTACCCTTACTTCTGCACTGCCTTCAGAGCTGGGTGGCCGCAGAGCAGCGGCTGCTGGCCAGGAGTCCAGGTCTGAAGGCAGAGTTGCTGCCAGCACCAGCACAGAAGTAACCATGGTATGGTATTGCCACTCTCACTTCTGCACTGCTACCTTCAGCAACTACCACTCTCCAACCACCTACCTCTGAAGGCAGTGCAGAAGTAAGTGTTGCAACACCATGGCCCCCCTAAAATAACCTTGCAATCTCCTTTTGGGTCAGGACTCCCAGTTTGAGAGATGCTGGTCTCCCCCATGAAATTTACATAGTATAGGATAAAAGCACACAAGGCCACATTTCATGGGGGGAGACCAGATTTCATGGTTTGATGCATTTTTCATAGCTGGGAATTTGGCAGGACCCAAGATATAGATAATCTTAGCAGGTTGCTGCCCTGGAACACCGCATATGTGTTCCATCTTTTACATATTTCATATCCCCCTGTCTAGTCACTAGACTCTAGTGGGTGTCTGATAAATTTGAAGCAACCACCCTCAGCTGCTGGATGAGAGAATCTTTCTTATGCTACTGCCATATAGTGTCCAAGATGCTGTGAGTAGGGGGGTATCTCCACAACACTATACCTCTCACGCTACCTTCCAGGTTACTGCTGAATATCTCCAGTGCTCAATTCCTCTTTCAGCCATTTAAAAAAATATTTCTATTTTATCCCTCCTACCCCACAAATAGCTCCAGTACATACCTCTCCTGCTCATCACTTTCCTAAATAGCAAGTACACATTACAATTGATTATTGTTTTAGTGCTGTCCACAGGGCTTCAAATAGCATAGAAAACAGTGAACACCCTAGGGTGCTCACAAGCTACTTAAAGGAATACTACCATATTCCTGTATACTACAGTTAGCTGAAGTAGCTAGTGTTTTTAGTGTTGCTATGAGACTCGTACAGTGGCAGTGTGGCTTGGTACACTTTAATGGTGTGGCGAACTCTGCTTGTGGCTAGAATATCTCCACCTCCTTTCTGTTTTAATTCCAAAACTCCATCACAGACATGCCAGCCCTCAGTTTGACCAAGGGTGTGGAAACATACAAAATGGTTCCTAATGTTGTATGTTATTGCAAAAACTTTATACCTATAATGGCAACACCTTTGCTTTAATAAACTCTAGTGATTATGCCAATAATGTTGATGATCTTAATTGCACTAATTAATATTTGAAACATTATTTTAAATATTAATGCTATGTTAAATTTACTTGGAAAAGAGCTACAGAAAGGGCACAAGAAAGATTTTTCTGAGGTAGAGGCATTTCCTTTTTGTTTTGAATAGTCAGTGAATGGTATTTGAAAAGATGCAGATTATTACTTTTGAGATGCATCCACCAAAATGTGTCTCGTTTTCTTTCAACTTTCTTACTGTCATGCACAGAAATCTCTGATGGAAATAGCAAAGGGTCGAATGTTTGAATCTTTCTGTGATCCGACTTAACTGCAAGTGTAATGAGTAAGATTCACCATTAATGAAATGATGTGTACTCAATTGACAATCGTTCGCACTTGTTCACTTTGACACTGTAATAGAAACTTTACTTATTTTACAATTTCAGTGTTTTAATTGAGCAATTGTTGCTATTAATGCTGATCACTGACACCTATATTTAAGCATTTGTATGACCCTGTTTTGCACAGAAAGGGAGTTTCTTTGTAATTTGGTGCTGTCTCTTTCCATAAAGAGGTTTTTATGGTCTGTATTCCAAACACAATTAACTACTGCACCAAACATCCCCATGGAGGGGAAAGCTTTGACAAAGATGTGTGCAGAAGGGCCAGTAAACAGGGCTTCATAGATTGAAGGACTTTCAGGCTAGACAGAAACATTAGATAATCTAGTTTGATGTCCTGTACATCACCATACAATTTCATTCAGTTACCCCTGTCCTGAGCCCAATAACAAATTGTCTATGACTAAAATGTATATTCAAGAATGGCATCCACTCTTGATTTGAAGACATGAAGAATCTACCATTTCCCTTGGTAGTTTGCTCCAGTGGTTGATCACTCTCATT
This sequence comes from Emys orbicularis, assembly GCF_028017835.1. NCBI lineage: Eukaryota > Metazoa > Chordata > Testudines > Emydidae > Emys > Emys orbicularis. The sequence continues at coordinate 38,238,794 of NC_088688.1, read as the reverse complement.
AGAAATTGGGCACAAATTTTTAATTTAAATTTGTCTGGATTCAGCTTCCAGACATTGATTCTTGTTTCACCTTTCTCTGCTAGATTAAAGATCCCTTTAATGCCTAGTATTTTGGCCTCGTGAAGGTGCTCACACATCCTAATCAAGTCAAATCTCAGTCTTCTTTTTGATAACTAAACAGAGAGCACTCTTGAACTTGCTCACTGTAAGGCATTTTCTCAAGCCCTTGGATCTGTGCCCTCTCCAATTTTTGATAATCCTTTACAAAATGTGGACACCAGAACTGGATGCAGTATTTCATATTGGTCTCACCACTGCCATAAATAGAGGTAAAATCACCTCCGTGCTCTTACTCATTTTTCCTGTTTAAATATCCAACAATCACATTAGCCCCTTTTTTTGCCCCTGCATTGCACTGGGAGCTAGTGTTCAGTTACTTGTCCACTTTGTTAATGACTTGGATACCAGAGAGGAAGATGGGGAGTATGCTTATACAATTTGTGGATGACACCAAACTGGGGGAGGTTGCAAGCACATTGGAAGACAGGATTAGAATTGAAAAGGGCCTTGATAAATTGGAGAATTCATCTGCAATCAAGATGAAAATCAGTAAAGACCAGTGCAAAGTACTACACTTAGGAAGGAAAAATCAAATGCCCAACTACAAAATGGGGAATAACTGGCTAGACAGTACTACTGCAGAAAAGGATCTGGGGATAATAATGGATCACAAACTGAATGAGCTAACAATGTGATGCAATGGCAAAAAAGACAAATATCCTTCTGGGGTGTATTAACAAAAGCATCATATATAAGCTATGGGAGGTATTGGCCCATTCTACTGGGCATTGCTGAGGCCTCAGCTGGAGTAAGGTGTTCAATTCTAGGTGCCACACTTTAGATAAGATGTGGACAAACTGGAGAGAGGTGCGGGGTGGAACCTTATAACAGCCTTCAAATATATTAAGGGCTGCTACGAAGAGGATAGTGTTCGGTTGTACTCCATGTCCACTGAAGGTAGGTCAAGAAATAATGGGTTTAATCTATGGCAAGGGAGACTTAGGTTAGTGTCCCTATGTAAGCCACCACTACTCCCTGGCTCTAAGCACATGCTGCCACATTCAGTCTGGAGGTTTAGTTAATTGTTTTGTAACAAAGGATAACAAAACAAACAGAAGGCAGTCTTAACTCATTACCCAGGCTTCAGGGCCACCCCTCCCAGGGGACTCTGGTACTCTAGCTCCTGGCAGCTTCCTCACCTCTGTCAGCTCAGCTCCTCTCTTGGAGCTGCAGCCACAGGATTGTTTCCTTGAGCTCCTGGCCACCTTGCTCCAGGGACCCACCGCCAGCATTAGCTCTACTCCAACATGACTTTGCTCCCCAGCCCTCTTGAATTAGCTGGATTAGGGTCTGCTATTCCAGTGCAGAGGTGCTAGGCTCAGTCTATCCCCAGAGAGCAGTTACCCTGTGACTGTTAGCTATTACAAAAAACTTTCTATCAGGATAGTTAAATACTAGAGTAGGTTACTAAGGGAAGTTGTGGAATCCCCATCATTGGAGGTTTTTAAGAACAGGTTGGACAAACCACTGTCAAGGAGGGTCTAGGTGTACTCACTTCTGCGTTAGCAGGAGGGCTAGACCTTTCCAGCCCTATATTTCTATCCTTCTATGCTCCTATATTGGGGGTATATATACCCCACATTGGGATAGAACTGGGTTAAGCAGTTTTGGACTCCCACACCACTGCAAAGCCTGCACTACCTAGAAGAGTTTAAAAGAGAGCCAGGTAGCTCAGTTAGGGGAGGAAATAGCACAGAGCCTAGTGGAATAGCCCAACAGTTCATGTGCAAGTGTACAGCAGAAGGTGGGTCCACAAGCAGCAGCTACCCCAAATCCCAGAGCAGGGATTAATTTATCCCTAAGGATTAAGGAAACCTTCACTTGGATTGTTTGGTACTGCGATCATGCCCTGGGAAAGTAAGTAGTAGGAAGTGTCCCGTGAGACAGCCTTGGAGCACCCTGGGTGCTTGATATTGCTGCCACTTGTAGAGCCCTTGGTCAGCGCCTAGTGGAGAGGGAGGACCCAGGTTCCTCTGCCAAACATCTCTCATGAAACAAGAACAAACCCTTCTCCAGAGTACAGGGGAATACAGATGTTGTGAGATCTGAGGCAAGGGCACACAGCCCACAGGAACCTGGAGGTGGGCTGAAGGCTCTTTGTTTTGTGGGGACATTGGCCAGCTATATCTCGTTGGATTCTGTTATTCTGGAAGAGAGTCAGCTCAACTGGTGACCTGGCTGTAGCGCCAAGTTATTACCTATTGGAAGAGGGACTGCCACAGAGCTGGAGTGAGTGCTGGCAAGGGATACGTGAGACGGGGAGAGCTGGGACCCTGTGACCTAAGTGCTACACAGCACAACAGTAAGTCAGACCCCTAAATCCTTTTCAGAGTCACTGTTTTCCAGTCTCCCATTTGGTAGGTATGGCCTGGATTCCTTGTTCCTAAACATGTTTTGTTTGAATCCAGATCTCTCTGTAAGACTGCTCTCTCCTAATCATTATTTACCACTCCGCCAAGCATTGGGTGATCCACAAATGTGATCAACCGTGAGTTTATATTTACTACCCAGTCATTGGTGAAAATGTTAAATAGTGTTGGACCTAGTACCGATCCCTGCAGAACCCCCACTAGAAAGACCTCCATTCGGTGATGACTTCCCATTGAAAACTAAATTGCTAATTAGCTATTTCTTAAACCTTTTAATGTGTACTTTAATAATGATGTATAGAGTGGTCACGTTTCAATCAGAATGTCACATGGTACTGTGTCAAATGCCTCACAGTAGTCTAAATATATTACATCTATTATATAGTCCTATATCAAACTGATCACTGCAGTATCTGAGTGCCTTCCAATAGTGCATTAAGCAAAGTGACTATACATCTGTCACATGGTGTTTGTTCTTTCATCCTCTCCACAAGGATTGAAGAGTGAGCAGTGGAGTGTCTAGTTCTGGCTGGGTTTTAGGACTTTTTAAATTATTTGAATACACATGTTGCTATGTGTTTATATTTGAGTATACATAGGTCAAAGACAGAGGCCTTGCACTTGGAGCAGAAGGTGGTGAGGTTTATATGGGTCCTTAATTCTTGGGGGCATTCAGTCACAGCCCCTCAAAGTTCTGTCTACTGCACAGACCAGCTTCATCCTTATTGTAGAGAGTTGCTCTGTTGTGCCTGAGGAGTGGAGCTGCTGAACATGATCTTTGTTCAGTTACGTAGGAAATCTTTTAGATATTGTAATGCTGGCAGACTAGATGCCAGCTCATGCCAAGGCCCCTAGGCCTCACTGAACACTGATAGATGAATAGCTGGAAACCAATCTGGCTGACCTGTGTGTTAGCATTGTTAAAATAGGTATTAAGTTTATGAAAATGTTTTTAATGTTTAGACTTTATGAAATGCTTGTAAACTGCTGCAAGCCGTAATCTCACTTATAATAGCCGTATCCCATGTTATAAAGTAATATTGAAGTGTTTGCCCTGAAACCTGTACTCCCTCAGTCAGAGTAGTATTTCACACTTGGTAATGCTTGTTTGCCACAGGAAATGTCATTGCCTGTCCAACAAAAGAAGGACTTGGACATGGCAAGATTTCTAAGAATAAGCAAGGGATCCACAGCTACTTAGTGTGGGTTAGGCCTAAAGGACTTAGCGCTTGCATATTACAGCAGCCTCTAATCTTTTGGAACCAAAGACTGTAACTCATTGTGTGTGTATTGCCTGCTTTGTCCCACTACCCACCTCCAGCTGGGAACTTTGTAAACTCTTATTTCCTTTTCCTAGTTAATAAATCTTCAGATAGTTTATTACAGGATTGGCTACAGGTGTTGTCTTTGGTGTGAGATCAAAGGTGCAATTTACCTGGGGTAAGTGCCGGTACTTTGGGATTGGGAGTAACCTGAATATTTTGTGTGTAAGGGACCACCTACAGCAAAGGCAAGCTTACCTGGATACTCTTAATGGATTACACTGGTCAAGTGCTGAAAGAAAGACTAACTATCTGGAAAACTAGCCCTATGTAAAAACTCGTGTAGCTCCAATGGTATGTTACTGTCACTGAGTCTGATACCATCCTGAGCTCTGTGTGCTTGACTCCAACCCAGGACAGATATCTGCTTCAGTCTGCCTCTGTCAAAGTGTGGTTTTTTTTTTTAATTTTGGGAAATTATAATCTGAAAAGCAAACACTTGCTGGGAGAGGATGATTGCGATGCAAGAGTAGGGGAGAATAGTGGGAAAGGGTTGTGGATCCAGGTGATGAGGAGGGGAGAATTAGGACACCAGGAAGAGGGACAGAATTTTGTTGCCATTTAATTTCCTAGGTTTTTAAACAGAGAAATGTTTGTTGGTAGGAGTTAGTGGCCATTTAGACAGTTGTAGCTCTCACTTAAGTTGCCAGTTGATATGCTACTGTAATGCTTTTCATCTGTAGATCTCAAACACCTTTACATCATTATCCCCATTTTACAGATGGGGAAACTGAAGCACAGAGAGGTAACGTGACTTGCCCAAGGTCACCCAGCAAACCAGTGGTAGAGATAGGAATAGTCCCAGTCCAGTGATCTTTCCACTAGGCTACACAGTTGCTATGTAATTCCTCAGTGCTTCTCTCCCCTGTATATTTTGTTATAGTGGGATGGGAATCATGGTCATACTTTGAAATGTTCACAGTTGCTAACAGGGCCAATGAGAAAAATCTCAACCATGGTCTATGTCCTAAAACACTGACAATTTTTTATTACATGATTGTTACAGTAACTTTATGCGTGTGAGAGGGGACTGGTGTGTCTCTCTTCTCCGCCACCATTTCTCACATATAGCTCCCCCGACCAACATTTCTAGTTCCGCCTCTTCTTCTCATCCTAGTAACCTACTGGTTGGTACTATAGAAGCCATTAACGTGTAAGAGGTTGCTCCTTGCTCTTTCCTGCCCTAAGATGCTGTGTGTAAAAATCACTGTTAGCAATTTACTGGAGGGCTGCATACTACCTTGGTTAGGTAGCCTGAACTGCACACTGAGCTGGGCCCCTCACTCCCACTATCCACCTCCAGCTGGGACTCCTGCCCCTGCTGAAGCCAGGCTTCCCCAGATGTACCCAGTCTACCCCTCCTCCAAACCAAGACCTATTTTTCCATAAAACCATGTTGACTGGAATTAATTATGTTCCTATTCTTTAATTCTTTAGTTACTGAATCCTGTATCAGCTTTTCCAATATTTTACTTGGGATTAATGTCAGGCTAACTGGCCTATAGTTACCTAGCTGATACCTCTTCCATTTTTTTGAATATTGGCACAACATTAGTACTCTTCCAGTCTTCTGGAATTTCCCTGGTATTCCAAAATGTATTAAAAATTAGCATTGATGGGCCAGAGATTTCCTTAACCAACTCTTTTAGGACTTTTGGGTGCAAGTTATTAGGGTCTGCTGATGGGCTGGAAAGAAATTCACTGGCATCATGTGATACAAATACATGTGACACAAAGCACCCCTGTATTCACACCTTATCCACTAGTATAATCTTTGTACAACATATGCCTTGGGAGATATCATTTGACAACTAATAACTCACTGACAATTAATATTCTTGTGATGTATATGCATGACCGGCATTAGGAGTTACGAATATATGCTCGAATGATAACTAAAAGGTGTTCAAACCACATATGGCAGGGGGAGTTGTTAAACAGGCGTATGCTAAACAAAGGAACGTGTATTACCTCAGTTTACATATAAACTGTAAATAGACCCATCAAGCTAACAAGAGGTGGAAGCAAACCATACACTAACAAGTGGGGAAGATGACCAAATAGTGTCTACACCTTGCAAGAGAAGCTTGCTCTGGGTTTCACTTTGCAGAAGAATCCATTTCAAAGGTTTACTGGCCTATAAAGACAGGGAGCTGAACCTGAATTGATTGTATACAATATTACTGTATTAGAAAAGTGTACAGTTTGAGTTCTTTTCTGAATGCTAATGACACACTGTTTAATATAATTGAGAAATGTATGTATTAACACTACATACAAAATCATGGATACTCCTTGATATTAGGCTGTATAGTCCAGACAGGAGGGAAAAATCACAGGAGGACAGGAATGGCTACCTATCTCATATGTAAATTAAGCAGGATGGAAGCCCCATTTACATAGAAATCATACAGGTGCATAGGAAGCCCACAGGAAGGGAAGAACATCATGAGGTTCTTACCTCTTGCAACAAGTTAATTCTTCTTTGGAAGATACAAAGAAGGGCAGGAGCCATCTTTGGCATACATCACTAGACAGGCACAAGAGGCCAGAGCTCTTGCAACCTGAGAAAGATGGGTCCTTCAACCAATGGGGGTTGAAGTCTCTGGAACTGAATATAGGTGAGAAACCTGAGTAGGCAAAGTTCTTTCACACAGGAAGACAAGGGAAGCCAACACCTTGTACTTTTGTGGAAGATCTTGACTGAGGGAAAGTCAGCCATGGCGGGAAGAATGATGATTTTCTCTCACCAATCTTGAATAAAGCCTGTATCTTCCTAGATTAAGTTGCAAACTTTTAGAAGTGTATTTTGTTTTACTTGTAACTCTTTCTAACTTCATTCCTTATAATTGAATTCACTTAATTGTATATATTTTTGTTAATAAATTTATTTCATTTTTACAATAAACCAGCTCAGTGCTGTTTTGCAAGGGAAGGGTGTATTTACTCAGTTAAGTTAATAAGCTGTGGTGTATTTTTGTGTCTTTAGAGGAACAAATCAACCAAATTATATCTCTGAACTGCCCAGAAGAGAGCTGGACATTGCAGAGCACGTGGTTTTGGAAAAATCTGGGACTGGGATTATGTCAGGGTCACACAGCAAGTAGTATCCAAGGCTGGTGGAAGCCAGAGTGGGGCTGTTGACAGGCTGCTGGGGTCAGAGCTGCTGAACCAGGGCTGGGAGCACACAGACACTCAGGGTGCGACCTGCATGCTGGTAGGCTGGTTGTGAGCAGCCCAGCTTGGAAGCTACAACACAGCAAAGCCTTGGGAGGCACCCAAATTACAGGGCAGACAGTGACACAACTCTTCATGGTCTGGATTGCCACCCAGAATGTGACCATACATTATACTGCTTCTTTCCAAACACAAAATGGAAATATTTATTGAATACTTTCTGAATCATTAACTATTTGACAATCTCCATCTGGTAATGTGCTTATATCCCTATACCATTTCTAGAACTTCTTTAGTTTCTAATATTCTTTAAAAAGGTTTTGTTTTTTTTATTGTGCTTAGCCCTCCCAACTATGGATTTTTCCCTGTCTTCCCTTCCCTTATCACTTTTCTACACTTCATAACTTCTAATTTCTATTAAAAATAACAGGAGTACTTGTGGCACCTTAGAGACTAACAAATTTATTAGAGCATAAGCTTTCGTGGGTTGTAGCCCACGAAAGCTTATGCTCTAATAAATTTGTTAGTCTCTAAGGTGCCACAAGTACTCCTGTTATTTTTGCGGATACAGACTAACACGGCTGCTACTCTGAAACCTCTAATTTCTATTGTTATCTATCCATTTCTAATTGCCTACTCCACTTCGACACTGAATCAGGATGGACTTTTAACCAAAGTTTTCTTCTTTCTTGATTGTGGAATCTTTTTGTTCATCCAATAAACTCTTCTTAAAGAACTCCCAGTTTCTCTTTCATTTTTCCCCCCCCTCCCAATTAACATCACTCATAATTTTCCTCATCTTGGTCCCTAGGCAAATACCAACATCCAGTCCAGTGATTAATTTTTTTTATCTGTCATAATGAGGATCAAAATAGCATTCCCTAATGTTGGATGAAAATGTTCTAGAAAATAAATAAATAATATATAATTATATACACAAAACTTCAGTCCAGTTACTACTTGTATATAATTATTAGTAGTAACTGGACTGAAGTTTTGTTACTGGCAGTGTGAGACCTCTAGCATGTCTCCCAAATCCATCTTCCCCCCATAACATCACCATTTCTTTTAACACCTTAAGCATCTGTATGTAATGAGTAACTCATGTTGTGGGCATGCCACCTCCCACACCTACCCACTCTATTTTTCCTGAAGAGGTTATAGTGAATGGTTTCAGTCATGCCAAGTATATATCCGCCTGGAAAAGAGGTGACTAGGGGGGATATAGATCATGAGTGGCATAGGGAAAATAAATAAATAAGGAAGTGTTATTTACTCCTCATAATACAAGAACAAGGGGCCACCAAATGAAATTAATAGGTAGCAGGTTTAAAACACTTTTTTTTTTTTAATGCACTGTCAACCTCTGGAACTCCTTGCCAGAGGGTGTTGTGAAGGCCAATACTATAACAGGGTTCAAAAGGGAGCTAGATAGGTCCATCAATGGCTATCTTCCATGAATCTATTAGCCAGGATGGGCAGGAATGGTGTCCCTAGCCTCTGTTTGCCAGAAGCTGGGATTGGGTGACAAGGCATGGATCACTTGATGATAACCTGTTCATTCCCTTTGGGGCACCTGCCATTGGCCACTGTCAGAGGACAGGATACTCAGCTAGATGGACCTTTGGTCTGACCCAGTATGGCCGTTATATTTTTTCCTCATCAAGGAGAATCTACAATTCCTCTTGTTACCCAGACTGCTAGCATTGATATAAGCAACAGAAAAATTTCTCCTCTTGGCATTCTTTGCCATACCAATACAATTTGTTCTTTTGATGCTTTGAGTTTGGGAGAGTGTTAAGGAGACAAAACTCAATGTGGTGGTAATTTAATACCCTCCTAGCTACTCCAGCTAATCTCACTAGTTGAGAAATTTAGTCCCTACTTGTAAGAGGAGACCTGAGACTGACTTTGTCATATACAGCCAGTCAAAACCCAGCTCTTTGTGTTTTGTTTCATTAATCATAAAGAAATAAGTAATTTAAAGTTGATCACATTACTTTTTTTGGAAATGTCATCAAATTAATCTTACACTGTTGTGTATAAATAATTTTGGCCATTGAATAAGGAGCTGGGAACAACCAAGAAGGAGCTGGCACCGTGAATAATGTACTGGGTATAAGGAACCACCTTCAGCCTCATTTGTTTTAAGTTATTGTAAAACTTTACAAACTTTTGTCCACTTTCCCACAGTTAAGCTCATAAGTGGGGTAAATCTGTAGGCCCAATTATAACATACCCAAGCTTTAACAGGAACAGCCCAGCACATGTTAGATTTTGTCAGTGTCTGATATAACATAGACCAGGCAATGTGTGAGCAGCTGTTAGCACCTTTCTAACCTGTGTGAGACAACCTGAGGGTATGTCATTTGGGTGGGCGGGGGGAGTGTGCTTTTAACACAGGTTAAATTAAAATACCCTTACCAGAAGACTCAGCAACTGGGCTTCTAACTCAGATGAGCAGCTTGAGTTCAAACTCATGCTCTGCCATGCCTTGGACTCGAGCTGCTACCCTGAGGCTACATTTATACTTATGATAGTACACTGTTACATGTGATTTGTTGTTCCATAACCCCCCTATTATGCCAGCTTCCACAGGGCACCCTCCCAAAGTCCCTTCCAAGGACTCCCGCTCCAGTACCCCCCATGTCCCCTTCCAGTAGCCCCTCCATCTCCCAATGCCCTTCCCCAGCCCCCAACCCCTCAAGGTCCGCTCCCAGTACCCCCTCCATCACCCCCCAGTATACTTCCCCCCCCCCCCCCGCTGCACAGGTGTTGTGCTGGGAGCCAAGGCGATGTATCGGCCTCTACGTCCTGCCCTTCCCCCTCCAATCAGGGAGCGATGAGGTGTCACGTGCTCACTCTGCAGCCCAATGAGAGGGTAGCACCGTGGGGGCCCTAATTCAAACTCTTCTTCAGCTCCGCCTTCTCCTGTGTATTGTCGGGTTTCCGTGGAGACAGCGGGGCCTACCGGGCCATGGAGCCGCGACTGGTGGGCCCCGGGCCCTACCGGGCAACCCGGCTGGTAAGTCCCCGGCCGGGTCCCGCAGCGTCTGGTCGTGCCAGGGCATCGAGCTCGGCACAGCCTCCCCCACAGCTCCACTCCGGCCTCGCGCCCCCCGGTCCTCCTGCCTCGGACTGGTCCCCAGAGCCCCCCGATCCCGCCAGCTTCGCGCCCCTCGACCCCCCCGAGCGGTCCCCGGAGCTCCCCTCGGCCTCGCCCCCCCGCCCCCGGGCGGTCCCCGGAGACTGCCCCCCCCGTCCTCGCGCTCCCCGGCCTCGCCCCCCTGCCCCCGAGCGGTCCCCGGAGACTGGCCCTCCGTACTTGCGCTCCCCGGACTCTCTCAGCCCCCTTGCGGTCCCCGGAATCCCGCTGTCTGACCCCCCAAGGGGTTCCCGGAGGCCCCCGCCCCAGCGGTCCGCAGTTGCAGAGACCTCCTGAGGGAGCCCCCCACCCCCAGTTCTTCGGTTTGGTCCCCGAAGCCCTCTCTAGCCCCCCCCCCCATCTGCCTCTTTCCCCCTCCAGTCGCCCCGCTTCTGCCATATCCTGGCCACCTCCCCAGGGCTGCTATTTGGTCCTTTCCTCTACGTGGAGCCTTATTTCTGCCCCTGCTAGCCCAGCCCCCAAATGGCAACTCATGGCTAGCTGGATCATAGCCCAGTAGCTTCACCTCCTGGCACCTTGCCCCAAAATACTGACACACACTTGTACACTCACACCCTGCTTTGCTGCCTAGATCACTGCCCATACCCATTCCTCTTCAACGGGGTCTGTTGGACTGTGAGCTCTTACAGGAGAGAAAAGGAAGAGTGACACGAAGAAGGATGTTCAAGGTTTTATAAAAGCAGACATGACATATAGTGAGCTCTTCCTTACACACAAACTTACACCAGTTTAACTAATGCTGCGTCTACAACAACACAACTGCAGTGCTGCAGCTATGCTGCTGTAGTGCTTCAGTGTAGACTACAGTGATCGGAGTCGCTTTAGTTAATCCACCTCCCTGAGAGGTGGTAGCTAGGTCGATGGAGTTCTTCCAACATTGCGGAGTCTATGCTGGGGGTTAGGTCAGTTTAACTGTTACACAGGCGTGTGAATTTTTCACACCCCTGTGTGACATAGCTTGGTCAACCTAACTTTTTAGAGTAGACCTGGCCTTAGGGCTAGTGTACACTACAGCAATTGAAAGAGCACAGAGTCTGTCACTGTAGTAGCTCACCTCTCCCAGGACATAGTAGCTAGGGTGATAGAAGAATGTCTATGTTGGGGGGGTTTAGGTGGGCATAGCTGTGATGCTCAGGATTTTTGATGACCCGAGTGTCATAGCTACGTCACCCAAAGTTTTAAGTGTAGACTGGGCCTAAAAATGCGTGTGTGTGTTGTTTTAAACTGATTTACTTAAACCAGTGCAAATGCCTCTGCTCCTATTTCAGTTTAAGGGCTGTTTATATTGGATTTTAGTTTAAACCAGCCTGGAATAAGTTACTCTGAAACTGAGTGCCTTCATAGGCTTTTACATTGGTTTCACTACATGGGTTTTTTAACTGATTTTAAGTTAAGCTGGTGTAGCTTTCTCATGTAGATGTACCCTAAGGTATAACTTTCAGAATGTATTAAATGAGGAGTTGATAGAGAATATTTGTTAAATAGAGCATGGAGTAAACTATGTTCAGCAGATTTATTTAACTTGCTTGGGGCATGGCATTGGAGACATAGCAGTGTAGGTATTTTTCATTCTGTCTTTTGCTGTTAGCCTGAGGACTAAAACCACTACTTTGGCAATAGTTGTAACATGATTGATAACCCTGGTATCTGAATATTTGCAGTTTTATTTTGTATCCATTGAAATGAATGCCTGCAAAATGCTCTAACTGTATTGGTATTGATTTCACATACAACATCGTTTCACCCTTAAAGATTATTTTTAGAGCTCCTGTAATTGTATCTTTCTCCCCCCCCCCCCCCTCTCTTTTCCAGTGGAATGAGACCATTGAACTCTTTCGTGAAGGGATGCCATTACGGAGGCATCGTAGTCTTTTCAAAAACTATGAGTGTTGCTTCAAAGCCTCAGAGGCAGTAGACTGGTTACATGAACTGCTCAGATGTAACCAAAACTTTGGCCCAGAAGTGACACGTAATCAAACAATTCAGCTGCTTAAAAAATTTCTGAAGAATCATGTTGTTGAAGATATCAAAGGAAGATGGGGCAAGGAAGACTTTGAGGACGACAGTCATTTATATAGGTAAATCATTTTATGATGTATCCTGGGTGAATGTTTAGTTCTTGTGAAAGTAAGTGATTAATGACATTAGTTAGGGGTTTTGCAAACCCACTTACTTTGTGCATCTACTTATCTCTAAGCATGCTCACCTGTTATCTTTTATTACAGTCCTTCTCTTCAGTAGACCCAGAGATACTATGTTATTCTAATATTGGGAATGTTACTTGAAGCACCCTTGTATCTGAAGTTTTATTTTTTGAGCAACGTATATAAACAGTTTCTAGTCACTCCCAAATAATCTGTAGTATACAAACCTGGTTTTTGCTTACTGCGACCAATATTTTTACTAAATAAATCAAAACATACACTAAAGTCCCCAACTGACTAACACTTATGCATGCATAATTAATCACATGCTTGAGTACTTCCCCTGGTGGACTCCTGACTACACTTCTAGGAAATTTTGGTCCTCATTTGTCATGAGCATCTGGGAAAATCAACTCCAGAGGTAACTCCATTGAGTTTCTTCTGGGTCTCTTGGCCTTCAGCCCCCTGAATGGGGGCCATTTTTTCCAGCACCTTAGGGAGAGAAGAAACAGGTGCTTTCTGAATCCGAATCCTTCTTGCACTGTTAGATATAGCTTAGCATGTGAACAAGACTCCACCATTCCTGTTTATCCTGAACTGCTCTTTGTGTGGCCTCTTTATTAAGTCCCATAAGTTTTTCCCTTTCTGAGTAGTGTTCAATGGAGGGATTCGTTCAGTTGGTCCATTTATGTGTTCCTCCAGCTGCCCAATAGCATACCAGCCCTGTTGGTAGTTCTGGCTTCATTCCTAAGCCATGTACCAAATATTTTGATTGTCTTTTTTAGATAACTTTAGACATAGAGGGTTGATGAAATCTGATGATTTTCAGCATTTGTTACAAATTAATTCCATTTATTACCTTGTATTTTTCTAAGGCATTTGCTTTTGAAGGCATTTAGATGTCTGTCTGTACCTTTCATGGGCTTCCAGCTTTCACATTCATGGGTTAAGATGGAAATAACATTGGAATTGAAGGTTTGTAGTTTGGGGTGTAAATTGTAGATTTTCATTGACCAATTCTTGTTTAAACTGGAAAATGCAGCTGCAAGCTTGCTCATCATGATATTATTTCCTTCTGGACAACCCCCATTGACTTTCACGTTCCTGCCAAGGTGTGTGAATTAATTCACTTCTTGTATTCCTTTGCCTTCTAAAGTAATGCTTGAGTGGGAGTTTCTGGAGTTCTTATTACACTTGTTTTTCATAACTGATTAGTAACTTTTGTCGTCTTTGCTATGCTGGACAGACTTGCAGTCCCTGATTGCATGTTAGTAGAACTATGGCTTAGAAGAGCTACGACCGTCCAAACACTGGGTAAAACTCAAACAAGCCTGGAGATTATTTATTGTTGGGTTAAAAAGAAATTTAGGTCACCAAAAATTAAAAATCACCCTTTCATTGAGACCATTTTAGGAGGATGGGACAATTTTTTTTAAAATTCCTGTTATTGAGGCCCACTTCCTTAGCTACTTGAATTAATAACCAGGGATTTATCTCTAGGAAATATCAAAATGTCTATTTGTTGTGTGGAAGGGCTGAGATTACTCAATGTGGACAGCTGTTCCTTGGTATGATTTCAAACCAGGACCAAGAGACCTACAATATACAGATCCCATGTTTTCATTGTTTACAAATAAAATATTTTATTGTGAAATTTGGATATAAGACTGCTCTATCTTGACCTTTAACCACATTTGAGGCGATCCAGAGCAAGCTGGAAGATCACAAAATATTTAATTTCTAAGACGTATATAATTTTGATTGATAGGACAATAACCTAGATGAAAAGATGGGAGAGGGTTTGGACAAATTGATCTAGATGTGCAGGTCTCTGTATGGCAAAGGGGATATACATCTTCAATTAGTTTAGCTCACAAATGAAATTTTTATAAATTACTGTGTAGATGGCATTTGACTCCAGTTAAGATGCATCATATTTTTGCTACTAGGGATGCACTCTGTTTGAGGGATTGCAGGGAAAGGGGAACATACTTGCACATGTGGTGGTTGTGTCTAGGAATTAGATGGCTTGGGAGGAAATTATTAAAGAGATTCACCTTATAGCAAAATGCCAGCTTCTGAGAGATTCCCCTGACCAGTTTCCTTAATGCTCCAATAAGGTTCTACATTTTAAACAGAAATGACAAATTAATTTCTTTTTTATTGTTAGCAGCAAGACTTTGTATTGCTTGTTATTGGAAAAATGTGACTTCTGTGGAAGTAAAATATGGACTGTCCTTGTAATGGAGAAATTTTCATGCCCAGTACATACACAAGAGAAGCGCCCCCAAAAGTTATTTAGAAATTTGGTCAACTTTTTTAGAGTACTCTGAGGAGGAGGACTCCTCAGCCACCAAGCCAGAATTGCTAGCTAGGTACTTTTGAATATTAACCTGATCCTGATTAACATATTACATCATACTTTACTTATTACTTAATGTTTTATTGTAACTTCACCTTAATAAAGTTTCAAAAAAGGAAGGGAAAATAAAGAGCAACATCATCAGCAAAATCTTGATCTTCTAGTGTACTGCTTTTGAACAATATGATGGTTGTGTTGTATCCATTTATACTTTTTCTCATAATGAAGTTCATGGCAATACCCAACAGTAGATTTTATTCCTGCTATTTCTTGGTGTACCAATGTCCAGCAGGATTCCATCTAACTCTGGACTTCCAGAGCTTGATCACCATCTCTGGAAGAAAAAGTTCTGGATGAAAACACCTTCCAGATTGCGCTCTTTCTTTCTCCCACCCCTCCGTCCCTCCCTCCCATGGTAATGCTATATTATCTTGTCAGCCTGAAGGACACCTACTTTCATGCCTCATTTTATCCCAGGCATTGGCATTCCTTCCCTTTGACTTAGGGTAATCTTTATTTCAGTTTGTCTCCCTCTTCTTCCCACTTTTTTACTTTTCAGGCTTCCACCAAGACCCTGGTAGCATTGCAAGGGCATATATCTATACCCTTATTTTGATAATATTCTCATCCATGCCTTCTCTGAGTCCCAGGAGATTCACTCTCAGGACAGTGTTCTTCAATATCTTTGTTTCCATGGCTTCCTGATGAATCTGCAAAGCTCTCTCCCCCACCCTTGTAATATGGCACCGGGGAGTGATGGTATATATTTAAATGTGGGAAAGCAGGTTGGGAGCCCTGTTCCAGGTTCTTATTTCCTCCCTTGTCTTGGTAAAGGCTATTTTTAATCTGCCAGGCCACTTCATAACCTGTGTGGACATAGTCTCTTGGGCTTGCTGCTTGCCTTCACCTTGTTGGTTTGGTCAGGTCCTCTCCTTCACTAGTCCTTCTCAGACTGAGTGGAGCTTGGCAGGCAATCTCCTTTTGTAACGCTGGTGCCGTGTAGTGCAGTTCATTTCAGGATCAAGGAAAAGCTGATAGAAAGATAGCAGGAGATGAAAAGGGATACTGGAGGGAGAGGAAGACAGACCAGGATCTCGCATGTATCAGGCTGGAGTCCTCACTAGTGCAGCGCTGATGATCAAAAGTTGTCCCCACTTGGTGTCATGATGAAAACCCTTCTGTTATGTGTGTAGTCGGGTGGTAGAAGTTCCTTTCTTGCCTCCCCCAAGTCTTTTTTTTAAGGGCCCCCAAAAGAGGCAATTGGCAGATTCGTCCATCCTTTTCTTATTTTGTCCACCAATTAGACCTAATTTTTTAAGCACCAAGTTTGGTCCATTGATTTCTGAGTCCCCATCTCCTCTTGTTTACTAGTCATATCTTAAAAGTCCTTGGGTAGCATCAGTAGATCCTCTCTGTTTTTAAATTAATTATTTCTTTTTTGTCTCCTTCTTGCATCTTTTCTTAAACAGTCTTATAAAACAGATCATTGTGACAATTCATTAACCTTCACCTACTTTTCACCTGTTAGGCTCATAATTAAAGTAAGCCTGCTAGGTCCCAATTATTACATCATTATCTGCTGAGCCATTTTGTAACCTGCATGGACCTAATGCGTGGGGCCTGCTTTCACCTTTGGCTATTTCAACCATACCCAACTAATCTAGTGCTATTCTCTGAGCTCTCTGGAGAGAATCACTTTGTTCCTCCAGTCTTCCCTTTTGACAGCTTACATCTCCTCAAGAGGGTCTCTATTTCCTACTTTCCTACCGTTATTTCCTTATCACCATTATTATTAAATATTTTATATTGCTCCTTTTCAGGTTGGGGTGCCTATATTGGGCTACTTTTCCATTCAAGAGGTTTGGTCTTTAGCCAAACAAAGGCCAAATATCACTCTTCTATAGCTCAGGGTCTTTTTCTTAGTCCTTTAGGCCTGAGAACTCCATGTTACGAACAGACATGTCTTGATTTGATGTGGCACCAGGGCTGCTGTTGCCTACATGAATAGATGGATATACTAAAAGCCACCTTCCCCTAGTAGAGGTTCATATTTTCTCTTGGTGTGCAGTGTCTCCAGGGCAAGAGCACTACTGTTGCACAATGGCTCAGCTGTGATTCACTCACGCCTGGGGGTGGATCTTTTTTGCCTCTCAGGATGCATAGTTTAGGGTGTGCAGTCCTACAATCATCACACTGATGTAAATCTTCTTTCAATAATGGTTGCTACATCCACAGCCTGTCTGAAATCTTTCTTCCTAGCATGTAAGAGATGTTTGAGAAGGGAAAATTATACACCAATAATTCCCTTTCTCCCTCCCAGCTTGCTCAGAGGTGTGTCTCTTGCATATCTCTTCTAGTCTATCTTGTCTACTAACATCTCTTAGCCCAGGAAGTCACTAGTTGATTAGAAGAAGGCTGATTAGGTGCTCAGATGACTTGATTGCCTGCACTTCTGGTAAATGGAGCCAGAATGTCATCTATTTAGAATCTTCTTTCCTAGGATGAGAGATGAGGAGGAACAAAAGGCATTCATGTTAGTAACTTCTCCTGTCTTCAACTTTTGCTAGTTGATAACTGGCTGGGGTCATCAGAGTAGGTAAAATTCATTTAAGTGTGGTCTGGGGTTTTGTGTCCACGTATTCCCATGGTGGTAACCGCCATTAAAATATTTGTAACATTTTTATTAAAGTTAGAGAAAAGAAGGAAAAAAGTAACATTTGAAACACAAAGAATTAAGACTTTTATTTTAACAATTTCCCTTAATTCCTTTCCTTTAACTCAACAGAATCTTTCATTTGAAAAATCCCTGTTTGACAGTGCTTTTACATAGTATTA
The DNA here is from genome assembly GCF_028017835.1 of Emys orbicularis. NCBI lineage: Eukaryota > Metazoa > Chordata > Testudines > Emydidae > Emys > Emys orbicularis. The sequence goes on along the minus strand of NC_088688.1, from coordinate 38,221,299 downwards.
ATTGTCCTATTTTGGGGGGGGTCAGGGGGGAGGAAAAAAGTTAGTTTATGGTCTTGAGCTGTTGTTGCTGAAGCCTGATCTTGTTTCCTTTAACACAAAACAAATATACACAAACAAAAGGAGAGAGAAAACAGAACAGCAGAGGTAGAAGATGCTGACTTGTTTGCAACTCACTAATGGAGAAATACAAACAGCACATGGTCTTGATAGCCACTCTGAGATCTAACTTTTACCAGCTTTAAGGCATTGCTTTTAACTTGCTTCTCTGGTTCAGGCTTACAGCAGTGTTGCAAAGGTGGCTAAGCCCAGACTCTTATTAGACAGAAGGGAAAAAAGAAAGCTAGGACAGAGAAGAAATAAGCTAGAGAAAGGAAACGACACATGAGGGAAGGATGATAGTAGTAGGAATTTAAGGCTCACATCCTGTGTGGTGTTTAGGGTTTAGCAGAAGCTAGTAGATGTGGTCAGTGGTGCAAGTAAAATTAATTTCTTACCAGTATGCTGCACCAGCTAAAGAGGGGGGCACGTGACCTCCCCACGTGACTCCTCACATGACCCTGTGCTCTCCCCCCTCTCCTCTCCATGATCCATCTCACGTTACTGGGGTGGGGGTCCTCTGTCCTCCTTCCACTGCGCTGGAGACTTCTGAACTGCAGGGCTCTCCGAAACTGCAGCAGCGAAAGGAACAGAACATGGGGCTGCCCAGTGGCCCCACCCCGGCAGCTCCTCTGGCGTGGCTGTACTGCCCCCAGCCATGCCCCCAGCCCTTCCACGCAGCAGCATCTCCTGTCTGTGGTCTGTACAGCCCCACTGGAGGACAGGGCTGGGTGTGTGGGTGTGTGTGAGGCTAGGGGCAGTACAGCCATGCCAGAGGAGCTGCCAGTGTGGGGTTCTCCTTTAGCTGCTGCGGTTCCCGAGAGAGCCCTGAACCGCAGGGCTCTCCCAGGAACCGCAGTGGCAAAAGGAGCAGAATGTGCAGCTCCTCTGGTGCGGCTGTACCCCCCCCTGGGCCCCGCAGCCAGCCCTGTCCTCCAGCGGGGCTGCCTACAGACCCCAGACAGGGGATGCTAGACGCAGCTGTGTGGAAGGGCTGGGGGCGGTACAGCAGCTCCATGTTCTGCTCCTCCTGTGTCTTTCCAGTACAGCGTACCGGCTATAAATATCTTACTGGTACGGTATAGCATACCGTATCTCCCTACTTGCACCACTGGATGTGGTGAGATGATTTAGTTGGCCCTCCCTACAGGCCAACCTCTCTTCAGCAGCAGCAGCAGCAGCATATGCTCTGCACACTGCAAGAGCTCACTCCCCATGTCCCTACCCTAGTCCTAAAGGGGCAGCTCCTGTTTCTGTTATATAATTTATATCACTATTAACAAAAACGACAAATAAAACAATAAACAATATTCAAAACTATTACTAAATATAAACAATATTAACCTATTTCTAAAACGTCCCTTCTAGGGAGCTCACTCACGTATGTTCTTGATGGATTCATTGATATTCCTTTTGAAGACCCATCTTTCTCTGGTATCTTTACCACAGTTCTTTGCTCAAGGGAAGCAATTTCATGGCGCTAATATGGGCTTTTTCTTTTTCAGTTCTGATGTATGTGGCTGGAACCTGTGATGGGTCTACAAGTATTTTGGTCAGGGTGTGCTCTGTGACTGGTCCATGACACACTTTTTTGAGAATAAAGATGCTTACGGATTTGTTCCACATGCTGTCTGCTTTGCTTTGGTGCGTTGTGCAACTATCTTGAGAGCTAAAGCTTGACAAGTTCTGCATGTGCCATCTTATTATTTGCTGTTCATTGTTGTGAAACTTCAACTCTAAGTAACCATGAATCAGTGTGAATGTGGTGGTGGTGTTTCTTATGTTGGAATGAATCTCTGCTTGGGCAATAAGCATTGCACTCCAGTTGGGCAGTAAGGAACGCTAACTCTCTCTAGTTTTCATGCCACTTTTCCCCCTTCCTCCCGCATCTTGAGAGAACTTTTTGAAGTATTTTTGTATGCATTTCTTTAATGCATTTATATAGATTTTAATCTTTGGCAGATTATATGTTTTACCAGTAGCTTTTAATTGGCATAGCCTTCATTCATTTTCTGGTTTATTTTTATGATCTTAACTAGTCTATTTTAGTAAGAATTTCAAAACTCTTTTGAAAGATTAAACCAGGTCAATAGATCTTTGATCTACAGGTGCAACTGCTTACTATAATTTTCATTTTCTTTATGGACCTTGAATACTGTGTGCAGTTCTGATTGTCCCATCTTTTTTTTTTTTTTTTTTTTTTTTTTTTTAAGATATATTAGAACTGGAAAAGGTACAGGGAAGGGCAACAAAAATGATTAGCATTATGGAACAGCTTCCATATGAGGAGAGAGGAAAAAGACTGGCACCGTTCAGCTTGCAAAAGAGACATTTAAGGGGAGATATGATAGAGATCTATAAAATCATGACTGGTGTGGAGAAAGTAAATAAGGAAGTGTTATTTACTCCTTCTCATAACACAAGAACTAGGGGTCACCAAATGAGATTAATAGGCAGCAGCAATGTTCCCTCTAATTTTTTCCACCCATGTGCAGAATGAATTTTATGTGCACCAATATGTGCAGATGTGCGCCACCAGTAGAAACAAAAAAACCTAGCTATAATATATATTTTTAAAAAGTTACCATAAGGATAATTACTCCAGCCAGGAGAGGTTAGGCATTTTAGAAGTCACTACTCAGAGTTAAATTTAAGTGTAAGAGAGAAATAAAAATGCATAAACCAGTCAAAAAAATAAAATAGCACTTTGAAAGAATAAAATTACAGAGAATACTTGCAATGCACATATATCAAGAAGTAACAACAACAATTCAAGTATGTGTTGGGCGCTGAGTGTGAAAGACTGTATGTGTGAGACAGACTCCGTGTGTGTGAGCGAGAGAGACAGAGACATGTCTCTCCCCTCTGCGGCCCTGAGGGTGGTGGGGAGAGGCGCCTCTCCCGTCCCCACCACTGCCTTGGCCGGAGCTGGGGGAGAGAGGCGCCTTTCCCATCCCCTATCTCCTAGAGCTGGAAGGGACCTTGGAAGGTCATAGAGTCCAGCCCCCTGCCTTCACTAGTAGGACCAAGTACTGATTTTGCCCGAGATCCCTAAGTGGCCCCCTCAAGGATTGAACTCACAACCCTGGGTTTAGCAGGCCAATGCTCAAACCACTGAGTTCTCCCTCCCTCCATTTGGAGGTGGGGGAGAGAGGCGACTCTCTTCTCTCCCCCCCCCCCCCCCCAAACCCATATCACCTCACCCCACTGCCCCCAACCTCCACATTCTCCATGCTCACCTGTGTGCGTGCCTGCCCGGCTGGTGCGTAGCCCTTGATGACCTCATGTGTGGCCACGAAGGCGCGCACCTTAGAGGGAACACAGCAGGTTTAAAACAAACATAAGAAAGTACTGAACTTCTTCACACAACACACAGTCAATCTGCAGAACTTGTTGTCAGGGGATGTTGTGAAGGCCAAAACTATAATTGGGATAAAAAAAGAATTAGATAATATCATGGAGGATAGCCACTGATGGACCTATTAGCCAAGATGGTCAGGGACACAACCCTATGCTCTGGGTGTCACCAAGGTTCTGACTGCCAGATGCTGGGACTGGCTGACAGAGGATGGATCACTTGATAATTGCCTTGTTCTGTTCAGTCCCTCTGAAGCATCTGGCATTGGCCACTATTGGAAGACAGGACACTGGGCTAGATGGACCATTGGTCTGACCCAGTATGGCTATTCTTAAGTAGTTATGAACTTGGAATACTTTTTATTTTATTTTAAAGTATGCTGTAAGATTGTGACTCCTTCACAGCTTGTTTCTTCTTATTGCATGAAAACTCAGCTATCCTGAGATGTCTTTTCTACATTGTATCTTATAATATACAAGATAATGGTTCAGGTTAACTAACACTGCATGTTTCAACGTATGATTATATTGATTGATCCATGTTATAGTTAGAGCCCTGCATGGGTACAAAAATGTGGATCTGCATCTGATCCACAAGAATCAACTTGTATCCGACCCATGATCCACAGTCCATCTTTTATCTGCATCCGCACAATACCCGCAGCAGCACGCTATCTCACGGTGCCTCTATGGCTTAATAATTGTGCATACTATTATTGTTTTGTTTTAAACATCAATCTTATTATACAACAGGCATCAGAACAAATAGCCTTTTACATTAAAAATAATAAAATAAGTGTCTCAAGTCAATACTGCTCAAAATCACAAACTGAACTATAAAATAAAAAAGTCTGCCGCCTATTTAGAGTGATTTATAAAGTCATAACACTTAGAGCTCAGTAAGCCCAGTTTCTTTGCACTAGCCACTGTTCTCCCTGTGGAAGCATGAAAGGGGAATACTATCGCAGGGCTACAGTACTTAATTTTTGCTGGGACTTCCTGGGGCTGAGCCCTGGCACCTCTCAGCTTGGCACATCCTCCTCCTAGAGGGGTTGTGAGGGGGCAGTGAGGAGCAATGACAGGCGCTCTGTGATTCCATGACAGTTTTCCCATGTAGGTGCAGGGGTGTATGTGCAAGGTTTAGGAGTGAAGGGGGCACAGGAGGGGGAGTAGGGGAATAGGAGGGGGGTGAAGGTGCTCTCTGGCTGCCCAAACAGTGCTTAATTTGTGCCGTATCAGGTCAGTTGGAGAGGGAGGCAGCTGTTTCTGCAAAGTAAGTCAGTATAGCTTCCCTCTCTGACCTGATATGACTATGAAGTCGGAAGAGGTTTTCTAAATTGCTTGGCTGCTTAAACTGCGGTAATAGGAGCATGTCTTGATCTATCACCTCCCCTTTTTCTAAAAAAAGAACAGGAGTACTTGTGGCACCTTAGAGACTAACACATTTATTAGAGTATAAGCTTTCGTGGGCTACAGCCCACTTCTTCGGATGCAGCCCACGAAAGCTTATGCTCTAATAAATTTGTTAGTCTCTAAGGTGCCACAAGTACTCCTGTTCTTTTTGTGGATACAGACTAACACGGCTGCTACTCTGAAACCTGTCCCCTTTCTCTGTATATGGAGGGTGAGGGAATATGGGATCTGAAAGATGGGAAAGCAGCCTCATAGTCTATGAGATGCAGACAGTTGTTTCACTGCCTTTTGAGACCCTATATTTAGAACTCTGCATAGAGACAAAATTTGTATTTGTGTCCGGTCCGCGATATGCAAAAATGGTCGGCGGATATAAAGTGGATATCCGTGGATTTGCAGGGCTCTCGTTATAGTATAATCACTTTATTTGTATATACTTCTGCCACGTTTCGCTCGTTACAAGAGTATCTCCACTCAACTCATTTCTTAATTAAATCTAATTTATCTTGTGACATTTTGTGACCTAAGGATTTTTTTCCCTGTTGAAAAGACTTTCTTTTGAGTGCTGAAAATTGTCCTTTCACATTCATGTCCTCTTTTCAAATATCTTAAAGTAGTTTTGATTCTGTCTGTAGTTGGATTTTTTTTTAAACAGGATTATAGGTCTCCTTGATAAATGCAATTCTGTTGATATAGTATACTTGGATTTCTCCAAGGCATTTGACTTGATACATCATGGCATTCCAATTAAAAAAATCTTGCATTATATGGATTTAATAGTGGACACATTAGAGGGATTAAAAACTGACTTGCTGACAAATCTGTGTCGATGAGGGGGCCATTTCTAGAAGGCTTTCTTCTTGGTCCAACACTTTTTAATTTTTTTTTAATCAACTGTCTAGATGATGGTATAAAATCTTTGCTGATAAAGTGTGCGCATAACACTGATTAGTGGGATAGTAAAGGAGGACAGATTACTGTAGCAGAGTGATCTGAATCACCTGGTAAAATGGTCACAATCTAACAAAATGCATATTTAGTACAGATAAATGCAAGGTAATATATCTGGGATCCAAGAATGCAGGTTATGCTTAAGGGGTGCAAGACACTGTATTAGAAAGCAGTGACTCATGGCCTGTCTTCACTACAGCACTGCTGGATTGATGCAGCAGCATTGATTTAGCGGGTCTGGTGAAGATGCTATAAGTTGACAGGAGAGCGTCTCCAGCTGACACAGCGCAGTGTAGACACTGTGTTAAGTCAATGTAAGTTACATCGCTCAGGGGGATGGGTTTTTTTTACACCCCGAGTGATGTAACTTACGTCCACTTAAGCAGTAGTGTAGACAAGGCCTCAGAGAAAAACTTAGGGGTCATTGTAGAAAATTGCCTCAGCATGAGTTCCCAGTGTGGTGTCATGGATCAGTTTAGTCCTTTTTGCCTTGCGTGTATAGAGGGGAGTATCAAGTAGAAGAAGGGAAGTGATATTTTGTCTCCGTATGCAGCATTGGTAAGATAGTATCCTAGCAGCAATGTCCTGTTCTGGTTTCTGGGCTTCAAGAAGGATGTGGAAATGTTGGAGAGAGTTCAAAGGAGGGGCCACAAAAATGATCCTAGAGCTGGAAAACCTATTATTTGAGCCTTAAGGAGTCCAACTTATTCAGCTTATTGAAGAAAAAAATTTGAGGTTACCTCATTGCTATGTTTTCGGTACTTACACATGGAAAACATTTGGTAGTGAGGGGTTTTAAATCTTGCTGACAGAGGCATAAGAAAAATTAATGTCTGGAAGCTGAACAAATTTAGTCTTGAAATAAGATGCAATTTCCTAACTATTAGGGCAATCAGACATTGGAAGACCTTACCAGTGGAAGTGGTTGTCATCATTTGGAGTCTTTTGTTGGGGTGGGGGCGGGGCGGCATGTCTACACTGCAATTAAACACTTGTCAGCTGATTTGGGCTTGCGGGGCTCAGGCTACAGGGCTGTAAAATTGTGGTGTAGATGTTAAGGCTGGAGCCCAAGCTCTGGGAGCCCAAGCTCTGGGACCCCACAACGGTGGAGGGTCACAGAACCTGGACTCCAGCTGTAGCCTGAAATTCTACACTGCAATTTTACAGCCCCATAGCCCAAGCCAGAGTCAGCTGACATGGGCCAGCTGGGGGTGTTTAATTGTAGACATACCCTTAGACAAGATTAGGAATCTTTTAAAAAGATGAACTCTAATGCATTTTATTGGGGAAATTCCTCAGCCTGTGTGTGCAAGCAGTTGAGCCAGATAGTCCTGATGGTCTCCTCTGGCCTTGGAATCTGTAACTCTATGAATTCCCCCAGTTCATCTCCTTCCTTGCTGAGCCTCCTCTTCATGGGGAGTACAGGAATGCTTGCATTGCCCTCAGCATGCTCATAACCCTTGCAGCTCTGCATTAAAGACCATGACTGTCATAAAGTTTTATGCTTCAGGGCTTCAACTGGCCACCTGCAGTGGGTAGGAAGGAATTTTATTTCCTGCAATTGACCAGATGTATTCATCAGATTTGGGGTTGGGGAGAAATTTTTCCCAGGTCAGATTGGCAGGGACCTTGGATTTTTTCCACCTTCCCCTGTAGCATGGGGCGTGGATCACCTGGCTTGGGTAGGGGTAGTCAATAGGCGGAATGCAGGCCAAATCCGGTCTGCCAGATGTTTTTGAATTGATCCCCAAATCTTTTTATGTACTACTTATTATTATTTTTATTTTCTTCTCTGGACTCTGGACCTTGACCAAGAAATTTGGACCTTTAAAAAAAAAAAAAAAATTGATTACCCTTGTGCAATGGTCATCTGGTCATATCTCAGCTAATCAATTCCGTGCCATTGTGAAGGCCTCATGATTGATGGCAACTTAGTCTGTTCTGTTTTCTGCTTGTGATACACAACAACTCAGGGCAGATCCGCCACGTAGTGATCGATCTATCGGGGGTCAATTCCTTGCGTCTATTGTAGACGCGATAAAATTCATCCCCGATCGCGCTCTCCATTGACTCTGGAACTCCAGCTCACAAGAGGCGGAAGCAGAGTCGACAGGAGAGCAACAGCGGTCGATTTGCCGCTGTCCTCACCGCCAGGTAGGTTGACCTAAGATACGCTGACTTCAGCTACGTAGTTCGCGTAGCTGAAGTTGCATATCTTAGGTCGACACCCCCCCCAGTGTAGACCTGGGCTTAGTCTCCCGAGGACTGAAATGCTTTGCTCTAACTAAAGTCTTTGGGCTCAGTATAGGGGTATTTGGGTGAAATGTGATGGCTTGTGATACGTGGTAGGTCAGCCTAGTTAAACTAGTGGTCCCTTCTGGCCTTAAACTCTGTGAAATATTGGTGGCAATCTCTTGGCTCTAGTGGGTATTCGGTTCTTACCCTTAAATACCCAATATATTTTGTGTTTTCTGCTTAATATTTGCAGAGACAGAAAGTCAGCTAGGCAATTTTTTGAGTGAAATCAAGAATTTTGCATGATTTCTTCTTGAATAGACACAATCTTTCTTCAGATATGCTTGATATATTTTTTGACTTGTTTAAGCCATTTATGATGTGGAGTTTGGATTTCGAGTACCCAACCATGCTCAGTATGCACTAAACCAACTTTAGCTTTCCATCTTTATTTTTCAGTATATTTAATATCCTGGGAGCTCCCTCTGGTGGACTTGTCTTAATGCTACTTTGCAACTATATATCTTCAGCTATAATGGTGTAGGTAGGGGTGAAAAAGAGGTGGATGTAGGTATGTTCCTTTTTTTAATTGAATTAACAAATACTACACAAATTTTGGGGGCAGTAGTCACCTTTATACTTTTTATATAAACTGTTAAATCAATCCTTTTTATGGTGACTTTCAATGATACAGTACGTAAGACCATTATGGAAAGATGTAAAGGGTAGTCTTCCATTTCTGTTTTATAGGAGTGGAGAAAATAAGTGAGTAAACTCTGACTAAAACTTCCAGGCACATGGTCAAATGCCTAAATTGCTCATGAAATTAAGCCACCAAAAATATGAAAATATTAAGTACAGCCTAATGCAAGAGAATACTTATCATTCTATAATGGCAAATACCCTATGGTTTATACATCAGTATGTCCTCACTGATTGGCACAATTTGAGGCTTCAGTGCTGTTGGGTGTTATAGTTCAGTGTGGTGTGTAAAAGCATTGACACCTGTAGGTTTTGATGTTTCTGGAATCTGAGCAGTTGCATTTAAAGCTGCTCAGAAAAAAAGACCAGCACCTCAGATGGCTGGCTGGCATCTGGGAGGATTGTGGCAGCTCTTTCACTACTGGTGGCAGTGTGGGTGGCACTGTCCCCAGTCACCACTTCAGCCATAAACTGCTCTGGGGTGCTGTCTCCCTCTTTCCCACCCCCTCCCCCATCCATTATTCTCAGCTGAAGGCTTCACTAGCCCCAAAGGTCAGCCTTGGTTTGCTGTATCTAGGGTGCTTGCTATGAATAATTAATCAGATTAGCCTTAACCATCTCAAAGCCTGAGGTGGTCCATCCGTTGGCTCCACGACCCCAAAGGGTGACTTTGCCTGAAGCTGATCTCAGTGCTATCAGGAGGAAGTGAACAAGCCCACTAATACCTCTTACTGTGAGAGAGGTATGATAGCCTACTTTACCCTCCTTCTAGTGGGGAAGAGGGTAGAGCTGGGGTGTGACAAGCTTCCCTCACTGTACAAAATGGTGGTACTGTTGTTTATTCATAGACTGCCAGGAGTTGGCTCTATCATTTTCATTTTCTCCTAGCCAGTGCTTCTGCTTGTTGATCACTCTTCCTGAATCTATGGCTTCAGCAGGGAGGGCAGAAGTGGGAATGCTGAAACAATGGAGATGAAATTGAGGTTGCTTGGAAGAAAGGAGGGAGAGAATTATAGACAGACAGTAAGAAAAGCACCACAGACATGGTAATTTAAAACTCTAAAAATGATGTAGTAGTTGAAATACCAAAATGTTACATTAGTAGTGAGGGTATTAACTATATTGCTTATAAGTCATACAACTAGAGTTGTGAAATTTGTGTAGAGGAGCCTTTTGTTGTCTGTAGTGAGAGTTCGTGCCCTTCTTCTGATACTGCTAAACCATCCCTGCCAAGGCTTTGCCATGTCTCTGGATCATAAAGATTCTTTTGAAGAGGGATTCTGGTGATGGTGGTTGTGACGTTAAACCCCATATTCTTCATGGAAATATGGTTGTGATATGAATATGGTATGACTAAGATATACTTTATGCAAGATGGCTCATGTAAGGTATCATTGGAAAGGTTATTTACTGAATGTGTTTATCCAATTTGTATGCATGTATCATTTTTGTATCTGAAGCTGGGAATATTGACCATGTCTTTGTATTTCAAATGTGCTACATTGGATGAGGCCAAACAATGTTAGTGGCTTATTAAAGAAATGCACACAAGCATAAGGATTATCCCGGGAACTGTGTGCAATAGAAACCTCACAGAGATAGCTCTATACAATGGGAATGTTTGACAGAGGTCCCTGCAAAAAAGTTTTCCAGCAGGTAGTGGGAAGATATAAAAGAGGGACAATGACAACATGAAGAGTCCTTACTCTCCCTACAACAACAACACCTGAAATACCTGAGGAAAAAAGACAGAACGGTGAGAAGTGATGGTCCCAGGCTAAGATCTTTAGCCTGTGTATGAAAACCTGGGAAAGACAAGGCAACTTGTGCCTTAAGAATCTGCCAGCCCGTTTATCACTCAGGGTGAGAATTTATTAATTTGTATCTTTCCTATGTAATGTGTTAAGCTCAGTCTGCGGCTTTTGTTTATTGACAAAGGTAATCTGCTTTGTTCTTTTTGCCATCTCTTTAACCACTTAAAATTCACCTTTTGTAGTTATTAAACTTATTTCTTGTTTATAATTAAACCCAGTTTATGTAATTTCTAACTGGGATGGCAAGAAGTCGTGCACATCTCTCTTCACATTGAGGAAGAGGTTGGATTTTTATGAGCTTGTGCTGTGCGGATTATTCTATACAGTGCAAGACAGTATTATTTTGGGTTTATCTCCCAAAAGGGGTGTGCACATGAGCGCTGGGCGAGTCCTCTCACACAGAAGTGACTTCAGTCTGTGACTACAGCAGGATGTTGTTCTACCTGTGTGTGTGCGCGTGCGCGGCTGGAGAGCCTAATTTGGCAACGCAGGGAGAGAGAACCCTGGCTGGTTGAGCAAGAGAGGCTTAGTGAAATCCCAGTACATCAGGTGGCACCCCAGAAGGGGGATCCAACCTGTTACAGTGGTGGTTTGGGAGTGGGGTGTGCTTGTTCATTTGTTTGGGGAAGCATTTTTGAACATGTAGGATAATCCGTACCCTGAAAGGACTTTTATCTCGCATACTGCTCTTCCACCCCCAGAAGCAGGTGCAGAGAACCTGCAATCTACTCAGCATTGGTGGAGTCACTTGCACTAGCTAGTTGAGCTTTGAAGAAAGCCTTGTCAACAAAACTGAAGGGAAGTGTGTGTGTGTGTGTGTGTGTGTGTGAGAAAGAGAAAATCCCTTTGAAAATCAATGAAAATGTTTGATCAGTTGGAGGAGAGGGTAGTGAATTTTGGAGAAAATTTCTCAGTCCCTCTAGTTAAAATGTCTCCTTCCTGTAGGGGGCAGGCCTAAGTTCCTTGTTAGCTGACACTTCTGTGGGAGCTTCCCCTTGGTTGTAGGGACTGTGCATGGGTGGTCAGGCTTACTGGTTAGTCAGGTTCCAAGCCAAAGGTGAGAGACAGTCGGATGTCAAACCAGAGGTCGAAGTGTTGGGTAGGATGTAGGAGCAGGACCTGGAGTGAGGCAGGTACCAGGAATAGATGGCAATCTGGGTTAAGGAGGACAAGAACCAAGAACAGCCAGGGAGGCAGCAAAGCAGGGCTCAGGAATCATGTAAATAGGCAGAGTCTATAGTAGCAGCCAGCCAGGGATTCCTTTAGTTGCTTGGACAGCTTCCTGTGACTTTCTGGTTTAAATAGAGCTTTCCAGCTAATTGGTGGTGCTGGATGTTTCTCCCAGTGAGGAACGTTGAGGGTGGGGATCTGTATGAGCTAGTTGGCTCCCTTCTCTAGTTGTTCAAGTGAGCTGCTGGGTGGTGGCCATGTGCTGAGCACTGCCTGGGGACCCGTAGGCCTGGGTTCAAGCCCATGATCCCTCACATTAGCTGGACACATCCTTCCAGGGTCCAGTTCCTCACCTACGCTGGCCAGGGAATTGAGTCCCTACTTCCTAGGGACTCTTGAGTTAGCCCTTCTGGGGGTTCTAGGCCCATATTAACTCCACCCCCTATTTCTGAGAGTACTCCCAATTCTGTCCCAAGATAATGGGATAGGCCAGTGTTGAGACCAGCCCCACTACAAGGATCATAAGAATGGCCATAGTGGGTCAGACCAAAGGTCCATCTAGCCCAGTATCCAGTCTTCTGACAGTGGCCAATGTCAGGTGCCTCGGAGGGAATGAACAGAACAGGTAATCATCAAGTGATCCATCTCCCTGTCCCGCATTCCCAGCTTCTGGCAAACAGAGGCTAGGAACATCATCCCTGCCCATCCTGGCTAATAGCCATTGATGGACCTATCCTCCATGAACTTATCTAGTTCTTTTTTGAACCCTGTTATAGTCTTCACAGCATCCTCTGGCAAGGAGTTCCACAGGTTGACTGTGCATTGTGTGAAGAAATACTTTCTTTTGTTTGTTTTTAAACCTGCTGCCTATTAATTTTACTTGGTGACCCCTAGTTCTTGTGCTATCAGGAGTAAATAACACTTCCTTATTTACTTTCTCCACACCAGTCATGATTTTATAGGCCTCTATCATATCCCCCCTTAGTCGTCTCTTTTCCAAGCTGAAAAGTCCCAGTCTTGTTAATCTTTCCTCCTATGGCAGCCGTTCATACCCCTAATCACTTTTGTTGCTCTTTTCGGAACCTTTTCCAATTCCAATATATCTTTTTTGAGATGGGGCGATCACCTCTGCATGCAGTATTCAAGATGAGGGCGTATCATGGATTTATATAGAGGCAATATGATATTTTCTGTCTTACTATCTATCCCTTTCTTAATGAATCCCAACATTCTGTTTGCTTTTTTGACTGCCACTGCACATTGAATGGATGTTTTCAGAGAATTATCCACAATGACTCCAAAATCTCTCTTGGGTGGTAACAGCTAATTTAGACCCCATCATCTTATATGTATAGTTGGAATTATGTTTTCCAATGTGCATTACTTTACATTTATGAACATTGAACTTCAGCTTTCATTTTGTTGCCCAGTACCCAGTTTTGTGTAGTCCCCTACAGTTAATTGTGCATGTGTACTAAGATAGTGCTTAACACCTTCACAAATACATTGTAAGAAAATAGTTTCTCTCAAGGTTCGGGACCACACCTGGAATCCACCAGGCTCATCACCTCTGTCCCATTTACACTGATAGGGACAGTTAGTTTAGCTGGCGTTAGCTTATGGGCTTGGCTTTCCACTATAGGGGCATTCATGATACGGGTGTCATGGCTGCCCATGTGAAAAGCAGACTCCCACAGCTAGCCTGTGGCCTAATGCTCAAGGTAGCCTCTCCCTGTGCAGTTCACCAGCTCCCACTCTGTGGTTTTCCTGGCAAGGGGACTTCAGGTTTATCTGAGTCTGGGCCTAGAGTGTCTGGATTTTCCAATGGGGACCAGCCTGGGGCCCTTAGAGGCTGGTGCCTCAGGTCCTGAACCAGGCCGTCAGGCCTCTGATCCTTCCAGTTAGGTTCTCTTTCAACTCGAGAGCCGCCTTTTATCTTAGGTGGCCCTCATGTGACATTGCTGAAGCTTCTGCAGTCAGATGGTACTCCAGAAGCTGGACTGCATTGGCTATGGTTTAAGTACCTAATCCTGACCCCCGAGACAGGAGTATATGGATGAATTGTACCACCAAAATGAGCTCAGCAATTTGGACTCTAAGTCTCTGGGTTCAACCATTGCCAACAAAAGTCTCTCAATCTCTGGACTGCTACTTGGAGCCTGGCTCCCTGCAGGTATTGTCCTCACAGAACCACAATTAAAAGTTCTCCACTGTGATATCAAGTTAGTCCAATATAGCTGCTTTCTCCTGGGTGTAGTCTTGTGCTGCTGCTGAGTTTAGCCCATGGTACATAATCTGTGCTGGCCTGGTCAGTAAGGCGCTAACAAGATGGCCCACTGCTCAGGTGGCCACTGGGCTGCCATTGCCTGTTTCTTGAATGTCCCCAGGAATACGTCCAAGTTATTGCAAGTCTCATTGGCACAGCCACACCTCCAGGGGCTGTCAGTCAGGCCCTAGAGGCTACATCAGAGCCACTATCTGTTGGACCAACTGCTGCTGCTGTTGTGCCCCTAAATCCTGGATTAGCTGTTGCTGATGGGCAGCCATCTGTTGCAGACGCTGCTTCTGCTGGGCCCACTGTTGCTGGTTCTTGGTCATCCACTTCAGAAGATGTTCCAGATCCATGTCATGTTACATCTTTAGGTCTACTGTATTTGGCAGTCCTGGTCACTCAAGCCTCCCCCAGGAGTGAGAAGATAATGTCCCTATTCTTCATCACGTTGTCACCAGGTTCCTTCCCCAGAGTGCCCCCTGGACTAGGCCCCTGCACTCACCAAGGCCTCTGCTCTGCAGAGCTGGGCATTCCATCACACTAGTCTAGTTGTAAGGGACTCTGCCTCTGGCTGAGCCCTGGACAGTCTGCCCCTTCCGGGGTTGTCAATGAACACAAAAAAGAAACACAAATGAATAGTCCCACAGTCTGAAGAAAGAGCACCTTACCAAACATGTTCCTGTTAAGCTATGGTCCCATAGATTAATATAGGGAAAATAGTCCCCTCAAATAGGTGGATCAGCATCAAGCCCTCTCTTCCTCTAGAGAGGGGCTGCTGGGCAGTGGTCATCTGAAAAGCTCTTGCCTTCAGTCAACCCTTTTTCCAGGAGCTGGAGACTGGAGTTCTGGTCTGCCGTCAACAATACTATGTCCTTTTCCTTTTTAAGTTCCTCCAAATCTGAGGTGTGATGGGATGGCATATCTATATCTATAAAAAATGGAGATATACCTATCTCATAGAACTGGGAGGGATCTTGAAAGGTCATTGAGTCCAGTCCCCTGCCTTCACTAGCAGGACCAACTACTGTCCCTGGCAGTGTCCCCCCCGTATCCCTCAATGGCCCCCTTAAGGATTGAACTCACAACCCTGGGTTTAGCAGGCCAATGCTCAAACCACTGAGCTATCCCTCCCCCCCCGCAACCCATATTAGCTCATTAACCCTGTGTTGCCCAGAGTGGGATTTGTTATACCCCATCACAGTTCACAATTATTGGATCGCTTTTTTTGTATTGGCTACAGCTTTCCTTCTGCTTACCGGAAGGAGTTGGAATCTAGACTTTCTTCCTAAATGCTTCAAGTTTCTCCAGCTCTTTTACCCTCAGGAGAAAGTCCTCCACAGAGAACTAGTCTTACCTCTTAGGCTCTTCTCTTTCTTTTTATATGGGTTTCATGTTTTAAGATTTGATTTATTTGATCATTACTGTAACAAGCCTTTTTTAAATTCAGATTTCCAGATGTTATGAACAGCTCATTGTTTAGTTGCATGGTTGTGACACAAGCGGTAAATCATACAGTCGACTTAATTTATTATTTTTTCTTTAATCTTTATTTGGTTTTTGAAAGTAAAACACATCCAGACTGGACAAGCAGGCACCTTTCCCAAACTCTGTAAAACAAAGTGCATACACTATAGCAGGGGTGGGCAAACTTTTTGGCCTGAGGGGCACATCTGGGTATGGAAATTGTATGGCGGGCCATGAATGCTCATGAAATTGGGGGCTGGGGTGTGGGAGGGGCTGTGGGCTCCGGCTGGGGGTGCAGGCTCCAGGCAGCACTTACCTCAAGCAGCTCCCGGAAGCAGTGGCATGTCCCCTCTCCGGCTCCTACGTGGAGGGGCGCAGCCAGGCGGCTCTGCACGCTGCCCCATCTGCAGGCACCACCCCTTCAGCTCCCATTGTCCGCAGGGCCACAGTACAAGTGAAGTGGAGGGCCGGCGGGGCCCTTGCCGAGCATGGGCCTGTCGCCATTATAAACACGGTACTGTTCGGGCTGGGTTGGGGCCGGGGGGGGGGCGCCTCTCCCCACCGTGGCAGGTCCAGCGCTGGGGGAGAGGCATCTCTCTCCGCTGCAGCCCTGAATGCCTGCACGGTGCTTAATAGGCTGCTGCGCAGGAACGTAGGTGATCAGCAGCTGTGTCTGAGCACTTGGGTTACCCTAGCTCAGGTGTGAGCAGCCACTGCAAGGTCACACTCGAGTTACTGTGTTCTGACTGGTGCTTCGTTGAGCTGTGTGTATCACTAGGATCACTGGGAACATAATCCATGGTTCTTTGTACTGCTGTATGATGAGCTGCTCTGATTGTTTTCCAGTGAATTGTGGGAAAACTTGTCTTTCCTTATGGGAACACAGAGGGATTTGGGAAATAATTGGAGGACTGTCAGCATTCAAATGACTTGCCTTGTGTCCTCACTGCAAAGGGAGTGGGTTACCAGCTCACGTGAAATCCTTACTTGGAGTTTTAGACTATAGCCCAGTGATTCTCAAACATTTTTACTGGTGACCCCTTTCACATAGCAAGCCTCTGAGTGTGACCCTCCCAACAATTAAAAATGCTTTTTTATATATTTAACACCATTATAAATGCTGGAGGTAAAGCGGGGTTTGGGATGAAGGCTAACAGCTCGTGACCACCCATGTAAGAACCATGTGACCGCCTGAGGGGTCCTGAACCCTTGCTATAGCCCCAGATAGCCAGCTAGCTAGTGATGAAAGCACCACTAACCTAGAGAGAAAGTGTTTTGTATGTGAATGAGAAGGATCTGAGGGATAACATCCAAGAAGGAGCCCAAATGATCTCTTCAGTGAAGATGTAATCTAAGAGGTCCAAATGAGTGACAACCCACCTGATTCAGTGAGAAAGCAGAATCCACTTAAACCTTTCCTAGCAGGATCAACATCTCCTAATGTGGAGAAGTATTCAGGCATACTAGATTTATATATGTGTATCCACATACTAAGTAATATAGAAAGACAGGTTGAAAATAGTAAATATAAAATTACCCAATATTTAGAAGCTTTTTTTTTTTTTTTTTTTGAAGTGTTATCTTTCATGTTATTTAGGTTTCCTCCTTCCTCACCACTGAAACCATATCCAACAAGGCCTCCATATAGAAAGGAAGTAATTAAATTTCCAGACTGGAATGTTCCTGAAGCAGGCACTTCCCAAGAACACATCCCAGTGAAGCCTCTCATGATGGTAAGATTTCTTGTTTCCAGTTTCTAAAATATTTGATATTCTGAAAGGAAAATAGGTAATGGGAAGGGATAAAATAAACTAATGTTCTCTTCTTTTCTGATGTATAGTGTTTGGCTGTAGAAAAATTAAAAGAAATAGATTTTTGTATGTTGAGTTTTTGCTTAGAGGAAGCCATTGTTCTTTCCTTTTTAATTATAGTTCATTGGTTGTTTTGATTTTCTCTCTCAAATGGGTTACTTTTCTCCTTTGATTATTTTTATGTTCACAAATTACATTAAATTCTGTACTTGGTAAATTCTGTAAAGGATAAATTCATAAATTTGAGAGGGTTCAGAGAAGAGCTACAAGAATGATTAAAGGAGTAGAAAACATGCCTTATAGTGATAGACTCAAAGAGCTCAGTCTTTTTAGCTTAAAAAGACAGGTGAGTCCATAAGTATCTACATCAGAAACAAATAGTTAATAATGGGCTCTTCAGTCTAGCAGAGAAAGGTATAACACGATCCAATGGCTGGAAGTTGAAGCTAGACAAATTCAGACTGGAAATATGGCATACATTTTTAATGGCGAGAGTAATTAACCATTGTAACAATTTACCAAGGGTCGTGGTGGATTCTCTATCACTGACAACTTTAAAATAAAGAGTGGATGTTTTTCTAAATGATATGCTAGGAATTATTTTGTGGAAGTTCTATGGCCTGTGTTATACAGGACACAATAGTCCCTTCTGGCTTTGGAATGTATGAATCTATATATTTGACATTTAACTTGCATACCAATGTATTGTAAAACAAGAACAAATTTACTTCATTCCAGGATAAAATGGTCATTTTATTGGAATTGTATTGCATGATTGTTTCACTTGAATGTTGCACGTGGTCCCTACCATTTTTTTAACTCTTATAAAGCTACAGTTTTTACGGCTTCCACTTACTTGCTCACAATAAATGTTACTCCTGGGGGAATTCTGCACCACTGTGAAATGCAGAATTTTGCAGAATTCTTTGTTTTCCCCGAAGAATTTCTGGCCACCATTAGGGGCCACTGGACTCTGTGGATCCCAGCTTGCAGTGAGTGGAGCACCCAGACTGGATGGGCTGGAGGCTCTGCACGCTCTTTGATCCTTATTCTCCCAGGGACGGGAGAGGGCCTGGGAGACCCAGCCAGCTCTGGCAAAGGAAGGGCAGCTCTGGCAAAGGAAGGGCAGGGCTGCACCACACCATGTCCCCTGGCGGGACAGTAAAGAAGTTGTGGGGGAGTAAAAGCTCTGGGGGTCCTGCTGTCTAGGCCAGGGGCTGCCCTGCAGCTGGGCTCTGGGGTGGATGGGAGTGCAGGTGTCTGGGCTCTGGAGGCCCCACACAGCTCCCTCCAGCACCCCCCAACTGGAACTGGGTGGTTGTAGGGGTTTCTATAACTCTCTACTCCTGGGGGAATCTCTGTTGCTGTTGTCTGTATTCTTGACATACTTGTTGACCGGTATCTTGAAATAAATTACCAAAATAATTCAAACTGGAGTGATTATATTGTGTTATTTTGACAAATAAAATATGCAGAATTTTCCAGAATTTTAAAATATTATGCGCAGAATTCCCCCAGGAGTAAAATGTGCTGCAGCCATAGAGAAAGGTTGTGTTGGATTGTTTTGCTGTGTGAACTTGGAGGATCTCTGTTTTAATCCTTACCTGATCCCAGCATTTCCCAAACTGCCTCCTCCCCCCCCCCACATCATAAACATGAAACCAATTGTGCTCCCGCTTGCATTTCTGACATATGTTGTTTAAAGGCCTGGGAATTTTAATTTATACATCTTCATATCTCCAACCCTCCTCTGGGCTAATCCTGTGTGTTTGCTAAAGCACACACTCCCCATGCCCACTTTGGAAATGGGTGTAGATTCTGATATGATAATGTCTTTCTTACGTGCTTTGATCAGTGAAATTGTTAACACTGTTGATATTTCAACTATCGTTGGCATCTAAATTATCATCCCTTGAAATTAATGGCACAGTTCAGACCTTATATATAATATAGCAGTCTGAGGTCTGAACTGTACTTACTTGTACTTCCTTAAAATCTGTCCCTCTGTAGTAAATAAACTTGTCATATTGTTTTTATCTAATCCAGTGTGTTCAATTTGAAGGGTCTGGGCAATTCCATCTGGTGAAACAAGTTGTATGCATATTATTCCCTTAATGGAATAATGGACTCTCTATTTGTACTGTCCAGAAGAGGATGGATCGTACAGGACATAGGTTTCTGGGGGGAAATCTGGGACTGGGAATGTGGTGGGGGTAATCCTGTGGTAGTCTTTAAAGCTGGTAAGAGCCAAATTATGGCTTGCTGGTTGGCTGCAGCACACACGGACAAATTTGGGAGTGACTTACATGCTAGAGCAGGGGTGGGCAAACTTTTTTGGCCTGAGGGCCACATCTGTGAATAGAAATTGTACGGCGGGCCATGAATGCTCACAAAATTGGGGTTGGGGTGCAGGAGGGGGTGAGGGCTCAGGTTGGGGGTGCGGGCTCTGGGGTGGGGCCAGAAATGAGGGATTCAGGGTGCAGGAGGGGGCTCTGGGCTGGGGTGGGGGAGTGAGGTGCAGGGGTGAGGGCTTCGGCTGGGGGTGCGGGCTCTGGGGTAGGGCTGGGGATGAGGGGTTTGGGGTGCAGGAGGGTGCTTCGAGCAGGATCAGGGCTGGGGCAGGGGGTTGGGGTATGGGGAGAGGCTCAGGGGTGCAGGTTCCGGGCAGCACTTACCTCAAGCGGCTTCTGGAAGCAGCGGCATGTCCCTTCTCCAGCTCATATGCGGAGGCCTGGCCAGGCAGCTCTGCACGCTGCCCTGTCCACAGGCACTGCCCATGCAGCTCCCATTGGAGTGCTGGAGGGAGCCATTGGAGCACGTAGGAGCCGGGGGGGGGGGCCATGCCGCTCCTTCTGGGAGCCACGTGAAGTGGCCCCTGACCCTGCGCCCCAGCTGGAGCGCCGGAGCACTGGAGTAGGGCAAGCCCCAGACTCTGCTCCCCAGCGGGAGCTCGAGGGCCAGCTTAAAACGACTGGTGGGCCAGATGTGGCCCGCGGGCCATAGTTTGCTCACCCCTGTGCTAGAGGCTGTTTGTGGGCAGTCTAGGTTGGAGGCTATAGCAGCAAGCTATTGTAAAGGGCACCCCAGGTTACAGAGTAGGGGTGACACAGATACTCATTGGTCTGGATTGTACCTGAGTATGTCACAAAGTATATTTGTACTGGGTTTAGAACCGCAGAGAGGTGTTGTTTAACAACATGCACATAGGGATGGGGATTAATGACTCCTGAACTGCAAGCACTGCTCTGACATGGGCTCCTTCTGCAGCTTTGGTCAAATCACTTAACTGAGGCAAAGATGCTTCCCATCTATAAAATCTAAATAATATTTAAGTAGTTACTGCTCACAGATTTTATGAGCATTTGTTAATGTTCATAAAGTGCTTGGAAGAGGAAGCATGCTACACTGTATAAGTGCTATACTATTTTATCATTGAAAAAATTGGTAGGTAAAGGAATGTGCTTTTTTTTTTTTTTTTTTTTTTTTTTCCCTTTTGTAATCCAGAATTCTGAAATGTGGTTCAAACGTCACAGTATAGCAATAGGAGAAGTACCAGCTTGCAGACTTGTGCACCGCCAAGAGTTAACACAGTCAAATATAGAAGAGAGATGGAAATCCATGACGCTATCACAGTAAGTGTATTTGTGAGTCCTCCACCTTTAGGCTAATGTGTATACTGGGTAATAGTCTCACCTTCTCTGCTACTTCTCATAATTTCACCCATTCTTTACTGCCATTAGGCCTATGCTTGCTAGACTAATTAGACTTGCTTATTATTTGACTATCAGCCTGTGATTTGTGAATAATCTCTTTTGTATTTAGCAGCTTTAACAATTCCTCTTTCTATGACACTATATAGCTAATTTTTCTATATGGGTTTGTGTTGTGTAGTGTGGTGAAATCTTTTTCCTCCCTTCTCTTTCCACAATGGTAAAATTCAAACAGCTCTTCTGGGAGCATGAAGTCCTACAAACCTTTAATAAAAAGTGAAGTATTTAGTTTGAGGACACAGAAAATGGAAGATCTGATCAGCTGGGTGAAAACAATTCTACAAGCTTCCTATATATAGAAATACGCTGTAAAATTTTAACAGTGAGGGTAATTAACCATTGGAACAGTTTATCAAGGGTTGTGGTGGATTCTCCATCACTGGCAATGTTAATATCAGTATTGGATTTTTCTTTTTAAAATGATATGCTCTAGTTCAGTAGTCCCCAAACTTTTTACCTTGTGCCCCCCTTACAACCTGTCTCTGCCCTGTGCCCCACAGGAGCCAGGGCCGAGGGTGGGGGGACAGCTGGGGTTAGACGGAGGTATGGGGGCTAAGGCTGGGGCCACAGCTGGGGCTGGGGGTCGGGCCCCGGGTGCGGGGCCAGGAGCAAAGCTGAATGGTGCTCACAGTGGTCCCTTCTGACCTTGGAATCTATTAATCAGTATTCTTTTATGATCGGTAATCCAACATTAATATCCTGCACAATGTAGGGGGCTGTCTATTTTGTATATATGTGTGAATTTTTTATATATATATAATTTTTCCCCTCTGATTAAAAAATATACTGGCTGTTTGACAATGCAGGTGGAACCTAACCGATAATGTTTACAGTGTAAACTGTTAAAATGGCATGTTATTTGTATAAAATGAACTGGATCTACATCAATGAAATGTGCAGAATGAAAATATTAATGATCAAATAATGTACTTGAAATTGCCTCAAGCTTCCATACCCCAAAGACGACAAAAACAAACAGAAAGGGATTAATTTGACCAAGTGAATCGTTCCCCGTATCAGTTTGTTTTTTAATATATACAAAAATCAGATGATGTAAACTATTTATTTTAACAGTTTGCAAAAAGTTTTGGGTCTGGATTCTCTGGATGAAGTATTGGATACAAAACTTGTGAACCCAAAGCATATCATCCACAATGTGTACAATGTCAATGAACAGGGCATCGTCATTTTGGAAGACAAAACAAGTGAGTGGGCTGGAGATTTTTATTATGTTTTTAAGCCTTCCTATGTTGATTATAGCTCTTCTAAGTGATTTTTTTCTTTTAAGGCTGTATTGTTGGCTGTCTTGGGGTCTTTTAAGGCTTGTCTACACTAGAAAGTTTTGTTTTGTTTTGTTTTGTTTTGTTTTTTTTGCTTTTTTTGCTTTAACTACACCTGTATTGTTAAAGTGGAAATCCCTCCCCTAGTGTGGACACATTTATACCTGTAGAAAAGTGCTTATACTAGTATTGATTATTCCAGTTCAGGAAGCGAAATAGGCTATGTTGATATAAGGCACCTTTATATCAGCGTAACTGCATCCACACTAGGGCTTATACCAGTATAAATATATTGGTTAAAAAGACAACCCTAACCAGCGTCTTTATACTGGTGTATCTTTTCTAGTGTTGACCAGGATTAAGTCAGCTTTTGAAGAGCCCTACCAGTGTGAATCAGTCTCTTTTTTTTTTTTTTCCCCCCCCCGATCTACCCACAGGCAGTGCAAGGTTTCAAGATGCAAAGGTACTTGAGAGTAAAGGTGGAAGATTTTCTCACTAACCCATTTTCATTCATCAAGGTCAGCGCTCCCTCATCCTTCTTCTCCCTTCACTCTAGGTGTCAGAGGAGTTTATGCCTTTTCCTACTGACACATCAGTCCCCTACAGTACTTGGGCTTCCCTCTGAAGCACCTGGCATTTGCCACTGTTGGAAGACTAGATACTGGGCTAGATGGACCTTTGGTCTGACCCAGTATGGCCGTTATGTTCTTACAATGTCTCTGAAGCATCAAGACAGTATATTCTTAAATCTTCCACAATTTCCCTGTTTTCGACTGAAACCTCCAGCCAAACCTTATATTTTAAAATTACTGTTAAAATATATATTTTGATGTACTGGGGGAAATGTCTCAGTTGAAATTTAGATATGTTTGCCACTGATTCATAAACTACTTTATTGCTATGTTTCTCCATAAGATTGGAGTAGTATAACTGGTATAAAATTTGGTCAATGGCATCTAAGATAGTGTGTCCTTGGAGTAACCCAATCAACAGTATTTTAAGGTGTTGGAGAACTGTAATCCAAAGTCTTTCAGTAAATGTGGTTTAAACTTCTCTTGTATTATGCCAGACTGTTAATGTATTAACTGTTTTAAATTCTCATCTCTTCTCCACAACCCCCCTTCTGAGCAGAAGAGCTACCTCATTGGGTACTGTCAGCAATGAAGTGTCTAGCAAACTGTAAGTATATCAAATTCTAATAAAAACAAAATTGAAGTAACTCCAGTCTCACTTCAAATTCATTTTATTTAAAGGGTCAGAATTATGTCCTCCGATTCATATCCTAGAAAGTAGAAATGGAAAAGATCTTTAGGATCATCTGGTAAATACTCTTGCCAATGCAACATATTTCCTGGAGTATATGAAGCTGTTTTGCTTTTAACTATTTAGCTTTCATTTGTGACAAATCTCTGCAAAATGGTCCAATGACCTTTTTGTAGGCATGTGGCTAAAATATATATAATTTGTTATAGCAGGTGTTTATGCATATTGAGATTCAGGAACCATGTTATTCATGGATGACTCAGCCCCTAGTAAATTAAAGCAGCAGTTGGAGTGAAAATAAATCGTTACAAAAAAACCCCAAAACAAACAAAACTGACTAAGATGGTGATGGTGATTGTTAAATGCTCAGGGAGAATAGGGAGGCTACGGAAACAGAAATCGCAATAATAATGGGGGATTTCCGCTCTCCCTATATTGGCTGTATATATATCACATCAGGATGGGATGCAGAGATAAAATTTCTAGACACCGTTAATGACTGCTTCTTGGAGCAGCTAGTCCTAGAACCCACAAGGGAAGAGGCAATACTTGTTTTGGTCCTAAGTGGAGCACAGCATCTGGTCCAAGAGGTGAATGTAGTGGAACCGCTCAGTAATAGTGACCATAATGCAATTAAATTTAACATACTTGTAGGGTGGAAAATACCAAAGAAATCAGCACTCTAGCATTTAACTTCAAAAAGGGGAACTACACAAAAATGAGGAAGCTAGTTAATTGGAAATTAAAGAGAACAGTCACAAGTGCAATGCCTGTAAACTGCATGGAAATTATTTAAAAACACCATAAAAGAGGCTAAAAGAAAATGTATGCCCCAAATAAAAATAAATAAATAATTACATAAACAATAAGAGGACCAAAAAGGAAAAAAAGAGCCATGGCTAAACAATAGAGAAAAAGAGTCGTCCGAGACAAAAAGGCATCCTTTAAAAATTGGAAGTCAAATCCTACTAAGGAAAATAGCACAAACTCTGGCAAGTAAAGTGTAAAAGTATAATTAGGCAGGCCAAAAAAGAATTTGAAGAGCAACTAGCAAAAAGCAAATGGCAAAAAATGTTTTAAGGACATCAGAAGCCGAAGCCTGCCAAACAGTCGGAGCAGCCACTGGACGATCAAGGAAGACAAGGCCATTGCAGAGAAGCTAAATGAATTCTTTGCATCAGTCTTCACTGCATCTACCCCCTTTATGCCGGCTGAACATCTGAGCTTTATCAGGAAGATAGAGAAGCAGATAAGAAAGGATATGTGCTGTGAGATCCTCCCTTCCTCTGTGGCCTCTGACCATGAACATGGCTTGGAGGAGCCTTATGACCTGACCATGGAAAAGGACTGAGAATGGAGAGAGCAGTTGTTGCAGGAGAGGGAAAAAGGACTGAGAGGTGCATTTGGAAATGCACCAGGACATCATGGGTTTGTTCAGGTAACAAACTCAGATGTTGCAAAGCATTATTGACCTTTGTGCCCAAAGATTCATGATTCAGTAGCCTTTCCAAAATCATGGTTGGTGCTCCCTACACACCCAACATAAAAGATGATAGCATGGTGTACATCCTTACCGCTATTACTCCACGCCAGCAGACAACAAGGAGAACCATAGCTATACATCAACTGTGAAAATCCCAGGATCAGCCACAGTGTTTTATGCTGAAATAATTTTTATGTATATGAACATAAATGTTCATTGTTTACTTGTGGTTTTTTTTTTTTTTTTTTTTTTTACTAGCGGTTTTAAAGGTTGGTTCATCCTGTTAGCGTTGCTTAAAGGTTTGTACCTTATATGTTTGCACTTCAATTTTGTTGCCTGTTTTCTGCACACAATAAAGTTTTGTTTTTGGAAACTTACTGTATATTAGCTTATATCAAGCATTATAGACGCATTACAGAATTTGATAATGGGAGGCAATAACTGACCAGTATTTAAGCTTTGTTACAAGACAGATTATTTCATAAAAGTGTCACACAACTTTTCCTTGGCTGACAAAATGTTTTTTTAAGACCACCCTCAGATGTATAGCTGTTGGCTCTTCTAATAGCCCTTGTGTCTGGCTATTTAAATTCAGCAGACAGCTAGTCCACCTTGCCCCTCCATCCTTGTGGTAGGTTTCCCCCCTTCACTTCACAGCAGTATTCAACATGCAGCTATACTGCTGGTCATGTTTTCCTCACTGAGATCCAGTCTAGTGAGTAAAAAATGTCACTGACCCTTCAGTCTGCCAAAGGCACATTCAATAGCCATTCTCCATTAGCTGAGCTGGTAGTTGAATCTTTCTCTGGTGTATCAAGGTATTCTTTGTATGACTTCATGAGACAGGGGAACAAGGAGTAGGCTGGGTCCCCCAGAATCACTATTGGCATTTCAACATCACTAATGTGAATGTGCTTGCTAGGGAAGAATGTCTCTGCCTGCAGCTTTTGGAAAAGTTCTGTGTTCTTAGCGATGTGAGCATCATGTGCCTTCCCTGACAGCTCACATTGATATCTGTGAAGTGTCCATGGTCATCCACTTGTGTTTGTACAACCACAGAAAAAGATCTCTTTCTCTTGATATGCTCACTGGCAAGGTAGGCTCGTGCCAGAATAGGGCTGTGCTTGCCATCTATTGCCCCATTGCAGTTTGGAACCCCACAGCTGCAAATCTTATCTACCATTTCCTGCACATTTGTGAGAGTCAGTCAGTGTCCTGTGCAGCAGCGTACACTTCATAGCCCTATACACTTGGATGACAACAGCCTCCAATG
The DNA here is from genome assembly GCF_028017835.1 of Emys orbicularis. Taxonomy (NCBI): domain Eukaryota; kingdom Metazoa; phylum Chordata; order Testudines; family Emydidae; genus Emys; species Emys orbicularis. The sequence goes on along the minus strand of NC_088688.1, from coordinate 38,194,945 downwards.
TGGATTTTCCAACTCCATTCCGGAACGTGATCACCTTTTGCTTCTCCACTGTCAACGCAGCTCTCATTTGGTGTCCCTGCGGTGGAGATCTGGAGTGAGCTTAGCATGCAGATCCAGGAATGTGGACTTTGTCACATCCCAAACCTGCCTTACAATGTGATTCCACTAATCAGTGCTTGTTTCTTGGGCTCAGAAGCAGTGATTCACTGTGAGGAGCTGCTCCATGAATGCCGTCAGCAACCTGGCATTTTATTTGCTGTGTCCATCAGCATCCAGTTGTTGTTGTGCTTGAACATCTCCATATTTTCCTCATTGCATACTCAGTTGTAGTAGTACTCATTTAAGTTCTGCAAATACAGGAGAATCATGTGTCCTGTATTAGCAAAGGTCATTATAACTGCACTGAGCTCTGCAGGATCCATGCTTCTTCCAGAGAGATGGCAAAAACCAAAAAGCGGTGTGTGGGACTGTGCAAGTTTTTTTTTTTTTTTTTTTTTTTTTTTTTTTTTTTTTTTAAAGAAGGGTGCATAACTGATGGGATGGAGAAAGTGGCATAGATGGAAACTTGACCCCTAGCTGCCAGAAATTGCTGGTATCCCACAAAATACTGTGAAAATGTCCTGCAAGACATAGAGCTAGATGGCAGCACATAGGAGGGCACACTAGGTTATGCTGTATTTTACATCAGTGCAACCATTCGGGGTGAGTATTCACGAGCGCCAGTGCAAGCAGTCAAGTTGGTACTTGCACAAAGGTTGGTGGCATATGCTGATGTAACTTGTGTCAACTGAACTTTATAGTGTAGACATGGCCTTAGTTTGGTAAAGTTTATAAGCAAGAGAAAATGAGGGGATTATGATTAGGAGTGTACTTAAATTGCAAAGAAATCACATTTTTCACGGATTGGTCACCACATAAATAGCAAAATTTGCAAATGTGTTATGCCATGACCAACCCATGAAAAATGTGTGATTTCTTAGCAGCATTTCTCAAACTGGGGGTCGTAATTCAAAAGGGGGTTGCAAGCCTATCGTAGCGGGGTTGAGGTATTGCCACCCATACTTCTGGGCTGCCTTCAGAGCTGGGCGGATGGAGAGTGGCAGCTGCTGGCTAGGTACCCAGCTCTGAAGGCAGCACTACCTCCAGCAGCAGCACGGAAGTAAGGGTGGCAATACCATACCATGCCACCCTTCTGTGCTGCTGCTGGCGGCGGCGCTGCCTGAAGCTGGACAGTGGGAGAGCAGTGGCTGCTGGCTAGGTGCCCAGCTCTTAAGGCAGCGCTGCTGCCAGCAGCAGTGCAGAGGTAAGGGTGGCATAGTATGATATTGCCACCCTTACTTCTATGCTGCAGGTGGTGGCAGTGCTACCTTCAGAGCTGGGCGCCTGGCCAGCAGCCGCCGCTCTACGCTCTGCCTTCAGAGCTGGGATTTCACAGGGGAGACCAAATTTCACGGTCAGCGACGTGATTTTCATGACAACGAATTTGGTAGACGCTTAATTATGATAAGTGTTAGGCAAGCTGAGCTACAGGATGGCTTTATAGCTCTGTCTATTATATATACATGAGGTTTGATGACTATCTCTTTTATATATATTTTTTTGAAAGCAGAATATCTTGTTTTGAAAGTGGCGCTTTGAAATGAATACTATGTAAGATGCTGACAGTTTGTATGGATGACATATGTCTGAGGTTCAAATTTAGTGACAGCTGTGGGAATTACGTAGTCATTGTAACCCATCAAGGATCAATTAAATGTCTGTCAATTCACTGTTTGAGAACTAAGGCTTAGAAAAGTCTGCTGCTTTGAATGTGTGTGTACTGATTGCTAAAGTGTTTCTAGCCATGGAGAGTAACAAAACATTGAATCATAAAGCAGGGAACGTTACCTATTGTAGTAAAATATTTTTGCTATGTGTTTGAATATTACCCATCTAGATGTTTCAGTACCTTCATAAAAAAAAACTTTAAAAGCAGAATTGGTATTTTTACCTCTGATGTGGTTCCTTTTCCTAGCAAAGACTAAGAAGCCATTTTGAATCCCATATTTTTGCAGATGTCTGTCATAAGCAGTCCCTGTTTGTATGTTCAAGAAGCACTACTACAGCCAACTAAATTTAGTGAAGAAAATATCAACTTTTTGTTTTCTGTTTCTTAAATCAGATAATTTCCCCCCCTTCATTTCTGTTAATTGGCTGTAGTAGTACCTGACATATGCCATTTCTGTTTGAACTTTCATCAGCAAAAGCCTGGGAGAGGAAACCACAGCCGAGGTACAAATATTAACTGTGCTTTAACTTTTGTGTGTGAAACTACTAAGTGCGTTTACATAGGTAACAGCTATTAATGAATTTATTTTGAAAATAAAAATCATATCAGTTGTAGTTAGATGATACTGATTAATGTCTTGCTCTTTCCTTCAATTCCAGAATGATCTTAGTAAGCTATGTCTACACTAGCACTTTTTGTTGGTATAACTTCCGTCGTTCAGAGGTGTGAAAAAAACACACACCGAGCGACATAAGTTACACCGAAGAACACACTGATTTGGACAGTGCTATGTCGACAGGAGAGTGTCTCCTGGCAACATAGCTACCGCTGCTTGTTGGAGGTGGTTTAGTTATGTCAACAGGAGAACTCTCTCTTGATGGCATAGAGCAGTTACATGGGAGATTTTACAGGGGCACAGCTGCATTGGCCATAGTTAGTATTCCTATGAACACATAGTATTTGGAGATAAATGCTTATACTATCTGAAACCTAATTAAGTAACAACTTCAAACATTCATCTCTCATCGCATATCATTCTAGTACTACTGCATTTCAAACAAGGGATGTAAAACTTGAGAGTAATATTTTGATTAAAAGAAGGTATTGTGTAGAGCAGTGGTTCTCAACCAGGGGTCCGAGGCCCGCTGGGGGGCCGCGAGCAGGTTTCAGGGGGTCCACCAAGCAGGGCCGGTGTTAAACTCGCTGGGGCCCAGTGCAGAAAGCCGAAGTCCCACTGCATGGGGCTGAAGCCAGGGGCCCTGAGCCCTTCCACTTAGGACTGAAGTTGAAGCCAGAGCAACTTAGCTTCCTGGGGCCCCCAGGCAATTGCACTGCTTGCTACCCCCTAATGCTGGCAGTGGCTTTTATATGCAGAAAACTAGTTGTGGCACAGGTGGGCTGTGGAGTTTTTTATAGCGTGTTGGAAAAATGTTGAGAATGCCTGGTGTAGAGCAGTAAATAGCAAGGAGTGGACTCATTTTAAGGACATTATGGGTGGGTATTTTTTCGTGTATTATGTTTGTTTTCACTAGATTAATTGCAATGTGTGTAACTACTACTTTGAATAATTAGTTTACATTTTTCCCTTTTGAAACTTTCCTTGTATTGGCTAGAAATGAAAATAGATAACCCTGTTTGTGGTTTCATTTCTTCTCTTAGGGCCCAGTTGTTCAGATTTGAAGCAACCTACATACATAGGATTTGAAAGAGATGTCTTCAAAACGATTGCAGACTACTATGGCCAGATGAAGGAACCTCTACTCACATTTCATCTTTTTGATGTTTTCGTCAGTGTGTTAGGTAAGTTGGCTTGTAATATAATAAATAGAAGAATTGTGAACTATTGTGACTCTTCCCCCACATTGCCACAAATTATCTTAACTTTTATAAGGATTTAACAAGTCTCTCAATTTTTTTTTACCTGTTTCTTCCACTGTAACTATAAATAGAATATTCTAATACGTAAATATATTTTGATAACTAAGACAACACAGTGCCATTGTTGCATACCTTAAGTTGTGTTATGAGGCTGAAGGTCTTGGACCAGGTTTTTAAAGGTATTGAGGTGTGGCTCCAGTCAGCAATGCAAGGCCTGAATGACTTAGATAGCTAAATCTTATTTTCAAAAGGGACTCAGCTCTTAAGTTCTATTATTGACTTTCTCTCTGTGCACTCTGTATACATTTTATTCTTGCATGCTTTTACTAGCTAGTATTAAATTATCTGTTTAAAAAATCCTATTCAATTAAAATCTTTCCCTGTTCTTTCACACACTTTTTATTTGTGTGTTACTTTCCATTGTACATTGTATTTCATTTCACACAGCATTGACAGGGTTTTATTTCACAGCTGCAGTAATCTTCACAAATAGAAAACAAAAACCCCACTTCACCACCTATAGCAAAGTTTATGTGGAAATGAAAAAAGTTTTGCACACTTTCAGTTAAAAGTGGCTTATGCACTTTTGAAAATAGGAATTAGGCAGTACTGAAAATTTTTACTCCAAGAGCATAAACACTAGTAGCTGGCCTTTGGTGAATCTGTGTTCTATATGTAACATTGAGGAGGTTTCATTTCCATCTTCTAAAGAGAACCTGATCTGTAGTAAAATACATGGTTATGTAGCATAAGAAAAATGCTGTCTTGTGGCAGAAATTTATAGTGTGGTTTTTAAAAGTTTATTAGGAATATTGTTTTCTACACATCATAGTACTGGAGCTAATCTTAAAGCTTGTTGTTACTAAGGATATCTAGATAAATAGGCTTCAAACCTTATGCCTCCTGCGGAAAGCCCATGCCTGTGAGTGACCTGCACCCCAGCTGTCTAAAATGCTTGGGTGAGACTTACATATGAGATCACTATCAGATCTGCCGCCAGTTCAACCTGCATACGAAGGAGGACTGGGAGGCCAGTTTCAACTCCCTCCTGATGGAAGCGGTGCTCAGACTGGCTTCGGAGCTAAGCCGGTCGGACTTGGCACAGTACTTTGGTGTCGATACGGAGTGCTCCTCTTGCTGCATGGGACTCTTGGCACCACTCCCCATCACCGGTGCTGAGAAAGAAGCATAAGCAGCAGCGGTGCAAGAGAGGGCATTCCCTGGATCTAAGAGAGGACAAGCACAGGGAGTGGAGTGCAACCTGTGTCTGGCCACTCCTCTGCCCCTGCTCCACAGATTGCACCATCGACTCCGCCCTGTTGGCAGGCTCCGTTGAATCTGCTGTGGGACCAGCTGTTGGCACTGGGGAACATCGTGGCACCAGCAGGATCGTGGTGCCATCCACCATGGAGGCATTCGTTGTGGTCAAGGACTTACTGGCACTTTCGGTACCATCATCACCGGCAGTGCAAGAGTCACCAGTGGTGAGGGTGAACAGAAGGAAGCATGCTGCCTTGAGCTCTCATTCAGTACTGGAGCCCTGTACAGTACTGTTACCATCTAGAGCAGGGGTTGGCAACCTGCGGCACGCGAGCCAATTCCGCTGCCGCCTGCCAGGGTCCCGGCCCCACTCAGCCCCCGCCCACAGCTCTCTCCTGCAGGGGCAGGAGGCAGAAGCTTGGTCCTGCTGGCAGCCAAACTTCCCCCTCCCCCGCTCTTCCCCCAGCGTGCTGCTTTCCTGCCCCATCTCCTCTCCTTCCCTGCACTGATCAGCTGATCGCCCTTGCGACGGGGAGGGGGAGAAGCGGAGCCGCAGCATGCTTGCTGCTCCAGGGAGGAGGCAGAGAAGAGGTGGGGATGGGGCCTTGGGGAAAGGGGGAGAATCGGGGCATATCCCCTCCAGCCCCTGCCCGTGAGCCGCTCATGGCAGGGGGCTGGGAGCACCCCCACGAGCCGACCACCCCAGCCCTCTGCCCTGACCCCTGCACCCCCTCCACACACACACCCAGCCCTCTCCCACATTCCCAGCCATCCCACACCCCATGCCCTGACTCTTGCACCCGCACCCTGAGCATCAAACGGGAGCTCCTGCACCCCCCCACATTCCCAGCTGTACCCCTCACACCAAATGGGAGCTGTCCCTTGTAAGCACTCCACACCCAAACCTCCTGCCCCAACCCTGAGCCCCCTCCCTCATTCTAGCTCCTGGCCAGACCCTGCTCCTTCACCCCCAACCCTGTGCTCTGTGCACGCCCACCCTCAGCTCAGTGCAGAGAGAGGAAGAGAATGGGCTCGAACCAGGGAGAAGGTAGGTACCCACTCTATGTGGGCAGGGCTGGGACCCCAGACCAGCAGTGGGCTGAGCGGGGCTGGCAGCCGGGACCCCAGCTGGCAGGAGCCAGCGGACAGAACCCCCAGACCGGCAGCGGGCTGAGCTGCTCAGCCCGCTACTGGTCTGGGGTCCCGGCCACCGGCCCCGCTCAGCCCGCTGCTGAACTAGGTGAACGGAACCCCAGGCCGGCAGCGGGCTGAGCGGGCCGGCGGCATAAGATCAGCATTTTAATTTAATTTTAAATGAAGCTTTTTAAACATTATTACTGGCACGTGAAACCTTAAGTTAAAGTGAATTAGTGAAGACTCAGCACCCCACTTCTGAAAGCTTGCCGACCCCTGATTTAGAGAGAAGCTGGCCCTGCTGATGTTGACATGGGCTTCCCTGCTTCAGCACCAATCCCTGGATACTCTGCACTGGCCCTTGGAGCTGATGCATACCGCACTTCCGTGGTTCCCGAAGATGACTCATCATCAGAGTCTGAGGCGGAATTGTGCACCCAGCAGAGGGGCTGTTTACCAGTGCCTCACCAGACAGCCCTACATGGTGGTGGATCACAGTGTGGGGGTTCCTACCAGACCAGTGGGCATTGGCCTGTGCAAATGCAATGGCCTTTTTGGAACCCGTGGGGTTTTCCCCCGAGGCCTGGCCCTCCTTCTAGCTGTTCCTACTCCGTGGTGTCAGAATGACTCCTCTGTCACACCGAGCAGTGCCCGACCCAGACTTCAGTACTGAGCCCGGTACTGATCCTCAGGAGCTGGAATTGTGGGTTCCAGTCTGTGCAGAAGGAAAGAACGAGGGCCCACTCCCTTGGGGTCTCTATTGTTATTGTTCTGTAGAAAGCATGTACGTTGCTTGTAACTTGAAAAGATAACCTTCCCCTCCCCCCCCCCCCCCCCCTTCAGTTGATAATGTTTCAGTTGAACAGAAAATCAAGGAAAATTGCATTTGCAGAAATACATGAAAAAATCACAGTTTGCAGTTAGCCATTACAACCACAGAGAGACAGGAGATTCACTCATTGCAATTCCTGAAAAGATTAACATTATCCAGAAATTATTCCTTTGTTTTTGTGGGATTTTTTTTTTCATTAGGAAGAAAGATGTGGCTAAACTTGAAGATGTTGTGCAGGATAATTTTCAAACTGCAGAGGAGCTAAGGTCCCAAGCTACAGTGATCTTTATGCATTGCTTAAATTTACATTCTGCCTAATTCAGTGATTGTTTTCATAGGGATTCTTCTCTACCTAGTTGGTATTATTCAATCACCAGTGATAGAAGCATGCTGTGAGTTAACCCAGCGAGACACTTTTTGAGTGTGTGCGCACCAATGTAACAATATGCCAAATAAGCAATTTTTGTGCTTTAAAGATTTATCTTTGATGTGTTAACTTGGAATCATATTTAAAGGTGTGGGGAAGAGGGTAGCTTTGGTGTTGCATGAATATATTTGCCATTGAGCTTAGCAAAAACTATTTTCAGTAAAGTGAAATTGGGTGATCAGTACTGTAATTTATCTTGAATATTCTGGTCTCAATTTTGGGTGCTATGCTTGGACTAGAGTAATGTAATAGTAGATTTCTTTTGTTGTCTTTGTTTTATTAGCAAATAACTTTCACCTAATGCAGTGTGCAGAGTTTTTAAATGCAAGTTTGAAATGCACGTGTTCTCTTCTTTCTGATCCTTCTTCCTAAAAGAAATAAGTTCAGGAGGACTATCAGAAAATCATCTTACCATGCAATATATTTGTGGGTATTGAGTACTCCCTTCAGTTCTTATACCTCTCTTAATTAGGTGACTGTGTAATTGTTATATATTTCCCCTCTTTGAACCTTAGAAATATAATATAAAAAGGTCTGAATTCACTGCAGAGTTAACTGGGTAAACATCACCAAGGTCTGAACATCTGGGTTATCCTAGCCTGCAAAGCCATACTTGAGTTATTGGGTCCTTGTTAATGCTGTGATTATGTGTGTGTGGCTAAGACTTCTGGGAGCATGTCTCATGCTTCTTACTGCTGCAATAAGATGACCCACTCTAATTCTTTCTCAATGAATTGTAGAAGATCTTGTCTATCCTTCTGGTCATACGGAGGGGGGAATTGTGGGAAGATATTGGGGGACTATCAGCAATCAAGTGATTTAGCCTGTATCTCACTGCAAAGGTGGTGGGTTACTAGGGTGACCAGATAGCAAATGTGAAAAATCGGGATGGGGATGGGGGTAATAGGAGCCTATATAAGAAAAAGACCCAAAAATCAGCACTGTCCCTGTAAAATCGGGACCTCTGGTCACCCTATGGGTTACCAGCTCATGTGAAAGTGGCACCCAAGCTCTAGCCTATAGCCCTATGCAAGCTATGGGATTGAAAGAATCAGTAAACCTGAGTGAGAGGCTTTTGCATGTGGAATGGTGTGGGATTAGGGTAACTCCCAAGTAAGAGTCCAGAATAACTCTGCACTGAAGATATACCTAAGGAGAGAAGATGTAGACTATTGATTCTTTGTCAGTATCTGTTCGATTCTTTTTGTAAGTGTTATTAATTTGGTAGTACTACGTATACCTCTGGTACTTCAATTTAAATTTCCAAATTGGCTCTTTGTGAAGAGCTCCTCATAATTTGACCCCAAATGTTAGGTTAGAGCACCTTCTCTACTCCTCTCTTTTTGTGCCACTTAAACTTGGACTTTGTTTATGCTAGGTGCTTTACAAACATACATGAGGCATGGTCTCTGCCCCAATGATTTTTCAGTCTAAGAACTTGTCTTTTAACTGCATCCCCATATCTGCTAATGTTCTCAGTCTCATTTGCCTTGAGTCTCAGACAACTAGCCCTCATTCATGTCTCTGTCTTATACAAGCACTGTATCACTTGTTCCAGTGCACCAGACTATAGGCCGTTTTTGTCATCTGCATATAGATGCATAACAGGGAATATATAACCTGGAAAATTCCAGAATGGGTAGAGCTTGTCACTATATTACAGGTTTCTAGATAGATTTCCCCAAACTGTTTAACAGCCTCATTTCTGGGAAACGTTTATGCCATTTCTGGGTTCTTTCATAGTATCCAAGAACTCTTGCTCTTTTAGGAAGAATATATTCCACCCATGATCTACTTAGTTTTCTCAGTTCAAATGGTATACCTACATGCTCTGGGTTTTCAAGCTTGAGTTAAATTGTCAGAATCCAAGGATTGACTTCAGTAGAGGCAGGATTTCACCTATAGTCTGTTCTCTTCTGCAAGTTCCCTAATTCTTGTTCCTAAACCCTTTAACTGTCCCTGTGTAGTAAAGCAGAGTGGCTTCCCTCCAGTATAGAGGGGATTAACTCCCCTGGTGGGCACAGCTAACCCTGCTCCCCCCCCCACCTCCCCGCAGGAAGTGCAAGGGCAGGACAGGGCAAGGCAGGAAGTATAAGAGCCGGGCCCTGCAGCTCAGTTGGGCTGGACCAGGGAAGGAGGCAGATGTCCTTCCCAGAGAGCCGAGCCTTTGCCTGCTGCTGAAAATGTCAGCGGGGAGAAAAGGCAAACCACTGTCCTAGGAGATGGAAGACCCCAGGGAGAGACTGGAGGAAGGTTCACATGACCATGAGACTGAGAGCCAGGTCCCAGTGGCGACACAGCAGTGCCAGTAGTAGCTGGCAGGAAGTAGCCCAGGGAAGCAAGACTTTGGTCCGGTTGTACTGCCGGGACGTGAAGCAGCGACTGCATGTTTCCTCACTGACCCTGTGGCGGGATTGCCAGTCACTTCTATGGACCTGGGTCTCCCTATCTCTGGCCCCGTACGCAAGGCTGGTTGCCCACTAACCTTTAGGCCAGAAATGTTGGCTGTTTGCTCAGCCCTCACTTTAGTGTAGGCCTGGACCATAGACTCTTGTTGGTTGCTCCAGCCAGGAGGCTGGAACCCAAGACTGCTTAAGTTCTCAGCCCCATGATATTAGACTACCTCTTAACTTTCTGGACCCACACCCAGCAGGTTGAATTGGGAATTGCGCAGTTGTGCAACCGCAAGCCAGGCCGGCGACTGCTTCACCTGGCAGGCATACCAGTCCCCCACTGCTGCTGCCACAGGGGGTGCCCTATCCCAGAGGTGCGGAAAGCTTACACCCTGATTTCAAAGGACATCATTTATTTTTTAGTCCCAAAATTAACTGTGGCACACAAATTAGTTATTCCGTCATTTTTTTTATTTGAAAATTATTTGCATCAGAAATAAAGAATCATAAAACTGAAGTTAGAAGGTTATTTATACTAAAAATAATCCACAGCATTTAAAGGCTTTCTTTTTTTTTTTTTTTTGTATTAATAGCATTTTGTGTTGCTATGCTTTGTGTTCATTATTTGGGCCTTGGCAGCTTGAGAAGCCAGCTTGTTCTCACCTTTTAAGAATTTAGTATGTGTGATTGCACCAATATTTGTCACAGAATACCTGAAACTGAATCTAGTGATGCTGTCATACCTTCCTGTCTGGGATCTACCACCTCTGCTTTATGTTAGCAATTCCCTCCAGGAAGTATCTGAGTCTCAGCTTCTGACAGGCAAATATTGCCCCCTCTAATTGGAACTTGTGGGTAGTGCAAGGCAGAAGGAAAGCTCTGGGGATGTGCCAGAGGCCAGGGCCTTTGTATGGACATCATATGTTCACTTGGATGTATAGGGTGAGGACCTTTGTGGGTCTCTAATGATTCCTTGTCAGAGAGAATGCCTAACTTCACATTACCCTGCTCTTGGCAGGGATGACTGATCTCCCATTTCTAGATGGAAAGCAACTATATGGGGAGTGCGGGGGAAGCTGCATGGTGCGGCAAGGTTATTGAATTTCAAACACTCTTGCGTGGTATCTGTACCAATACATTAATTTTTCATAATGAGAGAGTTCAAGCTACTTGCTATTTTGTTTCTATCAGCATTTCTTTGTTTTCATTTACAAGGCTGAATTCTAAACCACTCTTACACTGCTGCTATCTAACCTTTTTGTAGCTGTTTGCTGAATTTGTCAAGCTGGGTTTATAGTACCTAACTAAAAAGTGTTGCCAATATATTACAAAAATATTTCAAGCTATACATAAGAACAGATTGTCTTCTGTAGACTTTCAATTGCTTTGTTATGGTGGCTCTTTAATCACATTGCTATTAGATACAATTGCATATAGATTCACTTTCAGTCAAAGGTTTTTATGTGGTATAATAAAGCAAGAAGTTATATGAAGGAACGTGGGTATAAGGAGATAAAGTAACATTTTATTTTATGAGGTAGCATACATTAAAGTAAACCTTTCTATGGGTAATCCACTATCTTGTTGACAGCTCATTAAGGGTTAAAATTATTTCTTGTCACACATTGTTCTGTTACAGCTATTGAGAAATACATTGAAAATTTGGTCAGAAAGCAGCCTGATTATTATACTAAATGATATTTTTAGAATGAATATGACATGCACATATATATTATCTTTCTAAAAGATTATACTTTCTAATTTTGGGTTTTTAGAAGAACTCTAGAACTGTCTTTGGACAGGCTAGATGTCATGACCCTAGGTTTCCTCTGACCGAGTCTCGGATACCTGTTGCCACCAGCCTTTCACTGGGAAATTTTACCTCAGGGTACCTCTCCCTCTGCTTGCTTGTAACAAGGACCATGTCCCCAGGAGTGGTGGCACCTCGATAGGTATAGTAGATGTTCTTCATAGCTGCTGCAGAAATCCCCATTCACCACAGCTCCACTCCAGACTGAATTAGCAAACTTGCAATTAAAACCTATGAATGAACTCTGGTACTGAACATCTCTCAGTGCCCAGTGTCCTTTTCAAGCCTTGGAAAATATTATTTCATACCCCAGTTCAGGCTTCCTTTTCATAAGCAACAGAGTTTGACATTCTCTCAATCTGGTCTCACCGCCATAGTCTCAGCAGTCTGACCCTCTATCATCGCTGATGGACCAGTCTCTGGAGTTTGAGGAGACTTTTCTTGGCAATTTCAGCAAGCCTGCACCAAACCACCTCCAGCTGGCCACTCTCCACACTTCTGCCTCAGTGGTCCCCCTCCGATTGCTGGCTTTCAAATAAGCATTCCAGGGTGGCTTCTAGCAATCCAATGGGCCCTCACAGAGTCCTAAGGTTTCAAATCACTAGCTCACTTCCACCCACATAGCTCATACCTGACATAATATAAAAACAATATGTAGCCTAATGTTCCCCATGCCAAGTGGCAGTTTATTCAAAATATCTAAAATTGTTGACATGTGAGTCAGGGCTGGTCTACTCTGGGAACTTACATGACCTTAGCTATGGCTCTCAGGGATGTGAAAAATCCACACCCCAAGAGACGTAGTTATGCCGACCTGACCCCCAGTGTAGGCAGCACTAGGTTGACAGAAGAAGTCTTCTGTTGACCTAGCTACTGACTCCTGGGAAGTGGATTACCAATGCCAGTGGGAGAACTTCTGTCTGCATAGGTAGTGTCTACACTGAAGCAGTGCAGCCGCAGCACTACAGCGGCATAACTGCAGCAGTTTAAGTGTAGACATACCCTACGAATGGCTTTTCCCAAAATATTTCTTGCCAAGTTGGTTCAATAATGAATGTTTTATCCTTGCACTCCTTGTCTTTCAGGAGTTTTTTACTCTGGCTGGACTGACCTTAAATCGGTTTGTCTGTAGTTTTAGAGGGTATAATCCATGTTCCAGTGCTGACTCTTCTAGCTGTTATCAATTGATTTGGGCATGCTGTTTTTGGTTTGGAGCAATATCTGGAAAACCTATCTTCACTTTTTCATTTTGATGTCTGCTGTTTTTAAATCGCAAACATGCCTGGGGCTGATGGCTATGAAGAGGCAAAGTATTAGATGTACTGTGACTGCTCTTTTCATAGCCACAAATACCATAAAGTGACTTTTCCCCTCTCTCACATCACCAGGCTGTGATGGTGGTAATGTTTAAATTTTTCATTTTCAAATTTACTGGAAGGAAGTTACGTGAATTCCTGAACTAGTACACAAGGGGGAAATATATAAGTTCAAATTGTATTATTGCTCAACTTTCTGTGATGGAATTCTGCTAGGGGGTCAGAGGAGTAGGTAGGAAAATTTGGAAAATAGGTTTTAGATGTGTGTTAAGATTTTGGGGGGGAATCTGTAACTAGGAAAGGTAATTAATTTAAATAAATCTCTCAAATCTTGTTTAAACCAGGTCTGCTGCAGAAAAACAAAAAGGCCATTGAAGCACTTCGGGTTTCCTGTCTTCTGCTGCCACCAGAAAATCGGAAAAAGCTGCAACTGCTGATGAAGATGATGGCAAAGATCAGCCTCAACAAAAATCTGCCACCTCTTTGTGACACAGCTGGGACCAGAACACTAGTATGCATATTTCTGATGTGAAAAACCTAGCAAGGCTTATGAAACCTTGAAACAGCATAGATGAAAGATTCTTGTTAATACATACAAAATACAGTGTACTTTGGAGTTGATAGCAAACAAAGTTCAGTTGATTATTTCAATCCTATAGATAGCGATTGATGAGAGCACCATTTAGAAGTTGGAATTTCTCCCTGTTTTCATAAAAATGGATAACAGTCATGAGTTGTAGCCTAAATACTTGGTCTCCCACAGTATCAAATTTGTTTAAACTGAATAGGCTGCTGTACTTTGAGAATCTTTGGTGCCTTCAGGGTGAAACTTTGACAAACAATTTATTTGTAAAAGATTCCAGTGAGATATCGTATTTCTTTTTTTTTTTTTTTTTATATTCGAACAGTTGAGGAAAAACTCCATGGCTATGCTACCGCTGTTTGAAAGAACAATTAGGGGCCATTTAAAGATTATTATGGTTTTAATATGGAGTATCAGATACATAGAAGATGGTTTTGGCCATGAGGCTTTACTGCAGCAGAGTTCTTCAGGGAAGGGAAGGGATGGCTAGTTTCCCACTCCCCCAGATAGTAGCCCATCCGAAATCCTGCTATAGAGGGAGGTAGTGTGTGGGGAAGGGATGGTGTGTGATGGGAGATGCTTCAGGTGGACTGCAGGCACTGCCTTTTTCAGGCATAGATTAAAGGTTAAAGAGAGATTGTTGTATATACCGAGCCCAGAATTTGATTTACTTGGTGCTCATCCATTGGAAAATGTCTTCCAGACTCAATATTTTTGTTCACCACTCTGCTATAAAAATGTTGGCTTTAAATGCCATTTTTATTAGATTTTGACAAAGCCATGGTTTATGCTCAGATCCTCTCTCCAACCTGGTTTCCATGTTGTGTTGCTGCTAACGCCAATGACAGTAGAGCGTAAACAAGGAAGTACAGTAAGCAGTGCAAAGTCACATTGCCATTTGTTCTATTAGACATAAATGGCAAAGATTCCATATGACAGAGAACCAAGGGGATAGTGAAAATGTGGTTTTTTTTGCCTTTAAGAGTATATTGCAAATAAAAGCACAAAAGAAAATTAATCATGTCCGTTTCACTGTAAAATGAAACCAGAGTGTATGCACCTATATTTATTTTTTTAGCCATTAAGATTTTAATTAACTATACATGATAACTTGATTAAAACCTCCTAAGTGCCATTATTTTTAGCAGTGTAATCTATCCCATGTGTGTACTCTATACAGTGTTTTAATGTAGCAGTTGAAAAGTTAGTCTGTTGCATGTGGCAGAGAAGTAGAACTCCATTTGTCTGCTGTGCTAACAATGGCAAGTAGTGACTGGAAAATTAGACAAAAGCTGATTGCAATTAATTATTACAATTTATTAAAACTAATGTTGTAGCTTACACCTGTGTTTAACCAGCTGCGGTAGTTTGGGTTCAGAGCTGCATGAAAATGAGCTGGACAGCTTTCTGGAATCTACTTAGAATTACGGAAACATTTTCTTTGTTTAATAATAAGGAAATCCAGATAACCTTGTGACTTTCCACTACATAACAGTCCATGATTTATTATAATGAACTACTACTCTTATTTTCTATTTGGTTTGATATCCCATGTGAAATGGCTATCTTTTCAAGTCTTAACAATAACAGAGTTTATTTCCAGTAGTCTAGGTCTGAAATAAAGGCTAGACTACGTAACTGCACCACTGGAACAATCTAACATATAGTGCAAACAATACATTCATCAGTCTGGTTTAACAGTTTCACTTACACCAATATTTAAAGAAGTATTGTGTATTGGAAACATGTTGCTGCTGTTGAAGTCTGCACTTGGACACCATTTACAATTTTTCCTGCAAACAGGGAAAAATATATACAATGTCATTTCTTGATTTTTATTTCAGATGGTTCAAGCGTTTTCTCATTGCATCCTCTGCTCTAGAGATGAAGTGGATTTGGATGAACTGCTTGCTGCTAAACTAGTAACATTCCTGATGGACAATTGCCAAGAGATCTTGAATGTTCCCTCCTCCTTACAGAGGGTCATAGAGGAGCATGTAGTACATCTCCGAAGAGTCCAGGTGGGGCTAATAGAAGTGTTTCTTCTGTCATCACATGAAATTTCTCCCTTCTGTTCCTAAAAACAAGACAAGTCTTACAGCTTTTGCTGTCTCTCTGATATCTTAGGCATTGCATATAGCATGTATGAATTGCTGTTGTCAGCAACACATTATATACATTGTATATTTATACAAACACAAAGTAGATCTCGGGTAGTTAAGTCAAAGTAATAGTGCAGGGGGAGACTATACCCATTGCATGTCATGAAGCATTGCTTTTTTGTGGCTGACTAATGAAACCTGGTGGGGGCAGGGGTTTGTGACCTGATTTAAGGTAACATTTTCAAAAGCTCCTAACTGACTTGAATTTCTAAATCCCAGTTGCATTTATGAAAGTTTTATCTAAAATTTAATTCAGTGACAAAACACCAACCTGCACATGAGGAAGGCTGGAGGTTGTAGCAGTGGCTGAGCTAGTGATTCATGACTTGAGGGAGAACATTTTATTCTTCTTGATCTCCATGGAGATTCCAATTCTAAAAGGATGAAGAGGAAAACAAAGTAAAAAATCTAAGAGAAATAAGAACCCTAGTTCTAGATAGCATGTAAGCTATTTTCAGTCGTACTAAAATGAACCTTCTTGAGAAGGCACTCAGTCAAATTTAAATGAATCCTTAACTGCTTCTTCTGTCAGGGATTAAAATCCCTATCCACTTACTGCAGGTGAACTCTCAGAATGTATTCAGTCATACCTAACCTGCAATACTAATTGCTATCTTGTTCACCTAGAGCCTGGAAGTATTTTTTCCAGTTTGGCAGGACAGAGGTCAACACAGATCCTCATTCAGCAACTCCAGCAGATGATCTAAATTAGCTGGCTCACAAATTTTGAAGCTTAAAGAGGAAACTTAATTCTTTCCTTTTTCTCCTCCTGGGCTGGTTCTGCTTCAGAAGTAACGGCTTAAAATGTCATATAGAAGGGAAGCCTTGTGGAATTTGAAGGGATGTCTTCTCTTCTAACATGTCTGCCAATATATTTATATTTAAAAAATCTGGATATTAGATGCCATAATCACAGTGCCACCCTTGTAGTCTTGTGGAGGAATTTATTTTTAATTCTTTTTTAGTCCCTCCCAGAGAGAAGGTGTTTGACTCTTTTTGGTAAATCTGTTAAGGGAAGTCAAGCTTCACATGGCTTAGCTCCACTCAACCTTTTTATACTCGATAGTTCTTCATAATCCTAATTTCATTTTCCCATCAGTCCTGGTTATTGGAGTTTCCTGCAACTCAGGAAAAAATTTTTGCTTTATAGAAAAATGAGATTCTTTGTCTCAAGACCTCCACCTTCCCTTAATAACCTTGCCCCTTGTATTAAAGGACTTGCATTACCCATTCTGCCATGTTCCCAAACCTCACCCTTTACCCCAGCCCTCCCCAAGTATGGACAGTGGACAATATCCTCTTTGCCCTCTTCCAATCCTGCATGATCCTTCATTAGTCTTTGTGAGAGAGGATTTAGTTCCCCTGATAACTCCCAGTGCAGCTTCTGAGAATATCTGTAGAGGCATGTTAAGTTAGGCAAACCTTTGTGAGTCATTTGCCCCAAAACCATCAGTACAATTTATTCATATAGAAAGTACATAAAGGATCAGAAGGCTAAAACAATGGGGAGAAGCAAGGTCAACTCCTTACTGGGGCTGTTTTACAAACTATTAGCTGACACTGTGTTTCTCTGACTTAGCAGAACCTCTCAACTGTTTGTTTTGTTGTTTGTTTGTTTGTGTTTTACCCAAGTCATTCACTGATTATTTGAAGGTAGGATAGGAGGGAGTTTAATGTAGTCCACTCTGCTTTACTTATTTTTTCAGACTGATTTTGCGACTAAATTTAAAATTATGACTTCAAAGTTTGAGTCCTTTTTGTGACTGATTTAGCCAGAGTTAGATTTATCTTGTAAAATCTTCACAGTAACACACTGTAGAACTGCAGCCTTAAGTGTCACACTTTCTAATACTTTTCTGCTCTGTCCTTCAAAGCTTTGTTGTCCCTGAAGAGCTGAGAAGTTTGCTATTCATAGAATCATAGAATATCAGGGTTGGAAGGGACCTCAGGAGGTCATCTAGTCCAACCCCCTGCTCAAAGCAGGACCAATTCCCAACTAAATCATCCCAGCCAGGGCTTTGTCAAGCCGGGCCTTAAAAACCTCCAAGGAAGGAGATTCCACCACCTCCCTAGGTAAAGCATTCCAGTGCTTCACCACCCTCCTAGTGAAATAGTGTTTCCTAATATCCAACCTAGACCTCCCCCACTGCAACTTGAGACCATTGCTCCTTGTTCTGTCATCTGCCACCACTGAGAACAGCCGAGCTCCAATACAGTTGTATAACACTGTAACATGCCGGCTGCTGTTAGATTAATTTGGATTATGGTTTTGTTTACTGTGTTTCATAAATGAGTGGTTGAATGTTTTATTGTCAGTCATTTGGACTACATGCAAATCTTCCTCCCTCCCCCATACCAATACAGTTAGGTGTGTTTACTATGCCTATAGTGCCTTAGATTGTTTGATTAATCAATTACTATGTCGTCGTCTTTTTCTTTCGAATGGCTTGGGTAGGTAGCAACAACTACAAATTTATATCTAAGTTTGATAGCCAGCACGTTGCCACAGCAGTGAGCTGGTGAACGTCCTTCAGGCCCCCGGCAAAAGAATAAAGGAGACATTCATATGATGTGCTCTATCGTTTGTGCCTGTTGACTGCAGTCGCATGCAGGTGTTTGCCACATTTTCCATATAAAGAGGGTTTGTCCACATCTCCCATGAGATGTCCTGATGCGATTCAATCTGCACCAGTCTTTCCGACATAAATCAAAACCTGGTGGTTCCTCAACAGGATCAACGACAAGCTGTTTGTTTTGAGTGGTCAAAGTGCTCCATGTGACTCTCCATTGAGCCTCCGCATCAAAGTTGGGTGTAAGGATCTTGATACGGTTCCATAGAGGGTTGCGGAATTTTAATCTAGTCTTTGGTGGGTTCTGCAAGTCATGGTGCAGTGGGATCCTCGTATTTGCATTGACATGATTAAGAAAGCGAGATGTCTGAGCAGTTCTTCTAATCTGTGGAGGCTGGATGTGCGATAGGATCGGGGGCCAGTCAACTGGAGTAGATTTGAGCATCCCCGACACTATGTGCATAGCATTATTGAGTTGAGTGTCAAGGAGTTTAGTGTGAGTGCTATGAGACCACACTGGTGCACAATATTCAGCTGCAGAATATACCAAGGCAATGTTGTGGTTTGTAAGGTCCCTGGACTGGAGCCCCAGGATGTTCCGGCCAATTTTCTGATAAGCGCAACACGGGACCTGACCTTATTGTTGGGGTTCTCAAGATGTTGTCGAAAGGTCAAACTCTGGTCCAGTGTAACGCCAAGATACTTTGGATTAGCTTCGTGGCTGATGCTCTCACTGCAGAACTGCACATCAAGTTTGGTATTAGCCATTTTATTGTTCAGATGAAAAGCAGTTACCATGGGTTTTTTGCATTAGGCCTAAGTTTCCAGCATTGGAAATAATCCACCATTGTGCTACGATCTCGGGTTAGGGTGCAGCTGATGGTATGGAGGCTTGTATGCTGAACAGCTAGGGCAATGTCATCCGCATACATGAATTTCCTTGACTCCGTAGCTGGTATATCCGCGGTGTATAGATTTAAAAAATATTGGGGCCAGGACAGAGCCCTGAGGGCTGCCCGAGTTAAGAGTTCTTGATCTCCTGACTCAATGTGTCTGGTAAGTGAAGCTACTTGGTCACAGCAGCTCCTCTTCAGGCGAAATTCTGCCTTCTCCGCTGGGAGGATGTCTTCAATAATATCAGCCAGATGGTGGAGCAGCACTTATTCCACGAGTTTGCTGGTGGTTGAGAGGAGAGAGATGGGGCGGTAGCTAGTTGTGTCCTCTGGGGGGTTCCCAGGCTTCAGTAGGGCAAACACTGTTGCCTGTCACCAGCTTGTTGGCACTTCTCCGGTTCTATGCACGACAGTAAAAAGCTCCGCCAGCCATTCCCGTCCCTGTCTCCCCAGATTCTTGAGAAACTCTGGAGTAATGCCATCAACCCCTGCAGCTTCCCGGCTTTTGGTTTCCAACAGCGCAACATTGATCTCCTTGACAGAATATGGGGAAGAGAGTGGGGATTCCTCTGGGTATTGTTGAAGGTTTCTGCAGAGTTCCTGCTGCACCTCCTGGCATGTAATCTTGTCTGACGGAGTCTTGCTGTTAGAAAGAAGATGAGGCAACAGCATTTGCGGTCACCTTTGCTAAGCGTTGTGTTTTGGCTGGGATCCTCCAAGTTGCTGAAAAAGAGCTCATGCCTTACGGCTTGAATGGGTGAAGTCAAGACTTTCAATGGTTGCTTTCCAGGCACGCCAAATTCAAGGACTCAAGCAGTGCAGTGGCTTTATCTGGGTTGCCGCTCTTTTCATATTCCCCCAGGAGAGACTCAGATTCTTTTGTCCAGCAGGGGGTGAAAGCCTTGCAGTGACCACACGGGATGTACTTCTTGGGGGCCTATTTTAGGATGTTTATAAAATGACCAAAGTTTCTAGGTATTGGTTCAAGCCGTGGGATCCCAGATTCTATTTCTAAAGTGTAGGTGGGCCAGTCAGCCTTGCGGAAATTCCAACGCGGCTTTGGCACAGACTGCAGAAGAGGCACTTCCAGGCCAATCAGGAGGATGATTGGGCAATGTTGGCTATGCAGGAAGTGACTCAGGATGGTTCTTGTTGTGACCAGTGGGTTGTGATCTGTTGTCCACCTCACAGACCAAAAAGCTCCAGGTTGCTTTGGATCATAGAGCAGGTGGAGGTCTTCAAGGGTGGCCCATTCTGTGATCTGCTCCCCAGCTGTGTCATTTGAGCAGTATCCCCAGTCTTTGTGTTGGCTGTTAAAGTCACCTATGTAAATGGCTGGATGAGGAAGGTTAGGTAAGATGGAATCAGGCCACGTGATGTCGGGTGGCTTGTATATGTTTACTGTAACAATGTCCCTGATTCTAACCATATTGATCTCTTTCACTGGTCAATAATTCTTCCAAACTTCCACATCCTCTAATCCATTTCACATATACACTGCTAGCCCATGTTTTGGATGGTTGATGGTAGCGATTTTGGTGTAGCCATAGATTTTATGTCTGGCAGCTTTATCTTCTTCTTTCACATGTGTTTCTTGGAGGGCCACAATTTCAATGTGATGGTCTTTGACAGTCCTCGAGAGGTAATCCACTTTTCCCCTGGACATCCCTTCTACATTAAATTGGTATATTCGGAGGACTGGCCCAACTGTTCTTTATTGGTCCTGGAAAGGGTGATTTGGTGAAGTATAATCGTTGCTACGTTCACTGGGAGGTCGGTAAAACAACGTCCAGTGGCCAATTGACGACATTGGTGTGTTGGTGGATTAGCACAAAAAACGCCAGCACTTAACAGAAGCACCACGTGAAGGTTGTCCTCTTGCTCCCAATTACTACGTAATAATGTAGAACTGAGTAACAAGGAAAAAGTGTAAGATTAAATTCATTAATTTGGAGTAAATGCTTATTTATCTAAATCTGCACAGCAAATTCTATTGTGGTGTTCAGCAACTGAGTTAAGATTGCAGGGTGTCCTAGATATGAAACCATCCATGTTAAGATTCTGGGACATGTTTTGCATGGTTTCAAGGGGTTTTTTTGGTGGTCATAATAGTACTCTGCCCCTCTCTGACATCTTTCAACCAAGGATCTCGGTCAACTTTCTAATCTTTGCTTTACAGGGATTTGGGGAAATATAATCCACCCCTCCCCGCCAATAAAGTGGTGTTGGAAACAGTAGAGGACCAATCAAAGGGCTGTGGATTTCTGAGACTGCCAAATCCCTCTGTGCACGCACACACAGACTGCCCTTTTGGCAGACTCTGCAATTTCCCCATGGAGGGTGGTCTTGTATCCCTGGGGCAGTATGCGGGGCACAGGGGGGAGGGGAGAAGCCACATAATAGCTGGTCACTCTCCTTCTGCTAGCTAGCTGCTTCTTGGTGGTATCCTCACTTACCCAGACCCTATCACTGCACTCCCCCTGCCTCTCCTCCATGCTGTCTGTTTCCTAATACCTCTATTTATTTACCTTCTTTCCACAGGTGCCAGGGTTTTCTCTCCTCCTCCTCTCCTTAACTTATGATGAAGTGCTTTAGTGATTCTGTATTTCTACAAGAAATGGCCTGGGTGAACTGAAGCATCAACATGTTTCTTGATTTGATCAAGCTCACACAGTGGTCAGTGAATCACACAGGACCTCTCTTTAATCAAGCCAATTTTTCCAAATTTATTCTTGAAATTACAGTCCTTTTCCCCCCCTCTTTCTCCTTCAGATAAAATATGCAGACGCTGATACTGATACAACTCTTCCTGCTCCGTCGTTTTGTCGCCAAATCAGTACAGATGAATTTGAATACCAAAGAGTAAATGGCTCTCAAGAACCACTGTCAGCTCTGTTGGAAGAAATTACAATGAATAAAGAAATATCTGTCAAAGAGAAGAAGAAGAAGCTGAAGCAGGTAAGGAAAATTCTCAAAAATCATTGCTTGTGTTTTCTTTTCAACCTGTGTGTATGTGCAGGATTTGATATATTTGCTTCTCATCTTTTACATCTGTATAAAGACCAGTTTCATAGTTGTTTAATCCTTGAGGATTAAATCACAGTGAATGCGGGGGGGGGGGGGGCGAATAGGGGGAAGAGGGGAGGAAAGGGTGTCAACGTACTTTTATGTATGCAAATTGACTTTGCACTTTCAGTTGATTTCCTTTTACTTTCCTGAGTGTCCCTGTGTAGACATGGCTTTAGATTAATGAAGTTAAAAGACGGAAATGTTTTTCTGTGTACTTGGAGATTTTGAGACGTTTTCATAAAAAAGTCTGGATCAAATTGTAAGCTTCCGGTTCTCGAAAGGAAAAGGCGTCTGAGGTTCAGACTTAAACTGTAGACACTCTCTTGTAGATTGTATAACTGTAATTTATTTTACTTTAATTTCTCACAGTAGGGGCTTTGCAGTAAAACAAATCCTATTGGAAAAGACTACTACGTTTTAAATGCATAGTTCTAGACTGCGTGGCACAGGAAAGCATATTTTTACTGACCTGTGTAGCTGAGATTTGCTTTGTTTGTTTGTTTTTTAAGTAGTTGAATTAGTAATGTCAAGCTTTTGCTGTGAAGCTTTGTTTAAACTGTACTACTTTTTTAGTTTCAGAAATCCTACCCTGAAGTGTATAAAGAACGATTTCCTACTCCTGAAAGTGAGGCAGTGCTGTTTCCGGAAAAAAATAAACAGAAACCGCAACTGCTGATGTGGGCATTGAAAAAGCCTTTTCAACCATTTCAAAGAACCAGAAGCTTTCGAATGTAACATTTCCAGGGTCATTAGTGAACCGTATCTCAGTATATTAGTGATAGGATAGATCTTGTGCAAATGGAACCTAAACAGCATTTAACTACTGGAAAAACTTTAACTACTGAAACAGTGGGAAAAGGTTGTAATGGCAAAATGTTTTGGAGGGGATGTTATATTGAACCATTATCAGTATTTGTGTCACTGGTTATTTTTAATGATTTGTTATTTTTAAGTACAAGATGGGTAATCATTATAAATGATAATATGGAAAAAAATTCTTTGCTTTTATACTTCTAGTTGTCATTTTGAGTCTTAGATGTATTTTTATGTGTATATTTCACTGTCTTGTTTGTCACTGGTCAACAGCATTTTTCCTGAAAAGGAGACTGTATTATATTTGTTTATAGCTGGCACGCCTGAGGAATAAAACATTGTACATACTTGAGTGAACTTGAAACACTGGATCTTGTACTGCCCTGCTGACTGTGCCTCAGGTAGTAGCCTTGATATATTTTATAATGCTGATTTCAGCAGTGCCCTTGGTTTCCTCATTCATATGCTGCATTGGGGCCTGATCCAGCTCCTATTGAAGTTCCATTGACTTCATTGGTGCATGGCCAGGCCTTTGAAAACTCACATGATCTTGCTAAGTATTGCTGTACAAAATTAGTTACTAACTGGATGGAAGTTACACATTTTTATATGAAAATCAAATGCCTTATTTTCTGTGAAAAGGGAGGTATTTATGGCAAGGTCAAAAATTAAATAACTATAGATTTTATTTTTAATGAGGATGCATTTGTTCTCCATAATGAATTCTACTGTTCTTCTGTATACATTTTGGTTGTACTTGAACTGCAGCACTTCTAATTTTTTTCAGTTATTAAAACAAAACTTTTAAAGGTAATTCTCTGGAGGCAGTGGGTTTCATCATAGTCTTCATATCTGTAATGAGCCACAGTTCTGAAACATTTCAGAGTGAAAGAGTTGTGTCTGAGTCTCCACAGTGGACTCTATTGCAGGTTTGAGGGTGGTTTAAAAACCTTGATCAATTTCCCACTTTGAAGTTGCAAGGAATATAAACTGGTTGGCTGTAATCTAACCTTCACAACACTCTTGCTTTGCAAATGTGCTAATTAATCAAATTCATACCAGGATGTGCATTGAAAGGTTATTGGTTTAACAGAGTCAAAAAAATTTTTTTCTGGCTTTGTTTTTGCTTCAACAGTATGTGATCCCACAAGCTCGCTCTTTCCCTTCTCCTTTGTCTCATGCATTAATCATTCTTGGACAGGAACTGAAACAACCACTCAGCCAACCTCCAAAGAGATAGGAAGATTTTTATCGTGAAAAGGCATGGTCACACATGGAGGAGAAAGGCCAGGATAAGAGAAGAATGGAAGACATGTTATGATTGGCACAATCTATATGAGGGCTGAAGGCCCGATCAATCAAGGTGATTTAGAGAGTGGGCTTTCCCTGTCCCAAGCAAAAATGTATCAGTTTTAGCTGTAGTTAAACTCGTTTTACTATTCAAGCATCTTGGAGTCATATCTTCTCCTTCCCCATAAACTTGGACAGATTAACATGTAACATTTTTAATTTGCCATAGTCTCTAAAGCTTACATGCACATGATGAACTTGGAAGATATGACTATAGTCTTTTATAAAATTTCCATTGGTCTGTTCTTCCCTCTTCAAATACTGAGTAATCCACTAAGTATAAGGCCCCAAGCCCAGGTGATTATTCCACTTATCAGGTTGGACAGAATACTTTTCAGGGATAGTAGAAACACGTTATAAGGGTTTGTGGGTAACTTTGGCAGAGCAGAAATCACTCTGAATGTAATGTAGAGACCTTATTCCCTTGGCAGCAGGGATAGCTCTGTGCCATTGTCCTATGGGTTTTCTTATAGAGCTGTGTATTGCTCCTGATTTTCCCCTTGGCATGAGCAGTCAGCCAATATTCAGGGCCTGTCAGGTTGTTTCCATTAGAAAGAGAAAATGAGGCTACAGGCCAGGATAAGAGAAGAATGGAAGACATGTTGTGATTGGCGCAGTCTTTTCAATTGAAAAGACTGCACATTAAGTCCTTTTTCCCTAAATACAGTAAAAACAAACACCACCAAGCAGGTTCCTTGCTCGTAATTCCAAGCCTGAATTTCCAACCAGTCCTGTGTCCCAAGGAACTTCTGTCTCCTCTCCCTCTCAGGGCCATGCTATTCACTCCTTGCTGTCTGCAGATTTTCTTCTTCTGACATACACAGTTGCAACCAATCAATGCCACAGCCCCCGCACTTGAAATCAGTTCCCACAGAAACACCTCACCCACATAGCTCAAACTTCAGCTCATGCTTTGCCATGGTGGCCAGTACCGTGGCATGGTGGTTTCTGTTTCATTTATCCCTGTACAAAGGAGCATGTAATAGTTCTTTCATTTATCCTGAATGCAGAGTGCTACTATTTGAGAGGTATGATGGACACAGAATATTCAAAGACCATTTCATATACTTTGTAAATGTTATATGCATCTTTATGGGCTAAGGGATTGTGTTATGGTTCCATAGGAAAGTTGTATGGGTTTCCTGCAGGAACTAAAATCACTGGAGGCAATTGATGCAAATCTGTAGGCTGGTAGCAAGCCTGGAGAAGCCTTTCCCCTTGGGGAAAATTGCACAGAGAGGTATGATGTGGTTTAAAAAAGCATAGCAAACAAAGAACTAAGAATTGTCTGACGTGACCAGCCTGCCAGAGGAAGGGAGGTTACTCTCACCTAATTCACGAACTGACGTGAGACTGTGATCCAGAGGGACTTAGCCTGCAAGACAACCTGAAATACTTTTAAGCCTGCCTCTCTATCCCTGTGAAAGATGATGACTGCCTGTTAAGTAAGACCTGCATATAAGCTGGTTTCAAGAAATATTTTCTCTGTAATGCTTTTGTTCTGAATAAATATTACTTTGCTTTATGAAGGCTGGCTGGTCACTGGCTAATCTTGTCATTGCCCCTGAGAGAGCAGAGCTGTAGCTGGTGAACTATAATCAGACCTGAGGGTGTTCTCTGTGAATTGTAGGAGCCTGCAGCCTAAGGGCTTGGCTACACTTGCGAGTTAGAGCGCATTAAAGCAGCCCCGGGCGCCCTAGCTTACTACCCGTCCACACTGGCAAGGCACGTAGAGTGTTCTGACTCCAGGGCTAGAGGACTCCTGGCACTCCACCTTGGTGAGAAGATTAACACTTGGTGCGCATTGGCTGAAACGCCCGGGTGTCAGTGTGAACGAGGTGTTGCATTACTGTGCTCTGATCAGCCTCCGGAAACGTCCCATAATCCCCTTAAGTCAAGTGGCCACTCTTGTCATTGTTTTGGAATCACTGCATGCTGATATGCCCTTTGAAAGCTCCATTTCTGACAGCCGGCATGCTTATCTGCTCCGAGACAAAGCAACCATTACTGTGGAAGGCTGTGTGTGGGAGAGAGAGAGAGAGGTCTGTTGCTGTCTGAACTTACAAGACAGCAGGCTGACATGCTCTCAGGTCCCCCAAAACACACACTCTCTCCCCCCACATACACACAACACACTCCACCCCACCCCCCTCATTTGAAAAGCATGTTGCAGCCACTTGCGTGCTGGGATAGCTACCACAATGCACTACTCTCTGTGGCCGTTGCAAGAGCTGCTACTGTGGCCACGCCAGTGCGCTTGCAGCTGTCAGTGTGGACAGACTGCAGCGCTTTCCCTACTACGCTCTACGAAGGCTGGTTTAACTGAAAGCGCTCTACCTCTGCAAGTGTAGCCATGCCCTAAATCCCTGGTCAGGCAGGAGTGGATTGTATAATCCCATCCCAAGGAGGGTGACTGCTCAAGGTCTGAGATGTGAGGTACCCCCAAGGAAACCACAAGTCAGTCAGAGGTTCAGTTACTGAGACACTTAGGACTTGTTTTCAGAAACTTGTTTCAGAAACAATTTTCCCAAGTAATTTTGCTTTTTAATCTCACAATAGTTTTAAGAACAAGGCTTGGGCAAAGCACTACTTCCCACCCCTTTCCCAGTTTTTAGTGACTTCTCTCTTTTTCCATCTTAAAGAAGGGAGTGTCAACAGCCAAACTGGCCATTTTTTAAAAATGAAATTGTTGCTGAGATAGAGTGGCAGTGGTCTTCATCTTTCTTCTAAAGATCAATTTTACCATAAAGTATAAACTCCTTTTTATTACAGGTCTTCTTTTTTTCCTATCTGTAACCCATGCTAACACACTGGGCTCATTCTCCCACCTAGTGAGTAGATCACAGAGATTTGTCTGCTACTGCCTCCAAGTTTATGGAGCTGGTCCTTCAACTCAAGTATAGATTATGCTTTTAGATGGTTAGTTTAATCCCCACAGGCAACCCCTCCAGGGGTGTGAATGCACATGCATTTGCCAAATTAATATCTTTTGCACTGAACAGCTAAAGTGCTTTACAGTCCTTGCAATGTATGCCAGTATGTTCTATCTGTCAATTTGGATATGGGGATGGTGAAGCAGGAGTGTGCAATTTCCACAATGCAAAGTGATGGAGATGAGATGAGAATCCTAGGGAACCTGCTTCTGAATCTCATGCTCAAGTACTTGCTATTCACTTATTTCACATGAATTTTTAAAATGAACTCTTGCTGCTTTTTTGATTCTGACAAAAGAAGTGAGTTTCTATTCAAAATAAAGCTTTGTTGTGAAAATTAAATAACACAGACAAGCCCCCCCCCCCCCCAACCCTCTGTCATGGGAAAGGAGCAGGATCATGTGCTTGTATCACCCGAGGATGATGCAGTATTTTCCATTCCATGTTAAATGTCTACTAGGGATAAACAAACATTTTAAAAAGAGCAGGCCTGGATAACTTGCACCCAAGAGTCTTAAAGGAGCTGACTGGAGTCCTCTGGCTTGCTAATGTTAATTTTTAATAAATTTTGGAATTTTAGGGAAAGTCCAGAAGACTAGAAGAGCACTAACGTTATGCCAATATTCAAAATGGGCAAAGGGGGATGAACCAGATCACTAACATCAATCCTGGGCAAAATAATGAAAAACCTGATATGGGAATGAATTAAAGGATAAGAATATAATTAATGCCAGTCAAGATGGCTTTATGGAAAACCATAAAAGTTGATAAAGGTGACTGTAGAGATGTAATCTACTAGGACTTTTGTAAAGCTTTTGACTTACTACTGCATGACATTGATTAAAAATTAGCACAATACAATATCAATAAAGTACACACACATTGATTAAGAAGTGGCTAACTCTCAAAAAGTAGTCATCAGTGGGAAAACACAGTAGGTGTTTCTAGTGTTTTGCAGGGATCTGTACTTGGCTGGATACTATTTAACATTTTCATCCATGATCAGGAAAGAAATATAATATCACTGCTGATAAAATTTGTGAATGACACAAAGATTGGTGAATCTGTAAATGATGAGGACAGGGCAGGCATACA
The DNA here is from genome assembly GCF_028017835.1 of Emys orbicularis. Lineage (NCBI taxonomy): Eukaryota > Metazoa > Chordata > Testudines > Emydidae > Emys > Emys orbicularis. The sequence continues at coordinate 38,166,659 of NC_088688.1, read as the reverse complement.
GAGCGATTGAGATTGCTGGTTAACCTGGGTCCATTCAAATACAATGCATTTTAATACAGCCAAGTACAAAGTTATACATCTAGGGACAAGGAATCCAGGCCATAACTACAGAATGTGGGGCTGTATTCTGGAAAGCTGTGATGCTGAAAAGGATTTAGGGGTCATAGTGGACCAGCAACTCAACATGAGTTCCCAGTGTGATGCTGTGGCAAAAAGGTCTAATACAATCATTGTATGTATAAACAGAAGTAGTGAGTAGGGGGAGGATGGTCATTTTACCTCTGTATATGGTACTGATGAGACTCATACTGGAATACTGCATAAATGGTGTCAACATTTTTAAAAGGATGTTGAAAAATTGGAGAGTGCAGGAAAGAGCCACAAAAATGGGTGAAATTTAATGGATTGTGATATACAAGAAGTCAGACTAAAAAAATGATCTAATGGTCCCTCTGGCCTTAAACCATGAATCTCCTCACATCAGGAACATAACTCTGTTCTAACTAATTAGTTTCACTTACAGGAATTTAAGTCTAACAAAATACGTCATTAAAAGTTTGGTTTGCTCTCCTGTCCTGTAACAAAGCTCACAGATCCTTTGGGACTGAGCAGGGAAATCCTCATGGGCCAGAAGTACCTAGCTTATGTTCTACAGATTAAAACAATAACACCCATGCAGGTATAGGAAAAGACAGGCCATCAGCTACAGTTAACAAGGCACAGGGGCTTCCCTACCTACTCTAATTGTGGGGTAATGGAAGGCAGCTGTGCTCTTCCCAGGACTGTAGTCAGGCTAGCAGCTAGGTCTGTTCTAATGCAAGGGGTCTCTACTGAGACGGCAAAGGAAGGATAGAGACATAGAAGTATATTCTGCTGACTGGCTCCCAAATGCTAAGTATGCTTATTAATGTTTTCTTTGTTTTGCATTGGTTATGAACTTGATTGACACTTGGAAAGTGTGGTTCGGGGGCTAAGAACTTATTTAGTGTTTATTGGGGTTATGTGTAACTGCTCTGAGTAAATTTTCTATTCCAGATATCAGTTTCACTTAGACATCAAAAGTGATATGATGAATTGTCTCTTGTACCAGTATGAGCCTTGGGCCTCCTATGCTTCCTTTCTCATTGCTATGTTTTTTTTCCTGTATGATAATGATACTTAGATCTATCACATGACTCTCTAGAATTTTAGGATTAGTTTATATTGAGAGAAGCTTCCTGTAATTCAGTTGCACTTCCTAACACTCTTTAATTTTTGGCAGGGGACTGTCTAGCCCCTGCATTAGGAGGCTGGAAAGATGAATTAAAAAAGCAACTGTGTGTGTGTTCTACCTGGCCTTTGCCTCCTATCAAGATTTATTATGCAATTTTAATGTTTAAATATAATGCTCATGCTTAGAGCAAACATTATTAAAAGCATCTTATGTTCTATCTTTACATTTAAATTGTGGAGGGAGAGTGAGTTGCTGGATAGTTCATTCTCTGATGAATATGTGTTTGTAGTGTCAGCTTTCCTATTGCCAAAGGGATAGTAAACAGCCTTGGTGATGGAACCTACATTAAATATCTGGGATTTGAAAGGATCCTCCCCCCCACGCACACCCTGGCAATACACAAGAGGTGTGTGTGTATGTTTTTGTTTTGCCACTGTTGTAAGAGTTCTATTGTTCAATAATTCATGATTCAGCTAGAGGTCAAAATCTTTCCAGTAGAGGTCAGCCTTGTGACATTATTCTACCTATATAACTGAAGGAAAAGAATGGAGACAGAGTTGTGTAGTTACTTGTAGTGCACTCTGTATAGATCTTACTTTATAAAATGAAACTGAAATTCCACACTCTTTGCCATATCAGAACTGGTCTGATATTACTGCTTTACGGTTACAGTATCTTCAACCCTCCCCCCCCCCCAAATAAACTCTCATTACATAGCACAGAAATGCCTATTGCTTGTTTAAACAAAAACATAAACTGTATCTCTCAATGTCTTGCCTATCAGCATAATAAACACTATTCACTCCTCTTGCTGTCTGCGGATTTTCTTCTTCTGACATACACAGTTGCAACCAATCAATGCCACAGCCCCCGCACTTGAAATCAGTCCCTACAGAAACACCTCACCCACCTAGCTCAAACTTCAGCTCATGCTTTGCCATGGTGGCCAGTACCGTGGCACGGTGGTTTCTGTTGTTTCATTTATCCCTGTACAAAGGAGCATGTAATTGTTCTTTCAGCTGCTGATTTGGTTGAACAGAACAGGGCTGTATTTCCAGTGTTACAGAATTGGCTGTGAAGCTAAATTTAAAAACAAAATCAAGAGTGAATACTAAAAAAATAAGCTGTTTGTTTAAATAGGGTTTTTTGGTTCTTTGAAATACCTTCTTAAAACATTTCTACTTTATCAAAACATAGTGCTGCACTCCCATGTTTATAATGACACATTTAATTAACGTATTTGTTTTATGTTCCTGGTTTGTGCCCTAGCATCACTAATAAGTTCAATAAAACTTTGGGAATATTGAGTGTTAATTGTAGAGTCACTTTCAGAGACCCAACATAATCATGACACTTTTATTAGACTTCCTGCAAAAACATGGGGTTTTGTTTGTGATGATGGTAGAATTCCCCCACTCCCCCGCACAGCAGCTCAGTAGCACAAGAAGTTATACAAGAATGTAAAACACTGACACTGCAGTGTCCCATAAACACTGTCATTGATAGGCCTGTACCAGTAATACATAATTACCAGTGATTTGCTTGTCATCAATGCAGTGTTAAGTTATAACTCAAGTTATACTATTGTATACTTTTTGTTGTATTGTATTGTAAACTATAAGTTATACTATACCACACAAACAACCCCTTAACTCAACTGTTTGGTGGTGCTTTTAATTCCAGCTGGCTGACCCATCAGATAGGTATCAACTATAGCTTGATTTGTACAACTGATCAGATGCTAATATCACTCTGCTCAGCTTGAGTGTTATTTCATAGTGTGATTTTGCAAACTCAGGAGGAGTTAATTCAAATGTAGACAATTTGATTTAACTCTGCAGGAAGACCTAGCCATAATCCCAGCTAGTGGAGTCTACTTCAGGGAAAGTGGTTGTGGTCTAATGGCTAGAGTATGGGACTGGGAATCAGAAACAGGGGCTGTTTCAGATGGTGATGTGAGAGGGAGACACTTCAAGGAAATTCTCAATATTATAACTTCATCAGTGAGTGAGGGCATCTGACCACAGAGACTCAGTGTGGTACTAAATCCTAAAACTAATGCTAAGCTCCTCGCATATTTTGGATTGCAACAGACGGATACTGTTCCATCTTCTGCTATTAAGGAAACTGCCCTTTCCTCTTAGGGCTTATCTACAAGGGGAAGTTAACTGCATAGCTATAGCAGAATAGCGTAGTCTGTTATAGCTATGCCAGTAAACTTCCCCTTGCAAACATGGTCTTCATTTAAGGACCTTAATGAAGTCTGTGCCTGTGGGTGCTCAGCACTTCTGGAAATCAGGTTCCTTTTATGTAGGACGACCAGACAGCAAGTGTGAAAAATCGGGATGGGGGGGGGAGGGAGGTAATAGGAGCCTATATAAGAAAAAGCCCCAGATATCGGGCCTGTCCTCCTGGTCACCCTACTTTTATATAGGTGCCTAAATATGGATAGAGGTGCCTAACTTTAGGTACACACATTTGAAAATTTTGTTCTAGTCCATGTACAAGGTCACTAATGGGACTTTGATTGGCAGGACCCTGGCAGTGAACTTCTTGCAAAATGTAAGAATTCAATTTTATCCGGTGTCTGACTGTACTCAGAACAAATAACATGGCCCAACTTTTCACTGAAGCTTTCCCTTCTTCTTTGAGTAGTGTCCCTGTGGGTGATCCACTTTACCATTGCTATCCTGGTCAGGTGACTGGTACTATATTTCTACTGTGTTACTCTTATTATCCAAGCATGGAATTTCTGTCTAGAGATTCTGTGATATTTTGATTCATTTAAGATTTTTAATATATTTGACTCTATAGTGCCACTCTCCCACCACCATGATCTATTCTGTCTTTCCTATATATTTTGTACCCTGGTATTACTGTGTTTCAATGATTATCATTGTTCCATCAAATTTCTGTGATGCCTATTATCATGTATGTGGATGAAGAAATTTTGAAAATAATTAAGGGAAAATAACTTGCACTGGGCCTGAGGATCAATTTGGGAGGTTGTACTTTGGCAAGAACTACCAGTGCAAATATTAATAAAGGTGAACGCAATGAGAAATGCTTTAAATATTTGAGTAGCAAGCATCCAGGTAATCAAGGAAACAGTAGGGCAATTAAGCAGGGCTGAAAGTTTAGTGACAGGTCAGTTTGATACTCTTAGGACTGAATGAATGCTTTGGCGTATTATTCATGAGAGAAACTGGAGGTCAAATTCTCAAGACTGGGCTAAATTGTCCTGGGAAGACAGTGAAATGATAAAAAAGCTTCATCATCCTGGCAGGGCAAGGGAATTAAATTCATGAGGAACTGACAAAGCACCAGTTTCTCACAAATTATAGCTCAAACTTATACTACTTGTATAGAGCTTTCCAAGGATTAGATTCAGCTAGGATCCATTGATGGAGAGTGGGAAAGGGGCCCACAAAATTTTTACCCAAAGTTCCTTGTGGAGGCTTCACCAATAGAGTCTGACTTCTTTGCAGGAAGAAGCATTTGCGGGGTGAGGTGCAAATCTATTTGGCCTCTGTTTTGGGGGGGGTCAGCTATGCCTCCCAGATGTATCCCATAAGAGAGGTAGGAAAACTTTACTTTGGGCCCCAGGGAACCAGCCTCCTCCATATAGGACAAACCCATTTGAAAATAAGTCTTTTGGAAAAACTCCCCATTCTCTCTCCACACCATAGTGACTCTGTGAGTTTTATTTCCATCAGAACAGCCCTTTCTTTAGAAAAGTGACAGTATGACGTATCTGGAAAGAATGGGCTGAGTGAATAAATTTATTCAACAGCTGCACGGAATGTTGCATGAGCTGATGGTGACACTCTTCTTTATTCATGAATTTCTTTAGCTAATAATTCTTTGTCTGCATCTGGCTCACAGACTGTGTATATTCACTGTTTGTAATTCATGTGGATTAGTTACATAAATCATTTGGTATTGGGTATATGATCTGACTGAATGCTTAAGATGCCAAGAAGGGTTTTTAATTCTTGTATTCACTTGTAAAATTCACAACTCGCATCTCTGGTACATAAATGATTCCATCTTAAAATTTCGATACCATCGGTTAGTAGATGGAATACAAAAGCTCAGTACATTAGCTTGTGTAATTTACTTTCACTGTTGGTGCATGTTGGGGTATTTCATTGGCATTCTGGGTACATTTGGCAGAACACTGCCACCTCTGGACTAGAGTCAGCCAAATTCTGGACAGAGCCAGGTTTTCTCTCTCACTAAGATTCTGCCACTGCACTAAGAGGTGTGTAGATGGAGTGCTGCCCTGCCAGGAACCCTACTTGTTGTCAATCAGGTTCGATGCAAGTTCCTAGGAGTCACCTGTATGATTTTCTTTAAGGAGCAGGGTATTAAAGTGGCCTGCAAAGAATCTGGTTAGCAAGCTGCACAGTGGTCTGCCTATAGAGCCTGGGCACTATAAATAGCTATAAGCACAAAATAATTTCTCTATTACACTAAATATAAAAATCATTGAGCATATACAGCCCTAAAACCTATTCTCCTTTCCCCTCTGTTTGGGGGACTGGGGAGGAGGTGGTAACCTTCGCATAGTTACAAAATACTGTTTTATTCATAATAGAGGGATCTAAACATTTTGTAAGCATGAAATGGAGTAAGTCCTGGAATGGACAAATAAAGATTAAAGTATCAGAGGGGTAGCCGTGTTAGTCTGGATCTGTAAAAAGCAACAGAGAGTCCTGTGGCATCTTTAAGACTAACAGATGTATTGGAGCATAAGCTTTCGTGGGCGAATACCCACTTCGTCAGACGTGTGGGATTAAAGCCTGATTCTGCAAGCTGATCTGTGAAATCCGTGGGTCTCGGTGTAGACACGGAGGTTCACCCATGTAGGTCAATGTGTAGCCTGACCGACTCAGGTTCATGCTAATGCTCTAGAAATAGCTGTGGAGACGGCTCTTTGAAGTTGTGGCTTGGGATGAAGCCTAGGGAGGGCCGGAGGGGGGTAGGCTTCAGAGCCCAAGCTCCAGCCTGGGCTGCAATTTCAGAGCTTTTTCAATACAGCTATGTTCGAGAGTTAGTGCAAGCTCCACTAGCCTGAATCTGTTGACCTGGGCTGGGAGGCTTGCTCCTGTGGGCTGTGTAGACATACTTTGTACCAACAACTTCCATTAAAAGGTAACAGCTTGCGGTACATAATGGGGTAGTCTGCCCCTTAAGGATAGTGGGGCCTAATGGTCAGCCCACCCCCATCATGTGGCAGGGACCTTTAAAAGTTTGAAGAGTCCAATTATATATACACGGACCTGGAAGATATTGGGAGGGAGGAAGTAATCCTGAGAATAAGAAGTGTTTGGGAGGAGATCCTGTTATTGTTTAAGGGCTTAGGGCCAGAAACCTTGTAGAGAGGGTGGGTCAAGACTCTCTCCCCCAGCCAACTGGAGAAGGGAGCCAGCATAAAGGTTGCCTCCTCCTGCATAGCAGGGCGGACACCAGGAGGTATCAGCAGGGAAGGATTGGCTTGCTGAGCACTCTGAAGCCTGATGACTGACTAAGGAAAAGGACCCAGCTCAGGGAGAAGCTGGTAAAGGCCCTGCAGTTGTCTTGTGTTGCGGGTTAGCCAGCGAGCAATAGAACGGTGGTGGTGACCTGCAATGGATGTGCCACGTTCTTTTCCAGCCTGAAGACAGAAGGGATTTGATGTGCATGAACGGCAAGTTGGTGGCTGTGCTAGAAGAAAAGATTGTTGCATTGGAGGGGCCAGTTGAGATGCTAGTGAGAATCTGAGAATTTCCTAGACAATCCCCTAAGTGATGGGTAGTTAAGGGGTTCTTGCTGCTTGTTTTTTATAGTCCAGTAAACCCAGACAAAGTTCCTTTCCCCTGTTGGGTCGTAGACACCATGCTATCTTCCTCATCCTCTGGTCAATTTGCTTTCTCTATTGCCTTAATAATTTTGTTTGTTAGATGTAAATGTACTTCCATTATCTCTGGCCTCACCTTGCTCAATTTATATTGGAGAAACAGGCAGAACAACTTCCCTTTGTCAACAACAAACTTGTTTAATCACTCAACTCAGATTGCTTGGTCTAACATAGTTTAGTAACATTTCCAGCCCACACACAATTTTATACATGCTAACTACATACATCATGCAATAATATTAACGACCAGTGTGTCACCAGTTTTTATATGATACCTTACAAGACATTGTTTGGCTACATATTCTGGCAACAGTATGTTGGGTGTGCCTTTGCCAGTTGACATAAAGGGGTCTTAGGGTTATACCCATGTTACAGGAGGCCAGACTAGATGATCTTTCATAAAAGGATCTGTCTGGACTTGTTTGTAACCCAAATGAAGTGAGGCAGAGCTCACCTGCAACACATGCTTGACTGAAAGAGGGCACACCAGGTGGCCTCCATACTATCATAAGTTGTAATTGTACCAAGTGGGCACAAGCTGTAATAATGCCAAAATGTTGTGATTTTTTTTTTGTGCTTATTACAATATTTATTTTTCTTAAAGTCAGCTGCTGAAACATGTTATGAGTTTATTTTTAAACGAAGTTTCCAATAACAGTTTCTAGGTGTTTTCCTTTAAAAAAATAAATCATGTGGAAGTGATGTCTTCACTATCTATGGGGTGATCAAAATAGCCTGAAGCCTATGGTATTGTATTATTTCCTTTTCAAACTAATGAGACCTTACATTTTCTTTATAATAAGTGTCAAAGTATTGAATGCCTATTCAGAGTTGCTGTTTGTGTGTGTATTCTAGCGATGACCTGCATGACTATAGTCTTCTGTTGACACTCTGTGAGATTTCATTTGGTTCTTTAAACTGCCATGCAAGTGAAGCTCTGACCCGTCTTGGTTTAGTTGGCACATGCATTGCCTATAGGAAGATCCAGTTTAAATTTGACCAAAAAGTCCGTTGATAATAGTGCAAGACAACAAATACAGTGGAAATGATGGAGGCAAAAAAATTGAAAACATCTCTTACAAAACTGTCCTATAATTTTGCCAAAAGTAATGAAGGTGTAAGTGATCAGAATGTAACAGAGTACGCTGCAGAGCATAAGCCAGGAGATATAACAGGTTAAACAAAATCTTCATAATGTTGATATCAGAGAAACAAAAAAAACACTTTTAGTTGGTGCCAGTAACAATTATACAGCCATGCTTAATCTCTCTGGTATTATTATAGAACTTAATTAATATTGCCACATGCTGCTTTATACTTAAACCAAGGAAACTGCAGCAGTGAAAATAATGCAGAATGTGGTTTGACACTTTGGAGCTCAACCCAGACCAGTGAGGGCTTGTGTCACCAACTGCCTTACAACTGTGGGTGCTTTCAAAGCTATGCTGCTGTGGCTCACAGCTCTGACACCAACAGCCACCTTTTCAAGCATGCAAGTCACACCCTGGCTTCTACTGCCCTGTTACTTTTTTGGACAGTCACCCCAACTCCCCATCCCAAATTACCCAAATTTGTCTATCTGCCTCTAGAGTGCTCAGCCTCCTCCTGGAATATTCACAGAAGTTAAGTTAGTTTCTCCGTTAAAGAGTCAGTAAGTGGCAGTTCATTAATTTAACTGGTGTTTGACAAACACTTTTATTTCAATCATAGCACTGATGTATATAGTGTAAAAGTGAAACCAAGTTGATTAACAAGAAGTCATAGGTTAAGAGATACCAACTGTAAGGAATAAAGATAGAAAGGGTTACAAGCAAACAAAAGTGAAAATACACTTCTAAGCCTAAAACTTAATTTTCAACAAATTACAATTTTTGCCTAAGTAAGTTTCTTACCTAAAATTAGTTCCCAGAGATGTCAACCCCCTTGGTTGACAGACCCAATGTTCTGTGATTTCAGGAGCTCCGGCCCTTTGAATTCCCCCAAGTGATAGACCATTCAAATGTCTTTTTGCCTGCCCCATATCACCTCAAAATTCACTTGCTTTGTTTCAAGAGCTAGGAAGTCTTCCTGCTATTCTTCCCTTCCCATGGACTTCCCATCCCCCTGCTGATTCATATGCAAATAGTTGGTCCAATAAAAGATATTACCTCACCCACTTTGATGCTTTACATTGTCCCTTTGGAGAGCATCTCTTTCTCTCTCTCTCTCACCCCACCTCCTTCCGAATGCCTGGAGGTGTGCTGAGCTCTTATGGGATATCTGTGGTGAGCAAGACACTCTAAGGAGACACAAGCTGGCTCTTTCCCTAGGCTGCTCAACGTAACAAGTATAAGCCCTAATTCCATGTTGAAGTAGTCTTGGTTTAGACTTCAGTGTTTCAGACTGAAGCATGTTCAAGTTAGATTTAGCGTCACTATTTGCTGAATGATATAGAGAGAACCATGGTGCTAGGTTGGAAGTCCTTTGATGAGCTTTATGAGAATCTGTTCATGATCAGTTTGGTTTTGTTTTACTTGCTCATTAGTATTTGTACTGAAAAAAGGGAGGATGGTAAATATTCTGTTATGTAAATGCAGCAACGCATATTCCTGAACTGTCCAATAGTGATTGGTACCTCTCATAGCTCATGTTATATAGATGTCGGTATAGTCTCAGGTTCTGACTATAACATAGTCAAGAAGGTGCCAGTGTTTGGACCGAGGATGTTTCCAGGTGGTTTTAAATTTTACTCTTCTTAAAGATGGTATTTGTGATGAGCAGGTCATGTTGCACACATTTGCTGAGGAGGAGAATACCATTGGGGTTTACGTTTCCCACCCCTTCTTTGCCTGTTGTACCTCTCCAGAGTTGGGAGTCCTGTCCAACTCTGGCATTGAAATCTCCCAGGAGGATGAGTTTGTCTGCCTTAGGTGTGGCTGTGCGGACTGCATCAAGAGTTCTATAAAACTGCTCATTATTGTCTTCCTCATCATCAAGTGTTGGGGTATATGCGCTGATGACCGTGGCATATTGGTTGTTCCTAAGCTTGAGCCGAATAGTCATGAGACGCTCACAGATCTCCATGGGAAGCTCCAAAAGCTTACTGGTGATCTTATTTTTTATGGCCATCGATTAGTTAGATCAGTCAGGCACCTGCAGCTCTCTTCACCATACCACAAACACCCAAAGACTAAGCGAAAGCGCTACAACATCAAAGCATTTCAATACCAAGCCAGCTGTGAGATGTTTGAACAACATCTGTCTGAGAAATGCTCTAACCTGCTTGACAACATCACTGACATTCAAGAGCACTGGGATCAACTTAAAAACACCATTCACAATTCATGTGCTGAGACATAGGATATTCCACTCATCGGCACCAAGACTGGTTTGATGAAAATGAGGAAATCCTAGCATTAATTTAACAGAAAAGAAATGCATTTTGTAACTGGCAAAATGATTCCTCTAACAAACGAAAACATGAGGCCTATCACCTGCTTAAAGCCAAAGTCCAAAGGAGGCTACGTGACATCAAAAACAAATGGTGGCAAGAGAAGGCCTCTGAGATCAGGGTTTGGTAGACCAGGATGACATGAGAAGCTTCTTTCAAGCAACAAAAGCTATATATGGGCCAAGCTCCAAAGGCCCAACCCCCTTATGTTCTCAGGATAGCTCCACCCTCTTCAAGGACAATGCAGCCATTAAACAACACTGGAAGGAGCACTTTGAGAGCCTCCTAAACCACAAATCCATGGTCTCTGAAGACACCATCGAGTTTATTCCACAATGCTCAGCAATGGAATACCTTGCTGGTTCCCCATCTTTTGAGGAAGTCTGGCGTGCCATCACTCAGACAAAAAAATCACAAGGCACCAGACCCAGACAGAATCCTAGCTGAGGTTTTAAAAGCTGGTGGAACAATGCTCCAGCACAAACTTTGCCAACTCCTCAACAAAAACTGGACTTGCGAAGAAATTGCACCTGACTTTAAGAATGCCAACATTGTTACAATATTCAAGAAAGGGGAGAAATCTTTGTGTGGGAACTACAGAGGTATTGCTATCCTTTCCATCGCAGGGAAGATTCTTGCCTGGATCCTACTAAACTGCTGTGACAGGGTTAGGCCAGATGGCTACAGGAGAGTGCTGGAAGGCAGGTATATTAGCCTCAGGATAAGCAGGCCCCCTTTCCCTTGGTAACGGAACAGAGGTTACTTTAGGTTAATTAGGACACCTGGGGCCAATCAAGGGCCTGTCAGAACCTGCTAAAAGCCTCCCCTCCAGCCAGATAGAGGCGCGCAATGGGGTAGTGGGAGGAAAGCGCGTTACTAGAGAGCTGGGCGGTGCAGACTTTGACAAGCACCAGAAGGGAAAACCTACCCAACAGGGTGAACAGTCCTTCTGGGCCCCAGAGGTCTGAGGGAAGACACCTTGCCGGAGGGGAGAGGTTGAACAGGGTGCCTGGTTTGTTGCCACCATGCCTGGAGGGGCTACCAGAGACTAAAAGGCTTCCCTCCCCCATCAGGGAAGCCAGGAGGAACCCTGCTCAGACAAGGTATGGACAGCAAGCCCAGGAGCATGGGGAAATTCTGAGGTAAAGAGGAATATCCCGGCCCACCGCTAAATGGAAGCGCAGAACCCAGCGAGGCAGAAAAGGAGCTCTGTCACGCTGCCTCCCCCCTTTGCCGAGGAACTCCTCCCCGAATCACAGTGTGGCTTCAGGCCATCCTGAGGCACAACCGACATGATCTTCGTGGCACAACAGATTCAGGAAAACTGCAAAGAACAACACCAAGAACTGTTTATGGCATTCATTGACCTAGCCAAGGCCTTTGACTCTAACAATCGTGATGCCCTATGGAAGGTGCTGTGTAGATTTGGCTGACCACAGAAATTCATTTCCATCATCAGACTACTCCATGATGGGATGACTGCCACCATTTTGTGCTACAGCTCAGAGACTGAACCATTCACCATTCGCACCGGTGTCAAGCAGGGCTGTGTCATTGCTCTAACACTCTTCTCCATTGACCTTGCTGTGATCCTGATTCTCATTCGTGACTGCCTTCCTGACAGAATTGGGATTGAGTATCGTCTGGATGGCCAATTCCTCAATCTTTGGAATCTCCAAACAAAATCTAAGATCACAAGAATTGGCATCACTGACCTTCAGTATGCAGACGACTGTCATTCTTGCACACACAGAGGCCGACCTGCAAAGCACCCTAAATCTTTTTGCAGATGCCTATCACAGCCTGGGACTCTCTCTCAACATTGGGAAAACCAAGGTTCTCTACCAGCCCTCACCTGCACAAACTACTCTTCGTACTCTACAACTCACCATCAGCAGTGAACCCCTGGAAAATGTGGACCATTTGCCGTACCTTGGCAGCCACCTATTCCAAAAGCCAGCATTGACACAGAAATTGAATACAGGGATTTGCTGTGCCAGCACATCTTTTGGAAGACTATTCAAACGAGTCTTCAATGATAAGATCTTGGTACTTGTTTGTAGATCCCTGGTTTACAAGGCAGTTGTCATCTCTACTCTTCTCTATGGGTGTGAGACCTGGGTAACCTACAGATGTCATCTCAAGCAGCTGGAGTGGTTCCAGCAGCGCTGCTTCAGGAGGATTCTCAGGATCAGCGGTGAAGATTGACGCACTAACATTAGCATTCTCTCTGCAGCCAACATCAGCAGTATAGAAGCGCAGGTCAAGAAATACCATCTCCGCTGGGCTGGCCATTGTGTACGTATGCCTGACACTCTACTCCCAAAGCAAGTATTCATCTCTGAGTTAAGTCAGGGAGGAAGGGCTTGCGGAGGGCAGCGGAAGCGTTACAAAAACATACTGAAAGTACATCTTAAAAAGGGAGGCATCAACCCAACAAAAGTGGGAGGACTTGGTGCGGAACAGAACACAGTGGCACCACACCATACACCAAGCCACAGCTCACTTTGAGGAGAACAGATATGCTCATGAGACAGCGAATCAGAGAATCATAGAACTGGAAGGGACCCTGAGAGGTTATCTAGACCAGTCCCCTGCACTCAAGGCAGGACTAAGTATTATCTAGACCATCCCTGACAGGTGATTGTCCAACCTTCTCTTTAAAATCCCCAATGATGGAGATTCCACAACCTCCCAAGGCAATTTATTCCAGTGCTTAACCACTCTGACAGTTAGGAAGTTTTTCCTAATATCCAACCTAAACCGCCCTTGCTGCAATTTAAGCCCATTGCTTCTTGTCCTATCCTCAGAGGTTAAGAAGAACAATTTTTCTCCCTCTTCCTTGTAACAACCTTTTATGTACTTGAAGTGACAAAGGAGGAAAGAAAGGGCACAACACTCTAGCCAACAACTATGTCTCCTCCAAGATTACACCTGTCACTTCTGTGGGAAAATCTGCAGGGCAAGAATTGGGCTCCTCAGGCACTTAAAAACTCAGACATCATCCTCGTATCAAGGGATAGCCGAAGATTCATGAACTACACAAATCAGGGCATTGTGTTTGTTTGTTTGAAGTCTTTAGGTTTTCGGACCTACTGTCTTAATAGGTATTGGGGCGTAATGTTATACAAAATACATCAGCCCAGATTCTAATTGCCACATTTTAGGAAAAATCTTCAAGCACAATGCTCTGTAACAGCTAGGGATCTAGATTGTGTAATGTAATTCTTTCCAGCTCTGATACATGGCGGCTTTTCATAAATATCTTATTTACATGGGGAGATAATTTTTAGTCACAATGTTCCGGTAGGTACCTTAGCGCTTTCAGCCCCAAAAGAATGTGTTAAATGATGCAGTTGTTCTGTGGTCTGAATGTTTCACTTGTGCTACATTCCCCTTGTTCACTGTGCATGTGGTGTATATCTTCCCAAGGGTCCAGCCTAGAACAGGGAGTTCAGCTTTTGGGAATAGGATAAAGTTTTTGCTTTTTCTACTAAAAATAAATTTTCTGCAGAGTGTGAGCATAATGAGAACTTAGGACATTTGCCTTTTTCTCAGCCTAAGGTTCTCTTTGGTAGATGACTGTACTTGTCATAATCTATAGTAAGAATATTCTTAGCATTGGTCTGCGACAGTGCATTGATTGTCTGTCTGATAGGAGTTGTATTTGCTATTTATAGATTTTTAGCAGTTTAATAGTGTGATTTAAAACGTGTGTTATCTGACACACTTAGCCAGGATACATAAAGCCTCCCCTTCTTCCCTTCCCCCAGCCTGTGAAAACAAAGTTGCTCAGCTTTCTGAATACACAGAGAATTGGGTCCATTGTTGAAGAGTTAACTTCCTACAGGAGGGTAATGAGAGAGCTTCCTTTACATTAGCAACTATTTGGCATTGTCTCAAGAAACAATCTTCTGAGGATGACCATCTATCCAGTGATCTCCTATCCCCGACCCCTCTCTTTTGGAAAGGGTTTGTGGCTGAGCAGCTGTGGTGAGATTGGGAGTCCTGAGTTCCTTTTCTAATTTCACCTCCTGATTTGTCTGGATGTAGCGCAAAGACAACACTGGTCTTGTAGGATGATGATCTAGTGAAAGACAAAGAATAAGTGTCCAACTATTCTAGATCTGTCATTAGCCTGTAATACAGGGGTCTCAAAGTCCCGGCCCGCGGGCCATCCGCGGCCCAAGAACCTTCCCACTGCGGCCCGCTGAGGAGAGACACGTGCAGCCACGTTGCCAGCTCCGTCTGCTGCAGGCACTGCCCCCCGCAGCTCTCATTGGCTGGGGGAAAGGGACAGAGATACCATCATTAGTCGCCGTGCAGAGTCAGCCATGGAGGCAGCAGCATTAGTTGCCAGGCAGAGTCAGCCATGGAGGCAGTGTCCTTTTTTCCACAATGAATATAAACAAGTCAAAATACCGAACACAACTATCTGATGCACACCTTGCTGCAATCCTGAAGGTTTCAACTGCTCAGTCACTGAGGCCAAACATCAACAAACTGTTAGAACTGAAGCATTGCCAGGTATCTGGCAAACACTAAAAACTCTCTGGCAGGCAAAGAATTGTATAAAGTTGTATGGAAGTTTTATTATTTCTAAGAAATTTGAAATGTTTATATTGTATATTTTATTTTATTTTCTGAACACCATCTTCAGTGACATTATTGGCCCTCTGGGAGGATTTGAGGACTGGCACTGGCCCTACGGTAAATTGAGTTTGAGACCCCTGCTCTAATATCTTTTAACCATGAGGTTTTCACTTGTCTGTGGACTTGGTGGAAATGGCTGCAGTCACTTTTCAATGGCTCCTTTCTTTCTTCTGTGATCCCAGTGCGTTGTATGGGTGACTGCTCATGTGTTATGCAGTGTGTCTGTCTCAGAGTTCTTCAAAGCTCCACAGTGACCCGTCTTGCTCAGTGTTTGTGAGGCTTCAGAGGGATAATTCATTGCAATTTAGAGCTACTCCACTTCCAATGTGAATTAACTAATGCAGAATGAGACACCAGATTATTTGGAAAAAAACTTATGTGGGGATAAAGGCAGTTTATTCTGAACTCACTAAAGTTAATAAACAAAAGCCTCTCCTATGTAGCTAAGCCCATAGACTCTGTAGGTGGACACCAAAATATTTAGTCAAATATTGAAAATGTATGGAAACCAGAGTGACTATAATAATGCAATGATCAGTATAAAGTTGTGAAACTTCAAACAAGCATTTTTGTAAACTGATCTGTGAAAATTTTATATTATGCAGAAAAACAAATTTTGAGGACTGCAAAATAGTGAGTACTAGTTTCTAATTCTAATTCTAATTGCGAACCCTAAGCATTCAAGAATCATGAGACAGGACCCCCAAAATCATGAAAATGGCATGGATTTAAAAAAACCAACAATCTTCTTTACCTTCTGGTTTCTGAGCTTTTAGGACGAACTTAGGTTACACTTTCAAGCTTTTCTCCACAACTGTGGAGGTAAACAAGGGCTAGAAACCGTTTTTTTTACGAAAGCTGAGGTTTTCATGTACATGATTCAAGAGCTGGGGCTATAAGAAAATGAAGAAACCACCAAATATCAGAAGACTGACCATAAAGTAGCGAGAGTTGTCAATAGTGACTACATATATTGTAATGAATCTTGCTGTGTTAACCTCTGCATCCAACATCCAGCCAGCACAGAAAAGGGTAATATTGCCTGGTGCCTGTCTTAGGGGACAGCGAGAGGCTGCATGGGAGCGGGAGTAGTAGGCCAAAGGTAGCAGCTTGGGAGCTGGCTGTGTAGGAGAGGCTGGGTAGCAGGTGCCTAAGAGCTGGAGGGACAGAGTGGTAAATAGGAGGACTTGAACAGTGGGGCTGGAGGGCCTGAGTACTGGAGACCCTGTTATTGAAGCAGGAGGACATAGGATTGAGTGAAAGGGTCATTCAGGTACTGTTAACTTTACTAACTTAAGTTTAACTGTGTAAGGATAACTGTGCAAAGGGTATTCGCAGTGTTTATTTCTGAAAGATATTTATAAGAAGTAGGGCTGTCAATTAATTGTAGTTAACTCACGCGATTAACTCAAAACAATTAATCACAGTATTAATTGCACTGTTAAACGATAGAGTACCAATTGAAATTTATTAAATATTTTGGATGTTTTTCTGTATTTTCAAATATATTCAATTACAACACAGAATACAAAGTGTACAATACTCACTTTATATTATCTTTATTACAAATATTTGCACTGTAAAAATGATAAACAAAAGAAATAGTCTTTTAGGTGCCACCAGACTCCTTGTTGTTTTTGTAGATACAGACTAACATGGCTACCCCCTGATAAAAGAAATAGTATTTTTCAATTCACCTCATACAATACCGTAATGCAATCTCTTTATCATGAAAGCGCAACTTACAAATGTAGATTTTATTTTGTTACATCATTGCACTTAAAAACAAAACAATGTAAAACTTCAGAGCCTATAGGTCTACTCAGTCCGATTTCTTGTTCAGCCAATCGCTAAGACAAACAAGTTTCTTTACATTTACGGGAGATAATGCTGCCTGCTTCTTATTTACAATATCACCTGAAAGTGAGAACAGACATTCGCATGGCACTTTTGTGTGGCATTGCAAGGTACTTACGTGCCAGATATGCTAAACATTCGTATTCGTATACTTTCAGTATAAAGTAAGAAATATGTCTTTAATGTGTGTTCCCATACACTTTCCAAGAGCTGCCTCCATGTTGTAAGAAGGTGTTTTGTGATACATAGGAAAATGAGATTGTCTCCTGAAAGTAGGTCAAAGTGCCCAAATAGAAGGACAGATCCCAAGTAGTGACAACATTGCTAAATATTACATCTGCATTACCCTTTGAAATCTATAACATAGGAATAAATTATCCAGGAAAAACTACATACTCCAGGATGCCTAAGTTAAAGAAATTGGGACTCATTCCCACCTCTCTGAGCACTCTACTTACTACCCTGGGAAGGTGAGGACTTCCTTTGTTACCTGTGTTTTGTTTGAGTTAGTGTTGGAGAAGGGAAACTGAATAATAGTTCTGTTGACAATAAAGCCACTCTTTGATTTTTTTTTTAAAATAGTCATTCATTGAGCTCAGGCGTGTATATTATGAAAACAAAAATGACGCAAGAGTTTATCTAGTGCCAGATTTATGCTTATTAAAAAGTGCTTAGTAGAGTCAAACAAAATACATTTTAAAGGTCATCTGACTAAAATACATGCAGTATAATGTCACCATTGTCAAGAAACTTAACTGCACAATTGTGTTTAAATGAAAAGAACAAATACCATTCTATTGCAACACATAAAAAAGGGTCCAGTATTTAGCTCATAAAATAGCCAAAAGCATAGAAAATAAATGAACTATTAGAGACTTTTTTAATTTTATTTTAAAGGAGTATAGGGAATACCGTCCCACAGCTGACTGGTGTATTTTGTCTGGTATTGTTTCACCATCCATGGACAGTAAAGGATGTTTTAGAGTGTGACATTATTGACATAAACTGTGACCATATAGATCATTGTTGCAACCACTGTTATATATTTGCAGCAAATATTGTACAAAGGTGGTTGTGTAAGGTGTCTATGGAAAGGTTATGATTTGCTGGTTATGATTATGCTATCTGTATGTGTGATTTTTGTAGCTGAAGTTATGAATATTGGCTATGTACTTGTATATCAATGTGTTTTGATTCTAAGTAGCCTTGGTGAAGCATTTGGTCAGCTTCTTCAGAAGGAGCTATTCTCAGTAAGTGCCCAATCAAAAAACACTTAACTGACAATGGACTTTGGGAGATGCCAATCCACATCTGAGCTTTCCTGAGAACATTCAAACTAACATGTAAATAATGGCGTCGGCCTACAAACTGAGTCACGCATGGACATGTGACTTGCCCATGTGACTCCAAGCTCCATCTTGCTGCTGTAATTTTCCACAGTAAGAACAAAGAGGTGTCCTTCCACCTGGAAGAGACTATAAAAGGCAGCTGCCTCATCTCCATTTTGTCTTCAGTCCTGCTTCTTACTTCTGGAGAAACCTTGCTACAAACTGAAACTCTGAACAAAGGACTGAATGACCCATCCCAGCTGTGGATGTACTCCAGAGACTTGATTTGAACCTGCAGTTTATTCTATCACTGCTACAAGCATGAACCAAAAACTTTGCCATTACTGTATGTAATTGATTCCATTTAACCAATGTTAGCTCTCATCTGTATCTCTTTCTTTTTATGAATAAACCTTTAGATTTTAGATTCTAAAGGATTGGCAACAGCGTGATTTGTGGGTAAGATCTAATTTGTATATTGACCTGGGTCTGGGGCTTGGTCCTTTGGGATCGGGAGAACCTTTTTTCTTTTACTGGGGTATTGGTTTTCATAACCATTCATCCCCATAACGAGTGGCACTGGTGGGAAACTGGAGTGCCTAAGGGAATTGCTTGAATGGTTAGCCAGTGGGGTAAAACCAGAGTCTTCTCTGTTTGGCTGGTTTGGTTTGCCTTGGTGTGCAAAGGAACCCCAGCCTTGGGCTGTAACTGCCCTGCTCTAAGCAATTTGTCCTGAATTGGTACTCTCAGAAGTGCCCCACCAAAGGCAGCATCGTTACATAGAGGAATTCCCAAGGTGAACCATTATACAATAATATACATATAGGAAGGAACCCAAGGTAGCATACTGTCCAAAACATGAAAGCTGAAATCCTATGTACATTTCTCTTCTAGCTACAGGGTAGTATAAGTGGATAATATTCCCAATATAAATGTCTAATTCTTTGACATTGTGTTCTCCTTCTGTAAATTCTGTAAATAGTTGATAGCAGTGAGTTTCAAAGGTTAATTGTGCTGTAACTTTTAAAAACTGTTTTTCCTTTTTGTCAACTTAAAATGTTGCCTTTTTAATTTCATTGGGCGTCCCATTTTTCTTGGGTTAGAGGAAAAAGCAAATAGAAGTCTCTATCAGCCTTCTCTATTCTCATTGTTACTCTATATAACTTTGATATCATTAACAAAACAGTTTTATTTAGAGAGAAGTAATCTGTCCTCAGGCAGATTGTAGCCCTTCTCTGGAACTATTTTTCTGCTTTATCCTCCTTGAGATAGGGTGTTCAGATCTGAACAAGAGAGAGTCCATCATCAATTTATATACTGGTGCTATAATATTTTCATTGTTATTCTCTTTTCTTAATGCAACTGAATACTCTCTTTAATATTTGACCACTCATTCACTTTGAGGAAATGTATTCATTACATTGGGGAAAATGGGTGAACAGTGAGGTGGCAAAGTTTGCAGATGATACAAAATTACTCAAGGTAGTTAAGTCCAAAGCTGATTATGAAGAGTTACAAAGACACCTCTCAAAACTGGAGGACGGGGCAACAAGATGAAATTTAATGTTCAGAAATGTTGTGTGTAACACATTGGAAAACACAATCCCAACTATACATAGAAAATGATGCGGTCTAAGTTAGCTGTTACCACTCAGGAAAGAGACCTTGGAGTTATTGTGGATAGTTCTCTGAAAACATCTGCTCAGTGAGCAGTGTCAGTCAAAAAAGCTAAGAGAATGTTCAGAAGCATTAGGAAAGGGACAGATAAAACAGTAAATATCAATGCAACTATACAAATCCATGGTAAGCCCATACCTTGAATACTGTGTACAGTTCTGGTTGCCCTGTCTCAAAAAGAATATATTAGAAATGGAAAAGGTACAGAGAAGGGCAACAAAAATTATTAAGAGAATGGAACAACTCCCATATGAGGAGAGATGAAAAAGGCTGGGGACTATTCAGCCTGGAAAAAAGATGACCATGGGGGATATGAATGGTGTGGAGAAAGTCTAACCCTCTATGGTTTGGACCAGTATGGCCATTCTGATGATGTCCCAATTCTAATTTTTAAGATGAGTGGTTGAGTGATCAAAATAACATGTTGTAGGTGCAACCAATCAGGAAACCAGAAACAACATCATGGTTAGGCTGGTTAGCAGAAACCATTTTGGCTTTTCTCTAGAGCTTCAGTGGTTTGAGGGAGGAGAGGGTTCTTTATCTCCCTTCCTTCTAAACACACATGTATGAGCACAAACTACCCAGGATTTTAAGGAAAAATGATGCTAAGTGGGATGCAACAAAACAAATAGCCAGTAGGATTTAAGTGGTATTGAGGAGCATGAGGCCACGTGGCCTGGTGGGATCTTCCAGAAGTTCCGACGTCTTGGACAAGTATCCAAATTGTGAACCTTTTGAATATCCCCAGTTGCAAAATTTTTATGAGGTTTAGTCAAGGTGAGGTAAGGGGGTCACACATTTATTTTTCTGTCCCTTGCATTCACAGTGTTCAGGCCAATAGAATCAGTGAGTGATTGATTGATTGATTGATTGATTTTACACAGTGGGGTCATGGTGGAAGACAGATTGGCTGTATCTATTGCCATATTATTGCTATCATCAGCACTACTATGTCCACCACCTCAGACTTGGCTAATTGAATTTTGCAGTCCCAAATTCTGATTTAAATTCTCAGCTCCTTGACTGGTTGATGCAGAAACCAATAGATCGCATGCATTTCTTGAGGCTGAATTGAAGTGTCTGTCTCTGGCCCCTTCCATCCAGCATTGACCTGTTTGTATGTCTCTCTAAATAATATCTAATATTTGTGTTACTTTGAGTGGTGGTCTACCCCATTTTATCTTTTCTTTAAAAGCCATAATTGCCAAAGATGGTTGTCTGTATAACTGTGCAGAATCTCAAATGTGCGTGGAGGACTAAAGACTGGAGAGCCTACGCTACTTGGTACAAAACACCTGGACACTGGTGTACCTCAATGCTTGCTGCAACACCATGCTGTGTGGCCAGTTATAACATATTGTGTATATGTGGAGGCCATAGCCATGTGTTATATTGCTCAGGTGTGCAATAGATTTTATCACATTGTAAGAGGATGTATTAGCCTGTACAGACTGGTTAGTACTTCTGTTAGACAATCTCAGCCCATTCAAAGCCAGACATCTAGGTCATTTGTGACTCTTGAAGGAGCACCTGTTTAAGAGGTAGAAAAATCTGTTGTGGATGAATGATATTGCAGCTCCCTGTGCTCAGTGTGAAGGGACAGCTGGAGAAAAGAAGAAACTGTTAGTGGACCACTGAGTGAAGAGGCAACCAGAGCCAAGCTAGGAGCTACAGTGAATTTCTGGAAAACACAAAGTTTGTTCAAGGGTTGGCAGAAAACTAGCTGTGAAAGGGCCAGGGCCACAGCTTGACTAGAGGCAGATATCAGAGGAAGAAGTTTTAGGAAACGGTGGAGCAGGAAACTAGGGTGAGGGTTCCTATGCGTGGGGTACTTGGAGCTAGGGGTGGGGCTGCTCTGAGTTGGGATCCCCAAGCTAGGGTTGGAGCTCCTATGGGTCAGGATCCCTGTCCTAGGGTTAGAGTTTCTATGGATAGAGTAGTTGAAGGGAGAGTTAGGACTCCTCTGGGTTGGGCTCCCTGCCCTAGGTTAGGGCTCTTCTGGGCACTTGGAGGTAGGGTTAGGTTTCTAGGGGTGGGGCTCTCCGTGCTAAGGTGAGGGTTCCCGTGGGTAGGGTACTTAGAGGTAGGGTTGGTTCCTATAGGTAGCGTATTTGGAGGTAGGGTTAGGGTTCCTGTGGGTCAGGCTCCCTGCCCTAGAGTTAGGGTTCCTCTGGGTAGGACTCCCTGCCCTAGAGTTATAGTTCCAATAGGGATGGGGTGTGGAGCGAGGGTTAGGGTTCCTATCAGTGGGAGGCCCCACCCAAGGTTTAGGGTTTCTATGGATACTTGGGACTAGGGAAAGGTGGTGAGCCACAGGGTTAGGGATCCTATGGGTACGTCTCCCTGCCCTTGGGTTAGGGTTGCAGTGGCTAGGGTTCCACGCCATAGGATTAGGGTTCCTATGGGCAGGGTATTTGGAGCTAGAGTTAGGATTCCTATGGGTGGGGCTTTCCACCCTAGGGTTAAGGTTCCCATGAGTAGGGGACATGGAGTTAGGGTTAGGGTTTCTATAGGTGGGGCACTTGGAACTAGGTTTAGGGTTCCTATGGGTAGGGCTCTCCACCCTAGTGTTAGCATTCCTATAGATTGGGAACTTGGAGGTAGGGTCAGGGTTCATATGGATATATAGTTGGAGCTAGATTTATGTATCCTATGGGTAGGGCTCCCTGCTGTTGGTTAGGGTTCCTGTGAGTGCGGTACTTGCAGCTAGGGTTAGGGTTCCCGTGTGTTGCATATTTGGAGCTATGATTAGGATTCCTATGAGTAGGGTTCTTGGGGCTAGGGTCAGGTTTTGTATGGGTAGGGAACTTGGAGCTAGGGCTGCAGTTCCTATGGGTAGGGTAGATGCAGCTGGGGTTGGCGTTTCTGTGAATAGGGCTCTCTGCCCTTGGCTTATGGTTCCTAAGTACAGGGAACTTGGAGGTTCCTATGGTTTGGGGTCCCTGAGGTAGGATTAGGATTTTTATGGGTAGGACTCCATGTCCTAGTGTTAGTGTTCCAATGGGTGGGGTACTTAGAGGCAGGTTTAGGGTCATTGCCCCTAAGGTTCTGTACTTAAGTCAGACTGCCGAGATAATCACAGTGAATTGCAGGTGCCCTTCCTCTAGACCTAAATCCTTGGTCTAGAGCAGGGGTCTCAAACACGCGGCCCGGGGGCCGCCCGGGGGGTTGTTTTCTGCGGCCCGCGAGCTCCTCCCCCTCCTGGGGAAGGGGAGGCACAGGGCTCTGTATGTTGCTCTTGCTTCAGGCAGCACCTCCAGCAGCTCCCATTGGCCGCAGTTCCCCGTTCCCGGCCAATGGGAGCTGCTGGGGGTGGTGCCTGAAGCAACAGCAACACACAGACCCCTGTGCCCCTCCTCCCCCAGGTTCCGGCCACTTCCCGGAGCGGTGCGGGGACAGGCAGGCAGGTGGCATGCCCTGCCCCCGGTGCATGTTGGGCGGGAGCCCACTCCCCGAGCCCCTCCTGCAGCCCAACCCCCTGCTGTACCCCACACCCCTTCTGCACCGCACACCCCAACTCCCTGCCCTGAGCCCCCACCACACCCCTCCTGCCCTCCGTGGGGGCAGGAAGGGGGCAGAGTTGGGGATTTCAGGGAAGGGGTTGGAATGGGGGCAGGGCCTCATGGAAGGGGTGGAGTGAGGGCAGGGCCAAGGGTGGCGGGGAGAGGTGTCAGTAATGCGGCCCTCGGCCAATGTACTAGTCCTCATGTGGCCCTCATGGTCATTTGAGTTTGAGACCCCTGGTCTAGAGGAAGGGCAGATTTCTAAGACTCATGAATAATCCATTGGCTATTAGTTGTAAAAGAATTCCAGCTATGAAAACCCTAAAATCCAACTTGCAGTCTCTCCAAAATAACTACACTAGTTTGCTTCTTAAGTAACACCAATATATTAAATCGATTTTCATTTCATGAACTTGATAATCTAAAAAAAAAAAAAAAAAAATCCACTAAAAATTCTCCATTGATTTTTTTCAAAAGCAGATTGAGGCTTTATTCCTGTTAGATCATGTAGTGGAAACTGTTCTATCAGAACTGTCTGAGCTGCTGTTTGTCAAGTATTCAAACAAACTGATGCTAAATATGAATCTTTTTTGGCTGGGCTAGCCTATAAACATCAGATATTGCTGTTTTATAATCTGATTTTAATATATCATTTTTTCACACCAACTCCCCAAACTCCCCCACTGATGATCCAGCAGCTGGTCACTACTGACCTAACTGAAGTGACAAAAGGCTAAAAGAAAAAACTGCTCAGGCAAAGAAAAAAGAAGCCAAAGCACATTTGAAACTACTATTACTGAATACCTCCCAGCTGGGCTTCTGAGTTATGGTGGGTTTTTTGTCTTTTAAAGCATATATGTGTGCACGCCTGTCTGAAGCCAAGAATTCTGTCTTTTGCTAATTACTTTCTTTGTAGCCTGGGTTTCTCTGATGGAGCCTTTGTAAGCTGGTAAAATGTATGCAGTGAAACTGAAGGTTTTCAGAAATGAGAGGATCTGTGCAACTTTGGTTTCTAAATTGTTTCGATTTCTAAAGCTTGTATTCAATGGAACATAGAATTTGGTGAGTCAAACCTACTTTCATTTATGCTAGAGTTTAGCCTTGTTATTTCTGCATCAATGCTTACGTGCTAGCATTTGAAAGCTTGTACTCCTGTACAGTAACAGGACTAAAATAATACTTCAAATGTGTATACCTTAATGGAAAAGTATTGGAGTATTGAGCAGAAAATACAAGGTGAAGAGAAATTTCTCAGAATTTGAGGTAACGCTCTGAAATTTAATGTTCGACTTTTAATCAGAAAATATTGTGAAGGCCTCAATTAAAAAAAAATATTTTTGTTGGGTTTCTTATTGCACATATACATTCAGATTTTCAGTAGCTTGTATTGTTAAAGAAATTGGGTTAAAAGGTACTCCTGTATAAACAATGAGGTGCGTTCTAGTGATCAGCGTGAATTGGCAGAAAAATTTGTTTTCTAGGGCCATACTTATATATTTTAGCTATCCAAGATTGGTAATATTTAATTTGGTATGGCTGAAGGGTTTGTAGCAACTTATATGATTCAGTAGCTTTAAATGGCCTGCTAATTCATGTCTTAGTGATGCATACAACTTACTAAAGTCTTCTGTAGGGGAGCATGTAAACTCTTTTGTTTTCTTTTGCCATTGTACTCTCTCAAACTCTTTTCCGTTAATCTTTTCATAGCTGAAGTTTTATTTAGATTGCGCTGTAGTTAACAGTACTACTTAATTATTAATATTCATATAGTGCCAGAGTGTGCACCCTGTCTTACAGACAAATAAGAATGGTGTGCTCAAGAATTTAATAGTCTCTATTTGGGCATAACACAATGAGTAAGGATGATGGTTGACATAGGGGTTAGGGAAAAGGCAGATCAGGATAAGAACAACAACAAAATCATCAGTCTGCTTGGCTTGGTGTGCAGATATCTTGATGGAACATTGCCTGAGACAACTCCCAAGTGCCTGAAGGCCCTCTTGCGTAGGCTGGAAGATCAAAAATAGCTGAAATGTTAGATCAATCACCAGTTGGATTTCTCACATTGCTTACCTTAATATCTACATATGGTTGCTGAAAAGCATTGTGGTACCACATTGGACGTTGAGTATTTGGTTTGGGTCTGAAGTTTCAACATAGTGTCCTGGCCAGTTGTATTATCAATAAAATATTAATTGATGCTGTCTTGCCCAGGATATAGTGAGTGGGCAGAGACCAACGTACCACTTCAAGAGGATAAAAATTATTAGTTGGTGTTAGGTTAGATCAGGGATCGGCAACCTTTGGCACGCGCCCTGTCAGGTAAATCCGCTGGTGGGCCGGGATGGTTTGTTTACCTGCAGCCTCCGCAGGTTCGGCCAATCGCAGCTCCCACTGGCCGTGGTTCGCTGTTCCAGGCCAATGGGGGCTGTGGGAAGCAGTGGCCAGCACATCCCTAGGCCCGCGTCACTTCCCTGGAATGGCAAACCGCGGCCAGTGGGAGCTGCGATCCGCCGAACCTGCGGACGCTGCAGGTAAACAAACCGTCCCAGCCCGCCAGCGGCTTTCCCTGACGGGCCGCGTGCCAAAGGTTGCCAATCCCTGGTAGAGTAAGATAGGACAATTAAGATTTCTTCACTTTCTCCATTTGCAACAGTATGAATGCTCCTAGTAAACATAGGCATGTGAAAACCCATAATATATGGCTTTAATTCAAGGGGACATAATAAATATTTTTATTAAAAGTATAATTTAAAGTTACATTCCAGTCTATTCTCCATGATTAAACATATCAAATTACATTTTATAGGTGGAAAGAGCAGAAGGTGTATGGCAATAAAAAAACAAAAGCAAAACAGCAGCAGTAAAAAAAGCCCAAGAAACCTCGTATTCCCTACACAAGCTTTTTGTTATGGCTCAGCCTGTATGACTATTCTCATATCCTTACAGCACCCAGTCCAGCAATTCAGAATGTTACTTGAAAGCTCCAGTAATAAAAGCATGTGTCAGATTAGCCTAAGATGCCAGTCTCAGTGGTTATGTCTACACTACACAGCTTTTAGCAACACGGCTGTGTCGCTTCAGCTGTGCCACTAAAAGGTGTGCAGTGTAGCTGCTGTTTGTCGGCTCTCCTGACGACAAAAAACTTCCACCCCCAACGGGTGGGGTTAGATTTGTTGGCAGGAGCGCCCTTCTGCTGACAAAGCGCTGTTCACACCGGCGCTTGTCGTTGGCAAAACTTTTGTCTTTCGGGGAGGTGTGGTTTTTTAACACATCTGAAAGACAAAAGTTTTGTCATTCAGTTGCCAGTGTAGACATAGCCTTAGTGTTGGCAAGCAATGCCATTCTCCTGTTGCAAACTATATGTGCGTATATAATTTATTTATTTTTCTTTAATCATTTGTCTGTGACTGTCCGTAGCCTAATTTTACAAGACAAGCTTTCCCAGTATCTTAGACATTCTTAAGGCCTGGTGTAATTCCTACGTTCCTATGTTACTTTCCTCTTCTATTCAGGGCTGCCTTTCATGGCATCGATAGGAGGCTGAAAGCTTTCTCTGGTTCTGAGGTATTCAAAAATTGGAGCCACCATTTCCCTGAGCTTCTACTGGCCTGAAATCAGGCCATGGAAAATGAGAAGAAACATTTTCAAATGTATTGGTGTAATTCAATGTTTTTTTTAGTGGCAGTGGGCCAATCTCTAGTAACAAATCCACACATTCAATATGCGTCCCAAATCTTCAGCTTTCACACACAGTATATGGGAATGGAGATATTCCACATCCCACTCCCCTTCCACTTGAACAAAGGGAACTTAGATTCTTGACCTAGAAGTAGCCAGTATGACTGCTATAGCTCAACCTCAGGCAGCATGTATTAGGTTGTGTATGGGAAACCTTCAATATCCTTAATTGGATAATCTTTGCCTAACACTGATGTTACAGTACCAGATATGGAGTTCTGTGTGGCTCTCCTGTACTGTGCCAAAATAGAAAAACTGCTTATGATGACCGTGTACAGCCCAAAAATATCTGATGTTAAACTTGGTTCTCTTTTCTCCCTCCACCCCCAAACCCTTCTCCCCCCCCCCCCATTCCAACCCTGATTTATTGAACTGAAGGCCTCACACCAAATTTAGATGAATCAGAATTGATATTCATGTTGTTCACTCTTTCTAGAAATGATTTCTTCTTAAAATTCCAGCAATGGAGTCAGATCTAGTTATTTCACAATTCATTCTGCCCCACAAAAGGTCATATTAGGTGCTGCCTATTCTGCCAAACACCTCCCAACCTCATTTCATGTCTAAATGCATTAGGTGACTAGCACCAGAGTCAGGCAATGTACTGTCTTACTGTTAAAATTTGAATTTTTGTTAGGGCCTTAATTGCTTAGATGTCTGGAAGAATAATCTCCCTCACTTGACATGTTGAATGCAAAGGTGAAGACCCGTGTGTATGTTAATAAAACAAAAAATAGTCATTACTCCTTAAAAATAAATGGGATTCATAAATTCTAAATTCCAAGTGTGATCTAAGTGTGGCTCAGAGAAGACTAGAACACTTACTGTTCATCACATTTTAGCAAGCTCCCTTTCTCTGAAAATAAATAACTCATTGTTTTGGAACTATGATGATAACCTTAGACTGTATTGTACCAAATGAGTGGGTAGTTCTGCTGGAAAATGGATAGTACAATATGGGCTACTGTTAAAAAGAACACACAATTCTTCCAGCCTGCCAAAGTAAACAATCCCGATTGCTGCACAACAAAAAATGGTTAATAACCCCATTTCAAGATCATACTCAGCCAAAACATTAACAAATGATGTAACATTTAAAGAGACTGTAAACCAAATAACTATAATCTAAACAAGGAAACAAATAGTGTAATTCAAGGTGATATTCTGCTGGAATTAATATAGTCCTTCTACATCTTAACACCCATGTGTTTGGCCCCTTCTCCCCCCCCCCCTTCACAGGTCTCTTATTGGTTGTACTGTGCAGTAACAAGAGCTTGTGCCATAATCTCATAGTCACCCCTATAGTAAGGTTGTCTAACGCTTTCCATTATAAAGGATTCTGGTGACCTATTTTTCTTGACGCTCTCATGCCTTTTTAGTTTGCAGCAGGCCTTTGATATTTAGCAGCGGGAGCATCTGTGAGCCAGGGAAATGTCTTTTCTCTATCCCATAAAATTCCATTCGGATTTAGCTGAGAGACAAACCATTAAAAATTGCCATTTCCTTTCTCTTGTTTGTGTTCCTCAGGGAAATTCTAATAACATGCCCAAGTAAGTCAACATGTGAATGCTCCAAAGTGCAGCACCCACTGCACTAAGAACACCAGAGCAGCTGGGTGATGGAAAGGAAGAGCATGAGGAAGGATCTGGCACGTGGTCCTTGGCCTTTTCTGGGGGCACCATATACAGCAGGAACCAGGTGGGGGTGGACTTTTCTCCCAGACCCAGTACCTGGTCTTGGGGCCCATTTCCCCCAGGGCACTCCATGTAGCTGGTGGGAGGAGGGGAGTGAGAGAGAGAATGGCTAGGTTTTCCCAGTCAGCCACCTGAGCCAGCATATAGTCCAGGGGTCGGCAACCTTTCAGAAGTGGTGTGCCGAGTCTTCATTTATTCACTCTAATTTAAGGTTTCGCGTGCCAGTAATACATGTTAACGTTTTTAGAAGGTCTCATTCTAGAAGTCTATAATATATAACTAAACTATTGTTGTATGTAAACTAAATAAGGTTTTTAAAATGTTTAAGAAGCTTCATTTAAAATTAAATTAAAATGCAGAGCCCCCCGGACCGGTGGCCGGGACCGTGAGTGCCACTGAAAACCAGCTCGCCTGCCACCTTCGGCACACGTGCCATAGGTTGCCTACCCCTGATATAGTCTATACTAGGGGTCGGCAACCAGCGGCACGCGTGCCAAAGGCGGAACATGAGCTGATATTTAGTGGCACTCTGCTGCCAGCCGGGGTCCCGGCCATCGGCCCGCTCAGCCTGCTGCCTGCCTGGATGAACAGAACCCCAGGCCGGCAGAGGGCTGAGCGGGGCCGATGACCGGGACCCCATCTGGCAGGGGCCGGACGGAATCCCAGACCGGCAGCGGACTGAATGGCTCAGCCCGCTGCCGGTCTGGGGTTCCGTCTGCCGCCTGCACTGCCGGTCTGGGGTTCTGTCCACCGGCCTCTGTAAATTTAAAATGTATTACTGGCATGCGAAACCTTAAATTAATGAAGACTTGACATACCACTTCTCAAAGGTTGCCGACCATGGTCTATACCCTTTGGGACACTACATGGGTCTCAAGCCCCCCACCTCAAGGCAGGATGTGAGGGAAGAGAGCTGGACTAGGTTTTCCCCATCAACCACCCTTCAAAGACAGCACCTGGATCCTGTGGTCCATCTTCCCTCATGGATCGTAACCTGCTGCTGCCAACTGATCGCAAACCATGCTGCAGCGCTGAAGATCCAGGGTACAGACCCTGATGCATGATGGACAGGTAGGCTGCTACAGCTACGTGTAATGGAATTTGGTTTAACTTTTTTCTTTATTTTGCTAGGTTTATTTTACTTACCAAAACAACAGTAAAAGAAAAAAAGTATTTAAGTTGCAAATTCAAGTGCTCAAGTTAGGAAGTGCCAGATTTATGGTTGCCCATACAACCTTACTTCTGTCTTTGTGCACATACATTCTGATGGTCCTTTATTACCTGATCACATACTGTTTTTTCCACAGGACTTATACCTTAGTCAGTAAACCAGCTGGATGCACAAGGGGACAGAATTAAGTTTGCCTGGCAATTGGAACTCAGGCATTTCTGAACTTTCAAATGCTAACTTAAATAAGTTATTTTAATGTAGGGTTTATTTTTTTTTTCCATTTTGGTATGCAGTTATTGGAACAATTTACCAAGGATCATGCTGGATTCTCAATCACTGGCAATTTTAAAATCAAGATTGGATGTTTTTCTAAAAGCTATGCTCTAGGAATTATTTTGGGGGAAGTTCTATGGCCTGTGTTATACAGGAGGTCAGACTAGATGATCACAGTGGTCCCTTCTGGCCTTGCAATGTACATAAATGGAAAGGGTAATGTATTCGGGGAGGAAGAACGATCTTGAGATTAAAGCACTGTAGTGATAATTGGGAGCACTGGATTCAATTTCCAGCTCCGACACTCCAGCTCCAGATTTCCTCTGTGATCTTGAGCAAATCACTAAATTTTTCGGTTCCCCATCTGTAAAACAGAGAGAATAATATACTTGTCTATTTAGATTATAAACTCTCTGGGGCAGGGACTTTCTCTTACTGTGTTTGCACAGTGCCTGGCACCAACAGATAAAGGTGATGGGTAGCTCTGTACATCAATGAAGCAGTAAAGTGTAAAGAAATAAGATGTGATAATATCAACAAAACAGAATCTGTTTGGGTCAAAATCACTTTGGGGAAAGATTGTAAAAGAGATTTGTGATGGGTCCACACACCACAAGTGTGTCTCCTTGTTGCTAGGTCTGGGAATTAGCTCTCGTCTATCTGGCAACCCCTTCCATTGGTTGCTGGCATTGTAGTCCCTATTTTTCTCTCCCTCTCCATGACTCGGGAGTTACTTCTTTGTGACTCAGCCCTTCAGTGGGTTGCTATGTTTCCCCACCCCCCTTTCCCCACACTTCCAGGGTAACAAAATCCCATTGGACAAGCTTTCCAGATACTGCCTCAGACGGTCTTCCGGTCCATGTTGCCGGGTCCTGTGCCACTTCCCAGGGGTTGGTAGGTGAACCCAGGCCCACCTGCTACTCTGTGTTCCACCCCAGGGACCCTATGACTAACAATCTAGGTCTGCTCAGTCTCAGACCCTGTTGTTGTTTTCCTAGGCTCCCTTGTACCAAATTTCCCTATCTTCTTGCCTATCTCTGGCTTACTGCTGAGGTTTTCTCTGCTCCCCACGGCTACTTCACCCTTCTCAGCTTCTTGACAGACTCTCTAGTCCAGGACAGGAACCCAGGGCTTACTCTCCCCCTGGATCTTCTCCTTGTCTCTGGCCAACTCCCTTTCTGTCTAGGGAGTGGCTGCAGACCTCCTCATTGCTGCCTTTTCCTGCTCTTTCTTCCTAGCTTTTATACTCCTATGCCAGCTCCTCACCCAGCTGGACTTTATCTGCATTTAGGCCATATGAATTCCTGGGTCCCCTCCAGGTGCACCATGTAAGGTTAATTGGCCCCTTCTGACCCACATTAATCTTCTCAGGGCTCATGTGGGGTGGACATCCCATCACAAGGTTCTGTTAGGATAGTGTTGGGGGTCTGCTATAGACCCATAGGGTCAGACTCCGATATGGATAGAGATCTCTCTAATATTGTTAGAGAGAGAAATATTATTGGAAATTGTCATAATGGGAGACTTTAACTTCCAGATATAGATATGAGAATTAACACTACTAATACTCCAGGGCAAGTTATTCCTGGATGTGATAGATGAGTTTTCTTCATCAAATAATTGTCACTGGACCACAAGAGGTGATGCAGTTTTAGACTTGCTTTTAGTAAGTAGTGAGGACATCCTAAAAGGATTAGTTGTCAGAAATAACTTTCTATCTAATAATCATGCATTGATTCAGTTACATTAAATGAAAGGACAATCAGAATGAGGTAATCAGCTATGGCTTTTGATTTCAAAAGGGCGGAAATGAAGGGAATTGAGTTAAAGAGGTCAGCTGTACTGAAGGACTTAAGGAGTTAAAAGTGGAGGAGGCTTGGAATTTCTTCAAATGCAGCTATAAAAAAAAAACCACCTATCTGAAATTTGCATTCCAGGCAAGGAAAACAACTGTAGGGAAAGGCTCCAGACCCAGCTAGATGAATAACCTCTTAAAGTTTATTATAGAAGAAAGCAGAGTGACTATAGGGAATGGACTAAGGCGTTGATCAACAAACAAAGCTACATAATGGGTGTTAGAAAATGTAGGAATAAAGTTAGAACTGCTAAAAGTCAAGCTGAATTAGCTCTTGCCAAGAAAATGAAAATAATAAGAGGGTTTTTAGTTATAAATAAAGAGAATAAGGAAGGATGAGGTTAGGCTGCTATGCAATGTGGATGGGAAGAAGACTAAATATATTCTAGGTATGGACCAAAAACTAAATGAATACTTTGCCTCATTTTTCACTAAGTATGATGATATGGAACATGTGCATGAAGGCCATATGGCTCATGGAAATGAGTGTCTAGAAATGGAAACGATCACATCTGAGTGGAAAGAAAAACGTAGAGTTTAATGCATTCAAATTGGGAGGACCGGATAATTTCCGTCTCAGAATGCTGAGAGAACTGCTAGTCCAATAGAAAAGACTTTTAATCAGTCTCTCTCTTTGGGGGTAGTAAATATGACTGGAGAATAGCTAACTTCATACCTAGATTTAAGAAAGGGGGAAAGTGATGATGCAGGGAATTACAGACTTGTTAGTCTGCCCTCAGTAGTATGCAAGGCTTTAGAACAGATTGTGAAGGAAAGAATAATTAAATTCATGGAGATAAACAATAAAGGGGATGTAATGCAACATATGTTTTACCAAAGGTAGTTAATGCTAGACTAACCTGATTTTCTTTTTTGAGAAAATAAGTGATTTTTTTTTTTTTTTAGGTAAAGGAAGTGCAGTAGTTCTAATATACATGGTCTTCAATAAAGCATTTGACTTGGTACCGCATAGGAAACTATTAGTCAATTTAGAAATGATGGGAATCAGCATAAGAATTGTAAGGTGGGTAAAGAACAGGCTAAAGGGGAGAAGGCAACAGGTTCTGCTGAAAGGTAAATGATCGGACTGGTAATTAGAAAAATTCCTCTAGGATTGATCTTGGGATCAATCTTATTCCAATATTTTTATTAATAAGGTTGGCACAAAAAGTAGGAGTGTCACATATTAGTTGGAAGTGACAGAGCAGGGGAGAGAGACATCACAAGATGCCTATAAATCACTAATATGACATGGCTGTGAAAAAGGCAAATGTGATCCTAGGATAGCATCAGGCAAGACATTTCCAGTAGCAAGAGAAAAGTATTAATGTCCTTGTACAATGAGTCATTGTACAAGGCACCGGTAAGACCTCATTTGGCATACTGTGTACAATACTGTCACCCATGTTCAAGACAGATGAATTTAAGCTGGAACAGGTGCAAAGAAGAGCTACTAGGATGATCAGAGGAATGGAGGGCCTGTCTTATGAGAGGAGACTGGAAGAGTTTAGCTTGGTTAGTCTAGCTAAAATAAGGCTGAGAGGGGATATGATTACTCTCTAAATACGTCGGGGTAAATATCAGGGAGGGTGAAGAGCTCCCAAGAACAAATGGATATAAACTGATTATAAACAAATCCAGGCTAGAAATTAGAAGAAGGTTTCTAACTCTCAGAGGGTTGAGGTTCTAGAATAGCCTCCCAATAGGAGTTGTGGGGGGCAAACAACTTAACTAGTTGCAAAAGATAGCTGGACAAATTTATGAATGCAGTTGTATGATGGGGTTGCTTGTGATGTTTGGAGCACGGCACACAGTCCTGGGGCTCACTTTCAGTTTCAGCTTTTAGGAGCATAAGACATGCTTCATGATTTCACCCAGTCACCAGCTGGGGTCAGAAAGGGATTCCCTGGTCCTGTCCCCTGGGTATTTTTAAAAATTTCCTTCCTCTGAAGAATCTGGGATGGCCAAGGCTGGAGATGGGACATTGGGTGGGGTGGGCCGGGGCTCTGAGGTGGCACTGAGCATTCTCTCTCTCAAGTGCTTGGCTGGATGGCTCTTGGTCACGTGCTCAGGGTCTAACTGATGGGCATATATGGGATTGGGAAGGAATTTTCCCCCAGCTCAGATTGGTCGTGACCTTGGGGATGTTTTTGCCTTCCTCTGCAGCATGAGGGTGTGGACACCTGCCAGGATTATGTGAGTGTATCTTACTTAATAATTTCCCTGATGTTGCATGTGCCTCAGGCATTGGTGCACTTTGGTTCTTCCTATTCTCTGCCTGTGGCACACAATAGTCTAGTCTCCTGAAGGCTGTAGTATTTTAGTCTAATTTCAGTTGTTGGTTTAGTGTGTGAGTGTTGGGTGGTGTTAGTGGCCTGTGATATAGAGGAAGTCAGACTAGATGATCTGATGGTCCTTTCTGGCCTTAAACTCTATGGCTCTAATATAATAGTGCCCTGATCTTGTTTGGGGTCTCTGTGCTTTACTGAAATACAAATAAACAATAATAAATTAGGTCACTTTTTGAAGCAATATTTTACTTAAGTCCTTCCATGAGCTAAGTACATAATAGAAAATAAACTTTTGTTCTGTTTTTGAATAAAGTATTCAACTTAATAAAGGTTGGTTTGTTTTAGAAGAAGGGTCAAGTGTTTACAGGAACATGGGAGCAGAATGGGAGGGCAGGGTAGGTTATTAGCAGTAGTAATTAATATTTAGCTGATGCAGAGGAGGAGTAGAAATTAGTTGCATACACAATGTTGTATGTAGCTGGTTTAAGTTAATGATCCACCAAAAAAAAAAAAAAAAAGTAGGTAATAAGAGGTTTCATAGTGATGACTGTCCTAAATATAAGAGGGAGGACAACTAGACAGTGGGTAAAATTTTTCTAAAATACCTAAATAAATTTAGGCAGTTGGGTGTTTTGAAAACTTTTTACCCTACATGCCTTGTCTTCCTTCTGTGGGCTTTCATAGTCATGCACAGTTTGACCTTATCTAGAGGTTGTCCATATTTACTGTAAGCTGCAGTTTCAATTTCTGCTAGCTATTGTTTTGGAAGGTTGCTTTTATCTTGCATATTGGTCAAGATTCTGTTTTTGACACAACTAAAGTGTTCACAGATCATACATATTTTCAATATTTCTGCTTTTGTGAAGGGAGTTTTTGAACAGTGTACAAACTAACACCTACAGAAAGATTGAAGTCATATACACATAAATTACTCATTAAGGGCCTGATTCTGCAAAGGCTTATTCATGTGCTTAACATCATGCACTATGATTAGTCCCATTGACTTTACTGCAACTACTTGCAGTGCGTAAAGCTAAGCATGTGAATAAGTCTTTGCAAAACCAGGGCCTAAACTTTGCAAATTTTTCAGTTCATGTTTGTCTGATGATAATGTAACACTGACAGACCCTGGTTGTCGGCAGGTGGGATCAAACGTGGGACCTCGGGAGCTAAATGCATGAGCTTCTACTGCATGAGCTAAAAGCCACGTGGTCCTTAGCTAAGGCTGTAGAGCAGATTCATTAATCTTAAGTGGTCTCAGTGCCACTAGATGGGACAGAACACCACACCCAAGAGGTGTGTGGGTTACAATAACTCTAAGGTATTGACTTGGAATCACAGGTATATCAGCCTTTAAAATAAAAGAATATGGAAGAAAAGCAACAAGCAATACATAGTGCTCTTGTTAAACAAAAAGCTTTTCAGCCTGGTCTGGTCTGCTTCAGAAATACAGCCTAATTTCACGTGCTATTCTTTTGAATGAACAGGCATATTTCCCACTTGAAAACATAATTATTAGGTGGGGGGGCCAGGCGGAGGGGAAGAAAGAGGTCACTAATATGACTAGAACTGGCATCCCTTGCTTTGCAGAAGAGTGTGCTATCAATTGGCCTAAAGAATGAAATCTTCTACTTTAAGAGGGAAGAGGTTTTCACATATGAAAATTGTGGCTAATTTCTAGGCTGAAATTGTTGGTGATGCTGGTACTTGGTGTGTCTTCCTGTGCAAGTTCTATGGCTGTTGGTGTGTTAAAGAGCTTAATCCAGCAGAGGTACTTTAAAACATTACCCACAAATCATTGTTCTCTTTCAAACTATTAAAAGAAAGATGTAAGTGTGGTGGAGGAATCACAGGTATTGTTAGCATCACTGATAAGACTAGCTGACTAAGGGAGCACCATTCTGTGAAATCAAAAACTTGATGATCAAAAAATTCCAAAAGGCAGCCTGGGGATAAGAATATTCAGTTACACACACACACATTTTGGGGTGAAGTTATGGAGGGGAATAACTTGACAAAAATACATGCATAAGAATAGACCATTATTTGATTTGGGTAGCAACCATGAGGCAGTATTGTGGGTCCCATTCCCCTTGTTTTCTGTACATGTCCTAATCACTGAACTCAGGCTCTCTTAATTGAGGATTGTATGCTTAGTGTTAACTGAGGATTGTGGTAAATTATCTGGCTATAAACTTAACCTTGTAGTCAGGTCAGGCTATGCCTGCTACCATAATGAGAGTAGATGGTACTATCTGCGGCTCATCAAACCCACTGCCTTGTGGGTAGCCGGGAGGGCATAAGGCTAAGGGAGCAACCCCTGACAGAAAAGCCCCACTGCCTTGTGGGTGAATTCGGGAGAATGTAAGGCTAGGAGAGTAAACTCAGACAGAAAATCTGGAGTTTAGCCCCTAAGGCAGTCAGGTACTAACATTTTAGTATCTTTCCGGCAACTCCTGCAGCAGATCAGGTACCAGATGTATTGGTTCTTTTTCTCCTCTGGATTTTACCGATGACGCTGGGGGGGGGGGGGGGGGGGAGGGGCTGATGCATGGGCAACTCGGCCTCCATATCATCTGTCCAGGCTTGCGCCCTGGCGAAGTCCTCCAACTTCGCTCTGAGTGACTTCTTTACCTCTCAGGGGTGTGTATCCATGGTCTCTTGAGACTGAAGGATGCCTACTGGAACAACTACTACTACTACTACTACTACTACTGCTCTAAATTTAACCTTAGTAAACTGGAAGTCCTTTTGTATGTCAAAGTTATGCAGGGAGGATGGACTGATCCCAATTTAAGATGGTACCTGGGTGGATTTTGTCTGGGAAGCAAAGCATCCTCATTTGATCAAAGCTCACGTATGTGGCCCATGCCTAGTTAAACTGAGAAGGGGTTAACCATCTTTACTGGTCTGAAAATTAAAATGAACTGTCAAAGACTGCCA
This sequence comes from Emys orbicularis, assembly GCF_028017835.1. Classification (NCBI taxonomy): domain Eukaryota; kingdom Metazoa; phylum Chordata; order Testudines; family Emydidae; genus Emys; species Emys orbicularis. The sequence continues at coordinate 38,129,128 of NC_088688.1, read as the reverse complement.
GTCTTGGAGGGAGGAGCTGACAATAGTGGCTCATTTGGGTGTTAGAAGAGGGAGTTGGCAGCATACCTGCTAATTGGGGAACCATAAAAAGAAGCAGAGGCTTTCAGAGGTGAGTTGAGTAGTGCTTTTTTTTTTTTCTTCCTTTCTAATCTAGGAACCTGCTGAATCAAGCTCAGGACTGGCAATAGGGTAAAATTAAATTCTTGACTGACACAGGAGAACTATTTGTTCCCAAAGACTACAGCTATAGTAAGGACTGTTTTCTTGGGATCTCACTTGACCTAGGCTGAAGGAACTTGCGTTGTGTTGTTTGTGTTTGTTTCCATTGGGACCTTTGGTCAACGGAAATAGCCCTGGGTGGTGGTTTTTCCTTGGGTTAGGTGGAAGGAAGCCAACTGGCGATTGCTTTAGCTTCCTGCTACCCTGGCCTGAGGAAAATGAAAATGGAACATATTTATTTTTTCGCTTGGGATCAAGCTTGAGAGGTGGTGACCCCCAAACTCCTGGGGTGGGTGGTGATCCTATTATAGTTCCCTTTTTATTCAAGCAACTTTTAAAAATAACTTGGGCTGATGGGTAAGAGTGCTAGTAGATATAATGGTTAAAATTGTCCTAACAAAACTGATTATACTTCCACATTTATACTCTATCTGTAAATATACCCCAACCTCCTACAAACTTGTCCCAAGTTCCCCTTAAGATACTCTGGATGCATACCTTTAAGTGAAGTCTTTTATCTTCTTAACCTCAGGGCATACTTCTGGGCCTTGCAGGTTGAATACTTGGTAGAATGAACTGTAGGGCATACATTGCAGCATGTTATCACAGAAAAAGCAGTATGATAGGGACACTAAGATAACTTACTATATGTTAAAATGTATTAGATCCCCTTTCAGAGTGGTATTGCCCTCATTGATGTACAGCTGTAACTTCTGTTGAGTAGGCTTAAGAGATGGCATAAAATCCTGTCATGTTATTTGTCTTTTCTATTAGAAAAATGCCTGTTAATTTACTTGTGGTTCAAGAAAGGAATACATCATTGTAAAGACCTACCCTAGTTAAAACCAGTACCCTTTTCTTTACTGAAACACGCAATCTATTCTGAATAACCACATCTTTCATTACATGTAGAGCAAAATTTACTCCTAAAACGAATGATACAGGCAAAAGGACAACAGCTATACACTCATTAGTGAAATTGTCATTAAATAGGGGTGAAATGTTTGGGGCTTTGATTTTTCATTAGATCTCAAGCCATAATCTTAAAGATATATAGGAACAGTAATATCATAGGAAAGAGAGTTCTGTGCATTAAAAGTTTGTTATAACTCTATGGTAGTCAGGGACTTGAGAGGGGCACAGATGTCTACAGATTATAGGTCTCTTATTTCCCCAAACGTTTATAATAATGAGTAGAAAATATTTTCCAGGACTAGTAAGAAATGTAGCCAACCACCCTTTTTTACAACTCTATAAAGTAATGTCCCCAGACCCACAATTTTGGTCGAAATATCTGTGGAGAACAGAATAATGTATTTGGGTTCTTATCCCTTTGAACTCCAAGCTTCATCTTTGTCAGTTGGCTTGACCAATAAAATTGCAATCCTAATATTCAAATATTGGATTCTGATGCATTTTCTAACTCAAGAAGAGTGGATTCAATTAAAGACTGTTTATTATTAGTACAGACTGTGGGATGCTGCAGTCTTTGAAGATGAATGGCTTCTAGTTTGGCTCTAGTTTAGAGAAAATGAAATACGTCAGTTACCATATGATATAAAGCATTATTTATTTTCTAGTAGACTGAAATTGGACACCTGGAAATCTTGACTATCCAATGTAGATTATTACTTTGTACCTTTTCAGTGCATTATTGGTACTTTATTTGATAATGTGCATTGTCTTTTTGGCATCAGCATCTAATAAAAAGTTATATAAATTTTAAAAGATGCAGTGCAGAAATAACATATGCCAGACTATGGGAGTAGTGAGGCTGGAAGGCAGGGAACCTAAAAAGGGATTTTGTAAGTTTTATATGATAAGTTTTTGTTTGCAAAGACTGAAACCTCACATTTCTGTAAACCAAATAATGGTGTCCAGCAGGACAAGATGGTCCATATGTAGCTATAGACAGACCCAAAGCTGAAAAATATATAGCTAAACTGGTGTGTATGGGTGTCATGATTGCAAAAGGTGGAGGGGGATAAATAGCATATACCACATCAGAGAGATTTCTGCAGTGATTAAAACATGAGTGACAACAGAAGAATTGTCAGAAGGAAGGAAGAGTATTAAAAAAAACCAATAAATATTTCGAAGCAAAAATAGAGGCCAATGTGCACACCCCAAAAAAGTGTGTGAAATTACATATCTATGTTTTTATGAAAAATTACCAGGATTGTATGCACAAATTGGGTGACTGCTCACTTTAAGGAGCATTTAGCCAGCCATTTCTTTTCGTTCTAACTATATGCAAAATGTAGCTAATAGTTGAAAATGGTTGAAAATTTGTGAACACAATTATTTTCCATCAAAAATGCTGATATTTGTTAAAATCAAAACATTAGGGTCAAAGTTCTGTTTCAACCTTATTGGAAATTCTTGATTTTGTTTGTTTTTAATTTAATTGATTTGATACAATTAAAAAAATTCAAAATCAAAACAATGTTTCAGTTGATTCAAAATGAATTAACAATAATTTTGCAGGAAATTGCAAAAAAGTCTTTCTTCTTTCTAAATTGGAATGAAAACAAAAGGTGAAATAACACATTTTCCATTAAATGGAAATTCCAGTTCCCACACAGATACAGTCTCTAACCTTTATCTGTCCTTAACTGTTCTGAGGTGGTTGTTTTTGTTTTTTTGTTTTGTTTTGTTTTGTTTTTGCGGGGGGTTGGTGGGGTTAGTTATAATCTGGGTGCCTAAAAATGATAAAATTCACTCCGGATCCTCCTCTTTTTCCCTATGGAAAAGCATGACCTTTTAAATCTTAAATCCTATATTTCTTTCCATTAGGACTGTGCGACTCCTGCTTGCTCTTCACTGCATTTTGATAATCTGAATGGCCACCTGCAGTGTAAACAAGAACTTGCTCTAAATAGATTAGTGAAAGGTCAAACCACATTAAACAGGAACACTAACTTTTAAGTTACCAGCAAGAGATCAATGAAGCAATAATTGATTATTACTGGGAAGGATGGTTCTGTTTGCTCTTACAATATTCCAACGGAAATGGATGTTGTGACGGGTTGGATCACAGAACCCCCCTTGGGAGCTGCCACCTGATGTGCCAAGACTACCTCTGCCCCTGCTTTCCCTGCCAGCTCAGGATCCCAGCACCCTGTCTGGCTGAGCCAGACACTCCCGTCTGCTCCAACACAGACCCAGGGTCTGAATTACTTGCCCTAAAGCTGCAGGTTTACCTGAAAGCAGCTAACAGAAGTGTGCTTGTCTCTAACACTCAGATGCTCAACTTCCAATGGGGTCTAAACCCAAATAAATCCGTTTTTACCATGTATAAAGCTTATGCAGGGTAAACTCATACATTGTTCGCCCGCTATAACACTGATACAGAGATATGCATGGCTGTTTGCTCCCCCAGGTATTAATACGTACTCTGAGTCAATTAATAAGTAAAAAGTGATTTTATTAAATACAGAAAGTAGGATTTAAGTGGTTCCAAGTAGTAGCAGACAGAACAAAGTAAGTCACCAACCAAAATAAAATAAAATGCACAAATCTATGTCTAATCAAACTGAATACAGATAATCTCACCCTCAGAGATGCTTCAGTAAGTTTTTTCCTCAGACTGGACACCTTCCAGGCCTGGGCACAATTCTTTCCCCTGGTACAGCTCTTGTTCCAGCTCAGGTGCTAGCTAGGGGATTCTTCATGATGGCTCCTCCCTCCTTGTTCTGTCCCACCCAGTTATATATCTTTTGCATAAGGCGGGAATCCTTTGTCCCTCTCTGGGTTCCCACCTCCTCCCTCTCAATGGAAAGACACCAGGTTAAAGATGGATTCCAGTTCAGGTGACATGATCACATGTCACTGCAAAACTTCATTACCCACTTGCCAGCACACAGGTATACAGGAAGACTTACAGGTAAAACACAGCCATCTGCAGTCAATTGTCCTGGTTAATGGGAGTCATCAAGATTCCAAACCACCATTAATTGTCCACACTTTGCATAATTACAATAGGCCCTCAGAGTTATATTTCATATTTCTAGTTTCAGATACAAGAGTGGTACATTTATACAAATAGGATGATCACACTCAGTAGATTATAAGCTTTGTAATGATACCTTACAAGAGACCTTTTGCATGAAGCATATTCCAGTTACATTATATTCACTCATTAGCATATTTTTATAAAATCATATAGACTGCAACGTCACAGATGTTATGATTCTTACAGCCCAGGCATACTTGAATATATCCCGTGTGATCTAAAAATAGTAAGAGATCTGTCTCCAGGTATCTTGTTAGGTTGATACAAGTCACCTGTTCTTCGGTTTAAACAATGAAGCTATGATTTTCTCTTTTTATTTTTCTCCCTCTCTGACAGAAAGCAATCCCAGATAAGCAGATTAATGTGTGGGATAGCTCATCTTTATTGTTCTGTTGCAGCACTTTCAGCTCTCCAGAGCCAGTTAGACTTGTTATGAGGAGCTAACTGATTGGCTGGTTCTTGAGCTCAGTTTCATAAATTATAGTCCAGCGTATATGAGCATGATTGCTACAGTTGCAGTAATCCAGAGGCCTGTCAGTTCCTGACTTTACACATGTTTGCTCCTATATGTGTTATAATATTGGCTTGGAATTTCCTGTCTTAAATAGTTTGCTATTGCATCTTCAGGAGTCTGTGAGTAATTTTGACTTTTCAAGTTAATTACATACTATAAACAAGAATGCTTGTAATTAGGAAGTATTGTATTAGCTGCTGATTAACATTTGAGATACTGTACTGTATGAGATCGAATACAATTAACCTTGGGGCTATCAACCTGACAGGGTTAACACAGCATCATGCTATAAATTCCTGTCAGCTATATTTTGAATGAATTCTTTTCAGAAATGTGCCATGCTTTGACCCTCCGTATTCTGTGTGTTTTACTATAAGAATAAGAGGATGCTGTATTTGTGGGTTATTCATGCTGACATTGCACCTAATTAGTGTCAAATCAAAGGCATATGATATATTTTTGTTAGAAAAACCTCTTCATGTGGGTTGGACATAGTATGCTAGCTATGGATGATGAATTATTAGGAGGAATGCACACACATGCCAGCATATAGTTTTGCTTTGTTTTTTTTTGTTTTTGTTTTTTGTTTTTAGAAAAAGAGAATTTAGATGCTGTTCTCACATACGGTTTTTTAAAATACTGTAAAGTTCAAGGAACTCCAAATTATTTTTAAAATCTGTTTTACTTGAATAATCTACGATTGTCATGTTTATAGCAAGCTAAATGCCAGCACATTAGAGTTTAGGTTTTAAAAAGAAAACAAATCTACTCAACACTGAATTAAAAACCCAGTGGGAAATGCTGTTTGGGATTTGCAGTTTAATCAGATGAAGTTATCACAGTGACTCCCTGATTGGTTTCCTGAGATTGTTGAGTGTTACTTCTGTTGCAGCTGAGGTTTAAAACAATACAGCAGCAGAATGAGACTAGAAAACCACCAAACTGGTGTTCAACTACTCTATAGCAAATGCAGAGTGGTCACATTTATTGCTACAAATCCATCAGTTCATGAAAGGAGTTCACTAAGTAAACTTTTCTCAGTGCTTGCTTTTCGGAAACATCATTTTATAGTGTGTAATAAAGTTAGCATTTGTGGGTAAATTGCTTGTGTTAGTACGTGCATTACAGTATTTCTGTTAACCCATCTTAAGCCTTTGCTGTTTCTTGCTAACTTTCTTTCTGTAGCTGTACCTTCTCTGACAGATGAATGTAAGTAAGCAATAATTTTTCAATAGCATATTTTCTTCAGACAGCTGTACATTTGAAAGGTGTAAAGCTTTTTAGGCCGTGCTGAACATAGTTGTCTGAATACCTATGAAGTTTTGTCTGGATGTCAAAGTTCTGTTAATTATTTCTGTTAGGAAATAAGTCTCATGATTAATGTTCTGTATCTTTTTTTAAAGTAGCCTTCACTTATGACATAAAAATAGGACTACAGTTAAAATGTGTTGCTATATATGTCACAGGAAAAATTTGCTCTGCCAAAAATTTTTATGGTTAAATCTCTTCCTTTTTAAAATGCATTTTTAGCTCTATTACATGCTCAGTATAGAAGTAAGAGGTGAAATGTTTCTTTTATGCTAGTGGCCTTATATTTACTGGATATGTTTTATAATACATACAGAAAGTATTCCTGCATTTCCTCAAATGGCTAATTCAACATATACTGTACTACATTCTGGTATAAAGTGTCCATACTGTTGCTGTAACACATTTTACAATGTGCGACACATCGTAAGCAAACATAAAGTGCAAGTGAGCACTATAAAATGCAATTTAATACTGCTGTGATATTGTGAAGTGTATTTCTGTTACACATGGGTCATCATATCACTGTTAGTAAACAAACTTAATACTACTAGAAGTTTCATGATACCAGACATAAAAGGCTTTTATTTAGTCAAGGTAAACTTTGAATGAACCACCTGCAACTGCTCCATCTTAAGTGGTCATTTATAGTAAGCAGACTTACCAATAGGCAATTGTATTACAATTGTTCAATGTGTAAACTGTGTGTATAAATAATTAATTTGTCTGGGATTATTCACATTTAGTCCTTGCAGGGAAAATGTAGTATAAATGGTTACTTTATTGAAAAATATTTATATAAGGAATCATATTTAGCTTTCCATTGGAATGGATGAGAAGTCTGGAATCAATCAGTGTACTTTCCATATATTGTGTGTGAGGTTTAGGAACAATTTTGGTTGATATTTCATCATCCAGACTACAGCCTGTTGCTGTTCAGTGCTTCTCACAAGTTATGTATCACCAGTCATGCTTTTCTGTCATTTGTCATCGCTTTATTGTTATCCAATCTGGATATTAATATTAAACTTGGAGGGCTAAAAGTTGCTTGTGTTTAACACAAAAAGTAAAAGAAATCAATCTATGGAAAAGCTGGCATATTTCTTAAGTGTATCACTTGGGGAAGTACTGTAGGCCATAATCCCAAGGGGAGTAATGTGAAAAGAGGTCTTATTGTAGTTGAGTACATATCTCTACAAGGCTTTCAGTTCCATATTGTTAAGAACTGAAAATTGATTGATTGAACATACTATTGGTGAGACTTAGTACATAACAATTGTTACTCCACTAATGCCTAGAGGCTGTAACCCACATCAGGGCCCCATTGTGCTGGACACTGTAAGAGATGGTCTCTGCCCTGAAGCAGTTACAATATAAACAAAGATAAACAAAGGGTGGGAGGGAAAACAGAATATCATAGAAAGTGACGTGCAACCTTGGGCAAGTCACAGCAGGTCAGCAACCCAGCTAGGAGTGGAATTTCTATCTTTTAGGTCATGCTACCTTCCCTCTGTGGAAACTTTTCTGACTAGTAATATGTTTCAATACTTAAGTGTAAGATACTGGAATAATCATTCAGAAAGCCTATGCTGGACCTTGCAGAACGCTTTAAAAACAAAACCAGTATTTAAAATGCTGTGAGCAGTGTAGGTACTTAAACTAGCACCCTAGTTGTAATTTAATTTAAAAATAATGGGGTTGGTGGCAGGGGATTTTTTGTAAAGGATCCAAGGTTCTGGAGGCTTATCTTCGCAATAGAGTTAACTGGAGTTATAACTTGTGTGATGCCCTTAACTCATGTCCTGTCTATCCACACACACCTCAACTTGAGTTCCCTGGCCTGGGGGGTTTAGGCTAAAGCTTGAGTTAGCTCATCTCATCAGAGACTAACATGACCACTTTGAAATGTGGATACAGGCTAGCTCCACTTGAATGCATCTAGAATCCTAGAAAAGTAGGGCTGGAAGGACCTTGAGAGTCCATTTTGTCCATCCCCCCTGCTCTGAAGCAGGATTTAGTATACCTAGACCGTCCCTGACAGGTGTTTTTCTAACTTGTTCTTATAAACCTCCAAGGATGAGGATTCTACAATCTCCCTAGGTAGCCCATTCCAGTGCTTAACTATCCTTGATCATTAGAAAGCTTTTCCTAATATCCAGGCTAAATCTCCCTTGCTACAAACTAAGCCAATTACTTCCTGTCCTACCCTCAGTTGATATGGAGAACAATTGATCACAGTTCTCTTTATAATCTTTTACATATTTGAAGACTGTTACTAGGTCCCCCCTCTTCTCTTCTCAAAACAGAACATGCACAGTTCTTTTAACCTTTCCTCATAGGTCAGGTTTTCGAAACCTTGTATCAATTTTGTTGCTCTCCTCTGGATTCTCTCCAATTTGTCCACATCTTTCCTAAAGTGTGGCACCCAGAACTGGACACAGTACTCCAGCTGAGGCTCAGTAGAGCAGAACAATTGCTTCTCGTGTCTTGCATATGACTGTTATTACATCACAGGATTACATTTGCCTTTTTGCAACTTTGTTGACTGATATTCTGTTTGTGATCTGCTATAATCCCCAGATCCTTTTCAGCAGTACTGCTACCTAGCCAGTTATTACCCAGTCCTCTAATGCTAATACTAATTGCTAATCCTCCAGTGCGTTCCCAAAATTCCCCCCACATGTCCAGAAAGGACAGACAAGTTCTCCCACAATTCACTTGGACAGAATTCGTCAAGTGGCTCAGCTTATTGAAGTGCAAAGAACAATGGGATGTGGCACAGATGAGTGAGTGCAGTGCTAGTGTGGACAGAGCATCTCAAGTGTTACTTCACAGTGTGGCCGCTCTCATTCCAACCAACTTGAGAGAGGTAACTTGAGATAAATCTGTGTGAAGACCTATCCTGGAACTCATCTCTTTGACCCACTAAAGACCAAATTTATTAATTTTTTTTTTTTTTGGCAACAGCACCTAGGGGCCCATTAGGAATCCAGTCTCCTTTGCGCTATGCACTGTACAACCAGCCAGAAGTGTTGAAACAATTTTTATAGTGGGGGTGCTGATATACATTGAACCAAACTGTAAATAATGTATAATGTGTATATAATGGAAACCATTTCAAGCTGGGGGGCACAGCAGCACCCCTAGTTCCAGCAGCTAAGCAACCAGCACAAAAACAGTTCTTGCCCCAGAAAGTTCACAATCCAAGAACTCATTTATCTTCAGGCCATTCCAAAAGATTTATCTATTTTTCCCATGCTCTTGGTAAGATTTGGTAGGCAGTGCTGAGAGGACTGGGATGGCTTGCTGAAGTTTCAAATCTTATTAGCTAACTTGATATTTTATGTATCAGAGGGGTAGCCGTGTTAGTCTGAATCTGTAAAAAGCAACAGAGGGTCCTGTGGCACCTTTAAGACTAACAGAAGTATTGGGAGCATAAGCTTTCGTGGGTAAGAACCTCACTTCTTCAGATGCAAGAAGAAGTGCATCTGAAGAAGTGAGGTTCTTACCCACGAAAGCTTATGCTCCCAATACTTCTGTTAGTCTTAAAGGTGCCACAGGACCCTCTGTTGCTTTTGATATTTTATGCATTTGTGTTGGTGGGGTACCACTGAGCCCCCCTGAACCACCAGCCTGGGCTCCTTTTCACACTGTGCTGCTGTGACAAGTTGCTAAGCTCTCCAAGCTTGCTCTTTCAATCAGCATACACACAGATAGGGACATACCCAGCTGTAGTAACATGCAGACAGGCTTTCTGACCAGCCCCTGCATGGGAAGGCTATACAACTTAGGCGCTTACCAGCTTCTCAGGCACACCCCCCTTCTGGAGGGCAAGCCCAAAATTATACCATCTTGCACTACACAGAGAACTGTACAGCGTAAGCTCATAAAATTCGCCCTCTCCCTCAATGTGGAGAGAGATATGCAACAGCTTTCTGCCCCACGTTACGATTTCCACACACTGGTTTTAAACAAAACAAAAACAAGTTTATTAAATACAAAAGATGGATTTTAAGTGATTATAAAGGATAGCAAACAGATCAAAGCAGCTTACCTAGCAAATAAACAAAAATGCAATCTAAGCTTAATATACTAAAGAGATTGGATATGAGTAGCAAATTCTAATTGTTGATTTAGGCAGTTTGCAGAGATTCTTGAGGGCAAGCTGCACTTGCTTGCAGCTTAAAATCCCAGGTATTCCTTTCATAAGCTAGAAATCCCTCTAGCCTGGGTTCAGCTCTTCTCCCCCAGTCCAGTCCTCTTTCCTCAGGTGTTTTCAGGAGTCTCTTTGGGCGGGGAGTCTGTGAAGAACCCTGATGATGTCACTCCCCTGCCTTAAATAGCTTTTGCATATGGCGGGAACCGTTTGTCTCCAGGCTTAGTTTCCATACCTTTCAGTGGAAAAACACTGGTATTTCAAGATGGAGTCCAGTACCAGGTCACTTGGTCACATGTCCCTGTAGGATCACAGCAGCCATAACTCAGCTGTTTGTAGCATCCTCAGGAAGGCTCCCCGGTGGGAGATTAGCTTCTTCCAAGACCTATTGTTCTCCCTAATGGCCCTTCCCAGCCAGCCATCTAGACTGATTGCATTTTGCCTAGTGGGCATTCCCCAGGTGTAAACACATTTGTAATAGATGCATAGACAATATTCCTAACTTCAGATACCAAAATGATACATGCATACAAATAGGATAATCATATTCAGTGAATCATAACCTTTTCAATGATCTCTTACATAAAATACATCATAGTTATGCCATAATCGTATCTTATAATGTTACTATGAAGAATATGGGGCATAATGCCACAGTTGGTCTTGATATAAATAAGTTGTATAAATAAGTAAATCTTTTAAATACGGCATTGACTTGTGCGTAGAGCTTTAGGCATTTACTTACATTTGGAAAAAATGGACCCAAATTTCTCTCCCTTGAGTGAAACTTTAGGGGCTGACACTATGCTAGTAATTACCAGTGTGAGCTGGACTGTCAGTTCTACTGAGAAAATTTATATCAAAACTATGAAACATGTTTTGGAGAGTTTTAGTAAATATTTTTGATCACAGAAAGCGGTATTTTTATACAATACTCTAGAATATGGGCTACAGCTGTGTCCTACTTTTATCCGTTACAATCTTCTCATGGGCAGCTACAGTAAGATTTGTGCAGCCAGTAGAAATACCTCTGGTGTGTGTGGGAGGTGTGTGCATGAGCGTATGCCAATTTTGCTGTTCACCCCACAAATATAGAAGTCAGGAAATCAGGTTTGTTTGTCTTTTGTGAAGTACACCCACCTCATTCACTGCACACCGCTTCCTTACATATGTACCTTTTGGAAGGTCCTTCAGGCAAACAGCTGAGGGAAAGGCACACACTATCTGCTTAGTAATGCATTTATTACATGTCTTTACTTCTGCTACCAATTCATATCAGCTCTGGGAATTAAATACAGGGCATAGCGAGTAGAGGATTTGACAGCATCGTCTGTTGCTGTTGCCATGGAATATTATTTGAATGTTGATAGTAAGGGACTGTAAAATAATATACAATCCCTGATGCATGAATAAACATCCTCTGGCACAGCATCATTTATCATACTGTGTAAACATGCTCTGGTGAGACAGAAGTACCTACCAATATGACCAACCTATTATGTCATCTTATATCTATGAAAGATTGCAATATATAAACATTCTTTTAATAGCTGATAATGGGTACTCTAAAGTTCAAAAGGAAAAGTGGAATTTCACTAAGTCTTAAATGTGCTGTACTTCCTTTTGTTTTTCTTCTTGCTTGTAATTTGTTCTCTATTTACACATCAAAATTATCCAGCAACAGTATAACGTATGTCCCAGGGCTTGAGAACTGGATAAACAAGTCCAGGTCAGTCAGAAATCCTTTGTCTTACTCTTTTTTTTTTTTTTTTAATGGGAGGAGTTTTGGCTTAGCTATAAGCTTCTTAAATTAAAACCGCAGTATTGACTTAAGGGAAAAATATGACAGACTACGTACATACACACACATCTTGATACTGTAAGTCATTGACTCTTCATGTGACTGTCATTAAAGGGTCTTGCACAAGCTACTAAGTTTCATCTGTGAGTGCCATAAATGTTTGGAATCTGCAGTAAATTCTATGAATACGATACCTTCAGGTATCGTATTCATAGAATACATAAGTCAAGAAAAGACTGTGGAGGGGGAGAAGTTGAATTTGTCTCATCGCAGGATAATAGGGGTATCAGAATACAGATGCAAAAGTACTTTTCAAAATGCTTAAGATGATTCTTTTTTATATATATATAAAATATATGTGCATTGGAGAGCAGGTTGCCCAATAACTTGCCTCACAATGGCAATTCCGTCCTGTAGGGCTGGGCCTGGCTCTCTGCCCCAGGTATTGGGCCCTGGTGCATGGGGTTGCAGTGCCACTCAGTTTTGGCCTGGTTCCCCCTCCAGCACTCTGGGGGTGGAGCAGCAGGGACTAGTTTGAGTGAGAGTGATGTTGCAACCTGGCGCACGGGATCACAGCATTGCTCAATAACTGTGCCGAACCTGAGTGGCACCGCAGCCCTGTGGGGGTTCTGTTTGTGTGTGCTGTGTGTTTAGGGGCCACCTGAAGGTAAGCTGGATATTTGGAGTGGGGAAGGAGGCAGTTCTATGGCCTGCTGTGGGAAGGTATTTGGATAGAACAATTCTTGGGACCTGGCAGGTGGCTGAATTGTGTGGAGTGTAAACAGGGCTAGGAAAAGTGGAAACCTGGCTTTTCAGGTTGACAGGAACCCAGAACTTCAGGGGTACAAGCCCATTGATTAGATTTTGCTGAATCATGCAAACAATAGGCAATAGGTTTTCTAAAAATTTACTTAAAATGCCATAGAATCATAGGGTTAGAAGGGACCACAAGGGTCATCTAGTCCAACCCCTTGCCAAGATGCAGGATTTGTTGTGTCTAAAAACCAGCCAAGACAGATGGCTCTCCAGCCTCCTTTTGAAAACCTCCAATGAAGGAGCTTCCACAACCTCCCTAGGCAGTCTGTTCCATTGTACTGCTGTTCTTACACTTAGGATGTTTTTCCTGAGGTTTAATCTAAATATGCTATGATGTAGTTTGAACCCATTGCCTCTTGTCCTGCCCTTTGTAGCAAGAGAGAACAACTTTTCTCCATCTTTTTTTATGGCAACCTTTCAAGTATTTGAAGACCACTATCATATCCCCCCTTAATCTCCTCTTTTCCAAATTAAACATACCCGGTTCCTTCAGCCTTTGCTCCTATGACTTGCATTCCATCCCTTTGATCATATTTGTTGCTCGCCTCTGGATCCTTTCCAGTTTCTCTACATCCTTTCTATACATTGGTGACCAAAATTGGACATGGTACTCCAGCTGAGGCCTAATCAGAGCCACGTAGACTGGGGTACTATCACCTCCTGTGAGTTGCATGCTTATGTCTCTGTTAGTGCAACCTAAAATTGCATTTGCTTTTTATTTATTTATTTATTTATTTATTTATTTATTTTTCAACAGAATCACATTGCTGATTCATATTGAGGTTGTGATCCACCACAGCTCCCAAATCCTTCTCAGCAGTGCTACTACCAAGCCAGTTATTCCCCATTCTGTATTTGTGCATTTGGTTTTTCTTCCCTAAGTCTAGCACCTTACATTTGTCTTTGTTGAATTTCATTTTGTTGTCTGTAGCCCAGTTCTCCAATTTATCAAGATCCCTCTGAATTTTAGCTCTATCCTCCAAAGTGTTGGCAATCCCCCCTAGCTTTGTGTCATCCACAAATTTAATTAGTATGCTCTCTACTCCTACATCCAGGTCATTAATAAAGATGTTAAACAACACTGAACCCAGAAAAGATCCTTATGGAACCCCACTTGAGATCTCCCTCCAATCTGACATCATTCCATTAATAGTTACTCTTTGTCTGTGGTTGTTTAACTAATTCTGTATCCACTTAATGGTAGTTCTGCCGAGCCTGCATTTTTCCAGCTTACTTATCAGAATGTCATGTCGGACTATGTCAAAAGCCTTGCTGAAGTCCAGGTATATTACGTCCACTGCATTCTCCCTATCCACCAAACCAGTTACTCAGTCAAAGAAGGAAATCAAGGTGGTTTGGCACAATTTGTTCTTGGTAAATCCATGCTGGCTGTTAGTGATTAACTCTTCATCCTCCAGGTATTCACAAATTGAATGTTTTATACATTGCTCTAGTATCTTTCCAGGCATCAAAGTCAGGTGACTGATCTATAGCTCCCTGGCTCCTCCTTTCCCCCCTTTTTAAAGATGGGCACTATGTTAGCCTTTCTCCAGTCTTCCAGGACCTCTTCTGTCATCCATGAGTTTGTACATATTAGTGCCAGTGGCTCCAAGATTTCTTCAGCTAATTCCTTCAGTACCATCAGGTGAATAGCATCAGGTCCCGCTGATCAGAATTCATTCAAATTGGTCAGAAGATCTCTGACATGTTCTGAATTTATCCTATCATTTAAGTTGGAAAGAGCTTTTAGGTAGATTATCTATTTCAGCTCTTTGTATTACAGTATGAGGGAGTGCTCTTAAATTATTTCTAATTGATGATGGCTGATTCCACACTCCCCCATGGTGTTTTTTCTTTGGACTAGGCCGCTGTTCTATTTACTCCAAAAGCTTCTGTTTTTCTGTCCACCCCGTCCCACCTCAGTTGAATCATATGATAGTCTGTCAGGGGTCTTAATTCATTCTCTGCACCTGGGGAGGCAAATCTGTTGTCACAGGTGGGCCAAGATCTATTTCCCTTTAAAAGGCTCAGCCACCCTATGACAATATCCAAAAAAGAAGAGAAGGCATAACTTTGTCCACCTATTTTATGTCTTTTATAATACAGGGATGTGCCAAGGAGGGAGCTCATCTTAAATCCATGTGAGATCTGGGCACTAAATTGAAATGTAGCCTGTCTAAAAAGCTAAAATGGTTCTCATGTAGCAATGTCCTCACTAATTTCCTGCCAGCCAGTATGCATTTTTCCTCTGTTGGTTAGTGCATCAAGTTTTATAGAGGGGAAGAATCCAGTTCTTAAATGCATACATATCCCTGTTTTCCATGCCTCCTCCTACTGAGCATCCCAACATACAATTACTGCAGTGAAAAGTATCCAGAGCATATGTGCTGGCCATCACACAGAAGAGCTTCACAATACAAATCATGTGCTTTAAACCTCTTATTAAAATTTAAAGTAAAGCTTAGATTTTTAATCCTTTTCACCTTTCACAGTCTAAATACTGTACACAGCATGAAAACCCAACTCACACTGAGGTCTGAACATCTGTGGCTCATCCACTTTAACAGATGGCTAGATCTGTGATGTTCCAGACAGTTATAGCACAATGTGGTGTTTGGCACAAGCATATGTTGTGCATCTACCTATCCTTGACCACTTAAAAAGATTGCCCCTGCTCCAGCTTTTTGGTGTATGAAATTCCTCATTGTGTGCTGTCCCTGGGGCTTGAGGTATAGAGGCTCTTTTATGTGCCACTGTTATCTCCATATGGAGAATAATTATGGCGGGAAGGGGAAGTAGCAAATTATTGCTTCAGTTGTTTATAAATGATATATCAATGTATAGAAAATAGTGTGTGTGTGTATTTAATACTAAACAAGACTATGATTAGTTGAGAGTTGAAAAACAGGTATCAATATTCTGTGTATTTTAACTAGAATGAATGGATACATGATACTTACCTATGAACCCCTCATTAATTTTGGGATGTTTTACATAAATCCAGCAAATTGTTTGAAAAAAACTGTCCCTTTCCATCTGTTCACTAAATTCATTTTGGATTAAGACAACCCCCCATGATAGCACAACAGAGCATGAGAACATTAAATCCAGACATAAGTAACTTCCCAAAGTCCTATCATAGAACATAACAGTAAGATCCTTCTTGAGCACATTCAAAATCATGGGCCCTGTACTGTGGGAATACTGATGTATAGTATAACACTGGAGGACTGGCATAGTTCCAAAATACCAAAAAAGATACAACTTTGGCTTTCTTGTTCGTCTTTCTTAGAAGAATTTTTCCATATAGGAGAAGTACTTGAAATAAGGCATTTAAAAACAGAACAAAAACAAGTCCTAGGAAATAGATGCATCAAAGCAATAGATTTAAAGAGCCTTTTCATCTCCAAGTTAGCATGCTTTTAAATCTGATTTAGGTCAATAGTGAACAAACGTTATCATATTAAAGCAACTGGAAGAATTGTTGGTTTTGGCCCATTTCCTAATAGGCAGTTACCTGGAGCTGTTGACATAGAAGATTGCCCATGTCCTCAAAGTACCATCATAATTATTGTGAAATACACTCTGGCTGGAACTCTGAGAAGCCACTGACGAATAGACACGAAAATTACTTCCTCACTTTGAAATGACATGCAGGAACTTGAAATGGTGTTCTGTGGCTAGAGGGTTTCATTCTCCTGTGGCTAGAGGGTTGTTCATACTCATGAAAGGAGCTAGAAACTCTTGCTCAGCCCCTGCAGTCCTAGTAGGGACCATGCTTGGTTGCTCTGTGGGGATGATGCATGTGCATGTAGAAGCTGAGAGGGAACGGCACATGCTCAATGTATATGGAATCTTCAGAGAAGTTAACTGCCAAACCCTAACAAGTCGCTAGTGAGCATGTCCCTGACACCAGGGTAACCCTCCCTGCCAAATAAGTCCCTGCTACAAAGCATGCAGACATTAGAACTTCTCAACAAAATAGTTGTACAACTTATTTTTAGTATGAACAAACTTGATTCTCAGGAATGGATGAACTGTGTTAGCTGGAATGTCCCAAAACAATTTGGCATGAGGCAAACCCCTGGCATGGGAAATTTCAGTCCAAATAGTTAGTCTGGCAAAGTTATAAGCAATGGAAAACAGGGTCTTATGACAGAAAGTGTTGCTAAACCTTGGCTAATCGGCATAGCTGGTAACGATGCATAAATTACTAGTTGACATGTCCAAGTCAGATTTGGTGCCCTTTTAGCTCATTTACAACTTTATAAGATTGTTGTTATTGAAAATGAATACATTTATTTTCAACACTGATTTTAACTGACCTTAAAAAAGCTAACTAAACAAAACACCACTCTTCTCAGTGGTGACAATGGATTTTGCTATTCAGTTTTCACTTTTTAATTAATAAAGCTAGGATTGACATATGACACATATTGTGTAGCCTGATTATTATGGAAACCAGGTTTAATATTAGTTGATATGTGCTCTGGCCCTTTGTCACTACACTTCCAATAGAGATCTGATAAATAATCCCAACTAAACATGAGAATTTGCATCTCTGAATTAGGATGTAATTTTGCTGCTTCTGTCTTCTGAAATGTGTTATGGACATAAAAAAAGAAAATAATTGATTCAAAATGAAACCTTGTTTTCACAGGAAACAGATTATTGTGGGGAAATGGCAAATTGACGCAAGTGAGGATTGACTAATTTGAAGAACACAGCAGAAAAATTCAAAGTTCACTTCCAAAATTAAATATTTTGTGGCCTCATGATTTTTCATCAGCAGTTGGACTTTGTACGTTCAGCTGTCATTAGCAATGGGTTCAAAAGTGTTGCTGAATTGATAATGAAGAGAATGGAAAATATGTATTGTAAAGTTTTACACTGCCACTCATTACTGCAGTGTCTGAGGGCCTTCCATGTAAAACAGATAACAATAGCAAGGCTTGTAGTTGACTTCATTATCAGAGGGGTAGCCGTGTTAGTCTGTATCTACAAAAACAATGAGTAGTCTGGTGGCACCTTAAAGACTAACAGATTTATTTGGGCATAAGCTTTCGTGGGTAAAAAACCCACTTCTTCAGATGCATGGAGTGAAAATTACAGATACAGGCATAAATATACTGGCACATGAAGAGAAGGGAGCTACCTCACAAGTGGAGAACCAGTGTTGACAAGGCCAATTCAGTCAGGGTGGATGTGGTCCACTCCCAATAATTGATGAGGAGGTGTCAATACCAAGAGAGGGAAACTTGCTTTTGTAGTGAGCCAGCCACTCCCAGTCCCTTGATAAAGTAAACCAGTACGGCATACCAGTAAAAAGTGGCCGCCAGTACCGGACGATACCCAGTTCCATACCCCATACCCATACCCGGCAGGGCTGCTGACGGGGGGCCGCAAAAGGGGCAGCGATGTTAAAGCGCTGCCATGGCAATGCTTTAAAATCAGCTGGGTATCGTCCGGTACTGGCGGCCACTTTTTACCGGTATGCCGTACTGGTTTACTTTATCAAGGGACTGGGAGTGGCTGGCTCACTACAAAAGCAAGTTTCCCTCTCTTGGTATTGACACCTCCTCATCAAATTATTGGGAGTGGACCACATCCACCCTGACTGAATTGGCCTTATCAATACTGGTTCTCCACTTGTAAGGTAACTCCCTTCTCTTCATGTGCCAGTATATTTATGCCTGTATCTGTAATTTTCACTCCATGCATCTGAAGAAGTGGGTTTTTTACCCACGAAAGCTTATGCCCAAATAAATCTGTTAGTCTTTAAGGTGCCACCAGACTCCTCATTGTTTTAGGGGACGTCATTGAGTCTATGGTATTTTTTCTGTTTCTGGATTTAAAATTTTGCTTGGGGTAGTAATTCTGGTTCTTAATGTTTTTAATTTACCTTTACAATATGCCCATTAAGGTTGATTTGTAATTTGTTTTTTTCCCCTTTGGTTAGAAGGGGTGTTAAATGTTGAGTGTCTCATTCTTATGGTGGAAAGATTTTTTCCAAGATGATTAACGCAGCTAGGCCATTTGTCAAGCCAGTGCAGGATTCCTCCTTACTGCATTTTCCAAAGTGATTCGTTCAGTACAGTGTGTGTGTGTTAAAGCACTTTTGTGATGTATTTATTTGTAAGGAAGTGGTAAAAATGTGTTAAGATAAACAAGGAAATCAATTAGCATTTTAATTTGCTGTTATTTTCCTGGAGGATCCTCTGCCTCCATCAAAGATGGAGGACCCTGCAAAATGTTCGTATACCGTAATTGATTTATGTTTGAGGGAACAATTAGGCCTATATCCTACAATAGTTTACACATGTGAGGAACACATTGGGACTACTTGCAGATATAAAGCTCCTTGTGTATGTAAATCTTTGTAGTATTAGGGCGTCAGTTTGTGGAAAGAGGTAACTTTATTGCTTTATGATAGACAAAACTAAAATTAATTAAGCAGTCACTGACCATTTGAAAAAAATATATAATGTATTGATGATTTGAGAAAAGTTAATTAATTTAAAAGACCAAATAATGAGCCTCCATTTGAAATCTCATGAGAATATTACCTTTGTGTGTCTAGGGTCAGGACAATTTGTGGGTGATGGGGAAGTACTTCTGGTTCCTGCCAAGTAAATTTTTTTGTGAGCAGATAAATGGGCTTTTTTAAAACATTTTTTAAAACAATATTTTCAAGCTTTGCTAGGGAAACTCAGATGAAAAGTGGGTCTTCACCTCTTTAACCCTGGATTAATTACAGCATTTTAAAAGGATTTATGCAGGATTTTCAGAGCACTGAAAGTTTTAATTTCAGGTTTAGAGAATTAGGATCTCAAATCAATATAATTTTTTTAAAGGTATTAGGAGCAAAATGTTATGTAAAGGGTGCAGTCTGTTGCATCTGTGTATGCTTGAATTATTTTTGTAAAAATATCTGCTAAGAAAGAGCCTAGGATTGCATGACATTCCTTCCCATTTACTGCTATTAAATATCAGACTTTGTATTAATGTTGGAGGCTAATTATATAGATCTCTTGGTCAGATTAAGCCAGATTTACAGAAATGACTCCCTAGAGCAACCTCTTCCTTCAAAATGTAAATCAGAAATTAATCTTCCTAGTAAAAGCCATGCACAACTATGGTGCTGTATAAATTGTCAGACTGGCAACAAAATGATCTGTTGCCAATATTATTTTATTATTTTTAAAATACCCTGGATGGTTCCCACAATGTCCCTGAATATTTCAGTCTGTTTTGGTATGTTCTATTGTGTGAGATGTTGTTTTCCAATTCAAATTATTTTTCATTGTAAACTTCATTGTTTGCATAGCACAGACTTCCCTTGGTGGAAACATATTTATTTTTAATTGATTTTTTTCCCTTGGAAAACATGGGTTCCATTTATTGGGGTGGTGGGCAGGGGAGGAAGAAGACAAATGACTCTTTCAACATGAACACTGCAAGTTTGCACACAATTTTTAAAATGAGCCTTTCAAAAACTTGAATGCCTCTGGGTTCACCCATCCATTACAAGCACCAAGTTCTGGGATGCGTATTATGTCTATAAAATAAACAAGGCAACATATAACAAAAAATAAAAAGGAATCTTGAAGCTGGCCAGCAAAAGACTAGAGCAAACAAGAAAAAAAAGTTGGTTTTAATATGTACCTGAGTTTATCCCCAAACAATTTCTGTTAATAAAATATACATATGCCTTTAGCACAGAAGGTCAGCAAAGGTTATTTCCATTAAGCCAAGTACCTGCTGAGAGATGGTGCTTGCTATTTGTTGACTGAGGGACATGATTTCTGCAGTTTTCTATGTCTTGGGTATGTATTTGAATAGTTCAAGCACACATCATTATCTGAAGAAAAACATATTGGCAAATGCTTAGATATTCTTACTCCACCATGGGTAAACAACTTATATCCTGATTTGTGCCCTAGTTTAATTGCTTTTCCTTTATTAAATGTTTGTGCATGACACAGCTGTAGCATTTCTAACTTTAAATGACCCTTTTTACTCTTTGTCTGGATAAATTTGCACAAAACAGAGAGCTGATCTTGAAAGAAAGAACTTGTTGGGAAATTACTTCTAGGTTGGTAGCAAATATATAGTTTTTTAGTATTTAATACCTATTACATTAGTATAGTAAAATAAATAGTCTTAAGGAAGTGCTATAGAGCAAGGCAGAAAACCAAACCAGCAACTCTTGTGACAAGGCAGCATACACTGGCTTTCCAGGCCTACTTTCTCATGCCAACATCTCAGTTCTCAGAAATAGCAATTTCCTCCTCGAATCCCATAGACAAATGCACAGACACAGTCTCTACAGAAGGCTAGGAATTCTATTCCCACTTGGCCTGGTTTATCCACCAATGATATGTTGCCAGACTCCTTGCACAAATTCTGTTTCATTTATACAAGACCAGGGCCGACGAGAGGTGGGGGAAGCCGGTACAAATTACCAGGTTCCGGCGGTCCAGAAGGGGGCCTGGCTTCCCCGGCTTTCCCCCCCTCTCGTCGGCCCTGTTTAGCCGGTCCGCCCTTGCTGGGGGGCCGGAAAAAATTCCGGGCCTGGCTTCCCCCCCCCCATCTCATCGGCCCTGTTTACCCGGTCTGCCCTTGCCGGGGGCCCGAAATTTTTTTTTCACCGGGGCCCGAACCCGCTCTCGGCGGTCCTGTACAAGACACCCACTGCACTCCCTTTCAAGGTGCCCCAAAGGATTCTAGTGTTGAGTACAGTGTCATCAAAATATTTGTAAGATTCTTCTTAGCTCTTGTTGGCTGTGAGCCAGTTCTATGGCTAAATTAACTGCAGATACCAGAATACTCTGGTGCCAGATGAAAGCTGAGGAGATCCATGGTAGTTTAACTTTCTGCTGAAGAAAAGGTGTTTTGTTTTGTTTTAAGGTTCAGATTTGTCCCAGTTCAGATTACTTTTCATTATTATTGGTACTGATTTGCCCACCACGTCATCGCTCAGTTCTGGGTCAGTCCTCAAAATTTGCCATCATACTCTAAAAATAAGATTGTGAGTGGCGTGAGGTGAAAGAAATGGAAAGGCAGACCTGTTTTTTGTGGAAAAGAGGCTTTCTGCAGAGTGAATACAGTAGCTGTTTAGTAGAGGGGAAGTTAATGACTCATGCTGATAGCAACTCTACAGTGCTGAGTCAATCATTGATTTTCTTTTCTTCCTCCCTCCTTCCCAACCCCCGCTACTCTTGAGAGATCCTCCTTCTCAGGTCTGTGTTGAAGGTCTCCATTATTCCCAGAGACAGGCAGCAGATTAAATAAATAAAGACTATTGCAAGGGGTAGGACACTCATGTGCAGAATAGAAAAGGGAACAATGCATTGTTGTACTGATGGATCTAAGAGATGTACTCTCAAAGGTTACTGTGAGGGCAGCACTTTGAAGTATGAAACTGTCCCTGCAGGTATTTATTTAATTGCAAAAGCATCCTAATACACTTGAAATGAAACCAGTATTTTGCTGAACTGTGAGTATCCTAGCACTTTTCTTAGTGAAGCACATGTCAGAGATTCTACTTTAAGATTTTTATATGGAAGATGCTCTTGTGGTTTAATTTATTTCTAACTATTTCTTTATGGAAACGAGTATCCTACAGACTCTGGCTACATGTAACAGGACTATTTAGGCCTGGATCCTTTTTTTTACTCCATCTCTGCTCAGTTGCCCATGAAAAGGGAGGTCAGGCACTGTTTTTTCCCCTCTCTGAATGTCCTAGAGAGGACATTTAATAAATCATGGGCTCATGTTTGCGGGGGAAGAATTGTGATGCCTCCTGCCCCTCTTCCAGCCTGATGGAGAATCTCTGAAAAAGATACCACAGCCTGGGACTGTGTAACCTTTGTAATGGAGAAATGTCACCTTCAGTGAAGGTCTCAGATGCAACTCTGGCCAGGGGAAATACTTGGTAATGAAGCAAAAATGGATCTGTGTAGGTAGGAAACCAGGAGGGATGCTAGAAGGGAAGAGCCAGTGTGGCGCATAGGGCTTAACATAGATCCCTGAGACCTGCTAGGTTTGAAAACAGGCCCCAGAGCCTTTACTAGGGGAAAAGTCAAACCTAGTCCCCAGTAACGACATTGTGGAAAATCTTCGCAAAAGGGTTCTGTAGACTTTCTCCTCCAAAGCCCCCACCTATGGGTTTTATTGTTGGCAGCCAAGCCAGACCTTAGGCAGTACACTGAATGGATTTATCTGCTATATCATTGTATATAGCCAAGAATTTTGGAAACCTTGAAATCCTACTTATTTCTTAATCTGTAAACAGGTCCTTCATTTGGCACACTGAAGTTTCTGAAATCCATTCCTGTCCTATCAGGACCAATCCTGTTTTCCATTGCTGTGTCCTACTTAAAAAAATGCACAGGGAAAAAGGAAATGCAGAAACTTCTGTCAGAATCAATCTTAATTTCTTCTACTTTGCAAAGGCTGTCTAAATGTTTACACTTACATTTTGGCTGTGCTGTGAATGTACTTCCCTGTTTGATACAACCCGTCCATCTCCTGTGCATACAAATGGCCATTCAGCCTTCCAGCTTCAATACATACTGAAAAACTGTGTGAAAGGTGGTCATAGAATATGATACTGACACACCAGTGAGCAGCTGACACTATGAGACAGTGCTGTAAATAATGGAAACATTGTAATACTTTCTTCTATGGAGTTGACTTTATTATCTTTAATTAGGGTGTTAGCCAAACACCACATGAGAGTTGCACAATCCAGAGAATCTGTGGTAAAACCCAGAGGGCTAGAAGTCCAACATGGCATGTGAACATTAAGGCAGTAAAACAGATTAATTGACAGCATATGATAGGAGTTGAGTCAGAGCTGGATATAGACTTTGGGTTCTTGTAAATCTTGTTGCAATGTTAATGGATGACCATATCCAAAATGCAGCCTGTGAAAATACTAACACAAATGGAGTCTTAATGGACTGTTTTAATTTAAAAAATGCTTATTTTTAAATATACTTAACTTTTATTTTATTGGTATTTTTTGAAGCTGCTTGTGAAAGGTTCACAAATTAATGCAGTTAGCCTACTTTTGATGCATGAGGACCAGGGAAGAGGTTACCAGAAGTACACAAATCACTCCCTAAGATCCATCAGGGACCACATTGGCTTGCCTGTAAAGCCTATTGTGTTTATAGATAAGACTAAAGGCCCAGAAGCAAAGGTATATGGTTTAAAAACACACACACAAAAGTTTGAGATGAAAGGCAGTGTCTAGTTGGGGTGTACAAAGATGTGTTGGGTTTAGTAAAATTAAATATCTTCTATAATCTGAATAAGGGCAACCAGAGCACCTTAATGCAGCTCATTCAAACTGGGAGGTGATGTGAGCATTAGGAAGTATAGAGGAAATAGCACAGAGAAATCTAGGCAGATTAGAAACCTAAGCAGAAAATAACATGGGCAGAACCTGCAAAGCACAAATATATACAGTGAGTGGGCTGTAAATCGGACATTGCAAACTAACATATAGATATGGCATTAACAATAGCAAGGAGACACTAAACTGCATACTTAGAGATATGGTGCCATTGGCCAGGGAGTTAATAGTCACTCTCAATACAGCTCTGGTGCAACCACACCTAGAACACTCTTCAATTCTGAGCACCTCATTATGAGAAAATCAGGGAAAGTTGAGAGGAACAAAAAAAAAATAAGAGCCTTGGGTTAATTCCCAGCTAGGATTTAGAGAATGCTCAAGGAGTAACTATGAGCTGGGAGCTAAGATTTTTTTTAGTCTTAGCATTTGGAAAAAGGGGGTGTTACTCACATACTTACCATCTATACTTATGGGATAAGCCAGGATAGGGAGCTTTGTGGGAATGTACAAGTTATTCTGTATGGTTTGTATTTTCAGACCTGGCATTTTTGAGTTCACACTTTGTAAAACTGCCTAGAAGGAATGTAGCTAGACTACAGTGGTTTGTTGTCTGTTACTACTCAATATTGTCATTAATTACTTGAATAATTGAATGGAGAATGTGCTTATAAAATTTGTGGATGACACCAAGCTGGCAAGGGTTGCAAGCACTTTGGAGGACAAGATTAGGATTCAAATAGACCTTGACAAATTAGAGAATTGGTCTGAAATTCAATAAAGACAAATGCCAAGTTTATACTTAGGAAGGAAAAATCACATGCACAACTACAAAATAGGAAATAACTGGTTAGGTGGTAGTACTGCTGAAAAGGATCTGGTTGTTATAGTGGCTCACAAATTGAATGAGTCAGCAGTGTGCTGGAGGTGTGAAAAAGACTAAGATAATTCTTGGATGTTGTGACGACAGGAGCTGACATGCCAAACCCGTGAAAAAAATGCAGAAATTGGGCTTGTTTTTGGCTTAACTGGCTTGTGAGTTGCTTGATGGATAGTTTTTTGGCTTGTAGCTTGTTGCTTCTTTTTTTTTGATCCGCTCCCAGCAAGCAGGGCAAGGGGGGGCAAGCGGGGCAAGGGAGGGAGAGAGTCAGGGGTGCACAGCGAGGGGATCTAGTCACATAGAGTGTTGGGGTTCTTAGGGATTGGCTTATTTTGGCCTTGGTTTGAAATGGGATTAGCTTGATTTTTGGCTTATTGTGAAAGTTTGGGTGCTTATTTACCACGTGAAAGTAGGCAACTGTGGACAGGAGGGCCCGTGGTCCTACTAAATCCCATCTCAGGAAGCAGTGAAGTGACAGGAAAGGAGCAGTGAAGATGGGTCCTCCAGGCCTGCCTAAAGAGGCCTCACAGAAGCAGCCAATTAGAGCCCAGCAAGCTCTTGTAAAAGGAGCTGCAGGAGCTTAGCAGGTCGGTTCCTGGCTGGGACCAGAGGAGCAAGGAAGGATACTCCTCTCTGGCCAAAGGAGCTCAAGGGACGACCAGAGTTTGTTTCTGGATGAATTTTGCTTAGCTGTGTTTGCAGGGACAGAGAGGACCTAAGAACCTTAACCCTGGGCTAAGGGTGAAGCTAAAAGGGGCCATGTAGGAAGAAGCCCAGGGAAGAAGCAGCAACAAATTGAAATAGAACAGTGTGCAATGGCTGTTTATGGGTCCCTGGGTTGCAACCCAGAGTAGTGAGTGGTTCTGGGTTCCCCTACCAGCCACATGTGAAGTCACACAAACCCCCAAAACAGGACAGGGCTTATTTGGGAGCCCAAACAAAGGGCTGAATTTAAAGGGTCAAGAGTTTGGTCCGAAGACCCTAGTGAGGGCAACGAGATGGTTCATTTATTGGATTCTTTATTACCCTGGAAGGGGTTCATTTGGATTTTGTGACTTGGCCAGAAGGCCAAGGTTGGCAGCCTGCAGCGGGTGCCAGGTGTGAGAAAAAGACTACAGTACGACACCCAGCCACTCAAGAGGTGAGTGCCCCCCATTAGAGGTATCTTCACAGGAGTGTTGTATAAAAGACTCAGGAGGTAGTTGTCCCACTCAATAAAATACTGGTGAGGACTCAGTTGGAATACTGTGTCTGTTTCTGGGTTCCACTCTTTAGAAAAAAATGTTGGCAAATTGGAGAGAGTCCAGAGGACAGCAACAAAAATGATATGAGGTTTAGATAACCTGATCTATGAGGAAAGGTTAAAAAAACCTGGGCATGCTTATTCATAAGAAAAGAAGACTTGGGGGAGTGGGACCTGATGACAGTCTTCAAATATGTTAAGTGCTGTTATAAGACGGCAGTGATCAATTGTTCTCTGTGTCCACTGAAGGTAGAACAAGAAATAATGGGCTTAATCTGCAGAAAGGGAGATTTAGGTTTTAAGAATAGTTTAGGCAAACACCCCTCAGTGCAGTGGTCAGGACTATATAACTTTTGAGGCCTACATTTCTATAATTCTATAACCGAGAAGAGAGAAACCACCTTGCATGTCTATAGTGTGGGTCCTCAAGGGATTTCGTTGTGTTTTACAAATAACAATCTTTGTAACACTTCTGTGATGTGTGGACGTTTTATTTATCCCATTTTATGAAACTGAGGCACAGCATAGTTAATTATTTGCCTGAGGCCTCAAAGAGACTTGGTGGCAAAGAAGAAAATAACACCTAGGGGTTCATTTTTTATATATCTCTTTAGGCTCTTCAAGGTTAATATTTGAACACAACTGTCCATCAGTCAGTGTAGCTGGTAAATATGCAATAGCATTCTGACTACCAGACTTGTGCTAACCTGTGGACCATGTTAACACTCCTCCCTCCCTCCATACGATGCATATACATATGTTTTGCTAGCTCTCTCAGGGTGCTCGGGCATACACACTCTTGCCTTATTGGAAGTATGCTGTAACATCTGAACCATGCATGGTGGAGAAGCAAAGCCAGCTCTGAGTTACCACATACTTTTAAAGTTATATCCTGCATTTATTTCTTCACCACCATACTTCAGTATCTGACATGAAATCCAATCAAGATTTAGCACTAAAGTAAAAATAACTGTTGGCACCAGTTTGTAGCTTTCAAATCTGACCTGGACAGACACATTTTAAAACTTCTGCTATCAAGTATGAATGTTTCCATTTTCCAGGATTTTCTGGATTTCTAATGTTTAAATAATGGTTGTATTCTGATTTTTATAAATTGCTCTTGCCAGCGGCATGCTTGACTCAGCTGTATGATGTGGGTAGGCAAGGGAAGGATATCTTGAATGGTTTGCCAGTCTGATGTATAAATGTTTATCTTACTGGCTCCTATGAGTGGTTTTGAGCCTTGTGACTGAAAACAAAATATAGTCGCTGTTGTGTATTGCGGACATAGCATGAATCCTTAATTAGAAACACAGATGTACATACAGTTGGAGCCATGATGTCTGACTATTGCTGAGAGAGAGAGAGAGAGAGAAGAAAAGCATAGTAACCACTATATAACAACAGACTGAACATAAGCAACTGCTTAAGAAACTAGAACTACAAATTCATATAAAGAGGTTCAACAGTCCGATCAATACATTCAAATATATCACATCTGTCCTCCCCCCTGAAATGAAATGGGCACAACAACTTCAGAAGAACTTGTGGGGAACAGCCCAAGGTTCAGTTACAAGTCAAGTCTTTCAGGTGACTTGCATTTTCTTTTTGGATAGTGTCTGCCAACATATTGAGCACTCAATTGAAGAAGTGGAGTGACTGAAGCAATGTCTGACTCAGACGTTTTCTCAGATGATGCTGGTTGTTCAGCACAGCTGCTTTCTAGTATAAGGTTATTGATTTTTTTTGCATCAGGCTGGGGCACTGATGTTGGAACAACTGTCGGCTCCCTAAATTTTGCTGCTTTTGTTAACCACGGAGTCACCCCTGAATCTCACAATTAGTCAATGTAGTGGTGCCAAAATGTATTGGGTGACACTTGTATAGGACAAAGGACCCATTTGTGCACTAACAATTGCTGGACGCCATGTACTGGGTCCCTGATAATCACATACCAGCATTGTTTGACCCGCTTGTAGCTGGTGCACTAGTCCCTCTTGTCATAGCTTTACTTATCTGATGTTTCTGACATGTAGATGTAAATTTGTCTTTAAGTCCCAGTGTGACCTGAGATTTTGGCCCATAAAAAGCATTGCAGGTGTTTGGTGCGTCGTGGCATGTACTGCGTTTCAATATGATAGCAAGAAGCGTGATAGCTTCTGCTGTAGTGATCCCTTCTCATCTTTCATGGATCACCGGGCTTACTTAAAAGTATTTCAATTAAGCTATTTGAGGCGGGGTGATATGGTGCTGAAGTTGTATGTCTAATACCATTTTTCTTCATGAACCACTGAAACTCTATTCAGTACTAAACTGAGGACCATTGCCACTCATAACTTGTTTTGGCAGTCCAGTTCTTGCAAGCAAATTTGGAAGTTTTTCTACTGTCTGTGCAGCTGTGGTGATTTAGATGCAAAAAACTTCAGGCCACTACTAGACACATCATTCCTGAAAATGATCCTACAAAATCAATATGCAGAGGTGGTCAGGGAGCTAATGGCCATTCCCAATGATGTAATGGTGCTGGTTTAGGCATGCCCTGTACCTGTGGGCATCCCAAACATTCCTTAGCAAGCTGCTCTTCTTGGTTCGTCAATGCCTGGCCACCATGCAAAACTTCTGGAGAGTCCCTTCATTTTTACTACACCTAGTTGACCTATGTGGAGCTCTTCTTAGACTCTTGTGTGTAGTTTACTAAATATAATAAGATGAATTCCCCACGTGACACATCCTTGATGTATGGTAAATTCACCTTTGTGCATAAAAGGGTGCCGGATTAGGGCTGTCAGTATATTTCCAGCCCTTCAGAGTGGCTTCGTAAACCTGAGCCAGTGTGGGATTCCTCTTTGGTTTTTCCTCAATCAAATGACAAGTCACTGGAGTACACTTAATCTGAAACAAGTTGACATTTGATATATTGTCTTTATTACAGATCGTCCTTCAACTAGTATGGGTAGGTGGGAGAGCCCATCTGCATTTGCATGGGCTTCTGTTCTTTTTAATTCAATGTCATAGATATAACATGCTAAGAAGCGATCCCAGCATTGCATATGTGGTGCCATTGTCACAGACACTCCCTTGCTTACATGAAGGATTCTAGTAGGGGTTGGGGTCTGTGACAAGGGTGAATTTTCTCCCATATAGATATAAGTTGAATTTCTTCACACCCCATACTAGACTTAAAGCTTCCTTGTCTATTTGTGCATAGTTATATTCTGCCATGTTAAGAGCTGGAGCAAATGCTATGGGTCGCTCACTGCCATTTGGCATTGTGTACAATATAATAGCCCCAATTCCATGTAAGGAAGCATTGCATGCTAACTTGATAGGCAAAGATGGGTGAAAGTGTGTAAGCATGCTGTCTTATGTGACCAATTGTTTTGCTTCCAGGAAAGCATTTTGATGCTCACATGATCATACCCTCTTTTGACCAGTCTGCAGTAAACAATTCAGCAGATGCAATATAGTTGCTAGGTTTGGTACAAATCACCTATAGTAGTTGATAAATCCTAGAAATGATCTAATTTGTGACACATTCTTTGGCAGTGGAGCTTTCAGGACTGCTTAATCGTCTCCTGAGATTTATATAGATCCTTGTACATCAATGACATGCCCACAATAAGTTATCGAGTCCTTGAAAAATTCAGATTTTATGTGATTAGTTCACAGCCCGTATTCTTCTAAACATTTTAATACACTTTTCAGGGTTTCCAGGTTTTTACCACTTCCATTGGTCACAATGTCATCAAAATATCTCTATGTTCTTGGGATACCTTGCAAAACTTGGTCCATTGCCTATTTCCATATAGCAGGACCTGAAGCAATCCCAAACATTAGCCTGTTGCACTGGTACAGACCCTTTTTATGTGTTGATTGTGAAGTATGCCTTAGATTCTTCCTCAACTTCCATCTGTATGCAGACCTGTGGCAAATCAATTTTGCTGAAGCATTGTCCCACTGCAGTGTAGCAAAAATGTCTTAAATCTGAGGCAGGGGTATTTCTCAACGTTCAGTACAGGGTTTATGGTGACCTTAAAATCTCCATCCACCCTTATTGCACCACATTTTTTTAACAATGGAAACAATAGGATTTCCCCACTTGCTCCAGGCCACATTTGAAAGTATACTCTCTCTTTCCAGATGTTCCAATTCAGCGTCTACCTTCGAGTGGATTCTGTAAGGGACAGGTCGAGCTTTGTGAAACTTGGGCTGCACCTTCTGAGATAGGATTATTTTAGCCTTCGTGTGTTAGAGTTCCTATGCCTTCGTTGAATACTCCCAATGCCTGACTTAGTATCCCTTCCAGATGAGATGATGTTTGACTGTTTTTGTGGAGTCTGCTGAAAGTGTCTGCAGTATCTTTGTAGATTTCCAATCTAGAGGAACCTTATGTAACCATTCATGACCCCACAGGGCTGATCCCCCCCCGTTCTCAACGACATAAATTTAATAAACACTGCTTATTGTTATACTCTGCATTCATGTGCATCACCTCAGTTGGCACTCCTGTCTCCCATATAAGTTTTTAGTAACATCGGTTTCTCCCTCAGTTGGGTATTTTAATTTTTTCCCCTCATATTCTGAATGTGTGATAACAGACACTGCAGAGCCTGTATCCAATTCTATTTTGAGCATTTTTCCTGTCACCTGGAGGGTCAAACAGATTGCTGACTTGTCGTTTTTGCTCATGCTATATATCTATCTACTAAACTAACAGCAGTGAGGCAGGCTATACTGGAAAAATGGAAACCTTCCACAATGCCATGGAGGGACTGGCCCACAGATAGAGAGAGCCTGGGGCAATATTTTCAAGTAAATGAGATTCCCCCAGAAAAACACATAGCAGCATTACTGAGTGTGAGGTTGACTACTCCACTCTCTGTCTGTGTCACTACTGCCTCTGACTACAGAGTGCATATTGATATTCCTTTTCTATATCCTGATCTGGTCTCTTCCTTATGTCTCTTAGTACACCTCTACCTCGATATAACGAGACCCGATATAATACAAATTCGGATACAACACGGTAAAGCAGTGCTCCAGGGGGGCGGGGCTGTGCACTCCAGTAAGATTTTTTGGCTCCCGAGGACAGCGTTATATCGAGGTAGAGGTGTATCACAAACCACTTGGATATGACCTTTTTTATTACAGCTTCTGCAATATACATCTTTAAATCAGCAATCAGGAGGAGCATGGAATGCTTTCCCATACTAATAATGTGTCTGTCAGCTGAGTGGACCAGCTCTTGCCTTGGGTTACAGATAGTTCATGCATTCCTACTTCTGTTTTAGTTCCAGTATGCAATTCTATTGCATATCTTGCTGCAGTTTCCATCACTAGTCCAATTTCTACTGCACATTTTAAAGCTAAGATTTTTTCCTCAGTTAAAAGCCTCTTCTGTATGCTTTCATTAAGCAGTCCACACACATATCTGTTTCTTAGGGTCTCATTAAGCCCATCTTTAAAAACAGTGTTTTGGTATCTTTTTAACTCTGTTGCAAAGGAGGAAATAGATTCACCTTCAATATGATTCCTTTCTGTTATAATCAGGGGCTTGGGTGAGAAGCGCTCCTGAACAATTTGCACTACCTCTTTAAAGGTTTGGCTGGCTTCTCTGGGGCGATCAGACTGTGTACTAAACTGTTCGTTTTTCCTCCCATCACACTCAGTAATGCTGCTATGTGTTTTTCTGGGGGAATCTCATTTACTTGAAAATATTGCCCCAGGCTCTCTCTATCTGTGGGCCAGTCCTCCATGGCATTGTGGAAGGTTTCCATTTTTCCAGTATAGCCTGCCTCACTGCTGTTAGTTTAGTAGTTTGGAGTATTCACAGTTATAGCTGACTCCTCTTCCCCATTGGGACTGCAAGAAATGTCAGATTGTTTTGCTGCTCTGATGCATAGAAGGTTCTTGAAATCCTTATAGCCAATTGTTGTGATTAGAAACACAGATACATACACAGGGCCAATCAGAGGGGGGGCCAGGAGGCATTTGGCCTGGGCCTCAAGCTCAAAGGGGGCTTCAGAGTTAGACACTTGTTAATTTTTTGGCATTTGATAAGTTTCGCAACTTGTTTTTATGCGCATCTCTATTGGACCAAAATGTGACACACTCTCTCAGCTTAGAGTTGCAAATTTAAGCAAATAAGAGATTTGATTTGGTAAAAGACATAATTTTTTTGTTAACTGATATAGAATTTGTCATATTAAAGAGCTAAAAATGTTCATAAATATTTTTAAAAAATATCGGTTCCAATGGCACAAGATGAACGTGTCCTCTCAGATCAGCTGATTATATAAACAAACCACTACTAGTGGCTGGTGCTGGATCAAGTGCGTGTTGAAAGATAGAGAATTGTTACATTTCAGTGTCTTTATAGTTTTACGTCTAGTTGACTAAGGAATTATTTGTGTGAGAATTCCTCATTATTATCTTCATATGGTAGCTAAAAGAGGTGACTGGTTGATTGGTTGAGCCCTACCTTGGTAACTTGGCCATCATCATATGGCTAGGGCCTCAAAAGTTGGAAGTGGCCCGGACCTCTCTGGACCTCTGAGAGGGCCTGTACATATATACAATTGAAGCCATGATGGGTGGGTGACTGACTGTATTGCAGAGAGAGAGGAAAAACATAATAACAGTTATATAACAGATTGAACATAAGCAACTGTTTAGGAAACTTAGAACTGCAAATTCACATAAACAGATTCAATACTCTGCCCAATACTTTCAAATACCTCACAGTCACAGAAGTGATAAACTGATTTTTCTATTCTATCTGGCAATCCCAGTGTGCATTCTATATGGGGCTTATTGATGTCTGATAAGAATCAAGGGAGGCACAAGATTAGAAGACTGCTTTATTTGGAAACTGTACAATAAATGTCCTAAGAAAGTTGCTCACTTGGAATAAAGGATTTGCAAAGGAAAATCTTTTTTAAAAAAAGAGCTAAAAATTAATTGAATATAAAAATTAATAAAATAAACAAGTGTGTATAAACTCTAAATAAATAAATATAGGACTCAATCTGAGGATTGTTGAGGAAATAGAAACTTTGTTGCTTGAGTTGCATCTCAAACTAGATATATAATTGATTAAATGGATTATATAATACAATCAAAACACTTAAAATCATAGCTGTTTGTTATATCTCTTTGGCTTGCTTGACTGTGGTACAATTTTCATCTATATTGTAGAATTTAAGCATTCTCTTGGCTTGTCCGTTAGGGGCTTGTCTACATACAGTTTTTGTACTGCTTTAACTATATTTGTTTAGTAATTTATATTGGTATAGTTTATTTCCATAGATTTATGGAAATAAATCCATGTACATAATCCATTTACCAATACAACTGCATCCACATTAGGGGGTGGTTCTGCTTTAGCTAAACTGTTACAGGTACAGTGGTACAAAAACTGTATGTAGATCAGTCTAATAGTGCAGTAATTAAAGGCTGCCTTCAGAATGAGTGTGTGTGTGTGGTTATTATTATGAATTTCAGATACTGTTTGGTCTTGGTCACTTGCATTCCCTGTGCCATCACTGAGAGCAACTAGAATGGATAGAGTTGGGGATTCTTAAGAAAGGGATGTTGCAAATGTCTAATCTGGCATTCAACAGCTGCAGGATAGATAGCTATTTCTCTCTTTCCAACCTACCCCCTACTGCCCAACTCAAAATTAGGATTAACCCTTGTTACTGCAAACTGTGAGATCTTTACTAAATTTACAATAGCCACAGGGCCAATTTTGGCTGGACCAGGCTCTTTGATTACCGAGCATTAGTCTGTTAGCTCTTGCTACAGCCAGGCATAGTGCAGACAGAATCTGTTCTAGTTTCCTTGTGCATCAATACACATCCATCAGGGAAAGTTTTAGGGTTCACTAGGGCTGGCAAATGCCTTCCCCCATTTGCTGGGTAACAAAAAGTTGCAGCATTCTGTATTTGCTGCATCCTATCAATCTTAAAACAAAGCTGCCTGGAGAGGTAGGTACTAAACACAGTTAAGCTCTTCAGATTCCCCACTCCATGCTGCAGCAGTCTTCCCTCTGTTTGTCCCTGGTGCCATTTTGAACTGCACTTCTCTGTGCTGCTTGTTAGTTGTTTCTTACTGTGTTACTGCTGAGACATTAGTAATAGAACCCATGATGAGTCTGGGTTACCAAACATACAAGTGAAATAAGTGTCCAGTTCAGGAAAGTTTGGGTATTGCAGACTCTCTACCTTTCTATCTAGACCTAAGTCTAGGTGACTAAACTGCAAAGCCCAAGGAGGGCTAAAAGGCTGTCTTGTTATTCTGGACTTTTTGTTTG
Organism: Emys orbicularis; assembly: GCF_028017835.1. NCBI lineage: Eukaryota > Metazoa > Chordata > Testudines > Emydidae > Emys > Emys orbicularis. Next base: position 38,094,500 of record NC_088688.1, on the reverse strand, counting down.
TTAACTCTGGAAGGGGTGGACTCTCATGACATAGCTTAGCTGGAGGGCTAAGTCATGTCATCAATCCAAAAGTGCTGAGAGCCAGAGGACCACCAAGTCAAGGCCGTTAAGTTAACCAGAGTGGGAAATTAAGGCAGACATGTGACCAGAAGCCGAGAGAGGTCTTATCACAAGGTGTCCACTACATCATGAAAGAATGTAAGTTCTTTGGGACAGGGACTGTCTTTGCTCTGCTTATACAGTGCCTAGCAAAATGGGATCCTGATCTATGATTGGGACTCTTAGGTGCTATGGTAATACAAATAAAAATAATTAAAGAATAAATAACGTATTCAGATCAATTTACCCAGAAGACCAGCCACACCAATGACAAGATGCTATGATGATGGTTTTTGAGTACCAGCAGCCATCTTGCTAGGACTTGGTGAATAGTTTGCTTACATACTAGCTGAATAACATTGAATGAATTTGAGATTTTTCTAACATACTATTGTTTTTTTCATCATTTGTCTAGCTCTAGTAATTGTGATCTGATCAGATTTCACTTCTGAATTTGCAAATATTGAATCAAATAACTTTTTGTACTATTTAGTCCTCTTCCTGATGGGGTTATATTTAATTTAGTTTTTAATACTACTCGTAGAAAGGAATTATACATTTTTGAAGGGTTGAGCCTAGTTTTTGTCAGGGAATGATGGGCTGTCAAAGTAAATAAAGCTGACCAGAGCTGAATGAAAGCTGTAATGTCGATCCCATGGGAAATTCTGATATTTCAGTATTCGTTTGTATCCCAATATGGGACAAAGAGTTGAATATCAACTCTTGGGGGACAAAAAGTTCCAAAAAACTTCAATATGAAAATGATTAAACATTTTATTTCTCATTTTTGATTGAAACAAAACATTTCATCATTCCAAAATCAAAATATTTCATTTTGGTTTGTTGAACTGGCCCAAAACACTTTGTTTCAAGAGAGTTCAACAACTGCATTTCCCTATTGTAACCTTCATGAGGCAATGCATCAGAGTTCAGGTTGCCTGAGGCTCCCTACTCAGGATGGGCCAGGCTCCCTGGCCAGACTACAACTGCCATGATATGCCTGCAGCCACGTCAGCGAGAAGATTGCTTTGGAATGTGGGAGATGTCATCCAGCCAGGGAGCTCAGCCCACAAGAGAAAATAGAGGCCCGAATGACAACTTACATGAGGCAATAAGGCACAATAAGGAAATGCAGTTTAATATTAAACTGACTTGAAACTAAAAATTTTTGGTCAAATCAACCCCAAACAATTTTTTTTTTCATTTGAATTTTTCCAACAAAAATTGAAAGATTTGGGCAAAACTGAAATTTTCCCATGGAAAAACTTGATTTTTGTGGAAACTGAATTTTCCATCAGAAAATCATTCTGATGGAAAATTCCTGATGAATCTCTTAAGAAAAAACACTACAAAAATTGGTCATTGAAAAATTAAATTAGTGCTAACTTTCAGATACTACGTGAATAAACTGTAAAGCAAGGTAAAAGCAACTTGTTTTCTTTGGTAGGCAGGCTTGTTACAAATTGTGAGGAGGACTTATTTCCCTTTGGGACCATTACACTGTTGCTATGACAACAGTTGCCATATGAATCATCCTAAGAAATGTAAAATCATGGAAATACTCTTCTTTAGCATGTATGCATTTTTTGCATTTTTTATTGGGGGTTTTAACTGAAAAAAGGAATAAAAGGACTGTCCATCTCAGATTGGAGGTGAGCAGGGTTATTTAAAAAAAAACGAGAGCTAGCCAAAAACAAATAAATAAAATCATCTTAAGCCAAAAAAAGAGTGTTTTTTAATTCTCATGATTTTTTGGGGTCTGATTCATGACTTCTGGGGTTGGCAGCATTAGAGTTAATTTCCCTCCTGCTTCAGCTAAACTTTTCTATGGTTTATCAATTTGTGGTTTATCTCCCTCCCTTGTTTTACACTAGATCTCACTTTTGATGTGATCACTTCAAATGAAGAAGGTAGAGCAGGGGTTCTCAAACTGGGGGTCGGGACCCCTCGGGGGGGTCACAAGGTTATTACATGGAGGGTTGCGAGCTGTCAGCCTCTACCCCAAACCCCGCTTTGCCTCCAGCATTTATAATGGTGTTAAATATATAAAAAAGTGTTTTTAATTTATAAGGGGGATTGCACTCAGAGGCTTGCTATGTGAAAGGGGTCACCATTACAAAAGTTTGAGAACCACTGAGGTAGAGTAAGTGGCACTGCTTCACTTACCGTTATAGTTAGCAGCTACAAAGTCCTTTCCAGCTTCAAAGAACATAATAAACTCTGATTAAAAAAATACCCCACTGAGGTATAGGAGTACTGATTTATACTCTGGTCAAGCTTCCTCTGGTGGCTGTGTTTGGACCTGCATGCTGGGGCCATGTGCTTTGAACTTCGCCTAGGACGCTGGGTATGCTCCAGCACTGTTTCTGGCCTCTCCAGCAAATGTCCCGGGCACGGATTCTATCTGATGCCCTTTCTGAAAGTGGGACCCCAATGCCCAGCTGCTCTTGACAAATAAATGGAGATATCCTATCTCCTAGAACTGGAAGGGACCTTGAAAGGTCATACCAGTCCAGCCCCCTGCCTTCACTAGCAGGACCAAGTACTGATTTTGCCCCAGATCCCTAAGTGGCCCCCTCAAGGATTGAACTCTCAACCTTGGGTTTAGCAGGCCAATGCTCAAACCACTGAGCTATCCCTCCCCCTAAGTAGTGATACCCCAATACATTTCTATAAGTGAAAGGGGGTCAATTTTATAAATTTGCTGATGAGCCAGTTAAATTTTAAAGCTGCAGCAGAACACAAAAAGGGCCATAGTGGGTCATACCAGTTGTCCATTTATCCCAGTATCCTGTCGTCTGACAGTGGCCATTGCCAGATGATTCAGAAGCAATGACCAGAACAGGGCATTTATCGAGTGATCAATTCCCCGTCTTCCAGTCCAAGTTTCTGGCAGTCAGACCATAGGTGCCAAGTTTCTAATCTGCCAGAAGGTGCTTCCCACAGATCCCATCCACACTCCACCCCTTCCCCCAAGGCCCTACCTCACCCTGCCTCTTCCTGCCCCTGCCCTGCCTCTTCCACGCCCAGTTCTGCCCCCTCCCTCAAGCATGCTGCGCCCTTGCTCCCCCCCATCCCCCAGCGCCTCCTGACACAGCGAAACAGCTGATCTGCGGCAGGCGGTAGGCAATAGGAGGGAGGGGGAAGCGCTGATCGGCGGGGCCCGCTGGTGGGCAGGAGGCACTGGGGGGAGGGGGAGGTTCTAGAAGGGGGGCTGCCGGTGGGTGCTCAGCACCCACCATTTTTTCCCCCAGGGGTGCTCCAGTCCCGGAGCACCCACGGAATTGGCACCTATGAGTCAGACATTTAGGAACAGAGATTGCAGCCCTGACTATCTTAGCTAATAGCCCCTGATGGACCTATCCTCCATGAACATATCTAATTATTTTTTGAACTTGGATGTGTGAAGGCCAAAAGTATAACTGTCAATGAGTTCCTCAGGTTGACTATGCGTTGTGTGAAGAAATACTTCCTTTCGTTTGTTTTAAACTTGCTGCCTGTTAATTTCATTGGGTGACAGCTGGTTCTTGTGTGATGTGAAGGGTTAAACAACACTTTTCTATTCACTTTCTCCACACCAGTCATGATTTGATAGACCTCTGTTATATCACCTCTCAGTCATCTTTTCTGAGCTGAACAGTCGCAGTCTTTAATTTCTCCTCATATGGAAGCTGTTCCATACCCCTAATCATTTTTGTTGCCCTTATCTGTTCCTTTTCCTATTCTAATATATATTTTTTGAGATGGGGTGACCAGACTTCACGCAGTATTCAAGGTATGGGTGTACCATGAATGTATATAGTGGCATTATGATATTTTTTGTCATATCTATCCCTTTCATAATGGTTCCTAACATTCAGTTAATTTTTTTGACAGCAGCTGCACATTGAGCAGATGTTTTCAGAGAACTATCCATGATGACTAAGATTTTTTTTTTCTTGAGCAGTAACAGCTAATTTAAATCCTATAAGTTTGTATGAATAGTTGGGGTTATGTTTTCCAATGTGCACTACTTTGTACTTATCAACATTGAATTTCATCTGCCATTTTGTTGCCCAAATGCCTCTTCCTCACCCAGTTTTGTGAGATCCCTTTGTAACTCTTCACCGTCTGCTTTGGACTTAACCGTCTTGAGTAATGCAAATGTAGCCACAATACTGTTTACCCCCTTTTTCCAGGTCATTTATGAATATGTTGAATGGATCCTTCGGGAGCCCCACTATTTACCTCTCTACATTCTGAACACTGGCCATTTATTTCTACCCTTTGTTTTCTATCTTTTCTATCAGTTACTGATGCATGACAAGACCTTTTCTCTAATCCCATGACTGTTTACTTTGCTTAAGAACTGTTGGTGTGGGAACCTTGTCAAAGGCTTTCTGAAAGTCCAAGCATACTATATCCACTGGATCACCCTTGTCCCCATGTTTGTTGAGATCCTCAGAGAATTCTAACAGATTGAGGCAGGATTTCCCTTTACAAAAACCGCATTGACTCTTCCTCAGCATATAGTGTCCATGTATGTGTCTGATAATTCTGTTTATTACTATAGCTTCAACCAATTTACCTGGTACTGAAGCTAGACCTACCAGCCTGTAAATGCCAGGCTCACCTCTGAACCCTTTTTTAAAAATTGGTGTCACATTAGCTATCCTCCAGTCATCTGGTACACAGGCTGATTTCAGTGATAGATAATATACCACAGCTAGTAATTCTGCAATTTCATATTTGAGTTCCTTCAGAATTCATGGGTGAATACCATCTGGTCCAGGTGACTTATTATTCTTTAATTTATCAATTTGTTCCAAAACATCCTCTATTGACACCTCAGTCTGGGGACAGTTCCTCAGATTTGTCACCTACAAGAAATGGCTTAGATGTGGGAATCTCCCTCACATTCTCTACAGTGTAGACCAGTGGTTTTCAAACTTTTTTTCTGGGGACCCAGTTGAAGGAAATTGTTGATGCCCGCGACCCAACAGAGCTGGGGATGAGGGGTTTTGGGTGTGGGAGGGGCTCAAGGCTGGGGCAGAGAGTTGGGATGAGGGCTGTGGGGTGGGGCCAGGAATGAGGGGTTCAGCGTGTGGAAGGTGGCTCTGGGCTGGGATAGGGGTGTGGGAGGGGGTCAGGGCTCTGGGCTGGGTGTTCAGGCTCTGGGGTGGGGCCAAGGATGAGGGGCTTGGGGTGCAGGAGGGGCTCTGGGTTTGGGGGGGACTCAGGGCTGGAGGGAGGGGGTTGGAGTGTGGGGGTGAGGGCTGCGGGGTGGGGCTGGGAATGAGGGGTTCAGGGTGTGGGGGGCTCAGGGCTGGGGCAGGGGGTTGGAGTGTGGGAGGGGGTCAGGGCTCTGGGCTGGGATTGCAGGCTCTGGGGAAGGGCTGGGGATGAGGGGTTTGCGGTGCAGGAGGGGCTCCGAGTTTTGGGGGGGAGGGCTCAGGGCTGGGGAAGGGGATTGGGGTGTGAGGTTGGGCTGCGGACTTACCTCCAGCGGCTCCCAGTCAGCGGTGCAGCCAGGGTGCAGAGGCAGGCTTCCCGCCTATCCTGGCACCGCGGACCGCGTTGTGTCCTGGAAGCGGCCAGCAGCAGGTCCGTCTCCTAGGCGGAGGCACGTGGCTCCCGTCCGCAGGCACCGCCCCTCCAGCTCCCATTGGCCGAGTGCGGAGCTGGTGCTCGGAGCAGCGGCAGTGCGTGGAGCCCCATGGCCCCCCTGCCTAGAAGCCGGACCTGCTGCTGGCTGCTTCCGGGGCGCAGCGCGGACCCGCGGTGTTGGAACGGGTAGGCACTAGCCTGCCTTAGCTGGGCAGCACCACTGACAGGGCTTTTAACATCCTGGTCGGCAGTGCTGACCAGAGTTGGTAGGGTCCCTGGGTGCTGAACAAGGTGACCCAGTGCTTTACATGCCACAACCCAGTACTGGGTCACGACCCGAACTTTGAAAAACACTGGTGTAGACCAATGCAAAGAATTAATTTAGCTTCTCCGCAATGGCCTTATTTTCCTTGAGTGCTGCATTAGCACCTTGATCGTTCAGTGCCCCACTGATGGTTTGGCAGGCTTCTGCTTCTGATGAACTTAAAGAAATTCTTACTGTTAGCTTTTGTGCGTCTTGCTAGTTGCTCTTCAAAAAAAATTTTGGCCTGCCTACTTATACTCTTACACCTGACTTGCCAGACTGTTTCTTTCTATTTTCCTCAGTAGGATTTGACTTCCAATTTTGAAAGGATGTCTTTTTGCCTTTAACTGCCTCTTTTACTCTGCTGTTTAGTCATGGTGGCATTTTTTTTTTTTTTGGTCCTCTTGCTGTTTTTATTTATTTTTTTAAATTTGGGGGTATGCATTTAGTTTGAGCCTCTATTATGGTGTTTTTATATGGTTTCCAAGTAGCTTGCAGGCATTTCACCCTGGTGACTGTTTCTCTTAATGTTCATTTAACTAGCTTCCTTATATTTGTTTCCCCCTTTTGGAAGTTAAATACCAGTGCATCTTTGGTATTTCACCCCTATAAGGATGTTAAATTTAATTATGCTATGATCTCTCTTTCTGAGCTGTTCAGCTATAGTCACCTCTTGGACCAGACCCTGTGCTTCACTTAGGACTAAATCAAGAATTGCCTCTCCCTTTGTGGTTCCAGGACTAGCTGTTCCAAAAAAGCAATTATTTATGGTGTCTAGAAATTTTATCTTTGCATCCCGTCCTGAGATGACATGTACCCAGTCAGTATTGGGATAGTTGAAATCTCCCATTATTATTGGATTTTTTGTTTTTGTAGCCTCTCTAATCTTCCAGAGCATTTCACAATCAGTATCACCAGCCCAGTCAGGTGGTTGGTAATATATTGCTACTGCTATACTCTTAGAAATGTCATGCTTGAATAATATCCATAGAGATTCTATGGTGCAGTTTGATTAATTTAAGAGTTGGACTCTGCTTTCTTTCACATGTAGTGTCACTCCCCTACTATTGCAGCCTACTCTGTCATGCCTATCTATTTTGTACCCTGGTATTACCAGTGTCCCATTGATTATTGTCGTTCCACCAAGTTTCTGCAATGCTTATTTTATCAGTTTCATCATTTAATACCAGGCACTCAAGTTCACCCATGTTAGTATTTAAACGTCTATCATTTATATACAGGCACTTATAAAATTTGTCAATACTTAGTTGTCTTCTTTTATGTGATGTAATTGAATGGGACTCTTTTAAATATGACTATTTCTCTTCAGTTTCTGGTGTGGCAAGGCACTTCCTTTGCTTCATCAGCCTCACCATTTGTCCCGGGGAGAGGGAGAGGGAAACCAGGGGGAGCTGGAGTAAGTCAGTTCTAGTCTGGAGGTTTTTAATTGTTTGCTTTGGTTTATTTTTTCCATATTTACAAGGTGGTTCTCAGGGTAGACCCAAGTAGTTCTCTTACGCAAAAAAGCAAATCCACAACACAAAAGAAATGCATTTCTTTGCCTCCTCCCTGGGTGTTGCCTTATTATGCTGGTTTCTGGTTGCCAGCCCTTCCCCAAACAGAAATAAACTTGATTGTTTCCCCATAGGGATGAGAACAGCCTTTCGCCTAGGAGAAGCCTTTTCTCTCTGCTGCCCCTAAACCAGCTGCAACTTGTTTCTTCTCTCTCTCTCTCTCTCTCTCTCTCTCTCTCACCAGAAGAGAGTTTCTGAAAGATCACTGACGGTGCTTAATTGGACTCAAGTGTCTCTAATTAACCTGAGATCTCTTTTCAGCTCATGTGGAAAAGGGCCTTCATGGTTCTAGGACTGATAAACTTGCCATCCACCACTATCTTATAGCTGTCAGGTCTGACTACCTGTACTTCATCAACTTCTATCCTCTCCTCTTTAATTGGATACAGGATATAACAAACTAGGTTTGCCAATTTGGATAAGTGTTATAGCCAATATAGAATGGAATCTAATAGGACAAACCTTTTATATTGAGCCAGGGAGCATAAGCTTACTCATTTTAATGTTGGGTTCTTTTCAGATCAACTTTTAACTTGGACAGTATTTCTCAGATCAGGACACTTGCTTATTATTAACCATTCAACAATTTCTTATTCACCCGGAACCACATTAGTATACAATTAGCAGATCACCACTCAAGTGTATACACAACCAATGTTCTATGCCTGTACTATGTACACAATGCAGTCTTACAAACAATCATCAGAAATTAGAGCTAAGGCTCAGCAGTTATACCAAGGAATAATGTAAGGTACCAAGATTTCTTATTACATTTACTTACGATCATGTATTCTCAATTCTTTGGTGCCTAACACACACTTATCATGCTTCCAAAGATGCACTTGTCTTTAAGGCTAGGGTTACTAATGTTTGAATGGATTGGTCCAAAAGGGACAAGTTTGGAATATCAAAAGCAATTGCTTAAAGTTATTGTTTCAAATTCTTAGACCAATTGGTTTGGATTTATAAAGGAGTTAAAATTAAAATATGGTTACGTGAGGTCTTCCTAGAGAGACTTAGCAAGATAATCTACAGTTCTCTATATTAAAGAAATAGAAGTGAAATCTTTGAAATGAAATCTCACCATTTGTTCCTGTCCTCTTAACCCTGGAATGGGGGAGTGTCCTTTCCATATAGCTGGGTCAGGCATTGGTTGCACTTAGGATTCTGCAGCTTTTTGTTGAGTTCAATCAACTCTCCTGACTGAGCATATGGAGGCCACAGTTTTATATACCCTCATTTCAGAACTCCTGGGAGTGGGGCAGCCTCTGATTTTAATTGGAGAAGTTACCCCAACTGAGTGCTCAGATTTCAGCTCTCCGTTTCTCTGCTGCTCCATTTGTATCCAGTAGATGGCAATAGTGTATAATAAATTTCTTCAGTTCTTTTCTTATTGGAGGCATTTTATGTTGGTTTCATTTCAAGAATTGTAGTTCATTATTAGCCCCTACTGTCAGTCAGGATCCCCCTTTTAAGCAATTTCCCAAAGGTATACTCTGGTTTATATCTTTTAACATTCCTTCTTCCTTGTGTCAGACAATTCCTATTACTTCTAGAGCATAACAATTATTTACAATGAAACCCAACAACATCCCTTCTAAATTTGGAGGACATATTCCATATGTTCTTTGATTGTACATCAGAATTTCTCATTATTTAAGACTTACAATAGAACAAGGGACATTATCAACATATAAAAGGATATAGATTTGACTCACAAGGCAAACACATGTTTTCTAATTTGGAGTGAATGATTATCCATGGCATACTTGATTTACAAGGAAATCAATGAATAGTTTATTATTTGGGGAGAAAACATGGCTTGGATTTCTTGGGGTAACAAGTAGTTTGCCCAATTTGACCATCAATCTTACAGCCAGTCATTTCTAGTTTGCTTAGCCTGCAGTTTCCCCACCCATCTCTGGATTCACTCACAATGTGCAATGGGCCACTTCGCATAGGAAAGCAGACTTGGTAACTTGGAGTTCTTTTTAGCTATATTTGGAGGGAGGAAGAGGTTTTATCCATATACAATTTGAGAGATTCTGCCTAGATGATTAAGAATACTCTCATTTAGCCATTTTAGTTTATTTTCTTGGGGAGAGGAGCTCCCAACTTTGGCTGATCTGTGGGTCCTTAGACAAAATATCTCAGATGATATGAACCATTTTCTTATGGTCTTTACTTCTTAGGTGGACCATATTCTTGGATAAACAGAGGTGGATAGCATTTTTTAATTTTTGAGGGCCTGAAGGAATCAGCAGTCATTAATCATTCAAGGCATATTTGTTCTATATATCCCTTACACATTCCAGTAGCTTAAGCACACCCTTTCCCAGCACTTCTGTTTGTGTGAGCACTCTGGTTTAAAGTTTCCGCTTTCCGGGACATGTGATAGCTGAAGCAGATAAACACAGACTTTACAGAAGGAGTTCTAAAACTAATCAATCTTTGGACAGTGCAAGAGATGTACAGATCTGGGCAGAACAATAAATATCTGTACGTCATTTCCTGCCTCAGTGTCCTAAACTCTCTTTTGAGCATTCTTTGGGATTTGGGTCAGTGTCTTTTCAGGGCTTCAGGTCACCTCTGCCGGGCATCACTACCCCAGCTCATGGTAGGGGGCACCAAAAACTGAACGATTTTTTGTTTCAATTCCATTTGATTTGACTAGAAAAATGTGTTGGTTGTAGCTGAATATTTTGTGCTGTACTCTTACCCACTAGAATTTAGGATTAACATTTCTGCTTTAAATCCCAGACTGGCTTCCAGTTATCTTAGCTTATAGTATGCTCCTGCAGCTGAGCAGAGGTGTTTGCATTATCTAAACTGCCTTTTCCCCTAGAGACCAGGTCACCCCTTTGAACTTCAGTCTTTGCTAGGATGAGGTGTGACAGTCCTGAAGGCACTGAGCTTAGCATTGCGATGGTGTATGGTTCATAGTGCTACCAAAACAAGCCATTAATTTGCTCTAGTACATACCCACTTATGGAGTCTAATGCTTTGTTGTTTGCATCCTTGCAGGGAAATGTAAATTGACCATACACAGTGCATTCAAATTTACTACATTTGCATTGAGCTGGCCTGGGAACTATGAGATCATCGTTTAATAATAATAAAAAAAACCAAACACATTACTTTGTGCAGGTTTCTGCAATACTATAACCAGGGCCGCCGAGAGCGGGTTCAGGCCCCGGTGAAAATTTTTTTTCAGGCCCCCCAGCGAGGGCGGACCGGCTAAACAGGGCCGACGAGGGCGGGGGGGGGGGGGGGGAAGCCAGGCCCCGGGCCCCCTTCCGGACCGCCGGGCCCTGGTAATTTGTACTGGCTTCCCCCCCCTCTCGTCGGCCCTGACTATAACCCTCTAATGCCTGTTGTTGCCTGCAGTCAAATCTGTGACTGAGATGGAATAGAGACTTAGGAGCATATAAAGGTATGTTTTTTTTATTTGTATTTTGAGTGAAGCCAAAGCTTTTAATTAATAGAGGATTAAGAGTCTAATGTTCACAAAAATGACAATGTGGAAAGTATATGTAAACACACACAGATAGGCCTATGTTGGTCTCAGCATGGCTTTCAGGGAGAAGTGGATGAACAAGGCACTGGAGCAGTTCATCACTGGGCATGGGGTAATAGGATAAAAATCAAGGTCAGATATGCAGGAATTGGGTGACCATATTTCCCTATGCTGAATACGGGACACCTGGTAAAATTACTCATATTCAAGTGAGTTCAATGGCATGCACTCAGAACTATGCAGTACAAACATTCAAATTAACATCAAGTTGACTGAGCCCCTGTTAAAAAGAAATGCTGCGTAGCTGGATTCTTTTTATTTACCTTCTTATCTTTAAGGCTGTAGGGCTCACACAAGGAGAGGTCACTCACTCTCACACTCTCACTCACACACACACACACACACACACACACAGCGGAGGTGACCGACCAACCCAACCCGCCCTGCCCTGCCCTGCACTCTCTGCCCTCCATGCCTGGCTGGGCCCTCGGGATGGACCAGCCTCTCCTGATACCTGGCGCCGCATCTTCCCGAGGCAACATGTGTGTTGGGAGAGGCACCGGGTCACATGCCCATCCGCAGATTCCTGCCAGGGTTCACACCAGAATGTGGCCAGCAGCAGCCTTTCGGCACTGTGCGGGAGGGAAGGGACAGGAGCTGCTTCCAGCCGCAGGGGAGGGAGGAAAGGGATGACTTGGCCTGTGTCTTTGCAGAGCTCATCTCTTCCCCCACACTTCCCTGTGGCTGGAAGCAGCTTGTCCTTTCCTGTCCACACAGTGTCAAAAGGCAGCTAACACCTTCAGGCTGCTGCTGGCCATCGACATAACCCAACCACCTCCTGTCCCCTGGCTACCACATGGGCAGGAAGGGGTTAAGCCCTAAGGATGCATTGTGCACCAGCGCCCAGGGAACTTGACTGCAGGGGCTTCAGAGAACCCCACCAGAGAGGTGGCTCAGTGGGTGAGGGTGCCTAGGGGACGGAGCAGCCCCACGCTCCTGGGGGCAGGACCTAGGGCAGGGGGCTGGAGGGTGAAGAGGGTGCTAAGCCCCTGCCTGGGGGGGGCTGCTGTGGAGCCTGCAGGGTTGAGGCGCAAACAAGCCGGAGATCGCTCCCCTGCCGCTTCAGAGCTTAGCTGAGGGGTGGAGAGGTTTCCCCGTGCCAGCGCTGTGTGGGGCTTTAGCACATGCAGGGCTCCGCTCCTCCTGGCCAGTGCCTTAGGCCAGAGGGTCTTGGGCTTTCCTGGGGTGCTGGCCCAGCCAGAGGCAGTGGGGGAAGGAAGGAGCCCGCTGGCCAGGCTGTTGGTAAGCTGAGCACTCTGACCAGGGGCTGGTTCTCTGCACAGCACTGGGAGCGGGACATGCCCCACCGGAGGGGGGGTGGAGGGGCGGTATGGAGGAGCTGCGGGGCTGGGGGAGGGTAAAGGGTAAAGCAAGGAGAGGACAGTGAGAGGGGGAGCACATAAAGGGCTGATGGGTGGGCAGCAGAGGCGACATATAACCGGCCACTGCCTGGCCCCTGCCAGTACTCACCAGCCACCGCAGCTTGCAGCCAGTGCCGTCCAGAAATGGGAGGGGGGGCCCTGCTGGCTGAGGGGGCTGAGCTGATGGACGAGCAGGGAAAGCGGTCAGCCCTGTGCGCTGCAGCTTTGCCCCTGCACCAGCCTTTCACACCCACCCCCATCGTTAGCCACTAGACCCCCCCACCACTCACCGCTGGTGGGCGGGCGGCTGGCAAGCAGGGATCCGGCCAGCAGCAGGACCCGCCAGTACTGCTAGGAAGGGGAGACAGAAAATACGGGACAATTTGCCCATTTTAAAGAAAAAGTCGGGACATCTGCAGGAGGGCTTAAATACGAGACTGTTCCTTTAAAAACGGGACATCTGGTCACCCTATGCAGGAATATATAAGGCTTCAGTCAGAATGTTAAAGCAACAACAAAACCAACTGACCTACCAACCAACCAAACCCTAGCCACACTGCCTTAAAATGTAAAAAGACCTTTTGAGGCAGTGAAGGGTATAAACAATAGTGGGAAATATCTGTAATGTTTGCAACATCTCAGGCTCCTGAAAGTTCACTCATCCCTAGTTACAAATACATTCTTGCTTTCGTATTCATCCATTCAAACTAGGTATTATTTACAATAGCTTAATCTAAAGATAAGATGTAACTTGTACTGAGTTACATTTTGGATCTCTGCCCACCTACATACCATGCAGGACTTGTAACAAATTCTTGTGTTGGCTCCTTTGATAAAGTCCAGTGACCTGAATAAGAACACACAGGTTTTTAAGCGAAGAGTCCCCACCAGCATGCGTGAGAGAAGGGTGAGTGTCTGTTGTACTTCATATTCCCCCGGAGAAGCCATTTCTGAGCCATCTTGATCTGAGTCCAGGAGGGAACTCTGTTCAGAGTTACATGTAGAACTGAGAGAATAACTTGTTTGTTTGGTTCAGTGGCTGAAGTGGAAAAAAATCTAAAATATTTGTTTTGAACCTAAATTAATTTGTTTTATTTGGTGAAATGAAAAATGTCATTCTGATTGAATGAAGTGTTTTGAATGTTATTTCAACATGTTTTAAAGTGAAATGATTAAATGAAATGATATTTGGAAACTAATTCCACATGGTTCATTTAGACTTTTGAATCCCCCCCCCCCCCCCCTGTTTTTTTAAATTCAGCCAAAGCTATAAGCCAAATTCACAAGTAGTTTTGATCACCCCAGAACTGCCTTTTTGGCTGAAAAAATTCTCCTAGCTCTAGTAATTCAGATGCTGCAACCTGATTAGAGTTCCTGAGTTTGAGGAATGTTGCTTATTTAAATTAGGTTTTAAATGGGGGGATAAATAGAGGGCTTCAGATTCCAGGGCTGTTAATCTAATAGGTTTGACAAACACCAAATTAACTTGGTAAAAACCAAAATGTATGAGTGAGGAAATGATGTAGAATGTGAGTCATGTGGAATTCCACTGATTGAGAGTCCATGGCTTTTATTAGCACTCCTGGCCACTCTCACTCCCATCCCATCCCCCGCGAAGATTGGAATATGAGTCTACTTGCTGTAAGGGACCATGGCATAGGTGGTCTACCCCAGCAGTCAGAGCTGGGTTGGTGTCCACAAGTCAAGGATGGCCACAAGGCAGTAGTCAGTGATCAAAGGTCAGAGTAATTGCTAGAGCTGGAACTAATAAGCAAGAGTCAGAGTCAGGCTGGGGTTGGAGACCAGAGATAATACCAGGCTGGAATCAGGAGGCAAAAGTCAGGGTCAGAGTCAAGATGAGGTCAGACTGGAATCAAGATGCAGTCTGGAGTTGGAGCAGACCAGAAGTCATAGAATCATAGAATCATAGAATATCAGGGTTGGAAGGGACCTCAGGAGGTCATCTAGTCCAACCCCCTGCTCAAAGCAGGACCAATTCCCAACTAAATCATCCCAGCCAGGGCTTTGTCAAGCCGGGCCTTAAAAACCTCCAAGGAAGGAGACTCCACCACCTCCCTAGGTAACGCATTCCAGTGCTTCACCACCCTCCTAGTGAAATAGTGTTTCCTAATATCCAACCTAGACCTCCCCCAGTGCAACTTGAGACCATTGCTCCTTGTTCTGTCATCTGCCACCATTGAGAACAGCCGAGTTCCATCCTCTTTGGAACCCCCCTTCAGGTAGTTGAAGGCTGCTATCAAATCCCCCCTCATTCTTCTCTTCTGGAGACTAAACAGTCCCAGTTCCCTCAGCCTCTCCTCATAAGTCATGCGCTCCAGACCCCTAATCATTTTTGTTGCCCTCCGCTGGACTCTTTCCAATTTTTCCACATCCTTCTTGTAGTGTGGGGCCCAAAACTGGACACAGTACTCCAGATGAGGCCTCACCAATGTCGAATAAAGGGGAACGATCACGTCCCTCGATCTGCTGGCAATGCCCCTACTTATACAGCCCAAAATGCCGTTAGCCTTCTTGGCAACAAGAGCACACTGTTGACTCATATCCGGCTTCTCGTCCACTGTGACCCCTAGGTCCTTTTCTGCAGAACTGCTACCTAGCCATTCGGTCCCTAGTCTGTAGCTGTGCATGGGATTCTTCCGTCCTAGGTGCAGGACTCTGCACTTGTCCTTGTTGAACCTCATCAGGTTTCTTTTGGCCCAATCCTCTAATTTGTCTAGGTCCCTCTGTATCCGATCCCTACCCTCTAGTGTTTCTACCATGCCTCCTAGTTTAGTGTCATCGGCAAACTTGCTGAGAGTGCAGTCCACACCATCCTCCAGATCATTAATAAAGATATTAAACAAAACCGGCCCCAGGACCGACCCTTGGGGCACTCCGCTTGAAACTGGCTGCCAACTAGACATGGAGCCATTGATCACTACCCGTTGAGCCCGACGATCTAGCCAGCTTTCTATCCACCTTACAGTCCATTCATCCAGCCCATACTTCAACTTGGCAGCAAGAATACTGTGGGAGACCGTATCAAAAGCTTTGCTAAAGTCAAGGAATAACACATCCACTGCTTTCCCCTCATCCACAGAGCCAGTTATCTCATCATAGAAGGCAATCAGGTTAGTCAGGCACGACTTCCCCTTGGTGAATCCATGCTGACTGTTCCTGATCACTTTCCTGTGTGGTTCCTCAGACAACTACCTGCGTGCACACTCTAGGGTTATATAGTGCACTTGGCCAATCAGAGGGCTGCAGGGTGTTGCCGCTCTAGACCCTGTGGTGCCTAATGGCCACAGTGCTCCTTGGATTTAGCTTTGCTATCATGTGGGTGATGATGTGGCAATGTCAGTTGTCCCAGGCTCTGCAGACCTGGCTTCTAGTCCCGTGGAGCCTTACTTTTGCTTTCATGTGTGGTTTGTTTATGCCTGGATATTGCACTGTGACCAAGTTCAGATATAATTTTTAGTATTACAGAATACTGAGGGTCTTAGTTCCATCCGATAGACTTGTTTTCTGTGTAACATGGACCATAAAAGATGCTAACACTTAAAAATGTTTGTAGCTATTTTTTATGTATATTGTGTAATGCTTTGGCCTGTGAAAAAGAAGAGACTTTTTATGCTTTCTAACTCATAGACAATGATAAAGGGAGAAGTTATAGGCATTTCTATAGCATTCTTTTCTGTAGTATCTGAATGCCTAGAAATATAGCAAACTTCATTAAATATAAATTTGTTTTAAAAATGCAAAGAACTTTTGGTGTATGACAAGTTTCTATTTTTACTATACCAACTATGTTTTACTTAGTGTATGAAGATTTGTAACAGCTCTGTTTTTTTTTTTTAAATTGTATTCAGTTTTTCTTTGACTCTTTCCTTGACCTGTTACTCCTTCCCAGAAAACCAATGCCTATTTACTACTTCAGTTTACCTAGAAAGGCCAATCAGCATTGCCTTCACTTCTCCTTTCGGAGTTTCAGCATAAATGCAGAAATACCAACAGTTTATGAGCACAGGTAATTATGGTGGTTATGCTTGTTCAACAGTGCAACCAGCTTTTGGTGGAAATAGCTTGAACATTGTGATTCATAACTAAGCAGCTGCAATTCCAGCTACTCCTTCTGATCTGTCATGCTTGTTGTTTTTCTATATAACCACATGGCAGAGCTATTGTCACACTGGTCTGAAATTAGGATCTTCCTGTTAAATATAAATACTCCTGAAAACTCTACCTTTGAATGAGAGGCTAGTTTTATTGATCTCTGGGCATCTTATTAAGAAATATTTAATTGCATGGATGGTTTTAAATTGTGCCATTTTCATTACACACTTTCTATCCATAGAATTATTATTGATTCATCCAGAGAACTTGTGTGCAAGGGATGCATTAACCAGATGATGTGTGGCAGACTTATGTATTTTCTGCAAAAGAGAACAAATTATAAACTGCTAGAGGGAAATAAGTCTTTTTAAATCCCAAAGTGACAACACATATTTCATTAAATATGTGAGTAGCTAAAATGCAGAAATTTGTTGGATTCAAAGACAGTCTAGGAGGACAAGTTGGCTCAGACAGGCTGTCTGCAACTGAACAACACAACAGAGCTAGAGACAACTTCAGAGCTATCAGCATAACACTCAGAGTTTAGTAGGTGGCTAAACTTTGCTGAAAGAATATTTTGCACCCTTTGACATCTGGGCACCATCATGCTTGCCAACCAAAAAGGAAGGGTGCCAAAATATGTTGGAATGAATAGAACTCAGCATATCAACATATTATGGTATTTGTGTGATGTGAGTATAGCTGAATGGTGTTTTAAATTGATACATAACAAAGCAGTTAAAAATAACAAGGCTACTCAGTGTGTGAATACTCAGTTTTCCCCCGATGTTTAGTTAATGATATTTGTTTCTCTATTATAGAGCAGTTGGCAAGTCATAGAAAACTGAAAAGCATTCTGTTCAGAACTAGTTGTTGCCCCCACACACACACATTTTAAAAAATGAAGTCCTGTTTCCATGCAAAAGGAACTTGGTTTTTTTTAGAAAATCTGCTTCTTCTGTGTATTCCGTACCTGAAGAGACAATCCCGTTTTGATGTCCTAATAGTCAAAACAAAGTAATGTTACTCCAGAAGAGGATTAAACAGCAGGGGCAGATGAACTCCAAAGGAACTAGGTAATATAAACATCCAAATAACCCCAATAATAAAAAAAAAAGGATGAGGAAAAACCTATGCATATGTAATATAAGATACTGAATCTGAATACTTCCCATGCCATCAGACATTGCTTAGGGCATGAACAAGGCTCTATCATGCTGTTTGCTGGAATGGCTACCTTGTTCTGTTTCTGTAACTTAACTTTTTTTTAACGAGGATAGGTTATTAGCCTGTCACTCAGCCCCCAACCTGGAGGGCCAGTGGACTGCTTTTTATCTGGTTCCTACCCTTAAACCTGTCTGGCTTGGGTGGCCCAACCAGGTGTAAAACTCCGACCAGCATAGTTCTCAGTCACTAGAACATCGGGTGCATTTCCCAGGAAAGGATAAGATACTGTGCAAGAATTATTCTCTTTCAAATTAGTTGCAAAGTTTTCTATAAGGTGTCAGTGGCTATGTTAAACAGAGCAGATAAGAACAGAGGCTTTGTCTTGAAGTGAATGTCACTGGGGGATATTTCATATTAGCAGACATAATGGGGTAGGATAAAAGGATGCTATTGTTTTAATTATGTTGGCACATTACAGTATAGCAAAGGGAAATGGAAAGATCACTTACTACCAGACACTTTGTACCATTATGGGGAAAAGATTTCTGTGCTGACAGTTAGCTTTTTGTTCCTTCCGTTTAAATATTTAGATATTGTTTGGCCTCCTTTTCAATGGTTCTTTGCTCTTTACATAGATTTGCTAGTTGGGCTGTTATATCTGATAGTGTTATGGATTACTAGGGAGCCAGCAGAGAAAACAACTTCATGTCATTTAAGGTATTTCATTTCACTATTAGAGAGATGTAATGCCATGGAAGAAAAGCCGATTACTGGATAGTGAAGGTGAATTCAGAAAGCCCACCTGTTCAGTCCTAGTCTATGATAAAGATGGTGTAAACTAGTTTGTAGTAGGAGTGAATGAACTCTTTTGTATAAAATTGAGACTAATTGGAACCTTAGCATCAAACTTCAAAACTGAACCATTTGCGTTTTGATCTGTTTAACAATACTGCTAATGTGTAAACTTGGTAGGAGGAAAGAAGTGATGAGTGAATGAAACACAACACCATTTTCAGCTACAGTAATGACTGTGAGTATTGCTTATGTGTGCGTTCTCAATTTGAGCCCAGTACACCACTACATCATTAAGGATATATGTATATATAAGAACTCACATTATGCCAGATGCTTTCTAGAGATGAGTTTGTGGAATCCATTAGAGACTCCAGACAGAATAATTAATACTTTTTTAGTCACTGTTTTCTTTTATATTCCTTTATCCTGTTTGTGTTTTTCTCCTCTGTCCTATATCAGTGGTGTTAACTGTTGGTGTAATGACACTGTTGCAAATTAAACTGGTAGCTTCAATTCCAAATGCCTTCCCCTGAATGTTTTGGACTAACTCGCAGACTGGGTGTCCAAAAAGAAAGATCAACAGCTTGTTTTTCCCCCCTAAATATAAAGGCGGAAGCATACAAATTCCATCTTCTCCCCACTCCCCCAACACCCCTGCCCCATATAAATACAGATTCATCAGTAGTATACTTTGCAGGCAGTGTAAGGAGAGTCCCTTAAATGTCTTGAACAGCCATTCACTTTAAACTGTAGTTCAGTAAGTGATTAATTTGAGGACACACTAGTTTCTATATAGCGATCATTGGAAAGTTATTTAGCACAGGTGTTTAATTTCTCTCGTGGAGAACTATTAAATAAAGAGAAACTGCCACTCAATGGGCTATAAATCCCCTCTTGCACCTGTGTGCTATACTTGACTAGAGATGGTGTACTAGACTGTATAATTAACCCAGAGGTGTTTAATGCTGCTGGATCAAAATATGACAGATAAATTTCTTAGTAGTTGTGTAATAAAAAAATAAGTATAAGAATTTCCATGGTAGTTCTTATACTAGTATCAGAGTGTACACTGCTTGCAGTTTCTGCAACTATGGTTAACATGTTCAAACCTGTTAAGAAATTATATATTTTTAATTTTAAATAAATGCATAGATATGTGAGGTAAAAATATGTAAAAGAAGTGAGGGGGTTCGGACTGACAGCTATAGAAACTAAAATGGACAACAGAACAAAGGTAGTTGCTGAGTCAAGAGCCTTTACGCTGCTACACTTTACTGCCTCAAGTTTCTTCTAGATGGAATATGAGGTACCCTTTTTAACCTGTGGCTTGGAACTGTTAACAAGGGATCAATTTTTTGTAGGTACAATCAAATTGCTATATTGGAAAAATGCCAGTGGTCCATCTTGTTTAACATCCTGTCTAGTGGCCAGTACCAGATACGCCAGGAGAAGGTGCAAGAATACCTCTAATAGGGTGACCAGACGGCCCGATAAAATCAGGACCGTCCCGATATTTAGGTGTTTGTCCCGATATTTCACTCCGCCGGCAGCACTCGGCTTTTTTTTTTTTTTTGGCTCCGCCGGTGGGCACCCGTCCCCCCCCCCCCCCTCCCGTCCCCCATGTGTCCCGATATTTTCTTCCTCTCATCTGGTCACCCTAACCTCTAATGTTTACCTATAGGGGAAGTTTCTTTCTTAGCCCTCTGTGTTTGGTTCAAGTATGTCTTTTATTTTATATAATATAACTGAATATGTTCTCATTATTGAAATAAATATTTAATCCTTCTAAGAGAGGCAAAGGTCAGAGAGGTAATAGTTCCTTTCAGACCAACTTGTCCAGTAGAAGATGTTGCCTCCTCCACCTTGCCCCTCTCATATCCTGGGACCAACACAACTACAACATCACTGCAAATAATAATCCTTCTAAGTTGCTGGGCTCTATCTTATGGCAGAGAGTTCCACTGGTTAATTATGCATTGTGATAAGAGGGTTTCTTTGTCAGTTTTAAATGTTGCTTTACATGCTAATATGGGTGTTTGATAAATGACTTTTGATGATAAATTCAACCATTTTAGGTGATACTGAAGTAAGGCTCAGTAGCATACTTATCAGGATCACTCCTTGTGCCATTATTAAGGATAAGTGCAACATTTTCTGCCCTCCAGTATTTGAGAAAGTAGTAGATTTTAATGAGTTTATTATTTTTTGTTAGGAGTTCAGTCATTTCATTTCTTCAAAACTGTCAGATGAAAACCCACCAGTCCTTAGCAACCAGTCACAATCTATGGTGATGTAGTACTTGAGTATGAAGAATTGGACTAAGATGTTTGACACACTTCATGTATGCCACCCAAAAGTTTTCGGGCTAAGTCAAGGGTAGACAACCTATGGCACGCATGCCGAAGGCAGCACACAAGCTGATTTTCAGCGGCACTCACACTGCCACCAGACCAGGGTGCTCTGCATTTTAATTTAATTTTAAATGAAGCTTCTTAAACATTTTAAAAACCTTATTTACTTTACATACAACAATAGTTTAGTTATATATTATAGACTTATAGAAAGAGATCTTCTAAAAACATTAAAATGTATTATTGGCACGCGAAACCTTAAATTAGAGTGAATAAATGAAGACTCGGCACACCACTTCTGAAAGGTTGCTGACCCCTGGGTTAAGTCAATGGAAAGGAAGACTGCTAGTGCCATTCAGGATCAGACCCTAAAACTGGTGAAGTAGAACGCAAAGGCTTTATATCATCTGGACAAATCCCTTAGCCATGCAATCCCCCAGCTGTCCTAATTAGCATTAAAAAAAAAAAAAGATGAATGAGTTTCAAGTGGGCTAATGACAATGCAGTTACTCAAATACCAGTTATTTTTTAAAACAATTTATGGGAGTACATACATTTTGACTTACTAATGATTAGTATAGATTTGTTGCTTATTGTTTTAATAAGAAAGCTTACATAGGTAAAGGGATAGCTATTGTGGGCTCAGCCATGTGATGGGGTGTGCTCCCCACATTAGTCTTGCAAGAGCTGAATTAGGCCAGGTGGGCCCACTCAGCTAATTAGGCTGCAAACCAGGGAGCTTTAGACCTGGTGGCAGCTAATTAGAGAGAAGCTCACCTGCGAGGGTCAGGCAGGGCTTCTACAAAAGCCAGGAAGCTGGCAACAGAAGGGGCATCAGGGAGAAGTCTGTAGTTACCTGATATGTGCTGGGAGGAGGGAGTGAAAAGACTCCCAGACGAGTGGGGAAGCCCAGGAGGTATAGAAGTGGCTGAGGGAAAGGCAGCAAGATGCAGGGAACAAACCTTGGCTGCTGTGTAGAGGGTCCCTGAGTGGGAACCTGGAGTAGAGGGTGGGCGAGAGCAAGAGAGGAGTTTTCTGGACTGGATGTAGCCTCTGTTCTAGTTCATTGCTGACTGGCCTGGTGAGTTTTGTGTGCCAGCAGAAAGTGGTTCAGTTTAGGGCATGGCAATAATAGTACAGGAGCTGCCAGGGAAATGCCTTCTGTGAGATATTGAGTGTGTCTGACCAGCAATCATACTTTGTGTCAGAACTCACCCTAACCACTCAAATAGGGTAAAGTAAATTCTAAAACCTCATTCTGTGGTATAGGCTTAGCTAACATAGATGTTAAAAGCTCCAGAACTAAAGATCTGTGGAAACTTAAAACAAAAGAAATCCAGGTTTCTTAATGTACAGTAGGGTGACCAGACGTCCCGATTTTATCGGGACTGTCCCGATATTTGCTTCTTTGTCCCGCGTCCCGACCAATGTTTGGTCGGGACACTGGACAAAAAAGAAATTTTGTCCTCCGCTCTGGCGCTTGCGCCCCCCCGGCCCCGCTCCCTCCTTCCCCCAGTGGCTCCCTCCCCAAATCCCCGCCCTGGCCCCGCCTCTTCCCCAACCACGCAGCATTCCTCCTCCCTCCCAGGCTTGCAGCATGGCAGCACAAGCCTGGAGGGAGGGGGTGGCGGCAGTGCCTGGATCCTGGAGCATGGCGGCGCAAGCCTGGAGGGAGGGGTTGGCGGCAGTGCCTGGATCCTGGAGCTGGTGAGTCAGCTCCGGCACCCGGGCACCGGGCGGGCAAAGGGGGGCTGGCAAGGGAGGGAGATGGGGGCTCAGCTTTGAGCCCCCCGCCGCACCAGAGGGCTTCTGCCCGGGCCGCTGCACACTGGGGCCGGGAGCGCAGCCCAGAGGCTGCTCCAGCCCTGCAGCCCGTGGGGCAGCATGGTGGGTCCGGGCGGAGCGGGCAGGGGCCCAGTGGGCAGCGCGGGGGCGTGGGCCGAATCCCTGCTGCTGCCGGGGAGCCCCGCGCCTCTCCCTCCCGCTTGCGGCTGCGGCTCCTTCCCAGCGGGACGCGCCCCCCGGCCTGCCCCGGGCACATGCGGCGCGCGTCCAGCTGCTCCTTCCCGGCGGGAGGGAGACTGGACGCGCGGGACGCGTGCTGCATGTGGCCGGGGCGGCGGGAGGCGGGAGGCGCGTCCCGACGAGAAGGAGCCGCAGCCACGAGCGGAAGGGAGAGGCGTGGGGCTCCCTGGCAGCAGTGGGGATTCAGCTCGTGCCGCCCACCAGGCCCCTGCCCGCTCCGCGCCCCGCATATGCCCATGGCGTGCCGGGGGGCGGGAGGCTCCGCGGGGAGGGCAGCGCGCTGGGCCGGGGCCTGCTAATGCCCCAGGCCCCTTTAAAACTTTTTTTTTTTTTTGCTCCCCCCCCGTCCCGATATTTTGTACTGCTAATCTGGTCACCCTAATGTACAGCCTAAGGATTACAAGTAGGAGTGTTATACACTCCTATTGTTGAAGGTATCTGTTTAGTTTTATAGCCTTATGGGGAAAAGATTTCCATGCTATGCTGACTGCACTGGAAACCAAATTCCTTTAGTTAACCACAAAACTGGGTCAGCATGGGCAGTAACAGTGCTTGTGTCATCTTGTTAACCTGTCTCAACCCTGCTTTGGAGCATCTACCTCTGGAGATAAACATGTAGATTGATTTCACTGTGATTCTTTGGTGTGGGCGAGTGTTGCCAGTTTTGTTTGGTTTTGTGCTGTGAACACCTATATAGAAGGAAGTGATATTGAGACCGCCAAATCAGTGTGTGTAGGTGGAGGTTAAATACTAAAAATTCCTATTCTGTATAATTCAAGCAGTTTATCTGCACTGAGTGTTCATATCTTATTTATAGAAGAGGAAGTAGTACTTTATGACCCAGAAAATAAGCATTATGCAGGGACCATGACATGTACTTTCAAGAGTTTTACGGATTTAAAAAAAAAAAAATTAACGTTAAGACAAATGAGTAGTAAATGCTGTGGTTGTCAATATGAGCAGTAAGAATGCCTAAAGACACTTTTCTAGCAACTTTATAAACCGCACATAGTAGCGTTTGCTTCACAAAGTCAGATTTCCCCACGTTCTCGTTCATGTGTTCCTTTTGCAAATGATCTGTAAAAGAATATAGATTACAAATTAGGCAACATTCAAACACTAGTTGCTGCTGGACTTTATAAAATGGAATATGGACTCAAAGAAATTAGTCACAGGAGTTTCCTGGAAGGCAGCAAAGTTGGATATCAATTATGCAATAATGTGCTGGCAAAATGCATGTACATGTGCGTGAATCTGTGTGCCATTGCCTCGTGCTGGATGGAATCAGCAGTGCTCAGCTGTTTCTGATAGTCTTTAGCTGAAATGATAAGAGCCTGTGTTTTTGGAACAGACGTTCTGAGTGCTCTTGTGATTGTTGCCCTTTAATTCTTAGTACAATGGTGTGCTGCATACAGTAGCCTGCTGTGCACCACCTTATCACAGTAGGTTGCATGGGTCTTAAACTACACAGGAACACTAAAGGCATCTTGCACATGAAGTGGTGAAGCAATTATAAATATAAATGATGAGCTGAAATACTAGTTAGTGATAATTGAAGATCAGGTCATAGCATCTCCTGCCCCCAAACTCTGACTTAATCTGCCTAGGAGTCATCTTTGTGGCAGCCAAGTTGTCCTTGGGAATTTCAGATAGTGTATATGAATTAAGGTGACCAGATGTCCCGATTTTATAGGGACAGTCCTGATTTTTGGGTCTCTCTTATATAGATAAGGTGCACCACCTTATCACAGTAGGTTGCATGGGTCTTAAACTACACAGGAACACTAAAGGCATCTTGCACATGAAGTGGTGAAGCAATTATAAATATAAATGATGAGCTGAAATACTAGTTAGTGATAATTGAAGATCAGGTCATAGCATCTCCTGCCCCCAAACTCTGACTTAATCTGCCTAGGAGTCATCTTTGTGGCAGCCAAGTTGTCCTTGGGAATTTCAGATAGTGTATATGAATTAAGGTGACCAGATGTCCCGATTTTATAGGGACAGTCCTGATTTTTGGGTCTCTCTTATATAGGTTCCTATTGCCCCCCACCCACTGTCCCGATTTTTCATATTTGCTGTCTGGTCACCCTATTATGAATATAATTTTTACTGTTTATGCATAAGGAATCATTGTAGCTTGTTATGAGGATTTCATCTGCCTCTGTAGTTGTGTAAATAAAATGTGTAAGTCTCTGTGAATTTAGCTTATAAAAAAAATAACTCATTTTGGCAAACTATATTCTGCACATCTTAGAGTGCCTGGGGATGTCTGTGGTTGTCTTAACATCAACACTTTTTAAAAAATCCCTCCTCTGTCCCTTTTTCCTCCCCCCCCCCCCCCCCCGTTTTGTTCACCGTTTGTTTTGGTCCCCTCTCCCATGCTTGAAGTATGTTTTTGCTAGTCTAGTGATTGTAGGCCTTGTTCACTTGCTCAGTGCCTGCAGCAGTGCAGTGTTTGTGTCAGCTGGCTCAAGGTTATAAAACATTTCACATGCATACTGATTTATGCTATGCTGATTGGAAGTATGCAATGTCAAGTGCCCCCTTGACTTTTAACTAAATCTGCAGCACAGTTATGGAGTACTCACCATGATGAAACTGCCATTCACTTAATGTGACCCTGTGCTTATGCCTTTGGTTAAAATAGATGCTTTGCAATGTCTAAAAATATTCTTTATAAATTATATATGTCATCACAAAGGACTGATTTCCAAAAGATGTGGACACTGCATATGAAATATGCATTGTGGTAGGAGGAATTTACAGGCCTCCCCCCCAAACTTTGAGCCCTTACTCACTGTGTGTTCATCTTGGCTTTAGTTATTTCTGAACGTTATGACTGTAGAGCCCTGCAAATTTGCGGATAGCCGCTTTATATCTGTGGACGATGTTTGCGGATCATGGATGGATGCAAATCCAAATTTTATATCTAGAGCCTTGCAAATCTGGGGCTGTCTGCAGATGTGTTTGTAGATCACGGATTGGCTGTGGATACAAATTTTGTATCCATGCAGGGCTCTCATGATTTGATAAGTTTGGAGAGGATCAATTTTTTTTTAAAGTAGTTTATCATAAAATGGATTATCTGGAAGACATAATCAGATTTTTTTCATTAGCCATACTGTACTCACACAAATCCATTTCTTCATACAGTTGGGAAAACATTAAGATTTTTTTGATCTGTAGAGTTTTACTTTAAATTTTAAATTGCAACAAGGCATTGGAACCCTACTGGATCCTATAATAAGTAGCTGCTTTGTGGAAATTGACAGCTAACAATGAAGGATCTTTGGCTCCACTTCGTAATTGTCATGACTGGACACTGTTGGATGCCTTGAAAATGGCTGTGTTGACTTCAGCAGAAAAAGGACAGATCTAGCTGAAGCTAACTTTTTAAAAAATCCACCCAAAATAGCTTGTGAGTTTCAAAGGCAGCCAGCACTCATGCTACAAGAAGTGCTTGAGCCACTGCAGGATGAAGCACTGGCTTTATAAAAGCAGCTATAGACTCCACAAATGAGACTTTAGAATATAATCTGTAGTATTTCAGCTCTTTACATAAATTGGGCTGGTTAGTAAGGTGATAGGAAGTGTTTCATTTCTCGATCACTGGTTCAAATGCATCTCTGACTAGCAAAGACTAAAAATGTGAGTATCTGATGGATATTAAAAGGTAATTCATTAAAATTACTGCCTTACTTTCTCTTAGTAAATTTCCAGGGGAAAATAGACAGGAGCTTTGTCAATGATACTATGGATATTAATGGAAGAGATCAGCATTATTTTTCAATAATTCATTTTTGATGTAGAACAGAATACTAAAAAATTTTTTTTAAAGTGAGCTCACTTTGCATCCTCAAAGTAGGATGCAAAGGAGACAATAAATTAGATTTAGGTTAACATCTCCAGCCAGGACATTTACCATGCAGAGCATTGTAATAGGCTATAATAAAGGGCAAAGAAGGTGTAGAGGTGCGGACTCACCTCTGCAGCGCCGCCTGCTGGTGACTTCTGCGAATTAGCTCTTCCAGCATCCTGGAGCACCCTCTGCAGGCCAGTGGTCTGCCTGTCCTCTGGCCCCTATGTCCCTCCCAGACCCCGGTGCCCTTTTATCTGGGGTGCTGCCCCCTGGCAGTACACCCCTCAGTACTAGGGTCTCCCCTCCCTGGGGAACCTCCACCCACTATCCCTACCTCACCTCAGAATAAGGCCACTGCCAGTCACCAACTAGCCCCCACTCCCTGGGGCAGACTGCCGTATAGGCCACTCATCACAGGTAAGGTTGGGTTTGGACCTGCTGCCTTGGCCTACCCATGGGCTGCCCTCTGCAACCCCCAGTACCCCTTGGCCTCCTACTAGGCCACAGCCTGGGGCTATCCAGGCTGGAGCTCCCCAGCCCTGCTCCTCCCAGGTACTCTGTCTTAGCTCCCTGCAGCCAGGCCCTTCTGTCTCTCTGAGTGCAGAGAGAGACTGTTTGGGCTCCTGGCTCCCAGCCCTCTTATACAGGCCAGCTGGGGCCTGATTGGGACATGGCCCAGCTGTGGCTACTTCCCCAATCAGCCCAGTAGCTTTTCCTTTTGCCCCAGCCCTCTGCCAGGGCTGTTTTAAACCCCTCAGGCAGGAGCGGGGTAACCACCCCGCTACAGAGGGCCTTTGGAATAGGGGTATTTATTTGGAAATAAGATGTGAAGGTAGATTGGGACACCACTGTTTGATGTAACTGTGCGCACCTCTAAGAGTGCTTGATTACTACGGAGATGAGTAGTATCCAGTGCAGTATAAGAACCTATCTAGAATAGAATAGAACAAATCTCTTTAAAGTTATAAAAATGACACAGGGAAAAACAAGAACTGAAACAGTTCACCCACAGCAATACATGTAATTTTATTTGGATTTGGAACATAAGCTTGTCATAAGACTCTCCTTGTTAGGTCAAAATATTACCAATGGATGTGCCCATCCCCTTACCATTTTATTGCTGTAATAAATTATATATAATTTCACTTGATGCTAGTGATGGAATCTGCACAGTTTACTAATCTATGGAGGCATAGATTTAGGTAAAAAATTGACTGCCAATGTTGGATACCTCATCAGCGTTACTTAACGTCAAGTGTGTTCATAGCAGTATACCATGGGTTCTCAACCCCTGGGTCATGAGCACTGTCCCTTTTCCTATCTCTATTTACCTTTTCATTTAAAATATTTTCTAACCACTATGGCTGCAGAGAGAACCTTGGAAATAAGAGTGAATCTTAAACTGAAGCAGAGATGCATACCTGAATCTGCAGACAGCCTGAAAGAAGCTCTAAGTGGTGTGAACTGCTCTCTCCATCTCAGTCAAGGCCGTATGAACTCTACAATTCTTATTCTCAATATGTCATAGAATTCAGCTTTTTTTGCCATGTAATTCACAGCCAGGTACATAATATCTTGTTTTGTCTCCCTATCCTGCTGGCAGCCTACCTGCAGCTGCCTCTTACTCTCCAGCTTTCCCTTCAAAGGGAATTTTAATTGGATTACAGTGCATGGTCCTTGCTCGGTGCCCTGGAGCCAGGCATCAGGGTGGTCATGAGTGCTCTTTCTTCCTTCATCTATAGATTCACTGTTTGTAGTCTGACTTCCCTTTCTGGCAGACTCAAACTAAAGCATGCACTTGAATGCTTGTAAGCTGCTGTGATATATTTCAAAAGAGTTGTCATAGTAGGATTCTGGGTGTGCATACAATCATTTAGAAAAGGAAGGAGCAGTAGAGCCATTTGGAGAGCAAGAATTCATCTTCACAAAAGAAACTCATGGAATTCTTCAAGCACAAGTTTTACAAAATCAGAAGATGGCTTTATTAAATGACACTAAGAACATGGATGCTCTCCAAGTGTCCTATTGGGTATCATTGTGAATAGTAAAAGCTGTCAAGTAGAGCTGGTGGACATTTTTTATTTGAAATTTCTTGAAACAAAAAATTGACTGTTTTTAAAACGTGATTCTTAAATTTTGTGACTTTTTTTGATGGGGGGGAATGGGGAAATGAAAACCTGAACACGTGCCAGTTTTTGAAACTGAAAATCATTTTTTTTCTCTCCACTTCTCCTCTGTCCCCCAATTTTCCAGTTGCAAAATAGAAAAGGGGGAAAAGTGGCTGAAAAAGGATGGAGGGGGGAAAATAAGTGTGTGTGTGGGGAGGAAAGAGAATCAAAAATGGGGAATTGGCGGGGAAGAGAACTGAAATTTTTAGGTTTTGGGTTTCAGAAACCCAAACAAAAGGAAACTGAAGGAAAACAATTGAGAAATCTGTCACACATCATAACTAGGGAAATATTGATTGGGTTCTGTGTCACAGATATCATTGATGCTACTTTGGGATTGACTGCTGCCAGTCCTGACAAAGCAGTTCCCCTCTCAGATGACAAGTCAGCTGGTGAATTCATGATTTAGCTGACGGTGTTTGGGAACAGTCCTTCAGAAGAGTTCAGGGGAGCCAGTACTTATGTTCTTTCATCCAATTTTATTGATGTGTGTTGTCTTCTGTCAAACTCTTTTATGTCCAGGATGTGTCAGAAGGGCCCAAATGAGAACTTCCTGCTTTCTTGCCCCCGACAAGATTTGCTATAGGGGGGAAATTTCTTTGAAGCTCTCTAAGAATCACTTCTTGCAGCTGGGTCGGATTGGCATTTCTGTACTGGTATTTGTACTTATGGTGCCCAAGCTATGACTACAAAACACAGCAGCTTGGTGCCTGGATAGACAAGATTTTAGGTACAAACAAGCTTTTGCAGCAAAGGGGATATCAGTGGAACTGACAAATGTACTTGTTGAGGTGGTAAATGTTGTCTACATTTTTAAAAGTAAGCTCACCAATGCACACCTCCTCACCATTTATATGTGAAGAAATAGGCACTCAACATCAACAGCTCCTCTTCAACACCAAATCTTGCTGGCTTTCATATACCAACATTTTAAATTGCTCGTTTGGGCTCTGAAAGTTATAAGGATTTTCCTGGTTGAATAGGGCTCTGCCCTTGCTAAATACTTTACTGACCAGTATTGACTTGCTCTGAATGCTTCTCTCCAGAGGCCAAGAATGATATGTGTTCTCAAACTAGGTTTTGCAGTTTGCCGGGGGATTGCAAATAAGTGTCAGGGTTGAGACCATCTTGCCCTTGCATATTGCTACATGGGAGGGGCCTTCAGGGAATACCCAGTATAGAAAAGGCTACAATCATTATGGTATGTCTACTCTGATGAGCTGCAGTTTGGTTCTGATGGAAGGGAGAACTCAACTGTCTGAGGGTAGCTGATGAGTATGAGACTCTCGGTGATTCAGGGCTTGTCTACCCATTGCATGCGAAGGCTGGATCTGGCTGACTGAGGCAACCTGGTTCAACCTGGTTCAATGGTCAGGAAGGCGGTGACAGCAAGCGTTGTGGAACGCTTAAGAGCACGACAAGACACGTAGGCGTCCTGGTCATCCACTGCGCCCTGTCCTATCTCTAGCCGTCTCGACTTCTGTCCTGCCACTGGATACAGATAGGAACTGGGAAGAGAGAGTGAGGCTGACGTTGCGCAACTCTCCCTCACTTTAATCCAATTCACGCGCAAGTCTCGACATCATATCATATCATATCACATCATATCAAGTCCTGTGGCGATGGGCGAGCGACGAAGCAGAAGGTGTGGATACACTGGGAGCTGTAGCCGCGGACCTGCACATAGGCGGCTCAGGCATAATGGTCGTTCCTCACTGACCGAAGCAGCAGTGGAGCTCGGCATCTTCTTGAGCGACTGAGCAGCCCTATTCAGGATTGCACTGCTCACCTCCGTAGAAGGAGGAGGGGGCTAGAAAAGGTGCCCTAAACATTGCCTGCTTCACCTTACCCTGGCCAGCATACCGCAGCTGGCGGGGATCCCATAAAAGCGGTCGAACAAAAAATAAAAACAAAACTTAGAGTGACACCGATCACTATTGGCACATGGAATGTGCGCACGTTACTGGACAACATCACGGCAGACAGACTGGAGAGAAGAACAGCACTTGTCGCTAGAGAGCTCGCACGCTACAACGTTGATATTGCAGCCCTTAGCGAAACTCGCCTTGCTAATGAAGGACAGCTGTCCGAGTCAGGTGGTGGCTATACATTCTTCTGGAGTGGCCGCAGCAGTGATGAGCGTCGCGAATCTGGAGTTGGCTTCGCCATCAAGAATCATCTTGTTCGGAAACTTGCCAGTTCCCCCAAGGGTATGAATGACCGGCTCATGACAATGCAGCTTCTGCTTCAAAAAGGAAAACAAGCTACTTTGATCAGCGCATATGCTCCTACAATGACCAACCCAGAGGATGTGAAGGATAAATTCTACGAAGAACTAGATACTCTGTTATCGTCAGTGCACCGCACAGACAAGCTGATTCTGCTTGGCGATTTTAACGCAAGAGTCGGATGCGATGCCGCAGCCTGGGAAGGAGTCATCAGGAAAAATGGAGTGGGAAAGTGCAACAGCAATGGCCTGTTACTGCTGAAAACTTGTGCAGCACATGGCCTTCTGATCAGCAATACGGTCTTCCGCCTTCCTACCCGCAACAGGACTTCGTGGATGCATCCCCGTTCCAAGCACTGGCATTTGATCGATTATGTCATCATCAGGAGAAGGGACAGACAAGATGTCAGGGTTACAAAAGCTATGTGTGGCGCTGACTGTTGGACGGATCATAGGCTCATAGTATCCAAAATGAAGCTCCGTATCATGCCGAAGAGACGACCACAAGGCTGTAAGACTCTCAAAAGGATCAATGTGTCGAAGCTGAAGAACAGCCGCATCACTGAAAATCTAGCAGAAGACCTAGAGAATGAGCTTGCTGATCTTCGTATTGAGGATGACGCTGAGAAAGACTGGGAGCGATTCCACAACACTGTCCATACAGCTGCATCGAAGGTATTGGGGCCCTCCACATGCAGGCAGCAAGACTGGTTTGATGAAAATGATGCAGAAATCCAGGCCTTACTTGCTGAGAAGCACCGCCTGCATCGTGCATATCAAAACGATCCATCCTCGGCGGCAAAGAAGACCGCCTTTATCAACGTTCGCAGAACAGTACAGAACCGATTGCGCAAAATGCGGGACTTGTGGCTGAGCGCCAAAGCAGATGAAATACAGGCATATGCAGACAGGAACGACTTTAAGCAGTTTTATGAAGCCCTTAACACACTCTATGGTCCACAGTCTTCTGGGAGCTTTCCCCTCCTGAACTCTGATGGTACTGTGCTCCTTACAGAGAAGACGCAGATTCTCCAGAGATGGGCTGAACACTTTGAAGCAATTCTCAATCGCCCCTCAGTCATCAATGATGAGGCCATTGACAAGATGCCCCAAGTTGCAGTCAATGACTCCATGGATGCTTCACCAGAAGAGGACGAAGTGAAGAAAGCTATCAATCAGCTGTCAAGTGGCAAAGCCCCAGGGTCAGATGCCATACCAGCAGAGGTGTACAAAGTCGGTGGACCTGTGCTGCTATGGAAATTCACTGAGCTGTTTCAGTCCTTCTGGGGGCAGGGAACCATTCCACAGGAATTTAGAGACGCATCCATCTTGCACCTCTATAAGAGGAAGGGCAATCGCCAGGTATGCGACAATCACCATGGAATCTCGCTGCTTTCTACAGCGGGGAAAGTTCTTGCACGGGTTCTGTTGAACCGATTGATTACTCACCTGGAGAAGGGCTTACTGCCAGAATCACAGTGTGGCTTCCGCAAAGGTCGTGGGACTATTGACATGATCTTTGCTGTACGTCAGCTACAGGAGAAATGTCAAGAGCAGAATCGTGAACTCTACACAACTTTTGTGGACCTCACGAAAGCATTTGACTCTGTCAGTCGCCAGGGCCTGTGGAGGATCATGTCGAAATTTGGCTGTCCAGACAGATTTATACGAATGGTACGTCAATTTCATCACGGTATGATGGCTCGTGTCCTGGATGACGGTGAAACATCTGAGGCCTTCCCAGTCACCAACGGCGTCAAGCAAGGGTGTGTTTTAGCACCCACTTTGTTCAGCATGATATTCTCTGCCACTCTGACTGATGCCTTTCAACACTGCACTGAAGGAGTAGGCCTGAAGTATAGAACTGATGGGAAATTATTCAATCTGAGGCGACTGCGTGCCATCACCAAGGTGAAGGAAACTGTACTTCGAGACTTTCTCTTTGCTGATGATTGTGCTCTGAATGCTAGTACTGAGCCAGAAATGCAAGCCAGTATGGACAAGTTTTCAACTGCATGCAATAACTTCGGTCTCACTATTAACATCAAGAAGACTGAGGTCATGCACCAGCCAGCTCCCCACACTCCGTACTCAGAACCGTCCATCACTGTAAATGGACAGAGACTTCAGACAGTGGACCACTTCACGTACCTGGGCAGTATTCTTTCCCGAGCAGTGTCAATCGATGATGAAGTAAACTGCAGAATTGCTAAAGCCAGCTCTGCATTTGGCCGATTGCGCTTCAATGTTTGGGAACGTCGAGGGATCAGCCTATCAACGAAGCTGAAGGTCTACCGAGCAGTGGTGCTTCCAACTCTGCTGTACGCCTGCGAGACGTGGACTGTCTATCGGAGTCATGCACGAAGGCTCAATCACTTCCACATTTCCTGTCTGCGAAAGCTTCTAAAAATCAGATGGCAGGACAAAGTACCCGATACTGATGTCCTTACTAGAGCCAGTCTGCCGTCAGTTCACACATTGCTGATGAGAGCCCAGACCAGGTGGGCCGGACATGTTGTGAGAATGTCAGATGAACGCATTCCTAAACAGCTCTTCTACGGAGAACTCACTCAGGGAAAGCGCTCCCATGGAGGTCAAAAGAAGCGATTCAAGGACACGCTGAAGACCTCTTTCAAGTCCTTCGAGATCAACACCGTCACATGGGAAACCTTCGCACTGAACCGTTCAGCATGGCACAGCCTCATTCACACAGGCAGTAATACCTCTGAGGCAAGGCGTATTGCTGAGGCTGAAAAAAAGCGTGAGCTGCGCAAGTCCAGAGCTGCTCATACATCATCGACAGTGCCATTACATGTTTGCCCGACGTGTGACAGGACGTTCCACGCCCGAATCGGACTGATCAGTCATCTTCGGACGCACAAAGCCTGGTCATCGAAAGAATGAGTTGTTGAGGTCTTCATCGATAACGATGGACGAACATCATGTCTACTCTGATGAGCTGCAGTTTGGTTCTGATGGAAGGGAGAACTCAACTGTTTGTAACTGCTAAAAGACCTGAATGAAATAAATTCAGAAGAAATTGTCTAATTTTGGTCCTGTTCTGGTCTCTGATTGCTCTGTTCTTTTACGTGACATTCATTTTGATGATGATGGTGTGTGTCTTAATTTAAGCGTCTTAAAGATGGGTCATTCTTCTTGTACTGCATGCTTCCTAGAAACGTGTACTAATTAAATAGACTGACCCCCTTGCTCTGTACCTATAAGTGGTTCTCCACATTGATGAAGATTTTGTCTGTAGGCAGCCTAAGTGCTAGTTTGATGAATCAAAGCAATTGCTTATTTATAAATGTCTGGGTTTGTTAGTCTTCATTCAACAAGGAAAAATGAACTGGAGCTTGTAGTTCACGTATTAAATATACCGTTCTGACCTGTGATTTATTTCTCTTACACCTGTGATTTTTCTTATTCAGTTTTTTTTTCTTGAGCTCTGTAGCTGCTTCTGCTTTGTGTTATTCTAAGATGCAAAGTGTGTTTTATTTATTAATAAATATATTGATGTGTAGTGATTATGAACTATATCACTGTATAAAGGACCCTTAAGAAAATGCCCAATTAAAAAAAAAAACTGTTCACTTAAAGATTGACATGGTGTCAAAGTTCAAGTAGAATAAAATTTTTGCTGTTCAAACAATTCTATTGTTTGTCCTGAAGGGGCGTATGTAATAGTAAATGAGGCATGGAAGAGTGGAATGTGCATTAACCTGGAAAAAGGAATTGCCATGCTGGCATTTTTTGTGTGACCTCTCAGTCCCAAAATAGGCATAGCAGGTATTTGGTTCCTAATATTTCCCCTCCCTCACCCCAACCCTTCTAACTTGCATGGATTTTTCAGGCAAAGTAAAACTTGGCATATCTTTAATGCACAGAGTGTATGCTAAAATGTATTAAAAACACACTACTGCTTATAGAGGACTATATTCTGATATTGCTTGGTGCCTGCAAACATTTAAATTACAGCGTACCCACTAAGAGTTAAAACTTCAAGTATTATGGGACTAAAAATTAAAGAGCATATGGCAAATATATAGATATGGGATGCTCAGGTTTGCTAATAGTATTTGGTGTGGCACAAAGTGGCCTTGAAGTATCCAGAGAATATCAGTGGAGTATTTATCTGTTTACAGGAATGCTCAGCTGCCCATGAGGCTAGTGGAGACAGCAGAGCTGCCTTCCTATACTAGCTCCCTCTCCCCCACCCAGACCTATCAGAAAGTGAAGGAGAGGCCATGTTAGGGTTGGGATGTGGGTGGGGACTGTGGCAGAGAGGTGTGACAATGGAGCTCTGCTATATGTGATCCTCCTGAAGGACCTGGTGTAAATTGAGGACTTTGCTGTGCAACATTCACTTTTGCTGGGGCTTAGCAACCCTGAATCAGGCAGTTGCGGCTGCTGGTCACTTACAAATGCTTCTCTGCAGTGCCACTGTGCTTGGGCATAGAGGGAGAATTTTGGCCATTGGTTTTTATACCTTCAAATGGGTATTCTTAGCTGTATGCGGATTTGCTTGTATTAGACATTAAAAATTTTTTATGCTTCAACTCATTTTGAACTCATGCTATGGTTACGTGTCTCCTAAAATATGAATGTCCTGCTGCCCTCTCAAATGCACTTCCTGTATTAGCTTCAAGGCCCTCTTTTACACTTGGGTCTTGTCTAGGAAGCTGACCCATTGCTGAAAATAGTGGTCACCTATGGGTAGGGTGACCAGATGTCCCGATTTTATAGGGACTGTCCCAATAGTTGTGCCTTTGTCTTATATAGGTGCCTATTACCCCTCCACCCCCATCCTGATTTTTCACACGTGCTATCTGGTCACCCTACTTATGGGCCTTCCTGAACTGGTGTTCAGAATTTGTTTAGCTGGTAGCATAGATAGGACATAACAGTTTTTGATGTTAGTTCAGAAAGCGTGATTGAGACTTAATGGAACTAAAAATAAAGAAATGTTAATAAAAACACATCAGTTTACAAAATACTCCTCTGAGTGAAAGCTCCTGCTTTGTCAGGCAGTTTTTAAAGGAAAATATCTTGTGTGAATGCTTCACCCACTTAATGATCATGTTCCTTCTGTGGATAGTCCAAGAGTATTTGCAGTTGTAATATTCTTACTGGGAATTCAGTACTTGTTTGTAAGCACCACGGGCTAAGTACTATTTAAAATACTGGTGAAACAAAGTCTCATTTCATGGTTTCTGTAATGGTGATGAAAAAATACTTATCTCTGACAGTCACTGTCAGCACTGGGTCAGTTTCCTAGTGCAGATGGAGCTGCAGAATTGTGCAGCATGTGTTTGTGTGCATGAAGTAGCAATCAGAACTCAGATTTGATGAGTCCCCAAGGCATCTGCTAAGGTGTCTGATGCAGCTTGTAGTCTCTT
Organism: Emys orbicularis; assembly: GCF_028017835.1. Taxonomy (NCBI): domain Eukaryota; kingdom Metazoa; phylum Chordata; order Testudines; family Emydidae; genus Emys; species Emys orbicularis. The sequence goes on along the minus strand of NC_088688.1, from coordinate 38,057,892 downwards.
GGAGACACTTCCTGGTTCAGGAATGAAATGATGGCTGCTTTTGTTTTCCAGAATTATTTTATACAGCATTGTTGAAAGTAAAAATAAGGGCCATATTCATACTCTGCTAAAGTTACATTAGGAGTAAATTTGGCCCAATGTGATTAGCCTGAGGAAACAGTGAGATATGTAGCTTTGAATTGTCTGGTTTGGGGGTGGGGGGAGAAGGTTTAGGTTAACCTTAACTTGGGAAAGAGGGATAAAAAGCAACATAGTCTTTTCGGTCATTTTTAGTCAGGAAAAAGCCATTACTTCCCAGGGTGATGGGAGGAATGAATAGTCACTGTGTCTTGCATCCCTCATATTGCCGCTAGTCAAGGCTGAAGGGAGAATGCATTGTAATAGTGCAGCATCTGTGGCTTGAGATAAAATTCTCATTATAAACTCTCAATTTCTGTATTCAGATAGCAAAGCTCTTTGCAAAATCTTGAGATGATAGACTGCACTTCTAGTCAAAATGGAAACCTTGGCTTTTCCTGCGCCCAGTTAAAAGATCCTAGCTCTGTCCTTGATTCATAAAAATGAAATATTTTGTATGCAACATTATATTTGATTTGTGTAATAGCTCCTAGAGTGTATTGTATCCCCAGTTCATGCAAATTATATCAGTTTTGGGGATTAAATATTAACAGTGGTGATGGACAATAATAATAATAAAAAATGTGCAAGGGTGACTGTCAAACTGCTCATAACATCCGAGGCTATAGCTGGGATTTACTATCTCACTCAATGTGAATAATTGAACAGCCAGTTTAATTTTGTTCAGCTTCCTTTTAAAATCATGGTTTATTGAATGTACCCTCAGGTGAAGGTGACTACGGCAGTGGCAGCACAGCAGGCTAATGTATTAGTATCTGAGGAAGTAGACAGCAGGCATGTTCATCCTGCCACGTCTGCTGGATGGTTCTCGAGTCTCGCAGGAAAATGGTGCATTGTGCCACTGAGATCTCACCCCATCTCTCGCCCTTCCCCCTTGTGAAGTGGCACATCTGGTACCTCTGTCTGCCCACTGGAAAAACTGCTATAGAAATGTTTAAGAGCTTTGGAGAAAAGCAGGAGGCGGGGGGTGAATATTATTTCTAATTGGAACAGATGGGGCTAGTCCACTTATATACTGTACTTCCTATCATTTATATTGGTGAGAGGGCCTCATCGCTGGGATCCATGGTGTACTACCACTGCATTGCTCTTGGTATCTAGAGTCTGGTTTTCAAACTGAGCATATGTAAGCGCATGCTTTGATAACAAAATTCATTCTCAGTCTCCAGCAAGCTAGTACTTGACTTCATGCACTGTTTATGAAGGGATTACCAAAGGCTGAGGCATTTTTTTACTACTTAATACTGATATGTAATGGAAATAAATTTTACCTAAATGGGGTAGAAAAAGGGCAATGCCTCATGCCTATTAAAGCAAAGTCTAGAGTAAAGTCTGCTTTTGAGAGGGCTAGAGAGTGAGAGCGCACGTGTTGACAATTAGGGAAGGAGCTGGAAAAAAACCATTAACGGGACGAGTGATTGGAAGGAGTATAGGAGACGTGCTTCAAAGCCCTGAGCCCTGATTAGTTAGATTATCACTTAATTTCCCACTGCATACAGTGGGTCCGTGAGAGTTAATATCAGAGCTGTGCTAATTGGAAGTTCTGGCCAGAACAGCTTTGTGTGCACTTCTCCCTGCCCCCATCCCCCGGTTTTACTTTTGTTTGCATTTGTGCCCTCTTAGTGTTACTTTGCATTTCAGATTTGAGTAAACCACAAATTCAAAATGGAATTTAGCCATGATCACAGAGCTTCAATTGCACGTGGTTTCCACTTAAAGTCATGACTTGTCCAAGGCTTACGTAAAGCTCATCCCATACTCGCCAGAAGTTTATGAAGCTTGGGGAAAAAATGGTCTATGCTTCTAGTTTGTAACACATCTCCAAAACCACATGATGCATTGTTCTTTGTTGAGAACTTCACACACTTTACTTTTAGTATCAGTTCAAATAGTAGATTAACTGTCATGTAGCAGTTGTTCCTTTAAAGTTGCTTATGGTAGAGAGATGTTTTTAAGGATTACTTAATTACACTAGATTTAACAGTTCAATGCTTCTACAAAAGAGGATTTATTAGTTAAAATATTAAAAACAAATTATTTAGTAGAAAAATTGGTTTCCAGGTGAGTTAAGGAACACATGTAACCCTGATTTGACTGTTTCAGGGTTGTGACAGGCTGCTGTATCAATCATTAAGTCTCTAGAGCTGCCTTTCATGGTACCAGGGCACTTCTAACACATTTGCTCCATAGCAGAACTATTGAACTGCAGGAGAATTGTATGCAGTAAGCTGGAAAATCTAATTCAAAATCAAAAGAAGCCTCATCAGCAAAATTGTCCCCGTTAAATCCATTTCCCACTTAAGGACTGGATTTGCCACTGAACTCCATCCTACCAAAGTTTTCATGCTCAAAGGAATGCCCTGAACCTCACTCACTTATTACTGCAGTTACATGAAATGTTTATGGCAAAAAGTGTCCCCTTCCTTTTATGTATTCCCTTCTTCCAAATCAAAACGTTGAATACTGTATAAAAGACTTAGTGCATCACAATGGATCAAGCCAATAGTATTCACATCTGATAGAGAAAGGTGGTTCAAACTGCATGAACTGCAAAAATGTTTAGTTCAATTTACCTCTAATGTATAAGTTTCAGGTTACCTCTCCATATGCACACACACAATCCATTGAAATTGATAGTTGAACAAAAGGCTTAGCATATTAGGGCTTTTAGGTAGAACTGGGCAAATAACTCTATTTTTTTTAGAATGGCTAGCAAACCAACCAACAAACAAAAAATCAGTTACTTGCCCAGCTCAAACAGAATTTTGGCTTAGATCATATCAAATACAAAATTTTGAAAAAAATGAGTTTTAACTGAATCAAGTAAACCCATTTTGAGTCAGATGAAACTTGTTGTTCAAAATGCTTTGTTTCTGGGCATTTTTTAAATGGCTGGGATCACAAAACGGGGGAGATGTGGAGGTGGTACTTGCTTTATAACTTTAAGACCAGTGGTTAGGGTATTTACATGGGATGTGGAAGACTTGGGCTCACTAGCCTGCCTCTGCCTGATGTGGAGCAGGGATTTGAATTTGGGTCTCCCATCTCTCAGGAAAGAGCTATGGGGTATACTGTTAGGGATCTTTTTCTCTTCTCTGTGGAAGCTGTTCCACTTTGTATAAATAATTAAATACTCATTGAAGCAGGGACCTGGGTAACTTGAGCCTTCTACATCCCAGCTGAGTGCTCTAAGCCCACTAGCTAAAAGCTATAAGAAGGGGCACCACCACTGACCGCCACTACTTCCTCTTCCTTCACTAGCTGTTTTGTGAATGGCAGCTTAATTTTTTTTTTTGAAGGGAAACTAGCCAAAACTATTATGTGAACTTGACTCAAACTCCCAAATAATTTTGGCTAGACGGAAACTGCATTTTTCAGAGTAAATTATTTGCCCCAAAATCTTGCCCAGCTCCACTTTTAGGTTTACTCTACAAAGGTCAGTTTTCAAATTGTCCAGTGAGGACCCCAGTAATATCTGCCGGTCTGCAGGCTCATTTACTGTTACTGTTGCTTCATTACTGCCACCTGAAAACTGCAGTTGGGCCCTGAGCCCAACTTGCTTCCATGTCCCTTGTTTGTTCTTCTCAAATTGTTTTTCTTCTTTTGACCACCCACAAAGCGTCTTTGGTGATTTCTCTTGCAGCTCCCTGCTGCTCCAAGACACCCCAGACTGTTATGTTACAGATATCAGCTCAGCATGGGTGTATAGTGACATGCATGATGATCAGCTGTGTGCCGCTCATTCTGTGAGAAGTACCCTGTCTGCAAGAACACGGATCCGGAAGTGTCTTAATCCAATTAGCATCTAGAGCCTGTGGTGGGGGCAGGAGGAACAGCTGGAAACATCACTAACGAAGAGTGTAATTTTACTAAAATTGTTTAGATTTTTTTGGTAGAAGGCGAAGTCTCTTGAGATGTACAGACATCTTTTCTGCTCCAGCTCCTTCCTTATAGCCAGAAACCATAGAGCTAAAATATTGTGTGAGTGGCTTGATAAACACATTGTGTGTTTCAAGTGTGAAGGGAAGACTTGCTAGCAGATCATCGCCAATTTTCAAACCAGAGATGTACATAAAGTTGATGTGAGCTGCCTCAGAGCGAATATGTGATTCAAATTTTATCCTTATAGTGATTTGTATCAGAGAATGACAGAATGTGATTTTCTGTCTGAAAATCCAAGCATTTTTTGCTCCTTATATAAATCAGCTTTCTCCTTCTCGATTTCTACAAACACATCCCATGTCCTTCCTCCGCAGCATAGGGCAGGGGTCGCAGGCTGGAGGATTCTCTGCGTCTTGAAGTCTTTAAATCATGATCTGGAGACTTCAACAGCTGAGTTAAGGGAAAGTGGGTGGGTCAGCTTTTGTGGCCTGCATCATGCGGGAGGTCAGACTAGATGACCATATTGGTCCCTTCTGACCTTAGAGTCTATGAGTCTGAGTCTATGTCCCAACATATCTATCTCAATAAACAGATCCCAGCTGTTCCTCACTAAAATGCACTTATAAAATTGAGGAAATTACTATAGAAGTTGCATGGACCAAAACTTTTAAACATATATTAGGGACTTGGATGGCTCAGGAGACTGGCAATAAGATGTGCAGTCATTCACCACTACATCACTTGTTTGAATCTATTCCAAATCAACAGCTATGGAAAGTCATTACCGTGATGCACCTCGCTATCACCTGTCCTTGGTGTGAGGAATCCTTGCCTGTGCCTGCCAGGGGTCAGTTCCCCAACTCCATAGGCAACACAAGCACTCCCTCTAGGCCTATGCAGACCCTGCTCTCTCTCTACAGGTTAGTGATAGGTACACTCCAACCTCCAAGCATCTCCCTGGAGTGTCCAGTTCCTCCTCCCCTGAATGTTCACAGATTAACCACTCCCAAACGCACAATACCCCCCAGTTTACCTGTTACACCTTCGATCACTGCTCTATTTAATACACAGATCTTATATACGTATATAGTGAACACAAATAAAAGTTTATTTAATGAAGGATAGAGATTCTAGTAATAGCAACTAGAAGTATTGGAAACAGATGGTTACCTGTAAACTAAAATCGTAACATGCATTCTAGAAGCTTGACTTACTTAACTAGATACTTTTGTTTTACAGAGTAGTGCTTACTCAAAGTCCTTCCAGTGTTTTACAGCCAGTCTTGGCAGTGATCTTCCATTCATGAGACAAGTTATGCTGTCAGATTGCCTCCTTGATGAGAGATGCAGTGTGATTTCTTGCATTACCTGATCTACTAAGATGAATACTTTGATCTTTGTCATAAACAGGACACCCCCCTGCAGTTTGTTTTTATGTGTAGGCTTTCTTGTAAATTTCGCAGTCTTATGCCTGGTAGCTGGTTTGGTATGCAAATATGCATTTTATGCAGGAGCGGCGGCAGGGTTTTTGGCGCCCTAGGCGGGGGTCCTTCCGCGCTCCCGGTCTTCGGGGCACTTCAGCGGCGGGTCCCGGAGCGAGTGAAGGACCCGCCGCAGAATTGCCGCCGAAGACCCGGAGCGCGGAAGGACCCCCCGCCGCAGAATTGCCACCCCCCAAATCCTGGCACCCTAGGCGACCGCCTAGGTCGCCTAAATGGAATGGATGCCTAATACACATGTGACCAGACTGAGAACCATCTGCTATTTCCCGGTTCTGTGCCTTAACTCCTATACCTTAAGAACATAATTTTCAATATAGATACATAACATTAAATATTATGTGTGATTACATTTTGTGGTGATTATGATGACCCATGGCCTACTGGCTCTTAGCAGAGACCTCATACGCCACCCTATAGTGAATTTATATTCAAATATCTGAGCCAGGGGATCCTTGTAAACTATGCACCCCCTGTGCTCTCTGCCGGTTCGCATTAAGAGGTCCCTGGGTCACAATTGCCATCTGAAACCGGCTTGGTAGCCTATGTGAAATGAATTAATGTTCTCAGTCCATCTAATGAACTGGTGTCCACACCACACAAGCCCACCATTGCAATTGGCAGCTTTGTTGGCAATCTAATAAGGGACTAAGGACTGAGAATGGAAATTGATCTACTCTCTTCTTTCAAGAAATGTTTCAGCACATTTGGGGGGAAAAATGGAACAGGTGCAGGGCTAGTGTGGATGTATGGCAAAACTGCAGTGGACTTGTATCTAACTGCATGGCTAGTGTGGTTATACTGTGTCACTGGTGCTTGAACTGGTGGGATAACACCAGTTTAATTGTCTAGTGTAGGAAAAAAATCTTTCATGTGTGGTTCTTAGGGCTTGCCCATTATTCATTCCTTTATGATTCAGTCTCTCAGCTCTGCTATGTGATGACCTCTCCAGAAAACTCAGAAGCAAGGGATTCAGCTTAGGACCCAAACTTGAATGCTGTGAGGCTACTTTCAGAAGAGCAAATTTATTTTTGCAAATCAGTCCTGTTAGGGTGACAACAAAGAAACCTCAGGAAGTAGGTCTGGATAAGCACCAAGTCTGGTTGCTTAGCCAAACTATTTGTAACCCTTGAGTCTGCAAAATTGGTCAGGAAATCTCCCTAGTTCAGGCTTTCTAGTGAGTTACTATAGAACCTGGTTCCAGTTGGCCTGCGAGGAAATAGCTTTTCTTGCCACAATTCAGCACTGCTGCTACCAGCCAGGGAGAAACTGGGGCAGCACACAAAACTGAAAAATCAAAGGAAAAAATGGACTAAATGTCAATTACATGTTTAGAAAAGCTCTTATTTTTATCCAGGCATGTTAGACTGTCCTTAAAAGTTTCTACATGCTGGAGATTACCCTGCTTAGTTAATATTGGTATTGCACAATTTTTAACTAGAATACTGATTTGAAACATTATCAGGAGGAATAGTCAACCATTTAAAAAACACCTTTTTAAGCAATAAAAGAAAATACCCTTTGAAATTCACAAGCCAAAAACGTAATGCAGTAGAATGATTTCCTTTGCACAATCTCAGTATGTATGTAAAAGTATGTGTACAAGTTACATGAAGCTACAAACAACTTGTTTGTTTATATCTGACAAATCTATCCACATACAGTTTAGATATATTTTCTCCATGCATCAATATCTGGGAGCTAGAATATAAAAATAATTGGAATAGAAGATTTTAGAAAACCCAAGAAAAACTTGAGGAGTACAAAGGGTATCCTTGCTTCAGTCTTGTTGTGCAGAGCCAGGTATCCATAACTTGTATTACATTATCTCAGTTTAGATGATCTCAATAACAGTATTCCCAGAAGAACTGGTTGTTCTGGAAACCAAAGATGTAATTTTCTTCTTTGCATTCTTTCCTAATAGTATATTTGTGAATCTCTCTGTGAGCCCGATTTAAAGTTAATTGGAGGGTGGAGTATCCTGAACTCAGGAGCTGCAAATAATGGTCTTTTACCAGTGGCATTGTTCAAGAAAATACAACCCCCTCCTCTAGCTTTTCAGTATGAGCTAAATGTGAATCTGTAATCTGATAATGCCATAGATACATGGTGTGACTATATCAAGGTTTTTGATTTTGCAACAGAAGTCAATATATGACAGCATTAAAAGCTAAATCCTTTGATCGGATTCATGAGGCAGATATCAGTCGAGTAGTAGAAATGAAGGATTATCTTGTCTGCAGGGCAGAAAGGTTGATCTCCACCCTACCATCCACCCCCCCTAGATACTTCCATATTTAAAAAAAAACGAGGAGTCCTTGTGGCACCTTAGAGACTAACAATGGCTACCACTGAAACCTGTTTCCATATTACAGTTTTCCACTGGCTCGCTTCCGTCTTTTTAGTGGATTAATCACCTACTCCCCATCCTTTAGTGTCAAATCACTCTGTAGATCTATTCCCCACCTCCCCCAAAAAATCAAACTCTGATTCTATTGACCTGACACTCTCAAGTGAAAAATATTCTTTTCTATTGTGTATATAGGTTTTTACTCATCACTGTAGTATATGAGCACCTTCCAGTAGTGCATTAAGCTATGTGACTAACATCTGTCATGTATTGTTTGTTCTCTTACCCTCTCCATAGAAGTGTGTACATTAGTGTGTGTCTTTATATTTTATTTTAAAAAAACCTACCTGTTGCTGATGTGTTTTATTAGACAAGACAAAGTCAAAGAAATTTGCCTTAGACTCAGAGCAGGAAGTGGTGAGGTATGTGATTGTCCTTGCTTTCTGGAGGAGTTTATTCTGCAGCATTGAACTGTCCCTATAGAAAATTATCTCCTGCACAGACAAGCTTTACTCTTATTGTTGAGAGTTTCATTGTTCTACAGGAGTGTAATTGTCATCCATTGTCTTCATCCCAAAACTTCAGTTGATCTTTTAGATCTGGACCCAAGATATATGGAGCGCTTTGAAGATAAGGACTGACACCTTGAACTTGATTCAAAATTCTATGGGAAGCCAGTGTGGAGAGCAGAGGACAGAGCTGATACGTTCATGGTAACTTGTGTTGCTGAGGAGGCATGTTGTGGTGTTCAGAACTAGCTGGAGTTTTCTTTGTGTTGATGGCTCCATGCCCAGATACTGCATTGCTGTAATCCAGCCAAGAGGAGATGAAAGCATGAATAACTGAGGCCAGGTCTTCATCCATCAGGATGGGACTGAATCTCTTTAGCAAGCAGGAATGTTCAAGGATGATGCTATGTGAGAGCTCAGCATCCGTGAGGAATCAAAAACTACTCCTTACTATGCACTGAATTCACCAATTGTGGATGTGAACTTTCAACCAAAGGAGGCTGCACCATGGCTGCAAGCTTTTCAGAATGTTTTCCTCTGCCCACCAGCATCACCTCTGTCTGTCTTGGTTTCAGTTTCAGCCAGCTATTCTTTATCCAAGAGCTGATCTCATCAAAGGCTTGTGCTATCTTGGTGGCAGTGGTGTGGTCATCTGTGGTGAAGAATAGGTAGAGCTGTGAGTCATCTACATATTGTTGACTCTTGAGCACATGGCATTTGATAAGTTCTCCTAATGGTTGCATGTAGATGTTGAAAAGGACTGGAGTGGGACTCCACAAGGGTGAGGAGTTTAGTGGTGGACATGCAGTTTCTAATTTCTGGTCATTGGGTGTGTCCCTCCAGAAAAGGACTCTCATAATTTCAGCACGTTACCTGGGGCTCCTACAGCCTCTCTCAAGAGAGACAGCAATATCTTATGGTCAATAGTGGTGAATGCTGCAGAGAGGTCAAGGAGAATGAGAATGGATGTCTGCCCTGTATCCTTTGACAGAAGGAGATGATCCATCATTGCTACTAAAGGTGGTTTTGGTTCTGTGTCCTGGCCTGAATCCAGATTGTGCCAGGTCTAGAATGTTAGCTTTAGTTAGATGAGTTTGTAGCTGGGCTTTTGCTAGCTTCTCTGTGAGCTTGCTTAGGTATGAGAGGTTGGACATTGGTCAGTAGCTGACTAAAATTGGAATATCCAGGGTGGGTTTCTTCAATGTGTTGGTTGGATTATTGCCTCTTTTGAAAGAAGGAGGGAAAATTCCTTCTGTGAGTGAGGCAGTGGCTATTTCTCTCAGAACTGGCTGCAGTTGTTCACGACTAGGGTGACCAGATAGCAAGAGTGAAAAATCAGGACACGGTCTTTTGGGGGATGGAGGAGGGCATAGTTGCATATATAAAACAAAGCCCCTAATATCAGGACTGTCCTGATACTAACAGGATGTCTGATTGCTCTATTCATGACTCTCTTTCACAAGCCAGGAAAGGCATGGGACGGATGCACAAGTCTTGAGTCAAGACTCCTTTATAGTGTCCAGAACTGCTTAATGAGTGAATGTACTGAACTGTGGGAATGCAGGTGGGCTGTGGAGAGGTGAGCAGAAGTGGATCCATGCTCTTTGAGAAGCTTTCCTGAATGTGTGAGATCATTTCAGAAAAGTAGGATCAGGGGCGGCCCATCCATATAGGCGAATTAGGCAGTCGCCTAGGGTGCCAAGTTAAATGGGGCACCAAATTTGAGGGGAAAAAATCAATTTAAAAAAAAAATAATAAAAAAGAAAAAGATGGAAAAAAAGACAAATAAAATAACAAAGATGTTATTAATTCAATTCCTGTGCGTGTACTGAGAGAATATGAATTATAATTCATTTCTCTACATTTCTGAGAATTTATTAATATGTCAAATCTTTTATTTACTGCAAAAATAAATATTTTAGTGATTTTTTTTCAATTTGCAACATAAGGTCAAGATGACCCACTCCGCAATTTTATAAGCAATAACTCAGCCACAATTAAACACATCCACCAGCGGCAAGAGCTGCAATGCTAGTGACACCTAACTCAAATATACATCAATGTTGCATAGCTGGAAATTCATGTAGAGCGGAGATATTGCAAGTTGATACATGTCAAACGGTCATTTTAACACGTCGCAGGTAGATGGTTAAGAATCGAGCGAATACTATGGAAAATTGTGTTTCTTGGTGCCAAAGAATAAAGAATAATGTCTTTCAGCATTATAAATCCAAAATGTGAGTATCTTTAAGCATTATTAAACCTTAGTGTTATTATCGGGCTGTATAATTATGAACTTTCCTTTGTTCTAACTGGTTCACGTGTAATAAATAAAGTGCATAAAAGAAAAGTGACAGTGTTAACTCTTAATAGACTACGAAAGTGATGACGTCACATTCCAAGCGGGTAACCGTGAGGCAGGGGATTACTTTCCAAACAACCGGTGTCTAGTTATAATGTTGAAAAAGGTCATTTTGTTTCCGTGTAAATGCCGTGTAAAAACTAACTATTTTAATAGGTAAGTGAGTGTATGCTACTAATCATTGAACCTTTAAGCAGTGAAAAGACTTGTTGGGATGGCTGCAATGTGGTTTAAATCGCCAACCATGTGGTAGATGTGTCAGCCATCCTTAACACTATAATGCTTGCAGTCGGGAGCACAGTACATAACAATATTCAAATGCCCCACAGCAGAAAGAGGAAAAAGAAAACCGTCAGGAGCTGAGTATCTTAAACGAAAGACTGAGAAGGAAAAGGACCAAGCAAAACAGCAGGGATCCTTCCTGAAATATCTTCTCTTTTTAATCCAAATAAAGATGGAAGCAGTTCACAGCATCCAGATGAAGGAATTTTACTTGGAGAGGAGGTTAGCTCACATCCACATGGAAGCAGCTTGGAACATCAAGATGAAGGTATATTACTTCGAGATGAGGGTAGCTCACATCCACAAAAAATCAATTTGGAAACTCAAGATGTTGGAAACTTACTTCTAGATGAAGGCAGCTCACAGCATCAGACTGATATGGAAGTGAAGAATATTTATTCACCTTCAGAGGGACATGCAGAAATTGAAGCAAATGAAGTAGAAGGAAGAAAGGATGAGGAAGTTACAAACAAGTTACAATATGGGGACCCAGCTTCATGGCCCAGATGTGATGACAGTGTGCGGCAAATTCTCATGGAACATGGACCCGAACAAGTTCATGAATTTCCCTTCCCTAAGAATGGAAATAAAAGAGAATTCTCTGCCCAGCATTACAAGAGGAAACTCATTAATGGGGAAGAAATTCATTGAAACTGGTTACAGTATTCAGTATTGAAGGACTCTGTGTTTTGCTTTTGCTGCAAGTTGTTTAGAAATCAAGCAATTGGTACATCACTTACTGAAAATGGTTCGAAGGACTGGAAAAACATACCTTCAATTCTCTCTTCATATGAAAGTAGTACAGAACATTTGGAATGTTTTCAAAATTGGAAAGAACTTGAATTACGATTGAAAAAAGGAAAAAACTATCAATGAAGAAAATTTACAGGTGATCAAGGAAAGAAGAATATTGGCAACAAATATTAGAGCGTCTGATTGCTTTAGTGAGAGTTCTCGGTGGGCAAAATTTAGCATTCCGCAGCCACGGTAGAAACGAAAAATTATAAACTCCAGGTAATGGAAACTTTTTAAAATTTGTTGAATACATAGCTTTGTTTGATCCAGTCATGACGGGGCATCTACGTAAAATAACTGATCATGAAACACAGATTCATTACTTAGGAAAAAATATGGAGAATGAACTGATTCAAATCCTAGCAAATGTCATTAAGAAGAAAATTGTAGAAGCTGCCCATTCTGCAAAATACTTTTCAATAATACTGGACTGTACACCAGATGTGAGTCATGTTGAACAAATGACGATGGTCATTCATTTTGTGGATATGGAAAAGTCTGCACATGAAGATAATGTTGAAGTGCTCATAAAGGAACATTTTTTGGGTTTCGTACCACTGAAGGAGACGACTGGAGCATTTATGACTGAAACTATTCTACAAGAGCTTGAAACAGTGTCATTATCTATTGAAAACTTATGTGGCCACGGCTATGTTAATGGGAGTAATATGAAGGGTAAAGACAATGGTGTGCAAAGGAGAATGATGGAAATCAATCCTAGGGTCTTTTTCATTCCTTGCAGTGCGCATTCTCTGAATTTGGTTGTCAATGATGCTGCTAGATGCTGTTTGGAGGCAAGCAGTTTCTTTGACCTGGTGCAACGTGTTTGTGTTTTTTCTCAGGCTCAACACGCCATTGGGAGATTCTGACTTGCCATGTGAATTCTTTAACTGTGAAACCACTTAGTCAGACAAGATGGAAGAGTCGCATTGATGCTTTGAAGCCTCTTCGCTATGAACTTGGAAACATTTATGATGCCCTAATTGAAACTTCTGATGATACTACCTTTACTGGATCATCTGGCAATAAGGCACGTTCAGATGCAGAAGCTCTTGCAAATCACCTTTCCAAGTTCAAATTTGTGACTTCACTCATTTTGTGGTATAATATCCTTTTTGAGATTCACCTCACTAGTAAGCAGCTTCAGGAAAAGAACTTGAACATACATTCTGCTATTCAAAAACTGCAGAAACTAAAAATATTCTGGAGGAATTCAGAAGTGATGAAGGGTTCAAAAGAACATGGTAGATTCTCTCGAGCTTGCTGAAGAAATAGACTTTCCGACAGAATTTGAACTAGAACCAATTCGCATTCTACAAAAGAAACAGCAGTTTTCGTATGAAGGACGAGACACACCCATTCAGAACTCAAAACAAAGGTTCAAAGTGAATTTCTACTTCGCAGTCGTTGATACTGCTATTCACTCGGTTGATGAAAGATTTAAACAGATACAGCAGCTAGAGTCAGTATTTGGCTTTCTATATGATATCCACAGCTTGCAAAAAAAAAAAAAAACCAGCAAAACAGACAAGAGAATTTTGTATAAAACTGGAGTCGGCATTGACTCATGAAAATTCAAAAGACATTGATGCTACAGATTGTGTAGTGAGCTTCAGGCTTTTTCAAGATGTCTTAAGAAACATTCCATTCCTGAAGAAGTACTGAAGTTTGTGATAAACTCAGACAGTTTTTCAAACATTTTTATAACTCTATGCATTCTTTTAACTTTGCCAGTTTCCATAGCTAGTGGGGAACATAGCTTCTCAAAGTTAAAATTGATAAAAACATATCTGCGTTCAACAATGGTGCAAGAGAGACTTGTTGGACTTGCCACAATGTCAATAGAGCATGAAATAGCTGGAAAACTGGATCTAAAAGAACTAGTGACATGACTTTTCTTGCTTTAAGTTTTGAAAATTCAGTTTTAAGAGCACAGAGTGTTTTTTATTCAGAGTGTTTTGTAAATACAGGTTAAAGTTAATTGAAGAGTTTTCTTATTTCTTTCTATATTGGATGTGGTGGTAATGGCAGTTAAAGCAGAATAGCGTAATGGATGGTTTTGGATTTGTAATAATAAAAATTATAATTAACATTTTAAATGCATTTTTATTTGAAATTGGACTGAAATATCATATAGCTGTCATGTACAAATCTATTCTGAAAATTTCATGTCTCTATTTTATCTGATCTCAAACATTGGTTGGACAGACGGATGGATGGACAAACCGAATAATTAAGCCTCTGTTTAAAAAAAAAAAAACTCTTAAAAACATTAAAAGGAAAAAAGGCATTAAATATTTCCCAGTTTACCAAAAAACCTCAGCCTAGATCTGCCCTTTGGGTTTGGGGGCACCGATTGCATGGTTCGCCTAGAGCACCAGTTGCTGGCAGCTTGTCTAGGGCCACCCCTGAGTAGGATGATAGGTCTTTGCAGCACTTGGTGCTTGGCTCTGCATGTTGTAGGCACTCATAGTTCTTGAAGCATCATGGATAACTTCTTGGGGTGGGATTTGGCAGCCTCAACAGAGCTGGCAGGAAATTCTCTTGACTTGTAATACAGCCTCAGCAGAAGCTTTGAGGAATTCATTATGTTTCAACCTGTCTGAATTAGCCTTTGTTTTCCACCATTGGCACTCAAGTTTCTGCCCCTCTCTTGTCTGTTGTGGGATGTCGGGAAAACCAAGAAGAGTTGTGGGAATAATGCAGAGGAAGGGACTGTTTGGGGGTCAGTGACAGAGGCCAATGTAGAACAGTAATGATTCACCTCGTCCTGTGGATGGGGTGCTGTTGTCCTTCAGCAGCTTTGCAACCTCTTGGATTACATGAGTCTTTGTGGTTGAATCACAATTTTTGGTCAGTCTTGTTGACTGAGCATGAGAAGATCTCTGACAACTGCCCTAATGGAAGCACATCATCTATTCCAGGTGTGGAATCACTTAGGAAGCTATGGATGTCCTTTATGTGTATCAAAGCATATATTCACTAATGTGCAGGTCCCTAGAAGGTAAGAGAGTGGGAGGAGTTTTGACATGGTCCAAAATTCTTTATCTCCCAATACTTTAACATTGTCCCCTCCCCCTCTCTGTATTAAGGAAATTTAATAGGCTTTTAAAATGTTGTTTTCTCTTTTTACATTTCTTACCCAGTCTTATTTCTTCACCTTTGCTCTTTTCCTCCATTCTCCCTGCTGCTGTTTCTATCCACCAGTCATGATGTGCTTAGTCTTTCCTTGCTCCAACTGCTGCCTTCCACAAGTAACTCGCATAGACCAACTGGATTGCCCTAGCTGCCTGCCTCTTTAAAGGCAGCTGGAGATGCATGACACTTTTCACCGTAATATATTTTTTCAGGGTTGATGCATTTTGTCACATGCCTGATTGTGGGCATGAGGTGGGTGTTTTTGTTTTGTTTTTGTTTTGCATGTCCTGAGTTCTGTCCCCTGCTGGGCTCACCCTTCTTGAGAGCTGCTCCTCTCCCTCCAATCCTGGAGATTCAAAGAGAACTTTCTGATGCCCCATGTGTCTATAAGTTCCCCTCTCTACCTCTTGCTCCCTATTCTTACCTCCACAACTTGACTAGAGCAAGGGGGGGGGGAAAGGCAGAAAAACCTTTTAAATTGAGTGGGGGATGGTGAATGTTGAAGGACTATATCCGGATTCCTTAACTGTTAACCTACAGACATCCAAATGTTTGGGAACTGAGTTTTATACAAGGTGATGTTTAGGGTTGTTGGCTGGACTCCATTGAAACCCTTGATAACGACTCTTTGAGCATGGTCTCTCAATCAGTTGTGAACCCACCTTACAGTAATTTCATCTAGACCACATTTCCCTAGTTTGCTTTTGAAAATGTCATGTGGCACTGTGTCAAAAGCCTTACTAAAATCAAGATGTATCATGTCTACTGCTTCCCCACATCCACTAAACCAGTAACCCTCTCAGAGAAGGAAAAATTAGGTTGGTTTGGCATGCTTTGTTCTTGACAAATCCATGCTCGCTATTCATTATAACCCTATTCTCCCCTAGGTGCCTAAAAATTGTTTTTTTTTGTTTTTTTATTTGTTCTAGTATCTTTCCAGGTATTGACGTTAGGCTGACTGGTCTATAATTTCTCAGGTCCTCTTTTGTTCCCCCTTTTTAAAGATAGGCACTATATTTGCCCTTCTTCTGTCCTCTGGGACCCATTTCTGTCTCTGTCAGTAGAATTAGACTTCTTGCTATCTGCTGATTTTCTTTTTAATGGTAGAGTTTACTGTTGAATAAAGGAGGAAATAGAGATGTTCAGACTCAGGACATGTTACATTACAGTACAATTGCACCTTGCAAGTAATCGTTTTCTCCTACATTTTAAACATAGTTGATATTTTGCCTTTGAAGTAATGTTAAATGTGCATTTCAGAATTCATCTAAAAACTCAGTGGTGCATACACAAATTCCCTGGTTTCATTAGAACTGGTCACTTCTGCCGCACATATTAAAATACTTCAGGTATGCAATTTTCATCTCCGTACATACTCATAGCCACATCATGCCCAGGAGGTATATATGCTGCGCTCCTTGACATCAACTTACTAGTGGAAGCCACAATATGGCCATTTTAAATGGCCACTGTGAAAGTGTATCTCTCTATTCCATCACGTTTTACAAAGCAAATATAGACATAATAATAATAATAATAATAATAATAATAAATGCTAGGCTTGCCTTGACTGGACTGCAGTATAAAACAGCAAGCTATAATTGTTTATCTGGCAATAGGATACATGGCATTATGGCAGGGGACTAATACCATTACATTTGCAGGATCTAATTATTAGCTTTTGAGCAAATGGCAGGTGGTCGATAAATTAGTCAATGGATTTTTTTTTAACTCTTTCTTTCTGACTTGCAGATTCCTTCCCTTTACACTGTATTGTGCCACACAAAATGCATATTATTTCTACCTAGTTTGCTTCAGATTTTGATTATACTTTTTTTGTTTCTCATCTTTTCATTGCTAATTTCATTATTCCTTAGTAACAGTGTATCTGGCACCCATCTGGTGTCCATAGTGGTTTTTTTCTTCATCTTTTTTTTTTTCCTCTAAGAAAGTAGGGGTTGGGATATTCTGACATACTGCATTCTGGTCCTGATTCTCCTTAGATCAGGAGATATATGTGTAGTCCATCATTTTATGTTCCATAAAATAAATATATATATAATTTGTTTCAAAATCAACTTGATAACATACAAAATCATTTTCAAAATCTGTAGTGACATAAAACTTAGCAAGTATTCATATTTCTTGTTTTTATCTTCCTCTATTAAAATGAATGGTTATTCCTTTAGCTTGCTTGCACAACACTGTAAAATTTCAACAGAAAAAAAGTAGATGTGCACCAGCATGTGGGCACACAACATTATACTTGTGCTATCCAATAGTCAGAAAGCATTGCATGGAAGCATTCTGTTCCCCTGTGGCAATTACATGCAAGTAGATGTCCACATATACAAGTATCCATTAGTCCAAATGAAAAGTATCTTGAAAACACTAGTTAGCCCTAGTGCCACAACTGCTGCCACTGAAACTGCTTATGTTCTCCTGTATATCCAGATGATTAAAGACAACAAGATAAAAAGGTGGTGATTTAAAAAATAATAATTTGAGAGTAGTCCTTTTTAAGAATACTCTTTTCATCATATTATTCTGGTTAGCTAACCTGAAAGTTGTATTCCCATGCCCAATAGCTCAGTGATGTGAAAGCTTAAGACTAAAAAGAAGTGTGTGTTCCTGAGAGAGCTTATTGCACTATTGGACACATTGGCGGATTCCTCTGGCAATAATGTTCCAGCTGTATGTATTGGTGCATTTTTTTGACAACCGGTTTAGAGACAGATAGTAAAGTAGTCTGACTGAGAGAGTCTGGAAATATTGCAGTATGCCAAGAAGGTTTGAGTCAAAGTTGCAGAGTTGGTGCAAAATTTTGCCTAAAGATACAGATAGGCCCCTAGGCATATAGAAAATCCCACTAAATATCTGTCTGTATCTTTAGGTGCTTAAATACCTTTAAAAATTTTGGGTTTTGGAACCTAAGTTCCACTAGCTTTCAGTAATGTGAGGTAAACCCACAGCCAAACCAGGGCTGCTCACTCAGCTGCACCGTCCACACCCCTGTGACCCTCACTCCCGTCCCTGTTTCTTCCTTTGTTGTCCCCCAGAATTACTTGAGATCTGGGTTTGGTGTAGCTCCTCCCCTTAGGCTGGAGGGGAAGGGCCTTTAGATGTGGGCAGGCATGTGCCTGCCCATCCTGGATTCTCAATAGGTGCACCTCCCACACCCACCCATCCCCGGTGCTTCAATAGGTGCACTCCCTACAGAACTGCAGTGAGTCACCACTCAGGCATGCAGCAATGGCTCAGCTGCACTAACATCCCCTTCCCACAGAGCCTACAGGGACTTGGCCTTCAGCTGTGTGGCAGCAGCCTGTCCCTGAGCAGAGCCCGGCTCAGATGACACCCTCCCACCCCGCACAGGCATTTCCCCAACCCTGCCAGAGCTGCAGATCAGTCTGTGCAACAGCACTACCAAGCAGGAACCCTCCTGCTGCCTTGCAGCGTATCAGATGCTCTCAACTCCCAGCCTGCTTCTGTTCCTGTTCCTGCCCCAGCCTTGCCAAAGCCCTGTTCGTCTTGTTGTTGCCATACTCTGACCTCACTCCAGCCCTATTACCTGCTCTGCCTCTGCCTACTGACCACCCTGCTTCAACCTCTGGCATGTATCTGAACTCCGGCTGTGGTACTGATTTGGCTTGTTCACAAACTTTGACCACCCTGCTTCAACATCTGGCCTGCACCTGGACTCTGTCTATGGTACCGCTTTTGGCTTATCCATGGACACTGATCTCAGTCCTGTCCCATCCCCGGATCTTGATTCCAGCACTACCCTCAGCCCAATTCCAGCCCTTTGTCCAGCTTCTACCTCTGCTCCAACCAGTAGGCCTGATTATTGGGATGCAGCACCTGACACTTAAGATCCTAAGAGCTTGTTACTTTTGGGAATGGATGTTAGATTCCTAATTCACTTAAGCTTTTTTGAATATTTCACCCTTAGATAATTTAGGGCTAAATGATGAGGTTCTTATTCAAACAAAGCTCCCATTGAAGTCAATAAGAACTTGACTGGAAAAGGGTGTAGACCTCGGCATTTGATCCTTAAGCATTCTGATGCCTGAATTAAACATTGCATTCCTTTAACATTGCTTTTTAAAGTTTCAGCCTTTCCACTTTGACCTCCTATCTGAATAGGAACTAGAGATGTACTAGAGATTGAGTCCCTCTGTAGTGGTGGACAGCTGAATTAGGTACTCTGTTTTAATTTCCATTTTTTTTTAAAGGAAGAGGTGTTGAAGTAGACCTAAATGGGTTTAAGTCAGAAGTGTGATATTAGGGATGGCCATTTAACAGAGACCAGCGTAGAGGCTTATGTGTGGTTTTGCTTTTTGCAACTGTTCTCTACATTTCTGTTGGAAACCATTTTTTTAAGGCAATTGTTTTTAAGGTCACTGCAACCCCTTCCCCTGAATTATTGAAACACTTCAGCATGTGGTGTCAAGCTTGAGAGCGTCATGCAATGGTTTGTGAAAATAATTTTATTATTTAATGGAGGTGAACAATGAAATTCCCTCCTCACTTATGGATCAATCAACATCTAAGTTTTGCTTGCACTGAAATTGTTGGATGCAAACAATATTCCTCTTTTATATTCTTACTCTTTCCCCACCTTCAACTTTTACTAGAAAACACTGCATACTGTCCAAAAGGAAATATTAAACTAAAATTGATTATTTGAGGGAGTGGTATTTTTTCTCATAAGCTCAAAAAAGTCATCAGTGCTGAAGTTAGACATTTCAACCTTCTTTGCCTTTCCATCCATTAGACAATACTAATGTTTGACAATAGCAGTCAAAAGCTACTACTCGCCTCTAACTGGCTTGTGAAATAATTGTCCTGTGTGGGCAGGATCAACTAAATACAACACTATGTTGTGTAGAACGAGATTTTACTCCTTCTTGCGCCATGGTCAGGATTAATAGATGCCTTGGCAGAATTAGGGGTCGACTATGCTTTACTAGCTTGGGCATTAAACTAATGGGACAACAATGCTTAACTCTTTGTGGGGACATGGGGAAAGATGATTTGATGCTCAGTGTCCCATACAGATTTTCTACTGAAGACGCAGCCTGCTATGCAGCAGTAAAATCATGGTGAGATGGAAGGAAGGAAGGTGCAGCACATACGTGATTTTACAAGCCTACTCTGCTGCTACTGTCAACATGCCTTGTCCAGAAGAACAGTTGAGTTCTTCCACATCAAAGCTGAGTATTCTGTGGATCAGTCCCCTTTTGTAATGTTTTGTGATTGACTTGAAAACAGAGCAGATCTCTTGTATAGCACTTCCTATTTACATTAGTCTGGAAAACCAGTTTTATGTAGTCTTCTGTGGAATCTTAGTGGCTGGTATGGCTGTATAATTGTTGCCATTGCAGAACATGAGAGAGGTGAGAGCTCAAGTGACACTAGTTAATTGAAAACTTGCAAGCGTCTTCACAAAGCTAAGTATGCTGGAAGTCTAGACTGAGGAAGAACAGTTAGACTCAGCATGTCTTTAAGCATCCAGACCGATAGACTAGCAAAGCTGGAGTTAGGGTAGCATCCTAGATTTCTGTTAAACTTCATAATGATGGGAGATGAAGCAAAGTCACTGGTAACTTTCTTAGCTTTTGTAATATAAAGAACCTTTTAAAGAGAGTTAATGTTTACAGAAATTCAAATTTTCCCTAGCAAAGCGCTCCAGGTCATTGAGCATTTCAGCATACATGTCAAGCAGCTGTACTGAAAATTCTCAGTGGAAAAGCTTTTAATAAAACATTATCTTATTATTCAAACCACATCAAAGGCTTTAGCTAGTCCATCATGGAGAAGTTCTTGAGGGTTGAACATTATTGAGAAGCATTTGTCTGTCCATATTTAAAGTTGAAGCTAGTTTCCTATTATAACCCTGACATTCTTCATCTTACCTCCGCCAATGTCCTCTGTGTTATGGACTATGAACCTTTAGAATTTCGTTTCAATTTAGACATCAATCTGCTGGGTTTTGGATTGTTTGTTTAGCAGCTAAACCATTACAAGGTTAATCCCAGCATCTGGTCTTTTTGGAGCTTCACATCTAACCTTTTGAGTTGTGGTTCAGACCTCACTTCTTCAATTTAATCACAAACTCTGGAACATCAGCTTTTTATAGATACAGTATACGTAAATACTGTTTATTTCCCAGAATAACTATACTTTTCTCAAATAAATACAGAAGTCAGATTAAATTTCACAATCTATTTAATGTTTGTGATGTGCTCCTCTTCTTTGAGTGCTAAAGAAATTCTAAAATAATTAAAAAAAAAAAAAAAAAAAAAAAGGTAATGGAAATAGTGGTGGTGTGTGTTTCTGGATATCTTTAGGTTAGTGTGTTTATCTCTGGTATAATTTATTTATTGACATAAAAGATCTTGAGAAACTATCAGGTGAGAGATACTTAGAAAAATTGAAGTTGAAATGTGTTGGGAAGATACTAATGCTTAGTCTGAAGTCAAATTTATCAGGGGAAGACTCAATACTTACATTGAGCTGAGTGCTTGGACAGTTAATGAAACTCTACTCAGGCTTCTGGATAACTCTAGGTCACTAGAAAACTCTAGGTCAGTAATTTAACAGAGGGATTAGCATAGCCACTCCAATTCTAGTGACCTGGTACCTATCCTGACAGACAATAGTGATGAAAATGAACCAAAAAAAAAATTGAAGGCTTTTGAAGCCATTATATAATTTTCCAGGGATAGTGAAAGTTGTAGCTGGCTTAGTTTTCAAATGCTTTTACTTATCCTAATATAGAAAATTGTAACTAGAGTTCTTCAGGCAAATTTTGAACAGGTTCTTAACTTGCTAAGACTTCGTAACAAAGATGGAAAATTAGACATTAGCCATTGATAGAAAAGCTTTTTTTTTTTTTTTTTTTTTTTAAGAGCTTCATGTTAATCTGTGGTGATGGAGATCATTCTAGCATAAACAGACAACTATGACTTCCCTCTTTCTCCAGAATCATCTGTCAACAGGATCCCACTTAGTCACTTTAGACATATAGACAATAGAAAAAGAGGTGTGAAGGTGTTTTCTTTTAGTCCTCCCCCAATCATCACTATTTCCTTTGAACAATGATCTGGCTTTGATATTTTAGCTGGCATGTCTGTATTGCTGCTTATTCAGCACTGGATTGTCACAATTGTGAAGAAATCCAAATGGAAATAATTGCAAATTTAATTACAATTCAGATATTTCCATTCTTGGCTGAACCTGCCTTCACTCTTGGCCTGTTGTAGCAATTATTGCTGCATTGTCTAGTGTTAATTTACATTTTAATTGAGCGTTAAACCTTTTTAGCAGATGACAATGTACTGCGCGTTTATGCAACCCTTTCAGTAATACAGAACCTCTTTTGTTATTGCTTTAATATTGGTCTATACGGCCCAAAGGAAAAATATGTTGTCAATAGAGCAGACACTAAACTTTGATAGTGTTATTTTGACACAAAACAGACTAGACATTAGGACTGGAAGAACTGGAGGAAACTGATGGCGAGATGTGATATTTCCCAGCATCTCTAACTTCAGCTAGATATTAGTGCTAGAATTTCTGCAGCTACAGAAGGCGCTTATTTTGAAGTATGTGTTGGCACATTAGGCTATAGAAACTCCTATGACGCTTTTAAATTTCTCTTTTCATTTCTCTTCCTTTGTTGTGCTTTCTGGAACTTTAGCAGCATATTTTATATTTGTACAAGATGGCAATTCTGGGGGAAAATGTTCCTCCCCTCCACCTGGGAAAAAACAACCCAAAAGAGAAGAACAATAAGGAGGAAAATTCTTCCCAAATTATTAAGGCTTATCCTAGTTTTACATGTGTTGCCTTTGGCCTGTAGGAGAGGATGATGGGAAACAGCAGGGAGTAAACTCATCTTTAATTCTTTTTGTACTGATTGTAGGTTTGTATGAGTTTCCTTAGGTAAATAACTCAGGTCTTCCTTTTTAAGACAAAAATTAATATCAAACAAGATTATTCAGAATAGAAAATGTATTTTGTTTTCCTAGAATTCATGACTCAGTGCTGACTTCATACAGAGCACACTGCAGAACTTTTATTCTCATTATGACAGTCTGTTTCCATTCCAGTGTGTCATTTTAAATAGTCGAATATAAACCAGAATAGAGTGACTTTACAAGCTTGAAAGTTAGGAGAGTGCTTGATGCAAGATAGAAAGAATATTAAAAATACCATGTGAATGAAAAATCCCAAAGTGTAGAACTGTGTAGTGTTATAGGACCTACCATATGTCTCATCCTTTAAATGCTACTACTGGTGTAATTTCACTGAATTACTTTAGTGACAGCCTCTTTTTGAGCATTGTGTTTGAAGTTTTTTGGATGGTGATCTAATCCTATTGAGTCATCATGGTGCCCATTAGGGATTTCATAAAATATAGTGTACTTTAAAAATGTATATTTCAA
Source organism: Emys orbicularis (assembly GCF_028017835.1). Taxonomy (NCBI): domain Eukaryota; kingdom Metazoa; phylum Chordata; order Testudines; family Emydidae; genus Emys; species Emys orbicularis. The sequence goes on along the minus strand of NC_088688.1, from coordinate 38,034,485 downwards.
TATAATAGGCAGCTCAATTGGGACCAAATCCTAGTCCTTTAAAAATCAACTAGTTTTGTTATTGACTTGAATGTGAAGAATTTGCTTCATGATCATCAATTGTATACAAGATTTTTTTAACAGAAAAGATAAATGTCTTCCTATCTACTGCATATTCAGGCACATAGATTATGGTAAAATTTAGCTGGTAGTACTGGGTATATACCATGGAAATCGTTTGCTATCACAAATGTATCCATTTGCATTCCCTCCAAAAAAGGGAGACCCATGAAATTTGAATATCATTCTGGAAGTTTGGCCTTCAGACTATTGTGTGCCTTTGAATGACACACAAACTGCAAATTATCAGTATTGTTCAGTTATGCACAGTTTTTGTGGACTGGTACTTTTGAAATTCAGTAACATAGTAACTTACATCAGTGTAGTATCTTCTTATTTAAGGAGTTCACAGGTTTGCAGAGGTGGGCAAGTTTGATTATCCCTGATGTACCGACGAAGAAATTGAGGCACAAAGAGGCCATGACTTGCTCAAGGTCACGCAATAAACTAGTGGTACAGCCAGAACTAGAACCTAGGGCTCCCTAACACCCAGTCCTGTGCCCAATCCACTAGAGCAAGCTGCCTCCCAAGTTCAGATGTCGAACAGTTTTTTTTCCAGAACATCCAAATTCATGTACTGAGACATCCCCACTGTGCCAAGTCAGCTTGGTTCAGAGGTACTGCTTTTGATGTCTCACTAAGCCAAAACAGGACTGGTGTGATCAGCACTTGATAGATTGCTTCACCATACTCTTGAAATCGTGTAAAGTTGGTGCAGTTGCAGTGTAGGAAGTTTTAAAAAACAACAAATACATCCCTTTTGGCTGCATCACACTGACTCTCATTCACTTTGTGGTCCACTATAACCACCAGATCCTTTTCAGCAGTACAGTTATTTCCCATTTTGCTGTTGTGCATTTGATTTTTCTTTCCTAAGCAAAGTACTTTGCATTTGTCTTTACTGTATTTCATCTTGTTGAATTCAGACCAATTTTCCAATGTGTTGAGGTAATTTTAAACCTATCCTCCAAAGTGCTTTCAACAACATCCAGGTTGGTGTCATCTACAGATTTTATAAACATACTCTCTACTCCATTATCCATGTAATTAATGAAAATATTGACTGGACCTAGGATTGACCCCTGCAGGACCCAACTATATACGCCTTGCCAATTTGACAGCAAACCATTGATAACTAGTCTTTGAGTATGGTCTTTCAACCAGTTGTGCACTCATGTTTATAGTAATTTCATCTAGACTGCATTTCCCTAGTTTGTTTATGAGACTGTCATGCGGAACAGTATTAAAAGTAGGGCTGTCAAGCGATTAAAAAAATTAATTGCGATTAATCGTGCTGTTTAACAACAATAGAATACCATTTATTTTAGATATTTTTGGATGTTTACTACATTTTCAAAGATATTAATTTCAATTACAATCCAGAATACAAAGTGTACAGTGCTCACTTTATATTTATTTTTGATTTACAAATATTTGCACTGCAAAAAACAAAAAAAAATTGTATTTTTCAGTTCACCTCATACAAGTACTGTAGTGCAATCTCTTTATTATAATCATTGAATCATAGAATATCAGGGTTGGAAGTGACCTCAGGAGGTCATCTAGTCCAACCCCCTGCTCAAAGCAGGACCAATCTGCAGACAGATTTTTGCCCCAGATCCCTAAATGGCCCCCTCAAGGATTGAACTCACAACCCTAGATCTGAGATTGCTTCAGCTAGTTCCTTAAGTACCCTAGAATGAATTTCATCAGGCACTGATGACTTGAATATGTCTAACTTATCTAAATATTCTATAACTTGTTCTTTCCCTAGTTTGGTTTGCATTCCTTCCCCCTGGTTGTTAATATTAAGTATCTGGTCATCATTAACCATTTAGTGAAGACTGAAGCAAAATAGGCATTAAGCACCTCAGCTTTCTTGACTTCATCACTTATTAAGATGGCATCTTACCTACCAGTTCTGAATTTCTTAAACTCTGCTTTTTTGAAGTCCATTATCCTTATTCTGCTGCTCACTCCTTCCTCTTCTTAGAATCATGACATCTACTATGTTATGATCACTGTCATCCAAACTGCCTTTCATCTTCAGATTTGCTACTAATTCTTCCCTGTTAGAATCAAGTCTAAAATGGCTGTCCCGTTGGTTACTTCCTCCACTTTCTGGAACAAAGAGTTGTGCCCAGTACATTCTAAGAACTTATTGGAAATTTTGTGTTTTGCTGTTTTACTTTCCCAACAGTTGTCTGGGTAGCTAAAGTCCCCCATTACTACCATGTCCTGTGTTTCGGGTATTTCTTTTCTTTTTTAAATGCCTCATCCACGACCTCTTCTTTGTTTGGGGATCTATAATAGACCCCTGCTCTATAACATCACCCCTATTTTTACCCCTTTTATGTTTACCAAGAGACTCTCAACTGATCTGCCTCCCACTGCCTTCTGGACCTCAGAACAAGGTTATGTTCTGAGTCTCTTTCTGGATCCTGGTTCGGATCTTATAGTTCTTCATCTCCTGCTGTCTGACTACTTCTCCATCCACAACCCAATAAAACAGCTATAGATAATGGAGATGTTAATGTAACCAAGGATGAAACTTTCCAGGTGTTGGCAATACAGCATTCTCAGAGGAGTGTCCTGCTGTGGAACAGCTTATTTGAAGGCATAAAAATGAGTCCATCTCTCTCTCTCTTCAGAGCATGACGCAGGACCAACAGTTTGCCCATACTTTCCACTGCGGAGGAGGGTCAAATATTATCTTGGTGGTTTTTTTCCTAATGCACAGAAAAAAGGAAAGAAGGTTCCACAAAGTTATTGCAGCCGAATTAGAGACTAATTCAGCGAGAAAGTGCTTTAGGTGGAAAAATATTTTAATTATTTTATAACCTTTGAATTTGGTTCCTAGAATATCATGGTGTTGGGTTCATTTGAAATACATAGATAAATGATTTAATGTTCCTATTTCATGCATGATGTCCATGATCATCTTTGAAAGCACTGGAATTTTTGTAGTATGTTGGAGGGACAGACTTGTCTGTGTATAAACATTACCAAAGAAATTGATAGATTGGGACGTTGTAGGTACCAACGAATAAAGAAAAAAATAACTCTCTCCCCTTGAAATAGACTGGTAGTATCATTCCTTCGTAGTATAGTAAATGGTGTTCTAAGGATGCCTAAAATGAAAGAGAGTGCAGTAAAGGCATTCTAGTAAATCATGGAGAAGGACAGAGGCAGTGTCATGCCATGTAAATAATAGCCAACACACACAAGTGTACTGTAACACCAGTGGCTAGCTTTGGCCAAGGCTATAGACATCAGCTAAAAACTGACAGACTAACAGCTGGAAGCCAGGCCAATTCACTTGTGTATTAGTATAGATCAAAGTTGTTGTTAAATGTGTTTGGTGTTTAAACCTCATGAAAACAAATGTGATATTGCACTCATTGTTTTCTGTTATCTGTATCCTGTTAGAATGTAATAGCAAACATTTACAGGGTATATACCCTGTATCCAGTGGTGAGCTGGAGCCGGTTCCCACCGGTTTGTGGGAACCGGTTGTTAAATTTAGAAGCCCTTTTAGAACCGGTTGTCCCAGTTCTAAAAGGGCTTTTAAATTTAACAAAAGTGCCAGCAGCTCCCTGCCCTGCCCCCGACCCCAGTTCACCTGGCTCCGGCTCCGCCTCTGCCTCCTCCCATGAAGTCTCCCCCTCCCGGCTTCCCGCGAATCAGCTGTTAGCGCTGGAAGCCTGGGAAGGAAGCAGCAGCTTCCTGCAGGTGAGCTGGGGCGGGGGGCGCGAGGAGGGCTCCAGGTGCCGCACAGCTCCGGGCGGCCCCGGCCCCGACTCCGACTCTGGCCGGGCGGCACGGTCCGGCCCAGCCCCTGACTCCGGCCCCGACTCCGGGACGGCCCCCAACTCCAACCCGGCGCCCGCGGCTCCCCGCACCGACTCCGGGCGGCGCAGCCCCCATCTCCAGGCAGCGCGGTAAGGGGGGCAGGGAGCAGGGAGGGGGTGTTGGATAGAGGGCGGGGGGGGTAGATTAGGGTCGGGACTCGGGGTGGTCAGAGGGCAGGGAACAGGGGAATTGAATGGGGGCAAGAGTCTTGGGGGGGCAGTCAGGAAGGAGCAGGGGTGTTGGATGGGGTGGGGGGGCAGTCAGGGCAGGGGTTCCGGGGGTGGTCAGGGGACAGGGAGAAGGGGTGGTTGGATGGGGCAGGGGTCCTGGGGGGCCATCAGGAATGAGAGGAGGGGTTGGATGGGGTGACAGGGGGCAGTTAGGGGACAGGGAAGGGGGGTGGATGGGGCAGGGGTCCCTGGGGTGGATTGTCAAGGAACGTTGTGGGTTGGATGGGGCAGGAGTCCCGGGGAGTGGGGGGGCACAACCCCCTCATGGGGTGAGGAGGAGGGAACCGGTTGTTAATATTTTGGCAGCTCATCACTGCCTGTATCTAAGTGACTCATTAACCAAAAGTAAGTCTCGTAATGCAAATGAAGTACTATAACAGGAAGATTCTAATTCCTGCACATTTCAAAGCAAGTGGTCGTTGTGTGTGATGATCAGAGATCAAAAACTCTAAATGCACTCTCTCCCGTCGTCAAAGAAAGAATGCATGTGGCTGGCCAAACTGTCAGCTTGTTTGTTTGTGAGAAGAAGCTATAAGTATGGTCACAAGGAAAAAATTCTTCATTTCTGGACTGTTTGGATTCTAATAGGACAGAATAATTGAATGAGGAGATGGAGATCCCCAAAGTTACTCTGGGTAGCCCTAAAAGACTTTTGGGAAACTGGCAGATTACAACATCTCTGCTACCTTTTGAAATTATAGACTGTGACTTACCTGTACATATATTTTTACTTCCTTTAACCTCTCAGTAACTCTCATTCCTTTTTCTTCACTAATAAACCTTAGTTAGTTTACTACGTTTATTGCCTACCAGCTTTGTCTTTTGGTGTGAGATCTAGGATGCGAATCAACCTGGTTGAGTGACTAGTCTCTTGGGACTGGATGTTACCTGAATATTTGTGTGTGTGTGTGTGTGTGTGTGTAAGTGACCATTGATCACATAGTCCAGCTTGACTGGGTGTCAAGATACACTGGAGTGTCTAAGGGGACTGGCTGTGACTCTATTATAAGACTATTGTAGTACTTCAGAAGTTCACATTTAGCACTGGGTTGGTGAAATGTAGAACATACCGCCAAGTTGAGCTCTTCCCTGCTTTTGACAGTCTGCCCTGAGGTAGGCTCTTATGGTCATGAGCCATTCCAGACAGTGTGACATACCAGCATAGGCGTGCGCACGGGGTGTGCCAGGTGTGCCCAGGCACACCCTAATGCAGGGGTGGGAAAATGGCCCCACTCTCGCGTGGGGTCCGCGCTCCCGGGCCGGAGCACCCGGCTGAGCGCAGCAAGCCACCGGCCCCTCCCCCGCCTTCCCTGGAGCCATGCCACCGCGTGCACAGCGCTCTGGGAGCAGGGGCTGCGCGCTCCCGCGGGGCAGTGTTTGGCTCCGCGGGGAGGCAGACACGCTCCCCGCTCATCCGGAGCCCTGCCGCCGCGCGCGCAGCATTCTGAGGGGCGGGGCTGCCTGCTCCTGCGGGGCAGGGTGTCTGGCTCTGCGCGGAGCAGAACATGCAGCTAGGACTCTCATGGTAAGGGGTCCGGGGTGGGTTGGATAAGGGGTGGGGGCAGTCAGGGGACAGGGAGCAGGGTGGGTTGGATAGGGGGTGGGATCCTGGGGGGGTGGTTAGGGGCGGGGGATCTCTGGAGGGGGCAGTCAGGGAGCAGGGGTGTTGGATGGGGCATGGGAGTCCCAGGGTCTGTCAGGGGGTCGGGGGTGAATAGGGGTCAGGGCAGTCAGGGGACAGGGAGCAAGGAGGGTCCTGGGGAGCAGTTAGGGTCGGGGGGGCCTCTGGAGGGGGTGGTCAGGGGACAAGGAGCTGGGGGAAGGGTTGGATGAGTCGGGAGTTCTGGGGGGGGGGGCCTGTCAGGAGGCAGGGGTGTGGAGAGGGGGTTGGGGCAGGCAGGGAGCAGGGGGGGGTTGTATCGGTCGGGAGTTCTGGGAGTCCTGTCAGGGGGCGGGGAGTGGTTGGATGGGCGTGGGAGTCCCGGGGGTCTGGCTGGAGGCGGGGGTGTGGATAAGGGTCGGGGCAGTCAGGGGACAGGTAGGGGGTAGGGTGCTAGGGGGGCAGTCAGGGGACAAGGAGCAGGAAGACTTAGATAGGGGGTGGGGTCCTGCGGGGCAGTTAGGGGCAGGGGTTCCAGGAGGGGGTAGTCAGGGGACAAGGAGCGGGGGGGGTTTGGGGGTTCTGAGGAGGGCAGTCAGAGGGCAGGAAGTAGGAGGGAGTGGATGGGGGCAGGGCGGGGGCAGAGCTCCCTGGGTGCACACCCTAATGAAATGTGCTGCGCATGCCTATGCATACCAGCAATCAAAAGAAAAAACAGGCCACTCCCTTCTGACACACATCATTACCTAGAAAATGGGAGTACGCCTGACCATTTCTCATAGCTCCCGAAGGACGCAAAATCCTGTTTAACAGTTATACATGCATATTCCCTTACTTAAGCTTAACCTTTCTAGCCACAGCTCAGGCAGGTGTGGCTTATTCCCTATTTCTGAGTTGGAAGAAACAGCCTATCCGGCTTTCAGCATTCTCCCTCTGTCTCAGCGTGAGTCCTCCCAGCCTGTCAGCTTTTTCTCTGACACATCCTGGCCAGTCTCTCACCCAAAAAACTTCTCCTTTTCTTCTAGGAGGAACCCTTTTAGTGGTCAGACTCTTTTGATCTCAGACTTAGCCTGGAAAAGAGTAGAATTTCCTAGTCTGGATGAGAGCCAGCTAGGTAAAATCTCCTCCCAACTGATGGCCCAGCCACTCTTATCTTAGCTCCTTTGAAGCAGGATACCAGAGTCTGTTTTTATCTGTGCTATTGTTTTACCTTTCCTGCTTGGTTCTGTTACAACCCCTTTACAGCCTTCTTTGATTTAGCTCTGTGCATTCAGTCAGGCAGCAATACAAAATAGAACAGGGAACTGAGGCTCACAATGTACATAGAAAATACTAAGTTTTCCCAGTTCATCATGGGGGTGGGGGAAGCAAGTCTGAAGAATGTAAAGCATAATTTGTAGACTTGTTGATAAAAGCAAATGTTGCATCTCTTCTCTGAAGAGCTTATGTCCATTACTGAATTGCACTGCAGCAAAGGCAGTGTCTTGTTCATAGATTTTTAAGGTCAAAAGGGATGATTAGGATCATTTAATCTGATTTACACAACACAGGATATAGAATTTCACTCAGCAATCTGAACCTCCAGCCCTGAGAACTTCTGGTGGAACTAGAAAGTCACCCAATCTTGATTTAAAGCCTTCAGCTTATGGAAAATCCACTATATCCCTTGGGAAACTGTTCCAAAGGTTTATTACCCTCCCTGTTAAAAAAAAAAAAAAAAAAAAAAAATGTGCACCTTACTTGCAGTTTTGATTTTTTTTTAAACTCTCCAAATGGATAACTTTGACTTGTTTGGCTTCCTAGATTTATTAAATATACAAAAGCTTCCCCTACACTTAGCTTTGTTATACAGTGCATGCCTTTTATAAAAACCACATCCATCCTGGATGATTTGATTCTTACAAGCAGAGTATTTTAGTTTAGTGTAGAAATGATTTTGTCCCAGTCATTTGGATCACTATATGTGGTTGATTCTTATATCAGTGATTCTTATAATAATCCAGTGTTCAGAAGACATGGATGGTGGTAGGGTTAAAAATGAAAGCAAGAGGCAAAGGAATTGATAGTCAACTGGTGTGTGATGCATCAAGGTGTGACACCTTACTTTTAAAGAGATCTGCTTAAATTTAAGCACACTTTCTACCTGTAAATGGTTATTGACTTGCTGATGATCTTAGATCTAGATTCAGGGGAGCTTGTTCAGCCCTGTTCTCCACTACTTGGAGTTGATTGCTTCATGAGCACTGCTTATGCCTTCCAACAGATGTAGAGCTAGGGGCAGCAAATTGGATCCAAAATACAAAGTGTACAGATAAATATTCAGGTCAGATATGCACATCATTACCTCCTCCCTCGCCCTCTTTTTGGGGTGAAGTTAGTGCTTATGAAAGTGAGAAGCACTAGAAGCACTGGCTGGCATTGTGTGGGCAGGTCTGTTTAAGCTTCCCTCCAGGATTCTGCTGATGCTCCTTAGCTGAGATGTGCAATATTCCTTCTGCTCCAGTCTGGAGCTCTCTTGAACACAGAGTACAAATTATGCTAAGCTGTGTGGGGGTTTTGTAACATGCACAAATGTTAATTAGGTAGCGAAGTGAGATAACTAAGCTGCTTTCCCTTTTGAGCGTCTGGTAATTTATATTACACAGTATTACCATGCCCTATGGTGTCTTGGTAAACCATAAGACTTCATGACAGGGATTTGGTGTAATAATTCACATTATGTAATGGTAGACTTGGCCACATGCAAAGTGTTGTAAGCTAACACATGAACTGTAACCCCGTAGCTCAGACCCCGAAGTGTCTTATAACCGATATAACATGGCCCTTCTGAAAATAGCAAATACATATTATTTTGCCGAAATATATTTATTTAAGTTAAATTTTATTACTTCTCTCAAATTTACTAATTTAACAGTTTTCCAATAATTCATCATAAATAATTTGGAAAATAGAGACTAGGCTTCAGCAAGAGAAAGGCCTTTGTAATCATGTCTTCTACCTTCTCATAGCTCCTAAATAAAAGTTCAATTGCTTGCATCTCCAAAATGTAGCATTTTCCTTTTGAAGTTCAGCCATCTGCAAAGTGTGGCTAATTGTGGGTGGCTGAACTTGAAAGGAAAATATTTGTTCCTTCCCTTCATAGCACTATGTTTTCTGTTTAAACTGGGAGCACCACCTTAGTTCCCAATTTAGCCTTTTAAATGTAAAAGTTAACTTGAAAGTATCCCATGTTCCACCTCTCTCTCTCATCTACTACCTCTAGCGCTTCAGGTTACCAGGCTTCTTTCAGATACCAGTGCCTCCTGGAAAAAAATCTCATCAAAAACTAAAATCCTGGAGGAATGGGGAGTGATGTGTTTTTTCTTAAACGCACTTCAGCATACACTGTAGAGAATGAATGATTTATTTTACCACCTTGTAGGCTGCATGATTAATCTTCTCCTTGAGGACTCAAGCCACTGATGATCCTTCACTTAAAGTGAGACAGGACAAGCTACTCTATATACGGATGGTAAAATAACATGGAACAAAAATATGGCAGAAACCTGTCATGCAGTTTCTTAGTTGCAGCCCGGAGGAAGCTAGCTGTCTGGTTCTGCATGAAAACATGCACTGAAGGTAGAAAGCCCTGAATGGCACCCTCCACTCATTAAGGCAGTGCATGGGTGATGAAATGTCATGTGTACCCACCTTCTGGTTCCATGGGAAGTGAGAAGTTGATATTTCAATGGTAGCCTAAGGAGACCATGACTGCTCACTTGAGACTGGCTGAAATGTGCACAGAGCTTTTGGACCATGGCTCTTTGGTTAAATTCAGTCATAATCAGGATGAGGCACTGTGCAAAGCAGGAAATCTGTATTTGTGGAACTGGCCAGCAGGGCCAATCAGAGGGCAGGCCAGGAGGGTCATTTGGCCTGCACCTCAAGCTCAAAGGGGGCCTTAAATTTAGACACTTATTAATTTTTTGACATTTGCTAAGTTTCGCAACTTGTTTTTATGCGTATCCCTATCGGACCAAAATGTGACACACTCTCTCAGCTTAGAGCTGCAAATTTAAGCAAATAAGAGATGTGATTTGGTAAAAGACTTTTTTTTTTGTGAACGGATATAGATTTTGTCATATTAAAGAGTTAAAAATGTTCATAAATATTAATAAAAATATATCGGTTCTGATGGCACAAGCTTAGACCATGATGAACGTGTCCTCTCAGATCAGCTGATTATATAAACACACCACTACTAATGGCTGGTGCTGGATCCAAGTGCATGTTGAAAGGTAGGGAATTGTTACATTTTAGTGTCTTTATAGTTTTACGTCTAGTTGACTAAGGAATTATTTATGTGTGAGAATTCCTCATTATTATCTTCATATGCTAGCTAAAAGAGGTGACTGGTTGGTTGGCTGAGCCCTAGGTTGGTAGCTTGGCCATCATCATAGGCTTTCATAGTCTATAGGCCCAGATTCAAGGTGAAAATTTGTGAGGACAATCTTGTACAATGAGTTCCATGAAGAAACACGTTTGAAATTTTTGGACATTATTCCTCTGTCTGTAACCGTGTCTGTGTTTATATGTATGTGTTCAGCTCAGCCTGTTATATTATATCTTGTGTGCTTGAGTTTTGATTTAGTGATAAGGATAATAATCTGTCTGTTTCATTTTGTGTTCATAATTAGTATTCCTCCGTTTTAAGTCTTTTCAGCATTCGTGTACCATTCAGCATTTGTGTACATGTTTACAGTAGAAGATTTCAAGTGTAGACAAGCTACTTATTTACAGCAGAATATTTCAAGTGTGGCTAGGCTACATGTTGACCAGATAGATAACTATGAAGAGGAGATTTGAAAGTAGTGCAAGCAAGAGACGGCGAAAACAACTAAGTGAAGCAGCAGCTAAGAGCTCAAAGCCAATAACTTCATTTCTCAAACCACTGGAAAACACACCTTACCCAACAAACAATGCTACAGATAATGAACACTCCACAACTGCAACAGGTGATATTTCAATGCTAATACCTGAACATGAGGACAGTAGTCAAGAAGGAGATGTGCCAACAGTAACAGATGCAGCAGAAGATCCTGTGTACGATCAAGAAACTCAACAGCAACAGGAAGATGTAGATATTACACAACAAGAGCAATTCATGAGTACTACAGGTTTGACTGGACTGACATTGCCATTAAACCTGATTTCCCTACTCGCCTGCTGACACAAAGGTGAGATCTACACAAGAGACTGGTTATGCTGGAGTACGGAAAAACAATCTCTGTACTGTGCACCTGGCTTCATTTTGAACAAAGGTTCTGCAAATGCATCAGTTCTCTCTGATCAATCAAGATGGAGCATCAACAGAGGTTGGAGGAAGTTGAAAGACCGAATACCATCACACGAGAGTTGAACGTCACAAAGAAAATTATGTTGCATGAAAATCAGCCAGTAGAGCAGCATCAGCTGAATGTTCAGTTGAGAATTTACTCTTAACTGAACTCTCTACAGAAACTAATAACTGGAAAAAACTTCTTGAGAGCATCCTGAATGTCATCCTTTTTCTTTCTGAGTGGGGATTGGCTTTCTTTGGTTCCACTCAACGTATTGGTGATCGTGCAAATGGAAACTTTCTAGGCATAGTTGAGCTCCTCGGCAAATATGACCCACTTTTATCAGAGCATGTTAAACGTGTTCGAGAATCGCAAGAGAGTCAATAGCGCATGCAAGTCCATTATCTCTACTCACTCATACAAAACGAGTTTATTGAGCTATGTGGGTCATTTGTACGAACAACAATTCTTGATGAGATTTGAAATGCCAAGTATTTTTCAATCATTCTTGATGCCACTCCAGATTGTTCTCACAAGGAACAGACTACTATGATTATTTGATATATTAAGATTGTAGACAGCTCAAAATTTTCGATTGAAGAAAGGTTTATTTTGTTTGATAATTTCAGAAGAAAAACTGGAAAAGAAATTGCTGCTCGAGTACTAGCAATCCTAGGTTTTAAGTTAGATTTTCAAGTCTGCATTGGTCAAGCCTATGACAATGGATCTAATATGGCTACAAAGGTGTACAAGCAGTTCTGCTTGAGCATAATTCAAACTGTATTTTCTCCAGTTGTGGAAACCACACGCTAAACCTTGTAGGTGTTGACTGTGCTGAATCATGTGAGGAGGGAATTACTTACTTTGGAACTGTTCAGCAAATGTACAATCTCTTCAGTAGTAGTCCACAAAGGTGGGAAATTCTGAAGCAATATCTTCCTGTTTCACTGCATGGGATGTCCAAAACTAGATGGTCTGCATGGATTGATGGTGTTCAACCAGTTGCGCAGCATTTGAATTAAGAGAGAGGCTTTAAATGAGCTTGAATCTCTCAATCTTACTGCACAGGCTCGAACTGAACTTCAGTCTATTCAGAAGCACATGTCCAAGTTTGAATGCATTCTGATGTCATCTTTGTGGATGAAGCTACCTATAATGATCCACCAAACTACCCGGTAATCTGATAATTGAAGCACGCAATGCTACACTGGATGTTGAGAGGGATAACACTGAAAGTCTTATTGATGACATTCAACAGATTCGAGAACAATGGGATGTGAACCTGAGTCCAAATTAGTAGCACAGAATATTGGCATTTCATCTGAGTTCTCCACCAATCACAACTTACCTACTGAATCTGATGCCGAGCAGCATTTTAGGGTCAATGTCTTCCTTGTCATCATTGACTCTATTCAATCAGGTCTTACATGTCGATTTGAGTCACTGCGACTAATTTGTACCCTTTTGGGGTTTCTTTGGCAGTTCAACAGACTAAGTAATGAAGATCTACTTTCTGCAGCTGAACAATTTCAGCAACAGTACAACAAAGAAATCTCAAAAGATCTCAGTGACAAGGTCATCTTCCTCAAATGAATATATTCCACAAACTTTAAATTGGATTGCAAGCCAAAGGAATTGCTTCAAGAAATACTCAAATTTGGACTCGCTGGGGTGCATATTTTTGTCACTTTGCCTGCATCAGTGGCTTCAGGTGAACACACCTTCAATGTGTTGAGCAGGTAAAGAACTATCACTGTTCAACTATGGGACAAGAGCATTTGAATGGGCTCACCATGCTTAATATCAACTGGGACATTGCATAAAAGCTAGATTTTTCCTCAATAATTAGTGCATTTGCACAGAAAAAGGGTAGAAAAGTATTTGTTAAATAAAAAAATATTCAAATTATGTCTCACTCTTTTTTTTGGGGTGCATTATTTTGTTTTCATGTGTCATCGAAAGCTGGAAGTGGCCCAGGCCTCTCTGGACCTCCGAGAGGGCCTGCTGGCCAGCATACAGTGCCCTCCTCATGCTTTGGCCATTGTTCTGATTCCAGGAGAGCATGAGAGGAGGTAGTCAACCCTGCTTCCATGACAGCAAACAGTATGCTGTTACTAGCATGTTGCTTCTCTAATCCACACAGGCACAGTGTGCTGTGCCTGCTGCGGAGGCTATCCTAGTGTATTCTAGCAGATGTGTAATTACTGGTTTTGACCACTGGTTCACTGATCCATGATCGCATGTGTTCTCTCACCCTCTTAGCTCCTAAGTGTGTGCCACACTGCAGCCTTTGCTGCTCTGGTAAGCTATAGCACAACCCTATAGAGGGGATTAAAAGAACCATTTAGATCAGTAGTGGTCATTAACTCCCCAACAGGGCCGGCCCCAGCATTTTTGCGCCCTAAGCGACACACACACACACAAGCCAGCTCTCCCGCGCCGCTTTGTTCTTCGGTGGCAGGTCCTTCCCTCCGAGAGGGAGTGAGGGACCTGCCGCCGAAGAGCCGGATGTGCCACCCCTTTCCGTTGGCCGCCCCGGGCACCTGCTTGCTGTGCTGGTGCCTGGAGCCGGCCCTGCTCCCCAAAACCTTCTACATTGGAGAGGAGATTGGGTCAAGTGCAAGCATCCTTTGTCTCACCGTAATTCAGCAGTAGGAACTTGGGGAGTGTGTCCTAGGGTATGTTTAGTTCCTCCCAATGATCTTGGGGAGAACTTCTAGGTTGTGATTTCTAGGCCCCCTACAGACAATTGTGAGAGTGCTTATGCTACTGCAGTCTGGTTTATCCATATATGCACTTGCCATGACATACTGCATGGGGAAAATCAGGTTCCCTCCCCACTTGAGTTCTCAGTTGCTCACTTAGGTTTTTTGTGAGCATACACATCACTGTGTGCTTAGCGTGATTTTTGCATAGATGAGACCTACCCATTGGGGCCCAATTACATACCTAACTTTTTGCTGATATGCCAGGGAAATTACACATGTATTTTCATTAGTGTTAGTAGCAAAATACTCCTCCCGGCTCCCTGATTTTATCCCTTTGCTGGTTGTTTACCAGATGCGGTACTTTGAGGTTGTCTGGGAGGATAGTCTATCCAGCATCACCGATTTCCAACTTCCTTTTCCCTACTAGTAACTGGAGGAAATATTTCAAAGGCACAAATGGGAGGCATCCAGCTCCTATTTAATGCCTTTGACAATCTCCCCCTCTGGCTTCTCATTTCATTAGTAGAACCCCTCCCCAGCCCTCACGGTATGTATGTTCTTTTGGGGTTAATCTTCTGAAGTAACGTGTTTGTTAATCCAATGCCGCTCTTCCTCCTTGCTCACTTGCCCCATCTGCCCAGGCACAGTTCATTGGTTGACTCTGCCGCTCCTCAAGAGTACTTGGCACTACAGTGGTATTACCACTGTCACCTAAGTCAGAGCCCTTCTCTGAACATGGACACAGACTTACTCTAGATCTGTACCTAAAATCCACACACCAGCTTCCTGCTGTGCAAGTTAGACTGATACTTTTGTGCACCGTTTTCTGCTGTGGTCTGCCACTACCATTTGTTTTGGGTAGTGGACAGATTAGTTAATCCAAGTTTTCTCTGCTTGTTTGCCACGATGAGTACCTCACGTTGTGAGGTAACTTCTTCTGCAGATAAAGTTGCTGAGATTGCTAGTGCATCTAATCATACTCCTGAGGAGGGAGTTGAGATGTTGGAAATAGATTGAATTGGGGATTTAGAGAAGAGAGGGAGTTTCCTTAGGTTAACTAAACTAATGGTACCAAACTTTTAATACAATGAATAAGCTTCCAACCTGGAGCTGAGTTTCAAGCATAGCTCTTATTTGTCTCCGGTTGTTATTGTCAACTTTACTGCTTGAACGCCATATTATCGTGCTCCAATTCTATTACAAAATGGCTCTTTAATACAATTCTACTGTTTTTGAAGAGCAAAATAAAAATACTTTTCTTTTGGTTCTCATGCTTCCAAACTAGAGTGATATAGGTTTCACTGCTGTGGCGTAGAATTTTTAGTGACCATTGACCAGCTGAACTGCATAAAAAATAGAAAGACATTTTGTAATTTCCAGTAAGTGTCTCAATTCATCTGAGTGATGGGGGAATTAATTTGGATTTCTTTTTAGTCCAGGCAGCTTTCTGAATTAGTTAACTGACTATCTCATCCTTTCTGAGAGGAAGAGGCTTTATGGCAAAGAAGCTTCATGAGAATGAAATCTAAATATAGTAATGGACAGCTATCTCAGCTGATCTGTACATTCACTGTTACGATGGTAGCAGTAGTTCAGCTATGCTCAGTTTGCTGCACGCAAAAGCTTTTAGTGTTGAGTAGCAAGTGGTAATACTGTTGTTTGATCTTCATTCTTAAAATTGGAAAATTTTGTAGCTATTTAAAGTGTCATTCTCTCAGAGCTAAGCCTTAAAAAGAAGGCAAAGAACTGAGACAGCATGTAGTTATTCTGGCGTGTTTATTTCCAAAAATACTTCTTTAAACCTGCCACATTCAATTTAAGTTCAAGCTGTTCTTTACTTGACACTTTGTCAATACACTGATACTGTTCAGGAGGCTCCTTATCTTTCTCAGTTATAAACTCAATTACCTTTTAAATGATTTTCTAGCTGGCATTAAATGGTCCATGAAGCATAAGAATGAAAATGAATGCAAACATTAAAGCATGAAATGGTTATAACAGTAGCCTGTGAAGCAGTTTGGAGCTTCAAAAATAACCTATGACTAATCACTTCATGACCAAACCACTGTGCTGTGACAATTCCCTAAAGAGAACATTTCCAAGATGGTCTGGCACACATTTTACCAGTTCCAAAACTGACAAGTGGGGATTAGTTTCATTATATGCAACCATGTGTCTTGCTTTGTAGCAAAAGCCTCTCAGGAAATCAAGTATAAAAATAACTATTGTGCTTCATCTTATTTCTAGAATTGTCCTTTAAATCATGTTTTCCCAAGAAAAAATCCACACTCCTCTGTGATCACATGTCAAATCAAATGAAAGATGTTTGACTTCATTCACAATAGCAGTAAATCTCATTTTGTCCATAAATGGGCTGTTTTTCCTTTTAAATTTCTAAAGGAGCACTTTAAAGAAGTTTTACAATGCTTACAGGAAGCAAATGAAAAATATAATAGAAACCATTTAATCGGGACACATCAATGGACTGTTGTGTCCCATTTAAGTGTGTCGCTCTTTAAAATGAAATGACCAAAAAAGTGGTGTAAGGGGGTATTAAGGCTCATTGCTTAGAGGCCATATCAGCAAATGGTGTCCTTACCTTAGGCTAACTGATGAGTTGATGGGAGTTTGTTCTGATGATGTGATGTTCTGTGCAAGCTTGCAACCTGGTTTGGGGTCAAAACTATTGAAACTTTCATGGCTTCCACTCAAAACTTTATTTAAATCAAGGTTGTTGACATGTGTCTGTACATCATGTGATCCTTTTGGCAAATCTGACTTGTTTGTGGTTTGTGATGAAACCAATGAATGAATGGAGAAGAGGCAACACTAGCAGTCTGGGGGATGAGTGGAGTCTGCCGTGCTGTACTGGGACACAATCTGCAATCTTTCTCTCTTCATGGGAAGGGCAGTTGTCCATCTCTCTCCCAATCATTAATGAAAGACCTCTCTGTCTCCACTGCTAGTCCCCTTTCCTGACCTGATTCATCTCTGGAGCCTTTGCCCATCCCACTTAACGTATTGCTATCCATTTTCACCCCTCAATCCCTGAATCTCCCTTCAGAAGCAGTGGGAAGGTGAAAAATCCCCTTCCCATCAACAAGAGTCCAGCATCCTGCTGCTGAAACGCTGTAATGTGCCTTCCCCACATTTTGCCCAAACAGGGTTATTTGCCTATGACAGAGTGGGTTCCATTCGGGCAAGATGGAACCCACTCTGCAGTCAGGGAATGGGTCAAAATAGTTGAAGAAAGTACAAGGTAAATTTTTTGTATTTATAAACAAGTAAACAACCCCACTGCATCTTATTATTAAAGAGACTGCCCAATTGGTGGGGAATCTAACTACATGTAAGTGCTAGAAGTACTGCTCTTGCACGTTCCCGGCCAGGACTGACTCATTATACCAAGTTACAGAATACTCTAGGTCTTTGAATGGGTTGTCACTGTGATGCTTCACTTGGTCATGGGTCTGTGTGGTCTTTTAGATGAGAGAGGCGTAAAACTGAGATCCTGATCACTTTTGGTTATTCAAGATTAAATCTGCGTGAAATTGTTCAGGCAAATAGTTTATTCGCTGATAAATGAAGTGTTAGCTGACCCGAAACTATTAATGAATTTGACACAAATGTGCCAAACTCTTTCAGCCCATTTTGGGGGGGCTAGATTCACATGGGGACTTAAAGGCCCTTCACAAAGTGAAGGGTGAGGGGAGGTTCAAATCCTTGCTCTGGAACAGGGATTTGAACCCAGGTCTGGGTATTCTGAGGGGGTCTCTCTCTCTCTCTATCACCCCCTCCCCCCCGCAAAACAGAGATAATATTCATCCCTGTGAGGTTAGGTATCATGCTTTAATTCATGGCTTCTTGTAAAGGATGCTAAATGGAAAATGCTATTGAAAAGCAAAGCATTATTTCCTTTTATTAGAGGTAGGTGAAGTGACTCTTGGCACAGAGAGACAGACACACATTTTGAGCAGTACACTCACTCATAATGTCTGAAATCATATTAAAGAATTTGTGGGGACGTGGGGGTGGTTGTTTTGGTGGGTGGAGAAGGAAACATGCTGCTTTATATGTTGTCTTTCTTGCTGGAGAGGTCTAAGCAGGGAGTGATTCTGCCTGTCAAGTCATTTCTTAGATCCCGTAGAATGAACACATCTAAACCAACTGTTAGTTCTGATCTATTATTTTGTAATACTGCACATGGGCTCTTGCTATGGCTAATTCACCAGCTTATCTTATAGTTCAGTCAAGTGACAAAGTTTAAGGTGCTCCTTTGTATAAGTGAATACAAAACTACATTTTTGTGGGAAAGGAGTAGAGGGAAATGTCAAGTTGTGTACTATTACAACCTACAGATAAGAACCCAAACACAGTGGGCATGCATACTGTCCTCTATGAATAGAGAAATAGATTCTAAGGCCAGAAGGGACCATGTGATCCCCTAGTCTCACCTCCTCTATAACATAACCCATGGGACTTCTCTGAATTAATTCCTGTTTGAACTAGAGCATATCTTTTAGAGAAAAAAATCCAAATTTAATGTAAAAATTGCCAGTTACGGTGAATGAACCACAAACCATGGTAAGTTGTTCTGATGATTAGCTACTCCCACTGTTTTAAAAAAAAAAAAAAAAAAAAAAAGCATCCTATTTCCATTTTGTCTAGCTTCAGCTTCCAGCCACTGGATATTGTTATACCTTTCTCCTCTAGAGGGACCTCTAGTGGGCGATGTAATATCTTTTATTGGACCAATTTCTGCTGGTGAGAGAGATGAGCTTTTGAGCTACACAGAGCTCTCCTTCAGGTCTGGGAAAGAGCTGAAGGTCCTATTGGAGAATTTGGATGATTGTGGTAAAAATGCTTGACATACCGGATCACAATCCAGACTAATGAGTAGCTGTGTCATCCCTGCCCTGTAACCTGGGGTGCACTTTACAATTCCTTGCTGCTGTAGCCTCCAACCTGGACTGCTCACAAACAGCCTCTAACATTTAAGTCATTCCCAGCTGTGTGTGTGTGCTACAGCCAGGCAGCCACACTTTGGCTCTTACCAGTCTTGATTATGATGCTGGGTGACCCTAACACACCCTCAGTCCCAGATCTTCCCCCAGAAATGTATGTCTTGTACTGCCCAGCCTTCTCCTGAACAGTATACATATGTTAAGTCCATTATTCCTTTAAGGGAATAATATGCCATTTTATTATTTTAAATAGCCAATTTAAACACACTGGATTAGATGAAACAAGTTTATTAACTACAGAGAGATTTTAAGTGAATACAAGTAATGAGGCATAAGTCAGAAATGGTTACAGAGAAATAAGTTAAAGCGCTTGCTGATGTCTAATTAACAAACTATATTAGAAGCTGTGTCCGTGGTCGCTGGAGGTACCTCATTGAGATTGCTCAGTCAGGGAAAACTGCAAAGAATGGGGCAGACAATCCCCAAACTGGTGGCTTATTCTTATACTTAGATTCACCAAGCCAGCAACAAAACAACTTCTACAATACCTTACTGGTTACCTAGAACCCAAAAATACAGTTCCTCCAAAACAATCCTGCCCTGGGCTCCCACCCAGACGGCCAAGTCAAATATAGTGAGGATTACTGAAAATCTTATTCACTATATATAAAGTTCTACCGATCCCATGAGATCGGACACATTACCCACCAGGTCGATGAATATTTCAGATCTTACCCAAATACACACTTACAGCCAATTCTTATTAACTAATCTAAGGTTTATTAAAAAGAAAAGAGTCATGATGGTTAAAAGATCATTATATCTACAGATAGGAATAAAGTTCTTAGGTCAGTTTCATAACAGAGATGGTGAGCTGCTGATTTGTAAAAAGTCCTTCCAGAATCAATTCCATAGGTTATAGCCCAATAGGGAGTCCATGTACAGAGTCTGTTTAAATGCTTCCATGAGAAATTGTAGGGTAATCCAGAATGGAGCTGGAGACCTCAGTTTTGTGACTTAAACTTCCCCTGACAAAGTTCAAGCAGATCTGAGATGAACAGGATCAGGTCCCAACGTTCTTTTATAGAACTCTGGCAGGGTATGTTAGCCTCTTGACAGCAGATAACAGATGAAGAATAAGTAGTATACATTATTGTTTTGAAGTAAACCTCCTATTTCCTAGGCACACACCAGTAACCATTCTAGCAGTTCATAGGTAGTTTACTACAAACTTCAAAGAGAAATAAAGATAATGATATTATTACACCACATGTCTCATCTAATTGCTAATATTCCCTTTTGATCTCTGAATCAATAGAATATAGTAATGAAATATGACAGACAGGAACAGAAGTTTAGCATCTACACACTAATTAGATCACATTATTAAACTCCTAACAGATAAGTAAACAGACAAACACAATTGGTATTTACTTCTAATTCTCTGACATTTCAAAGAATTTAGTCTATTTACATGGCTTTGATAACTATCTACAAGAAATTACCCTGTTTATCATTTCAATACTTCCCTAATATGTTCTTAAAGTTTGATTTTTGGGTCACTTAGCCTGCTGATTGTTTAACCCTTGCTGGCTCAGTGTCACAGAGTCAAAACAAAGTTCTCACCATATGCTTTCTGCAGTCCTACTTTCTTTTTCCAAAATATTTCTTGCAGTATCTTAGCTTCAGGAAAAGCCCACAAGAAAGAACGTGACTCAGATGATGATTCTGAAAAGTAACATTTATAATGTTCCTGTCATAAAACTCCTTGTTTATTCTCTGGTTATTTCCAGACCAATTTTATGTAGTTTTATCATAAAGCGGGGGAGAAGAGGAGGGGAGTTTTTGATTGTAATAATTGCAAATAACCAGGGATCTGAAAGTCAAGCTGGCTTCTTCTGGTTGCCTCTCTTCAACAGGAGCAAAGACTCTGCAGATGAAACTTAGTAAACTATTTGATGATCTGTGAACTGGAATAAATCGAATTCATTCTTCGCTCAACTGTAAAGTAAAGTAGTACAAATATTACTTTGTCGGTGAAATAAGTGTCCATAACACTAAATACACAAAGGGTCCAAACCTGGAAGTCATAGTAATATTGAAGTCAATCAGACTATATTTTCATAAGCAAAATGAATAGCATTAGCAAAGGTCACCTTCCGTAAGCAGATACCTTAAGGAAGATGCTGCAATTTCTGACCATAATAGCAGTTTAATGTTAATGATGGTCAGACTTAACAAGACTCAGTTTGTATAAACATGCAAACTTTGATACTTTAGCCAAAACTATGGAGGCAAAACCCATCAATTTAGTAAGTTTTCCTGAGACACACCTTTCCCCATAGTCTGGGATCCTCCCCTCCTCATTATAATTTCCACTCTTTCCCTCTGTAGTATGTATTGTGGCATGTTTGTTCACAAACTCATCATGGCAACCAACAAGGGATCTACATTTTGTTTGGGTTTTTCCCTGGAAAAGCCATTCTGGGTTGGAATCTGTGTTGGTTGGTGGGTGTTATAAAGGGTCAGAGGCTAGGGTCTTATCTACATACAAATTTACAAGTTTAATTGAAACAGTTCAGCTGAACTGATGCAACCTGTGTCAACACTCTTATTTTGGTTTGAGTGGCTTATTTTGATTTAGGTTAAACCTGTCCCTAATCAACTTAAGCTAAACCAAATTAAGCGCTTTTTAAACTGAAATAAGGGTCCATACAGTTTGACCCTCTTTGTCAAATTTGGTTTAAATTCACTCCTTTAGTTAAACTGGTGCCACAGTTTATGTAGACAAGGCCAAAGTGCCAAACAGTTGGACCAGAGGTTGGATGATCTAATTATCTCTCTTTGTTAAGACTAGACTGAGTGGCTGTGCCACGCTATAGAGATATTAATTGAAGATGTGTCTAAATCTTTTAGAGTGCTTTAACAATTGCATGAAACTAATTTTAGGCACCCAGTCTCTGAAAATCTTCTGCTCTCCATTCAGGTCATGTCGTATCTTGCTCTGAATACATAACCAATTAAGTAATTTGTTTTCCTCCTGAGCTGTGGGGAAGTAAAATATCTTTCCAGTTTTACAGCTCCTATCTTCTTTTGGTTCCACTCACTACTTAATTTCTAGACAGTGGAGAAAGATGCTAGCTGTGTAGCCATAACAGTAAGTAGCACTCATACAATACGGAGTGTTACAGCATGTTAGCTGGTTTCCCCTCCTTCCCTCACCCCACTGACAAAAAACAAATCAAACGAAGGGAGAAAGTAAGTTTACAAATAGGGACCCTGAAGAGTGGACAAATGTTAAATGAATTGTCCAAGGCCACTACTGGGAGTCTGTCAGAGCTAAAATTAGAACTAAGGAGATCCCAGCAGGCAGGTGTATGCTTAGATCACTAGGCGGTGCTGCTGAGCTATCATTTCAGCACTTAATTAGGTAACTTTGAAGTGGCACTTAGCAGCTCAAGGAAAACGCTGCAAAAGCATTGTTCAGCAACGCATTTTGTTTATGTAGTGCATCCAGTATCTTCTGTTTATCAAGTCACTTGCTCTCCTTTACAAAAGGACAATAGTCTTGAAAACACAATTGTTTGTTTACGTTCCTGCTGCTAATTTTTTGCATGCACTCAGTCATAATCCTTTGCCTGTGACATCACTGTTTTTCCATATCAACTAGTGATGCTGTGCTAGATTGTTCTGGGGTGGGGGGAAGGGGGCAGAACTGTGGGGGCAGATAAACTCTTAGGAAACAAAGATCCTGATTTCAAGCATAAATGCTCTTTGTGATGAAGAACAAAGGGAGTGTGAGACAGAACATTTAAGCAGAACAGTGTTTTGAGTAGCTTTTTGTTTTCTATGAAGCATCTGCAGTTCCTCTAAAAGGATGTTGTTGCATAGATCCTCCAGAGGTTTGATTCTGTTGGGAAATTTTCACACACTACTTTGGAATGGGTTTAAAATTTACACAAATCATGTTTCTACACTTCCCTATTGCCTTCTGTCCATACCTGCTATCATGCTCTGAATTGAGCTGGTTAGGACAGAGACATATGGGAGGGCGGGGAGAGGGGGAATCTTTTTACTGTGTATAACTTGCCTATCCTGAAAAGGAATGTTCATAAAAGTGCAGTCTGAGAAAAAGTAGTTTTAAAGATGCTCAAACAAGAGGGGTTCAAATGGATTAGTCACCTCCAGAAAGAATACAAAAGTTCCAGCTGGAGCTGCTTGAAAAGTTTCAAACAAACACATTCTGTTGAAAAATAATGTTAATTTGAAAATGAGAATATTCATGAAAAACTTGAATATTTTTGAATTTTCTTGTGATGTTTGTGTATGTTTCTTTTTTCCCTCTTCTTCTTTTGTAACTTTTAGCTTTAAAAAGTAAACCATTCTCAAAATGGTTATCAATGTTATTTTGAATAAATACAAAATGTAGAGAGCTGATTCAGTGTTTTAATAAAGCTCTCAATAGAAGATTTTTGGGGGGAAAAAATCAAATTTTTTTCATGAATCTTTTGTGACCAGCTCTAGTTATAACAGCAGTGGCCATTCTCACTGATCTCCAGATCAGCAGTTGTATTCATTTCCACTCATTCTTTTCTGCTGCAAACCCTGGCAAAGATCCTCCAAGATAAGGCACTAGTAAGTCATTTCACCTTGCTGGCAGGAAAGTCTGTGGTTTCTTTCAATCCTGGGCCTACATTAGTTAGATGTCTGACTGCCAGTTATATTATAGGTTGGTTTAATCGCAACCCAACGCAGTCATCTTTCACTACTTTACTCCTGTGGCTGGGATGGGGCAAGAAATTGTTGTTCACTGCTTGCTTCCCCATTGACAACAAGTTATACTACGGAATGGGCAACATGAGCATGTTGGTACAAGGGAAGGTGTTTCTAATGTTCTTGAGTTTCCTCGCGTGGGGTATCCATGTGTCTGCACAAGTAAAGTTCCAAAAGCAGCAGTGAGTGCTTTAATAAAATGTAATAATCATAGGAGTTTGGTGTCCCATCAACTGACCAGGAAGCCACGTGCGAGAGTGCTGGGAAAGACTTGAGGCAGAAGCTCTACAATGAGGAAAAGGGAGTCTGAGTATATTAAGGGATATCTGGTTTTAGTATTTAAAATTCCTTCTTCAGTCTTAAAAGAAAGAAACTCTTCCTGTGATTCTTCCCCACTGTCACATGACCACTTCATTTTATTCCTTTTCTTTTGCTCCTGCTAGTCTC
Organism: Emys orbicularis; assembly: GCF_028017835.1. Lineage (NCBI taxonomy): Eukaryota > Metazoa > Chordata > Testudines > Emydidae > Emys > Emys orbicularis. The sequence goes on along the minus strand of NC_088688.1, from coordinate 38,010,494 downwards.
CATTTTTCTCTTACCTTTATGCATCTTTCTCTAATTTTCTTGTCAGCTTCCCTCCACCTGTCCTGCATTCTCCAACCTATTTCAACCACTGACTTTCCATCCTTCTGCCCCCAATCAATTTGCTCTTTTTCCTAACATCTACTAATAACTGACATAGGAATTTGTTCAAGCTTTCTGGGTTTGGGGATGGGGAACAGAAGTGGGCAAAGAAAATAAGCCTAGATAATTTCAGCATTGAATGTGATTTCCCCCCTCCCCCCCCAGAAAGCTACTACACTCTGAAAACCCTTTTGCAACATTAAGTATAGCATCTACCTGCTGTAATTACTTACCAAAAACTCGAGTTCATCCTATTCCATTGGTGGCTTATGAGAATTTATAGATTTTTTCCCTTATTATATACTTTGTCCTAAATACCGTTTGTTGTGTCTTGCATCTATAGGGATTTAAGTTTGATCAATAAGGATTGATTTCTTTCTTTCTCTCTTTCCTTCTGTGGGATTTAGGTAAATCTCTATTAATCCTTATGTGGCTGTTATTTAAAATTATATGTATAAGGCTGCGGAATGTCATTTGGTCAAAATAATTGCAATACTGAAAATTACTACAGGACTAGTCCATTGAAAGAAAAATCTCTTAAAAGGAAGCTTTAAATCTGTACTTTTGTATAGAAGATGCTTGCTTGTTTTTTTTTTTTTTTTTTTTTGTAAGCATAAATGAATACATAGAATGAACAGGTTTTAATTTTTTTAACTGAATTCGAAGTCACCTGCGACTGTCAGTGGAGCTGCATAAAATATTGATAGAAACACTTTTTTTGCTTGTTTATATTTAAGTTCACAATAAAATTACAAAATTGGCACAGCTTTATGAAGCTTTGCAATTTTTATGGAATTTCAAATGAATTTTTTTGTCAGCTAGACTACAATAGGATTTTGCACTCTTTCCATTTGGGCTGTTCAGTTGGTCATGTGATTTTATTCTTGTTCATTGAGTGGCTGAGCCGTATGTTGTCAGCTGGGTTAACAGAGGCCAACTAAATTCACTTTGTGGTGGTTGTGATCAAATTTTGTATACTCCAGAGCAAGCCAGAAAAACATTGTAATGCAGAGACGTTCTCTGCTGTTGCCAATTTATATCAGGAAAAGCCTTTTTTTTCCTTGTCAGCCTTCCCACTCTCACAAAGAGTAACCAGTAATTAATGTGAGCAGCAGCTCTGCCTGTCAGTCCTCCACTGTTCTAGCCCTGCAAGACATGAGATAGAAGAGATTAGTCCATGTATCAAAAACACTGGATGAAGAGGGCACATAGCCAAAGACAGTACCAAAAAGGAAGTAAATGGATTCCCTGAGGACAGATGAGTGTTACCCATGAGATCATCCATAGATCTGGGCAGCTTGAGTAAGCGTTCATTCTACTTACTCTGGTAATGTCAAGGCTATTGTGCCATGAGCTTTTATATATAGTTTGGCCACGTTAACTCTGAGGTTCATATTTTTATTCTGTTCCCCTCGTAGGTAGAATACAGATCAGAAGACTCAGTAACAGTCTTCTTAGCATGATTCTCTTGCATGTTTCCAAGCAGAAAAATCTGTCTGGAAGTTACTGCTGACTGAACCAGGAGTAGTTGCTGCTTCTCCATAGCTGCAACGATTCTGCACTTAGTTTGCTTTTTAGGAGAGCTGGTTGAATGTTTCCTAACAAAATGTTTTTTGAGGGAAATAGCTTATTGACTATATAATATAATAATTAATGGAGATATTCCATCTCCTAGAACTGGAAGGGACCCTGAAAGGTCATCAAGTCCAGCCCCCTGCCTTCACTAGCAGGACCAAGTACTGATTTTGCCCCAGATCCCCAAGTGGCCCCTTCAAGGATTGAACTCACAACCCTGGGTTTAGCAGGCCAATGCTCAAACCACTGAGCTATCCCTCCCCCCTAAATGAAAAGAGAGGTATGTCTGTGTGTAATTATTTTTCAGCTAGCCCTATTGACTAGTTCATGACACTCCCCCCTATTTTTGAACTACACTTTTGGTTGTATTCATTCTTCTCACCTGTATAGTTGAACAATAATTAATTACAGTGAATTTATGGCCTGGGAATGGACAAGGCCTGGGAATAGACTACTATGCAGGTTTTTACTCTCAACGATTAAATAGAATATTGTTTCTGGGTTTGTATTTCTCCTCACAAACGTTTACAAAAACTGTTCTGTTGTACATGATTAGTGTTGGAGTCTCAGACCGAAAGGAAACTTGTAGGAGCCAGCCTTTTAAATTTAACCAAGTAATTGCCCTGCAATGGGTTATGACCACAGATCTATTTCTCTCATGCAATTTATTTGAGAACAGGCTTTCTTCTGGATTATATGGCACCAGCTGCTCTCTCATCCTAATGTGTATTTCTTTGCACTGTGATTTAAAGCCCCTTTGGGTTTAAGTATCATTGGTTTCTGGTCTGAAATCACCTTACAGCTGTTAGTTGCATTTCTAATTGAGTATTGAGACTTTTTCTGGCATTTCATAATTGATCTCTCACTGTGAATAAGTATTACACATGGCATAGGTGTATATAATATATTTGTCCACATGCAGATTTATATACATATGGGTGTGAAGACCTAGAACAGTGGTTTTCAACCTCTTTTCATTTGCAGATGCCTAAAAAATTTCAAATGGAGGTGCAGACCTTTGGAAATCTTAAACATAGTCTGCGGTCCCTCAGTTGAAAACCACTGTTCCGTGGTGGTAACAATCTTTCGTGGACCCTTTAGACATGGTCTGCAGACCACAGGTTGAAAACCACTGACCTAGAAGAACAGTGAGATTCCTCAGATATGTTTTTGCACATTGAAGTGTCAGAAAATATTGTTACTACAGAATTAAAAAAATGTGATCAGATTTGGAATTAGCTTCTGGTAATGAACAGAAATAGCTGGAATATCTTTACCAGTTCACTCAGGCAGTCAAATTCTTTGCCTTTCAGAAGGAGGTGTTCTTTTTTTCTGCTTTCTGTTACAAACCTTTGGACAATTTAGCATCAGTTATGTGCAAATTGCCTTAAGTAACAATAGAAACTGGTATGAATCTTTGTCCAAAGCTTGAGATGAACTTTGGAATGATTTAATATTAAGATGATCACATTTCATATTTTCTCACCTGCATAGCACTTTCTGATTCTATTATTTGTTATGATGCCCAAGTCAAAGATCAGTGCTTTGTTGTGCTAGCCAGTATTCCATGTGCCAGTAGACAAAACAAGCAAATACAGGGGGGTTGTTGGGAGGATGAAGTTATTACCTCTATCACATAAAATTAATAGAGTTTCAGGAAAGATGTCTTACCTCGCCTATGCCAGATGGTAGTGATCGGTAGGCATCATGGCAGAAGTTGATTTTTTAAGAGAGACTTAAAAGAGGATAAGACCATGGCTTTATAATTTTTTTTTTTTTTTTTTTTGGGCAAGGGAGTTTTCCCCATGCTTGTGGTTAAAAACATAGGGTTTTTTTTAATCTTCCATTATAAGAGTTTACTATAATACTATTCTGTATTCCTAGATTGACCTGAAATTGGAAACACAGGAAAACATGTGCAAATTTGTTCTCATTTGACTTCCCATCCAGTTTTGAAGAGTCAAGTTTCAACCCCAGAATGGCTGTGTCCAATACTGCAACACAGAAACACAGGCGGATGTAGATCTTTAATGTTCAAAATATACACTTCACTTTAACCTTAAACTCAGATTATACAGAGATGGCGTTGGTCTGATTGTTAGAATCAGAAATCTAGAATTCGAATGCTAGTATTATACGGACTTCTACTTGCTGGTTTTCTGTGTTTTTCTTTTTTTATGCCACAGATCTGCTAATTGAAAGAAATAGCCTGGGACATTGTTGTGCTAAAACATTGCTTGTACTTTTATGTTCTATGGTATTTAATATTCATAACATTAGAGAACCTATGACGAGAGATTAATCTCATGGCATCCCTCTCAACTATGTACAAAAACACATTTTGGAATGACTTTGTGTGCAGTTGAAAAATATTTGGAAGTGGAGAATAAAACATCTGCAAATGCCTTTTTTCCCCTCAATGGATCACGCTTTTTTTTCCTCAGTGGATCACGAACACTTAATAAAACCCTGCTTATGTAGAAATCATTACCTGTGCACTGAACTGCAGCCACCTCTGCAGTTGAATGTAATGGCTATTTTGCAGTGCACACCAGCACTACATAACAATTCAGGTTAGGAGGCAAAGAATATTTTATCCAGTTGGATACAATGTTGTGGGAGGACACTTGGACTAATGCCATTGCTTTTGCAATATGTGCCTTGAAACCTTTTTGTGCTTTTACATTATATGCTATTTGATTACACTGGTCTACAATTTTTGAGAAGTCGTCTGCTTCAGAGATAAAATGTGCTATTTATTATGTATTTTGATGTGCTGAATTCAAATATGACAATTAAAACAATTGATTGGCTACTGTTTCTAAGATATTTAAGTTTTTACATTTTATGTCTATGTATATTGTGTAGATAGTAGAGTTTTAATCATAAATTGTAAACCTAGGTCTTTTCATGTGTTTATGGTTGCTTTACATGATAATATTTCACCTGTCCTGTTTATGTAATACTTTAAAAATCAGCAAAAGGGTTATATAAATAAAATTTATTATGAAACAAAAGGCAAAAAGCTATTATGTACATAGTTTAGTCCTATTCAGTGTCTACTCGGCGCTTCTTGGCTTGTCTCTTGTATTCATTAAATGGAGCATCTCTTGTCACTGTCCAGCAATAGTCTGCAAGCATTGATGGGCTCCATTTGCCCTGATAGCAGCTCTCCATTGTTGCAATGTCCTGGTGAAATCGCTCGCCGTGCTCGTCGCTCACTGCTCCGCAGTTCGGTGGAAAAAAATTTGGTGAGAGTGCAAAAAATGTATCTTTAGTGACATGTTGCAACCAAGGCATTTGTATGCCTTGAGGAGGTTTTCCATCAACAACCTGTAGTTGTCTGCCTTGTTGTTTCCGAGAAAATTTATTGCCACTAACTGGAAGGCTTTCCATGCCGTCTTTTCCTTGCCACGCAGTGCATGGTCAAATGCATCATCTCGAAGAAGTTCACGAATCTGAGGACCAACAAAGACACCTTCCTTTATCTTAGCTTCACTTAACCTTGGAAATTTTCCACGGAGGTACTTGAAAGCTGCTTGTGTTTTGTCAATGGCCTTGACCAAGTTCTTCATCAGACCCAGCTTGATGTGGAAGGGTGGTAACAAAATCTTCCTTGATTCAACAAGTGGTGGATGCTGAACACTTTTCCTCCCAGGCTCCAATGACTGTCGGAGTGGCCAATCTTTCTTGATGTAGTGGGAATCTCTTGCACGACTATCCCATTCGCAGAGAAAACAGCAGTACTTTGTGTATCCAGTCTGCAGACCAAGCAAGAGAGCAACAACCTTCAAATCACCACAAAGCTGCCACTGATGTTGGTCATAGTTTATGCACCTCAAAAGTTGTTTCATGTTGTCATAGGTTTCCTTCATATGGCCTGCATGACCAACTGGAATTGATGGCAAAACATTGCCATTATGCAGTAAAACAGCTTTAAGACTCGTCTTCGATGAATCAATGAACAGTCTCCACTCATCTGGATCGTGAACGATGTTGAGGGCTGCCATCACACCATCGATGTTGTTGCAGGCTACAAGATCACCTTCCATGAAGAAGAATGGGACAACATCCTTTTGACGGTCACGGAACATGGAAACCCTAACATCACCTGCCAGGAGATTCCACTGCTGTAGTCTGGAGCCCAACAGCTCTGCCTTACTCTTGGATAGTTCCGAATCCCTGACAAGGTCATTCAGTTCACCTTGTGTTATGAGGTGTGGTTCAGAGGAGGAGGATGGGAGAAAATGTGGGTCCTGTGACATTGATGGTTCAGGACCAGAAGTTTCATCCTCTTCCTCTTCCTCGTCTGACTCAAGTGAGAATGATTCTGGTGCATCAGGAACCGGCAGTCCTTCTCCGTGGGGTACTGGGCGTATAGCTGATGGAATGTTTGGATAATGCACAGTCCACTTTTTCTTCTTTGACACACCTTTCCCAACTGGAGGCACCATGCAGAAGTAACAATTGCTGGTATGATCTGTTGGCTCTCTCCAAATCATTGGCACTGCAAAAGGCATAGATTTCCTTTTCCTGTTCAACCACTGGCGAAGATTTGTTGCACAAGTGTTGCAGCATATGTGTGGGGCCCACCTCTTGTCCTGATCTCCAATTTTGCTGCCAAAATAAAGGTGATAGGCTTTCTTAACCATAGTGGTTATACTGCGCTTTTGCGATGCAAAAGTCACTTCACCACAAACATAGCAGAAGTTATCTGCACTGTTCACACAAGTACGAGGCATCTCTGCTCACTTTGGCTAAACAGAAATGTGTCCCTTTGCAAAATCAAACACTGACAAATAAGAGAGCACGACACTGTATGATTTCTAGAGCTGATATAGGGCAATTTGTTCAGCAGAGTGATGTAAGCTTCGTTATGATTGCATCATCCATGACTTCTAGGAATAACATGATGCAATTCATATCATGTATGACGCAATACCAGCTTCAGATTGCATCACTCATTGTTTTGCCTAAAAAGCAAGTACTGTCCAAACCCAGTCATAGATTTTTTCATAGATCCAGTCAAAGATGTATTTTAGTCATTTCTGGTTTAAATTGAGATCCCTTCCCTTTATAACTCACTTATCCTCCGCCATTCCCAAGTCAAGGGTCGTATATACTGACCCAATAGCATATCTTGAAAACTAGAGCCAATCAACAATTTTAAGCATCATTCTCAGTGGCCCAGAATTAGTAAAGTTTGACTACATTTATTTCAGAAGCATTTTGGCTGTAGAGCAGTGTTTATGATCTTTGGGTTTCTGTAAACCAATTTACATCTTGAAGTGTTTTTGCTTTGATTTAGGGGATGACTGTGTGACTTCCCTGATTTTCTTCTCATTTCCCCGAAGGGATATTTTCTTCTCTTGAAACTCTTCCCTGGGGGATTTGATAACAGCCTTCACCTACCTGAAGGGGGATTCCAAGGAGGATGGAGCTCGGCTGTTCTCAGTGGTGGCAGATGACAGAACAAGGAGCAATGGTCTCAAGTTGCAGTGGGGGAGGTCTAGGTTGGATATTAGGAAACACTATTTCACTAGGAGGGTGGTGAAACACTGGAATGGGTTACCTAGGGAGGTGGTGGAATCTCCATCCTTAGCGGTTTTTAAGGCCCGGCTTGACAAAGCCCTGGCTGGGATGATTTAGCTGGTGTTGGTCCTGCTTTGAGCAGGGGGTTGGACTAGATGAGGTCTCTTCCTACCCTAATCTTCTATGATTCTATGAATCAGGCAAAACTTAAGAAATCAGTAGGATTTTTGACTGCCTAAGGACTACTGCAGAACTGGGTCCTTAGTCTAAATTTCAGTTGCTCCCTCTATTCACTGTCGGGGGGTGGGAGGGAGGGGAGGAGGAGGAGGAGGGTAGAAAAGAAAAGAAAAGGCAGCATGTGGGCCTGGAGACTTTACAGAATATTTTTTGAACTGCATTGATACACCAGATGTCTTTTCTGGACCTGAGATCAGAGACTTAGCATGGGACTTGTTATGAACTAAAAAGAATCTATATCTGTGACAGTGTAGCTTAGAAAAAATAAGATGTTGATAAACCCCGGGAGACCCATCTTATCACCATCTGTGAAAGCTGTTGCCTAGTTTGAAGGAAAGAATCTCAAATGACAACCTGAGATGAAGATGAATTAATTTTTTCAATATATGGTTTTCTTTTGTGTTTCTTTAGGGTGAGGGGCTTTGCCCCCAAATCATTACAATGTGCCTTGAAACTGTGAGTTAATGAAAACATACTTTAATTAAACTGAAAAGATGACATACTTCTATTTTCAATTTAGCAATCCCTCTTTTTTTGTTGTTTGTTAGTAAAAGTACTTAATTTCCCTTCCTCCCTGTGCAAAAAAAATAAGTTATAAACACATGTTAGGAGTTAATTAAATTCATTGTACAATCACAGTGTACCATCTTAGGGCAAGTCTACACTTACCCGGTAGTTCGACGGCTGCGGATCGAAGTTCCGAGTTCGATTTATCGCGTCTGGTGTGGACGCGATAAATCGAACCAGGAAGTGATCCCCGTCGACTGCGGTACTCCAGCTCGGCGAGAGGAGTACCGCGAAGTCGACGGGGGAGCCTGCCTGCCGCGTGTGGACCGCGGTAAATTCGAAGTAAGGTATGTCGAATTCAGCTACGTTATTCACGTAGCTGAATTTGCGTACCTTACTTCGACTTGGGGGGTAAGTGTAGACCAGGCCTTAGTTAAAACATGGTATGTTGGCTTTGGGAATCTTAAATAGCACTTAAAGGGAAAGTACACTAATTTTCACATCATACTATTTTCAAATAAAGTTTGCCAAAAGGAAAGTGATAAAAGTTTCAATTTCTTAAACTTTCCTTAGCTTCATCTCATGAAATAACCATTCAATTCTAGGCCTACTTTCTGAAGCATGAGAACAGCTTGTTTCCGTTTGAACAATTTCAGTCACTTGAAGTAATTTTAAGACCGCAATCTTAATTTAAAAAAAATTAGATTGTTATAATTTAAATAAACATTATCCTGTACACTAGATATCTTATTTTCTGAAAACCCAGATCCTTCTCAATGTAGTATTTTTGCCTTTAGATTCCCCAAACTAGGCATTAGCAATTTGACCTTGACTGTCATCAGCATGTGACAAGAATATAAAGCAGGAGATTTCTCTAGAGCAAACACTTTAAAGAACCTACCTCACATATAATATTTTCTAGCTGCACACTTCATTATTAAAATAAAGTAAAATCTTTATCTGACAAGGTTCTCTCTATTTTGTTCATGGATTTCACAGCTTTGATGTTATTCTTCTCTTATTGTGACAGAATTGTATCCAAATATGACATAGAAAATTACAGTACTTATAGAGGTTTTCCTTGAAGTTGTATACAAATTTCTTCATTTGCTGTGTTAAAAGCATTCTCTCCGCTGAATGAAAAATTCATATCCACAAACAGCATTCTTAAACTGTACAGCAGCTACTGTCGCATAGCAAGTCTGGGAATTGCAAATCTTTATAGTATTGCACTCTCTAAATAATAGTTTATATACAGTGTATTATACATTTTGACACTACGAGCCAAATTCTGAGCTCAGCTACACCAATATATCTTTGGAGTTGTTCTGTGGAATTATTCTGGATTTGCTATAGTTTAATTTAAAGCAGAGTCTGATCCATTGGGTTAAATTTGAAAAAAAAACCTGACTCATAAAAAACTAGAAAAGAAATGCAGCAATAAATACAAATAGAGGTAAAGAATAAGAGAGTGAAGAAGTAGTACAGAAACTGGAGGAAATGGTGGGAGCATGGTGCATGAAGAGTGCCAGCAATAGAAATTACAAATAAAGAAATAGAAAATCACTAAACCAACACAGACAGAAAAATGGACGTATGATGTCATACGGAAAAGACACAATACAATACTGTGTGTGGAGATGGGGAATAGGTGGAGGTTGTTAGAACAGAACACATGAATAAATTACTGATAAATTATAGAAGTTAGAAGAATTTTTATAAAGGGGATGTTACAGCACAAGTTTAATTGGATTGTGAATTTAATCACATAATTTAAAAATCTGTAGCTGCAGACATGGTTTTTAAATGACAATGACAAGTGAGCCTTTTGTAAACTGTAAAATTCTACCAGCATATAGTGTGTGTTTAAAAGTGTTTGAACAGATAGGGTTACAATGAACTGGCAAAAAAGCAAGATGTGTGCACATGGGCGGGCTTTCTATCCCTCCAGGTATCAGGGTGTAGCCGTGTTAGTCTGTATCCACAAAAACAACAAGGAGTCCGGTGGCACCTTAAAGACTAACAGATTTATTTGGGCATAAGCTTTTGTGGGTAAAAAACCTCACTTCAGATGCATGCAGTGAAAGTTACAGGTGACAACTTCCTTGAAGAACCTAAGAAAGGAAACAGCATAAAGATTAAGAAGAAAGAAAATTACAATGGCCTGGTCATATTGCAGGGTGAAGCGAGACAAGATGGACTATGCTGATGATAGTATGGAGACTGTCAAATAGCAAGTACAACAGGGTCTGCTTCCCAAGTACATATTATGACCTTCTTGTTATACCAACTGGCCCATATTTTGGCCAGGACCTGGCTGCTGGTGTTCTGCATTGAATGGACTGAGGCTGTGATGATGATCACTTTGTTCCAGTATTGAACATAAAAAGTAAATGACAGTAATTAAACAACACTTCACTACTTACTGCTAAAGAAATTCTAAATCTGAAGCAATATGATTTCTTTAGAGATTTGAATATCTGAATTTAAATCTGTTTCATTTTCAGCTGTCTTTTGAAAAATGCTTTATCAAATTTGTGGATGTTTTTGTACCTCAAGCAGCTAAATATACAGAGGCAGGGAAGAAAGTGAATGAACATTGGTTTTTTTGCTCTTGTACTGTGCTTAATTTTTACTGCATTCTTTTAAGGGTGCGAATGTCAAATTTGCCTTTCATTTCCAATATTAGAGGGGAGAACTTTTTTTGTCTGTGTAATGTGCTGGTCTTCTAGCTAAACTATAACTGTATGTCATTACTTAGACTCTGAGAGAAATATCTTTTAATCTCTTCAAATTTAGTACCAATTATGCCTTATTTCCTTTCTCTCAGATGTATGTTTATGGGAAGACCAGTCAACAATATATTGTATAGATGAGTCTGACTTTCCAATATTGCTCCCTTTCTTTAAAATGATTTGTTCTTCAGTGAGGGAGAAAATAAATGGAAGAACAAAGAAATTATAGGCAATGAAAAAATATTGTTTAATTATAAAATAGGGAATCATTCTTCAACTTCCATGTGAAAACTTCTCTATAATATCCTGGGACTAACAAGGCTACAACAACACTGCATAGAACCAGAAGGTGTTTCCTGGGAGAAGACTGATGGATGGAGAGCAGGAAGAGGGGTTTCTAGCTGATCTATACAAGCTGGGGCTGAAAGCAGGAGAGCAGCGGAGGGGCTCAATGCTGATGTGTCCACCATCGAGAGCTGGACGTAGGGGAATAGTGTGAGGGCCAGGGGGAGTGAGGGATGCTCCCTTAGTGAGGATGATCTCCAAGCAGAGAGGTTGTGGGGTTTCCTACTTGGAAGAGAGGGGTTGTACTCTAACTGGATAGGCTGAGGGAGCTGTCCTGGCAGTGGAAGAAAAGAAGACCTCTGGGGGAGGAGAGCTAGGTGTAGTGGAAGACAATGGAGTATGGTGAGGATGCACTTCCAGCAGAGAGGCTGAGGGGGATGGTGGAGAATAGGGTTTTAAGGAAGGACAACACGCACAGAGGATGATATGGACTATGTTTTAGGACTTTTGTCACAGACTACTTGCATTATGTTTTGTAACGAATACCTCTCCTGGGGGCAAGTTTTTCTATCAAGGGAGCCTGGCATAGAGTCTTTGGATTACCTGACAGGGGAAACTGAGGTGGGCACACCAATTGTGCTGTGGTCTGGCACAGGAGGGGACTCCAGGAGTGGCTGGTCTCTCACAACACCAAATAAATATATTTAAATTTCCTAAAACTAATTTTTCTTACAAAATGCAATTTTGTGTCACTAAACATAACCGTAATATTTGCTTTTTAAGCAGTTTGATTTAAATATATGCATACAATGAAAGCAAATAACTTCCCCACCTCTTTTCTGCCTCTCATTCCACCAACCTCTTCCTGCCACTTTTAAATCTGGCTTTGCATATTTCCTTCACACTCGACCTGTGAAGTTTTAGCACTGACAAAGGTGCTATGCACTTATCCCTGCATGTGTGGTAATTGTATAATAAGCAGTAGATGGGCCTGCTCACACTTCCAATGAAGGCAACTAGGTGTATTGCCTTTGACTTCAAGGGGAGCATGATCAGGCCCCCAAATCTACCCCAAACTAGCCTGTGACAACTTCCTATCCTTGCCCAGTTAAGCAGAATAGGATGCCATTCTGCAACAGGAAGATTTGTGACTCTCCCAAAGTTTTTTAATATAACTTTTTAAACTGTTACAATAATTTTAATCCAATTCTTATATTAAAGGAAAGCATCCTTTTATAATGATCTCTTAATAACTTTCTCCAATGCTGTGGTATTACTGTGACCTTTCAAAGAATTCTTAAAAGCAGGAAACCTGCTGTAAAATGTAGGCTGAGATCAGTTTCCTGAAGAGTTGTCACAGCTAGCATATTTCTTATCAAGTGTATTTAAGTGTGAGGCCAAATGCATAAAAATGGCAATTCTTCAGTATTCCCTTCCTATATCCCATTGCATCTAGGTGAATTATATTTCCAATCAAAATGTGAGATACACAACATGAGTTGTTAAGACCAGGGCTGTAGATGCCAGCTGAGAGCTAGGTCTGTGCTTTAATACTTATATGAATATTTTCTCTAAAAAGCTGATAATATGAAGAACTTTTCCTTTGAAAATAATATTTTTGTTTTTTCATTTATTTTTAATATTTGGTGTGTGCACAGACTTATATAGCTACAGATATATAAATCATGGCACCGCTGCAATCAATGGTACAAATCCCATTGACTCCAATGATGCCAGGAACTCACTCTTAGATCTTTGCATTCTTATAAAGCAATAAGTGATAGTATTTCCCCATAGAAAAGGGAAATTGCCAGAATGAATTCAATGGTTCCTTGAAGTCCCTGAGGCGTTTAAATATCTCACTGCAAAATCTGGAGGAGTTAGTGTGTTGAAAAGTTATTTTAGACAATTTTCAGAGGTATTTAAACTTTAGTAAGTATTTCTCTAACTCGGAGTTCTGTACAATTGGCTACCACAGTAAGTCAGAACCCTGACTTTGTAGGTGGAGGGATATAGAAAACACTGTAGAACACTTTTTTTCTTTCAACTACAGTAACTCCTCACTTAACATTGTAGTTATGTTCCTGAAAAATGCAACTTTAAGTGAAACAATGTTAAACTAATCCAATTTTCCCATAAGATTTAATGTAAATGCGGGGGGTTAGGTTCCAAGGAAAAAATTTTGGGGGCAGATAAAAGGCATAATATACTGTACAGTACTGTACTGTGGTTGGGAAGTGCCCCTGGCTTACCCTACACAGGCACAGCTCGCTGCAGGCAAGGACGCTAGGAAGCACCTTCGCAACAGCAGTGGCAGCTTCCCCGGAGAAGAACAGGCGCCGACTTTGCTGGGGGATGCTCCAGGCCCGCCTCTTCCCATCTCCACTCCACTCCAGGACCACCTCTTCCCACCCCCACTCCACCTCCTCTCCGGAGCATGCCGCATCCCTGTTCCTCCCCCCCCCCCCCCGAAAGTCCTAAGTGCCGCCAAACAGCTGTTTGGCAGCGCTTAGGACTTTCTGGGAGGGAGGGGGAGGAGTGGAGATGTGGCGTTTCCCTGCTCTTCCCCCCTCCCTCCCAGCACTTCATGCTTAGGACTTTTTGGGAGGGAGGGGGAGGAGTGGAGACGCAGCGCTTCCCCGCTGTATATGGCATAGGGAAATACAATTTAGATGGAGCTATTATTAGGTAGGTGTTTAACTGGTTGGAAAACCGTTCCCAGAGAGTAGTTATCAGTGTTTCACAGTCAAACTGGAAAGGCATATCGAGTGGGGTCCTACAGGGATCAATTCTGGGTCTGGTTCTGTTCAATATCTTCATCCATGATATGGATAATGGCATAGAGAGTACACTTATAAAGAGATACCAAGCTGGGAGGGGTTGCAAGTGCTTTGAGGATAGGATTAAAATTCAACATGATCTGGACAAACTGGAGAAATGGTCTGAAGTAAATTGGATAACATTCAATAAGGACAAATGCAAAGTATTCCGCTTAGGAAGAAACAATCAGTTGCACACACATAAAATGGGAAATGACTGCCTAGGGAAGGAGTACTGCGGAAAGGGATCTGAGGGGTCATAGTGGATCACAAGCTAAATATGAGTCTACAGTGTAACATTGTTGCAAAAAGAAAGAAAACATCATTCTGGGATGTATTAGCAAGAGTGTTGTAAGCAAGACACAAGAAGTAATTTTTTCACTCTACTCCATGCTGATTAGGCCTTAGGAGTATTGTATCCAGTTCTGGGTGCCACATTTCAGGAAATGTGGACACATAGGAGAAAGTCCTGAGAAGAGTAACAAAAATGATTAAAGGTTTAGAAAACATGACCTGCGAGGGAAGATGGAAAAAATTGGGTTTGTTGAGTCTGGAGAAGAGAAGACTGAGGGTGGGGCATAACAGTTTTCAAGTACATAAAAGGTTGTTACAAGGAGAAGTGAGAAAAATCGTTTTTCTTAACCTCTGAGGATAGGAAAAGAAGCAATAGGCTTAAATTGCAGCAAGCATAGTTAAGGTTGGACATTAGGAAAAATTTCCTAACTGTCAGGGTGGTTAAGCACTGGAATAAATTGCCTAGGGATGTTTTGGAATCTCTGTCATTGGAGATTTTTAAGAGCAGGTTAGACAAACACCCATCAGGGATGGTCTCAATAATACTTAGTCCTGCCATGAGTGCAGGGGACTGGACTAGAAGACCTCTCTAGGTCCCTTCTAGTCCTACGATTCTATGATAGACAAAATCCATGATCATTTGGTGTCCCATAAAGATTTATTAACATTTGTTCGGCACAGGCAGCGTGCTGTTAGTCACTCTTGGCTTTGCCACTTGCAAGTAATGAGAAATTCGCAAATTATTGCCAATTAAACCTTTGTACCTCGCCATTATTTTCATATGTTTGCTTGTGTGTTTAATATTAGAACACTTTGGCTCGAGACCCCTGTTACTATCTGAGTCAATGGAGTTAGGCCCTACGAAGCTATTGGAGTATACGGATGGATAAGCCTGAGTTTTGTGCTGAGCCCATTCAAGTGTCAGTCTAAGCTTCCTGTTATTAGGTTTTGCCTACAACAGTAAGTAGTAATTTGTTGCTGATCCCAACTTGCATTTCTCTCTTTCTTAAGTTGTAATCTGTTTTCACTGAGAAAATATAGAGGTGCAAAGAAAATGTTTATAGTTTATTTTTAACAATAATATGCTGCATACTGTAGTAGAAGAGAGAATACCACAGCAAGTTATAAATTCCTTGATCAGTCAGTCCTTTTCCATAAAAGGAGGTAAAGGGACAATAGAGTTACACCAAGAATGAATTTGGCCCTGTGTGTCCAAGTATTTATGCATGTGTCTCTCTTTCAATTTGTTTTATGGGTAGATCTTCTCAATTTTCAGTTTACAATCTGTCCATAGTGACTTATTTTTTGCTACTCATTCATACTAATTTGTGCAATTCAGTCCTAGAAACCCCATTGTGGGGGTGAACATAGAAGGGATGAGTAGAATATGAAAATATAGACCTGACTGCATTTGTGTTTTGGAACCATCCTCCCTGTCACAACTCAGTTGCAGATGACTAGGCCACACAGATTATTGCTCTTTTTATATTTTATCAGTGTAGGCTAATAGACTCATTGCAGCTCCTTTGCTCTTTTGTTTGTTTTTTCTTTTTTCTGTATGCTGTCCCGATAGGCTTGAAAAGTCAAATGTCTCTAAACAGCATCTCCAGCTGAGATTAAAAAAAGCTAACATTGAAGCCTGTCAAACCGGTTTTGGTCACTGAATGACTCATGTCTGCCATGGTGAGAAAGTGAATCATATTTGTCTCCCTTTATCATTTACTGCAGAGGGACAGTACTTTGCCTGTCTTTGAGATTAACATCTGGAAACACCTTTTCAAAACCGTGTCTGGTCTCTAATGATAGGTGATAGATGCAGAATAACTTAACAGATCACTAATGCCTTAAGATGCTGTGTGTGTTCACTTTGTACCTTTTCAAAATTAATTGGAAGGGTTTTTGTCCAGCTCATTGACCTGAACTGGTCAAAAGTAGAAATGGGGCACAACTAGACCACTCTGAACTCTCAATCTCACCCAAACGCTGACGATGTTGATTGGTGATGGGGAGTTGGATATAAGGGACTTGGGCCCCAACCACTCCTGGTTTTAGTTTTGCAAAACAAACCGACCAAGAACTTTCTAAAGAATAAATGTACATTTTTGCTTATCATTGTTTAAAATAGAGGGTGGCCAGAACTGGACCCAAACTTTGATGGGTAATTGGATAAATAGGGCTCAGATCCAATAACAGCTATTTTCAGGTTTTGGCTTGGTAACACTAATGTTGCTACCATCTGCCCACCCCCAAACACATTGCATGCATGTGTGTAAGTAAAACAATATATAATTAGTATTTACAAGTTTCTAAGAATTAGATTGGCATCTCTGGATACTGAAATCATCGTACGTTTTAACCAAGTGCAATAGTTCCGGTACCTGATGTGAACAACTCCAACCATCATATATGGGAATGCTGATCACCTTGATGGCCTGACTAATTCCTGTTCGGTTTCTGAAAGAGATGTCACTTATGTCAAATTATTTTTTTTAAAGTGAGAATATGGGGCCATTGGCAAAATACAGCAGACAGTTGAGCAGACAACTGTGCAGCTGCATTTCAGTCTATTTCAATGCACTACAGAACTGATGGAAATATTGTATTCCTACTAACATTAAGTTTTTCAGAAAACTTGCAGGGTGATCCTAACGAATGACTCAGCAACCAGTGTCCATCTGGAAATACTGGATACTCTATCTGAAAAAGCTTTATGGACTGTCTGATGTTTGTTGCAAATTAGTTCCAGAACCATGGAATTTTCACTCAGCAACTGGAAAACTACTTCAGGATTTGGCAGTTAATTGTCCTGGGATCTAACTTGAGTGGCTGAGTTCAAGGAATTTATTCTGGTTTTTCATGGAATTATGCATGTGTTTACATTTTTCAGTGGATTTTGTTTATTTGGATTGATCCACAAAAATTATAACCTCGGCTGTGAATATTTTGGACACCATAGAAATCAGTCATAGACCCAATTTATTTGTTTAAAGTACTGTTTTGTGTATTTACCTTGTTTAGTTCAAAGAACAACAGGCACATAGATGAGGTGGTTCAAGGATTGTGGCTTTCCCACAACTAAAGAGTAGCTCTTTCAGCAGTGTAGCATCTCTAGAGGACCAAGCTGCAACTGGTTGAGATTTGCTTTTGGCACTAATCAGATAGTATCAATCATAACTCAGTTCTCTTGGCTTCACACACCTGATACCCCTTCTCCACCATTTGATATTCTCTGCCTTGGTTTGATTGTTAGGGCTGGAAAAGGGCACGTTGTGGTGGAACTAAAAATGGAGGGAGAAACGAGTGTTCTAAAATCTAATTTTGTAAGTCTTGGGTCTCTCAATGTATGTGCTCCTCTATTGGGGTGGAAGGCCTAAGGTAAGAGGGCAACCATCATTACTTATGCTGAGTAGTACCTTACTCTCCAGGTAATCCTGTTGCCCTTAGTGGGACTACTTGCAGAATAAGGTAATTTTCACCTTCTGTAGGTGTAACATTTTGCAAACTCTTCAGGGCAGGCATTGTCTTTGCTATTGTATTCATGCAGGCGCTGTGTACAGTAGGGCAACTGGGCCTTACTGATATACAAATAAGAAATACTCAGAAATTTGTTCACAACCACACCTTGGTTCTCAAAGAAAATTAAGAGACCCTCCTCCCCAACCTTCACAAATGTTGTTGAAAGATTTTGAATAACAAATAGAGTTTAAGGGAATTGCTCATACATATACCTCAAGTAGAAAGAGGCTAAATTAATCAAATTGCATGATGAGAATTATTCTGCTCAGCTCTAGTCTTTTTATAAACATTTTTTCCTATGTTGTGTACAGACGTATCCCTCTCTATACGTTTTTAATCTATCACTGATCTATCAATTCCACACTCTACAGGGGCTACTTTTATTTATTTCTTTATTTTTAAAAGCCTCTGGTAAAGTTCAGTCAGCTCAGCCATGTTTTTAGTGTCTTTCCATTTCCCCCCTTTAAGTACCTCTCTCCTTTCCCCCAATAGCCCTTTAGTGTTCTCATCTGTAAGCGCTGCTTTTTTCCTATCATGAATGAGTTTTCTGCTTTCTGTCTGCATCTGCTGTTTTATCAGTCACTGACCTCCCAGCTGCATAGAAACATCTTGAAGTAGAGGCTAAACTATAGAATTAGAAATAGAATACGAAAAGCAAAATAGTTTAATTTCATCATGCCTAGCCCCAGAAGCTGCTCAGCAAACAGAAATACCTTGTAATAGACACACCAGCTCAGTAGAAGCATTTGCATTATATATATATTTGCATTTTCATTGTTTAAAGGCTAAATAATAATGAGTGTGATGACATATGTTGACTGATTGGATAAACAGTGCAGTTGGAAACGGTTTGAAACAGTCAAGTAGGAATCGCCAACAAACCTTCAGGTAAAAAAACAAAAAAAAATCACCTGTTTTCTTTTCTTTGCTGTGTCATGATGTAATATTTTCAAATGGAAAAATCATTCTCAGTAATGGTTATTAAGCCTCCTTCCCTAAGTAAATAGGTGATTTGCTGAGACCTTAAGAAACAGGAGAATTCAGACTCGTTCCTGTAAAGTGTGTAACATGGATAGCTCTTGTCTTTTGCTATTTCTTTGTTAAATGTTTTGATTACATTTTGAAGTAAGGGGTAGCACAGTGATGGCCAACTTCTGAAGTCCTTACTGTTTTCACTCAACCATTACTCAGACAAATCATTTACTTAAGCCAGAGACTTTTGTCTTAGTAATGAATCGAGTTTTTAGTTCTAAATTGTCCATTCTTTCTCCCCTCTTGTCCCCTCCTCATTCTCCCTGCCCCCGTGTGTTCTGCAAACAGGATTTTAAATACAAGGTTTGAAGTTAAACTGTTTTGTTTACTTTTTCTTCAAGAAAATTTTTGCTTGGGGGTGGAGAGACGCTCACAGAATTTATCAGCAAGTTTATTTTATTTAAAACCATAAATGTTGACAATGGGGACTGCATATTTGGCAATGGCAATTAAAGGTTACAAATATGATATTCCCTGTGTTAGTGCTGTGCAAAGCTAGAATTGGGGGGCAGATTTTTTTTTCACTCCAGCGTCTTTATGGACTTTAGTGGCAATTAGCAAGGTGATAGTTTTGGCAAAATCCTGGCTTTTGTAATCTGAGTTAATAAAGGTAATGTGAATATCTAAAATACTAATATATTGAGGTTGTTATAACATTATGTATTTAAGCCTCTTCTCCATCCCAAGATGCCCTCAGAAAAGATGCATTCAATTAAGAGGAAAGTGACTGCTATAATTTAAACTATAGAGTTGACAACCTCCTCTTCAAGCGACAGTGGTGTTATCCCTGTATTTGCTCTTAATGTATATGGCAGTCTTTGAGCCAGGTCCCCTTTGCATACTCTTTGCATACTCTAAGGGGACTTTGTCCTTCCTTTTGAATAGATGTGTGACTTCTTGTCCATGATCTCTTGAATGGAAACTGTCAGTGGACCAGGTCATAGGCAGTCAGGCCTAGTGGTTGGCGTCTGAATGCCAGAGCCAAGGGTTGAGGCAGAGTTGGAATCAGGAATGAGAGCTGAGGGTTGGAATTGGATTACCAAGAGTAAGGGAAGGCAGGAGCAGCGTTCTGAGGTAGGAGAAAGGCTAGAACAGGATGAGAACATGGCCGGGTGCAGGGCAGGATCTGGGCTGGAGCAGTGGAGGAGCAGGGCTTGGAGAGACAAACACAGGGAGGCAGAGAGTCCATGGCCATGTGCATGTGCGTTGAACAGCCAGTGAGCTGCTGCTGCTAGGTTTAAGAAGTGCCCTGCTGGCTTCCTCAGCCAGTCAGGCAGGGTGGTCATTAGGGCATCAGACGTACTGAGGAGGTGCCACTGAGAGCCTTACTCCGAACAGAGACCTTGTATGCTTTATATTGTTTTACATAGCTCAAAGGAGGCATAGCAGGACTTAGAATAAGACTTAACCAGACCTTTGCTAGCCTGTCTGCCAGTAACTACTGTGACTACTGAGTTTTTTCTGTAGCAACAAAGTAAGTCCAGATACCTTTGTTAAAACAAATCCCTGCATTGTCTTTGGCCAGACTGGTGTGAGGCCAGACACTATATGTTTTTCCATCTGTACACCATACCATGGCATTGTGGCTCACATCTTTATTCTCTGTCATGCATGCAATGACTGCAAAAGAGGGCTTTGGAGCTGAGCCTAGAGCTGGAGCGCGGACCAGTAGGTTTTTGCGCGGAGCCGGAGCGGAGCAATTCAAAAATTTGATTGCTCCAAATCCCTGCTGCAAAATGTGTAACATGCTACATGGTGGAGGATTGCTCAGATACCAATAGCTGGGGGTCTGGTCTGGGCTGTGACACATAGTGATATTATTCCGAAGATGAAAATTTCAGTTCCCTGGAAATAAAGTGGAAGAACTTCCTTTACATATTATATAGAATGCTAAATAATGGCCATTCAGCAACAAAAACTGTTTGACTAACTGTCAGACCACACATTAAAATATCCATTCTACCTGTGGATTAGGTACATAGACTTCGGGATATTTGCATGTTTGAGCATGCATCTGTTTTAGGCTGCAAATAACGGATCCCCATTTAAAAGTGTAGCTACAATATAAAAGCTGGAATGCTGATTCAGAACTGAAAAACAGCAACTTAATCTTTTGAATACTCCTAGTTGTTCTTTTCTGTCAGTGGGAATATAGTCTACATATATCATTCACCTACCTAACTGTTTAAATATATTTCCTACCCATGGACTAAGAAAATACAATTGGAATTGATTATGTAATGAAGCTTCCCCCCCCCCCCCGTAGCTATACTAAATAGAAAACATAATGTTAAGAAATAAACTTTTCTATGGATGAGGCATTTGATGATGATACAGGCTATAAAGTAACTGTCACCAAAAATTAACTTTTTCACAAAACATGTATAGTCACATACTTGATATTTGCAGAGACTTAGGCTTTTGTTGATACACCAACATTCATAATTACGTGTGAATTATAATTTTCTTAAGACAAGCATGCATGGGTTTAGAACTACAAACATCTCTGTGCGTGAAGCTTATATGAATGCATAAATGCATAGTGCCAGTGTTAGTTATTTCTGCTGATAAATGTTCAGGAAGTCCTCAAAAATGGCTTGGGGTTGATTTTTAGTAGGCCTCAATTTGGCTATCCCTTGTGTGAACCCAGACCTGTGCATGCATTTCTTGACTTCCGCCCCCTTCCCCCCTCCCCACGAAAATTCTATCACCTACATGGACAAAGGGTAGAATCTTTCCACTGTAAATGTGAGTATTAGTGCACTGAAAACAGTCAGAGTGAGATTATAAAGCTTTCACGTACCTCATTTTGGGACATACATATTTTCCTTTAATTGTGCTAATCCTCTTTTACAACTGCTGCACATGGAGCACTTGTCTAGAGGTTGATAAAGTGCAGATACTGCTTATTGAAGCACTAGATGGCACTTCATTATTACTTGCTAGAGAGTGTGTTTATTAATAAAATAACAGTAATAAAAAGACAAATTTTTCAAATTTAGATACATACAAGTACACAAGTACTAATTTAAGCATCTTTGGGCACCAGAATCTTTAAAATTGAACCCACAACTTTTTCCCTCTAGATTTAGTGTGTCTGCTGGTCTGACTAGCAAATTACCTAGCAGATTTCTCCCAAACTCAGGCTGTTCTGAAAGATATTGCCTAAGGATACCAAACAATCTCTATGATGTTTAAACAAATAATCCATATCAAGTTCAATCTCAATGACAATAAGTAACTTGAGAAATCTGTAATCTGCTGTAAACTTTTCTCTTGCCATGCCTGCAAAATATACAGTTTTAATGGATGTACATGTTTCTTTATAGACAGGTGGTTGTGGTTTGCTACATCTTGAAAGAACCACTTTGTTAGCCTATACAGATATAGATGCAGTTTTCTTTTATTGTGCCATGTGCTTCACAGTAGTAGGTACTGTAAAATAAAGCATAGACCTCAATATTAACTGAATAAATTAATAGTTCCTTTCATTTCCTTTCAGTATATCAGCTGGCAATTGAATGGACAGGAGTTTTGAAACCCATAGAACTCTTCAGATTTAGTAATCTCATCATGAACAAGAACACCAGTACCCTACATGTCAGGAGTAAAAGTGTAAGTAGGAGCCTTTATTTTCACCTTTCTATTTGTTTTCATATGTGTTCTCATTCCTAATGTTTTGCCATCATCTTGTGTATTTTTTTGGTAGCCTATGGAACAAAGTAACTTTACCATTGTGAAAGCACCTGTGATAAGACCTCTGTTAACCTTCTCCAATTCTCTAACTTAGTGCTATCTAAATTGTACAGAACTAAGAGTTCTTTTGAATAAGAACTTTTTCCAGAAATAATTATGTGCATTAATATTCAAAAGTATGAGAAGTTTCCTGAGTGAAACAGTCAGCTGGTATGTTCTCAGGAGGTATACAGATCAAAAAGGGAGAAAAAAATAGTGTGAACTTGCAAGTAAAGTGATCTCTTCAGTATATGCATAACTTTGTGAAAAGGCAGATGTTCAGATTAGACTTGATCTGCAAATATTTAGGATATGCCCAGCACTTTAGGCAGCATGGGAGTTGATAATGCTTTTTACAGCATTGTACAGTAAATACTTCTAAGTGAACAGTGATAATATGCCAATACTGTACATATGTGTTTGGATGATGAGGCATGCTTTACTTTCTCACCCTTTATTTTTTTTGTTTATTTTTGGCTTTATCCCTCTTATATCTGTCTCATAATATTCAAGACTACTAATGAAATATAGAATATCTTCTGCACCCATATCTTTTTTAAAGACCGTAAAAGAACAATGGTAACATGCAGTATTTAGAGATCTCTGCATCAGTGATTTTGCCTGTCAGGGGCGGAGGATAGCTGACTTTCTAATATAGTGCTTGTATGTGAGGCTTCAGAATGTGCCCTTTTCTTTAATCAGCCAAGTGTATTAAGGGACCACCTAGTAAATGGAGATGTGGAAGGGAAAGCTTTCTGCACACCAGAAGTCATATCATCAGAACAAATGAAGGCAGACACATTTCCCTAGATGTTCACTCTTAAGTTTTAATTACTTGTCCCTACTCAGATAAACAATTTTCTCTCTTTCTATAATGTTGCCATTTAAATTTTAAGGGAATAAACCCAAATGAATATATTCATAGAGGAAAGAGGCAGGAGTTTGGTAATCCTTCTGGTTAGCGTGCCGTGTCCATTCATTTCATAACCAGTTTAATGTAGCTTGTGTAGGAAGTCAACAAAACAGGCTGTTACCACTATTTGATTGAATGAGGACATGCGGAAATTCTAAGGCTGTGTGAAAGAACCACTATAACATTAAATTTTGACATTTGAGGTTCTCTAATATTAGTTTAATGAGATTTGACCAAATTTTGGTCAAAGACCTGAAGAATTTCTATTTCTCATGTAGATAGAACTGTTTTAGAGCAAAAGTGTGTCAGCTTTCATTCAAACTATGATCCTACTTTGGTACATCTGTCATTTAAATTTTGGGAAAGTGAAATTTTGAAAGCTTTGTGAACATTACTATTGTATTGAAACATTCACAAAACTTTTGCCCCACAGAATGGTCTCCGCTATTCTTCCTATTAATGTAAAATCCTAGTACATCCTGCCATGTGAACAGTATCTAAATACTGCCGTCTTGCAGCTATTAATTTTCTTCTAATTGGGCACATGACACACTATTTAAGTAATGAATGAAAAGAATCAACAGAAGCTGTGACCTTTGAGAGATTATTTTAAGCAAAAATGTAGCTTGCTGTTTTTGTTTCCCTTGCACATTGCTAGTGGAAAAGAAAATATTTTTTTTAAAATAAAATGTTCTGTTTTAACAAGAATGGCTTTGGGAAAGCATTTCATTATATTTGTTGGGTACAGCCAAAGGTTTTGTCTATCCACTGATGCTGACGGCAGACTTTCCGCAACTTCTACTCTTGTCAGTTTGATTGAACTGGAGTTATCAGGGTTACCCACAGGCTTCCAAATGTCACTCTCAGACCAAATATTTTATTGTGTAATAAGGAGCTGCAAATGCATAACAAAAAGTGCCTCCAATTAATTAAATGAGATTTAAGAGGAGGATTATCACCTCAGTGAGAGGAGTAAATGGCATTTATCCTTTTAGGTCATTATCTTTTTATCAGAGGTAGGTTTTTGTGATTCTAGGATTTCAGCTTCATCTGTAGTCCTTATCTTGTTTCATTGGCTTCAGAATGTCATTGCACATACATTAGCCCATAAAGAAGAGAATCCTGCTAATGTGTGTCTGGAATGTTTTTGGTTTTGCTTTTCTACCAAATGTTGAGACAGTTAAACATCAAAACCTGGTTGTGAATCTAGCCTAAAGATGCTTTAAAGCTTATTTGTTTTACTACTTTGCCTGGCTTGCCTCACATCTCTCAGTCTGTAGAATCATACAAATTAGAGGTAGAAAAGACATTGCTCACCTTTTCAGTCACTCTTCTCATACAATATTTGAGTGATCTGTCCAAAGCAGCTTAAAATTACTCAAGTTATGGTGCTTCTGCCATTTCCCAAATTCACAATCCATTTTGATCAATTTTACAGCCAGAGGGTTTTTAAATTGGTCAATTTCACATTTTCAGATGTTTACATCTGAAATTTCATGGTGTTGTAACTGTGGGGGTCCCAACCCAAAAGCAGGTTGTGGGGGTCACAAAGCTGATATAGGGGGGTTGTGGAATTGACACCCTCACTTCTGCGCTGCCTTCAGAGGTGGGCTCTGAAGCGAGCAGCCGTAGAACTTCCTGCATCTGGGGGAAATTCCCAGAGGTGGAGGTGGGTCTGATCTCCCCTGTGCTGCTGGGAGAGCCCCCACTGGGGGGGCTTCTAGCTGCTAGTCCCGGTGGGGCTGAGGAGGGACAGGGCTTCCTTTCCCCTGCATGGCCACTGGGAGCCTTCAGAGCTGGCAGTAATCATGGAGCTTCCTGCAGTTGAGTCTGATCCTCTCCCCCCCGATAGCAGCTGTGCAGAGAAAACTCACTACTAGCTGTAATGGGCAAATGCTGCCGCATGCTCCAATAGCATCTAGATATGTCAGCAGCAGGTCGCGTGTAAAGTCCTAGAAGTGCTCCAAAAGCATTTTCAACCCATAAAAAGTCATATAAAAGGAATCTTTTCTACAGCATATCAAGATTCCGGCGAAACAATAGATCAGAATTTTGCCAAACTTCACAAAATGGCTGACTCGTGCATCAAATCTTAAAGATGAACTTATTGGTGATAGATTAGTAGTGGGGACAAAAGATGCAGGAGTTGAATGACAATGCTCAGCGAGCCCACGCACACTCTACCAAGAGTTATAGACATGTGCAAAGCTAGAGAACAAATTCACATCCAAATGCAGAGCATAAATGGAGCAGACACAGATTATTCGCCAACCAACACAGGAAAAGCTTGAAAATTCAGGGGAAAAATACACCAAAATGTATTCAAAAGCAAATGCACAAACACAAAGCAGAAGCAATAAACAAAATACCAAGGAAGACAGAACAGTTTGCAAACAACTGACTCACTCCAAATTAGAAAGAGAAGGTGGGTGAGGTAATATCTTTTATTGGACCAACTTCTGTTTATGAAAGAGACAAGCTTGTGAGCTACACAGAGCTCCTCTTCAGGTCTGGAAAAGGTATTCAGAGTCATCCAGACCTGTGGGAGAGCTCTGTGTAGCTCAAAAGCTTGTCTCTTTCATCAGCAGAAGTTGGTCCAATAAAAGATTACTCACCCACCCTGTCTCTGTAATACCCTGGGACCCACACATCTACAACAACAGTGAAAATAAGTGGAAATTGTTTATCCAAATTATTTAGGGCTAGATTGTCATAGTCCTTAATAGGCTATGCAGGGGAGTAACAAGTAAGGAAGGAAGTAAAAACCTCCTTTACTCTCCTGCTCAATTCTACTCAGATTTTTATCTTGCAGTGACAAGGACAGCTAACCTGATGCTCCCCTCTGTGTGAGTGGTCAGAGAGAGGGAAGACCCCTGGCTTTGCTTCCTCTGCTTACCAGCCAGAGTGATAAGCTGCTCCATGAAAAGGGGTAAGGTGATATACTGTTCCCCTAGAACAAGAGGGGAAACAGAAGAGGAATTTTGACCGAGTCACAATTCAATCCCTGGGATACTCCTGGGACAATGTAGCTATGTAAATTTACAATCTAGCCATAAGTAAATACTTACTTATAAAAACTGATACATTAGCAGACGTGAATGATTCACCTACATATTTTCAATAGAGATTCATAATGAATAGTTTGACCAGCTCTAGTTTTGGATTATTTCAAAATCTGATTCCTCCCTCATTCTCATTCTTGAGAAATAATTGCCAGTGATTTGGTAAATTCATTAGCTAACTTCCTTAATTGTAAGGACTAAAAAATCCAGTATTAACAAGAACAGATTGTATTGCTTGTGGCCCATATGCTGTCCCTTCCACCAACACCTAACCCCAAACACACTGTGCAGTTTGGAGAGAATCAAATTGACAGGGAAAAAGCAGTGCCTCACTGTGACTAACTGCAGGGGACACTGAGGTGCCCCTTCATCTGTGAAGCCACCTTCCCCCCTTTTGTCAGTTTCTGTGAATGAGGGGCAGCAGACACATTTTAAGCAGCATGCACTCATACCCAAAACAGCAGCTGATGCACAGGAAATGGCTGGGGGGGGAAAGTGTGTTTTCCCTGAAGCAACTTTAACTCCTTTTGCATGTCCTCTGACTCTTCCACAGAGGCAGCCAGGGGCTGGCAGCCTATGACCTCAATAGGAATATTGCCTGAATAAGGATGGCAGGATTGGATGCATGATAAATTGATATTTAAAGTCTCTGTCAACAGACAGGAACAGTGGAATTTAAGTGTTTTCATTGCATTGCCGTGTATACATTTCAATTCCCTCTACAGTGAAGTTCATCTCTGCAGGGAAAAAAATTATAGCAAAAGGCTTTTTTGAGGAAGTGGTTGAGATCTAGTTCAAGTTTCTTTCCTCCAACTCTGTCTTGGATCCCCTCCAATCTGTCTTCCACCTTCCCCAAACTATGGCAATTGCTCTCACTAAGGTGTAGCCTGGGATTAATTTAGGATGCAAAGTGCACCTGTTACAAAGAATAGGTTCTTTATTCATGCAACTGCTTAGCCTTGCCCAATAGGTCAGTGGCAGAGCTAGGAATAGAAACACAGTCTCCTGACCACTAGATCACATTGTCATCCCCACCAGTCTAACAGTTATCCTTTTTCTTTCTGTCTAGATAGCCAAAACCATCACCTCCCATCTTTATTATTGTAACCTTCCTCTAGCTGCTTTGACACAAGTATCATTCCTCTCTAAACCATCCAAATTCCACAGTCTCCCTAGCCCATTGTTTTGATTATATCATCCCCCAAGAGAAGCTTGCCCTAACTCCCCTGTTTCATTGCATCAAGTTTAAGCTGGTGGCCTTCACTTCCATGACCTTTCTCATCACTGTCCCTTCCTACTTTTCCTCTCTTGTCAATTACTGCAACAACCTACTAGCCTTGTCAATCCCTTAGTCAGCCAGCCTCTTCACACATTCTTCCATGCTTTTCCTCACATATGAGACACCCTCCCTGAAGTAATCCATATGATGCCTGTGCTCCCGATCTCTCTTCCTTTAAAATTTAAAGGATTTAAAGTTTAAATCCTTCCTTGAGACCAACCTTTCATTTGACACCCATAAGAAACTGGCTGACACCATTGACTATAGTGAGGAGCATATGGCATGTGCTTGATTTGCAGTAGTTGGGTGCGGTGAGTAAATGACATTATTAAACTTGCTTGCATCCCTCTCCCCCACCATCATATGTCACTTGTCATTTTAAAATGTAATAATAGAATCCTAGAACCACAGAAATGTAGGACTGGAAGGGACTGTTATAAACAGACAGTTAAGGGTTAATGCCTCTTTTACCTGTAAAGGGTTAAAAAGTTCACCTAGCCTAGCTGACACCTGACCAGAGGAACCAATGGGGGGACAAGATGTTTCAAAAGGAAGGAGGGAAGTTCCCTTTGTCTCAGTCAGTTTCAGTTTTGGCCGAAGTGAAAAAAAAATCAAGAAATCAGCCTCGGTTTTGCTGTCACCACCCAAATATTTGAGTCATTTGGGAAACTCTGTCTCCCCTCCCAAAATCTTTCCCGCCCAAGTACTATAACCCTTCCCTGGGTAGCCTTGAGAGACTCCTCCACCAATTTTCTGGTGAACACCGATCCAAACCCTTGGATCTTAAAACAAGGAGGAATTACTCATTTCCCCCCCCCCCTTCTTTTCCCCCCACCAATTTTTGGTGAGTCCAGATTCAACCCCCTTGGATCTTAACTAAGGAGAAAATTAATCAGGTTCTTAAAAATAAGACTTTTAATTAAAGAAAGAAAGGTGAAAGAAAAACCTCTGAGAGATTAGCATACAAGCTACTCTCACAGACAACAGATTTAAAACACAGAGGATGTTCCCCTGGGCAAAACCTAAGATACACAAAAGAAATCCCAATTTGATTATTCCTCTAATTGCACAAGACAAGTTACAAAAGAAAATAAACATAAACCTATTTATTTCTTTTCTAATACTTTCTACTTTGATAAAAGGCTGATTTCTTGATTTTTTTTTTCCACTTCGGACAAAACTAAAACTGACTGAGACAAAGGGAACTTCCCTCCTTCCTTTTGAAACTTCTTGTTCCCCCATTGGTTCCTCTGGTCAGGTGTCAGCTAGGCTAGGTGAACTTCTTAACCCTTTACAGATAAAAGAGGCATTAACCCTTAACTGTCTGTTTATGACAGGGATATTGAGAGATCTTCTAGTCCAGTCCCTGAATTCAAAGCAGGACTAAGTAGTATCTAAACCATACATGACAGGCGTTTGTCTAACATGCTCTTAAAAATCTCCAAAGACAGAGATTCCACAACCTCCTAGGCAATTTATTCCAGTTCTCAATTACCCTGACAGTTAGGAAGATTTTCCTAATGTCTAACCTAAACTGCCCTTGCTGCAATTTAAGCCCATTGCTTCAGAGGTTAAAGAGAACAGTTTTTCTCCCTCCTCCTTGTAACAACCTTTTATGTACTTGAAAATTGTTATCATTCCCTCCCCCCTCAGTCTTCTCTTCTCCAGACTAAATAAATCCAGTTTTTTCAATCTTCCCTCATAGATCATGTTTTCTAGACCTTTAATCATTTTTGTTGCTCTTCCCTGGACTTTTCCCAATTTGTCCACATCTTTCCCAAAATGTGGCACCCAGAACTAGACACAATACTCCAGTTGACTCCTAATCAGCGTGGAGTAGAGCGGACAAATTACTTCTCTTGACTTGCTTACAACATTCCTGCTAATACACCCCAGAATGCTGTTTGCACACGTGCTCTCTCTCACTTGCTCTCTCTCTCTTTGTTGAAAAAAACAAAAAAGTGTTACACTCTTGACTTGTAAAAAGCAACAGAGGGTCCTGTGGCACCTTTAAGACTAACAGAAGTATTGGGAGCATAAGCTTTCGTGGGTAAGAACCTCACTTTTTCAGTAATGGAAAGTAATGGAAATCTCCAGAGGCAGGTATAAATCAGTATGGAGATAACGAGGTTAGTTCAGTCAGGGAGGGTGATGTGCTCTGCTAGCAGTTGAGGTGTGAACACCAAGGGAGCAGAAACTGCTTCTGTAGTTGGATAGCCATTCACAGTCTTTGTTTAATCCTGATCTGATGGTGTCAAATTTGCAAATGAACTGGAGCTCAGCAGTTTCTCTTTGGAGTCTGGTCCTGAAGTTTTTTTGCTGTAAGATGGCTACCTTTACATCTGCTATTGTGTGTCCAGGGAGGTTGAAGTGTTTTCCTACAGGTTTTTGTATATTGCCATTCCTGATATCTGACTTGTGTCCATTTATCCTCTTGCGTAGTGACTGTCCTCAGCTTAAACCTCTCCAACGCATCATCAGTGATCTACAACCCATCCTGGACAATGATCCCTCACTTTCACAGACCTTGGGAGGCAGGCCAGTCCTCGCTCACAGACAACCCGCCAACCTTAAGCATATTCTCACCAGCAACCACGCACCGCACCATAACAACTCTAACTCAGGAACCAACCCATGCAACAAACCTCGATGCCAACTCTGCCCACATATCTACACCAGCAACACCATCACAGGACCTAACCAGATCAGCTACAACATCACCGGCTCATTCACCTGCACATCCACCAATGTTATATATGCCATCATGTGCCAGCAATGCCCCTCTGCTATGTACATTGGCCAAACTGGACAGTCACTACGCAAGAGGATAAATGGACACAAGTCAGATATCAGGAATGGCAATATACAAAAACCTGTAGGAGAACACTTCAACCTCCCTGGACACACAATAGCAGATGTAAAGGTAGCCATCTTACAGCAAAAAAACTTCAGGACCAGACTCCAAAGAGAAACTGCTGAGCTCCAGTTCATTTGCAAATTTGACACCATCAGATCAGGATTAAACAAAGACTGTGAATGGCTATCCAACTACAGAAGCAGTTTCTCCTCCCTTGGTGTTCACACCTCAACTGCTAGCAGAGCACCTCACCCTCCCTGACTGAACTAACCTCGTTATCTCCATACTGATTTATACCTGCCTCTGGAGATTTCCATTACTTGCATCTGAAGAAGTGAGGTTCTTACCCACGAAAGCTTATGCTCCCAATACTTCTGTTAGTCTTAAAGGTGCCACAGGACCCTCTGTTGCTTTTTACAGATTCAGACTAACACGGCTACCCCTCTGATACTTGACACTCTTGACTTGTATTTAGCTTGTAATCCACTCTGATCCCCAGATCCCTTTCTGCAGTATTCCTTCCTAGGCAGTCATTTCCCATTTTGCATGTGTGCAACTGATTGTTCCTTCCTAAGTGGAGTACTTTGCATTTGTTCTTATTGTCCTATCCTCCAAAGCACTTGCAACCCCTCCCAGTTTGGTATTGTCCACAAATTTATAAGTGTACTCTCTATGCCATTATCTAAATCATTGATGAAGATATTGAACAGAACCAGAACCAGGATCGATCCATTCAGGACCCCACTCAATATGCCCTTCCAGCTTGACTGTGAACCACTGATAACTACTCTTTGGGAACAGTTTTCCAACTAGTTATGCCCCCACCATATAATAGCTCCATCTAGGGCAATCTCTTCAGGGCAAGGGATAGGTTTTATAGATTGTGCAATGGCTAGATCAATGGCCTCTGAGCCTGATCAGATCCTTGACACTATTACAATATATACGTTTGTCACCTTCGGTAGACAGCTGCTACCAGTCTCCTTGATTCAGGATGTAGTCTAATGGGCCACACTTACTCCTCTGAGTCAGCAGTAATTAAGTGGCAGCTCCCTGCAGAGTTTCAATACCTGCTAATAGAGTGGCCACTGGAGGATCTTGTTACAAGTGGACTTATTTCATTCATAACAATGGGATATTGTGACTTAAATGCTCAATTGTGGCTTTAGTCCCTACTCTGATTAGGCAACCTCGTCACTCGAAAATTTAATCATGTTCAAATTCTATTTTAGGTAACTGAATTAGCTATTGTGATAGTGACTAGTCAGTGGGGATGAGGGTTAGCATTGTCACCAATCATTGTGGCTGAATTGTGTAGTGAAGCTAAGCCCATAGAAAGGAGGTGAGGCAGTGTTGTGTGCATGCCTTAATTAAAGTGCTATGGCAACCTAAACTCTGGTGTCTGTGGTAGAGCCCTGGCTCTGCCCCATCAGCAGCTGTCCCCTGTGGGGTTTCTAGCATTGCTCTCCAGTGTTGCAGCCTGATGGTTCTTGGATGCTGGGAGTGTATAGACAGAGTTTGTGCCTGACCACTTTGCACAATGGGATGAAAATAGAATACGGCTGTTTGTATCTTGATGCCTCCGCTCCACCCTCTATGCTACAATGCAGGACTAGTCACAAGCTGTCCCAAAACTTTCATACGAAAAGTAAATATTCTCTACAATTAGCTTTTAATGTGGAACTGACAGACGTGCAGATCAGGTGTCTGCACTGGCTAAAAACCATATTAAATGCCCAAAGAAACTGTTAACACAAATTCAAGGTAGCCCAGTAATGTCTTGTGCTATTACATAATGTAGAGAGTAGCTAAACTTAAATCTCCGAAAACTATGAAGTTGTGCTTGAGTTAGGCAGTATTTTGGAATACACTGTTGGAAATGAAGAGTTCTAGCAATGCAAATGTAAACCTCGGAAACCAGGAAATACACAGATTATAAAATACATGCCTCTCTGCAACACAGCTTTAACTGTGCCCCCTGCAGCTGTTAATACCAATAGGAATGGTCAAGTGAAGATGGTGCAAACATTAACAAATTACCAAGGGAAGTGATGGATTGTCCATCTCTTGATGTCTTCAAATTAAGACTGAATGCCTTTCTAGAAGATGCACCTTAGTCAAACACAAGTTGTTAGGCTCAATATAGGCATAACTGGTTGAAATTCTATTGCCTGTATGATATAGGTGGTCAGACAACATGATATAATGATCCCTTCTGGCTTTAAAATCCATGAATCTATAATTAGATATGAAGAAGGATCAAAAGAATGTGCCATTGTTTGTGCTGTGTTCCACAGATTTGAATTGCGGTGTTCACTTACATGCACTCCAACTGTGTTAGATGTAGCTGTATTGAATGGCGGAGGGATTAGTTGGAGCAGCTTGGCAGAGCTGTGACTATGATATAGGGAGAGGTGCATGTGTACCTTGAGGGATCAAATATACCTCATTCAGACTGAATTTTGTAGTCTGTTTCGGTAGAGGTGTGCAAGAGTGTTGTTTTGCCATGGAGATTGTCAGCAATCTGGTGGCATACATGACTGTGATCTCCAGGGCATAGTAAGAGGTAAGTGAGGGCAATATAGTATCTCAGAAGGAATCCTCAGGTCAAGGTTGAAGGGGTGGTAACAGTTAGCAAGTCTAGGGTGAGTTGTGTGAAGATGGCTCAATATTTGAGTGTAGGCTGCTCTTGTTTTCTACCCCTAAACCCAAGTTCTGCCTCAGCAAAGAGAAGGTATTAGACTTTGTTCTACGTTGCTCGTGTTCTGTTCCCAAAGTGCCCTGAAGTATCTGTAAGGGGAGAGTGCTAGTGTGCTGGGGTGTTGTTCAGTGAGGATGTGATATCCTCTACCCCATAAGACAGCCTGTACCCCATGTTTACCACTTTTATATGGTTATGATAGGTTTTGTATAAAGTATGCCTTGAGGTATCATTTGAAAACTCATAATTAACTGAACATCATTGTCCTGTTAAAATGTGTGTATCAACATTGTATATGCCAGCGATGGGCAACAACATGGGGGGCGGGGCTCAGGTGAGCAGCTGGGGGTATCCCGTTTTCTCTTTGGGAAATATGGTCATCCTGTCTAGCTATCAACTCAAGGTCAACATGCTAAAACAGAGCTCTTAATCTTTTCCCCCCTCTATCTCCTTTTTCAGTCATTGTGAACATCACCACCATCCTGCCTATCACTCAAATCTGTAACATGGGCATCATCTTCAATTGGAACTCTCTTTTGATTCTCACATCCAAATCGTACCTATTCTTTCTGCATAACATCTCTAAGATACGGTCTGTCCTATCCCTCCACATGGCTAAAACTCTAGTCAAGGCTTTCATCATCTCAATTACTGCAGCATTCTTCGCCGTCTGTGACACATGCAGCCCTGCCCCACTCATATCCCACTCAGAATGTTGCTGCAAAGATCATTTTCTTTGCTCATCACTTTGCTCATGATATCCCTCTCTTTGCATCCCTCCATCAGCTCCCTTTCTATATTGCATCAAATACAAGTTACTAATCTTCCTTTTCAAGGCCTTTCACAATATATCTCCACCCTACCTACCATCACTTTCAGTATCAAGAGTTTGACTCCCAAATTTGATTGGCCCATGATGTCAGCCTCCATCACCCGATTGTTAAATTTTCAGTTGGGCACCTTTGTGCTTTCTCCTATGCTGCCTCCCTTTCTTGGAAAGTGCTCCATATAAACATCTGCAAAGCCCTTTGTTTTTTTCCTTCAAAACTCTTCTCAAAACTCTTCATTGTTGTGATGCCTACAAAAAAACTTAACAACGCTTAAGCTACTGGTGTGCTGAAACCACCGCTCATTATGCTGACCAATATAGTTTCATGGTTGCCTTATACTCCCCTGGCTGTCTGTGTTCATCACTTGTCTCTTGGCTTATATTTAGATTGTAGGTTCTTTGGGTGAGGGACTGCCTTCTCGTTTTGTGTTTGTACAGCACCTAACACAATATTATTACAAATAATAATCAGGAACTGGGAAGAGGATGCAGGAAGAATGCAAGGACTAGCATGGAGTTAGTGGGGACATGTTTTGAAGGGATAAAGACATAGGGTTCATGGATATGGGGGCTTGGGTGGGACAGATAATTCCCCCCCAGCCCCACTGCATGGGTCTGACCCCTCATTTCCATTCACCCTTCATTGCATGGTTCTAGCACCCCATACTCCCATTCCCTGCCCCTCTTCCTCCTGAAATGCTCAGACTCCCCCACCACCTCCCCACTGCTCCGACACTGCTTCCTAGTTGAATGCCTCCAACATTCCTTTCATCACTCCTGCTGCTTCAAGCCCACACAGCAGGATCAACCTTTTCTTTTGTTACTCTATACCCTGGTAAGCTTGGCAGGGCCATGCTGAGGAGGGAAGGTGATGGGGCCCTGAGTAGTGTATTTATCAGCTGGAAGTGGAAAGGGGCTGGGGCAGGAGAATGGAGATGCAGAGACTCTTCCCCTAATCTGGGCATAGAGTATGGGGCTCTACCCATCTACCTGCAACATAGGATGCTGAGAGAGGTGTGAAGTGGCCCAGTCCTCTCAATGAGATGTTCTCAGATGAACGAGAACAGCCCATGGAGATACATATAGCCCAAAACAATAGCTCTGAGAGCTACAAACTGCTCCATTCTTCTCAGTGGGTGTTTGATCTTCCCTTCTAGGGTTTCAGCATTTGTGTGTCAGTCCCACACACTGAGCATGCCCATTCTCTGTTCCTCACTCTGCTCTCAGCACTGTTTGCTCGGTGCATGCTCCAGGTATGCATGTTCTTAGCTTCCAACTACAATCTCAGTGCTGTGTACTACATCGGGCACAAACATGCCCATTCCCAGCTCCCTACCCCTTTTCAGCTCTGTATACCTGTGCCATGGTTGGAGCAAGCTCACTCCAAACAATCCATCCTGCTTTCATCATTGTGGTGGTGTATTAATTTAGATGGACTATATTGGCCCAAAGAGCCAGTCAAAGGTGTTAACATAACCCAGTCACTGTTTCAACATTAAACAGTGTTAACCAAGGTTCAGGGTTTGGTATATAGAGATCTCAGCCCAGCAAACATACCATAAAATGCTTTTAATCCTTTACTAAATATGCAGAAAAGGAAAAACCGAGCACGTGAAATGTAAAATATTAAGCAAGGCTTTCATTTCAACAACATTCCTTGTTCTCTTTCCCTTTAGCTGGAGATCGTCTTTAGAAAGAAAACCCCTCTTGTTTCACAGTCTCTTAGATGGTACCAAAGATGGTAATAACTGTTCTTTTTGGGGGAAAGAGAAGAAATTAATTGAAATGGGCTGGAACTATTGTTGTAGTCCACTTCCATATATAGATGAAACAAGATAAACACAACCACAAGGGAAAAGAAAAGATGGAAAATGCAGCTTTTATCTCCAGTGTCTACTCTCACTTGGAACCTCACTGCTGGAAAAACAAAGGCACAGCATGCAGTCTTATCAGTCACTCCAAACTTGTACCTGCTTTGGACATTGCTTTTAGCAGCTTTTCTGGTCACAGGCTTACAGCAGTATTACAAAATATGCAGTTTTGGCTAACTAACTAGACAGGAAGCAAAAGGAGAAGGATAGGAAGGAGAAATAATAAGGTGGGGAAGGACAAGGACACAGGGCGGGGGAAGACAGACTCACTTCTCAGGTGGTGTTTGAGATTGAGCCAATACTGGTAGAGGTGGTGATGTCATCTGGGTCCATCTCTCTGGCCCGGTCCAGTCAGGACATGTCTCAGGATTAGGATGAAGAAGTTCCAGGACATGTCTCAGGATTAGGATGAAGAAGTTCCATGGTCCCCAGGTGATGGGGTGTGGTAGCCATGATGGTGAAGCTCATTCCTTCTCCTTCTTTCAGTCAGCCAGTGTGTAGCAATCACCAGCTTTTCTCCTGCTCATTTTCATCTCAAAGTCTCTCTTTTTTTAAATGAACTCCAACAAGGAATGCTGGGTGGAATAGCCCATCCCCTCATTACTTTGTCTTCCAATTAGGCTAATTTCTGACAAATCAATTTTGGTTCACTGATTTCTGAACCCACACTGCTCTTGTTTACCAGGTATGATTTTAACACAGTCCTGGACCTTGAGTAATATCAGCTGGCCTCTTGTTTGGGGCTAATTTAGTCTCTCTTTCACTTTTACATTCCCCCCCCCCCCAACAACACTTGTTGTTATAGGTTACTGTCACATCTTATGAATTTACTTTATTTTTGAGCTCAACTGTAAAAAGTGAGTAAATGTTTAGGTCCAATTATCACAACAGCAGGGAGATATTTTGAAAGAGAGACAAAAGTGGGGGTAGGAATGTGGGGAGGTTTGTGGGGCAGAGTTAAAGCCCAAACTGCACAGCTGAGACCCCTTTCTTTTCAGCCCTTCTCCTGCACTGCTGTTCTGGCATCCTCTTTCCCACTAGAAGGAGCATTGGGTGGAATGATGAGCCTGGAGCCCCTTCTCCGCTGCTGGAGGCAGCATGGAAAAAGTGAGACGTTCTGGCTTCTCTTCCCTGAATAGGGAGCAGTGGAATGAAAGGGAGCCATGGAACCCTCTCCCTTTCCCTGATGGAGTAGCCATGGTGAGAGAATTGAGGGGGAAGGGCACAAATAATTCCACTTCCCTTCCCCACAAAATGTCTTCAGATTGGAAGGTGCCCTTATTCTTCTGTTTTGTCAGCAATTCTGGCGTCTGAGATCACCAAGATCCCTTAGAGGATGATCCATTATTTGTCAAAGGATCATAGAAAAACTATTTTTTTGGAAACAATTAATCATTGAACTGGGTTTTCAAAGACAGAGTTTGAATGATCCTGTCTGCTAACAAGGGTCATTGTCTCGGGGTGTTCTGGTTCCTCAGTAGCTGTGCCACAGCTCAGCCTTAAGGATGACACATTCATAGATTCCAAAGCCTGAAGGGACCCTTCTGATTGAGTCTGATCTCCTGTATAACACAGGCTGTAGAACTTCCCCAAAATAATTCCTAGAATATAGCTTTCAGAAAAACATCCCATCTGGATTTAAAAATTGTCAGTGATGCAGAAATCTACCACGACTCTTGGTAAATTGTTGCAATAGTTAATAAACCTGACTGTCAAAAAATTACACCTTATTTCCAGTCTGAATTTGTCTAGATTCGACTTCCAGCCATTGGATCATGTTACACCTTGATCGTCTAGATTAAAGAGACAATTATTAAATATCTGTTCCTCATGAAGATTATCATAGACTGTAATCAGCTCCCCTTATCCTTCTCTTTAAGCTGAGTAGATTGAGCTCCTTGAGTCCGTCACTATATAAATCGTGTTTTCTAATTCTTTGATCATTCTCATGCTCTTCTCTGCACTGTCTACAATTTATCAACATCATTTTTGAACTGTGGGCCCCAGAACTGGACCCAGTATTCCAGCAGAGTTGCACCAGTGCCAAATAAAGAAGTAAAATATCCTCTCTACTCCTGTTCAAGATTCCCCAGTTTATGCATCCCAAAATCACACTAGCTCTTTGGTCAGAGCGTCATATTGGGTGCTCATGTCCAGCTAATTATCCACCATGCTCCCCAAATCTTTTTCAGAGTCACTGCTTCCCAGGATAGAGTCCCCCATCCTTTAATTATGGCCTGTGTTCTATGTTCCCAGATGTATACATTTACATTTAGCTGTATTAAAGTGCATATTGTTTGGTTGCACCCAGTTTACCAAGCAATCCAGATCATTCTGAATCAGTGACATGTTCTCTTCATTATTTACCACTCCCCCAGTTTTTGTGGGGTTTTGGTAAACAAAGGGGCAGAGCCCTGATCTGCACACACACACACACACACACCCCCGATCTGCTCCAACCTCTGGTATTCTGCAGCTCTACACCAAAAAAAGTTATAAGAATCT
Organism: Emys orbicularis; assembly: GCF_028017835.1. NCBI lineage: Eukaryota > Metazoa > Chordata > Testudines > Emydidae > Emys > Emys orbicularis. The sequence goes on along the minus strand of NC_088688.1, from coordinate 37,972,111 downwards.
GAAAATGTTATCAGTTTCTTATGTTAGGGTAGCTGTGTATCAGGAACTACTTGACCAAGTTACCCAGTGACTTGCTTTCTTTGATCATGCACAGTTCTGTTATTCAGAAATCCAAAAACTCCCCACCCCTTATTGAACTGGTAGCTTTTTTTTTTTTCTAAATTTTGTACTGGACTTGTCCTCTTGGAGAGTCATCTGCTTAATGTCTGAGGACTGCTACCCAGAAGATGTCATCCTTGCCCACAGGCAGTGCATGGTTGTCCCAGTGTGGAAGGCATCATACATAGTTACAGACCCATTTCATTTTTAAGAAGTGCTTCTGTGCTAAAGTACCATGCTTACAAGAAAAATAATATTCTTAACATTTATTCTATGTTTTTATTATAGCAACTGCAAATTTCAATATGAGGCTATGGAGAAAAGAGTTCTAGTGAAAAGTAGGTGCCTTCATCTTATAGAAGACTTTTCACATTTATGTATCCAGGGTACCTGAAAAATTCAGTCTATCCTTTTGTCTCTTTGTATAACAAAAGCATTACAATCTCAGTAGGCTTGGAATCCAGTAGTTTAGCTCATCTGTATGTCCGTAAGTAGAGCAAGGCGAAATTTTTCGGACTAAACTTTTTCTCCGAAAAATGAAGATTTGGATCAAGCAAAACATTTCACAAATTCATGTTGAATTCACTGAATTGCATCAGTCAACACAAAACCAAAAATGGGGGAGGGGACCCCCAAATAAACAAAACTTTATTTTTTCAATTCAAAACAACTTTTCATTTTGAAATTTAGTTCAATTTCATAAACTTTTTTTTAAAAGCTCAAACAAAACATTTTGTTAAACCTAAAGCAATAGTTTCATTTTTTTCCCAGAACAGCCAGTGAACAAAAAAAAACAGTTATTTGCACAGCTCTATCAATAAGGCACTTCATGTATTCAATATCTGTCCCAGGGTAGACCTTCAGTGCTGAGGGGAGAAGTGAACACAAATGCTCTGCACTTTGGAGTTTCCATCTCAGACCCTGACCTCAGGCAGCAGGCTGGATTTGCTTCTCGAATTATTCTGCCTTCCTAAGACTATTTCCTAACCCTAAGAATGAGCAAGACCATTCTCATGTATAGAGTGAGAGCAAATCATTCCAGTGGGCTGACATTCTAGTCTTTGGATCCTTTTCCTCTTCAGAGCAAAAGAAAAGAAATGCCTTTAACCTCAACAGGGTGTTTGAGTTGTCTATTTGTTATGGCAAGATAAAGCAGTGAGTAGTGGAATTAGTTACTTTTAAATATATAACAGGTATGTGTTTTTAAGTGGAAAGGTCAAAAGTTTTATTTTATGTATTGTGACAAAGCTCCGACTTTGTCTCAGTGGGTCCCGCGCTTCCAGGCGGATTACATTAGCCTCAGAGGCTCACTGTGACTCTCCATGTAGCCCTTCTCTCTCTAGAGGCAAGGGTCACAGTCTACTGAGCCATTTTCATCATAAGCCAGCAAGGGAGGTGGGAAAAAGCAACCCTCTCTCGCACAGTTTCTGTTGTCTCACAGTCTCTGTGATTAATCGTGGGGGAGGGCGGGGAGCCCAGGTTCACCCTCTACTCCAGGCTCCAGCCCAGGGATCCTAATAGTAACAGCTATTGGTAGCTAACCTTTTGAAACAGGGCAAGTACAATTCCCTGGGCCACTTCCCCACAGCAGCCCCCACTTCCTCAATATCTACTTCACCCTTACCTCAAGGCCTCCTTCCTTGTGCCTGATAGGGTTTGTACTGCCCAGTTTCTCCAGCAGCACAGCTTCCTCCTACAGCTCCTGACACACACCACACTGACTAACTGGGAGGCTTTTAACTAGTTCCAGCCAGCCCTTGATTGGCTTCAGGTGTCCCAATCAACCTACCTATCTCCACTGTTTTCTAGAAGGACCTTAATTGGCCCCTGGTGTCTTGATTAACCTGGAGCAAATGCCATTTGGTTACCATAGTACCGGGGATTTGTTTAGCCTGGGGCTAACATACCTGTTCCTCACTACTTTCCTATAGCCATCTGGCCTTGCCCCATGACAGTATGGGTTTGGACAATGGGAATAGATATGTAATGTTCTGATTGAGGGGGCCATTGTTGAGGAGTTATAATTTTTTTAGGCCTCTTTTAGGAAGTTGGACTTCAGAAGACAGTCCCACTGGAATTTTCTGGCCACTTTGGTACCCAAAAGCTAGTTAATCAAAGAGTTCTTTGTCAGAAATTCCTCATAGATTCATAAATAGTTAAGGAATAGAGCTAGATGAATAATTCAAAACTAATTATGTAACAACTTTCATTTCTCTTTGTTAGCGAATTGTCTGTAAATAAATTATGATTTTCTTAAACTTATTTGTTCAAAAATATTTGCCCAATCATTTCTCGGAACAATTCTTCATCTGTAGCTGGTTTGTGGAATATACAAAATTCAAGCTGTTCCAATTGGACATCTAGGTCACATGATATTTGTTCTCTTGTTGAAAGAGTGACTGAGGATGAGAGGAAGGATGATTTGGAAATTGGGGTGCTAGCCTGGGCCATGGAGGAGACAGTCTCAATTCCTGCTCCACCACAGATATCCTGTATAACCCTGGTCAAGTTCCTTAGTGTCTCTGCACCTCAGTTCTCCCCATGTGTAAAATGAGGATAATAGTACTTCCCTATTTCACAGGGGGGTTGTGAGAATAAATTCATTAAAGACTGTAAGGAGTTCAACTACTATGGGCCATATAAAATCATAGTTCGAATTTGTACTTGTTTACAATTTCAATATCCATTTCCTTGGAAATATTTTCTAATGTTATCTCAAAAGTTTGTGTTTCTGTAAATGTTCTCAGCAAATTCAGGCATTCATGGAATGCAAACAAATATGAGATTTTAGAGTTAAATAAGAATTATTTGTATCCTGTGGCAGGTAAGTAGGCCCCCTGAAAACATAGATGGTTAGCCCCAGTAGATCTGTTGGATCTGGAAAAAATGAACAGGAATTTGTTCTGCTCTTCCATTGCTGTCCATCAATATAGCTTTTCAGACATTTGTATGATTTTTTTTATCCAGGACAATGTAATGTGATATCCCTGTTTCCCTCTTTCAGAGATACATTTTTGAGATGGTATTTGTTTTGGTTTGCAGAAAGGTGCTCTCTTGCAAATGTATGGAAAACTTCAAATGTATGGATGCAAAAATGTATGTGCCTAAAGAGCATAATTACCTGTTCAGGAAGCCTCATGACTTGTACATGAACGTGCAAGCACATGTGTTAACCAAAATTTTCTTGCATGTATTTGTGTATTGGTGTGCCTGTGTTGAGTAGGCATATTTTTTGCACGTCCAACACTATTTATGCTGTACTATAAGGCCAAAAATTAGAGTGAGTCATGCAACTCAAACTCATACAGACCACCAGCCAGTGTGGGATTTTTTTTCCTTAGCATAACTATATATACATTATACCCTTCCCCTCCACCCTCTGAGTGTTTATCTATTTCTCTAAATTGTGAGCTTCTCTGGACAAGGGCAGGGACAATAGAGCTTGGAGTTTAGCTCCTGTCTGCGTGGCTGAAAGGTTCTTTTACATCAGGTGTCTACCCACCTTGTGGGAAGAGTGAACACAGTCATCTGTAGTAGAGATAATGCTTGCCACAAAGTATTGAGTCAAAGGCTTCACAAAGTTGCTGTCTGAAGGTAAGCCCTGACTCCTCTTGCTGTTTCTAAATTATATCCTCAAGTGTTACTTGTAAGCAGAACTGAATTGAGATAAAGGAGACATAACAGCAGTATCAATTACTCACACATATAGCCACGTTTACCATCACCTTTCTCTCATTCTGTGTCTTTTGGGAGTTACTTCTGACTGATGAAAAACCTGATGTAGTGAAATTATATAGAAATAACTTGCTGGAATTTCTCAGTTCTTGTACTTCCTGCAGATGGAGTCAAACTCTATTTTGTACCTTTCAAATAAAGTACTTAGCATGTTAGAAAGGAAAAGTATGAACGTCAATATTTACCAAAAGAAACTGAGTATTTTGGAAACCTTTTGAACATACCTTTCTTAACCTCTAATATTTAATGAGACTCTAATCATCATCTGTCTAGGAAGGAGTACGGCAAAAAGGGATCTAGGGGTTATAGTGGACCACAAGCTAAATATGAGTCAACAGTGTGATGCTGTTGCAAAAAAAGCAAACATGATTCTGGGATGTATTAACAGGTGTGTTGTGAGCAAGACACGAGAAGTCATTCTTCCGCTCTACTCTGCTCTGGTTAGGCCTCAGCTGGAGTATTGTGTCCAGTTCTGGGCACCGCATTTCAAGAAAGATGTGGAGAAATTGGAAAGGGTCCAGAGAAGAGCAACAAGAATGATTAAAGGTCTTGAGAACATGACCTATGAAGGAAGGCTGAAAGAATTGGGTTTGTTTAGTTTGGAAAAGAGAAGACTGAGAGGGGACATGATAGCAGTTTTCAGGTATCTAAAAGGGTGTCATAAGGAGGAGGGAGAAAACTTGTTCACCTTAGCCTCTAAGGATAGAACAAGAAGCAATGGGCTTAAACTGCAGCAAGGGAGGTCTAGGTTGGACATTAGGAAAAAGTTCCTAACTGTCAGGGTGGTTAAACACTGGAATAAATTGCCTAGGGAGGTTGTGGAATCTCCATCTCTGGAGATATTTAAGAGTAGGTTAGATAAATGTCTATCAGGGATGGTCTAGACAGTATTTGGTCCTGCCATGCGGGCAGGGGACTCGACTCGATGACCTCTCGAGGTCCCTTCCAGTCCTAGAATCTGTGAATCTATGAATCTATGAATCAGCCATAAGTGTTTACTAACTCTTACCTAACAGAACGGTTTTGTTTATGTTTTCTGAAATGTCCCCTACTTCTGTGGTTGCTCAATAACTTGTGGAAAGATACAGCTCCATGTAATCGTTTAGGCTTCCCTAATCATGCTATGGTTTTTATTCAGATCAGAATTGTTGCTATTTTGCAAACATCCATTATTTTCAAAATCATATCCTACTGTACCGCTGCATTCTGGCTTGGAAACTTTATTAAAAGTTTAATATAGCAGAGAATGGCTGTAGGCTAGTGGACTGAAAGTCAGTGCTTTGAGATCTATGGATGGAAAATGGTGTTTAAAAGTCAATGATTGTTTTATTAATTTTATTATATGCAATACATTTTTTTTGGTGTTTTGAGCTCCCAACTTAGGCCAAACTATCTCTCTTGATGGCACTGGATTCAATAGATTGTTCCTACCATTGTTTTGTAATGTCTTCCTGTTGGTTTGTGTTTTTTACTACCAGATTAATATTGCATTGAATTATTATTCCTGTTATTTTCAAGGCCCAGTTACATCATTTGGCGCTACATCATATTTTACTGTCTTGAGAATACTGCATGTTCTTGTTCTTTATTATTTATTGCTCATTGTATTCATAGGGGAACAAGTCTGTTTTCTTCATTTATTGCTGCTTCTCTCTTAATTTCTCCTCCCAATTCTCTTCTGCACTTTTAAATAAGTGTATGGAACTTTATTGTTAAAGAATTATCTAGACAACTGTTTCCTGCTGAGATGCTGACTCATTCTTATATATAAAACTCTGCTTTGACTCAGGAATTCAATGATGTTTTGCACCATCTAGATAGCTATAAGCATAGGAATCCCGATCAGCTACTTGTAGCCTCTGTAGCGGTCAGTCAGAAGAAGTGAAATTCCTCCTTTCCCTGCTTCTCTTAGTCTTCCTATTGGCAACTTTCTCTGACATCTGTATCATCCCTCTTCTTTGTTATATTATGCAATGTGATTAGAGCGGGTTGGGAATTTTCCATCTCAATCATTTTTCAGCAAAATTGAAACTTGCTGCTGAAAAATTGAAACTTTATCCTACCACCACACACACACACAGAAATGAGTTTCCATCAGGAAAATTGAAATGATAGTTCTGTGACTGCCCACCTGGGAGATGCATGTCAATTTCGCTTTCTGGCTTCAGGGAGAAAGTGAAATTGATAAAAGACTTCTAGGCCAGAAGCTAGCAAGCCAAAAAATTTAGTATTGTTTTTCATGAAACAGAATTTTTCCGGCAATCTCTTCCCACAAAAAAATTTACTTTTGGTACTGGTGTGGCATGGAAAATGTACAAAGAACACAATTTTTAATTTGTTATTTATCTTTGGTGGGAATGGATTTCCATTTTCCATCCAGATCTAAATGTGATGTTCCTGAGTGAGTTGAATGCAGCAGGGATTGAACCTGTAACCTTTGAACCTTATGCAGTATGTAGCAGACTCTTCACCCTCTATGGGTATGTCTATACTGCAGTTAAACACCCCTGGCTGTCCTGGGTCAGCTGACTCGGACTTGTAGTGGTCTGGTTCTGTTTATTTGTGGTGCAGACATTCGGCCTCAGGCTGGAGCCTGACTCCCCTTGTGGAGTGTCAGAGCCCAGGCTCCAGCCTGAGCCAGGACATCTGCACTACAATTACAAGCCCCCTAGCCAGAGCCCCACAAGTCCGAGTCAGCTGGCCCAGGCCAGGCATGGGTGTTTAATTTTACTGCAGACATATTGGATATAGCCCAACCACTAGAGGGAGAAAGAATGCCCCACTAGGGAAGTGGGGGTTACATATAGTTTTTGACAAAAGCTATATGCAATATTTTGACCCAATTAACAAGACTCAATGTACAAATCATGGTTAGATATCTATGTATTAAAATTAATAATGGTTTTGTTTCCTCCCATTCAATTTTATTTAAATATATAAAAAAGTGTGTGTAAGGAAAGGGACTTTTGGTACCCATGAGCTACATTTTGAATGTAACTCTAGCTGAAGATCATCTTTGATTTCTATAAGTATCATGTATATAATTTTGGGAAAGAAAATTAGAGCATGAGAAGTGCTGATTAACTAGTGCTGAATGTAAATGGGATGACCTGGGTAATCATAGGCCTGTCAGTGTGACATCGGTCCTGGGCAGGATTATCGAGCAGTTGACACAGGACTTGATTAATGAAGAATTAAAGGAAGGTAGTATAATTAATGCCAATCAAGATGGGTGTATGAAAAATAGATACTATCAAACTCACTTGATTTTTTTTTTATGAGATTTCAAGTTTGGTTGATTAAAGTTATAGTGTTGATGTAATCTTTCTTAGAGAAGTCTAAGTATTTTACTTGGTACTGGTCAACATTTTGATTATAAAAACTAGAAAGATTATCATGGTACACATTAAATGGATTAAAAACTAGCTAATTGATAGATCTCAATGTAATTGTAAATAGGGAATCATCACTGAGTTGGAGTTCTGCAAAGGTCAGTTCTTGGCCTTACACTATTTAATATTTAATCATCACTAATATAGTTTGCAGATGACACAAAGATTGGGGGAGTGGGAAAGAATGAAGAGGACAGGTCACTGATACAGATCACTTGGTAAACTGGGCACAACCAAGCAATATGTACTTTATAAGGCTAAATGTATACATCAAGGGACAAAGACTGTAAGCCATAATTAAATGATAGGGGCCTCTATCTTGGAAGCAGTGATGCTGAAAAATATGTGAAGGTTTTGGTAGATAATCAGCTGAACGTGAGCTCCCAGTGTGATTCTGTGGCCAAAAGACTAAATGTGATCCTGGGATTATGACAATCTAGGGTGCAATCCAGACCAGTGAGGGGCTGTCTCATCTCTGCCCTGCAGCCTTGGGTGTTCACAATGCTTCACTGTTGTGGCTCCCAACCTGGGCTCCTCACAAACAGCCAAACAGCATGCGGGTCACATCCTGAGTGTCTGTGTATAGCCACAATCCTGGCCCAGCAATTGTGACCCCAGCAAACACCACTCACACTCTGGCTTCCAGCAGTCTCGAATAATATTTGCAGGATGACCCCAACACACTGCCAGTCCCAATTCCCTTCCCTCCCCCCCCCCCACACTTAATGTGTTCTGTACTGTTCAGCTGTACTAGGTCTATTGTCCCTGTAAGGGAACAATTTGTCACCTTAAATGGAGTGACCCACACAGTTCACAACAGTGGATTAATTTTGATTAAAGAACAAAGCACAATTGTTTAACTACAGAGAGAGATATTTTTAAGTGAGTACAAGTATAAAAGCATTAAAGTTAGGAATGGTTAAAAGAAAGATAAAATGCTTCCTCATACTAAACTTAACAGACTATACTGGGTTTAAGGTGAAGTTCTTACCACAGGTTCCTAGTATCATTGCTGACCAAGTTTTAGCTCAGCATCTCTCCCAAAATCAAAGAGTTGGATTCTTTTGTTGTCTCAGGTGGAAAAGAGTGATGACCAGGGAGAGAGAACTTGGGGTGTTTTTGACCCTTACTTATTTAATTCAGTCACCCTTTTAAATACATCTTCCTGAGTTCAACCCCTAGACAAAGTTCTTTCCAATTGAGATCAAGGAGACATCAAGTCTTTTGTGGGGGGGGGGGGGAAACTTTGCTAAGTTGCTTTCTAAGATGCAGATCTTTGTTCCCGCCCCCTTCCTTGTCAAAGAATGGCCACTTGATAGGTGATGGGCCATCAGCTTTGATGACACCTGGCCGGGGCGTCAGCTTGTTCTTTGTCTTTGAGAAACAGGTTTACCCACTCCCCAGTCTTGTCTGGTAAACACTTCAGTCATGATTTCAGCTTTTGTTTATAACTGTACATGTAACATGTCTCATACATTTCACTGTGATATTATTGACCAGTGAGTTATTAGTTTTCCAGTGATACCTCCCAAGGCATATTTTGTTCAAAGATGATTACAATAGTGTGTAGGGTAGTGAATACAGGTTTGCATTCGGTCACAAGGATATATAAACAGGAATATTGTGTAGGAGTAGGGAGGTTATATCACCTCTATATTTGGCACTGGTGTGAACATGGCTGGCTCTGTCCAGTTCTGGTGCCCATAATTCAAGAAGGACGTTGATAAATTGTAGAGGGTTCAGAGAAGAGCCATGAGAATGATTAAAGGATTAGAAAAAATGCCATGTAGTGATAGACTCAAGGAGCTCAATCTATTTAGCTTAACAAAGAGAAAGTTAAGAGGTGACTTTAATACTCTATAAATATCTACATGGGGACAAATATTTAATAATGGGCTCTTCAATCTAGCAGAGAAAGGAATAACATGATCCAATGGCTGGAAGTTGAACCTGGACAATTTCAGACTGGAAATAAGGTTTATATTTTTAATAGAGAGAGCAATTAACCATTGGAACAATTTACCACGGGTTGTGGTGGATTCTCCATCACTGACGATTTTTAAATCAATGTTGGATGTTTTACTAAACGATCTGTTTTAGGAATTGTTTTGGAGAAGTTCTGTGACCTGTGTTATGCGGGAGGTCAGACGAGATGATCACTATGGTGCATCTGGCTTTGGAATCTATGAATCCATTCATGGAGTTGCTGCCTATTGTAGGTTATACATCAAGTAACAAAGTCCAGACAAAATGGCATGCAGGTATCTCAGGGATACACTTGATTTAAATTCAGGTTAACACTTGATCAGAATTAGTTTTTAACATTTTCTGTGTCCTTACTACACCAAAATATTGGAGATAATTTTACCCTTATCACTTCCTTTTTTCTCCTATGTTCATGAATGCTGGATATTTGCTAATATTTTGTCTTAGTTATCAATATGTTCCAATTCTTTTTTCTTCTCCTTACTGATTTTTGCTCTACTTTTCCCCATATCCCTTTTCATTTATCACTCTTTTTTTTGCATATATGCCTATTCTAATTTTGTCTCCTCTATTTATTATTCTCTGTGAGTTACCCCTTGAGACTGTAAATGAAAAGCTGTTTGAAGGAAATCTATGTCCAGTGTAAAATTATAAGGCCGACTCAATGAACAGAAGTAAAATACTCAAAACAGTGAAATTGGTGAGTGTGAGAGAGAATGTAATCCACCACAAACTGCAGTCAGTGCTAACTAAATATATCAAGTTTATTTTTCAATTTACCCACCCCACCTATCAAAGTCTGTAGTGCACAAAAACAATAACACACTAAATCTAAGTTGTCATATCAATATTACAAAAAATATTCTAACCATAGTTGATTAATCTTTCCACTCAAAGTGCTCCCTCAGGAAAAGACTGCAAGATCTATTGAGACTGCCTGGAACGTCCAAAAAAACTCTGGCTCTGTTGGACCAAAGTTTGAATTAAATTCCAGAGTTGATGTATTTGGTGTTCAGGGATTATTAGCTGGAGTAGCTAAACCAGTGATACTCAAACCGAGCCTTGGGAGCCACAACTGCTCTTTAATGTGTATCCTGAGGCTCTTTGCAGCACATGATATTAAAACACTGTGTGATTTCATTATTACTAACTAGTCTAAGTTTTTAACCAATTGGGATGCTTTTACTATGTTATTAACCAAGTAAGTTATCAACTTGCACTAATTTATTAACTTATTAGCTGGGAGATTTATAACTATAAATATATAACTTTTTCCCCTGTCATTCTGTTTAAATATGAATACATAGTACTATAGCCAGCTACTACTTTGCTCTTTTGGATAATATTGATTGCTAATTGGACTCCTGAGGTCTGAGTATCACTGATCTAAACTGTCAAGTTACAGCACAGAGAAAGAATGGTCTCGAATAGCAAGGGCATGCCTACACTGTATTTTAAAACCCATGACAGCGAATCTCAGAGCCCAGGTCTACAGACTTGGGCTCACGAGGTTCATGCTAGGGCACTAAAAACAGTGGTGTAAACATTCTGCTTAATGCCCTAGCATGTCTTGAAAGACCTGGGCTCTGAGACTTGTTGCCACAGGTTTTAAAGTGAAGTGAAGACATACCCATAAAGGCCCCAAGCTAAATGAGAAACATCACCTTGAATAGCATCAAACATAAACAAAACAGAGAATAAAGAAACAAACTCCTCACAATTCAGTCTATGGAGTGGATGTGTAACATACCAATAAATAAATACTGAGACACCTGTTGCATTGGGATAACCAAAGTTCACAAGCAGCCTTCAATGAAAACCCCATATGCAGCTCATTGCAATAATCCAGTTTGGAGGTGACAAAAGCATGAGTTTGGCAGAGCTCTCATCTGAAAAGGAAGGTCACAAACTCTTGGACAAAAAAAAAAAAGGCAAAAGCACACTTTTTTCTGATTGCTGCTACCTGGACAGCACAGGTAGATGAAGTTCCCTGATTGCAAACCTTACTTACAAAAGATAGGCATATCCTGAATCAGAGAGGCAGAACATAGACTCATAGAACTGGAAGGGACCTCAAGATGTCATCTAGTTCAGTCCCTTGCACTCATGGGAGGAATAGGTATTATCTAGACCATCCCTGACAGGTGTTTGTCCAACCTGCTCTTAATAATCTCCAATGACAGAGATTCCACAATCACCCTAGGCAATTTATTCCAATGTTTAACTACTATGACCATTAGGTAGTTTTTCCTAATGTGCAACCTAACCCTCCCTTGCTGCAATTTAAATCCATTGCTTCTTGTCCTATCCTCAGAGGTTAAGAAGAACCATTTTTCTCCAGACTAATCAAACCCAATTTTTTCAATCTTCCCTCATAGGTCATGTTTTCTAGACCCTTAATCGCTTTTCTTGCTCTTCTTTGAACTTTCTCCAATTTGTCCACATCTTTCCTGAAATGTGGTGCCACCATACTCCCGTCGAGGCCTAATCAGCACAGATTAGAGTGGAAGAATTACTTCTCATGTCTTGCTTACAACTCTCCTGCTAATACATCCCAGAAGGATGTTTGCTTTTTTTGCAACAGCGCTACAGTTGACTCATATTTAGCTTGTCATCCACTCTGACCCCCAGATCCCTTTCTGCAGTACTCCTTCCTAGGCAGTCATTTCCCATTTTGTATGTGTGCAAGTGATTGTTCCTTCTGAAGTGGAGTACTTTGCATGTCTCCTTATTGACTTTCATTGTATTTACTTCAGACCATTTCTGCAGTTTGTCCAGATCATTTTGAATTTTAATCCTATCCCCCAAAGCACTTGAAACTCCTTCCAGCTCGGTATCGTCCACAAGTTTATAAGTGTATAAATCATTGATGAAGATATTTAACAGAGCCAGAGCCAGAAGTGATGCCTGCGGGACCCCACTCGTTATCCCCTCCAGCTTGACTGTGAGCCACTGATAACTACTCTCTGTGAATGTTTTTTTCCAGCTATGAACCCACCTTATAGTAGCTTCATTTAGGTTGTATTTCCTTAGTTTGTTTGAGATCACTCCCACTCTCACTTCTGTTTGTTTTCCCCAAACCCGACTACCATTGCCTCTGTCTTTTCTGAAATTACCTTCAGTCAGCTGGCTCTCTTCCAAGCCCAGTCTCAGCCAGACACTGGGAAATCTACACAATTGTGCATTGTGGGTCTGATGAAATGGAGATGTGGCGCTGAATACTGTCAGTTTGGACTACATTGCCATCTATATGCTATCTCATCCTCTTCCCCAGACCCACACGTATACACCAAAAAGGAAGATCGAACCTTTGAGGAAGATGAGAAATCCTATGCTAGCTCCTTTTGGATTCTTTTAGATTGCAGCCACTCCAGCGCAACTCCATTTCTTTGTGTGAGGGTCTGCAGACTTGTCAGCTACACCTGGTCAACATTTTTGAAGACAGTTAATAGACCTAAAAGAAAATATGTGCACAACTGATCTTTATCAAAAGACCAACAAGATCAGCATAATAACTGTGATATGCCCAGATCTGACAGAATGCACCCCTAATTTCACACTATTGTAATAATTTTTGTACAAAATATGACTTGTCATTTGAAAACGAAGTCATCACCGGTTAATAATATCATGGTGAAATGTAGATAACAACATTATGTACAAAGTTATGAAATCCCCCCTGCATGATGTTAATTGCACATGTTCAAACTTGTGTAGCCCTGATTAGGTAGAAATGGTCAAGCAGGCCTGTCTTAAACAAAGGGATGTGTGTTTACCTCAATTTGCATATAAGCTGTAAACAGAGTCCTCAGACAACAAGAGGGAGAAGAAAGAAGACAAAGAAATTTTACATTTCACCATACACAGGTAAGGAGAGACAGCATGAAGCCTCCTTCCTCCACCAGAACCCATGTCTTCTTGCTCTCAGCTGAAAAGAACTTTAACTAGGGGTCACACTCAAGAAAATGCTTTTCAAAGGGTGATTGAACTATAAAAGTGAGGGGAAAAACACCCCAAATTATCTCTTCCTGTCCATCACTCTCTTTTCACCTAAGAAGACAAAAGAAACAATCATTGAATCTTGGGAGCAGATACTGACCTAAAACTTGGTCAGCAATGCTACTGAAAACCTGTGGTAAGAATTTCACCTTGAAGGAAGTTTAGTTTGCTAAGTTTAGTATTAGGAAGCATTTTATCTTTATTTTTCTTGTAAGCATTTCTGACTTCAATGCCTTAATACGTGTACTCACTTAAAATCTCTCTTTGTAGTTAAATAAATTTGTTTCGTTCTTTAATCAAACTAATTCAGTGTTGTGATTAAACGGGGCTATGTGGTAACTCCATTTAAAAGGTGCAAGTTGTTGTATATTGTTCCTTTACAAGGACAATAGACCTAAAATATCTGAACTGTCTAGGAGAGGGCCGGACCGCGCAGAACACACAATTGGGTGGGTGGGGGAGGAATTTGGGACTGGGAGTGTGTTGGGGATCACCTTACAGGTACTAACCATGGCTGCTGGAAGCCAGAGTGTGGCTGGTGTTTGACAGGCTCCTTTGATCAGAGCTGCTGAACCAGAGCTATGGCCATACATCAACACTCAAGGTATGACCTGCATGCTGTTTAGCTGTTTGTTAGGAGCCCAGGGAGTCGCAACAGCAAAGCATTCTGAGCACCCAAGGTTGTAGGGCTGGTGATGACACAGCCATTCACTGGTCTGGATTGCACCCAGGAATGTCATACCAGGTACAAAACCAGAGGGAAAAGTTTCAAGGAAAGACGAGGACAAGTATTGCCAGAGCTGCCTCCACACACCCTTTTCCAAAGTATTTTGCCTCACCACCACTAAAATAACCTGGGAGGGGGGGACACCTACTGTGATAATTAGTGAGGTTGTCAGCAGCAAAAAACAGTTTCTTTAGCAGGGTCCTAATTCTGGCATCCTGCTCTGTGTACTGGGGTATACATACTTAAGGTAGGGATGAAACATGAAAACCTCCATGGTCAGCACTACCTCTCTTCGGAGTTTTACCCTGGGATCCTCCCTTGGGTCATGTGACATGGATATTTAGGGAGAGGAAGTAGCTTTGGCATGGCAGTGGATAGTTTTGGCAAGCAACTCCAGACTGCTGACTGTTTAGGTTTCAGATCTCGAGCAGAGTAGGAAGAAACTCCCTTCTCCCTTATTCAGCAAGGACTGCTGGGTATTGTAGTTCCTGGGAGCAACTGGGAAATGTAGCACCTCCACAGGAGGCATGCTGGGAAGGAGGCAAGGTATATAAACAGCTCCCTTCAGAAGGAAGAAACTTTGGGTCTTATTGTAAACAAGGAAAAGTTCCTTTTTATTTTGACTTAGAATTCCTTACATTAGGGCAATCTTTGACTCTGAAAGAAAGGGCTTTTCTCCCACAAGACAGATTTTTGAGAATAACCGTTACCATACAGACACTCATGCTACAATGCTTTCAAAGGGTAATGTTTTCTGAAGTTCCTGAGCCTTATGGCGTCTACAACATATGTAACTCCATATGCCAGGCTCAGAAGGAGGCCACTCCAACATTGGCTTTTAAAGAATTTGAAGCCCAGTATGCTAAAAATACTCACAGTACTGCGTGACATTTGGTTTTCTCTAATGTGGTGGTTACATCCACAGAATGTCCTCAAAGACGTATTGTTCAGCTCACCTCCTCCTATGTTAATAGTCACCACAGATGCCCCCACGATTGATTGCTGTGCATATCTGCACAGACTTGTAGATCAGGGTCTTCAGAATTTCAAAGACTCTTGGTCACACATAAATGTACTAGAACGGTGGGTGAATCATTTGACTCTCAAGACATTTCTTCTATAGATACGCAATACAAGTTATCCAGGTGGCCTCGAACAACATGGCTGCTGTATATCACGTGAACACACAAGGGGGCACTCAATCGACCCAGCTATGCCCCAAAACAGTAAAACTTTGGGACTGGTGCATTCTATTGAACATTTACCCAATTGCCTTAGATGTTGCAAGAGAACACAGTGGGATTGCAGATAGTCTCAGCAGAGACTCTTCACTGGTGCACGAGTGGTCTCAGCAGAATTCAGTAATCTCAAATATCTTCCACCTTTGGGGGGTTTGGAATTAAATCTGTTTGCCACCAGATTCAATACAAAATGTCCCCAGTTTTGCTCAAGAGCAGGTTAGGACAATCAGTCACTGACAGATGCATTCCTCTCAGATTGGGGAAAGGATCTCACATATGCATTTTCCCCCATTGCCTTTAATTCCCAAAGTTGTAAAGAAAACAAAATAAGATTCTGCCAGGATGATCTTAATTGCTCCCGAGGGGCTGAGACAACAGTGGTACACCAAGCTACTCCACTTATCCAATGGCAAATCCAAGTTGCTGCAGCTGTCAACAGACCTGCTATCACAGGAGGAGGGAGAGTCTTCCACCCAGATCTCAAATCTGTACCTCGAACAGCTTGGGTAACAGGACTTTGAGAGAACTAGACATGTCATGTTCCACTGAGGTTCAGTGAATTCTCATTAATGGTAGAAAACCTTCTACCAGCGAAGTTATGACCTTAAATGGAAAAGATTCATAATATGGGCAGCTAATAGAAATGTGGACCCAGTTTCAGCCCCAGTTCAACTGATCTTAGAATATCTATTGCACTTAATATCCCATTTGAGACATTGTGGGATTGTTCCATTTCATCTTTTTGTAAAGTCAGTTTTTGTAATAGCAATCACTTCTGCTAGAATAATCGGTGAGCTCCATGCATGGGTGGCAGACACCCACCCCACACTACTTTTCATAAGACAAAGTGGGGCTTAGACCACATCCTAAATTCCTTCTGAAGATAGCTTCAGATTTCCATGTTAGTCAAAGTATAAACTTACCTGCATTTTTTCCCTAAATTTCATACAAATAAAGGGGGTTCTAGATTATGTTCTTTAGATGCAAAAAGAGTGCTCTCATATTATCTAGATAGAACTAAGGTCTTCAGGTCATCTCTTAAGTTATTTGTCTCAAACACTGGCACTTTGAAGGATCAAGCCATTTCAGCACAGTCCCTATCTAGATGGGTCAGGCTTCGTATTGGAGAATGTTTATAGAGCAGCTTTGTGTCCTCTGGGTCTTCTTAGAGGTCATTCTACTAGGAATGGCTGCATCTGCAGCATTCTATAAGCATATTCCTCATATATAAATTTGAAAGGCTGCTATGTGGAATACAGTTCACCTTTTTACAAGACATTATGCATTAGATCTGGGATCCAGATCTGATGTCCATTTTAGCAGAGCGGTACTTGAATGACTGTTTAATTAAGACTCCTCACCCTCCTTCATTTATTGATATGCAGAGGACACGCAAAAAAGAATTGCAAGTTACTTACTTGTAACCAGCGTTCTTCAAGACAGACTCTGAACACTCCCTGCCTGCTTTCCCCACTCATGCTGAGTCCTAATTCTGTAGTTACATGGTATTCTGTTTTAGGGATTGGAAGGAACTGAGGCATCAGTGGTGCCAACACCCCTTCTGCAGCCAGGCCCCCTGAGAGAATTTGAGCGCTATGGGCAGGAGGGGTGGGGAAAGGGCAAGACACTCCTAGTAGGCATTGCTACTAGAGGGTTCCAACGTCTGCTGCACCCAGTTGGCACATCCCAAAGTGTGAATATGCAGAGTCCCTTTCAAAGAACTCTGGTTCCAAGAAAGTAGCTTAATTTCACCAAAATAAATAAAATAAAAGATTTCCCAGTGCTACTGAAACATCCTGCTGCAAGGAGATGTACCGCTAATGGAAATAGTGTTCTCACCAAACACCTGCAAGATTTTACCAGCCAAAATGGGCCTGATTCTAAAAATTCATTGGAGACTCCCATCTTGACAAGGCTGTCTACCACCTGGGACAATTTCACTCAGGACTATAGTTGTTGAAAAGCAGTCCTTAAAACCAACATGATAAAAGGACTAAAACCAAAAGGAATGGCAAACAAAAACTTGTGTAGAGAAATCTACCATGTAGCTCTTTGGACACTTATTGACTGCCCCCCTCATGGCCAGGGGTCACTTTACAAGCACCCTGCCTCCATTAGCCCTCTCTTACAAGTCCCTTAGGCACTCCAGACAGTCTCCATTGTGGCCCACAGCACCCTTTTCTGGAGGTGGTTTAATATCAAATAAAGTTCATACAGACCTGAGCCCTTAACTACAAAATAATCCTCTGAGTTCTCAACATAAAATCATAATTCAACAGTTCCTACTTGGGTCCAGTTCATCAGTCACATCCAGAGCTCTTTCTAGAAGTCAGTCTGTTCCATCTGGCTGGAACTCAGCCCTGTAGCCCTGGTTCCTTTCACTCGCAGCTACCTTTCATATTAGGTTACCTGATTCATCTAGTGAGGCTCATCTAGTACTCGGGGCTGTCTTAGCCCCAGGCTCTCCAGCCCGTGGGCAAGCTACTCTGTTACATACCCCCAAAGAATATTTTCATGTTCTTTCCTGAGCAGCACTTTTCCTTTTCCGAATAGCTCCAAGTCTGGATCAGAACTGAAGCTTCTTGTGATGTAAGAATTCCTGTCTGGATGCTATAGAAACTGAAGTCAAATCATGACATCTCCACGGCAACAGAGAAATAACATTCTAAGCATCTTTTCCTTAAAGGTCTAAGAAACTCCCAAATTACAGACCAGACATTTACTAGAGCCAGGGGTGTTTGAAGGGAAGTATCACTGACTTATTGTCAGAGTCCAGGGCTGTAAACCCACACAGGATGACTTGGTGGAAGAGACTTGACTTTGTGGGATAGGCAGAAAAAGAACAGAGATTCCTTAATAGCCTACTACAAACTGAAGTCCCTAACCATTTCTCTCCTGCGTGAGGAATTAAGGAGTGCGAGGAGGATTTGTCGAAGTGCCAGAACAGAATCCAGTATGTCTCCGTAAAATCAGATAAGGTAAGAAGGGGGAGTGGTGGAAGGTTGGTGCAACACTTGATAGTCATAGAAGTAGAAAAAAGGACCAGCTATTCTTCCTTTTCAGAGGCAAAAAGTTTAAGGTCGAGATTGCCTGTACGATTTTAAGGGCAAAATAAATTATAAGAATTTTATAGCTATTAAAAGAACAAAGAAACAAAGAAACTCATCAATCTAAATCCAGGAAATTGAGAGTTAGGATTAAATTTAAAGAGTCCCCAATAGTTAGAAGTATGGAAATACAGAGTTAAGGCACTTGTAGTAGACTATTCCTGAATGTCATTTATTTTGAAAAATGCACTGTACTCAGAAACAGGTTTCAGAGGGGTAGCCATGTTAGTCTGTATCAGCAAAAACAACGAGGAGTCCTTGTGGCACCTTAGAGACTAACACATTTATTTGAGCATAAGCTTTCGTGGGTTATAATCCACTTCATCAGATGCATGGAGTGAAAACTCTGCCATGTACATTGGCCAGACCGGACAGCAGCAGCGTATTATCGCCTAGGCCAACAAGGCCTAGGCCTAGGCCGGCAAATTTTCAGGGGTGGCAAATTTATAATAGCAGCATTTTTGTAATTGCGGCATCAGTAACGCCGCGATGCTACCAATCATAGCGCATATTGAAACCACCAATGACAGCGCAAATTTCAGTTTCTCTCTAACATTACCAATACTTCAACAACAGATATAACAGTTCATGCTAAAAAATTACAGCTATGCTACCAAGGAGATTTAGAAGAATCATTCGTGAATGAGTGTCTACATTTTCGATCATATTTGGAAGGTGTCGAAATTCCTGAAAATGAAAATAAGTCAATTTTAAGATATTGCAGCCTTCTTCGAAATCGAAACATTCATTCAGTATATCCAAGTATTGATATTGCCTTCCGAATGTTCGTTTGCACACCTGCTACAAACTGTTCAGCGGAATGATCATTTTCGGCATTAAAAAGGGTGAAAAACTATTTGAGGGCTAATCTCAGTGAAGAAAAATTAAACTCCCTTTCTCTCCTGACAATTGAAAAGGATCTAACTTCTCTGGATTATACAGAATTAATTAATAAGTTTGCCGCTCAAAAGTGTAGGCGTAAACAAATGTAACTACTTACTACTCACATATTTTTATTTCTTTTACTGTACCTGCATAAAATAAAAAATAAATATTTGATATACACCGGACCCCTGCTTGAACGCGGGGTTTTGGATCCATGCGCGGTCCCGCGCTATAAGCGAAATCCTCTATACAGACGCGCGTTAAAGCGAGGGCCCGCTGTACTTGTAATTTTATTTATAATAAAACTTGTAAATGTTCAATTATTTTAATGATATTTAGATTGATTTTAGTTCAAACGGATTTGTAAAAAAACTAAAACAAGTTCATATGGGGCCAGGGGTGGCAATTATTTCAGGGCCTAGGTGCGGCAAAATCATTAATCCGCCATTGCCAGGCAGTCTCTACGCAAATGAATAAATGGACACATATCAGACATCAAGAATTGTAACATTCAAAAACCAGTAGGGAGAGCACTTCAATCTTCTTGGACACTCAATAACAGACTTAAAAGTGGCCATTCTTCAACAAAAAAACTTCAAAAACAGACTTCAATGAGAAACTGTTGGACTGGAATTAATTTGCAAACTTGACACCATCAAATTAGGCCTGAATAAAGACTGGGAGTGGCTGGGTCACTACAAAAATTAATTTTCCCTCTCTTGATATTCATACCTTCTTGTCAACTGTTGGGAATGGGCCACATCCACCCTAACTGAATTGGCCTCATTAGCACTGACCCCCCACTTGGTAAGGCAACTCCCATCATTTCATGTGCTGTATATTTATACCTGCTTACTGTATTTTTCACTCCATGCATCTGATGAAGTGGGTTATAGCCCACGAAAGCTTATGCCCAAATAAATTTGTTAGTCTCTAAGGTGCCACAAGGACTCCTCATTGTTTTTACTGTACTTAGAGTTAGAGCTGGGTGAATAACTGATATTTCGTTTTGCGGGCAGTTCTGAAAATTTGGGGTGGAGGGGGTGGGTCTCCCATCTTTCAGCTTGAAGCTGTTTCTCTTTGTATAAATAATTAAATATTCTTTGGAGCAAGGACTGGATCCTGGGTGTCCCCGGCTGCCCTCTCAGGTGTCCCAACCACCAGGCTATAGAGTCATTCTCACTCTTTCTGGCCCCATGATTATTTAATTATTTATACAAAGTGTAACAACTTCAACAGGAGAGATTGAGAGAGCCTAACCCCAGAATAGCCTCTAGCTGAGTGGCAAGACCATTCAACTGGGTTGGATGAGATCTGTATTCAAATCCCTGCTCTAGAGTAGGAATTCAAATCTGGGTCTCCTGCATCTTGGGTGAGAACTCTAACCACTGGGCTAAAGGAATCAGATGGGCAGCATCACCTCCAGTGTGGCTGTGTGATTCTAGCCTGAAATTTCATAACAAGAAGTTTTGTTAATGTCGAAATGTTTCATTTTAACACATCCAAATTTTTTCCTTTGTTTCATTTGGACTGAAACAATTTGCCAAAAGTGACATGAATTTGCTAAATGCTTTGGGTAATCCAAATCTGGCTTTTTTGGAAAGCAAAAGTTTCAACTGAAAAATGTCACCCAGCTTTACTTATAGTTTGTAGAGTAACGGTTAAATATAAAATGCCAGTTTCATGATTAGCGTAAGCTTTATCAACACACTCACTGTTGCTTTTTCCTGTAAGTATTTTTATTTACTGATCTGGGCTTAGTAGGTTTGTATTTGTAGATAAAATAATTTTGTAACCACTGATACTTGTACAATCAGTGTAACGTGGGATTGTGACAGGATCCCCAGGGTGCAATCTGGGGCCATGGGACCACTCTGCCCCCTTATCTCTCCAGCCTGGGCTGTCTCTCGCAATGCTTTGCTAGTGACAAGGAACAAACTTCTTCAGGCGCTGTTATCATTCAGCACAAGCGCATGTGGAGCCCCATACGCAGCTAGATTGCATCAATGCTCCCAGAGCCACTCATGAATCACACAGAGAAAGGCACCAGCCGAATCCCCCCAGCTCCCAGCACTGTACTCCAAGAATATGCCGTCTTGCACTGCTCAAGATGAGCAGTGAAAGTTTATTAATTGGTTCACCACCTCATCAATGGAAAGTGGATATACACCAGCCTTTATAAACCTGAGCAGATTTACCAAACACTTCAGGCAAACTCACTGGTAAAGATAAATAGTAAAACGAGTTTATTGATTAGAAAAGATAGATTTTAAATGATTATAAGTGATAGGCAAAAAGTCAGAGTGGTTACCAAAAGAAAATAAAAGATAAGCACGCAGTCTAAACTCTCAACCATATTAGACTGGGCAACATCTACATTAAGCAGTTTTTCTCACCCCACTGGATATTGCAGTTCATAGTACACAGATTTCACCCTTGAAACCTGGGCCTGTCTCCTCTGTTGGAGTCTTCAGTCTTCTGAGTGTCCTTGTTGCTTGCAGCATAGGTGGGGGAGGGGAAGAGAAAAGACCAAGCATGGGCCCCCTGTGTTCTGTTTTATACCCTTTGTCCATGTGCTTGGAGAACACAAGTGAAGGCATGTCTGGTGGGCATTGCTGAGTCCCCAGGCAAGGTTGAGCAATTCCCCTGGTGTGGCCTTATGCAGGTGAGTCATTGAATTGTAACTCCCTTGCTGGACAATGGTGGTTAATGGGTTGATTGACACCCCACCCGGGTGTGGGTTACTTTCCTTGCTGTTCCTCAACTTACAGCATGTTTTACTGATAACCATACAACACAATCTCATAACTTCATATGCACTAATGATATACATATTTAGATAGAACAGTGACTTTCATCAGATCATAACCTTTCCCCTGATACCTTACATGGCATGCTTTATATGCAAGATCACAATTGTATATAAATGAGGAATATGGGGGTTACAGGGCACTCTCCCGAGGTATAGAGTGTCACAGTATTAATGAACAATAGAACATGATGGGGGTAGGGGGACATTGAGTCTAGCACTTGAAATATCTTTCTCATTTTTATATATGAGGGCTGAATTACTTATTTAGTAACAGCATTATTTTAGATGCAGGCTTCTTGTTTTTCTTAACAAATTATGCAAATTAAGAAATACAATTGATTTTTGTAAAGTAATGATTTATAAAGGTGTTAACTAAAGTGGCTAAATTACTACCTTATGCTGTTTTGAAACAAAGGGAACACAAACTTGAAACGCGCGCAAGAGATGAGAGAATGTTCCTATGTGCTCAGGTCTTTTTTTCTCTTTATATTGTTTGTTTCAAGAAAAATAACAGGCAATTATATATCTAGAATCATGGTAAAACCACACCAACAGCTCTGCCCTTTTCAGAGAGCAGGTTTTAGGAATTTCCTGCTTCCTGTATTCAAATGGTCACAAGACGGAATCAAATAACTGTTGTCTTCCTTTCCAGCACTGGGGAAATCATTTGGAATTTTATTTTTGGACCAGGGAACTTTGTCATAGCTTGTGTTGCTACCTGCTGTTGTAGGGATTGCTTGCCGAGGCAGTATCTCTAGTTCTGGCATATGTTGCTGTTGCTGCTGCTACTCCTGCTTGGCAAAGTTACTGATTGTGACAGATAATATAATCTAAAAATCATGGAAGCCTTGTGTTTGCTCAAGAGGGCGTTTCAAATGTCATACAAATGAAACATGTTAATTGTCATATTGCTGTAGTTTCTTTTTATTTCATTTTATAATTAATATATAATTATGATAATTGGATTAAAGTTTTCCATTTTCACCATGATATAAAGTGAGATACTTAGGTTCATGTCACTCCACACCATTTTTTCAAGGGGATCAGCTCTATCAAAGAAATGGAAATTCACCTTGTTATGGAAAGCTAGTTTTGAGAGTGGAGGCCCTAAGTTCTACAATAATGCAAGTTATCTATTTATAATGTTCATTAAATAGTTAATAAAAATGTGATATAGAAAACATAAGAACATAAGAATGGCCGTATTGGGTCAGACCAAAGGTCCATCTAGCCCAGTATCCTGTCTACCGACAGTGGCCAATGCCAGGTGCCCCAGAGGGAGTGAACCCAACAGGCAATGATCAAGTGATCTCTCTCCTGCCATCCATCTCCACCCTCTGACAAACAGAGGCTAGGGACACCCTTCCTTACCCATCCTGGCTAATAGCCATTAATGGACTTAACCTCCATGAATTTATCCAGTTATCTTTTAAACGCTGTTATAGTCCTAGCCTTCACAACCTCCTCAGGCAAGGAGTTCCACAAGTTGACTCTGCGCTGTGTGAAGAAGAACTTCCTTTTATTTGTTTTAAACCTGCTGCCCATTAATTTCATTTGGTGGCCCCTAGTTCTTGTATTATGGGAACAAGTAAATAACTTTTCCTTATTTACTTTCTCTACATCACTCATGATTTTATATACCTCTATCATATATCCTCTTTTTCAAGCTGAAAAGTCCTAGCCTCTTTAATCTCTCCTCATATGGGACCCGTTCCGAACTCCTAATCATTTTAGTTGCCCTTCTCTGAACCTTTTCTAATGCCAGTATATCTTTTTTGAGATGAGGAGACCACATCTGTACGCAGTATTCAAGATGTGGGCATACCATGGATTTATAGAAGGGCAATAAGATACTCTCCGTCTTATTTTCTATCCTCTTTTTAATGATTCCTAACATCCTGTTTGCTTTTTTGACTGCCGCTGCACACTGCGTGGACGTCTTCAGAGAACTATCCATGATGACTCCAAAATCTTTTTCCTGATTCGTTGTAGCTAAATTAGCCCCCAGCATATTGCATGTATAGTTGGGGTTATTTCTTCCAATGTGCATTACTTTACATTTATCCACATTAAATTTCATTTGCCATTTTGTTGCCCAAACACTTAGTTTTTGTGAGATCTTTTTGAAGTTCTTCACAGTCTGCTTTGGTCTTAACTATCTTGAGCAGTTTAGTATCATCTGCAAACTTTGCCACCTCACTGTTTACCCCTCTCTCCAGATCATTTATGAATAAGTTGAATAGGATTGGTCCTAGGACTGACCCTTGGGGGACACCACTTGTTACCCCTCTCCATTCTGAGAATTTACCATTTATTCCTACCCTTTGCTCCCTGTCTTTTAACCAGTTCTCAATCCATGAAAGGACCTTCCCTCTTATCCCATGACAACTTAATTTACGTAAGAGCCTTTGGTGAGGGACCTTGTCAAAAAAAGAATATTAAATACTGGGTGGTGCCATGACAGCTGCCTGTACTGAGCTATAACAGCTTGAAGATTTTAAGTCCCGTTCAAGGTTAAATAGCTGGTATTTTTTATTGCCGGCTTTCATGGTTGGGTTGGGGCAAAAATAGAAAGGTGTTATTGTACCAACTATCAACCCTGTATTGCATCAGAGAAAATTAAGACTTTCTGGATAGAAGTCAGTGTTTGGTACTACAGGCACAGCATGCTGAAGAATCAGAGAGGGCAGTGCAGAACGGGGAAGAAAATTGGCAGCATGTGAACTCCAGAAGTAGAAAGAGGAGAACCCATGTACCCCCAGTGCAGATAGAGGTAAGAAACCATTTTCAGGCTCTCTGTACAGGTACTATGGTGGAGAATGGTTTGGAAGAGTCATCTGAGGGAAGAGATCAGAAGGAGACCCCATCGACCGGAAGGCATGGGATGCTTTGTCCTAGAGATGGGGGTTCCATGACCACCACTCTCAAGAGGTGGAAGAGGGGTGGTGGTGGTGGTCGGGGACTCCCTCCTTAGGGGGACAGAGTCATCCATCTGCCATCCAGACCGGGAAACTCGAGAAGTGTTCTGCTTGCCTGGAGCTAGAATTCAGGATGTGACTGAGCGTCTGCTGAGACTGATCAAGCACTCAGACCGCTACCCCTTCCTACTTCTCCACATGGGCACCAGTGATACGGCCAAGAATGACCTTGAGTGGGACCACTGCGGACTATGTGACTCTGGGAAGATGGATAAAGGAGTTTGAGGCGCAAGCCGTGTTCTTGTCCATCCTCCCTGTTGAAGGAAAAGGCCCAGGTAGGGACCATCGAATTGTGGTGGTAAACGCGTGATTGCACAGGTGGTGTTGGAAAGAGGGCTTTGGATTCTTCGATCATGGGATGTTGTTGCAGGAAGAAGGATTGCTAGGAAGAGATGGGATCCACCTAACGAAGAGAGGGAAGAGCATCTTTGCAGGAAGGTTTGCTAGCCTAGTGAGGAGGGCTTTAAACTAGGTTCACCAGGGGATAGAGTCCTAAGCCCTGAGGTAAGTGGGGAAGTGGGATACCGGGAGGAAACACACGAGGGTGGAACAGGGGAGACCTCCTGATTCATACCGAGAAAGTAGGGCAATAGGCTAGTTATCTTAGGTGCCTATACACGAATGCAAGAAGCCTGGGAAACGAGCAGGAAGAATTGGAAGTCCTGGCACAGTCAAGGAACTATGATGTGATTGGAATAACAGAGACTTGGTGGGGTAACTCACATGACTGAAGCACTGTCATGGATGGGTATAAACTGTTTAGGAAGGACAGGCAGGGACAAAAGGTTGAGGAGTTGCACTATATGTAAGAGAGCAGTATGATTGCTCAGAGCTCCAGTATGAAACTAGAGAAAAGCCTGTTAAGAGTCTTCGGGTTAAGTTTAGAGGTGAGAGCAACAAGGGTGGTGTTGTGGTGGGCATCTGCTATAGACAAGGATGATGAGGTAGATGAGGCTTTCTTCGGACACCTAACAGAAGTTTCCAGATCACAGGCTCTGGTTTTCATGGGGGACTTCAATCACCCTGACATCTGCTGGGAGAGCAATACAGTAATGCACAGACAATCCAGGAAATTTTTGGAGAGTGTTGGGGACAACTTCTTGGTGTAAGTGTTGGAGGAACCAACTAGGGGCCATGCTCCTCTTGACCTGCTGCTCACAAACAGGGAAGAATTGGTATGGAAAGTAGAAGTGGGTGGCAACATGGGCAGCAGTGACCATGAGATGGTCGAGTTCAGGATCCTGACAAAAGAAAGAAAGGAGAGCAGCAGAATATGGACCCTCGGCTTCAGAAAAGAAGACTTTGACTCCCTCAGGGAACTGATGGGCAGGATCTGCTGGGAGGCTGATATGAGGGGAAAAGAGTCCAGGAGAGCTGGCTGTATTTTAAAGAAGCCTTATTGAGGCGCAGGAACAAACCATCCCGGTGTGCAGAAAGAATAGCAAATATGGCAGGTGACCAGCTTGGCTTAACAGTGAAATCGTCGGTGAGCTTAAATACAAAAAGGAAGCTAACAAGAAGTGGAAACTTGGACAGATGACTAGGGAGGAGTATAAAAATATTGTTCAAGCATGCAGAGGTGTAATCAGGAAGGCAAAAGCACAATTGGAGTTGCAGCTGTCAAGGGATGTGAAAGGTAACAAGAAGGGTTTCTACAGATATGTTAGCAACAAGAAGGAGGCCAGGAAAAGTGTGGGACCCCTACTGAATGGGGGAGGCAACCTAGTGACAGATGATATGGAAAAAGCTGAAGTACTCAATGCTTTTTTGGCCTCGGTCTTCACAGACAAGGTCAGCTCCCAGACTGCTGTACTAGGCAGCACAGTATGGGGAGGAGATGAGCAGCTGTCAGTGGTGAAAGAACAGGTTAAGGACTATTTAGAAAAGCTGGACATGCAGAAGTCCATGGGTCCAGATGCAATGCATCCGAGAGTGCTGAGGAAGTTGTCTGATGTGATTGCAGAGCCATTGGCCATTATCTTTGAAAATTCGTGGTGATCAGGGGAGGTCCCGGATGATTGGAAAAAGGCTAATATAGTGCCCATTTTTTAAAAAGGGAAGAAGGAGAATATGGGGAACTACAGACCGATCAGCCTCACCTCAGTCCCCGGAAAAATCATGGAGCAGATCCTCAAGGAATCCATTTTGAAGCACTTGGAGGAGACGAAGGTGATCAGGAACAGTCAACATGGATTCACCAAGGGCAAGTCATGCCTGACCAACCTGATTACCTTCTAGGATGAGATAACTGGCTCTGTGGATATGGGGAAAATGGTGGACATGATATACCTTGACTTTAGCAAAGCTTTTGATATAGTCTCCCACAGTATTCTTGCCAGCAAGTTAAAGAAGTATGGATTGGCTGAATGGACTATAAGGTGGATAGAAATCTGGCTAGATCGGCAGGCTCAATGGGTAGTGATCAATGGCTCGATGTCTAGTTGGCAACCGGTATCAAGCAGAACATCCCAGGGGTCAGTCCTGGGGCCGGTTTTGTTCAACATCTTCATTAGTGATCTGGATGATGGGATGGATTGCACCCTCAGCAAGTTCATGGATGACACTAAGCTGGTGGGAGAGGTAGATACTCTGGAGGGTAGGGAAAGGGTCCAGAGTGACCTGACAAATTGGAGGATTAGGCCAAAAGAAATCTGATAAGATTCAGCAAGGACAAGTGCAGAGTCCTGCACTTAGGACGGAAGAATCCCATGCACTGCTACAGGCTGGGGACCGACTGGCTAAGCAGCAGTTCTGCAGGAAAGCACCCAGGGATTACAGTGGATGAGAAGCTGGATATGAGTCAACAGTGTGCCCTTGTTGCCGAGAAGGCTAAGGGCATATTCGGTTGCATTAGTAGGAGCATTGCCAATAGATTGAGGGAAGTGATGATTCCCCTCCATTCGGCACTTGTGAGGCCACATCTGGAGTATTGCATCCAGTTTTGGGCCCCCCACTACAGAAGGGATGTAGACAAATTGGAGAGAGTCCAACGGAGGGCAACAAAAATGATTAGGGGGCTTGGGCACAAGATTTATGAGGAGGGAACTGGGCTTATTTAGTCTGCAGAAGAGAAGAGTGAGGGGGGATTTGATAGCAGCCTTCAACTACCTGAAGGGGGTTCCAAAGAGGATGGAGCTAGGCTGTTCTCAGTGGTGGCAGATGACAGAACAAGGAGCAATGGCCTCAAGTTGCAGTGGGGGAGGTCTAGGTTTAATATTAGGAATCACTATTTCACTAGGAGGGTGGTGAAGCACTGGAATGGGTTACCTCGGGAGGTGGTGAAATCTCCAGCCTTAGAGGTTTTTAAGGCCCAGCTTGACAAAGCCCTGACTGGGATGATTTAGTTGGGGTTGGTCCTGCTTTGAGCAGGGGATTGGACTGAATGACTTCCTGAGGTCTCTTCCAGACCTAATCTTCTATGATTCTATTGTATATAGGTCATATATTGAGGTTTAAGGAATAGTACATGTAATCAAATATTTCAAACATAACAGACCCCTAGCAGTGGTATTTCTATCTGCCTAAAATCACTTTGACAGAACCTAAAACCCAACCAACCACGAAGTGTGAACTTATATGATCCATGTTGTTGAGCTTTTCTTGGAGAAAGCATAGTTGACAGCCTGAGAGGGGTTCTCAACTGCTGCTGCCAGGAAGTGTGTGTGTGTGTGTGTGTGTGTGTGTGTGTAAACATTTATTTCAAATGACAGTATAAATTTGCTGTTGACTGACAGACACATAGCTTTTGTCTTGGAGTTATAAATTATATTAAAATGGAACAAAGGTGGTGAGTACGTATCTGTAATATAGGGTAAACTACATTACATGAAGATTGTAATTAGCCCCAAACCAAGCATTTATAAACTCAAGAAATTTATGGTTAAGGTTACACTTACAAGAAATCCAAACAAGTTAAGGTATAGAAATGCATAGTTGGGGTATGCGAATAACTCCTTCCTGTAGTGACACCAGGAGAGGAAAAATGGTAATGGTGGGGAAATCCCTGGTCTTTTAAAAATCAGTTTAATCTATAATCCAGTCCATAATCACTAAAAGGTCTTAATCCTGGTATTTCTATATGACAGCAGTCAGGTATCTGTTGAAAGAGAAACTTGGTTATGAAGAATAAGAGGGATGATGGGGGGGAAGGACCATTAATCTTAAAAACATATATATACATTTAACTGTTGTGACACCCAGACACCCCAATATTCATCACTGCCTTGTAATTAGGATATGCCTTATACAAAGTATGCCTTGTGAGGTGTCATTCTAAAAGTCTTGATCTGCTAGCCAGTCATATCTCATTGAATTGTATGTACTATTATTGTATGTGAAGTTATGATGTTTGGCTATGTCTGTGTTACTGAAACATGTCATGAGGTTGAAAACACCCCAAGCACCTTTTCAGGTAGGACAGTAAAAAGGCCAAACAATGTTAATGGCTTATTGAGGAAATGCACACAAGCACAAGGATTACCCCAGGAACTGTGTACAATAGAAACCTCAGAGATAGCCCTACACAATGGGAACTGTTTGACCCAGGTCACAGCAAAAGAGCTTTCCAGCAAGTGTGAAGATGGTATAAAAAGGGGACAATGACATCATGATGGTACCTCACTCTCCCTACAACAACACACCTGGAAACACCTGAGGGGCAAGGACTGAACTGTGGGAAGTGATGGTCCCAGGCTAGAAGGATTTTTAGCCTGTGTATGAAAACCTGGGAAAGCCAAGGCAACTTGTGCCTTAAAAATCTGCCAGCCTGTTTATCACTCAGGGTGAGAATTTGCTAATTTATATCCTACATCCCTACCTTGTGTTTTTTGTTTATTTACTAAGGTAATCTGCTTTGATCTGTTTGATATCACTTATAATCACTTAAAATCTATTCTTTGTAATTAATACACTTGTTTTGTTTTGTCTCTAAAACCAGTGTGGAACTCATACTTGGGGCAGAAAGCTGTTGCGTATCTTTCTCCACATTGAGGGAGAGGGCAAATTTTATGAGCTTACGCTGTATAGTTCTCTGTGCATCACAAGCCGATACAATATTGGGTTTACACTCCAGAGGGGGTGTGCTGGGCAATTTCTTAGCTGAGCTCTCCCATACAGAGCTGATCTCAGCATCTGTGTGAATATAGCTGCAGCTGGGTGTGTGCTGGAAGGGGTCTTGAGAGCCTATCACAGCAGCACAGAGTAAGGGGAACCCAAGCTGATGGGACAGGCTGGATTAGTGGTATCCCAGTTCCAAGTGGCACCCCAGGGGGAACCCATCACAACTGTAACCTACGCACAAGATTTCAGTGAGTTTTAGCTGTATGAGAAGTATGACAAGTCTGTGTTCTGTTATAGAGATTAGTTGGGGCACTGACTGAGTGATAAATGTTTTGAAGTACCCATTTTTAATTAATTTTAATTCCAGAGTCAGTCAGAGGTGCGAGATTGGAGATCAGAAAGCAAGGTGTGGTATGGAGTCGCAGCAGGCTAGA
Source organism: Emys orbicularis (assembly GCF_028017835.1). NCBI lineage: Eukaryota > Metazoa > Chordata > Testudines > Emydidae > Emys > Emys orbicularis. The sequence goes on along the minus strand of NC_088688.1, from coordinate 37,941,658 downwards.
AGTCTCTGATTGCTCATGCAACTTCCTGGGGCACCCTCAAGAATTAAATAAGAGTGCTTGACCAATCAGAAGGCTACAGAGTGCTGGATCCTGAGCAGTATTTCCTACAGCAACTAATCTTCACAGTGGTCCTTGGAGATGGTCCTGCATGCCCTCCTGGTGGTGATGTGGGAATGTCAGCTGTCTCAGGCTCTACGGACCCTGGTTCTAATCCTGTGACTCTTTATGTTACCGCCCACACTTCAGGGATGCCCTTAATCTGGGTTGGTGCTGGTCCCAAGGCCGGTGCAGCCATTTAGGCGACCTAGGCGGTCGCCTAGGGTCCTAGGATTTGGGAGGTGCCATTTTCTTCGGCAGCGACCGTGGCGGCCGGATCTTCGGCCATCCCGGTCGCCGCCGGCATTTAGGCAGAGGGAGCTGGAGCAGTGGAGCGCAGGGAGGGCCGCCTGCAGCAAGGGGGGGGGAGAGGCACGCAGGGGAACTCCCCGCCCCAGCTCACCCCTGCCCCGCCTCCTCCCCGAGCACGCCGTGGCTGCTTCACTTCTCCCGCCTCCCAGGCTTGCGGCGCCTAAGCTGATTGGCGCCGCAAGCCTGGGAGGCGGGAGAAGTGAAGCAGCCACGGCGTGCTCGGGGAGGAGGCAGGGCAGGGGTGAGCTGGGGCGGGGGGTGCCTCAGGGTGGGGGGTGGGGAGCTGCTGCGGGGGGGGGGTGCCTCAGGGTGGGGGGTGGGGAGCTGCCGCGGGGGGGGGGGGCGCCTCAGGGCGGAGGGGGGGAGTTTATATGAGGTTGATTGAGTTGGAAGAGGGAAAAAAGGACACGAGGAAGCCTGAGCCAAAGTGAAGAGTTGAAAAGACTTTGCTCTGTTGAAGTTTGTTTAGCCCCAAAACAGGGGCAGATTTTATGATTTGGTTGGAGGCCTTAAGTCATTTGGAAGCACTGGAATCAGCCCATCCAAGAGCAGGAGACTGAAATGTCTGGAGCTGGAAAGGGGGAAACTGAGGCACAGAACACCAGGTACCAAGATGATTTTGTGACATAAGAATACATAAGTATTTTGGCAGCTGTGGCAGGAAAATGAAATCTGGATTGTCTGAGATTAATATCTGACCCCAAATCCAAATGTTATGAATTGGCTCCATCTCTAACTTTTTTTAAAGGCACTATATTATTCAACTGATTGCTTCCTGTGTGTATTTCATCATCACACCTGTTCCTGAAAATGTAATTGTATACTACTTTATTTATCTTTGCTAAATCTAAATTAAGAAAGATTGTATTCTGCCTGAATATCAACAAGAAAATAGCTAAATAAATTCTAACAGCAAAATCTTTATTATCGGTGGCCATGCAAGAACCAGAAAGAAAACATCTTGATTTTCAGGTACCAGGCTGAGTCTGCAGTAATACTACCACTTAAAAAAAAACATATTTTTACTTGTAAACTGTGGAAATCCTTGAGACACAATAAACATGGAATCCCACGGTGCCTTTTTTACAGTCACTTTTCAGAGCAGAACTGCATTTCACAATGTATTATTTTTTAATTAATTAATTTGAGCAAAAGGCACACACACAAGCTTCATCAATTTGAATAGTGCTTACTTTGCCCTCGAAGGAACTGGAGAAACAAATTCGATTTTCTTGTATCAAAGGAATGGGAAAATGGCCCATCCAAGTAAGCATTTTAAAAATTTGGCTTCATTTGGTGTCCTGTAAATCATCTGCCTTACTTCATTTGTCTCCCTGGATTTACGGTCTGCATGATTGATCAGCCAAAATCACAAAAACAATAAGATTAAAAATGATATAATAAGGTATTAAATAATGACAGATTTATTTATGTATTTGATTTATACAAAATACACATAAATGCACAGATTGCAGTAAATTTCTATCTTTTAACTATTGACATTTTATAGAACAATATTTAAATTGGTAGCTGTTAACCATAAGGTCTGTTTTTGAAAATGCTATGCAGCCATATAAACTGTTGGAACATAAAATAAACAAGTCTTCTCTTGAGATGAAGTAATGCAGTGAATTCTGGACCACCTTTTCACTTCTAGAGATATTTTATAAGTGGAAAATATCTGTAATGGTATCAGCTTAACCCCTGGAGTCTATTGGTCCACATCATAAAACAAACACACCATTTGGGGCAATTTTCTCATGACTAGCAAGTTTTGCCCAGGAGAGGCATAGCACTAGAAGAGATGATATACAGCAGGTCAGTACTGAAGTGTACTGGTGGAGAGGCTTGGGGGAAATGTTCACTGTATAATACTTGAGTGTAGCTAGTGCTATTAATCTTTAAATTTCACAAGTACGAAGTTCAGTCTTCATAACAAGACAAGGGTTGGCAGTCATAGAGGCTTCTAACCCACCAGACAAGTTATTTATGGTGTCTCATGACGATTGATGGTGTTCTTGATGCTATCCTGCCAACCCTTCATTTTCCTGCCATAATCCTATTTTGATGTCAGAAAGATGCAGAAAGTGACACCAGACAAGATGGACAATTTTACCAAATGTCTCAAAAACTATGAAGAGCACCCATAGAACCAGACCGTGTGAAACTGAAAGGAACCCATCATGGACTCACTGGGTAAAAAAATTCTCTCAGTATTTTTATGGTCTCCATCACAGTAGCAGCTTTAGGGCCTCACAAACATTAACACATTTATGATCAAAATACTGATGGGAGCTACAGATGTGTTTATTATCCCATATTACAAATGGGGAACTTGAGGCACAGAGAAATTAGGACCCAATCTTTCAAAAGTCGGTGCTTAAAGTTAGGATCCTAAGTTCATATTTAGGCATCTACATAAATGGTTGGATCCTGAAAGTACCTAAACTAAGCTATCAGCTGCTCACATTAAAGTCAGTGGGAGCTACTAAGTGCTCAGCACTTTTTAAAATCAGGCCACTTGTTCAGAAGCCTAAATATGAATTTAGGTCCCTAACTTCAAGCACCCACTTGTGAAAATTTTGGTCTAGGTGAATTGCTTAAGATCACATAGTAAGTCTATGTCAGATCTCATGATTCCCAGTCTGGTGCCTTACCCACAAGACCATTCATCACTTAAAAATTTGAAATCCAGTCGAGCTTCATCAGGTGGGCATTTATCTCAAGAAGCTGGTAACCAATTAAAGGAGCATTTCCTTAAAGAATCAACAATGGCATGTATACATCTCTTCCACCTAATGTAAAGTAACTTACATACATTAGTTGTGTATTCTTTGTGCAATATTTCCCATCCAATTATGAGAAATACAGCAGCAGGCAAGAAAACCAACAATGGTGAGGTCATCTGACACAATTAGCTAGTGGCTAAATGTAGATTAATATAGAAAACTTTAGCATTAAGGCCCCAATCTTGCAAGGAGCTCTGCGACTTCATTGAATCTTTGCGTAGTCACAGAAGTCACCTGCATGAGTGTTTTTGTAGGATTGGGGCTGAAGAAGTTGAATACAGTAAACTGCTTGCAGAACATAAATGTATAGTAGGAAGAAACTTGTATGAATGTGTGTATGGCAATAGTGCCTCTGAGGAACATCCATTTCTTGTCAGTATGCTCAAAGAGAACACAGACTGATCTCTGCAACACTCTTTTTTCCTTCACTTGTTTTGACAATGCCCCAAAATAACTCTGTGTACTCAATTTTTTGTGGAAGTGTTTCATTATACATCTCCAAGGTCCACAGATTCAGTTTTGCTCTGGATTTAATTATGGCTCTTCTAAATAATAGTCTGCTGGAAGAACCCCTGGCTGTTATTTATAGACACTATTATTTTGGTGAACTTTTCACTGAAAATGGATTTGAGAGAGACATACATTTGGATATAGTTATGGAGAAAATAGCTTGTAAAACAAATAAAATTGTGATCTGGGGTGAGAGAAGCTTATTTAACTGTCCTTTTTAAAATATTTTATATTTCTTCTGAGCATAACTGTAGGGTTCCAACTATATACTAGGTCACCCAACACTAGATTTTGATTAGAAAATAGACTCCATACATAAAGAGTAAATTATTTTTGTTTAATAGCAAGTGTAAACTGCTAAATTAACTAATGGTTAAAAAATTGAGTGCTTTTGTGGAAAATTATTTTCCTACATTAAACAAATCAATGATTTTGTCCCAATATACTCTTTCCACATAATATGCTAATAGTGTACAAAATTTCATTTTGAATGTAGTCATTTTTCAGTAATAGGAATACAAGGATAACAAAAATGAGTAAAATATCGTCTATTAAAATGTGTGCATACACAACAGATCATGGAGTATTTTCTCCTATAATAAAACCGTCTGCCATTTTTAAAAACAACATTTCTGCTGAAATGTTCATTGGATGCCTAAATTTAAGCTTGGTGTTTGTTATACTGTATAACCCCTAAACTTGGGGGATAATAATGAGATGCTGAGATTAAAATTATCTTCTTAAATTAACTATCCTAGCAATTAACAAGGAGGACTAGTTTACAACAAGAAATCATAAATGTACATTTCTGCAAGCCCTTGCAGGCTGGAAAATCATTTTGTGAGTATGTTACATGCAACATTCAAAGATAAGTGATGACCGTCTTGCAACTTTAACAGAAAATGCATTAACTGCATCAAACCAAGAATTATAACTACTTCAGTTATATAAATACAGCGAACTGATAAACCAAACATTTAAATTATACTCTCCTTGGAGAACTGCATGCACCCTTTTGTAATGATCCAACCATTTGGAACCATCCAGAAGACCCCCTGTCCTCCCATGTATCTAAACAGTTGGACCAAGATTTTAAAGGGAGTTGCATGTTCAACTTCCCATAGATTGTTCTGGTCAGTAACTAGGTACAGGGACACTCCCCATGCTTGGAACTTTTTTTTTATTCTTTGCCATTAAAAGTTATAGCTCAGTTAATTTAGTTTTTGTAGAGTAGATGCAGTTAGTTTAGGGCTAGTGTTCAGTGGCGGGTGAAATCCTGGCCATATTGAAGTGAATAGGAGTTTTGCCATTGATTTCAACTAGGGTGACCAGATAGCAAGTGTAAAAAATCAGGACGGGGTAGAGGGTAATAGGTGCCTATATAAGAAAAAGCCCCCAAAATCAGGACTGTCCCTATAAAATCGGGACATTTGGTCACCCTAATTTCAATAGGACCAGTATTTCACCCAATGCACGTTTTTCTTTGCTGCTAGGCAGTGGTTGGGTGGTACCAGGCTGTCAACTTTCATTACTGAGACAAGGTGGAGGAGGAATTACCTTTTATTTCACCAACATCTATTGGTGAGAGAGACAAGTTTTCAAGCTACACAGAGCTCTCTAATATCCTGGGACCAACATGGCTACAACAACACTGCATACAATTTTCATTGTCAGCGTAGAGAGGTCTGGGAGATCAGTAATCTTGGATGTGTAATTGATGCCACAGGCTTAAGTAAATCACTGGAGAAAGAGAAGGTGGTTCTTCAAGTGCTACCACCAGAGAACATGTCACAGTTAAATTAAGCAGTCCTAAGTATGAATGTATCTGCCTAATTTGGTGACGGTATGGGCACCTTTATGTAAGCTCTTAAAAGCAATGAAAAATGGAAATGGTTTAAAGAGAGTGTGTTCGCATTTAAGGAAGCAAAGAAACTGTTGACATCAGCCAAAGTTCTTATGCACTTTGATGCTTTGGTACCATTGCAATTGGCTTGTCATGCTTCACTGTATGGAATGGGTATAGTTCTTTCCCACCTTTTTCCTAATGGAACTGAGAAGGAGAAGAACTGTGCACAAAACTGCGGAGAGCTTCTCACTCTAATCTTCAGAATTCAGTAGTTCTTCAGAATTCAGAAGTTCTGTACCTGTCTGAATGGTAGACATTTTACCCTGCTGACAGATTTTCCATTTTTGGACTGAAACATGAAATTTCGTCATTAGCGGCTGCTTGTATGTAGTCATGGGCATTACTTCTTTCAGCTCATTCCTATAGTAGTACATCCTGAAAAGGGACTCAGCACAGCAATACTGATGGCCTGCCATGCCCAAACTCCCGTCAACCCAAAGAAACTTTGGACAAAGTATTCTATCTCAATTTGATGGATAAGTTATCCATCACTAGCACAGACTTCAACAAAGAAACTGCTAAGAATGATGTGCTTTCTCTTGTGACGGTAATGGTACTACAATATATAGTATTGGATCACATAATTCATGGCATGTCAACGTGAATCATGGTTGCATCTTATGGGGAATGTGAGAGATTGTTCTGAAATCACTGAAATCTCAGGTTTTGGAAGCTCTTCATGAAGGTCATTGACAGATGAAGGCCATAGCCTGTAGTCATCTCTGGTAGCCAGGGATCAACAAAGATGTTGAGAGGAAGGTAAAGTGCTGTAGAATGTGTCAACAAATTCAGCACGATACTGGCCCAGTTCGTCTACACCCCGGGTTGTAGCCTCAGACTTCTTGGACATGTATTCTTGTGGCCTTTGCCAGACCTTTAGAAAATGTTGTTTTTGTTCATAGTCAAGACCCATATCTTATTTAGCCAGTTTGGTTTACAGTTATAGCTGATGAGTGGCAATGGACCTCAATTCTGTGATGAATTTCAGAGGTTGCTAACGTCAAATGGAATTAAGCGCGCGCACACTGCTCTTTACCATCGTCTTACAAACAAAGTAGCAGAATGCTTTGTTTAAAGACTTAAGCATGCCTTAAAAAATAACAAGTCTATTTTGAATAATCAGCAGAAATTGGACAATTAATTGCTTGTCTACAGGAACACACCACATGCTACTACCCAGGAGTCACCTGCAACTCTTTTCCTGAAACAATCTTTGCATATCTGTTGGGACCTGCTACATCCTGATATTACCTCATGTGTAGCAAAATCTCCAGCTATGCAAATTGACGAATGTCATCATTCTCTTCAAGTCAGAGACTTAGTGTGGGTTCAATACTACGGCTGTGGAGTGAAATGGGTACTTGGAGAACTTATAAAATGCATGACACCTGTTTTATTTGTGGTAAAACTGTCCAGTGACATTTTATGGAAATGACATATGGGCCAGTTCCTAATTTGATGATTTAGTGGAAGAAACTTTGGTACAAGATGCAGTTGATACCTTACCACTGACTGTTCCTGTTGTTGTTCATCACAGTGTTCTCCCAAAAGAGTGTGAAAACCAGTTGTGAGCCTGAATTTATAAATTGTTTAGCTAGTGAGTTTGCTATTCCAGGGCAGAATAATCCCTTACAACCTGACAGTCTGTGGTGTTCCACCTGCAACTTTTAATTAGGTTATATAATGGCTTTTTGTTAGCCATGTAGACAATAATGCATATATATATATATATATGTCAAATCTTTTACAGTAGGATGGAGGAATGGTGATGTCCTGTCCCTTTCAATGTTTGAACACTGCTCCCTCCCCAGTGCAAAGCCTCACTTTTGTGTTTAGTTTCAGTTTTGCAGCAAGAACAATAGGGGCTACCACAGCAGATAAATGTGTATCTGTCAACCAGTTATTGATCCATGAGAGGACCTTCTCTCTTATCCCATTGCTACTTAATTTCCTTAAGAGCCTTTGGTGAGAGATCTTGTCAAAGGCTTTCTGAAAATCCAAGTACACTATATTGATTGGATGGCCCTTATCCACATGCTTGTTGACTCAATAAAAGAATTTTAATAGATTGGTAAGACATGATAGGACTTGACTTGATGCTCAATCCCTTAGTCAATAACATTTAAAATGATTTTTGGTGCTATGCTCTATTTTTGTTACAATTTGCATGGTAGATTTTTAGTATAAATACTTGTGATAAATGGAAAATTTACTTCTTTTAATTTGCTTTTTGTACTTAATCCCCCCTAGTTTAATTTCCATCATTTATTTGAAATGGGAGGATGTCTCCATCTTCTCACTCAAGCTGATGCTGAGAGGTGTTATGCCAGGTTATACTGTGCCATGTGTTACATTATGGTACTTTTCACCTCAAGGTGGAATCACTAAAAAAGGTAGGTTAGATAGTGTTGTCACTGTTGTACTGCTTCAAAGTTTCCTGTCTGGGGTTCTGCTGGCAGAAATTGCTGAGAAGAGCTGGATTGGTGCAGCCATGCCTAATTTCTGGCTGTACTACCTGCTTTCTTTTTAGGCTGCATATTGGAGAGGAGATTGTGATGGGAGTAAACCTGAGCTGAATCAGACCCAACATTTATGCTGGAATGAGATCAGAATCTGACCCATAGCATCCATATTTCACTATACCGCTGTGTCCGAGATCACAATGTGTGTAATGGCATGTTTACTTAGGGAGATTAGGGGTACCCTGTAGGCGGTGAGAGAATAGTTCAGCCAGCGTGTTCAAATTTCCAATTGCTAGCTACTCCTCTGAGAGCAAACGTAGGCAATGTGTGTTTGGGGGGTTTTTTTACGGAAAAATCCAGACCCTGGAAAAAGGCTTTAGGAAAACACTAACATTATTATTTACTTATTTTTATTTATACTATACCCAAAAAACACTCTGGACACTCTGTAGAACAAATAAAGAACATACAAAGTCTTCCCCTAAGAGCTTACAATTTAATCTTCAGCATATTACAATGAATCAGAGTAACAAACTCTGAGAGGGATAAAATACGATGATGTGACCTTTCCTCTCCCCTTCTAAAATTCTCCTTCTTCTCCTCCTCTTCCTTCTGTCACAGATGGAGAAGTTTGTCTCTACTTTCCTCCTCTATCCCCTCTACATGCTGTAGTGACACCATCCCATCTCCTGATCTCCCTCTTACTCACTCTCATCCATTCCCTTACTTTTCTGCTTAACCTCTCACTTTCCTCTGGCTTTTTCTTTCACTGACTGTGCTGTCTACAATTGCTGTCTGCAGCCCCTCTCTTCCAATTCCATCCTAGACCCTCTCCAATCTGGCTTTGCCCCCTTGCACTCCACTGTCACAGCTCTTCCGAAAGTCTCCAATGACCTTTTCCTAGACAAATCTCAGAACCAATACTCCATCCTCATCCTCTTGGATCAGTCAGCTGCCTTCAACACAGTCAATCATGCTCTTCTTGAAATCTTGTCCTCCTTTGTCATCTCGTGGTTTTCCTCTGATCTGTCCCTCAGAGGATGCTCCTCATTCCCCCTCTAGTTTTCTGAGGTGGTGTCAGGAACCAGGGGTTTGAATTCCTTCAGCTGAGCCTGGAGCTACCTTCAAGCTGGTTAACAAGCCCAGCTGGGCTGCAGCAGAAACAGCCAATTGGCTGCAAGGAGCCAATAGGCCTGTATGTAAGCTCAGCAGCTGCAGCATGTCTCTGGCTGCTCAAAGCTTAAGCCCTTAGCTGCAATCTTTCCATTCCTTGTCTTATTCTTAACTTTGTCCCATGCCCGACTTCTGACTCTGGCTCTGACCCTTGTCTCTGTTTCCTGGTTCCTGAGGCCTGGCTCTGACCATTACGTCAGACTGCCTATATCCCAGTCCCTGACAGGAGGTTCCACAGGACTCTCTCCTTGGTCCCCTTTTCTTCTCTCTTTTGACTATTTGTTCTGAGTAATCTCATTTGCAGACACAAATTCAACTGCCATCTCTTTGTTGACGACGCACAGATCCATGTCCCCTGCTCCAAACCCATCTTCAGTTCAAACTAAAACCTAGGCCTGGCTCTCTATCACCTCCTCATGGATGTCTGATAGCTCAAGACCAACATGACTAAAACAGAATTCCTTATCTTTCTCCCATGTCCTTCCTCCCATCTCCTTTTTTGATCATTGTGGACAACACCACCAACAACATGGTTCCTGATTGTCTCCCTACCCTATATAAACTCAAGAGATGATCTTGGAAGTGTTCAGGCAACAGTCTGGCTCTCCTGTAGCTGCCATGACCATTCCTGCTCTTGAACTGTTGGCTTCTGCCTCACTTCTATTTGGACCTCGCCTCCTGACCTGAAACCTAACTCAGACTCTGATCGTTGGTATCAACCCTGGCCTGGAACTTGACTACAAATGCCACTGCTACTCTCAGCCTCGGGTTTGACCCTGCTCTGATCCTTGGTCCTGACTGCCCTACTCAGGATCCTGACACTTGTGTTCACTTTCAAGGCCCTTCACAGCCTATGTCCACCCTATTTATCATCTCTCACTCACTATTGTAATGTGAACTCCTGCCTCTGATAGATGCTGGCATCATGGGCCTATCGCCTAGTTGTTAAATTTTCAAACAAGCACCTTCAAGTTTTCTCCTGTGCTGCTCCTCACCTTTGGAAGAAACTCCTCATAAACATCTGCAAAGCTACCTCCTGTAAAGTCCTCCATAAAACTCTGCTTTGTGGTGATGTCTACAAAAAAAAAACTTGACAACAGATAGGCTGCTGGTGTATGGTGACCACTGCCTGTTATGCTGAATATTGTCTAATTGTTTCTTGGTACTCCTCTGTCTGTTTGTATCCACCTTTTGTCTTATATGTAGATTGTAAGGTCTGTGGGGCAGGGACTGTCTCTTTGTTCTGTGTTTATACAATATCTAGCACAATGGTGTTCTGCTCCATGACTAGGGCTCCTAGGTGCTACGGTAATAAAAATAACTAATGATAGACAATCACAAGAGGGAGACACAAGGGAACAGGAGGAAGGGAACACAAGGATTATTATAATATTATGACAATTCCTGGAGGTACCCAGGGTTGTGAGGCACCTAGGGTTGTGAGGCACCTTGCTACCACCTGCTCTTATTGTGAGGAAGCCTTGACTGTGCTTGCCAGGGGTCAGCTCCCCAGCTCCACTAGTAACACAAGCACTCCCCTCTGGGCCTACACAGGCACTTCTCTCTCTGTCTCTCTCAAAAGTTAGTGATAGGCATGTTCCAATCCCCTAGTATCTCCCTGGAGTCTCCAGCCCCTGTTCCACTGGATGCTCAATATTCACTGATATTCGCTTCTTCCAAAGAAGTGGTACACCCCAGGTTACAAGTTACACTTCAAATCACCACTCTGCTTAACACACAGCACTTAAAGGCATTTATAGTGAAAACAACTAACAGTATATTTACCAGAATATAGACATTCAAGTGATAGCAAGTACACATGTTGGAAACAAATGGTTACGTATAAAATAAAATCATGACATGCATTCTAGAGCCTAGACTTACTTAACTAGATACTTTTATGTCTTATAGAGCAGTGCTCACCCAAAGTCCTTCCAGCACTTTACAGCCAGGTTTGGCTGTGGTCTTCCATTCATGAGACAAGTCACGCTGTCAGCTTGCCTTCTTAGTGAAAGTTCCAGGATGTCTGTTGCTCCCCTAGATATATCAAAAAAATCCATTGTCCTTATTCATAAACAGGACACCCTCTGCTGGTTGTTTCCCCCCCTGTATTTTCTTGTACATTTTGCAATATCTTAATCAGCATCTGACTCAGTATGAAAATAGGCATACCCGGAGGGAACACAATGCATGACAACCAGAAAGGGAGGTAAGTGTTTGTTACCTCCTGCCTGAAAGAAACCTGTCTGAGACATGCAACAAAGAGTCCTGTGGCACTTTATAGACTAACAGATGTATTGGAGCATAAGCTTATGCTCCAATACATCTGTTAGTCTGAGACATGTCACTTCCTGGTTACCTGCCTTAAGAACATAATTATCAGTATAGACACAACTCTTTAAATATTATCTGTATGTTCATTTGACAATGATTGATGACCAGTGGGCAACTGGCTGTCAGTAGAGACCACACAAGCCATTCTTTGGTGAATTATGATGTATGTATCTGACCCTGGAGATTCCTGTAAAACCCTGTGCACCTGTTGTGCCCTCTACCAGTTGGCACTGGGGTCCCTGGTGCACAAATATGTAATCACTTAAGTTTCTTGTTTACACAACTTGATGGTTCCATTAAAAAAGTAGTTATATGGTATTGTATGTTTTATGTGAGTAAAATATCAAAATGTGATATGTTTTTTAAAAATCCTGAAGCCTCTGTAAGGAGGGTGACCATTTAGTCTCTTACAAATTGGTAAACTGAGTTACATATTCAAGTCAGATTATGACTCAGTGGCAGTGCTGGGAATACAACCTTTAGAGTGCCTGTGCCCTGACCTTTGCTGTAACTGATGGACCTAAAGCCATCCCAATTATAGAGCTACATACCAGAAAACTGAAAAGCAAATTGAAATCAGTGGGTAAAAGCTTAGAAATAGTCATTGCAATTAAAGTTCTGCAGTGCACAGACTACAACTCAAAATTCACTTTTGGGAAATATTTTAGTCAATTTCTGAGAACATTTGCACTAAGGAAGCCTGAACATTGAAATAATTTTAGAATGTGAACATGGAAGGGTCACAAGTTCAAACTAAAAGTTATGTCTGAAGTCAAATGAATATATGTTTAAAAAATAAAAAGTCACCGTTTGCTCATCTCTATTGATAACTCAGTTGTAAATATTACTGTATGGGGAGGCTGACCTTGATTGCTAGGTGAGAAGTAGTTATTTAAAATACAGATTATATATAAAGATAGCACCTTTACATAAGAATATGTTTTACAGAGATGAAATATCCTTAATAATTTAACCTAATATAAAGAGTTTAAAAAAAAAGCAATTTGGAAGGGATATAAATCTTCCATGCTTAAGAGCATCAACCAACCTCTAGCTCTGGGGGATTAAAAAGAAATTTCTCTTATGCTCAAATTATTCTATAATTGCACTTTTCTTGGTTCCTTGCACCTTCCTTGAAACCATCCGTTAGTGGTTACTCTTGGAGACAGGATACTTAAATTGATGAACCAGTAGTCTGATCCAAAGCAGCAATTAAAGTCTCTATCTGTGGCTGTTTTTATGGCCCCATGGTATCTAAGTGCAGATTTAAGATCCATGTTAGATATCTCAATGTGTAAATAACATGAAGACAGACATCAGTATAACTAATGAGAAATATGTCTAGATATAGCCCAGCTCATTGTGGGCACTAGTGCAAATGGTAATGAGACACAGACGGGAAAAACAAGGAATGGCTGGGTGAGGAAATACAGGAAAGGATAGGCCCAAAGTCATAAGACCATGGAGTTATTTGGCTGGCTATGTGCATATCTTGGTAGTTTTACAATATATGTACATGCTTATATTCCTATCCTATTTGCAGCATTGTTGTTTTTTAAGTCAACTTTGTTGAGTCAAATTTTTTTGTAATGTGGCTCTTATTTCCTTGCCTTGCTGGTTTCATCCCATGTTTTCCCTTTAACCCTGGCCTATTCATTCATTACTGAGTTCCCACCCCCATAGATTTACCCATTAGCTACCCCCCACCTCAATTAGTCTCCTTTCCACACTTCTCCCCAACAGTGAATCTCCATTTGAAGATGGTCGGTTGCTATCCTCTGTAAGATGAATTTGGTTGTTTTGTTGTAGATCCCAGGGAACAGGTGGATCTCTTAGCAAAATCAGTTCTCAGGTGGCACGAATTAACATCTTTGTAATCCTTGAGAGGCTGAGGACGGACTGCCCATGGATAATGTGATCTCTATTGGTTAGGGTTTAGACAACTTGGCAAGGCAGAGTGGCTATAATTGGACTGCTGCTACCTCTACTGAACCTATTATTTCGGTGCACAAAAGACTCAGCAGCTTTCACTAGCACTAAAATTCATGCACAGTACCTTTTTTGAAACTCACTCCACAAAAGCAATTTGAAGATTCCATGTGACTGGTGGGTAACTCACAGTCTTATGAAGTGGAAAGGAGTATGATGGAGGAATTGGAACTTGTATTTAATCAGCTGTTACAGTTTTTTTCTGTGATGTATCTTGAGAAAGGCACCTTAGGCTGAAATGTTGATATTTTGTGACTGCAGCTTCCCCTACATAAATATTTCAGTTATTTTGAATTCATCGACTTATTTATAGTGCACTGTCGCTTTAAATTTGTACTATTGAAAGCATACATGGTTGATAAACTGCTGCTCTTTCCAGGAGCATGTTCCTTATGAATTTTTATGCTCAGTTAATTTTGAGTACAACAGACTTTTAATATTTACAGTACATTGCTCCTCAAATCCACATTTTCATTTGCTTATGTTGTGTACTCCTGTGACATTGAGAATAGCCCTGCAACCAGGTGCAAAGATTCCCAGGTAAAAAAGGTAGCCTTGTTGTCTGAGTTCTTAAAATTTGTACTGAACTCTTTGTATTTGTAATTAATGTCATTAGCATAAATTATTAATTACTGATACAGTACCATAGAGGTGTGGTTCTTTACAGAAACAAACCTATACCGTGAGGAGCTTTCATTCCACAGACCGGATTCAGGAAGGACACTGCGTGGTTGGGCAAAGGGGCATGGAAGGAACTTCCTACATGTTTCATGCCTCTGTAGATCCTGTTGGGAAACATATCACCTGCTCCCTTTTACAGCTACCATGGGCTGTAGTTTTCTGAAAGGGATTGAGGCTGTTTAGCATATCTTTAATTGAAGCCATGGCTGGAGAAGGTTCCTGGAAGAAGCTCTACAGTGAATCAAAAAGAGAAAGTAGCTTTGGGAATAAAATACCTTTCTTTGTTTCTTACACACACACACACACACACACACACACACACACGCACACACACACCCCTTGTTTGGTATTCAAAAAGTGACTCTTATAGTGATTTTGTTGGTCACTTTTGTATGACAAGGGGGCAGGGCAGAGGTTGGGTACTTTCCTTTTCCAGGTGTGGCAGACCCACCAGTCAGGCATGCACACTCAGGGATCCCATAGGAGGAATATTGCTTGATGCAGTCAGGTCCTAGGGACTCCAGCCACAATGTGTCCCAAGTGCATCCCTTCTATTGCATCTCATCACACTGGGCAGGATCTTGCCTTAAAAGATGACAGTTTCTGCCCTGAGGAGCTTATACTCTAAACTAGACAAACACAGCAAATAATGACAATAGACAAAGGGGAGGGGGAAGAGAGGGGTTTACAATAAATGAAGGTTGTGATTTGGTTTTATTAGGCGTATTTGTGGGGCTGATGTAATTCTTGCTGATAAGATTGGACGTGAAGGCCATATTAGATCAGTTAAGTGAATAAAATGTATCTGGACTATTTTAAAGTGCAATAAATATAAGTATAGAAGCAACACCAAGAAGAGATACGAATCTATGACTGAAGTTACACTTCAGCAATTGTTAAATTTCAAGGTACTATTTTAACCAGTATTTTGAAGATATTTCAGGGTTATATTAATCCATCCAGTTGGTAGTCGAAAGCAGCAGGGCTTGTGTTTTAGTGCTGTCTTGCTGCTTGGTCAAGCCTGAAAGCTCTAAGATTTTCTCTTCATCAGTACATAAATGCAGTTGGATATAACTCTCAGACAACAATCATAATACCCTATGCAGAATGAGTAGATGAGGGAGTAAACTGTCACTCTCCCAACCCACACAAAAAGTTTTAGTATAGAAAGCTCCTACATATTCAAAGCTCAGCTCAGTGATTTAGATACTTTTTACTCTGTGTGCCGCATGCTTGGAGAGTAGTAAAAAGGGATACAAAACTATTCAAGATAGTTAAGTCCCAGGCAGACTGCAAATAGCTACAAAAGGCTCTCTCAAAACTGGGTGACTGGGCAACAAAATGGCAGATGAAATTCAATGCTGATAAATGCAAAGTAATGCACGTTGGAAAACATAATCCCAATTATACATATAAAATGATGGGATCTAAATTAGCTGTTACCACTCAAGAAAAAGATCTTGGAGTCATTGTGGATAGTTCTCTGAAAACATCCACTCAATGTGCAGCAGCAGTCAAAAAAGTGAACAGAATGTTGGGAATCATTAAGAAAGGGATAGATAATAAGACAGAAAATATCATATTGCCTCTATATAAATCCATGGTATGCCCACATCTTGAATACTGCAGGCAGATGTGGTCGCCCTATCTCAAAAAAGCTATATTGGAATTGGATAAGGTTCAGAAAAGGGCAACAAAAATTATTAGGGGTATGGAATCGCTGCCATATGAGGACAGATTAATAAGACTAAGGGAGGATATGATAGAGGTCTATAAAATCATGACTGGTGTGGAGAAAGTAAATAAGAGAGTGTTATTTACTCCTTCTCAGGACACAAGAACTAGGGGTCACCAAATGAAATTACACCTCTACCTCAATAGAACTCTGTCCTCAGGAGCCAAAAAATCTTACTGCATTATAGATGAAACCGCGTTATATCAAACTTGGTTTGATTCGCCGGAATGTGCAGCGCCCCCTCCCACCCCCCCCCCGGAGCACTGCTTTACCTCTTTATATCCGAATTCGTGTTATATCGGGTTGCATTATATCGGGGTAGAGGTGTAATAGGCAGCAGGTTTAAAACAAACAAAAGAAAATATTTTTTCACACAACGCACAGTCAATCTGTGAAACTCCTTGACAGGTCCATCAATGGCTATTAGCCAGGATGGGCAGGGATGGTGTCCCTAGCCTCTGTTTGCCAGAAGCTGGGAATAGGTAACAAGGGATGGATCACTTGATGATTATCTGTTCTGTTCGTTCCCTCTGGAGTACCTGGCATTCACTGTCGGAAGACAGGATACTGGGCTAGATGGACCTTTGGTCTTACCCAGTATGGCTGTTCTTATGTCTAAAAAGACGTGGTATACTTAGAGGATTGGTAGTA
Source organism: Emys orbicularis (assembly GCF_028017835.1). Classification (NCBI taxonomy): domain Eukaryota; kingdom Metazoa; phylum Chordata; order Testudines; family Emydidae; genus Emys; species Emys orbicularis. The sequence continues at coordinate 37,925,020 of NC_088688.1, read as the reverse complement.
GGATAAAGAAATTTTCCCCTATAATTTACCGGTATGCATTTAGTCCAGTTAGCTTGACTGGGAAAGCCATTATTGTGTGACAGGAGCTGGCCTATGTGAAATTAACTGAACTGGTGGTCCAGCCCCAGTTTAATGTGAGCAGGTGTCTGCATAGCAGGACTTAGAAAGGTGAGAAATCACTATTATTTCCATTTTACAGGTGGGGAAACTGAGGCACAATGAGTTGCAGAGCTGGGAATAGAATCCAGGTCTGACTCCCTGTCATATTCCTTGTCCACTAGATCAAATGTGTCTAGGGAAGGGGAAAGAGGAGAGAAAAGTGAAACTAGTACAGAGCTATGAAGTATTGAGTTGGAGCTTGAAACACACTGCCTTAAAATAACTGTATCATAAGAATTTTTTTAAAAAGGCTAAATTTAAATGCAAGATAACACACTGTGTAGCAATGGCATCCTGTTCTCTTTGGGTTTTTAAGTCTGAAATTTTTAGCTGTTGCATGTACTATAGAAATATAATGAGTGCTGGTGGACTGCTTGAATCTGTTCAATTCCTAAAGTGAGAAAATACTCTTCAAAGACATCACAGTAAGCATCAGATTATCAGAAATGTATATTGAAATTTACAAGTACATGAACTGCATTTCTTGTTGGTTTAGTTATCTTGGAAGGGTATGACTGAAAGATTAATATGTGTGCTATTGCTGTAAGGATAAAAGCAGCATACTGCTGTTAACATAATGTAGGCAACATTAAAATAATTTGTTACGGTATTTACAGAAGAGACATGTGCTGATGGATTACTGATCTGCAGTGGTACCTCTCTGTTTCTAAGGATGATAGCTACTTTACTTGAACAAAAACATTTATTTTGGTGCTTCATCTTTGAACTGGTGCTAATAACTTCGGTTGGAAAGGATAAATCTATACATATGAGTACTAAGACTGCTGTTCTTTCTAGGAAGATGACCAGTATCCTTAATACAATATATTCATAGAAATGCTTTATTTCCATTGTTCTATTTTTAGTTAAGGTTATAGTTAAGGATCTGAGGTGAGATTCTGTGCTGCACCTCTTGCACTGCCTGGTATTGTTTCCTGTTCCCAGAATGCCACCTACACACGTGTGTGTGTGTGTGTGTGTGTGTCCTCAGTGGATAGATATGGCTGTCTTCTGTACTGCCTGCACCAAGAGACTCCTTCCCAAGATGGTTACAGAACTTTCAATAAAACAATACCTAACACAACTAAATTTGTCACTGGCTGAGTACCCCTCTTGGCCACTCACCTGATTGCTGTGAGGGAATCCAAACCTCTGGATCCCTGGGTATTTCAAGCTTCCTCAGGTCTCAGCAGGCTGCAGCACAATTTCCTCCTTTGGCCTCTCTGGCATATTTCCTGACTCTGTCTCTTAGCCATTCACACCAACAAAGTGCTACAATCCACTTGTTTAGTTCTCCAGGTCCAGAGCTGACTCCCAATACCCCAGTAGCTTAAATACACTTTCTTCCAGAACTCCACCCCAAAGGTGTGAGCCTTTTGGTTTACCTCTCTGCCTGTAGTTCAACACATTGCTTACTCTTTTCTTAATCACATAAGAAATACACAGATCTTTACAAAAATAATGACTCCTACACACATTTCCCCTCACTCTAGCTCACCCTTTCTTTGGAAGTCCTTGGGGGCCATCTGTGTTCAGGTAGGCAGGGTCCTCCCCTGCCCCAAGTCTCCTGCAGCAGCTTCTCACCTCTTAAGCTAGTGAAAAAATGACTGAAGAGAGGCGGCACTAGATCAGCTCCTGCGTTGTATAACCTATCCAGTCCTGGATCAGCCTCCCCTGAGAATCCCAAGCCCCAATCAGTTGATGTTGTTGCTAGGTGACCTCACCCCTGATAAATCAGTTCGCTTGGCTGGGAGCCAGTCTTTTGTCTCGAGCAATTACATTTCAGTGGTCAGGCACTCAAGTTAACAGCCTTCTTTCCTTATCCTTTTGCCACCAGCCTTTGGCATTCTAGTCCAACATGGAGGTAAATGGGCAACAAAGAAGGTAAAGAACCCAACATTCAGAATGGAGTCTGCAGTCTGGTTAAGATACTTACAGTTAATCTCACACAAATTTCATAAATTGTACAGACAGATTCCCCAAATGGTCACTACTTAACAAATGCTTTGTATCGCTTGTATGCTAGGAGGGCTCTGTTTTCTAATATAAATAGCAGAGATAACCACGACACCTATAAATTCTGCCAGCAAAGTTGTCCTTGGTCAGCATCATTTGTGTGTATTAAAAAAAATACTGGGAAGGGGGGAGGTGGTTGATAGGGATGGGGAAGGGATATTTTTGAAATACGTAACCGGAAAAGGAAGATCAGCAGAAGCAAAGGACTCTGAGAGCTGTGGAGGGAAATAATGAGAATAGAAATGGCTTGATGCTACTGCCTCAAGTGGAATGCATTTGACAAGTGTTTCAATTAGTAAAAGGAGAAGCATTAAATGAGATGTATAGTTGAGAATAGCCTTAAGGAAGTGAAGACTGGTAGCCAAAGAAAACAAAACATTTTTAATGAAATAGGTTGTGAAATAGATCATATGTAGATTTCTTTAATTTTAGGTAAGGAAAATAAATTAACAACTATGCTGCATTGTTCACATTGTGTATCATAACTTGCAGTTATACCATGTAATGAATGATTACTTATTGATTATTTTGCATGCTTGTATAGCTTCTGTTGTGAAAGCAACTAGATATTTATACATTTCCTTAAATGAGCATGCAGAAAATTACTTAATTTTAGTCATGACAAAATCATACTATCAAGCTATTGCAATTATCACACCCCTAGTTGGGAGTCACACCCCAGCGCATAGTGTAGATGTAGGCTTGGGTACAAAAGGCTTGTTACTTCTTAGTAGATCCCTGAGATTGTAGAGGGCATGGTGCTGGATGACACAAGTATATCCTTAACCTTGTAAATCAAAGAGCGAACCCAGGAACCCACAATTAAAACCTTTTATAATTTGGCCAGGTTGAGATTTTGAAAAAAGTTTGAGACATTCTGTGATGTTATCTCTGGAGATCAATAAAAGGAGTTATAAAAATCAAATCTTTATATTGAATCTGACACTCTCATGCTGTGCCATACTCCTATCCCCCTTCTAATAAACTATTAATCTTTTTAAAAGGTTTGAATAAATACATAACAAGCTTGTGTTCTTGTCCCTGTCATTTAGATTTTGATGTGGCATTTTGAATATTTTTGCTTTACATTAGAAGTAGAAGCTTGCACACTTATGCTGAAGTTTAGTAACCAGATCAAAATAGAATTCTGGTTGATGGGAATATTGTCTAGAGTTTAGATCAGCAGACCAGGTGTCAGGACTCCATGCTCTGGGTGGTTGTAATGAACTCAAAGGATGAAACAGAACTTCAAATCAAACAAAAATACTGATCTAATTCCAACACCTGTATAGCTGGAAAAAAGGAAGCATGCTCTCATATCAGCATCTTGTGTGCTTTTACGTCATTTTCTCTTAGCTCTTTCATCCATAAAGTGCCATATACACTTATGATGCTATAGAAATAATTAATAGTAACAGGTCTACACTAACCCCCCAATTCGAACTAAGGTACGCAACTTCAGCTACGTGAATAACGTAGCTGAAGTTCGAAGTACCTTAGTTCGAAATTACCTCCGTCCAGACGCGGCAGGCAGGCTCCCCCGTCGACTTCGCGTACTCCTCTCATCGAGCTGGAGTACCGCAGTCGACAGCGAGCACTTCCGGGTTCGACTTATCGCGTCCACACAAGACGCGATAAGTCGAAACCAGAAGTTCGATTTTCTTGCCGCCGAACTACCGGGTAAGTGTAGACCTACCCATAGGGACTACCATCTGGTGTTGGAACAATGGTCCCTCTAGTTCAGAATTCTGTCTCCAATAATGGCCAGTACCAGATACTTCAGAGGTAGTTGCAAGAAACTTTGAAGTGGACAGTTACAGATTAGTCTGTCAAGAGGGGAAGTTTGTTTCCTTCCCTCCCCCCGCCACCACCACTGAGATCCCTCCATAAGAGGTGGATTATGCCCTGAAGTATGAGGACTTCCAATCTTTAATAGTTTTTTTTTCTGACTTTAGTATGGATGTTCTCCATCATCCATATCATTGCCCAATATTTTTAAAAATCCTATTAAGCTCTTGACCTTAATGTTATCTTGTGGATAACAGTACAATGTGTAATAAAGTATCATCTTTTCAGTTTTATATTTGCTACCTTTTTAAATTTCATTGACTGACTGACTCTTTATTCTTGTATTATGAGAAAAGGTAAGTAGGCATGCCTGATATAACTTCTCTATCATATTGTTTGTTTCTCCTGTCCAAAATAAATTGACCCAACCTGTTCAGTCATTGCATAACGAAGCTTTTTCATGCTTGTAATCATGCTTGTCACCTGTTTCTGGACAGGCTGTATATCTACAATACCTTTTTTGTTACAAAGTGACCAGAACCAAACCCAGTATTTCAGGGTTGGGGGTGTGGAGGGGAATACCATTTCATTCTCTCCTTATGCATCCAAACTTCTTGTCAGCTGTTTTTGACCACTGCTGCTTGCTGAGCAGAGGTTTCCATGCTACTGTTGCTCAGAGATGATAAAGTGTTCTTCCTGACTAGATGCATTTATTTGAGAACCTAGTAAGGCAAATATTCGATTATTCCTTCCAATGCGCATTAGCTTACATTTGTCACTGCAGATTTCAATCTGCAGTTGTGTTGTCCATTCACCTAATTTAGTTAGGTCTCTCGGAAATTATTATAGGTTATATTATTTGAACCACAGAGGGAAATTATGGAAGATAAAAAAGCTAAAACCAATGAAAAAGCGTTCTTCTTTTTGAGTGCTTCTACATGCATTCCACTGCATGAACCCCATGTGCTTGAGATTTATAAGTTTCAAGGCTAGAAGGGAACTTTGTGATCATCTAGTCAGATCTCCTGTATAACACAGGCCATAGAATTTCCCCCAAATAATTCCTAGACAATATCTTTTGGAAAAACATACAGTCTTGATGTAAAAATTGTCAGTGATGGAGAATCCACCACAAGCCTTGGTAATTTGTTCCGATGGTTATTTACCCTCAGCGTTAACATGTATGCTTTATTTCTATTCCGAATTTGTCTAGCTTATATTTCTAGCTGCTGGATTATGTTATACCTTTCTCTGCTAAATTGAAGAGCCCATTATTTGTGCTTGTAAATACTTAGCTATATCTACACCACAGGCCTTACAGTGGCACAGCTGTATCGCTGCTGCTGCGCCGTTGTAAGGTGTCCCATGTAGCCGCTCTATGCCGACGGGAGAGAGCTCTCCTGCTGGCATAATTAAACCAAGCGTCTCCCGCCGACATAGCGCTCTCCACACCAGAGCTTTTGTTGGTGAAACTTATGTCAGTCGGGGGTGTTTTTTCACACCCCTGATGGACGAAAGTATTACTGACAAAAGAGCTAGTGTAGACAAAGCCTAGTAGACTGTAATCAAGTCACCTCTTAATCTCCTCTTTGTTAAGCTAAATAGCTAAAGCTCTTTGAGTCTATCATTATAAGGCAGGTTTTTTAATACTTTAATAATTCTCATGGCTCTTCTCTGAACCCTCTCCAGTTTATCAACATCCTTCTTGAATTATGGGCCCCGGAACTGGACATGGTATTTCAGCAATGGCTGCACCAGTTCTAATACAGAGGTAAAATAACCTCTCTACAACTGCTTGAGATTCCCCTGTTTGTGTATTCACATTAGCTCTTTTGGCCACAGCATCACACTGGGAGCTCATGTTCAGGTGATTATCCACTATGACCACCCACCTTTTTGTTTTGAGTCACTGCATGCCAGAATAGATCCCCCCCTTGTGTAAGTATGGCCTACATTCTTTGTTCCTAGGTGCAGGGCCGGCTCTAGGCACCAGCAAAGCAAGCAGGTGCTTGGGGCTGCAAATTTGCAGGGGTGCAAGAATCCAGCATGAGAGCTGAGAACCAACAGGGGGCCCTGGGAGCTGTAGTTCCTTGGTTAGCTCCCTGCCTATAGAGCCAGCCCTGGAGCAGGGACAGAACTACATTTCCCAGCATTCCCTCGGCCGCAATTAACAGGAAAGGGAGGGGGAAGGAGTGTGGAACTGAAACCTCATGCTGCAGCTTGCTGTAAATGGTAGGGACAGAGCCAGCTCTAGGTTTTTTGCCGCCCCCCACCTCAGCCCTGGGCTCCCCCTGCACCCCCTGCTGCCCCAGCTCTGGCCCCCACCCGCACCCCCCTGACGCCCCAGCCCTGGGCTCTCCCCCCACCCGCACCCCCTGATGCCCCAGCCCTGGGCTCTCCCCCCACCCGCACCTCCTGCTGCCCCAGCCCTGGGCTCTCCCTCCACCCACATCTCCTGCCACCCCAGCCCTGGGCTCTTCTCCCCCCCCTGCACCCACACCCCCTGCCGCCCCAGTTCTGGCCCCCACCCGCACCTCCTGCCGCCCCAGCCCTGGGCACTCCCCCCACCCGCATCTCCTGCCACCCCAGCCCTGGGCTCTTCTCCCCCCCCCTGCACCCGCACTCCCTGCTGCCCCAGCTCTGGCCCCCACCTGCACCTCCTGCCGCCCCAGCCTGGGCTCTTCCCCCCCCCCCCCCGCACCCGCACCTCCTGCCGCCCCAGCCCTGGGCTCTCCCCCAAAGAAAGAATTGGGTGGACTAAATGGACAGTGCACCTCTCTATCTGAAGCCTAGCAAGGCAGGTACGTGGATCCCACTAGAATTTAAAATGAAAAGTAAGGGAGGGGAGGCTCTACTAGACTGGGCAGCTTTAGATACAGTACCAGGCACGTAGGAGGATTTACACTTCTGAGCCATGGAAGCAGAAATTGACTTTTCTTTTCCAGATTTAGCTAATATTCAGAAAGGGAATCTAGCACCTGCCTTCCAGATTTGAACACCCTCAAAATTCAGGAGTGCTCAAGCTCAATTTGGGCAGCTGTTACTTCATTTCTCCCAAATCAAATATACTGATCCACTGTAACTTGCTGTAGGAAAAAGTAGAATAAATTGAGCAGGAAATGCTTCCCAGTGGTTATTAGGACTGGAATTGCTATTTTCAACAGCCATTGCTTTATTATTATTATTATTATTATTATTTTATTATTTTATTTTTAAGTTTTAGTTTTATTTGTTTAAAAGGAAGACAGTGATATTGCATTGGCAAATTCCCCATAGAAACAAAGAATGGAACAAAAGAATAATAAAGGCACCTCAACTTTTCCTCATTTATGTAGGACAGTCTTATAATATGCATCCAGATATCCTCCAATCACACAAGCTGAAAATTGTTCCACTTTACTGCAGTTCTGTAACCATATGGGAACCAATCCTGTCTGTGTTCTGTGCACATCCAAAATTCCTGCTGAATGTCCCGCCCTGGGAGCGAGTTACCAGTGACCCAGGGCTGGGGCGGCAGGAAGGTGCAGTTGGGGGGTGGGGGGGCATCCAAATTTTTTTTTGCTTGTATACCTATTTGTATATATTTCTCATCTTATTGCATCTAGTGTTAGGTTAGCTGTTATTTTAGGAGTTTTAGGAATTTTTAAAATGTCTTTTGTACCTGGTACCAGATTTCAGCCCATATGTCTGAAGCCAAGTCTCTGGGTGTTAAATATTGTTCCTCTTGTGAGGCTGCTATGTTCCTTAACTAGGGGCACTCAAGGGGTCTGTTTTTGCCTCAGGCTGGGGCATATCCATGAAAATATTATATTCATCAGTGATTGAGTCTCCAAATGAAGACAGAAGGTAAAGGAAGCTGGTCTGAAACTTTTTCTACTCGATAAGGTGATTAGTCTCTCCTCTCTGAGCCAGGTAAACAGGATCCTTCTGGAACTGCGCAGTCTTTATCTAAAAGTACTCCAATGAGCTCTGGCTCTGCTGCCAGGTCCAAAGCTCCAGTCTCTAAAAAGCCCTCCTCGGTGATGCCTGCACTCGAGTCCTCATCTACAGAGAGGGGTAGGAGAGAGCATCGCTCTGCTAAAGGTAACCTTCCAGGGACTTAGAAGGATAAATAGCCGAACTTTACCTCCTTTAAGGGTAGCTCCTTCTCCAGTAAAGGTCCCTTAAGGTGTAACATCAACAGTCCCAGGTGTCACACACTAAACATCAAAAAAGAATGAGATACATTCATGGAGGATAGGTCCATCAATGGCTATTAGTCAGGATGGGCAGGGATGGTGTCCCTAGCCTCTGTTTGCCAGAAGCTGGGAATGGGTGACAAGGGATGGATCACTTGATGATTACCTGTTCTGTTCATTCCCTCTGGGGCACCTGGCATTGGCCACTGTCGGAAGACAGGATACTGGGCTAGATGGACATTTGGTCTGACCCAGAATGGCTGTTCTTATGTATCAACAACAACAGGCATCTGATGAGGAGCACCAACAGTCTTCAGAGTTTATTCCAGCTGGAATCTCCTCTTCATTTCCAGACTAGGCTGTAGTTCCTGTTGTGCCGTTTTCACCCTATTGATTATAAAGCCTTTCAGGATCTCCTCTGGCAAATTGGTGAGGTGGTGCAGGAGATATCCCATAAACTGCTAAGTATCTTGTACTCCTCCAGTGCCAGAGAGATTTACTATGCCAAGCAATGAGAGCTTGTTGGAGCCACTGCAATGTCTGTCAGACACCAGCATCCATTCCGCCTATATCTGGGAGAGCCTTCATCTGGTTTTGAATATTTTCACACACATCCAACTCCTGACTCTCCGGTTGTGACACCTGCCCAGGAGAGATCAAGACACTAGGGGAAAAGATCCTTAAGGCCTGTAGCTACTCCCCTGCCAGCTTCCAGCTCAGGACTGCCCATTACCATACATTGTCTAAGTATGATATTTTAACTGGCATAAGATGTCTTAGCTAGCAGAGAAGCTTCATCAGTAACCTAGGGAAGAGCTCAGATCTTGAGTTTCTGAAGGTCAGCTGGGTGCACAAGCCTCCCTTCAAGCTCCAGTTGATGCCTCCAAGATTGTAGCAAAATCAGTGGCAATTTCTGCTCTACTGAGAAGAGTACCGTGGTTGCAAGGCTTGGGATCCCCCAGGAGGTACAGACAATAGAGGATCTCCCCTTCAAGGGCACTGATCTGCTCAAGATTCAGGGCTTATGAACTAACCTGCATATAATATTCTGGAACTCAGGGTGATTGTCTGGCCTGTGTAGCATTCGTGTCCCTGATCCAAGGCATGACAATTCAGGCTATGATAGAACATGGTTGTTATGTATATATGTGAACAGCAAGTGGGTACTTGATAGTTCCTCCCTGCAAGGAAGCTGCTCACCTGTGGAATGAGTGCATCCATTATCAGACCATCCAAGTAGCCTTACCTCTCCCTGGATTACTGAACACACTAGCAAATGACCTGAGCAGACTGTTTTCTTGTGGTCATGAAAGGTCAGTTGAAGACTCCATTACCCATAGCCTCTTTCAAAAGTCAGGTCATGCAGGCATAGACCCAAAGGCGCAGCAGTCCTGGGTGGTGCTCGACCCCAGCTTTACCCCAGGCTCCATCCCCACTCCACCCCTTCCCCAAGACAGAGGTTATTGTGTTGACCAATGGAGAATCTTGTCCATTTGTCTGCATATGTCAATCTTCCATAAAGACTCAAATGCCTCCTATTTTACATTACCTGCCGTCATAGAGCTCACAGATAGCCATGAGTTCTATCAGCATCAACTTGTTGGCAATATCAGCTCACCATCTTTCTATACAGGGGCAAGCCATGTTCTCTCACCATACAGCAGCTAGGTTCCTTGAATGCTTACTTCATAAACTTCCTCCAGTCTGGGAACCTCATGAGATCTCAGTGTTGTGCTGGCTAGGTTAATTGGGCTCCCCTTTTGAGCCTTGGTATCATGCTTTGTGCCTCATCTCACTATGAAGATAGAATTCCTAGTAGTCATTACATTTGCCCACAGGATAGAGGAAATGTAGGCACTCCTGGTAGGTCTAGCATACACTGTCTTTCACGAGGACAAAGTCACCCTTAGGTCCCACCCTACATTTTTACCTAATGTAATCTCTGATTTCCATCCAAATCATATGATACCTTTGCTGCCCTGCACCTCCCCCCAAAAAACTCCATGCCAACCAAATGGAGGCTAGACTCTATGCTTTAAATGTACTCAACCCCCTCTCCTTTTACCTTGATAGGACTAAACTATTTAGGGTCTCCTCAAGGTTATTTATCACTTTTGTAGATAGGCTGAAGGAGAAGTCTACACCCACTCAAAGATTATCCAAACGGATAGATTATTAAAGTTATGTTATAAATTAGCTGTCTTAGACCCTCCATTACAGACCATAGTCCATTCTACCACAGCTCTGGCAGCCTCTGTGGCTTCTTTGAGAAGTGTACCTGTGACAGATATTGCAACCACGTGTAGTAAATTTGGAGACCATTGTATTCGATTTATGAATTGTTTATGTATGATAGTGTTCTACTCCATGGGGGAGTGCTACCATAACTCCTCCAGGCACTAAAAACTGGCTGGATGGGGGATGAGTAGGGCAAGTCATTAAGACTATAAGACAGGTACCACCCCCTTGAGCGGTTTGCATATAGTGGTTTAGACTGGGACTTGCAGAGCCCGAGATACAGAGAAAAAACTTGAATTTGAACATGTGCAGGGCCTTTCTTTTGATTCAGAAAATAGACAGGACCTTTGATCCTATGGGGACCCCAACCCTTACTGAAGGGCCTGAAGGGATTTTGGCTCACAAGACTCTCCCCATGGGGAAGACGAGTGATTTCTGGTATGTTTAGTAAGCTTGTAGGAACTTTTATTGTTGATATGCTTTTTTTCTGTGACAACTTTATCTTAAGAATAAATCTCGTATGCTGAGAAAGAGCTGAGTGCTAACTTGTAACTGCTGGCATTCACTGGTCACTTTCCTCGGAGCGAAAGCAATGCTCATGTGCTAGCTGTTAGGTAGACTGGCTTGCTGTGGATATTACAGTGTATGACAGGGGGCTGTGCAGCCTTAAAACCCCCAATCAGAAGGAAGTGGGATGTGAGTCCCTACTCAGAGACAGGTGATGGCTGGATAGCTTAGACCTGACTGGGCACTCCTAGAGTGGACCATGGAAGGGGGATATGGGTGCAGTTACCCTGACACTGTGATGATACCCATTTTGAAATTGTGAAGGAGCTACTTGGGAATCAGTACATATATTTTATGAGTCATTACTCCCTTGTGAAGGCATTGAGGTCTGATGCCTGCTTTGGCAGAGGTGTCTTGGAATTGTTAAGGTAGTCTCTGAGCACCTTCTCTTTCACATCAGGTCACTGGTTGTGAGTCATCAGAAGTGGAATACATGTGGGCAAGCACTCAAAGAACAGTTACATACCCAACAATACTAGTGGTTCTTCAGGATGTGTCGTCCATATGTATCCCATGACCTGCCTCTTTCTCCATTCGATGGAGTCCTGTAACATCTGGTTTCTGTATTGGAGAAGAAACTGAGGGATGGTTGACCTTGTGCCATCCTTTATGTTCTTGGATGGGGTGATGGTGGTGCCAGGGCAGACACAGCCACAACTGACACTGCTAGACAAAAAGTCCAATTTTGCGTGAAGTTAGTGATGGGTAAGTAACTACTCTTTCTCTTATATAGTATCAGTTACCTGCATATTCTCATGTCTCAGAATTAGGTTACGGTTTGAAACTAATAACACTTTGTACTCCTACAACATCTGAGAATCTCAAAAATACTTCACACACACTAATGAAGTAAGGCTCAGAAAAGCCTCTCATAATCACCTCCTACATTTGCTTGTCATTGGATCCAGACATAGCTGTCACCAAGCTCTCTCGTTAGCTAGAAAGAGTGTGACCTGGAGAAGTGATTCAGCCTGAAGAAAACAGAGGTGATGCTTTCCTGCTGCACTCCACTATTCAGCACAGAGGAACTCAAGGAGGGGCACAAAGGCCTTAAACAGCTGAAGGTGAGAGTGTAACTTAAGCTGCATGCTCCCTCTTTCTCCTGAGTCCAATGAAGTGTGTCTGCATGAAAACAACGTGGTTACACTCTGTGTTTGCAGCTGTGTTTTGGACCAGAGGCGAGAAGCTGGAGAGACAGATCTAGGAACCAGAAAGCCAGACTGTCAGGAAGCAGGATAGTGAAAACATCATAATCTATTTTGAAAAATATTTAAACTTTTTGATTTTAGGAATCCAAGATGTTAAAAAAACAGCAAAGGGTTTTACCTTTTTTTTCACTAACTCAGTGTCCATATGATTTATTTGGTCTGATCTGATGCATTTGTATTAATTTTTATTTAAGTGCTTTCTAACATTGGAACTTAACAGTTGAAACATTTGTTTTTTCTGGAAACCAATTTAGTGCTCTTAGATGTTCTCTAACTTGTTTAATAAGACATAAATCAAAAATGAGCTGGCAATTTAAAAAAAATCAAGCAAAATGCTTAACAGTATTTTTTGTATTAGTTGGACCAACACCAGATCATTTTTTGATGATAAACCTTTAAAAGGTTCTTTAATAATTCATCAAGCTTTACTCTCATTAATTTAAATGCTAGAAATACTACCCAAGCAGATTTTACAATTAGTCTGGTGTTCTTGTCAGTATATGCAGCATGTAAATGCGTTGTCTTCTTCATTGTCTTGGCACCTTTGCAAGAGGCCCCTCGCCTCAGTTTCCCTTGAGTCCCCAGGAAATGCATATAAGTTTACCCTCTAGTCTATCATAGCTCATTAGCAAGAACATAGTGCAAAAGTCCATAACTGAAAGTCCCAAAACATAGTCCATGTCCCTCAGTGCATGTAGTCTTTAAAATCCAGCTTCGTACTTAACAAACTCCAGTGTCTTTTGCCACACCTGGACTCCTGGTCAATCCTTCTCTGCCGGACTGACACACCATCCCTTCCTTCTGAGGTGCAACCCTTCCCTTCCCAGCGGGGACCACTGTAGCCTCCATCACTCCTCTGGCCCTCTCATTGTTCCTCAAGGCCTAGCTTTCCAGCAAGGAGACATCGGCGGGTGAGCCCCTCCACTGCTTCTCTTTTCTTTAGCCCTCTCTAGCTCTTGGCTACACCTCTCCATCTTAGAGCCAGCAAGCATCTCCCTCTGCTTCTCTTCCTGCTTTCAGCCCATGCCCTCTGGTTTGGAGATGCCAGTCAGCAAACCCCTCTTGCTGCTCTCTTGCTTCCAGCTCTCACCCAGGAGCCACTTTCTCTCTCTGGCAGCTCTCATCGTCTGTGCTTCTGGATTGAACCAATCTGCTCTGACTTTTTATAGCCCCCAAATTGATGCCCCGTCATCTTTATAGGCCCACCTGAGAGACCCCTTGACTGGAACAGTAAAGCTGAGCCCAGTTTCATTTAATGGGCCAGCTATCCTGTTACACAGTGTGTCACTATTCCAAAAGGATTATCAGATAATAATTCAAATTCTGCATAGAAAAGATACTCTTGATTCCAATGCAAATCCTGATTTTATACAATTCACGTTCTTTAGTCTGGGAGAGCTGTGTTAAAAATGAACTGACTGCAGCCTTGCTAGAAAATGGCTGTATGCAGGATAATTTTGCCTCTGATAGCTAAGAAGTGCAGTACTAACTGATGCTGTGTAAAAATAATTACATTAGGACATGCTGACAGTGCCAATAATTCAAACAACTATTCACAAATGAAATTAAATTGACTCTAGGCATTAATATGAAGAACAGTCTAGTGTCCTGTTGTCATACCTCCAATTCTCTGAGGAAAAAGGGGTCTAAAGCAATGTCAGATGTTGAGTGTTGGGTAAAGGACAAACAGCCATAATCATAATTAAAATGTCATGGAATAGAGGCATATTAAAATAGCATTATTATTTTGCGAAGTATTCAGTGTGATAAATGCCACACTGTTACTAATTCTTGTTACATTCAACATATCGTGGATGGTTAATAAACTGAGAGAGATTTCAATGTGACGCTTCTGAATAATTGTTAGGCTCAGATACAGACAATGGGGGCAGCTTGTAGCTGCTACAGCATGCTGTTAACATTGTTTTTCACAAACCTGGCCAAGAAGCAGATAGAAGTGGTTGACAACTGTGGTAATACCTTTACCAGAAACCTAGCTAAAAGCTCTACTATTGTTCAATTTAATAACCACGATTCTCGGAAGTCTGTGTGTTTTACTTGAGTGTTCAGTTGGGAGATACAAAAGGTGACTATGAATTCATATTTAGCATTAGAAAAGGGTTATAATGGCTAATTTATTAAAGAAAAAACTTCGACATGTTTCATTCCCCCCAGTAAGAGATCTGATTTTGCACCAGCTGTTAAGTGTGCCCATTAAAATAATGATGGGTCTGAGCTACAAAATTCAGCTTTGGATTCAAATTGAAACTTTCTTAAAATGTAGAGGTGTTTAGACTCCGCTTTCTGGTCCATCCCAGTTAGAATGAGAATGGTCTGCCACAAAGTTCAGATCCAGTACCAAATTTCCCAAAAGTGCAGAGGCATTTTGGTCCAGTCTTTGGCATGGGCCCATCTTCAAAATCAAACTGTGATTTGAAGAAGGAGTTGTTAGTGTGGTAACTAGCGATGGGTCGATAATTTGGGGTAAAATAAGAAGCAACCTGGAAAGCTTGTCTATCCAACTCATTCTTTTCCCCTCCGTTATTGAAAAATTTTGTTCACCTTTTCACTTCATTGCTCTAGCTGGGACTGGACGCATACTGAAATGAAGTGAAAATGATTGTTCTGGAATTTCCAGATCAAGCAGAAACAAGAAGTGCCATAAATCTTTTTAGATTCTGACATCAGGATAGTTAAAATCATAGGTGGAATCCTATTCTCCTTTTTCAGGCATGTATAGCTTTCAGTAAGTGATACCATTTGAGAGATAATCTATATAAATGCTGAGTATGTTGTTAGTAATGTTGTATTTATCATTGTTTTCATTGGTATGTATAATTTTTATCTGCAGTTTCCCCTGCTTGGATACAACCAGGACAGGAAATTAATTTTCTCCAAAGTTATAGAAAGGGCAAATGCTTTTACTTGAAAATAGTCAAAAGGCATTAATGAAATTCTACAGGCTATACCTTCCTGGTGTGCTCTTTTTATCTCCTAACCATTGAGTTTGTCTACTAGACTTTAAAGATAAGCTTGAAGGTCCCAAGGAGATTTGTTTCAATCAGTGCAGAAATGGAGCACTTATTTTAATAGCCAACATATTTGAGACACTTTTAAAATGGCATGGACCTTTTGTCTGTCACAGATAATATTCTTTTATCAAGCTGTTTCTTTCTTTGAGACCACAGACAGAGATTCAGGCATTGACGCTTTTAGACATTATCTTCCATCTCATGCAGTGACTGTCACTGTACTGTACAACAAAATGTGTGTCTAAAACACTATAAATCAGAGACCCCCCCCCAAAAAAAAATCCTTTCGATGCATGCTGTTAAATTTTTCTTCCCAACTCCACATCACATAAGGAAATGTACTTTGCAGTTGCAGTCAGGGTTATTTTTCTTTTCACAGGAAGTTAGTATTCTGGAGAGCAGTCATGTGACTTTCTCTCTCTATTGGTGTACAACCTGGGGACACCATTTTTTATAAAAGCATCTGAGAGAGAAGAAAAACACTAATTTTATAAAAACAATCATTAATTTTCTAGTAAACTTAGATCTAAACATAATGTAGATTTAAAAAAGAAATTGCTATAATCAACTCCACAACACTTGGTAGGGCTGTGGCTAACCTCACTGTAAAAGTTAACTAAAGATGGAGAAAAATAAGAGGTATTTCAATGGTCTTTAATAATATCTCTTTCCTGTTTCATATTCCTATTTGTAACAAACTAACTATTAGACAAGTATTGTGTATGTGTAACTTTAGCGCCCTCGTGGCCAAGATGGAGTCTGCTCTGCAGGCAGCTTTGGCCAAGAGATGGCGCGCGCAGGAATGCAGCAGGAGAAATCCCTTCCACCCCAGGGGCACCTGTTCCAACCCCCCCAGAGTGAACGAACACACCCCCCCGCAGGAAAAGTACAGTGGATATAACAAGGGAAATATTTATTTACATAGGGATGAGAGGAGAAAAACAACAAGGGGAAATATAGGGGGAGCAGAAAAACAGGGCTGCATTCAAACCAAGGCCCCACAGGCCCGGTGGTAGCACAGTCTGGAAGGGCAGACACTGAGCAATGTGCCTGCACACAGAGTTCAGGAGTCCTGAGCAAAGTTCCAGTCCAGTGGTGAGTCTTGGGTGCTCCTGGTCGTCTTCGGTGCCAGTGAACTCTCCCCCAACAAACCCTTCCGGTGCCCTCTTCTGCCGCTCTCTGCAAAGCCACACAGAGCGACCACCTCCCCACTTAACTATCTAGCAACCTCCCTCCTTGTTCCCAAATGCAGAGTCAGAAGCCCCAGTACTCACAGCCCCATGCAGCTCTGGGCAGCAGTGATACTGGGTCCAGCTCCAGCCTGTCCTTCTCGGCAATTCCTCCCTGGCACAGTGCTCCTCCTGGCTCCTGTCCTGGGGTGTCCCCGATTGGCCCTGTCCGTCTCAGGCCTGGGGCAGGTTCTCTGCTGCTTCACTTTTCCAGGGCCTGCCGGCTGCTCTCCCTCTCCCTGGAGCTCCAGCGCTGCCCCCCTGGAGTTTCCCTCCTTTTTTCTTACTCTCCCCCTCCCCCTTAGGAAAAAGATTTAAAGGACCATGCTCTCTAAACCCCAAAGGGGTTACATATGCTTTGTTCAATTTCTATTTTAAAAGATCACAGTAAATGTATTTTTCACATGTATTCATTTTAGTTGCCTAATAACCACTTAGAATGATGGAAAAATGACATCTGTCTATGCTTACAAAAATGTCTCCTATATATAGATATAGATTTATATATATACACACACACACTTTGATTGTAAGGCTGGTCATAAGTGCTGAGTTATTTGCAAAATTTGGCCAATTTTTGTCCTTCTGTTAATAATAAATGATTTGCAAAGTATATCCAGAGAGGCAAAGCAAAACCACCAACCAAGATTTTGCAAATCCAAAAAACCTGTTTCCCATATTTGTTAAAAAAATGAAATGCGGCAAAAAAACAGCCATTTATTTGATTTCCTCCCACAACCCACCAACTCTGCAAGTTTGACTAGAATGTCACATAGATGCAAATCACCCCTGACTACATGAAACCCTAACCTAGGGTATGCAAAGCCAATCCCATTTTTGTTCTTTGCTTCTGGAAGATCAGTCATACCCTCCAAGATCTTATTCAAATTAGCATAAAATTGGGGGTAGAGGTTTGATCACTGTGATAGAATTCATGTTTCTTCTTCGAGTGCTGGTCCTTAGGCGTATTTAACATGTGGGGTAGACATGCACACCATATGCCCCAATACAGAGATTTTAACAAGCAGTGTCTGTTGGCCCTCACATCCACAGTACATCTTATGGTGCTCCCAAGCAAGGTTGAAAGACAGTGTGGGTTGATGCCACTTTAGTTCCTTCTTACCGCCACATGGCCTGAGTCAGAATAGAGTCCTCTCTTGCTTCAGCCTTTCAGAAAACCTGTAAATAAGATCATAAATAGTTATTCTTTTAGTTTAGTATAGTTAGTCTTTGTCTTTGTCGCTTAGTGTAGTTTAAATAACAGGAGTACTTGTGGCACCTTAGAGACTAACAAATTTATTAGAGCATAAGCTTTCGTGGGCTACAACCCACTTCTAGTTTGTTTCCCTAGACTGGGGACTCCATCTCTGTGGTCGGGGACTGTGCCCAGAGTCCTGGGCTTGAAAAACTGCATCTCCTACCCTAGATCTTGCCCTGTATCCTTCTCTGTCAGTGATGAATAGCAGTGCTGCCTCTACTGTCTAGTTGAGACACACATTTCTCTGCAGTGCAGCATTTGTTATTCATTTCCACTGAAAACACAGTCAGTGAACTTCACCTTAGAAAACACTTAATGAAGATAACTATGAGGCCTCTCTCTGATACATTGAGGTACCACTGTATCTGCCCAAAGAATGCACCACAACCAAGGATGCACCAGTACCATCAGTGCCGACTGTCAGAACTTCCTGCACGCTGAGGTGCACAGAGACCTACACAGCACCAGAGGATATCTTTCTCCCTTATCCACAGTCTCCCTTCTTCTCTGGACCAGCCCTCCTGAGGGACATTACTAGACTGGAAGATGATACTACTTTGGTGTTCCAGGAACTGTCTCACTTAGAATCATCAGGCAGAATTGCCCCGATACTGATTGCTCTGCCATTCCAACAGGCGCAATTTTCAGGTTCAGGACGATGGTTCTTCATGCCATGGGGTCCCCCCTCAAATGGTTTGCCACTTTTTCTGACCCTATTAGGTATCATGGGATCCCTACACCAGACATCCAGGACCCACCCAGGAATCTTTTCACTCCAGTCCCTTGCATCAACAACCAGTTCCTTTGTTGTATGAGGAGGGAGGAGCATGTTGAACCAGAACCACCAGTACTGACGGTCCTAACAGGAATCTCCTCCTTTTCCCCGAAGGAGGTGGTGTCTCCTTCCCCATCCCCACCAGATGACCACAGGCAATACAAGAACTTATTATGAAGAGTGGCTAGCGATCTCCAGATATCTTTGGAGGAAGTCCAAGGCCCACATCATGGATGGTTGGACATTCTGCAGCCTGAGGGCCCAAGTAAGGTAGCTCTCCCAGTTCACGAGGCCATATTGGAATCTGTGCAATTGGCCTGGCACACCCTAGCATCCTGTGCCACCACACCTAAGAGGGTTGAGAGGCGCTATTTCATTCTAGCAAAGGCAGCTGAATTTCTGTTCTCCCAACCTGCTCCCAATTCCCTGGTGGTACAGGCTGCTATGGAATGTAGTAAGTCTCTTCATGCAAAAGGTCTCTTGTTAGGTATCATTACAAAGCTTATAATCTACTGAGTGTGGTCATCCTATTTGTATAAATGTACCACTCTTGTATTTGGGACTAGAAATATAAAATATAACTCTGAGGACCTATTGTAATTATGCAAAGTGTGGGCCATTAATGGTGGTTTGGAATCTTAATGGCTCCCATCAACCAGGACCATTGACTGGGGCTCTGTTGCAAGCAAGCCTTCCTGTGAGTCAGGCTGGGAGGAATGAAGGCTTGGGGTCTTACAGTGACATGTGATCATGTCACATGAACTGGAATCCATCTTTAACCTGGTGCTTTTCCAGTGAGGTGGGGTGGAAACCCAGAGAGAGACAAAGGATTCCTGCCTTATGCAAAAGATATATAAAGGGGTGGAACAGAACAAAGATGGAGAGCCATCATGAAGAATCCCCTAGCCTACCACCTGAGCTGGAACAAAAGCTGTACCAGGGGAAAGAATTGTGCCCAGGCCTGGAAGGTGTCCAGTCTGAGGAAAAAACTTACTGAAGCATCTCTGAGGGTGAGATTATCTGTATTCAGTTTGATTAGACATAGATTTGTGCATTTTATTTTATTTTGCTTGGTGACTTACTTTGTTCTGTCTGTTACTACTTGGAACCACTTAAATCCTACTTTCTGTATTTAATAAAATCACTTTTTACTTATTAATTAACTCAAAGTATGTGTTAATACCTAGGTGGGCAAACTGCTGTGCATATCTCTCTATCAGTGTTATAGACGGCGAACAATTTATGAGTTTACCCTCTATAAGCTTTATACAGGGTAAAACGAATTTATTTGGGTTTAGACCCCATTGGAAGTTGAGCATCTGAGTGTTAACGATAAAAACACTTCCGTAAGTTGCTTTCAGTCAAGCCTGCAGCTTTGGGGCAAGTAATTCAGACCCTGGGTCTTTGTTGGAGCAGACGGGTGTGTCTGGCTCAGCAAGACAGGGTGCTGGGGTCCCGAGCTGGCAGGAAAAGCAGGGGCAGAAGTAGTCTTGACACATCGGGTGGCAGCTCCCAAGGGGGGTTCTGTGATCCAACCCGTCACAACTAGAATAAGCTTATTTGGCTAAATCTTACTTTTTGCTTCCATTTTCTTTTAAAAATGCACTATATTTTGAGCAATAGAAAAATAGATATAACCTAGAGCCTATGCCTATCTTTCTGTAATATCCCTGGGTATTTTATATGTTTCTTTATCTATTCTTTTTCTTGTGGCAGACTGTCTGGATGGTAGGAGGAAGGGTATACTGAAATATTGTTAGATCTGACCACATCTATATATAAATTAATCGTCCTGGAGGGACACACCCAAACAGTAGTGATCAGAAACTGCAGTTCCACCATTTAGGTTCTTCATTTGTGGAGTCAGAAAAGGATCAATTTTCTCTTCAATTCTATTCAGGAACTCAGCATGGAGTTACAGTAGAATCTCAGCATTATGAACACTAGAGTTACAAACTGACAAGCATCTTCGCAGGCAGGCTTGCTAACCCAGAGAAGAGGGCTTTAAACTATGTTCGCCAGGGGATGGTGACCTAAGGCCAGAGGTAAGTGGGGAAGTGGGATACTGGGAGGAAACACAAGGAGGAGGGTACAAGACAGGAAGCCTCCTGATTCATACTGAGAAAATAGGGCAATCGGCTAGTTATCTTAGGTGTATTTACACGAATGCAAGAAGCCTGGGAAAAATCACTTTTTACTTATTAATTAACTCAGAGTATGTATTAATACCTGGGGGAGCAAACAACTGTGCATATCTCTCTATCAGTGTTATAGAGGGCGAACAATTTATGAGTTTACCCTGCATAAGCTTTATACAGGGTAAAACGGATTTATTTGGGTTTAGACCCCATTGGGAGTTGGGCATCTGAGTGCTAAAGACAAGCACACTTCTGTGAGCTGTTTTCAGGTAAACCTGCAGCTTTGGGGCAAGTAATTCAGACCCTGGGTCTTTGTTGGAGCAGACGGGAGTGTCTGGCTCAGCAAGACAGGGTGCTGGAGTCCTGAGCTGGCAGGGAAAACAGGAGCAGAGGTAGTCTTGGCACATCAGGTGGCAGCTCCCAGGGGGTTTCTGTGATCCAACCCATCACAGTCTCAGTACCTAAGGACCACCCCATCAGACAAGGGCTCCAAGAGACTGGACCTCCTATGTGGGCTTGCAATTGCGCATCGCCAATTTCCAGCTGCTGGCAGCCAAGTATGACTTTAGTAATTGCTCTAGTCTTGTGACCTTTAGGACAAACTTTCCTCTGAGGACAGAGATCCATTCCTCTCCCTTCTAGAGGAGGGCAAGTTGGTGGCAAAAATGGATCTTCAGGCTGCAACATATACAGCATCCACAAGCTTGGTTACTGGTATTGTTATGAGGAGAGATTTGTGATTGCAATCCTCAGACTTCCCCAGGGAGGTGCAGAATACTATCTAAGATCTTCCCTTTGAGTCAAACCTCTTTAACAAGAAGACTAATGACTCTCTCCATTCGTTAAAGGACTCAAGGTCTACCCTCTGCTCCTTGGGAATCTACACACCAGCCCCAAAAGGCAGACCTATAAATCAACACCGCCACCACCTCCTCCTTATGTATTCTACTACCAGCATCCTGCTGAGCCTCCTTGCAAGCAAAATAGTACTCAGAGGCCCTGCTTTTCAGCCCCATCTACCACCATGACCCATTCTTTCCCCTCCCCCACTAGGAGCCATTTTTGATGTTTTAGTCGAGACCCACTTCCCATCTCTGATGCCACCTACCCCATCATCTGTCACCTTTGGGAGCTTTCTCACTCAATTCACTCACAACTGGGAGCTAATCATGATGGACGATTTGGGTCTTGGAGATTATCCATCAGGGATACTCCATAGAGTTCTTCTCCTTCCCTTCTCACAAGCCCCCTTCCCGGTCCCCCTATGGGAACCACTCTCACAAGTTGATTCTTCAACAGGATGTGGAATCCCTATTGCACCGAGGGGCAATAGAACAAATCCCGCCTCAATATCAAGGAAGACAGTTCTATTCTCCGTATATCCTAGTCCTCCCAAAAAGATGGATCTGGATTTTGGGCAACTCAACATCTTCATTTGAAAGTCAAAATTCAGAATGTTATGTTGGCATCAATAATCCCCTTTCTTCATGAAGGGATGTGGTTCATGGCTCTCAACATGAAGGATTCATATTTTCATATAGTCATTCAGCTCTCCCATTGGAGGTTCCTATGGTTTGTGGTGGGCTGGAAGCACTTACAATTCAGAGTCTTCCCCCTTTG
This sequence comes from Emys orbicularis, assembly GCF_028017835.1. Lineage (NCBI taxonomy): Eukaryota > Metazoa > Chordata > Testudines > Emydidae > Emys > Emys orbicularis. The sequence continues at coordinate 37,902,814 of NC_088688.1, read as the reverse complement.
AGCTAGCAATGGCACCCAGAACGTTTACGAAAGTTTTCTCCATTGTGGTGGGCCAGATGAGGCATCAGGACCACTCAGTCTTCCCATATCTCAACAACTGGCTCCTGGTAGTTCGCTCTCGACAGGAGGTCAGGTCAGCTATTCAATTCATTGTTCAAAGTCTCACAGCCCTGGGAGGTTGCATGAACAGATAAGTCTGTTTTGTCTCCCATGAGGACAATAAACTGTAATGGGGCAACTCTGTTTCCATAAGTGCCATTTCTTCTCTGAGTACTGGTCCCTTACTGTAGCTGGAAATTCTTCGAGATATGTGGTCCCTATCCAGTGGCACCTGAACCAGGGGGGAGGGGGAGGAGAGTTAGGGGGGCTGTGACTGCCCACTTTTTAACATGGGTATAGTTTGGGGAACTGCATTGCTCCCCCAAATTGCAAGCCTCCAGTAAGCATGAAGCAATGTTGGCAGGGGCTGCGTTTTGCGGATAAGGTGATCGGTTCCCCTGCTGTGAAGCCTAGCCCTGCCGGTGGTGCCACCCTCTTCCCGGTGGGAAGGCTGAGGTGGGCCTTAGTGCCCCCTCACCACAAGGCCCAGTCCCTCTCAGTGGTCCTGCCCCTGCTCCTCCTCTTCATCCTGAGGCACCACCCCCTGGCCAGACCAGAAGCCAGAGCTTGGCTGTGGTAAGAGCTGCCCGGGGAGCCCCAGATCCTCCACCTGCCCTGGGCAGTGTGCCGGGGGGGGGAGGGGCAAGGACACAGGCCAGGGGCTGCTCTCATGCCTCCTGGCCCCCTGCATTCTCTTTCTTTTCCACTACCAGCCCTCCATCCCCTCTGCTTTGGATCTGGTTGGATTTGCGGCAAAAAGAGGAACTGAGGGGGCGTCGACCCGCACTGCCTCTTACACCCTTACTTGGGAGCAAAAGATGATCATCAGTGCATAGTGCAGGCTAACAGACACTGCTTGTTTAAATATCTGGACTCAGGCACATGGTGCACATATTAATACAGATAGGGAACGCATATCTTGAAGAACTTCCAGTTATAGAAAATAACCTCCATTTTCTAATTTATGTATAAGGTGCCTAGATACCATGGTTAGAGTTACCTAGAAATAATGAGATGTAGCCACCTCATCCATATCTATTTATAATGATGAGAAACTGAGGCTTTTGGCTCTTTCAGTTAATGCTCAGTGTATTTTTGCTAGTGATGGAGTAAATTTCAAGTTGGTTTGGTGCTTTTTAGGTGTTTTTACTGCAGAATAGAGAGAGGGAAAATAGAGAGATTCTTAATAAATGACATCATATTCAGAGTCTCATCAGGCAGTCTCCAATGGTCAACTTTTATTTAAAAGGCAGTGCTGTTTATTACATTACTCATCTCTTTTAGGCTTTTCTGTGGCACCCCTAAGTACAGTATCATTCTACTGATATCCCTCCAGTGTGCAGCTGCGTATTTGATTGAAGAAACTTTGTCAAAATTTGATTAAAGGATAAGTTTACAGTCTGACTTCCAATTAATATCATTACGAGAAAATTAAAAGCCATCTGGACTGCAAGGTCTGACTGGAGTTCTTACATTTGAATTGCCTTATCATTCTGTACAAATTAATTTTTCGGTTCTTTAATTCTCCTTACAGATAAAAACAAAACAAAAAACCTACTGAGGTCTGATTCCTACATCACAATGACTGTATCTACTCAAACAACTTAATTTTTTTTCAAAAGTACTCTACTGATTGTCTGTTTTAAGAAAATATTTATTTTCATACTTATGCAAAAAGGAGTGTGAACACAGATCTCAGCATTTGTACTAGTAGAAAATAAAGCTTACTTAGGATATGTATTCAGAGTAGGCTAAAAATAGCATCTGGAGGATTATTAAGGATTTAGCACTACCAATTAGGAACAGAAATATTTTATGTGACCTGTGGGTCCAATCAAATATCCAAATGCTCACTGTGAGCTGTTTATAAATAAGCTTCAGCCCAAAAATTATTCATGGAATGACTTGGCAAATAATTTTGAATAACAAATGACGTTGCAATTACAATCTGTTTGCAGACAAATTGTAAATAGGAAAAGAGGGGGAATTTATCAAATTACTATTATGTTTTTACAAATTATTTGTGCAGCTCTAGTAATCAACATATTTCTAGTGGCAGGATTCTAACTTAATCCAGTACGGGTTGGTTTTGTAACTTGTGTGTTTCACTTTTTCAAAATGACTCGTTGCCACAATAGAAATTGTATAAATGAATAAAGGCCCTCCTATTGCATACCCTTCACAAGAGCCAGGCAGAATGCAGTCCCTACTCCTCTTGGGGTGCGGTTTTCCACAAAGGGAAGCAAGATGTTGGGCCATGGCTCCTTGCCACATATACATGGGCCTGCAGAACTGCGTTGGCTGAACCCCACAAAAGGGCGTAGTACCTGGCATGTAGGCTCTACATGCCTGGAATTCTGTGTAGGCATTTTGCTTCTGTAAAGGGCTGGGGGGACAAGGAAGCAATATTATGCCTACCTATTACACTCTCCTTCTTCCTGTACCTCAACTTAATGCTGTGCTGAAGTGTAGGCCAGAGTTCTGTCTTTTCAGAAAGTATTAAACAGAGTTCAACTTCTGGGCTATTTTATCTAAAACCCCAATAAGTAGGTGTTAGTATTTCAGAGTCAATTTCAAAGAGACAGTACCATATAGTTTTTTAGCCCTGGTCTACACTACAAATGTATTTTGCTATAACTATTTGTGGAAAATCCACACCCCTGAGCAATGCAGTTATACCGACCTAACTCCCAGTGGAGAAAGTGCTATGTCTACTGGAGGGCTTCTCCTGTTGTCTCCTGGCTGCAAAGGTGCAGCTATGCTGCTGCAGCACTGTAAGTGTAGACAAGCTCTTAGTAGAACAAATATTTAATGAACACAGAAAACATTCGAAATAGTATTTGGAATACTCTGACTCACGTTTAAACAAAAGCTATTAGATAGTAAATCTACTGGTGATTTTCATACAGACTGTTGTTACACGTATTCAAATATAAGATTCCAAGACATCTACACCTCTGTCCTTTAGTGCACGTGCACCCACACCCACATTCCCCTGTGATCTTCTTTCAGAGATGATTTCTCAGTCATTATAGTGTAACCATAGTATGTGTCATGTGGACTCTTCAGAGCTTGAGAAGAATGGCAGCATCTTGCTCCTTTCAAAACACTTCAGAAGCTTGTCAGCAAATGAATGTCTGAGGGTCTCCATAGCTCACAAGGTTCCAGCCCTTAGGTTAATAGTTAATTGTTCCTCTCAGTGACTGGTGAAACAGAAATCTGTAACCTGTGTCCATTGAGGTACAGGTATTGGGATCAACATGTAAAATATCCATTCCCTGGATTTCTATCAGGCTCTTCCTCTACAGGGCACTGTCTTCTCCCCATAAGCCCAGCTAAGTCAGGTTAGAATGTACAAACCCTCACTCAGCACTACCTTTGTTTTCTTTCACTGAGACAGACTCCTAGTTGAAAGCAGTTATCAATAACTAAATAAGTTCTGCAGTCTCTGTAGCTTCTAGAGGTGACAGTTACTCCCCTCACAGCTCTCCTTCTCTAGGTCCATAAAACACATGCAATGGACCAAACAGTCCATTGGAAGGCTATCCTGATGGAAGGCTTCCCTAGTAAGTAAAGCTGGAATAGCGCTCACCTGTATCCAAAGTTATACAGTTATTGGGACCCAGCTCTCACAGCAGATGTATCTGTTGGTACTGTGTGCATCTGCCACCAAGTCCATAGGGCAGTCCTTAATGCCTATATTTATAACCTTCCCCACTCCCCCGTGCTCTGATTGGGTCAGCTCTTGGAGCATGACTGGGTGTGGCCTGGCATGTGCATTGCCCACAGTGACAACTTCCTATACAGCTTCAGAAACAGCTATTGAACATGTCTACTAACTGCCACACCTTGTTTTCTGGATGTTTCTGAGCCCTTCTAGCTGAATTACCCTACCCTGTCCTCTGCATGTGTGCAAAGACAGTATTCCAGTTAAAAACCATGTATTCTCCCCAATGCTGCTCTACCTTCCTTTGAGTCAAACAAAATCAAATGCTGCAGTAAAAGCATATGGGTTATAGTTTCCTTGGCAGAATAATTCCCAGGTGACCCACCTTGGAGCAGGGTGGATGTACTCTACCCTTTTAATATGAGCAGTGCTTAATTGGCACCATTCAGCCCAAATAAATAAATGCAGCAACAGAGACTGTAGATGAGTTAGGAAGGAGACACAATGAAATGTTTTCTATGATAACTGCTAATTTTGTGTCTTACACCATGCAAATCCAACAGTTTCTCAGCTGAAACTGTAATTTGTGGAGTAATTAATTCTCTGCAATATTGAGCCCTTAGAGATGACTACCATCTCTTTTCCTTGCATCTCATTTTCACAGAAGAGCCTACTGGAGAAGACTCTAAATTTAATTAACACCCCCATCCTCTGAAGGTCCAGAATGTTGATGTGGTGGAAAATAGCTTGGAAAGGGGAAGGGGAAGGAGATCTCTGCTGGAAGTGAAAATGGAGGTCTGGGGAGATGACAGGGCAAGCAGGCCCAGGCGGTACCATGGACAGGACCTGAGGAAGTGTTCTCATGTATTTTCTCCATGCAGATTTGAATGGTCATTTCTGAGAAATGCATCTCCCTCTTTCTAAGGAATAAGTGAGCTGCCCTCAGTGTTCTAGACCCTTTGGGGCCATACAATGAGGGATTTAGGATGAAGTAAACTTCAACTGCAATGATTTGTCTTTAAATATTTATGGATATTAGTTACATTTTGGGGAGGGCGGGGAAGGTGAGAATTTGGTAGATACAGATGGAAGAACTTGGAGATGTTTTCTTATGAACTAATGGTCCAGAAGCTGTGTAATTAAATACTATAAAAGCCACTAATTCCATATTTTCCCATGGAAACATCACAATTGCCTGAGTCATAACTGTCTGAGTATTTTAACATGAGCTAGCCTAGTTCTGCTGTCATTAAAACCACTTTGCAAAGCACTGAGCAGTATGCAAAAGTAAACTTCCATCTGAAGATTCTCATGCACATGAACAGTAAGTGATTTAAAGTTAACATGCAGAATGAAAAGAAACAGGATTTGAAGTTGCCTTTGATCTTCCCATATGTTCTTATTTACTCTGAATGCTCTAATAAATTCAAATTACAAAACACGTCAGGGGTAGGTGGGTATTACACATTCAAAAGATTTCTTTGAGAGGCAAAAGTGATGTTTATCCAGCATTCCCTCTGTGAAGAGATGAATTTAATGAAAAATGTTAAAGGGTAGGACTGACTTTTTGCTTTTTACAATAAGTTGCTTCAGTAAATGTTATAGATTGCCAATGTGGTCCTAATTTTCCATTTGACACCGTATAGATCTTAAGTGTGTTTACTCTGGTAGCTCTGGTCTAAAAGAAAGATCATGTTTCATAGATGGCAATAAACCAAGGATATGTACGAAATTTCAGTGTTAGTTATACTGAAAGCTTATTAATCATATCTTCCTCATTTTCTCTTCTGTTCTGTGTGAATAAATTATAAGAGAACAGGAAGAAAGCTGAATGCTCTGGTTGGTGATGCTTTTACAAGGTAGAGCTAGAATTCTAATATGATGAATCTAAGTTAATTTGCAACAGATCTATCACCAGCTATGACTTCAGTTATCACCATACTGCCCACAAGAGCCGCTTTAGGACTTTCAGGCAATAGCAGTGGGAGAACTCAGAATCTTCTGCTCTAAAAGCATATACACACTAGCTACTTCATTCCAAATTCTTCAGCCACTTGATTTCTGCCGCCCCTCCCCTCCTCCTGCCCCTTGTGGGCATGATCTTACTCCATTAAATTTATGCCAAATTCTTCAATGCAAACAAGACTGTCCTCTAAGTTTTCTCAATAGCATTTGCTTGGTAAGTCCAATAATATTTTAAGTAGTCAGACTTTCAAACCCCAGTGTTCAGGAAGGTTTGAACTTAAGCAACTGAAGTTAGGTTCTTTTGAGTGAAGTCTGATGATCCTGTTAAGTTGACATTGAACAGTCTGTTGTACTAATGTTTTTTTTTATATACATTCACCTGGGGATTTTTTATGTGTATGCATTTTATTAATTTAATAAAAATTATTATAGTGGTCATGAAATGTGCCAGATGAACAACTGTTGCATCTATGCCTTATAATTTATTAATAAAAGTTCATGACAATAATCTTCAATGTGGCATATGTTTTCAGTTTGAGAGAGACCAAATTTCTTCTGGTCTTGCCCAAACTACTTATACTCTTAATGTGAAAAAACATATAACCAGCAACAGTTCTGAATATATAAAACATATACATTAAGTATTTTAATAATGGTATAAAACATTAAGATATGAACTATGAGTAGAAATTCTACTCCAGATAAGGAATTTACCATTAATGACACCAACAATTCACAAAATAAATATAATTTCTTGATTATGACCATTTTTAAACATTGTAGACCGATTGGGCTCTATTGTAGAGCTTGCTGATTTTTCTTATTTTTTGTACAGTATCCATTATGTTGATTCTTTGTCTTGTCGTGTTTGTATTTGAAATGAAAGGATACATTGTTGCTCTTTAGTGTGCTGAAGAATTCCATTACATTAATGATTAATGTAGCACTTGCTCATTCATTCAGTGCATAAAGTTTTACTGAATACACCCACTTAATACTGTGTGCCACTTAGTGTAGTATCATTGTATTTGTTTGCAGTAACTTTTTTTTTTTTTAAACCATCAGGTACAGACTTGGTTCTCTTGACAAATATTAAATGTATCAACTCTAAGCAATTGTTTTCTAGAAACATAGTTAAAAATGACATTATTTTTGAGGTGTAGATTCATTTGTATAAGGCAGACCTGAAATGGTATATTTCTTAGTACCCTTAGAAGTAAATGGCTTAGTGTCCATAAAAACCACTGACATTGAGTTTGTTTTGCTGAGAGTTCTTGAATGTTTTTGCTATCAATTGTATGCTTCACATGTCACATGTATTGCTTCTTGCATGCTGAAATATAGGTTAAAGTATAGAATAATGAATAAAATCAATTTTAAACTCTACCCAAGTATTTTCAGTAGGACCACTCCATATGGCCTGATTCTACAATCCTTTTTCATATTTAGTAATATATTCTAGTGCAGATATTCCCATTGAAATCAATTTACTACTTGTTTGGTAAGGTACTGCTCAGTGGGCCTGATCCAAAGTCTAGGGAAGCTAATGGGAGTCTTTCATTGCCTTTGATGTACTTTGAATCAATCCTAATGTGACTAATGGTGGTAGAATTCACTCACTGTGCAGTATTTCGAATAAACTGCAAGACGTAGCATTTCCTTTGAAATTCCTTTTATTAAATAGGAATGTGTGAAATTGAAGCTTTTTCATTATAGTGTGAACTTCCTTAGTTTTGACTCTTCAGAATATTTTTATTACTACAAAGGTTGAAAGAACCATTTGCACATATTAATAGTGTTATATATGTTTTCATAAAACCATAATTTAATAATATCTGTATTCATGTCACAAAAGCATAACTGAAGTGGTCAAAAAGAACCAAGTTACAAAATGCAGTTATAGGTTTTTTTTTTTTTTTTTTGCAGCTTTTCAATCTAACACACACAGAAATGAATCAGATAACAATTAAGTTAAAGATGAATAATCAGATAGGAATATTTGATCAAAGAAAATCAGAAGACCTTCCCCCTAAACTTCTGCTTTGTTAGTTGGTTGCCTTTGTCACATTTTCTGAAGTTGATTTGTTCTTTGACTGTCACAGATCATTTATACACTTAATCCAAAATTAGAGCAAGAGGTGTGGTCTAGTAGTACAAGCATAAGAAGGAGATTGGGAAATCCTGAGTTTTAATCCTGGTTCCAGCTGTGTCCTTAGTTAAATCACTTCTTTACTTATGTTTCCCCATCGGTAAAATGGGGATAATATTAATAAGGGTGCACATAGGAACAGGTGCGGTAATATATCTTTAGCCTGTAATACTAACAGACATATTGGTGACTGAGAAATCTATAAGTATGCATCTTATTCATGGTGGTGGTAATCACTAGTTGGCTTTTCCTGAATGGTGCCTGTTAAAGAATGGGGAATTTTTTCTTCTTTTTTCCCCTTACAAAATGTATAAAATTAATTGTAAAGACAAAAACCAAACTTACTCTACTGGAAGTTATGGTCTTTATGCAGGAATTACTGAGTGAAATTCTATGGTCTGTATTATGCTAGAAGTCATACTATATGTTAATGGTAATTTCTTGTCATAAAATGTATAAAAAGCAAGCAAGCAAACAAACAAGCCCCTCCATTAATGCAGGCAGGAAGAATGGTCCAGTGGTTAGTGTGCTAACCTGAAATTCAGATGACAACAGGTTCAGTTCCTTGCTCTGCCACAGACTTGCATTCCAACCTTAGACAGGCCACTTAGTTTCTTTGTGCCTCAGTTCCCCATCTGTAAAATGGGGGATAACATTACTTCCCTACTTAGAGGGATGTTGTGAAGAGAAATACATTAAATGATTGCAAGTAGAATTGTGTGAATTGCTCCACGATGTTCCATAGTCCAGTTGTTAGAGCACTCTCCTGAGAGAGAGGAGACCCAAGTTCAAAATCTCTTCTTCCCATCAGGCAGATTGGGCAATTGAACCTGCTTCTCTCACATCTTGGGTGAGTGCCTTAACCACTGTGTTAAAGATTAAAAGGGAGCTGCTACAACCTTCTCATCCAGCCATTTGTGAATCTAGCCCAGGTCAAACAAAATGCTTTTTTAATCAACTTTTTTGATTTCAGTTTTTCTGAATTTCCAATGAAAAATTAGTTATTTGCTCGACTCTAATTGTGAGGTGCTCTGATACTATGGTAATGAGGGCCATGTAAGTCCCTTAGGTAAGGCTTTAAGCAACAAAATTCTGGAAATGCAGAAATCAAGGATGAACTTCAAATTTGACCTCTTGCAATTATGCATCATAGAATTATAGGACTGGTAGGGACCTTGAGAGGTCATCTAGTCCAGTCCCCTGAACTCCTGGCAGGACTAAGTATTATCTAGACCAGATCATTTACATTTATTATCGTCAGAGAGGGGCAAAATATTCTTAATGAAGAATTTTGTCATTGAAAAATGTTTTGCCTAAGGTCAAAAGCTTTTCATCACACAGAAGTAATTTTATGGTAGCTTGAGATTTTTCAATAGAACAAATTTATTAAGTGTTTTTGATAAATGTTCACACTACATTAGGAATTTCCATCTGGATAGGCTAGTTGTGGTTGGCCTCAAAAGTCATGGTGACTGATCATACCTTTCTGGCTGAGCCTGCACCATGTGGCAGGGGACTAGCAGAAGCTGTTTTTACTCACAGACTCCCTAGAAAAATGAAGGGACAGTCTGCAATGGGGACTCCATTATTTCATCCTTTATTATTGTTTCTCTGGAGTTCTTGATCTGTCACAGGAGTGCTCAATTGAATTGGCTCTTTCCATCCTTCAGGGATATCTGCTATAGATGTTTACTGGACAAGGAAGTTGCCACATAGTGTATATTAATAGTTGATCCCAAGTAATTTTAAAATAAGCAGTAGTCATTAAGAGCCAATCTGTCTTCAGATACACAGGCACGTGCACAACTTCCACTGGCTTCATTACACACACACACACACACACACACACACACACACACACACACACACCCCTACCTTGATTGAACAATTTGGGCTTCTGCTTGCTAAGTGAAAGATTTACTAGACATGGTAATGTCATTCAGTTCCACAGAGTGGAGCCACCATTACTAGAGCAGGAGGACTAGGGGGAAGTAAAGAAGGAAAGAGTTGGTTTGGACTCTTTTTCTAACTGAGAAAACTAGGGGCCTAAATTATCTCCAAAGGATTTTTTTGTCCAGATCTCCCTCTGTCTTTGGAAGTAGGGAGTTCAGCTCCACAGCACTCTTCCCCACTGAACACGGCCATATGAATGGCTCTTCAAAGCAGATCAGCTCAGCGCATGGAGTGGGCCAGGGGATCAGTGTGCTACAGATACTATCTCTGCAGAAGCAAGTATGCAATATTTTAAAAAATGGAAGGTTTCCATAATGAACTGAATAAGAATGACCTCATGCACAAGTTTACCAAATAATTCCAGGACATGCTGATATGAATGAATGGCCCAGACCCATTAAGCTATTCTCTGTTGGCTTAAAAGGGGGACCAGGAGCAAAATACATTTGTGGACATAATAGCAATGAGAACTCAATAGTAATAAAAGGTAGCAACAGTGGAGGCTTAGGCTACTGCTGTTTTGTATGATCAAATGCAGATTTCAAACCCTTATTTTACTGAGGTATTAGAGTTTTATATTTGAATTTAAAATTTACTATAGTCTCTGTTCTGACTCTGTCTCAATTTGGGATCGCAGGAGTGGCATGTTTTGATTTATATTAAAATGATGGCTCTTAAACTTCAAAGAACAAGTAAGAGTCAGACACACTGAAAAGAAGAAAATAAAAACAAGACCCTAGCATCATGGTCCAATTGAGAGCAAGCACAATGAAAGAGTTATCATTACCCAACCACAGCAGCTTGGTCTGAAATCAGCAAGTTGAAATTCAATAAAGGCAAATGCAAAGTACTTCACTTAGGAAGGCAAAATCAAATGCACAACTACAAAATGGAGACTAACTGACTAGATGGGAGTACTGCTGAAAAGGATCTGGGAGTATAGTGAATCACAAATTGATTGAGTCAGCTTTGTGATGCCGTTATGAATAAGGCTGGGGTGTAATGCATCATTCTGGGGTGTAATAACAGGAATGTCATATGTAAGAGCTGGGAAGTTATTGTCCCCCTCTACTCAGCATTGGGGAGGCCTCAGGTAGAGTACTGTGTCCAGTTTTGGGTCCTACACTTTAGGAATGATGTGGACAAATTGGAGGGAGTTCAAAGGATAGCAACAACAATGATAGACGGTTTAGAAAACCTGACCTCTGTGAAAAGTTTTTTTAAAAAACAAACAAAAAATAACTGGGTGTGTTTAGTCTTCAGAAAAGAAGACTGAGGGGTGACCTGATAAGCCTTCAAATGTGTTAAGGATAGTGATCAGTTGTTCTGTGTCCACAGAAGGTAGGACAAGTAATGGCCTTAATCTGCTTCTAAGGGAAGTTGAGGAATTCCTGTCATTGGAGGTTTTTAAGAACAGGTTAGAAAATCACCTGTCAGGGATGGTCTAGATATATTTGGTCCTGCCTCAGAGCAGGAGAATGGACTAGATGACTTCTCAAGGTCTCTTCCAGCTCTACAAGTTCTGTGAATCTATTATTCTAATATTTAATTTTAATTTAATTGAGTAAATGAGACCACAGCCTGAAAATTGGGAATACCACTTTTTCTGGTCAGACAATCAAATCTGAAGTGTTAGTTGCCATGGACACATGATCAGAATTGCATTTTTCCAACTAATTGTCCACTCTGTGGACCCCTCTATTGGGGTAACGAGATGGCTTCCGGAGGAAGCCCTGGAAGAAACTGTCCATATAGCTCCACTGGAGCTGTGCTGCCACGAGAAAGAATAGGAGGAGCACTGGATCTGACCTTGTGGGCCAGAGGTACTGAAATCTGAACACTCTTTCCATTCCACAGCATTGGTGGAAAACAATGTGGGGAACTCTGCCAAGGTTTGCAGGGGGGTTTTCCATGGGAGAGGGTGATATCGCTTTTTTGTTTGTTTGTTTGTTTGTTTTTCAAGTATTTCATACAGCCACAGCCATCACTGATTATCTTTAGCTATGTTAAAACAAATTCTTCCTTGGTTTATTTCCTTTGACTTCAGTGATAGTTTTGAATTTGATCCTCTGACTTTATTACTTCAGCCTTTTCTGGCATCTGTATTCTATAGGAATCAATATTTTATTGAGCCTATATAGTATTTAAGTGTTATCATGGAAGTGTTTTATCAATAGTAGTCATTTTATTTTCAATAGCCACTTAGTTTCCTTCCATTAAGAGTCCAGCTGCTTTGGACTGCTTACCAGTCCACTTGCAGGGTTTTGTGCAGCTCAGCTCAGAAATTCCGCTCTGTAGGTATTCTGGACAAGATTTTTGGAAAAGTGCCATTTTCTGTAGCTAGAAGCCACCCTAATTCGTATTTGCTTTTTAAAAAAAATTAAAATGCTCCACTTCTACAGTCTAACTAGGAGTAGACAGTAAGGCTCTATGAAATCATAGTATTTAACACATTCTCATTATATCAGCAAAAACATTGTTCTGTAATTAGGCAGGTTATTTTGAGGATAGTACAGCTATTGCCCCTTCAGCATCCGCAGGTGGAAAGGATGAAATCCCAGTGGATCACCTCTCATGGTCCACAGGGAGCATGAAAGGGAGAAGTGATGCCTGACTCCTGAATCTTCTCTCCAGGCATCAGGCTGTACTGGCGGGGATGTGGGGGAAAAGGAGGGCTGGAGTGGAGGAAACTCCATGGTGTCATTTGCCTCCCTTCGTCCCTCCAAAAATCTATCAAAACCACAGTACTGGGGTCAGCATTAATGTACCCATTTACTTCCTTTGCCATCAGATACTTCCTCCTTGAGGGTTCTGGAGGAAATGGCAAGCGGGGAAGTCCCCTGAGAGCATAATTTGGGTATAGTGAGGGCACATGGCTTCTGTGTACTTTGAGATCTGTTCCCTTATGGTGGAGGTGCAGCCACTTGGATCTTTCTGCAGAGGGAAAACCTATCCACTCCTGTCAGAGGACTTTCTGGGTAACACAGTAAGAGTTTCATTCAAATTGTTTCATGTCCTCCTGTCCACATAGCCTGTGTGAGGGAAATCTGGGCTCTGTTGTAAATACATTCCTGTTCTTGAGGAGAAAGCTGCTTAATTGCAAGGTATAAATGAGAAGACAGGAAAAAATTATATTTAGAAAATAAATTGCTCTTTATCAGAAATGCCTAGTAGCTTGGCAGAGCAGTTAAAAATAAAGGCATTAACTGTGAAGACGTACAGTTCTTTTCAGTTCATGCTGTACAGCAGCCAAGGAGCAGACTGTAGCTTTGTCTCCCACTAGCATTTGATAAAAAAAAAAATCTGTTAGATGAAAACACAAATAGGTGATCTATCTACTTTGTTGTCTACTCAGTGTTTTGTGGCAAATGTCTGCTGCTTTTTACTGCATGACTCACAATATGATAGAAATCTGAGCAGTGGCTTTGCATAAATTTGTGAGTGGGGGATGGGCGCTGGCTGCAGTGATTGCAGTATTCAAGCCTCGCTTAGTTTATCTGTTCAGCACAGGTCAATAGGCCTTCTGATTTTGAACTGAAATGTGACATGCGGCAGTGGGTGGAATCCTGGGTGATAAAAGGTCTTGATAGAATGAAGAAACCAGACAGTTTTTGATCAAAGCCCTGCAGGTGCCTTACAGGTAAATTGATGTTTTATGGATTGCTTGCTGTAGCAGTTCCTCACTTTTTTTTTTTTTTTTTTAATTATTATTCTGAGGATGTGCTTAACTGTAGTGGCTGCTGATCACAAACCATAGTCAGTCCACCTTTTCTGTAAAAACAGCAAGAAGATTTTTCCTAATGCCATTCTTGTCCTCTGCATTTGCTAGAGTATTTACTGGTTAAAACTGAAAGTTAATCCTGCTGGGTGAAATGTTGGTTTTATTTCTGACAATGTTTGTTTTTCATTAGTGAAATATTAAGGGCAGATAAACTTGATCATGACCTTTTGCTTCTCCCTAGCTACCATTAAATACAGCTGGATTCACTCAGTTGCTTTAATAACACAGAACAGTGGCTTTTTGTTGTATTTTAGTCATTTTGTTAGCATATTCTAAAGTGAAAGCTTACACTATACAATTACAGTTTTCATTCTTAAATCCAATGAATGACTTAAGGAACTGAAATCACAAGTGTAGCTCATAGACTCATAGACCTTAAGGTCAGAAGGGACCATTATGATCATCTAGTCTGACCTCCCGCATGATGCAGGCCACAAAAGCTGACCCACCCACTCCTGGAATAATTCTCTCTCTTGACTCAGCTGTTGAAGTCCCCAAAGCTTTATGAATATGTTTAATAACAATTATGTTGGACCCAGTAAACACAAATAGAATCAATCTGTCATTACACCTGCTCATACAGATTTTGCTAAGAAGCTGAAGTTTGGGATAATATTGTGACTGACCTTGAAAAGAGCTCTTGGAAGAAAGCTGCATTACAAGTTGTGGCAAGGCACCCCTTCTGCCTCACCAAACTTAGCACTCCCTCCTCTGGCAGGGACAGGACCTGGGGTGTCTGTCTTCCCTCTTCGGGGTTTGTTTCTCAGAGCCTTCCCAGTCGGTCTCGGGCAGGCCTGCGGAGTGCTCCTCTGCCAAACAAAGGGAAAAAGTCTATAATGCACCGAAACAAAAGGGGAATATCTTTCCCTGGCACCCTCCCCCCTCACTGGGGCAGGTGTTATCCTGTCGCTGGCCCTGAGGTGTCAGTCCTTCACTTAAACAGGCACTGGGTTTGGGGTGTCTCCCCTATGGGTAGGAGCGCAGTCTCTCACACTGGAGAAGCCTATCTTCCTTGCTGCCGCCAGCCTTGCAGCAGTTTATCTCCCCCCATCCCCAAGAGATTTTAACAGGTTTCAGGCAGCCCTTAAGTGGACTCAGGTGTCCCTAATTGATCTGAAGTAACTCCTTCCCAGCTTGTAGGAAAAAGGGCCTTTAGCATTCTAGGGCTAATATACCTGTTTTCCCAGATCCTCCTGCAGCCGTCTGGCCTGACTTTTTCACATAGTATAATTTTTTTAAAACTGCAGGCTTGATTAGTATGTACAGCTTTAATTAATGTATTGATAGCAGAAAAATATATATTTGGAATACAAGTTTATGAAGTATTTTTAGTTTTTGTATGTGACTTGCATACACAAACTCTGCCCAACTGTTTAACTATTAGCATTTATTCAAAGGGAGACTTCAGGTTTAAGAAGCAAATTAGCTACCTTAGTCAGAAAAATGCTACATTTAGCAAATATTAGTGAAGCTGGTATGGAGGGGAAAATATAAAAAGGTCTTTGAGAAATGAAGTAGCAGGAATTCTTCCTTCAAACCTTAGCTGAAAATCAGTAGCTTTTCTCTCAGTTCACACTGCCAAAACTCTTGTCAAGGACCTTACTTTATATCTTGTCTACTATAGCTTCCTCTTCACAGTCTTTGACTCTTCCATCTTTGTTTCACCTCAAGTCCATCCAAAACACTACTGCTGTTGAGATCATCTCCCTGGCCTGTTGTGACTACATCACCTCTCTCTGAAGCCTTCCACTAGCTCTCTCTTTTCTCCATCACATCAAATACAAATGTCTTGTCCTTACTTTCAAGAATCTTCATAATTTACTCCGGGGCTATCTACCCAGTTGTCAACCACCTGATTTCTTCCACCAGTGATGTGTTTGTATTAATTTAGATGGAATATAGAGGCCCAAACATGTTAACATAACCCTGTCACATCCAACATTAAACAGTTTTAACAAGGTTCAGGGTTTGGTATATAGAGACCTCAGACTACTTAATATCATGGCAAACACCATTAAAATCTTTTATTAAAGATACAAAAAAGAAGGAAAAACAGAGCATTTTAAATATAAAGTATTAAATAAGGCTTTCATTTTAACAATATCCCTTTAGCTGGAGTGATTTTTTTAGAAAGAAAAACCCATTTGTTTAACAGTCTCTTAGATGGTAATAATACTTTTCCTTTTGTGGAAAAAAAAGTTAGTTAAGGTGGGCTGGAGCTGTTGTTAACATCTGAACCCATTTACTAAAAAAACAAAACCAGACAAACACATACAAGAGGAGGAGAAAAGACCAGTAACGACAGAAAATGCAGCTCCTGTCTCTGTTGTTGACTTTAACATGCAACCTCACTACTGGAAAAACACAGGCATGACACACATGTACCAGCATTGAGCTGTATAGGGCATAGCTTTCAGTTGCCTCTTTCTGGACACAGGCTTACAGCAGTGTTGCAAAATATACAGTCTTGGCTGGCTACATCAGACTCTTATTACAGAAGGAAAAAAGAATAGGGATAGGAAAGAGAAGAAATAAAGGTTGGGGGAAGGAAAAGGACACATGGGGAGTGGGGGAGAGAATTAAAGTCTCACTTCCAGGTGGTACTCGGGATTTAGCTGGAGCCGGTGGAGATGGCAGTGTCATCTGGGTCCCTCTGTCTGGTTCAGTTGGGTCAGGAAATCTCTTAAGATTAGGACGAAGAAGGTCCAAGGTCCCAAGAGATGGTGGGGGTGGCAGCCGTGATGGTGAAGCTTGCTCCAGTAGCCAAATGTTCGGTCCAGAGTCTCTTTCAGTAAGGACCCAAAAAGGGAGTGATGGGCATAGATCATCTTCTCATTATTTTGTCCACCACTTAGGGCCTAATTTCCAATACGCCAATTTTGGTTTATTGATTTTCGGTCTCACGCTGTTTTTGTTTGCAAGGCATCATCTCAACATAATCCTTCAGTTATATCAGTAGGCCTTTTTTGTTTGTACTTTTTGTCTCCCTTTTGCACCTTTTCCCCATCAAGATTTATTGTTACAGGGTATTGTGATGCTTTATGAACTTTTACTCACTTTTTACAGTTGAGCTCAGAATTAGGGTAAATTTGTAGGCCCAATTATCAAACATAATCTCTCTCTTTTATGAACCAATTCCTCCTAGGATTGGACATTTGTTCATAAAATTATGAACAAAAATCTTATTTTAGTTTAAACAAATAGTAAAGAAAAGGGTATTTGATTATATTTTAAGGTTTGCAAATTCCTTATCCCAAAATTGGGATTAACAAGTCTTATTTTGTTACTTGTTACTTAAATTACAGTTAAACCTTTTGGATATGAACAAAGCTAAAAAAATACAACTCACTTAATTTGCAGCCAAAAGAAAACTTAAACTGCTGCTGTTTGTGTTAGTAAGATGTTTAGAAACAAACCAGCTCTTACGGTTTGCATACTTCTTTGGCTGTAGGCCCAGGATGGGTAAAGATGACAAAAACTTTTTTGTTTTGTTTTGCTGTGTGCATAGTAAAAGCTGTACATTTACACAAATCATGCAAATTTTATGCACTAGGTGTTAAATTTGCTTACTTGGAGAAAAACTTTAGCTCTGATGGTATTTTTACCCGAGTGTGTTACCTGCTTTAAAAAGAAGCAGCAAAATGATGGTCTTTGGAACCACTTTTGCATTTGAGTCATTTGCAACACCCAGAGGTTGTTCACAGGAATTTTTAGTCTGACAGACCTTGCCTGCCTGTTTTACCCCCAATATTTCTGAGGACAACAGGGCCATTGTGGCGACTTAGCCCAAACTGGGGAGCTAACCTGCAATACTAGCACAGTGTTGTCTGACATGCACAGAAGAACAAAAAAATTGACAGCAACAACAAAAACATTTCAAAATCAAGAAAAAACATTTTCAAAACCACAAAACAATCACAAAACGTTGGTGCTGTGACAGCCTGCGTTTTGAAATTCAGTTCAGTCAGTGCAGTAGGAGTCCTGAATTAAGCTGACATTCTAACGAAAGAGTTACCCAAGATGCGGTTTCCATAAAAGTTTACTTTAGCCACTTCACCTTCAACACTTTAAAATATTTCATTTTACTACTTTTGCTGTGTCCTGAAAATGTTTTTTCATTAAATCCTCAAAATTATTATCAGTTACAGAAATTACAAACCTCAAAATAAGAGAAAACAAAGCATTTGTTAAAAGGTTAAAAAATTAACAGTTGCTATAAAATAATTAACATTCTCTTAAAACATTGTTAAACAAGCTTTGGGGTTTGGTATACAGAAACATCAGCCTGCTAGTATCATGCAAATGCATTACAAAACATTATTTTATCCATTTATTGAAGATAAAGAAAAGAAGGGAAAGCAATTAAAGCATTTGAAATGTAAAACATTAAGTAGGACTTTCATTTTAACAACAACCCTTGTTCCTTTTCCCTTTAGCTGGAAAGAGTATTTAGAAGGAAAACCCTACTTGTTTGACAGTCTCTTAGATGGTGGTAATAACTGTCCTTTTGGGGAAAAAGAAATGAATCATAGAATCATAGAATATCAGGGTTGGAAGGGACCTCAGGAGGTCATCTAGTCCAACCCCCTACTCAAAGCAGGACCAATTCCCAACTAAATCATCCCAGCCAGGGCTTTGTCAAGCCGGGCCTTAAAAACCTCCAAGGAAGGAGACTCCACCACCTCCCTAGGTAACGCATTCCAGTGCTTCACCACCCTCCTAGTGAAATAGTGTTTCCTAATATCCAACCTAGACCTCCCCCACTGCAACTTGAGACCATTGCTCCTTGTTCTGTCATCTGCCACCATTGAGAACAGCCGAGTTCCATCCTCTTTGGAACCCCCCTTCAGGTAGTTGAAGGCTGCTATCAAATCCCCCCTCATTCTTCTCTTCTGGAGACTAAACAATCCCAGTTCCCTCAGCCTCTCCTCATAAGTCATGCGCTCCAGACCCCTAATCATTTTTGTTGCCTGTGGGGAATTAGTTGAAGTGGGCTGGAGCTGTCGTTAATGTCTGATCCCATTTACTAAAACACAAAACCAGACAAACACATACAAGAGAAGAAGAAAAGAACAGTAAAGATAGAAAATGCAGCTTCTGTCTCTGGTGTTGACTTTCACTTGCAGCTTCACTGCTGGAAAAACACAGGCATAGCACACAGTCTTATCAGCCACTCCAAGACCTGGCAAACTTGTACTAGCACTGGGCTTTTTAGGGCCTTGCTTTTAGCTACCTCTTTTGGCTCACAGGCTCATAGCAACCGGGCCGGCTTTAGGAAGTGCGGGGCCCGATTTGACGGGGCCCCGGCAGGGATGACTCACCCGGCGGCGCTCCGGGTCTTCCGCGGCACTGAAGGACCCGCCGCCGAAGGCCTGGTGAGTACACACCCCCATCTGACCCCCCCCATGTCCTGCCCCCAACTGCCCCCCTCAGAAACCGCAACCCGTAACCCCCCCTGCTCCTTGTCCCCTGACCGCTCCTTCCCAAGCCCCCCCACCCTAACTGCCCCCCAGGACCCCACCCCCTACCCAACTCGCCCTGCTCCCTGTCCCCTGACTGCCCCGACCCCATCCACCACCACCCCGACAGACCCCCGGAACTCCCAGGCCTACCCAACCACCCCCTTCCCCATCCCCTGACCGCCCCCCCCAGAATCTCTGCCCGATCCAACAAGCCACCGCTTGTTTCTGAACCCTCCCAGGCTTCCCGCGTGAACATCTGATTCGCGGGAAGCAGGGGAGGGGGAGGAGAAGGGGTGGAGCGTTCAGGGGAGGAGGGGGAGGGGAGGTGAGCTGGGGGCGGGGTGGACAGCTGCCGGAGCTTGGGAACCGGCTCCAGCTCACCACTGGGCGCGGGGCCCGATTCAGCGGAATCGGCCTAAAGCCGCCCCTGCATAGCAATGTTGCAAAATATACAGTCTTGGCCGGCTAAGGCAGATTTATTAAACAGAAGGCAAAAGGAAAGAGATAGGAAAGAAGAGAAGAAATAAGGTAGGGGAAGGAAAAGAATGTGTGTGTGTGTGTGTGTGTGTGTGTGTGTGTGAGAGAGAGAGAGAGAGAGAGAGAGCGAGCAAGCCTCACATCCTGGAATTTAGCTGGAGCTGGTAGAGGTGGCAATGTCATCTGAGCCTCTCTATGGCCTGATTTGGACAACTGCGCTGTTTATTCCACCAATGATGTCAGCTTCTCTTACAAGCACCTGTGTGCTGTTTTCCATGTTGTCCCTATGTGTGCAATTCCCTCCCTGATAAATCCATAAAACTACTTTCCCATCCTCCTTCCAATCTCTTCTTAAGATTTTCACTTCTAGCATAATGCCTAGACTCAGAACACTGTTGGCTGGTAATGGCTAGTAGAGCTGGTCATAACATGAAATTCCCATTCTTCAGGAAATTCCAGAATTTCAATAATAATACTAATATTGTTCCACGTTGGAACAAAACTTGCTATTTCAAAAATTCATGTGAAATGTGTGGGTGGGCGATGGAAGTCAGAAATGTTCCTTTCGAAGAACTGAAACAACATTCCATTTGGACTCTTTCAAAACTAAATTGAGTAGGCTGCCCATCTGGTAGGTCCTCAAGAAGCTGAGAACTGGAAAGTCCTGACTTGAGCTGTTTGCCAGAAGCTGGGAATGAGTGACAGGGGATGGATCACTTGATGATTACCTGTTCTGTTCAGGCCCTCTGAAGCACCAGGCACTGGCCACTGTCGGCAGACAGGATGCTGGGCTAGATGGACCTTTGGTCTGTTCTTATGGCTCTCAGGGCTTCCAGTTTCTCTGCTATAGAGTGGGAAGCCTCACAGTTCAGAGAGTCCCAGCTCTGTGGCAGCCTGTGCAATGGGTGAGCTGCCAGGAAACCAGCTTCCTTCAGAAGATTCAGCTAAATCAACAGTTCCTGCAAGCTATTTCGATTTGTACAAATCCGTATTTTTGGACAGAAAAATGTTCCGTCAGAAAATTTCTGACCAGCTTTAATGGCTACTGATCTACTTATTTGCCTCCACCAACATGAAAAATAAATATTAACACAACTAGTTCACACAGTTAATGGTATGAAAATATGTGCTTCTATTAGTGTTACCCTATGCTACTTTGCCCCCAACCCCATTTGGTCATTTCACCTCTTAGATGAAATATAACAAAACTAAAATTGTAATCTCTTTGGACAGGGCAGTCTTTTACTGTATGTCTATACAGCAGCTTAGCACAATGGGGCCCCAACCTGGTTAAGACCTCCTAGAATCTAGGACCTAGATGGTACTCGAACACAAATAAAAAAGAAGCAGCCAATTTGATTTAGGCTTAGTCATTTTAAACTTGGAAAGGCTATCGAATATGAGTGAGAGAGTTGATTGCATGCTGCATTACCAGACTCCATTAAGTTTGCAGTGTGGGCATCTAGGGAGGTGATTAATTAAAGGAATTGCAATACTCAGTATGGCAAGTGATTAACCCTTAGATGTGTGGATATATGTATGCCTACCTCATTCATTTATTAGGCTATAAATATTCCATGGTTGAGGCAAGATCTAAAGTCAGTGATTATTAATGTTAATTTCTCTGTTGGCATATTGTAGATGTGCACAGTAATTACACCAAGTGACAAATCCTTGCTCCTGAGTTTAGAGTCTAAACAAATATTTTAAACTAATGATAAAACAATATAGTTCACAATATGGTAATTCTGAGCTGTAAAGGATAATTGGAAATTAATTTACATTTAAATATGCTAAATTAATGGGAAACATTTAAAAATAAAGGGCCTACTTCTGCCATGAATACTGAGTAAAAATAGGAGCAACTGCCTGTTCTTTGTTGCCTATGATGAACATGCTCACTGGAAGGGACTTTTAATATTTTCATTCTAGACCTATATTTTCCATGGAATTTTTTTCACTTGGGCTTTAAACATGCAACATGTGTACTGTTGATGATTATTACTAAACCTGTTTATTACTCATTTCTTTCAGTGAACATTACAAAGGATTGTATTGTATAAGCAAAACAGAATAAAATTTAAGTCAGCTGAATTATTTGAAGATTTAAGATTCCCTTTGTGCTCAGTCCAGTCCTGTGATATGTGGCATATAGTCAATAGCAGAGCAAGGAAAGAGGCATGGATCTGCCTCCCTTATAAGCTGTTGCCTAGCGGTTAGATCACTCATCAAGGTGTGGGATACCTGGGTTAAATTCCATCCTCTGCCTGAAATGGAGAAGTCATTTGAACTTAGGTCTTCTACATTGCAAGAGAGTAGAGAGTGCTCTAGTCACTGGGCTACAGGTTACTGTAGGATGGGGATTTCTCAATCTCGCCTATTGAAGCTGTTCTACTTGGTATAAATCATCAGATAGTCATTGAAGCGGGGACTTGAACTCAGGACTCCCACATCCTACGTAAGTGCCATAACTACCAGGCTAAAATTATTCTCGCTCTCTTTCCCAAGCCCCATGAATATTTATTGTCATTATGACTAATTATGAATTTCCACTGTGAACCACTGAGCTAAAGGTTGGGAGCGAGGCGGCAGCACCACCGCTATCATCACCTTTTCTTCTTCCTTCTGGCCATTTTATCAAACCTTTGCTTTGCTCTTGTCAAAATGCCTGAAAGTCTGAACAAATTTATTTTTCTCTAAACAAAATGTTTCATTTCAATGTTACTGAAATGTTTTGAGCTTTGGGGTTCAGTTGAAACTATTCAGTAAATGCAACATAAATTAGCTAATAGTTTTGGTCAATCCAAACCTGCATTTTCCCCCACAAATAAATTTTTGTTTTTAAAAAATTGCCCGGCTCTATTAAGGAGTCTGTCCTACCTTTGCGTGATGCTTTTGAGCCAAGTAAAGTCTTCTTAATTGCCAAAAATTGACAGGGTTTCTGGCCCAGTGGATGGGAGGGAGTTGTAGACGTGATATATTTTGATTTCACTAAGGCTTTTTACACAGTCCACATGGCATTCTCTTAAGCAAACTAAGGAAATATGGTCTAGATGAAATTACTATAAGGTGGCCAGATTTCCAGTTAGGCACAGCAGGCACATGCCTAGGGGCACCAGTGTTCTAAGGGCACCTAAAAGTTAAAAGTGGGTCAAAAGTTTCATTTGTTACAGAAAACACGGTCAGCTGTAGGTGGGGGGGGCACTGAAGATGCTGTGCTTAGGGGCGTGTAAGTAAATCTGGCCCTGGGTGGGTGCAGAAGTGTTTGAGAAACCATACTCAAAGAGTAGCTATCAATGATTCACTGTCAAACAGGAGGACATATCTAGTGGGATCCCACAGGGGTTGGTCTTGGATCTGGTATTATTTGGTAGTTTCATAAATGACTTGGATAATGGAGTGGAGAGTATGCTTCTAAAATTTGCAGATGATACTGAGCTGGGAGGGGTTGTTAGCACTTTGGAGAACAAGATTAGAATTCAAACTGTCCTTGACGAATTGGTCTGAAATCAACAAGATGAACTTCAATAAAGACAAATGCAAAGTACATTTAGGAAGGAAAAATCAAAAATACAGTTACAAAATGGGGAATAACTGGCAAGGGAGTAGTACTGCTGAAAAGTGTCTGGGTGTTATAGTGGATCTCAAATTGCATATGAGTGAAAATGTGATGCAGTTGTAAAAAAAAGAAGAGGCTAATATAATTCTGGGGTGTATTAACAAGAGTATAATATGTAATTGTCCGGCTCTACTTAGCACCGATGAAGCCTTGAGAGGAGGACTGTGTCCAGTTTGGGGCACCATACTTTAGGAAAGACTTGGACAAGTTAGCTAGAGTCTGGAGGAGAGCAACAAAAATGACAGAAGGTTTAGAAAACATGATCTATAAGGAAAGATTTAAAAAACTGTGCATGTTTAGTCTTGAGAAAGACAACTGAGGGGGAGACTTAATAAGTCTTCCAGTATATTCAGGATTGTTATAAATAAGCTGATCAGTTGTTCTCCATGTCCACTGAAGGTAGGGCAAGTAGTAATTGACTTCATCTGCAGCAAAGGATATTTAGGTTAGATATTAAGAAAAGCTTTCTAACTATAAAGATAGTTAAAGCACTGGAACAGCCTTCCAAGGGAGGTTGTGGAATCTCCATCACTGAAGAGTTTTAAGAACAGTGTAGACAAGCATCTGTCAGGGATGGTCTAGGTATTCTTGATCCTGCCTAAGCACAGGGGGTGGGAGTAGATGAGCTCTCAAGGTCCCTTCTAGCCCTGCTTTTCTATGATTTGGCCTAATCATTGTAGATTAGAGCCATCCCCTTTTGCAAACATTACGGTATCTCAGCTATTTAATATGTATTTTAAAAATATGAATATGAATGTGCACTTGAAATAATTTCAACTAGCTTTAATGGAATTGACAAGTAAATATTCTAGTAAAATAAATTTTCTGACTCAATCAAAACCCAGGTAGGGTTGCCAACTTTCTACTTGCACAAAACCGAACACCCTTGCCCTGCCCCCTGCCCTATCCCGCCCCTTCTCCTAGGCCCCGCCCCACTCACTCAATTCCCCCCATGTCACCTGCTCTCCCGACCCTCACTCACGTGCTCATTTTCACCAGGCTGGCTTAAGGGGTTGCGGTGCGGGAGGGGGTAAGGGCTCCAGCTGGGGGTGCAGGCTCCAGGGTTGGACCAGAAATGAGGGATTCAGGGTGCAGGAAGGGGCTCTGGGCTGGGGCAGGGGAGTTGGGTGTGGGGAGGTGTGAGGGCTCCGGCTAAGGGTGCAGACTCTGGGGTGAGTCTGGAGATGAGTGGTTTGGGGTACAGGAGGGTGCTCTGGGCTGGGATTGAGGGGTTCGGAGGGCAGCAGGGGGATCAGGGTTGGGGCATGGGAGGGGGTTGGGGTGCAGGCTCCAGGTGGTGCTTACTTCAGGCAGCAGCATGTCCCTCCTCTGACTCCTATGCGGAGGCACGGCCAGGCAGCTCTGCGCACTGCCCTGTCTGCAGAGCCAGTGCTTGGGGCGGGGGCAGCGTGCAGAGCCCCCTGGCTGCCCCTATGCCTAGGAGCCGGAGCAGGGACATGCTGCTGCTTCCAGGACCCGCGCAGAGCCACGGCATGCAGGGAGCTTGCTTTAGCCCCACTGTGCCGCTGACCGGACTTCTAACGGCCCAGCCACCAGAGTCCCTTTTCAATAGGGCGTTCCAGTTGAAAACCAGACACCTGGCAACCCTAACCCCAGGAGTTTCAGTTATGGCTAAAACATGGAGATTAACTCATTTCTTGCAAAATTAGGTATCACAGATAATATGACAGGTTTCAGAGTAGCAGCCGTGTTAGTCTGTATCCGCAAAAAGAACAGGAGTACTTGTGGCACCTTAGAGACTAACAAATTTATTAGAGCATAAGCTTTCGTGGGCTACAGCCCACTTCTTCGGATGCATATAGAAAGGAACATATATTGAGGAGATATATACACACACATACAGAGAGCATGAACAGGTGGGAGTTGTCTTACCAACTCTGAGAGGCCAATTAAGTAAGATAAAAAAAACTTTTGAAGTGATAATCAAGATAGCCCAGTACAGACAGTTTGATAAGAAGTGTGAGAATACTTACAAGGGGAGATAGATTCAATGTTTGTAATGTCTCAGCCATTCCCAGTCCTTATTCAATCCTAAATTGATTGTATCTAGTTTGCATATCAATTCCAGCTCAGCAGTCTCTCATTGGAGTCTGTTTTTGAAGCTTTTCTGTTGTAAAACTGCTGAGCTGGAATTGATATGCAAACTAGATACAATCAATTTAGGATTGAATAAGGACTGGGAATGGCTGAGACATTACAAACATTGAATCTATCTCCCCTTGTAAGTATTCTCACACTTCTTATCAAACTGTCTGTACTGGACTATCTTGATTATCACTTCAAAAGTTTTTTTTATCTTACTTAATTGGCCTCTCAGAGTTGGTAAGACAACTCCCACCTGTTCATGCTCTCGGTATGTGTGTATATATATCTCCTCAATATATGTTCCTTTCTATATGCATCCGAAGAAGTGGGTTGTAGCCCACGAAAGCTTATGCTCTAATAAATTTGTTAGTCTCTAAGGTGCCACAAGTACTCCTGTTCTTTTTACAGATAATATGGTATCAGCGGGTCTCAAAGCAGTGGATGATCTGACATACCACTGAAGATGAGATTCAATGCCCAGGTACAAAATGAGAATTCAGGGATTCCAGGTTTTTGTACTTGAGGCAGCAGGGTTATTATTTTGTGTGTGAATTCATTTTATTTCTCAGTCAGCTTCATGGGAACTCATAGGAAACTGTGATAAATCAGTAAGGTGAGGCACTTATTTCTATAAAAGTGCCTTTTTGTTCCAAACCATTTAGGCTGAAGTTGAGTTAAATTATGCAGCTGCTGCTGCTGCTTTTAGATGAGAATATAAATTCCGGTGAACCTGTTTCTGCCACAGCAATATCCCTTATACAGAGTACCTAATATTTTTTTTAAGCACTTTAACTCATCTTTGAAGGTACCTTTTTTTTTAAAAAAGTTAATTTTTTCTTTAGTGTTTCATAGCTTTATTTTAAGATTATAGAACTACTCGTAGACTTGGCAGGGTTTGAAACTATCATCATCATCTCAGGAAAAGGACAGGGACATCATGATGGGCAGTTCAATTAAGACCTCTGATCAGTGTGCAGCTGTGGTCAAAAAAGCAAACGAAATGTTTAGGATTAGAACTGAAAGTTTTCCAGTGGAACAGTTTTCCGTTGGAATATGCTGATTTGAAGAAATCTAAGCATTCTGTGGAAATGGGTCAATTCTATCAAAACTTTTTATGGAAACCAGGCAGACTGACCAGGTCTGTTTTCATGCCTGCATGCCACGGCTGCCCAGCTGCTGGCTCCCTGCACTTACTGCCATGATGGGTGGGTAGTCTCTCTGACTGCTGTGTTCCCTGGACGGCCCCTGTTGCTCCCTGGCTTCCCAGCTGCCCAGAAAGCTAGCCAGGGAGTTGGCCAGAATGCTGGCTTGCCAGCCTAGAAATTTTCAGAAAGTTCTGTTTGTTCTTCCAAAAAGGAATTTTTTCAAAATTTCAGTTCTATGGAAAATTTTGCATTTCCAACTTTTTATTCTGCTTGAGTGAATTTTTTTTGGAAACGTTCAATTTCCATGTCTGGTTCTCACACTGCTCTAGTAAAGAGGCACAAGGAGTGAGATGGAGAACAATATAGAAAATATAAAAATGCTATTATGTCAATCAGTAGCTCAAAAGGCGGGGCGGGGGGAGAGGTTGCCATTGACTTCAATGGATCCAGGTTTTCACCCCTAGAATGTTGTGTGCAATGCAGATTACCCCATTTTAAAAAAAATATTGCAGAATTAGAGGAGTTCCAGAGAAGGGCAATGAGAATAATTAGGGGTGTGGAAAAACTCACATGAGTTTGAGATTGTTTACATTCTTAAGGAGCCAAAAAAGAGGGAGTATAATAAAAGTACACAAAATAATGAACGGTGCAGGGAAGTTAGATTGGGAGCCTCTGGTCTTCATAATACAAGAGCCAAGGGAACATTCAACAACTTTGAGAAATGGCAAATTCAAAATGGATAAAAGGAAATACTTTTCTACACAATGCATAACTAAACTGGGGAACTCATTATCCTGGGATGTTGTTGAAACCAAAATTTAACAAGCTTCAAAGAGGGAATAAGGGGAAATCTTTATTAGACCTTGTCCTAACGGATAAAGAGGAACTGATATCAGAACTAAAAATTAATGGTAGCTTAGCTACAAGTGATCATGACTTGATCCCATTTACAATGTGCAAGCAGAATAAAGGCCAGACCAGTAATATATATATTTGGTGCTTTAATAGGGGTAATTTCACAAAGCCAAAAAAATTATTAGCTAAATCAGCTGGGAGGAAG
This sequence comes from Emys orbicularis, assembly GCF_028017835.1. Classification (NCBI taxonomy): domain Eukaryota; kingdom Metazoa; phylum Chordata; order Testudines; family Emydidae; genus Emys; species Emys orbicularis. Next base: position 37,875,331 of record NC_088688.1, on the reverse strand, counting down.
AATATAATGTTCTAACACTGAAAGCACAAGATGGGGTATTAGTTGGTGTCTGATACAGATTATAACATTATAGATGACAATTTCCAGACTCTTATTTTTAATTTGGTGGTGCTTTGAAACAGCAATGCAGCAGGAACCACCTGAATCACAATAGCATCAAAGCAGCAGCAGGCATGTGTTAAAATAATAGCAAGTTAGATTCCTCTCTCAGGCTTGCATGGTAGGTAGATTTTATAGAAAAAAATATAGAGAAATGTGATGGGATTTTTTTTCCAATCTCACAGTTTTAAGAATTATGTTTGGCTGCAAATATTTAAAAAATCTTCCCCCTTATCATACCATAGAAATTCTGAATTACGTCAGATGTTTAGTGCTATACAGTCACACAGATTTGTCCTTTATTTGCCATAGGGAAGCTGCTGCTTCCATGTGTAACATTAAAAGAAAATAATTATTGTACAACTTCAGTGCTTCCTGACATAATCATTATCACTGTTACTTGGCTAACTGCGCCTCTGGCCATTCCTGGTCTCTTTGAGCACACCCCCTCTAGATTTCAGGCTTTGGGCCACTACCAGTTTCTTGGGGTGGAAACATTCGTTTCTCACACTCTCAGTCCAGACTCGGGTGACAGTCCCCTGTCAATTGTATCAATTGTGATAATCTTTGCAGGTCTGACTTCGGCTCAGACCCTGCAACTCTATTCTGCCTAGCGCAATGACAGTGGTAATTAGCGACCAAACAACTTCCTGGAAGCAATGTATTTTTTATTCAGAACAAAAGCTTTTTCAAGGAAGCATATCTTAAAAACAATAAAGCATACTGCAAGCTTATATTGTTCTTCCCTAAGGCTTACCATTCCTAGGATCTGGAAGGCTGAATTCCTTCAGATTCCTCCACGGAGCTTGTCTGACCAAACTGTCTACACAGCTGATCAGAAGTGAAACTCACCCCTGGGAAGCTTTTTAATCTTTCGATCTTTTGTTTTCCAGCCTGGCAAAAAAAAAGTTTAAAACATGTTGGAGATAAGTGACAGGATTTTTGAAGCTAACAGTGAGTCCCCATTGTCTTTTTAGTGTTTACCCAGGTATACTTATCTAGGAAACTGCTGTGTTTCCTTCCCGCACAATTCGCACAGAATTCAAGCATTTTAGGCATAGAATAAACATTCCACTAACCTCAATACAAATTAGATTGTGTTGTTATTTTTGTACAGAGCTTCCTATGATGTTTCTTTCTTGTTAAAAAAAAATGGTGGACAAACATTAAAAAGGGTTTAAAAAAAATCTAGAAGCACCAGTATTAAGAAGCTGTGCTTGCAATAAATAAATAAAATAAAATGGAGTTTAAACATAGCTTGCTACAATTTAAGAACTATTTATCTAAACAGCACTGAAACCTTTCTTGCTCACCTTAAGTGGTCTGCAAGAGGGGCCCCCTTTCATGTGAACCTAGAGAGTTGTGCTTCAGAGAAAGGGGTTCTGTCTAGCTGTGGATGGAAAGGAAGCCTGATGGTTGATAACCACCAGAGACAAGAGGTCATGACAGCATTCTACAAGTTTGGAAACTGATGAGGATGGGCAGCCTGTAGCCCCCAGAGAGAAGAGGACTAGGAGGAATTCCACACAGGTAGAAATTTCAAACCAATGCCAGGTCCTTAACATGGAAACTATAGAATATACTTCTCAAGCTCCAGAAACTCCAAGGGAACAGAAAGATGTATGAGATGTGTGGATGGCAGTTTGGCCCAACCTGTAAGAACATCAAACTTGTCTGCAAAGAATTCTTAAACTGCCCAAGGAAGACAGATGAACCTTACTGGAAATTCAATACTCAGAAGAATCAAAAAAACTTTCTGCAAGAGACAAACAAGATGGTATGTTACTTTCCCAGAGTCAAGACATGAGATGTCACTCTCTGATTGGATAGGCAAGGATCCATTGGTGGTGGTTCATATTGGCACCAATGACACTTCATCGTGAGATATCTTTCAATGTAAATGTCTTCAGGGAACTTAGAAACCTGTTGAAGAAGAAGAAGAATGTCCAAGCGATCTTCTCTGAGATCCTTCTTGTCCCATGAGCGAAGAAAGACAGAAGGAAATGAACTGTTGGGTAAGGAAGTGGTGGAGGGGTTTGGTTTTGTGGAACATTTGTCCACTTTCTATGGGGAGAGGGAGCTGTATAGTTTGGATGGCCTCCATCTCAGTAGAAGTGGGACCAATCTAACCAGGGATAGGCTGGCTAGAGTAATCAGGAGAGGGTTAAATTAATAACAGAAGGGGTGGGTGAAAAGAGGGAAGATATGAGCACTCAGCACAATTTTGAGAACAAAAGGAACTAAAGCACATGAAGAGAAGAAATTCTTGAATTACCTAAACACCAATGCTAGGAGCCTGGGTAACAAACAAGAGAAACTGGAATTGCTCATTTATGAACATAAATTTGATCTTGTTGTTAAAGAAGTATGGTGAGATGATTAATATGATTTGAATGTTAAAATCTATTTAGTAAAGATTGAGTCGGCAAAAGGGGAGGAGCGTGGCACTCTATGTAAAAATGGCATTACCTGTTTCCGAGTCAGTGAGAACTTGGAAGAAAATAATCTAGAAAGCCTGTGGGTCAATGTTCTAACACTGAAAGCACAAGATGGGGTATTAGTTGGTGTCTGATACAGATTATAACATTATAGATGACAATTTCCAGACTCAAAAAGTAAAAGGGAAATCTTTATTAGACCTTGTCCTAACAGATAAAGAGGAACTGATCCCAGAAGTAAAAATTAATGGTAGCTTAGGTACAAGTCATCATGACTTGATCACATTTACAATGTGCAAGCAGAATAAAAGCCAAACCAGTAATATATATATTTGGTGCTTTAAAAGGGGTAATTTCACAAAGCCAAAAAAATTATTAGCTAAATCAGCTCGGAGAAAGAATTTAATCGGAAAAGTGTGGCTGATAATTGGGAATTATTTTAAAACGCTTTACCAGAGGCCCCAAAAGCCACAATCCCTCTAATAAGGAAAAGGGCAGTGGAAATTAAAAAACAGACCTGGTTTGGAAAGGAAGGGAAGGTAGCTATAAAAAAATAACAAATGGAAGAAAGGGGAAGTTGATTACTAATGCATCTAAATCAGAAGTTAGGAATTGTAGAAAATTGAGAAGGAAAGCCAAGAAATAAAAGGAGAAATCTATGGCCAGCAGAGTTAAGGGCAATACATTAGCAACAGAGAGAATCCTGACAATGTTATTGGTCCATTATTAGACAGAAATGATAGAATTATCAATAATAGTGCAGAAATGACATAAATTTCAATAAATGAAAATTCAATAATGACATTTTCAATAAATATTTCAGTTCTGTATTTGGAGGAAAACTGATTATATAGTCTCATATGATAACACTCTTTCCATTTCACAGGTATCTCTGGAAGATATTAAACAGAGCTATTAAAGTTAGATATTTTTAAACCAGCAGGTTCAGATAACTTGCTTCCAAGAATTTTAAAAGAGCTGGCTGAGGAGCTTGCTGGACCATTCATGTTGATTTTCATTAAGTCTCCGAGAACTGGAGAAGTTTCAGAAGACTAAAAGAAAGCTAATGTTGTGCCAACTTTTAAAAAGAGTAAACTAGATGACCCAGGTAATTATAGGCCTGTCAGTCTGACAAAAATCCCAGGCAAGATAATGAAGTGGCTGATATGGGACTTGATTAATAAAGAATTAAAGGAGTGTAATATAATTAATGACAATCAGCATGGGTTTATAGAAAATTGATCCTCTCTTATTGACTTATCTTTTTTGATGTGATTACCAGTTTGGTTGAAAAAGGTAATAGTGTTGACATAATGCATTTAGACTTCTCTAACGCATTTGACTTGGTACCTCATGACATTTTGAATAAAAATTTAGAACAATACAAAATTAACATGGCACACATTAAATGGATTAAATACTGTCTGATAGGACCTAAAGTGCAATTGTAAATGGGGAATCATCAATGAATGGGTGTGCTTCTACTGTTGTCCTGCAGGGATTGGTTCTTGGCCCTAGGCTATTTAATATTTTTTATCAATAACTTAGAAAAAAACATAAAATCATCACTGAAAAAGTTTGCAGATGACAACAAAAATTGGGGGAGTGTTAAATAATGAAGAGGACAGGTCACTGATTCAGAGCTATCTAGATCGCATGGTAAACTGGACGAAAGCAAACAATATGCATTTTAATATGGCTAAATATAAATGTGTATATCTAGGAACAGAGAATGTAGGCCATATTTACAGGATGAAGGACTCTATGCTGGGAAGCAGTTACTATGAAAATGATTTGGGGGTTGTGGTGGATAATCAGCTGAACATGATCTCCCCGTGTGACACTGGCCAAAACAGCTAATGCAATCCTGGGATGCATAAACAAGGGAATGTAGAGTAGGAACAGAGAGGTTATTTTACCTCTATATTTGGTACTGGTGTGACCGTTGCTGGAATACTGTGTCCAGTTCTGGTGCCCAGAAGTCAGGAAGGATGTTGATAAATTGGAGAAGGTTTTGAAAACAGCCACAAGATTTAAAGGGCTAGAAAACATGCCTTATAGTGATAGATTCAAAGAGCTCAATCTATTTAGTTTAGCAAAAAGAAGGTTAAGAGGTAACTTTATTGTAAGTATCTATATAGCACACAAATATTTAATAATGGACTCTTCTGTGTAGCAGAGAAATATGAGACAATGGCTGGAAGTTGAAGCTAGTCCAATTCCGACTGGAAATAAGGCATACATTTTTAACAGTGAGGGTAGTTAGCTATTGGAACAAATTATGAAGGTTCATGTTGGATTCTCCATCATTGACAATTTTTAAATCATGTTTGGATGTTTTTCTAAAAGATGTATTCTCTGGGAATTATTTTGCGGAAGTTCGATGGCAAATATTATACAGGATGTCAGACTAGGTGATCACAGTGGTCTCTTCTGGCCTTGGAATTAGGGTGACCAGATGTCCCGATTTTATAGGGACAGTCCCGATATTTGGGCCTTTTTCTTATATAGGCTCCTATTACCCCCCACCCCTGTCCCGATTTTTCACACTTGCTGTCTGGTCACCCTACTTGGAATCCATAAACACACATTGAAGCAGTGCTTTGCACTCGTACCTTCATATAACACTCTTGTTGTAATAATAACGGAAATGGAACTAATTCATTACAAAAGACCAGAAATGTTTTTGGATGTTAATTCTTGTTCACTGCTGTCCTTGAGCCAATGTTAGAGGTGAATTGAGCCAATGTTAGAGGTGAAATGCTTCGTATCTGTAACAAACGGTCAGTGTTTGCCTGAAACCCAGCTCTGTTAGCAAGTGATTGTTGGGAATTGTTTTGTTTTTGTGATTCACTGTTGTAGGTGGCTTGTTACTTCAGCTGGATATTAATGAGGTAGGAGTGGTTCTCTAGGGAACAGATGTAGGCCAAGAGCTCATCAGTTCTCACAAAGAAACCCTCAGAATAAACAACTCTGGTGGAATGCTTGGGCTGGATTTTATGCTGTTCCATTTTGAGTTCCTTTGTGAATAAAACCACAACCCAGAAAGATAAATTCGGACCCTCTACAACTTGAGAGGACTGTTTGGAGCAGGTTGATGAAGTCACCTGCTCATCACATCCTATTACTAATTCATTAAATCAGTGTTGCCAACTCTGATGACTTTTGCGAGTCTCACAATATTGGTGATTTTATAAAAGCTCCAGCTCCTGGAGTCATATGATTACATGTTCTCTCTTTCTCGATTTTTTTAAAGGAAGATTTTAGCCCTTATGACAGTAGAGAAAAGCTTGAAACATTACCCCAAAACACCAAAACCAGAAGGCAAATAAAAAGAATCCCAAATATATTATTTAAAAAAAAATCTCATGGGTGTGTGGGCCCTGACTTGTGATATTTGAGCACTTTGGGTTGGCAGTACTGAAATCATACAAGGCCCCATAAGTTAACTCTGTAAACTGAATTGGCTAAGGAACAAAAAGTAAGTGCTGATAGCTCACCACCCTTAATGTTTAAAGTTGTCCTCTTTTCTGTTTACTACATATTATGTTATCTTTATACTGTGCAGACTTTCAGTGTGGACAATGTGTGGGGAAGTGTAGTACAGAAAATGACATGCAGATATTTCTCTCAGATGAGCCTCCAAAGTTTTTTGTGGAATCTATTTGGTATAGCTTCCCTACTGGTGGATACAATCACTTTAAGTTGAGGTTAATAGTCAAGGTTAACAACAAGTGTTAGAATATTTTTTAGAAAAATGGATTTGTAGGTATGTAGAAGAAGGATATTCACAATTTCTGATGTTAACAGTTTTGGAAAAAATTATAAAGTTGATGATGTTGTCATTCTCCCCCTCCCCTCCCCTCCCCCCCAGTTACATACAGATCATTATTTGAATTGAGAGACATGTTATTCTCTCTTTAAATATCCTATTTTCAAAGATACCTATATCTACAGGAAAAATCCACAGAATACTTGAAAATGTACTGTTTTGAGGGAATTTTAAATTACTTGCTGATGAATTAAAAATATAGTTAAATCTATATCACAGTTGTAGTTTGCGGGAAAGAAGTCAAAATGAAGCTTTTTTAGTGGTTTAAGCACACTCACAGAGTAAGGGAAATGATTTTTCAGGCAATACTTACATTGTGGTTTGCAACCACAAAACAATATCTGTTCAAGTTTAAGGGAAAACTGTTGTGCTTTGTTGGAAAGAGAGCAGACACAGTTATTTCCATAAGTCTCTTGTTGACTTTCTAAGCTGCCAAAAATGCCCTCAGAATAAATGTAGGATCTTTGAGATCTTCTACCATATTATTCCTTTTTCACAAGATCACCATTTCCACTGAGAGCAATAACATACTATTCTACAGAGCCAAATGTCATTTAGTTACAAAAATTGTAGAGATATTGATGTGAAACTGAGTCAACGAGGACATGTGAAATGAGTGTTCATCTTGGTTCAAAACTATTGAAAATTATTAGCTTTTTCAATGAAGATTAGATTAATTCTGCTTGGGGTAGTGGGTGAATGGGCTGGTAGAGGTGGAGATTTCTTCCACAACCCAGGAGAGGGCTGTCTGAGTGGGTGGAGTCCCCCATACAGCTTGGAATATTGGGGGAGAGGGCTGAGACTTCCCTTCTCTCAGACTAGACCCAAAGCTGCCAAAAACAGGAAGCAGTTCCCTACTTGTAGATAAACTCACAAGTAGGAGGGAGGCCTCAAGACTTGCAGTGATGGTCCCACTATATAAATCCATTTGCTGGGGAGCAGGGTGCTGACAGTGACTGGTTCCCCCACCAGCCATAGGGCACCCTTCCTTCCTGAGCTCACAAAGAATGACAGCAGCATTCTCCTCCCTATCCCACTGCAACAATATAGGGATCCTTCAGAGGTAGGATAATTTCTTTTGTGTTATGAGTCCCTAAGAGGAAGCAAAAGGTAGTATCTTAGGATGTGGTCAGGCTCTTTGGAGGTCTCTGAGCTGCTCTTGTATCACATATTAAAAATAAACAGTTTATATAATTTCAAGAGGCATTGAAACTGGAACTACTACAGAGATGAAAGGAAAGTTTAACTTTTCTCCCTGCCTGATAAGCTGAGCTATTCAGAAGCTGCAGTTGATGGATGCAAAGAAAACCTATAGAACAGTGCCCAGACTGTAGAATGGTGGAAGCAGGATGAAAATAAGGAAAGAAAAAAGGCTGTAGATCTTCATAAAGATAAGTAACAGATATATAGGTAGTAAACATAGAAAATGGACCAAAACCTCCAAACAAATTAAGATATAACTGTGACAACATGTCACAAGTGTAGAGAAGATGGAAAGAAGAATTCTGTCTGTAAATTCAGTTAATAATGCCAGGAAAGGAGGAAAAATTTGACATGAAACTTTTTTACTCATTGATTGGAAACAAGGTTAGAAAAGTGTCTAACTCTCTAAGCCCAAGAAAAGAATAAGAACAGCTAAGTTTGGATGAGGTTATGGAAAGATTGGATAGATACGGAGATCTGAAAAAAGTGAAATGCCAGTGAGAGAATTGTTCATAGATTAAGAGCCAGAAGAAAATATTGACATGTATGTTACAGATTTCAGAACATTGGCAGCAACCTGTAATTTTTCTGATCCTATAGATTCACTGATGTGTGACAAAATTAATTTGTGGTGTATTAGATTTATGAGAACATTTACTAGAGAAGTTAGATTTGGATTTAGAAAAAAATTTACACATTTATAGAGCTACTTATATAAACAATGAAAACCTTAGAATAACAGAGACCTTTACAAGGGCTGGGAGTGACACAAAAGAGAATAATGGAAAAAGAGTTCAAAAGAGCTGAGAAATGTGGAACTGTGTAAATTTCAGTGCTCAACATGAGGGAAAAAATCAGAGTTGTGGGACATGTATTGTGTCTGATGCACACTGTAAGAGTTTACAAACAAACAAACAAAATCCCAAAACCAAAATACCAGGAATAAGTCAAAAAGTTGTCATGGTGACAGAAGAAAGAACAGGGTCATCTAGCTTTGAGGCTATCTCATGGGTGTTTCTGTATCCTGAAGAAGAAAGTGTGAATATAGTTGAACAATTGGCTTTTATGCATAAAAACAACTCTTTGCAACAGTGAAGTTAAACGATAAACCAGGGTTTCTCAAACAGGGGTCGCCGCTTGTGTAGGGAAAGCACCTGGCAGGCCGGGCCGGTTTATTTACCTGCCCCGTCCGCAGGTCCGGCCGATCGCGGCTCCCAGTGGCCGCGGATCACTGCTCCGGGCCAATGGGAGCTGCTGGACGCGGCAGCCAGTACGTCCCACGGCCCGCGCCGCGTCCAGCAGCTCCCATTGGCCCAGAGCAGCGATCCGCGGCCATTGGAGCCGCGATTGGCCGGACCTGCGGACGGGGCAGGTAAATAAGCCGGCTGGGCCTACCAGGGGCTTTCCTTACACAAGCGGCGAGCCCTGTTTGAGAAACCCTGCTATAAACCTATACAGTTTTCAGCTGGATGGTAGTGCTAGCTGGCACATAATCCTGGTAACTTTACTTAATCAAGGAACAGAAATAGGAAAAACAAATCAAATACTAATAATTTAACATGTCAGTGAAAAATGAAACTAGTGGCAAAGTGCAACCGTAAAATAAAACTCAGAAGTCACATAGTTGAGACTATATGAAAGAGGTAGTTTAGTCATATATAAAACTATGATGGAGCAAAAACATTTGTAACCTTTATGTTGAAATGTTCCCTATTAATATTAAGTTGTTAAAAACATAAAGGTGCAATAAAACCCAACTTAGTTTTCAGGTTTGGGACTCTAAGTCAGTTATAGAACATTTTTATAGTAGGTGTCACAGGAGCCTCTACTCACCGCTGGGGCGCCTCTTTCTGGCCTCATCTGGGGATTATCTCGGCCAACCTGATGCTTTCTTCTCACAGTTCCTTGGTCCATTCTCTCACTCTCTGACTCTGGCCTCTTCTCGCTAGTCAGGAGCTGCAGCGCCTCTTTTTCGTGGCTTAGCCTTCTGACCAAGTCACATTGAAGTCCCCCCCCTCCCCGGTATTATTAAAGTCTCCTTCAAAATTATCTCTGGCAGTCCCCAGATAGGCTGTCCCTAGAGTGCTGCTCCCTCAATGGGTTGTAGAAGAACCTGGGCCCATGTTCTACACCGGGCCAGGGGGGCTGGAACAATTTTTATAGTGGGGGTGCTGATGATGGAAATCATGTATTTGGTGTTTGTTATTACTACTTCAAGACAGGTGGTTGAATCCTTAGTTCCAGCACCACTGGACCGGGTTGCAATCCAGGGACCCTTGACCCAGCAGCTCACCTCTGTATTCTCACTCCTTCCCTGGAATGCTTCCTACACTATCTATTACAGGTATCTACTCACCCCCCCCCCACACCACCACACTGCCACCCTTGTATCAGGGAGTGTGACTGAAGGCTTTCCTCACTGCAAGTCCTCTTGCTCTTAAATCTCTGTTGCCAGCTCCCTGCTTTATAGAAGCCCTGCCTGTTTTTGCCCAGGTGAGCTTCATCCCCAAGTAAGCCTCATTGTGTCCTAGCTCCCCTCCAGATGCAGCCTATGGCTAACTGGCCTCTCTTGCTCCTTTTCACCCTTCCAGGGCTCGTGTGGGATGAGCGCCCTCTAACAGTAGAGGACCATTAGGCAACACTTAGAATGATAAAACCAAACTTTATTCAAAAGAAAAATGATTAGTTAAGCAAACAGCCATGCCATTACCATTTATACAATACTACAATTATACTTACACTCAAAGATGAAATAGTGTATCAATGGGTGATCAGTCCACACTGATGACAGAATGAAGGACAACCTTACAATCCTGGAGCCTAACAGAAGGTTTCTTTTTTGGTGTTAATTGGAGCTCTCCCCAGTTTAACAAAACTACTCCTTTTATAATGGATTCTAATACTAATTAACATTAAACTGCCCCTTACTAAAATATATTTCTGCCTTCTCTCCTCTTTATTGACTCTTTACATTACACATAATTTAAAATAACTTCTGCACCAATGTCCTTCCCATACTATCAGTATAGATGGCATATTACTAAAACATTCACAGTTCTCAAAACACTCCTTTAAAAATCCTGCTAAAACTACTTATATCAAAAACATAGCTGCCACATAACTTCGGGGGTCATATTCTTGCTAACTTCTGTTTTCCCATCTCAGTGTCTCCAACTTGTCTCTAACTCTGTCACACTAGCAACCTCAGTTTCCCGTACTCCTCTACACTTGGGCTGACTTAGGCCAAAGGCTAATTTCTACTTAACATTTTTATAGACTACCCATTGCAGGAAATGGATTTCAGCATACAATCTCAGAATATCAACACAGTGAATAGCCTCAGTAAAGCCATAGACTTGCAGCTCAGAGAAACTATAGAGTATAGATACCATCCTAAAGAGGTAGAGTGGTACGTTTCAGGCTGAAGGGCTCTCAGAAGTGAAATACAAATGGGAAGCAGATAGAAGTGTGGTACCTACACAATAGCATAAAAAGTGTGTGCCTGCAGATTGGGTGGTAAGCCTTTAAAGGAAGAGTTATACAATTTAATAGGGGCATAATGATTCCATTGGAGAAAATATTGATTGAATTAACAGCCTGGTGGTGACAACAGAAACTTTCAGGGAAATGAAGAATTTGTATGTTCCCCAAATAACTGACCGGTGCCATTTAGAAAAACCACTATCCACTACCAGCTAAAAGGAACATTTTGTCAGACTAAACAAATGCCAAAATATTGTCACTTTGTGATGTAAAATATATGTTTTGGTACTTAGTTAGACTCCTCTTCTAGTACTGTATCTCCTTTTGCAGTTCCCTTTGGAATATATTTGACTATAAATGCTGACGAGAATAAGACTGGTTCAGGGGCATTTCATCAGAAACTAAACCAACTAGTTGAGGACTGCTTTATGTCAGAACAATTATATATGACATTCTTGTTATCTGAGCAAGAGGAAATACGGGGACAACCATTGAGGTCTTGACCAGGAAATAAAAAATATTCTTGGTAAAATATATAGAGAAAAATATCAAATTGAACTGTGATAAGCCAAAACTGAAACTGGAGGAAGTCCCATATACTTTACATCCAAAGGACTAAAGACTGTCATGGAAAAACCACGGCCATTACAGAGATTCTGCATTCTACAAATTATATTTAAAGATACATAGGAATAGTGAACTACTTGTTGTAACTTTGCAGTCAGTTATCATAGAAGTGTGAGCTTTCAAGACAATTAACACATTGGCACTTTGTGACAATGGACAGAAGTACAAGAAAAGGCTTTTGAAGAAATAGAGCGTAAACACTCAAACACTGAAGTATTGTAACTCACAGGAAAAACTCGTCTTACAATATGATTCATCAGAGACAGGCCTTGGAGCAGCATTAATGCAGCTAGAACAGCCATTAGTGTTTGAAAGCGGAGCTATTTCAGCTTAAATGAGGAGGGTATGTGCAAATTGAACTGCTATTCCACACGATATCATGGAGCTCAGTTCTGCCACTTTTTTCTCTGTTACGCATAAATTTGCATATCAGTTTTGAATTTGTGTCGCCTTAGGATAAATCCTTTCCTCCCCTCATCCCATGCTAAGAATGAGTAACCGCACTTGGGGCAGGGGCACTGTGATTACAAGAGCTGAAGGGAAGGATTCCCCAGTACCACCCAGACTGCCCAATTTAAGGGCAGGACAGTTTCTGTGCTGTCTGTGCCCCCTGCTCTGCAATGAGCAAAGCCTGTTGGATCAACATGCTTATATCCAGTACCCTCCTTTTGATCTGAGTTTGTACAGCTCCTATCACAGTAGGGTCCTGGTTTGTGACTTGGGCTCCTAGGCATTATGGAAATAAATAAATTCTTTTCCTTTCCTGGCCTCAAATATCTGCAGCATGGCAGTGCACCAGCAGATGCCAGGTAGCAGGGCTACATGGTATGTTCAGGTGCATATCCCTGTACAAGCTCCCCAAACCCTACCCTTCTGCACAACTGAACTGGTGTAGTTTCGTTGTGACCATAACTTTCTGGGGCCATGGTAGAGGGAAATGACAGGATTTGCCCATAATGCTGACAACCAGATTCACACTTACTATATCTTGGTTTTTTTTCAGTTTGTAACATGTTCCGATCAACAGACTCCCACAATACATTTTGTTATGAACAAAAATAGATTGACTTTTTACTTCTATCCCAAAATTTCAGGATTACAAAGTAATATACTCTTCAAACTTCCACATGATGAATTAAGGAAATGATAGCAGTTTTTCATCAATCTTAAGGGACTGATTCTGATTAGACAAAATACTGTACATCCTATCTATCTTATTTGGAAACTTTTAAATAAAGAGCAAGAGGTCTTTTTATTCTGGCATAAAAATCACCACATCAGGGAAATGAGTGCTGAATCATTGTCTCCTGTGAATCTAACTGGAGTTACTGCTGCTGCTGTTTGCCATATTTCTTAAGAATTAAGATACTTCCTCTTTGCTATTGCATACAAGCATAGAATTGTTAAGTTACACTGCAGAAGAGTGTGTCCTGCATTCCTGATGCTTTATTATTATTTATACATCGACTGTGTGTGTTTCTAAGGCCTGACAGCTGCAATTTTGAGAGGAAAGTACACTTTCTGTTACAGTGCAAAGTGTTAATAAAGTCACTGATGCTGAGTAGGGCTTGTCTTCACTGCCGTGTTAGCTCGAGTTATCTACATTCATAATAACGTCTCTCTAGTTAGCCTAGCTCAGTGAGAGCAGTCACACTGCAAAACAACACTTGAGCAGCACCGAGTGTTTGTATTAGCAGCACAGAATAGCTGCATCCCAGCTGCATTACTAGCACAAACGTCATTAGCACTCACGTTTCAACCCACACTCCCTGATGAGCTAGCTAGCTTGAGTTTAAAGCATCCCTTAGCTTGAGCTGCAGTCTTTTGTGTGTGCATGTGTCACAGGTCTGGTTAAGAGCCTCTTCCCCAGACTGCTGGGAAGATGGGGGTGTTATGTTGCACTCCATATGTTTTATGGAAATATGTTTGTAAGTGTGAATATGGTGTAACAGGAATATGCTTCATGCCAAAGGTCTCTTGTAAGGTATCATTACAAAGCTTATAATCTACTGAGTGTGTTCATCCTATCTGTATGCATGTATCGTTCTTGTATCTAAAACTAGAAATATGAAGTATTACTCTGAAGTCCTTATTGTAACTATGCAAAGTGTGGGCCATTAATGGTGGCTTGGAATCTTGATGGCTCCCATTAACTAGGACAATTGGTTGTAAATGGCTCTGTTTACTTGTAAGCCTTCCTGTATACGTGGGTGCCAGCCAGTGAGTAATGAAATCTCACAGGACATGTGAACATGTCACATGATACTGGAATCCATCTTAAACCTGGTGCTTTTCCATTGAGAAGGAAGGGTGGAAACCCAGAGAGAGACAAAGGATTCCGGCCCTGTGCCAAAGATATAAAAGGGGGTGGAACAGTACAAAGGAGGCTGCAGTCATGAGAAAACCCGTAGTTACCACCAGAGGTGGAACTAACAAGAACTGTACCAGGGGAAAAGATTGGGCCCAGACTAAGGAGGAGTCTAGTGTGTGAAAGAAGCTTATTGGAACATCTCTGAGGGTGAGATTTACCTGTATTCAGTTTCTTAATGTATTAGGCTTAGACTTGCGTGTTTTGTTTTATTTTACTTGGTAACTTACTTTGTTCTGTCTGTTATTACTTGAAACCACTTGAATCCTATTTTTTATACTTAATAAAATCACTTTTGTTTATTAATTAACCCAGAGTAGGTGATTAATACCTGGGGGAGCAAACAGCTGTATTCTCAATAAATGTGGCATTTTTGCCTTCTCCCCTATAAAAGATCTCGTGTGCTTTGTATAGCATAACAACCCAAGCCCCACCACCCAGGGGCTGACAGCCCAGCCTGAAGCTGAAGCCGAAGAAGTCACAGAGGTCTGTTAAATCATGGAATCCATGACCTCCATAACAAAATCGTATCCTTAATTATGAACAGCTCAAGAAACAACAGCTGTTGAAATGTGTGCCCAGTGAGGTCTGTCTGCAGCTGATCAGAAGAAATAACAGTTGGTGTCTACACTGCAGCTGGAGGAGCAAAGGCTACTCATGGAAAAGAGGCAGTTGGAGCTGGAAGCCAGGCATCTAAGTGAGCAGTCAGAGCTGGAATGACAGAAGTTTGCTGACCAAACTGGCTTATACAAAAGGAGAGGGTTGAGCCATGCCCCTGAGACACACGAGGAAAGACCTGAAAATTCACCCAATAAGGTGCTAACAGACAGATGTGGGTAGACATCCCTATGATGAACCCCATTACTCTGCCTCGCTCAAGCCCACATCAATATGGACACCCAAAAGATTCTGAACTGCTCGCTGTGGGAATATGGGAGGATATTCCTTTTGTTGTGTTATTGGGTAATAAATGCAGTGGGGTTTAGCTGCAGAGCACTTAGATGCAAACCTGGGAGACTCAGTGGCCCAGGGGGTGAA
Source organism: Emys orbicularis (assembly GCF_028017835.1). Classification (NCBI taxonomy): domain Eukaryota; kingdom Metazoa; phylum Chordata; order Testudines; family Emydidae; genus Emys; species Emys orbicularis. The sequence goes on along the minus strand of NC_088688.1, from coordinate 37,860,243 downwards.
CTCTCTGCTTACCTTATCAGGGAAACTGAGCACAGCTGAAGGCTGTGTCAGAATTCTGCTTAGAGAAGGCTGTGAAACTCACAATGCTTGCCAGAGGATGGGAGAAGCACTAGAGGAGTGTGAAACAACTGCTTGGGGAAATACAGATGGAAAGCATGGGAAAAGGTTCCCCTTGGCCTCTGATTTCAGGGTGTTCCAGTAAGATGGAATTGAACCTGGGGGAGACGGGAAGAAATACAACTTCTCTCTCCCAAGGAGGTGTGAAGAAGAGGAGGTTGGGGAAAAGTTAGGAGATTGCAACTAAGCCTGGGACAGGGACTGCTCATGTCATGGAGGCATTGCAGGGGCACTGCCTGGGCTCAGTTCAGACTCCAAATGTTTTAAAACACATGGGATCCCCGTGTGACAGGTTCGGTCACAGAGACACCCTTGGGACTGTCACCTGATGTGCTGATATTACCTCTGATCCCGTTTTCCACTGACAACTTGGGACTCCAGAACACTGCCTTGTTGAGCCAGACACACTAGTCTGCAACACAGACCCAGGTCTGAACCACACCCCCAAAGCTGCAGGCTTTAACTGAAAACCACTCAGCAGGTTACCTATCTCCAGCACACAGACACCCAGTTCCCAATGGGATCCAGACCCCAAATAAATCCATTTTACTCTGTATAAAGCTTATACAGGGTAAACTCATAAATTGTCCGCCCTTTATAACACTGATAGAGAGATATGTATATCTTTTCAGTTACACACACACACACCATGCACACAGTCCTGCCAGTTGATGTTTATAGTTACCAGTGCAGAGTCTGGATCAATCTAGTGGCCAGCCAGATTGGTTGCAGAGGGGAGCCAGGCTCTGTCGGTCGCGATCCGATGCTCCTGGAGTGTGGCAAGACGAACCCAAAGTCCCATGGCAAAGCACTCTGTTCTTATAGTCTTTTTTTCTCTGTTGAAGTCTATGGATTTTGCTGTGTCAGTTTATGACCGGTTACTCCTTAATTGGTGTATCTTTTGATGTAAACATTCCAAAACACCTCTGAGAGGGTCATCCTGTCCTGGTTTCGATTTAATCAATTGTCCTGTCTTTAGGAGTACCAGCCTCCACCTCAGGGTCGTCAATCTGCCCTTTCTCAATCATGGATGTGCGTTGATGAATCTTGATAAGTGTCTTCACTCCTCCTTTCTTGACCATCTGGTTAACAATGGCCTTCACGCCTTATCTTTTCCTGATGCATGCATTCCTCATTCACACAAACAGTCTTTTACAGAGACCTTTGAGAATACAAACAGCAGCATTTTATATTGAGAAAAAGACATTGTAATTTAAGCCTTCCTAAATCTTATAATCAAAACAATTCACATTGGGGCTCAGGCCTTCAACATTCCTCCAATCAACTTAATATAGACACAATACAGGATCCTGTCTCTTACTAACTAAACCTTAAAACAAAGAACTAAAAGGGACCTAGAACTAAAAGGAGCCTGATTTGTAATGCGTATGGGAAACAGAATCCCATAGTCCCAGAGGGTCATTCCTTTCTGTTATTCAAAAAGGGTGACTGGCAGGATGAAATCAAATCATACATTAATTCTCATAGTACATTTATAAAATCCTGCTCCTACAGGATTGTCAGTCCCCTGCCCCCCACGGCAGGCCTCAGGGTTCAGCACTGCCCCACCGGCAGTCATCCCCTTCCCCCACGGATAGGTTGCGGACTTCCATGAATTTTTGTTTATTGCCCGTGACCTGTCCATGACTTTTTAACTAAAAACTATTACCACATGACTCTGTTGCTGGATAACCTCTCCCCTAATAAACCAGTTCTCCTGGGTCAGAGCCAGCTTGTTGTTTGGAACAGTTCCATTTCAGTGGGCTCATCCTTAAATTAATGACCTTCTATTGTTAGGCTTATATCGCTAGCTATTGGAATTTTAGTCCAGCATGGAGACAACAGCATAACAGAGAAGGTAAAGAACCACACATCCAAAATGGAGTCTGTAGTGCAACACAGATACATATAAAGAGCCTCCAATATCAAACAGAATTCATAAATTGCACATACAGATTCCCCAAATTGTTACAGCACAAGAGTTGGACTAGGGCAACATTCAAGTTATACTTCAAGCTAACACCACAGAGAAGGCAAACCCTTTTATGGAGAAATGGTGTTTTTGAGTTGTTTGTGGAGGCATGCATCTGCATTCATGTTTGGCTTTTTGTTCCATGGTAGGAATGTTTATTCTTCTCTCGTCTCACTTTTTCTCCTCTCTTCTGTCTCCCCCTCTCAAATGTTTAGATATTAAAGGTACCTCTCAAGTACCATAGATCTCTTCAATATAGCTCTCCAGGAATCTGTGTTAGGCCTACCAAAGCCTATCATAGTTGTGCCTTTCTGATTCACAATATAGAGTGGGTTACTAAACTCATATTTTCATTTTTGTTTAACAAATCTTAATTTATTAATGTTTACAAATGAACCACACTAAAATTCTGAATACAGTGTGCTGCTTGTACTGTTAACATTTATTTTATTTTTGTCAAATCATGCCTTAAACATAACAATGTGTGGAATTGTATTGTTCCTCTTTATTACTTAAGCTGTTGGAAACCAGAAGATCTAATTTGATCTGAATACTTCTTTTTTTCATGTAATAATTCTGCAGGAGCTATATGTGGTGTTGCTTGTAAGGTTGTTTAATAATTCTCTAAAAACTATTACAAATCATTTCCTCATCTTTCCTTCTACATGCATGCAAAGTCTTTCAAAATGCAATTTTAAATATTTCTTTCCACATTGACCTGGGAATAATAGAAGAATTGCCTGTATTTGATCTCTCTTTCCTTCAGAAATTCTTCAAATTCTATGGCTACAAACAGAGATTTATTGTTGGAAACTAGTCTCTTTCATTTCCTATGACTGAATATTTTTACATACACTTGTTTACTGCTGTGGAAATAACCTGTGAAATAAAGGCTACTTCTGCATGTTTGCTGAAGTAATCGATTAAACTAATAACTTCATAGCAGTCCACTGGTGCTATTTCAAAAGGTCCTACTATTTCAATAGCAATCCTTCCCAAAAAATTGGATAAAGGAACTAGATGCAATGATGGCACCACACATACAGTAACTCCTAACTTAAAGTTGTCCCGGTTAACGTTGTTTCGTTGTCACGTTGCTGATCAATTAGAGAACATGCTTGTTTAAAGTTGTGCAATGCTGCCTTATAACATTGTTTGGCAGCCACCTGCTTTGTCCACAGCTTGCAGAAAGAGCAGCCCGTTGGAGCTAGCTGGTGGGGGTTTGGAACCAGGGTGGACCGGCAGCCCTCCATCAGCTCCCCGCTCCCCTAAGTTCAGAGGACAATTGATGATCTTCCTGAGCAAGCTGAATGCACCTTATAATAGCACAGGACATGGTTTCAAAAGTTGATTTGAAGTGTTCAGAAGATACTGTAGTATAGTCATTTATTATAAGTGCAGTGCAGAAACATCTTTTACAATTTTTTTTTCAAAATTAAGCATATGAGCAATCTGTAGCAAAGCTGTAACATACAGTTTGTAGTCAATATCTTCCATAAAAGATTGCCATGTAATCAAGTTGAGTGAGTTCACATAGTTCAGAATGAAGGTGTTGCACACTTCGGTAGGCCAAGCTAATTATGCACACCAAAGACTCCATGCATCCCTCCATTCTCACCTACAAGCTCCCCATGTTCCACCCTCCCACCCATGTCTATTGCTGGGATTCCCTGTAACTTTCCCCATCTCCTACCTCTTGCCTGGGGCTCTGTGTGTCCCCTCCCACCATGGCAGGGGCTCTGTGTCCCCTCGTTCCTTGTGTGACACATGCCAAGGTCCTGATGTTTCCAAGTAATCTGAAAGTTGTTTTTTATTTTTTTTAAAGAAATACATTCAGGGATTTGATGTGACACAACCCAGCTATGTCTGGTTGAGTGGCTTCTTGCAGATGTCACAGTTTGAGTGGATTTTGTGACTGATGTGAGCAACCAATATCTATTGCCACACGTTAAGGCAATATACATATATGTCAGTATCATTCAGGAAGAGGCACCCGCACAAAGAAAATTTGAGAAATGTATTAGCATAGGTTGGAACTAAGTTTTCCCAAGTGTTACTTTATAAAGATACAGTTTTCTTTCATGGGGTTTGTAGTCTTAAAGGCATAAATTTGACCGGGTCTGCCTTGTAACCAGGGCCAGCGCTTCCATTTAGGCGACCTAGGCGGTTGCCTAGGGCACCAGGATTTGGGGGGGCGGCATTTTGCTGCCCTCGGTGGCAATTCTGCGGCGGGGGGTCCTTCCGCGCTCCAGGTCTTCGGCGGCAATTCTGCGGCGGGTCCTTCACTCGCTCCGGGACCCGCCGCCGAAGTACCCCAAAGACCGGGAGCGCGGAAGGACCCCCCCGCCACAGAATTGCCGACGATGACCGGGAGCGTGGAACGACCCCCACCTAGGGCACCAAAAACCCTGGTGCCGCTCCTGCTTGTAACAGTTTTTCCACTGCATAAACCAACAGACAGGACACTTCATATTACTTCCTGGGACTTGCACCATACATTTCAAGTTATTTGGCTGAGCTTGCAAGGTAATATAAAGTAATGTGATGTCTAGCTTGTGTAACTATGGATCCACCTTCATTCCTTCCTCTCCCCTCATTTTGTTTGTCACATTTATTTGTTGCATTTTGTTTCAAATTAAATTGTAAACTCTTGGGACAGGGAATGTGTCACCCTTGCTCTCTGTACAATATCTTGCTCAATGGGATCCTGATCCTACTGTGGGGACCTTTGGATGCAAATAGCTTCTTTACTGGGCTCAGAGGTTTATTCTCTCTTTCACACACACGCACACGACTCAGGTTTTTTTTTTTATTGGGTAATTGCAATAGGAGACACGCATTCAAAGTGTCACTTCATTCGATGCTGTAATTCTTTTCTAGCTTTTGTAGTTCTGGGGACATAACTTCCATCACAGATGAAGACAAGTGAGTCTGTTGTACTGGGGTCACATCACTTCAGAGATTTATTTTGTATATGAGTGAAGTTATGCAGCCCACTAAGTTATTCAGTGCAGTTTGTCACAGTAGAGACAGAGGTAAAAGAAACAGGCTCATTCTGTTTAGCATGCAAGAAACACCTTGTGACAGTTCTCGGGGTGTCCAGGATTGTGTCACCTCCTTACCTCCTGCCTCCAGTGACAGGGAGTCTGTCTTGTGGTAGCTGGGTGTCAGTCTTTCAACCACTCAAGCACTCTCTTCTGAGCTATGCCAGCCCTAATTTTGCTTTACGGATTAACAATAGGTGCACCCCAATCCCTAAGTCTCTTTGAATTGTTCCTATGTGATAGCCAGTCCCTGACACTAGCTAGTCACAAAAATTCCAGATCCTGTGCACCCAAAGATGCAGCATACCCCAGTGTGCCAGTTTGATCTTAAACCACTGCTCCTATGTACCACACAGTATTGTGAGCACTTCCAATAAAACAAAAGTACATTAGAACATAAGAATGACCATGCTGAGTCAGACCAATGGTCCATCTAGCCCCATCCTGTCTCTGACAGTGGCTAGTGCCAGGTGCTTCAGAGGGAAAGAACAGAGCAGTGTAGTCATTGAGTGATCCACCCCTGTCGTCCAGTCCCAGCTTCTGGCAGTCAGAAGTTCAGGGTCACCCAGACCATGGGATTGTGTCCCTGACCATCTTGGCTAATAGCTACAAATGGTCCTATCCTCCATGAACTTATTTAATTCTTTTTTTGAACCCAGTTATACATTTGGCCTTCACAACATCCACAGGCTGGCTGTGCACTGTATGAAGAATAAATTCCTTATGTTTAAAATAAACCTGCTGCCTATTAATTTCATTGGGTGACCCCTGGTTCCTGTATTATGTGAAGGGGTAAATCACACTCTCCTTTTTACTTTCTCTGCTGATCTCACAGAAGGCTACCAGGCATCTAAACATAAGGCAGGACCTGAGAATTGTTTCATGATTTTATAAACCTCTATCATATACCCCCTTACTTGTCTCTCTTGTAAATTGAAAAGTCCCAGTCTTTTTAATCTCTCCTCATATGGAAGCTGTTCCATACCCCTAATCATTTTTGTTGCCCTTCTCTGTACTTTTTCTATTCTAATATATCTTTTTTTTTAAATGGGGCAGTCAGTACTACATGGAGTATTCAAGGTGTGGGCACACCATGGATTTATATAGTGACATTATGATATTTTCTGTCTTATCTGTCTGTTTCCTAATGCTTCCTAACATTCCGTTAGCTATTTTTTTTGACTGCTGCTGCACATTGAACACATGTTTTCAGAGAACTATCCACAATGACTCAGATCTTTCTTGAGTGGTAACAGCTAATTTAGACCCCATCCTTTTGTACGTTTAGTTGGGATTATTTTTTCTGATATGCGTCACTGTGCCTTTATCAAAATTGAATTTCATCTGCCATTTTGTTGCCCACTCACCCAGTTTTGTGAGATCCCTTTGTAACTCTTCATAGTCTGCTTTGGACTCAACTATCATGAGTAATTTGTTTCATCTGCAGACTTTGCCACCTCACTGTTTACTCCCTTTTCTACATCACTTGTGAATAAGTTGAACAGCACAGGTCCCAGTACAGATGCTTGGAGGACCCTGCTGTTTACCTCTTTCCATTGTGAAAACTGAACATTTATTCTTACCCTTTGTTTCCTACTTTTAACCAGTTACTGATCCATGAGAGGATCTTCCCTCTTATCCTATGACAGCTTACTTTGCTGAAGAGCCTTTGGTGAGGGAACTTGCCCAAGGCTTTCTGAAAGTCCAAGTACACTATATCCGCTGATCACCCTTGTTGACACCCTCAAAGAGTTTTAATAAATTGGTGAGGTATGAACAGGGCCGTCTCTAGGCACCAGTGTTCCAAGCATGTGCTTGGGGTGGCACTTTTCAAGGGTTTTCAGTGTTCCAATTTTTTTTTGCTTTGGCGGCGGCACTCTGGCTTTTTTTTTTTTTTTTTTGCTTGGGACAGCAAAAAACCTGGAGCCGGCCCTGGGTATGATTTCCCGTTACAAAAGCCGTGTTGACTCTTCCCCAACCTATCATGTTTGTCTGATAATTCTGTTTTTTATCATAGTTTCAACCAATTTGACTGGCACTGAAGTTGAGCTTGCCAGCCTGTAATTGCCAGGATAGCCTCTGGAGTCTTTTTGAAAAATCAGCATTACATTAGCTATCCTCCAGTCTTCTGCAATGGAGGCTGATTTAAATGATAGGTTACATACCAGTTTGTAGTTCTGCTTTTTCATATTTGAGTTCCTTCAGATCTTCTCCATGAATAGCATCTGGTCCCGTTATTAGTTTGTTCCAAAACCTCCTCTATTGGCACTTCAGATTTGTCACCTAAATAAAATAGCTTAGGTGTGGTAATTTCCCGCATATTCTCTAAGGTGAAGACCAATCCAGATAATTAATTTAGCTTCTCTGCAATGGCCTTCATAGAATCATAGAATATCAGGGTTGGAAGGGACCTCAGGAGGTCATCTAGTCCAACCCCCTGCTCAAAGCAGGACCAATCCCCAACTAAATCATCCCAGCCAGGGCTTTGTCAAGCCTGACCTTAAAAACCTCTAAGGAAGGAGATTCCACCACCTCCCTAGGTAACCCAAGGCCTTGTCTTCCTCTAGTGCTCTTTTAGCACATTGATTGTCCAGTGGCCCCACTGATTGCTTGGCAGGCTCCTGCTTCTGATGAACTTAAAATATATTTTGCTATTAGTTTTGTGTCTTTTGTTAGTTGCTCTTCAAATTATTTTTTTGGCCTGCTAAATATACTTTTACACTTGGCTTACCAGAGTTTATTCTCCTTTCTGTTTTCCTTTGTAGGATTTGACTTCCAATTTTTAAAGGATGTCTTTTTGTCTCTAACTGCCTCTTTTACTATATTGCTTAGCCATAGTGGTTTTGGGGTTTTTGGGGGATCCTCTTACTGTTTTATTTTTATTTGGGGTATATGTTTAGTTTAAGCCTCTGTTGTGGCATTTTTAGCTTTCATGCAGCTTGCAGGTGTTTCACCCTTGTGACTGTTCCTTTTAATGTCCATTTAGCTAGCTTCTTCATTTTTGTGTAGTTCCCCTTTTTGAAGTTAAATGCTAGTGTGGTGGGCTTCTTTGGTATTTTCTCCCCTACAAGGATGTTAAATTTAACTAAATTCTGGTCACTATTATGGAGCGGTTCAGCTATATTCACCGCTTGGACCCAGGTGCTGTGCTCCACTGAGGACTAAATTGAGAATTGCCTCTCCCCTTGTAGATTCAAGGACTATCTGCTCCAAGAAGACTCCATTAATGGGGTCTAGAAATTTTTATCTCTGCATCCTGTCCTGAGGTGACATGGACCCAGTCAATATGGGGATAGTTGAAATCTCCTAGTATTATTGGGTTTTCTGTTTTTGTAGCCTCTCTAATCTCCCAGAACATTGCACAATCACCATCACTATCCTGGTCAGGTGGTCAGCAGTATATTCTTACTACTATACTCTTATTAGTCAAGCATGGAATTTCTATCCATAGAGATTCTATGATACAATTTGATTCATTTAAGTTTTTTTACTATGTTTGACTCTATACTTTTTCACATCTAGTGCTGCTCTCCCACCAACGCAACCTACTCTCTCATTCCTAACTATTTTGTATCCTGGTACAATCATGTCCCATTTATTATCATAATTCCACAAAGTTTCTGTGATGCCTATTATATCCATATCCTCCTTTAATACCAGGCACTCAGGTTCATTCATCATAGTATTTAGACTTGTAGCATTGGTATATAAGCACTTCTACTGAAGAAAAGCTCTGTGTAGCTCGGAACCTTGTCTCTTTCACTAGCAGAAGCTGGTCCAATAAAAGATATTACCTCACTCACCTTGTCTATCTAATATTCTGGTATGAGCATGGCTACAACTGCAAACTTATAACATTTGTCAATATTTAGTTATCTGTCTTCATGTGATGTAATGGAATGGGACTCTTTTTCTTTTCACTGTTTCTTGTCAGTTCCTATTTGTACTTTATCAACTTCTATCCTACCTTCTTAAAGTGGATACTCTTACGTTCCAATAAACAAATCCTCCCCAAGGGGTATCTCTGTCCAAACTCTGTACCTGTCAGCTTTCCCCTAGCCCTTACATTGTAGAGGTGTTTTAAACTTTTTAATTTTACATGCCAGCAATCTGGTTTCATTTTAGTTTCAGTGGAGCCCGTCCTTCCTATATAGGCTCCTCCTTTCCCAAAAGGTTCCTCAGTTCCTATTAAACCTAAATTCCTCCTCCCAACACCATTGTCTCATCCATGCATTGAGACCCTGCAGTTCTGCCTGTCTAACTGGCCCTGAATGTGGAGCTGGAAGCATTTCAGAGAATGCTACCATGGAGATCCTGGACTTTAATCTCTTACCTAGCAGCCTAAATTTTACCTCCAGGACTTCTCGCCTACCTTTCCTTATATCATTGGTATCTACATGTACCACAACCACCAGTTCTTCCCAGGCATTGAACATAAGTCTATCTAAATGTCTTGAGAGGGCTGTAGCCTTCACACCCAGCAGGCAAAATACCATGTGGTTCTCCATCATCACAAACCCAACTATCTATATTTCTAATGATTGAATCTTTCATTACTATTACTTGTCTATTCCTAGTAACTCTAGTCCCCTACCCTGGAGTGGTATCCTCAGTGTGAGAGGATACCATGATGTCTCCTGGAAGGGGGTTTCCAACTATGGGATCGTTTCTCTTTGTTCCAGCTTGATGTTCTCCTTCTATGAGACTTTCATCCTCCTCAACAGTATAGAGGCTGTCAGACTGCGAGTGGGAGCACTCTATAGTGTCCATGAAATTCTCCTTTATGTAGTTCTCTGCCTCCCTTAGCTCCTCCAGTTCAGCCACTCTGGTCTCAAGAACCTGTGCTTGGTCTCTGAGGGCCATGATTTGCTTGCACTGAATGCACATACATGCCACCTGCCCATAAGGCAGGTAATCGTACATGCTGCATTCAGGGGAGTATACTAGATAGACCCCACTTTGCTGCTGGACTTCTGCCTGCACTATTTTTACTTTTGCAGTAGGTTTATTTAAGAAAGAATGAGGATTTAACTAGAAGTAAAAGTGATGGAAACAGATGGTCAGAACACAAAACAAGATCATAAAACTCAAACCTGAGTCTACACTTATCAATTGTTACCTTTCCTATATAATAAAGTTCAGTCCAATGTAAAGCTGGCTAGTTTCACAAGAACAAGAATCCAAACGTTTATGAAAGTCTCTCTTTCTTAGGGTGTTTCCTCGGTGGAAAGATGCAGAGGGCATTTCCCTGCACTGTGTTATACTGAAATAGTCTTTTATCTTTATTCATTGCCAGAGTGATCTGCTGCCTGCTATAATGTTCCTTTTCACCTCCAGGTGGTTTCAGTTGTTTGCATTTATCTTAGATAGTTTTCTATTGACTGTTCTGGGATGTGGTAAGGGTAGACAACAGAACCTTACATTACCGCACTGGCTGACTATGGAGAGGTGACAACTCCCTCTTGCTTGAGTGAGTCATCACTGAGACACATTACCCCTGGAGACTAATTTCTACTCCACGTCCATAAAGCATACTTTCAATATAAATACATTAGACCTTAAATATTACCCATATGTACACCTCACCGTGATTATGAATCTTGGCAAGTTTGTTATGAGCTTTCATGTTATGCTTTATGGATAAACAGGGCCGGCTCCAGGGTTTTTGCTGCCCCAAGCAGCAAAAAGAAAAAAAAAAGCCACGATCGTGATCTGCGGTGTTTTGGCGGCAGCTCAACCGCCGTCGCTTCAGTCTTCGGCGGCAATTTAGCGGCTGGTCCTTTGCTCCGAGAGGGAGTGAGGGACCCACCGCCGAAGAGCCGGACGTGCCGCCCCTCTCCGTTGGATGCCCCAAGCACCTGCTTGCTGGCTGGTGCCTGGAGCCGGCCCTGTGGATAAATATTGTGTAAGACATATTTATTGTAGTGAGTTTTTCAGGTCTGCAGTCAGCTTTGTTTGCAAAGAACAGGGGGCCCTTTGCCAAGAAATTTTTGTGTCACACATCCCATTGTAAGCTGGGAAGTGATATAGGTCCTCCATCCCTGGGATGGGGATTCCACCTTTTACCATCTTGTGACAGGTACAGAAGTGTTGTGTCATCTGTGCAGTAAGATAAATAAGCAAAGGAATTGCTTTTTTCAAGTCAGTCACCAAACCTAATCAAGTGTTTTGTAAACTCTGCCTCAAAAATTGCAGGTAAAGTAGATTCAGGCAAGATTCACATCTGAGTCAATCTTTAGCATCTGTTCGATGAAGTCTATCTGTCCTCCAGGGTCCAAATGTCAACATAAGAATACAGTTTTAAAAACTGGATGAGGCTAACTGTAATGATCTACAGGCAAGATAGTAACTTCAGGAAATGACTTTATATGCCTCCTTTCTTGGGTGAAGAATGCAGCATGCTTTAGTAAAATGTCCTGCCTTTTAGCACTAATGGAGAACATTTTTGTAGAGCATTCAGTACTCTTAGCTATGTGCATCATGGATACACAAAGGGACAATATCTCTTATATGATGAAGGATCCTGAGGTACATGATGTTTTTAGATGAGAAAACTACACTTAGCTAACCACCATCTTACTCATCACTGCTATGGCCGTCTTTACTGGGAAAAAATTGTTTTTTGTTTTTTTTTACAATGACATAGTTATGTCAATGTAAAATAAGGCACAGGTAGTTTTATTTTTACCTTGACAAAGCTAATTGAAGTCAATTGGAGACTGTGGTGTTAATGAATGAATTGTTTTAACATACTCGTTCGTTTTCCTGGGAAACTTTAAGTACTTCCATTGCAGACTGTCTTTATACAGCTTTCTGTAACTTCAGCTCTGGTTCAAACAATAATTGCTCAAAAATGTATCATAGTATTTTTTAAATTGGGGGACTCATTTTACCACCTGATCACCGAATTGTCCAAGGAACAAATTACTGAATGCCTCAGCAGCCTGTTTTTAAACAGAGACAGTTAAAATTACAATATATTTCTAAATGTGTAAATATGTGGTCAGAATTTTCATAAGAACATAAGAAAGGCCGTACTGGGTCAGACCAAAGGTCCATCTAGCCCAGTATCCTGGCTACCGACAGTGGCCAATGCCAGGTGCCCCAGAGGGAGTGAACCTAACAGGCAATGATCAAGTGATCTCTCTCCTGCCATCCATCTCCACCCTCTGACAGACAGAGGCTAGGGACACCATTCCTTACCCATCCTGGCTAATAGCCATTAATGGACTTAACCATCATGAATTTATCCAGTTCTCTTTTAAACTCTGTTATAGTCCTAGCCTTCACAACCTCCTCAGGTAAGGAGTTCCACAAGTTGACTGTGCGCTGCGTGAAGAAGAACTTCCTTTTATTTTTTTAAACCTGCTGCCTATTAATTTCATTTGATGATCCCTAGTTCTTGTATTATGGGAATAAGTAAATAACTTTTCCTTATCCACTTTCTCCACATCACTCATGATTTTATATACCTCTATCATATCCCTGCTTAGTCTCCTCTTTTCCAAGCTGAAGAGTCCTAGCCTCTTTAATCTCTCCTCATATGGGACCCGTTCCAAACCCTTAATCATTTTAGTTGCCCTTTTCTGAACCTTTTCTAGTGCCAGTATATCTTTTTTGAGATGAGGAGACCACATCTGTACGCAGTATTCGAGATGAGGGCGTACCATCGATTTATATAAGGGCAATAATATATTCTCAGTCTTATTCTCTATCCCCTTTTTAATGATTCCTAACATCCTGTTTGCTTTTTTGACCGCCTCTGCACACTGCGTGGACATTTTCAGAGAACTATCCACGATGACTCCAAGATCTTTTTCCTGACTTGTTTTAGCTAAATTAGCCCCCATAATGTTGTATGTATAGTTGGGGTTATTTTTTCCAATGTGCATTACTTTACATTTATCCACATTAAATTTCATTTGCCATTTTGTTGCCTAATCACTTAGTTTTGTGAGATCTTTTTGAAGTTCTTCACAGTCTGCTTTGGTCTTAACTATCTTTAGCAGTTTAGTATCATCTGCAAACTTTGCTACCTCACTGTTTACCCCTTTCTCCAGATCATTTATGAATAAGTTGAATAGGATCGGTTCGAGGACTGACCCTTGGGGAACACCACTAGTTACCCCTCTCCATTCTGAGAATTTACCATTAATTCCTACCCTTTGTTCCCTGTCTTTTAACCAGTTCTCAATCCATGAAAGGACCTTCCCTTTTATCCCATGGCAGCTTAATTTACATAAGAGCCTTTGGTGAGGGACCTTGTCAAAGGCTTTCGGGAAATCTAAGTACACTATGTCCACTGGATCCCCCTTGCCCACATGTTTGTTGACCCCTTCAAAGAATTCTAATAGATTAGTAAGACACAATTTCCCTTTCATTCTTTTGTACCTGAAGTTAGGTATCTATATCCAGAGTTAGGCACTTCAATAAGTGGCCTGATCATCAGAGTTACTGAGCATCTCATACATCCAAAGCAGTCAATAGACGTGATGGTTCTGAGCACCCCTCTAATCAGATCACTTACTGAAATGACTACGTATGTATATTGGTGTCTAAAATTTAGGCACTCAAATATGAAACTTTTGGATTTCAGCTTTAACTTTTTGCTTGTACTTCCTGTGACGTTGCACTCCATATGTTTTATGGAAATATGTTTATGAGTGTGAATATAATGTAACTGGAATATATGCTTTATACCAAAGGTCTCTTGTAAGGTATCATTACAAAGCTTATAATCTACTGAGTGTGTTCATCTTATTTGTATGCATGTATCATTCTTGTATCTGAAGCAAGAAATATGAAGTATTACTCTGAAGTCCTATTATAACTATGCAAAGTGTGGGCCATTAATGGTGGTTTAGAACCTTGATGGCTCCCATTGACCAGGACAATTGGTTGTAAATGGCTCTGTTTACTTGTAAGCCTTCCTGTGTTCATGTGAGTCAGGCCGGAAAGAATGAATGCTTGGGGTCTCACAGGACATGTCACATGATACTGGAATCCATCTTAAACCTAGTGCTTTTCCATTTAGAAAGAAGGGTGGGAACCCAGAGAGAGACAAAGGATTCCCACCTTGTGCCAAAGATATAAAAGGGGGTGGAACAGAACAATGGGGGTTGCCAGTCATGAGAAATCCCCTAGTTACCACCTGAGCTGGAACTAACGTGAACTGTACCGGGGAAAGGATTGGGCCCAGACTAGAAAGAAGTCTAGTCAGTGAAAGAAGCTTATTGGAACATCTCTGAGGGTGAGATTTACCTATATTCAGTTTCTTAAATGTATTAGGCTTAGACTTCCGTGTTTCATTTTATTTTGCTTGATAACTTACTTTGTTCTGTCTGTTATTACTTGAAACCACTTGAATCCTACTTTTTATACTTAATAAACAAAAGTGATTTTTATTAACCCAGAGTAGGTGATTAATACCTGGGGGAGCAAACAGCTGTGCATATCTCTCTATCAGTGTTATAGAGGGCGGACAATTTGAGTTTACCCTATATAAGCTTTATACAGAGTAAAACAGATTTATTTGGGGTTTGGATCCCATTGGGTACTGGGTGTCTGGGTGCTGGAGATAGGTGACTTGCTGAGCAGTTTTTGGTTAAAGTCTGCAGCTTTGGGGGTGTGGCCTGGACCCTGGGTCTGTGTTTCAGCAGGCTAGTGTGTCTGGCTCAACAAGGCAGGGTTCTGGAGTCCCAAGCTGGCAGTGGAAAATGGGCTCAGAGGTAATTTCAGCACATCAGGTGACAGTCCCAAGGCGGTCTCTGTGACCAAACCCGTCACACTTCCCTCATGATTTAGGAACAGAAAAAATATTACTAAGTAAAGTTGGGTTATGAAGCGATCATGTATTTCTTTGCATCACTTTAAAAGTCATGTGGTGCCATACTCATTTTTTTTCTTGTGAAAAGGGACCGAAGAAGCACTTGCTCATCTTTTGGGCTTTAGTTTTGCAGTTTCTCTTCTCCCAACTTGTCTCTCAAACAGTTACAATTGGCCTATTCCAAGACTGTAGAACTCCTGAAACTTGTCAAAAATTTACAAAATAATAGCACTATTGTGGGTGGACTGTTGTCTATCAACTTCCAACCACTCCCATCAACTGGCTAAATCTTGTGCAACTACTTTGAAATATAGTAGCAACTATGTTAACTCTTCGGTACACGTGTTCTTAGTCTAGTCTTGTCTCCACATGGTATGGGATTTGAGATTGTTCCTGAACAAGCTCTTCTCATGCAACTGGCAATGTGGCATCAAACTATAGCCAGTTAAGCTTTGTTTGAATAAAGCCCATGAAGTTTAAATCTATACATATGATCTTTTGATACACATGCAGTAGAGAATAGAATTCTGTTGAAATGCTCTCCTGTAGGAAACACATTGTAATCTAAAGATGTATATACACTCACTAATCTGAATAACCTACTTGTTTTTGTCTCATCTGCTTTTTGCCGTCTAATAAACTCTTTTTAAAGAACTCCCAATTTTCATTCAAGTTTTTCTGTCTAAATTCCCCCCTCCCCCCAATCAATTTTGCTCCTAATTTTGCCCAGCTTTGGGAAATTAGCTCTTTTAAATGTATGAAGTATACATATTTTTGGTTTGCTCTGTTTGCCCATATTGAATGTAATCAGGTCATGCTCATTGGTCCCTGGGCAACAGCCAAGTTCCAGTCCAGTAATTAATTTTTATCCATCATGAGGATCAAAATAGTTACCTCAAGTTGAAGAGGTGAAGCGACTTGTCCAAGGTCATACAGTAAGTCAAGGGCAGAATTGGGAACAGAACACAAGTCTCCTGAGCCTTATACAGAGTTTTATGCTAAGTTATAGAAATGCCTCTTAGTTCTAATTATGATAGAGAAGGGGAAATAGGAATCCGTAGGGAATTTTCTGAACAATACATTAAACTGTTTGGCTGCCTTTTATCTACATTGTGGAAGATTCCAAAACTAATGGAAAAGATTAATTTACCAGTTGGACAGTAACTGTCCAACTTCCCTTATGTGAAGAAATATTGTCTCCCCAGTTGTTCCAGATAAAAATCTGTGCCCTTTTATTACAAGGCAAAGCAGTCTAAAGGTTCTGAGATTCAGAGTCAGGAAGGAGGAAAAACAGCTATGACTCTGATTTGAAATAAAAGTAAAAAATTATGCTTTTTGAATGCAAACGCTTAATAAAAATCTTCAGAGTGAGATTCTGACAGGTTTTTAATGCTACAGTGAGAGATACAATCTCATGTTCAATTTGTGTAATATTTCCAATTACGTGATGAGACATATAGTAATTGATTAATTCTGAACACGTTTTTTATAAAAGGGGTATTTTCTTGAGAATGTTTGCTTTATGAGGAAAGAAGTATCTAATCATATAATGGCTAGATTTTATTTAGCTGTGGGATTAAAAAATATGAATCATCATCATTCTATAGTGTAGATAATGAACAATTGTAAATCGTCTTGCAAAATAACCTGAAAATGATATATGGATAATTTGTCATTTGGTAGCTCTTTTATAAAAAGAAAAAAACAGTGATAATTTGTTGATTTGGTATACTTTTTCTCCATATATATTTCTGAAGGAATAAATGGTCTTTGAAAGGAAAAAATGTACAAAAGTATGAATTGTAGGGGGAGGAGGTGGACCTGGGGAAGGGATTATATATTTTAAAATCTATTAAATGACTACACTAATAAATAACATTACTGGATTTCCTGCACTTTCCATAGGTGGGCAAGTATTAGTATACCCACTGTGACAGACCCAGACCAGTGGGGTACAGGAGTCTGGTAGAGGGCAAATATACTGGTCACTGGATGAGTAGTTTTCTGTTCCCTGAGTGACCAGAGCAGGGGCTGCACTAGAGTAATCAGGAACCTGCTAGAATCAGTTAAGGCAGGCAGGCTAATTAGGACACCTGGATTCAATTAAGAAGAAGCTGCTAGAATCAATTAAGGCAGGCTAATCAGGGCACCTGGGTTTTAAAAAGGAGCTCACTTCAGTTTGTGGTGTGAGTGTGAGGAGCTGGGAGCAAGAGGCAGAAGGAACTGAGAGTGAGAGGGTGTGCTGCTGCTGGAGGACTGAGGAGCACAAGCATTATCAGACACCAGGAGGAAGGTCCTGTGGTGAGACTAAGGAAGGTGTTTGGAGGAGGCCATGGGGAAGTAGCCCAGGGAGTTGTAGCTGTCATGCAGCTGTTACAGGAGGCACTATAGACAGCTGCAGTCCACAGGGCCCTGGGCTGGAACCCAGAGTAGAGGGCAGGCCCAGGTTCCCCCCAAACCTCCCAATTGACCTGGACTGCGGGTTCTTCCAGAGGGGAAGGTTTCTGGGCTGTTCCCCAACCCACATGGTGAATCTCTGAGGCAAGAAAATCCGCCAATAAGTGCAGGACCCACCAAGATAGAGGAGGAACTTTGTCACACCACTTTACAGAGTGGGGAGTGGGGGCGGGGGGAAGAAGAGAGGTTAAGTGACCCAGGGCAACAGAGCAGGTTGGAGTGGAGAAGAGAACAATAGCCTCATGGCTCCCAGTCCTTATTCTCTGGATCACACTGGATGCAACTTTTTGGTTTGTTCATTTGTGTCCCACAATTAAGTGGCCAACTCCCCACCATTGCATAGACCCGGAACTGTTTCAGCCATGCAGAGTTCTATTAAGTTCTGCTGCTGAGTGCAGAAAGTTAGCGATGGATCAAGAAGGTTTACAAAAATCGTGCTATGATGTCACCAGTATTCAGACATGAATAAATGTACTTGTTAAAAAAATCGAGACCTTTTATTTGTAATATCCTATTGCCCCCAAGTTTGGAACTGGGTCTTGAATTTGTGCCTTTGTCTTCCCTGTGAAAGTCTGCTCAAATCTGGCCAAGTTAAATGCTTTTGAAAAATCATGGTTGGTACATATCCAGAGAGACATCTTTGATTTTAGCAGCTACACTCTCCAAAGATTCCATCCTTGCTGAGCATGCCTGAGCCTCTCAGAGTTCCTACTGCTGACTAGACTGTGCAGGCACCACCCCTCACAGAGCGACTCAGCACGCTGGATCCCCTCACAGGTCATACCTATGATTGCACTGTATGGACCATTCCCACAGTGAGCTAGGGGGTACTGAGAGCTAGGGGGGAGGGAAGTCTGGATCAGTCTGAGTGGGGATGCTGGGACTGGGAGCCAATGAAGTAAATGGGTGATGGGGGCTGGGAGCCAGTTGGTTTGGGATGATACTCAGGTCAGACAAGGAGCTGGGGGGAGGAGGAAGACTGGAACTAGCTGGACAAGAACACTGGGATTAGGAACCAGTGAGAGGGGTGGTGGAGACAGATCTAAGAAGGTGCTGGGGGGAGAGCTGGGACTGGATATGCAAAGAGAATGGGACAGGAAGTCAGGGAGGGAGTGCAGGGGACTGAGATTGCATAGGAAGACTGGGAATGGGAGCTATGTGGGGGAGAGGGGGAGGAAGGAAGAGACAGATAGGTCAAGGAGCCAGGAATGGGGAACTGGGACAGGCTGAACAAGGAGACTGGGGACAAGGAGTAGAGGTGGAAGAGGGAGAGTAGGACTGGGATGAGAAGCCTGAGGTGTGACTGGAAAAAGGAGGCAGGGGTGGTGAAGAGAGAGGAATGGCACAGTCTGGAAGGGATGGGGCAGAAGGGGTCAAGGTTGGGGGAAATGGGTAGAAGTCTTTCCTCCAGAGCCTGGAATCAGGGGTCCTACAGATAACAGAAGACCAATTCCTGATTTTTACCATTCCTGTAGTGCCAGAAAATATCTATGAAACCCCCTGGCAAAGTGTGTGTGTCATTCTTCTAGTGTTGGTCCACAGAGATGATGCTGACTTACTGTTGCTATCGGTTGCTCTGGTAGCTTAAGAGGCAGAGAGGTCTGTGCAGTGGATCTAAAGGGGTTCCAATGCTGCAGATGTCCCATGTGGGTGTCAGTATGATGCCTTATGAGGGAATTTCTGGGGTGGTTTTTTTTTTCAGTTTGGATTTTTTTAAAACCAAGGAAATTACACACACAAAATTGTGTTAAAATATTATAAAGATTGCAAAGTCAAGCACTAAAAAACTAGAGAATACCAGAATTAAGGTTGCCTTTGCAACCTTTTTTTTTTTTTTTTTGGCCCCCTTGTTTGTATACATTATGCTATAGTTTAATTTACATGATAACATAGTAATTTGTTTTCCCTGAGACCCTTGCCTCATTTAATGCACAGGATGCATGAGCTCTGGGGAAGAATGAGGGTTGGGTAGTGAAGGAGACTGTTGTCTATAACACCCCTGCTTCATTTGCTGCAGAAGCTGGGAAGGGGTGTAGTGAATGAGGCAGGGGATTGCAGAAAGGGAAAAGACGGTGTCATGGGTATGTCAGTTGAATGCCACTCCAGAGAACTGGATTCTATTCCAGTCTCTGCCACAGAGTTCCTATTTGATGCTAGGTAAAAAGAACAGGAGTACTTGTGGCACCTAAGGCCTTGTCTACACTACGAGAGTACTTCGATTTTAGTTAATTCGACTATGTGGAATCGATATTACTAAGTCGAACGTGTGTGTCCACACTAAGGACAGTAATTCGACTTTGTGAGACTTTGTGAGTCCACACTAACGGGGCAAGCGTCGACATTGGAAGCGGTGCACTGTGGGCAGCTATCCCACAGTTCCCGCAGTCCCCCCTGCCCATTGGAATTCTGGGTCGAGCCCCAAATGCCTTCTGGGTAAAAAAATGTGTCGAGGGTGCTTTTGGGCGCCTGTCGTCATCCGTCCGTCTCTCAAGCCCTCCCTCCCTCCCTCCCTGAAAGCGCCGGCGGGAAATCAGTTCGCGCGCTTTTCTGATTACTGACAGCGCGGACGCCACAGCAGTGCGAGCATGGATCCCGCTGCGACCATCGCTGCAGTTGTGGCAGTTCTCAACGCCTCGCAGCTTCTCCTCCACCTGTACCAGAGGCAGCTGCAGATCAATCATGAGAGGAGGCTACGGCACTACCATGACGGCATGAAGTCGGACACTAGCTCCGACCTCTCTGAGAACATGAGACCCAGCGCCCAGGACATCTCGCTGTCACTGGGTCTTGTTGATACTGTTGAACGGCGATTCTGGGCCCGTGAAACCAGCACGGAATGGTGGCACCGCATAGTGCTGCAGGTCTGGGATGAATCCCAGTGGCTGCGCAACTTTCGCATGCGGAAGGGGACTTTCCTCGAACTGTGTGAGTTGCTGTCCCCTTCCCTGAAGCGAAAGGACACCCGGATGCGGGCAGCCCTGACTGTCCAGAAGCGAGTGGCCATAGCCCTCTGGAAGCTCGCAACGCCAGACAGCTACCGGTCCGTCGCTAACCAGTTTGGCGTGGGCAAGTCTACCGTGGGGGTTGCTGTTATGCAAGTAGCCAGGGCAATCGTCAAGCTACTGCTATCTAAGGTAGTGACCCTGGGAAACGTGGAGCTCATCAGAGATGGCTTTGCCGAGATGGGATTCCCAAACTGCGGTGGGGCTATAGATGGGACTCACATCCCTATCCTGGCACCGGACCACCAGGCTAGCCAGTACATCAACCGGAAGGGCTACTTTTCCATGGTGCTGCAAGCACTGGTGGACCATCGGGGACGTTTTACCAATATCTACGTTGGATGGCCTGGCAAGGTTCATGACGCTAGGGTGTTCAGGAACTCTGGTCTGTGTAGACGGCTGCAGGAAGGTCTTTACTTCCCGGACCACAAAGTAACTGTTGGGGATGTGGAGATGCCAACAGTCATCCTCGGGGACCCTGCATACCCGCTAATGCCCTGGCTCATGAAGCCCTACACTGGCGCACTGGACTCAGGGAAAGAACTATTCAACTACCGGCTCAGCAAGTGCAGAATGGTGGTGGAGTGTGCTTTTGGCCGTCTCAAGGGGAGATGGAGAAGCCTACTCACTCGCTGTGATCTCAGCGAGACCAATATCCCGATTGTGATAGCTGCTTGCTGTGTGCTCCACAATTTGTGTGAGAGCAAGAGGGAGACCTTTATGGCGGGGTGGGAGCTTGAGGCAAATAGCCTGGCTTCTGATTACGTCCAGCCAGACAGCAGGGTGATTAGAAGATCACAGCGGGACGCGCTGTGCATCAGGGAGGCTTTGAAAGCCAGGTTCCTGACTGAACAGGGTCTCCAGTGACTTTTTACTTTGTGGACACAGATGCTGAACCTGCCCCCGTTTCTTTACCCAGTTACTGTTGACTATCCTTCCAAGTTACATACCCCCTTCCCCACCTTCCCAACAAATAAAATCTGTTCTGTTCTGTTAATGAACAAGGTTCTCTTTTTTACTGTTTTCGCGGGAATGTTTTAAACCGGGGACGCAGACTATGGCGGGGGGCGGGTTTAGTGTTCTGATGCAAATGATGCTTCAAAACTCCGGGAATGACAGGCTCCGCAGTGCTGGATTGGTTGTTTCAACGCAGCCTGCCAGCAGTCCTGGGCGGGACTGGATGTATGTGTCGGCCAAGTGACTTTCTGGCAGGGGGCGGAGGGTAACAGATCCCCTGCTGCGTGGCTCTGTGATCCAGGATAAGGACCGCGGCATAGGATCTCTAACTGCCCTCCCCCGACACAAAGTCACAGATCAACCCCCTCGCACCCCAGAACAAGAAAACCGCCTCCCAGACTGACCAGGGTAACTGGTGACTGTGCTGTGTATGTGTCCAGATGCTGGACCTGCCCCCGCCTCTGTAGCCTGCTACAGATGACTGTCCTGTCCAAGTAACAAACCCCTTCCCCCCCTTCAGACAGAATCCCCTCCAAAAGACACTCTCGGAAACAGTACTTAACAGAAACAGATGTTTTATTATGAACCGCACATGAAAAGGGGGGGGGGGGGGGAGGAAACTTGGACATGGGCTAGTGTGAGATGGGTAGGGAAGGACTTTTCAAACTTTGGAACGAGAGCCTTCCATTGCTGCAGCAGTGTGCAGTGGCCGACTGACAGTTTTAACGGACCTTGCCGCCCCTCCTTCTTTGTACTTTTGGTGAGGGGGGTGTGGGACTTGGTGGCGGGGGAGGGCGGTTAGAGATAGACAGCAGCAGTGCTCTGTCCTCCTGCCTCCGGTCTTGCAGAACATCCACAAGGCGCCGGAGCGTCTCCGTTTGCTCCCTCATTAGTCCAAGCAGGGTTTGAGTAGCCTGCTGGTCCTCCTGGCGCCACCTCTCCTCCCGTTCCATGACTGCTCTGTGCATTTGTGACAAGTTCTCCCTCCACTGTGTCGTCTGGGCTGCCTGCTCTCGTGAGCACTCCATAAGTTCATAAAACATGTCTTCACGAGTTTTTCTCTTCCTTCTTCTAATCTGCGCTAGCCTCTGGGAGTGTGATGCCAGGCTGGGTTGGGAGACAGTCGCAGATGTGTCTGTGGGAATGGGAAAAAGGGAGTAAATTCCTGAGACAGATAAATGAAGTTGCTAACAAAGAGCATAGTCTTTCTCTGTGAACAACACCATGCACTGCACCTTTCACATGCGCACTCAGGACAAGGTCGAATTTTCGGCCCTCGCCTTATGTGTCTGGGGTCCTGCAGTTGCGATCAGAGAAGCGTTGCAGGACACCTCTACTTCTGCTGCAGGAAAACATGGTAAGCCGTAGACTTGTGGCAGCTTAAACATGTAATAGTAGCACTGGGCTCCTTTCGCACTGAATGCAAGGCCACTCTCTGCTGGCAGCAATCAGGGAAGCATGAGCTCTACCCCTGTCCCACCACCTCGCGGCTGTCCCCGGGAAAGATCCCTGTATGCTGCCCCTATGCCGCCTCCACAGCGTGGCTGTAAAGCAGTCCCAATACTAACATTCCCCTCCCTAATTTAAAGCAGGGCGTCATGTGTGACATAACACTCATGAGGATCTCGGAGACCGAGAGGGGAAGGATGCTGCGTGAAAGCATGCAGAGGCCTGGGCCGTATGCCGCCATGCTGTGCCGCGCACTGATCCCCGACTACCTGATGGACTCATGGCGTGGGAACGTGTGTTACCACGGGGGACCAAACAAGATCGCCCTGCCGTTGAACCTCGTGCGCATGCTGGAGCGGTACCTGCAGGAGAGCTATGCCGAGCTATCCCAGGAGGACTGTCTGTCCATTCCCGGGCACATTGACCGCCTTTTCATTTAAGTTCAGCATTACGGACTACAGAGTGGAGCGTCCTGTGGTGGACTAATCATGAATATCCGGACAGTACTTGATTTTCTATACATAGGAGTAAATAGTTCACTATAAGCCAACTAAATCATGAACAACAAATTACTAATATAGTTAATATTCCTGTTTTGTTATAAATAAAAGTTTCTATGTTTAAATGAGTGACTGAAAAGCCCATTCTTAACAATATAAATATTCCAGTTATGTTACAATGAAATGTTTAGATGTTTAAAGCACTCACTGCTTGATCGTTCCCCTGATTCGGTGTCCGGGGTAACGGCTGTGGGCGGTTGGTAGGGGATCTCGGTAAGGGTGATGAAGAGCTCCTGGCTGTCGGGGAAATCAGCGGTGCAAGCGCTGTCGACTGCCTCGTCCTCCTCATCTCCTTCCTCATCTTCCCCGTCACCTAACATTTCCGAGGAGGAACCGGCCGTGGACAATATCCCATCCTCGGAGTCCACGGTCAATGGTGGGGTAGTGGTGGCGGCCGCACCTAGGATGGAATGCAGTGCCTCGTAGAAACGTGATGTGTGGGGCTGGGATCCGGAGCGTCGGTTTGCCTCTTTGGTTTTTTGGTAGCCTTGTCTCAGCTCCTTGATTTTCACGCGGCACTGCGTTGCATCCCGGCTGTATCCTCTCTCTGCCATGGCTTTAGAGATCTTCTCGTAGATCTTTGCATTCCTTCTTTTGGAGCGCAGCTCTGAAAGCACGGACTCATCGCCCCACACAGCGATGAGATCCAAGACTTCCCGATCAGTCCATGCTGGGGCCCTCTTTCTATTAGATTGCACGGCCAACTCTGCTGGAGAGCTCTGCATCGTTGCCAGTGCTGCTGAGCTCTCCACGCTGTCCAAACAGAAAATGAGATTCAAACTGGCCAGACAGGAAAAGGAATTCAAATTTTCCCGGGGCTTTTCCTGTGTGGCTGGTCAGAGCATCCGAGCTCGAAGTGCTGTCCAGAGCGTCAACAGAGTGGTGCACTGTGGGATAGCTCCCGGAGCTATTACCGTCGATTTCCATCCACACCTAGCCTAATTCGATATTGCCATTTCGAATTTAGCGCTACTCCTCTCGTTTTCGAGGATTACAGAAGTCGAATTTAAAAGAGCTCTATTTCGAACTAAGTAGCTTCCTGGTGTGGACGGGTGCAGGGTTAATTCGATGTAACGGCGCTAAATTCGATATAAGCTCCTAGTGTAGACCAGGCCTTAGAGACTAACAAATTTATTTGAGCACAAGCTTTCGTGGGCTACAGCCCATTTCATCAGATGCATAGAATGGAACATATAGTAAGAAGATATATATACATACAGAGAACATGAAAAGGTGGAAGTTGCCATACCAACTCTAAGAGGCTAATTAATTAAGATGAGCTATTATCAGCGGGAGAAAAAAAAACTTTTGTAGTGAGACGAATGGGCCATCTTGATTATCATCCAAAATTATGCTCTTGATCTTAATCTCTCTGCTTCTGTAAAATGAGAATAATGCCCCTTCATATCACAAGGTGTTGTAAAAATGTTTGTGAAGTACTCAGCCACTATATTGGTGAGTGCCATAGAAAAGCCCTTGAGGAAATTATTAATTGTGACTTCAGAGAAGGATTCAAAAGTGTGCAATATACTCCCCCGCAATATATTCAGAAAAGTAATATGGGAAGGATGTTTATTTTGATTTAGTGGAATTTACCTCTCAGAGGTCTGGATTGTTCCTGGCTCTTAGAAGGCTGTGCAATAGGAAGGGCATAAGTAGTCATTCCCCTGCCTTGTGGAGCCTATGTAAGGCCTGGTCCCCACTAAGCCCCCACTTCGGACTAAGGTACGCAAATTCAGCTACGTTAATAATGTAGCTGAATTCGAAGTACCTTAGTCCGAACTTACCGCGGGTCCAGACGCGGCAGGCAGGCTCCCCCATAGATGCCGCGTACTCCTCTCGCCGAGCTGGAGTACCGGCGTCGACGGCGAGCACTTCCGGGATCGATCCGGGATCGATTTATCGCGTCTAAACCAGACGCGATAAATCGATCCCAGACATCGATTGCCTGCCACCGGACCCTCCGGTAAGTGTAGACGTACCCTAAGTCCATGCAGAGTTGCAGTCCCTGCACTCAGGAGCATACAGGAACAGCTCTCTCCATGCTCCCCAGGGGCTAGCCATCTTTTATTCCGGCAAACTAAGGTAGCTGAAAAATAGAAGGCACTGCCCAAGGTTCTGGACCATATGGAAAAGCCTGAGCAAGAGCTAACTTACGGAAGATCAGAGAGTTTCCATGGGGTTGATTGTAAACATTGGGACTGGTACTTGATTAGTAGAGACGTGCACCTGTGTGGGTGAAAAGAACCAGAAAGTGAGTGAAGAGCAATAGAAGCAGTGTGAGTGTAACCCTGCAAGGAAGCTGAGAGAGAGAGAGAGCACTTCTTTTGTGCAGAGTACTGTCTGGAAAAGCAGCCTGGAAATTGTGAGCAAGGAAGCTGTCTCCTGTTGTTTGTTCAGGGAAACAAGAGGTGATGTACGTTCTTTGTAAATACACAGGATTGCACCAAAGAAATACTTGTATATGACTTTTATAATCTGTTTTTCCTCCTAATGGATGCACCCTGGCAAGGCTGCAAATATTTGCTAATCACTCAGGGTATGAGGCAATAACCTAAGTAGTGAAGTAAGCACAAAAATAACCAGGAGCGCCGCCAGCTTTTCTGCTGCCCTAGGCGGCGGAAGGTCCCGCCCCGAAATGCCGCCCTCCACAGAGGCGGCGGAAGGTCCCGCCGCTGAAATACCGCCGTGGTCGCCGCCCGCCAAATTGTAGCGCCCTAGGCAAGACCGCCTAGGTCGCCTAATGGGTTGCGCCGGCCCTGAAAATAACCACATATTATGAGCTGTTGGGTTGAGCCCTGTTAATTTACACAATTTGATGGAAACAAAAATGGCAAAATAAGGGATTTTTCTTGTAACCAGAGGCTAAAAGGAATACATTGTACTGGGAGATGTTTCTTTTATATTTAATGAATTGCCTTTTAAAAACAGGTAGCATTAAAACAAAACAAAAACAAACCTGAGGTAAGATCAGCTTTTCAGCAGTCATGGAGCATGTCAGCGGCATGAAATAAACAAAGGAATGCACAGTGGGAAGTTTGTGCAAGCAAACATCAATTCTCACCTGTTAGCTTCTGCAAATTGGTTTGCAGACAGCACCAGGTGTGTCATTCAAATGGACTAAGTGTGACATTTTATCCACAGTTTAGAATAATTGAAATGCATTGCACTGAATCACTTCCTTGGCAGCCATCCCAAGCAATGGCATGCCATTTATTTGGTTCTGAGTACCTGGGTTCTGCTGTGTGTTGTAATGGAAAATCCTCATCTTTTATAACCCAAGGCTTGCCAAAGTCATTAAAAATAGACTTTCAAAATTGTATACTAAGGTTCTGTGGTGCATTTTGTAAAATGGCTTTAGAATTAGATACCATTAGTGCTTACTGATGGGCTGTCAGCGATGTCAAAGCCATTTTGAAAATGCTTAACAAATATGCAGAACTAGCTCTTTTATGTAAAAATTCCTTTTCATAATATTAAAAAGAAATTCTAGCAATGAATTTTATTGCTAGTATACCTGTGGGGTGAGTAAATCCATTCAGGCCAAAATTTGCCAACTTGGATGCCTAATTGCTTGCACCTAAATCAATGGCCTGATATTCAGGCTTTGTCTTCACTACCCGCCGATCCGGCGGGTAGCAATCGGTTTATCGGGGATCGGCTTACCGCGTCTAGTGAAGACGCGGTAAAATCGATCCCTGATCGCTCTGCCGTCGACTCCGGAAATCCACCTCGGCAGGAGGCGGCAGCGGAGTCGGCGGCAGCGCGGCAGCGGTCGACTTTCCCGCGTCCTCACCGCTAGGTAAGCCGACCTAAAATACGCAACTTCAGCTACGGTATTCACGTAGCTGAAGTTGCGTATCTTAGGTCGGACCCCCGCTGTAGTGTAGACCTAGCCTCAGAGGTGTTGAATTAATTCTGCAGTGCCTTCAAACGAAACATCAATTTCGGTGCTCTAGCTCTAGGCACTAGGTTTCAAAAAATTTTCTTTAGTATTTAGCCTTATACATTTTTTTAAAGATTCTGATGGTGCCATATTTGCCAGTGCCTCTTACCTTTTTCATTTTTACAGATGACTCTTTAGGGGCAGTGGCATAATGTATTCACGTTCTCAGTACAACTAGTTCACTCCATTCATTCTTAGCTTCTTTTCTGGGATTTTTATTGCAGTTTTCAGAATTGCAACTCTTTATTCACTAGCAAAAATCTGCTCTTTGTCAATAGTGAACTTGATTAAAAGACCTACAGTACATCATTTTCATCTGGCACCAAATGCAGCAAAATCTTTCACACAGCTCTAGGCCATAATTAACTTTTTACACTTTTTCATTATTTTTTATTTTACTTCCTCATTAAAAACACACATTAGAAATGGCAAGCCTTAAGTTAAACTTCTCCCTGGACAGTTGTAACATTAGACATTTTTGTGGAGTATTACAGTGATTAATTTCACTGTTGATTCACTTTTGAGCACACCCATTAATACACACCATAGTATAATTCCTATAATTTTTAAATTGCTTTAAGGTTACATTGGCTATTTTTCTTAAATGATTAATTTAGATTTTCTGATTTAAATGGTAATTAGAAATATTTTGCTAAAACTTGCTGATTAGGCTATGACTACAGTTGTAGTTTATTAATATTAGTCCTGAGATGAGTAATGAGAAAATCATTGTATTAATAGCCCTGGGGCTCCTTTCTGTGTACACAGAACAGATACACATGGGCACAGTGTCAGTTTCCCCCACAAAATCCCTGGCCAATATACTTCAATCCTGACCTGAGGGGCCACTCCTAGGATAGAGTGGGCATTTAATCTCTGATGATTTAGCCTTTTAGTTCTATAATGAGACTGCCAAGAAGGGTGCAAGTTTAGGTGATGCTTTTTGTGTTCCTGACATGAGTCCATTGGGAAATGGAATGAGACCACTGATTGATTTAATCTAGGACACTGAATAAATTATTCCAATTTTATCTCATCTCAGCAAGTGTCTCGGAAGCACTTAGAACATGAATCTTAAAATAGTGGACTCATTGAAAATATTTGAGAACTTCAAGCAATGGAAATTCTCCCCTCTGTGAGCCCAAAAGGCTGGAGAATTGGTTTATAAAGTGACTGCCTTTCTTCCGATAGTCAGAAAACTGTTGCCAGCATTCAGGATAAGTAACTTCGAAAACATAGTTACTAATCTTTGGGCCTTAGATTGCATGAGGTACTGATTATTTTCAGTTGCCATTGACTACTGTGGAAGTTATGGGTACTCAGCACTTATTAAAATCACACCATTAAAAAAAAATTCTGGCAAAGTTACAATAAAATGTTAACATGTGACTTCATACGTTTCTTATTCAGGATCAGGTTAATATTTAAAGAACCTACCTAAAGATTTAGGCTTGCTGGCTTGGGAGCCCTTGTCCTCTGAGTATGTTGAAGAGTGACCAAACTTCTAAATACCTATCCTCTTTTTAGCACTTCTCGTGTACATACTTGGTATGAAAGCTTTTCCATTACAAGGACAGTCCATATCTTACTATACCAAAATTTGATAGGAGGAGAAACCACATTTTTCCAATAATATGCAGTACAAAGTCTTGCTGCTAACAATAAAAAAGAAAGTAATTTGTTCTGTTTAAATGTAGATCTTTTACTGGAGCATTAAGTGAGCAGGTCAAGGGATCTCAAGGAAGCTGGAATTTTGTCATAAAATGAAAATTTTTAATAATTTCCCCCAAAGCCATCTAATTCCTGGACACAACCACCGCATGTACAAGTAGGTTCCCATTTTCCCACAATCTAATAGAGCACCTAAATATGACTGATATTAACTGGAGTCAAATGTGTCATGTATATTATAATTTGTATACATGTTCTTTGAGCTACACAAATTGAAGATGTATATACCCTTTCCTCTTATCAAGATCAACTTCTTTGGCCAAATCTCTCTCCCATCTTTTAATCACATCATTTGTGTGTGTATGTGTCTGAGAGAGAGATGACTGTTGTTTACAAATAGAGAATTTAAGGTGAATTTTCTCATGTTTTATGTGCAGAAGCCCAGGGTTTCTCTGTAAAGATTTGAAAAACATACACCTTAAGTACTCTGTTTATGTTGGCATGCAACTATTCTCAGACCCTTGTACCTGCCCAAAAGAAAGAGGCTGGTAGGAGATCGAGGGAAAAGAACAAACAATTACAACGCATTGATTTGTCGATACAGATATGTATATTGTGACCTTTTTAGGTCAGCCCAGACCACTGAGGGGTTATGTCACTGCCTGCCCTGCAACTCTAGGTGCTTTCAATGCTATGGTTCTATAGCTCACAGCCCTGACAGCAACGGTCAGCATGCAAGCGTGCAGGTCACTCCCTGACTTTCACCACCCAGTTATTTTTTGTAGTTTGACCCTCAACACTCTCCGGTCCCAAATTTAATTAACTAGTGTCTCTTATTCAAATAAGTGTTTCTCACCAAGTCTCTTTTCCTGCATGACTGATCAGACTCTCTGGCCAGGACCCTTCACAGATCTCGGTTCCTTTGTCTCTACAGGTGAATTATGCCCAAATGGCTTTCTGTCTTTGCTTATATCTTCCAAAATTTAATGATTTTGCTTCAGGAAGCCCTCCTGGGGGCTCAGCTTGGTGTGTCCACCAGGAAGCTGAAGCCATGTTAATTTTGCAGTTTCCTCCCTAGCCTCTTAACTATCTCCTCCACTTCCTAGTTTGATGGCTTTGTTTACCTTTTTATGTAAATGTACCTTCATTGTCTCTGCCTGATGACCAGGCTAGTCAGACAAGCAAATACACATTCCTTTGTTAAAGGTAGACTGGGCTTATGCATTGCTTGCTCATCACATTTTAAAAATGTAATTCTAGAACATATTTATAACTTTGTATACACCCTGTATATAGACCATTCAGTGATTTTTGGGATCAGCGTGTTACCAGTTCGCATATGCTACTTTACGTGACATATTTTAGATTCAGATTATGACCACAGTGTGTTAGGTGTAGTGAGTATGTCAGGCCTGACAAAAGTTGCTGACAGGGTAGTGAACCACCAATGGGCCTCTGTGTTACATAGATATATACTGAATTGCAGAGTACATTAATTCCTATAAATAGCTGTTCATTTGCTATTACAGCAAAGAAACATCTGTCAATATTGTATTGGTCACTACATTCATCCAAGTTTCTTCAGTTTACCCCACCTAGCTACTTTTTCCACAAGCACGATTCTTTTCTGCCTTTTCTGCTTAACACCTTTGCCAACAGTTCTAGGGCTACCTCAGAGATATTTAATTAATTTTTATTATGAAAAAGGAACTGGAGAGGAGAGTTATGAAATAAGATCTGTGTGTGTGATTATAGATTTCAGAAGAAACACTGCGCTCCAACACTGAAGACGAGGGCCCTTTCCAAGGAATGGAACCCTATCTTGTACGGAGACTTTCCTGCCGCAATGTCCAGCTTCCTCCTCTGGCTTTCAGACAATTGGAGCAAGCAGACTGGGATAAAAAGAGTGATTTGGAGACTATACCAAGGCCCACCAGTCTTCCACTAAGGATTCCTCCATTGATTGCCATCACATCTGCAGAGGCCAGCAGGTAAGTGTTGACCTGAAATGTTTCCCACTTTTACTCCTTTACTTTCAATGAGAACTTCCTTTAAAATGGACTCAGAAAATCTTCATAGCTAAAATGTTAGACTCAATACAAAAAAGTAAATGAAGGTAGATTTCCCCCCACCCCATAACTCCAAACCAAGAAATGAAAATGATTGCTACAACTGGAGTAAAAATGTCTGTTCTGTAATGTATGGAACCATTTTGGTAGTACTGGTAGAAAATATGAACAAAATATGATATAATGTTTTCTAAAATTATGTGACTGAGACTTAGTCATGCTGCGTATACACCCTTGGTCATGTCAAACAGAAATGTTGGAAAAAAGTGACTCAGACCATTTGGGATATATTATATTAAGAAAAGAGAGACTGCCAGAGGCTTGGATATCTAGTATTGTTGCAATTTGTGGCTTTAGTATATGTGGAAATATTTCATATGCATACAACTTGAAAACTAAGTCGGAGAATTTTGAGGGGATTAGGTATTTGTTCCTAGTTGTTGATCAATAGATATGTTAGACAGATAGTTGTACGTAATATGTTTTGGCTGTAGTAGTTTGTTGTCCTATTCTTATGGAATTATCTCCTATCTTGTCTGTGACTTCACGCACTCTGTGTGTGGGTGTGTTTTATAGGTAGGGCTAGCAGTGCCACTATTAAGGTTGTGTGACGCTTCCCATTATTGGACCCTGTTTTCAGTTGCTTATAACTTTGCCAAATGTTAGTCATTTGGGATGAAATTTTACATGCCAGATGTCTGCCTCAGGGTGGTGATGATGGCTTTTTTTAAGCTTCAGCCAAAATGATTCGGCCATTTCAGAGAACAAAGTTACAGAAAAATAAGGGGTTTTTTTGCCCATGTTAAAATCATTTTGAGAAACTTTAGTGCTGCCAGGCTCTGTAGCAGGGATTTGAAATATGGTAATGAAATATGGAGGGGGGGGGGGCAGGGAGGCCTTTGTATCAGGGATGTGCCTTTTGCTTTTCCTGTGAAAATCCACCCAAATTTAGCCGTTATTAGCCTTTGAAAAGTCTCAGTTTGCACATGATCAGTATAGACTTGCTAGAGCTTTGCAGATAATTCCCTGAATATTCTGTCCAAACCGAACATACTCCTTCCTGGGGCTAAGCAGGATTTTCACTGTAATTGTAGTTCTGAGCTGCTGAGGTTCAGGCATCAGACTGTTACCAGATCCTCCCTGAGTCTTCTTTTCTCAAGACTAAATATGCCCAGGTTTTTTTGAACCTTTTCTCATAGGTCAGCTTTTCTAGACCTTTTATCATTTTTGTTGTTGTCCTCTGGACTCTCTCCAATTTGTCCACATCTTTCCTGAAGTGTTGTGCCCAAAACTGGACATAGTACTCCAGCTGAGGACTTACCTGCGCCAAGTAGAGCGGGACAACTAGCTCCCATGTCTTGCATATGACATCCCTGTTAATACACCCCAGAATTATATTAACTTTTTTCACAACTGCATCACATTGCTGATTCATATTCAATTTGTGTTCCACTATAACCCCCAGATTTTCTTCAGCAATAATACCACCTAGCCAGTTATTCCCCATTTTGGAGTCAAATATTTGATTTTTCCATGGGTGGCACGTGAATCCCCAGTTCAGGGAGGCTAACCCCCTGCCCCGCCTCTTCCACCTGAAGTCCTGCCCCCACTCGGCCCCCTGCCCCCACTCTTGCCCACTGGGGCCAGAGGATCCCGGAGCCCCCACTGCGGCCAGAGGAGCCCTGGCCAAGCAGGCCCAAGCCATCCCGAGCCCCAGCCTGCCTGCCCACTCGAGCTGCCCTGAGACCCTGCCCGCCGACCCAAGCTGCACCCAGCCTATCTGCCCGAGCTACCCTGAGCCTCAGCCAGCCAGAGGAACCCCGAGCCCTGGATGTCCAGATGAGCTCTGAGCCCCGCTGTGGCCCGGCCCTGGGGCTCAGAGCTGCCCATGGATTTTTCTATCCTAAGTAGAGTACTTTACATTTGTCTTCATTGAATTTCATATTGTTGATTTCAGACCAAGTCTCCAACTTGTCACGGTCATTTTGAATTATAATCTTGTCCTCCAGAGTGCTAGCAACCCCTCTCAGCTTGGTGTTGTCTGCATCTTGTATTCAGTAATATTCACTGAAGATAATTGCTCCTCAAATGGTAAAGAGAGTGTCGTACAATTGGAGAAAAATAATTGTGTGTGATAAGAAGCAATATATGAGACAGAAAGTTCAAATAAAGAAGTAATTATGAATCTCTGGTGAGTGAATTGGTTCCTGTGTTGAATTCAAATATGAAATAGGGAAGGCAGTTTAAAGTATATTCCAAGTAAATAATTAATAAATGCTGGTTATAATGGATATAGCCATACTCTTTTTAAATGTTTTTCTACCCAGAAGGAGGTGTAGTATATATGAGAGGTCTGTGTGTGTGTGTGTGTGTGTGTGCAAGAATCTCATGTAGGTATTAGAGAGAACTCCCTGTCCTGCCTAGAAAGCCTGTGCCTTTCTGCTCTGTGCCTATTAAAATTAGTTTTGAAATTAGGCAATATAAGATTTATTTGTAAGTAATTTTTTTGCTGTGAGTAATAGAGAAACTGTAAATCCTCAGCCTATTGGGTGAAGCTGCCAGACTGTAAAAACAACACAAACAATTATTATAGTGAACATTTCTTTGGAAATATAAAATCTTTCTTTCTCACAATTTTTCTTTAGCTGAAGTGCGCTTTTGCTGCTGCAGAGGAATATTGTTTAGGAAATTATAGCTAACTGTTTTATGCCATTTTGCTGCTTGCCAACTCTCTCAAGTAGCTTTGATGTCTCCTATTCAGAATGTTAGTAATGCCTACCAAAAGTCTACAGAAAGGTATGGATGATATCCAAGCTGCCTGTCTCTGTGAAATTACCCAAGTACAAGATACCTATTGCTCCTATAGGGACATAGCAGACCTCCCTCACTCTGGTGTGTGAAAAAAGTCCAGTACTGTAGGGAATTCTGAAGATTATTACAGGAGATGAGGACTCTTCTCTTGTTGATGAATAGGTGGAGGGGGAAATAATGTACAATTAATAGAAATTAATTATAAGGAGGGAAAGTTTCATTATTTAAAACTTTTTTTAAAAAACCCTAAGAGTGGGATTTAGAAATCCTATATGGCTTTCTTAGTAAAGCACTGTGGAAATTATTATGACTCGAGTTGAAGCACCAGCAGTGTGTAAGACTCACAATGAAGACAATCCCTGCTCCAAGGAATTTGTGATATAATGTATAAATTCCATTGTACAGGCTGAGTTCTATTTTCTCCTTAGGAAGTCTAGGGGCCCATTTCTCTTTTCACACCAGTTTTGTATAAGAGCAAATACCATTAAATTTAACAGATCTGTTTCTGATTTGCACCAGTGTAGATGAGAGTGAAATCAGAACTTGAACGTTCATTGCCAAATGATGAAAAATGGAAAGTTGTCCTCTCATTTCTATGAAGTCTTACTACTTAAGATGTAAAATTGTTTTTTCACATTGGCAAACTATTCCTTTTTATTCCTGCTCATTTTCTTTTGCATGTTTTAAGAGTGTTAAATATATCTAGCCTGTTTCTGATCTCACATTAGTGTAAAGCCAGTTAATCAAGGCCATTGTTGAGATAAAAGATTTGTAGGCTTTATATTAATGTTTCACTTCTAGAGCAGCTAGCAGGAACTGCAAAAAGAAGTCCTTGTCAATTGATGGGTTGAGCATGCTGCTGATAGCAACTCAGTTACATTTATTAAATTTAGTGATTGCCAAACGTTCCATATGGCAGATTAGAAGTAGGCAGGCAGCCTCTTTTAATATTTATGAACGTGCTTATTTCTTAGGGTTATATTTCAACAATGAGCAACATATTTAGCTTGCATATATAATTATGAATGTGGTATATATATTGTAAGATGGAATATCAAGAATAGATTTCTGCATGTGAAGAAATCCTTTAACTTTTAGTCTGTTCTCTTCAAATAACAAGTAGAGAGGGTGAAATTTTTCACATAAATAGTTACCAAAAAATGTAGTTTCAGATTGACTGAAACTATTTGCACATTTGTATTGACTTCACCAAATAGTATTGACTGAACCAAAAAAGTCAAAACATTTTGGTAATGTTGAAATGAAACATTTTATTTCAACCCAAAAAAATTCATTTAGACTTTCAGGCATTTGACAGAAACAAAACAATGGATTCACAAAGCAGGGTGAGTTGGGAGTCCCTCCTTTATAAGTAGAGCCCTACCAAATTCACGGCCATGAAAAACACATCACGGACTGTGAAATCTGGTCTTTTGTGTGGTTTTACCCTATACTATATAGATTTTATGGGGGAGACCAGAGTTTCTCTAATTGGGGGTCCTGACCCAAAAGGGAGTTGCAGGGGGCTCACAAGGTTATTTTAGGGGGGGTCACAGTATTGCCACCCTTACTTCTGCGCTGCCTTCAGAGCTGGCAGCTGGAAAGGGGCAGCTGCTGCCTGGGAGCCCAGCTCTGAAGGCAGAACCCCACTAGCAGCAGTAAAGAAGTAAGGGTGGCAATACCCAGGACCAGCTCTAGGCACCAGCAAACCAAGCATGTACTTGGGGTGGCACAATTTCAGGGGTGGCATTCCGGACACCTTTTTTTTTTTTTTTTTGCTTCGGTAGTTGCGCTCCCAGAGGTGTTTTTATTTTATTTTTATTTTTTTGCTTGGGGCGGCAAAAAACCTAGAGCCGGTCCTGGCAATACCACACCATGCCATCCTTACTTCTGCGCTGCTGCTAGTGGCAGCTCTGTCTTCAGAGCTGGGCTCCCAGCCAGCAGCTGCCCCTCTCCAGGTGCCCAGCTCTGAAGGCAGCGCCGCTGCCAGCAACAATGCAGAAGTAAGGGTAGCAGTATCACACCCCCCACACACAATAACTTTCCAAACCCCCCACAACTCCTTTCTGGGTCAGGAACCCTACAATTACAACACCATGAAATTTCAGATTTAAAGAGCTGAAATCATGAAATTTACTATTTTTAAAATCCTATGACCGTGAAATTGACCAAAATGGACCCTGAATTTGGTAGGCCCCTACTTATAAGTATTAGCCCTGTGGCTAGGGAACTTATTTCAGATATTGGAGACCTGGGTTCAATTCCCCCCTCTACATGATGAGTAGAAGAGATTTGAACTTGGGTCTCTCCCATTGGAAGAGAGGACCCTAGTCACTGAACTATGGGATATTCTCAGACAGGTCTTTCTCAGTCTCTCCTGTTGAAGATCATCCACTTTTTATAAATAAATAGTCATTGGAGCAGGGACATAAACTTTGGATCTTTCAACCTACACATTTACCTGAATTGTGGGTTCAACTGTAAAAAGTATGTAAAAAATCATAAGTTGTTACAAGAACCTGTAATAACAAATGTTGATGGGAAAAGGTACGAAAAAGAGACAGAATAACTGAATTAGCCTAAACAAAAAGCCAAGTTGATATGGTTTAAAGACAGTGATGAAATTATGCTTGTTAAAAACAGGTGCTGTGGAGCCCGAAGTTTAATGAGCTAACATGGGTATGTCGGCACTCAGGCCTAGTTAGCAACCAAAATAATAAGGGGATGGGCTATTCCACCCATCACGCCCTTTCTGGGTCTGTAAAAGAAAGAGATTTTTGGTGAAAGTACAAAAGAACAAATAGAACAGATGGAACAGACAGACAGCGGCAACAGCTTTACCATCATGGCCCTCACCCTCACTGTTTCCTGGGACCCTAGCCCTTCATCATCCTGATCCTGAGAGTTGTCTTGACCAGAACAAGCCAGCGAGAGAGGGATCCAGATGGCATTGCCACCCTTACTGGCTCCAGCTGAATCCCAAACACCAGCTGGAATGACAGTTATTACCATCTTTGATACCATATAAGAGCCTATAAAAGTAGGGGCCTTTTCCCTTCTAAAATTGGTCTTTAACAACAGAAGCAGCAATGATATCTCCAGCCCATCTCAACTCACTTCTCTTTTCTGCCAAAAGGATGGTTATTACCATCTGTCAAGGCAGTATACCCACTTTGAACTTTAGGGTACAAGTGTGGGGGCCTGCATGAGGACTTCTAAGCTTAACTACCAGCTTAGTTCTGGTCCGCTGCCACCATTCCCTACCCTGGGAAGCTTTTAGAAACCTCTCAACAATTCCCTGGTGAATACAGATCCAAACTCCTTGGATCTTAAAACAAGGAGAAATTGACCCTTCCCCCCTCCTTCCTTTCACCAACTCCTGGTGAATACAGATCCAAACCCCCTTGGATCTTAAAACAAGGAGAAATTGACCCTTCCCCCCTCCTTCCTTTCACCAACTCCTGGTGAATACAGATCCAAACCCCCTTGGATCTTAAAACAAGGAGAAATCAATCAGGTTCTTAAAAAGAAGGCTTTTAATTAAAGAAAAAGGTAAAAATAATCTCTGTAAAATCAGTATGGAAAATAACTTTACAGGTTAAAGAGCTCAGAGGATCCCCCTCTGTCTTAGGTTCAAAGTACAGCAAACAAAGATAAACACTCTGGTAAAAGGTACATTTACAAGTTGAGAAAACAAAGTAAAACTAAGACGCCTTGCCTGGCTTTTTTACTTACAAGTTTGAAATATGAGAGACTTGTTTAGAAAGATGGGGAGAACCTGGATTGATGGCTGGTCCCTCTCAGTCCCAAGAGCGAACAACCCCTTAAAACAAAGAGCACACACAAAAGCCTTCCCCCCCCCCCCCAAGATTTGAAAGTATCTTGTCCCCTTATTGGTCCTTTGGGTCAGGTGTCAGCCAGGTTACCCGAGCTTCTTAACCCTTTACAGGTAAAAGGATTTTGGAGTCTCTGGCCAGGAGGGATTTTAGTACTGTACACAGGAGAGCTGTTACCCTTCCCTTTATAGTTAGGACAACATCTTTGATGCAATTTAAGAGACTGTCAAACAGGGAGGCAGTGGCACTAGAACCAAGGGGGCCAGGTGGCCATAGTCCTCCCACTTTTTGAAAGTGGATGGACCCTGCACCCTTCCCCTCCTTTTCACCCTCAGGCCCCACCCCCTGGCCAGGCCAGTGTGGAGCCCGGCCAGGAAGCTCGGGCAGTTGTGGGAGCTGTGCAGACTCTCCATCTGCTCACAGTGTGTGTGTGGGGGGGGGCGGTTGAGAGCAGCCGCTAGCCTGTGTCCCCGCCCCCCAGGCTCTCCACCCGGCCCAGGGCAGGTGGAGGTGGAGGGTTCACAACTCTGTGCCGGCTCACCACAGCTGTCCATGCAGTTCTCCACGACCCTGCTCTGGCCAGGGGGGCAGGGCCTCGGAGCTGCAGCCCGGCCATGGTAAGAGCCGCGCGGGCAGCTGTGGGGAGCTACGGATGTTCCATCTGCTCTGGGTGGGGGGCCCAGGGAGCAGGGACACGGGCTAGGGGTTGCTCTCCTTGGGCCCCCTGCACCATGCGGCTCTTATCATGGCCAGGTTGTGGCTCCGAGGCCCCTCCCCCCTGGCCGGAGCCAGGTGTGGGAGAACCGTGTGGGCAGCAGTGAGGAACCTGGGTCCCTCCACTTGCCCTGGGCAGGAGATCTGGGGGGAGGGGACACAGGCAGGAGGCTGCTTTAGGCCCCCACCCACCCCGGGTGGGCAGGGGGAGAGCTCCCCAACCCCACTCTGACTTAAGTTGTTAAAATGAAAGCCTAATTTAATACTTTATATTTCAAATGCTTTAACTGTTTTTCCTTCTTTTTCTGTATCTTTAATAAAAGTTGAAAAGGATTTTTAATGACATGTTTGCCATGGTGCTAAGCAGGCTGAGGTCTTTGTACACCAAGCCCCATATCTTGTTTAACACTATATCATGTTGGACTGTGATTGGGTTATGTTAATGTCTTTGGGCTGCCTATTTTATCTCAGTACAACAGTTCCCCCATATTCTGGATGAGTGCCCTAAACCCTCTGGGCTGTAGAGTCATTTTCTCTCTTGCACTGGCCCAATGGCTATTTATTGTCATCATGAATTACTATGAATTGCCACTATAAATGACAATGAATGATGATTGGTCCAGGGAAAGGACACTTGAAATGGTCTAGTCTGAATAAAACAATTTGATAGGTTAGTCTGACTAAAAGGCTTCTTGAAATATGATCCTAGAATTTTCAGCCACCCATCCGTGTAGATGCTATTGTATATTCCTGTTTCCCGTCCCATCCACAAGCAACATCCATCTGATTACATCATCTCCAACAGATAGATGAGGTGACCAGCTACCTCAAGAATATCTCAATATTAGTTTCAAAGGATGAAGTGCAGCAGCAATCTCCCCATCACACAGAAACCCACCTCCAGATGTTACAGTACCTCCAGGAATGCATCTGAGCCTGGGGAATAGGAGCCCTTAGATTGCTCCTAAAGCCTGACTTTTGCATGACAATGAGGCCAGCTGTCTCAATTTGCAACATTTTTGTTATAATGCTTCTGCCCTCTTAATATACAATGTGATTGATGTAATCTGATGTGAAATGTCACATTAGTGAGATGCCAATTCCATAAATGGAAAAGCCTAAATGCATTTGGAGACTGCATTTAAAAAGATATTTGGAACAAAAAATCTTTGGTATTTTGGGGAAAGGATGTTGTTACACAGGCTTCTAATTACATGCTAGCAAGTTTCATGACATTTCACCTGTGTTCCCAATTAAGTGAGCATGTTTCATATGATCAGTTTGACAAGCCCTTTTGTTACCCTAAAAACTAGGACGTTGTTACATCCGAGCCAAGGATTAATCCTACTGTTAGTTCCAACAAATCCATTGAAACTAAACTTTATCTAGGGGTTCACACAGAAATAAGACCAAGGTACAAACTGCAGGATGTAGCTCTTGTAACTGAGTTGTAACACAACATACATTAACCTGAACTTGG
Organism: Emys orbicularis; assembly: GCF_028017835.1. Classification (NCBI taxonomy): domain Eukaryota; kingdom Metazoa; phylum Chordata; order Testudines; family Emydidae; genus Emys; species Emys orbicularis. The sequence goes on along the minus strand of NC_088688.1, from coordinate 37,820,332 downwards.
AAGAAATCACACAACTCTTAGACCTCCTAAGAAGTTTTAAACGATATACTTCTCTGATAACTTTAGACTTGGTACATTTTGTTATGAACCCATAAAGAGGCCTGTTTCCATAGGCTGTTTTGCTAAGATACTTGCATTTTTCTGGCAAACGTGAGTCTGTTTTCCAGCAAAGGGTCTATTTTAGAGTGAAAACGAGTCTCATGTCCTTGCATGAAATATAGGCCAACATTTGCATTTTCACTTAAATAACTATTTCAGTATAATTGCAAGTAGAGCAAAATTGGGAGATGGATTCTCAGAAACATGCAAATAAAAATGACAGTTTTCACTGCAAAATTCTGAAAATACAAATTTCTGAATTTCACACAGCTGTACTCTGTATATGCTCAAATTGCATTTCCTGTTATTATTTACTGCTTTCTGTGTTGTTCATACACTACTCCTCAGGCATGAATGTTATTGTACTATGTAAGGTTTATTTTAAATTGCTCTAATATTGTTTAAATATATAACCAAGTAAAAAGATTTAAAAAAATATTGGTGGCATTAAAGACCGTTGTGGTGACAGTTACGGTGGCTTATACCATAGTAAACTTTTGGAATTGTAAATGTAGCACATTCTTAATCCATGAAGCTCCATCTTTCCCATGCATCTGCTCCAGTTTAGCTAGTTGTTCAAAGATGATGATAATGGAAAAATATTGTAGATTAGATAAGCAATGTCCTATTTAAATCTTTAAGGGTTGATCCAAAGTCCATTAAAGTCAATTAAAGTCTTTCTACTGACTTCTGTGGGGAGGGATAGCTCAGTGGTTTGAGCATTGGCCTGCTAAACCCAGGATTGTGAGTTCAATCCTTGAGGGGGCAATTTGGGGCAAAAATCTGCCTGGGGATTGGTCCTGCTTTGAGCAGGGGGTTGGACTAGGTGACCTCCTGAGGTCCCATCCAACCCTGATATTCTATGATTAGCTCTATGATGGATATGTCCATAAATTATTTTAAAGTTGTCCCTACTTCCCTCTCCCCTCTTTGAGATGCAGTAGTTTGGTCATAATTATCAACTGTTTTGCTAGGTGCAAACTGCCTATGAAACATGGCTAATTTTTCCTCATTTTTGAGAGGAATTATTTGGAGAATTAAGATCGATACTCTAATTGTATAGACTGAGAGCACTAACGTCTAACACGGTAAATCCTGGTGTCTGTCTCTGGATCTCCCACTCTTGTCCCTCCTACAATAAGACATTAAGTGCCAGATTTTTTTATCTTTACTCAAAAGATGAGTTGTATTTTACTCTGCAAGTAGTAAGGTACTACTCATTATGAATAAGGGTGGCACAATCTGGCCCTAAATAACTTATTACTCAAGGAAAGGATTTCAAAGAATAATGGAGAAAGCTCTAGCTTTTATTATAAAATTGCCACAATAATTTTACTGTCCAGTAAACTCAGATTGGAAGTTGTAACTGTTCCAGGTTATTGTTTTAAGAGCTTGAGCGTTGCCAGGGATGATGAAAATAGGGAAATTGGACCATAACAGAGCAGCATGCACTGGAAATGAATCCTGGGAGAAAGCTGCTCTTCAGACGTATAATTTTGCAGCTCAGCAGGGTAGTTTATGCACTGAAAATAAGTGGGAACTACAGTGTTGAAAGATAGGGGAAAGAAAAGTTTCAGTTTGATTCATTTTCAGACTCAAAATGCTGTTCTTTGGGCCCCCAAGCTCCGCTGTCTCTAACAGCTTCACACAGGTTTAGGCTGCTTTCAGCAGAAGCAGCTGTGCACTGACTCACCTGCCAGTAAGAAGAATGAACAGTAACACAATAATTCTTAGCATTTGTAGAGCAGACGTCTTTTTTTTTAAATGTAGTAAACACATTAACTAATTCTCATGTCACCTCTCTGAGGTAGATAAATAGCCATGCATCATTATCCCCGTTGCACAGAGGTGAAGTGACTTGCCCAAGGCCATGGACAGAATCAGTGGCAAAACTGGAAATGGAATTCAAGAGCTCCTGGCTCTTAACCCCTTTCTTAGATCATACTGCCTGTCAGAAAGTTGTTTGTGGAGACTGGAAAGAAATTGACAGATATCTTGAGACTCTTGCATCCTTAGCCAATAAGTTTAGTAAGTCAAAGAGAGGTTAGTGAATGCTCCAGTCTGGATTTGCACTGTATTGACTCTTGATCTCATTTAATCCTAGAGGATAGCAGATTGTTAGAAGCAAAAGAAATGGCAAAGTATTAGATTCTACTACAGAAATGTCACAGTCTAATCTGCACTTTCAAGATGAGTTCTCCCTTCCTGTGACCAGCACCAGTCTCCAGTGTAGTTACCTATGCTCTGGTCTCACTTTGGATGGCAACTTAAAAATCGTTAATGGTTTTATTGCTCGAAGCAGTCCTTATATGAACCAAATATTGGATAGACTTTAGTAAACTGTGGAGGCGAAAGGTTCATAGCAGAATACCTGGATTCTAGGCTTCTCTGATAGTTTGTGAAAGCATTACCCCCCCCCCCCAGGATTACTGAAACTTTTGCATTTTGGTGTTAAGCAGAGGACTGTGGTTTAGATTTGGCACACTGTTGGCCTAAACGGCTACTGGATCCTGATCCATTTTTGGTCACCTGTAACTCCTTTTTAAAATTTGGAATTTTAAAAACAGCATTATTGTAGATTACAATCTTATTTGACAGCTGTAGAATTTATTTTGACTTGGATTATATTCTTCCATTAATGAAGAGATCATCACTTGTTAGTACCAAAGCTCTTGAAGGACATTGTGTAGACTGGAAACATGTATTGCCATAATCTGCTCGTTTGTGGTTTGGGGAGATAGTGTGTGTGTGTACATGTATTTTCTAGAAAAGGGAATATCTGCAAATAGCACTTCAAAAGAGGAACATGTTGCTTAATATATATAACTGATAGTTTGTTTGGAATTTATATGGTAAAATATTTTCATTTTTGGTTATTGTTATGTCTTTGATATATCATCAAAATATGGGATTTCTTCATCTGACTAGACTCAATTTAATTTCTGTCGTACTTGTGTTTTCATGCTGTTTGGTTCTATTGTTCAGGAAGTAGCAGGTGGGATAGTGTCCCCGTTTCATAGCTGCTTTTAGTTATATGTGGGGGTTTGTTTCATGAACAAGTGATCTCTTTAAATCGCTCTTTCTCGCAGTTCTCCCAGGAAGTCCATTTTCTTTTTCTTTCAAGGACTGAGTATTATATGGTCTTTAATTTCCCACCCACGTGCCTACTTAGATGATTGGTGACACCTGGGATGTAAGGCCACAGGGGCTTACTTCACAATGCAGAAGACAGGAAAGTAAAAGGCAGCTTTCTACAACCTAAATTATAATTGCTGTGGGTCAGATACCTGGTGATGGAAGGAAAAAATTAGTTGAGATCAAGTTCATTTTCTGCACAAAGAGAGGAGCAGAGATGATGTACCAGGTCTAAAAAATTGATACCTTTCAGGCATAGTCTGTGTTTGAGCACAGTTTTTTAACTTAGTTAGGAAATGAACCAGCCAATCTGGGGCTTGATTGTTGCCATAGTTATCTCTGCAGAAGGGGAGTTCAGCCACGGCAAAGGCACCATTGCCTCTAGCCTTGCAGCTCACACATGGACATTTGCAATGGACGGGGATTTACAAAAATGGGAGCAGTTAGAGGCAGGACAGGAGTATTATCCCATTCCTCTACCTCCCAGGGAATCTGCACAAAAGCTAAAACAGTCTAAGGCTCTGTTACATTGGCAGTCCACAGGAAAGTTATTATGGAACCACACTTAACTAACAGGGATTCTGGGCAATCCCTAGTGGAGTACAGAAGAGTGGTCATGAAACTGGCATATAAACACAGGACCTCTTTGTAGATAATTCTATAGCCCTTGTAAGGAGGTGGCAAACCCTGCCCATCCCTATCAAAGAATTTGGAGGAAACTCTTGGAAGAGACCCTCACAGAGTTTGTATTCTCCTAGCATCCCTATTATATAGGTTTTTCATGGGAGGGGGATCATCAGAGTAGAATCTCAGAGAAGGAGTTTTTCTACCTGTTAAGGAAGCTTTTTGCTTATGGCCTCTCATTTATAATGTTAGGTCACTGTTCAGGTGTAAAGATACTTTATTACAGAGTGACTTCTAATCAACCCAGTCATGGAGATTATTATTCCTTCTCCATTGTATAAGTATAATAGGGGCATTGCTGGCAGATCGAGGGACATGATCATTCCCCTCTATTCGGCATTGGTGAGGACTCATCTGGAGTATTGTGTCCAGTTTTGGGCACCACACTACAAGAAGGATATTGAAAAATTGGAAAGAGTCCAGCTGAGGGCAACAAAAATTATTAGGGGGCTGGTGCACATGACTTATGAGGAGAGGCTGAGGGAACTGGAATTGTTTATTCTGCAGAAGAGAAGAATGAGGGGGGATTTGATAACTGCTTTCAACTACCTGAAAGGAGGTTCCAAAGAGGATGGATCTAGACTGTTCTCAGTGGTAGCAGATGACAGAACAAGGAGTAATGGTCTCAAGTTGCTGTGGGGGAGGTTTAGTTTGGATATTAGGAAAAACTTTTTCACTAGAAGGGTGGTGAAGCACTGGAATGGGTTACCTAGGGTGGTGGTGGAATCTCCTTCCTTAGAGGTTTTTAAGGTCAGGCTTGACAAAGCCCTGGCTGGGATGATTTAGTTGGGGATTGGTCCTGCTTTGAGCAGGGGGTTGGACTAGATGACCTCCTGAGGTCCCTTCTAACCTGATATTCTATGATTCTATCAGCCTTGTACTTTAGGTCATGCTGCTGTAGCTGGGGACAAACCATATTTAAACCCAGCCTTTTCATAGTTTAGGTGGGCCCGTATATTCCTGCCTGAAGTGTAAACCTTCTCTCCCCCAGCATTTTCATACTCTGAAGACTGAGTCCTGTAAAAGGAAAACCCTGACCATGACAAATATTATTTTTATTTTAATATGGTGATATGTGGCCTTTCTGCGAGTCTGGTGGTAGAAGATTTGGGGTAAGATTATATGAAGTGCAGCACAGCATTCTCAGCCTTGGGAAAGGAAGAGCTATGGTGTCTTTTAGCCACTTTTCAGCTAAAAGCAAATGTGGGCTGTTGTAGTGGCTGGCGAGGGTTCTGGTGTAACTGAGGCTATGGCTAAAATAGAGAGAGAGCTTACAACGGTGTAGCTGCATAGGTGCAGCTTCACTGCTGTAAGCTGTCTAGTGTAGCCACTCTAAGCTGACAGGAGAGAGCCTTAGAGAGCCCTGGGGGTCTGTATGATATGCCGGCCTCCCTGGGTTGCCCATATATTTATGCCTGTATCTGTAATTTTCACTCCGTGCATCTGAAGAAGTGGGATTTTTACCCATGAAAGCTTATGCCCAAATAAATCTGATAGTCTTTAAGGTGCCATCTTAAATCTGATAGTCTTTAAGGTGTTGGTTTTTTCAGGAATCTCTGTAGCACTCTGCACTTGCCCCTGCCCCAGCATCCTGCCAGTGCTTGTGAGAGTGTCCTCAGGTCAGGAAATAGCCTTAGGACTTACTGTGCAGTATCTATGCCAGGGCAATCCTTTCCAGTTGTAACCAAGGCTTTTGGGATCACTTTGCACTGCTCTAGCCTTTTAGCCAGCATAAAGCAGCCAGAGCAGGGAGAGGCTCTCACATTTGCATTTTATTTGTATTCCTTTTGGGAATGTTAAAATGACAAGCCCTTCTTTACAAGGTTTATTCTGTTAACATATTTGTATGGTCTCGGCTTTGGCCAGTTGCCCATACACAATGTCTGATTTATTGAAAATGCAATATAAAAAAGAATTGTTAAACCAAAGGATCTCACAATATGTACCCCAATGTATTTTGTCACATTAATGTCAATTTAATGCTGACAAAAGAAATCAGAAATCCTATCTAGCCGTAAGCATGCACAGTATTTATCTCTTACAAGGATTTTTTTATTTTGGAAAATGCCTGTTCACATTAGCCTTTCTTTTGCACTCTTCCTGATTTGCATGTAAATCATCCCTACAGATGCAGTTTATAAGTTTAAACCAAAAAATCTACTTGAGTGACACAGGCCTATAAACCTGAGGGAGAGAGTGGGGGATCACTTACAATACTAAAATTAGTTTTGGATGTGACTGAAAATAGTTTTTAAGCATCTGCTATTACTGCTAAAGTTTAGTCACTTTCATCCAATGCCACTCAAAGTAGAGAATAGTTTGAATCAATTAATATTCCAACAAGTTTCAACTAGAAAGTCTTCAATTCTTTGTAGTATGCCCTTCTATACCATGCTTGCAGGACATACAATATATTTCAGAATGTAATAGTATTGGTCATAACTTCAATCCATTAATTTTACTATCATAGTGAGAATATTATATTTTACATTTTATTATAGGAGGAGTTGGTAGTGACCCCTATATTTAAGTTGCCTAGCAACTTAAAAGTTCTCTAACGCCTCCATTGTTTGCAACAAGCCTTTGAAATTAATCAGGGATAAAGCCCTGGACCCAGAAAAGTACCTTTTCTTCATAGCATGAAGTTAGGTTCTGGTTTAGCTGAATAAAATACTTTCAAAAACTGTCATTTCCCTTCTATTGCTTGCCTTGTCAGCAAAATTTTGGCAGCATGCCAAAATAATAAATGAGCACAAACATTCTAATCTAAGGCTGGGTTCACACTACCACCACCAAAGCAGCAGCACCTTGTGCATTGGAAGCAGGCAGTCCAACTATTACTGGAGTAGCTTTAGTAGATGGCGGGAGAGTCAGGGAGCTAGACCGGACTCCCCGACTTGGATCTACATGGTCCCAGTGGCCCACGAGGACACTACAGTATGTGGGGCAGAAGCCCTATACTCTCTGTGGGAGGGAAAAGAGAAAGATCTGAGTAGGCCTCATACAGACCACCCCAGTGTCCCATTCTCCCTCTTGGATAAAAGCTTTCTCCTAGCTACTATATTTAGTCCAGTAGGTCAAGTGGTAGCAGTCTGTGCTTTAGTGCTTAAGATTTAGGGTTCAAACCCTGCTGATGATTCATGATGGGAGATTGTTACAGGTGCACACAGTAGAATTTATTTTTGCTTTTGAAAAATACCTAGGAAACTACATAAAAGACCATTATTTAGATTGCAAAGTTGACCTCTGAAAGATAAGCAATTAGGTTGCCCAAGCAACTTGAATTCTGTCCTTCTTGTGAATATGCATTGTGAGTAATTACATGATCACAAACTGTTTTTCTTCATATGATCCTTTCCTCATTTAGTGCACAGGATGGATGCTGCTCAAGAAATGAATCTGAGCAATGTAGTAAATGAAGCTGTTGTCTTTAGGATCCCTGCATTCCTTGCTCTAGACGATGGAATTAAACAGGGACTTGTGGGAAGAGAAAGGATGCTCTGGTGGTTAAGACAGGTTAATGCCATGGAGGAGAATAATTCTCTTTTCCTACCTCTGCTACAGACTTGTTTTTTGATGCTGAGCAAGTCACTGAAACCAAATTTTTGGCAGGTGGCCACTACTTTTGTGTTCCTCATTTTCTGGGTGCCTAACCTGAGACACCTGGAGCCTGATTGCAGAAGTTCTGAGCACTCACAGCTGCAGTCAACAGGAGTTATGGATGCTCAGCATCTCTGGAAGTAAAGCAGTGTGATCTTGAGCATAGAATTTGGAGTTGAAAGGTTTTGAGTTGTAGTCTTAACTCCGTTTCCAGTTCCAGTTGTGTGGCCTTAGGCGAGTCTTGTTTCCCCATTTTAAAATGGGGATAAATAATGCTTTTTTATCTGAGTGGATTGATAAGTATGCTGATGAGCACCCTAGACAAGGCCCTGAGGAAAAGAATAATCCTGTATTCATTGCAATCTTTGAATAGTGTGCGGTAAATAAGACAAACATTGAATGGGGTGGATAAAATGAAATACTAAACAGCTTCCTTGTTGCCTGAGGTCTGTCCATCCTGGGCACTGAATGAGACAGCAGTTCTATGGGAAAAAATAAGTATATGAGCATGTAATGAAAGGTTGTATTATAATGCATATGCACTAGGAGGCAGAATTAAGGTTGCAACCTAAATGTTGTCATTTCCTAACTTTTCAGTGCATGATTTTATATACTAAAGTAATGTTATGTATATAACGCCTTTTCATCCAGAGTACCATGCGTAGGGGTATGTCTACACTACGAAATTAGGTTGATTTAATAGAAAGTTCTGTTTGTTTCTCCTTGATGAAAACCCGCCCCCTTGGTTCACTCTACTTCCCTGTAAGCCAACCGCCCTCCCCTCCCCCCTTTGATCTCCAGTTGCAGAGACAATAAAGTCATTGTTGTTTCAAATTCATGCATTCTTTATTAATTCGTCACACAAATGGGGGGATAACTGCCAAGGTAGCCCGGGAGGGGTGGGGGAGGAGGGAAGCACAGGGGTGGGGTAGTTGTAGGGCCACCCCCTAGAATGGCATGTAGCTCATCATAGAAGCAGCATGTCTGGGGCTCTGACCCGGAGTGGCCGTTTGCCTCTCTGGTTCTTTGGAAGGCTTGCCTGAGCTCCTTAAATTTCACTCTGCACTGCTGCGGGTCCCTGTTATAACCTCTGTCCTTCATGCCCTTGGAGATGTTTTCAAATAGTTCTGCATTTCGTCTTTTGGAACGGAGTTCGGATAGCACGGATTCGTCTCCCCATACAGCGATCAGATGCAGAACCTCCCATTCGGTCCATGCTGGAGCTCATTCAAAAGTTTGCGGGGCTTTTCCTATCTACCTAGCCAGTGCATCTGAGTTGAGAGTGCTGTCCAGAGCGGTCACAATGGAGCACTCTGGGATAGCTCCCGGAGGCCAATACCGTCGAATTGCATCCACACTACCCCAAATTCAACCCAGCAGGGTCGATTTCAGCGCTAATCCCCTCGTCAGGGAGGAGTACAGAAATCGATTTTAAGAGCCCTTTAAGTTGACAAAAATGGCTTCGTCGTGTGGACGGGTGCAGGGTTAAATCGATCTAACGCTGCTAAATTCGACCTAAACTCGTAGTGTAGACCAGGGCTGTCAAGGCTGTATCCCCACTTTGAACTTTAGGGTACAAGTGTGGGGGCCTGCATGAGGACTTCTAAGCTTAACTACCAGCTTAGTTCTAGTCCGCTGCCACCATTCCCTTCCCTGGGAAGCTTTGAGAAATCTTTCACCAATTCCCTGGTGAATACAGATCCAAATCCCTTGGATCTTAAAACAAGGAGAAATTGACCCTTCCCCCCTCCTTCCTTTCACCAACTCCTGGTGAATACAGATCCAAACCCCTTGGATCTTAAAACAAGGAGAAATTGACCCTTCCCCCCTCCTTCCTTTCACCAACTCCTGGTGAATACAGATCCAACTCTTTGGATCTTAAAACAAGGAGAAATTGACCCTTCCCCCCTCCTTCCTTTCACCAACTCCTGGTGAATACAGATCCAACTCCCTTGGATCTAAAAACAAGGAAAAATCAATCAGGTTCTTAAAAAGAAGGCTTTTAATTAAAGAAAAAGGTAAAAATCATCTCTGTAAAATCAGTATGGAAAATAACTTTACAGGGTAATCAAACTAAAAGAGCTCAGAGGACCCCCCTCTAGCCCAGGTTCAAAGTATAGCAAACAAAGATAAATACTCTAGTAAAAGGTACATTTACAAGTTGAGAAAACAAAGTAAAACTAAGACGCCTTGCCTGGCTTTTTACTGACAAGTTTGAAATATGAGAGACTTGTTTAGAAAGATGGGGAGAACCTGGATTGATGGCTGGTCCCTCTCAGTCCCCAGAGCGAACAACCCCTTAAACAAAGAGCACACACAAAAGCCTTTCCCCCACCCCCCAAGATTTGAAAGTATCTTGTCCCCTTATTGGTCCTTTTGGTCAGGTGTCAGCCAGGGTACCCGAGCTTCTTAACCCTTTACAGGTAAAAGGATTTTGGAGTCTCTGGCCAGGAGGGATTTTATAGTACTGTACACAGGAGAGCTGTTACCCTTCCCTTTATAGTTATGACAAGGGCTAAGTGTAACAAACTTAAGGGCTGAGTATGCTGCACATTTAGCAATGGTAGTGCAACATTGCAGTACTCTTCAAGGGTCCAATGTGGCAAACGTATGCCAATATGTAGTCCTTGTTAGTATTATCTACACTAGACTTTTGTCCTTAAAATTTCCCAACAACTGCTACCATTGGTGCAGTTTCACTTGTGGTGGGAGCTGTTTTAACAGTGTTTTAACAAATCTGTTGTCCAGACCTGCTTTGAGCATGGTTAGATGATGCAGCAATTAAAATACCAGCAGTGAGTCTATGCTAGTGTTCCTACTGTTGCTAACACTGGTGATAGCACCAGCAGGACATTTTAAGAAAACAGTCTAGTATAGATTTAAATACAAATATGTGTACGTAAATAAGTGTAATCAGAATCATCCTAGTTTGTGAAAATGATAATTTGGCTGCAGCTGGGAGGATTTTTCAAGAGAGGGACTATAGATATCTCCAGATCTTTGTGGCTTCTTTTCTAAAGGTCCCTGCATCTTTGGCTGTAGATGGTGCTGAGTAAAAGTTGGGTCCTTCCAGCTTCCTCTCCATTGCAGACTCAATGGAACCCACCCAGGATATCAGATCTGGAGGCTTTTCTTTCTCATCCCTCCGCATGGGAAGCAGCAGCAGAAGCTCCCTGACATGATCACCACCACCCTTCAGCAACCTAACTTCACTCTCCCGGTCCACTATACTTCACACACACTCTTCTCAGAGGGAGGAAGAAAGTAGAAAGAAGAAAGAGACCGTCCTTGCCACCTAAGAGCTTACAATCTACATAGGCAAGACAGACAAAAAGTGGGAAAGGAAGAAGAGACTCAGAGAGGTGAAGTGATTTGCCAAAGGTCACACGGCAGGTCAGTAACCGAATTGGGAATAGAACCGAGGTGCTTGGATTCCTTGTCCAATGCCCTGTCCACTACAGCATGCTGTTACTCTTGTCATCGTTCTCTTGCTCAACATGTATGTAAGGCCATTAGGGATGGGTGTCAGCAGCATACTCAAGATCCTTTAACCTTTGCTTCCTTGGTAACTCTCCGAGGATATGTCCACGGGGGCCGGGAGGCACATTCCCAGCTGCAGTGTAGGCAGAATTGTGCTAGCTCGTCTTGACACAGCACACTAAAAATAGCAGGGTTGACATTGTGGCTTTGTGGGGAGCAGCTCGGGCACTCAAGCCCAGCTGACCTGCTGGCTCTGCTCTTGGGTGGCTACCCCAAGTTTCCACCAGAGCTGCAACATCCAGACTAGTTTTAGCACACTAACTTGAGCCCTTCTAGTGTAAGCCTGTCTATCCAGACTGGGAGGTTTGCTCCCAGCTGCAGTGTAGACATATCCTAGGAAAGTTACCAAGGAAGCAAAAGTTAAAATGTCTTGAGTATGCTCCTGATACCCAGTTGTATGTTTATCTCCTCCAGCAGGTTAGCTTAGTCAAGTGTCTTTTTCCACACTGTGCCAGAGATGAGGTATGATCTGGATGAGGCTCAATCCAGATAAAACAAAGATAATATTGGTGTGCTGGGCAAGGTAAGTAGAAGATGTGGCAGAAAGTTATATATATAAGTTTCCTGAGAGTCCGTTTAGATTTCAAAAACCTTTGACTTTTTAAATTTAACGTATGGGTAGGAGATTGCGGTGTGTTCTACTTGAGACTACACTTCAAATCTACTTGGAAAATAAAAATAGTACAGAATACAGCAGCCTGCTTGTTAAGTAGAATATCCCATTGTGAGCATATTACCCCAGTGCTCCATGATCTTCACTGGTTGCATATGGACTTCTGGGTGAAGTTTAAGCTGTTAGTATTGCTCTATAAAACCCTAAACAGCCTGAAAGCTGCCTACGTGAGTTGAGGTATATAGGTACAAAAAAAGAGAGGGCTGCTGGCAGGGCATTCTCCATGAAGACCCTTTTCCTTTTCCTCCACACCTCAATCTGAAATAGCCTGAATCTGTTGACCCTCATGGCATGTTGCAGGCTGCCTTGACAGGGACAGCTGCTATGAGTAAAGCTACATCTGTTCCTAAATGTTTGCAGGATTAGCAGGGGCGGCTCCAGGCACCAGCGCAGCAAGCACGTGCCTGGGGCAGCAAGCCGCGGGGGGCGGCCTGCCGGCCTCCATGAGGGCAGCAGTCAGGCAGCCTTCGGTGGCATGCCTGCGGGAGGTCCGCTGGTCCCGCAGTTTCGGCGGCGGGTACACTGAATCCGCATTACCAGCGGACCTCCCACAGGCGTGCCACCGAATCCGCATTACCAAGTGGACCGCCTGCATAGAGCTGCCCCTGAGGATTAGGACCTTATTTTTCACACCTGGCTGCCTCTTGTATTGCTTATGTAATACAATTTCTTATAATGTCAACAATTCTGTTTAATTTAAAAAGTACATACAATATGATGGATAACTATGGATGTCACACCAGCAAGAATATATAATTATTAATTTGCCTATATATAGTGCTAACTGAATTTATCACAGATGGTTTCTTTACTTGCAGCATTCTGCAGCGATGACCTTCAACAAATCTTGTAGGTGACCTTGAGATAGCATTTTCTTCAAATACAATAACTCAACTCAGCTATAAATATTAAATAGTACTTACCTGAAAGCTAGCTGTAAAGATAAACATAGATGGTACATTCCTCCTTAACCTAAATATTAAGATACACACTCCCATTTTCTTGCTTTTCATATTTTCCTGTTATGTAGGCAACTGGGTTGAGTGGATACAATTTAGAGCTAAAAATTGAGCTTATATCTTTTGAACATGTTTCCATTAGTATTTCAAATGACTTCCAAATGCTAGTTAATGCAGAATTCCAAGCTCACTGAAGAATATGTTAAGAAACATTAAGGGATACTATCTAAATAGTGTACAATATCAGTTCCAAGTTTAGAAAGCAAATTTTAATTGCATATTCAGTCAATGCTCTTTTTAACTTTTTTTGCATGCAAAAATACATGTTAAGTTCAAAATTAGAATTGGTTGAAAATTTTCCAATAGCACATTTTTCTGTCAGAAAATACTTTCAGCAAAATTTAAACATTCCGTGGAAACTTGTTGGTTTTGGTGCAATTGTGTTTTGAAAAAAATTGAAATTACATGTTTTGCTAAGGTTGAAATGAATTGGAACATAATGTTTGATTTTTTGTTTGTTTTAAAACAACTTTTTGTTTTGAAATTGTTGTGAATTATGATATAAAAAGTACATTAGAAGGATGTGTTTTGATTTTAATCAAAATAGAATGTTTAGAGTGACCAGAAATTTTATTTTTCCAGTACTATAATTTCACAGGAAATTTTCATATATTTTGTTTGTGTTCTGAATCAGAACAAAAACAGATTTCAAAATCATGGAATTTCATGCCAAAAGTAAATTTAGGTACCTGCACAACTCTATCCAAAATGATGTTCTAAAGAAATCAAGTACAGTAAATATTTTTCAAATCCACATTTTGCATTATATAGATTTTGTAAGTATATCTATTAAATATACTCATTTGCCTATGTAATTTTCATTTTGCTGTGTCTACTCTGCATCCCCAGACTTTCCCTGGGCATCCTCCAGTTAGACATGTAGCTCAAAACTGCTTACAGCTTATGTTAAAGGATCTGGTTGTTAAGATCAACAACTTGATGTGTGTAATGAACACTTCTTTCTCCCCTCGCCCCCATAGTGAGTTCAGACAATAGGTCTCTGGGAAGCAGAGCCATTCAAACAGGCAGAATAATTAGATACATCAGTCATTTGTGTGCTGTTTAAATAGAGTAATCCTTCTAAATAAAAACTTATCTATACAAAGAGAAAAATAGAAAATGGAACAAGGAGCAGTTAGCTTCACTACAAAAATACCTAGGCAGATTATTAAAATCTTGATTATCACAAAAGAAATGATGAGGAATAGAAAGGCTATAACAATGGCTTATTCAGATATAGAAATCCTTGTTCCTGCACCCTTTCCCCAAATAGCTTATTCTCCTGAGCTGTTTTTCATGAGGTACATGCCTTGTGCTTTTGCGTGGAAATAGCTGACTTACCATCCCATGTGTTTTGGGGTGAGCATCTGTTTTCATCTCCAGGTGGTGGAGTGCCTTGGCACCAACCAAGATTAGGGTTTCATTGAGCTAGGCAGTGGTAGAAAGTCCCTGCCCTGAAGAGCTTACACTCTAAACATACAAAGCAGACACAGGGCAGGGTACAGGCATAGAACATACAAATAAGAACATCTAACCTACTGTCCTCCCACCCACACCCTTGCCACTCCATATGCTAACACAGGATGTAGTCCTGCTAGTCCTTACTCATGCAAGTGGTCTTATTGATTAAATTGGAACTACACTCATAAATAAGAGCTAGCAGTCTTAGACCTGTATACCTTGACTATTTATTCTTGGTTGGGATGTCAAATATTTCCTGCATTATTATAAATGTCTTTAACAATGTATTTTTGAAGGAAATGGAATAAAATTTAATTGGATTTAGTCTATAAACTCTAGTCTGGGGATACCCCCAATATTAACCCATTCAACCAGTAACATTTACATAGAATCATAGAAGATTAGGGTTGGAAGAGACCTCAGGAGGTCATCTAGTCCAACCCCAACTAAATTATCACAGCCTGGGCTTTGTCAAGCCAGGCCTTAAAAACCTCTAAAGATGGAAATTCCACCACTTCCCTAGGTAACCCATTCCAGTGCTTCACCACCCTCCTAGTGAAATAGTGTTTCCTAATATCCAACCTAGACTTCCCCCACTGCAACTTGAGACTGTTGCTCCTTGTTCCGTCATCTGCCACCACTGAGAACAGCCGAGCTCCATCCTTTTTGGACCCCCCCCCCTTCTGGTAGTTGAAGGCTGCTATCAAATCCCCCCTCACTCTTCTCTTCTGCAGACTAAATAAGCCCAGTTCCCTCAGCCTCTCCCCATAAGTCATATGCCCCAGCCCCCTAATCATTTTTGTTGCCCTCTACTGGACTCTCTCCAATGTATCCACATCCTTTCTGTAGTGGGGGACCCAAAACTGGACGCAGTACTCCAGATGTGGCCTCACCAGTGCAGAATAGAGGGGAATAATCACTTCCCTCAATCTGTCAGCCAGAACTCGTTCCATTGCACTATATTATACATTGTAAAGTTGAAACATGCTACAAATAAAGAAGCAAAAATGATGAGGTGATACTGTCATGAATCACTTAACATTCATATATAGCTCTTGAGTGTTCCTTTGATCATTGGGTTGTCCTTCATATTTTTGTTCCCCACTATTAGGATGTTTCTGAAATATCAAGTGGATAGTTTGTATGAGTAAATCCATGAATTAACATAAAGTAAGTATTATTATAAAACCTCTAAAATAAGCCAAAGATAAGCTTAGTTAATGTCAACCTTGACCTTTTACAAGATCCAAATAGTAAATTATTTAAAAAATAATCTTAAAACAATGTTTTTTCCTAAATGTTGTACTACTTACCAATGAAGAATAGACAGAAGGCTGTGATTTTCAGAAGTGCTGAGGATCCACAGCTCTAGTTGAGGTCAACAGGAGCTGCAGTGCTCAGCACCTCTAAAAATGATGCTAAAAAAAAATGTCCATGGAGCTGTGTGAAACTTTAGCATTGAAAGCCAACACCAGGTGAAAAGAGTTTGGGTTTGAGTGCGTGTCATTAACTCTGTTCAGGCTGGACAAACAGTCTCTCTTCACCCCAGTGAGACTGCTCCTCCCACTCCTCTTACCCACCTTTTGACACTTTTTGTATTGCGAAAAAGGCCTTAATTCTAGATTCCTCTGCAAAATATTCAGTGGCACAACATCAGCCTGCATCTCTGTCTCATAATCATTTCAAGTGGCCTGGTGGCCTGCTCCCCAATCAGCTGCCTTCCAAGAGGCAAGTAAGTGTGCGCCTGCCACTGGATGGTAACTCTACTTACCCCCAATTCTGCATCAGCTGGGCAGGGAACAGTCTTGTTTCCTAATATCTCCTTCAGTAAGACAACAGGGCCAGGGAAGAACTTGTTGACAGACACGCATGTCGCTTAGCTAGAAGAATTAGAGGGAAGCAGCTCACAACCCAATTCTTGTTTCCAACAACTTGGTGCCATGCAAATTCTAAAGTCACTCCTCTGATTACTGTGAGAAGAGGAAAGAACCCCCACCCCTCAAGACCACCAAAAGTTACTCCCCCACACACTCATTTGTTCTTCAGAAATGTTTCTAGTCTACTATATTGGGCACAAAATCCTTGTTTCACCACCCGTATCTTGTTCCAGTTGTTTGTTTGTGCTAACATTTATTATTATTTATACATGTGTATGGCATTTTACAAACAAAAGACAGTCCCCCAAAAGCTGGATCTCAAGCAGTTTCTTGCTTTGCTTGTGCAGAGACCTTTCAAACAAAGTTAAGCCGTAACTTGGTAAGTGATGATAAATACTGGGAGGAAGGGAGGAGGAAAATATTGGCAATAATATTAAGCAGGTTTTTTTGGTTAGGTATTCACATGTTGTGAAATCCCATTTTTTAATTTTTTTACAGCCAAAGCAAAATACATTCTATCTTCTATTTAAACTTCAGTTCTTCTATGCTTAACTTAGAGTACACAGTACATCAGGGCAGTGATGTCGTATAGGGATTTGTGGGTAGGATTAGGAATAGAATCTCAGCTGCAACAACCAATAAAAGGACACCAGTGGTCGACTGAGAGCTTTGATAGCTAACTCAGATATTTGTATTAGAGTTTGCTCTTGCTACTGGATGTATTGTGAAGCTAATCATACAACAAATGCTTGCTATTTTGGGTTGATTTAGGAACTCCATTAACCTAGCCAGTCTAGCAACAATACCAAAGATACTCCTTTCCTCCAACAAATATTACTATGGTCTATTATGCACCCAGAAACCAGTTCTTTTTTCTGACTAAGGGCCCGATCCTACAATATTCCATTTGAGATGGGAATTTTGCTTGTGTAAAGACCGAAGGATCAAGGTTTAAGATTAAAAGTCTCCAGTTCATGGCATGACTTGTGCAGTTCTGAGGATAAAGATCAAAATAACTTAATGTGCTATCTTTTGGGGTGAGGTGAGAATCCAAATTCAAATGTCATCTTTCATTTCTGGCCAACTGGGTCTCGGAAACTGGGAGAAATGAATGTCTTCTGTTGCTTAACAATGATCCTTCTATGTGAATAGTCTTGAAGGCTTCATATGGATCCATGCTGAGCCCTGCTTACCTGGCAAGACAAGTAACATGGATCATTGTGGGAGAGAGGTAACAAAGCATGTGCAGAAAACTTTAACAGCTACTGTACTTAAATTAACAAAGATGCTACAGAATATTTCAAGAATGTAGTAATAGCAAAGTTAAATAACTTTTAACTATAATAAGAGATTTTAATATACCTGACATCAATTCCCTAGAACATGATATTTTAATAACATTAATATTTTATCATCTTTAAGGCATGAGTACACATTCTGAATTTTAAACACTAAAAGTTGCAATTATACATGTTCTATTTATGCAAGAAGTGTTTGATGTGCGTATCTGACATTCTGTATACAAGCGACTCAATTCTGAACTCTCTTACATCAGTTATACACAGCTGTAATTCTCTTGACTTCAGTAGAGTTACTCCTGACGTGCCATGGTGTTAGTGAGGTCAGAATTAGGTCCAGCTTATTTTTAGTATATGTGAGTTCTGTATAGAAATTTATGTGAGATTCTGAAATAAAACAGATTGTCTTATGAATATATCCAGTGTCTTACTAGTACTTACATCTTTGAGATTATGGGGGGATTGAAGAGATATGTATGTTTTGTTGAGAAATAGCCTTTCTGTAGTTAGTTACGAGTGATCTGAATTTTACATGACATGTAAACATAGATGAATACAGTTCTGGCCACCCAAAATGAAGCACTCCTGGCATCTTTTGTATTAGTCCTCACCCTCTCCCAGATATGTAATCTTTTGTTAAATTCCTTTTTCCCTTTACAAAACAAAAAGTGAACAAAACAGGACAAAAATAGATCTAGAAAATGGAGATTGGTAATGATATCTTCAGAGGTGTTTTAAAAGCTATACGATAAGACACTTGCTAAGGTAAATCAGTTACTTAAATGTCCACTTCCTTCAATAGTTTTGTATTTTTAATCTTTTTGGGTTGATATGTCTATCTTTAAATGACAAAACTATGGAAATTAGAGACGGAAAAGACTTATTAGCACACTAGTTCATTTTCCTGGCACTGCCGAATTATTCTCTACAATGTGTTTTCAAGTGCTTTCATCTAATTTAGTTTTAAACCTCCCAAGCAATGAGTCTTTCACCACTTCCCTTGGGGAAGCAGATCTAGAGACTTAAGGATCCCACTATCAGAAAGTTTTCCCTAAAAGTTACCCTAACATTTCCTTTCTAAGTTTAATCCTACTATTCCTAGCTTATGCCATCCTATATGATTCATCTCCTTCTTGGTGTTTATGCCCTTATGATACTTGCAGATTATCATAACCCCACTACTCCCCTCTAAGTCAGATGTTAGCCTATTATACCTGTTTATCTTTCCTAGCATATCACCACAAATAAATTGCTCTATCCCCATTATTATTTTTGGCATTTCATTTTTCCTTGTGGGGATGGGGCGGGGGGGGGGGGGGCGTGAGTTGAACCTACTGTATTTTGGAGTTAATACCTCTAGGCCACACACATGACCAATGGGGAATGATGGATGGATGCATCTATCCAGTTATTTATACTACTTCAATCACTGTTGTATCTGAGCCCCTTTATAATGATTAAATCACATAATTTTTTACATCATTATGGGGAAAAACTGTTCAACTTTTTTTTTTTCTTGGATAGCTCTTAAAATGTGGGTGTGAATGCCATGGGAAACTCCTTGTGATATAGAGAAACCTGCAGAAAATTATTTAGGTAATTACCGGTAATAATAAAATGTAATATGTCCTACAGATAATGTAGTTCCACAGTCTAAAAGTTAATCTGATTGTGTGACAGTCAATGTAACACACAGAAGCCTTAACCCTAAAGGTTTCCTTGAGCTGTTTCATTTATTGTGTATGACTGAATTGATAGCAGTTGCTTCTCTCCATCAAAGACAAATGTGTAATTGTACTTTTGATTTATAGTTTAATTGCTATAAATTGGCCCATAATGACTCTTGTTTCATCTTTGTGCCACTAAGGCTTCTTAATGTAGAATATATTTATAGGGCCAGATCCAGCTGCAATTGAAGACTAGCAAAATCCCATTTAATTAAGTGGGAGCAGGATCCAACCCACACATGGATGCTAAAAGCTGTGTGAGAGATTAATGTAGAGTCATCAGTAGCCTGGCATTTCCTCTGGAGACTACTCTGTAAATCTATCCATAATTGAAAAGACAGAAAATCATGATTTTAAGACTTTCACTGTTAACAGTAAACGACATGGTAGCTCAGAGTAAGTAGCAGTAATTATTAAAAAGCTTCTAGAATTGTAATGTTTTTCATTATTGTAATGGAGGAAATCAACAACATTGAAGTAGCCAAAGCAAAAGTCTTCTTAAAAAACACAGTATTAGGATGGGATGATGGGGGAGAAGGGGTGAAGCAATGCTGATTTGCTGGTAGTTTAAAGATGTTCAACCTCTTCATTAAATTACATTTGAAGTGATAGTTTTGATTGTCTGACCAATTGGTCTGATGTGTGAGAATGTTTTATGCTTTGGTAATATGCTATAAGTGATTCTTTTCAAGAAAAAAAACTATGCAAATAGAATAAGTTGTTACTAACTGAAGAAAACACAGGAATTGCCATATCATAAGAGACTAATGGATCCTATAGTCTGGTAATCCAACCCCAACATTGCTCAGTATTGCATATTTATTTATGGACTTGTCTCTAGTTCGCACTACAGTATCTTCACATATTGATGAATTTTATCCTTGCCACTACTCTGTGAGCTAGAGGAAGCCTAATTATCACTTAGTCACTTTACAGATAGGAAACTGAGGCAGAGAGAGATTGATTTGCCCAGGGTCACACATGAAGCCCATGGCAGAGTCAGGAATAGAACCCAGCTCTCCTGAGTTGCTGTTCAATTGTAACTGGAGTTTCAGTTGTACAAATGGGCGGGAACTCCCCTGCTTCTTTTGGTACTGCTGGAAATGTAGTTGGGTTTAAGTAAGGCATGCTGGGAGAAGGGTTGATGTAAGTCCTGCATTTTTCTTGAGTTCGGATTTACAAGGACAAGTCATTCCATTGTTCATATGCTGTTGTTCATTGTTGAGACATTCTGGGATCTAACTAGAAAAAGGACAGTGCAGCATACTAGACAGACCAGTGCTAAAGACTGGGGAAGGGAAATGTCCACTTTGAAACAAACCCTCTAGAGTGAGGAGTTCTGCCAATTTAAAAACTGGGAAACAAAGCCTCTGACCAGAAATGCTGTTTGTTTTGAAAGAACTCCATGACCAGTGGTCTGACTGAGAGACTAGCAGTTCTGCAATGAGAAGATCTGTCTGAGTGTACCCATGTGCCTTTGTCCCATATATGCATGGACAATAACAAGAGACTATATTGCCAGCTGTGGTGCTATCAGGGCCGGCTCCAGGCACCAGCTTGCCAAGCAGGTGCTTGGGGCGGCCACTCCGGAGAGGGGCATCACGTCCAGCTATTCGGCAGCAATTCGGCGGATGGTCCCTCACTCCCGCTCGGAGCGAAGGACCTCCCGCCGAATTGCCGCCGCAGATCGCGATCGCAGCTTTTTTTTTTTTTTTTTTTTTTTTTTTTTGTGCCGCTTGGGGCGGCAAAAACCCTGGAGCCGACCCTGGGTGCTATGAGTTGGAGTTCAGGCTTCTGCATTAGGGGGTTCTGTGACAATAACCTGTCTGGGTCAATTAAAAATATTTATTTTAATACCCAGAGGCCAGAAAGGGTGTTGGTAGGTGAGGTTGTAGAAGATGTCCCACACACACCACAAAAATACTTGAGGATATGTGGAGAAGTCCCCTCACCCTGCACACAATGGAGAGGAGTTGAGGTTATAAACCAGAAAGGCAGCTGGGGGTAACAGGAACTTGTGACAGGCACCATTGCATAGGCAGGGAAATCACATATTTCAACTGTGCTAGCAGCTTTATTTCTAGTGTATGTCTACACTATAGCTAGAAGCGAGCCTCCCAGCCCAAGAGGACAGACTCATGCTAGCTCAATTCCAGCTGACACACTAAAAATAGCAGTGTGGATTTAGCAGCTCTAGCTCCAGCAGAGACTTGTGGCTGCCACCTGAGCCACAACTTCCACTCTGCTACCCCCCTATGCCTGAATTCCCCTAGAGTCATGGCTAGTTTAGAACATATGCACAAAATACCTGTCAGGGTTCCCTCCCCACTCTGAACTCTAGGGTACAGATGTGGGGACTCGCATGAAAGACCCCCTAAGCTTATTTCTACCAGCTTAGCTTAAAAAGTTCCCCAAGGCACAAATTCTTCCTTGTCCTTGGACAGTATGCTGCCACCACCAAGTGAGTTAGACAAAGATTCAGGAAAAGGACCACTTGGAGTTCCTGTTTCCCCCAAATATCCCCCCAAGCCCCTTCACCCCCTTTCCTGGGGAGGCTTGAGAGTAACCAAGGTGAGCACAGACCAGACCCTTGGGTTTTGGGGATACTAAAAAGCCAATCAGATTCTTAAAAACAGATCTTTTATTATAAGGAAAAAAAGTAAAAAACACCTCTGTAAAATCAGGATGGAAGGTAAGTTTACAGGGTAATAAGAATTCAAACACAGAGGATTTCCCTCAAGGCAAAACTTTAAAGTTGCAAAAAAACAGGAATAAACCTCCCTCTTAGCATAGGGAAAATTCACAAGCTAAAACAAAAGATACTCTAACGCATTTCGTTGCTATTACTTACTATTTATGTAATATTAGATGTATCATTTCAGTAGGAGCTGGATTACTTGCTTGGTCTCTCCCTTTGTCTCCTGAGAGAACACCCACAGAGCACAAAACAAAGCCTCCCCCCCCAGATTTGAAAGTATCTTCTTTCCCCATTGGTCCTTCTGGTCAGGTGCCAACCAGGTTATCTGAGCTTCTTAACTCTTTACAGGTAAAGAAGGGATTTTATGCTACCCTTAGCTGTCTGTTTATGACAGTACCACTAAAACAACAGTGAGTATCCTAGACAGCACTAGGATGAGACAATTGTAGTTGAAGGATTTAAATAATCCTCATTTCTCTTTTACTTTTATATAGCACCTTCTACATGAAAGAATCTCAATGTGTTCTACACTGTGTGTGTGTGTGTGTGTGTGTGTGTGTGTGTGTATGTAGCACTACTGAAACATAAACACATCTGTCACAGCTGCCAGCAGAAAGGCTTGTGCACAGCATACTGAACAACTTTTGGGGGAGGGGAAATTGTTTTTCTTTCTAACATATAATATTAAATAGTATTAACCAAGCTAGTTTAATGCAGTCCCACATGCAGTTTCAAACAGTCTCAAACCACCAACTACACAGTAGTACTTGATGATAAGCCACAAGTCTCATATTTGATAAAATTCCAGTTCAGAATTTGCAGTTTTGTCCTGTATATTTTTTACCTTCACTTATGTTGTTTTGTTAAAAAAAAGGTAACACATTGAATACTTGCAATTTCTTCCTTATTCCCCCAAGAATCCCCCTTTCAGTTTTTATGCCATGCTACTCATTACCACCTGCATCTGAATTTAGGAAGAGGAACTCTCATAAAAGTGAGTCAAGCTGTGTATATAGTAAACATTTCCATAAGATTGATTGTGGACAGTTAATTTGCTATATGTCTTGATACTGCTTTCACTAATGTTTTGCAGATTTTCAAATGTTCCCTCAAATCATAAAAGTATATCTTTGTTTTCTTTTGTTTAAATATTATATACTGATGTTTCTATAATGCTCTTATTTATAAATTTCTTTAAAAGTCTAGACCACGTTTGTTTGTTGTTTGAAAGCATTTCAAGAAAAATATTGCGTTGTTTTTGGAGTAAGCTGTAGTGTTCTGGACCGTAATTATATCATTTGGCATTTGGACTATTACCATCATATTGTAGTATATTTTTAATATGCAGTAACTTGAGTATATACATGTTCATGAAAATAATTCTTCAATTAGAAACTCAGAGGATTCATCATCACCGTTAAACTGTTGAATAAAACAATAGTTCCGAGAAAATGCATACTGAAAAAATGGGATAAGGTGGAAATGTTACTATAACTGCACTACTTTGGTATATGAGAGGCAGAAGCATGCACTTCATTTCAGGGATATATCCTTCCTTCCCTTCCTTGCCAACCTTACTTGAGGAAGTTCTCATAACTCTTTAAGTGTCTTACAGAATTTTCTATCTTTAGCATAATTTGTGCAACAATAATTACATCATATTTTTCTTTTTTCTTTTAATATTCCCCATCCTCTTTTTCAGTACTTCAAAATACTATGAAATTCAGATAGATTGATCATGTCAAAGCTGAAATATTCTACGCATGCCAAATATGTAATTTAGTTATCAATTATTTCAGTATTTTTTAAGTGTGAATAGGTTATGCTTTCTCCCTAATTACTGTTCCTTAATCATAGATGGCAAAAACTGCTGAATTACTGGTATTGGTTTCTTGTAATATTTTTCCACTACAGACTGATCTGAGACCACCTTGCCTTTTCGCTTAAACATTAAATGATTTTAAACTGTCTGTCATGACCAAGATTTAAAGCCAGTAGTTTCTTTGCTTACACTACTCAGGAGGACTCACCTATCTCCATAAATCATGACCTGTTTTCTCAGTTGCAGTGCAGAGGATCAAATTTAGTTTTATTGGTGGTAGTTTTCTCCACATTTGCCCAAAATCTTGAGAAGAAGAATCTTCAGTTAACCTATAATTCTGTAGTTGTTTGTTGCCAGATTACTTGCTTCCTGCAGAGACCTAGGTTAGAGAGAGAGCTTGCGAACAGCACTCAGAACCAACTTTTTACCTGCATAGGAATAAAGGATCAGTGATATATAGCTGAAGAACATTGTATTGAAACTGAAGATATTTACACAGCTTTTATCAGTAGACTCAACAGTGTACAGGTGGATTAAAGCCATTTTAATTGCTCTCCTCCAGGGTGCAAGGTGTTGTTGTTTTTTTTAATCTCACACAAGAGACTCCATAATGTTTTTGTTTGTTTGTTTGTTTGTTTTTGCACTGGTCCACCTTGGCAGCAGCATGGTGCTGCATTGTCCCAGCAGGAGCTCTGGGAGGCAATCATTTCTGAAGCTACCAAACACGCAAGAGAAATGTGGCCACTGTTGTGCAACTTTGACAGGTGTATTATGTGCTCCCTTCTGAGGTCAACCAACTCTGCTGACCCAGTTTAGATGGTAGGTGAGACCATAGTATGCAGGTTAACTTTGATTTGTGAATGGCATAGCAGGGGATGGATTCTTTAGCCATACCTCCTTGTGCATCCACATCCTGGGCAGTCAGAGTCTGGCTGAGCTCCCATTTGGGTCTTGTAAACCTATGACATCCTGCTTGTACCCAATATATAACTTACAGAATTTTTATTTTACTGTGTATATAATTGTCTTGCTATCTGATGTTCACATGGGTCTCTTGAGGACAGTACTATCTAGCTGCAAGGTAATATATCTGATACATGTTAAATAATTTTCATCCAATGGATTTTATATTTTCAGAGTATAACTAAAATTGATATATAGTATTATGCAGGCTCCAGGCTAAGAATACAGTTCAAATAAGGTTCACTTACAGCTTATAATAAAAAATGGGCTAGGCAATTCAGATCCAAGTGGAATCAGTGACAAAACTACCATCAGTTTTAGCTGGAACAGCATCAGGCCAAATGTGGGCCAAATTCAATCAATAAAGTCAGTGAAGTCACACCAGGAATTTTTTCCTAATATCTGCAGCACAAGTGACATTTGACAGTTTTCATAAATAATACTTTAAATATGTTTTTATATCTAATGCTTGACATCCCTCCATAAAGACCTTTCATTAGGAGGATTACAGATGGAAAGTGGAATTGATAGTACTCATAATAATTAATCCACATTAATGAATATTACTTTCCCCTCTATAATAGTTACCAAATTATTTTCTGCTGTTCAAATCTTTAATAGATTTTGATTCACCAAAAGCAATTACTTTTTTTTACTGGAAATATAATTTGTCAAAATCTATTTTGTATTTATTTTTTTACTCACAATTTATTCTGAGTGTTCCCTTTCTAATGAAAGTACCTCCTGGTGATATGTTGAAGGTGTCTTCAGTCTGACTAGATTGAATGCTTTCATCTTAGTATGTTTCTATCTAAAATAGAATAGGTATATTTTAGTTACTGTCCAGTAATAATACAAATATTAATACACAAGAATTTCATTTTCTTCTTAATACAGTTCCCAAGGAAATAAATTTGTTATGCTTGGTTTATAACTCTCTCCCTAAGGAAGAACCGGACCACTAGTTCCTTTAACATTATTTTTCTATTGCTTTTTTTTTTTTTTTAAGAGGCTTTGAGTGTTGCTAACTGAACTGTATTTCTTTGAGGTACTCTGTACTGCTGATTTCTAACTATACTCTGTGCCAATCTTTAAAAATAATTTGGATGATATTCCTGTTGGGCTCTTCTAGGAAATTGTTTTAGTTACCTGCTCTGAAGTGGTCATTCTCTGCTACACTTTTTATATATATATATCTCAAATTTCTTAGACTGGGGAAATCCATAAACTTAAAAATTGCTATGAGAATCTTAAAGAATAAGGGCAAGTTGAGGAATGAATGAAACACAGTTGTTTAATTTTATCCAAAAATGTGTGCAGCTCTGTTTTCACTGCTAAGAGAACTTGAAAACCATGGAAGTATCCATGCACACTCTGGAAAAGACCTAATAGGGTTTTTCAGAGTGTGGACAATATGACCTTGTTTA
Organism: Emys orbicularis; assembly: GCF_028017835.1. Taxonomy (NCBI): domain Eukaryota; kingdom Metazoa; phylum Chordata; order Testudines; family Emydidae; genus Emys; species Emys orbicularis. Next base: position 37,794,309 of record NC_088688.1, on the reverse strand, counting down.
TAAATCATATCCCTGATTAGACAAGGAGAGTATCAAGAATCAAATATTTATTGGGAAATATAAAGCAGGGATGTTACTTTCAGAGCTGCCATAAGGATCTGAATGTCCAGTACCTGTTAGATCCCTTATGTAGCTTTGAAAATCTTTGTCCAAGTGTGTAATTCCTGAAAAGTAGAACTGGTTGAAAAATTTTCCATCAAAATAGTTTTGATTGAAAATGACTTTTGTCTAACTAAATACTCTCTCTCTCTCTCTCTCTCACTCTCACACACACACACACACACACACACAATTTTATTTCTGGGGGGAGCAGAGGTCAGGGTGGTAAATCACTTCTCAATCAGCTTGATGAAAACTCAATTTTACTTCAGTGGGCATTGGATCAGGCAAGAAGACATAAGAAACCGTTGACCAAATTCACTCCTCGTGTAAGTACAGCTCCATTGAAGTCAATAGAATTTCATCAGGAATGAATGAAATAGCATGGATGAACATAACTCCATCTATTTAATGTTTTTTTATTTATTAGTTTTAAGCATTGAATTTTATGTTTAGGGGAAAGTCTGATAGATGAAAACCAAGGAGCTGGTGTGCTTAGACATTGCCCTCTGACTGGAGTATGATATAAAGATGTATTGGCAAAATAGCATATGCAGGCCATAACTTGCAGTGTTAGAAGAGAAACTGTCTCCTGTGCAGTCATACACGTTGCTTATTTGGGGGGAGCAATATCTTCCCTACCCAAACTACTTCCTCATAATTACTTTGTCTATACTGCATTTTAATAATGCTGATGAGTTTACTAGTTTATTCAAGATGTTAGTGCTGAAATGTGAAATCATGCAAAACACACCTGGTTTGGGCATTTTGTTAAAAAATAAAAACTCAGCCTTCTTTTGTTGAAAGTTTCACTAACGTGAATCTAGGACAATTTATGATTTTCCATTGAAATGTGAGTGAAACAGTAGTTTTGAATGTGTTTCACTTTGAATTTTTTTATTTCTTTGAATATGAAACTCAAACTAAAATTCAGGGGGTGCAGTCTCGTGTGAATCAAATGTGAAGGAAGTGCTCCATGAAACTCTGTGAGCTGAAATCAACGAGGTTCACACAATTGTAACATTACTGCAATATTGTGAGACTAGTACACACGGTCTTCCATTTTAAGTGGGCAGAACAATAATTCAATGAATAAACTGGAGAAGAGTCCAGTAGTTCTTGTTCACATGGGCCTAGACTGTCATTTTGCAATTTTCTCTGAGCAAGAGGCACCATATAGTTGTACTATCCCAGGAGCTGCCTGTGAAGTAGTTTGTGACAGACCAACCTGCCTCCTGGTCTTCCACTTGCTCCTGCAGGAAGTAAATTCTGTTGGGCCTATCCCTGGCAGAGTGTACATCACATAGTGTGCCAGCAGAGCTAGCTATACTGCAGCAGGGGGTGGGGGGGCGGAGAAGAAGTGGGGAGCTGAGCCTTGGCTGTGCTCAGTCTTAACCCCTCCCACTCCAGTGCCACCCACCTGCACTGGTTAAGGAAAGTAAAGGCTCTGCAGATCTGGCTTCCTCTCCCATGCTGCAACTCACAGTATGGGTAGCCCATATAAGAGAGTATGGGGGGTGCCTTACTCCCCCTTACTTCTTTGTGTGGCTATGTAGGGCTAGTGATGATCCTAGGACTTCTTGTTGGCTAGATTGCACCTATCCTCCTAGCCCTGACTATGGGCTGCATGGAGCTGTGCTTGTCTAGAAGGAGCATGTGGAAGGAATTTTGTGACTCAGGTCACTAATCCTTCCATGCTCCTAGCAGAGGCGTAGCGAGCGCCCTCCGTACCCTCTGACTGGAGGGGGCCCCGCAAGGAAGGGGACCCCTAAAAGTGGCAAAATAAATACCGCATTCCAGTTTCTGCATTGTAAGGGGCCCCGCCCGGACATATGTTCGGAGGGGGCCACGTTCTTTGTTGCTACGGCCCTGGCTCCTAGAAATAAGTAATCTGTGCCACCCCTTTACAGAGTGCAATTACCTCTTTCCTCGTGTCAGCTCAGCTCCGCCGGTGTGTTAGGGGAGGTGAAGCGAAAGCTCTGTCGCACTTTGCCCAGTTATTTGAGGGAAGGCAGAGAACTCCAGAGCTCTTCCTCACACCTTAGCAGAGAGGGAGGCTGGCTACTCTTTTGTGTGGCCACAGTGGGATGAGTCACACTCAAGGCTAGAGTATGATAAATAAGGTTTGTAAAACTGGGCCCCAAATGCTGAAGTACTCAGAAATAAACACAAACTGTACATTATGGCACTTGGGGCCTAGTCCTGCAAACCTTATTCATCCAAATGAATAGGAAAAACACACAACAGAGAATTTTTTGTGTATTCAAAGAAACACTCCTTTAGCATACAGAGAGAGTAAAGTATGAACATATGTAACAGGCTGGAATTAAATAATTAATTTGTATGAACTGTTAGCTCATAGGGAATTATTAGCTCTGCCTTTCGCTTCTGAGTGATTCAGATTTTCAAAATGTAATTGTCAGCTATGTAATACATATTTAAATGAATCTAACTTTTATACTAAAAGTTGAGTTTGGTATTTGTACAAGACTGGTTTGGAAGAAAGCAGCTCTTTAGATTAACCAGAGCTCAAACCAGGGAAACAGCTAACAAGATGCAAGAAATGTCTAGCATATGTAGATAGAAGAATAAATTAAGTAGTTTTATTATTCACCATTGTGATATGCACTGCAGTGGGTGCTAATAAAATTACCATTATATCTGTGTAAACTGGGAAATATATTTTGTTTATCAGCATCCTCTCCTACAATGGGTGCCCTACATAGCTAATGAACAAAAATCTTTGCCTATATGTTGCTAAAAGCAACCCAATCTGATCAGTGGTCAATTTCAAACTTGAATAAGAATAGTTTTAGATTACTTGTAGTTTTTACAACTATAATGTTAACTAATTTTAGCAGAATCAAATGATTAAGAACATCCCATAATTACATAGGCTATTCAACAAAAAGCCTATTGACTGTTAATTTTCTCTCTACAATTATATAGCATTTTAGAATGTATATTGAAATTGACACATTACCCTTAGCCTATCTCACAAAGTACTTGTGTTTGCAATGGAAAATAACTTTATGATTAATGTAAATTCATTCTGCAAGTGGATTACGTGAAACTTATATTAGTGAGCATGTTCTTGTAATACTGTTTTCTCTTGCTATGATTTGTAGTTTCTACATCTAGCTATGTCTTTTATATTTAATCAGACCTCTGCGCTTTTAAAGCACTTGCTTTATTCTCTTTAATAATTCATATTTTCAATTGATTTATATAATGATTATCTACTGAATTATTTTTCCATTACCAGCAGCAGGAATGTGCTCGTGCTTCATGAGTCAGACATGATAAAAATTTTGAGATGAACAATTAGCTCAGTGAGTTTGTCCACTGTATCTTGATTTTACTTCAAACGCAAACTCATTTGACTTTAAAAGATTGAGTAGAGCTGAGGAAAATTTACTGACAAAACAGAGTTTTGTCAGAAATTACTAGTTCATTGGAAATATCTTGCGAAAGCAAGTTGGGTTTGATGAATTTTCATCAACTTTCAGGCAGGATTCCAAGGGAACTCTGCCAGGGTAACTGGGCTTCAAGCATCTCTGAGGCAGCCCCATCATATGGATGCCAAGTTGTTGGACCCTGGCAAAGCCCGTCTATGCCTAGCATTCCAGAATCTAGGCTCCCAGCTCCGTAGCAGGAAACCTAGAAGCCATGAGACTCCTGGCTCAAGCTGGGGCTTTTTGGGCTGCCAGGCTCCCTGGCATGTAATGTTGGGAGCCTGGAGGTCCTGAAATAAGCTTCCAGGGTCTGTGGCTATGAGGCATTCATACCAGACAGACTGCCTCAGATCCAGGACCCAGGGCTCAGGGCTTCCAGACTCCCAGGTCAGCTGGCAGTCTGGAAGTCCTGGGGTCTCTGGCTCCAGAACAATCTGCATGGTGGGACTGCAGGAGACCCTGGAAGCCCAGGAAGCTGCTTAGTGAAACTGATATAGTTGTCAGTTTCATGGGTACTATGCACCATGTGCTGGTGCTTTCCAAAAGTATTTGGAGGGGGAGGGGGAGAGATTTCTGGTTTGTGCAAAATTTAAAATATATATATATATATATATATATATATATATATATATATATATATATATATATATATATATATATATTTTCTGTCAAAATCAGACTGAATCCAAATTTCCACATTTTGACATTTCTGCTGAAATGGAAATCTTGAGTTTTGGCTGGCTCTACTCAAGTAAAACTGAATGGTCACCTGGAAAATACTGTATAGTTTCTTAAATGGCATTGAAGATTTGCTTTAATGTAATGTAACTTGAATGGAATAAAGAATCTTCTTTTATATGTGGGATGGGTAGATATTGTTATTTACTGGATTAAATCGCTAAATAAATGTTCCCTCTTTTGATTATCATATACTAGTTATCTGTTTAATACTTACAGTTATGTTTCTAACTCAATTTGGAATTGTTTCTATTACAACTGAATTTTCATTATACTCTCTTTATATTTACACAAAAGGAAAAAGTGCAGTAGTTTTGTGGGCTGCCCATTATCATCATGTCAGGAAATGGAGACACAAACGATAATATTCCCAGTATTTCTGCATGATAAAAATATTCCAGTTTCCATGCACTCAATCAGAAAAAAACAAAAGCAAATTACTTACCTTCACTATTTCATTTGATGTTCGTGCCATTCTGAAGAAATACGAAAAGAATACACCAGTTTATCTGCACACTATTAACAGCTGAAGTGCTTCAGCTGAACAAATTCTTCTAAAGATATTTTCACCCTGGTCTTGTGGTAAACAAAGACAGATGAAAACGCATTCAGAAAATTTGCATTTTAGCTCCCTTGCTTTCATCCAGACCTTGGATTCTGTCCATTTTTCTACATAGTTCTTTTTTTAGGCATGCACAAGTTTTTAAAAAGAGATGGGAAAGGTTAAGAATCCTAACTAATTAAAAATGGCATTTTCCTCATGAGTTGAAAATTTTATGTTTTATTTTATGGATCACTGTGCATTTAGCTGTGATTGATTAAGAGAACTCTAAGTGCTTAGACACATACTAATGGATCGGTATATCTAAGGCAACATTTCTCATATTCAAGGCTCACTTCACCAAGGAGGTTTCAGTCTCTTCTGGGATGGCTGCAGCAAATTCTGGGAAAATGGAAAAAGGAATATATTTTCAGTTAATCATTGTCAGTTACAACTCTCAAAAGCAGAACGCTCTATATGTCTACTGAATGTTCAACAGACTTACTACCTTTTCTGAGTCTAACATGGAAATGGCCAGGCAAGAAAAATTAAAATAAGTCTGCCCAGTGTATGTGTCCAATATACTAACAAAAAGGCATAATCACTTACGAGGCGAGGTGGCGCAGGCCTGGGCCCAGAGATGAGGCCAGGATGTCAGTGTCAGGGTTCAAGGCTGAGCTGAAGCTCCTCGAGTCCATCTTCAACAAGGACCACGAGTGCTTCTGCATCATCTCCTGGAAGCTGGATGAGCTGCACTGCCGGTTTGTGCTACTGCCACCACCACCAGGGAGCAGCCCGCAGCCGCCACTGCTGATCACCATCCACTGCAATGTCACGGAAACTTATCCCCCTTCATCACCAATATGGTTTATGGAATCAGATGACCCAAATCTGATTTCAGTGTTAGAGCGATTATAAGATTTTAAGAAGAGCAATACTCTGCTTCTTCAACAACTGAAGCAATTGATATGTGACATCTGCAGATTATACAACCTTCCTCAGCATCCAGATGTTGAGATGTTAAATCAGCCATTACCAACAGGACAGAATGCAATGATGGAAGAAGTAATGTCAGGAGGAGGAGGAGGAAGATATGAGTGAAGACATTGAAGACCTAGATCACTATGACATGAAGAAAGAAGAACCTGTTGATGGAAAGAAATCTGAGCATGAAGGCATTGAAAAAGAGAAACTTGCAATTTTAGAAAAAATTAGAAAGAATTAAAGACAAGACCACCTAAATGGTGAAGTGTCTGGGTCAGTCCAGGTTTCAGATCGACTTATGAAAGAGCTCAGGGATATATACAGATCACAGAGTTATAAAACAAGGATTTATTCAGTGGAACTTCTAAATGACAGCCTGTACGAGTGGCACATTAAATTTCTAAAAGTTGATCCGGACAGCCTGTTACATAGTGATCTTCAGGTCTTACAAGAAAAATAAGGTGTAGCGAATACTTTTTGCTCAACTTCTCATTAAAGATAATTTTCCTTTAGATCCTCCCTTTGTGCGAGTGGTATCTCTGTGCTCACGGGAGGGTATGTCCCAGGTGGTGGTGCATTATGCATGGAACATCCTACTAAATGGGGCTGGAGTAATGCCTATTCAATATGTAATCCCTCTGCCCGTCAGAGTTGGCAGCAACAAGGGCCAGGATCAGTATCTAGGGGTTCCGTTTCAATAACACAATGCAAAACCAGCTCGAGCCCCCACCCAGTGACCTGGGACAATTACATACCACCCCCCTGGGTGCCTCTAAGAGGCAATACGTTCCCTCTCGCAAGCACAGAGTCTGAGTGTAGCAAAAGCCTTTTAATAAAGGAGGGAAACAATGCGGCATTATGTTGGGGGAAACACCACAAACCTAGCACAAACCATGAGCAAAAGACTCACCCCCAAGTAAGTTTGGCAGTGTCTTTTTCCCCTGAGGGTCTTAAGTCCAGCAACCCAACAGTCACCCCTCCTACAGTTTCTGTCCTTGGTCAGTGCAGCTCCCAGAGTTCAGAAGTTCATCTGCAGTGTTTACCTCCCAGCCTGGGTGGAAGTGGGGGGAGGTATGGGGGCATCATGCTCCACTGCTCAGGTCAACAGCCAGTTGCCACACCTTTCCGTGGGGTTCTGCTGCAGTCATCACCGCCAGCTACGCCTCTCTGCTAGCCGCTCACAATATGTCTTCAGCCTCTCCCCCTTAACAGCTGAAATCACTGAGAGCTGTGTTAGTATGGGAGCTTCAGTGCTGGTGCACTCAGGACTACTAGTTCAAAGTAGGTCTAATGCTTAGACCTAGGTATCAGTGATTTCAGCTCTGAAGCATGTAACAAGACTAATAATAGAATCAAAATTAGTTCTGTTATTACACAGAAGGGGGCCCACACTACCAGTTCACTGGGCTTTGGAACCCATGTCCCTTGCCTAGCGAGTGCTACTTAGCTGAGGGCGAGTCCCTCTGTCATAAAATGCCAAGTACAGTTCTATTGTCCTTGATTCACATAACCAGGATAACAACACTCTATTACTCCTGCACCAATAACAAAGAGACTGGGGATCCCACAGCACCCAAAGTGACCATTTGGGCAAGCAGTCCCATCATGCTAGGCGGGGTGGGTGTGCCCATGCAAACGAGTTCAGCCCCTGAAGTCCTTTTCCACAGCTCACCACCAGATGTCAGGGTAGAGCTCATTCTGACTCTGCTTACATCTAGAATCAGCCATCAATGGCACTTTAGTCAAAGGAAAAGCCAGAGTACAGTTTGGAGTCAATAAGAACCAATATAATCTAGCAAGAGCATAGCAGTCCTATAAGTATCTAGTACAAATACATGAGAAAAATGGGTGGTGCACTCCTCCAAAAGAAGATGGTTAATATTGTGGAATGTTGACATCTGGACCAATGTCAAACAAGCTCTTTTTTATTTCCTTTCAACACACTCTCTCTCTCTCTCTCTCTCTCTCAAGCTATGAGTGTCCATATAACAGCCATACTGAAGACTTTAGCTATTAGATAAATTAGTGGATAATCTGTCAACTGACACATCCAATATAATTTACAGCCTTACCATTTTGCTCTTATTAGATATCTTGGACTAAGCAGTTTTGGCCTTTACTGTATTTGTCTCTATAAGTTAAGCATATTTGGGCCACTTCCTCCCGTCTCTCTTTTTATTTAAAAGTGTAAACTTTTTAAAGCCTGCTACTGAGTTACTAAAAGATTATTCAATAGAAGTCGCTCACTATTTTTTACCCTTTGCAGAATGTGGACTGCAGAGACTTGCATTTTTTTGTATATGGAGTAGGGAAGAAGCACTGGCCACTCCTTTTAAAAAATTGGTGGTATGGGGAGCTTAAATATTCTGTGCCTTAGGGACAAAATGCTGTGGCAATGTTTGAGTAAACTGATCGAAGAGATACATATCTTAGCTTTTTTTACAAAAATGTAAATATGTAAAAGTAGTGGATAGAACATAGGACTGACAGTCAGGAGAGTCCCATATTTATCACTAAACTGTTGTGTAGCTTTTGTATCTTTGCACCTCAGTTTCTGCTTCTGTAAAATAGGGATAATAATACCATTTGTACATCACTTTGAGATCTGTGGATGAAAAGTGCTATGTAAATGCAAAGTGCTACTATTATTTGTTGTTATTAACCATAAAATAGTGATTGGTTTCCAAGAACAAATGCATACTCTAATACATACATACAGAAATCTATATTGCTTTTCTTTACAATTGGGCACGTTCTAAATGAAGCATGGGTAATCTTGTACTAATTAAAAGCTCTGTTCAACCAGAATTAGTTTTTGTAGATGCTGGCCCTCAGACATTCTTTAGGTCTGCTGTGTTATTTAACCAAAGAAACTAATTGTAATTCTTAAGGGAGAACATCCTTTCTTCTTTGGCCTTGGTAAGCCTAATTAGGTATGCTGCCACCTCAGCGCAACCCCCATCTCCAGAACAGAGGACTAGACTCACCCAAATTGATTGATTGTCTCTCACAGCAAATTCTTGGAAAGTCCTCCAGATGCCTGTATGCAGAAGTGGGTTCTTTCCCAGCTGACTAGATTTTCATTAGCAGTAGAAGAACTTTAAACAGGTGTGTAACAGGTTGATCTGCCCCTTTAAGGGACAGGGGACATGGGGCCAGCCAGCCTTGTTCAATCATCAGATCCTGCTGGGAAGGAAACACGTGATCCTTATAAAAGACTGACAGCTCAGTTGGTGAGGAGCTGCAGAAGGGAGGGTGATTCCTGTGGATGGCCCTGGAGCAAATAGATCATTATATAGTGAAAGGCTTCTGGACCCATGCAGTCTTTGTTGGTCAAGGGAATCGCTTTATTTTTCATTACTCTGCCAGGTTTTGTTTGAATTAATAAACCATATCCTTAGGAAAGGGTCCGAGAGAGATCAGGCCAGCAACCTTACAAAGTGAAGTAAGAGAGCAGAATTTTGATTATATGGCCTTCTTGGTGAAAGCATCTGTTCCTGAGGCTGTTATGAGAATTGTTTATTTTAGCCATTGCTTTTTCTCTCCCTACAGCTGAAGTAACCTAAATTTTCTGGTGAACTTCAAGAATTGGCATGTCAACTAGCAAGAGTAATGTATGCAAATTATTAATTATTTATTTGCAGTATTGGCCACTACCTGCTATGTGTTAAGTCCCTGCTCCAAAGAGCTCACAATCTAAGGAAATATGCCTTCACCTGTTGCTAATTTAATTGTCTTAGTGAACATTTTCAGAAGTGCTTTTCAAAAGTGACTTAGGAGCCTAACTCTCATTGAAAATTCCTAAATGATGTAGTCCATTAAAAAACAGGACTCAAGCTCCTAAGTCATTAAGACACTTTTGAAAATGTTATCCTTTGTTTTGCCTTTGTCTATCTCTTTTCTTGTAGGGGTGCCTATCACTGTAGTATCTTTCCCTCCCATTCCCCAAAGGTATCCATTTCAATCAAAATTCCTTCCCCAAAGAACAAAAAGATTACATATATTAAAAAATAAATAAGATGGACAGCAAAGCATGTTTCCCTCCTACCCAGCATGTTGAGTTTCCACAAAGGAGAATTGCTCCAGACTAGGGCCATAGGATGCATATGTGTGTATTTATTTCTATAGGTATACAGCACTATATGAATAATAAAAGGTAAATGGGCAAAACAAATAAGAATTCCTACCCCAAACAGTATGTGGGCAAATATACATTACAAAAGGAGGCCTTCCATCATAGATTGACTTGCTAAGGAACCAGGATATCTGATGTTCTAGGACCTGGAGGATCTAGAAAGTCACAGAACTGCTAGATTCACTAAGTTTTATAAAAACAATAAGGTAATTTCAAACCAAGTTGGTCCTGAGTCTTGCACCTTTCTCATTTGTTATTTCTACTGATGAGTTGCCCAAACTTTTTGAAATAAGGACAATTCATTAAGGTGGGTTTTTTATTATTTTATTTTTTTCTTTATTTGCACTGGCAAAATCCTATGCATCTATGAATAAAGAGTTATGTAAAGTTATAAATTGTCATTTCTTAAAATTGATCATAGATGCTACAAGAAACAGCAATATTCCATTAGACCTTTTTCTTCAGTTACCTACCTGATCTTTGTCAGTATTTGACTCAGGCTGTCATTACATTTTTTGTAGAAATCGTGTAAAATATGTTAAACTGCAACCATAAATTCTATTTTAAAACAAATACCATGAACCTTAGTCATTGCTAGCAATCAGGACACAACAGATCAAAGTTGCACCTTCTAACAAACAATTTATTTGGTACTCTATTAAAATTAAAATTTTCATTTGTTTTTAAATTTTGAAGTGCAAAATAAGATCATGATCTTTTGTTTATGGATTTAAGCTTAGAGAAATATAAAATGGAGGAACCCATTTTGTTGGCAATGGTGAGGGTAGATATGGCATTGCACAATTCTTTACTGTTTCATATCAGAATTATCCCTGTGAGATTCAACAGTGTGTTTTCTTTGGATGATAATATGTGAAGAGATGGAGAAATAAGGCAGAAGAACTGGGGTGGGTTGGAATAGAAGGACTCAGGGAACTAGGACAAAGTGTTTTGCATGTCCATATTTAATGCACACTTTGTTGGTAGTGTCTGAAAGTTGTTGCCAGTGATCTATGTGAAAGAGTTGGAACTCAGTTCAATTCTTAGTGGAGGACTGTCCATTTAACAAATACTATCACTATCCATGTGGCACTAATTGACTCCATTGTTGACAGTTTCAGTAGAAAGGCCAAGGAATGAATGGGGATGGAGGTTTAGTCCACACTAGAAAAGGTTTGCTGGTATAGCTATTCTGGCAAACCCTCTTAGTGTAGACACAGTTTATACCTGCAAAAAAGTGCTTTTGCCAATATAGCTTGGAGTAGTGACATAAAGAGGGTTAGGTAACTGGGAGGGAATAAGGTCACTTTTTGGAGGGAGATTTGCAGGAAAGGTCAATAGTTCAGGGAGGGTCAAAGTTGGGGTTCAGTTTGGAGAGTATGGGTAGGAAATCTACAGATGTGGAAGGGAGGTCAGTTTGGGGATGTTTGCAGAGGAGTAATGGATGTGTTTGCAGAGGAGTGACGGAGGGGAGAGGGGAAAAGCAGAGTGAACCATATGTGTTTGTTGGAGGGATCAGAAATTGTGGGTGAGAATACCTACTTGGAGCAGTTTGAGTGAATACTCATCCGCAGTGTTGTAAGACAGAAAGTGTACTGTCTTATAAAGTAGGACAGATACTTGCATGGTACTTCTCATGCTCTGTCACTGGTATTTTGGCAAACAGAATAATTACTTGATTGAGTAGACAGGAAAGATATCTGTTAAATATGCATTAATGGTATTAATTTCTATCATTTTTCATCATAATATTGCTATGTTTATTAATGACATGCCAGATTTAAAAATTATTGCCAGATATAAAACTGAATTCAAATACTGTTACTTTTAAAAATCAATCAAAATATCTCATTCATACTGTGTATGAAAGCCTCCACAAATTAATTTTATCATTTTTTTTATTCAGTGCCATAAGTATGGCTGTTCTTATGTAGTGTATAGGACTGCAAAACGTATCATACTGAAATTTTAAAATAACTATGTGAAAAAATGCTGTCTTGAGCTGAAGCTACTGTATTGTAAATTTCAGCGGAGTGATTTTTCTACAGGCAGTTACAAACTCCTGAAACTCGTGGTTTATAATGGAAAAGCTTGATTCAGCCTTCACTCCAGCAGCAGGCACAGCATCGCTATAATTAAACCTTCCTCGCGTTGATTCACAGCCAGGATTACTCGCAGAGAGAAGAGAGAGCTTCTTCATCGGGGAAGAAGAAAGACGAGGGGAAGATTCAAAGTGGGAGCAGAGGACTTCTGAGCCTGATATGGGAACGATTAAAATATAATATAATGGTGAGAAGCGAAGGAGTTAAAAGCCTACGGTTCCATTTTTACCCAAAGTCAATTTAGCAGCGACATCCACTCTGTGCTACTTTGCTACCTGAAGTCACTTTCCATTGTCAGTCCTAGTGGGAGAGAAATAGAAGGCAGACAAGCAGCAACATGCTATCTAATGCATGCTTACTTCGCTTGGCTTCAAGAAGCAAGAGAAAATCTCCAAGGAGCTTTTAAAGGATGAGAAGAATCAGAGAAATTAGCAATAGAAACTCGTCTTAGGTCATATCTAGTCCATCCCTCTGCCTGGGCTGGGCCGTTAGTAGTGTATTCTCCTCTGCCAGCTTCAGTCTCACAGATTGATCTAGCTGTAGAGCTTGCTCCAGTCTGTTCTGCGCTTTGTTCTCCCCAGCGCTCCAGCCCGGCTCTCGGTGCTTAAAGCCACGAGGCTTCATCATAATCTCCCTGAGTGACTCGGGGTGTTTTTGCAGGGTGGGGGCAGCAGCTTTCGGTCCCTGCGGCAGTTGCTTCTCGCGGAGTGAAGTGAGGCAGGAGCTGTCCAACTTTTCAGCGCGGTTTCCCCGCGGCGCTGCTGAAGGGGAGGCTGCAGCCGGCGGAAAGGGCTGCTGAGCAGCTCCCTGCTGCTCGGGGAGCAGCAGCAGCCGCCTGCAGCGCGGAGGTGCCCCTGCCGGCCCGCCCGAGGCGAAGGAGCGAGCATGGAGGCAGAGGACGGCGGCAGCTGCTTATCCGCGCTGGCCAACAGCGGCGACAGGGCCGGCGGCGGGGGGAGCCTGAAAGCCCCCAAACATCTGTGGCGGCACGAGCAGCACCAGCTCCGGCAGCCGCCGCCGCCGCCCCAGTGCCCCCAGCCGCCGCCGCCGCCAGCCTCCCGAGGCCGCTACTTGGCCGGCAGCGGCAGCCGGGTGAGGCACCGCGGCTACTCGGACACGGAGCGCTACCTGAACTGCAGAGCCATGGACCGCGCGTCGTACGCCGTGGAGACCGGCCACCGGCCCGGCTTGAAGAAATCCCGGATGTCCTGGCCCTCGTCCTTCCAGGGACTCCGACGGTAGGAAGGGGCTCGGACGGGCGGGCTGCCTGCGGGCGGAGAGCTCCCGCTCTCCCTCCATCGCCGCTTCCGCGTTCCCCCTCCTGGCTGTGGGGGGCTGGCTGCAGTGGGGTGCCTGTCAGGCGTTCCCGCCATCTCCGCCCACCCCCCACCCCAGAGCCCCCTTCTGTGCCCCCGGGGGCTGTTTGACAGGAAGGGCCGTTGCTGCGGGGGGGGGGGGGGAGGGATACCAGGGCAGTGGCGAGTGGGGGGAGGAGGTAGCAGGGCAGGGGGTATAGTGAAGGAGCAGGATGACAGGAAGGGGAGCATGGGAGGGTTAGGTGGGGCATTGGGTAGGGGGCGGCAGGACAGACGTGAGGGGAGGGGCGGGGGGGAGGCACCAGGGCAGAGGCGAGACTAGTGAGGGCTTTGGGGAAGAGGGCTACTGGGGGCAGCAGGACACAGGCGAGGGGGGCGGTAATGAGGGGACAGCTGCGGGGGAGAGGTGTGTGCTGTGCCCAGGCACCTTGGAATTGGGGGCCACTTACTTAGTAGCTGAGTCCTGAGACAGTTGAATGGCCAAGAGGAACCGAGGAAGAACTTGTGTGTCTTTATCATACAAACAGGGAAAGACTTTTACACCCCTCCACCCCCACCCAAAGCAACCCACCACCAAACACGTGGCTGACTTGGGAAAGTTTGAGAGCAAAATGAATAATCATCTTCCCCAGAAACGTGCTATGAACCTATGTAATGAATGAACACATCACCCACCCACCGCAGAGCGCCTGGCTTAGCGGGAAGGGACCCCTTTCTCATTCTCCCTGCTACTCGCTCCTCATTAAAGAGAATATAAAAGATGCACTGCTGCTTTCATTACAGTGATATCTTAGGAGTATAAAATGTTGGCACTGAGAAGGGGAGGGAAGGATGAAACCTGTGCTGTCAACATAAGGTTCCAATAATAACCGTTTTGTGTGAAGGTGAGCAGTGTAACAGATCCAGGGTTAGAGATTTGCTAGGATTAATGGGTTCCATGGAGAAATGGACTAATGATTTTTTAGCCAGAGGGAGGAGTCCATCATATATTAGTCTATTGTCCCCTATTAAGTGAGCTATATTTTATTTTGCTGTGTGCAGCTAAATGGTGCCTACTTTGCAGCTTATGGGCTATAGAGTGATACCAGTTTTTAAACTGAACTCTCTGTTACACTCAATGGGTAGTTTTGCTATAAAACTGATGGCAGGATGTAGTTCAATTTATGATTCTTCATTTGCAGCAAGTGGAACCACTTCCTTTAGTTGGAAAAACCACACCTTTGAATCTGAATATTAGGTGGACATTGTGAATAAAGGGCTTGTAGGGAGAGAAACTTACTTAATAGTACATTGAACTGCAGTTAAATATTGATAAGGTTTTTTTTTTTTCTAATTTGAATGGTCAGACTCTTACAGTGTGGTATGCTTTGTGAATAAATACCAGAGAATTATTTTGTGCATACTAGAGCTCTACAACATGTGACCTTGTGCATGGTATGATTGTACCTCTCTGGTAAACTGTGAGACATATACATGCTCTCTTGCACTCAGTTACTCTGTTTCTGCACAACAATAGCCCTAGTCTCCATTTTATAAATAGTACATAAAAATAATTTCAACAACTAACATTTAGAATTGTATTTTTACTTAGTCTGTCTTTAATATCTTTTGTTTCAAGTGACAGTTCCACTATTAAATCTTTGTATCCCTTATGTGAGCTTGTGCTTGTCCATAAGTATTACATTGATTTTTAACACTGAGAGATTTAAGAGAACAAATAATGTCTAAGAATGAACTATTTTCTATTTTAATAACCATTTGAATAACCATTACAGAATTTCAATAGATAAAAACATTCACTATACGCTTTAGGATTTTAGTTTTCAAGAATAAATGTTGATGTTTTACTTGAAACAAGTAAAGAAGTGTAACTGGTGTGAATCACAAAATGATGGCATGAGTATTCGGCATTTTCCCATATTGTGACCAATCTTAACACATTCTCAGTGTTTCATGTATGTAGTACTCAACTAATCAGTTAGTGAGAGGTTGAGAAGCCAAGAAAAACTGCTGCTATTGCTTTTTTCCTTCTTTTTATATCATTTTGGAGTTTTTAATAACTAATTCTTGTTCAGAATAGAGAAATGTGTAGGAGCTTAAAATTCTCCATGAACATTGTATTAATAATATTGTTTTGACTAAACAATGCTACTTTATAATTCAAGGGTTTATAGTGGTTATTTCCATCTTGTGTTCTAAGAAACAAATGCTTCAGATGCATCTATTTTTCTGAAGTAAGGAAGTAAAGTGGTGTAAGGAAGTTTAGCTAACTGGTATTTGTTGACAGCATAAATGAATACACAAAATAAAATATTCTGATTGAAAACAAGTAACTATTGAATGTAAAAACAAAATGGACTGTAACAAATTCTATTTAAACGTTTAAAGATATTAAAGAATTTTCAGAAAGATCAGGTTTTCTAGAGCTTTGATAGGTTTTCACTTTCAACTTAAATCCCAAGTGTTGCTGTTTGCATTATAAACAAACAAGTACCTGTAGCAATATACTCCCTTAGTATTTCTGTATAATTTGTATTTTGCACAAAATTTTTTGAAAATAAGGTAAGTCTTTAGGAGTACTTCAGTTCATTTTTGGTGACCTTCCAGAGAAGGCTTTGTTTAATTTGTGTTTTTAGTACTACTAGATAATTTAAGCTATTTTTCAGAAGAACATCTCTTTAAAAATGCTTCATGGATGGATAGATTCCCTGTGGACATACTGGCTAGTATGATGGATGTTTCTAATTTTTTTAAAAATTATAATAAAATCAGAAAATAGGATACAACCTGTTTATAGTTTCTATATATAAATGGGTATCATACCATATTGTATTAAAGGGATACAGTTAAATAGTGTTGACTCAAAATTTAGATTGTGTATAAGAGTTTTTACAAAATGTACTGGAGTGCAATTTGAAAACTTGGTCGTGATTTTTTAAACCCACTCAGTGAAAACATTTGTAAAGTTTCCTCTGTAGTGTTTTAAGATTTACCTATACAATACTGAAACTCATGCACAACTGCATTGTGCTAGAACATGAGAACAAGAAAGTGAATTTGTTAAAACCAAAATTAAACAGACCAGTGTAGTTTTAATATCCAAATTGAGGGAAATGAAAAATTAAAAACAACTTCGCCCAGCCCCCAAGAAAGCATAAATGGCAAAGAGAATTAGGTGTTTCAAAATGCAGTGTGTTTATAATATGTTAGTTATTTTTATTAATTATATTTATTACAGCAATGTCGAAGGCCAAAACAAGAATGGGGCCCCATTGTGCTAGACCCTTTACAAAGAGTAGCAGACAGTTCCTGCCACAAAGAGTTTACAATCTAAACAGACAAGACAGACACTGGGTGGGGAAAGGGGTAGAACACACAAGCAAGTGAACAATGTGATAGCAAAAATGGCATGTTAATTCCATGTATTTTTGGGGGGGGGGGGGAGGGGGACTAAGGGAGGCTTGGGGGAGTTGATTAGGAGGGGATCAACTAAAAGGAGAACACAGAAAAGGAAATATTGTTTATAAACATAATTTTAATGCAGTGTCTCTTTATAATTACCACTGCAATTCTTTAAGAATAATTCATTATAGTACACTATTTTTTTCAAGAAACCCAACGATATTTCATAACATAGAACAGTACATCAGAATCATTGTGTCAGCTCTTCTTACATGGAAAATTATCCCCTGTATTTTAAAATTTGAAGGTCATCTTGAATTCATGTACACAGGAAGGCTAAAGGAGTAGTAGTTAGTTGGGAACTAGAAGTCTGGTGACCTGGGATCTTCTCCTGACTTTACCACTTGCTCACTGTATGGCCTTGGACATGTCAATTAACCTATCTGTGCCCGAATGTCGTCGTGTAAAAATATGGATAGAAATACAGCAATTACTAACCTCTGTTAAAGTGTTCAGAGATAACTGAATGAAAGGCATGATATGTAAGTGTAAAATATTACTGAGTTGAACTTCACCATGTGGTATTTTCATCTCCAGTTTTTCTATTTGAAATTTGTGACTTCAGAAAGGTGCATGATGGAGCTGATGACGTAGTAAGTAAACACCGGGATACATCTTACATATACAACTTTTCAGTTTACCATTGGGGCTAGTTGCCATGTCTCTACATAGTATTTCTGCAGCCTTGTAAACCACAATCTAAAGGGCTACAGGTATTTGTACGATTATTGTAATATAACAGAGGTCTGATTTGTTTTGCAATTTTATTACAAACATCTCTTCTAAATCTACTCTATTTACCAGTCAATCATATTGAAGGCAAATAGAGAAATGTGAAATAAATACCAGTTTTTTGCAAATAACTGGAATACCTGCTCCATTTGGTGAGTTAAATGGTTTTATGTTAGTAATAGGAAAACCTTTTGACTCAGATTATTTTTGCTTACCACTATTCCAAAACTTTGTGTTCTGGATTCCTGTTCTCACAGACCCAGTAATTTATCTTCTATTAGACTCCAGAACCAGCCCTTTTTACAGTAAGAGATTTCTGGACAGGGTGTTGCCCAGGTGTTTAGAGCTCTGGGTCATTTCAGGCCAGATTTCCCTTTATACTCTGAGGGCTAAATGACGAAAAAGTACACAGTACAATTTATGTGTGTGCATATTGTCATCATTTCAGGGTAACTGCACCTGTATTCCCCCTCAGTGGTCCACCAAGGACACCCACTATTACTATAAGTTTCTGACTCCCAGATGTCACCTCTCCTGGGCAGAAACCAGCATCTCACTCCCTCCTGACTGGGGATTTTAATGCTGCACATCATACAGTGCTCCCTGTCATACACCATAATATCCCCAGCAAGCCAGACTGCCTAAAAATGCCACAGTCTCTGCTTTGCTTTCCCTCCAAGGGCTATGTCTATTGCCCACAGTTTTAAGTTACCCACGGATCCCAGTAAGTGAGCATATTCATTCTTAAGGTAAGAGCATTACTGTGAAAACATATAAAAAAAATAAGTTTCTACACGTGCTAAAAAGTCTACCAGAAGTCACTCCCAACTCCAGCCTAGGACTGGATTTTCCCTGTAATTACAAGTTCACATCAGTCTTAGAACCAGAACAAAAGCTGAGCACATCAGCCATTTATTTATACAGCTCAGGCCTTTGACCTTGGCCTTCTGTGGTAAGTAATCAGCAGATGATGACCACCTCCTCAGGACATAGCTTCAAAAAGGGTTTTGTATAACCTGAGTTGGGGAATTTGCATTAACATCTTCCTCAGGATTCCCCAGGAGTTCCACTTAACACGTATGGTCTCCAAAGTCCATAGCTGTCTGACATATTTTCAATATAGTCTTTTGAACTCCCAGGTCTCACATCTGTGCTATATATCCCCCCTCCCCCCAAAGGGGTTATGTACAATCCTGGTTGCATAAAACTTAATACAATAATGTCTTTGAAGGATATTGCAGGAAACTGCCCTATCTGTCACACTGTATCTGTACAAAGGTGATGCAAAGCTCACCTTTGCACTCCTATGAGCCAAGGGCTAGTCTTCCAATGTAAAACAGAGTAACCTGTGAGCTCAAGGAACTAGAATAGGAGCCGTGGATCACTGCAGCATGAGGTTATCAGGTGACACCTCTTTCCTCTAGCAATAGATCGTACATTGGCAACAGGGAGAAGGGTGGTGTAGTTACTTACATACCAGTGGAGGATCCTCCTGACATTGGAATGCTCCCGCTGAAGCTAGATATACTGGCTTCGCTGCCAGACTCTGCTGGTGGAGTGGTGTAAAGCAGCTGTATTTGCACTAAAGAATCCAGCCTAGAATCTTTAGGGAGGCACGGAATAGTTACTTCTCTATCTCCATCTCAGGCTTGTCTTTTGGTGACCTAGAGGCTATCTTCTCCAGGAAGAGAAGGAATGAGTTCCATTCTACTGTTGTTACTAGTGAACTAGTGGCATGAGATACCTCATCACTCCCTTCTGGCGTAGCTAGTGAGACCCAAGGTTTCTGTGGCTACAGCTCTTGGTCCTGGAAAAAATCATTATCACTTCACAAATCTTGGCAAAAAACTGATTGATAGCTCTAACAGAATGCAACATTCTTTTCATCCCAAGTCACACCTTTGATCTTTTGCTCAGTTTGAAACTTCTCTTTTGATCAAGTATCTGAGGGGTAGCCATGTTAGTCTGTATCCACAAAAACAACGAGGCGTCTGGTGGCATCTTAAAGACTAACAGATTTATTTGGGCATAACCTTTCATGGGTAAAAAAACCCACTTCTTCAGATGCATGGAGTGAAAATTACAGATGCAGGCATAAGTTCTTTTGATCAGTTATTCATCTTATTTATGCCCTAAGAACCTCCATGCAACCCAAGACAAGTGAGGGCGATGGTATTTTCAAACTTGACATACCAACAAAAACAGCTTTTCAGAATGTGGTGATAGCCTGTATAACAGCAATAATGTTTAGGAGATTTGTCATTTACTTGTCTGGCAGCTGTTTATTGCTTTGTTTACTACTAAATTCTAAGTGTTATTGGCACCTAGATATTGTAATGATTGGGGTACTCTGTATCCATGAAAGATACAAATACTTTTCTGAACTTTATAAACATTGTTGGACTAATGTCCATTATGAATTGTCCATAAAGTAATTTAAACAAATTCATATATATTTCAAAATTGCATTTATATAAGTGACTATAGCATCCTACTTTTAATTTTAATTTTCCTTCCAGTGATTGCTTCAGTTTTACATCTTCAGATTACTTAGTTATGTGATTTGAAATGCTCTGTAATTACAAAGAGCTAAGTTTTATGATGTATGAAATTGTAAGAATAAATATTGACTTTTAAAATGAGGGTATTTATATTTGCAAAATATGTTTATTTGAGGAACATTCATTTCATTGCATGTGGGTGTTGGTTTCCTACTTTGTTAGATATAGGAATGTGATATTTCAGTGTCACATGTTCATCTTAATCAAGTAAAAGTAAACTGGAACAATTTATATTTAACAGACAGTGCCTTATTCCTTCTGACTTCTTTTCAAAATTTATTACAATAATTATTTAATTTATTTCATAATGGAAACTGTATTCTCTAATAATTCTTCAACTCTAATAGAAACAGAACAATTTAAAATAGGTTTCAGTGTAGTCATGTTTAAATGTTAGTCGAGGTACCAGTTCAAGGAATAGATATACTTCTTGTAAATAAGTTAACATGAGGCAATAGTGCAGCTCTCTGGTGTTTTTTTTTCACCTTTCAGCTGACCTTCCATAAGCTGGAAGGGTCAGATCTGATGGAACATCCACTCTGTGTGTACTTGTTGCCCCTCCAATTCCTACCCCCTGAATCCTACTGGAATTTCCCAAGCAAGTTAATTTTGATTGTCATCAACTTAGGTAGGTTTCTTTTCTGCACTCTGAAACCTCCTTCAGGGGAGAGATCCTGGAGGCAGCAGCTGGTGGGGAAACCTGTGAGAACAAGCCTATTTCGGAGATTTTTTGCTATGTGACAAGTGCATATATGAGTGGAGAGGCAAGAAAGGGCAGGTCTGAAACGTGCAGAAACACAGGACTTTTGTGCAGATGGCTTTACATCCATATGCATAAGCCAGGATGTACAGATTCTGAGACTAAACCTCCTGGTTCTGGGATGTGGGAAAGGTGTGAGGAAAGGATAGCAGACAAACCCCATTCTTTACAACCTAAAGAACAATGTCCACAGATCCACTACAATGGGTACTTTATTCTGCTTATAGTTTGGTGGCAGAACCAAACTTGTCAGTCACTGGTAGCAAGAGAATACCATGCCTTTTGAAGTTCCCTCCAGTTTTATATGCCTGGCTCAGCCAGGCCTCCTTGCTGTAGTTTTTTTTCTGAGGGAAATGCTATAGTCATAACCTAAAAATTAAAGTAACAGTGGCTCAATAATGTCTCCATCTAATTTTTATCTGTGTCCTAGGGCTCCACTTGCCTTTTTTTGGGGAGATTGTCCTCTGAGCTCTGCTTTCCCTTCTGGGTATTCTACACTGCAATTAAACACTCCTGGCTAGCCTGTGTCAGCTGACTTGGGCTCACGGGGCTCGGGCTAAATGGCTCTTTAATTGTAGTGTAAATGTTCAGGCTCAGCCTGGAGCACAGGATCTGGAATCCTTCTGCCTCATGGGTTCCCAAAGCCCAGGCTCCAGCCCGAGCCAGAATGTCTACACCACAATCAAATGGCCCCTTAGCCCTAGCCCCATGAGCCTGAGTCAGCTGACACTGGCCAGCTGCAGGTTTTTAATTGCAGTGTAGACATGCCCTCAGGCATTTTCAGTGGCTTGTGCTCCCTCAGGCTGCAGGGAAAGAGCTAAGCTTAGAAAAGCTAGAGGAAAAAGGAAGGGTCTTTGTCCCCTTTCCCACCCTTGAGTGTTTTGTTGGGGAGCTCAGCCTTCGATTAGGGCAGAGGAAGTCCCTCCCACTCCAGCCTAGACCAGGCATGGTTGCACAGGCCTTTCTTTCTGGGCAGGAAAAGAGGCAAGCAGGATTGGAATAACTGGCTTTGGGGGCAAGCATCTCCATTAGGCAACTGTTGCCCGAAGGAAGATTGTGCCTAGATCCCACACCAGTAGCCACATCTCTTACAGTGTAACTCAGCCACCTACTCCGGTTGAGTCTCAGAAAGAGGGCACAACAAACAGGGTAGACATTGCCAATACTGGAGAAGTGGAATAAGGGACCTTTGGGTCAGTCCCTCCCCCTGTTACCATCTATATAATAGACTTCCTAGAGGATCTCTACTCCTATCCCAACCTGTGGGGAAACATAGGTTTATCTGACCCATATGGACTTCATACAGTACAAATGGATAGAGCCTCTGGGAAACCCATACTTGAACCCCAGGTTAGTAGCTTCTCTGAGAGGGACAGAAGCTGGATTAAGCAAAGTGGAATCTGCACGCAGAACTATACTATCTCATTGAAAGTCAATTAAATGAACTGGCAATTGATCTCCTTGCACCTGTAAACAGCAGTAAAGTACCCTGTGAATTCTCCATATGTCAGGACTTAGGATACAAAGTTTGAATTATCTCTTGCACAGTAGGGCAAGGTCTCTGCTATATTCCTTCTCACCTATTCCATTGTTTCCTCAGGGCGTACAAAAGTTAGCAAGGAGAGAATACCAGTGAGATACTGTTTGTTTTGGGATGAAGCAGCTATGGTCCTCAGGCCAGATTAACCTAGGATTGGACCTTCCTATGTCAGTGTCTCACAGAAGAAATATGTTGTTGCAAAAACCCATCCTCCATACAGCAACAGACATGTTCAAAATGGAGACTTCGATCAAGTGATTATTGCTGTCATGGATCCTAGAAAGAACTTAATGAATACCTGGCTGAAGCAAAATCCATGGTTCAACTGCCACTTTAAACAAGTGAAACATAGCCTTTAATTCCTCCAGGATGACTCTGTTGTGAGTGTATGAGTGTCCAAGCCACAAGATCAAGCCTTTGTACTGTAATGTTCTCAGAATGTTCATGAGAAGGAAGTTTGTATAAACCCTGACATTTAATGCTTCTTTAGGAGCATCTATCCTGATTCCAGCCCCATAAAGTTACAAAGCATGATCTTGGAACCTCATTCTGGCCCTAGTAGTAATATTTTAAGTGAAGCCCCATGGCAGGTGTCATATCTCCTATCCATTAGGGTAATTTTAGAAGCACTAATAATCTCGGCTAGCTTGCCATGTGGCCATCAATACATAAATTTACCAAATTCTACATATTGGTCATAGTCTTCTATCACAAATGGCATTGGCTAAAGACTTTTTCATGCTTCAGTGCCCAGTGGATGATCTAGGATCCCTAACATACCTCATTTTGGGATGTCGATATGTAAAGGATTATCCTTCTTCCCACCTGTCACAGGGTCCGCACAGGTTTCTGCCTTCTCGCCCTGTGCTTAGGCTGGTAAAATAAGAGTTCTCACGCCTTCTTCTGGTGTTTCACCCTTGTGCTTTATTTTACAGTGCCTCTGTGCAGTCCCCTTTATTCCCCAACAGTTATCCCCTTTCTAACCTGTTCCAGGGTCTCTTGGCCCTTGAGGCTCCCTTCCTGTGGTGAGGAGACAGAGCTAGAGCCTCCTGTCCCCTCCCAGGCTAGCCTCACAATTGTTTTGTCCAGGGCTTTTATAGCCCTCCCAGCCTTCAGCCCAGCTGTCGCTACTTAGCTCAGTCTATTGCAGTGAGCCAGCCCTCGTTAGGGCCCGCAGCTGGGCTCCCTGCTGGCTGCTTTGAGCCTCTGCCCCTGGCCTCTCTGCCTGAAAGCAGGGCTTAGCCAGCATTTTAGCAGGGCATTCAAGGGGTTTCACCCCTGCCCTGCCACACCACCCTAGAGGCACACTGCTGTGAAAATCTCATTGCAAAAATTGATCTCAGCAAAATGAATAGGAACATTTATCTATACTTGCTTGAAAATTTTGTTTCTTTGAGTGAAAAGGGCCACATACCTGGCCAACCCTGGAGACAAATGGATCATCCAGAATAGAGTTGGAAATGGGCATCCAAAGATTCACGTTTATTTCATTTGGGAAAATTAATCCCCACGCTCTGCAGCAGGAGAAACTGTCATACTTTTCCTTTACAGTATAGTTAATACAATGTGTAATTTAGGATAGTAGAATGGAATTATCTTGGCTATTTGTCCTGTAGTTGTCTCAACTACAGAGAACTTCACGGGTCCATTCCCCTGCTGCCAATGACTGACAGGTCTTTTTCTGCCTCAAACTGCAAGCAGGTGAAACACCCATTTTAAAAGATTTGAGGACCTTAGAATGAAAGGAAATTTTCAGGTAAACACAGTTAAAATGCTCCTATTTTAAATTTCATAGAAGGATAGAATTAAATTTCATATGGAGGATAGAACTGATGAACTGATCACTGTTGCTCACTCTCAAAGATTCAGCATAATTCATTTTCACTAAACCCTGAGTTTTATTCGATTTTGATCCACAAGTAGAAACTATAAATCTCCATATAGTACCAACAAAATGTTGTCTTAGTAAGATTTATATCATATTTATAGGAAATTGTAAAACTGGATTGTATGGTGTGCAATTTTGGAAAATGATTTATTTTTTAAAATTCATGAAAATTTATGGAGAATATTAATTTTGGTCTGCATTTGTTTTTCAGGGAGTAAAAACCAGAAGCTTGGACATGTATAATAGTACCCGTGGGTCTTAGCTACTTTTAATAATAATTAGAACTGAGCAAAAAAATGTGGCCAGTTTATTCACCCCCCCCCCAAAAAAAAATGCAATTTCAGGTCAACAAAAAATATTTGTGAATTCAATCCAAATTTGCAAAAATAGTTTTTGCCAAAAAAAAAATTTCTTTTTTTAAAGTTAAAACATTTTTTTTAGAAATTTAGCTAGCTCTATTTAAAGAAACAAACAGAATCCCTGAAAATAAAACAAAGTGAAAAGATATTAATTTTATGCCAGACAAAACATTTTGTTTGACCCAAACCAACATTGTTTTGTTTTTTCATTTCAGTGAGGAAAAAGAAATTCCATTTCAGGTCAATCCAAAACATTTTTTTAAAACTCTTTTTGTTCAGCCACCACACTGAAAAATCATTCTCTCAGCTCTAATAATAATGCTTATTCTTATATAGCACTTTTTATCTGTATATTATTTAATTTCACAGCTGGTTTATGTGATTCTGTGGTTATGGGATTTATCCATTTTGGGCTAAGTTAAGTGAATTGCTGAATGCTATCAGCATTATTGTAGTCCGTTTGAGGTGAGGATTCTCATTACTGTGCAGAATCAGGCCCTTTATAATGCTTCCCTTTGTCCCTCTTCTACCATTACCAACAGAATTTTTCAAAATGTTTGAGAAATTATTACAGTCAAAAAGGGATTTTTTTTAACTGTAGACTCTGATAATCAAATGAAACTGCT
This sequence comes from Emys orbicularis, assembly GCF_028017835.1. Lineage (NCBI taxonomy): Eukaryota > Metazoa > Chordata > Testudines > Emydidae > Emys > Emys orbicularis. The sequence goes on along the minus strand of NC_088688.1, from coordinate 37,769,011 downwards.
TATTGTAGTTTTGCTCTTCAATATGTGCACCCAAATTTTTCTTTTCTCGGTGACAAGTTCTCAAGTTCCTTTCTGTGTATGCAGTCTCCATTCCACAGACACCCAATCTCAGGTGATGAGAGAACAATTAATGGGAGTCTTCAAAAGCTACTAGACATTGTTTCTTACCCTCAGAGTATAATCAGCCAATAGTTTGTTCTTATGTTCTACTGTGTCTACAAACAAAGTCATTAAGTGACAAACTTTATTTCACTGGTTTTATTGCCAGAGAGTTTTTGGGTGAAGTTCTATGAAAGGTCATAGAACCCTGTCTCCACCAAGTGCAGTCTGATTATTAAACTCAGGCCTGATCTACTCATAGGCTGATGTAGCTACATTGCTAGTTGCATATTACGAAAATCAATTTGGAATCTATATTGCAAGGATTATTTGCTTTAGTATCTTCTATTTTATTCTAATGGCCATAGACAATATAAGGATACAGTGATGTTTTTTATTTGATTACAGAATTATGTTAGATTTAATGCACTGTCTAAAAGACTTTTGTATTTGAAGTGGCCACTCAAGCCTCATTCTGATAAGTCTGTGGTCTCATCATAAACTATGGAGAACAAGGCTTTTATTGTGATGAAAGTACATTGTCAAATAGTCCATGAAAGTCATAGTTATGTTGGATGATGGAACTAAGAGGTTTACATTCCTTCCACAATATGAGCTATTATGAAATGTGCAGGTAGAAATATCTGCTTTTGCTTTCACTTGACTGGAGAGGTATGCTGGTGTTTAAAAGATCTCTACTTCAGAATGGAACAATCAGTTTTCAATTTCAAATAACTTCCTACAGGAAATGATTACTGTATTTTTAACACATGTCTATTTTCATGACATCCCACTTTAAGATGAGGAGAAAAGCTTAAAGTTGGGTATACAAAAGGCAGACATCCCTTACTGAACACAGAAGTTCAATGTGGATGGAGAAATTTGGTAGTATATTTATTAATGAGACAGTACTAGAAAAAAGGACTTTTTCTTACATGAAAAGCATTTTCTAGTGCAAGTTCTTTAAAGAAGCATTATGTTCAGCCCTGGCAAACGTGTCACTGTATATTACAGAGACAAAGTGGGTGAGGTAATATCTTTTATTGGACCAACTTCTGTTGGTGAAAGAGGCAAGCTTTCAAGATCACACAGAACTCTTCTTCAGATTGTTTAGCATAAGTAGTTAATACATATTTCAAGGGACCATTCCAGGTGAAGTGAACCATTTCCTCCCTATGAATGGAGGGGTGTTAAGAAGGTGGGGGAAAAGCAGCTGGGGGGGGGGGAGCGTTAATGGATTATAGATTGTTGTAATAAGCCATACATCCAGTGTCTCTATTTAGTCCATGATTTTTAGTGCCTAGCAAAGTTGAAAATTTAAGCTCCCAGGCTCATCTTTTGAAGGTGTTGTGCAGGTTTCCTTTGATGATGAGGATTGAGAGATCAGATATAGAATCATTGCTTCGTGAAAAGGGGTCACCCACAGGTTATATGCTGTTTTTGTCTTTTATCATTTTCCTGTGTGAGTTCATTTGAGAGCATAGTGATTGTCTATTTCATGGTGCTTTTTGTAAAGCATTTGTAGGTAAGGCAAAGCTTCTGAGTAGACTGGATACAGCTCATGGTACATGTATTCAATGCCCTCCATGGTATATTTTCAGTGATGGGCACTGTATTAAGATTTTACATATCAGGGGACAGATCCAAATCCTATTAAATATCTATGGAAAGACTTCTATTTATTTCTGTGACAGATGGATTGGACCCCAAGAGTGTAGATTCATTTAAATACTTTCTATTCTTAGAAAAATCTTCTTGTACTTTTGCACATTTAAAATGTAATAGAAATGCCCTCATTCATTTTCTTCTGCAATACACATTTTACTTGCTCTTAGTTAGCTTATCCCTTTAATAATTTCAAAAAGGGTAAAGGAAAGTGTTAAACCCTTTCATTATTACTCTTAATTTCATTAGTACTCTTAATTGCGCTGACTCAATGAAACCTACCACATAACTTTCCCAAAATAATTACGTATTAAGGTAGAACCATGCAGTATGACTTATGGATATCAAAAGTGTAACTGCTGCACATGTAGACATATCCAAGATAGCTGTGATCTACCTAGTTTGAATAACAACAGCAGCAAAGCCGCAGTATCTTAGGCTGTACTACCCCATTCTTTCTCGCCCCCCACATCCCGAATCCTGGGTATATGTCTGAGCTGCTATCCCGTATTGCTGCCGCTTCACTACAATTATTATTCAAGCTAGTTAGATCAAAGCTAGCTTGGGTATGTCTATGTGTGCTGCAGTCACACCTCTGATTTCAGTGTAGACATACACTTTGTGAAGCTTGATGGTTTCAGTGTGTAGGAATGTTGTAAAACTTTGTGGTTTTGATTCACAAGTGACCTTATTTCTTGTGTTTTGCTTTGAGTTTTGTTTTTAAATGAATGTAAAAATTGAAAACAAAACCCAACCAAAACCACAGACTTGTATAGTTTCCAGGGGGAACCATTTCTTAGTCCAAGTTTATTCAAAATATAGCCCAGGTTTTCTTTTAACTTGATTTGAGCTCTGGTTCTATAATGAAAATTTTACAGAATTCTGCAAATGTCTATTCATTCATTAGATGAAAGTGAGAAAACAACCTTAAATCTTCCAAATTATGTGGAATTTGTATTTGTTTACAATGCTGTTAATTAACTTCAGAAGACTAATAGGCTAGTCATAGCATCTAGATCTGTTCAATGCAATGTAAATGAGATTTTTTTCTTCATTTTTACTTATTGCATGTACAGTCTTAGAAGTTGTTAGTTTTATTATTTTGACTGATTTTTATCTCAAGTTCATTCAACAATATACTTCTGCAGGGGTGATAGTGTTATAGAGAGAGGCTAGAGGTTTGCTATGGTGGGGAGGTGTAAATGTACTATACTTGTGTGTATGACAGGATGCAGAGATCCTATTTGGTCATAGCCAAACTGAGCGTTAGCTCTAAGCTCACTTTCTTTCTCTCTCTTCCTCCTGACCCTGACCCCCCTCCCCCCAAAAGGCCTAAGGAAAGATGAGGTAGGGCTGGATATTACTGGACAACACTCAGGGTCTCTAGGACCAAGGAAGGAAAGTCCATAGGAGTAGCTGCTTGGGAGACAGAAAAAGAGAGGGTGTGTTGAAGAAAGAAGGTCTCCACACGATCACTACAGGGCTGAAGTAACTACTAAATCAAAATACTGAGCATAGCAAGGATCATTTACTGTCAAAGTTGTACATAGTTTAGGTTAACTTGAAAATTATAATATGAAATAATTCAGAAGCAGCCTTTTTTCTACATAAAATAAATAATGTATAGTTCAGAAGCTGGAGATATTACATAAAATATTAATAACTCAGAACTTGCTGGATTCCAGTCCCTACTCCAAAGACTATTCAGATATTTCATATGATCTGGAACAGCTTCAAAAGGAGAGATTGAGAGTCATCTACCTCAGAACACCCCATAGGCCAGTGGTTAGGACACTTTCTTGGGAAGTATCAGAGTGCAGAATTTAAATCCCTGCTCCACATCAGACAGAGGGGAGAATTGAATCAGATTCTCCCACATCCCAGCTGAGTGTCCTAACTACTGGGCGAAACATTATAAAGAAGAACAGCAACATCCTATTCCTCTGGCTGTTTTGTGAATGGCACCAATGTCCCCTTCTGAATTTAGCCTGAAAATTTATCTTTTTGGCTAAAATTATTTGGCAAAACTGTGTCAAATTTGCAAATAGTTTCAGATGGACTGAAACTGTATTTCACAATTGCTTATTTTAAATTTTTTCCCAGATTTTATTTAGCGAGATACTGAAGTAAAACAAACTAAGGCTGCATCTTAAAATATTTATTTGGGTAGCATACAGAAAATTAAATTATTAATTGTAAAATACCTATGTCAATTTAAATAATGTATAGGAGTGCAGAACAATCCACTTGAATGAAAGTAATTGGTTATTTTTATCCCTGTGCAGATGTACCCTGTACATATGGAACTTCTTTTGATATCAAAGGTAGGTGCTATGCATATAAAGATTACAGAATATTGAAGTAGAGATTTGCTCTTTAGGCCATAAAGGACAGTTTTGCTGTGAGACAAGGTGGGTGAGGTAATCTTTTATTGGAATAACTTCTGTTGGTGAGAGAGAGAGAAGCTTTCGAGCTCTTCTTCAGGTCTGGGGAATGTACTCAGAGTGTCACAGCTAAACACAAGGTTGAACTGATTGTTTAGCTTAAGTAGCAAACACATATTTGAACAGGGCTTTGGAGCTGTGCTCCGGCTCCGCTCAGCTCCAGGCAAAAACCTGCAGTTCCGCTGCTCCACGCTCCAGCTCTGGGCTCCGCTCCAAAGCCCTGTATTTGAAGTAACTGTTTAAAGTGAAGTAGCCTGTTAACACCTCACCTATCATGGTGGCGAAGGGGGGGTGTTGGAGAAGTTGAGGGGTTGGGGGGAATGGGTTATAGATTGTTGTATTAAGTCATAAATCTAGTGTCTGTACACAGTCCCTGACTTTTAAGGTCTAGCAAAGTTATGAATTTAAGATCCCAGGCTCATCTTTTGAAGGTGTTGTACAGGTTTCCTTTGAGGATGAGGACTGAGAGATCAGATATAGAAACATTGCTTGTGAAAATGGGTCACCCACAGGTGATATGCTGTTTTTGTCTTTTATCATTTTTCTGTGTGAGTTCAATATCTTCATTAATAATCTGGCTGATGGGATGGATTGCACCCTCAGCAAGTTCACAGATGGCACTAAACTGGGGGGGAGAGGTAGATATGCTGGAGGGTAGGGATAGGGTCCAGAGTGACCTAGACAAATTGGAGGATTGGGCCAAAAGAAATCTGATGGAGTTCAATAAGGACCAGTGCAGAGTCCTGCACTTAGGACAGAAGAATCTCATGCACTGCTACAGGCTGGGGACTGACTGGCTAAGTGGCAATTCTGCAGAAAAGGACCGAGGGGTTACAGTGGACGAGAAGCTGGATACGAGTCAACTGTGTACCCTTGTTGCCAAGAAGGCCAACGGCATATTGGGCTGCATTAGTAGGAGCGTTGCCAGCAGATTGAGGGAAGTGATTATTCCCCTCTATTCAGCACTGGTGAGGCCACATCCAGTTTTGCCCCCCACTACAGAAGGGATGTGGACAAATTGGAGAGAGTCCAGCGGAGGGCAATGAAAATGATTAGGGGGTTGGGGCACATGACTTACGAGGAGAGGCTGAGGGAACTGGGCTTATTTAGTCTGCAGAAGAGAAGAGTGAGGGGGGATTTGATAGCAGTGAAGGAATAAAATGGACACTGTGTAGAATCAAGCACGTGGGTGTATTACACACAGCGCTGGCGGAGTGTCACTTTGCTTATTAGGCTCAGAGACACTGCCAAGCAATTGATTACAATGGATTATATGGAATCTTCATGGGCAGAGGGAAGTGACGGGGTGGGAAGTCCCGAGCCCCTGGATAGGTCTAGCAGCAAGACAAGATAAGCACAGTAAGCCAATAGTCTAAAGATTACATAATGTCTCCACCCATGGTTTCAGATGAACATATAACATATTGTTAGTACACAGGTGTTTTCCTTTAAACAATGTATAACGTGTATAAGTATAAAATATATATGTTGAATTCTGATTTGGGGTCCATAGGAATGAGGTAGCTCCTCTGATTGTCCAACAGGTACATTCCTGGGGGTTAAAGCAAAAAGACTTTGAAAAGTACATGGCAATAGAAATTGTTTTTCAGGTTACTCATGTTTCTAAAAGGCTAACATTGGCATCTGGGAGGGAGGAGGTGCACCAATTAGAAGAGGGAAGGCATATCTCATACTGACATACTTGGACCTTTCCATGAACTCAAGGTTGGTATGTAAGGGAGGGTGTCGGTATCTCTTCCTGCAGAAGGAGTGGACATAGAGGCCCCTTTCAATACTTTGGTCTCTTTGCAGCTTCAGATAAAGACACCAATTACTGTTCCCCATCTGGCGTTTTGCTGACCATGCTTATCTTAGTAAAAAAACAAGGTTGTCTCTTGTTTGTTCTGCTTCTCTTAACCAATATTGTTCACTGTTTGCTAGGCCTCTAGACCTCTTTGACCAAGCTCTGGACTTTGGGCCTATGAAAAGTTGATGACATAGCCTGTGTCAGGATTTTACATACACAGCACATGGATTTTGGCCCTTCAGCAGCCTTCAACTACCTGAAGGGGAGTTCCAAAGAGGATGGAGCTAGGCTGTTCTCAGTTGTGGCAGATGACAGAACAAGGAGCAATGGTCTCAAGTTGCAGTGGGGAAGGTCTAGGTTGGATATTAGGAAACACTATTTCACTAGGAGGGTGGTGAAGCACTGGAATAGGTTACCTAGGGAGGTGGTGGAATCTCCATCCTTAGAAATTTTTAAGGCCCGGCTTGACAAAGCCCTGGCTGGGATGATTTAGTTGGTGTGGTCCTGCTTTGAGCAGGGGATTGGACTAGATGACCTCCTGAGGTCTCTTCCAACCCTAATCTTCTATGATTCTATGATAGTGATTTTCTGGTTTCACCCACATAATTGCTATGGGGGCGTTTAGTGCACTGGATGAGGTACACCACATGTTGTGATAAGCATGTGTAGGACCAATAGATCTTCAAAGATGTGTTGTGGGGGATGTTGATCATCATTGCAGTGGAGATATGTCTACAGGTTTTTCATCTTTTATTCTGGCAGGGTCTGGTGCCGTTTGAGTTGGTGTGTCCTGGTTTGCAGGGAGCTTGCTTCTGATGATGAGCATGGAGAGGTTAGGGGTTGTTTGAAGGCCAGAAAAGGGGGTTCTGGAAAGATTGCTTTCAGAATGTGGTCCTATCTAGTCTGGGTTTTAGCTGTTTGATGATACCCCATATGGGTTCTAGTGTGTGGTGGGAGCGGGTTTTATTTGTGTATTGAAACAGGTTGTTTGGGGGTATTCGGATGGTTCATTCCATGATGCAATCTACTTCTCTGGTGGAATATCCTTGTTTGAAGGTGGTTTTAGATGTGTTAAAGTGTATATCCTGGACTTTCTCCTCTGAACATGTTCTGTGGTATCTGAATGCCTGGCTGTAGATAAAAGATTTATTAGTGTTTTTGCTGTGAGTCAGTAGCACCCCAATAAAAAGAACTGAAGTCTAGAAAAATAGAAATTCTTCGGCCAGATGTGTACTTACTGCCTTCCCAGCTATATAATAATTTTCAGTGATGCAGTGAGGGGAGAATATCATTGCCTGTCAATTATTTTATGTCAAATTGCATGACAATTTCTTTAAATCTTGATTTAGTTTTAGAAAGATCACACACATTATTTGATGCATGCAGATGTAATGTGAGGGGTGTGTGTGTGTGTGAGAGAGAACCTATTCAACGTCAGAATTTCACTGTACTTATGGCCTCCACAGACTTTTCGAAGAGATGCTGCCAAGGTTGAGAGGGCTGGAATGTTGTTTCCTGCTCCTTACATTTTTATTATGTATGATTTTAAAAATCAAAAAAACTTGTCCCTCAGCATGAAAATGTTGTTAAAATTCCTGGCTGTCAACCTATCAATAAAAATGGAGCACCCACAGAAAAAAATTAATGGGTGCTTAGCACTCACGGTCAGCCAGCTCCCCCCCTTACCCTCCAAGCACCTCCTGTCCACTAGTGGCCCCGTGGATCAACTTCTCCCTCTCCCTCCCAGCGCCTCCCGCCCGCCGCGATCAGCTGTTCTGAGACGGGCAGGAGGCACTGAGTGGGAGGAGCAGGGATGGGACGGGGCGGAATTGGGTGGGAGGGGGTGAGGTGGGAAGAGGTGGGGTGGGGGTGGAGGTTAGAGGGAAGGGGTCAAGTGGGGGAGGGGCCTGGGGTGGAGCATGGGGGTTGAGCACTCGTGGGTCCCAGAGGAAGCTGGTGCCTGTGACTGGAGTGCTGAGTTACTTGTAATTGAGGACATGTATATGGCATAAACATTTTGTACATTTCTCTGTTCTGCCTATATGTCTTGTTCTTATAAACAAGTAGAATATTGAAGTTGACAAGAATCTAGATGTTGAGTAAGGCAGGGAGTGTTTCTAGTATGGTACTGGGAGTCTGAACTTCAAGTTAAGTTAAGTTCCCAGCTCTTCCACAGTTCGTTTTGTGATCATCTGAAATTTGTTTGACCTCATTTCTGTATTTGAACAAATAGGATTGTAATTCCTACCTCTTTTTTTTTTTTTTTTTTTAATAAATTAATGGAGATATCCTATCTCCTCGAACTGGAAGGGACCTTGAAAGGTCATTGAGTCCAGCCCGCTGCCTTCACTAGCAGGACCAAGTACTGATTTTGCTCCCGATCCCTAAGTGGCCCCCTCAAGGATTGAACTCACAACCCTGGGTTTAACAGGCCAATGCTCAAACCACTGAGCTATCCCTCCCCATGAGTTTTCTATGAGTGTCCTAATGAATGACTGTATAGTGCTTTGAGATCTTCAGATGAAAGGCTTGATGCTCTGACTGATGTCAATGACACAACTACCTTTGACATTAATGGTGCTGGATCATGAATTATTAGTAAATGCCTAATTATTACATTAATAATCTTGACAGAGCAATATTTTTCTTAATTTCAGTATCTTCTCAGCTAACAAGAACAGAGCTTTTTTCAAAACGCTGCTTGATGATGATGGGGTGGGGTTTTACATTGAGGGCCAGTATGGTATGCTGGATTGAGCATTGGGGTGCTAGGCAGGATACCTAGGTTAAGTTCTAGACCAGGGGTCGGCAACCTCTGACACGCGGCTTGCCCGGGTAAGCCCCCTGGCAGGCCAGGCCAGTTTGTTTACCTGCTGCGTCCGCAGGTTCGGCCGATCGCGGCTCCCACTGGCCGCGGTTCGCCATCCCAGGCCAATGGGGGCTGCGGGAAGTGGCGCGGGCTGAGGAATTTGCTGGCCGTGGCTTCCTGCCACCTGGGATGGTGAACCGCAGCCAGTGGGAGCCGCGATCGGCCGAACCTGCAGACTTGGAAGGTAAACAAACTGGCCCGGCCTGCCAGGGTGCTTGCCAGAGGTTGCCGACCCCTGTTCTAGACTCTAAACCAGGCTATTTCTCAAATGTGCTTAGACCCAAATTTTGATAAGTCTGCCAGTTTTGGGGCACTCTGATTTTTTGAATGCCCAACTTGAAAAATGAGAGCCTACTTTTGAGGGGTGCTGAGCACCTACACATTCAAGTGAAATCAATAGGGCTGCAGGTGCTCAACACCTCTGAAAATCAGCAGTTAGAGTGTCTGAAGGTGAACACCCCAAAATAGAGGTGGACCCTTGAAAAAATGTGGGTTTTAAACACTCTGGGGCAGATTTTCTGATCTGTCAAATTAGTGGCACAAAGCAAACTTCCTGGCTGGAGATTTCCACAGAGGAATATCTGCCCCTGGGTTATGGGGAGTCTTCACTGGTGTAATACTAGCAAAGACAGCCTACAGCAGCTGCTGCTGCTCCCACACTGCTGTGAAGAGGCAGGCTGAGGGTGGGAGGAGGCAAATGAAGCTAAACTGTACTATACTTGATCCTCACTTATGCTAGTAAGTTAGAGTACCTTGGACATAGTGGAGAATCAATTTCATTGTACCACAGTTGCTCAATTTGGGAAAAGGAGAGAATAATACATATCACTATGTTTAAAGTGCTTTGAGATCTATACGTGCAAAAAGCGGTGGGGGAGAGGGGGCAGAAAAGTGTTGGTATTGCTATTTGCTTTTTGAGCCACTTTGCCATGGTAATGTAATGGGAGAAGATTCTGCATAAATTCTGGATGTTTATCATGTGAATAATCATTATGAACAAAATGGGTGATGAATTTTGATATGTATATAAGCGTTCCTACTCTGCTAAAGTGCATATTATTTTACTCTGTTCTTTTATTTATTCATTTATTTTTAAACAAGTCATGTATTGAACATACAACACCCTCTTTGACTACAAAAAGACCTTAAAACATTATTGGGTTAGGTATTAGAAGGCTATTTTATTTTTTTAATGAGAATTATATTAACATTAAAGAAATTGGCTGAAATAAAATAATATGCTGCTTTACTATGCTTTATTTCCTGGCTGGAACCCTGGGCTTGAGCTTCACTTTTGATTATATTAATCTCATTATATTTGATGACTGTTTGTTTGCTATTTATGCACAGTTAAATATGATTTTATGACTTCTTGTTTCCTGATTTTTATTACATGATCTTTTAGGAAATGAATCCTATTTTTATAATGCTATTACTCACTCAGAATAAGCATTACATGTATCACTTTTCCCAAAGTAAAATAACTGGCTCCTGGGTAACTGCTGAAGCTAGATTTAATAAAATCTCAATCTAGCTGCAGCACTGAAATAATTTTTGGGGGGTTGGTGGGAGGGAGTTGGAAACAGGCCAAAGGGAACTTGTAGAGTCTTGTGTGATGTCCTCACAATACAAATTAGCGTTTAATTACATGTTATCCATTCTAATTAATTACACAACTTCTTTTCTATTTAGAACTGATAAAGTTACAAAATACCTTAAGACTAATAAGAAAATGATTATTTGTTATCAACTAGTTTCTGCTAAATCAAGTAAATATTAGATTTTACATAGATTTTTTTTAACTTGTTACAGTGTAGTGATTTGCTTTATTAAAAATAATTAAAATATGTTAGGTGTTTTCAACTTTGAAACAAGCCAAAAATGCTATCTTGTTTCTTTGGAAACATTCTGACTTCCAGTATGCACAGCAAATTGTGTATATGAAAATAAATTGTTGAGCATATGTGTACAAATACAATAGCTGGTTTTCCAAGATATGTGAATGCAATATTGTTCCGTTGGGGCACAGGTTCAAACTATAAAAAGACAATAAAATAGTTATTACCTTTTTAAGCCACACCAACGCAAGAAGGATATTGATACCGATTCTATCTATCTGAAGTGCTTATTATAATTTATTTGTATTACCATAGCACCTAGGAGCTCTAGACATGGATAAGGATCCCATGTTCAGAACAATAGATGATCCTGCCCCAAACGGCTTACAATCTAAGTATGAGACAAGAGACAACAGACGGCTATAGACAGGCTGGGTGACTACAAGGAAACAATGAGACAATATTGTTCTGCATGATAGGCAGTGGTGTCAGGACACCAGCAGCCTAATCATTGTCAAGTATTTTTTAGGCAACATGGAAAAGAAAAGTTTTAAGGAGAATAATGACTTAATTTTGAAGATGTTTACAGGGACCTCATCCCAAGTGTGAGTGGCAACATAGGAGAATGGACCTCCTTATCAGAGCACCTCATAATGTTTAATGTATTTATCCTTACAATATCCCTGTGAGGTAGGGAAATATTGTCTCCATTTTACAGATCGGTATATGACACAGAGAGAGACTAAGGGTATGTCTACACTGGAGTTGGGAGCATGCGTCCTAGCTCAGGTAGAGAGACATGAGCTAGATCCACTCTAGCTAGTGCACTAAGAAAAGCAGTTTAGGAGGTGGTAGCATGGGTTAACCACCTGAGTGCAAACCTGCCCAGCCCCACTGGGTATGTACTCAGGCGGCTAGCCTGAGCTGCCTCCCATACTACCTCTGGCTGTGCTACTTTTATCATGCTGGCTCAAGCAGAGCTAGTGCATGCCTGCCTACCCCTGCTGAGAAGCATGCTCTCCGCTGCAGTGTAGATGTTTTCCAAGTGACTTCCTCAATGTCACACAAGAAGTCTGTGGCAGAGCAGGGAATTGAACCAAGGTCTCCCAAGTCCCCGACTAGCGCACTGTTCTCTGGATCATTCTTCCAATCCTTTATCATACCAATGTGTTAAGAGGATTTGATAGCCTATTATGGAAGCCCTTACATTCCTTTCTCACCCATCCAACTCAAACAACTTTTTTATGGTTCTAAATTGCTGGACATACTGAGAGGGGGAAAGTTCATGCAGATGTACTCTAGCTATCATGCTTCCAAAAACCTTTCAAACTCATGGCTGTGAAAATGTAGAGAGGAGTTACAGCCATTTGAGTTTTACTTCATATGGATATAGGCTAATGGCCTCTCTTCCCTCTCACACTGACCATGAGCACTGATCCTCTACCAGGTCAAGAAAGATTCCAAGAACTTGTCACTGGAGCCCCTTTACATATATTCAATGGCTGAATTTCCATTCAGCTAGACAAAGAAGAATTGATTCCCCTCATGGGAATCAGTACCTCATTATCATTCTCAATGGGTTGAAGTCTGGGACTCTCTTCTTGAGAAGGTGGCATTGATTAATTCCTAATTTGCTTGCAGCTTCTGTAGAGGAGTTATTTATCCCCAAGAATCATGATGTGCTCTCCATAGCTAGGGAGCAAAGGAGACTTACAGGGCTACTTTCAGCCATGTCAAGCCCTTAGACTGTTGTCTATTTTAATGTATATTGAAGAGCTATATATCATTTGGATTTCTTTGGGAGGTTTAGTAGATATAAAATCATATGTATTGTATTCTGGCACTGTAGTATGTGATATTTGTCTTTATTCCCCAAATGCTAAGATATTTTATCAGGAACTTTCTTACATGATTTGCCCCAATTCTTTGACATTTTAGACAAATACACAAGTTATTTAACCTTTTGTGTATTATGTAAATTAAATATGAAAATACACTGGTTGGAGGATTGTTCCCAGGACATTGAGGAAGTGCCATATTAGTAATGGAGAAAAGTAATCACAAAATGACTTGCACTAGCTGTACCTGTATGTTCTGTTGTTTAGGGAAAAATTGTTCATGTTCACATTGCTAAGAAGGTCTGTTTATCCACTGATGCGTGGGAGGTTTATATGCTTAAAAATCCCACTCATCAGTGGGAAATAAAAGCTCATACATTAATACATTTCACCAAATTATGGCAAATCCTCTCTTTATTATTTCAACAACATAGTCTCTTGTAGACTGTTGCTTCTCCTTCACTAACATTAAGGCATTAATAATCAGAGTGAGTAAATGAGTTGGATTTATCTAAGGGAAACAGAGAGGTATTTGTCCAGTTGTAATGAATGAAAGGTGGTTGTTTCTATGATTGTTTGCAAATGGTGAAAAGCGATATTCAATAGTTTTAATGATGGTTCTGGATTTTTCTTAATAATGGAAAACAATTACTTCACAAGTACTGAATCAAAAGTATCAGCTTTCTCTAAATAAAATAATTCAGTAGGATAAACAAATATAAATAACATTTTGTCCCTTACTCTCTAATCTTCTATTTTTATTCCTGTTTAACAAACTGGAATAAATGGTTAGGCTAGTGCTATGCCTGGGAAGAGGGTGGAGGCGAAGGAAGGGAGAGGGCGGCTGCACAAGGCACAATACAATAAGTTAAAGGATAGTTTCATACTTAACTTTGTGTATTTTATGTTTTGTATTAAGCCACTCTCCTTATACTATTTTGAATGTGAATTATTAACTAGGACTGGGATTTTCAGAGGAACCTATGAGAACTAAGCAACCCAGTTCTCACTGAATTTCAATTAGAGTTGGGTACCTAACTCCCATAGATTCCTTTGAAACTGCCAGCCCTAATTAATAATTCCTACAAAAAGGTACAGTAACAGTGTCAGGAATGTAGCTTAAGAACACAAAAACTAAGTTATACCAAGTTAAGATTGAAACTCTGTCCTTAGTTTATCCTGTTGTCCCTGTGCCCTAGTATTGGAGCTCATATGGCATATCAAGTCACATTAACCAATATTTTCAAATTTTGGTGCCTAAATTTTAGGCATATAAATAAGATTTTCAGAAATGCTGAGTGCTCACGACTCTCATTGAATCAATGGGAGTTGCAACATCAGCCACTTATATTTCTGTGCCTTTTTTTAGACACATTGGGAAGACATCTACCACAGACACCCAGACACTTCTTTAAAATAACCTATAGCAAAACAGCAGCCATTTCTGCTCCGCCCCCAAAATAGCAAATCAGGAAAAATCTCCCCCACCTCAGTCACCACAACATACTTCAAACCCCAGGCTTCAGGCTTCCCCAAAAACTCACAGAAAAATATAGGCCTTGCAGCGTGGCACCAGTGTGACCAAATCTGGTCACAAACGAGAAGGAGTGAATTCTTAAATTGAGGGGCCCTTGCTGAGAAGATGTTGCCACAGCAGTACCTTGTTTGAAGCCCCATCAGATTTATAATCATGATTGTCATGTCAGACTTGATGTGTCAATGATTGTCATCATTGATCACAAATGTGAAAGTATTGTATGGGAAGAGAAGTCCTCTCTTAAGCAGGTAGGTCCAAGAGATTTAGATTTTAGTCATTATGGTGTAATAACGCACCCATGTTTTGGCCTTATTGATTTAAAATCACTCAGTATAAAACACCATATGCTTACACATAACATGGAAAGGATAAAGTCTCATCCTTAAGATTTAAGATACTCATAAATCAAATTTAATATATTTTCTGTATACATTATTTTAGTTAATATTCTAAATAATCTGATAAAGTTCTAATTTTCATATATTCACATATAAAGAGGCAGAACATTTCCCTTTGATGTATTGCATGTGCTCTGACTCATAGCAGAGATTGAAATTAATGCTGGAACAATGCCCCACATCCTTATGGGGAGAGCTGGAGTATGGCCTATCATATAAGAGCCCCCTCTAGCTGTCTCAGGAGTAGTGATAGTCCCATCTTTTGTTATAAGGATTTTGACCAAGAAAACGAATAGCTCTTAGAAGGAAGGAGTTATAAAAGCATGAGAAAATGCAGATGTTGTCAGGATTTTGACAAGAAAATGCACATCCCCACTCCAAACTGGTAAAAACTGGAAATAGCTCTTTACTCTTTATACCACACACTGTGGTGTAAATGAACATTAAAAGACTGACAAAAAAAGAAAGAAATCAGTTTTAACCCAATAAATGACAACAGTGTCTCTGTTGTAGCCATTCTGGCATATCTGAGTTATTAGGAAATTATAAATACGTGAATAATTCAGTCGATCCATATACATATCTACACATACCCCATTATAGAAATGCTGTTGAAAAATATAAACCCATATTTGGCTAACAAACTACAATGAATATTCATCCCAAATAGTACCCTAATCTTGCAAGGAGATCCACAGTAATTAGTAGAATCAGGGACTTAGCAATATTCTCCTCAGGAGATGCAAGTTTGAATTCTGTTCAGGTTACAAATGGAAACTTGGTCTCTCACAAAACCATTACACAACTTGACATTAGTGGCTGTCTGTTCAAGAGATATCTAAGCCTGGAATAACAGGGTGGTTACAAATCATTGGTAGAACTGAGTGGCACAGCTTACACAGCATCTCCTTGCACTGTTTGATTCTGAGCACTAATGTTGTTTCATTTTCAGGAGTACTACATTCATCCAAAGAGCTAAACAAAAAGTAGGTCAGAGTTTTTAGGTTGCTTTTTCTTATGTATTCAAAAGCACTTGTCTACCTTCTGAGCTAACATTTCAGTATATAAAATTAGATTTTGAAGTATATAATATCTGGATATATAGGCCTGGCTGGTAGATTTTTCTTTATCTCATCTGTTAATAGTATAGAGTGTGTGTGTGTGCGCACATGACAGAGAGAGAAATAATATTAATGGATGAATGAGAGAATGTAAAGAGACATTATACTATAAAATGACACTAATTGCATCTCTAACAGTGCACATAGCTGGCCTATGTTGAGCATGAATGTTCATTGCTGTTTCCCTTGTCCTCCACATCCCTCCTTTTTGCTGTTTTTGTTAAACTCACTCTTGTGACATATCCTAAATTAGATTGCAAGCTCTTTGAGGCTGGGATTGTCTTCATGTCTCCATATAAGAATTCTTATGAAAATTATTTGCTCAGCAGGCATAGTGAATAAGTGTAAGTTACACAATTAATATTATTGAGGTGAGGACTGTCTCTTACTCTTTGTGTATATGCTACTTAGCACCATACGGCCCCAATCTTGATTTGGATTTCCAGGTGCTACTGTAACACCAAAAAACCCAACCCCCTCAGAACATTTGAAATAAAATAAACCAATTGCCATTTTATTAAAACACAACAACAACAACAACTAGTTATGGATTGAAGCCTGTCCAGTTTTTTCACTGACTATAATTTTACAGATGAAGTCTATTGCAAAGTTGGTTATTACAAACAAAAGACGCATGTTAAAGTGTGTAAATCGTATTCCTGTTATCACAGTCTTTTGATGCATTAGTCGACCCTGTCTCCTTTTATGATGAAGCATACTCATTCTACGTATGGCAATAGTTGTCCCTTAGGGCTACATTTTTAGAATTGCATATGTAAAAATGCACAAATATAATTTATTCATTTAGTTACCTCAGTTGCACATGCTAATGATGAGTTGAATGTCTAATTTATCAACTACACTTGCATTCAATGAGACTGCAGTAAGTTTATTGGTATATTGTGATTTTGAGCTCAGAGTTCTAACTCTTGGCTCTGAGTGCTGAGCAAATAATGGTTTGTCAGCCTTTTCAATAGTCTCACCTGTAACCTTAAAATATTAATGGATCGCTACATGCAATAAGGACCCTTCAACATAAATAGCATATGGCCTTTCAAATTTTTCCAAGCATCTGCCAAACTAGTGATTGTTTAACTTAGACATGGCCTGCCACATATAGGTTTAAATGTGATTTTCAAACTATGCCTCTGTTTTTGGTGGAATCCCTTTGTGTTCATAATTTTTGTGTGTGTTCCCTGACAACTCATTGGAGATGCAAAATTGAGCCTGTTTTAAATAATAATAATAGTAATAAATAAAAAGTTCAATTTGAAAATCCGCATTTATGCATTTTTCTTCTGTTCTGTGCCTTGTTTTTCTGTTTTACATGCTGAACTGAATCAATGGTAACTTCTTCACAGAGCATGAGGATTAGACCAATATATTAACTAGAGCTGAGTAAACCAAAACAACCTTGACAGTTTGTAAAAGAGCTTTTTACTGGATGTTCAGAGGCTCACAGTCATAGGTTATTCTACAAAAGTTCAGCTGTAACTTAGGTTCACTGCAATGGCCACATTATTGCCTGCTTCAGATAATTTGAGAACAAGGTAGAGGTTTGGTCAAACAGTGTCTCTTGATTTTTTAAGGTATACAGTTCTAATAATAATATGCATTTTGGGTGGCATGGAATAATCTGCGCTGATAAACATTTTTAATGTGGAGGCTGTCAGCCCCTCCAAATTTTGGAGATGGTCAGTATGGATCTGAAAGTAAAAATTATCAAAGAGTTAAACTAAGCTGCAGATTATAATATCATAAATGTATAGTCTAATGTTTTTTCAGATGAAAGAAACTGAGCTGATTGATAGGTTTTGGAGGAGACCAGACTATGAAATTACTGTAGTGTCAATTTTAGCTAGGGATGTAGTTAGGTGTTCTGTGTGGTATTTTGAAAGGTGTAGGGAAGAGACTAGGGAACCTCTCAGGTTTTGGAGATTGGACTTCACTGACAGGAATTCTTTCCTATTGCTTTGCTTTCTGTAAAATCTGATTAGCTCCCACGTTATTCAAATGAGAGAATTTCTGTAGCTCTCTTGTGAACAGCTAGCTAGCATTCCCATTTCCAAGGAAGATAACCTATGCCAGAAGCTGTCTTCAGGATTAGATAGTCAGCCTTAGCACTATAGTAGCATTTTGGACATTATGAACAGCAGAAATACCAAGTAATGAAATCTTTGGGACGTCCCATCTCTTTATTTATACAACTTGTAGAAAAATATGAAAAAGAACTAAATTTGTAAAACAAAATGTAGCTCTTTTATACAGGCATTTTTATAGCTTTAACCAAAATAATTTTGGCAGTAATTGCATGTATTATATCAGAAGAATAATGTGATTATTTTAAACTAAGTATTGAAAAATATTTAATATAAATGGATAGTAAAATATATACAGTTTAATCTCATAGGGCTATAAAATAATAGATTGTAGTTTTTAAAATTCTAAACTCACATATGTGTTTCTGTAGTAGGTAATCCATCATAAACATGACTTAAGCACTCAGCTCATATGTTTCCCTAAAGGGCCGAGGGGAATTCTAAAGCAAGAATTCTGTCTCTGATTATAATGAGTGTGCAGAATTATAATTTGCATTTAAGGTTAATTTAAAATAATCTTTTATCCTAGCACAATTTAGAAATCTGAGTACCTAGAGATTAAGATACCTTAAAAGAGGTATCTTGAGTGATGATATGATATAAATAAAATATAGTTTCAATTACAGGTAATTATCTTTCATAAGTGAGAAGAACGCTGATATTATAAGAACTTTTATGTATGATTTGATCTCTTTATAATAATTCTCACATGTGAGTTATTCCTTTTATTAACTTGATTTAAATGGTATTCTTAAATCAATATGAAATGTAGTGTGTTCAAGGCATCTTCAGTTGATTAGTACTTAGGGGTGTATTCTAATCATTTTTATATCCATTTTCATATTTTTCTAGATTAGATTTGATTTTTATTAAATTACACGTTTGGCAAAGATAAGTGACATAATATACTTAAACTCTGTAAGGTATTTGACTTAGTACGGTAAGACATTCTGATTAAAAAGTTAAAACTACAAAATCTGTGTAGCACATATTAAATTTAAAAGTGATTAAAATGTTTAACTGATAATCTTAAAGTAATTGTAAACAGAGAATCAACCCTTCTGGCTGTTTCTAGTGGGATCTGTGACACAAGAGGGCCAGGGAGCAGTGGTAGAGGGGAAATATATAAGCCCTAAACTAATTAAGGCATGGTTCCCTGTAGACTAGGGAGGGTTGCTTCAGGTTAATTGGAGCACCTGTAGTCAATTAAGGCCCTGCCAGGGACCTCATAAAACCGCCTGCTTCAGGCAGTCAGGGAAGAGGAGGAAGGAGAGAGGACTGGAGCTTGGAGGTGTGTTGTGAGATTTGAAAGACCAGCGAACCAAAATAAGGGAGACCCTGCCCCGGCAGGGCAGGGAGACTCCATCCCCCAGCGTCTGTGGACTGAGGGTTACCCCACCCAAAGAGGAAGAGGGTAAGAAACCCACAGGGGTTGAGAGGGGCTGGGGCTCAGAGTGAGGAGCAAACCCAGACCCCTCCCTCACTTCCCTCCTCTACCACCTTCCCGGGCCACTATTGCACCCCAGAGCAGGGGCAAGGGGTGGCATCTTAACCCCCACCCCAAGAAAAGCGTGGGACCCACCATACTAACATTGGCCATCTTGTCACAGATCCCACAGAGATCTGTTATTGGCTCAAAGCTATTCATAGAATCATTGAAATGTAAGACTGGGAGGGATCTCAAGAAGTCCTCAAGTCCAGCTCCCTGCACTGACGCAGGACCAAGTAAACCTAGACTATCCCTGGCAGATGTTCGTCCAACCTGTTCTTAAAAACCTCCAATAATGGGGATTTCACAGCCTCTCTTGGAAGCCTATTCCTGAGCTTAATTGATGTTCGTCCATCGTTATCGATGAAGACCTCAACAAATTTTTTCGATGACCAGGCTCTGTGCGTCCAAAGATGACTGATCAGTCCGATTCGGGCGTGGAACGTCCTGTCACACGTCGGGCAGACATGTAATGGCACTGTCGATGATGTACGAGCAGCTCTGGACTTGCGCAGCTCACGCTTTTTTTCAGCCTCAGCGATATGCCTCGCCTCAGAGGTATTACTGCCTGTGTGAATGAGGCTGTGCCATGCTGGATGGTTCAGTGCGAAGGTTTCCCATGTGGCGGTTTTGATCTCGAAGGACTTCAAAGAGATCATCAGCGTGTCCTTGAACCGCTTCTTTTGTCCTCCATGAGAGCGCTTTCCCTGAGTGAGTTCTCCGTAGAAGAGCGGTTTAGGAATGCGTTCATCTGACATTCTCACGACATGTCCGGCCCACCTGGTCTGGGCTCTCATCAGCAATGTGTGAACTGATGGCAGACTGGCTCTAGTAAGGACATCAGTATCGGGCACTTTGTCCTGCCATCTGATTTTTAGAAGCTTTCGCAGACAGGAAATGTGGAAGTGATTGAGCCTTCGTGCATGACTCCGATAGACAGTCCACGTCTCGCAGGTGTACAGCAGAGTTGGAAGCACCACTGCTCGGTAGACCTTCAGCTTCGTTGGTAGGGTGATCCCTCGACGTTCCCAAATGTTGGAGCGCAATCGGCCAAATGCAGAGCTGGCTTTAGCAATTCTGCAGTTTACTTCATCATCGATTGACACTGCTCGGGAAAGGGTACTGCCCAGGTACGTGAAGTGGTCCACTGTCTGAAGTCTCTGTCCATTTACAGTGATGGATGGTTCTGAGTACGGAGCGTGGGGAGCTGGCTGGTGCATGACCTCAGTCTTCTTGATGTTAATGGTGAGTCCGAAGTTGTTGCATGCAGTTGAAAACTTATCCATACTGGCTTGCATTTCTGGCTCTGTACTAGCATTCATTGAGCTTAATTACTTTCTAACTATAAGGGAGGTTTTTATATGGTTAGAAAGTTATTTATAATATCTAATCTAAATCTCCCTTGCTGCAGATTGAGTGTATTACTTCTTGTCCTACCTTCAGTAGACATGGAGAACTGATCACCTCTTTATAACAGCCCTGTGATGGAGTGGACCAGGCCCAGCGGCCCCTTGCTGGAGGCCTTGTGGTCCTGCCGCACCTGTCCCAGGAAAAAAGCAGTAGAGAAGTCCTCCAAGTAGCCTAGAGAAACTGCAGGAAAGCTGCCAATCCAGGGGAGGCTGCAAGGGGCTAGCCAGTCATAGGGTTGCAGGCTAGTATACAAGGATCTGCAGCGCAGACTGGAGGCAGTTCCTTGCTGGAGCCAGAGGAGTGTGAAGCTACGTCCTCACTACGGGGGGGGGGGGGAGGGGTCGATTTAAGATACGCAAATTCAGCTATGCGAATAGCATAGCTGAATTCGACGTATCCGAGCCGACTTACCCCGCTGTGAGGACAGCGGCAAATCGACCTCCGCGGCTCCCCAGTCGACAGTGCTTACTCCTACCTGCGCTGGTGGAGTACAAGCGTCAATTCGGGGATCGATTGTCGCGTCCCGACGAGACGCGATCATTCGATCCCCGAGAGATCGATTTCTACCCACCAATTCAGGCGGGTAGTGAAGACGTAGCCTAAGTGGTGCTCCTGGCTGGCCAAAGGGAACTGCAGCACCACGGACAGCTCAATGATGGCAGGGACTCGGGGAGTGGGGGGCTTGTTTACACTTACCGGAGGATCAACACTGCGGCGATCGATGCATTGGCAGTCGATTTAGCGGATCTAGTGAAGACCCGCTAAATCGACCGCTGATCACTCTCCTGTCAACTCCTGTACTCCACCTGATCGAGAAGAGTAAGGGGAGTCGATGGGAGAGCGTCTTCTGTTGTCATCGTGTAGTATGGACCCCGCAGTAAGTAGATTTAAGCTACACCTATTTGAGTTACGCTATTCATGTAACTCAAATTGCATAGCTTAGATTGACTTTTCCCTTTAGTGTAGACAAGACGTAAAACAGAGCTACTAGGCCAGAGCATAGAAGAGCCCTGAGGTAAGTGTGAAGCATTGGTGAAGGCTGCGGCTGTGGGGAAGTGACCCAGGGAACTGAAATCAATTTAGTTTAAGGGACATGGTGGCATGTGGCTGGTATTCTTAGGGTCCCTTGGCTAGGATTCAGAGTAGTGAGCAGGCCTGGGTCCCCCCCCCCCATAGGCCACTGGAGAAGTGGCCTACAATTGGACAGCAATAAACCCCCAAAATGGGATCTGAACTACTTAGTGGCTCAGCTGGAGAGCTGGATCCAGAAGGGCTCAGAAACAATGAAACTATTCCCTCCAGGGAGGAAGCCTTGGGGGGTACGGCCTGATACCATGGCTGGGACTGTTTAAAGACTACAGACACACCCAACCAGAATGGAGTGCTTGCGAGAAGTGGGTGCCACACCATTACAACCCCTTAACATGTTATCAGGTTCCCGCTTTTCAGTCTTCTTTTCTCAAGACTAACCATCACCAGCTTTTTAAAAAAAATGTTTAACTATTCAGTATCGTCATCAATGATCTGGAAGAAAATAAGTAAAAAAGTTTGCAAATGACACAGCTCAATCTGGACACGTGGCAAGGGGGGTTCCCTTGAACAACATACATTTTAATTCAGCAAAATGCAAGGTCATATCTAGGAACCAACAATGCAGATCACATTTATAAGATGGAAGATGCTGTATTTTGGAAAGCTATGACTCTGACAAGGACTTCGGGGTTATGTATAATCAGCAGGACTTATGCTCCCTATGAATCTGAGTTTTTCACCACTGAAAGGTGTGGAATCTTTGGAATATTTTGTTTTCAATTCCTAGAAGCATTGCTGGGCACCTACAGCATTTTAACAGTACTACATTTTAATCATAATGGTAATCTAATGAACTCCATGTGGCCATTTCTCATAATCAGAACCATTATCAGTGTTCAGCAACTCAGTTTTTGACTTATAGGTTTACATTTGCAATCTCTTTTTAGAGTGCAGATATAGACCATTGAACTGCATGAAAACAATACAGCTTGGTTGTAGTTGTTACTTGCTGTAGCTTTTAACAGAAAATAAAGAGGTGAAGAAATATGAATCATTAGAAGCCAATTATCAAATTCTTAATCAAAATGAAGACAGATGTGTGCTTTTTCAGTGTTGCTAAGAGATGGCCAAACCTCTACTCAATAATTTTGTCTCTCTTGGGGTCCTATATTTTTTCTATAGCTGAAGCAAAAGTGGTGCATCATCATTTCTCTGTGCAGGATTAATTTCCCTAAGGTTTTCATTTTAATATCTGGTGACCAACCTGTGATTTTGACGACAGAACTGGACAGTACAAATAGAGATACTTTATCATTTGCTGTAGGTAAATGGAACCAAAACTGAAATATTGTAACATGAATGCCACCACATTTCTCCACTGTTTTTCTCATAATTAAAAATATTTCTATATCCTACAACATCAATAGATATTATTTTTCTTTATTAGTAACTATCCACCCAACCTGTCTAGGAGGTTGGAACATATTGCCTGAAAGTGACTGTGTTGTTTGGTTTGCAGCCACTGCCAAACATAGAACTCTCTTTTCTAGGTATTAGAAAATGAACGAGATTGAGTTTAAGAAGTCATGTAAGAAGAGGTAGAGAAGATTTAATCTATTTTATTTTTTATAGGTAGTCTCATGTCTTTAATTTGTCCTTCAGTCTACTGTTGGCTGCCTTTACAACACATTAGTGACCATATATACTGGAATAGGAAATACACCAACAATAGGAACACCTACACTCTCAATATTTCTGTATTTGTAGCTTAAAGATTAACCTATTTTAATAACCTCAAAATATGTTTCTCATACTCCTAAGACATTTTACAGCAGAATAATAAATAACTATAATTGTCTGCTCAAGGAAGAGAATCACAGAAATGCAGTTTGTAACATCAACATTTGATATCTTCTTTTTTAACGTGGAAACACACACTACTATGTTGCAAGACCACTGCACCTTCACATGCTTTGAACATGACTGTGCTGTTCCCAAACCCTTAATATTTTTCTCATATCAGGAGACCTTAAGAAACAGGCAAAAGTTGGTAAGGTAAAGTAGTGATTTTGACTGGGCTCCTGGACCTGTTAGTAATGAGGGTGAATACTGTATTATCATTTCTAGGAGAGATACACCTCCTCCTCCTCCCTTTTTTTCTTTTTCTCTCACCCTCAATTGTTTGAGAGAGAGAGAAAAGTGGACCCTAAAAAATCTAGGACCATATTTTCTAAAGAGGGCAGCTTTCAACAGCATCCTGCTGAAGTTTTCAAAAATGCTCAACATCCAGAAGCTCCCATTGAAAATCTGATTTCATGGAACATATTTTGCAAAAGGATTCCTGCCTCTCTCTTCATGTAAATCTATTTCAAGTCAGGCAACAGGTGAAGACTGGTTGTGGCACACAACTTAGCCACATAAATGTGTCTCTCCTCTTGTGGGTTCCAGGACTACTGCTCCAAGAAGCATTCATTTAAAGTGTCAAGAAATTTTATCTCTGCATCCCGTCCTGTGGTGACATATGCCCAGTCAATATGGGGATAGTTGAAATCTATTATTAGTTTTTTATTTGCATAGCCCCTGTAATCTCCCTGGGCATTTCACAGTCATTATCACCATCCTGGTCAAGTGATGACAGTATATCCCTACTGCTATATTCTTATTATTCAAGCATGGCATTACTATCCATAAAGATTCTATGGTACAATTTGGTTCATTTAAGATTTTTACTTCATTTAACTCTATGCTTTCTTTCACCTATAGTACCACTCCCCCACCAACATGACCTATTCTGTCCTTTTAATATATTTTGTACCTTGGTATTAATGTGTCCCATTGATTATCCTCATTCCACCAAGTTTCTGTGATGCCTATTATATCAATATCCTCATTTAATGCGAGGCATTCATGTTCACCCGTCTTAGTATTTAGACTTCTAGCATTTGTATATAAGCAAATAAATAAACTGTCACTTTTTATCTGTCTGCCATGATGTGTTGTAATTGAATGGGATTCTTTTTCATTTGACTGTTTCTCATTAGATCCTACCCGTATCATCTTCCATCCTCTCCTCCTTACTGGGATATAGAGAATATACATTAATAGTTCCTCCCTGTCTGTCCAAACTATGTGCTCCTCTGCATCTGTCTGCTTCCCCCCAGCATTTAGTTTAAAAACTGCTCTATGACCTTTTTAATTTTACATGCCAGCAATCCAGTTTCATTTTGGTTTACTAGAATCATGATCAGTTTGATCATCTAATACATCTCTTTACCAATCCAAGAGTGTCACTATTCTTGCCTACTTTGTCTAATATTAATTATGAATTGTAAATGATTTAGGAGGGACAGAAAAACAATAGAGGGCATGCATCTTAAATTACAAAGGATTTGTATTCATTTAACAGAAGGCATTAGGGAGACATTGTAATGGTGTAGAAAATAATATAGACTGAGTTTGGAGAAGTTTCAGAAAATAAAATCATTACTGACAACTGACTAAAAGAGAAGAATTGATGTGACTAAGGAATGAGTAAGAAAATGGGAAAAAATATGTAAAACGGCCAGAGTCGCAATAATGGTATATTTTAATTACACAGATATTGACTAGAGTACATCAAATAGTAGAAATAAAGGTGGAGGCAAATTTAGGAATCAGAAGAATTATGTTAGCAGTGAGTTAAAACAATCCTTCATAACAAGGAAGGGAACCCGAACAATAATGCACTTCATTTTAGAAATAGTTAGAGGTAAGAAAAAGGCTTGGAGGCAAAGATTGCAAGCTCAATAAATTTAAGATTACAAAGTAACTATAATCATGTTCCTGCTGGTCTCCAGTACAGGACTAGTTATCAGTAGACTCTAGCACCATGCACTACAGTTGGCTGGGAAATGGTTTCCCCATCCTATGAAAACGTTTGCAATTTCAAAAGCTCTCCTGTTCCAAGTTGGGATGAAACCAAAACCTTTCAATGTGTTTCATGAAAAACCAGAGAGAGAGAGAGAGACAGAGACAGATACCCCACCCCAGAATAGCCCAGTGGGTAGGGCATTTGCCTGGGATGTGAGATGCTCTGCCTGATTCAGATGAGGGACTTGAAACGGTCTCTTCCACATCCCAGGCAAGTGCTGTAACCACTTGGCTAATGTGCAGTGGAGGTTTTCTTTCTCTGACCAGAATTCCATGCTGGACCTGAGAAACTTTACAATGTTTAAATGAATCAATACTTTCCAATGAAAAACCAATAAATCTGTTAATCTATAAGGTGCCACAGGACTCGCTGTTGCTTTTTACAGATCCAGATTAACACAGCTACCCCTCTGATACTTGACAGTTCTTTGGAAAATTCTTGATCAGCTCTACCAGGGAGTAACAACTTTGCTACATATTATATTAGCAGGTATAGAATTAGATTGAGAATTGCTTTCTAAAATTAAATTTAGAAAATTCATTTTTCTTGTAATGGGGAGATGGAGAAAGAACAGAGGAGTGGGAATTGGTTCAGGGATGGGCATGGCTTCCTAACTCAAAGCCAAAAACTAAAAAAAATATGAAGTTTGTGTGTGAGCAGGAACAAAGAGGGTCTAGCCAGTTTGGGTGAAGAGAAATCTCCCCATACATATGATTCTCAAAAAGAAAATATATAAAAGATTTTTCATACCACAAGAACTGACAAAGATGATGGGCCTGTTGATAATATCTGTGACTGAAAGATCTAAAAAACTTCTCACATACTAGTCTCATCCAATAGTCTGAAACTTACGTTATCAGAGAGAGTGTGCAATGTGTGTATTATTGTGGCCTAGTTCCTCTCACCATTTTACACACATTGTCTTAGCTTTCCTAAGAAAGGCATCAGTGATCTAGCCCATGTCATCTAGCCCATATGTAAGAGGCTGTCTACATGGATGGAGGTTGAAATTTTCACAACTCACACAACTTCCATTGAAATTGCAGCATATTTGACTTTGCAGGGTCGGCCCACAACATTTTGGCACCTGAGGCAAGGAGCTCAAATGACGCCCCCATTCTCCCTCGCTTGGGCCAAAACTTTGAAAGGTCTCAATTCTGCCTTCTTCCTGTTCTACTCCTCTCATGGTACTGCTCTGCTACCTACCCCAATAAAGGAGAATTAACTTAAAATGCATTGTTCAAAAATTTTAAGTAACACTTCATTTGCTGTTCAGGAATTTGAAAGTGTAACTTTTCTTGTCAGCATAGTAAACACTGGCATTTTTATCTGTTTGAATAATCGAAGTGGTGCTTTCTGTGCCTTCTTGCTTGCAAAGATTTGAACTGCTTCCTGAAGGTCCACAGTCTGGGCCAGCTCATGCTCTATTGAGATGGTTGCAATGTGACATTGTGGAGCATAGATTTGTTTTTATTAACTTCAGCTTGGAGAAGCTGTGTTCTCTACTGGCAACTGTTACAGGAAGTGTTAGAAGTATGCACAGAGCAACAAAAGCATTTGCACAGAGTAACAAAAGCATTTGGAAAGAGGGTGGTCATCTTATTTGTGCACATATATTCCAGAACAGCCTTTGGAGTTGATCCTGCTGAAATGTATCTTGAAAGGGCTTTCAGTTCATCACGTAAATCATTTGCATCAATATTGCGCATGTCATCATGTGTCAACTCTTCTCTAGTGCCCTGCATTGCTGGTGTTGGTCTTCAGGTATAGTGAGGAGTTTTGGAATATCCTACAACATCCCAAATATACTGCTGTGTTCCTTGAGCTGCTTGAAATGTTCTTCAACTGATTGTATTGCACAATCTAGCACCGGGTTAAAGAATTCAACTTTGAATTGTTGTTTGGGGTCTCTTATGGGATTATCCCGTGCCTTGTAATCAAAATGTCGTCTTCTTCGGTGACTCTCGTATTCTTGAATGGGAGGGAAAATAGCTTCAGTGTGAAGTTCCTCTGTCAACTTCTGTGCACTCTTCAGAACATTTTGAAATCCCTCATCTGACCGGTAAGACTGTAGGTATGACTTTGCTTTGTCCAGTTGTTCCATTGCTCCAGATATATCAAGGTCAACACCTTGGAGTCTCTTGCTTACAACATTTATTTGGAGTTTGGGTGGGGGAGAAGGTCTGGGGTAGGGGATTGGGGTGCAGAAGGGGTGAGAGGTTGGGCTCTGGGAGGGAGTTTGGGTGGGGGAGGGGTTCTGGGGTGCAGGCTCTGGGAGGGAGTTTGGGGCTAGGGTGTGTGGGGGAAGGGGGGTGCAGGCTCTGGGAGGGAGTTTGGGGGCAGGAGGAGGTATGTGGGGAGGGGGTGGGGGTACAGGCTAGGGGAGGGGGTCAGGGGTGTGGCACTTACCTGGGGCTCCAAAGTGGGGGGGGCTGGGGGGCCTCCACGTGCTTCTGCCCCCAGGCACCGCCCCTGCAGCATCCCATTGGCCTTGGGATGCAGGGAGGGGCCGGCAGCCACTGGAGCGAGCAGGCAGATGCGGCTCAGCTCCGCTGCGCTGCCGGGACCCCTGAGGAGGGAGTGCCCGGGGGTGGCAGGTGGGGCCAAGGGACAGACCCGGCCCCAAAACTGCTGGAGCCCTGCGGGCCACATTGGGGAGGCTTGCGGGCCACAGATGGCCTGTGGACCGGGAGTTTGAGACCCCTGATTTAAATGAAGCAAGCACAGAAACAGTTTTTTTCAAGTAGTGTCCCTATGGGTGCTCCATTGTAGATGTGCTTGCGTCCCTGCTCTGCCCATCGGAAAACTTTGGTAGAAGTATCTGTTAGGCTCGCACATGCGTTGTCTCTCCTTGTGCCCACCACAAGGCTAAGCAGCACATGTGGGCTAACTCCCCTTGCCACTCAGTTCCTTCTCAATCGCTGTTGGTTAGGGACAAAGCAATTAGCAGTCCATTTGCAACAGGGGCAGCAGGTTTGTATAATTTTTGGTGGTGCCCAGAATGGGTCCAAGCCCCCCCCCCCCCACTCCTGCCTAAGGCTCTGGGAGAGAGTTTGGGTGCGGGAGGGGTGCAGACTCTGGGAGGGAGTTTGGGAGCTGGGTGCAGACTCTGGGCTGGGGCAGGGGTGTAAGAGGGAGTGCGGGGTGCAGACTCTGGGAGGGAGTTTGGGTGCGGGAGAGGGTGCGGGGTGTAGCCTGGAGGGAGTTTGGATGCGTGAGAGGGTGCAGGCTCTGGGAGGGAGTTTGGGTGTGGGAGGGGGTGAGGGGAGCAGGCACCGGGAAAGAGTTTGGGTGCAGGAGAGGGTGTGGGGAGCAGGCTCCGGGAGGGAGTTTGGGTGAAGGAGAGGGTGTGGGGTGCAAGCTCTGGGAGGGAGTTTGGGTGTGGGAGAGGGTGAGGGGTGTGGCGCTTACTTCTGGCAGCTCCCGAAAGTGACCCACACACCCCTCTGGCAGCAGCTCTTAGGCAGGAGGATAGGGGGGTGTCTGTGCACCACTGGCCACAGGCACCGCCCCCGCAACTCCCATTGACTGCAGTTCCAATGGGAGCTGCAGAGTCAGCGCTTGGAGACACTGCCCCCCCACCCCGGAGCCGTAGGCATTAGACAATGTTATCAGATTCGCAATGTGACACCTCCAGATACTATTTGCACACGCTCCATGAGGTAAATCTCCTCATCCGTCACCTTCTTCAAGATTGTCCCTATCTCAGAAATGTAGAGAAGCGATGTGGGTGTCAGTCCATATCTCTGCAGATCACTTTGAGATTATTGGAGACTGCCTCCAATGCCAGCTTTGGCTCCACAGTACTGCCATCCGTAACTGACTCGACTCCAAAGCCCCAGCCCTCCAGTAGGAATACTGCTCGGGCATCACCTACAGTACCCATAGGGACACTACTCGAAGAAGAAATTACTTGTGCAGTGATCATGGTTCTTCAAGATGTGTCCCCCTATAGGTGCTCCATGACCCACCCTCTTCCCCTCTACTTCAAAGTTTTTGTCAATGACTCTGCGGTAGCTGGCTAGCCTTGTGGTGGGGCATGAGGAGATATAGCGCATGTGTGGGCCTAATGGACACTGCTACCAAAATTCTCCCATCAGCAGCGCAGGGATGCAAGCAGACCTACAGTGGAGCACCCAGAGGGGGACACATCTAGAAGAACCATTGTTACTGCACAAGGTGAGTAAATTTTTCCTTACCTAGTCAAATCTTTTTTTTTTTTTAAACTTTCCTTTTCTATTTATTGTAGTTTACATTTAACACAGCACTGTACTGTATTTGCTTTTTTTTCGGTCTCTGCTGCTGCCTGATACCATACTTCCAGTTCCAAATGAGTTGTGTGGTTAACCCATCATAGAATATTAGGGTTGGAAGAGATCTCAGGAGGTCATCTAGTCAAATCCCCTGCTCAAAGCAGGACCAACACCAACTAAATCATCCTAGCCAGGGCTTTGTCAAGCCGGGCCTTAAAAACCTTTAAGGATGGAGATTCCACCACCTCCCTAGGTAACCCATTCCAGTGCTTCACCACCCTCCTAGTGAAATAGTGTTTCCTAATATCCAACCTAGACCTCTCCCACTGCAACTTGAGACCATTGCTTCTTGTTCTCTCATCTGCCACCACTGAGAACAGCCTAGCTCCATCCTCTTTGGAACCCCCCTTCAGGTAGTTGAAGGCTGCTATCAAATCCCCCCTCATTCTTCTCTTCTGCGGACTAAACCCCAGTTCCCTCAGCCTCCCCTCGTAAGTCATGTGCCCCAGCCCCCTAATCATTTTCATTGCCCTCTGCTGGACTCTCTCCAATTTGTCCACATCCCTTCTGTAGTGGGGGGACTGAAACTGGACACAATACTCCAGGTATAGCCTCACCAGTGCAGAATAGAGGGGAATAATCACTTCCCTCGATCTGCTAGCAATGCTCCTACTAATACAGCCCAATATGCCATTGGCCTTCTTAGCAACAAGGGCACACTGCTGACTCCTATCCAGCTTCTCATCCACTGTAATCCCCAGGTCCTTTTCTGCAGAACTGCTGCTTAGCCAGTCGGTTCCCAGTCTGTAGTGGTGCATGGGATTCTTCCTTCTTAAGTGCAGGACTCTGCACTTGTCCTTGTTGAACCTCATCAGATTTCTTTTGGCCCAATCCTCCAATTTGTCTAGGTCACTCTGGACGCTAGCCCTACCGTCCAGCGTATCTACCTCCCCCCCCAGCTTAGTGTCATCTGCGAACTTGCTGAGGGTGCAATTCATCCCATCATCCAAATCATTAATAAAGATGTTGAACAAAACCGGCCCCAGGACCGACCCCTGGGTCACTCTGTTTGATACCGGCTGCCAGCTAGACATCGAGCCATTGATCACTACCTGTTGAGTCCGACAATCTAGCCAGCTTTCTATCCACCTTATAGTCCATTCATCCAATCCATACTACTTTAACTTGCTGGCAAGAATACTGTGTGATACTGTATCAAAAGCTTTGTTAAAGTCAAGATATATCACATTCACCACTTTCCCCATATCCACAAAGCCAGTTATCTCATCACAGAAGGCAATCAGGTTGGTCAGGTATGACTTGCTCTTGGTGAATCCATGTTGACTGTTCCTGATCACCTTCCTCTCCTCCAAGTGCTTCAAAATGGATTCCTTGAGGACCTGCTCCATGATTTTGCCGGGGACTGATGTGAGGCTAACCCGTCTGTAGTTCCCCAGGTTCTTTTTCTTCCCTTTTTTAAATATGGGCACTATATTAGCCTTTTTCCAATCGTCCAGGACCTCCCCCGATCGCCACAAGTTTTCAAAGATAATGGCCAATGGCTCTGCAATCACATCAGCCAACATCCCTAATGGGATGCATTAGATCTGGACCCAGGGACTTGTGCATGTCCAGCTTTTCTAAATAGTCCTTAACCTGCTCTTTCACCACTGAGGGCTGCTCATCTCCTCCCCATACTGTTACCCAGTGCAGCAGTCTGGAAGCTGACCTTGTCTGTGAAGACCGAGGCAAAAAAAGCATTGAGTACTTCAGCTTTTTCCACATCTGTCACTATGTTGCCTCCCCCTTTCAGTAAGGGTCCCACACTTTCCCTGACCACCTTGTTGCTAACATGCCTGTAGAAACCCTTCTTGTTACCTTTCACATCTCTTGCTAGCTGCAACTCCAATCGTGCCTTGGCCTTCCTGATTACACCCGTGCATGCTCTAGCACTATTTTTATACCCTTCCCTAGTCATCTGTCCAAATTTCCACTTCTTGTAAACTTCTTTTTTGAGTTTAAGCTCACCAAAGATTTCACTGCTAAGCCAAGCTGGTAGCCTGCCATATTTGTTATCCTTTCTGCACATCAGGATGGTTTGTTCCTGCACCCTCAATAAGGCTTCTTTAAAATACAGCCAGCTCTCCTGGACTCCTTTCCCCCTCATATCAGCCTCCCAGGGGATCCTGCCCATCAGTTCCCTAAGGAAGTCAGTCTGCTTTTCTGAAGTCCAGGGTCTGTATTTTGCTACTCTCCTTTCTTCCTTTTGTCAGGATCCTGAACTCAACCATCTCATGGTCACTGCTGCCTAGGTTGCCACCCATTTCTACTTCCCCTACCAATTCTTCCCGGTTTGTAAGCAGCAGGTCAAGAGGAGCATGGCCCCTAGTTGGTTCCTCCAGCACTTGTACCAGGAAGTTGTTCCAAACACTTCCTGGATTGTCTGTGCGTTGCTGTATTGCTCTCCTAGCAGATGTCAGGGTGATTGAAGTCCCCCATGAGAACCAGAGCCTGTGATCTGGAAACTTCAGTTAGTTGTCCGAAGAAAGCCTCATCTACCTCATACTTCTGATCCAGTGGTCTGTTGTACACACCCACCATGACATAACCCCTGTTGCTCTCGCCTCTAAACTAAACCCAAAGACTCTCAACAGGCTTTTCTCCAGTTTCATACTGGAGCTCTGAGCAATCATACCGCTCTTACATACAATACAACTCCTCCACCTTTCCTCCCATACCTGTCTTTCCTGAACCGTTTATACCCATCCACAACAGTGCTCCAGTCATGTGAACTGCCCCAACCAGTTTCTGTTATTCCGATCACATCATAGGTCCTTGATTGTGCCAGGACTTCCAATTCTTCCTGCTTGTTTCCCAGGCTTCTTGCGTTCGTGTAAATACACCTAAGATAACTAGCCGATTGCCCTATTTTCTCAGTATGAATCAGGAGGCTTCCTGTCTTGTACCCTCCTCCTTGTGTTTCCTCCCAGTATCCCACTTCCCCACTTACCTCTGGCCTTATGTCACCATCCCCTGGCGAACCTAGTTTAAAGCCCTCTTCTCTGGGTTAGCAAGCCTGCCTGCGAAGATGCTTGTCAGTTTGTAACTCTAGTGTTCATAATGCTGAGATTCTACTGTAACTCCATGCTGAGTTCCTGAATAGAATTGAAGAGAAAATTGATCCTTTTCTGACTCCACAAATGAAGAACCTAAATGGTGGAACTGCAGTTTCTGATCACTACTGTTTGGGTGTGTCCCTCCAGGACGATTAATTTATATATAGATGTGGTCAGATCTAACAATATTTCAGTATACCCTTCCTCCTACCATCCAGACAGTCTGCCACAAGAAAAAGAATAGATAAAGAAACATAAAATACCCAGGGATATTACAGAAAGATAGGCATAGGCTCTAGGTTATATCTATTTTTCTATTGCTCAAAATATAGTGCATTTTTAAAAGAAAATGGAAGCAAAAAGTAAGATTTAGCCAAATAAGCTTATTCTAGTTGTGACGGGTTGGATCACAGAACCCCCCTTGGGAGCTGCCACCCGATGTGTCAAGACTACTTCTGCCCCTGCTTTTCCTGCCAGCTCGGGACCCCAGCACCCTGTCTTGCTGAGCCAGACACACCCGTCTGCTCCAACAAAGACCCAGGGTCTGAATTACTTGCCCCAAAGCTGCAGGCTTGACTGAAAGCAACTTACGGAAGTGTTTTTATCGTTAACACTCAGATGCTCAACTTCCAATGGGGTCTAAACCCAAATAAATTAGTTTTACCCTGTATAAAGCTTAGAGGGTAAACTCATAAATTGTTCGCCCTCTATAACACTGAGAGAGAGATATGCACAGCAGTTTGCCCACCTAGGTATTAACACATACTTTGAGTTAATTAATAAGTGATTTTATTAAATACAGAAAGTAGGATTTAAGTGGTTTTAAGTAGTAACAGACGGAACAAAGTAAGTCATCTAGCAAAATAAAACAAAACATGCAAATTTATGTCTAATCAAACTGAATACAGATAAGATCCTCACCAGTTCCAGAATGCTCCCTCTTACAGACCAATCTCCTCTTAGTCTGGGTCCAGAAATCACCCACACCCCCTGCAGTCACCATCCTCCGTTCCAGCTTCTTTCAGGTATTCTGGAGGGTGGAGAGGCTCTCTCTTTAGCCAGCTGAAGACAAAATGGAGGGGTCTCCCATGGGCTTAAATAGACTTTTTTTGTGGGTGGAGACCCCCTCCTCTCTCCTATGCAAAGTCCAGCTCTAAGATGGAGTTCTGGATTCACCTGGGCATGTCACATGTTCATGCATGACTTAGTTTCTTACCAGGTAGCAGCCATGGGTCACATGCTACCTTGAACGTTCTTAAGTAGACTTTTTATGTGGATTGGAGCATTCCGAGATTTATTATCCTTTAAGTGTTTTTTGATTAGGTACTTAATTTCAACATTCCTTTCTCCAGGAACTGACCAAATGCTCTACTAAGGTTATTTAGAAATCAAGCCAGTACACAGCCAATATTTATAACTTCGAATACAAAAATAATGCATGCAGATAGAATTAATAGATTTAGTAAATTATAACCTTTACATATATATGTTACATAGATTTAGTAGATTATATTCCAGTTATGTCATATTCCCATAAAGCATTATGGGGTACAGTGTCATACTAGTCACTTCAGAAAACATCATGATGATTCAAAATGTAAAATATTTACAAGTTTCCCAAAGTGTTATGGGACAGTTTGTAAATTTGAATCCCTCTTATGAATATCTTTTAGAGTGTATTACATGTGACAAGTTAGCTTTCCAGGTGGTGGTAACTTCTGCCTTTCATACTGAATTGAAATCTTTCACAGTTGCTCATTAACATTCTTGCTTATTAGGGTGTTATCCTTACTGATTTTGCTAAGGGGAAGAAAGTTCTTTAGTACTAGTTCTTTACTGAAAACTCTTTCTAATGCATTTTTAGCATATTACCCTGTAGTTTGTTGTGAGCTGTCTTTAGTGCAGTCATGCTTCATTGAAGTTCTAGTGGCGAATTCCAGAAATGACTTAAATGCAATTAAAGATTAATTTAAAGCAAATATAAAAATCATAAATCACCAAATGGATCCCATTATAACAATCAGTATATTTCTTATTACAAAGGAACTGACTTACTTAATTCAATTTTTAAAAGCTTCTGTTTAAGGTAGTTAAATGTAATTGCAAACTTAGAGTGGTTTAATAAACATCAACATAAATATTACAGAGTATGGAAATCTCAAACTAAATTCACATAAACAATTCTGACACCAAAATTAACACTCAATTCATATACAGACCATTAAACAGAAACCTTTTCAATGATGATGAGCTCCTGGCTGATAACCAGGCATTTTGATTTTGGTGGGATTCTCCTGATTTTCATAGATCTATTTTGTTTGTAAAGCAACTGTTTGGTACACTTTTGAAAATGTTTTAATAGTTCTGCCATACGTGATCATTTTAGCTGACTGCATTTCCTTTCTGCTCCTCTTTCTTCTCCTGCAGTCTGCCTGTAGATTATGTATCCCTTTCCAGAGAGTAAGAGCAGGGGACAGATGACTGGCAGCTCAGGCAAGAAGTCTGGGCCTGATGTAATCAGAACATCTTAGTGGTGCAAGCCTGGTACTTATTGTCTTTATGTCATTACCTTAGGTGAGAGGCATCCTTTAAGTTCCCATCCCCTCCCTCCTGCCCCTCTCCTCCCCCCAGCGTCCAACGGAGAAAAAAGGACATCAGCCATGTTTAGTTTTTTTGTCTTTTTATGACTTTAAACATATTTGAATTATTTAAGCTTAGTAGGATAGAAAAATGTGAAAGTAAAGTTGTCTGGTATGTGGCACAGCTTTTGCCCATCCTCTGTTTGTTTGTAGTGTGAGAAGGAAAAAACAAGAGTTCCCTTAATTACCACTCAGTTCTTAGCGAGTCAAGTCTTCAGCTGAGACCAAAGCCCTGAGGTAAGTGGGGAAATGGGATCCTGGGAGGAAGCACAAGCAGGAGAGCGCAAGAGGGGAGAACTCCTGTCTCATACTGAGAAAGAGGGACGATCAGTGAGTTATCTTAAGTGCCTATACACAAATGCAAGAAGCCTGGGAAACAAGCAGGGAGAACTGGAAGTCCTGGCACAGTCAGGGAACTATGATGCGATTGGAATAACAGACTTGGTGGGATAACTCACATGACTGGAGTACTATCATGGATGGATATAAACTGTTCAGGAAGGACAGGCAGGGCAGAAAAGGTGGGGGAGTTGCGTTGTATGTAAGAGAGGAGTATGACTGCTCAGAGCTCCGGTATGAAACTGCAGAAAAACCTGAGTGTCTCTGGATAAAGTTGAGAAGTGTGAGCAACAAGGGTGATGTCGTGGTTGGAGTCTGCTATAGACCACCAGACCAGGGGATGGAGGTGGACGAGGCTTTCTTCTGGCAACTAGCAGAAGTTGCTAGATCGCAGGCCCTAGTTCTCATGGGAGACTTTAATCACCGTGATATCTGCTGGGAGAGCAATACAGCGGTGCACAGACAATCCAGGAAGTTTTTGGAAAGTGTAGGGGACAATTTCCTGGTGCAAGTGCTGGAGGAACCAACTAGGGGCAGAGCTTTTCTTGACCTGCTGCTCACAAACAGGGAAGAATTAGTAGGGGAAGCAAAAGTGGATGGGAACCTGGGAGGCAGTGACCATGAGACGGTCGAGTTCAGGATCCTGACACAAGGAAGAAAGGAGAGCAGCAGAATATGGACCCTGGACTTCAGAAAAGCAGACTTTGACTCCCTCAGGGAACAGATGGGCAGGATCCCCTGGGAGAATAACATGAAGGGCAAAGGGGTCCAGGAGAGCTGGCTGTATTTTAAAGAATCCTTATTGCGGTTGCAGGAACAAACCATCCCGCTGTCTAGAAAGAATAGTAAAGATGGCAGGCGACCAGCTTGGCTAAACAGTGAAATCCTTGCTGATCTTAAACGCAAAGAAGAAGCTTACAAGAAGTGGAAGATTGGACAAATGACCAGGGAGTATAAAAATATTGCTCAGGCATGCAGGAGTGAAATCAGGAAGGCCAAATCACACTTGGAGTTGCAGCTAGCAAGAGATGTTAAGAGTAACAAGAAGGGTTTCTTCAGGTATGTTAGCAACAAGAAGAAAGTCAAGGAAAGTGTGGGCCCCTTACTGAATGAGGGAGGCAACCTAGTGACCGAGGATGTGGAAAAAGCTAATGTACTCAATGATTTTTTTGCCTCTGTCTTCACAAA
The DNA here is from genome assembly GCF_028017835.1 of Emys orbicularis. Lineage (NCBI taxonomy): Eukaryota > Metazoa > Chordata > Testudines > Emydidae > Emys > Emys orbicularis. The sequence continues at coordinate 37,731,920 of NC_088688.1, read as the reverse complement.
CAAGGTCAGCTCCCAGACTGCTGCACTGGGCAGCACAATATGGGGAGAAGGTGACCAGCCCTCTGTGGAGAAAGAAGTGGTTCGGGACTATTTAGAAAAACTGGACGTGCACAAGTCCATGGGGCCGGATGCGCTGCATCCGAGGGTGCTAAAGGAGTTGGCGGATGAGATTGCAGAGCCATTAGCCATTATTTTTGAAAACTCATGGTGATCGGGGGAGGTCCCGGATGACTGGAAAAAGGCTAATGTAGTGCCCATCTTTAAAAAAGGGAAGGAGGATGATCTGGGGAACTACAGGCCAGTCAGCCTCACCTCAGTCCCTGGAAAAATCATGGAGTAGGTCCTCAAGGAATCAATTATGAAACACTTAGAGGAGAGGAAAGTGATCAGGAACAGTCAGCATGGATTCACCAAGGGGAAGTCGTGCCTGACTAACCTAATTGCCTTCTATGATGAGATAACTGGCTCTGTGGATGAGGGGAAAGCAGTGGATGTGTTATTCCTTGACTTTAGCAAAGCTTTTGATACGGTCTCCCACAGTATTCTTGCTGCCAAGTTAAAGAAGTATGGGCTGGATGAATGGACTGTAAGGTGGATAGAAAGCTGGCTAGATCGTCGGGCTCAACGGGTAGTGATCAATGGCTCCATGTCTAGTTGGCAGCCAGTTTCAAGCGGAGTGCCCCAAGGGTCGGTCCTGGGGCCAGTTTTGTTTAATATCTTTATTAATGATCTGGAGGATAGTGTGGACTGCACTCTCAGCAAGTTTGCCGATGACACTAAACTAGGAGGCGTGGTAGATACACTAGAGGGTAGGGATCGGATACAGAGGGACCTAGACAAATTAGAGGATTGGGCCAAAAGAAACCTGATGAGGTTCAACAAGGACAAGTGCAGAGTCCTGCACTTAGGACGGAAGAATCCCATGCACAGCTACAGACTAGGGACCGAATGGCTAGGTAGCAGTTCTGCAGAAAAGGACCTAGGGGTCACAGTGGACGAGAAGCTGGATATGAGTCAACAGTGTGCTCTTGTTGCCAAGAAGGCTAACGGCATTTTGGGCTGTATAAGTAGGGGCATTGCCAGCAGATCGAGGGACGTGATCGTTCCCCTTTATTCGACATTGGTGAGGCCTCATCTGGAGTACTGTGTCCAGTTTTGGGCCCCACACTACAAGAAGGATGTGGAAAAATTGGAAAGAGTCCAGCGGAGGGCAACAAAAATGATTAGGGGTCTGGAGCGCATGACTTATGAGGAGAGGCTGAGGGAACTGGGATTGTTTAGTCTCCAGAAGAGAAGAATGAGGGGGGATTTGATAGCAGCCTTCAACTACCTGAAGGGGGGTTCCAAAGAGGATGGAACTCGGCTGTTCTCAATGGTGGCAGATGACAGAACAAGGAGCAATGGTCTCAAGTTGCAGTGGGGGAGGTCTAGGTTGGATATTAGGAAACACTATTTCACTAGGAGTGTGGTGAAGCACTGGAATGCGTTACCTAGGGAGGTGGTGGAGTCTCCTTCCTTGGAGGTTTTTAAGGCCCAGCTTGACAAAGCCCTGGCTGGGATGATTTAGTTGGGAATTGGTCCTGCTTTGAGCAGGGGGTTGGACTAGATGACCTCCTGAGGTCCCTTCCAACCCTGATATTCTATGATTCTATGATTTAATCAACCTTAGTTCCATTGAAATCATTTACACAACTGAAGATTTGGTCTAGTTTATTTTTAACATTTATACATTGAGTCATTAAAGGATGATCCTAAATCCATTAAGTCAATGTATAAACTTCCACTGCTTTCACTAGACTTTGGATCAGGCCCTAAGCCGTGTCAGGGAGTGTAACCTTAAAAACAACATTTAATACAGCATTAACAAAAATATATTTGATTATGATAATACAAATAATGGGCCAAATGTAGTCTTTGTGTAACCAGATATAACTGTTATATACTTCCCTTTAAAAAAAAAAAGTTCATTCTTTTTGTGTTTTGTTACAATACATGCAGTAACTCAATTCTTTGTTTTCCTGTGCTGAGAAAATAGTGATATTCTTACATATGCTAGGAATGAATTTGGACCTATGTCCTCAAGGTGGTTAACTTTGGCATTTGACTATATTCCAGCATATATAGAAGGTAAAAACAAAATGAATTAAATTAATACCAGGCCTAAACTGAGTTTGCCAAAATATACAAGAATATTTTTGTTCCCAAATGAACATGTCCAAAAAGAAGATAGATGAAAAGCAAAGAAACACAGTGCTTGCCGTTTTTGTGAAACTTCTTAAATATATTTTTCCATCATTTGTTAATATACAAGCACCTTCAGAATCAAATCTGCTACAACTTGCTACTCCCTTCTTCACTGGCACATTTGGTGCTGGTGTGGTATTCATCCCCCGGTGCAGAAATCTCCACGTGTAGCTACTTATCCATACCAATAACCCCAACACAGGAGTACTGCTGGGGTTCCATGGAATAGGGCACTTAAATCAACCTCCTGCCAATGGGTGAATTTCACTGTTTATAGGAAGGTCCTGTGACAGTGCTTAGGATTACTGATCATTCTACTGTATCAAAAGAAATCTGATGAGGTTCAACAAGGACAACTGCAGAGTCCTGCATTTAGGATGGAAGAATCCCATGCACCGCTACAGGCTGGGGACCGACTGGCTAAGCAGCAGTTCTGCAGAAAAGGACCTGGGGATTACAGTGGATGAGAAACTGGATATGAGTCAGCAGTGTGCCCTTGTTGCCAAGATGGCTAATGGCATATTGGGCTGCATTAGTAGGAGCATTGCTAGCAGATCGAGGGAAGTGATTATTTCCCTCTATTCTGCACTGGTGAGGCCATACCCTGGAGTATTGTGTCCAGTTTCGGTCCCCCCACTACAGAAGGGATGTGGACAAATGGGAGAGAGTCCAGCGGAGGGCAATGAAAATGATTAGGAGGCTGGGACACATGACTTACCAGGAGACGCTGAGGGAACTGGGGTTATTTAGTCTGCAAAAGAGAAGAATGAGGGGGATTTGATAGCAGCTTTCAACTACCTGAAGTGGGGTTCCAAAGAGGATGGAGTTAGGCTGTTCTCAGTGGTGGCAGATGACAGAGCAAGAAGCAATGGTCTCAAGATGCAGTGTGGGAGGTCTAGGTTGGATATTAGGAAACACCATTTCACTAGGAGGGTGGTGAAGCACTAGAATGGGTTACCTAGGGAGGTGGTGGAATCTCCATCCTTATAGGTTTTTAAGGCCTGGCTAGGATGACTTAGTTGTTAAGTATCAGAGGGGTAGCTGTGTTAGTCTGGATCTGTAAAAAGCAACAGAGTCCTGTGGCACCTTTAAGACTAACAGATGTATTGGAGCATAAGCTTTCGTGGGTGAATACGTCTGACAAAGGGAATATTCACCCACGAAAGCTTATGCTCCAATACATCTGTTAGTCTTAAAGGTGCCACGGGACTCTCTGCTGCTTTTTAGTTGGTGTTGGTCCTGCTTTGAGCAGGGAATTGGACTAGATGACCTCCTGAGGTCTCTTCCAATCCTAATATTTTTTTTATTCTATCTAGAGTGCAGTGTTTGACTCTGATGGCAAACCAAGCTTTTCATTTAGTATGTGTAAAAGATATTTCTTTTGTTGTGCTAAACATTTGTTTTGGATACCTTAACCATTAGGTATACAGATCTCAGAGACCCCTAGCAGGAGAGAGATGATGGTTCAGTGGTTATGGTGCTAGCCTGGGACTGGGTTAAATTCTCAGCTCTGCAACAGACTTCCTGCGTGACCTTGGGCAAGTCACTTAGTCTCTCTGGATCTCAGATCCCCATCAGTAAATTAGGGATAATAGTACTTCCATACCTCACTGGGATGTGGTAAGAATACATACATTAAAGACTGTGAAGCACTCAGATGCCACTGTATTGTGGGGCTCTCTAAGTACCTAAAACAGATCATTTATTTCCCCTGCTGGACCCAAAATTCCTAACTGCATCACTGTGAACTCCCAGATAAGTAGCTGCATCCAAATAGAAGTTAGATTTGGGTCTTTCTGTTTTTGTATTTCATTCTGTTACAGCTGGTTTTCCTTTGGACATGGAGTGATATTGTATACTAACAGCGAATTCTTTTATTATAAAGGTTCATCACACAGCAGTAGTTACTTTTTTGATAACATCTTTTTAAATTCCTAGTCCAGTTAGTGAAGAATGCAGTTGGTAATTTCCATATGAATACACTATTCTTCACTCTGCCCAATTCAAAAGGCCCCGTAGATCGTTATGTACCCCTGTGGACTGAGCAAAGAGGGGGCTGATTGTCATGGGAACGAATGTGATGCTTCTTTCCTTTTTTCTCTCCCCATCAGGATTGATTTTTTACTTCTAGAGTCTCCATTTTTCTTAGTGACAGTCTCCTCATATTTATTTTTGAAGAATAGTAAATAAAAACAAATAAAATTAGAACCTATTATACTAAATCTAAACATTAAAATTTCATCCCTGCTTCCAGCAGGATAGGACTTAAAGTAATTTGCTGCAAATTTCTGGAGATTGGCATCTATCTGCATTATGTGTTTTTGAGATTTTGGATGTTTGTTCCATCTCTCTATTTAGATAGTTGTAGTAGTGTTCAATACATAGAATGTGCACTACTTTTTCAAAGAATCGGAACTGGTTTCTAGTTTGATTTTTTTTTTGTAAGAAGTGAGCCCCCTCTACTGTTAGTTGGAGTAACTGCTGTAATTTCACATAAAACATTTTTTCTTGTTATTTAACAGCATGTATAGAGAGGAAATTTGAGGGTGGAAGAAAATCCAATGGCAAAGAGCTATATTGAACTTGTTCACCCATAATAAATATAACAATGAATATTTATGTGGAGGTCAAGCATCTCTTTCATTATACATGAAGACATCCCTGGAATTCCATAAAATTTCAAGGCCAACTCTGTGCCAAAAGAGTTTTGTGACTTGACTGAACAAATGCATTCACACCTCTTTTTCACATACAGAACCAGTCTGCAGTTGTATACCTGCATATACCTGGCTGCAGAATTTCAGGAACATACTGTTTTTTTTCCATACTTTCAAACCCTTGACATCATTCACTGGACACAGGGAATTCATTTAACACTTTGGGGCCTGTAAAGGGGCACACTCACCCCTGCGGCACCTCCTCCTGGTCTCTTCTGGGAAATAGCTCTTCCAGCATCCTGGAGCGCCCCCTGCAGGCCGGTGATCCACCTGCCCTCTGCCCCCCCCGTCCCTCCCAGACCCCAGTGCCCTTGTATATGGGGTGCTGCCCCCTGGCAGTACACCCCTCAGTACTAGGGTCTCCCCTCCCTGGGGAACCCCCACCCACTATCCCTACCTCATCTCAGAATAAGGCCACTGCCAGTCACCAACTAGCCCCCACTCCCTGGGGCAGACTGCAGTATAGGCCACTCATCACAGGCAAGGTTGGGTTTGGACCTGCTGCCTTGGCCTACCCATGGGCTGCCCTCTGCAACCCCCAGTACCCCTTGGCCTCCTACTAGGCCACAGGCTGGGGCTATCCAGGCTCCTCAGCCTTTCCCCAGCCCTGCTCCACCCAGGTACTCTGTCTTGGCTCCCTGCAGCCAAGCCCTTCTCTCTCTGAGTGCAGAGAGAGAGACTGCTGAGTTTTCTGGCTCCCAGCCTTTTTATACAGGCCAGCTGTGACCTGATTGGGGCATGGCCCAGCTGTGGCTACTTCCCCAATCAGCCCAGCTTTTAGAGCTGCAGCCCTCTGCCAGGGCTGTTTTAAGCCCTTCCAGGCAGGAGCGGGGTAACCACCCCGCTACGGGGCCATATAAGTTTTCATAAAATGCATTCAGGTTAGTTTTTCGGTGAAACAGAGAAGATTTTGAAAATTACTCTCATCATATAACACAAAGTACAGCCACAGAGAGTATGTCTTCACTGCAACTGGAGCAAGCCTCCCAGTCCTGATCCATAGACTTGTGCTAGCACGGCTTGCTCTAGGACACGAAAAATAACTGCATAGACATGGCTTTGACATTGTGGCTCAGTCTAGAGCTTGGGCTCTCAGTCCTACCCCTCCTATCCCCACTCTGTCTTAGGCTTGAGAGACCAAACTGTAACGTCCAGGACCGGTGCAAGGATATTTTGCACCCTAGGCGAAACTTCCACCGTGCACCCCCTCTACCCCCTCCTCCTCGCCCCCCCCAACCTCTGAAAACTAGTAAACTTAGCATTATAAACAGCCTGTCAGAACAGGTAAGGGCTTTGTAATGGTTTTTTTTTTTTTTACCTTTAAGGCGTTTCAATTGTTTGCCATTGCCTCTGATGGTGTCCCATTCAAAGTCTTACTATTGTGCAAAGCTAAACAATTGAGCCTTGCATTGCAGCCAGGTTAGGCAGGGTGACAAATCCCCCTTGCCCCAAAGGGCCATTATCCCCTGGTGACTAATTTCTACTCCAAGTCTATAAAGCAGACTTTTAAGGTAAATACATTATTCCTTCAATATTACCCATGCACACATCTCACAAAGATTCTCACTCTTTACAAGTTACCAGCCTTGTGTACATCCCTTCCACATTCCTCTTTGTGGGTAAGTGCCCTGTAAGACACGTGTGGGGTGCAGTGAGTTTGTCAGGCCTGCGGTGACAGCTGTTTGTGAAGATTAGGGGGCTCTTTGCCAAGGGGTGCTGGTGTCACAGTGAGCTTGGGGTGGCTGACAGTATGGGGCAGGGCACTGAGGCTGGTGGGGCAGGTAACACTCTCTGGGCTGGGAAGCAGGTGGTGCCGGGATGGGGTAGGGGCAGGTACCTGTCAGTCTCCAGCGCTCGGGCCACACAAGCAGCCTCTTCACCTCGGAGTCTCCCCCGCTTGCCTGGGGGCCACTCCTCCTCTCAAGCTCCCCAGCCACCCGGGAGGACGCGGGCGGGGAGCGCCGCCGTGGAGGAGACGCAAGGGTCCGAGCTCGGCTGGGGCCCCGACCTGCCGGCCGAGAGCAGCAGGAACCAGGCGCCTCTCGGGCCCAGGGCGGTGGCAGCCTCCGCAGCGGCAGGGGCAGGGGCAGGCGGGGAGCGTAGCCCGCCATGGGGCAGGAGAGGCTGCTCTGCTGCTGCTGTTTCCTGCCTACAGCCGTCCTTCTCCTACGCCCGGGAGCCGCAGAACCCGAGTGCGGTGAGAGGGAGCTGGGGGGGCACGCCTGCCCGGGCTGTGGCCCAGCACCGCCCCCCCCCCCCGGGGTCTCCTGCAGCGGATGCATGCGGGTGGCGGCCCCCGTGCACCCCCCCGGTTCCCCCCTCGCCGTGATCGGGCTCTGCAGCTCCCGGGAGTGTGAGCCACCAATGCCGCTGCCCCTCCCGGAGCAGGCTCAGGGCCCTGCACCCCGGCAGCGGCTCACATGCCTGGGAGCTACAGAGCCCGAGCACGACGAGGGGGAAGCTGGGGGGTGCACGGGGGTCGCCGCCTGCATAGCATCTGCTGCAGCCTGCAGGAGCCCCCGGGGGGGGGGTGCTGGGCCGCAGCCTGGGCAGGAGGGGCGGGGGGTGCGGCTACTCCCCGCTAGGGGTGCCGCCGCCTTTGCAGGGCTGCTGCCCCCTCTGCGCCACACCGGCTCCTCCATGGCTGGGGCTCGCCGCCCCCGCAAGTCGACACTCTGGCTCTCCGGTCCTCCGGAAGGCAGCTCCTCCCTGCCGAGCCAGGGCACCGCTTTTTGGTACCCCCAACCACTTGGCGCCCTAGGCGACCTCCTAGTTTGCCTAGTGGTTGCACTGGCCCTGGCAATGTCTATACATCTATTTTTAGCATGCTACCATGAGCCCCACTAACATAAATCTGTGGACCCAGGCTGGGAGGTTCACTCCCAGATGCGGTATAGTATACCCAGAGCCATAACTGGCAGCTTCATGTTAGTGTGTTACACTGACATGTAAAACTGGAGTCCTGATCTTGACTTGCCTGTGCTGGTTACTCAACTTCTGAAGGAAGACTGAGTGCAATGTGTTATAGTCTAAGGAGCGGTGAGGAGGAACTCTGACAGGAGTCTTGTTCAGACTTCAGTTAGATGGACATATTAATTACAGTGATTTGGAATGAGTTTTAAAGTGATGAGAATGGTAAGGGTCCTTCCATTAATAGTAACAAAAGAATTTCCTGTGCTCTGATGGGTTTGTGGAGGAAAGCTATTCATGGAAACTATTTTTCAAAATTATGGCCAAATTTTAAATCCCAGTAAATACAAATTTGCCCAGCTTACTTCTAAATCCTTACTATGTGACTAGATTTTTCACATAAAAAACTGGGATATCCATGTAAGGCTGTATCTGTGACACCTAAAGGAAAAGATGTTTGCTTCTGCCTGTCACCTTTCTTCTTGTAAGTATTAATACCTAGTAAATGTTTTGTGATAGAGCAGGAGAATTTATACTGCTCCACTTGTCTCTTTATTGTAAACATAAAACGGATATTTCCAATTTTAACCCAAGTATAAGATTGTCCAAAATCTTGCATCACAGAGCAACAGGCCATTTTGGCTGCTCACAGGAAACACACAAGAATCTAAAACAACAGTGTGTGAAGTGCTTTCAAAGGACTTTTAATGATATTTCTATATTTTTAACATGCTCATTTAAAAGCTTTTTAAAGGGCAAATTTCTTTTCTCCTGCCATGCAGTGCTTTCTTGGCTGGCAATTATGGGAGTATGAGACAGGTCTTTAAAAGGCTTTAGTTTGAAATGGTGTTATGAAAACAATATAGCACCATCATTAGGAACCTTTAAAAAGCCTCTGCACTTCCTGAAGGAGGGGTCTTTCTTTTTTAGAAGTTTCAATAAGCTTTTTTTATGCAAGTACACGGTAGATTTGCTGCTGGTATACTTTTTTCTTAAAACATTTCCTTTACTGTTTTCAGTTCCAGATGAACATCTGAGTTTGTTTGGCTTATTTTTAAATCTACTCTCAGTGCAGTAGAAACTGAGGACAGCCAAAATGCAACACCTTTTTAGGAATAAGGCTTATTTTTTAATCAATTTTACAATAACTCTTCTTAAATACTCTGTCACTTACCCAACTTGAAAACAAAAAATTGAGCTTGCTTTTCCTCCTAAACTCTGTTCACTTCTTCCTTTCTCCATCTCCCCTGACTCCCCAAGCCTCTCTGTCTTTTAGGGTTGCAGCCTTGTGGTTATTGTCACTCTCAAATCTATGCTTTCTCAAAATGTTACTTCTTTATAAAGCATGTTCAGATTCTACCCTTCTTCTCTTGTCTCCGCAGCCAAAACTGATTCTTACTCTGGTGTGTCTTGCCTGGTCTACTGTAACCTTTTTCCTCATCCTCCCCAGTTTTACTCTCTCCAATTTAGTCAAAACACTGCAGCTAAACTAACATGTTCATGCTACTCCAACCATGTCTCTTCTGCTCCACCTCCCCAGATACTCTCTTTAATCCATTTATTTGCTCCCTGTTTCATTACACATCAATTTAAAACTAACCTTCAAAGCTCTCTGTACAGTCCACATCTCAGCCCTCATTTTCTACAAACTCTCCCACTTACACATTACCAGAGTCTTGTGTCTTAACAAACCCTTTGTCTCTTTCTTTCACTCTTTACTTCATGTTTTGATGTTGCCCCTGATAACTAAAAGCACCCCCTTGCTACACTGCAAATATCCCTTTGCTCTTTCAAATCTCTCCTTAAAATTAATTTGATTAATCATTATTCTCTTTTTAATGTTTTAGTTATCTTTCCTGTGTTATGTGCCTGAGCCTAACTGTTAAAATCTGAACCACCAAAAAGTTTGACATTGTCATCACTCACTGTTCTTCATAATTTAAGTTGTAAGCTCCTTGTGGCAGGGACCTTATCTTATTTTGGCTAATTAATTATATTAATGATCCATGCATATCGCTTACATAATGTGTTACCTGTTCAAAGTACTGTGCATACATTAACTTACTATATTATATTTACAGTTCAAATTTGTACAGCACTTTGAACACATCAGAAAACCTTATAAGTACTGAATATCACTATTGTGCATCTGTAATGTGCCCTATAAATCTATGGCACTGTTCTAGTCATAGATAAAAGAGTATATAAACTTTTGAAAATGTGACTGTGCTTTGAGAAGTAACTTATATATAAGAATGGCCATACTGGGTTAGATCAATGGTTCATCTAGCCCAGTATTCTGTCTTCTGATAGTGGCCAATACCAGGTGCTTCAGAGGAAATGAACAGAACAGGCAGTCATCGAGTGATCCATCCCTTATCGTTCACCCCTAGCTTCTGGTAATCAGAGGCAAGGGACACCCAGAGCATAGGGTTGCATCCCATACCATATATTTATAAATCCATGTTATGCCCACATCTTGAATACTGCGTGGAGATGTGGTCGCCCCATCTCAAAAAATATATTGGAATTGGAAAAGGTTCAGAAAAGGGCAACAAAAATGATTAAGGATATGGAACGGCTTTCATATGAGGAGAGTTTAATAAGACTAGGAATTTTCAGCTTGGAAAAAAGATGATGAAGGGGAATATGATCGAGGTCTATAAAATCATGATGGGTGTGGAGAAAGTAAATAAGGAAGTGTTATTTACTCCTATTAGGGAGTGAATAGGGAAGTGTTATTTAACACAAGAACTAGGGGTTACCAAATGAAATTAATAGGCAGCAGGTTTAAACAAACAAAAGGAAATATTTCTTCACACAATGCACAGTCAACCTGTTAGCCAGGATGGTGTCCCTAGCTGCTGTTTGCTAGAAGCTGGAATGAGCGACAGCAGATGGATCACTTGATGATTACCTGTCCTGTTCATTACCTCTGAAGCACCTTTCATTAGCCGTCGGAAGACAGGTTACTGGACTAGATGGACCTTTGTTGTTGGACCACTATTCCTGTTTTTATGTTCTTATGACCATCTTGGCTAATAGCTATTGATGGACCTATCCTCCATGAATTTATCTAGTTCTTTTTTTGAATGCTGTTATAGTCTTGGCCTTCTCAACACCCCTGTCAATGAGTTCCAAAGGTTGACTGTGCATAGTGTGAAGAAATACTTCCTTATGTTTGTTTTAAACCTGCTGCCTATTAATTTCTTTGGGTGATTTCTGGTTCTTGTGTTATGTGAAGGAGTAAATAACACTTCCGTATTAACTTTCTCCACAACATTCATGGTTTTATAGACCTCTATCATATGCCCTCTTAGTTGTTTCTTTTCCAAGATGAAAAATCCCAGTCTTTTTAATCTCTCCTCACATGAAAGCTGTTCCATGTGAGGAGAGAATAATCATTTTTGTTGCCCTTCTCTGTACCTTTTCCAATTCTAATATATCTTCGTTGAGATGGGGTGACCAGAACTGCATGCAGTATTAAAGGTATGGACATACTATGGACTCTTGAACAATGATATAATCAAGGTTCATTTTATTCTCTCTCAGTGATTTCCATGTCTAATGTGCTCAGTATACAAGTAAAGAGATGGATTTTTCCTTAACTTTTAGCTCTACAAACTGTAGCCTGATTTAGGGTGTACTGATAATATTAATTTGGATAATATGGGAATTTAATTTATTGATTTAATTTTATTTGATTTTAATAATAATTATTATTATCATCAATATTAATTAGTATGGGTTTTAGGCTCACCAATGTGTTTGATCAGAAGATAAAAGTTCTTGTCCTGAATCAGGCTCCACAGAATTTATAAAGGACCCTCGGGGGTATGACAGGAAGCTCACACTGAGAAAGATATAGCCTTAAAGACTTTTTATTAAAATTAATAATAGTAAGTAAATGGTAAAATACCCAGAGTTACAAAGTTACAATTGCATTACTGCTATTCAAAAGATACATATGATAATATAGTATTATATGCAACAACGCTTTGGTTAATATACTCACACCCTTCCTTGATAACCTGGTGGTAAGAGACACAGGAACAGCCTTGCAGTTCAGGTTTCTCAATTCTAGAGTGAGCGATGCAGTGCTTAGAAAATGCTAAGAGCTATCAAAGCTGACTAGGGTTTACTTGACTAACTTAAACTTAAATCAAAACCTAATAAACAAACTAAGAATAAAACTTAGGGAAACCAAGCTTAGCCTAGTTCCTTTGAAACTTAAAGTTTAAGAAGAACAAGTATAGCCTACTGATAGTAGCAGTCATCGTAGATAGATAGAATAGATAGAGTGGAGGAAGTAAGTGAGAATAGAGTAAAGTGAGAACTGGAGATGGAGTAAAGTGAGAATTGGAGTCCCTCTATTGAGGTGGGTCACCTCTTTTATAGGGCAAATGCCGGAAATCCTTCCTTTTATGTCCAAATTTCATTCCTCACCCACAGAAGTGTTAGGGTACACTTACCCCATAGGCTAATATGTATGTGCGTATTGATGACAGGTATGTACGCACATCAGTCTCTTGTGGTGTACTTGTTAAGTCTGTGGGTACAACATTGAAACCCCCCCCCCCATGCCATTCTCCATTGTCTATTGGTCTAGATAAAAGGTCATAGACATAGGCGTGGGTACTCATCTATTTAGATAACAAGCTATAGGTCAACTTTGCTTTCTGAGTAAAAGGTCTTAATATAGATATGCTAACTTTGCTTTAGCTTAACATACAGGATATGGCCTGTAGGTCTCTTGCATTACAGCCAAACTTATTTTAATATAAATCTATAAACCTATTACAATAAACCAAATACTTAAACTATAAGAAAAAATATATATATACAAGCAAGCAGGTTAGTCCTATAGGCTACAAAACTCAACCTGAGAATCAAAATGGGTTTTTCCTTCTAATGTATCACAACCAGCAATGAAAGTTCTGCAAGCCATACTAGGGCCCTCACACTTATCCTCATGGATGTCCGTGAAGCCCTATTGCCTTCGATGAGTTTGCACTGATGTTACTGTTTGGAATTTAGTAAATAATTATGTGGATGATGCACAAAAACAAACAGAATACTGCTCCATCTTACATAGCTGTGTTGGCTTCACAGAATTAATAGAAATGAAAATCAGTAAAAAAATTAATTTTGAAACTAAAGTGAGCAGTTAAGCCTCTGACTGCACCAAGGGAACAGATCTCTTGAATAAGGTCTGGTCTCCTGTATAACTATATTTTTTTAAGGAGGGGTGATTTTTTTAACCAATACAGTTATATCAGTGCAACCCCTAGTCTGAATGCAGCAATGTTAGCTGTCCAAGTTTAGGTTGGTGATCCAATTGATTGCTTCGGGTGATGTGGCATGGATAGCAGAGATATCACCAGGATATTATTGTTTGGGACATTGATTGATGGGTGTTCTGAAGACTGGAGTTCATTTCTACAGTCACAAATCTGATTCTGTCTGTCCCCATTTATGGAGAATGTGGAAGCAGCTGCCATGTGATATGCAGATGTGGTTCAAGTAGATCATATTTTCCATGGGAGTGAAAAGCCACACTGGGTTCTTTGGCTGGGTCCTTGATGAGGTGTTTAAGACATTGGCATCCTTCCATCATGCTTGCCCATTGATCGTAAGGGTAAAACCCTGAATGGTCGAATTCTTGTGCTACAAGCCAAAAAGGTTTTCTGGATTTGTGTCAGAATCTGAGTATATTATTTCTGTCTTCATGTGCTGGAAGATTGTTTTTCCCTCAGACACGATGGAACTCTTGTAAGATTCTTATGTCATGACGAGTCGGGTTGGGTAGATGTGCACCAGACAGGAAGCCAGGGTTGTGGAACTGATTTTACTGTACTCATAATAATCTGCACAATGGTGTTGAGATGAGAATTGAGAAGTGGTATGTGAGAGCTATGTTTCCAGATAGGTGAGCAGTATTCTGTAGTAGATACGGCTCAGTGTAGACGGCCATAGAATTTTTTCACTAGTTGCCAGGTCATACTGACCAGTTTCTGGATGCAGTTATACAGGTATAAAAGAGCCTTATGCTGGTACAGCTCATTCCCCTACTGCTACTGGAATAAGTTTAACAGTATAAGCACATTTATAATTGGCTTCACACTATTGGGGGTTGTACTGCTTTAACTATGCTCGTATAGTTAAAGCAGGATGATTTTTCAGAGTAGACAAATCCTAAAAAGGTGCCATTTATATATAGTCACATTTAGGAATATAAAAGCTCTTTAATAGTGATCAAGGTGCAAAAAATGTCCATGACTTTAGAGAGCAACTGAGAAGAATTAATGGCATAATGTGCAGTTGATGGGACAGTATTAACTTCAGCCAGTCATCTAAAAAAATCCCCCACATTTTATTTGTAAACTTAATTGACACACTAGAAAAGATATTTGTCAAGGTACTAAAAATAACCATTAATAAGCAGTTACTATAGCATCCATTAACTCAGAAAGCATTGAAGTTCCATGACTCCTCTTCTTTAATGGGTGCATCTGTCAGCTGATTGCCAGTATTAGTTTTCTATTCTATTCAGTCTGGCACTTGGCACCAGAAATCACTCTGAGAAGATCATATGTTTGATCCCACTTTCAATTCACATCGCAGGCCTTAAAGTTGTACTAGATTTTTTTTTTGACTCGCCCTAAATCTGTGTCCTTAGTTCACACGTGGCCTACAATATTCAAGGAATTCACCAGCATACTTTGATCCTTCTTGCCACACTTCTTGTCCTTGCTGTCCAGAAGGTAGAATACTCACTAGTTCTCTGTAATTGGGTCACATATGGCCTAGGCCACATTTTTCACTACAGGGTCCCTAATGGAATCTCTGGGTGTTTGCTCATATTGGATGGCTCCGTTGTGCTTGTTGTTTAATTGTTCACCTCTTGTTAGAAAATGAAACGGTGAACTGTCATTTACATGTAAACAAGTCAAATATCCAGCACATTCCATATTTCTTATTATAGCAACTGTAACATGGAACAAAATCTAGAATTCTTTTGAAGTATGCATTTATTTTTCTCAATTTAGCAGCTCCACAAGGCACTGACAAACATTTTGCCTTTCCTTTATTGACTGGAGTTGTTTGATTTAAAGGTTTGCCATGATTGTATGTTTTTGGGATCAAATTGTGGCTATTGCTGCAGAGAAAAGAGAGGGCCCAAGGAGCCTCTTTCCTTCAGAAGGAAATAGTTTCTGTAGAGAACTGTTTCAAGGAAGCAACCAGTGCTCTCAGAATTGGGTGGGTAGAGTTGAAGAGGCAGTTTCCATTGCCAGTGGTACTGCACACATCAACAAGGCAGCCCAGAGGATTCAGGGGGCCTGGGGCAAAGCAATTTTGGGGGCCCCTTCCATAAAAAAAAGTTGCAATACTATAGAATACTATATTCTCGTAGGGGCCCCTGCGGGGCCCAGGGCCTGGGGCAAATTGCCCCACTTGCCCCCCCCTCTGAGCGGCCCTGCACATCAAAGAGGATTTGACTGAGTAGGATGGACTTGCATAGGGCCCTATATCTGCCCAGTACTTGGAGGCCACCTGGGGGGAAGGGCGAGGGAGGGAATAGCAGTACATTCTTCATAGTAGCTGCTTTATCTAAGCATGCTTTTTTCAGAGGCACTAGAATAATTATATTTGCCTTTACACAGGCACGATACAGCACTCCAATGATGTACTTCCTCTCTCACGTCTTCCCCTTTGGGTGTAATACCTCTTAAGTTCTGAAAAAAATCCTTTTCAAATATGTTGCTGACAGTGAAATGTCATATTTCAGGATGTCTGTACTATAATTACCTTACTAGATAATGTCTGTTCTTGGCAACCTCTTAATTTGATCATCTCACCAAAGTGGGAATATCTATAATTTGATAGTTGTAAAATAGTCCACCTTGGAAAGTGGGTGTTCAGTCAATATGTCAAATCAATAATGTAAGTTTTCAAGAATCAAGTTGCAGCAATCTTATTTCTGTTCAAACTATTAGAAAAGATTAGGTAGCTTCAGCTACATAGGCAGATAGCATCGCTGTTATTTTAGCTTCATTCACTACAAAACTGAATTAAATCCTAGAGCTGATCTGACTGAAGCAGGAGTCCTGTGGACAAGTAATTAACAACCAAATGATAATGTATAGGGGGGGAGGGATAGCTCAGTGGTTTGAGCATTGGCCTGCTAAACCCAGGGTTGTGAGTTCAATCCTTGAGGGGGCCACTTAGGGATCTGGGGCAAAAATCTGTACTTGGTCCTGCTAGTGAAGGCAGGGGGCTGGACTCGATGATCCTTCAAGGTCCCTTCCAGTTCTAGGAGATGGGATATCTCCATTAATTATTATATTATTATATGCACAAAGGTGCTGCATTAAAGTTTCATAGGCAACCTTCATTCTGGCATATTCTAACTCTTGAGTGCTTGACTTTGCAACCTTTAACATTCTTAACATAGTTTTTTATGTGTGATTTCTTAAGTGTTGAAAAAATTGAAAAAACAGGAATCCCATTCTATGGATCCATATTGACCCTTACATGGTCATCAACAAGTTTAAAGTCTTTAGAGCCACAGCACAAACCTCTACCATTTGAGCTAATAGAGAAACAGGTAGAATTAGAAGCCTGTTATCCTTTATCTAGACCTGCCACTAGCAGGGGAAGGCACACATTTGGTTGGTGAGTTCCACAGCTATTTACTAGGTGACAGAAGAATGTTAGGATTACTGAGACCTGGGTTCAAGGTTCTGGAGATGAGTGTCTTCTAGTGGCAATAGACCCACATGTTGCTGCCCCCTCACTACTGTTATCTCCCCCTTGATGCTTGTTCCTGTAATCTATCTGCACCTAGGGTGACCAGATCGCAAGAGTGAAATATCAGGACACATTGGGCGAGCGGGGCGGGGGGAGGGGAGAGGACGACAATGACAGACACAGGTGCACAGAGCCATGAGAGGGGGCCCTAGGAAGCTGCGAGAGGGGGCCCTAGGAAGCTGCGAGAGGGGTTGTACGGCCCCTGCTGCAGCCCGCACCACAAGCCACAGGGCAAGGACACCTATTGAATTCAATGAGAATTTTGCATGTGAATTGATGTACCTAGTTCTGAGATTATAAAGCCAGAAGGGATCCGGTGATCACCTGGTCTCACCGCCTGTATAGCACAGACATAGAACTTTCCCAAAATAATTCCTAGAGGATAGCTTTTAGAAAAAGCTTTTAGAAAAACACCATGACCCTTAGTATATTGTTAATCGTTAATTACTCTTACCATTGAAAAGGTATGCCTTATATCCAGTCTGAATTTGTCTAGCTGCAACTTCCAACCGTTGGCTCATGCTCTACCTTTCTCTGCTAGACTGAAGTGCCCATTATTAACTATTTGTTCCCCATGTAGATACTTACAGTCTATAATCAAGTCACTTCTTAACCTTCTTTTTGTTAAGCTAAATAGATTGAAGTCCTTGAGTCGATCACTATAAGGCATGTTTTATAATCCTTTAATCAGTCTTGTGACTCTTCTCTGAACACTCTCCAATTTATCAATATCCTTCTTAAATTGTGCACACCAGAACTGGACACAGTATTCCAACAGTGGTTGCACCAGTGCCAAATACAGAGATAAAATAACCTCTCTACTCCTGCTTGAGATTCCCCTATTTAGGCATCTGGTCACCCTATTTCTGTATGCATTTCCCCAGGTTTTTTTGTAAAAATCAAAACTGAACTGCCCCAGAAATTCTGGCATGTGGAATCATCGTGAAACTCGCATGGCTCCAACCCTGCCGATGAACCTTTAGATCCACTGCACAGACTTCTGCCACTTGAGCTAATGGAGTAAGTGATGGCAGAGGCAGTAGGTTGTCATCCTATATGTGATAGATCAGCTCTATAGGGGGATGAGACACTTTTTTTGCCACTGGGTTTCACAGATATCTGCTGACAGAAGAGGAACTGTGAAACTCAGGAATCCTGGGTCTATCCCAGGCTCCTGAATGGAGTGGTCTCTAGTAGTCAAAGACCCTTCTTCCCGTCCCCTCCAGTCTATGTCTATCCTATTGCTGTCTAACCCGCCCCAGCTCCTCATCTGATTTCAACTGCCCCCCACTACCGCTCTGGATTCCTTGTCCCAGTTTCCTGGTCCTGTGTCACTCTCCTCTCTCCCCGCCCCCATCCCTCAGATGGGATGTTCGTTCCAGACTGGCAAAATTATAAGGCTTCCCAACATTTCAACACTTCCCATTCTAAATTTTCGGTTGCTTAACTATAGGCTAGCTCTGCCTACAACAAAGCATATTCAGAACCTCTGATTAAGGGGATTATAAGTGTAGCAACCTCCATCATAGCTAGTCACCAAAGATTGAACCTGAGCCATCCAGACTTAAAAGCATGAGCTTCTACTACTTGAGTTCAAGATATAACTCCCTTAGCTGGTAGCTATACAGTTATCCTCTAAAAATCCACCACAGGAGGGCACAAAACACAGGTTGGACAGTGAATTACAAAAGTGCCAAATATTATTATTAGACCTGCAATACTTTTCACAATGAACATCAGCAGGGGATAAACTGGGAGTTTAAAAATATTTGGAAAACAATTTTAGAATAACATTCAGTGCTGTGGTTTAAAAGAAAAAAAACCTGTTAAAACTCATAACTTAGCAGTATTCAGTGTTTGAAAAAACAACAACTTCTAGGAGCTATGGGATACAAGTTAAGAATATTGAAAAAGGAAGATGTTATGCTTAGTTACCACTTGGGCAAGGCGGTGTGCTATGTAATACTTGCAAGATTTCACTGTAATGTTTTACAATATATAGCAGCGCAATGCTGATTCCATTGATATTGTTGAGCAATTCATGCTGATTTTATTTCAGCCCTCATCTTAATAGTTTCGAATACTATAGATCACATTTTTCAGCTCAGTTGGTCTGAACATGCAGAGCTTTAAAACTGCTATGCTCTAAACTGTATATTAACTACAATTTTATAAACCTGCATGTCAGAGAACTGTGTGCCACTACTACTAGACAGTAGCACAAGGCAATTCAGTGTGAATCACAGCAATGTAGGACTGGAAGGGATATCAACAGGTCATCTAGTCAAACCCCTCCACTGAGGCAGGACTGAGTAATAACAACACTAGACCATCCTTGACAGGTGTTTGTCTAACCTCTTAAAAAACTCCAATGACTGCTATTCCATAACCTCTCTAGGTAATTTGTCCAGTGCTTAACTACCTTTACAGTTAGGAAGTTTTTCCTAATGTCTAACCTAAATCTCCCTTGCTACAATTTAAGCCCTTTGCTTCTTTTTCCTGCATGTCCTGAGTGGGACAGGGGTGAGTCCAGGCAGTGGGATTGGGGGGAGGGAGGTCGAGGAAGTCGGTGGGTGTGTGGGGATGGACCAGGGGAAGCAGGGTGGAGGAACTGAGGGGGACAGGACTGGGAGAGTCGGGGGGGCTGAGGGGGATGGGACAGGAGTGGGATGGGGGGGAGTAGGGTAGGGGCTGAGGGGAGCATGAATGGGACAGGGTAGAGAGCTGTGTAGAGTGGGGCGGGGCGGGGGAGACAATGGGGCTGGGCTGGGGAGGGTCGGGGGGTTGGGGAGAGGGACAGGGTCTGGAGGGGATGAGACCGAGGGGAGCAGGACTGGAATGGGGGGAAGTTGAGGGGGTGGGACAGCAGGGGGAGTGATGGGGGTGGGATGACGGGAGAGGCTGAAGAAGAGATTTGGGGTAGGGCAGGGACTGAGGGCAGTAGGTTCGGGGTGGGAGGTACAGGGGGAACTGCGGGGGAGGCTGAGGGAACAGGGTCAGGGTGGGGGCTGAGGGCAGTGGGTCGGGTCTACACTGGCACCTCTCAGCATTGCTGTGCCGGGCGGCAGACCTGCGCCAGTGCTACCCTGGCAATGGAAGAGTCCTCAGTGGAAATGCAGACTTCATGACACAGACCCTCCTCGTCACTTCAAACCTGATGCTGCTCTGGTCAGTCGCTAGGCTCTTGTCACTTTCAAACCCATGCAGGATATCTGGCAATTTTTCAGTTCTCAGGTTAAGAAAAGCCTCTGCATTTTGTGAGGGCTTCAGCATTCACATTCCTACTTCACAAACTGTCTGCCTGACACATTGCTCCCAGGGCATTCATCTTTATTCATTATCGGCAGGTCCATCAGACTAACGAGCAACACAGGGGGAGGCAACACAATGGTGTCAAGGATTTTTAATTTTTCAAACCACTTTGGCCTCAACAGGGATAACAGCATATCTGGACAGAGCAGATGGGTGTCAGGATGGGTTTGGGTATTTATTTATTTATTTATTTATTTATTTAAGTGAAAATGTTTGGGTCTGAGCAAAGGCTGCAAACTTCCCTTTGGAAACCTCTGCTGATCTTTTGCCCCACGGGCTAACGACAGCCTGGAATCCGGGACAGATTTCCACATCCATGCAGGGTGAGATGATCGGGGGGGGGGGGCAGGGACTGTGGGGGAGGCTGTTGGAACAGGGGCAGGGACTGAGGGCAGTGGATTGAGGGTGGGGGGCACAAGGGAGACACTGCGGGGGAGGCTGAGGGAACAGGGTCAGGGTGGAGGCTGAAGGCAGTGGGTCGGGTGAGATGATCGGGGGAGGGGAGGGACTGTGGGGGAGGCAGAGGGAACAGGGTCGGGGGGCTGAGGGCAGTGGATTGAGGGTGGGGGACACAAGGGGGACACAAGGGGGAGGCTGAGGGAACAGGGTCAGGGTGGGGCCTGAGGGCAGTGGGTCTGAGGGGAGCCCCCCCAGAGGGACCTGCCAGGGGGCCAGGTGAGCCCAGCAGTGCTTACCTGGAGCAGCTCCCAGGAAGCATCCAGCAGACAGGTCCCTCCCAATCCCTCTGGCCCCTTCCTAGGGTCGGGTCGGGTCGAGGGGGGGAGGCAGGGGCGGGGGGGGGGGGCTCTCTGCCCGGCAGCCGCTGCCTGCTGCCGGAGTATACAGGCCCCGCCCCGCTGCAGCACGCAGGGGAGTGAGACCTCCCTGCCTCTCTGTGTGCCGGGGCAGGGGCAGGGGCAGGGGCAGGGCTGTGCTCTGCAGGTTCCTGTCGGCCAGGCGGGGGGCCCCGTGGGCTGGCGCCGCCGCGCCGGGAGCTCAGCTGCGCGCTGCCCCAGGGCCCAGGGAGGGAAGGTGAGTGGCGCCGGTGGCGCCGGCTTGCCGCAGTCCCCCTCATATAGGGTGACCAGACGTCCCGACCAATGTAAGGTCGGGATACGGGACAAGTCTCCTAAAATCGGGACTGTCCCGATAATATCGGGACGTCTGGTCACCCTATCTGCACCTGCCAGTACCTGTTCCTGTCCTCTCACTGCTCCTATCCTCACCGCTCTACTTTGTCAGGTTGTTTTCTCCTGGACACTGTCTGAGTGCCAGCAGAGGGAGCACTGAAAGTAGAACTGAGTGACATTTTTCAGCAAAAACCTTTTTTTGGTGAAAAATGCAGATTCAGTGACACCAAAACGTTTCTCAAATTCATGTCGGTTTTACTGAATTGTCAGTGTTGGAAAAAATGAAAAAAAAAAAACTGTAAAAGTCTAACCAATTTGTTTTGACATTTTAAAAATGGTGCATTTGGATTTTTTTTATTTGAAACACCTTTTCATATATATAAATTTCCCTCAATTTTGTTAAGACCATTTTAAAAATCATTAAAATGCTCTAAATTGAAGTGAAATGCTGCTGGGCAATTTCTGCATGTAGACAAGACCTTAGTATGCATTTATAGGGTTAGAATGCTATAAATCTTTTATTAAAAATATAATTGTTCTTTTTGAAAGGTGTCATATACATGAAGTTATTTTGTTACCCTCAAAACACTGACAGCACAATGCAGTGGCAATGCAGTCTTCCATATACTGTCACACTGATGTGCCTTAACTGAGTTCTGCATGGACCATCTCAATGGGTGAGAGGGTAGTTAAATCCTGCATAGCCCATTCAATCCTTGGCCGTGATTACAAGCAGGGCTGAAAACTAGTGCCAGTGCCCGTGCCCTAATTCTTAAAGTGTTTAAAATATTTTAACCATGAAGGGCAATCAGTTTGATTTATTTTCTATACAGTTTTATTTTAGTACTTTTCTCCCAGTCTGTTTAAATTGTAGTATAATACAGAATGATTTTAACTTATGTGTATATGTTGTAACTGGATGAATAAGTTTATTGTGGGGGTTTTTTGTGTGCCTTATTCAAAGGGTACTTTCAGGGGAAAAGTGTTTAGTTATGGTATCCTGCATTCTTAATTGAATAGACTTGTACTAAATGATACCAATATAGTTAAGTAACAGTCATATCAGGGACCTAGCCAGTTCCCATTGAAGTAATTGACTTCAATGACAGCAGAACTGACTCCAGATTAACATAAAACCCAATCTTATTCATATTGCATCTTCCTTACTAGAGAGGAAAAGAAGCTTGTCATTGTAACATGGTTTGTTCAACAGGAGAGATAAAGACAAGTAACCACACAATTTCTGGCATCCTTGTGGACACATTATAATAGGGATATTGTAATGTTCTGATACCATGTAATATATACATATAATATTTTTTTGTTTACTTGCAGGGGTGTGTCCTGTATACATTAGTTCTTAACCCACCTCATCCTCCTAACCCATGAACAAGTATGTCTACACAACAAAAAAGAGGTGTGTTCTTAACTTCTGTTAGCTCTGTTAAAATAGTAGTGATGGCATAGCAACTCAGGTTAGCAGCTCAAGTTCAATCTTAAGCTCCCCTATAGGCTTTAACTTGAGCTGCTAACCTGACTTAAAAGCCAACTAACTGTGTTTTCACTGCTATTTTAACCCAAGTTAGCTAATTCAGGTTAGCTAACCTGAGTTAAGAACACACACTCTTTGGCAGTGTACGCATACCCAGAGAGAGACCGGCAGAGAGAATCAACCTTAGTGGTGGCATGCACATCTTTCAAAAGAAATGTATCCCAGATAAAAATAAGAATGTATAAAAAGATATAACTGCCCATACGGACAGTTAAAGAGAACTCAGAAGACTATCTGTAATAGTACTGTTGGGTAACTCAGGAATCTAACTGGTCTGGTTGCTTTTAAGTCTGAGATTAAATGTAGGTTATTAGAAAAAATGAGGTACCTGCCTCTTTAGATCTCAGCAATTTATAGAGTTCACAAGTGCCTTCTTAGTATTTTTAAAAGAACATGCACTTGTGTACATATACTTTTTACAGAATGATGGTTTACTAGATAAACCAATGGTTGAATTTTATATTAGACTGTTTATCAGACAGACTGTTTTGCAAACACATTACTGTTTCACCACCAGCCTGACTGTTACTCAGGCCTGTAACTTGGGTGTCATCTTCAACTCAGATCTCTCTTTAGGTCCTCATATCCAGGCTATGTCTAAATCTTGCAGATTCTTTCCACATAACATGTCCAAGATACAGCTTTTCATGTCTGTCTGTATAGTTAAAACTCTCATCCAGGCTCTCATCATCTCACATCTCGATTCCTCAATATCCTTTTCTGTGGCCTTGACAAATGCAACATTGTTCCACTCATATCCATTCAGAATGCTGCTGCAAAGACTACTGTCTAGTGTGCAACTTTGACCATGTCACCCCTCTTTTTGCATCCTACTACTGGCGGCTCCCCCTTCTGTCTCATCAAACATAAGCTGCTTGTCTTCGTTTTCAAAGCTCTACGCAGCTTATACCCACCATATGTACCATTTCTTCTTCACTATCGAGATGTTGACTCCATTTTGTCCTCTACTTGTTACATTTGTGCTTTCTTCTATGTTGCCCCCCATACTTGGGAGTTGCTACCCATAAACTTCCACAAAGCTACTTTCCTCCTTCAAAACCCTTCTCCACACTCTCCTTTTCCATGATGCATAATTCTTTACAAATCAAATTTAGATTAGATCTATTTAGCTCAGAATTAAAAAAAATATTTCTCTGAACATATTTAATGCAGCCCAAACAATTCAGCTGGAGTTGGTTTTTTTTTTTTTTTTTTAAAAGATTAATCCAAATCTACTCTAGTTTGAGGTTAATATTAATATCCCTTCACAGGTTTTTCTACTCTAGTTCTTCATGTCTCCACTAGAGGGGGTGCGCAAGCCTCTATTTCCACAAATTTTGTTGCAATTGACTGTCAAAGTTTGAGCACTTTTCAGTTGTGTGCATTGCAGTTTACTTGAACTTGATTTTAATGCACATGGTACTTAACGCTGTTGTTTTTTATGTATTTATGTCTATTTAACACTTCTAGAAGAACACCTGCTTCTACATAATCAGCAGTACACCTCTACCCCAATATAACGTGACCTGATATAACACGAATTCAGATATAATGTGGTAAAGCAGTGCTCCGGGGGGGCGGCTGCGCACTCCGGTGGATCAAAGCAAGTTCGATATAACGCGGTTTCACCTATAACGCGGTAAGATTTTTTGGCTCCCAAGGACAACGTTATATCGAGGTAGAGGTGTACCGGGAATTAGTTTTTCAGTAACTACTCCCTCCAGTTCAGATGAAAAGGATGTCCCACACTGGCCCTTGCAATTAGGCAGATGCAGTCATTGATTGATGCAGTCTGGTCTCCTTGTGACTTTATCTTATTTCATTGTAAGCCTTTCACATGTGACAGTTATGCTTTGGCAACATTTTCTGCCATAGGCTTACACCTTCAGTTCTTTCTCTCCCTGACCTCCCTTTGGATTAAGCATTTATCTTAGTCATTACCAGAATCCCAAAATAGTAATAAACCTCTTTGTGATGTCCATAACTAATGTGAGCTTAGTCAATGTCATATTCTTCTTGGAAACTTTCCTGAACCTGTTTGATTTTTGAAACAGGATCAGTTACCTATGTGAATTCTTATCAGAGACTCCTTTAATTAAAAAACTGTTAAGGTCTACTACCTTTCAAGATGTTATCCCCTTCATCAACACTCTCTCAGATCCTGTTCACTACTGGTTTTAGACAAAAAAATAATTCAGTCCTCAGAATCATGGATATCTTGGATCTGTTCAATTTTAAAAGAAATTTCCTTAAGTTCACCCTCTCTTCCTCTCATCTGTTTCTTCTGGCTATACCCTATCCTAGATAAAAATATAAAGCCATATTCCTCACCTGCGTGCCCATTGTTTCAGCCTGCTGTGAGACCCATTCTCCTAAATTACAATGATCACTTCTTCAGACACTTTCCCACCTAATCGTACTCCCCCCTACATTACTGTACTGGCCCATTTTCTGTGTTTTGCCAAGATCCCTTGTACTAGATCAGTGGTTTTCAAACTTTTTTTCTGGTGACCCAGTTGAAGAAAATTGTTGATGTCTGCGACCCAACAGCGCTGGGGATGAGGGGTTTGGATGTGGGAGGGGCAGAGGGTTGGGGTGCAGGGGTGAGGACTGTGGGGTGGGGCTGGGAATGAGGGGTTCGGGGTGTGGGAGGGGGCTCAGGGCTGGGGCAGGGGGTTGGGTGCAGGAGGGGGTCAGGGCTCTGGGCTGGGGGCACAGGCTCTGGGGTGGGGCCAGAGATGAGTGTTTTTGGGATGCAGGAAGGGGCTCCGGGTTGGGGGGGGGCGTGAGAGCTGCGGCAGGGGATTGGGGAGTGGGTTTGGGGCATGGGCTTACCTCTGGCGGCTCCCGGTGAGTGGCGCAGCCGGGGTGCAGAGGTAGGCTTCCCACCTGTCCTTGCACCGCAGACTGCGCTGCACCCCGGAAGCAGCCAGCAGCAGGTCCGGCTCCTAGGCGGAGGCGTGCAAGTGGCTGCGCGGGGCTCTCACCTGCAGGGGCAACGCACGGAGCCCCGTGGCCCCCCTGCCTAGAAGCCAGAACTGCTGCTGGCTGCTTTCGGGGTGCAGCGCGGTGTCAGAGCAGGTAGGCACTAGCCTGCCTTAGCTGGGCAGCACCGCCGACGGGACTTTTAACGTCCCGATCGGCGGTGCTGACCAGAGCCGCTAGGGTCTGAGCAAGGCAACCCAGTGCTTTACATGCCACGGCCCAGTACTGAGTTGCGACCCGAACTTTGAAAAACACTGTACTCGATGTTCTCCTACCTCCTCATACCTTAATCACTTTCCTTATCACTTTACCTGTCCTTACTCCAAATAAGACTGTCTCAGTCTTGAAAAGATGATTCCTGCAAACCACAGGTTTCTGGCTGCATTGCCAAGATTCAGTGTCTGACCTTTTCCTCACCATTTTTCTCAAGTTCCTATGTCATCAGAGCTGGAGGTCCCATTGGACAAATATATCTTCCATCAATAACTTGCATGAGTGTGTGTAAATGGATTAAGAATAATAACGGATGGAGGTTTCCTGTGGAACAGGAGAAAGGAACCAGCAAAGTGTCCCAGTCAGGGCTATGTTAAATGAGTATACACGGGGCTGAATTAAGGCAATCTTGTGCCCTGCATACACAATTACATGGGAAACCCCACAGCACTGCCTGTGCACCATAGCCCTGCCAACCTCTTGGTGTGATGGAAGCAGAAAGACTCCCTGCCCCTCCCAGAAACAGGGGTAATGGCACCGGGCCCCTTATTTCCCACTCCCTACTCCAGGATTGGAAGCAGCAAACCTTGTCCCCTCAAGAGCTGCAAGGACAGTATTGGGGAGCCCCACAATATTTTCCCCAGCAGTGTGTCTCTCTCTGCTTGGGCATGTGAGTGGGCTGATCTCTCTGCCCCTTTCTTCTGCCACACTCTACTTAGATGGGGCTGGCAGCGCCCTGCCAGATCAGAGGATCTTGAAGTTAACACTCCATTGAGAGAGTATGGGGCAGCTCACCCCTCTCAGAGCTATTGTGTCATGCTGTCTACCAGCTCAGGCAGAAGACCTTACATCACCTATGCTCAGTTCATGTTTTCAAGCTTATCTCTGCAAGCATAAAGTCTAGAAATTAAACATTAAAAATAAAATGAAATCTGAGATTCTGATCTCATCATGTAATTCTCAGAGCTGAGGCCCTAGGCACAGCCTTATAATGCTTATATCTGAATCCAGCCCTTGACACACTGATTCCCTAGGGGTCTCAAGTTATTGTTATTGCAGAGCTCTCAATCAGTATAAAGTAGCTTGTACTCTAAATCCAGTAATACTGGAACACGAGCAGGAAACATCAGGATGGAATTTCAGCCTTGTTCTGATATGGTAGGCCCCCCATGAGCTGGGTGCCCTGTTCAGCTGCTTGTTCAGCAGCACTGGCTGAACCAGCTCTTCAGTCCTGTCCCTCGTACCTGCTCATACTGATTCTGCTATTTGCTCGATCTCCAACTTTTCACTCAGGTTATCTCCGATTGCTCTCCCCATCCACCTACGCACACATGCACGCACGCACTATTCCACTCCTAGTGTCTTTGTTTTCCTGCTGTATTATAGAGTGACATGATGAATGACTCATTCTTTGTCTGAGTAATCTTTTTCACCTCAAGGATGGAATAATATGATTCCAAGAACAGTAGTTCCTTTGCCTCTGGGTTTCTTATGTCTGGTGTATCTTCTCAAGGAAATATGCAGGGCAGGAAGCAATTTCTGGACCCTGAAAGATAATGAATTCAAATTATTTTGGAGAGGATCCTTGGCCTGTGGATTGAAAAATGTAGGCAGAGATAATCAGGGTATCAATAACATGGCTATCAAGTTGCAGAAACATCTTTAGAGTACTACAGGGTATCTGTTAAAATCTACTCTTATTTAACTTTTTAATTTATGTTCTAGAAGAGGAAATAAGTAGCAAATTGATGAAATTAACAAATTGTATTATATAATTTGGAGAAATTGCAAATACATAGACATAATGCAGAAGGATCTAACAACATGGGCAGAAAATAACAATGTGGGGAAAAATATCTGAAATACAGATATTCAGTGGGTGGGACAAACTTGGAAAGCAGTTATTGTGGAACTGACAGTGGACAGTATATTAGATGTGAGTTAGCAGCGCAGTAAGGAACAAAAAGGCCAATTCAAGTTTCAGTTGCTTATTACTACCATTTGATATTTTTATCATGCTAGTACCCAAGAAGCACTATCAGAATTGTGGCCCAATTAGGCTAGAGATGATACAAACACACAGGAAGCCATGGCCCCCTTCTACACAGAGCTTTCAGAAAACACAAATGAGCGTAACCTAAAGGAAGAGAGGGGAGATGAGGGCAATTGGTAATAAGAACTTTTGTTTGTATATATGCTTTCCATGTACATAACTTAATGTTTCTGGTCATATACAATTTTTTTCTGTCAGCAGTCTTGTCTAGCCCCACTTATCCATTATCAGATAGAAAAGCTTCATGTCACAGAGCAGCGAGGCCATCATCCTTTAATAAGGCTCTGTTTTTGTTGCACCTTGGAGTACTCTTAGCATCATATTACCGGAAAGATACTGACAGATTGGAGTTCACATGCAAACAACAGGAATGATCAGATTGCTGTAGAAAATAAATGAGTGAAAGCACTATACTGTTTAGTAAAGTGCAATTAATCTAAACCATATAAGGCAGAGGGGCAGGGAATGTTAAAAACAGGAAGAAGTTGGATAGAATTAAGAATATCAAGACTGAAAGTCTTGATAGTGAAGTCTATTAGGCTATGGAACAATCTCCCAAAAGAAGTGATAGAAGCCCCATCACTTGGAATGTTTACACTAGATTGGACAAAAGCCTTGCAAGTCTGCTGCAGTGAAAAATCCTACTCTGGCAGGGAGATGGATTAGGTGACCTAACAGATCACTTTCTGCTTTAGTATAATCCTATGAAACTAAGTACGTGGGGGAGAGAATAAATCTCCATTTTAATGGCCTGAACTATGTTTATTTTACTGATTGTCAAATGCACATTTTAATTGTATAGTGATGCATTTCTGTATTTAACCTCACATCTTTTTTTTGGGGGGGGGGGGGGTTATATGTAAGGAACTCATTTATAGATATTTCAGTTTGTTCAGGCAGTCCTCCAGGCCTAGAAATCCAGATATCAGCTCTTTTTCCCAACCTCTATAGAGTTTCAGTGGAATTTTCATTTCCATTTTGGATTTCTGTGCAGGTGAGCTGAGTAGACTGGCACAACAACACTCATTGATCTATTTTTTTCTCTCTATTTTTTGTCTGAGTGAGGGCTCTTGCATTAATATATTTGTTTTGAATATAGTGTCTACTTTTCAAAAGTATGTCCACGATCGTGTGCGCAGAGGTCAAGCCAGGCAGGTATGGTGTTTGTCTACAAATTACGAGAGAAATCAGGTGGTGCAAAAAATATTTTGGGGTGCATGGGGGAGGGGAAGAGGCATGGCTGCAGACACAAAAGTAAGTGAACCAAAACTGTGTTATTGATTACAGCCTGTGCAGCAGATAGCAACAGCTTTATTTTTAAAAGTGCTCAGGCAATAGGAGGCTGGCTATTTGAGGCAAGTAGAATTAAGGGCCCCATCACACTACTGGAGGATAAGATGACAAAGGGGTTCACAAAATGCTGAATTCTTGGCCGAACTAGGCCTGATCAAGGAACAATTCATTTTCACGTCTGCCAAGAAGGAAGTGGCCCTACAAATACAGTGACAAATAGGGCACACTGGGAAACAAAAATGAGGGAAAGGTAGTTGTCTACTGCTCAGATAGAGTGCTGAAAAATGGGATTCCTTGAGAGGAACCTGTATAAAGGATCAGATGGTAGACCAAATAGCCAGTAAATACATCCGGCATAATGACATATCCTATAATGTGTACTATCGGCAAACCTGACAACAGTTTCCATAGGTCTAATGAGCCAGTGAAGGGCAAGTGGGATCAATTGCATATCTGGTTCCAACAGTAAGAGGCACATTTTCTGATGCAAACTCCAGATGTGCTCTGTTGAAAATGCCATGACAGGCACATTTTGGCAGTGACATTTCCACCATTCACTTATTTATTTTATTTATTATTCTCTTACTGCTAGTCACAATCCGGCAGATGCTAATCATAATCTGGCAGATGGCACTTTGTTTTTTGATTTCTATAGGGATGTATGTCAGCCAGGTTCTGTTGTTGCTGATGGAGTGACTGAAGATCCTGGGTTAGTAAGAATAGGGTCACTATATAATCCTAGTCTTGATGCTCAGGTAGCTGAGGTTTTGCGGTTGCTTTTATGTTCATATTCTTAATGTCATAGTTGTTAATAACAACAACTATGCAGGAACTGTAATTTCTGTTCTATGGGAGATTTTGTATTTCCAAAAAAATGTCCTTCCAAATTGGTTTTCAAAAAATTCAAAAAATTCTGAGCAGGAAGCCAGTGATCTAGACAAACAGCTGGGAGCCAGTCTGCTGGCTAGCCAGTTGGTGAGCGGGCTGGCAGGAACCTGGCCAGGCTGGCCCAGTGCCTGTCTACACTGCCAGATTTCCATTGAAACTTTTGATAGAACTGATATGTTCCCATGGAATATTTTGATTCTGCTAAATTGGGATTTTACAGAAAATTATTCTGTCTGAAAATTTTTGAACATCTCTCTTAGTAACAGTTAATTGAGTCACTGGATTTCTATCCCCACCCACCACCACCCCCGTTGTTTCATATTATCCAGGCATCTACACTCAAGATGTTGTAACACTATCCCCAATTAGTGGTTATATAAAAATCTTCTCAAGCCACTCCATAGGGTAATATTAGTGGACTTAGCACAGTATTTCTTTCTTTGTTACTAGTGTTCATCATTGAGGAGTATATTCTAGACTCCTGGAACACAGGGAATTGCAGGAGTGAGCTTCATTACATACCTTATCCGCCTTTCCCTCCCATTTAATTTACTGTAGCTCTGAATTAATATGCTAATATATCCACTGTACTTATCTTAGTTTGCTTTGTATAATCCATTGAAGGAGAGCACTTCTAGAAATTCATGCCCATTTTGTATATTCAATTAGGGTTACAAAAGACACCATCCTCTAAACCATTTCAGTATTGTGTTTTTGTTTTGTTTTTTCTTGTTTTGGACTGTCAAGAATAATATAATGTATAATATAGACTATTTTGATAATTAAGGAGTAGTATATATGCTCGAGGAACCTCCTACTAGACTGCATTTATTTCATTTTCTGAAGGTGTATCTCTCTAGCAGCAAACTAGTAGCAGAAGTCAGGGCTAATGGCCCAGGAATTTTTCCTCCATATTGGGGTCAAGTTCTTATCCTACAATGAGTTGAGAACATGCTTCAAATTTCTCAGTATAGCAGAACCCTCAGTACAGAAGATGTGCCTTTGGCCAGCAGGGATTTATCTATGTGAAGGTGATGTTTACTGTGTCTTGAACACAGTGACAGCATTAATAACTGCATACTTATCATGGATTTAGTATAATGCCTTTGTAAATTTATTGTGAAATCATAAAATAACTCTTTTGAAACCATTGATCACATATCAGTGAATAATGATACAATTGTTTTCATATGCAGCAGTGTTATGGTCAATATCTAGGTTGGAGGATGAGAAGGTGCGCATTGAAAGATAAGAATCAGCTGAAACATCTAATGTAGTTATACTGAAATAATACCTTAAGAAATAAGTAGTATAAGAAAGTTAATGCTCAGTAATCAGCTGAACAAATGCCAATACATTACAAATCACTCATATTTCAGTGAAAGTTTTGCTTCCTCAATATATTTCCACCTAGGTAGTTGATTCAGCATACTTCATAATTATAAACAAAATAAAGATTTGTGAAAATATAAAATACCTTCATAAATGTCTGCTATTATTAGAAGATCTTCAAGTATGTTTTCAGGAAAATAGAAGACCATCTTTCCTTTAATCTGTGTTGAACACTTTTAGAGAGTTGTCCATTGAATTGATTTTAAAAAAACCACGCACCTCCTCAGTTTAAATTCTAGTAATGATTTAAAACTGATAATCCTTTTATGGCATATTGTAAAGCTGAAGAACTTATACACAGTTTTTTGTATATGTTTTATTTGCTGCAATCCTCCTCCTATATGTATCAGTATTTGCTTTTCATTTTCCATCTTCTGGGGTATCTTTGTGGTGTCTGTAGCTATGAAATTGCCCTTCCTTTTGTTTTTTGTGTGTCTCAGCATTAAATTTCAAGCACTTTCCTTGTGTGTAGAGTTCAATGTAGACTGTGAGAAGAGAAATACACTCTGTTCTCTCATGGAGACTGTGATGAGGTCTCTACTTCACATAAGGCTTGAAAGGTTTAAGGTGGCCAGGTAGGCCAATTAACTCCTCATGCTGCACTTGGAGGAGAAGCCAGGGAGCAGGGGTTGATTAAATGAGGCTCAGTTGGGCAGGAACAGGAGGGGTCTTTATAAAGTCCAGGAGCTGAGCACAGAAGGGACTGCAGAGAGGTAGTCTGAAGTCAGTACATGGGAGGAGGGAGCTGGGGATCTGCCAGACAGTGCTTCTATATCCTGGGAAATTTCCCAAAATCTGGGCATTTTTGAGTAAAATTTTTTGAATGAAAATTCCCAATTTCCCAAGTTGAAACATTTTACTCACAAATGCCCAGGTTTTTGGAAATTTCCCAGGATATAGAAGCACTGTAAAAAACTTTATCTGGGAATTTTTCACCAGATTTGGGAAATTTTTAGCGCTAGGTTGTGTGGTGTTTAGATGGCATCACAATATAGAAGCACTGCTGCCAGACCCAGAAATGGGGGAAGCCAGGAAGGTAGGTGCAGGCTCAGAGCAATAGGCATGCAGACTTTGGCTGCTGATTTGGGGATTCCTAAGCTGGATCCTGGAGTAGAGGAAAGGCCTGGGTTCCCCTACTAGACAGTGGGGATGTGGCACCAACCAGGCAGAAGACAGTGGACTACCTGATTTTTTTCCAGAAAGACTTTGTTACAGACCCTGGAAGGGGGGAACGTATCTGGTATCCCTGCTGGAGGGCTGAGTTATGAAGAGGAGGCTGTGATTCCTGGAGTCAAAGAAGCCCATGGGGTGAAAGAGAATGACAGATAGGGACTCTGCCAGAGGGGGGCAGCATCTGGCAGAGCTAATCCAGAGGATAGCCAGGAAGAGGTGCCACCTGCAGTGAGTGCACCCCATGATAGACTTTACTTTTGTTCTTTCTTGTTTTGTTTTTTCTTTAATCTAAATAAAGGTAATTCTGATTGCAAGTATCTATCTGCTCCCTGTATGGGGGCAGGGGGAGCCTAGCAATATGAATGCATGTAGATTCTATCTCTTGGTGGTAGAGAGAAACGAAAACAAAAGTCTGGCTATTCTAAATACTGGGCTCTGTCTTGGAACTAGTAAGAAGATGGTCTGATGGAAACTGTAGATTGGTGCTGTCCTATGGCATGAGGTAGCCCTGCAGACACACTGCCCTCAATTCTTTCTTCATTATTTGTAATGAATTACTCTCAGGTTGGAGTACTTAAACAAGATTTCCCACTTTGTGGGGCCTTATTTATCTAGTCTTTTCCCCAAAACACACTTTTTAGCTGTCAGGCCCCACCCTTCTCCTGCCTTCAGTAGTGCCACAGTTCTCCTTCCTGGGCCCCCTGTCCAACTGGTCAGGCCTCTCCTTCTGGACTCAGGAGTCCCACAGTCCTCCTCCTTAGGCTCTCCGTTAATTCAAGCTAGCTGCAGCCTTAAGACCAGCTTCTCCTTCAGCTGGTTCCTCACCCCCTATTTGTAGTTCAGTCCCTTCCCTTCCATCGCTGAGAGAAGTTGGTGAGTAGCAGACCTTCTCCTGCTAGTATGCCTCCTGTTGTGAGGGAATAGACAGAATATATACAGCCTTCTTTCCCATAGCTTGTCCCACTTGGCTGGGGAGAGGAGAGTCTTGACCCCAGCCTGCGCTACAAGGTTCCTGGCCACAGGCCCTTAATGACATAGTAGCCTGAGTTTTCCCTAAGCATTAACTATATTCCTCTTTATTCCTATGCCATTCCCTATGTTTTGCCTTCTCTAAGGGTATATCTACACTGCAATTAGACACCCATGGCTGGCATGGGCCAGCTGACTCTGGCTTGTGGGGCTCGGGCTAAGGGGCTGTTTAATTGGAGCGTAGACACTCGGGCTGGAGCTGGGAGGGTCGCAGAGCTTGAGCTGCCCCCTGAGCCTAAACATCTACACTGCTATTAAACAGTCCCTTAGCCTGAGCCCCACAAGCCTTAGTCAGCTGGCAGGGGCCTGCCGTGGGTGTCTAATTGCAGTAAAGACAACCCCAGAAGTCTGAGGAAACTTTAAAGGATACACCATGGAACAGGTGTTGCCTGACCCTACCACCTTAAAAGGGACAGTCACCCTGTTACAGTAATGCAGATAAAATGTAGAACCATAAAATGTAGAAAGCCATAAAGTTGCTGCTAACAGAAAAGTTATTCTGTTGCTCTATAACATTCAATTTGCAAAGTCAAGAACTAAAAAGTTAGGAAATGCCAGAACTGAAGTTGATCATGCAATCTTAATTTGTCCCTTCATGTGTGTGCACTGTGATAGCAGATAGCCCAGCATTGCATAGGAAGTCTGTGGCAGAGCCAGGAATAGAAGTTAGGTTTCCTGCATTCCAGTCCAGTGTCTTAAAAATAAAAGAAAAAGTGACCATTTTAAACTTAATGTTCCTCCCTGAAAATTATGTAAATAAAAGTTCTGGTCCTGCAACTGGATCTGTGTGGTGAACCCCTGAACTTATTCATAGATTCATAGATTCTAGGACTGGAAGGGACCTCAAGAGGTCATCGAGTCCAGTCCCCTGCCCGCATGGCAGGACCAAATACTGTCTAGACCATCCCTGATAGACGTTTATCTAACCTACTCTTAAATATCTCCAGAGATGGAGATTCCACAACCTCCCTAGGCAATCTATTCCAGTGTTTAACCACCCTGACAGTTAGGAACTTTTTCCTAATATCCAACCTAGACCTCCCTTGCTGCAGTTTAAACCCATTGCTTCTTGTTCTATCCTTAGAGGCTAAGGTGAATGCAGAATCCCACTGATTTCAGTGGGTCTTTGTGCAGGGGCAGAGTTCCATTCTCATGGATCTGTTTCCACCATCATTGCCTAAAATGAAAACTCAGGCCTAGCTGTTCAATATTCCAAATTTAGTTGATACCATTACAATAGGGCAGAAAGTGGTTTTGGGCCACAAATTGCTGATGAAAGGACTGGGAAGGAGGGGTGGGGGAAGGAGAAATAATAAATGTTGTCCAACTAGTAGAGAAAAGATGTTTATAGCCCTATTTTTATTTCATTTTATTGTATTTTCATTTATGTTGCTAGGAATTGGTTTTGTAGTAGAAGGATACATTGTTCAACCCCCTTCAAAACAGTCTATTAAACAGCATTTAATGTTTTTTGGCTTTTTAGAAATATATACTCTGATAGAAATAAGATTTCATCGTTGTCTCACAACACACTCATACTAATATCATACATACATATCATACACATGCACAGCCTTTTCAGTATCTGTTACACTTGCATAGACCATGTAAGTGCTCCCTTTTTACTATGTGATATTATGTGATACAACACCACATTCTACAAGCCATTACCCTCTGATCCCACTGAGGGGAAACTACACCATCTACTCAAGAAACTCCCTGAAAAAGCACAAGAGCAAATCCGCACAGACACACCCCTAGAACCCCGAGCAGGGGTATTCTATCTACTACCCAAGATCCATAAACCTGGAAATCCTGGATGCCCCATCATCTCAGGCATTGGCACCCTGACAGCAGGATTGTCTGGCTATGTAGACTCCCTCCTCAGGCCCTATGCTACCAGCACTCCTAGCTATCTGCGAGACACCACTGACTTCCTGAGGAAACTACAATCCATTAGTGATCTTCCTGAAAACACCATCCTAGCCACTATGGATGTAGAAGCCCTCTACATCAACATTCCACACAAAGATGGACTAGAAGCCGTCAGGAACAGTATCCCCGATAATGTCATGGCAAACCTGGTGGCTGAACTTTGTAACTTTGTCCTCACCCATAACTATTTCACATTTGGAGACAATATATACCTTCAAATCAGCGGCACTGCTATGGGTACCCGCATGCCCCACAGTATGCCAACATTTTTATGGCTGACTTAGAACAACGCTTCCTCGTCCCCTAACACCCCTACTCTACCTGCGCTACATTGATGACATCTTCATCATCTGGACCCATGGAAAAGAAGCCCTTGAGGAATCCCATCGTGATTTCAACAATTTCCACCCCACCATCAACCTCAGCCTGGACCAGTCCACACAAGAGATCCACTTCCTGGACACTACAGTACTAATAAACGATGGCCACGTAAACACCATCCTACACCGGAAACCTACTGACTGCTATACTTACCTACATGCCTCCAGCTTTCATCCAGACCACACCACTCCATCCATTGTCTACAGCCAAGCTCTACAATACAATCACATTTGCTCCAACCCCTCAGACAGAGACAAACACCTACAAGATCTCTATCAAGCATTCTTACAACTACAATAACCACCTGCTGAAGTGAAGAAACAGATTGACAGAGCCAGAAGAGTACCCAGAAGTCACCTACTACAGGACAGGCCCAACAAAGAAAGTAACAGAACGCCACTAGCCATCACCTTCAGCCCCCAACTGAAACCTCTCCAGCGCATCATCAAGGATCTACAACCTATCCTGAAGACGATCCATCACTCTCTCAGATCTTGGGAGACAGGCCAGTCCTTGTTTACAGACAGCCCCCAAACCTGAAGCAAATACTCACCAGCAACCACACACCACACAACAAAAACACTAACCCAGGAACCTATCATTGCAACAAAGCCCGTTGCCAACTCTGTCCACATATCTATTCAGGGGATACCATCATAGGACCTAATCACATCAGCCACACTATCAGAGGCTCCCTGCACATCTACCAATGTGATATATGCCATCATGTGCCAGCAATGCCCCTCTGCCATGTACATTGGCCAAACCGGACAGTCTCTACGTAAAAGAATGGACACAAATCAGATGTCAAGAATTATAACATTCAAAAACCAGTTGGAGAACACTTCAATCTCCCTGGCCACTCGATTACAGACCTAAAAGTTGCAATATTACAACAAAACAACTTCAAAAATAGACTCCAACGAGAGACTGCTGAATTGGAATTAATTTGCAAATTGGACACCATTAAATTAGACTTGAATAAAGACTGGGAGTGGATGGGCCATTACACAAAGTAAAACTATTTCCCCATGGTCCCCCCCTCCCCCTGCCAGTTCCTCTCATCTTCTTGTCAATTGCTGGAAATGGGCCATTTTCATTACCACTACAAACAGTTCTTTTTCTCTCCTGCTGATAATAGCTCATCTTAACTGATCACTCTCCTTATAGTGTGTATGGTAACACCCATTGTTTCATGTTCTCTGTGTGTGTGTATATATATATATATATATATATATATATATATATATATATATATATATATATATATCTTCCTACTGTATTTTCCACTGCATGCATCCGATGAAGTGGGCTGTAGCCCACGAAAGTTTATGCTCAAATAAATTTGTTAGTCTCTAAGGTGCCACAAGTACTCCTGTTCTTTTTGCGAATACAGACTAACACGGCTGCAACTCTGAAATAAGACACTTTATTCTATTATACATTTATAAGTAGTGGTATGGCTGTGGGTGCCTTTACCTGAGAATTGTCCTCTTTTTGAGCAGTATGGATAATAAAAACTGTAAAGCTAAATCTACCAATCCAATGAAATGGAGTTAATTTGGAGAGTAACTGGGAGTGCCAAGTACCCCTTTCAAAGTATGTAGTATGGCTTGAAATTGAATTCCTCTCTCATGCAAAACATTTAATCTCTTATTTTACTCTACAGACATCAGACTATTAACAGACCCATACTTTTTTAGTTTATTACAATTTCTGTGACATAATCTGACTACACAAAGCCTAATCAGAAAAACAGGTGTTGTCCATAGCAACAATAGCAGCATTACTGACTAAACCACAAAATAGTCTTCTCCCTTGCAAGCCGACCTTTGGATTATCTTTGTCCATCCAAAGAATAGAATTTTGTTTTACATTAACATGAAAAAAAAATACCTGTGGTATTTTCTACATGCTCTTTACCAGTTTCCCATAAAATTAAATGTTAACTTTTTAATTGCATCAGATAGCCTGCTCTTGTATATAAGACAGTAGCCTAGGCTCCAAAACAGAAAATGGGTGTTAAAATTAAATTTAAAATTAGAAACCAAGATGCTAAAATCATATTGTAAATCAAATGTTCCACATTTTTTATCACATTAGTTTGGATTGGATTGAGTAGCATTTTCTTGTTGCAATTAAAACATGTTAATGAAATACAAATGCCAAACATATACTGTACCGTAAAGATCTGACATAATTTTTCTTTGATCTTTCAAAAAAATTCAGCTTTGTACATTGTAACTTGAGAAAGATTGACCTTCATGTTAATGTTATTTCTAAGGAGCAGTTTTGAAATGTTAAAGTTAAAAATAGAATTGTCCATTAAGCTGAATATCATCTGATTTAAGAGCCCATATACTTTTGAATTTCTTTTTTAAAAGACATGCATCTGAAGAAGTGGGTATTCACCCCCGAAAGCTCATGCTCCTATACGTCTGTTAGTCTATAAGGTGCCACAGGACTCTTTGCTGCTTTTTTAAAAGAGAGACTGCTGCGTCAAGTTTCAGCCCATTCAGTTCCCCACAGCCTTTTGCACATTGAGTGGCAGGGTGCTTACGGTTTTCATTACTATTTTGCAGGACCAATCATGTAATGCCTTCCTCACCTAAGCATCCTACTCATGTGATTAATCCCACTGATTTGAATGGAACAACTCACGTGATTAAGGGGTTGAAGGATCAGGCCCTTGATTTATTTTTGAGGCAAAGGTGCTTTTTTAATTTGTATATTCACAGTGTAGACCCTGATCCTTCTCCATGTGAAACCAGTGGATGTAGGATCAGGCCCATTATCTCAACTCAGTACTGCTCCTGGGTGTTCTATAACCTGGTTGTAAAGGCCTTAGTAAAGAGGTTTGTTTCCCCACTAATGTATTAATTTCGTAGCTTGTTACTTTTTATGACTCTCTTATCTTAAACTGCTGTTGTACCTCAGAATAGCTGAGAATAGTCATCACATGCTTCCTTAATCTAAGTCGTTATTCCTTCCACACATTCTTCTATGTAGTACTTATCATATGGTATGCTCAAATAAATTATTTGGGATAACTTTTTAATTAGACACACTAAAGTCCATGTTATAATGGTTTTCTTTTTAGGCATTTACTGGCCAAATTACTTTTTCCTACTTTGTATTGGACCTGTAGTTTGGAGTTTCCTCCTATCAGACAAGAATGCCTTTTAAACAGTGAAGCACAAAATTGCACACATGAAAAAAAGAACTGTTTTCTTAAATGCCATGTGCAATGAAAAATATTAAGAGATTTGTGCTGCCCCATTTGGCTGTCATAAAATTTTCAGTATGCAGTGCAGCTGTCAGTCCCGTGATATTAGAGAGGTAAGGTGAATGAGGTGTAGCAAGAAAGCTTGTCTCTCACCAACAGAAGTTGGTCCAATAAAAGTTATTACCTCACCCACCTTGTCTTCTAAAATTTTCAGTACACTGGAGAAAATTGTCCTCATGATTGCACAAAAATCATTTGCCCTTTTATGAGGGCTAATCCAATTTCAATAAGAAGTTGGATTAAGCCCTATTTTTGAATGTATTTAGGTACCTAAAGATGCAGATAGGTGCTTTTGAAAATCCCACTACATCTAACTACATATTTAAGTGTCTAAATACCTTGGAAAATGTGGTCCTAGGTCTGTTAGAATCCACATGCATGTTTTAATACATGGCTATGTCCCTAGGCCCATCAATTTATTGTGCTTAGGTGGGCAATAGATTACTTGTTGAAAATGCCAGAGTACAACTGTGCTTGTGATTGGGTGTGCTATCACCTGTTCTTGTCTCTTTTCTTTGAAAATATAACTCTCAATGTCTGTCTACCTGAGACCTATTTGAGACCAAATTGTTACCTAATTTGAAGACTATCAGTAATTTAGTTAATTTAGTAATTTAGAATGTACTTTTTTTATACACTGGTTCTGCTGATGCCAAAGATATAACAGATCTTGCCAAAGATGTAACAGATCTCAAAAGGCTTTACTTGTGAAATAAAAATAGTACAATAGACTCTGTGTTGCAATTCCGTGACATTTTCTGAATCAGTTGAAGGAAGTGTTTAACCATTCCCTCCATGCTTATCTCCAAGTACATGCCCACCAATTTTAGTCCCCACATGATCTTCCTATGAAGCTGTTTAGTACCTACTGCAGCTCAATACCACTCTTCCCCACAGTCTCCACTGTAGGGGGTGTGGCTGCTAGAAAGGGTGTGTAGCTAGTCAGTGCTGCTGCTGCACTTGTGGTAGTAGTCGTCAAGGATTTCCCAACTCCTTGAGGCTGTAGGCAGCTGGTAGAGATTACAGCAGTGAGGAGGTGGGGTGGGGGCAGAACAGGGTGGGAAGGGGAGGGTGTGGAGTCTTGGAGGAAGGGGTGGAGTGTGGGCAGGGCCAGGGGCAGAGTGGGGCCTTGGGGGAAGGGGTGGAGTGGGGGCGGGAAGAAGCAGGGTGGGGGCAGGAAAAGGAGGGGGGTGGGGGCTTGAAGGAAGAGGTGGAGTGGGCGTGGGGCCTGGGGCAGAGCAGGGGTCAGGAACTTCCCGGGTAGAGAGGAATTTGGCGCCTCTGTAGAAGACTGATAACTAGTTCACTAGACTGGCTAGATGCAAGCAATTATTCTTTTAACACATTCTGGACACTACCAGAAAAAACTAAAAAATAAACACTACTTTCAGTTAATTTTATCCCTAGTTAAATTGTTTCTTTTTGACTGTTTTTCTTACTCCCATACTGTGCTCCTCCAGTTTAAAACCAGATATCATGGAATCCTCTACAACCTTGAATCTCTCCCTCATCCAGAAGTCTGACAGTCCCCATTTACAGAGCATTGCTAGAATGCTGCAGTGAGAATACATGCTTCAGGAAATGGAAACATGATATGGTATCCATTTTTCACCAGCTTCACTGGCTTCCAAGATTCTCCTGATCGTCTCTCCACTTAGGCCAGGTTTATGCTAAAAAGTTAAGTTGACCCAGCTATGTCACTTAGGGATGTGAAAAATCCACACCCCGAGTGACTTAGTTAAGCAGACCTAACCCCCAGTATAGACAGTAATAGGTTGACGGAAGAATTCTTCCATCAGCCTAGCTACCACCTCTCATGGAGATGGATTAACTATGCCGATGAGATAACCCCTCCCATTGCTGTAGTGAGTGTCTACACATGAAGCACTACAGTGTGGCACAGCTGCAGCACTACAGTTGTGTCGCTGCAGTGTTTCAAGAGTAGACAAGTCTTTATGCTGTATCCCTGTTACTCCATACCCCTCTCAACTTTTCCAGTCTTGGAATATTGGTATCATCTCTGCAAATATCCATATTCCCGGGGGGAGGGGGGGGAGGGAGGTTTCCCTCTTTCACTTATGCTGTCATTTCTATCTGAAATTGTCTGGCCCCCTCAAGCCACTGAGTTACTTTTCCTGTTCGTATTTTGCTTTACAAGTCTTCCTTTTCTCCTTAGCTTATAGATGACTGACCGTTCTCAGGCTATGCAGGACTGCGAGTCACCTTGTTACCCCATGCCGCCAGTGAGATGGAGTCTTGCTTGTGCTTAGCTGACACCGGTCTGTTAGACACTAAAACAGTCTCATCTGGGCTATGCAAGCCCTACCTTTGCCCTTATCTAGCAATAGGTGCATCTCCATCCCACAGTCCCTTTGAAATAGTCCCCTGTGATATCCAGCCCCTGACATTGACTACTCACAGAAATACTAGGTCTGCTGTCCTATGCCAGCCCTTCCTTTGCCCTTACCTTACCTTCTCAGGACCTGCACCTGGCTTCACATTATGGCACTTCTATATATTCATAGTGAAAACAAGAATAAGTTTGCTATCAAAGATTCAGGACATGAGGTAGAATATTGGAAACAAATGGTTACATATAAAACAAAAGCATAACATGCTTTCTAGAGACTAAACTTAACTTTGTATGAGAGAAAACGTCTTTAGACAGGTGGTTAACCTGTTAATTTTCTTCAGCTTTTTCAACAAGGTTGGCTAAGATCCCATTTTCATGAATGTAAATGTGCTGTCAGTTTACTTCCTAGGTGCAAGACCATGGGGCCTTTGCCTCATAGATATACCCCCAAAGTTCATTGTTTTGGCACACAGCCAGCATAACCCCCATGGCTTGTTTTTTTCCGTATGCTGGTTCTCTGTTGACTTCACATCTCTTTGTTAGCTCTGTATGTAAATAGGCATCCATTGTGTTAGCTTATAATGCTTAATTTACATCCTGACAGAGAGAGATGAATAAACATCTCTTGTCTGACAGAACCTGTTTTTCACTGCTACTCATGACTAATACCGTGATAGATTCTAAAAAC
Source organism: Emys orbicularis (assembly GCF_028017835.1). Lineage (NCBI taxonomy): Eukaryota > Metazoa > Chordata > Testudines > Emydidae > Emys > Emys orbicularis. Next base: position 37,689,575 of record NC_088688.1, on the reverse strand, counting down.
ATATTTTCAGTGTATATATACATAACTCTTTGCATTGTATCTGTACATATGTGTCACAATGATATCAATAACCAGTGTAACACAGGCTTTCATTTGAGACCTCACATGCCATTCTTTGGTAAACTAGAATGTGCATACCAGACTCATGAGATTTCTGTAACCGCCCTGGCAGTTGGCATTAAGGGGGTCTTAGGACACAATGACTCTATCTACAAAGGATATTGTGGCACTCTTTTTAAGGGATACTATGTTAAGAAATAGTCTTGTATTTTGATATATGTAATTATATAATAATTTCACTATAATCATATATGCAAAACAGTTTGTACCTAGACATTCCTTTTTCATATTTGTTTAGCCTGTTAGTATATTTAATCTACTGCTACATTTTATCTTGTTGAATTGTGTTTGTACTTTGAATCTGTTAGCCTTCTCTGCTATGTCTGTCTGTTCTATGGTTGTTTCTGCTTTTCATATTTAATACAGAAATCTGAGACTGTCAGCCTTTAACATCTTATTACATTGTTTAGCATAATCAACATCTTTGGAAAGTAAAGGTTATGTCAATTTCATAAACGCTGAATGTTTGATTTTCATTTTATATTTGTAAATGGTGGGTGGAATGTGTGTTACTTGCTGGTAGTTTCTAGATTTTCAGCAATGCTTTTCTAAAGAGATTCTAGTTCCCTGCTATGGTGCCAGAACCAAAGGCTAAAAAATGGAATGGAACAGTACAATGTGAAAAGATCAAAATAGAAGCCTGCAATATATTTGTATGCCTGGTGAGCGGGAAAGGGTACCTTCATGTTACAAAGTAAGCAACAGGGCACAATCTGTATTAGAGCAAAAGAAAACAAGAAATGTGCACACAAATAAAAAACACTTACAGTTTAACAAATTTTGCTTTAATCCAGCCAGTGGTTTAATCAGTTGAGTTTTGCACGTGATGGGTGGGTGAACTAGAAGCAAAGATGAAATCTAGCTTGCTGTAATATCTAGTTTTGACATAAGGCCTACCTATGCAGCTCTGACCAAAATAAAACTTGAACATTACGTTTAACTGGGGGGATTCAGTCTATAAATTGCATTCAGTCTATAAATTGCTTAGACATATGCTATATTAGTTCGTTCCTAAAAGCAGTACCAATATTGTCCTCTGAATATGTGATATGCATATATTTCCTGTTACATTATGCTCTCTAGAAAAAATAATTATTTTCTTTGGATAAGCTTAATAGGTTACTTTCAATAACCTACTTCCATTATTAGTGGTTACAGATACACCCAGCAGATTAACTCACCAGTCAAAAAGCAGTCACATCAACAACTAAATATCTTTATGCTTAAATTATTGATTATGTTGATTGGAACTGCTGCAGCAGTTCTAGTGTCACTCCCACCCATGTGTTAGAAAAGATTAGATTTTGATGTTAAACTATCAAGTCATGAGCCCGCCTAACCATATTCAAAGAAGTAGTCGACATTCCTTTCTGGTTTTGGCAGGTTGTGGGAATCTAGACTTGTCATGTTTATAGTAGGAAAATCAGAAATGTGTCTGTTCAAAGGGAGCCAAATTGCACTGCTTATCAATTAATCATGTTTATTTTCATAGGAAGATGGAAATTATTTAGAGCGCATATCTCCATCATATTACCATTTTTAAATAAACTGTATGTAGCTTAGGAGAGATGAAAAATTTTCCCCTCCCCATTGTGTAGTTTGCTTGTAAAGGTTTATACTGTGGGGCGAGAAAGGTGCTATATAAGTCACGTTGCAAGATTCTTTCCCTCCCTCCCCAATCTAGAGTAAACAGTCTGTGTTTAAACTGCTGTGTGCTTATGGTGTAGCGTTAGAACTAGTTGTAATTCAAGTTAAACCTTGACTTCCTGTTACAATGGAGACCACTTGCATTTGTAGCCTTAGCGTAAACCTTTTCATTTAACTTCATGAAAGTGAATTAGTTTGAGAGTTTTCATTGTGTGTATAAATCCTAGGCATTGACATAAATCAGTGAAGATAAGGTTTGTTTGTTCAACAGATTCTTAAAACTCTTGGATTGTGAAGACAGCTTTATAAAGATTGATAGTGTTGGATTGCAATTTACAAAGTATACAAGTCCAAAATATACTATAAAATGTCAGAAATATATGCACTTTAACTGGTCAAAACCAATAAAACTGAATATGTTAAAACTACCTGTCATATATGCTTTGTACTTTTTATTTTAAATAAGATCTCTGTTTCCTCCAAGCTTTCTCTTTTGATGAGGGAGGAGAGGGTAAACCTTTACTGGAAGTTGTTAAAGTCGCTAGAAAATCAAAGTTCAGAAAGATAACTTCCTGTCCCAGTGTAGAAAAAGCATTTCAATAGCTATTCGTCCCGGACTTTGACACTGTATAATGATCGAACTTTCATTTTTCCTAACTTCCGTTAAAAACAAAGGGCCTTATTGTGCTGCTATTCATACACTCGCATTTCTTTAAATGTGTGGCAAGACCACAGTATGCCCATTATACAGTGTATTGAGATAGTAGTGGTTGCTATGTTGGCTAATTTTAAGAGCATTATTTCAAATAATGGAAATAAGGCTACTGGTATGTAAGCCAAATTATTTTTTGTAAGATCATATTAATTGAAGTGTGATCCTTTGTTCATTGAAGTAAATGACAACAGTCCTATTGACTTCAATGGTGCAAGATCTGTCCCCAAATAGGGCAGTCTGTCCAGTCCTAGGAGGCCATTGCTGCTTTCTTGAAAATGCTTTAGTGTGGGCACAAGAGTACAGGGCTTCATAGCACAAGAGCACCTGGATTTTCATACATAAACTAAGCTGTTTGGAAAAAATGATCAGGCTTATGTAGAGTCATTACCGGATTTTTATAAACAAATGAAGGGGAGATTAGGGAGAGGTAGTCGTCTTATCCTTTACAAAGCCTGTTTAATAATTTTTACTCTTCTCTCACACATCTTTTGAGGAGCTATGCTGAAGCCATCATCCTTCTAGCAGAGGAGGCTTGGAAGACTTTGCTGTTGAGTGCTAAGTCTCTTTTGCAACTCAGTTTTGCCTTTGCAGGATTTCTTGTGCCATCTAGAAACTAGGACGGAGAACAGAAACCTCCTCTCCCACGTAGCAGTGCACTCACTATCACTTAGCCATTGGGCAAGCCTCACTACCATATTGAAAGTATGTGTAAGCGGGGGGAATGGTCCCGCTATTGTGGGGAACTTTCGTGGTTTCTGAACTACCCCGGTGAAATGGGCTAGCGGAAGGATCTGAGTCCTCGCTCCCACTTCCTTTACCCAGAGGCCTTCCTGCCCTCGAGGACTCCCCTTGCACTCTCCTGTCTGACAGAGTCCTCGTAACCCCAACAAGGCTGGGCCCAGGATTCCTGGGGGGCTCAACCCCCAACCTTGCTGTGATCACCTAGGTCAGGGGCTAGGATGTCCCCACTCCGGGGTACTCTTTTTGCACTGGATGCTTTTTTGACCCATTGATTATTACATACGATTTAAAGCAATACAGTTTATTTAATTAACAATTAATTTTAAAAGGAATAAGGAAAAATGGGAAAGATTAAAGGAAACACATTATCCCGCTCTGTGGCTGGGAACATCACAAACAGTGTCTCTGGAATGTCAGGGCAGTTCACAGTCTGTTTCTTGTAGGTCCCAGGCCTCCTTCTCAGGCTCTGGCTGTGCTGCAGAGACGCTGCGGGTTGGACACTTGCTCTGGCGGTGGCCACACGCTCTCAGGCTCTAGGTGGCAGGACCCTTCTTCCCAGCGTCGCTCCCGCCCTGTCAGGGTTACGATCCCCCTCCAAGTCTGGCCTGCAGAGCCTCTTGGCTGAGGCGTCTCCCTGTGCTGGGCCCGCTGCCCAGGGTCCCCCTCACTCTTCCCAGCTGCTCATCGCACCCGGCTCTGGACTGCTCCACTCTGCCTCAGCACGGCTGCTGCTGTTGCTCTGCCTCCAGCTCCCTGGGCTGCTTCTCTGGCCCCTCTGGCTCTGATTGCTGCAGCTCTCCTCCCAGGGCAGGTCTGCTCTCTCTGGGCTGCGCTCTGGCTTTGGGGCTGCAGCTCTGCTCCCAGCAGCTTAGCTTGGCCCCTGCTCTCTCCTTAGCTCGGCCCCACTCTGTCTGACCCAGGCAATTCTGGCTCACACGGAGGACGGGACCCCCCCCGGCCTCCTGACTCCTTGATTAGCCTGCCTGTCCTGTCAATCAGGCTGACCTGGAGCGTTGGCCTCTCCCCATTGCCCCTGGGGACTGTCAGTCTCAGGGTCCTGATTTCCCATCAACCCTTCCCCTTTCTTTTGGTACTGGGAGCTAGCCAACCAAAACACCCCCACTGAATGTTAGTAAGGGGATAACAGTCCCCTTACACATGGTCACCATATGGATGTGTGGTGGGGTATACAAACCATATACCAAGCAAGAAAATTTTAAAGAGCAGCTTTGGAATGAGGTAGCCCTGGCCCATCGCACCTGGGGGACATATCAATCTTAGTAGAGGAGCCTTAAAAAGGGAGAAACTTATTTCAGAAGGGCCAAGCTTGGAGAAGATCATTGCAGAAAGACAAGCTACCTTAGGTTGACTGTACTTCGGCAGTTGGAGGATCCAGATAGGACAGAGAAGTTGCTATTCTTTATTTCTTTTCCTTTCCTCTGTTATCTTGAGGACTGAGTTTAGGGGCTGGGCCCTGAGACAGACCTCTGCTGAGAATATAATCCCCTGGCACTGAGAAATTGGATCCATTGTAGGAAGTAGCTCCAAAGAAGGAGCAAGAGCTCTGACAAAACAACCAGTTACCACAAGGATCCCGGGGCTGGAACCCAGAGTAGAAGGAGGTACTGAGTTCCTCCCCTTCCCCCTCCCATCGCCTCAACATGAGGACTAGCTGGAAGACCCCAGACAGAAGGGGCCAGAAGGATTATTGGGCCTGGACCAGGACTGTCAACCTGGTATGAGGGCCTGGGACTATTGGGTGGAAACCCTGGTTTACCCTGGAAGAGGTGAGATAAAAGATGACCCAGCTGGAGGGCCAAGTCACAAGGACCTGACTGGGAGGATGTCACCAAGCATTTTAGTAGACCTGGACAGCAGGAGTATGAGTGTGAAATCCCACAATGCTTCACTTGGCCACAAGGTGGCTCACCAGTTGCTGAGTCACTTTGCCAGGGGACCTTTATAATTAAATGCTTTCTCCCCTCAGAGCTTGAATGCAAGATAATGTAACTTAATGGGAGAAACATATTGCACTGATATAATATGCATATAACACTTACTCTGCACTCAGCAAATCTCTTGTATCTTGGTGACATTTCTAGTACACAGGGAGTGTTCATCTTAAAAGAAAGGGGGTGTTTGTTTCTGTGATGTGAAAGTAGGACACGTACCAAATTTAAATCAATAAGGGCTCTGATTCCAGTTCTGGCTTTGTCTGCTGTGGGTCATCATGTCGGTCTCAGAAAAAGTGAATGATGTTTATAAAGAGTACTTTAGCTATTCAGGGAGAGAGGATTGAGTTTAATTTGAAAAAAAAAATGCCCTCAGCACCGACTGACGGAGGATTTGCTAGATCAGAAGAAAAATACAGCAGCGCAGTGCCTTGTATAATTCCCAAAAGGAAAGCTGATCTTTTCTTCAGAATGAAATTCAATAGCAGTGCTACAGGAAAGGAATAAATAATGACCACTTTTATCATATGTTAAGAATTCACTTATAAAGACTGTATTGCATAATAGGGCAATTTTCAGCACTCACTAACTGTGCAAAGGAATAGGAATTATCTTCCAGATTAAGTAGTTATGGGGACGATAGGAAGATGTATTGACCTATTAATTTAAGAACACCTAATTAAACAGTCCTTGGGGCAATCAGAGCCTGTTTCGTGTGTGTGTAGGACAAAGCAATTTCACGTTCTTTTGTATTATTGAAGAAGATTGTTCTTTCCTGAAGTCTTGTTTAGGTAAGCGATTGTAGTGTAGAAGATCAGTGGACCTTTTTTATATTTATTTTGTCCTGGTGCTTGTTTGTTACCTTAAAAATGTTTTGCAATTTTCTTCTGTGAGTGATGGGATTGCAAAAATAAACATTGTAGATGAGGGTGGAGGGGAGGAGGAAGATGTTCAGCATTCCCCCACCTCTCCTTTCAGCCTATTTTAAGATTCAGGAATAAGCAAACGGAAAGAATAACAAACAATACGGACACGCATCTGATGTTTAAGCCCTCCTCCTGGCACTTTGTATGCACATAGCCAGAAGCCGCTCAAGCAGCTGCAGCACGTTAGTTCCAATAGTTTAACAGGCAGCTTTGTAGCTCTAACAGAAAGCCGTGCTAACGCAGTTTCTTCCCTCCATGTTCACTTGCAGTGATAGCTAGTAAGTGATCTTTGGCAACGGGATTGTCAGAGGAGTGATAATGTTTAATAGGTTTCTGTAGAGGAGTTAGTTGCTTTTTTCTTTGCAGATCATTATCTATAAAGAGACGCTGAGGGCAGGCAACACCATGTTGAAAACAGAATAGGCTGAGCCGGAGTAGAAGCTCTGCACGGTTCTCTGGAACTGAATTAACAAGGAAATATTTTAAACAACCAAAACAGATATCATATTACTGTATTATTAAAGCTACTTGGGGAATATGGCTCAGCAGACAACAAGCCCAGACACCTTGACTGTACCTGAAGTTGATAGTCCACAGTGCCAAAATCCATGGCTGAATGAGGATCTTGTAAAGACCCTGAGGGAAAACCTGTTGCAGCATGAAAAGTCCAAGACATCCAGGAAGTCTTCATCTGTTTCACCCAGGTTATCTCCAGTCATTTCTCCTAGAAATTCTCCAAGGCTGTTACGCAGGATGCTTTTGAATAGCAACATACCAAAACAGCGGCGTTTCACTGTGGCACATACATGGTAAGAATTGTGCACATTAACAGACGAGATTACATATAGGGTTAACTTTTTGTCTCTGCAGCAGTGCAGTGCTTACTTTTGCATGGGAAGCTTTTTTTTTTTAATCTGTATTGTTCCAGTGTTATTCCATAAATGTAAAATAATTCATAGTAAATCTGGAATCTTTCGGATAGGTATTAGGAATGGTTTAAGAGTGCCAGTCACTCGAAGTTGACTTAAGGTTTGAAGCTTATCAAAGTACATTCTATTCTAGATATAAAATGAGAATACATTGTTGGTGTCAGGATTACTTTTTCTCTCTGATTTTCTTAGGAAATTTCCTTCTCTGCTCCCCCCCTCCCCCCCAGGCATTCAAACAAGGATAATACAAAGGAAATGTATTTGACTCTCTGCTGTTCAAGTCAGAGTAACTAGGCAGAGATGTTTGTGTGTGTGATTTTTTTTTTAATTGTCATATTTATAACCTCCTAAGTAGAAGACTAGATCTCCATAGCGTTCAAATTTAGTAGAACTTTGTAGTAGCGGAAGGGGCTAGGTCCTGTGTATGGAGTAGTTGTTGAAATAATTATTGTAATAAATACAGGAAAAGTCAAAAAGTAATTCCCCATGTTAAATAATGATCACTGGAATGCTCTTTTGATGTGTGTGGTTAGTTAGATGAAAAACATTCATATGCATTGAATCCCTCTACTGTGTACGAGTAGTATGCTTTTATATTTATTATCTTTCAAAATGATATCTATTGTATTCTTGTACTTCCAGAAATAATGCACTGGTATTTGCTGTGATGGTCTTGTCATCTTTGATATGCTCTGTCTTTTCTTTGTGGGATTTCTTTGTGGCATTAGTGTAAAGGGAATAAGCTTACAGCAGAAAGTGATGATAAAGGGTGGCATGTTTTAATCAGTGAATGGATCAGTAATGTTGATTTCATTAGTTGAATGAAATTAATTGCAGAACATAGCCATATGTTATGTTTATGCACTATGGTGTGTGTGTGCATACGTGAGTATAACAGAAAGAGCATTTAATGTAGAAATGGTAAAATGTGTCTAGGGCCTAATCAGAATCAACAATACATGTTAAAATGAACACACATTCAGCATAGCGACCAGGAAAGGGATTTAGATATTACTGTAGGAAGATGACAAAGTAATTAGTGAAGTGTGTTGATATAGTGTTGAGAAAAAATAAAACAAAAAACAAGCAAGATTCAGGGAGGCATGGAGAAGAAATAAAAAACAAAAAAACTGCTGTTATATAGGGTGCTTGTTAAGACCTGAATTAGAATAACAGGGTACCTTTCCATTGGAGAATATTATTGCTCCTTGGAGAGGAGAGGAAAACAATGTTTTCAAAGTTTAGGAATGTTACATTTTTTTTAAAACAATCTGATAAGAAGGCACTACAAATGTGTTAGAGAAAACTAAATAAAATTAAGAAGTGTCTTCTCCCCTTGATCAATGTACATAAAGTCCCAAAAATATCGAACTGTTCATATTAGTTATGGGTTCAACAACTTGGAGCAGGAATTAGAATCTGGGTGTCTCCCTTCCTAGCTGAGTGCCCAGTCGCCTGACTATAGAGTTTCTTTCTCTCTCTCTCTCTGGCCCAAAGACTGTTCAAATATTGTATACAAAGTGGAACAGCTTCAACAGGAAGAATGAAAGAGACTCACCCTAGGTCAGGGGTTCCCAAACTTGGTTCGCGGCTTGTTCAGGGTAAGCCCCTGGTGGGCCGCAAGACGCTTTGTTTACCTGAGCGGCCGCAGGTACGGCCGCTCGCAGCTCCCAGTGGCCGTGGTTCACCGTTCCCAGCCAATGGGAGCTGTGGGAAGCGGCACAGGCCGGGCCACCGCTTCCGCAGCTCCCATTGGCTGGGAACGGTGAACCGCGACCACTGGGAGCTGCGAGCGGCCGTACCTGCGGCCGCTCAGGTAAACAAAGCGTCTTGCGGCCCACCAGGGGCTTACCCTGAACAAGCCGCGAACCAAGTTTGGGAACTCCTGCCCTAGGTCATTCTCCAGGGATCTGGGAGATCCAGGGTCAAATCCCTTTTTGGGATTAGGGAGTTGAAGCCAAATCTCTCCTTTCGTAGATGAGAGCCCTAAATTAAAAACTATTGGATGTAATGGGCTGCCACCAGCACCGCCTCCTCCTTCTGTGAATGGTGCCTAATAACCTTAGGAATCTAGTCTGAAAAATAAAAATGTTTCATTTTGGCAATGTCAGAGTGTGGGGTGGGTTTTGTTTGTTTGTTTGTTTTTGTTTAGACCGAAACAAGTAGCAAATATTGACACAAATTTGCAAAATGTTTTTGTTGACCCAAATCTGCATTTTTGGTGCAAAATAAAAAAGGCTTCTGCCAATTTTTTTTTTTTTTTTGGCCCAGCTCTATTTGTAATGCCAAATTGAAGGCAACAAAAGCAATGAATTCTGAAAGGCATTAGAAGTTGTCAGTGTGGCAGTCTAGGGCAAAGTGGAACATTGTGAAATCTAGCTTCACTCAATCTGGAAAGTATTGTTGCACCAGTTAACTTGGAAACTATGGGAAATATCTTCACCCCTTCTGCCCCCATTCCAGCCCTCTTTCACCAGGAAAAAGAACCAGCATAGTGTGAAGGGGCCCTAAAAGCCCTATATCTGGCTGGGTGAGGATTCCCCTCATGCAGTCACTTTGAAAGACAGCCACAAGACTGCTTTCCAAAGACAAGCCCTAGCCCTTCTGTGCCAGGCCAGGGCTAAAGGCATGTTTGGGGCAAGATTCCAGGCAATACTGTGGCCAGTAAGGTAGCTTGGGGACTCTGTCATAATAGAGTATGTCTACACTGAAGTGTAGTGAAGATATGGTGGCACAGGATTTATTGGGGGCTAGATGCCACCAGGGACCCTGGATATGCACTCAAGTTGCTGGCCTGAGTCAGTGTCCATGCTGCCTCATCATCACTGTTATTGTTACCAGCACCAGTGCTACCTAGATTAAAGCTAGTGCAGGGAAGTTTGTCATGTTAAAATTACACCTTAGGGCCCAGCACAGAGTCTCACTGTAACTAATTAATCCTGAGCACTACCTTGGGGTGTTGCAGTTTAGGGTTGATATTCTGTCCTTAAATGTGCGTTTACATGTTGTAGTGATCATGTACCCTATCACTTTTAAATGTAAGAATCGAATGACAAATCTTGAGATTAGAAAGGCAAGGTGGGTGAGGTAATATCTTATATTGGACCAACTTCCGTTGGTGAAAGAGACAAACTTTCGAGCATACACAAGCATCATTCATCCTTCTGTGGATTATCTTCCTGATTTGTTTGTGTGTTTATGTTTACTATACATTTCCACTGGCTGGGCACCAGGGCCGGCTCTAGGCACCAGCAAAACAAGCCTGGGAGGGAGGGGGAGACTCCGAGTGGCCGTGGCGCGGGCGCCGCTTCTCCCCCTTCCTCCCTCCTAGGCTTGAGAGCCTGGGGGGAGGAGGCAGGGCTGGGGATTTGGGGAAGGGGCGGAGTTGAGGCGGGGCCGGGGGTGGGGTAATTAAAAAACGGGGGGGGGGGGGCAAAATTGTTTTTGCTTTGGGCGGCAAAAATCCTAGAGCCGGCCCTGCTGGGCACCCCATATATCTTGTATTTTCCCTTTTCGCACCTCCGTTTTTCTGCCCAGAGAATATTATGGTTTTTAGACTAATTTTTAAAGGGTGCTGCTCTTTTCCTCACAGAAATTATTTGTTTGCTACTTCTTGGACTGTTTCTCCTACTTTCTTGGTAGGTGACTTGCATTTTCATTAGTTTAGACAACAGAACTAGCTGCCACACTTATTTGACAGATAGATGAGACATAAGCTGTAATAAATCTGAAAGTACCTTGTTTAAAACTGCATATACCAGATGTTCTTTTTTGTTTTCTTCCTTTTGGATACCAGTCACACTGCTTGCTTTGTTCATATGATGCCTTCATAAAGGTCTCTGTGCACTTTCCAGACTTTTAAACGCTTGGTAATAGTACATATGTTGGTGTGTTATATTCCTTTTTGGGATGAAATGCTCATCAAACTTTTTAAAAACATTGCCACGATTATTCTTCTGTACTAAATACAAATTATGTACAGACTTTGTGTTAAGTTGTGTTGCGATTTGAAATCTGGTGAAGCACTTCTTTTACTCAGACTATTCCAGGGGTTTATCAAAGCAAAATTCTTGTGGAGAATGGGTCTTTGGTATTTTCTTTATTTATGCAGTTTTAAAATCAGACACTACTTTACCGGCATAACATAACAATCTCTGTCACTGAACAAAGAATTTGGTTAGAATAAGGAAAAAAGTATTACTGATAAAGCCTGCCTCTCTCTATCTTTGCTTCATTGTAGATCTTTTACCTAGAACCTTCTCCAGCCTCTCTTCACTGTCTTTCTGCTGGAGATTTAAAGAAACAGTACACATCCTCACTATATCCAATTGGTTTCTGGCAAATATTCACAAAACTAAACCCTCATAACAACAAATATGACAGTATAGCAACAGCATCTGCTTCAGAAAAGAAAACTAATTAGAAAAGTATTCCTCTTAACAGATATATTGTCATTGTTCATGAGATCAAAAAATAAAAGATGAAGGATAAACCTTGAATTTAATTTATTAAATATAGATTACTCAAGGCTTCTGTGACATTTAACTGAATCAATTAGAAGAGGCTTTGCAATTCACAAGTATCTTGAAACAACATGTACTTCATTTGTGGTGTATTGTTTCATTTTTACAGCTTTTCAATGCTTTCTGTTTCCTTGCCATCAGATTATATCAGATGAAGTCTTTGAGAGAGACTCATCCACATATATCTGAACCTTAAAAGTCCTTTACAAATAAAGTGATGTAAAGCTTTTTACAAAAATAACTTTTTGTGCCTGAACCTGTTAATAGAATATTTGGCTGTCCTTCAGTAAAAAAAGCAACTAAAATGGCTTCTGCCAGTGACAGGAAGAAATGCATAGAAAGCACATACAACAAAAGAGGTCCAAACAAGCCTTAACTTTCAACTGTCTGTTTTTCATTTAAAAAAAAAAAAAAAAAAACTTTTTAGTCCATCTTTGAGTTTTCAAACCAGTGGCTAAATACGTATATCCACATCAGAACATGTGGAGTGAATTATAAATTGTAATACCGTATATACTCGTTCATAAGCCGAATATTTTTGGTAAAAAAGTGATGCATCAAAGAGCGGGGGTCAGCTTATAAACAGGTCTATACCAAAATTTGATGATTTTAAACTCTATGGAATCATTGAATTGAATATCTAATACATTGTCATTTTGTTTACCTGGAGCGTCTGCAGGCATGGAGTCCCTCAGCTCCCTGTGGCCGCGGTTCGCCGTTCCCAGCCACTTCCCGCAGCTCCCATTGGCTGGGAACAAGCATGCCTGCAGACGCTCCAGGTAAACAAAACGTCCCGACCCGCCAGTGCTGGGAGTAAGCTAGTATAAATGCAACAGATAGTTTTGTTTTGTTTGTTTATAAAAGCCATAACAAAATGTTTAATATGAGCTCAAGGATCTTTTACATTGACTTCAGTGGGTGCTGGTTGAAACCCTACATCAGTTTTGTATTAACTTTTATTATGTGCATTTTTAAGGAAACATGGAAATCTGTGCCATATTGTTGAATGTAGTGGATCATCCCTTTCTGCTTTCTTAGATAATTAGTCACCAACCCATCAGTCTCTAGTATTGTGACGAGTGGGGGTGGGGTTTTTTGCGGGGGAGGGGTGTTCAAATGCTTTGTGGTATAGCTGGGTCAAATTATTCCTTCTGTGCTTGTGTGTGGGATTTTTGGGGAGGACATGAGGAGGAGGAGGAGAGAGAGGAGTAAAAGATGTCAAATGCTGATCAAAACTGGCCAGTAAGTACATAATGGGATGAAGGAGCCCAAGGTCCTGTCTACGCTACAAGTTTTAAGGGTGAAATTTTAGCTAGTTAGAGGTACATTGCAAGTAATATGATTCAGTTTGTGGCCACATGGCAGCTTTTTAGCCATCATAACTGCACCTATTTTCCTGCCTAGCCATATTTTTATCAGTATGTTCCAGGATAACCTGAGCATCTAGTCTAGACTGCCTCAGTAGGGAATAGAGTACCTTGAGGACATGTCAACTGAAGAACATCAGCAGCACATGGAAGTAGATACTCTGGGAAGTCCTATCGTATAAAGACTTGGGAACAAGAAGGAATTGGACAACCAGTTACACAAATATGGTTACACAAATAATTCCCCTTTAAAAGAATAGAATGATTGATTAGCTGGCTACAGGAACTCAACCATGTGCCAGCCCAACCCTTTGGCAGGGGCAAAACACTGTTAGCTGCCCTTACTATCTGACATGCAGACACAAACCATGGCACTTACAGTTTACAAACTGTTATAAATTGTTCTGTGGACAGGGTTGTAGTGGCATCATCTCCACCACCACTCATCCAAATGTGTGGAAGCCCTTTCATGTGAAGAGGATGTGGATTTTAGTGAGAGGAAACAGATGATAGAGCATCACTCTATGCAGTATCTCTTGTTAACCCATAGAAATCCCTGTGGAACTCCTTGTGGAAGATACACAAACTATCATTAATGTCTGTAAAACCCTGCTTTGGGGAAAGGGGAGACCCTCTGTCCAGACCTGAGCTCTATGGGATTTATCCACCAATCATGGGACATCCATGGGATTTAAGGCCATGCCCCCTGTCCCAACCAGGGATATGAAAATCTTGCACATACCAATTGAAAGATTTGGTGGGAACTCTGAGTGAAAACGGGTGTTTTTTTACTTAATTTTGTCCTTTCTATATTTTTATATAAGAGGGCATGACATGGCTCAGATTTTGTTTGTTTGTTTGTTTTTGTTTTTTGGAGGGGGTATTCCGTGTTGTCTTGAGGGGGAAGGCTGTTGAACTTAATTTGTAGTCACTAGTCTGCTATAGAAATCTAGCTAATATTTGTTTGAGAGTGGTAGGTCCTCATTGGCCATGTAATTCTAGCAGTATGTGAGCTGGGCTTCCAAATAGAAAAGTGAAATTATGAGGGTTTGATAGGAGTTCCCTCTATGATAGCAGAGAAATTACTGAATAACTTACTCATGGCTTCAAGGCAATGCTATAACTAATCCTTCCTAGTCTAATGGAAATAAAAATAATTAACTCATCCTGAACCTCTGTGTATATAATTTCAGACTTGGTAATATGAAAATTGCATAAACTTTGAACAATTAAAAAAGGAATGCACTATTGCAACATTAATGGTGAATACTTGAAACTTACACAAGTAACTCTGTTTCCCCCAAAATATGCATTATATTGTTTTAGGGCTTACAGCATGTTGCGTTCATTTTAATGCCTTATAATATTTAAGTTACAACAGCTGTGAGAACTAACAGGTACTAAAAGGTAAAGTAATTCTGCTGGTTTGTGTTTGACAAACTCAGCCATGTAAGGATTCATAGATTAGTCTAAAAGGAACTACTATGAATTATCATCTAATCTGACCTCATGTATAACACAGGTCACAGGACTTCCTTAAAATATATATATTTTAAAATATCCAAACTTGATTTAAAAATTGCCAGTGATGGAGAAACTACCATTGCCTTGGGTAAGTTGTTCCAATGTTTAATTAACCTCTCTGCTAAAAATACATGCCTTATGTAAGGGGACTGTTGTCCCCTTACTAACATTCAGTGGGGGTGTTTTGGTTGGCTAGCTCCCAGCACTAAAAGAATGGGGAGAGGCCAATGCTGCAGGTCAGCCTGATTGACAGGGGGGCCAGGCTAATCAGGGAGTCAGGAGCCTGGGGGGGGGGGTCCCATCTGCCGTGTGAGCTGGAATTGCCTGGGTCAGACAGAGTGGGGCTGAGCTAAGGAGAGAGAGCAGGGCCCCGAGCTTATGCTGGGAGCAGGGCCATGCCAGCCAGAGGGGCCAGAAAAGCAGCCCAGGGAGCAGGTCAGAGCTGGGAGCAGAGTCACGGAAGCAGCCCACAGAGCAGACCTGTGCTGGGAGCAGAGCTGCAGCCACAGAGCCCGAGGGGCCAGAGAAGCAGCCCGGGCGCTGGAAGCAGAGCAGCAGCATCAGTGCTGAGGCAGAGTGGAGCCAGAGCTAGAACAGTGGGGCTGGGGCTGGAGCAGTCTGAAGCCGGGTGCGGTGAGCAATTGGGGCCAGCCAAGGGGGGATCCTGGGCAAAGGGCCCAGAGCAGAAAGACACCTCCAGCCAAGGGTCCTTGCAGGCCAGACTGGGAGGGTGATCTTAACCTGACGTGGGGCTGATGCAGGGAAGAAGGGTCCCATCACCCAAAGCCTGGAGGTGTGTGGCCACCACCAGAGCAAGTGTCCAACCCACAGCATCCCTGCAGCACAGCCAGGGCCTGAGGAGGAGGCCTGGGACCTACAAGGAACAGACTGTGAACTGCCCTGACGTTCCAGAGACACTGTTTGTAATGTTCCCTGACACAGAGCGGGGTGATGTGTTTTCCTTTAACTTTTCCCATTTGTCCTTATTCTTTTTTAAATTAATTGTTGATTAAATAACTTGTATTTGCTTTAAAGTGTATGAAATGATCAGTGGGTCAGGGAAGTGTCCAGTGCGGAGAGAGCACCCCGGAGTGGGGACACCCTAGCCCCTGTCCTAGGTGACCACAGCAGGGTTGGGGGTCGAGCCCCCCAGGAATCCTGGGCCCAACCTTGTCGGGGTTACGAGGTCTCTGCCAGACAGGAGAGTGGATGGGGAGTCCTCAAGGGCAGGGAGGCCTCTGGGTAAAGGAAGTGGGAGCGAGGACTCAGATCCTTCTGCTAGCCTATTTCACCGGGGTGGTGCAGAAGCCAGGAAAGTTCCCCACAATAGCGGGACCATTCCCCCACTTACACTTCGTTCCAGTCTAAATCTGTCTAGTTTCTACTTCCAGCCATTGGATTGTGTTACATCTTTTTCTGCTAGATTGAAGAGCCCATTATCAAATTTGTTCCCCATGTAAGTTCTCATAAACTGATCAAGTCACCCTTAACCATCTCTTTTATAAGCTAAATAGTTTGAAATCCTTTAATCTCCCACTCTACGGCATGTTTTCCAATCCTTTAACCATTCTTGTGGCTTTCCTCTGAAACCTCTCCAGCTTATCAAAATCATTTTAAATTTATGGACTCAAGAACTGGACACGGTATTCCAGTAGCAGTCATACCATGCCATATATGGAGGCAATATAACCCCTCTACTCCTACTCAAATTTCCCCTGTTTATATGTGCACAGATCCCATTCTTTTGGACTCAGCATCTAACCTGGAGTTCATGTTAGCTGATTAGCCACTATAATCCCTAATTCCTTTTCAGAGTTATTGCTTTTCAAAATAGAAGCAATAAATTGTGTAAATATGTATAAATCTTTGTTCCTAGATGTATGCATTCTATTTAGCCATATTAAAATACATATTGTTTGCTCTCACCCATTTTACCAAGAGATCCAGATCAGGCTGTATAAGTGACCTGCCTTCTTCATAATTTACTACTCCCTCCACAATCTTTGTATCTTCTGAATACTTAATCAGTGATTTTGTTTTTTTTCATTTCTAAAAATGTTAAATAGCAGAGGGCCAAGAATCAATCTCGCTAGATATACAGCTGATATTGATGATTTCCTGTTTAGAAGTTACATTGTGAAACCAGTCAGCTTGCTAGCTTTTAATCCATTTTTAAAATGTGCCATTTTAATTTTGTATCATTTTATTTTTATAATCAAAATGCTGTGCAGTACCAAATCAAATGTTTTACAGAAGTCTTTATTACATCAACACAAATACCTTTATCAACCAAACTTGTAATCTCATAGAAAACATATCCAGTTAGGATTATCATTAATTATATTACCTTGTTTTAATTCTTTATTAATCTAGCCCCGTATCAGCCATTTCACTATTTTGTCCAGGATCAGTGTCAGGCTGATAGGTCTATAATTTTCTGGGTCAATCCTCACAGCTAGTTCCCTCCTAAACACACCCTATACTGCCCCTACCTCCCAGCCCCTTTCCCCCTAGCTATTCTAGGGTGGATTGGTATCAGGGCTTGTGGAAAGGGATGGGGGAGGAGAGGGAGACCAGTTGCAGGGAGAAAGATTCGACAGTTTCCTAGCTATGTGAACAACTCCACTACAGGTGTGTCACATTTGTGCATGTGAGAAAAGGTTTGTGAATAGATTAGAGCTGTGAGAATCAGTGATTTGTGGAGGGGGAGAGGGGCTTTATCTGGAAGTTCCAAAAAATAAAAAAATAAAAAATGTTTCAGATCAACCTGAAACAATTTTTTCAAAATTTTCACTGAATTTTTTTTGGTTGAATGAATTATTTTTAATAAAATTGAAGGAAATTTCAAAACAAAACGTCATTTCAAATCAAAACGTCATTTAAAAATGCTGAAATGTTTTTACATTTTCAGAAAAAATTTTCCAACACAATTTAGTGACACTGAAACGAATTTGCAAAACATTTTGGTGTTGCCACATATGCATTTTTTTGCCAAAAAAATAGTTTCAGCTGAAAAATTTTGCCCAGTTCTAGAATGGATACTTCAGAAGTTCAAACCATACAGCTTTATTCTCAGATCCTTTGGTAGCCAGACTCTCCTTTTTCTCTACCAAGACTCCCCTTCTGTAACAAAGGAAAGAAAAGGAAGAAGTACGGCCAAGTAGAGACGGGCTAGAGGAGGCAACATTGCCTAGTAAATTAATTGCCAGTAAACTTACAGAAACTGTGAGGCCTTATTAAAATAAACACAGGTGTGTGTATATAGAGAGACATGTATGTAAACATGACAATTTAAATTTCTTCATTAATTTAATATTTCCACATGGGGGAAAATATGATCTTGATTATTAAAACCCAAAATGATCAGTTTCCTTTCTACTGTATGTATTTTTGGACAGAACATTTTCCTACTTCTTTGTATTCACAATGAGTTAGTAAGATGTATATAGCACCATTTTTTCTATTACAAACAGTAGGTTTCATTTTTATATGATGGGGTTTCTTTGATTGGTCTTCTGTTTGTTTGACTTGCTTTAGGCCTTTTGTTCATTTTTTTTAAACTTGCGTTTTCACTTGTTTTGGTCTTATTTTGTATTCTGATTCCATTGAATGATAGTTTCAAAACTACAAATATGTAATTTAGTGACTGTGAAAGTATTTGTACTCAGTTATATACAGTACTTCACTTTGAATTCAACCAACCTACATCTCCACCCATCATAAATATTCTTACATCAACTTTGGCACTTAAATACCAAATGATATGTGCTTTAGAAATACCTTAAATGGATCTTGGTAGGGTGTGCCATTTAATATTCAGGAATTCAACTGCCATAATAGCATTGATAAGCTCCATGGCTTTGTTTATTTTATGTTGCACAATATGCTTTTACTCAGACTTTTATCTCACTTTTTAAAAAAAACGAACAAACCTAAATTGTCAATTATAAATAAATAAATAAAATGTCCCTTCATAACAGGCTATCCAACTCTGTTGATGCGACTATACTTTGTCGGTTTCACAATCTTTGCTGCTGCTGCTTAAACTGATTATAGCACAGAAATATATATTTTACTTTCTTCCGCTTACCATCAGTATATTTAATGGATACTTACCTGTCCTTTCCTTTTGCCCTGCTCCACCACTCTCACATCTCAGGGAGCCCAAATAATTAGATTGATACATGTGAAGCATTTCAAGAGAAAGTTCCATCAAAGCAGAGAGGAGGCCAAGTATACCAGTAGCATAGAGAAAGGAGAGGGATCATAAACAATGCATACTCTGCTTGCTTTAGTTTGACAACAGAAAGAGATCTAGAGACTCATGCAGTGTGTCACTCAGGCTTCATAGAAAAAACCTAAACCTTATACCATCATAAAATAATATTTCAGAGTAGCCATATCACACTATGATGTTCTCCTGATTTTAGCTAGATGTGTGTACATGTGAGTGAGATAAAAGGCAATGTTTAAACAAGTCATAGATGTAAAAACTACTAGATTCTCTGGGTTTCCTCTAACATACCCTACACTTTCTAAATCACTGAACCACTTGGATCACCTTACTAGAAAAAAAATGTTTAATTAAAGGTTTAAACAAAAGCAAGGTGACAACCGACTGATCATATAAGGTTCTATTTGAGATAAGTTCAGCAATTCTGTAGTTGAAATGTTGCAAACATAATTCTAATTCCACAGCCAAAACATTTTCTGTACTGTTTCTATGGAACCAAAACACCTACTGCTAACAGTCCTTGCAATCTCTTTCTCCAGGCCAGTCATTTTGTGAAAGAACTTCTCTATTATGGAAACTAAACCACTTTGATAGACTTTTGACTAACAAATACTGACACTAAGCAAGGGCTCTGTGGCAGATTGGTAGCATTCCTACAGAACCAAGATTTTAGAAGATGATGATGTAAACTGCCCATTTACACATGTGTAGGGGGCTGTTTCTGACATTTACCTATATCCTTAAAAAAAAAAAAAAAATGTAAAAATTTCCTTTCCCATGGGAGAAAAAGCATAATATGCATCCTATTGTTAACCAGTTGAGATTAGAGGTTTACCTTTCACTTGGTGTCTGCTTTCTCTGTAAAGTATATAACCATTTCGGCTCACAGCATCACCAGGTGCCATTGTTTTCCATTAGAGTGCCTTCAAGTGCCCACTGACAGTGGAATATATGTTTGAACACAACTGATATAGCAGCAACTGTGAATTGTGCACACATTCAGCTGAATAAACCAGCAAGGGGCAGAAATATGCTCCAAGACATAAAGGGTATATCTACACTGCAATTAAACATTTGCGGCTGACCCGTGTTAACTGGCTTGGGCTTTGGGGCTGTCTAATTGTGCTGTTGATGCTTGGGTCTGAGAGCCTGGGCTCCAGCCCAAGTCTGAATATCTACACTGCAATTAAACAGCCCCATAGCCTGAGCCCCACAAACCCGAGTCAGCTTACATGTGCTGGCTGTGGGTGTGTACATTATCAAAGGGTTCTTGACACCTAGTCAGGAAAGAATTCAAAATGATAATCCTTAATGGTTGATCTTATACTCAGTACAAATTTAAATACACTTAGGGTTTGTCTATATTGCATTCTTTAGTCATGACACTGCAGTTGTGCTAAGTCTTTATGTAACAGCATGAGGGATGAAGCTCCTTGTACCCATTCCCTTTTGTGCACCTGCTCAGGGACAGCAGGGCCGTTCTTAGGATTTATGGGGTCCTACGAAGTATTATTAAACTGGTGCCCCTATGCCCGACAACAGCCCGGGTTTGGGGAGGGACAAGGCAGCAAAGGATACCGAGACGCCCAGCCCGCCTCACGGCAGCAGAGAATCACAGTTTCCCGCAAAGACCCCTGTACCTTCTCCCTCACACAGAATGTGTGGCACTGGTGCATTCGGCTCTGTGAATATGGCCCCTACCTAAGGAGACTGCAGTGCGAACTGGGTGTGCGGGAGCCGACCCGCTCTTACCTGCTCTCATGGGCAGTGGGTGAAGCTGCCACTTGGGGAGGCTAGCTCCCCAGCCCACCTCTTCTGCCTATAGTCCCACCCATACTCTATCCCTGCTCCACCCCAGGCCCTGCCCCACTCCACTCCACCCAGGCCCTGCCCTCTCCCCACTCCCCACTGTCTCCGTCCTCACCCCCTTCTAGCCAAATCCCTGAACCCAAATGAAGCAAATGACATTTGAAAAAAACACTCTTCTGCAATTTCTTTCTAAAGAAAATGGACCATGTTTTCCACTGCATGCCAGATGGTGAAGACTGGACATGCAGAAGGTACCTAATTAAAAACACTACATTTGGGAATGAAAAAGGTCAGTCACAGGTTTTTTGATATACCCTGAAGCTTGTCAGAGATTTATTTGCAAAAACTTTGTAGTAAGGGCAAGTCAGCTGTCCTGCTGAATACAACATTAAATATTATAGAATACATGATGCAGCTCTTCTGTTTTACATTTTTTTAATCAGTAGTTCTAAACTGATTTTATATTTTAAATGTACTCTTTAGCCTTCATAAAGTAATCATTCCAGATTACTACATATTTAACTCACTGAAACAAAGACATTATTTTAAATTAATCAGTCACAGAGGTTTAGTGTGTTCATAACAATGTTCATTGCTTTTAGAAAAAGGGAACACTAATTTACTTTGTGTGATCTCCATAACAATAGACATGCTTATGAAATTTCACCAACTTTAAAAATTATGTTTCCAAAGATTTTAGGCATAACAAAGGATTTTATATCTTACTAAGGTACTGATTTTGCTGGAGGGTTCTCTTAAAACTACTCAAGTCAAGATATGCCACATCTACCGCTTCCCCCTGTTCACAAGGCTTGTTACCCGGTCAAAGAAAGCTATTAGGTAGGTTTGACACAATTTGTTCTTGACAAATCTATGTTGACTGTTACCTATCACCTTATTATCTTTTAGGTGTTTGCAAATTGATTGCTTGATTATTGGCTCCATTATATT
Organism: Emys orbicularis; assembly: GCF_028017835.1. Taxonomy (NCBI): domain Eukaryota; kingdom Metazoa; phylum Chordata; order Testudines; family Emydidae; genus Emys; species Emys orbicularis. Next base: position 37,668,137 of record NC_088688.1, on the reverse strand, counting down.
TCCAGGTACTGAGGTTAAACTGACAGGTCTGTAGTTCCCTGGTTTGTCCTTATTTCCTTTTTTATAGATTGGCACTATATTTGCACTCTTCCAATCCTCTAAAATCTCTTCTGACTTCTATAAGTTTTTGAAGATAATCACTAATGGCTCAGATATCTTTTATTATATCTCACCCACCTTGTCGCTAATATCCTGAGACTGACACAGCTACAACTATACTACATACATGATTCTAATAATTCTAATTCTAATTCTAATTCCAAAGGTAATTCTAATGATGGCATTATTGTCTTTATATTTGGGTATTTACTAGCTTTCTTGTATTTTCAGGGGTTTATAACTAATCCATAAAACCAATTTATTCATTTGTAAATTAGAGAGGAGAAGAAACATGCTGTATGTGTTTTGGTTGCACTGAATCATAGCTTAGTATCACAGAAGTCAGAAAATAAAAAGAAGCATTAGCTCCTTTGCTTCACATTCCCTTCCCCCATCAGTACAGGATTATTCCCTATGTGGTGTTGGCCATTGCTTCATCTAATATTTCAGACTCTTTTTTTGTATCTCTTTGCAAGAATCAGCTTCCCTTATCTTCTGCCTCATTTTCCCCAACTCTTCTTTCTGAAGAATGCACACAGACTCACATGGTTCACTCACAGTCCCTTCATAGGAACTAGTTTATTTAACAAAATAGAACAGTTCAGTTCAATAAAATCTTCCAACCCGAACACCCACAGTTCTCTACAGCCTTCTCAAAGCTGACCTCCTACCTGGCCTTTGCTAAAAACATTCCCAACCAAGACCTGTTCCCTGCAGGTATTTTTCAATTTACTGGTGCAGAGAGCCTCTTTCTCAACCCTAGGTCTCCTCTCTTTGTTTGGATGGACTCCTTCTTCTACATATCACCACTTCTGTGCTGCCATCACATAATCCTTGGCCACCTAACCCAACTGGCAGCCCAAGATTTGAAACAGGACACTGGGCAGGCTTAATCACCCTGTACATTACATAATGATTTCTCGTTTTCAGTTAACCAGTCTGAGGGCTTAGAACAATAAAAACAGACTAATGTCTTTAAGGGATTTTTGATTTTTTTTTATATATACAAGCTATTGTGGGTTCAGATCCCTCCACTGGCTCTTTTGCCATCCGTAATCTTCTTGTTCCTTATTTTCAAGACTCTGCACAAGTCAGTTCTGTCCTATAGCATATCTGTTCTCATTTCTTGAAACTTCCAAAACTTACTGCACTAGCTCTTCCTGCTCTGCATTTCTCACAACTTTCTTGGTAACCTTCTTCTACTCTCATCTCTCTTATCCTGTGTTGCCCAATATGTATGGAATTATTCTTCTGCAGGGTGCAGTAACTTTTCATCCTTTACTTTTTGAAATTACTCCTGAAAACACATTGCCATCATGAAGATTGAACATTAAACCATCACCCATAGAAATGTTACTACTTTATTTAGGAATAAACTAACAAGCTGCACCACTGTGTGATGCATTCATCTCCCAATGACCTGGTACTTTAGTTCTGAATAGTCATCTGTTTACCTTTTTAGATTGTAAGCTTCTTGAACGGTGAGCCTGTCTCTTCTATATTCTGTAGTGCATCAAACACTTTGTCAGTCCTTAGCAAATACATTCTTGTTATTTATTATTTGTTTTAATATAACACAGCCACAACTAGATTGGGGCTCCATTCTGCAGGTGCTGTACAAATCCATACTATGAGACAGTCTCCTGCTAATGATATTGATTATTAAATTTAGACCAATAATCATCGTGCCTGCTGAGCAAATTCTTATATGGAGATTTTTGTGAACAATAGGCTGCCTAAATAAGCACAGAATACTTAATATTGGGTGTAATGCCACTGGTCCTCAGTTTGCATGATGCACAGCTTACTGTACTATTAAATACATTAGCTTTTCTGTGCCAAATTAATCTCTGCTTTAATTCTATTGACTTTGGTAGAGGTATGCCAGGAATGAATTTCACCATGGGAGTATATCTTAGGAGTATTACTTAAATTAACCAAGACATTAATTGTTTAACTTATTCCTTGTTTTTTACATATATGTTCGGCTGTTTCCCTCTTGGCTGTGTATATGTGAGGAATCTGTTAATGCTGGGGCTAAAACCAATAACCTTCATATCCAAAAGAAGTAACTCTCTTTCAGCTAAGGAAGAGTCTTTATTAGAAGTTTGAGAGAATAGTTGCTTATATTCACTAAAGTCCTCCAGCTTGTAAAGAACAAGATCATTACACCTGCAGTGTCTTATACCCCTTCAGCTGCAGTAGGTTTTATCTAGCAAAGAGTTTATCACAGGCACTTGTAGTAGTTTTCCAGCTTGATTGCAACAACGTGTACCAGTGTGTAAAAATGTGAGAAAGGAGTAGAATTTTTAAAAAGACATTTTAAGATTACAGCATGTTGCCAGCTAGCTTCAAGTGAATAGCCTTCCATTTTGTTTTATGGCAGGGACTTTTTTGTACAATGACAAGAAGCCCATATCTTTTTGTTTAGGAGACAACATAGCCTAGCAGATAGTACACTGGACTGGGAGTCAGGAGACCTGAGTTATGCATCCAGCTATGCTATTGACTTGGAGACTAGACTGCTCCATAGCTTAATTTCCCCACCTGTAAAATGGGGCTAATAGTAGCCCACGTTTAAGTGCAGAGAGATCTATATGTGCGGAGAGCAAGTGAAACAGGAAAAGCACATTGATTTTGTATTTTCTTTATTATAGAGGAATGTAGTGTCAGAGGGAAAAAACTGACCAGGAAACAATGAGCCTTGGAACTCAATTGGCAAAGGAATTAAAAAAAAAAAATCAAAGATAAATTATTCACTCTGTCATTTAAGATGTATTTTAAACACGGGACTATGTGTGTTCAGAATAAGTATGCAATAACTCTCATGTGAGGTGAGGATAATTTCAGTTTTAGTTATTCAGTTTTTAATTTTTCTAGTGCAAAATGTTGAGAAGTAAGTTTTGCAATATAAACTACTCTCACATAAGAGCTATGGTTAATGGTACAGTAGGCTGTTCTTGAAATCATAATGAATGTTCCATTTTTGAGGCATCACTCTGGAGTTCATTTAGAATACCCTTTGCTGTCAAATTATAATTGACTTTTCATGAATAGACTTTGTGATGAGGATAGCACTAAATTATTTAAAAAATGTAAACATGAAGAGCAGACTGACATCCATACAAAACTGCAAATTAACATAGCTAAATTTTCAGGTTCAAATGTTTTACAATACATGCTATAAAACTTACAGATGTTCACGGTGATTGAAATGAAATTACAAATAAAACAAAAATAGGCCACAAGAATCAAGTTATTTTAAGGGCTTTTGTTACAATTTAACACAAACTAAATGTGGAAACATATTTTCTTTTAACTAGGCTGTCATTGATTTGGTATTCACTGCAACAGGATTTACAATGCTAGTCATTCATATATTCTTTTCATAGGCACTTCACTGTAATTCATAAAAACAAAATGGATTGTGTCTGTTAAATTGTTATCGATCTGAGGAATGGTTAAAGGAACATTCATTGGCCAGTTAATATCTGGAACTTCTGCTCATATTGTCATCCATAGTGCCAAATGTGGGTGGTGGCTTTTGTGTTGTGGACTGTGGATCACTAAGAACTAGATTGTGGTCACAATATTAACTTCACATACAGGTCGCCAAACACTATCAATTTGGCAAAGTTCCATCACTACAGTCAAAAGGGGAAGGACTCCATGTTCCATTACTAATTCTTCGAAGACATCTAGTCCCCCAAACACTAAATTTCTATATGATGAAAGTGATTGTGCTCAAAGAGGATTTCAGTGATGTGCATTGTAGCAAACAGTCAGAAATGTGCATCTAAAGGCAGCTTACACAGCACTGAAAATGCATGTCTTTTGGCTGTGCAAGCCAGATACATGCTGCTACTTGCATATATTGGTAATAAATATCACCATTAGTCCAAAACAAATGAAACAAACTCAATCAGGTTTAAAATCTTAATTTAAAACTGTAATCCAAATGGCTGAATAAATACAAAGCAACGCCATTGTTGACATAAAGAGTAAAAAGGGGAAGGAATGAAAATCAAATTAGGTGACTTGTAAAATACGTTCTGAGTATCTTTGTCAGATCTAAGTTTGTTATATTAGCTAGAGTTGTTCAAGGTAATTAGCAGCTGTTTCCATCACACCCTGTTGGCAATCAAAGGTAATATCTTTGTTGTCATAGATTAAGTTGCATATAAAAAGAAAATAAACAATAGTGGGATTCTTAACATTATAGGAATGCTCCAGTTTCTTTACAAACAAATTAAGTGGCAGTATGTTGGCTCAAGTAAAAAGTTGTGCTTAGAAACCTTTTCCTTAGCTTGCCAATGAGAAAACAAGGTTCTCTGGAGATTCAAAATGAGAGTATATATTCCACAACAGCCATTTGAGTGAGAAAACAAACACATCGTAATATGGAGTGACATTTAATTGCCAGCTGATAAATTTATTCTGCCAATTAGCTTTGATCCAGTTTTTATGAAAATAAGGTTGTTGTACAAATTAGATGAATTATTTTAATGGAGTATAATTATTATAGCTCCTCAGCACTGTGGTACACCAAGCCTCTAAGGTCCCAGAGGCGGGTGCTTTAGCTGGTAGGCCTTATAGGCACTAGCTCTATAACCACTCAACCACATGGCTAAAAGGAGAGGGTATTTTACTAGGGCTGTAAGAAAAGGGAAAGGTGGTAAATATGCTAGGTCAGTGGTTCTCAAACTTTTGTAATGGTGACCCCTTTCACATAGCAAGCCTCTGAGTGCAACCCCCCTTATAAATTAAAAACACTTTTTTGTATATTTAACACCATTATAAATGCTGGAGGCAAAGCAGGGTTTAGGGTGGAGGCTGACAGCTCGCGACCCCCCCATGTAATAATCTCATGACCCCCTGAGCAGTCCCGACCCCCAGTTTGAGAACCCCTGCCCTAGGTTCAATAGCTTAAGCCAGTGGTGGTCCTAGCCATAAGCAGATTAAGCAATTGCTTAGGGTCCCACACTGCTTATGAAGCCCCTGATTATACCCCCAAAACACCGTTCATCTTATTTAACATGGTCTTTTAAACAAGTGTATTAGTATGTGTTGTGTTGGTATATTTTGTGTTGGAATATATGTTTGTTGGAAATAATGTAATTAATATTATTAGGGAGGGATAAGGTGAGCCCACCAAAATATTTCTGCTCAGGGCTCCCAATGGGCTAGTGAACTGCCTCTGGCTTAAACAGTTATGGTTCAAAGTGAGCAATAGTGGTCCTTATTTTGGACTCTAAGAACAGTCCAGGCGAGGGCTAGGGCTCTCCTATTGCCTGGAGTGTCCTCTCCAGGCCAGCCTCTATTCAAAGCAGATAGGAGTTTGCAGATTTCCAGGCCAAGATCACTTAGTGATGCATCTCTTACTGGGGCCCCTCTGCATGGCTCTCTGACCAATCTCTGCTGCTCCCAATGAGTCCCACACAAACCTGGTCCTGGCTGCATATCCAACATCACACTTTGCTTTTTTACACAGTTTCCTTGGGGGTTTCCCCTGAATCTCTTAGCCCTGAAGCTCCTGGCTAGCTATGATCCTGCTCTTTCCCAAAAAGTGCCTGTTCACTTCCTGATTCAGGGTCTTTTCATGGAGTTTATACCCCCTCTTCCTACATGGCCAGGAAAAAAGGGGATGTGTAATGGATAGGAAGTTGATGGAAATGGTAGTCTCCTGCTTGGCAGATCCATTGCAGGAATTTAGGCTATGAATAATTCTGAGGGTCAGATTTTTGCAAAGCTCACTCACATTGAGTAACTCTCATAATTCAGTCCCATTGATTTCAGGCATGCTACTTGTGTAATTATGTTACTCAGTGTGAATAAGGGTTACAGAATCTGTCCCTAAATGAGCATGCTATGATAGTATACCTTAAATTTAGAGTAATATATAGACAGTTTAGGTTAAGAAAATTATGCAAGACATGCAGCTCATTTGATGTAGTGATCCCACCTGTACATACATATCTTTGGGATCTATGCATTCTACACTACTGAATACCTCCCAAAACTGTTCATTGTACTGTCTAACACTGTGACTTAAGGAACTCCACATTCCCCTCCAGAAAGAGTTCAAGAGGAAACAAAATAAAAGTTCAAAAGGGAGAAAAAGAAGATGCGCATTCTCCTCCCAGTTACAAAACAACAACCGCTTCTTCCATGTGTGAAACGTTCCAGTTCCTTCACACTCCTCCAAGTTAATATATTTTACTTACTACCTAAGTGCCAATCATGAGAGGTGCTGGGTACCTGCAACTTCTGTTGGATTCAGGGGGAGCTATAAGTGCTTGAGCTCTCTTGGGAGTTGACCTCAACTCTGTAGCTCCAACATGTGATCCTCAGTTGGAGTTATCATTTGGTCTTCACCACAGAGTATGCTTCATACCTTTCTTGATCATTACATAGGAGATAACTTTAAGGGCATATAAAACCTTTTAAATGTCTTAATAACCAGTAAAGCAAGATGCAACATGAGAAATGCAAATTAGGCAGAAGCTCCTAACCAGTAGAACTTCACACCTGCTGAATAAGGAGTGATATTGTTTCTTGAGTTAAGCAAACAAGAACCGGTGGAAGTTGCAAGTGTTCTGTACCTGGGAAAATCAAGCTACTTTTATTTAGGGGCTTAATTTTAGGCACTAAAGTTGGAAAGTTTTAATCATAGTTAATATATGAGAATATAACTTCATAATTATGCTATATGTATTCTGGCCAAAAAGACTCATTTCATTATCAAGAGATGCCATGATTGTAAGAATTAGATGATACATTTTTGGAGCAGAGGCCTCATCTTTCTGTATGTGATAAAGTGCTATGTATACCTTCAGTGCTATGCAAATACAATTGAAAGGTTTAATCTTTAGTACATAATACTTGCAGTGAAAACAGATAACTGAGAATTACACTGGATACACTACCAGTGAAGCACATGCAAAAATTAGCCTTAATCCTGTGGTTGCTATGGACAAACAAATGAGTTGTTTGTTTGGTTTACAAAATGGAAAAATGCCTGTAGGTTAAGGGTTGAAACAATGGAAACATCTGACCTGTGTGATAGCACACCCCTCTAAATTTCACCAAAACGCTTTAGAGAAAATGTACATGGGGTCAGTGGAAGCCTGACATCCAGAGGTTTTTTCTGTTTAATCTAATCTATTCTGCAATCTCTCTGTATTTTTTAAAGTGCCTAACAACACAGTATGTAAGCACCATTTCCCATGAACCTGATTTAGACTGTCCTTGGCTATAAGGGTGCAATAATAAAGAGCTTGTGTGCTGAGAGTCAGAACACTTGTCAAACAGAAAGACAGTTTGTGAGTTTTAGGTCTGATGTTCTCAAATAGAATGAGAGAGATCTTTACTTTGAGGAAATATTAAAACTATAATAGTAATTGTACAGCAATAGGCAGCCTCTTGTCTCTATCAGCATCTTAAATTCAAAGTATAGATAGGAAAGCCATATAAACCATTAATTAAGATTTCTCTAATGTTAAATTTGCAATGTCCTGCATTTGGATTTGTAGAAATTCTTTGTATCATTTGCCTAGATATGGATTTTAAAAGTTTGAATGGAGAGTTTACCTGACTGCTGGCATTTGTAGCTGTTGGAATCTAATTGTGAAGCTTTATTCTAGCTCCTGCAAGCTAAGCTATCATTTTATCCATCTCATTTCTGTCCTCCATTTTAGTTGTTGGCGGGGTGAAAGTAAGCCGGCACAGGCCGGTAAGGCGTACGGGTAAAAAGAGGCCACCAGTAGCAGCCCATACACAGCTGACTTTAAAGCGCTGCCTCGTGCTATGGGCAGCTAGTAGTGAGGTGCCTCACATATCTGGGTACCCACGGGAAGCATTACACAGATAAAAGATGGCCTTATGATCAAGGCATTGAGTTGGCACTCAGGAAATTTGAGTTCAATTTCTGGGTGTGCCACAGACTCCATGTGTGACTTTGAGGAAAGGTTTAATAATGCAACTCTATTTTATAGGAGTGTTGAGAAAAATTAGTATTGAGGCTTTCAGATTGTAAACTGTTGGGGGTGCCATATAAGAACCTGAATAAGATAGTACAGGGACTTTGCCAGGAAATATTGACAGCGGGGTAATCAGAAATTATATAATTTAGTTTGCTGATGTGGGGTTGTATTTTCCAGGTGTTTAACTCGGTATGAGAAATGCAATATAGATTCCAATCGTGTATAATAATTTCTGTCATAAAAGATAGACACAGTTGCATGTGCCAGAATGGAGACCAACATTCTTCTTCGAGAGATGTCCCGGTGGGTGCTCCACTCCAGGTGTTGGTGCGTCCCTGCGCCTTAACTCGGAGATTTTTACCACAGTACTCATACTGGTCGTGCATGCGCAGAGCCTGCCCCCCCACTCTGAGTGTACCTTGATAGTACGTGTGCGCGACCAGTCTCCTCAGTTCCTTCTCTACCGTTCCCGGCCTGAGACAGCGCTCAGCAGACTTGTTAGAGAATTTCTTCTCTCCCTTGTTCAACCTTTTTCCCTCTTAGTTTAGCTTACCAGTATTAGTTAGGTACCCTTTTCCCTTCTCTTCTCTTCTTTTTTAAAAACAAACAAACCAACAAAAACAAAACCCTTTTTGTTCCTGTCACCGCAGCTGTTTCCGACATGCCTGGCTCTCCAGGTTTTAAGCGCTGCTCTAACTGTAATGATGCCGTCCCTCTTGCAGATGGCCACTCTAAATGTATTAAATGTTTGGGGGAGTCCCACACCCCCCAAAAATGTGCCCACTGCAGCAAGTTGAAATCCAGGGCACGCAAAGACGGAGCTGTGGTTAAAACTACTCCTGCTGCAAAAATCTCTCGGACCAGCCTCAGACCTGGGCTCTGACTCTGCTGTACACTGCAGCCCCCCTGCTTCAAAGAGACAAAAGAAAACTTCAAAAAAACATCAGTCTCTCTCACCCACAAAGGGTATTCGCAGGGACAAGCCTTCTCCGGGTACTGCTTCCCTCTCTGCGCTCCCCTGGCTGAGTACCTTTGATGCGCCGGGCTCAACCCGCCTGCGGCTGCGGCGGTCACACGGCGGTCGTGATGCGCTGAGGGTCATGGCTCTCATCCTCTTCCTTTCCCCGGGAGGTCCAGAGTACCATTGAGGATCTCCCCTTCGACGGTGACAAACTGTTCGCTTCCACCACAAATGACATACTCCACTCCATGAAGGACTCCAGGGAAACTCTCTGGTCTCTAGGAATTCAAACCCCTACGACCAGAAGGGCACAATATAGATATCAGCCTTACACAGAGACCACGCTACCCCACATAAACCCAGCAATTCCATAGATCTCACAAGCAACAGCAACAACAGAGACCCAGATACCAACGCCGCTGTCCCAACTCCTTGGCAGCGTCTCAACCCCCTCCGACCAATAAGCAAATTTGAAGCCTTGGTCGAGGGTATGGAAAACAGTATTCCCACTTCAGTGCTTACACCGCCTGCCCTTATTTTTGGTCACCTCCTATGCCCATTCTTCCGTCAATGGCGAAATATTACCACCGACAAGTGGGCTTTAGAGGTCGTCACAGTTGGCTATTCCATCCCTTTCCTCTCCCTGCCTCCCACCCACCCTCCCCGTCCCTCTTCAGGGATCCCTCTCACGAGCAACTGCTCCTCCAAGAAGTACAAAATCTCCTTCAATTGGGGGCAGTGGAAATTGTGCCCGAACAACACAGAAGGAAAGGTTTCTATTCCCATTACTTCTTAACAGAAAAGAAAACTGGGGGATGGTGACTGATCCTCGACCTCAGGCGGCTAAACAAATTTATCAAAAAGCAAAAGTTCAATATGGTTACCCTCACCATCATAATCCCAATGCTGGAGCAGGGTGATTGGTTTTCAGCCCTCGACATACAGGATGCCTATTTTCATGTGACTATTCACCCAGCCCACAGATGTTTTCTTCATTTTACCCTCGGTTCGACACATTTTCTATACAGAGTGTTGCCCTTCGGCCTATCTACCGGCCCCGAGCTTTCTCCAAACTCCTCGCCGTGGTTACTGCCCACCTCAGGAAACGGGGTTATAATATTTCCTTACCTCGACGATTGTCTCCTCGAAGCCTCAACACTCGACAAAGCTCTTCAATCCACGCAGCTTACCGTCGCTTGGCTTCCTGTCCCTTGGCCTACAAATAAACAAAAACAAATCCACCTTATCTCCTACTCATCAAATGGAGTTCATAGGAGCGCACCTAGATTCCAGAACGGGAATAGTGTCTCTCCCGCTCAATCATTTCAACACCATAAAACTCCTGGTTACAAAACTTCGCAACAGTCCCAAAGTCACTGCACGAGACTGCCTGCAACTATTAGGCCACATGGCCTCGTGTACTTTCGTGGTCAAAAATGCACGCCTATACATGAGGTGCTTCCAAGCTTGGTTGGCCACAGTTTACAGACTGAACGTACACGCTTTAAACAAGCCTCTATCCATACCCTTCAGAGTCAGACTCCCTCCGATGGTGGACAGTTCCCTCCAACCTCTGCTCAGAAGTCCCTTTTCTCCAGGACGCCCCATAACTCATAATGACTACTGATGCATCCCTCACGGGATGGGGAGCACACATGTCCCACCACACAGTCCAGGGGCTATGGTCTTCCACTGAAGCCTCCCTATACATAAATGTCCTAGAACTGCGAGCCATACGCAATGCCTACTGTCACTTCCTCCCATTCATTCAAAACCAACATGTTCGGATAATGACAGACAACATTGCATGCATGTTCTGTGTCAAGAGGCAGGGAGAGGCTCGATCTCACTCACTTTGCACAGAAGCCATGAAGCTCTGGAATTAGTGCCTCGCGAACAACATCCGGATATCAGCCTATCTTCCCGGGGCCCTGAATACCACCGCGGACGAGCTAAGCAGATGTTTTCCCTGGGATCACGAATGGGAGATAAATGACACGATCATACGCAATATATTCCGTGTTTGGGGCTATCCAACCCTGGACCTCTTGGCGACTGCGAAGAACAAAAAATGTCCCGAATTTTGCTCCTGAGCGGGATTGGGCAAACATTCCGTAGGAGATGCATTCCTGATCTCATGGGCTCAACACTTAATGTATGCTTTGCCCCAAGTACCGGTTCTCCACAGAGTTCTGACAAAGATACGAACAGATTGTGCCACGGTAATTCTGATTGCCCCATCATGGCCCAGACAACCGTGGTTTCCGTTCCTCACCAGAATGTCAATTCGCCCACCAATTTCATTGCCCCTCACTCTGAATCTCCTATCACAGCAACATGGCCAATTTCTTCACCCCAACCTGTCCATGCTTTACCTCAAAGCTTGGTTCCTTCCATGGTTCTCCCAAAACGAACTAGCATGCTCTGAGGAGGTTCAAAGAGTGCTCCTACATAGAACACAATCTACTCGCACCACATATTTCCAAAAGTGGAAACGATTCACACAATGGTGCTCAACTAAACAACTTCCTCTTACTTCTGCACCTCTTCCGCCCATACTTGACTACTTATTAGATCTTAAGCAATCTGGCCTTTCTTTCAGCTCCATCAAAGTCCACTTAGCTGCTATTACAACTTTTCATGACAAGATCGACGATACCTCTGTTTTTGCTAATCCAATCACCAAACGTTTTCTCAAAGGGCTCCAATGCTTATACCCAGACATTAAACTTCCTACCCCTCCATGGGACCTTCACTTAGTATTATCCTGCTTAACTCAACAACCATTCGAGCCCCTAGCCACTTGCTCCCTCTTATACCTCTCTATGAAAACAGCATTCTTAGTGGCAATCACCTCAGGAGAAATAGCAGGTCTCATGGCAGACCCACCTTATACACTATTTTTTAAGGACAAGGTTACCCTCCGACTACACCCCAAATTTCTTCCTAAGTTGCATTCGTCATTCCACACCAGTGAGCCAATACACCTACCAACCTTCTTTCCTGAACTACATGCAAACTCTTTTGAATCCACAATGCATACGTTAGATGTACGCAGGGCTTACATTTGGATAGAACTAAGCCCTTTAGGAACTCTTCTAGACTCTTTGTCTCCATTGTGGAGCGCTCCAAAGGGACACCTATTTCTACCCAGAGACTTACACTCAGAAATCCAGTTTAAATCCAACTGTGCTATCAGATAAAGAAAGTTACGCCTCCAGCCAGCATCAGAACTCACTCCACTAGATCTGTGGCTACCTCCGTGGCTTTTCTATGCAAAGTTCCTCTGGCTAACATCTGTAAAGCAGCCACTTGGACTTCTGAACACATTTGTTAAGCATTATGCCCTTACTCAAGGCCCTCTCTCTGATACACAATTAGGCAGAGCTGTATTATCTACTGCATTCCTACCAAATCCGAAGTCCCTACCTCCTTGAGATACACTGCTTTTAAGTCACCTGGAGTGGAGCACCCATAGGGACATCTCTCTCGAAGAAGAGGAGGTTACTCACCCTGTGCAGTAACTGACTTTCTTCGAGATGAGTGTCCTTGTGGGTGCTCCACTACCCACCCTCCTCCCCTCTACTTCGGAGTTGGGGTAGTCTCCATTGTAGAGAAAGAACTGAGGAGACCGGTCGCGCACATGTACTATTAAGGTACACTCAGAGTGGTAAATGGAATACTTATAGAAAGATGACTAGTAACTAAATTGGGAGATCCAGTTATAGAATCACGGCTGGTCTGTTCCTTTACAACTTCTGATATTTATAAAGAAAACTAACTAGATTTATACTGAGTGATCTGTGTTTAAATCCCTCTACTAAATACCTTGAGGAAAGAGTCTGTAAATCATCTAGACTATTTTTTAATATTTTCTTAATCATGTAGTTAAAATGGCATTAAAATGAAAATATTTTTGATGTAGAACAAAATGGCATGACATTTTATAAGAACTTTTTCCTGACATTTTGAAGATGAATATTGATGTGTTGACTTAATGTAAGAAACTGCAAATTAACATGCTCAAGCATTTTAGATCTAAAATGCACCCTTCCTTATTACAGTTATCTTTAAATGGAGAATCTTCTCTGGATTCTAGGTACTGTTTTTAAATCCAGCATTTTTGCTAGTTAATTATAATTAAGAAAACCAAGCTGCTGAGAATGCTTATCACTAATAGCTTCTCTGCTGTTGCCAAGGTAGCCAGGCAGCGAGAAGGAGGGGAAGTTAAATAAGTCAGAACTGTGTTGTTGACACTAAAGATCTTAATGACACCAGGAAGCATGTGTTGATTTGTGCTCCATTAGCAGCACAAGGAAAGTATCCATGTTTATCAAATGAAATGAAATGGATTCTACTAGTAAGTAATTTTTCCTTCCAGTCTTCTAGGGGCTCATTCCTGCAGTTCTCACTTGGACAGAACTGCTGTTTGCTTCAGTAATGAATCAGGAGTTCACATGTGGACCCAAAGAAGGCAATAGGGAGGACAGAGCTACAAAACTAAACATTATTTTAAAAATATGTAGCAGTGTATGTAATTTTTCCATTTGTTAACCACTCTACAGCTGTGGCATATAAACTGGCACTTATCAAAGATATGATATATCGCTTTAAATGAAATGCCCAATTAAACCACCATCTTATGAGTATGGAGTGATCCGGCAGTTAATGGATTAGCAGCAATGGGGAAAATTAAAGCAGTTACAGTGCAAAGTGACTTCCTTATAGATATTGGTAGGATTGCAACCTCCTACAACTTTTGTGGGATCATTCTAGGCCCTGGTCCTGCAATACTGTCCTCTATGTAGACCTTTGCACCTGCACAGAGTCCCGGTGGTTCTGTATGTGCAGTCCCTTCTCCCCTTGTGACCCAAGGACCTATTGATCCCAGCAGGCAGAGGGCCCAGGGATACATGGGGGAACAGGAATGCCTTGGTTTCACCAAACGGCATCATATAAGGTCTCTACTGAAAGCATGTGTCACACTGGTTGTCATAGTCATTGTGAGATGCAAATACGGAAAATGTGAGTTATGTATATATGCTGGAAATTATGTTCTCTAGGCAGGTTAAAGGCAGGTCACTCAAGGTAGCATATCTTGAGACAAACTTCTCCAGACAGGAAGTGGGAGATGCTTATCTCCCTGGTGCCCACTGTGCCTTAAAATAGAAGTCTATCAGCATACTGAGTCAAGTGCTAATGAAGAACTTGCAGAGACTTCAGAAAAAAATTAACTGGGGGCCGGCCGGATTTCCAGTTAGGCACAGTAGGCATGTGCCTAGGGCTGCCAGCATTCTAGGGGCACCTAAAAGTTAAGAGTGGGTTAAAAGTTTAATTTTTTATGGAAAACACTAAGGTCAGCTGTACGCAGGGAGGACACTGAAGATGCTGTGCCTAGAGGTGCATAAGTTGTAAATCCAGCCCAGGGGAGGCGGGGGGGGAGGGGGGGCGACAACTCTATTTTCAGGTGAACCTCAAAGGTCTGGTCTGGAATACCTGAGGGACCAGAGAGACCCCTTCCCCCATAGTTGTCCTTCAGTGTGTGAGGACAAGCATCAGTTGGCTTGATCTTAAGAAAGGGGGAATCTCGGCCTGCCTGGCTGAAAATGCTGGGGAAAGTGTTGGGGATAAGTTCTAAAAAGTGTGTCATTGTTTTATATGTGACCATTTGTTTCCAATATTCTTATTTTCTATCACTTTAATCTCTGTTCTTTGATAATAAACTTATTCATCTCTCTCTCTCTGTCTTTTATTTATATATAAGAAATATATATATATATAAAAAAAATAAAGAGCTGTGTTAAGTAGTGGTGAACCTGAGTTTACTATTGAAAACTGATATGTACACGCCTTTGGGAGTAGCAAAGCTGAGAATTCTGTGAATGTCCAGTGTGGAATAGGGGCTGGGCATGCCTGAGGCATGCTTTAAAGGACTTGGGGATTCATGGGTGCCTCCTGTGACCTGTACAGAGAGCGCGAAGCCAATGGAGGCCTGGAAGGTAGTGCTTTTGTTGCCACAGGCTGGTGGAGTCAGGCAGCTGATCCTAAGCAGGCACAGACAAGACTTTGTCACATGAAGGGCAGCTGTAGCGAAAAGCTGTACAATCGTGGGATCGGGGTCCTGAATTTGACAGGAACTTAGATGATATTAAACTATTATTGGTTGCAATGCAGGGTAGTAATGTTTGCATAGTGACATGGCGGGGTTGCAGTAATATTTGACATTGCAAAATCAAGATGTTGCAGTGCACATTATAACACGATGGAACAATAGTCCTAGAGGACAAATGTTTAAAAATGATTAATTTTTAAAGGAGGAAAAGCTTGTTGATATGTTGTACAGATTTATTTTCTTATACTTAATATGGTATCCTTTGCATAGATTTCAGAGGCATTTATTTTCTAGAATTTAGGCTTTAAAATTCATACTAGAATTTGAAATGTATTTGAGTTCCACAATCCATCTTCTCTACCATTATTTTAAGAAAATCATATACAATGTATAAATATAACAAAATAAATGCAAAGTTGATTATTTTGAATATTGAAAAAGCAGGGCTGTCAAACAATTAAAAAAATTCACAATTAATTGTGAGATTAAAAAATAGTCATGCTTAATCACAATTTTAATCACACTGTTAAACAAGAATAGAATACCAGTTTACATTATTATAAATATTTTGGATGTTTTTTCTACATTTTCAGATATATTGGTTTCAATTACAACACAGAATACAAAGTATATAGTGCTCCCTTTTATATTATTTTTATTACAAATATTTGCACTGTAAAAAGATAAACGAAATAGTATTTTTCAATTCACCTCATACAAATACTGTAGTGCAATCTCTCTGTCATGAAAGTGCAACTTACAAATGTAGAATTATTTTGTTTATAACTAAAATAGTTTGGCTAAAATCATACATTCCAAGTATAGAATTAAAATTTTATTTTTCCCTCCCAGTTTTCCCTTTCAGTAATTAACACTGCCAGGGCTTCCCTGTTGGAAGGTTAAAAGTATCACTAACCTGCTGCAAAATGCTTCAGAGTTAGGGAAAACAGCCTGCTTTCTACTCCTCTGGCTCAGCTTCTCCAAATCCATACAGTACACATGGCCTTTTGTAAAGCAGCTGCCCTGACTACTTGCCCTCATGCAGTCTCCGGAGTCCAGCAACAGGGAACCTATTGAGCATCCGCAAAACTACCACACCCAATTCCAGAAACTTCTGAGAGTGGAATGCTAACTGTGCACCTGCCTGGTAACAATGACCCAAGCACAACTTCAAAAACTGTCTTTTTGAAGTGTTGGCAATAGTAGTCCATTGGTGATTGTGGCTTGTGCTGGATCAGAGATTACATTTTATTTGGATTGTAATTCACTAAATATGCTATTTCCTAATTCACATTATAGACAAAACTAGTAAAAAGTGAAGGTGGTTGCTTTATTATGATTTTTCTTATTGTGTTAGTACTAATGTTACTATGCCCAAAGAAATGAAATAAGTGTATTGACATTTTAAACTCTGTTTAGAAAGATGTCACACTAGTACCTAATATCACTTCTGAGGTTTTTGTTCTTGTGCAAAAGAACAAAATTATTGCTATAGTTATTGTTAAATATTTATATTTTGGTAGCCTCAAAAACTCCAAGAGGATTTGGGGCCCCATTGTGCTAGTTGCTTAAAAAAATATCAGAGACCATCCCTGCTGTGAATGGGTGACAGTCTAAAGATACAAACAGACAAAAGATAGGGAATGGGGATACAACATACAAGCAAATCAATATGAGGAGGAATTGGCACAGCTTTGTTAATTATATGCAATGTATTTTTTGTAAGTGAGGGGGTAGAGGAGAGGAAGAAGGGAGTAGAAAAGGAAAAGAAGAATAATCAAAGCTTGGCACTTACCTGGCCATGATCAGCAGGACTATTATGTGGTGTTTTCTTGTTTTGTTTTTAAATCTATTAATGTACTATATCAATAATGGTCTGACTTGCATTCAATTAAATTCTGTAACATCCTACATTACACTACATTACCTCTGGGCAATGCAGGGGCAACTGTGTTATCCCAGGTTAGTAGAAGGCTTTACTTTATTTGAATCCTATTGGAAGTCTATCACAAAGAATCTGTGGGCCATATTGTATACCTGTTTTCCGTGTTCAAGTCACTCTGGCGTCAATGAGAATTGTGGGCACAGATCCAACTTCCATTGACTTCACTGGAATTTGTACCAGTCCTTATGTGGCTAATTTACTTTATTGAACACATTGTCAACAGGCTGGGCCTGATGAACAACAAGTAGCTATAGCTGATAAAATGTGCATCTGGCCATATATCACATTAGTGCTCTTCACTTTATATTGGCTGTCTGTATTATATAACAGCCCCCCATCTATGGCTCCAATTTTGTTGTTTATTTTCAAAGTCTCAAATGGTTAGGGTCTAGCTACCTGAGAGGCAGTCATTTATTATGCATTCCATAGTGCTACTTAAAGTAAAGAGAGACTCTGAGGATGCCAGAGATCATGTCTGAACATGCAGGATTGTGGGGGTGAGTAAGGTGTTGTCAGAGAAGGGCCCTTGGCTGTGGAATTCACTACCTCTGGAGATCTGGTTGAGGCCACAACTTGCTACCTTTAGGGTATGATCGAGGACTTTTTCAAGCCTTCTTTTAAGAACTAAATTGTGACATCTGTATGTTTTGAGGAAGTAAGTCATGTAGATGTGATTCCTCTTACCATAAATCTGTAGACTTAATCTGAGCGGGAGGAGATAAGAGCTTTGTTCTTTGGTGAAATTCTAAATCTTTTTATGTTTATGTAATGGTACTGAAAAAATATGGGGGATGGGTACCCTAGAAATAAATGAGACTGCTACAAATAATAATACAGACCACCTCTGAACTTTAGGTGAAAGTTCTTCAAGAGTTCTGGTTATCAGTATCAATGGGATTGATCCAGGATGTTATGCACAAAACAGTGATGCTTGGAAATTTCAGGCTATGACTTACTAACTGGGTCTATATCCTTTATGGTTGGTAAAACCAATTTGGGAAGTGTTAACCCCAGTTTTGGAGGAAACTGTCTATGCTTTCCGTTGGGAGGGTGTAGCATGTTCTTTCTCACTCCTTTATTGTCTGATATGTGGATGGCTTATTTTCTCTTCTGGAGCTATGTCGCAATTTCCTCCTCTGGTCTGCAGTTCTCCCTGCTTGTGGTAAAGTAGTTTTGATTTGGTTTTAGTGCTTTAGCTCTCTGGCCAAAGCAAAAGTCCTCCCGTGCACTGTAAACAAAAAGACCAAACACACAGCAATGTCTCTGGATCTCCCTGGGTTGCAACCTTCTTCACTGTTGTACTTGCAGGGCTGATACTAATAGTAATTTCTTGGCCCTCCCTGGACTAAACAGTTCAGTCATTCTTTCTGTATTTTAATCTACCTCCAACAAAACAGTTCTTATTTGCTCAGTTTGGGGGCAATAACGCAAATTTCCTGAAGTTACAGGTGCTGTAAACTTTATTCCACTTGGATCAAAAAGTACTTTTGTTGTGGAATTTTTCCCTTTTATTCTCAACTCAATAGAAAGTTTCTAACATAATACTCAGTTATTTATTAATGTTTCTGTTTAACAAAACCCATATTTCAATATAAAATTTAGACTACAGATCATATGAAAACGTCTGGATCCCACTACATTAGATATGGTAAAGTATTTAATTTTTATCAGTGCACATCTATCCCCTAGGGTTAATAGGCTGTTTCTCCACATACAAAATTATGTCAACCTAAGTTACGTCAGCATACAGCCGCTGCAGTTATTACGTAACTTGTGCATGTGCACACTGCATAACTTGTGTTGGTGGTGCGCATCCTCACAATGAGCGCTTGTATCGATGCAAAGTGCAGTGCACCATGGGTAGGTATCCCACTGTGTAACTCGCCACCATACAGCGCAGGGTGTTTTGGGAATTTTTTGCAATGCCTCATGGGGCTGAAACGAGTCATATGCGGTGACTGGGAGCATGGGGCCAACTTCCCATAATGCAGTGCCCTCCATACCATAATTTCATCGGCATCCCATAGTATTTTGCACTCTTTTCAAAATCCCCACAAACTCACGTGTCCCTTGTCACTGCCAGCCATCTCTGACAGACCCATGGAGACTGCACAGCTCTGCATTATTGTCATGAGCATTGCAAGCACAGGGTGCCTGATCCTGCTGTATTTGTAGAGCCGCAAGAGAACCTGCTGGAATTACGATAATTCCCTGGAGGCTAGAATACTGTGAGACGTAGAAAGAAACAAGTCAAGGTTGTTAGTGGCATGCATGGAGCAGTTGGAGATGGTGGAGTGCTGGTTCTGGGCCTGAAAAACAAGCACTGACTGGTGGGATCATATTGTCATGCAAGTTTGGGATGATGAGCAGTAGCTGCAGAACTTTTATTTGCACAAGACCACATTCCTGGATATGCCAAACTTGCCCCAGCCCTCGAGCGCAGGGTCATCAAAATGAGATCCACACTGAGTTGAGAAGCGAGTGGCAATTGCACTGTGGAAATTTGCAATGCCAGATTGCTACCGGTCAGTTGGAAATCAATTCGGAGTTCGGAAATCCACCAGAGAGGCCGTTCTCATTCAGGGCCTTTAATTGCCTCCTACTATGCAGCATAGGCATGCGCACGGGGTGTGCCCAGGCACACCCAAATGCAGGGGTGGGCAAATGGCTCCACTCTGCCAGTGCAGCAAGCTGCCGGCCCCTCCCCCGCCTTCCCCCCTCTCCTGAAGCCATGCTCCAGGAATATTCAGGGCTGGGGGCTCTGCTCCACCAATATTTGGAGCTGGGTCTCT
The DNA here is from genome assembly GCF_028017835.1 of Emys orbicularis. Taxonomy (NCBI): domain Eukaryota; kingdom Metazoa; phylum Chordata; order Testudines; family Emydidae; genus Emys; species Emys orbicularis. The sequence continues at coordinate 37,648,246 of NC_088688.1, read as the reverse complement.
CCCCCGGCCCTGCCTGGAGCGGGCCCCGGCCCCCGCGGGTCTCCCCCGCTGCCCCATTGCGTCCCTGCCTGGAAGAAAGCGGCGCGCGCCTCTCCTGTGCCCGCTTGTGCTGCCGGTGTAGCACATTCCTATGCGGAACCGCTCCCGGCAGCAACTGCTGTCTGCTGCCCCAGGGTCCTAGTGCCCCCCATCCGCTAATGGCAGGGCAGGCTGCCCTTACTCTGCCCTTCTGCCCTAGCCCTGAGCCTCTCCAACACCCCAAACCCCTCAACCCCAGCCCTCATCCCCCTGCACCCTAATCTTCTGCCCCAGCTCTGAGCCCCCTCCTGCATCGTGAATCCCTCAACCCCAGCCAGAGCCCTCATCCCCCCGCACCCTAATCCTCTGCCCCAGCCCTTAGCCCCCTCCTGCATCATCCTCAGTCCCACAGCCCTCACCCCTGCACCCCCTCCCACCCCCAAACTCCCTCCCAGAGCCTGCACTCCTCACCCCTCCTATGTCCCCAGCCCAGAGCCTGCACCCCTCACCCCCTCCTGCACACCCACCCCCTGCCCCAGCCCGGAGCCTGCACCCAGCACCCAAACTTCATCCCAGAGCCTGCACCACTCCTGCACCCTAATCCCAAGCCCAGGACCTGCACCCTAGACCTCCTCCCCCCACCCAAACTCCCTCCCAGAAACTTAGGTAGGTGGGGGGCGGAGTTGGGGGGGGGGCGGGTTCTGGGCACCACCAAAATTTCTACAAACCTGCCACCCATGCGTGGGGCAGCGTGTCTGGCTCTGCGTGGAGCAAAACATGCTGCTAGGAGCCTCATGGTAAGGGGTCCGGGTCCGGGGGGGGGGGGGGTTGGATAAGGGGTGGGATCCCAGGGAGGTGGTTAGAGGTGGGGGGGTCTCTGGAGGGGGCAGTCAGGGAGCAGGGGGGGTTGGATGGGGCATGGGAGTCCTGGGGTCTGTCAGGGGGCGGGGGGTGGATAGGGGTCAGGGCAGTCAGGGGACAGGGAGCAAGGAGGGTCCTGGGGGGGCAGTTAGGGTGGGGGGGTCTCTGGAGGGGGTGGTCAGGGGACAAGGAGCTGGGGGGGAGGGTTGGATGAGTCGGGAGTTCTGGGGGGGGGCCTGTCAGGAGGCAGGGGTGTGGAGAGGGGTTGGGGCAGGCAGGGAACAGGGGGGGGGGTTGTATGGGTCGGGAGTTCTGGGGGTCCTGTCAGGGGGCGGGGAGCGGTTGGATAGGTGTGGGAGTCCTGGGGACCTGTCTGGGGGCAGGGATGTGGATAAGGGTCAGGACAGTCAGGGGACAGGTAGGGGGTAGGGTCCTAGGGGGCAGTCAGGGGACAAGGAGCAGGGAGGCTTAGATAAGGGGTGGGGTCCTGGGGGGCAGTTGGGGGCAGGGGTCCCAGGAGGGGGTAATCAGGGGACAAGGAGCAGGGGGGGTTGGAGGTTCTGAGGGGGGCAGTCAGGGGGCGGGAAGTAGGAGGGAGTGGATGGGGGCAGGGTGGGGGCGGTGCTGGGGCGGGGCTCCCTGGGTGCACACCCTAATGAAATGTGCTGCGCACGCCTATGCTATGCAGGACTGTGACTCCGGGCAATGTGCAGGACATAGTGGATGGTTTTACAGCAGTGGGCTTCCTGAACTACGGTGGGGTGATAGATGGCATGCATATCCCAGTAACCCTTCTGCCAGGTAGAGTCAGCAGTGACAAGGGCCAAGTTCAATATCTAAGGGGTTCCTTTTTAACACTACAACACAGAACAGGCTTGAGCCCCCATCCAGTAACCTGGGAAAATTACACACCACCTCTAGGCATCTCTAAGAAGGAATAATTCCCTTCTTGTAAGCACTGAGTCTGTGTGCAGAAAATAAACTTTTAATAAAAAGGGGAAAGAAACCCAGCATTAATTTGGGAAACCGCCGCAAGCATAATTCATAAGGATAAGACTATGAGCAAAACACCCACTCCAGAGTGCACTGGGCAGTGTCCTTTGCCTCAGGTTCTTACCTTGCAGTGAGAAAGTCCAACAAACAAAAGTTCCTTTAACGTGCTCCTCCCCGTCCCTTCATCGCAGCCCACTCACAGTATTTGTCATTGGTCAGTAAAGACCCAAAGTTCAGAGGAGCATTTGCGTGAGTTTGCCTCCCACCCGGGGGGTGGGTGGGAAGGCAATTTGCTTGCTCCACCATCAGCCACTCACTACGCCATGCTACATTGGCCGGCCACTTGTCACTCCATCAGTTGCTCTGCTGTTGGCCATTCACCACAACCTCTGGGATGTCTTGAGGTCCACTTGACACAGCTTTCAGTGATTTCAGCTCTCAGTGATTTCATCTGTTAGTGGAGGCTCCAGCATTGCAGTGCGGAGTAGAGGCCACTAGCTGCACAGAGGTGGGAGATCACCCTGCAGCCCTCCCATCCTCACCCTGGGACATGGACTCAACGGTGAGGCTGCACCGACCCTGACACAGCGCAAGGGCTGGGCCTGCCTGAGAGGTCCATGTCACCAGGGGTTGGAGCTGAAGAGGGCTGCATGGTGATTTCCCACCTCTGTGTAGCCAGTGGCCTGTGCTGCTCACTGCCATGCTGGAGCCTCCACATTTATTTATTGACAAATAAAATGTGAAGAATTTTGCAGAATTGTAAAATATTGTGCACAGAATTTTTATTCTTTTGGTGCACAATTCCCTCAGAAGTAGCTGGGAAGTAGCTTACCAGGGTTAGTAGTCCAGTGCCAGGCACACCAGGAGTGGGCAGGCAGGCTCAGCCCAGCAGGATCCAAGTGTGGAGGGGCTTGGTGTGGGGAGAGAGGGTTCTCTGTGGGGCAATCTGAGTGTGGTTGGCTCAGTGAGGAGGTCCGGGTGTGGGGGATCTGGATGCACGTGAGCTCGTTGTGGGGGTACTGGGTGCAGGGACAATGGGATTCTGCGGCAAGGGGAGTTGGGTTCCAGTTGAAGGTGGCTGGGGCTCAGCAGGGTGGAGTCTGTGTGGGGGGGAGGGGTCAGTGGGGACTCTGGGTGGCTCAGTGGGGGTGGGGTTCTGGATGCTAGGGGAGTGGGGTTTGGTGGGGTGGGGTGAGGTTCAGGTGCAACTGATTGGGTGGGGCTCATCAGGGTGAGAGGTTCAAGTGCAGGGGGCTCAGCAGGGGGTAGTCTGGGTACAGGGGTGGGGGTCTGGAAGCACAGGGGTTGGGCGAACAGGGGAACAACTCCCCGTACAGTGACCCCCTCCCCCTGTGGAGCAATGGGGGCAGGAATGGGGGGGGGCAAGGGCAGAACAGGGGAAGGTTTCTGCGGGTGGGTCTGCCCTGGCCCCTGCTAGGGTATCCCCAGTCCGCCCCAACCTCCCTCTCCCCCCAGTGATTTACCTCTAGGCACATGAAATGATGCACCTGCGCTGCTGGGGAGGGGCGCGTGACCACTATTGCCGCTTCCCTTTGCTTCCCCATCAGTTATTTTTCTGTGGGTAAGCATAGAAATCTGCACGGGATATGAATTATGCGTGCATGCAATGGTGCAGATTTTCCCCAGGAGTAACATAAACAAACAACTCTTCATGGCCACCTCTGCCTCACTCTGGAAGGGAATGAAAACCAAATACAGTAACTCCTCACTTAAAGTCGTCCTGGTTAAGGTTGTTTCGTTGTTACGTTGCTGATCAATTAGGGAACATGCTCATTTAAAGTTGTGTAATGCTCCCTTCTAATGTTGTTTGGCAGCCGCCTTCTTTGTCTACTGCTTGCAGGAAGAGCAGCCCGTTGCAGCTAGCTGGTGCGGGCTTGGAACCAGGGTGGACAGGCAGCCCCCTATCAGCTTCCCCTATCACCTCCCCGCTCCCCTAAGTTCCCTGTGCAGCAGCTGCCTGCAGTTCAGCTGTGTCCCTCCCCCCACTGCCATGTGCTGCTCCTGCCCCCTGCCTTGGAGCTGCTCCCCGAGACTCCTGCTTGCTGTGCCGGGGGGGGGAGGGAAGGAAGAGGGGGGCTAATGTCAGGGTGTGGGCTCAGGACGGAGGGAGCTTGCAGCAGCTGCAGTCTCAGCAAACTGATCTAATTAACAAGGCAGTGTACTTAAAGGAAATGCGCATATCTCCCTCCATTCCTGCTGCCTTGCACAGTGAGAGAGTTAACCCTTGAGGGCTCAGCCAATTGCTAGTTCATCATTTAGCAGTAAGGGAACTATCCCACCTTCTGACTCCTCAACCTCAACCAAGCTTCACAATCATCATCACTGTGTACCAGTATTAAATTGTTTGTTTAAAACTTATACTCGGTGTGTGTGTGTGTGTGTATACATATACACGAGAGGTAGAGTTCCTACAGTAACTCCTCACTTAACGCTGTAGTTATGTTCCTGAAAAATGTGACTTTAAGTGAAATGAGGTTAAGCAAATCCAATTTCCCCATAAGAATTAATGTAAATGAGGGGGTTAGGTTCCAGGGAAATTTTTTTCACCAGACAAAAGACTATATATAATGGAGAAATTGGATTCGCTTAACCTTGGGGCCTTGCAGAATCACCTACATTTGGACAAAAAAATTGTGATCTGGGTCAGAGTATTTTCTAAGTTTGTTTTCAAAATGTACACAAATCCAGTTTCCCTGAAAAGTGGTAGTGGTAGGAACAAATTGCATGCAAAGAGTTCTCTTTTTGCAGAAGCCTTGGTCCAGGAATTGTATCTGGACTGAAATAACAGTTGCCTGCGTGAGCCATTAACACCTCTTTAAGAATACTATTACCATTTCAAAAAGTGTCCTTAAGGAAACTATTGTTTACTGACCTGTGGTTTTTTTTTTTTTTTTTTTTTTGGAAGGCTTTTTGTTTGATTTTTTCTTTTCTTTTCTTTTCTCCCACGCCCCTCCCCCCCCCCCCACTTTGGTTTAAAACTATATATTGCCAACAAGGGGACTCTAACTACCCATTAGTAACAAGTACTGTGATTCCCCCTCCATCCCCCATTTCTTTTCTTTCCACTTTTAACATTGATAATATTTTAGAATAAAGTGAATTTACTATAAAATCCCCCACATAACATGAAGTGAAAGCAAGTGTTCAAACAGAGTATTATCCCGTTTGGACCCAAACAGATAGCCAAAAATGTGGGGTCTTGAAGGTTGTCCAGTTACGAGAAATTGGTCTTGAGACATCTAGATAGGCTTATGTGAAGTGCTGGGGAGGAGCCGGTGGTCGTGGTACATGAAGGATAGGAGAGAGGTTCTGGAGGCCAAATTTAGGCTGCTAGGTAAGAGATTGAAGTCCAGGACCTCAATGATAGCATCCTCTGAAATGCTTCCAGTTCCACGCGCAGAGCCAGTTAGACAGGCAGAACTGCAGGGTCTCAATGTGTGGATGAGACAATGGTGTAGGTAGGAGGGGTTTAGATTTATTAGGAACTGAGGAAGCTTTTGGGAGAGGGGGAGCCTATGCTGGAAGGATGGGCTCCACCTAAGCCAAAATGGAATCAGATTGCTGGTGCTTAAAATTAAAAAGGTTATAGAACAGTTTTTAAACTAAGGGCTGGGGGAAAGCCGACAGGTGCGGAGGAGCATGTGGTTCGGATATCCCTTAGGGGAGGATCTATAAATGGAGATTCCCTATGTCCTAATAAGGAGGAGGATGGAAAATGATAAAATACAGGGAGGATCTGATGAGAAACAGTCAAATGAAAAAAAGTCCCATTCAATTATGTCATGCAATAGGGGATAGCCAAAAAATGACAAGTTTTTAAAGTGCTTATATACAAATGCTAGAAGTCTAAATAATAAGCTGGGTGAACTAGAGTGCCTAGTATTAAATGAGGATATTGATATAATATAATAGGCATCACAGAAAGCTGGTGGAATGAGGATAATCAATGGGACACAGTAATACCAGGGTACAAAATATATCGGAAGGACAGAACAGGTCGTGCTGGTGGGGGAGTGGCACTATAGGTGAAAGAAAGCGTAGAATCAAATGAAGTAAAAATCTTAAATGAACTAAATTGTGCTGTAGAATCTCTAAGGATAGTAATTCCATGCTTGAAAAATAAGAATATAGCAGTAGGGCTATATTACAGACCACCTGACCAGGATGGTGTTAGTTACTCTGAAATGCTCAGGGAGATTAGAGAGGCTATTAAAATAAAAAAACTCAATAATAATAATGGGGGTTTTCAACTATCTCCATATTGACTGGGTACATATCACCTTAGGAAGGGATGCTGAGATAAAGTTTCTTGACACCTTAAATGACTGCTTCTTGGAGCAGCTAGTCCTGGAACCCACAAGAGGAGAGGCAATTCTTGATTTAGTCCTAAGTGGAGCACAGGATCAGGTCCAAGAGATGAATATAGCTGGACCGCTAGGTAATAGTGACCGTAATGTAATTAAATTTAACATCCCTGTGGCGGGGAAAACTCCACAGTGGCCCAACACTGTAGCATTTAATTTCAGAAAGGGGAACTACACAAAAATGAGGAAGTTAGTGAAACAGAAATGAAAAGGTACAGTACCAAAAGTAAAATCCCTGCAAGCTGCGTGGAAACTTTTTAAAGACACCATAATAGAGGCTCAACTTAAATGTATACTCCAATTTAAAAAACACAGTAAGAGAACCAAAAAAAAGCCACCGTGGTTAAGCAACAAAGTAAAAGAAGCAGTGAGAGACAAAAAGGCATCCTTTAAAAAGTGGAAGATAAATCCTAATGAGGAAAATAGAAAAGAAAATAAACTCTGGCAAATGAAGTGTAAAAATATAATTAGAAAGACCAAAAAAGAATTTGAAGAACAGCTAGCCAAAGACTCCAAAAGTAATAGCATTTTTTTTAAAATACATCAGAAGCAGAAAGCCTGCTAAACAACCAGGCCACTGGATGATTGAGATGCTAAAGGAGCACTCAAAGACGATAAGGCCATTGCGGAGAAACTAAATGAATTATTTGCATTGGTCTTCACTGTTGAGGATGTGAGGGAGATTCTCAAACCTGAGCCATTCTTTTTGGGTGACAGATCTGAGGAACTGTCCCAAATTGAGGTATCATTAGAGGAGGTTTTGGAACAAATTGATAAACTAAACAGTAATAAGTCTCCAGGACCTGATGGTATTCACCCAAGAGTTCTGAAGGAACTCAAATGTGAAATTGCAGGACTGCTACCTGTCATCTGTAACCTATCATTTAAATCAGCTTCTGTATCAAATGACTGGAGGACAGCTAATGTGACGCCAATTTTTAAAAAGGGCTCCAGAGGTGACCCTGGCAACTACAGGCCAGTAAGCCTCACTTCAGTACCGGGCAAATTGGTTGAAACTATCATAAAGAACAAAATTGTCAGACACATAGATGAACAAAATTTGTTGGGAAATAGTCAACATGTTTTTTGTAACGGGGAAATCATGCTTCACCAATCTACTAGAATTCTTTGAGGGGGTCAACAGGCATGAGGACAAAGGAGATCCAGTGGATATAGTGTATTTAGATTTTCAGAAAGCCTTTGACAAGGTCTTTCACCAAAGGCTCTTAAGCAAAATAAGCAGTTATGGGATAAGAGGGAAGGTTCTCTCTTATGGATTGGTAACGGGTTAAAAGATAGGAAACAAAGGGTAGGAATAAATGGTCAGTTTTCAGAATGGAGAGAGGTAAATAGTGGTGTCCCCCAGGGATCTGTACTGGGCCCAGTCCTATTTAACATATTCATAAACGATCTGGAAAAAGGGGTAAACAGTGAGGTGGCAAAATTTACAGATGATACAAAACTGCTAAAGATAGTTAAGTCTCAGGCAGACTGTGAAGAGCTACAAAAGGATCTCACAAAACTGGGTGACTGGGCAACAAAATGGCAGCTGAACTTTAATGTTGATAAATGCAAAGTAATGCACATTGGAAAACATAATCCTAACTATACATATACAAAGATGGGGTCTAAATTAGCTATTACCACTCAAAAAAGAGTTCTTGGAGTCTTTGTGGATAGTTCTCTGAAATCATCCACTCAATGTGCAGTGGCAGTCAAAAAAGCGAACAGAATGTTGGGAATCATCAAGAAAGCGATAGATAATAAGACAGAAAATATCATATTGCCTCTATATAAGTCCATGGTACGCTCACACCTTGAATACTGTGTGCAGATGTGGTCGCCCCATCTCAAAAAAGATATATTAGAATTGGAAAAAGTTCAGAAAAGGGCAACAAAAATGATTGGGGTATAGAATGGCTTCCGTATGAGGAGAGATTAATAAGACTGGGACTTTTCAGCTTGGAAAAGAGACGACTAAGGGGATATGATAGTCTATAAAATCATGAGTGGTATACAGAAAGTAAATAAGGAAGTGTTATTTACTCCTTCTCATAATACAAGAACAAGGGGCCACCAAATGAAATTAATAGGTAGTAGGTTTAAAACAAACACAAGAAAGTATTTTTTCACGCAACACACTGTCAACCTCTGGAACTCCTTGCCAGAGGGTGTTGTGAAGGCCAATATTATAACGGGGTTCAAAAGGGAGCTAGATAGATTCATGGAAGATAGGTCCATCAATGGCTATTAGCCAGGATGGGCAGGAATGATGTTCCTAGCCTCTGTTTGCCAGAAGCTGGGATTGGGTGACAAGGCATGGATCACTTGATGATAACCTGTCTGTTCATTCCCTTTGGGGCACCTGCCATTGGCCACTGTCAGAGGACAGGATACTGGGCTTGATGGACCTTTGGTCTGACCCAGTATGGCTGTTCTTATGTAATAGGTAATTTGCAGTTTTGTTTATTTACAATGAATGTAGTAAGTCTAATTTCCCTAAACACAGTAGGAAACAAAGAGCAGGAGACAATTTCTTTGTTCGCTGTTCAGAACCTGCCTTTCCAGAAAGCACTCTGTACTCAAAAAGCTTTTGCTCATAGCTTTCTCTGAGGGTCACATTACCAGCCTTCTGTTACTGTCTGCCTAGCGTCCTCTCACTGCTTCAGCTTGTCCTATATTGCTGCTTCAGTGTCTGTCTGTCTGTCGCTCCCCCTCCTCCCCCTAAAACAGTTCCACTGATCAAAGCCCAGCTCTTGTGCTTGAAATCCCTAGGGCCACATGATTCAGCTTCGATTTACCTTTTCCACTTGCGTGTTTTTTGAATGTTACTGATATTGTTTCAGACACCTGGATTACAATAGTTTATTTACATTTATCCTGAATGTAAGCTGATGGCCATGCCTGACCTATAACAACAAGGTTAACTTTAACCCATAACAGTACTATGCATTAGAACTTTAAAATATGGCATAACACACTAAGTAAATTGAACAGCTTTTAGTAACCATAAAGTGGAGATATAGTCAGAAAAGTGGCTATGTCAAAATAGCACCTTCGTACCAGATCTGATCCCTATATGAACTCAGTTTCATGTGCTTACTTCTGGGACAGAATAGGTTTTGACTACTTTTGGTTGCTCTAAACAATGCAATGCTGATAGAAAGAGCAATGATGGAGTAAACTGAATTCTTTCACGCAATCAACAGAGTTACTAATTAATTTCTAACTGCATGATCTTAATTACTGGTGACGTCAAAGCTAGAAAGATACCTGTCTCTCAGATTGCAGGATAAATAGGTAGAGCTAGGAGTTAGGAAAAAAGATCTTTCCACTTTAAAATGGTAAAATTTGATTTAATGACAAACATGTAACCTCACAATCAGAGGTCAGGGCTGGGCGCACGCTACACAAACTCTGCCTTCTGAGATTTCTATCAGTCTCAGAATAGCTGCATGTTTCTGATCAACTGGTCAGATTCAAAATAATGTCATGTAAATGATCACCAATAGATCTAATTGTTAATAGCCCATTGCAATAATGTGCTAATACTATTAAAAGAGACTCTGACATATTCTTCCTCTTACCCTGTGTTCCAAGATTGCAGAGAAGAGCGATTAAGGGATTAGTGAAACCTACTCATTTGTTTTTCCATTTAAAAAAAATGCAGTCTCATAACCACAATGAAGGAGAGAGGTAACAGCACTTTAACCAACAAACTTATACAAAGATCATTGGCTGGAAACGTTTTTATTTTCTTGCTGACAATATTCAGAGTATATCGATAGAATAGCAGTGCTCAATTTATATAACTTGAACTGTGGGGAGGACCTGTTGGGCATTGTGTGGAGTAGCTACTGTTGTTATGTAAAGATCTGGTGTGTGGCTGCAAAAACCAAAGGTCATCCTGCAATTTGGAAGCTGGGGATGTACTGGAGAAAGCTGCTGGCTACAGTCAACATTTTACTCTTGTTGGTGTGTTATGTTTGTTGTATAGCCACTTGTGACAGGGCACCTTCTGCCTCCTAATGCCTGGGTGTGGAGCTGCAATCTTTTTTTCCCCCCACTCCTGGGACCTCCTGTAGGTTGCCAGTCTGACTAGGCAGGTCTTCAGTGGCTCAGCGCTCCAGCCAAGTCACAGTCTAAAATGGACAAATTCCATCCAGGGTTGCAAAGAGTTCAACAAACTGTCTGCCTTGACTAGGGTTTTCAGCCCTGTCTCTGGGCCCCTTTAAACTCCAGCCCTTTGATCGGACTTTTAAACTACCAAGCCCCCTTCAGCTTAAGCCACTTCAGCATTGGCCAATGCAAGGGAACCAGACTTGCCCACTACTCGTGTCCCGACCCAGGGACCCTATGAATTGCAGCCACATATGGCTTCCTTTACTTGATTGCTGCTACATTCCCTGGACCTCTTCCCACCTAGCCTCTTTACCTCTGTTAGTTACCTTAATTCTAGAGCCTCCTCTCATTCTTAGGGACAGTAAATCAGCCCATCTAGCTCCTCTGGGCAGAGTGGAGCACTTTTCCTTGATCCTCTGGCTGCAACAAAAAACTGATCTGCTCAAACCTTGCAGCGCCTTTTATTTGAGCCTGCTGGACTCTGATTGGCTATGCAGCCTCTGTAGGCAGGCCTCAAGGACCCATCTCTGCTGCTCCTTCCTAGAGCAGGGTGTGGTAGAACCTGAAGGCCTCCAGCAAGGGGCCTTGTGCACTCTCTCATGATGACAGTGTTGACACCTCTAGCAATATCTAGAGTGGGGGATGGGTTTATCAGAAGCAGAAAATCATCCAAGCCTTCCCTTTGATTTGGCATGGAATTCTAACAAGAATCTCTCTGCAGCCCCCAGTGGCCTCCTTTAGGACACCACATATCCAGTGACGAGCTGCCAAAATATTAACAACTGGTTCCCTCCTCCTCACCCCACGAGGGGGTCATGCCCCTCCCCCACCCCCCGGGACTCCTGCCCCATCCAACCCCCCATGTTCCTTGACACCCCACCCCCAGGACCCCTGCCCCATCAACCCCCCTTCCCTGTCCCCTAACTGCCTCCTGCTGCCCCATCCAACCCCTCCTCTCATTCCTGATGCCCCTGGGACCCCTGCTCCATCCAACCACCCCTTCTCTCTGTCCCAACTGCCCCTGGAACCCCTGCCCCTGACTGCCCCCCACCACCCCATCCAAGACCCCTGCTCCTTCCTGACTGCCCCCCCAGGACCCTTGCCCCCATTCAATTCCCCTGTTCCCTGCCCTCTGACCGCCCCGAGTCCCGACCCTAATCCACCCCCCCGTCCTCTATCCAATACCCCCTCCCTGCTCCCCTTACCGCGCTGCCTGGAGATGGGGGCCGCGCCACCCGTAATCGGGGCCGGGAGCCGCGGGGGCCGGGCCAGAGCCATTGGCCGTCCCGAAGTCGGGGCCGGAGCCGCGGGCTCGTCCGGAGTCGGGGCCCGGTCCGGAGCCGCTGGCTGGCCTGAAATCGGGGCCAGGGGCTGGCCCAGAGCCGGGGGCCAGGCCAGAGCCGGCCTGGAGTCGGGGCTGGGGGCCAGCCTGGAGCCACTGGCCGGGCCGAAGTCGGGGACCGGCCCAGAGCCGCGGGCCAGCCCGGAGTCGGGGCTGGGGGCTGGAGCCTGGGGCCGGCCCGGAGCTGCGGGCCGGCCCGAAGGTGGGGGCCGGGCCGGAGCCGGGGGCCAGCCCGGAGTCGGGGCCGGGGGCTGGCCTGGAGCCGTGCCGCCTGGCCAGTCGGAGTCAGGGCCGGGGCCACCCGGAGCTGCGTGGCGTCTGGAGTCCTCCTCGCGCCCCCCGCCCCATCTCACCTGCAGGAAGCTGCTGCTTCCTTCTCAGCCCTCCCAGGCTTCCCGCGCTAATAGCTGATTCGTGGGAAGCCGGGAGAGGGAGCCTTCAGGGGAGGAGGCAGAGGCGGAGCCGGAGCCAGGTGAGCTGGGGCCGGGGGCAGGGCAGGGAGCTGCTGGAGCTTTTGTTAAATTTAAAAGCCCTTTTAGAACTGGGACAACCGGTTCTAAAAGGGCTTCTAAATTTAACAACCGGTTCCCGCAAACCGGTGGGAACCGGCTCCAGCTCACCACTGCACGTATCTCACTGAGTTGATGGGGATAGCTTATGCCTGGTTAAGATCTTTTGTTTGCATCTGTCTGTCTAAAGGCTCAGATAGCACTGTACCTCGTTTAGCCAACTTCCTAATCCCACAAAACCAAACACCCTAGCCCTGCCTCTTCCCCGTGGCCCTGCCCCCCACTCATTACATTCCCCCTCTGTCAGTGGCTCGCTCTCTCCCACCCTCACTCACTTTCACTGGGCTGGGGCAGGGGGTTGGGGTGTGGGAGGGCATGAGGGCTCTAATTGGGGGTGCAGGCTCTGGGGTGGGGCCAGAAATGAGGGGTTCAGAGTGTGGGAGGGGGGCTCCAGGCTGGGGGGCTCAGGGTTGGGGCTTGGGCTTACCGCGGACAGCTACCGGTCAGCAGCGCAGCGGGGCTAAGGCAGGCTTTCTGCCTGTCCTAGCACCGCACCAGCAGGTCCGGCTCCTGGGGGGAGGAGGGGAAGGAGGCTCCGCGCGCTGCTGTTGCCAGCAGGTACCACCCCCCAGCTTCCACTGGCCACGGTTCCCGGCCAATGGGAGTGCGGAGCTGGTGCTTGGGGTGGGGGCAGTGCATGGAGCCCCCTGGACCTCCTGTGTAGGTGCTGGGCCTGCTGGCCACTTCCAGGGTGCAGGGCGGTGCCAGGACAGGTAGGGGACTAGCCTGCCTTAGCCCTGCAGCACTGCCGATTGAATTTTTAACGGCCGGTTAGCAGTGCTGACCGGAGCCACCAGGGTCCCTTTTCGACCGGGCATTCCGGTCAAAAACCGGACATCTGGCAACCCTAAATGTACCAGTGTCAAATTTTGTTGAAGCTGATGCAACCATCAGAAGAGTGTTGGTGTTGCTTACTCAGCATACACTCTGGCTAACTTCTGCTCTTTCTAGCTGGTCCATTAAAGACAATGGGAGCAGGAACAAGTGCTGTGCCATTTTCAGAATATAATAATCACACTCTAACTTAACTGGAAAAATGATATCTGGGAACAACAGTTTTTCATTGAATAGTAAAGCAATTACATTATGTAAATCTTATGTACCGGGGAAATTTGGTTAACCAAGTATTTAAACCACTATCTTTACAAAACAAGGTGCAAACTATTTGTGAGGGAGGTTGGGGGGTGTTTTTGATTTTCTTTTTTTAATATTTTGTTGTCTGCAAATTTGTGGAATGTCAGAAATTGGAATTCAGCTCTTTCCCCTTTTTAATTGCCTCTCTTAATTTTGTTTTGATTTCCTTACTAAATAAGTCACTGTATATTTTTTCTAGATTACTTTACATTTTTAATGTAGAGGACTAAATAGAAATGTGGGAAGAGATTTGTATACTGCAGCAAAGAGTAGATATTTTTATATTCATGTTTTATAATCAAAACATTTTCATTTTATTTAGTAGGAGAAAAGAAATTAAGCAGACATTCAGTCCCTTTGTCCTAGTTGTATGTTTGTCTTCATTGTATGGTATAACATGTCAAACCAGAGGTTGTACAGGAATGCTTATTATTTGGTCAGTGCTAAATTGTAGGATGTAGGAATATTACAACATATTTTATTGCCTTTTTTCAGTGTCTGTTGTTTGTTATCCAAATAGGATCTGACTAACAATGTTCAGTAAATAAAATTAAGCAGAAGGAGAATTTTATGGTTGAGGTGAAGGGCATTGCACTGCAGTTTTGTTCCCTATAGAGGGTACTCCTATCTCAGAAATTTAAGACTTGCTGCTGCTTCTCTCAGTGCTTTACCTCAATATGTGCGTGACTTGCATCAGAAATGTGAAAGGCAGAGAAGAAGCTTTTAATTCTAAAGACTAGCAAGCAGGGAGCAGTAGCATGCTGTCAGGTATGAATTCCATTCCCAGGAATTTCAGAAAGCAATGAAGGATAGTGTAGACAGAGTGGAGATTTCCTCTGATCATCCTTTCTTTGTTTTTCATGTCTTTTACTGGAAAGGTTCTTATTACATATTTTCTCCCTTTAAAGGACGTTTTTGGAATAGTAGTATAATACAGCATTCAGTGTACTATGTCAAATATAAAGATGAAATCAGGATTTTTACTTTCATTTCTTTAATATTTAGTACTTTTCACATTCAAAGTACTGTACAAACTAATTAATTTACTAATTATATACCAATTTTAATCTTGAGGGGTTTCCAAAATGTTTTACAGACAGCGTACATATAGTATGCTTCAGCCTACAGTAGGAATCATTCTATCATCACAGGTTTCAGAGTGGTAGCCGTGTTAGTCTGTATCAGCAAAAACAACGTGGAGTCCTTGTGGCACCTTAGAGACTAACAAATTTGGGTATAAGCTTTCGTGGGCTAAAACCCACTTCATCAGATGCATGGAGTGAAAAATACACTAAGCAGTATATATATATTACAGCACATGAAAAGATGGGAGTTGCCTTACCAATGGGGGGTCAGTGCTAACAAGGCCAATTCAATTAAGGTTGAAGTGGCCTATTCTCAACACCTTCTTGTCAACTGTTGGGAATGGGCAATGTCCACCCTGATTGCATTGGCCTAGTACCTTTGTAGTACTATAAAGGTAATTTTCCCTCTGTTAATATTCACCCCTTCTTGTCAACTGTTGAGAATAGGTCACTTCCATGTTAATTGAATTGGCCTCGTTAGCACTAACTCCCCACTTGGTAATGTAACTCCCATCTTGTCATGTGCTGTAATACAGATACTGCTTACTGTATTTTTCTCTCCATGTGTCTGATGAAGTGGGTTTTGGCCCATGAAAGCTTATGCCCAAATAAATTTGTTAGACTAAGGTGCCACAAGGACTCTATCATCACAGAAATTCAGCCATTTCTTGCAGCCATTCTATACCAGTAACAAGTTGTTGTTGTTGTGTTGTGTTGTTTTGTTTTGTTTTGTTTTAAAGTAGTGGAAGTGAAGATTAAGTTCAGGTGAAATTAAAAGGAGTGACAGTTGGAAAGTAAAGGGAAAAAGACATTTCCCTTCTTCCTTGATAAATTATCAGATATATTTTGTGCTACCTGACAGATTTCACTTGTTCATTATTTCCAACATAAACTTCATTGGTAACAATTGAACATGCAGCTTTCTGAATATGACTGAAGCAGAAAGTATTTGCTGTGTTCATTTTATATTTATCAGGTACTTATATTAGCATAGTTGTGTGTTGCATTTTATTTAGCCAATAAATACATGGTCCTAGCCTTTGTACATGGTGTACAGTATACAGTTGGTTTGTCATGCTATAACTTGGAATATAGAGATATGTTATCAGGTAATTAGGAAGGAGGGAAGAATACATAAAATAAAGTCAATATTATATATTATTTGTATTACACATAGAGAATTCAACTATCAGGGCTCTATTGTGCTAGGTACTGTGCAGACATATTTAAGACAGTCTGTCATCCAAAGCACTCACAAACTTAGCTTAAGATGAGATGCAATAGATGTTTGGAACAAAGATAGTACATAGGACAAAGTAACAGTGGTACAAACATGCATTGTATAGCTAAATGTACAGGAGTGTGTGTGGGGTGAGGGGTGTTGGTATGTTTAAGTAACACCAGTTTCAGCTTGCCACCTGCTTTTAATGTTTTGTAGGCCTCACAAAATAGGTGAGTCTTAAGGAGGGATTTGAGGGAGAATAAGTAGTTGATTTAGAGACTTTTTTTAACGAGTTTATCCTTGGGGGCTATCAAGTTATGAGAAATTTTTTGCTTTTTAGCAGTATCACTCATGTTGCTATTAATTAGAAGGTTGGCATAGGGGAGTATAAGCTTGTAGAATGACTCAGGAAAGCAAACAAAAAACAATTGCCAGTTAGATCTCTTCCTCACATATTAAGTGACTGTATCAGGAAAGTAAACAGAAAACTCCTCAGCTTAGGATTCAGCCCAGTCACATGTTATTTGCATGTCTTCCCAAGGCCTCTCTTCTACACTTTTTCCTGAGTACCAGTTCAGAAGGGAGGAGAAACTAAGCCTAAGGGTAATTCCAGGTTGACTGGCACATGTGGTCCCTGCACCTTGTCATAGAAAGTGGGTCACAAAACATGGTAAACATGGTGCCGGGGTATAGAAACTCTATAAAGCCAGTTTTCTAATTCCTTTTACCATCTACTTGTCATCACTGCAAGTCTTCTAGAAGAGCCACTTTTGCTGATTTTGATATAAGAACAGTCAGCTATTCTAATTTTTTTTCTGTAATTCTCATTCAATTGTGTCTGAATTCATGTGCTAGTTTATCATGCTTTAATTATGATCAGTTTCATAATATAGTTTTAGTGTATGCTTAGTTGTAACTTTCATTTATTCTCCAGTAAGTTAGGTGTTGGTTGAATAAAGGCTTGTAACAAATCTGTATAGCCATTTATTATAATTAAAAACATTATTCAATAACACTGGAAACAGCTGAATTGCCTAGTTAATTCAGTTGCAGTTAAATCGGTGTTATTCAGTTACTTTAAGTTGCAATCACCTGAGTGAGTATACACAAAAATGACAATTAGGCTCTCATGGGACCATAGGAATTGCAATATCACAACATCTCATTGCTCTTTTTATTTATTTTGGCCACCATCTGAGACTAACGTAGTGGGAGCTAAGATGCCTAATGTAGTGCCCATCTTTAAAGAGAAGTAAAAGGAGGAGCTGGGGAACTATAGACCAGTGAGCCTGACTTCAATACCTGGGAAGCTACTAGAGCAATGTATTAAACAATTTGCAAATACCTAGAGGATGAAGGGGTAATCACTAGCTGCCAGCAAGGCTTTACTAAGAACAAATCATGCCAAAACAGCTTGATTTCCTCCTTTGACAGGATAACTGGTTTGGTGGATAGGGGGGATGCAGTGGACATAATATACCTGGACTTCACAAAGGCTTTTGACACAGTCCCACGTGACATTTTGATAAGTAAGCTGGAGAAATGTGTGCTTAGCGGAACTACCATTAGGTTGTATACAGAATTGGTTAAACAACTCAAAACAAAGACTAACTATTAATGGAATGATGTCAGATTGGACAGAGGTCTCAAGTGGGGTTCCACGGGGATCTGTTCTGGGTCTGGTGTTTAACATCTTCAATAATAACCTGGATGTAGGAAGAGAGCATACTGATCAAATTTGTAGATGACACAGCTGGGGAAGGGGGAGGAGGGGGGGAGGTTGCCAACAATTTGGAGGATAGAGCTAAAATTCAGAAGGCTCTTGATAAGTTGGAGAACTGGCTATACACAACAAAATGAAATTCAACAAAGACAAATGTAAGGCACTACACTTAGGGAAGAAAAACCAAATGCACAAATACAGAATGGAGGATAACTGGCTTGGTAGCAGCACTGCTAAGAGGGATCTGGGAGTTGTGGTGTAGCAAAACCTCAACGTGAATCAACAGTGCAAAGCTGTTGCAAAAAAAGCAAATGCAATTTTAGGTTGCATTAATAGAGGCGTAGCATGCAAGTCATGGGGTGGGGAGGGAGATAGTACTGATCTACTCGGCACTGGTTAGGCCTCAGCTGGAGTACTGTGTCCAATTTTGGTCACCAATGTATAGAAAGAATGTAGAGAAACTGGAAAGGATCCAGAGGCGAGCGACAGAGATTATCAAAGGGATGGAATGCACGCCATATGAGCAAAGGCTGAAGGAACCGGGTATGTTTTAGTTTGGAAAAGAGGAGATTAAGGGAGGACATGATAATGGTCTTCAGATACTTGAAAGGCTGCCATAAAAAAGATGGAGAAAAGTTGTTCTCTCTTGCCACACAGGGCAGGACAAAAGGCAATGGGTTCAAACTATAGCATAGCAGATTTAGATTAAATCTCAGGAAAAACTTCCTAACTGTAAGAAGAGTAGGACAATGGAACAGACTGCCTTGGGAGGTTGTGGAAGCTCCTTCACTGTACGTTTTCAAAAGGAGACTGGATAGTCATCTGTCTTGGATGGCTTAGACCGAACAAATCCTGCATCTTGGCAGGGGGTTAGACTAGATGACCCTTGTGATCCCATCTAACTCTATGATTCTATGAGACAGGATACTTATGTCAGGTGTTACAGAAAAAGCCATAAATCCCATAAAAAGCGACAAAGAGTCCTGTGGCACCTTATAGACTAACAGACATATTGGAGCATAAGCTTTCGTGGGTGAATACCCACTTCATCAGACACATGTGGTGGAAATGCTCCAATACGTCTGTTAGTCTATAAGGTGCCACAGGACTCTTTGTCGCTTTTTACAGATCCAGACTAACACGGCTACCCCTCTGATACATAAATCCCATAGTGCATCTAGTTGTACAGTCTGTTTGCAGGGAGAGGTGACAGTTTCATATTAACCCATCTGATGATCATCTAGAGCCTGATTCAATACTCCTTTAAATTAATAAAGTCTTTGGATCAGGTCCTTATACCCTGAAGCATCAGGGATGATGACTGTTATAACTTTGAGTTTATCTAGCGTAATGGTGGTTGCGGCTGTTAATATCTAATTTGTGTTTGAATATTAAGCACAATAATATTCCAGGTCAGTGATTTTCCCAGTTTGATTATATCCCATATTAGTATTTTTCTGTTTATTTTAAATGTGATGCTTTTTAATGTAATCAGATGTTCTCTTTCTCTTGTATTATGGGAAAGGGTAAATTGGAGTTGACTGGATTTCCATTTTAATAGGATACTTTCTTATCCTAAATAAACTGGGTGTGACCAGTCAACTGTGATGTTTTCTTTCTCCAAATTCCCAACATTTGTTTACTTTTTGTGTTATAGAATATGCATATAGTACTGTGTGCCCTTAATGGATATTCTTAAGTAGTTTCCATACTGATCTTATATATTTTAATGTCCTAGCTTTTCTCTTCAGTCAGTTCATTATTTATGTGGCAGATGTGGAGCTGTTTTATGATAATAATAATTTTATGAATACTGTATGTGAACTAATTCTTGAGAGAGACTGTATAACTATATTAAGGTTAACAGAATGTTTATTATATGACTATGTTGCCTTAATTCAATGGAGACTGTTGCTAAGAAGAATATAATTGCTCACAAATAAGAACACCCTAGCATATACTTGAAAGACAATAGGAGAAGCTATTAGCTTTGAGGATCCTACATCCTGTCTCCAACAAGTTGCAAGCCTGTTTAGCTAATGCTTGGCATGAACAGATCAAAGAGTAATAGAGTTAGAAAAAGACTTGATTCCTATGAAGGGAGGTGATCCAAAGACTGTGCCATTTGTAAAGGACAAACTCCTGGAGGCAGCAAGTGTGAAGTGGTTTCTGAGTTAAGGGAACTGATCATAGACAACTTGTGCTTCCCCATACCAGGAGGCACAATCAAAAGGGGAGGACATGTGACCGTCCCAAATGTCTCCTCTGCCCAGCGACCCCTACCTCTGCCTTGTGCCCAGCCTGGGGCCGCCGTGCTCTCCCCGCCCCACGTTACCTGGAGTGGGGAGCTCCGTCCTTCTGCTGCTGCACCAACATCCCTGTTCAGTGGCACATTCAGCTGCTCTCCCTGGCAGCCAGCCTGAGCAGGGAGCAGGAGGGAGCCACTTCTCACACTGCTCAAGCTGGCCGCTCTGGGTCACTGCTCTGTGCAGCGCAGCAGCTGCCTGAGAGAGCCTGGCCAGTAGCCCCCTACCTAGGCCCAGCTTTGGGGGATGGGGGCTGAGCGAGCCGGAAACGTGCCGTTGAGGAGGGGGAAAGGGGCCTCTGGCTCGCTCGGCTCCTGTCCCTGGCAGCAGGGCCCAGGCAGAGAGCGGCCCACCGCCACCTCCCCAGTCAGGCTGTCTTAGGCTGCTGCTGCTGTGCTGCACAGAGCAGCACCCAGAGTGGCTAGCGTAAGAAGTGGCTGGTCCCGCCCAGGCCAGGCTGCCAGGGACAGGGACCGAGCATGCTGGGGGACAGGTGCAGTGGGAGGACAGAGTCCCTCTCTCTCCCCTCCTTGCAGCAGGCCAATCTGGCGGGCACTTGAACCTGCATGCCTCCCCCACATGTCGCCTCTGGAACAGATTATGCCATCCAGACTCACTAAAGGTCTAGAGACTCAGATCTATAGGAAATTTAGGCCTACTAGGACAGTGGTTCTCAAACTTTTGTACTGGTGACCCCTTTCACATAGCAAGCCTCTGAGTGTGACCCCTGCTTATAAATAAAAAAACACTTTTTTCATATATTTAACACTATTATAAATGCTGGAGGCAAAGCAGGATTTGGGGTGGAGGCTGACAGCTTGAAACCCCCCACGTAATAACCTTGTGACCCCCTGAGGGGTCCCGATCCCCAGTTTGAGAACCCCGGTACTAGGATATCCTTGTGGAAGATAGACATCTGGTAAACTAGACACACACAGAGTCTGTTTGTTGTGTTAAGATCTGTTTTCTTTTAAATGCTTTGGTTCTAAATGAACAAAATTTTTCTTTAAGAAGGCTGTCTAGTCATGGCCACCAGCAGTGTATCAAGGAAGTCCAACAACCTGAAAGAGTTGGCTAATTCAGATGTCAACAGAGAAGGCAGCACAGAGCCGGTCCAATGCTATGTACTGACTGTGGGCAAGAGGGGCATTTAAAATGGGTCTGTCCCCATAAGAACAATGATGGCAAGACTGGTGCAGTTTTCTAGAACATGGAGAAAATTGAGGAGCTCCAGACTATTGTAGATCTCTTGCCACATGGTGGTGGGGCCCATGAGCAGATGAGTGCTGAGAAGGTTCAAATGCAGAAGAAACTTTCAGCCTGCTAACTGTGCCAAGTGCCAGACATCGCACAACAGAGATGAAGTGGCAGTTGTGACTGCCAAATATCCATGCTTTAGCCTTGGTTCTAGAAGGGGAGCCGTGCCTGGAGACCCAAACAGTTTCTCCAGAAGAGGAGGAAAGCAACTAGGAGGTGGGGAACAACAATCTCAAGAAAGCCAAGCTTCAGGCAGTGAAAGTAGAAAATAAGCTATTGAAGGGGAAACTATTCAAGGAGCCAAATCTGAAAGGGCTTGAACAAGTCCTCATGAATGGGACACTCCAGAAAGGACTACAGGACATGAGTAGTGTGGCTGGAAAACTAGGAGAATGTTTTGAGGCTTATACTCCTGCAATGTTGGTTAGAAGCAAGTAATCAGAAACTAAGACAAGAGACTGAACAGTTCCTGGAATGATTTCAAGTACTAAAAAGACTAAAGATGACGACTCAGGAGAGGGCAGAGTTGTGTGATGAAGGCACTAGTATGTGATATACTTAGGATAGAGAGTGCAGCAATAACTCACCAGGAGGCCGGTGTTTGTACAGGGCAGCAGAATGACGCCTCGAGTGCCTTGGTAAGCTTTATAGGGGAATACGTTGATTGCCAATTGAAGGATTGGATGTTGATGGGCATAAATTCAGAGGAGGTGGCTACAAGAGAAGCTTATTGTGATAGTAATGGGTGTGGCACTAGAGCTAACCATGAAACCCATCCACTAGTGAACTGAAAAGAGGTAGAAGAAACAGTTGCTGCAGCTGAGGGGATTAAGATGACAGGCCGTACACAACTGAACACTATGCTGGCCCAAAAGGTTGAGGCCTTGCAGGACCTAGAAGAGAGACACTCCTCAAGGAACACAATCTTAGTGCAAGCCATAAAGTAGGAGATTGAGAAGGTGACCAGGGAACAGCAGTGTCTGTTGCTGCAGAAGGAACTGACTGTGCTTCAGAACAAATTTAAGGCCAAGGGTGGAATGAAGTCCAAGTCTGAGATGCATAAACATTTGGAGAGGCTGAGGCTGTGTGGAAACAGCTGAACATGTGCCAGAAAGAAAACGTAAGTCTCCACGGGAGGGGGAAAAAAAGTTAGATGGGCAGCATGGTATACCAGCTGGCTGAAGACAAGAACAGTGCTGCAGTGTGCATAGAGATACGGAACCATAAAATAAAAGGTGGGGAGTCTGAGATTGTGCTTCAGCCCACTGAAGGGGAAAGCCACCATGTAAAACCATATACTTCAGGACAAGCTGAAATAAAAAGGGAAGAGACAGAGGTCCTTTTTCTGCCCAGAGGCCTGGGAACAGCAACTCAAAGCCCTAGCCAGAGTTGGTTTAAAAATAAGTCCATCCTAAAAGAAAGGGGAGGAATGTAAAGGTGCTTCTCCAGCTGATAACATTATACACAGTCATGTGCAGAGGCGTAGCGAGCGCCCTCCGTACCCTCCGACCGGAGGGGGCCCCGCAAGGAAGGGGGCCCCTAAAAGTGGCAAAATAAATACCGCATTCCAGTTTCTGCATTGTAAGGGGCCCTGCCCGGACATATGTTCGGAGGGGGCCACCGTTCGGAGGGGGCCACGTTCTTTGTTGCTACGGCCCTGGTCATGTGGGCACAAGAGGATCAGAAATGGGGACTCCTAGTTCTTGTACTGAAGATTGCAGGAAAAAAGATGTGGTCAGCTTAATTAGAAACACTAGCAAGGGGCTAGTCTGGATGAAAGACAGTCTAATTTCTGAAGGGTGTGCTTGTGAATGTATTCTGGGAGGCTGCTGTCGAAGACTGGAAGGCAGCTTTTTCTATGGTTCACTAATGGTGAAAGCCCAATGCTACTGATTACCTATAATATGGCTTAAGGCTTTGACTAACAAGCTGTGCAAATTGTTCTGAACTATGACATGCTGAGGATTATGGAGGATTTTGGTCTCTGCTTGAGCTACTTAGAATTTTGGTGGACACAACTCTTGGTCTCTTTGTACTTCAATGACAAGAATAAAAATATGACCATGGGTCTTGTAGACTTCCTTGCGGCAGGAAGTACCATCTTGGCTGCTGGGTGTGATAAAGTTAGCCTTTGTTGAGCCTACCTTTGTGGTGCAGGTCTGCTCTGAGGGAGAAGGTATGTCATGCATAGGCACTGACTCCGTGGGTGCTCCAGGGATGAAGTACCGACAGAAAAAAATTAGTGCGTGCTGAGCACCCACCGGCAGCGCATCCGCCTACTGGCAACCCTGCTGATCAATTCCTCCCTCTCCCTGGTATCCAGGCTATCTGTGATAGGCTCTGCTAAGGAGAGTGAGCCATCCAAGGTCAACCTGGGCCAAGTTAATCGTCTAAGTGGCAGCTAATTGGGAACACCTGGGCCTAATAAAGATTTATGAGGGCTCAGTCACGAAGCCACAGAATAGAAGAAACTCCTGAGGAGAGAGACGCCTCATAGGAGCTGGGTAGGAAGCTACTCTCCATGGTGTCTCCCTGGAGAGCAGAGGCTCATAGACATCAGACAGTCGAGGGAGACATACCAGCGCAAACAAATGAACTGGAGCATGCGACTTCCTGGGGAGATTCAACAGACTGTCTCAGTAAAGAGCAACGCACTGATGGATGAAGACTGGCATCCAGCTGAATATCCACCAGAGGCCCAAACTTCAGGCAGGGAATCTAGCCTGAGTGTGCTCTGAGAGTAAAAAGGCGAAACACAAGACTGATTTACCCAAGGGCTGAAATTTTCCAATGGAATAGTTGACTGAAACTTTTGTTTGTTTTCATGTTGTCCTTTTCTGTTAAGAGAGCCCTGTTCAAATGTTCTATTTAAGTAATACTAGAAAGCCTGCTTGCAGGTGAGGGGAAACTGAGGCAGGGGCTCACCTGGAGTGCTGCGCCTGACCTCAGGAGGCACACTGGGGTGACCTCCACACCATTACTTTATCTACTTTTAAATGATTTGAGTGATTGAACTTTTTCATGAATGCTTCTGGGAAAGTTGTTACACCATTTAATACATAATGGAGAGGTAGGATGGGACCCACAGTTAAAGAACAGGACTTGAAGTCAGGAAATCTGGGCTCTGTAATGAGTTTTGTACTAGATTTTAGGTTAGAACTTGAGTCCTGATAAGCTGGCTGTGCACTTCGTCCAGAGCACAGTAATTGAAATGTTGAGCACAAATCACTAAAATGAAGTTGGTGAATTTAGCTGTGCAAAGTTATATGAAAAAAATCACTAATGATGGCAAGCAGCGTAATCTTGGTTTTTTTAAAATGGCGCACACTTTTATCTATATGGATATGTCCCAGCCAGATCATTCCACTTTATCCGTAAATATGCTTCTACCATCTGCTGAATGTTTCGACTTCAGTTAGCAACTGTTGAATCTCAAGATGACACATGAGTATACTGTTAGTTATGTGACTGATTTCAAATATATATGGGCAGGTCATCTGGCTAGGGCTGACTGTTTTTTTTTTCGAGATTGGAGATGGGGTAAACTGATACCTAATGCAGGATGCTCAAAATGTAATTCCAAAATTTGGGGGTTGAGGCAAAGCAGGGATGTCCCTTTGACTTGTTCTTTTAAATGAAATCACAGCCATAAAGTGATTTCTATGACCTATACAATAGTCACTGCACTGCATTTTATTCTACCACTTTACACTTTCATTTGTGAGCTAGCCTGAGGTTTCACTCAGGCAAGAAGCACTATAACCATTAATGAGATGATGCTGTTAATCTTTGTGAGATATGGAAGGCGAGCCATTGTAGCTGTTAGATTAGCACCAAGTTTCTTTAGATGAACTTTCCAACATGTGCAGAACTACTGAACAGGGGAGGCACCTCTTGCAAACTTACAAATGTGGGGCTTAATGTGACCCAAAATTGGGGCTGAGGGGGACAGAAACAATCATTCATCCAGGAAATGTCAAATGCTGTGGGATTCCTTCCTTTAATGACAATAATGTGTGTTTTTTTTATAGTCCTAGTTTCATAATTCTTTATTTCCGATTTAAATAATTTTCAACAATGAAAGTGAGGAGGACACCAAATTTTGGTGGAATGTAGATAGCTATAGCTTTGTGACTAACATGAGTGACATCACTTGTTAAGTACATTGGACAGGTATGACTAGAGCTGGGGACAGAATTAGAAAAATAAATGAGGCTTCGTGGCTGAATCAATGTGTAAGAAAAAAGCCCTAAAATCCCACTTGGCCCACAGGATGATACTCTGCCCTCAGGAACTAGGTGAGGACAAAACATAAATCTCAAACCATCAATATATTCATGTTACAGGGTGCTGGCCAGGAGGTCCTGAGCCAGTCCTCTGTTAGCCCAGCTCCAATTAAGAAGCATTAATTGGGGCTGGCTGAGTATGCCACGCCTAATTGATAGACAGGAAGCACCCGCAGGCCATATTATCCAGGAGGCTATCTAGGGCTGCCAGGAAGGAAAGCGAGGAGCCAAGGGCTGTGTGTCCCTGCTTGCTGGAGAAGCGAGCTATCCCCCAGGTTGCTAGTTTGGAGCAGTCTGTAAATAGAAGGCGGTGGGATCTGACACTGTAAATAAAAGGCACTGGTGATTGCACCCAGGAGAGGTCTCTGGCTGATTTCTGGGCGCAGGGGTCCCAAAGTGCGAGGACCTCATTACAATTCAAAATTAGCTTTAGATGGGTTTTAATCCTCAGTAGTTGGCTCTATTTTTGGTCAAAACCAAAAGTGTTCATGGACTTTTCACTAAACCTGGATACAATTTTTTTTTTTTTTTTTTGCGTTCTCTGGAGATCTGTGAACATTGAGACTACAATTTTTCAGTGCACTTCAGGTTTAAACTGTAAGTCTAGAGGAAAAAGAAGAGGGTTTTTTTCTTTTGTCTGTTGGATAAGCCTACCACAGTTAAATAGACTCACCAGAAGACACTTCATTTGATACTTCGGTGGGGTGAGAGAGAAGACTATTATTTTATCTAACCTGTCTAATCCCTGGAAAAATCATCAGAAAAAATAAAACAAAATCATAACTTCTGTGCTTGTCTGAACATGATACCCAAGGGCTTAGATTAGCACATTGTTATGAGTTCTGTCAATTATTGGAAACAAACTGTGTGATAAATTAGCCTTGTGAATAGGCAAAGACACCACACCACTGTCTCAAGAAAGCACATGCACACTCTGTTAGTGTAGAACCTCCTTCCTTTTCCTTGCCTGAATGACAAAACATTCAAACTCACCCTAAGCTTTCTCACAAGCTTGACTTTTTCCCACACATTCTTCCTGTGAGTCCCACTCTGTCCAAGTCCTTTTTTACTCAGAGAGCTACCCAAATCTTTTATATCCTGGACTAGAGTTAATAATCCCCATCTGTTCTGGCTTCCACTATGAACCTGCATGCTTCAGCAGAAAAGACCTAGTTGCTTTGCAGAGTCCTAAACCTTGATATCCTGTTCATTCCTTTTCAAATGCATCCTATATTCACAAAGAGAGAGAGAGAGTTTTGCAAATGAAAAGTTCCCTGAGTCTATTCTCATTCAGTGCAGCAGCATCCTGCACTGTATTGGCTCAATCTCCATTATCTCCTAGTCACTGTGTCCACATATGTCTCTTCTTGATAGCTACTTTTTCCTGGCATTGCACCACTGTTGCAGCAGCCACCTTACTCCCCCATGTATAATGAGGGTGGAGGTTACCATGCTCTCTGAGTAAGAAGGGACAGGGGGATTCACAGGAAAGTCACTCTCAGGAGAAAGCCTAGGCTGAGGTTGGATGTGATGTCATTCAAGCACACCCCAGGAAGAAAAAGGATGTTACACAATAATAGAGTGTTCATGTATTTTGTTCAGAAAGTGGCACGGAAATTTTAGTGGACAGTTTTTGGAGATTTAATCCATGATTGTCTTGGAGTCCAAGAAAATGTCACTTCCCATTCAGTGGAACTCTTCTATGTGGTTTGCTTATTTCTTAGTAAGTTCTGGCTTTGTTTGCATGCAAATGAAGTCTCTTTTTTTTCTTCCCACTCTCTACCATATTTTCTATTTACTTTAGACAAGATCACTTTTTATTATTATTTTTTTATTTGAAGGTGTATTTATAAATTAAAACTTTTTTTAGGTTCTCCAATTTGCTGTCCTGAAGAGCACTGTTAGTGGTGATAGTCACAGGTTCTTGTTCTACAACAGAATGATCTAATAACACAGACCAGAGTCTCTAACTTTTGGGGGCTTGCATATGTAGAAAGAATCCACAATTTACAATGTCTAATGATAGATATCTACTTACTAAGCTACTTAATAGGTGTATTTCTTCTGTCTCTGATGCTTTTCATAATAAGCATAAATTTTTATAAATTTAGAAATTAAAACAAACAAAAAATCACTTGACCAATCACTTAGTGTTTTCTATAAAGAAACTTTTTGGGATATTCAATTATTTTAAACGTATTTTGATTTGCAAAGCTATTAATCTAGTATTATATCTTTGATTATAAGGATCACATGAAGATGAGAATATAACTTTTTAAGTATGTAATTATAAACTGAAATGGGAGAAAAGCAATTTGGTCATTTAACTCTTAGGTAATATTGCTCTGGTGCTTGTTAACTGTACTGAATACAACTGACTGTCCTGGAGCCTAGATCATATTTAGATATGTTTGTGATAATTTTTACTGTTATTTTTAAGGACAGTGCCTAAATTATCCAATCCTTAGAACGGTTTAGGGATTAAGTTAACTTTGGATCTGTCCTGCAGCTGTAGTTTGTCATCTTTGAACGTTTCATTTTGGAGGGATGGCGAATGACAGAATTCTTTTTTTCAAGCATCTCTGTTGAAGCTGCTTTTATTAGGACTATTTATGTAGTGCCATTGGTAGACATGGCACTTTAGAGATATATAAAAAAATAAGACATGGTCCCTGTTAACATAATTTTTACTCTTTCTTTTCCATATCCAGACACAGTGTTGCAAACTCTTGCAATGTTATTGCAAGTGCCATGATCTGTTATATTTCTTAAAGCCCCAACTCCTGGAGTCAAGTGATTACATAAAATAGTAAGTTTCTAGCTCTCATGATTGCAGAGTAAATCCTGAAAATATGAACTGAGGGTACCCTAAAGGCTGAGAAATCAGAATGCACATTTATTATTATTTAAAAAAAAAACATTATTTTTAAGCCAATCTCATGATTTTTGAAGTGGCCTCACTCAATATTTTCAATACCACGCACTCAAAAATCATTAGACATTGTGTATGTACCTGGGCACAAACATCTGTCAGCCTTGAATAAATATCTGAAAGCTGTTTAATTCTATATGTGATAAGAGAAAGGATCTAATCAAGACAAACTGTGCAGAGCAGAGAAGTCTACTGCTTTGTTGGTCCTTTCATTATAGGACTTAAATTGTGGATGAGGCTTGTTTTAGGCAACTGGCTGGTGGTTTGAATTTTTTACAAATATCAGAGATTGGATTTTGTTAGCCTCACCCAAAGTCACCTTAGGTTTATGTTTGCTGTGGCTGTTCATGACGAGGAGAATGTTAAATATGCTTTTTTTTAAGAATATGTGAGCACTCCCTTTCAGATATGTGTCATATACATTTTGCACAGAAGGGCATGTTTGTATTAACCACAAAATTACTAGGTTAGCAAAAATTAAGCGTTTAAGTAACAGTACCTAGATAAGGAAAAAGAAGTGGCAACTGGCTTTGCAACCATGATCCAGTTACCTGGCAACTGAGATACAGAAGCCAATGGAGCCTCTACAGTCCTAACTGTGAAATATTTCTGAATATGGCCCAGTTATATGATATAAAATCTGACACTTCATGTTGTTTGTTGTGTAGGAGAAACCCACGGCCATTAAAGTATGATGTAAAGGGAAGACATGTAAACTGCTATATTTACTAAAAATTTGAAGCTGTGCAAACTTGTCTCAAAATGCTGGCGTTTGTTTTTCTTTTTTTCCAGACACTGACCTTTTCTCAATGATAGTTTGAGAATTTATCAGCCAAAGGGACACCAATTTTTATGAAATTTGTCATTAAGATGTAATTAATATACCAGCTATTCCAAATATTACTTAAAGTAGAAAGCACTGCTCATGCCTTGTAGGGGGAATGTAAGGCTATATTAGTCCCGGATCCACCAGCTGAGCACACACCAGCTGAATTGGTTATATGACTACCAGGCCCGCTCTGGGGATATGTTGTGTTCTTACATGAGGAGGTGAGTGGGATACCATGTTGTTGGTGCATTTCTTCCTAGATAGATTCTGTGCTTGCAGTGATCATCTGGGCACCATACCATCTGCTTCTCGCTGGCTAATAGCTCTGTTGGGACCCAGATCCCAGGCAACTAAATTCAAATAGTTCTGTTAGGTAATACATCTTTTATCAATTTTCTACCACAGACCATACACCACAAAGTTAATTCTGTCCCCTTAGGCCTGCCAGCCTTCCATCAATCACTTTGACTGCCCTACTTCATACACCCATTTATCAAATGACCCTCTCCCTAAACAACCAAGTCCTGGTGGTAGGAAAAAATATTCTGGTGTGTGCAGAAGAACTAAGGGTGACAGAGTTGAGATTGTAGTGTATGTAGTGTAGTGAGATTGTAGTGTATGTCATATACAGTAGCTGTGGTAATACTCACATCTCTGTGGGTGAAGGAGAAGAGGATATATACAATGAGGTGGCTTAACTTTGCATTTCTTACCGTTGTGGGTTTGTGTCAGGCTTGCTATGTGTGCAGCAACCCTAATAGCTTCAGGACAATTTTTTTGTGGTGTTAATGTTATGGCAGATAACCAAGTGGTGCTGTTCTGCACAGTCCTCCAAGTTTTTTTCTTACCACAAGACATGCTGATGGTGAGCGTTGGGGGTAGAGAGGCGGGGCGGGATAGTGCTGTTTTGTTACACAGTGTTCTGGTTAGAAGGTACTGTGCCAGTGGCAGGAGATCTGTGGCTTTGTCTTTGACTGGAGTCAACTTTTGAGGTAGAGGGGCTCCCTAGGGACCAGGCATTGGGGCTGGGCTGAGATTTGTAAAAGAAGGCGTTGCCAGCATGCTGTTTGTGACTACCTCCATTCCAGGTCTAGTGTTCATGTACACAAAAACAATTTATACTTTAAAATATACCCTGACTCCTCCACTAAGAAGCCATCCTTCAATGCCCTGGACATAGCCGAGGAGCAATAGTATATAGGACCAGATCCTCAGCTGGTGTAAGTCTGTATCATCACTGAAGCTGCTTTATGCCAGCTGAAGATCTGGCCTATACATTTTAAAAATAAATAATATTTAACTATTAATAGTCCTCTCTCACCCGCACTCATATTTTGGTCAAAGTATCCATGTAAGTGGGACTTAATTTGAAACGTACGTGTCCGATAGGAAATAAATTGATTTAGCATAGTAGGGAAGTCAACTTAGCATCATTCTTGACCACCACACCTGTTGTTCTAACTGGTCTGAAAGGACTCCAGAGTTCAAAATATTTGAATACAGTTGAAATATGGAGTCTTATAGGTAACAAACAACAACAACAAAAGATAAAGAATTGACCAGCGACTTTGAAAGGTTGCAATAATAAAATATATTGCATATGACTAGAGGACATGAAGTGCAAAGTCGCTTTTAATAGAAGAAAATACTTATTAGGCTTGATTACATATAGTAGTTTCTTGACTGTTTGTTTATTTAGTTAGTTAGTTATTTTAGAGACCATGGCCATTCAGGTGGTTTTCTTTGGTCTTTGTGACCTTTGTCTAAATGTTTTGTTTTATCTGAGGGTTGTCATAAGATTCCTTCAGAATTCGTTAGCAGTAACTGGCAGGTAAAACCCCTCCTGGATGCTGAGAAGCATCACATTTATAAGCAGTATATCTTCCCGATCCGTTATAGGAGTTTGGGTCCAAACTCAGAAGTCAAATCTTTATAGCTGCTAACTGCACAATCAGCTATTATGGAGTAGTAATATTTTAGTGTTTTTATTTTAATATATTCTGCAAGAACATAGAAATGAAATCATTCACATGTAGAAGTACAGAAACATGTATTCATTTGGGTCTCTGTTATACAAACCGATCATGTGGTAGACTATACAGGTTCAGAGGAACAGTACTTCGTTCCCTTGTCTTTTGAAACTTTTTTGTCTTTAGGCATAGAGCTTAAATGCCTTTTTGTCCATTACATTCTGAAATTTTTGTTCATATTTTATATAGCTGCAGAATACAGTCACATTCTTTTGACTTCTGTCTGACCACAGGCATCTCATGATCCCCATAGGCTTAGCAAATGTTTGTTTTTTCTCGTTACATGATTTATTTTTTCTCTAAAACAATAAAATAAAATGAAATGAAATAAATTAGCTATTTAATGGCACAAATCCTAAAATTATAAATCTAAAGAACAAAGTTTAATGATTCTGCATTATAGGACGCAATGACTGGGAGTCTGGAGTCCTATTTCCATCTGTGCACTGACTCGCTGTGTGAACTGGGGCAAGTCACTTAAGAGCTCTGCCTCATTTTCCCTGTCTGTAAGATGGTGGTGATATTCACCTTTGTAAAGTGATTTGAGAGTCATGGAGGAAACCTGCTATAAAGTATCATGTATTAATAGTAGTAAAGCACTTTTTTGCAGCTCTAAGGCTTCCCATGCTGACATCCTTATAATGCAATAGGATATTTTAATAGAAAGGAGAAGTCATTGCAGGACTGTGGATAAAGGAAAAATCTTTCTCCTGTCATTACTATTGCAGGAGCATATTCATCTAAAAACTTGCCTAGCTTTTACACCACAAATGTTAGACTTTCCAAAGTCCCCCCACTCAAAAAAGAAAGAAAGAAGGAAAGAAAGAAAAAGAAAAATTCTACATTTTACAGAATTGCAAATGCCAGGTTATATTGAATTGAGCTCTGAGGTCTGAATTGTAAAATAACATCTTAAATTGCAAAGCAGAAAAAGAAAATATGTTTACGTCACCAATATGTGCTGGGCTCCCCCACTTTGACAGAGAGAGGCCTTCATTACGGGCTAAGAGGAACAGGTTACTTTTCACTTGTTTATGTTCTGACTGTCATATGGACCTGGCTTATTAAAGCTCAGATATGATCTTGTTTTCCTGTCTTATATGGCACAGTTTTCAAATTTATTTTTACTTAGGTATTAAAAAAAATAAAGTTCATGGGACCTAAACCTGCCATATACCATAGGAAAATGAGAAGTTATCTGAGCCCTAAAACCAACTCCATATGCCATCAGATTTCTCTGGTACAAAATATTATTATTATTTGTATTACAGTGAGACCTATAGGACTCAATCAAGATCCCATTGTACTAAATACGTAGTAAGAGACAGTCTCTGTCTGAAGAGCTTACAGTTTAGACAAAACAAAGGTAGGAGGGAAAACAGAGGCTTTGAGAGGCAAATGACACTAACAACAGGTTAGTGTCAGGGCTGGGAATAGGACTCTGCTCTCCTGAGTCCCATGAATGGGCTCATGCTGCCTTGCTGTGATATTAAAGTACACTGTACTCTGTGGCATCACAGCTGAGCATTATCAGATTGCAGGACATAAAATAGTTGTAAAAGATACTGCTTTATTGTTGGAATGTAGACTGGCTTCCTAACCTGATTAGAAATAGTCAGCATGCTATTGTTGTTCTTATCATTATTTTGTTGTTATAACACCTTGGCTTTATAGAGAAAAACCCATATTAGAGGGGGAAAAAAGAAATTTCGCTTCATAGCTGATCCTTAAAATCTGTATATATGATGTACAAGGATTTGCAAGGCATTTTAAAAACTCTGAAGAGTGTAAATTTACGGGGGGAAAAGCCAGAAGAATGTAAAAATTATATTTTTGAACAAGCTGATCTGGGAATCCCATTCAGCATTCTGTTACTGTGGATGACCAGTGGTGTATAAGAAGCGATTGTTTAGCAAGGTAGAAAAAATTACCTGTAATGTCTTGTATGAGTGAAGAGCACATTTTAATGGTCTGCATTCTTTTTTAATGTGCTAGAATGTGTATACTTTTTATTTCTTTTACTTATTTTCTATTCATTTGCTTTATAGGTAAGTACCATTTATGAAGAAATACATAGTTGGGTAAGTGTTTGCTCTGTGCTCTTTTTGACGACTCACATATACGATGAGCACATTTGAAAAATGTCTAACATTTTGAAAATTTTTACCAGTTCTATCAGTAATTTATATTATGAATATAGGGCCTGATCTAATGCCTATTGAAGCCTTTCCACTGACTTCATTGGGCTTTGGATCAGGGCTATAGGGACCGTCTCTCAAACTGGAACTTTCTCTTCCTCTTTTTTAATATGAAGCCTGTGGATAAGTGATAAGAATGTTTTCTAGTCTTTTTCATTTCTGTGAAAGCTTTGACTGCTTAGAACCACTGTAAAATTCTTAGTCAATTGATTTATGATGTTTTTAACTATTAATGTTAATATTGACATAGTTTCTTATTCCTGTCATAAAGCATAATGCAGACCTGATGTATAATTCTGTGGACTATTATCAATTCAGAAAATTAAACTTCACACCTGTATTATGCTTTATGGCAGTAATATTGTAATAATAGAGCTGCTAATACCTAACCCACACAAATGTTATGAGGCTAAAGTTAATTAATGCTGGAAAAACACTCTGAGATCCTTGGATGGAAATTGTTAAATACATGTATGTTTTTATAATATTACTGGTCTCTCAAACACAATTCTGGAGATGCCTCCAAATATCATAAGACATCACTTGCATGAGACACAGGATACACATTGACCTTGCTTACGGATGATCTGCATTTGTGAGTCCCCATGTTTCCTCAATACCTATTGAATTCCTTGAGAGAAAGAGCATTTAGCACCTCACGCACCAGGCCCTCTAGAATTTCAGAAATGATTGACAGGTCATGCTCTAAAATATATCAAAATTGTTGGAGCTGTTAGCACATTTGTACATTATCTGTGTAGTTACTTAAATTCTCCATTCTGTTGTACAAGTGACCTATTTAAAAAAAAGTACAATTATCAGCACTGTTTCCACTCAACTTTGAATACTAAACACTGTAAAGTACAAAATGAAAGTATAGAAAATCCGGATACAGTCCTGCTTTATTTGAAATGTTTACTGTGAAATGTCTCAAGCATGGATTTACCAGACATGTTTGACAATACTAACTCATCCTACATTAAATTTAGTTAATATTTACCTTTTTATCATGGATTTTTACTTATCCAAATGTGAATATGTTTAGACATTTAAATTCACTCCTTTATAGTGCATTTTCCAAGAGTATATGGAATGTTATTAAACTTGTGTTCTCTGTGCTGATTTGAAAAGGTCAGAGGTTTTGCATGGAGTTAATGATGAGTAATTAATATCGTTCCTCTCTATGATGCTTTGCTGTTGTTTGTAACCTAGCAATGAAAGCAATTTATAAACAGTGTTACTGCCTTGTTGTTTTTCCCTTTGCGTCAGACCCGTGCTATAATATATCTAGTTCATTTAGTATTTTTCGGTAGGGTAGTGTGGGATTGGTAAACGGTGGTTATACTTTCCTGTTCTTTTCCACAACTCAGGTGAAGTTGTAGTCTGAAAAGTCAGAGTGTGTGTGTGTGTGTGTGTGTGTGTGTGTGTGTGTTTTCCCCTGATTTATAGTCTGTCTCCTTTGCTCAGTTTACAATGAATATATGACTTTTCTAACTGCCAGCCATGAAAACTGAGCTTAGGGTCTGAAAGTCCAGCAGGGTTCTTTCTCTCAGGTACATCACCTTAAATAATTAGGGTTGCAAGGTGTCTGGTTTTCGACTGGAACGCCCGGTCAAAAAGGGACCCTGGTGGCTCCGGTCAGTATCGCTGACCAAGCCATTAAAAGTCTGGTTGGCAGCGCAGCTGGGCTAAGGCAGGCTCCCTACCTGCCCAGCTCCGCGTGGCTCCTGGAAGCAGCAGCATATCCCCCCTCTGGCTCCTACACGGAGGTGTGGCCAGGCGGCTCCTACACGGAGGTGCGGCCAGGCAGCTTCTACGCGGAGTCGCTGCTCCCATCCCAAGCGCCAGCTCCGAAGCTCCTATTGGCCAGGAACTGCTGCCAATGGGAGCTGTGGGGGCGGTGCCTGCGGCTGTGGCAGGGTGCAGAGCCGCCTGGCCATGCCTCCACGTAGGAGCCAGAGGGGGGACATGCCGCTGCTTCCGGGAGCTACTTCAGATAAGCGCTGCCTGGAACCTGCACTCCTCCCTCCCTCCCTCCCAGGCCCCAACCCTGATCCCGGTCCCATCCTGAAGCACCCTCCTGTACCCCAAACTCCTCATCCCCAACCCCACCCCAGAGTCTCCACCCCCAGCCCTCACCCCCCCCCCCAGTCCGGAGTCCCCTCCTGCATGCCAAATCCCTCATCCCCACACCCCCAGCTGGAGCCCTCATCCCATCCCCCACACCCCAACCCCTTGCCCCAGCCATGAGTCCCCTCCCACATCCCGAACCCTTCATTTTTGGACCCACCCCAGAACCCGCACCCCCCTCCCAGAACCCAACCCCCTGCCCCAGTCCAGAGCCCCCTCTTGCATCCTGAACTTGGCCCCACCCCAGAACCCGCACCCTCAGCCCAGAGCCCGTACCCCCTCCCATATCCCAACCCCCTGCCTCAGCCTGGAACCCCCTCCCCCACCCTGGAGCCTGCACCCCCAGCCGGAGCCCTCGCACCCCAACCCCCTGAGCCAGCCGGATGAATATGAGTGAGTGAGGGTGGGGAGAGTGAGCGACAGAGGGGATGGAGTGAGCAGGGGGTGGGGGCTCGGAGGAGGGGTGGGGCAGGGGGAGCAAGGGTGTTTGGTTTTTTGCGAGTAGAAAGTTGGCAACCCTATAAATAATAAAGATTTTGTGTGCTAATGGCTATCCTCATTTAACCCTGTACATCCCACTTGTCTTCAGTAGGGTTACACAGTTGAAGTGAGAGTGGAATTTTGGCCTAGCAAGTAGAACTTAGTTAACCATTGTGTTGATGATGAATGAGACCAAAAAAACAGCATGAGACAGCTCAAGTTTTCAGTAGTTGTACTGGCTGTGTAGTACTAACATGAGTAATACACATACACTGTTACTAAAGTGAGCAGATGTTATTCAGGATATAGGCTGTGCCATTTTTACATAGTTTTCAAAATAGAACCATGCTTTCAGATGTGCATTCATATAGCTGCCAATGTGCTTTTATTTTATGCCCCCCCACCCCACCCCCCAAAAAGACCTTTGGAAGATGGGGTGGTAATTATGTAAACATCCTTTAGAAATTATGTCTTTGTTAAATCATTACTTACAATAGCTATGACCACTGTCTCTATCTTAAGTAGAGAATGAATGGAAATCCAAGATTGTGTAGGACATTTAAAGAAATTTGCCTATACAGTATTCTGTTTCTTGAAACTGTGTGTCAGTGTACTGTCCAGCCTCAATGGAGCATGAGGTTACGTCCTGATGCCTCAAATAGAGTACCTGAGAGTATTCTATCTGTGGACTGTAGTGAAAAATTAGAAGATATGCTCCATTCTTCCTAGAACACAGAGGTCTTCCTACTCAAAAATCATTGTCTTCAAGATGGTGATGCTTATAAGTACAATCCAGGCTTTTACTAGTGATCTCCCTAATGCTATCCCAAATGTATTAATGTTTATAAGTATTCAGAATATCTATGGATTTAGTTTTTCAGAGAACTCTTAGTATGCATTCTAGACCTCTACCACAAGTTTAGGGCCAAAATCTGCTGCTGTTAATGTTAATTTCACAAAACCTGAAAATATACTGGGCACTTTAAAGTCAGAAACAAAAATCAGGGCCTTGAAGAATTTAGTCAAACAGATTGAAATCAGTGAAATTTTTTTTTTGTTTTCAATTCAGAACTGTAAAATTTGGTCTGTTGTATTTAAAAGTAAATTTTCTCTTTAGGGTAACTGTTTCTTGTCACCCTGAATAACCATATGGACCTATTAATTAAATAAGTTATTTCATCCTGTGTAGCACAAATTAGAAACCTTCAGGGGATAACTGATATTTTGTTTGTTGTACAAGAAAACAGATGTGGTTTGTAATACAATTATTATTCCCCTTACCATTTTCATAGGAGTTTGGTTATTAGCCAAAGAACAGATGTTTTAACTATACTATATATATATTTAATGTCCTCTAAAATTTATCTTGACTGAAAATAATTGTTTTTTATATCAATCAATTCACAACACTCAGTGAGTGTGTCATTTTGTAGGTAAGCTATGGGATCTGAAATATTTCTTAATCATTTGAAAATGCTGGTTGCTCAGATTCAAGAAACCAGACCAGCTAGAGAAATCTCAATATTAATATCTACACTTCACTCTCTCTGGTCACTCAATAACAGACCTAAAAGTGGCAATTCTTCAACAAAAAACCCCTCCAAAAACAGACTCCTACGTGAAACTGCAGAACTGGAATTAACTTGCAAACTGGACACTATCAGATTAGGCCTGAATAAAGACTGCAAGTGGTTGGGTCATTACAAAACCTAAACCTAATTTCCCCAATACTAATTTCTGCCTACTGTTACTCACACCTTCTTGTCAACTGTCTGAAATGGGCCACTCTCATTACCACTTCAAAAGTTATTTTTCCTCCCTTGGTATCCTGCTGTTAATTGAATTGTCTCCTTAGACTGACCTCACACTTGGTAAAGCAACTCCCATCCTTTCATGTATTTATACCTGCTCCTGTATTTTCCATTCCATGCATCTGATGAAGTGGGTTCTAGCCCATGAAAGCTTATGCCCAAATAAATTTGTTAGTCTCTAAGGTGCCACAAGGACTTCTCGTTGTTTTTGCTGATACAGACTAACACGGCTACCACTCTGAAATATCTATACTGTTACAAGAATCTCTGCATAGAAATATTAGCTTTTAAGCAGTATTAAAAATTGCATTTGTTACATGTGATTTCCTGGAGTTAAGTTGGAACAACCCTTGGAGTTACTAGCCTGAAAGGTAGCATTATTTATCAATCCTGTCAATCCCAACAGACGTTCTGTATTTAGTGAAACTTAGTCCAAATTTAAACTACAAAATATTTTTTGTTCATTTATTTTCCTGGGGACAAACACATAAACCTTAAAGATTTTTTTTTAAGTTTTTTATTGTTTACAACTTTATTTTCAAGAGTTTGCAGTATTATTCTTTATGTGAGTAATAGGACACCATGAAATTATCTAAATCCCCAGTTGAGCATGGGACTTGCACAGATGTTTAATTTCATCCCTAGATCAGCATTTAAGCAAGTGCTTAAATTCAGTGAGATTTAAGCATATTCTTAAATGCTGTGCTGAATAAGCATGGATTTAAGCATATACTTAAGTGTTTTGCTGAACAGGGACTTTTATTAGATATAATTTTAATTTTGCTTGGGAAAAAGAGGGTTACAATTCTGTATTGTTAGTGGGGTAGACTTCTAGATGGGTTTCTAAAAGTTATTTCTCAGGAATTAGGTAAATTCTGTCAAAGATGAATTTATATTACCCAGGGTAAATCTATAGCTACTGAAGTTTAAAAGAATTTTGGTGCTGTACAATGAGTCTCTTACTAATAATGGTCAGTTTCCTGAGCAATACAACGGAGTTAGTCAATAACATTACAGTGTAATGCAACTCATTACCCAGCATAGTTGCATTTGGTAAATCATGGGTAAGATCAAACAAAACATAGATAACATCTATTAGATATTATGATGTGTCTTGAAACATGATTTGTTTTGGTGCAAGTGTGTGTTTTTATGTTAATAAAATAACACAGTCCTGAGTGTAAGTGTAATATAATACACTGTCATATTGATATGATCTGTTAGATTATAGTGTTGAGTGGTCTTGACATACACCAATATGAATAGGTTTCAGAGTGGTAGCCGTGTTAGTCTGTATCAGCAAAAACAACAAGGAGTCTTTGTGGCACTTTAGAGACTAACAAATTTATTTGGGCATAAGCTTTTGTGGGCCAAAACCCACTTCATCAGATGAAGTGGGTTTTAGCCCACGAAAATTTATGCCCAAATAAATTTGTTAATCTCTAAAGTGCCACAAGGACTCCTCGTTGTTTTTACCAATATGAATGAGAATTTGATGTCCTAGGGCCTGTCTTCACTGCAATTGAGTTTCTCTATTTAAAATAGCCTAATTTGAGTGATTATATCCACACTGCAAAAACATTTGAAACAACACTTGAGCTATTCTGATTGATTGGATTAGCAGCTGATGATTTGTGCTAACTCCAGTTGTAGGTTGTAGCTTTCTCTCCACTGCATTACTAGTGAGGGTCAGCAGCATTCGAACTTCAGCCCATACTCCCTCATGGGCTAGCTAGTTTGAGTTTAAACCACAACTCAACTCAAGCTAGAGATTTTTGTGTGTGCACGGGCGTTGGATTGAGGGTATGTAGCGGGGTGGACACCCGCTCCTGCCCTGAGGGGTTTGGAACAGCCCCGGGAGAAGGCTGTTCCAGGGAGAAGCAGCTACTGGGCTGATTGGGGAAACAGCCTCAGCTGGGCCATGCCCCAATCAGGCCCCAGCTGGCCCTATAAAGGCCAGGAGCTCAGACAGAGTCTCTCTCTGAGTGCAGAGAGAGAAGGGCCTGGCTATAGGGAGCTAAGACAGAGTACCTGAGTGGAGCAGGGCTGGGGAAAGGCTGAGAAGCTGGGGAGCTCCAGCTTGGAAAGCCCCAGGCTGCGGCCTAGTATTAGGCCAAGGGGTACTGGGGGTTGTAGAGGGCAGCCCAGGGCTAGGCCAAGGCAGCAGGTCCAAACCCAACCTTGCCGATGATGAGTGGCCTATACTGCAGTCTGCCCCAGGGAGCAGGGGCTAATTGGTGACTGGCAGTGGCCTTACACTGAGGCGAGGTGGAGTTAGTGGGCAGGGGTTCCCCTGGGAGGGGAGACCTAGCATGTGTGGGTATTGCCAGGGGGCAGCACCCAGCGCAAGGGGCACCAGGGTCCTGGGAGGGACACGGGGCCCAGTAGAGGACAAGGCGGATCACCGGCCTGCAGAGGGCGCTCCGGAGGCTGGGTTGAGCTGATTCCCCAGACGACCAGCAGGAGGCGCCGCAGGGGTGAGTCCGGCCCCCTTACAGGGTAACACTTGAATTACACCTGGAGCCAACATTGCAGTGAATATAAACCCTTAGAGATTCATACACTATCTAATATGCTGTGATGGGAATAAAACTTGAGACCCTCTGGAAAGAAATAATCTGATAAGGAAAGGATGTTGACTTGGAAACAATTATAGAACATATTGTTGCATAACTTTATAGATTGTAATCTGTAATTGGAATATTAGAACCTAATTTCTTATGCTTCCTAGATGTCAGATATAAAACCCTAAGCACTAATGTTCTAGAATCCCAAGGAAAGATATTAGGCAGCATTGATTGTTTTGTTTGGTTTTGTTCCCCATATTTAAAAAAAAAAAAAAAAAAAAAAAAAAAAAAGTTACAAGCCAGAAAAGCAGTCACCCCTTCTTGTCAACTGTTGGGAATGGGCCACATCCACCCTGAATGAATCAGCCT
Organism: Emys orbicularis; assembly: GCF_028017835.1. Lineage (NCBI taxonomy): Eukaryota > Metazoa > Chordata > Testudines > Emydidae > Emys > Emys orbicularis. Next base: position 37,607,597 of record NC_088688.1, on the reverse strand, counting down.
CGTTAGCACTGACTCCCCCCACTTGATAAGGCTACTCCCATCTTTTCATGTGCTGTATATTTATACCTACCTACTGTATTTTTCACTCCATGCATCTGATGAAGTGGGTTATAGCCCACGAAAGCTTATGCCCAAATAAATTTGTTAGTCTTTAAGGTGCCACAAGGACTCCTCGTTGTTTTTGCTGATACAGACTAACACGGCTACCCCTCTGAAGCTTTATGATGGTCACTCATTGCTAATATGCATTGTAACCTCCTCATTTTAAGGGATTTATAACTTGAATATAAACATTAATTCCTAATTGAATCTTCGCAAAACAATACATATAAATAAATGGGGGCCTAATTCTCTTTCAACATAGGTGTAAGCTAGAAATAACACAATATAATTACACTGGCATGTACTGGTTGTAATTTGGAGGAGAATTAGGCTTAAAGCATGTGAGTAACTTTTGGAGGAGGTAAAATTTAGAACAATTGGTATGTTTATATTGAATCAAAGGGCAAAAAAAGAAAGAGAAGATTTCTGGCTTTTCAGATTTGTCTATCTTAAATAGATGATTATATTAAATTTGTAAGCCACCAGTGTTTACTTATATGTAGTGCCCATTATGTGGTGGTGGTCTTCTTTCACCTACACCCACTCCACAAACTTATAACTGCTGATTTATTTGTATCAGTCATGAAAGAAACTCATTTGTGTGAAAATAGGTTAATTAGCTCATATACACAAATTTATTAACATGAATAAAAGCTTCCTCTTAAACATTTGCATGAAAAAATATATTTTCACAAATTTTTGTGAAAAATCACAACAAAAGTGAGCATGTTCATACTTTTCTGTCAGATACAATTCAGATTTAGCAAATGTAGTTGCAATTACTTTTTCTTACTGTTTAACTAATTCTAATTAGCATTAAGCTTTGAGAAAACCAACCCTGGAAAGCCACGTAGAGATGTTGTCTGAAGCCACAGACCTGCTTTTCTGATGAAGAAAGCTATTAAAAAGCAGAACAGAAAGGAATGCAAAAGACTTAGGCCAGGTCTACACTACCGCGGTAGTTCGACGGCTGGCAATTGAAGTTCCGTGTTCGATTTATCGCGTCTGGTCTGGACGCGATAAATCGATCCCGGAAGCGCTCGCCGTCGACTGCGGTACTCCAGCTCGGCGAGAGGAGTACCGCGGAGTCGACGGGGAGCCTGCCTGCCGCGTGTGGACCGCGTCTGAACCGCGGTAAGTTCGAACTAAGGTATGTCGACTTCAGCTACGTTATTCACGTAGCTGAAGTTGCGTACCTTAGTTCGAATTTGGGGGTTAGTGTAGACCAGGCCTTAGGCTATGTCTACACTACCGTGGTAAGTCGACCTATGCTACGCAACTCCAGCTACGTGAATAACATAGCTGGAGTTGACGTACCTTAGGTCGAGTTACTGCGGGGTCTCCTGTTGACTTACCTTACTCTTCTCATCAGGGTTAGAGTACGGGGTCAACAGGAGAGCCATCTGCAGTCGATTTGGCGGGTCTTTATTAGACCCGCTAAATCGACCGCCGGTGGATTGATCTCAGAGCGTCGATCCCGACTGTAGTGTAGACCTGGTCAGAGACTCAGCAGCTTTATGGTTCAATTCTCACTTCTGCCACAGATATCCTGTGTGGTCTTCGGCAAGTTACTTAATGTCTTTGTGCCTTGGTTCCTTATCTTTAAAACATGTATGGTACTTTCTTCCTCCCATCCTTTGTCTTGCCTTTTTTGATGGCAAACTCTTTGTAGCAGGAATTCTGTCTCACTATTTGTTTGCACAATGGGAGTCTGGAGTAACATTTTCAAAAGTGGGTTTAGACACTTAAGAATGTTTATACTGGTCCATCTAGCCCAATATCCTGTCTTCTGATGGTGACCAATGCCAGATGCTTCAGAGGGAGTGAACAGAACAGGGCAATCATTGAGTGATCCATCCCCTGTCATCCAGTCCCAGTATCTAGCAGTATAAGGTTTAGGGACACCCAGAGCATAGGGTTGCATCCCTGACCATCTTAGCTAATAGCCATTGATGGACCTATCCTCCATGAACTTATATAGTTCTTTTTTCAACACTGTTATATTTTTGGCCTTCACAACATCCCCTGGCAATGAGTTCCACAGGTTGACTGTGCATTGTTAGTTTTGTTTGTTTTAAACTTGCTGCCTATTTTCATTGTTTGGCCCCCCTGGTTCTTGTGTTATGTGAAGGGGTAAATAACACTTCCTTATTCACTTTCTCCACACCGTTTGTGATTTTTGTAGACTTCTATCATATCCTTCCTCCCCCTTAGTCATCTCCAAGCTGGTTTGTTTCAGTTAGGTATACTGTTAGTGTAATCTTGTTTCTCTACAAAGAATGTACACATGGTCCTGTTTCCTGAACACAACAGAAATAAACAGCAGCAGGAAGTTTCCTTGTTCAGAAATTCCCAAGTCTGCCACTCTAGTGAACTCTGTGACCAAGAAATTCTGCCAGTCTGCTTTTACTCTCAGGATTATACTCACAACTCCTTTTCTGGCTTCTTTACCAAAACACAGCTTGCAAACCAGCATCCCAGCCCCATGTTTGCAAACAGGAAATCCCTGTTAATCTACCTGGGTTCAATCTGCTCAGCCTGACCATGTGGTTAGTGCCTCACGTATTTACCTCTGTTAATTCCTCATTCTATTGAGGCTGAAAGACAGTCTTGGCACACCCATTGGCATTAATGATGTCAGTGATTGCCTTTGGATAAGAGACACACCTTCCCCGCACCCGGTGGCAGTCATTAATACCTTTCAGCATAACAATAATAATAATGAAATTACTTTTGATTCAGAATGTAACTTTGGCTCCTGTTTTCTTTTTCTCAGCAACAGTCCCTTTTTTTTCAGTGTCCTTAGTAGAATCTGCTATGCTTCTGTATTTACTAGAGTATTACACCAAATTGCACTCATGAGCCGTATCATGCAGCCTTGTTGTAGAATACCTGTTATAAACAATGATTCTTCTGGATGTCTCCAGCCTAGAATATAAAGTGAAAAATATTTAACTTCTCAAGCTAAAACTGAGTTGACATATTAACAAGGAAGATGTCAGCATTGTTCTAATGTTCAGGATGTTCTGGAACGTTGTCAAGCACCTGATATAGCTTGGCTAGTTATAAGCTTTGACTTTCATTCAAGCAAGCCCATGGAACCAAAAGAACAAAAAGGGGATTTTCATTCTTAAGGGATAGTAAAACCTACAGATTTATTATTGGTAAGAATTTTTTTATACAACTTTGTTCTTTCTTGTTAGAATCAGCAACACAGCATAGCTTTGAGAAAAATTGGATTCTAACAGCAGGCAATGTAGCAGCCATACTTATTTTTAATAGCTTTAGTAAAAATTGTCAAAATATAAGTACAATATATTCTAATGCAAATGATACAGTATTCAAATACGGCAGACAGTTACCTACAGTACGTCCGCCCCTCCCCCCCCCCCCCAAAAAAAACCCTGTAATGCTCCTCTCCCCACCAAACCTGCCTGGTCCACACAAGATAGTATATATATTTCTCTTTCATAAACTCTTCCTTTAATGACTCAATGATGCATTTGATTGTTTAGTTTTTTTAGTAAAGAATCTGACTGTGTGAATAAACAAGCAAGTGTGTGGAGAGAGTGAAAGGAAATTTCCTACACTTTGCAACATGGTGATGGGCCAAAAGGACGGTTTTGGTCTTTGCACGTACAAAGATGAGTTAAGGTGGCAGAGCTGTTACATTCTTAGTAAAAGCATATAGAATCTGCTTCTCCTGTGTGCTCCCTAGATTCATTATGAAGCATGAGTTATGCTTCAGACACAATGCCTCTGAGCGCTGCTACCAGGTGGTGTGCACCTCCCCCTCCTCCTAACACAGACTGTTTTTCACTAGCAGTTTAGCGCTAAGTGTTTATACTGTGCAAAAGTAGGGATGGGGGAAGACTGAAATAAATGATATGATAGGTTAGTTCTAGCACTTTCCAAGGCGATGCACTGCTGTTCTGGTGACTCATTCTGGCAGCTAGATTAAGTGGGTGTATGGAGCTCCAACAAAGTTTGAGGGTCTCTAAGGGAAAATAAAGGCTAGGCAGTGAGGGTTGCAGAAGAAAATCTAAAACCAGATACCCTAACTTGAACTACCTCAGGAGTATCTTTTATTCTTAAGAATAAATGGAGACCGCTAGCAGGGGGAGTAAGTTTTGGACACTAAGACTTTGTCTACACTACAGAGTTCTGTCGACAAAAGCTCTGTCGACACTCAAAAAGTGCTATAATAAAAATCAGTATTGCATGTTCACACTCACTCCCTCAGTCAGCAGAGCACATCCACACTTGGGGCACTAGCATTGACAGTGCGAGCAGTATATTGTGGGTACCTATCCCACAGTCCAGCTTGACACTTTCTGCTGCTAGGTCTTGTGGGAAGGCGGAGCAGATCGCGGCACATCTTGGGACCGGGCTCAATGTCCCATGATGCATTGCTTTCTGTCCCAGCATTCCATGGGCTTCCGGCTTTCTTTTGTGACATTTTTCAACAACCCTTCTTTGCTGTGCACCCTGGCATCTTTGTGAGCAGGGATGGATCCTGCACTGCTCTCCTATGCTCTTGATAACTGTAATGAAGACATGGCAGATGGCAATGCAGTTCATTGCAAAGTTCCTAATTGAAGAAGACTCCCAGTTGCCTGACATGCTCTGTAATATGGATAGGACCAACTTTAGATTTCTTTTGGCATTCACAGAACAGCTGCAGAGGATGGACCATCACTTTTGGGCTCAGGAAACAAGCACTGAATGGTGGGAGTGTATCATCGTGCAGGTGTGGAATGACGAGCAGTGGCTACAGAACTTTTGGATGTGGAAAGCCACCTTCCTGGAACTGTCAGTGGAGCTCACCCCAGTACTGCGGCGCAAGGACACCAGAATGAGAGCTTCCCTATTGGTAGAGAACCGTGTGGCAATCGCTGTGTGGAAGCTGGCGACTCCAGACTGCTACCGGTCAGTCACAAATCAATTTGGAATGGAGAAGTCAACCATTGGGGCTGCATTAATGCAAGTGTGAAGGGCAATTAATCGCATCCTGCTACGAAGGACCATGACCCTGGGAAATGTGCATGAAATAGTGGATGGCTTTGCAAAAATGGGCTTCCCTAACTGTGGATGGGCGATAGATGGCACACATTCCAATTTTGGCAGCAGGCCACCTGCGACGGAGTACATCAATAGGAAGGGGTACTTCTTCATGGTGTTGCAGGTGTTTGTGGATCACCGTGGTCATTGTTCACTAACATCAACGTGGGGTGCATGACACACATCTTTAGGAACACCGGTTTGTATAGAAAGCTATAAGCGGGGGCTTTCTTTCCAGACCAGAATATTACAGTTGGGGATGTTGAAACGCCTATAGTGATCCTGAGAGTCCTGGCGTACCCCTTACAGCCGTGGCTCATGAGACCTTACATGGGAAACCTGGATAGCAGTAAGGAGCGGTTCAACAACAGGCTGAGTAGGTGCTGGATGACAGTGGAATGTGCCTTTGGCAGATAAAAGGCACGCTAGCAATGCCTTTATGGTAGGTTAGACCTCAATGAGGATAATATTCCCATGGTCATAGTAGCGTGTTGTACGTTGCATAATCTTTGTGAAGCTAAGGGTGAAAGGTTTGCTCAGGGGTGGAGTCTTGAGGCAGACTGCTTGGCTGCTGATTTTGAATAGCCAGATACAAGGGCTATCAGAGGGGCTATTAGGGGGGTCAGTTAAAATCAGGGAGGCTTTGAGGCAACACTTTGAAAATGAGAACTAGTAATGTATAACTCTGTGATTGGTGCTGCAATGTTACATTACATGTAGTTTTCCTAGGAAGCAATGGTGACATTTGGGGCCTTATATTCAAGTAAGCAAATGATTAAACTGCCTGGCAAAGATGATTGGTGGGAAAGGAGGTACCAGGGAAGGGCAGACTTTCAGACCTGTGTGTAGGTCCAGCTATCATTCTGAATGTTGTCCAAGGGGAGAGTGAAGGGGAAACTGAGAAGTCCCAGAAAGTGGAAAGGACTGTGCGGGCAGAGTTGGGGGGGGGCATGGAAAAGAGTTCTGAATGTGCTGCAGGGGAGGGCGGACACGCATCTGCTCAGTCTGCAGCATTATTAAGAACTTCAGCATCTGCGTTTGCTCCTCCATGACTTTAATCATCCGCTCAGTAGCATCCTTAACAAACTCCTGTTTTTCTTTTCTGTCCTGCCTTTCAGCTTCCCTCCACTTCTTGCATTCCCTTTTTTCTGCATTGGATCACTGCAGTACCGCCCAGAACATGTCGTCTTTGCTCCGTCTTGAGCGCTTTCTTATCTGGCAGAGACGCTTGGCCAGTGTGTGTGGGGTGTTCCTGAAAGCCATATCTGCCGAAGCAGAAGGAACAATGCACAGAAGCATGATTAAGTTCATGCACAGCATTGAAACATTTTAGTAAAATACACCTCTGGTAACATAACAATCACTTTCTCACTGACCCTTGGCAAGCACACATCTCTGTGAACACCCAAAGCATGGTGAGTGTTGGCTGGGGGTGGGGGGCGCTCTACATGGGGAAAGAGTACTCTGCAAGGGTTGCGGTGCAGCTGAATAGGGGAAAAATTCTAAAATTCTCCCACACTTTTCCACAGGCGGAGGTCATTGTAGCAGACATCTCACCGCTGAGGGTAAGGAGGGAAGCGAGGGTACTACACACTTGTGGCTTCCGCCCTGGTCCCTATGCTGCTCACCTGTGCGCCATTTTAGTCCCTGCACAAGTAATTGCCAAATGGTGCAGGAAAGTTTTCTACAATGGGGCAAGGAACATAGCAGTTCTGCCAAGGAACCTTTGATTACCGAGGATTACCAAGTACCTCCAGGAAACTTTCCTAGAGATCTCTCTGGAGGATTCCTGTGAGATCTCGGCGTGCATCAACACCCTGTTCCACCTTACTGATTAGCTACACAGGGAAATGTCCAGCACACAGAAACACAGCCAGCCGTGTACATTTCTATACCCTGAACCTACCTCCACACTACACAAACCACAGTCACTTACCAAGAGTCTCCTCTCCTACTTCTTGCTAGCTGGAGAACAATTGCTGAGACTGGCAAGACACCTCCGGAGTGGTGAACAGTTCCTGCCTGCCTGCCCCCGCCAGCAGCTTCACATCATCGTCTAACTCCACCTCTTCATCAATGACTTTGTCCTCCAGGTTAGGTCCTCTTTCTGCCGCCTCCAAGCCTGCCGAAGTTTCCATGGGGCTCTTGTGGTGGATGTGAGGTTGCCACTGAGGATAGCGTCCAGCTCCTTATAGAACTAGCAGATCTTAGATGTAGCACTGGAATGATGGTTTGCCTCCCTCGCCTTATGGTATGCCTGCCTAAGTTCCTTTATCTTCGCTCTGCACTGCAGCGTGTCCCAATCGTAGCCCTTTTCACACAAGCTTCGAGAAATCTGCCTGTAGGTATCAAAATTCCTACAGCTCCAGTGCAGCTGGGACTGCAGAGCCTTCTCTCCCCATATACTTAGCAGCTCCAGCAGCTCCGAAGTGGTCCAAGCAGGAGAGCATTTGCTGCGATAACCTGCCATGGTCACCTGGAAAGATGCGATGAGACCTCTCCACGCTGAGCAAACAGGAAATAGAATTTCAAAAATTCCTGGGGCTTCTAACAGGGAGGGACAGATGATTGCTTACCTTGCTTCAGGGCAGTGGAGTTCAAACTGCTGACCAGAACAGTCACGATGGGCATTATGGGACACCTCCTGGAAGCCAATTAAAGTGATAAAATCAAGCATGGTGTCTACACTGGCATTTTGTTGACAAATTTTTTTCGCAAAAAGCCTTGTCTCTCTCTTTGGGGTTGTTTTATTTTGTCACTAAAATGGCATTTTTGCCACCAAAAGTCATATAGCAGTGTGTATGCATCCACTGTTTTGTCAACAAAAGCTGCCTTTTATCGACAAAACTTTGTAGTGTAGACAAGGCTTAACACCGTAACTGTGTTCTGTGTTAAGAGACGGGTTGGGAATCAACCCAATCATATATGTTAAAAAAGCCTTCATTTTTTTTTGTAAATGCTCTCATGGGTGATAAGGGTGGTGATATATATCAAATGATTTGCTTTGCTTCTTCAGATACTGAGCAGCACATAGGAAGATGCTATCATATGACTATATTAAAATCTGGACTGTATTGAAATCTGTGACAAACTTTCCTGTGTTTACAAATTCTGCAGTGTGTGTCTTGGCATATAGTGGCATTTAGAGTAAGAAAGCCAGAGGCCTAGCTGTAAAAATTTCCCTGAAGTATTGAGAGAAGTATTGTATGCTTGATGCTTTCTCAGTACTCCTTTGTGGTATTAGTTTGTCCAGGATCTAGAAAACTTTTGCCAAATGAAAAGACAATGACCGAAAATGAGAGTAGGTCAGCCAGAAGGAAATAAAACAGGTGGAAGTATGACAGTTAGAATTTGTAACTCTGATCTTAAAAGCCCCCAAATTTCCAATGTTTGCAGCATTTGCAGAATCATGGTAATAACTATAGCTTTATTAATGAAGTGATCTAATAAGATGCTACAATTAATATTGGTGTTTGCTTTTAAATACAATACGTATCTTACTTCCCAATTGGCTCTGAGGATTTCATAAGGGCAAAAGTGGTGGTCAGGGATTATATGCATGCCCCTTAAGAGGATATTCAGTTGTATGAGAGAGCCCTACACAAGGAGTTAGGACATCTCCTTAGGGGATGAGATTGTGATTTCTGGGTATCCGTGGGCTGGAGAATACAAATGTTCAATATCATTCAATTAAAGCACTAGTCATATATTTCTTCTGAATGCTTTATAGCTAAAAAACATTGCTTATATTTCTGGTTTGTCTCTTCCGGTACTACTGTATACAGTATGTCACAGGGGACAACTACCAGAAATCTCTGGTAAAACTGAGAGAAAACTGTCTACTGTACATCTTTAAGCATCTGTTATTAATATATTTCAATAAAGAGTCTTCAATATATTTTTTCCATCTTTTCTCTTAAGGTTTTACTCACAGACTGACCAGTAGAGGATGCCATAAGTATTATGGTCATTATTTACCTGTTTGATTGCTTTCCAAAGAAACCTGGATTATATTTATTAACATTATTTTCTAAGAGATTTTAGGTTATATGAGAGGTGGTGCATTATAGAGGATATTGTCACTGACAGGGATCTATACTCAATGTTTGGCTTGTTTTGCATACAATATTCATTACCTCTTAGTGCACTTTGGCTGTGCCTTTTACTAGAGTGTACAATAATGCTATTTTACCAGTATAAGTCTACTGAAAATATTTTTTAATAGACTCAGCTATTTTCTAATGTGTCTCCTCTTGATTAGTGACTTTGCACTCCTATTCACTTTCAGTCTAGGAAGCAGCGAGCTGATGACACTGAGAACATTAAAAAATAGAAAACAATCTCCCTGAATATCCTGAGCAGAAAGTTAACTGTATCCCCATGTATACAGATACAACCTGGTCTGTAAAATACAAATAAAATTTTGTAGCACACACAGTATATTGTATATCAGTGTCTTTATTGGTCTCTAAATCCTCTCTCATGTAGTAGAATAGAAGAGAATAAAGAAAAATTTCCTATTGCATTTTTGCCAATGTATTTCTTTTTAACAGTTGAACTTTGTCTTATATAGCATACAAATATTGGTATTTTTTGTTTGGTTGATAATTGCAATGTTTCTTCCATTCATCTGCTAAGACAAAGATTAGAACGTGCTTCTGTGCCATGATGCTCCCTACATGTTTCTGGGTAACTTGAAAAATGGCTTGCTGGCTCTCATTCTGCAGCTCAGAAGCCAGTAATATTTTTCTTGCTAATCATGTGAAGAGGAGTGTCACGGACTCACAGACCGTGCCCACTCTTGGCCCCGTGCGGTCCGTGGGGGTTCCCCTTTCAGTGCGACAGCCCTTCTCGGGGGCACAGTCTCTCTCGGGGTCAGGCCCCTCCACCTCCTGGAGCCGCACCTATCTGAGCCTTAGCACGTCTGTCTCTGCCGTGGGCCCCTTCCGGGAGTCCACTCGCTCTGGACCCCCAGGGCCTCCACCCCCGAAGGGGTTGATGCAACCCTGTTCTCTAGACCGGAGCGACTCTCAGCCAGCATAAAACAGGAGGATTTATTGAGAGTTGAACACAGCACAGGAAACTCTCAGGGCCTCAGGCCTGGCCTCCCTCAGCCCAGCACATCCCAGTCTCTCTGCATCCAGGTGGGCTCTACCTGCTCCCCCTCTCCAACCCAGAGCCCCCCTGCTCCCAGCTGGGTATCTGAGATCACCGGCCCCAGGCCCCGCCTCTGTCCATTGTCTTCTCTCCAGGTAAACAGGGTCGTAAACGGGGGGCCTCCTCTCCTCGCTTCTGTCCTCTGGCTGGAACCGGCAGGTTAGGTCACTGGGTCCTCACTCTGCAGCCCATTGTCCACCCACTGGCCAGAACCAGCTGCGTCTCCTCAGCTGGGCCTCCGGGTCACCAGGTTGCCAGGTCACCAGTCGCTGGGGTATCCATCCTCCCAGCCATCGGCTGGGTCCCCAAGTCCTCTCTCTGGTCCTCTGCAAAACACACTCCCTCTCCCCTCACCTCGTTAAACCAGTAATACCCAGGGAAACTGAGTCCCACCCCCTCCGCATGCAAACCATTGAAACTCCACAGAAAACAAGAAAAAACCCCACTTTGTCACAAGGAGGTATAGAATATTGACAAAGTCCTGCATGATGACAGTAGTAAGTCCACAATTCTACCTCTGTTGGTCCTGAAGACCTATAATGCAAATGTTTGAAACTAATGCAGACTGTTCCTCCTATCCTCACTGTGCTAGTCACACAGCTTTTCCTCAGTAAATTCTGTGAAGATCACAAACATATCAGTCAGATGCCTTCTCCACCTTAACATTATGGAAAAGGAGAAACGTACCTCATTCATTGTATAGGCTGGATGCACAAGGGGACAGAATTAAGAGTGGAGTGTAGATGAGGTTCACTGGGCCATTCGCTTCATATATAAATGGTGAATATGACAGAGGATTTTTTGGAAGGTATATTAAGCATAACGGACAACTTTTCTCATTGTCAACAGTGGTTGAATTGGGGAGATCATATGTTTCTATGATGAAGGTGCTTTGTAGATCTAGATTTATAGTACTTGAAAGAAGGTTTGGTAGTGATTCAGAGTAAAGTTGTGGTTGCTGGATAGGTAGAGAATGTAGATTGCTACAGAGTCAATGTGAAATTGTGGCTATTTCCTGGCTTTCAAATTCTATGTTTCATTTTTTAAACTGGAACCTTACATTTGAATGTTCTGGCTCTCAAATATTTTCTTTTAAAACTACACTGTTGTAATATTTTTATAAGTAATATTTATTTACAACCTCAGAATTTTGTTTGTTTGCTAATAAAATTACTTAATGTACATACCTGATAGGGGTTCTGTGAAGCTTCCTTAATTTATGAGATGAGGCTTTCTTAATTTCAGATCACACTACAAATACAAATGATTGTTGTATTGGCAGAAGATTATACCACAAATGTAGTCAGTTTATTTTTTAGAATGGTACTAGATAAAATAAATTCTAATGAAAGAAATAACAAATGATACTGGTTGAAGGCACTTCTCTGGTAAGTGTTAGAGACGCTAATTAGAAAAGAAGGATTTCATCTACTACAATCTTCTAATTTTAAAGTTATTAATTACAGTGTAAATAATGCACTCGAACAAGAGTGTAAAGTGTATTTCCTTGGGTTTAGTTCACCAATATACCTCTCCTTTCTCTTATTCCTCTCTATTCTATGCAGAACTTAGGTATTTTACCATTGCCTTCCATCTTTGCCGGTCTCCTGCTGCAGTCTTAGCTTCTTCCCATGTCATTGTGGTAGCTTTCAATTCTTCTTCTATCATGAATTTCTGTGTTATCCTGAGTGTACCTAATTGCCTCTTGCCCTAAGGATTCCAGTCCAACATCTGTCTTGTTATGCTATTCAGGTCTTTCTTCCAAGTTTGTCCTAGACATCTCCATTTTTGTTCTGTAATTTCCTGCCCAATCAGTTTCTGCTTCATCATTTTTCAGAGGTGCTTTTTTTTTTTCTGGCCATCTGATACTGAGGATTTGTATAAGGCAGCTGTTTATGAAAACTTGGAGTTTAGATAGGAAGGGTTTAACAAGTCTCCAAGTTTCAGTGCTATATGTAAGACAGACTTTACAGTAGTATTAAATATTGAAAGTTTAGTTTGGCAGGAAAGATTTGTTTCTCCTGATCAGCTTAGAGTTACAAAGGCATATCTGGCTTTTGCTATTCTGGATTTAATGTCTTTCTGTTCCATTTGTTTTACTTACCATGTTGCCAAGCTATGTGAAATACTGGGGCTCGTCTATGTCAGTCTCAGAAAGGGTTGTTAGTATTTTTTGTGTTAAATTCTTATGGTTTTAATTTTCTTGGTGTTGATTTTCAACCCTACTAATTGTGCAGAGGCCTGCAGATCATTTGTTTTGGGTTGCATGTTTATATGTATGGGATAGCAAGTTGATGTCATCTGCAAAGTCAATATTCTCTAACTTCTGTGGGAAAGTCCATTGTGTGCCCCAGAGTTATTCTATTGTCTTTCTCATTACCCAACCACTACCAGTAAAAAGATCCTGGGTGACATAAGACATCCTTGTCTGACATCTGTAGTAACCTCAAATGGCTTAGTTGCATTGGTATTCTGTATTTCTTGGCATGCCCCATTTCCATAGAAGCTCTGAATGATGTTCAGAAACTTCTGAGAGATTCCATAGTGGTGTAGCAACTTCCATAAAACTGTTCTATCCACTGTATCAAAGGCTGTTTGGAAATCTATATACAGTAACTCCTCATTTAAAGTCATCCTGCTTAACGTTGTTTCAATTAGGGAACATGCTCGTTTAAAGTTGTGCAACGCTCCCTTATAACGTCGTTTGGCTGCCTGCTTGTAAGATTCTGTGGAAGAGCAGCGACTTTACAAGGGAGCATTGCACAAGTTCCGCTTCTCCGCCTCCTCCCCCGCCCTCCCAGCGCAGCAGGGAAGTGCTGGGAGGGAGGGGAAGGAGCGGGAAAGCGCTGCATCTCCACTCCTCCCCCTCCCTCCCAGAAAGTCCTAAGCACCGCCAAACAGCTGTTTGGCGGAGCTTAGGACTTTGGGGCAGGGGAGGGATGTGGCCTGCTCTGGAGAGGAGGTGGAGTGGGGGTGGAAAGAGGTGGGCCTGGAGTGGAGTGGGGACAGGAAGAGGTGGGCCTGGAGCATTCCCGGCAAAGTCCGAGCGTGTTCTTCTCTGGGGAAGCTGCCGCTGCTGCTGCAAAGGTGCTTCCTAGCGTCCTTGCCTGCAGCGGGCTGTGCCTGTGTGGGGTAAGCCAGGGGCACTTCCCAACCACAGTACAGTACAGTGTATATAATGCCTTTTGTCTGCCCCAAAAACATTTCCTTGGAACCTAACCCCCCGCATTTACATTAAATCTTATGGGAAAACTGGATTTGTTTAACATTGTTTCACTTAAAGTTGCATTTTTCAGGAACATAACTACAACGTTAAGTGAGAAGTTACTGTAATTCAAATAAAGCAATATGTGCCATTTGCTCAACAGTTCTGTGAAGATATGTAGTTCTATTTGATCCGTAACTGATTTCTCCTGTCTGAATCCTGCCAGTACTTACCATAACCTTGAATCTATCACTTTCTTTATTCAGTCTAGAACAGTGGTTCCCAAACTTGTTCCGATGCTTGTGCAGGGAAAGCCCCTGGCGGGCCGGGCCAATTTGTATACCTGTCACGTCCGCAGGTTCAGCCGATTGCGGTTCCCAGTGGCCGCGGTTCGCGGTTCCCAGTGGCCGCGGTTTGCTGCTCCGGGCCAATGGGAACTGCTGGAAGCAGCATGGGCCGAGCCGCCGCTTCCAGCGGCTCCCAGAGGCCCGGAGCAGCGAACCGCGGCCACTGGGAGCCGCAATCGGCTAAACCTGCGGACGTGGCAGGTATACAAACCGGCCCGGCCCACCAGGGGCTTTCCCTGCAGAAGCGGCGGAACAAGTTTGGGAACCACTGGTCTAGAATAATACATGTAAATTCCTTATTTGGGATAGACAGCAATTGAATCCTCTGCCAGTTTTACACTGTCTGAAATCTCCTTTTTTTGGGCAGCTTCACTATATGACCCTTTCCCTGTTCATTTGGTATTTTTCTTCTTCTGTTTTTCTACCTTCTGTAAGATACCTATCAAACTGTCTACTCTTTTCCTAATGCCTGCCTCAAGAGCCTCCATTATGATGTTATCTGGAGCAGGTGCCTTTCCACTCTTTAACCAGGGCTGGATTAATCTTTTGTGGGCCCTGGCACCTGGACCGTGGCCCTGGTCCCCGCTCCACCCTGCTCGGCCTCTTCCCCTCAAGGGCCCACCTGCCGCTTGCATGTGAGGGAGAGGGCAGAGAGGAGTGAGCAGCGGGCGGGGCAGAGGCTGAGTGGGGAGGGACCTGGGGGCAGAGTGTAGATGGAGCAGGGGGTGGAGCCATTGTCCAGGCACCGGTGCCCCTTCTGAGGGTATGTCTACACTACGAGAGTAGTTCGATTTTACTTAAATCGAATTAGTGGAACCGATATTACAAAGTCGAACGTGTGTATCCACACTAAGAACAGTAATTCGACTTTGTGAGTCCACACTAACGGGGCAAGCGTCGACATTGGAAGCGGTGCACTGTGGGCAGCTATCCCACAGTTCCCACAGTCCCCGCTGCCCATTGGAATTCTGGGTCGAGCCCCCAATGCCTGCTGGGGGAAAAAATGTGTTGAGGGTGGTTTTGGGTAACGGTCGTCATTCAACCGTCACTCCCGCCCTCCCTCCCTGAAAGCGCCGGCGGGCAATCAGTTCGTGCACTTTTCTGGTGAGTGACAGCGCGGACGCCACAGCACTGCGAGCATGGAGCCCGCTGCGACCATCGCTGCAGTTATGGCCGTTGTCAACACCTCGCACCTTATCATCCACCTTTTTCAGAGGCAGATGCTGAGAAATCGGGCGAGGAGGCTACGGCAGCGCGGTGAGGACATTAAGTCTGAGAGTGGCACAGACCTCTCGCAAAGCACGGGACCCCGCGCCGAGGATATCATGGTGGCAATGGGTCATGTTGATGCTGTGGAACGGCGATTCTGGGCCCGGGAAACAAGCATGGACTGGTGGGACCGCATAGTGCTGCAGGTCTGGGATGAATCACAGTGGCTGCGAAACTTTCGCATGCGTAAGGGAACTTTCCTGGAACTTTGTGAGTTGCTGTCCCCTGTCCTGAAGCGCAAGGACACCTGGATGCGAGCAGCCCTGACTGTCCAGAAGCGAGTGGCCATAGCCCTCTGGAAGCTTGCAACGCCAGACAGCTACCGGTCAGTCGCAAACCACTTTGGCGTGGGCAAATCTACCGTGGGGGGTTGCTGTGATGCAAGTAGCCAACGCAATCGTTGAGCTACTGCTCTCAAAGGTAGTGACCCTGGGAAACGTGCAGGTCATCCTAGATGGCTTCTCCGCGATGGGATTCCCAAACTGCGGTGGGGCTATAGGTGGAACTCACATCCCTATCCTGGGACCGGAGCACCAGGCCAGCCAATACATTAACAGAAAGGGCTACTTTTCAATGGTGCTGCAAGCACTGGTGGACCATAGGGGACGTTTTACTAACATCAACGTCGGATGGCCGGGCAAGGTTCATGACGCTCATGTTTTCAGGAACTCTGGTCTGTTTAGACGGCTGCAGGAAGGTATTTACTTCCCGGACCACAAAATAACTCTTGGGGATGTGGAGATGCCTATAGTGATCCTCGGGGACCCAGCCTACCCGCTAACGCCCTGGCTCATGAAGCCCTATACAGGCACCCTGGACAGTGAAAAAGAACTCTTCAACTACCGGCTGAGCAAGTGCAGAATGGTGGTGGAGTGTGCTTTTGGACGTCTCAAGGGGAGATGGAGAAGCTTACTGACTCGCTCTGATCTCAGCGAAACCAATATCCCCATTGTTATTGCAGCTTGCTGTGTGCTCCACAATCTCTGTGAGAGCAAGGGGGAGACGTTTATGGCAGGGTGGGAGGTTGAGGCACATCGCCTGGCAGCTGATTACGCCCAGCCAGACAGCCGGGCAATTAGAAGAGCCCAGCGGGACGCGCTGTGCATCCGGGAGGCTTTGAAAGCTAGGTTCCACAGTGAGCAGGGTAACCTGTGACTATTAAGTTTGTTTAAAGAGAAGCTGAACCTGCCCCTGTTTCTTTACCCAGTTAAAGTTGACTATCCTCTCCAGTTACATACCCCCTTCACCCTGTTTCCCCCCTTCCAACACACCTTTAAAAATAAAATAAATGGAACTTTGTTCATTAACACCGTTTTCTTTATTAAGGGTTTCATGGTAAAGGGTTGAAACTGGGACACAGACTGTGGTGGGGAGCAGGTGTAGTGATGGAAAGGACGCTTCTAAACTCGAGGAATGACAGGCTCCTGCTCCTAGAGCGGTCCACAGTGGTGGACTGGTTGTTTCAATGGAGCCTGCCACCCCTCCTTTTCGGCACTCTGTGTGTGGGGGCTATGTGACTTTGTGGCGGGGGAGGACGGTTACAGATCCCCTGCTGCGTGGCTCTGTCATCCAGGCTAAGGACCGCTGCATAAGATCTGTAACCGCCCTCCCCCACAACAAACTCACATAGCCCCCCCACACAGAACATGAAAACCACCTCCCAGACTGACCAGGGTGCCTAGTGACTGCAATGTGTGTGTGACCTGCTGCTGAACCTGCCCCCGTGTCTGTACCCTGGTAAAGGTGACTGTCCTCTCCAATTCCCAACCCCCTTTCCCCCCTTCAGACACACTCTCCTCTAAAAGAACCTGACGGAAACAGTAATTAAAAGAAACATATTTTTTATTAACAACTGCACAGGTAGGGGATGACACTGGGACGGGGGCTTGGATGAGGTGCTTTTGGAGTGAAGGAAAGGACTTATCAAAACTTTGGGAATGAGAGCCGTCTGGTACTTGAGAAGTCTGCAGGGGTGGAGTGACTGTTTTCACGGCCCCTGCCACCCCTCCTTCTTGGGACTTTGGGTGAGGGGGGGATGGGACTTTGTGGCGGGGGAGGGCGGTTAGAGATAGACTGCAGCGGGGCTCTGTCCTCCTGCCTCCGGTCCTGCAGAACATCTACAAGGCGCCGGAGCATGTCCGTTTGCTCCCTCATTAGTCCAAGCAGCATTTGAGTCACCTGCTGGTCTTCCTGCCACCACCTGTCCTCCTGTTCGCTGTGTGATCGCTGGTATTGCGACATGTTCTCCCTCCACTGGGTCTGCTGTGCCGCCTCGGCTTGGGAGCAGCCCATAAGGTCGGAGAACATCTCGTCCCGTGTCCTTTTCTTTCTCCGCCTAATCTGCGCCAGCCTCTGGGAGGGGGATGCCGGGGTAGGTCGGGAGACACTCGCAGCTGTGGGATGGGAAAAAGGGAGTGAATTCCTCACAAAGATACCTTTTTGTGAACAATGAACATAGTCTTTCTCTGTGAACAAGACCATGCACAGCACCTATCACATGCGCACTCAGGACAAGGTCGAATTTTCAGCCTTCCCATTCAGTGCCTGGGGTCTTGGAGTACAGATCACACAAGCGGGGCGGGACAGCGGAATTCGGGTAGCAGGCGGGCATGATGGTAAGCCGTAGACTTTTGGCTGCTGAAAGCTTAATTTATAGCAGTGCCCTCCTTTCACGTTCAAAGCAATGCCCCTAGCGTTGGCCAGTTCCTGCTGCCGGCAATCCGGCCAGCATGAACTCTGCCCCTGTCCCACCCCCCTCGCGGCTGTCCCCGGGAAAGATCCCTGTATGCTGCCCCTGTCCCGCCTCCACCGCGTGGCTGTAAACCGCCGGTTACAGTTATGTAAAGGAACAGGCAATCAGTCCCAATACTAACATTCCCCTAATTTAAAGCAGGTCACCATTAGTGATATCACTCTGATGAGGATTTCGGACACTGAGAAAGACCGCATGCCGCGTGAATGCCAGCAAAAACCAGGGCCGTATGCGGCCATGCTGTGCGAGGCACTGATCCCGGAGAACTTGCTGCTAGCCTGGCACGGAAAAGTTTCCTACCATGGAGGACGCGATAAGGCCGCTCTCCCCAGGAACCTGATGCAAAGGCTTTCAAATTACCTCCAGGAGAGCTTCGTGGAGATGTCCCAGGAGGATTTCAGCTCTATCCCCGGACATATAGACCTTATTTTCCAGTAGCTGCACTGGCAAGGACTAAAAAGTAGAGCACCTAGGGCAAAGTAATCATGAAAAACCCATTGTTAATATTCCATTCCTGTTCTGTTCCAAATAAATGTTTACATGTTTAAAACACTTACCGACTGATTCTTCCCCTGATTCAGGGTCACGGTTAATGCCTTGGGAGGGTTGGTAGGGGATCTTCGTGAGGGTGATGAAGAGATCCTGGCTGTCGGGGAAATCAGCGTTGTAAGCGCTGTCGACTGCCTCGTCCTCCTCATCTCCTTCCTCATCTTCCCCGTCCGCGAACCTCTCCGAGGAAGCGGCCGTCGACAATACCCCATCGTCAGAGTCCATGGTCAGTGATGGGGTAGTGGTGGCGGCCGCACCTAGAATGCAATGCAGTGCCTCGTAGAAACGGCATGTCTGGGGCTGGGATCTGGAGCGTCCATTTGCCGCTTTGGTCTTCTGGTAGCCTTGTCTCAGGTCCTTGATTTTCACGCGGCACTGCGTTGCATCCCGGCTGTATCCTCTCTCCGTCATGGCTTTGGAGATCTTCTCGTAGATCTTCGCATTCCGTTTTTTCAATCGCAGCTCCGAAAGCACGGACTCATCGCCCCACACAGCGATCAGATCCAAGACTTCCCGATCAGTCCATGCTGGGGCCCTCTTTCTATTCTGCGATTTCATGGTCACCTCTGCTTGAGAGCTCTGCATCGTTGCCAGTGCTGCTGAGCTCGCCACAATGTCCAAACAGGAAGTGAGATTCAAACTGGCCAGACAGGAAAAGGAATTCAAATTTTCCTGGGGCATTTCCTGTGTGGCTGGTCAGAGCATCCGAGCTCGGACTGCTGTCCAGAGCGTCAACAGAGTGGTGCACTGTGGGATAGCTCCCGGAGCTATTAGCTCGAATTCCATCCACACCTACCCTAATTCGAGATGGCCATGTCGAATTTAGCGCTACTCCCCTCGTCGGGGAGGAGTACAGAAATCGATTTAAAGAGACCTCTATGTCGAACTAAATAACTTCGTTGTGTGGACGGGTGCAGGGTTAATTCGATTTAACGCTGCTAAATTCGACATAACCTCCTAGCGTAGACCAGGCCTGAGTGTTGGCCCGGCACCATTGTAAACCCAGTACTGTCTTTCACTGATTGACTGCTCTCTCCACTTCTACTCTGGTGATAGGTCCTTGTTTGACATCCAGATCTTCTCCTTCCTCTGTGTCTGGCTTGGCATTCAGTAGCCAACTAAAGAAATGTCTCCATATTATATTTAATTGTTCTGCTGTCTTCATTTTAAGTTGCCTTTAGACCTGGTTGGTTAGTATTCGTCTCTCTTTCTGAGAATTGTCTAATGATGATGTAGTGTTTTCATGTCATTTTTTTGCTGCAATGGTCTCTGCATCTGTTGTCATTTTGTCTATAAAGTCTCGTTTCTTTCCTAGCACTCTTTTTGGACTCTCTGTTCTTTACAGCATATTTCTTCTTGGAGTCACTGTGCCTGTGTTCTTGTTCTTGCTTGATTTAGTTTGTTTAATTTTGTCTTTCTTCTATTTTCTGTCATGTATCCTCAGATAACCATTTGTTCTGATGTTTATTCTTGAATCTCAGCACTTCTTCACAGGTTTCACTTGTTAACTATTTGCTTGTGCAGTTCTAAACTCTTGTTGTTTTGTCATCTGTTTTAGCTTTGTGATGTTATAACACAGGCATCTCTGTTGTTCAGGTCTCTTCCTTGTTCTTAGCAAGCTGGAAGTGCATATCAAGTGGGGTCCTGCAGGGATCAGTTCTGGGTCTGGTTCTGTTCAATATATTCATCAGTTATTTAGATAATGGCATAGAGAGTACACTTATAAAATTTGCAGACAGCTCAAAGCTTGGAGAGATTACAAGTGCTTTGGAGGATAGGATTAAAATTCAAAATGATCTGGACAAACTGGAGAAATGGTCTGAAGAAATAGGATGAAATTCAATAAGGACAAATGCAAAGTATTCCATTTAGAAAGGAACAATCAGTTGCAAACATACAAAATGGGAAATGATTACCTAGAAAGGAGTACTGTGGAAAGAGATCTGGGGATCATAGTGGATCAAAAGCTAAATATGAGTCAGTAGTGTAACACTGTTGCAAAAAAATCAAACATCCTTCTGGGCTATATTAGCAGAAGTGTGGTAAGGAAGACACGAGCAGTAATTCCTCCACTCTACTCTGTGCTGATTAGGCTGCAGCTGGAGTATTGTGTCCAGTTCTGGGTGCCACATTTCAGGAAAGATGTGGAGAAATTGGAGAAAGTCCAGAGAAGAGCAATAACCGTGATTAAAGGTCTAGAAAACAATGAGGGAGGATTGAAAAAATTGAGTTTGTTTACTCTGGAGAAGAGAAGATTGGTAGGGACATAACAGTTTTCAAAGACATAAAAGGTTGTTTACAAGGAGAAGGGAGAAAAAAAATTGTTCTCCTTAACCAAAGCAATGGGCTTAAATTGCAGCAAGGGCGGTTTAGGTTGGACATTAGGAAAAATTTCCTAACTATCAGGGTGGTTAAGCACTGGAATAAATTACCCAGAGAGGTTGTGGAATCTCCATTATTGGAGATTTTTAAGAGCAGGTTAGACAAACACCTGTCAGGGATGATCTAGATAGTAATTAGTCCTGCCTTTAGTGCAGGGGACTGGACTAGAAGACGTTTCGAGGTCCCTTCCAGTCCTACGATTCTATGATGTTTATTTCCAGTTGACCTGCCACTAGTTCATGGTCTATTCTCACATCTGCCCTGTTCTTGTTACATACATCTTCTAAGGCACTGGACCGTGCCCCACTAAGGGTGCGTGGTTGAATGACTGGGGGGCATGTGGCAGGACCCAGGCCAGCCTCCACAGGGGGCGAAGCAGGAGTACCATGCTTCCAGTCCCGCTTTGCCTCTGGGTCAGCTACGTCCCCAGCTTCGCTCCTCCCCCAACCCCACGCTGCAGTATAAGCAGGCTGCATGTGCAATGCGACATGTAGCTACATGTGGCAGTGAAAGGCTCTGACATGGAGGAAGGCAGTGGGGAAAGGTTCCAGCAATGGGGAGCCCTAGGCTCCAGCATTTGCTTCCCCTCTGCCAGAGCCTTTCCCTGCTGCTGGAACCTTTCCCTATGGTAGGAAAAGGGTCCCCGAGCTCCCTGCAGCAGGGAAAGGCTCTGACAGTGAGGAGGCAGTGGACACTACACTGCTAAAAATAGCAAGGGTGAACCTTAGCAAACTTTTCCATGGACATGGTCTCACGGTTAAGAGGGCGTATTAAAATTCTACCAGTCCCACGATAAGAGGATGTATCTTTATAATTTTTTAAATTCTTATTTAGAGGAACTCACTTTTATTAAGTAGAATTCACGCTGGATGATAGGTGGAATTTTAAGGATGCTCAAAGTACATGTGTTCAGAAAACAAGTAGCATCGTGTATCAGTAAAATATGAGGCTAGTGTATACCTTCTTATCAAATCCAGTTCACTGAACAAATGATAGTTTTACTTTAACATTTAAGATAGAAATTTACTTTTAAATGTATGTTTTACAAGGTGTAGGTACAAGATTGTGGACTTTTGGGGGAATTGGACAGAAGAAAAACATAAAATATACAGAGGTAGCACATACCAAAATTTGTGGAAAAGTGGGAAATTAGCAGCAGTAAATGACTGTTGAAAGGCCATTTATTTCCTATTCCAGTTTATTTTAGGGCTTTCTCAAAATCTTTCCATTTCAGGTGTCCTTTCTGTCATTGATTATAACACTACCCTATCTCCAGAATTGTTAGTAATTTTCAATCTGTTTTGCTCTGTGTTCACAATCCAAAATATTATGGCTTTATATGTAAATTTTAGTCAAGACTGCACAAAATCTCCATTCTCATTTCCTCCTACTGTGCCGTCCACTGTCTGCACTCCTCCTGAGCCATCATCCTAGATATCTTTTTGTACCCCACACTATTATTATATTCTTTGTATTGAAATAATGCAAAAAATGTACTAGGTGCTTTCCAAACACAGATGGGGAGACAGTTCCTGCCCCATATTAATCTTTGTAGCTTCTGCTACCACTGATGCTTAGGACGTTTATGCAAATTTTTACAGAAAACCTATCCAGAAAGTAGTATGGTTTCCAAAAAATCAGCATCACTTTGATATAGCACTTTATTTGGTAGCCCAGTGTAATAGTAAAAATTTACTGATATTAATATAAATAGGAAGAAAACAAAGAAAGAAGAAGTGGGACCGCTTAAGACTGTAGATGGAGTGGAGATTAAGGATAATCTAGGCATGGCACAATATCTAAACGAATATTTTGCATCGGTCTTTAATGAGGCTAATGAAGGACTTTGGAATAGTGGCAGCGTGACGGATGGGAATAAAGGAGGGGGGGTTGACATTACTGTATCAGAGGTAGAAGCCAAACTCAAACAGCTTAACAGGACTAAATGGGGCGGACCGGATGATCTTAATCCGAGAATATTAAAGGAACTGGCGCGAGAAATTGCAAGCCTGTTAGCGATAATTTTTAATGAATCTGTAAACTCGGGGGTGGTACCATTTGACTGGAGAATAGCTAATGTGGTTCCTATTTTCAAGAAGGGGTAAAAAAGTGACCCGGGTAACTACAGGCCTGTTAGTTTAACATCTGTAATATGCAAGGTCTTGGAAAAAATTTTGAAGGAGAAAGTAGTTAAGGACCTTGAGGTCAATGGCAATTGGGACAAATTACAACACGGTTTTACGAAAGGTAGATCGTGCCAAACCAACCTGATCTCCTTCTTTGAGAAAGTAACAGATTTTTTAGATAAAGGAAATGCGGTGGATCTAATATACCTCGATTTCAGTAAAGCGTTTGATACGGTACCGCATGAGGAATTATTGGTTAAATTGGAAAAGGTGGGGATCGATATGAAAATCCAGAGATGGATAAAGAACTGGTTAAAGGGGAGACTGCAGCGGGTCGTACTGAAAGGTGAACTGTCAGGTTGGAGGGAGGTTACCAGTGGAGTTCCTCAAGGTTCGGTTTTGGGTCCGATTTTATTTAATATATTTATTACTGACCTCGGAACCGAATGTAGGAGTGGGCTGATAGTTTGCGGATGACACAAAGTTGGGAGGTATTGCCAATTCGGAGAAGGATCGGGATATCCTGCAGGGAGATTTGGGTGACCTTGTAAACTGGAGTAATAGTAATAGGATGAAATTTAATAGTGAGAAGTGTAAGGTTATGCATTTAGGGATGACTAACAAGAATTTTAGTTATAAGCTGGGGACGCATCGGTTGGAAATAACGGAAGAGGAGAAGGACCTCGGAGTCCTGGTTGATCGCAGGATGACTATGAGTCGGCAATGTGACGTGGCTGTGAAAAAAGCTAATGCGGTCTTGGGATGCATTAGGCGAGGTATTTCTAGTAGGGATAAGGAGGTGCTGCTTCCGTTATACAAGGCACTGGTGAGACCTCATTTGGAGTACTGTGTGCAGTTCTGGTCTCCCATGTTTAAAAAGGATGAATTCAAACTGGAATGGGTACAGAGAAGGGCCACTAGGATGATCCGAGGAATGGAAAACCTGTCGTATGAAAGGAGACTCGAGGAGCTCGGTTTGTTTACCTTAACCAAAAGAAGGCTGAGGGGGGGATATGATTGCTCTCTTTAAATATATCAGAGGGATAAATACCAGGGAGGGAGAGGAATTATTTCAGCTCAGTACTAATGTGGACACGAGAACAAATGGATATAAACTGGCCGTCGGGAAGTTTAGGCTTGAAATTAGACGAAGGTTTCTAACCATCAGAGGGGTGAAGTTCTGGAACAGCCTTCCGAGGGAAACAGTGGGGGCGAAAGACCTCTCTGGCTTTAAGATTAAGCTTGATAAGTTTATGGAGGGGATGGTTTGATGGGATAACGTGATTTTAGTCAATAGGTCAATAACGTGCCATTGCTGGTAATTAGTAACAATGGTCAATGATGGGATATTAAAAGTTACTACAGAGAACTTTTTCCGGAGGGTCTGGCTGGAGAATCTTGCCCGCATGCTCGGGGTTCAGCTGATCGCCATATTATGGGGTCAGGAAGGAATTTTCCTCCAGGGTAGATTGGCAGAGACCCTGGAGGTTTTTCGCCTTCCTCCGCAGCATGGGGCAGGGGTCGCTTGCTGGAGGATTCTCTGCGACTTGAAGTCTTTAAATCATGATTTGGGGACTTCAACAGCTGAGTCAAGGGAGAGAATTATTCCAGGAGTGGGTGGGTCAGCTTTTGTGGCCTGCATCATGCGGGAGGTCAGACTAGATGATCATAATGGTCCCTTCTGACCTTAAAGTCTATGAGTCTGAGTCTATTTATTATTTCTATTATGGTAGCATCCAAAATGTAGAAGGCACAACATAGCTATAGAGGAAGACAGTCTCTGTCCAAAAGGGCTTAGTCAAAATAATAATAATTTGCATTTACAGTATATAGAATCTTTCATCTGAGGATCTAAAAGTGTTTTATGAAGATATGTGATTTTTTCTTATTCTTAAACATGGGGAAAATGAAGCAAAGACTGATGCTGTTATATTGGCTAAGTATTCAAGACATGGTTCTAAATAGTCATTTACATGAGCACTAAACGTCACCAAAAATATAATGTTTAGAGTCGGACTTCGGAAGTTTCCACTTTTAAATTAAAACAGAATCTAATTCACTTCAAACTGTGTAGTTTAACTGTCTTGCAACCAATGTGGTGTCATGGAAAAGCATACATACCTGCATGAATAGTGTCCAGCACCATCACTGTTAAAGAGAACCCCAAGTTTATGACTAACTTCTGCAATGTTATCAGGCCTTTGTAGATCAGATACTGAGACAGCAGTAGCTTGTTTAGTCTATAAAAATGGACGAAGGGTACAACAGTCATATTCAAATCGTTGCCAGGTAATATAGAGGTAAAAACTGAACTCTGCTCTTTAGAACAGAGGAAAAGATAGTGGAAGCAAAGTTAAACCGCGGACTGAAATTACATAGTCACCCACAGGTGGCTGAAATATTTAGAATCATTTATTCCATATAGTGCACTTCCAAATCCAATTTAGTATTAATGGAATTGTATGTGTTAAACAAGAGAATAGCAGGCTCTTTAAAATACTTCAAGTAATTGTCTATTCTAAGCAGTATGTGCCTGACTTGTGGAACAGATGAATGCCCTTCCCTACATTCTTGGAGTTTCCAAAGTGTCAGGGGAAAGGATCTCCATATAACAAAAGCAGTACTCGTAAGGCAGTTTTGGTAGCAGCTGACTTCCTAGGAGCATACTTGGATGAGAAAGCTGTGTCTCTGCAGTTTGCCATTTTAAGGGTTAAAACTGTGGCTTTATTTTTGTAAACATTTGTTCTGGAAAAATTCTGATACAGTCAGCTATTAGACATATTTTGTCTCATCCCAGCATTTCAGGCCAAGACACAGATTTATTTGGGAACAGTGTACTTAGAAATTGATTGTTCTCAGTTTAAAAAGAAAACCACAAATAAACAACAACAAAACAAGCACGCCTTCTTTATAAATAGGATGACATAAGCAGTACTCTCTGCCAGTTCCTATCTCTGTGATGTTAATATCCTGGCAGCCTGACACTATACCAAGAAAAGCCAAAGTCACAAGTCACAGTTGGTTGTGAATTATAGTATGCTTTCTATGTCATAACTGTCACAGCAAATTTAAAAAAAAAAAAAACTTTTAAAAGTCTATTTTGCTGTTATTTCATCTCTATTGAATAGAAGAGGCTTAAAGAAAGAACTTTGTGGAAATCACTCTCTTCACATTTGTTTTATATTTTCCTCTTGAGTTTATTTTTCATGTTGAAGCTGTTGCAATTCCAGCTATACAGTAACAACAGATCAAAAACTTAGGAAGGGAAAATATAAATATTTAAAATAATTACTTGCATTCAGGAAGAGACTGGCTGTAGTTTCTTGGAAGCAGATGTGAAGCTACGTGCAGCATGCAAATTATGGTATTGATCTTCACATGATATTTTTAGGTGTACGTGACATATGACCTGAGAAGCCAAATCATGAGAACCAGTGAGAATCTTAGCACTGTTGGATGTCAGCATATGTTTAGAACATGTTTAAGGGACTGTTTGTAAGATGTTGTTAAAGGT
Source organism: Emys orbicularis (assembly GCF_028017835.1). NCBI lineage: Eukaryota > Metazoa > Chordata > Testudines > Emydidae > Emys > Emys orbicularis. Next base: position 37,581,133 of record NC_088688.1, on the reverse strand, counting down.
TTTAGCTAAGACTTGATTGCTCAGTGGATTTTTAATGAAATAAAGAGCTTTTCAGCTGTAGGTCATTGGTTCAAATTCAGTCCAAGACGGGGGTGACTGAAAATTATCATCTGGTGGTTGAATAATGAGCTTGAACTCAGTTGGTTCATAAATGATACTGGTTCATAAATTTGCTGGCAATTTCAGCAGAAGGGCCAAGAGTTAATTGAGTCCTGAGTCTGATGAGCTATCCTCTTAGGGTGGGAGTAGGAGTGTCTTTCAGGGCAGCATTAAGGCGCATTGTGTAGCTCAATAGATAACTTCAGGGTCTCTGTGCAATCTTTTCATGAGAATTAAATTAACGAAAAAGGGGGCTATCATGTGACTCCCAATGACACTAGTAGAAGTTCATGGCTGAAATCTTGTGAAGTATCTTTGAAAACACAGTACCATAAGTTAACCTATCTGTACAATATAATTGTTTGAAGGGAAAATTTCTCCACATGTTCAGCTGAGAAAGTAGCCTTTAGGTATCTATACTGTTCTCTGATGTGTATTGTCTTGGAATTCAGGCAATCCAATACCAAACTGAACCCTATAAATACTTCATCTAAAAAGCAAAGGTTGGCAGTGCTGATTATTAGTTTTCTCATTATCTTTTGAGAAAGCACAGTGCTTATTAAAGTATTCTACAAGGGTGCTGCTCCAAAGATTAAATTAAGAAATTACCAGAGATTACTTTACATTGCATTTTATAAACTTTAAAATGTTGCACTCATCATAGCTTACGTATGCAGAGATTAATTCTCACATATATACTTCACTCTGCTAGCTTCAGTGGATCTGACTCTATCATTTATATTTATAAGAACTGTATTACTCTGTATATATTCCCTTTAACATCTTGCAAACTATTTAAATTGAAACTGGTTTGTTAGATTTTTTAATAGAATTATATGGCGGTAGCAGTATAAAAAATTAATATTGATATGTATTAAGTGCTGTATATAGTCAATATATAGATTTTGTGATACGTCTTCAACAATTAAACAGCAAAAAATTACAGTAAATTATCTAATCATAATGTATATAGAAATTATGTTTTTAAAAAGTAATAAATCATTTAAAACATAAAAAAGTGAAAAGTCACTGTGATGGTTGGCACTTGATGGAAGTGTCGTCTAGTGGTTGGGGGCATCAGTTTCTCTTTAATGGAGAGGGGGGTAGTAGGTGAGCTGGGCCCTCCCACTCCTCTGGGCTCCGTCTCAGGGCCCTGTGAGGGTTACCAAAGGCGAGGTACCCAAGAGCACTTTACAGCTGCCCTCTCTGGGCTACTTCCTACCCCGCCCCCCTCCCCGCTCTATAGTGTAAGTTTTGCAGTCTGTAGCAAAAGGTACTAAAAAAAGATACTAATTGCACATTTAGTCTTTAGTAGGACTGCCAACTTTCTAATCGCACAAAATCGCCTCCCGCCCCTTCCCCAACACCCCACCCCTGCCATGCTCCTTCTCTGAGGCCCCACCCCCGTTCACTCCATCCCCTCTCCCTCTGTCGCTCGCTCTCCCCCACCCTTACTCACTTGCTCATTTTCACGGGGCTGGGGCAGGTGGTTGAGGTGCGGGAGGGGGTGCGGGCTCCGTCTGGGGGTGCAGGCTCCAGGGTGGGGCCAAAAATGAGGGGTTCAGGGTGCGGGAGGGGGCTCTGGGCTGGGGCCAAGGGGTTTGAAGTGTGGGAGGGGCTCTGGGCTGAGGCAGGGGTTTGAGGTGTGGGAGGGGGTACAGGCTCTGGGGTGGTGCAGGGGATGAGGGGTTTGGGGTGTGGGAAGGGGTGCGGGGTGCAGTCTCCAGGAGGTAGTTTGGGTGCAAGAGGGGGCTCAGGGCTGGGGCAGGGGGTTGGAGTGTGGGAGGGGGTGTGGGCTCCATGTGGCATTTACCTTGGGCAGCTCCCGAGAAGCAGCGACATGTCCCTTGGCTCCTAGGCGGAACTGCAACCAGGCGGTTCTGCACACTGCCTCCACCCACAGGCGCTGCCCTTGCAGCTCCCATTGGCCGCAGTTCCCATCCAGTGGGAGCTCCAGAGCTGGCGCTCAGAGTGGGGGCAGAGGGTGAGGTCCCCGAGGCTGCCCCTCCGCCTACGTGCGGAGGGATATGTCATCATTTCCAGGAGGCCTCGGAGAGCCAGCTAGGGAGCCTGCCAGCCCCATGCCAACTGGACTGACCAGAGCCTCCAAGGTCCCTTTTTGACCAGGTGTTCCGGTCAAAACCGGACACCTGGCAATCCTAGCCTTTAGTCCTCTTTTCCCAGAGTACCTTCCTGGGAGCTCCTAGGGCAGGACATTCTCCATGCACTGTCAGCCCCTTCTCAGCTGTCTGGCTTCTTATTAAGCCCCACTCCATCTGGAGAATGCTCTGCAGGTGCAGCTGCATGGGGTCCTCTACACCCACAGCTGTTCTTTTAAGCCCCCTTAGTTCTAGTGCGGGGTTTTTACATCCTGGGGGTTTTACACCCCCCCCCCCAGTTCAGTGTCAGAGTACCCCTGTGTGGTTCTTGTTCTCCTCTGACCCATGGAAAAAAAATGTGCATTCTTATGATCCTTCCCTGCTTGGTGAAATACTTGAAAACTGTAAGTCTACAAGGAAGGGTAACATTGCATTATGCTTGGGATGACCCCCTTCTTTGAGTTGAGCCAGTGAAGGTGAGCATGGTCTGTCACTGAGGAAAGGATTCCCCAACAAGTACGGTAATTTCTTAAGGCATCTGCAGCTCACTTCATGGCCAGGGCCTCTTTCTCGATGACTGAGTAAGATGTTTCACAAGGAAACAGCTTTCTGCTGATGTATAAGATGGCATATTCTTCTCTGCCAATGTCCTATGAAAGTACTGCCTTAAGACCCACTGTCTGCAACATGAATTGTTTCAAGAAGTCTGGGTGTGACAGCACTTAGTTGTCCTTTCAGTGTCTTAAAGGCGCTATTGTAAAGGAAGCTGAATTTTCTTAGGGCTCGTGTCCTTTATCAGGTTTGTCAGGGGGGCCGCAGTGGTGGCAAAACGTAGTACAAAGTGCCTTTTGTACCCGGCGATGCCCAGGAAGTGACACACCTGCTTTTTTGAGGTCGGTATGGGACATTGCTCCAATGCTTGTACCTTGTCAATTAATGGCTTCAAACGCCCACACCCTACCCTATAGCTGAGGTAAGTCACCTCCCGGATGGCCAGTTTGTATCTCTTTGAGGGATTGTAGTATTGCAGTGAAGTGTCTCAGGTAATCATTCCAGTCATAACTACAAATTACAATATTGTCTATGTGTGCCGCTGCGTATTGCCCATGTAGTGGAAGTACATAGTCCATCAGGCTGTGCTGATAAAACTGAGGGAAAGGCTGTACTGACAGTGGAGAAGCGAGTGGTGATTTCTCTGTGGAAGCTTGCAATGCCAGATTGCTACTAATCAGTCGGGAATCAGTTTGGAGTTGGGAAATCTACCATGGGGGTTGCTGTGATGCAAGTGTGCAAGGCCATTAATAAGGCTAAGATTTAGTCATGGGTGTTTTTAGTAAAAGTCATGGACAGGTCACGGGCAGTAAACAAAAATTCACAGCCCATGACCCATCCATGTCTTGTACTATATACCCCTGACTAAATCTTGGGTGCTCTGAAGGGAGGACAGGGGGTGGCGGCAGCGTGCAGCCTGGGACCGCTGCTGGTGTTCGGGGAAGAGGGGACAGGGGTGGTGGCGCCCGGCCCAGGACCACTGGTGGTGCTGTGGGGTGGGGTTGGCATGTGGCCCGGGACTGCCGCTGGCTCGGGGTGGGCAGGAGGGGAAAGCGCGCAGTGGCCCAATACTGCCCCAGCAGCTGCCTGAAGGCTGCCTGAGCTGCTTAGGCGGACCTGGAGTCAGTCGCACTGGCCACTGCAGAAGTCACAGAGGTCCCGTAAAGTCACAGAATCTGTGACCCCTGTGATAGACTCGCAGCCTTAGCCATTAATCATGTCCTGCTACTAAGGACTGTGACTCTGGGCAATGTGCAGGACATACTGGATGGTTTGCAGCAATGGGGTACCCAAAGTGAGGTGATAGATGGCGTACATATCCCTGTTTTGGCACCAGGCCACAGAATACATCAACAAAAAGGGCTACTTTTCTACAGTATTGCATGTGCTAGTGGATCAATGGGGACATTTTACTGACATAAGTGTGGGATGATCAGGGAAGGTGCATGACATACACATCTTTAAAAACACAGGCCTGTTAAGAAAGCTGCAAGCAGGAACTCCCTTTCCAGACCAGAGGATTACCACTGGGGATGTTGAAATGCCAATGGTGATCCTGGGAGACCCAGCCTACCCCTTACTTCCTTGACTCATCAAGCCGTACGCCAGCCACCTTGACAGCAGCAAGGAGTGCTTCAACCACAAGCTCAGCAGGTGCAGCAGGACAGTTGAATGTGTCTTTGGAGACTTGAAAGGCTGCTGGAGCTATCTACTCATGAGATTAGAACTAAGTGAAAAAATATTCCCATGGTTATAGCTGCCTGCTGTGCACTTCATAATATCTGTGAAACAAAGAGAATTTTCCGCTGGGATGGAGCACGGAAGGGGATTGGCTGGCTGTTTATTGAGCAGCCAGATACCAGGGCTATAAGAAGAGCTCAATGGGGAGCTATACGGCTCAGGGAGGCTTTGAAAGACCATTTCATTAGTGAGACACAGTAATGTGTGGAATTGTTGTGGAGTGTGCCTGACATTGGGGTTTTTTTTTTTTTTTGCACCTGGTATAAACATTGTAATGAGTGCTGTGAGTGTAGTAATATAACATTGCAATTGCACCTATTGCTGTTATCTGTGAATGATGTCAGCCCCAGCCACCATATGTTGTGAACTAATAAAGATAAATTAAATTTCCTTAAATAGACTTTTATTCCAAACACTTGCAAACTGGCATATTTATAACTGAATGAAACTTTATAAACACAGGGAAAAGAACCTTTGAAGGGAAACAAAAAGTCACTTTCATTTCACTAACACATACACTGACCTGTGAGAGACACGGTTGGTGTATGTGCAGCTGTGATTGTCTGTACTCTCCCCCAGGGTGGAGTGATAGGGGTAGTGCGGTGGCCCCAGATGCCATGTGGAATTTGGGGGGAGGGGAAAGAGGTTCCAGAATGCAGTTCTCTATGGGCTGCAGAGGGAGGTGAGCACAGCTCTGTTGAGCCTTAAGGTCAAGAAGACTCTCCAGCTTGTCTGTTTGCCACTTCAGAAGTGCTGTCATTTTCCTTTGCTTTTCTCCTGTCTGCACTATCCCTGTCCATTCTGTCCGTGAGCACAATTCTCCAAGACCTTTGCTCTGTATCCACAGCCTCAGAGGCTTACAGGATCTCTTGGAACATATAGTCCCATGTCCTCCTCCTTATCTGGATGAAACGTTCTACTGCTGTGGATGGAGAGATCCTCAGGGTCACATTTCCAGCTGCAAAAAATACAGTGTACAGAGGCACTATTGTGAGTGTATTCACTCCCCTGGATTAACACAAATTACAAGCACTACATTCTCACTTCTGCTTGGCATTCATACAGCATGGTGCCAGTCCCAGCCATAGTGAGTATGGCCCGGGGGGAGCGGGCGAGCTGGCACAATAAATTGGGGGGAGCTCACAGGCATAAGTATATGTGAGTAGGGCAATTGCACTGAATACTGGCACCATTTTCCACGGGCCGGGGTGAGTTTAGCTGATCTCTCACTACTGAGGGTAATGGAAGCTGAAAGGGAACAGCTCCTGCATGTGTCCAGCTGCAGACCAGGTCTGTATGCTGCTAGCCTGAGTGCTGCAATGATGTCTGCTGAAGTAATTGCTGTATAAGGGAATGAGAAGCAGATAGCAACTCTACCTCTACTGGTTATTTCACTACCTCTTATAGCATGATTAAAAGAGAGTAAATAAACAGATGTGTCCCTGTAATATCAGAGCAAACTGCATACTTACCAGAGATTCCTTCCCCTGCATCAAGCTCGCGCGTGCTGTACTGTTAGGACTGGCTTGACTGCCCTGGAGTCAAAAAGAAGCCATGTCTTGGTACGCCACTAGATTTCCCCGGTCACCTGTCCCCTATTCTCTTCTTCCTTTTCCTCATCCAACACCTCGTCCTCAGGGTTCCTGCCGGTGGCCTGTGACTCTGACTCCTCCAAAGTATCCCTGGGACCCTTTTTTGGGGGGGGACGGACAAGCTGCCGAGGATGGCATCAGCTCCTTGTAAAAGCGGCATGTCTGCGGCTCCGCAACAGAGAGACTGTTAGTCTCCCTTGCCTTCTGGTTCACCTGCCGCAGTTCCTTGACTTTCACATGGCACTGCTGCATGTCCTGTTGTAGCCCTACTCTCCCATGCCCTGAGCGATCTGCTCGTAGATATCAGTGTTTCTATGGCTGGATTGGAGTTGTACCTGCACAGCCTCTTCTCCTCACAAACCCAGGAGGTCCACCACCTCCTGTGTTCTCCAGGCTGGAGTGGGTCTGCAGTGTGGAGCTGGCATGGTCAGCTGGGCAGTTGCTATGTGAGCTCTCCATACCAAGTAAACAGGAAATGGCATTTCAAAATTTCACAGGGCTTTAAAAGGGGAGGGGTGTATACCTGTGTACGTGGCTGTCAGACAATGGAGTGCCAGAGTGGTCACGGTGAGGCATTGTGGGACACCTCGTGGAAGGCCACTAAAGTCAACATAAGTATGCAGTGTCTACAGTGACTTAATTATGTCAACCTAAGTCTTACGCTACTCTTGGAGGTAGAGTTATTAAGTTGGCATAGTGGGCAAGTTACATTGGTGGGAGCGACATTTTAGTGTAGATGCTTACAGAGTTAGGTTGACACAAGGCAGTTTACGTTGACCTAACTTTATAGTGTAGACCAGGTCTTAGAGGTCATGATAGGTAAACAACAGACTATGACCTCCCAGTGCAGTTATATAACTGAAGGGTCTAAAGCAATCCTTGGAAGTATAAACTACTAAGGAGGAGTAAGGAGGTGATATCTTTGCATATGGCAGTGGTGAGACCACTGCTTAAAGACTGACCATTTCTGGTGTAATAGTTTTTAAAAAGATACTGAAAAATTAAAGAGAAGAGCTACAAGGATGATTTGTTTCTGGAAATCACTCCTACAAAGGGAGATGGAATTACTTTAGTCTGTTTATTTTATCTAAGAGAAGATTAAGGGGAGATTTGGTCACAGTCTGTAAGTATCTACATAGGGATAATATATCTGATGCTAGAGAGTTCTTTAATCTAACAGGGAAAAGCCTAACAAGATCCAATCACTGGTATTTAAGGTTAGCAAAGTTCAAACTAGAAATAAGATGCAAGAGTGAGGAAAACTGACCATTGAAACAGATATACCACAGATGTGGATTAGATGCAGGAATTGCTAGGTTAGATTCTATGATGGAGTTCAGACTAGAGCAGTGGTTCCCAAACTGGGGTTTGTGAACCCCTGGGGGTTCGCAGAACGTTACAGGGGGTTCGCCAGAAAAATTTCACTAATGGCGGACAGAGGACCCCAGGCATTGGAGACAGCAGGTGGGACCTGGTTGCAGGGCAGACACCCTGAGCCCCAGGGAGAGCGGGGCCAGGCAGTTGCGGCCAGCAGCCCGAGCCCTGCCCCCGTCAGCTGGGGAGCCGGCAGCCCAAACTCCAGCGCTCCGCGCGGGGCTGGCAGCCCAAGCCCCAGGGAGAGCGGGGGCGGGCAGTTGCAGCCAGCAGCCCGAGCCCTGCCCAGGTCAGCGGGGGAGCCGGCAGCCCGAACCACAGCGCTCCGCGTGGGGCTGGCAGCCTGAGCCCCAGGGAGAGCGGGGCCGGGCAGTTGGGGCTGGCAGCCCGAGCCCTGCCCCCGTCAGCGGGGGAGCCGGCAGCCCGAACCCCAGCCCGAGCCCCAGGGAGAGCGGGGCCGGGCAGTTGGGGCTGGCAGCCCGAGCCCTGCCACCGTCAGCAGGGGAGTCGGCAGCCCGAACCACAGCGCTCTATGCGGGGCTGGCAACCCAAGCCCCAGGGAGAGCGGGGCCAGGCAGTTGCGGCCAGCAGCCCGAGCCCTGCCCCCGTCAACTGGGGAGCCAGCAGCCCAAACTCCAGCGCTCCGCGCGGGGCTGGCAGCCCGAGCCCAGGGAGAGCGGGGCCGGGCAGTAGGGGCTGGCAGCCTGAGCCCTGCCCCCATCAGCGGGGGAGCCGGCAGCCTGAACCCCAGCGCTCTGCGCGGGGCTGGCAGCCCGAGCCCCAGGGAGAGCGGGGCCGGGCAGTAGGGGCTGGCAGCCCGAGCCCCGCCCCCGTCAGCAGGGGAGCCGGCAGCCTGAACCCCAGCCCGAGCCCCAGGAATTTGCCAAATCTCATCTAAAGCCAGAACCACAGCCCTCCTTGTTACCACCAGCCACAACCTCACCCGAAACTAGAGGTGGGTGAAAAATACCAAGCGTTTTTCACAGAAAGTTTTGAATTTTTTTCACATTTTTCAAAATTCCCGAAGAAAAATTTACAAAAAACTGAAACGGAAAAATGGTCCATTTTCAAAAACTGTTTTCATGAAACATTTTCTGATTTTTGAAAACCAAAAATGAATTTATTTTTATTCGAAACTATTTTTTTTAAAACAAAAGCCAAAAAAACATTTTACAGAAACATTTTTGGTTTCTGGTTTTTCTATGTTCGTTAAAAAAAGTTTCAATTAAAAATATTTTTCAGAGGTTCATAGATTCTGGGGCCCGGCAGTTGGGGCATCCATCACACTGAGGAAATTTAAACTTAAATCCCTGCAAATATTCATTTTTAGGAGGGGGTTCACAAGATTTCACAATTTAGTGAAAGGGGTTCGCGGGCTGTTAAAGTTTGGGAACCACTGGACTAGAGGATCATAGTGGTCCCTTTTGGCCTTCAAATCTATGACTATATCATGCCATTTTACCTGTTTGGCATCCTCTGTGAACAATTTGCAGAGAAAACATAAAGCCTATTTTCAGCCTCTCCTCCTCCTCCTCTCTCTTTTTTTTTTCATCCAAAAGATGTTACATAGGTTGGAAAATCTATCAGTCTGACAATGGGCTTACAGAAAGGCTAGCAATCTGACCTTCAGATCAGTTAAATTTTGACCAGTAGAATGTTACTTGTTTCAGTGCCTTATGAAAACATCCAGTTTGCATTTCCCAAGATTATATTTTTTCTTGGAAAATGCAAGCTGAATGCCACTAAAGATGCATATCTCCAGCCCAGTTACATTTACTGGTCCTGCCAAATGTGTCAGGAGCTATAATACATCTGCACTGTGAAGATGTATGCTTTGCTCAATTGTTCAGCACTTTTTATGTGGCCTTCATGAACAGTCAGTGGTTGTGCCCCATTCTTTGACAGTTCAGGGATTTCCGCCTTTGTTCCAGTTAAAATGGTTCATCATTTGTAAAACTGAATTCTTCTTCGAGTGCTGTCCCTGTGGGTGCTCCACTCCAGGTGATGGTGCGTCCCGGCACGGTTGATCGGAAATCTTCGGTAGCAGTGCCTGGTCAGGACACACACGCTCAGCTGCTGTCTCATGGTCTCGTTAGAGTCTGAGCACGCGCATCCTGCGCCCCTCTCAGTTCCTTCTCAACCATCCTCGGCTGAAGACGGGACTTGAGGCAGTGCTGATTTTCCCTGATCTCTGAAGGAAACAATTACAAAGAACATAGAAATAGTTATTTAGTAACATCCCAGTTGTTTCCCTTCCTTTAGAAAAGTTACTTAGTTTAAAAAAAAACAAAAACAAAAATGCTTTTTCTCCCTCAAGTTTGTCTCCAGCTGAGACAGTCTCCCCCGGCATTCCTAGTTCAATAATGCCAGGAACTTCAGGATTCAAGAAATGTGCTTCCTGTCAAGACTCTATGCCAAGGTCCGATGGACACTCATGCTGTGTGAAGTGCCTCGGCAAGACACACGTCCCTGCCAAGTGTGTCCATTGTATGAGCCTCAAAACCAGGGCTCGTCATGACAGGGACCTGCGTCTGAAAATGCTTTTGATGCAGAAATCCCTGCAGCTGCCTACAGAGACGGGCAACAGCAAACGCTCTCCCTCATGCTCCCTGGCCAGATCTGAACCAATTGGAAGCATGACTTCACCCTCTCAGGCGAAGAGGCAAGAAGCCCAACTGTCTCCGTGCAGAGACTTTCACAAGGGTAAAGGGTCTCCTGTGAGATCTTTACCCTCAGAGCTGACAGTGCCGAAGGCAGGCACCTCTGACTGTCCCAGCACCTCAGCCACGGATCCTGCAGAGTGAAGAGGCAGGGACCCGACTTCCCGTGCTGGGAAGGCCTCCTCGGCACCAAAAATAGACCCAGTGCTCACAGCGCGCTCTGCTTCGGTGCCGACAAGAATGTCCTCACTGAGCCTGCCTGCCGCTCCGATAGCAGCAGTGGACCTCCCGCAGGATGCCTACAAGCGACCCATGGCACCAGGAAAAGCCAAGCAGAAATCCAAACACGCTTCTGAGCACAGACCGCGCTTAGTGGAGTCACAGCCCAGGGAACAGCAACAACAGTTCCTAAGTCAGGACGACTTCTCAGTGGCACCTGAGCCTAACTCTCTGCTCCTGGACACACAGTGCTCACTCTTTGACCTGCTGCTCTCCCCACCTGACTTGGCTACCTTTACTGACAGCGAGCCTGATATGCAACAGCAGGCGGAGTTCTCCCCACCTGCCTCTCCTCCTCCACTGGAACCCTCGGCACCTCAGGCCACGGCTCACAACCACCAGCCTCAGTTTCCCTACTTCACCCCCCCGTGGCCGGCACCTAACTTTTCTTATCCTATGCCTTGGCCTCAGTGGTACTCTTGGCCAGCTCCTACTGTCACCCGCCCTCATGCTTCTTCCATCAGACCACAAGCTCCTTATGTGCTTCTATCTCCAGCTCCGTCGTCTTCTAGAGCACCTGAACCCCCCTCTGAAGAGGTGCGCTATGAACCATACCCTGATTCACTGACTCCTAACTCTCCATCAGTTCCAGACGGAGCCCTCATGCCTCTGCCTCCACAGAATGTGGACAACTTTAAACAATTCCAAGAACTTTTCAAGAGGGTGGCACTCAGCCAAGACATCCCTTTAGAGGAGGTCCAGGAGACACAATACAAACTCCTTAAAATCCTCCAACCTTCTGCGCCCTCAAAGATCGCGCTTCCCATAAATGAAGCAGTCTTAGAACCACCTGATACTCTCTGGCAGACCCCAGCCTCTATCTTACCAACCTGGAAAAAGGCTGAACATAAATATTATGTTCCTGCTAAGGATGTAGACTACTTATTCTCTCATCCACAACCGAATTCTCTTGTAGTGGATGCAGCAACACACAGGATGAAACAGCCACACTACCAGCCCACCCTTCAAGACAAGGACCTTAAATGCCTTGACCTCTTGGGCCGCAAGGTTTATACCTCCTCCACTCTGCAATTCAGAATTGCAAACTATTCTGCCCTACTTGCAAGCTACGACTTCGATAACTACAATAAACTCTTTGAATTTACCTCCCATATCCCAGAGGACAGAAGGGCAGACTTTGTCAGTCCTCGTTGAGGGCCAGTTGGTCTCCAGAATGGCCCGAAAGCATCTATGGACATGGCGGACACAGCAGCCCGTACTACCGCAACTGTAGTGGTTATGTGCAGATCTTCCTGGCTCTCTGCATCCAGTATCCCCAAAGACTTGCAGACCAAAGTGTAGGATCTTCCCTTTGATAAAGATAAACTCTTTTTCAAGAAAATCGACGAAGTCCTTCACACAATGAAAGACTCTAGAGCGACCCTGCACACCCTGGGCATTTACCCATCCCTTCCCAGGAGACAACGGTATCAACGTTATCAGAGGCCACGCACACAACAGTATCACTGGCCTCAGCCCAGACCATACAATACACCCAGACGCCGCGCTAGACCACCTAGGCGCAGACAAAACCAAGCACAACAAGCTACGTCCCACCCATCGTGAAATAAACAAGAATTTTGAGGCTTTGGTCGAGGGTCTGCACGACCACCCCTTGACTCCACTGCCTATTTGCCCGATTGGCCACCGCCTCCAGGTTTTCCACCATGCCTGGCAGCAGATTACACAGGGCCGTTGGGTCCTGGAAATAGTTCAGTCCAGTTACTCCATCCTTTTTATACCCTACCCTTCCCCGTCCCTTTTCAGGGACCCCTCTCACGAGCACCTACTTTGCGTAGAAGTGGCTCATCTTCTACAGCTAGGTGCAGTGGAACCTGTATCGACCGATCAAGGAAAAGGGTTCTTCTACTCCCACTACTTTCTGACCCAGAAAAAGACCGGAGGATGGAGGCCTGTACTAGACCTACGACGACTGAACAAATTCGTAAGGGTACAGAAATTCAAGATGGTCACACTGGGCACAATAATGCCTGCGCATACTGTAGGTCGAGGACTGGTTCACAGCCCTCGACCTACAGTATGCCTATTTTCACATATCCATTCACCCAGCCCACTCACACTCGGATATGACCATTTTCAATACAGGGTACTACCTTTCGGGGTACTCCCTTTCGACCCTACCCGTAGTCATGGCCCACCTCCGCAGACACGGGATCATACTTTCCCCCTACCTAGACGATTGCCTTATCAAAGGCAACTCATATGATGAGACGCTACAAGCTACCCATTTCTCCATCTCCTTCTTCCACAGCTTAGGCCTGCAAATAAACGTTCAAAAATCCACCCTGACACCTACACAACAAATCGAATTCATTGGAGCTCACCTGGACTCAATTCGAACCAGAGCCTCACTCCCACACAGCAGATTCCTCGCTATCACACATCTCATACGCATGCTCTCTGTTCGTCCCAGGATACAGGCAAGAATTTGCCTACAGCTCCTTGGCCACATGGCAGCCACCACCTCTGTGGTCAAGTACGCCAGGCTGCACATGAGATGTCCTCAGGGCTGGCTCAACTCCAACTACAAACCCAGCAGGCACAACTTCTGCATGCTAACTCCTCCAGCGAACGTACTAGCTTCCCTACAATGGTGGACAAGACCAGAAAATCTCTGCATGGGTGTTCCCTTCCAGCAACGTTCCCCAACGCTCATGCTCACCATGGACACTTCCCTGATCGGTTGGGGCGTGCATCTAGGGGGACACACGGCACAAGGCCGCTGGTCCGTGCCAGAGACGCGTCTACACATAAATCTCCTAGAGCTCAGAGCAGTGAGACAAGCCTGGCTTCACTTTCTTCCCCTCATAAAGCACAAGTCTATCCGGGTCCTAACGGACAATATAGCATGTATGTTTTACATCAACAGACGGGGGAGCACGATCACACTCCCTATGTATGGAATTGTGGAATTGGTGCATACACCACCAGATACAAATTACTGCTTCGAACCTACCCGGCTGTCACAACACTACTGCCGACGCACTCAGCAGACCCTTCTCCACAGAACACAAATGGGAATTGCACCCCACGATATTACAACAGCTCTTCTCCCACTGGGATACCCCATCAATAGACCTCTTTGCCACAAACCAGAATCGCCAATGCCACCTATTTTGCTCCAGAGTGGGATTCAGGACTGTATCCCTAGGAGACGTGTTCCTCATCCCGTGGAACAACTCTCTCATGTACGCCTTTCCACCGATCCCTCTGATACACAGGGTTCTCCACAAGATCAGAGACGACAAGGCCCGGGTCATACTTATTGCCCCGGCTTTGCTGAGACAGACATGGTATCCTTACCTGCTCCACATGTCCACCCGTCCCCCATGGACTCTCCCCACCAGACCAGATCTGCTCTCTCAGGACAACAGGCGTATTCGTCACCCTGAGCTCCAGAAACTCCACCTGAGAGCATGGTTCCTTCATGGTTCCAGACCCATGAACTAGCCTGTTCCGAGCAAGTCCGGTATGTCCTCCTGCATAGTAGACAAGACTCCCCTCGTAAAACTTACCTGCAGAAGTGGAAGTGCTTCTCCCTGTGGTGCTCACATAAACACTTAACACCCCATACTGTGACCCTTCCTAACATCCTAGACTACCTTTTGAAACTAAAACAGGACGGACTCTCGTTCAGCTCTATCAGAGTACACCTTGCAGCCCTCACCACCTTCCATGATTTGCTAGACGGCTTTGCCCACCCCACCATAAAATGCTTTCTCACGTGCCTACAAAATCTCTACCCTGAGATTTATCCATCGGCAGCTGCATGGAATCTCAATCTTTCTTTGCTTTCTTGGTTGCTATAAAATCAGCAAGGAGAGTAGGGGAAATAAGTGCCCTGATGGCCTACCCTCCCTACACAACCTTTTCTAAAGGCAAAGTTACCCTGCAACCACAGCCTAAATTTCTCCCTAAGGTGGTGTCCACCTTCCACCTTAACCAACCAATATACTTACCTACATTCTATCCCAAACTTCATGAGACGCCGCACGAGGTGACTCTTCATACCCTCAATGTCAGACGAGCAATTGCCTTCAATTTAGACAGGACTAAACCATTTTGTAAGTCCTCTCGACTATTTGTCTCCACTACTGAGAGATCGAAGGGTGCAGCCATTTCTAAGCAATACCTTTCCAAGTGGATCTCTGACTGCATCAGATCCTGTTACCGCATTCAAAATGCTCAACCGCCCGAAGGCATCAGAACTCATTCTACTCGAGCTATGTCAACATCCGTTGCCTTCCTCCATAACATACCCATTCCTGATATCTGTAAGGTGGCCACATGGTCATCCGAACACACATTTACCAAACATTATGCTATCATGCAGGATACCACGGTAGACACCATAGTAGGCCCTGCAGTACTGTCTACAGTACTTACTGCCGTAACTCCAAAGTCCCACCAGCCATAGTGGGTACTGCTCCACATTCACCTGGAGTGGAGCACCCACAGGGACAGCACTCGAAGAAAAAGTTACTCACCTTGCGGTGACTGAGGTTCTTCGAGATGTGTGTCCCTGTGGGTGCTCCACTCCCCGCCCTCCTCCTCTCTACTTTGGAGTACTTTTCTGACCTCTCCATGGAACTGAGGGGGGGCGCGGGACGTGTGCGCTCAGGCAGACTCTAACGAGACAGCAGCTGAGCGCGTGCGTCCCGACCAGGCACTGCTACCGAAGATCTCCAATCAACGGGGTCGGGACACACCGTCACCTGGAGTGGAGCACCCACAGGGACACACATCTCGAAGAACCTCAGTTACTGCAAGGTGAGTAACTTTCTCTTCATCATTAAACTTATACCACAGTTTCAATTCGAATAACATCCTTCAACATTTATCAACTGTTGTTGCTCCATAGATTCTGAAATAATTAAAAATATTTAAAAACACTTTTTTCCTGAGTGTTCAAGTTTAAAAATCTTAAAACTTTGAATCCAGCCAGAAGAATACATTTCCATTATCGAATCTAGGCTTTTCTGATCACTCTGCAGTCTGTCATTTTGTATTGTCAAGGCAAGGTTGACATCTCCTTATTCTTTTGGAGAAAGGGATTCAAAATTACCCAACAGGGCCACTCACATGATCTTAAACTAGAGTTCCCCAAACTGTGGGGGGTGTGGCTGGGGCCTGGGCCAGCCCCTAAGTGGGGCAAGGAGGGAGCCCCACCCACCTCCACTCCTGGCCTCAGCCCCAGCTGCACCTGGGGCTCCATTCCTGGCCCTGCAGCCGGGGCCCCAGCTGCCAGCCTTAGCTCCACTCCCTGTTCCTAGATGTGGC
Organism: Emys orbicularis; assembly: GCF_028017835.1. Taxonomy (NCBI): domain Eukaryota; kingdom Metazoa; phylum Chordata; order Testudines; family Emydidae; genus Emys; species Emys orbicularis. The sequence goes on along the minus strand of NC_088688.1, from coordinate 37,565,437 downwards.
CCCAGCCTTGGCCCCTTTACTCCTGTCCCACAGCCCCGCTCCTGGCCCCAGCTGCAGGGGTGTGTGTGTGTGTGTGTGGTGCAGACAGGGTAAGGGGGGGGGCACGAGGTAAAAAGTTTGGGGACCATAGTCTTAAACTTTAACTTTGAAGGATATTAGTTGAACTCGGAAGCCTGTTCACATACACCAGCAAAACCCCTGCTTTTCACAAGTGTTCAGTTAAATGCTGTCAAGACACTCTTAAAACTGAAACTGTTTTGTATGGCATGCAGCCCATGAGTACTATCTTAATAAACTTAAACTTTGGTAACGTGAAGACTCTTAATCAGTACCAGCATGAACTGCAATCCAGCACCACCACCAGTCCAAAAAGTAAAATGCAGCCTAATTTTTGCTAGTTGTAGCTTTCATGGCAATCTGCTTTTCCAATTATAAATAAATTAAATGGTTGATCATTTATTTTTTTCCCCCATTTCAGCAATTAAGTTAGTATTTTAAAAGTTTCTCATTAAAATTTTAATGATTTATCATATCTTTAAAATTATTAGATCATTTCCTCAAATGTAACCTTATATCTAATTTAAAGTTTTTTCTTCTTCTCATATTGCTCATATTTTCATTAGAAATTAGTATAATTGCAGAAGACACTCCAGGAGATGTATTATGGTCTAAAAATTACACACTCTAGTGGTTAATGGCACTTGGCCTCAGCCTCAGACCTAAGTACCACCAGTGAGTTTATTACTAAACTGTAATACAAACCCTGCAGTTTTGAATTGCTTTAATTACATTTGTTTGGCACTGTGGATAGCTTTATATTTTCACAGTATTTTAAAAAGAATAATTAGTGTTTGTAACACCCCTCTGAGCTAGGACTATATGGTTAAGCCTGTAAATGATTAAGGCAGGGACTTGCTTGTGTACCTAATTTAGTACTATCTGCTGGACTAGTCAAACAAAGTATCATGAAAACTTCTATTGATCATTTTTTTAACTGTATCTCAGATGTGGTTGTGTGGGAGAGACTTTGTTTTACAAGCCTAATAATGGTAGAAATAGATCATTTCTTTATTCCCAAAATATTGTGCTGCTGAACATAGTAGCATGAAGTTGACTGTAGAGTGTGATTGGAAAAGCATTGAGTGGAAGAGATGCCGAAAACATGAGTGGGTCAGGCAGCTGAGGCTTTACAGTATGATGCTTCAGTGCACTTGAATTCGTAACTGCCCTTACTATAGATAGAACATGTTACCTATTAATAAATTAATGTAAAGTTATATGAAAACTTCTTTGCATTGTGTCAATATGAGGTTCTACAGCAGTTGTGAATTAAAATTTTAAACATAGTGAATTGATTGAAGGAAAGTGTGTGCCAAGATTATATGTTAACTAATTTGAAATTCAAAGGGTTTTTTTGTTTGGTGAGGGATTTTTTTGGGAAGGGGGGGTAGGGATGTTTGTTGCTGAAGGCAAACATACTTTTGCCTCATTTATTAAGCTCCTTTAGATTTAGTAGAACTACCTTCTTATTTAACCCACAAACATAACTCCGTTTTTTCTCCAGCAGTGAATGTATCATAGTTTGTTACATATTTGTACTATACATGCATGCACATTAGTACTAATTAAAAAGAACAGGAGTACTTGTGGCACCTTAGAGACTAACAAATTTATTTGAGCATAAGCTTTCGTGGGCTACAGCCCACTTCTTCGGATGCATAGAATGGAACATATCTCTGAAACCTGTCATTAGTACTAATTGTAAATTGTATGTAAATAATTTCCCTACAAATATAATATATTTATTGAAGTTTTCAGGGGGTTTCTCAAATTTTATTCCACTTGTAATCTGGGGGAGGGGAGTTTAATTATGGATCTTAAAAGGCTGATCCATGCTAGGAAGGGAGAGGGGATGCATTGCCTGAGCCATGGTATGAGGAGGCATTGTGCCTACGTACAAAATAATGTCTTCTGAGCAGAGGAAGGAGGCTGGTAAGGTGATTCTAGATATAGCTAGTACTCCGCTCAGAACAGATATCACATTGCCCAATCCACAAACACCCCCTCAGGGAAAATTAGTCATGCTGGAAGCTCTAGCTACTCACATTTTTCCTTCTGTTCTCCAAGGCCTGCTGGCAAATTATGGTAGTCCTATGCATAGGACTACTTGTGCCCTAAATTGACCGAGTAAGAGTATATGGATCCTACTTTAAATAACAAAAAAACCTTCCAGTGACATAATCATAGCATGAATGAGAAATTAAATGTTCTGGCTGGGAATGGATTTACTGAGAAATAAAGACAACTATTTTATTTCCTGAGGAAGTACACTGGTTAGTCAGTCAGTTCATTAAGGACCCCATCAGTTAATCAAGGAGCAGAATTGGGGCTGGCTGTGAAGGCAGTCAATCTCTCCAATTTGGAAAGAAGGTGTTAAAGTATGGCAGCTTAAATGAATTAGAGTAAGATAGAGTGACACTATACATTAAAAAAAAAAAAAAAAGCTGTCAGAGAGATTGTCATCACTCTGATTTTAAAAAGTGTTGAGCACTCAGCAGTTCCTATTCTATTCTGTGGGATCTGCTGCATGTTTAGCACTTTTGAAAATCAGGCCACATATTTAAGTGCCTAAATACGGATTTAGATAACTAATTTTTGGCTCCTATTTTTGAAAATCTTGGTCTACTTGGATTTTTCACTTGGAAAATGTGTCTATATGGTTCCATTATAACTCCTTATTTTCACTTGTGCACAACTTTTTAAAAAAATCATCTTTAGTGTCATGCACTTTGAGTACCAAGGTAAATTTCTGTGTTTGTGAAAGTATAAAGACAATCTTTTAGATGTTTGTGTGTTATGGGAGAAGGGAGGTCAACAAAATCCTACTCGACAGCTTTAAAAAAGCCATTATTCTGATCACCAACAAATCAAATGGACGAACAAAAAGCTCAAACTTGTCATTGAGATCAAGAACTTTGCAAGGTTCCAGAAAGGATTAGACATTTATTTGAATGTGAACATATGTAGTTATACCAGCGGAAAAGAAGTTGGAGATGGGAGGTATATAAAACCCTCAAAATTCAGGGCATAAACTAGTGACTGATTAAAATAGAAAGAAACTCCCCCCCATAAATTATTCCATAATAATCTGCTATGGGGTTTCCTGCTCTTTCCTTTGAATTATCTGGTACTGTCACATGGTGACACAATGGATTACTGATTGGACCCAGTATGGTCATTTCTATACTCTTATTTTAGTTCTGTTAGGGCTTGTCTACACATACCAACATAATCTGTACATTTATGTCGCTTGGGTGTGAATAAACCACCCCCCGAGTGATGTAAATTACACCGACCTAAATGCCTGTGGGCATAGAGTAGGGTTACCATACGTCCTCTTTTTCCCGGACATGTCCGGCTTTTCGGCACTCAAACCCCCGTCCGGGGGGAATTGCCAAAAAGCCGAACATGTCCGGGAAAATGGCGGCTCTGCTCCTCCCCTGACTCTTCGGCTCTGTTTAAGAGCCGAGCTGCCCGAGTGCTATGGGCTTCAGGCAGCCCCCTTGCCTCCGGACCCCAGCTGCCGGCCGGGCACTTCCCCTCCCGGGCTCCGGTGGCACAGGGTCCAGAGGCACGGGGGCTGCCCGAAGCCGGTAGCGCTGGGGCAGCTCGGCTCTTAAACAGAGCCGAAGAGTCAGGGGAGGAGCAGAGCCTCCAGCCGCGGCTGCTCTGCTCCTCCCTGACTCTTCGGCTCTGTTTAAGAGCCGAGCTGCCCGAGCGCTATGGGCTTCAGGCAGCCCCCTTGCCTCCGGACCCCAGCCGCCGGGCGGGCACTTCCCTCCGCGGCTCTGCTCCTCCCCTGACTCTTCGGCTCTGTTTAAGAGCCGGGCATGGGGGCTGCCCGAAGCTGGTAGCGCTCGGGCAGCCCGGCTCTTAAACAGAGGAGGAGGGGGCGGAGTTAGGGTGGGGAAGGGGTGGAGTTGGGGCGGGGCTGGGGGTGGGGAAATGGGTGGGGCCAGGGCCCGTGGAGGGTCCTCTTTTTTTATTTAATAGATATGGTAACCCTAGCATAGAGCATCTTCATCAGATGCACTGCAGCTGCACCACTGTAGCACTTTTAGTGTAGACTAGCCCTTAAAGTCAGAGTTTTAAGCCAAAGGGGACCACCAAGATCGAATAGAATGACCTGTGTATCACAGGTCACCAACTCCACCCAGCATCTGCACCGAACAACAGAAATTATACTAAAGTGTTACAGCCATCTGGAGACTAAACTGTTATATGCCACAGGCTGAGAATAGGCGAGACTGAGGTGTACCAGGCCCAAGGCTCCTACAGTAGCAGAAAATTGGTTAAGTGAGGTTATAGGATGCTTTGAAAAAACTGTAGAAAGGTTTTCATTTTCTATTAAATTCAATATGATTGTAAAGAAATTTCTGTGGAACTATTACATTTCTACAGTATCTTATTAGGAACATAGGAATTGCAATACTGGATCAGACTCATGGTCCAGCTGTTCTAATATTATGTCTCCAGCATGGCTCAGCACCAGATTCTTCAGAGGAAAGTGAAAGAACTTAGCATTAGCCCCTAATAGAGATTGGTTTAAGCCCTGAAGCATGAGGTTTTATATCATTTCCAAAACTTTACTATTCTATGACTCCAACTATTCTTGTTGTTCAGGTAAATGTCCCATATCTTTTTGAATCTTCTTAAAATTGACTCCAATGAGTTCCAGAGTCTTTATGTGTTGTGTGAAATGGTATATTTTTATCTGTTTGAATTTTCTTCCATTCAGCTTCATTAAATGTTTTCCCTTATTCTACTGTTATGGGACAGGGACAACAGAAACTCCTGATCTACCTTTATCTAAATTACTTTATCATGTCCCCTTTTATCTTCTCCTTTTTAAGGTAAACAGCCCCAATGTTTTCAATCTCTCTTCATGAGATTTTTCCATTAGCTAGTAGCTTACTACCAAATTCTACAAAACTCTTCTATATACATGAAAGTTATTTGGAACAGGAATCATGCCTTTTAATATATAAAGCAATGTTTTAATGTTACATAGGTATATCTCCATATATTTATCTCATAGAACTGGAAGGGACCCTGAAAGGTCATTGAGTCCAGCCCCCTGTCTTCACTAGCAGGACCAAGTACTGATTTTGCCCCAGATCCCTAAGTGGGCCTCTCAAGGATTGAACTCACAACCCTGGGTTTAGCAGGCCAATGCTCAAACCACTGAGCTATCCCTCCCTCCATTCTCTTCTTGATGATGGATAAACAACCTAAAAGTTTCCTTGAATTCTTAGTGTCCACTGAGTATTCAGGCCATGCTAGTCCAGTCCATTCCAGTCATGCATTACCCTTTTTGGCTACTGACATGAAGAAATATGTAGTTCAAATCTAAGCCTCACAATTTATGGCATTACCAATTTTCTGTCACTTCTGAACTAATAGTGAAAATCTCAACAAAAGTGTTTTCCTGAGATTACTGCTATTAACAAACCTCTTTGAAGGTCTGTTGATAAATGTAACTTTTATTGCATAAAAGACCTTTTTCTTTGTGTTTTTCAAGTAAGCATTAGTTTTAGATGATTTATTCATGGTCTCGTTTATATAACTGTTTTATTTTTAAAGGAGGTCTCTGATATTAGAGGGGTGGAAATACTGAATTGTCGCCAGTGTAGCAGCAATAAGTAAACTTTTCAAAATGATATATACACAAAATCTACCATTTTTAGAATGCTGTATGCATTGTCATACAGCACTAAAAATGCACACCTGATTTGGGGGGAAAAGGGATTAGGAGACTGCTAGCAGAATATGGAGCCTTTCATATCTGTGACGGGTTTCAGAGGGGTAGCCGTGTTAGTCTGTATCAGCAAAAACAACGAGGAGTCCTTGTGCCACCTTAGAGACTAACAAATTTATTTGGGCATAAGCTTTCGTGGGTTATACATTTGTTAGTCTCTAAGGTGGCACAAGGACTCCTCGTTGTTTTTTCATATCTGTGTCAACTGTTCTTGTCTATCTCAAAACAGCTTTGAAAGTTTTTCAGAGACCTATGTTAAATGACTGAATTGATGGTCTCAGGTCAGTTCCAGAGGTGTGCAACATGCCACCTGGCCCAGTTTTGGGTAATTTTAGAAGTATACCCAAGCTCAAGCATACATGAAAGAATATCTCCAGTACATGTTGAGGTATTCATGAAGAATCATGGGAAATGTTGTTAGATAAATTCAAACAAATATGTTTACATTATAAGAAGCTGTTATTTTTCTAACATCACTTCAACCCGTCACTGAAATGAGACTACCTTTGACGTGGAATACAGCAATTTTTTAACCTCTCATGACAACACTATAAACAAATTATGTATTTATTTCAATTTATATGAAACAGTAGTGTGTGAGCTTCTGACAATGACTAAGACACCACACAGTATCAATAACAAAATCAACATATAATGTGAATGTCCCATATGACTTTAGGTATTTGTTGACTAATAATCGTAATCCCACATATGCACACTGTACCCCTCAGCCCACTTCACTCTACACGCCAATGAGATAAGTGAGTTATTGGGTTGAGGAATCCTTCTATTGTGCAAATGGCACACTCCCAGACCAGAGTGTTGTTAAAAATGAACATTTTATTAAACATTTATAGGAAATAAACCCAGCTTACACAGCCCACTGCTGTGAAAGAAGTGCAAAAGCCTTCTACAAGCATACCTACTTAAAAGAGCTGTGAGCTGCTATCTTTCAGCAAAACTCCCCTATCCATCACCTCTTTAACACACACACCCACATCCCTTCCTCCCTCTCTCCCTCTCTCTCTATTTACACCAAGGCATAAATCATTAGTTTTGAGCAATAAACCAGCATTTACATAGTGAGGAAAGAGGGAGTACCAGGCTAATCTTCTTCTCTGATTCCAAGTGCAGAGGTGTTACATGCAGAGAGAAGTGGTCTCTTAGCTAGGAAGGTCACCAGCCGCTGAGGAATCTGTTATTTGGTCGAAGGCATTGGTTTAACACCCCCTTCCCGGATACTAACAGACAGCAAGTGTAAATTACCAAAAATTGATGTTAAGTGATGTGCTCTTGAGGTGACGTGCCATTTAATAAACCTACAGACACATTTTGCACTACATTCAGTTTATAGATGATTTTAACATATAGCCTTAAACAGCACACTTTAGTCTAATTTCAAGTTATGAATAATTGTGTGTGGCATCTGAAAGAAAAGGTCACGCTGCTTTGCCAGATGCATACCGGAAAAAAGCATGTTTGTCCACCTCAGTGACCTGTATATCCAATATCTTAAATTTAGGACTGAAATTGAAGAATACTGTATCAAATTGAACTACAGGTGAGAATTTAGACAGGTAAAAGGCAATTAGTTGAACTGGAATTTGCCTATAATGCCAGGTCTAACAGTGTCTCACTCTTTCTACATTGCATATTTAAATACATTTCACACATATAGTATGGATTTCATACTTAATCTATACTCACCTTGCTAGCTAGAGTGTGACTTTGGTAGGTCCAGGGACAATGAGGATCCCCTGCTTTGCCATCCCCTTTGGGAGGAGGAAATCACCAAGTGGGAACTGCTTTCCTCTTGGTTCCTCCTTCCCCTCTCTGCAGCATGTATGTATGAAAGTGGAGGAGAAGGGTGTGCATCTGAGTGTGGTGAAGAGAGCAGCAGGCATGTCCATTACACAGCCCTCTCCAAGAAGTAGGCAGGGTGAGGGTATGAAGGAGGAGAAGGAGCCATGATTCTCCCATGTGCAAACCAACCAGGCGCAATTCTAATGAATTGATGCAGAAACCTCCATCCCCTTTATGCAAAACAGTATCTCTGTTATTGAGTGGAATGTCTGAGTTGCAACTCCTTTGCGGAGCTACTCCTAAGGTGGTACAACTATGCACAACCCCTTATTCAGGACTGAGAAGGGGCTGGCTGGGCTATAAGAATGACCTGCAGTTGATTGGGGGGGAGTGGCACTATATGTGAAAGAAAATGTAGAATCAAATGAAGTAAAAATCTTAAGTGAATCCACATGTTGCATAGAATCTCTATGGATAGTAATTTCATGCTCTAATAAGAATATAACATTAGGGATCTATTATCGACCACCTGACCAAGACAGTGATAGTGATGATGAAATGCTAAGGGAAATTAGAGAGGCTATCAAAATTAAGATCTCAGTAATAGTGGGGGATTTCAGTTATCCCCATATTGACTGGGAACACGTCACCTCAGGACGAAATGCAGAGACAAAATTTCTCGATACTTTAAATGACTGCTTCTTGGAGCAGCTGGTACGGGAACCCACAAGGGGAGAGGCAACTCTAGATTTAGTCCTGAGTGGAGCGCAGGAGCTGGTCCAAGAGGAATAATAACAGGACCGCTTGGAAATAGTGACCATAATATAATAACATTTAACATCCCTGTCGTGGGAAGAACATCTCAACAGCCCAACACTGTGACATTTAATTTCAAAAAGGGGAACTATGCAAAAATGAGGGGGTTAGTTAAACAGAAATTAAAAGCTACAGTGACTAAAGTGAAATCCCTGCAAGCTGCATGGGCGCTTTTTAAAGACACCATAATAGAGGCCCAACTTAAATGTATACCCCAAATTAAGAAACACGGTAAAAAAACTAAAAAAGAGCAACCGTGGCTTAACAGCCATGTAAAAGAAGCAGTAAGAGATAAAAAGACTTCCTGTGAAAAGTGGAAGTCAAATCCTAGCGAGGTAAATAGAAAGGAGCATAAACACTGCCAAATTAAGTGTAAAAATGTAATAAGAAAAGCCAAAGAGGAGTTTGAAGAACGGCTAGCCAAAAACTCAAAAGGTAATAACAAAATGTTTTTTAAGTACATCAGAAGCAGGAGGCCTGCTAAACAACCAGTGGGGCCCCTCGATGATAGAGATAAAAAAGGAGCTCTTAAAGGTGATAAAGTCATTGCCGAGAAACTAAACGAATTCTTTGCTTCAGTCTTCACTGCTGAGGATATTAGGGACATTCCCAAACCTGAGCCGACTTTTGTAGGTGACAAATCTGAGGAACTGTCACAGATTGAAGTGTCATGAGAGGAGGTTTTGGAATTAATTGATAAACTTAACATTAACAAGTCACTGGGACCAGATGGCATTCACCCAAGACTTCTGAAAGAACTCATATGTGAAATTGCGGAACTATTAACTAGGGTTTGTAACTTGTCCTTTAAATCGGCTTCTCTACCCAACGACTGGAAGATAGCTAATGTAACGCCAATATTTAAAAAGGGCTCTAGAGGTGATCCCGGCAATTACAGACCGGTAAATCTAACGTTGGTACCGGGCAAATTAGTCGAAACAATAGTAAAGAATAAAATTGTCACACATAGAAGAACATAAATTGTTGGGCAAAAGTCAACATGGTTTCTCTAAAGGGAAATCGTGTCTTACTAATCTATTAGAGTTCTTGGAAGGGGTCAACAAACATGTGGACAAGGGGGATCCAGTGGACATAGTGTACTTAGATTTCCAGAAAGCCTTTGACAAGGTCCCTATGTAAATTATGTAAATTAAGTTGTCATGGGATAAAAGGGAAGGTCCTTTCATGGATTGAGAACTGGTTAAAAGACAGGGAACAAAGGGTAGGAATTAATGGTAAATTCTCAGAATGGAGAGGGGTAACTAGTGGTGTTCCCCAAGGGTCAGTACTAGGACCAATCCTATTCAACTTATTCATAAATGATCTGGAGAAAGGGGTAAAAAGTGAGGTGGCAAAGTTTGCAGATGATACTAAACTGCTCAAGATAGTTAAGACCAAAGCAGATTGTGAAGAACTTCAAAAAGATCTCACAAAACTAAGTGATTGGGCAACAAAATGGCAAATGAAATTGAATGTGGATAAATGTAAAGTAATGCACATTGGAAAAAATAACCCCAACTATACATACAATATGATGGGGGCTAATTTAGCTACAACAAGTCAGGAAAAAGATCTTGGAGTCATCGTGGATAGTTCTCTGAAGATGTCCACGCAGTGTGCAGAGGCGGTCAAAAAAGCAAACAGGATGTTAGGAATCATTAACAAGGGGATAGAGAATAAGACGGAGAATATATTGTTGCCCATATATAAATCGATGGTACGCCCTCATCTTGAATACTGTGTACAGATGTGGTCTCCTCATCTCAAAAAAGATGTACTGATACTAGAAAAGTTTCAGAGAAGGGCAACTAAAATGATGAGGGGTTTGGAGAGGGTCCCATATGAGGAGAGATTAAAGAGGCTAGGACTTTTTAGCTTGGAAAAGAGGAGACTAAGGGGGATATGATAAAGGTATATAAAATTATGAGTGATGTGGAGAAAGCAGATAAGGAAAAGTTATTTACTTATTCCCATAATACAAGAATTAGGAGTCACCAAATGAAATTAATAGGCAGCAGGTTTAAAACAAATAAAAGGAAGTTCTTCTTCACGCAGTGCACAGTCAACTTGTGGAATTCCTTACCTGAGGAGGTTGTGAAGGCTAGGACTATAACAGCATTTAAAAGAGAACTGGATATATATATATATCTCCTCATCTCAAAAAAGATATACTGGCATTAGAAAAGGTTCAAAGAAGGGCAACTAAAATGATTAGGGGTTTGGAATGGGTCCCATATGAGGAGATATTAAAGAGGCTAGGACTTTTCAGCTTGGAAAAGAGGAGACTAAGGGGAGATATGATAAAGGTATACAAAATCATGAGTGGTGTGGAGAAAGTGAATAAGGAAAAGTTATTTACTTGTTCCCATAATATAAGTACTAGGGGCCACCAAATGAAATTAATGGGCAGCAGGTTTAAAACAAATAAAAGGAAGTTCTTCTTCACACAGCAGATAGTCACCTGTGGAACTCCTTGCCTGAGGAGGTTGTGAAGGCTAGGACTATAACAGGGTTTAAAAGAGAACTAGATACATTCATGGAGGTTAAGTCCATTAATGGCTATTAGCCAGGATGGGTAAGGAATGGTGTCCCTAGCCTCTGTTTGTCAGAGGGTGGAGATGGATGGCAGGAGAGAGATCACTTGATCATTACCTGTTAGGTTCACTCCCTCTGGGGCACCTGGCATTGGCCACTGTCGGTAGACAGGATACTGGGCTGGATGGACCTTTGGTCTGACCCAGTATGGCACTGATTATTATCTGATGATACTGTATTCTCGTTTTCAATTTAATTTCAATGTTCCCAATTTGTTGTAGATATTTGTCATTTTTATACTCTGTTAAAACACTAGAAGTTTTGAAACCGTATCCACTAAAGAAAAGACATGATTTCTGCTGCTGTTACATTATATTGTTCTTAATGAAAAGTCTGATTGATTAGCAACTTCTAAAAACACAGGATGAAATCCAGGTCCCATTGATTTCAATGGGAGTTTTGCCATTAATTTCAGTGAGACCAGGATTTCACTTACTGTACATTGATTGATTTTATATATATATATATATATATTATATATATATTATATATATATATATAAGGAGCAGGATATGAACAATGATCAGCAAAATATTGAGTACAGCTGTTCATTGAAAAGAAAAATTACAACACATTTCTGTATCCAATATGTATACACCTTCTTAGTGTGCTCTAGAAATAATGTCTACAATTGGTAGAATGCAAAATAATGCCACTGTAGTCCAATAATGAGTAAATATTTTATGGTTAACTAGAATGTTTAAATAAATTTAAAATTAGGGTCTAACCTAACAATTCGTGAAGAGCAGTTTTATAATTAAACAACAAAAGCATATGTAAATTATAAACACATATACAAGACAAACTATTATAGATATTAAAATTATCTGCTGAAAATTAGACTGGACCAATATCAATAACAAAAATCTTCCCTCCCTACCTGGCCTACTATTAGTAATAACTCATTCATTTTTTCACAGGCATGAGAAAATAGAGATTTGAGGAGCAGAAGCTAGCTGGTTTTTATTAAACAGCAAGTGACTAGTGGGTGGCAAGGCTCTTTTTATATGGATTTTGGGTTCTCTGTCTAACTTGTCCTATAAATTTATATATAACTTAATCATGTTATACCATGATTCTGGTCACTTCCTCCCTTCTCAGGCCAGATTTTCAGACTGGCGTGCCAATTGCTCATGTATATTTGTGCATAACTAATTTATGTAAGTAATTTTGTGTCCAAAAAGTTAGACATCCACAAACGTATGGGACTGCCCGCACCTACCTTGGAAAATTTGAGATATATTGATATACTAGGTTACATTTTCAAAAAGTTGTATGCCAGAAACGTTTAAAATGGTGAAATGAGGATGCATATAGGCAGCTCAATTATAAAGATTTATTTATAGTTTGGTAAAATCTGCTGTATATAGTCTGTGTATGCAAACATACAGTCTGCACACCTTTCTGTGCTGTGCAAGAAATGATGAAGTGGTAACTATTGTTGCACATTTGCAGTTTTCAAAGCAGTTTGTGTGAACATTTTCCATTATGCCCAGATGAATTTAGATCAATGAAACAGATTAAGTGATATGCGGAAGAACATATCTATGTATAAAGAAAAGCAGGAATAGCTAGCAGCTAAGGTGCCTCTTGGGCACTGGATTAGAAAAATAAGCTCATTAGATGAACAGTAACCCAACAATGAATAACAAACTGATACAGGAGGAATACAGCAACAATTCCTTATTTAATCTAATATAGGAATATATTTAAGATTAACATATAACAAAACAGACCATTATGAATCACTGTGAAAAGATTTAAAAAGTCAGATACAGTCAGTACATGCTCAGGGCCGGCTCCAGGCACCAGCACAGCAAGCAGGTGCTTGGGGCGGCCAACAGCGAGGGGCGGCATGTCTGGCTCTTCGGCGGCAATTCAGCGGCGGGTCCCTCACTCCCTCTCGGAGCGAAGGACCAGTCGCTGAAGATTGAAGCGGAGGCGGTAGAGCAGATCGCGATTGTGGCTTTTTTTTTTTTTTTTTTTTGCTGCTTGGGGCAGCAAAAACCCTGGAGCCGACCATGTACATGCTCTACTTGTAATGGTAAATTGCATTTTAATAACAGGCTTTTTTCAATGTGTAACTTGCAGATGTTATTGTAAGAAGAGATATTACCAATAAATTTTCATTTTTTGGTGTTGCACTACAACAGCAAGCCATATATTAAACGTATTGTGCTTTGATAATATCCTATCACCTTTTGGAGCTAGAGATCCTACCTGCAAAATGTGATCTGCCCACAAAAAAATAAATATATTGAAAATGGAACATTAAATTTCTTTAAAGTGCAAATATGTGCTGTTAAATACATCTATTAGCCATATTATCATTTTAGAAGCAGTAGTGAGAGGGTGTTATTTGTTTTGTTTTGTTTCTAATTCTATGCATGTAATCAGCGAGAACATTTGACACCTGAGGCCTGGGCTACACTGGGGGGGGGGGAATCGATCTAAGTTACGCAACTTCAGCTACGTGAATAACGTAGCTGAAGTCGACGTACTTAGATCAACTTACCGTGGTGTCTTCACCGCAGTGAGTCGACTGCTGCCGCTCCCCTGTCGACTCCGCCTGCGCCTCTCACGGCGGTGGAGTACCGGAGTTGACGGGAGAGCGCTCAGGGATCGATTTATCGCGTCTCGACTATACGCAATAAATCGACCCCCGCTGTATCGATCGCTGCCCGCCGATCCAGCGGGTAGTGTAGACATACCCTGAATCTTCAAAGCCTACCACACCGCCAATGCCTCTGCGAGAAGTGGAGGTGGAAAAAATTGTAGAATTTGCTATCAGTAATTCAGGATTATGACATTTCAGTTTATGGTTTAAATTCATTAGTCCAGTCCTGTTCTATTTTTAAAAAATCAGAGACTGTTCCAGAAACTTTATAGACTCTAGATTGTATGAAAACATTACGACATTTAAGAAGGTGCTGGAAAAAAGAGGTAAGAGGAAGAATGGTATTGTGTGGCACATAATAGTAAAAGCAAAAGTTATTGGAATGTTATGGGCATTTGTATGTCACTTAATTATCAAGGGTTTACCTGCCCCTCTGATTCTCTACATGGTAAATTAGAAGAGGCTTAAATAAACTGAAATATAAGCAAAACAAATGATAGCCACAGTAGCATGCTGAAGCCTTTCTGTCCCCCACAATATCTCATTTTTCCTCCTGTGCATCTTCATTGGGGAAATTCATTTAAATCAAGACATGATAAATTAGATCTTTTATTCTCCTTAAAAAGATGTTAAATGGTCTAGAGCAGCTTTTCAGTACACTAGGAAGTAACAGACTGTGTGTCCTCCAGTAGCCTCAACTGGGTTAAGATGAAAAGTGAGAAATAGATCAAAATACGAAGCATGAATATTTAAAAAAGAAAACCCAGCACAAGCACATAGGGACAAAATTAGAAAGGCCAAAGCACAAAATGAGATTAAACTAGCTAGGGATATAAAGGGTAACCATAAAACATTTTATAAATACATTAGAATCAAGAGGAAGACCAAGGACAGGATAGATCCATTACTCAATTAGTAGGGAAAGACAATAACAGAAAGTGCAGTAATGGCTGAAGTGTTAAATGCCTCTTTTGCTTCAGTTTTCACGCAAAAGATTGGCACTGATTAGATTACTAATATAGGATCTGAGGCTAACATAGGGACAGATCAAGTTAAGAATTACTTAGCCAAGTCTTCAAGTTGGCAGGGCCTGATGAAATACATTCTAGAATAGTTAAGGAACAGGCTGAAGAGATCTCTGAGCCATTAGCAATTATCTTTGATAATTTGTAGAGGATTGGAGAGATCTCAGAGCATTGGAAAAGGGCAAATATAGTACCTATCTATAAAAAGGGAAATGAAGACAACCCAGGGAATTATAGACCAGTCAGATTAACTTTGGTACTCGGAAAGATAATGGAATAAATAATCAATCAATCAGTTTGAAAGCACCTAGAAAATAATAAGGAGGCAAGTAACAGTCAACATGGATTTGTTGAGAACAAATCATGTCAAGCCAACCTAATCTTCTTCTTTGACAGAGTAACAAGACTTATGGGTAAGTCTGAAGCAGTAGATATGATGCATCTCATTTTTAGTAAGGCTTTTGATACTCTCTCACATGATCCTCTCATAAACAAACTAGGGAAATATAGCCTAAATGAACCTACTAGAAGGTGGGTGCCCAACTGGATCCCCCCACCATCCAGGCAGTGGGGAGCTGCAGGGTACTCCCACCGTCCAGTGGGGAAGGGCATAGTGAGTGAGTCCCACAAAGATCTGTCCTGGGTCTAATTTTATTCAATATCTTTATGAATTATTTGGATAATGGCATAGAGAGTTCACTTATAAAGTTTGGGAATGATACCGAGCTGGGAGGGGTTTCAAGTGCTTTGGAGGACAGGATTAGGATTCAAAATGAATTTGACAATCTGGAGAAATGGTCTGAAATTAATAGGATGAAATACAATAAAGACAAATGCAAAGTACTATACTTAGGAAGGAATAATCAGTGGCACAAATACAAAATGGGAAATGACTGCCTAGGAAGGAGTACTGCAGAAAAGGATCTGGGGGTTATAGTGGATCACAAACTAAGTGAGTCAACAATGTAATACTGTTGCACAAAAAGCGAACTTCATTCTGGGATATATTTAGCAGGAGTATTGTAAGCAAGACACAAGAAGTAATTTTTCCACTGTACTTAGAAGGCCTCTACAAGAGTACTGGGCCCAGTTCTGGGCACCACAATTTGGGAAAGATGTGGACAAATTGGAGAAAGTCCAGAGGAGAGCAACAAAAATTATTAAAGTTCTAGAAAACAGGACCTACGAAGAAAGATTGAAAAACTTGGGTTTTTCTAGTCTGGAGAAGAGACGACTGAGAGGGTCTTCAAGTACGGAAAAGCTTGTTATAAAGAGGAGGGTGATAAATTCTTCCCTTTATCCCCTGAGGACAGGCCAAGAAGTAATGGGCTTAAAGTGCAGCAAGGAAGATTTAGGTTAGACATTAGGAAAAACTTCTTAGCTGTCAGGGTATTTAAGCATCGGCACAAATTACCTTGGGAGGCTGTGGAATCTCTGTCATTGGAGGTTTTTAAGAACAGGCTAGACAAACACCTGTCAGGGATTAATACTTACTCCTGCCTCAGTACAGGGAACTGGACTAGCTGACCTACCGAGGTCCCTTCCGGTCCAACATTTCTAGGATTCTATGATTATGAAATCACCTTACAGCCCATATTTTTGTTGCCACCTTAAATGTTGTATTATCTGCATTAAAAAAAAAATCATTCATCTTAACATGCGAGAACACTGTTTGGTAATATGTTTAATGCAGTTTAGTGCTGCCATAACGAGCAAGATGAAACCATGTCATAATGCTATCCTTTGCAATGGTAGCTTTTCAAGTGATTCTAAGGTTCAATTTAAAGCTCTGATCCTGTAACTGACTCTATGTGCTTGGACCTCTGTGTAGCAGCGGTGGCTCATTCACTTCAGTCTCCAGCAATTACTACTTGTCTGCAGTTACCACAACATAGTTTGTTTTATTGTTAAATGTGGTACACCTCTACCCCGATATAACACTGTCCTCGGGAGCCAAAAAATCTTACCGCGTTATAAGTGAAACCGCGTTATATCAAACTTGCTTTGATCCGCCGGAGTGCACAGCCCCGCCCCCGCCGGAGCGCTGCTTTACCGCGTTATATCCGAATTCGTGTTATATCGGGTCGCGTTATATCGGGGTAGAGGTGTATATAGGCTTGAAGGTTGCAGGAACATTTGCAATTTACCTGGGAAAATAAAATAAATGAATGAATTCCCTGGCCAGATCTAATATTTCGTATATGTGAGATACTTTGGCATTTTGTCACCAATTCCCACAGTTAATGGGAATATAGGCAGCGATTCAGCAAGGAACTTAAAGATGTGCCCAACTTTTAGTATGTGCATAATCCGATTGGATTGTCAATGTGGATTGTCTATGTGGCTTGTCATGCTTATGTCCCTTACAGAACTGGAGTTTTAATCTGAAGTATATTTTTTGTTTAGTGGCATGAATAGAAGCCCTTTTATTTTTAAAGGAAGAGCAAATTGGATGCAATGAGTCTGTCTGTTATTACAAAATATGATTTAGTCTGTATTCTTGAATTTAGGATGGATGATTACATGGATAATATATAGATTAGTCCTTATCACTTATTTTTATTCTCTTTTCTTTTGGAGTTTAATAGTTAATCCTTGGAGATGTCATATAATTGAATGATTTGTTTCTTCAGTCACTAGATATGTTAAAAAATATTTTTTCCATGTGGACTTGGAATCTTAGTTGTAAAAAAGGGGGAAAAGAGATCTTTTCAAGTTTATACTGGCATTAATCATTTTTAAGACACCCCTATACAGGATTCTGACTTCTGGTTCTTGATTCTTTAGTGGCAGAATTTTGTTGGTTGTTCTTAAGACTTTTGACCCTTGAGAACTTTCCTGGATGAGGTGTGTCCCCTACTGGCCACCATACTCCTGAATATAAATGCTACCTCCTGAACAATCCATTGAATATGATTAGCAAATTAGCTCCCTCCAGGAGAGTGGACTTCATTGGCCATCAATCTAGCTCTTCTAGATATCAGCCATGCTCATCAGGTGCACTTTCATATTGTAGCCCATCCTTCCAATAACATCCTCTACTGTTGTAAATAGTTGAAGCTGAGTCATAGGGTGTTTTACTGCATTGAAGAGTGTTGTGGCTTCCACCTCAGTGCCCTGACCTTTAATAATTTTGGTGCTGAGCACAGTTTGTTCTTTTCTTGGGACTTATATTAACTAATTTATGAGCTCACCAGTGCTGCAAAGATACAAATTTTTCATACTGGTTACCTCAGACTTCAAGTGCTAGCATTGTTCTCAGTGCATGAGCTCCTATGGGTACACAAGTGCCACAATTTGTTAGGCATACTTGGTACTTTGATGTCTGTGTGAGAGCTACCATTTTAGCAACACACTGGAGATTAAGAACATAAGAACAGCCATGTTGGTCAAACCAATGGCCCATCTAGCCCTGTATCCTGCCTCCAAAAGTAGACAATACCAACATTTCAGGGGGACTGTACAGAATTGGGCAATTTTGGAGCGATCCACCCCTGTGTAACCCTCCTGGCTTCTGGCAGTCAGAGGTTTATGGTTGCCCTGAGCATGGAGTTACATCTTTGACCATCTTGGCTAATAGCTATTGATGGATCTATCCTCCATGATTTTATCTAGTTATTTTTTTAATCCAGTTACTTTTGGCCATCACATCATCCCCTAGCAACAAGTTCCACAGATTAATTGTGTGTTGTGTCAAAAAATATTTACTCTTGCTTGTATTAAACCTGCTGCTTATTAATTTCAGCAGCTGATGCTTGGTTTTTGTATTGTGTGAAAGGGTAAATTCACGT
This sequence comes from Emys orbicularis, assembly GCF_028017835.1. Taxonomy (NCBI): domain Eukaryota; kingdom Metazoa; phylum Chordata; order Testudines; family Emydidae; genus Emys; species Emys orbicularis. The sequence goes on along the minus strand of NC_088688.1, from coordinate 37,546,972 downwards.
CTTTCTTCACTTTTTCCATATCATTCATGATTTTATAAACCTCTATCCTATCCCCCCATTATTCTGTGATGCCCTTATCTCTTTTCTAAACTGAACAGCCTTAATCTGTTTAGTCTCTCCTTATATGGAAGCCATTCCATGACCTTGATGATTTTTTTGCCCTTCCCTGAACCTTTTCCAGTTCCATTATATTCTTTTTGAGATGGGGAGACTAGAACTAGACACAGTATTAAGGTGTGGGCACATCATGGATTTATATGGTGGCAGTATGATATTTTCTGTTTTCTTTTCTATTCCTTTCCTTAATAGTTCCTAACATTCTGTTAGCCTTTTTGACTGCTGCCGTGTATTGAGCTGAAGTTTTCACAGCACTATCCATGATAACTCCAAGATCTTTCTTGAGTGCAACCCATAATTTTGTGTGTATGGTTGGGATATTTTTTTCCAATGTGCATTGCTTTGAATTTATCAATGTTTGAATTTCATCTGCCATTTTTCTGCCCAGTCAGCCAGTTTTGTGTGATCCTTTTGTAATTCTTCACAATCAGTTTTGGATTTAACTATCTTGAATGATTTTGTATCATCTGCAAACTTTGCCACTTCACTGTTTACTCCCTTTTCCAGATCATTAATATGTTGAACAGCACAGCTCCCAGTGCAGATCCTTGGGGACCCTGCTGTTTATCTCTCTCCACTGTGAAAACTGATCATTTATTCCTACCCTTTGATTCCTATATTTTAACCAGTTACTGATCCATGAGCAGGGCCGGCTCCAGGGTTTTGGCCGCCCCAAGCAGCCAAAAAAAAAGCCGCGATCGCGATCTGCGGCGGCAATTCGGCGGAAGGTCCTTTGCTCGGAGCGGGAGTGAGGGACCGTCCGCCGAATTGCCGCCGAATAGTTGGACCTGCCGCCCCTCTCCGGAGTGGCCGCCCCAAGCACCTGCTTGCCAAGCTGGTGCCTGGAGCCGGCCCTGTCCATGAGAGGACCTTCCCTCTTATTGCATGATTGCATGCGTTGCAAAGGAGCCTTTGTTGAGGGACCTTGTTAAATGCTTTCTGAAAGTCCATGTACAGAATATTCACTGGATCATCCTAGTCCGCATGTTTGTTGATCCCCTCAAAGGATTCTAAGATTGGTGAGGCATGATTTCCCTTTACAAAAGCCTTGCAGAAAACAGTATGTTGGGAAAAGAGTCATCTATATGTCTGATAATTCTGTTCTTTATTATAGTTTCAACCAATTTGCCTGATACTTAAGTTAGACTTACCAACCTGTAATTGTCACATGGGCTGTGGAGCTTTTTTAAAAAAAATTGATGTTGCATTAGGTATCCTCCAGTTATCTGGTACAGAGGCTGATGTAATTGATAGGCTACATACCATAGTTACAGGTTTCAGAGTAGCAGCCGTGTTAGTCTGTATCCGCAAAAAGAACAGGAGTACTTGTGGCACCTTAGAGACTAACAAATTTATTAGAGCATAAGCTTTCGTGGGCTACAACCCACTTCTTCGGATGCATATATATATATACCATAGTTCGTAGTTTTGCAACTTCATATCTGAGTTCCTTCAGAATTCTTGGGTGAATAGCATCCACTCCTGGGGACTTATTACAGTTTAATTTATCAATTTGTTTCAAAACCTCCTCGTACCTCAGTCTGGGACAGATCCTCAGATTTGTTACCTAAAAAGAATGGCTCAGGTGTGGGAATCTCCTTCACATCCTCTGCAGTGAAGACTGATGGAAAGAATTCATTTAGCTTCTCTGCATAAGAACATTAGAATGGCCATACTGGGTCAGACCAAGGGTCCATCCAGCCCAGCATCCTGTCTACTGACAGTGGCCAATGCCAGGTGCCCCAGAGTGAACTTAACAGGTAATGATCAAGTGATCTCTCTCCTGCCATCCATCTCCACCCTCTGACAAACAGAGGCTAGGGACACCATTCCTTAGCCATCCTGGCTAATAGCCATTAATGGACTTAACCTCCATGAATGTATCTAGTTCTTTTTTAAACCCTGTTATAGTCCTAGCCTTCACAACCTCCTCAGGCAAGGAGTTCCACAGGTTGACTGTCTGCTGTGTGAAGAAGAACTTCCTTTTATTTGTTTTAAACCTGGTGCCCATTAATTTCATTTGGTGGCCCCTAGTTCTTATATTATGGGAACAAGTAAATAACTTTTCCTTATTCACTTTCTCCACACCACTCATGATTTTATATACCTCTATCATATCCCCCCTTAGTCTCCTCTTTTCCAAGCTGAAAAGTCCTAGCCTCTTTAATATCTCCTCATATGGGACCCATTCCAAACCCCTAATCATTTTAGTTGCCCTTCTTTGAACCTTTTCTAATGCCAGTATATCTTTTTTGAGATGAGGAGACCACATCTGTATGCAGTATTCAAGATGTGGGCGTACCATGGATTTATATAAGGGCAATAAGATATTATCCATCTTATTCTCTATCCCTTTTTTAATGATTCCTAACATTCTGTTTGCTTTTTTGACTGCCGCTGCACACTGTGTGGACGTCTTCAGATAACTATCCACGATGACTCCAAAATCTCTTTCCTGATTAGTTGTAGCTAAATTAGCCCCCATCATATTGTATGTATAGTTGGGGTTATTTTTAACCAGTTCTCTATCCATGAAAGGATCTTCCCTCTTATCCCATGACAACTTAACCAGTTCTCAATCCATGAAAAGATCTTCCCTCTTATCCCATGACAACTACAATGGCCTTGTCTTCCTTGAGTACTCCTTTAGCACCTTTGTCATCTAGTGGACCCACTATTTGTTTGGAAGACTTCCTGCTTCTTGAGTACCTATAAAAATCTTACTGTTAGCTTTGCATCTATAGCAATTGCTTCTCAAATTCTTTCCTGGCTGGCCTTATTGTACTTTTTACACTTAACCTGCCAGAGTTTATACTCCATCATATTATCCTCACTAAGTTTTGACTTCCAATTTTTAAAAGCTGCCTTTTTGTCTCTAACAGCCTCCATTACTCTGCTGTTTATAGCCACAATGACATTCTTTTGATCCTCTTATTGTCTTTTCTGATTTGGGGTATACATGTACTCTGAGTCTCTGTTGTGTAGTTTTTAAAAAGTCCCAGTGCTGCTTGCAGGCATTTAACCCTTGTGACAGCTCCTTTTCATTTCTGTCTAAAAAGTTCCATTGATTATCCTCATTCCACCAATTTTCTGTGTTGCCTATTATATCTCTATTCTCATTTAATGCCAGGCACTCTAGTTGTCCATCTTAATACGGTGACTTCTAACAGTTGTATATAAACACTTGTATATAAGAGATTAAACTGGGGAGTTCCAGAACTAAGGCATGAGTCTCTACAGCTTGAGCTGTGTAGACTGGGCACACAAGAGGATGCATAACACACACTGATCAGTTGATTACACCTCCTTCACTGGTTTCTGCACCAACTGTCTTGTCTTGTGGATGAGATACACATAAGAGAGGGCCAGCAGTTTTGCAGCACACTCTTGTTGAAGCTCCCAATTCCAGACAGCTCATTGTTGCGGTCTTTGGATTTTCCCTTCCTATGTTCATTTGCTGAAGCATAGAGGGGAATGGGGATACCAGTATCAATAGGCTTGACAGTGTATCTTGATTACTCACCTGGGTCTTTTATGAAGTATGTTTGAAACCTCGGAAGCTTAGAGTTATTCATCTTGTTCTACAGCAGCAGGCACAGGACCTCTCGGCACAGATTGAGGAAAGCATTTTGTTTTGTGATAGAAGCTTACATATAGGGAGCTCTGGCCTCAACACTGGTGCATCTATAACACATTATGACCCTCTACTGCCTATCCAATTCCAGAAATTTGTGTGGCTAAGATTTAGGCTGCTCTTTGGGCTCTCATGAGATGAAGGGTTCCTCTAATGCCAAATACATCTGTGCTTGCAGAGGAACATCAAGACAGTGATGCTGCAGGGGAGGATCTTAATTTTTCCCAATGTTAGTAGAACTGTACGAGACAGCTAAATTAAAGTTGATGCCCATCCTGGAGGTACCTGTCTTAGGAACCTTATTTTCAAAAGTGTAACAAGGAATTGGAAAGCCAGTACTTTGTGTTTTGTGGCATACACATAAAGAATACAAAAGCTGATTTTTCCTACTTTTAAAAAACTTTTTTTTAATTTTTAACAATCTAAGAGCCATATTTAGGATGTTCTCAAATTCATGTGTGAGGTAGAGCTGGATAAATTATCAATTGAAGCTTCTTAAGGCATACTTAAGACAAAGGGAATCAGATACTTCAAGCTCTATACCAATGTCTGTAAACTGGGTTTGAGCACCTGTAGGATCTAACTACTTTCACATGTTAACCAGCCTCCACTGAAAATCATACCAAGTACATCAGCCAAAGAAGCAAAGCAACAAATGTTAGGGCCAAAATTTGCTCTGTTACACTGGCAGAAGTTAACTCTATTGACATCAGTGAGATTACTCGGCATTTTCAGTGATGTAACTGAGAGCAGAATTTTTCCTCCAGTCTTCATAAAATCTATTATAAACTCATACAAACTTGTTCTTTAATATCAAAAACCACAGAGTTAACTTCTTAGATTGTCACGTGTACTATTTTTTTTACTGCTTTAAATTTTTAAAAAATCAAGAAAGGCATTGTATACAGGGAATATTTGGCTCACATTCATTTAATAAATCTTATTAGATATTTTACAGTCGGCTTATTATTTTGCTTCTGATAAGAGCCTGTTAGTCCCCTTCCCCATGTAATGAATAGCAATTTTTTCTGTCCAATTTAGACTGTAAGCCCTTTGGAACAAAGACCACGTCTTTTTACATGTATGATGCTACTAGCAAGGTGTGTTTTTCCTTCGAGTGCTTGTGCATTTGTTCTGCTTGTCCCCTTGCAATGAGATCAGATTCATTTGGCTAGCAATGTCCATTAGGTCTGTGCCTTTTTCCTGCATGCTCATACCTAAGAACACAATGAGCAGAGCAGGTCCCTTCTTAGCTTCTGTGGCTGCAAAACAAGTATTTAGTCTACATAGCATAAATATAGTGTTAGGATTAGTTTTTTGTTAATTTTACCTGGTACTGGCATTTAGCCCATATGGCTGAAACCAAGTCCTCCAGGTTTTAAATTTTGTGCCTTTTGTGAGTCAGCTGTTCCCTTTAATGATGGTCCACTCAAGGTGCCTGTTTTGCCTCAGGGCAGGAGATATTGCAGTTAAATATCCATCTGTTTTCCAAACAAACATACAAGGTAAGGGAGGCTCTCCTGAAGCTTTTTCTGCTAGACAGATCAATGAAGACTCGTTTCCGATATGAGTAAACAAGATCCTCCTGGATCTGAGAAGTCTACGTTTGAGAGATCTGTGAGCACTGGTTTGACTGCCCGCTCCTGAGCCCCTACCACTAAAAAGTACTCCTCGACAATGACTGCCGTCATGTCCTCTTGAATGTCTGCTGAAAGGGGTTAGGAAGCATAGCAGATTTTGATTAAATCTCAGGAAAAACTTTCTAACCCTAAGAACAGTAGGACAATAGAACAGACTGCCTAAGAAGGTTGTGGCAGCTCCTTCACTGGAGGTTTTCAAAAGGAGGCTGGATAGCCAGCTGTCTTGGATGGTTTAAACCAGTGCTAGCCGCCCTTCCCGCAGCCCCCATTGGCCTGGAGCGGCGAACCGTGGCCAGTGGGAGCTGCGATCGGCCGAACCTGCGGACGCGGCAGGTAAACAAACCGGCCCGGACCGCCAGGGGCTTTCCCTGAACAAGTGGCGGACCGGCTTTTAGAAGCACTGGTTTAAACAAAACAAATCCTGCTTCTTGGCTGGGGGTTAAACTAGACTATATGACCCTTGTGGTCCCTTCTAACCCTATGATTCTATGAGACAGGAGAGAGCACTGTTCTTCTAAAGAGCATAGACATAGGTAACCTTCTCAGGGAGCTAATAAGAAGATGGAGAATGCCTGAGTCTGCTTCCTTAAGGGGTATCTCCAGGCCTGGAATGAGGAGGTGGAGTCTGGTCTCGTAGTTATGGTACTATCTAAAGAGCAGTTTCATGCTACCTTAGGTGCTGTCTCTGTGGTACCAACATTATGGCTCTCAGTACTGACATCGTCTACATCATTGTCAGTGGTCCCCAGTGTGCTACTTACAGAACTGACCTTCTTGGCACTGAGGTCCTTTATGGTACCAAGTAGTATCCCAGTATCCTCTCTGCCTGAGTCACCACTATTGGCATCTATGATGAGTGTACTCTCTCTCTCTTTGATATCAGCCACTACCTCATCCTCTGTACTGAGCACTTCAATGGCACCAAATAGGGAGCTTCCTATGGCACATCGCTGGACTCCTGTTAAATCTGCGCTGTCCCCTGAGGAAGAATATTGCCCTTTCTTGTCTGGCTAGCAAGGCTCCACCTCCCTATTCTCCAAGATCCTGCTTAGGATAGGATCCCATTGGTTCTCATAGGGATTCTAGGTCCCATTTCTACTCTCACAGAGACGTAAGTGACCTAGAGATGGGCGCTATCCTTGGTAATCCCCATGGTAAATCCACCTTATAGGAAAGGATTGCTTTCCTTATAGCAATCAGTCTTGGCCCTGCAGGATCCCCAGGGGCTTATAGCTTGTAAGGAAGCCAACTTCAACTGCTCCTTCTAGGGTTAGGTCTCATTCCACTGTAGAGTGTACAGCCTCAAGTGACGCATACTGAGTTCATCAGGAGCAGGCATCTGATGAAGTACACCAAAGGGCTATGGAGCTTATCCTAACAGCTATTTCCTCATCTTCACCGGATGACACTGTAGTCCTTGTTGCATCATTCCACCTTGGTGACTACATAGTATTCCAGGCTCATCTCTACTGGAGGGAGGGACATGCTAGAGAGACTGGTTGAGATGATGCAGGAAAAATCCCAGAAACTGTTAGATATCCTGCACTCCTTAAATGACTTACTCCTGGTGGCATTCTGCACCAAAAAATAAAAAATTTTGCAAACAATATTTTACATTTCTGCAAAATTCTGCAAATTTTATTTGTCAAAATAACACTACATAATCATGCCAGTTTCAATTATTTTCATAATTTATTTAAAAACAGCTGTCAGCATGTATGTGTATAACAATATAGACACATACAAAAATTCCCCCAGGAGTAGAGAGTTAAAGTAACCCCTATGACAACCCAGTTCCTGTTTCTCTGCCCCCTTCTCTCCCCGAGACCAGCCAGGGGGCCAAATACCCACAACCCCTCCCCCCAGAGCCCAGCTATGGGGCTCCCTAGCTCATATACCGCACTGCCCCCCCAGGCCTCTTCCCCCCCAGAGCCCAGCTGCAGGGCCCTCCCTTGCCCAAATACCCACACCCCCTCCCCCTAAGGGCGCCGCTGTGGGGGGCTGCTGGCCCAGATACCCGCACCCTTTCCCCCCCAGAGCCCAGCCACAGGCCCCCCCAGCCCAGACACCCACCTCCCTCTCCTCTCTGTCCCCAGAGCCCAGCCGTGGCCTCCAGCCCAGACACACACCCCCAGAGCCCAGGGATCCAGAGGGAAAAACAGCCTGATGCTCAGTCCCAGGCACGGAGTTTCCTGTGCCCCGCCCTCTTCTTCCCTCAGGGCCTGCTGAGAACTGCAGCTGTCGGGAACCCTCTAGCTCCCTCCCCTCCCCCTGGCAGTGTCTTCTATGGATAAGCGGGGCTCTGCTGAGTCCATCTGCTCCTAGTGGTGGTCAGCAGCATTGCAGCCCATTTCTGTCGGGGAAAGGAAATTCTGTGCGCACTACGTTAATTTCTGCAAAATTCTGCAGTGGCGCAGAATTCCCTCAGGAGTAATGCCTCAAATATTTTATACAAAGTGGAAAAGTTTCAACAGAAGAGAATGAGAATATCTTATTGCTTGGTGGTTAGGGCACTCACCTGGGTAGAAGAGACCTACGTTTAAATTCCTGCTCTAGACCAGGGATTTGAATCTGGAACTCCCACATCCCAGCTGAATGCCCTAACCACTCAGCTATTGAGACTATGCAGAGGCACCACAACCACTGGGATCATCTAGTCTGATCTCCTGTATATCAGAGGCCATAGGTCTTCCCTGAAGTCATTCCCTTTTTGAACTAGAACATATCTTTTAGGAAAACAACCAATCTTGACTTTAAATTTTCTAGTGATGGAGAAGCCACCACACCCTTCGCAAGTTGTTCTAATGGTTAATAACCTTCACTGTTAATAACCTAGACTTATTTCTTGTCTAAATTTGTCCAGCCACTGGATCTTGTTATATCTTTGCTAGATTGAAGCTCTCATTATCAAATTTTTGTTCGCCATATAGGTACTTATGGACTGTGGTCAAGTCACCTCTTAGCCTTCTTTTTTTGCCAAGCTAAATAGATCAAGCTTCTTGAGTTTATCAGTAGGGAGCAGCTCAAGTTAAGCTGATTATCCACTGTGACCTCCTAAGTCTTTTCCTAGAGACCCTCATCCTGTAAGTATCAGCTACATTCTTTGTTACTAGATGTACAGCTTTACATTTGGCCATATTAAAATACATGTTGTTTGCATGTGCCCAGCTTACAAACCAATCCAGATCACTCTTTGTCAGTGACTTGTTCTCTTCATTATTTACCACTTGCACAGCTTTTGTGTCATCTGCAAACTTTGTCATGATGATTTTATGTTTTCTCCCAATCCACTGATAACCTTAAATAGCACAGGGCCATGAACCAATTCCTGTAGAATCTCACTAGAACCACGGCTACTTGATGATGATTTTCCATTTATAATCACATTGAGACCTATCATTTAATCAGGTTTTAATCCATATAATGTGTGCCATGTTAATTTAGTGTCAAGTATCAGAGGGGTAGCTGTGTTAGTCTGAATCTGTAAAAAGCAACAGAGGGTCCTGTGGCACCTTTAAGAACCTCACTTCTTCAGATGCAAGTAATGGAAATCTCCAGAGGCAGGTATAAATCAGTATGGAGATAACGAGGTTAGTTCAATCAGGGAGGGTGAGGTGCTCTGCTAGCAGTTGAGGTGTGAACACCAAGGGAGGAGAAACTGCTTCTGTAGTTGGATAGCCATTCACAGTCTTTGTTTAATCCTGATCTGATGGTGTCAAATTTGCAAATGAACTGGAGCTCAGCAGTTTCTCTTTGGAGTCTGGTCCTGAAGTTTTTTTGCTGTAAGATAGCTACCTTTACATCTGCTATTGTGTGGCCAGGGAGGTTGAAGTGTTCTCCTACAGGTTTTTGTATATTGCCATTCCTGATATCTGACTTGTGTCCATTTATCCTCTTGCGTAGTGACTGTCCAGTTTGGCCAATGTACATAGCAGAGGGGCATTGCTGGCACATGATGGCATATATAACATTGGTGGACGTGCAGGTGAATGAGCCGGTGATGTAGCTGATCTGGTTAGGTCCTGTGATGGTGTTGCTGGTGTAGATATGTGGGCAGAGTTGGCATCGAGGTTTGTTGCATGGGTTGGTTCCTGAGTTAGAGTTGTTATGGTGCTGTGCGTGGTTGCTGGTAAGAATATGCTTAAGGTTGGCGGGTTGTCTGTGGGCGAGGACTGGCCTGCCTCCCAAGGTCTGTGAAAGTGAGGGATCATTGTCCAGGATGGGTTGTAGATCTGCCCACATATCTACACCAGCAACACCATCACAGGAGCTAACCAGATCAGCTACAACATCACCGGCTCATTCACCTGCACGTCCACCAATGTTATATATGCCATCATGTGCCAGCAATGCCCCTCTGCTATGTACATTGGCCATACTGGACAGTCACTACGCAAGAGGATAAATGGACACAAGTCAGATATCAGGAATGGCAATATACGAAAACCTGTAGGAGAACACTTCAACCTCCCTGGCCACACAATAGCAGATGTAAAGGTAGCTATCTTACAGCAAAAAAACTTCAGGACCAGACTCCAAAGAGAAACTGCTGAGCTCCAGTTCATTTGCAAATTTGACACCATCAGATCAGGATTAAACAAAGACTGTGAATGGCTATCCAACTACAGAAGCAGTTTCTCCTCCCTTGGTGTTCACACCTCAACTGCTAGCAGAGCACCTCACCCTCCCTGATTGAACTAACCTCGTTATCTCCATACTGATTTATACCTGCCTCTGGAGATTTCCATTACTTGCATCTGAAGAAGTGAGGTTCTTACCCACGAAAGCTTATGCTCCCAATACTTCTGTTAGTCTTAAAGGTGCCACAGGACCCTCTGATGTTAATTTAGTGTCATTCTGTTTTTTTAATCAAAACGTTGTGCAGTACCAAGTCAAAAGCCTTATAGAAGTTTAAGTATTTGACATCAGTTCTATTATCTTAATCAACTAAACTTGTAATCTCATAAAAAATACAGTTAGTCTGACAGGATCTGTTTTCCATAAACCTATGTTGATTAGCATTAACTATATTAAAATTTTTATTATTCAAGTTCTGTATCAGCCTGCATCTATTCTTTTGCCCAGGATTGATGTCAGGCTGGCAGGCCTATAATTACCCAGGTCATCCCATTTATCCTTTTTAAATACGGCACAACCTTAATGGTCCAGTGAGATCCTTCACTAGCTCTTTTTCAAATCATGGATGCAAGTTTTCTGGACCTGCTGATTTAAAAATGTCTAACTTCATCAGATGGACATTTAACTGCAATATCCCCTGCCCTGAGGCAAAATAGGCACCTTGAGTGGCCATCATTAAAGGGAACAGCTTTTTATCATCATATGATATAATTGCATCATCTTCCCCCCCAATACAGAGGCGAAATATCTATTGAGTACTTCTGCCTCTTCTCCATTATTATAGACAATTTTACCATTTCCATTTATTGATGGACCAATACTGTTGTTAGGATTCTTTTGATACCTAATAAACTTAAAAATGCCTCCGTATTATCCTTTACTCTGATGGTCATAAATTTCTCCTTGGATATTTTGCTTCTCTTTTCAGTTCTTAGCTTCTGTTTTATGTTCATTACTATCATATTACCCTTTCTTCATGTATTATATATTGGTTTTAACCCACTCTACCCAGCTGCTGCTATTTCCCATGTAAGTTAGATTGATTTTTTTCACCAGTGTGTGGCCTTTTTCAAATGTGGAATTGTGGCTTTTGGGGCATCTAGTAAAGTGTTTTTAAACAATTCCTAATTATCATTCAAAATTTTCTGTTAAATTCTTTTTTCCAGCTGATTTGGCTCTTAATTGTTTTCAGCTTTGTGAAACTGGTCCTTTTAAAGCACCGATTTATATATATATAATATATTACTGATTTGGATTTCATTCTGTTTGAAAATAACCACTAATTTTTAGTTTTGTGATCAATCTTGATAGAACCAAACCATTCAGAGTCTCCCAAAGTTGCTCATTGCTTTGGCAGATAGAATGAAGGGTCAGGCTATATCCGTTTAGAGATGATCTAAGGGCTGGTCCACACTAAGCCCCCAGTTCGAACTAAGATACGCAACTTCAGCTACGTGAATAACGTAGCTGAAGTCGAAGTTATCTTAGTTCGAACTTAAAGGTACTTACCGCGGGTCCACACGCGGCAGGCAGGCTCCCCCGTCGACTCCGCCTACTCCTCTCGCGGAGCAGGATTACTGGCGTCGACGGCGAGCACTTCCGGGATCGATTTATCGCATCTAGACAAGACACGATAAATCGATCCCAGAAGATCGATTGCTTGCCGCCGAACCAGCGGGTAAGTATAGACGTACCCTAAGTAGATTTCTAGTTGCATCAGAATGTGCTATGAACTAGCTAGTTTAGTCCCACCTTTTAGGTCAGTGCTCACTTTCAAAAGTGTATCTATCTTAAATTTGCAGTGCACGATTAGGGCAGAGCTGTCTTGGAGTTGTTATTTAGGTAGATGCTGAGCACCCACCTCTGTCACATCAGGTTACAGGTTGAGAGTGGAACACATATGGGCAAGTGCTCAGAGAAGAGAGAAGGTTACTTACCCTACAATAACTGTGGTTCTTTGCGATGTGTTGTCCATATGCATTCCACTTCTGGTGCACATGTGTACCCATGCACATGAGATTGAATTCCTTCAGCCAGCAGTATCCAGAGTGCAGGAATGGCCTAGAATGGACACTGCTGGCTAAAATAATTGAATCTCAAGTGCCTAGGGGCACATGTGCACTAGAATTGGAATGCAACACAATCTCGAAGAGCCACACCTACTGTAAGATAAGTAACTGTTCCTTTTTACGGTTTAGTTACCAACAAATGTTTTCTTGGGAAGGGATTTAACTTTGCAAATTCAGAAATGAAACAAAATATATTTTATTTTCATTTTTTTTTTTTACTATATTTTGAAGAAAATTTCCTCCGGATACAATGAGATTAATTTACTAAGCACTTATTGGACCATAGATGATTGTCTAAATCAGATAGCTTGAAAACTCTTGTCATATGAGTCTTTGGCAAATATACTTCATTTTTAAGAAAACAAGTTTTATTTCTCATTGGGCACAAAGGTTTGTTTGCAACTGTAGGAGAATATATATATAATGTGGGATCCTGTGTAAATATTTAATGCTTTATCATAACTGCTGTATTGGCCAACCTGATTGTATTAAACATTGAGTACACCTTTTTATAAACAAATTTGCACATCTTGATTTCGGATCTAAAAGACCAATGGTCTCAGGCTGGCAAATGATCACTGAACACAGGAAACAGAAACAACCTGAAATAAATATTTACTATTTCCAGTGTGTACTTGTCATTCTCCAACCATTGACCCTTTAAAATACATTTAATTATTGACCAGTTTAGCAAAATGAAGTCCAGCAGTGAAAGAATGAGAGAGAATGCAACAATCACACCAGGTGAGGTTGATTAATATATATTTCGGTTTGCAGAATATAGGGATCATACCTTTATAGACTATGAACTTGAGAAATTTATAGAATGTAAATATACCTCTGCAAGGCTATAAAACATATCAAGCTATTCTCCCAACTTCTTATTATAACTCTCTACCTATACTATATTACAAATGTTGTGGAGGAGGGGAACGGGGGAAATTGTATTGCTTCTCACTAATGAGTGAAGAACAAGGGATAACTGCCTGTCCACAGTGTATTCTCCCTGTCAGTGTAGCTGTTAGAGCTATATTACTAAGATCCATATTACTAAGACTGTGAAACTGTTTCCCATGAGAGACATTTTCCTAATTCAGAACTAGTCTGGAAAAAAACACTAGTAAACGTTCTGTAGGAACAATTCTGTGTTGGCAAGGAAAGGGACTAGATAACCTGATCTGAAAGGTCTTTTCCATCTCTAAGTTTTCCAATTCAAAAGCATGGGGAAAAAATCCCTGACTCTGAAATTCTCTGTTTCCAGGTAGGAATCAAAACCACAGAACCCTGTTTTCTGGTTCCGATGCAGGAGGCAATACTTAAGGCTTGTCTACAAAGAGCGGCAATGCACACACAATAGTGGTGTGAGTCTCTAAAGAACACTAACTCGTCCATATACACCCTGCTGGCAAAAGCTAAAAGTTCTAGGTGTACTAGGTAACTTTTAGTTCATGCCAGCAGAGTCTATACAAACCTGTTAGTGCACAATGTGCGAGGGGCTTTAGAAATCATTGCTGCTTCATGTAGATGAGCCCTTAGAGAATTTTTTTCTCATTGTATTTACTGCAATCCCCCCACGGCTGCTTCCAAAACTGCATACCTAAAGGGACTATTTCTTTCCCCCTCCTCCTTAATGTTACACTTTCAATAATGAGTCTTGCTTTCTGGAAGGATACATTTATTAAATTAAGTCTTGACCTTTTCCGAGCGTACACAGACAGTGTAGTAAAGTGCATGAACCTAGGCTAGGGTCTCTTATTTTAGTGACCTGGGTTCTATTTCTATTCCTAACTCTGTCTAAAGCAATCTTGTGTACTCTCTCTTACCTGTAAAATAGGTGAATAGTAGTTGCTTCTGCTAAAGTAATGGTATGAGACCTTGGTTAATAACAGTTGTGAAAGGCACAGAAATATCATCAGAAAGTCATGATCTCCTGGCCTGCAGCTCAGCACATCTTCTTCTAAGTTATGGTGTATGTGTCTGGAGAGAGACTCTCTCCAGCACATTTTTGCTGAGATACAAGAAGACATGCCAAATGAGAGTTCTGCTAGATGTCTTACGTCTGCTTTTGTTGCCTTCAGGGGGAGGTCTACAATTCCCATTTCCCACACTGGCTCTTTGGACAGCTATCCCCCAACCCTTAAAAGGTCATGTGGAGGAGGACAATAGAAGTCTCTGTCATTGTGGTTTCTGACTCAGAAACACATCACTAGCCATTGTTCCATGGTTGCTAGGCAATCCACCCAGTTTCCCCAGTTACTGTTCTGTTGGGAAGACCCTATGATTTTACTACCAACTGCATACAGGTAGCTGGATTCAATCTGGGTAGGGTTAATCTGTCTGTTGCTGCTGAAACCCAATGGGCAGGTGGAAAATCTAAGTGTGGAGAAGAACTAAAAGAAATGGAACACTCAAATGAATAATACAGCAACCCAGGAAACTTGCACAGGTGAGAACTATTGCCCTACTCACAGACATTTTAAATGTGGCTTTCATATTGTTTGAACACTATTTCACATTAAATGTGAAAAATGTAGAAATCACTAGTACCGTCTCTGAATAGTTAGTTTAGAATTAACACTGATTCTCATATTCCCAAGCTAGGGAAAAACTTAACTGTTGTTTTTACAGTTGAAATATTACAAATGTGTAATTTTCTGTTTTGACTTTGTTGTGTTTTTGATAGATTTGTCAGCTTTAAAGATAGTTACCATAATTTGTTTGGCATTGGGGAACAAATAAGAGTTTGAGTGTAACAAGTCAATTTAGAGTAAAATATGGAGTAAATGATTGCTGTCTTAAACTTTAGCATTCTTGAGAGATACCTAAATACTGGAACACTGTAGAACTAGTGATCTAAAGAGTGCTGCATAGATTTTTTTTTTTTTAGGGGCGCATCAGATTATTTTAATGGTTATATTTAATTCAGATATTTACTACTTGAGACTAATTTATTTTGAATCAAGGCCCTATTTACAAGGCCCTGTTTATAACAGTATTTACATTTTGAAACCGTTTCAGTTACATTAGTGATATATTAATTATTATGGATTTAAGGAGATTGATTCAAATTAGTTTTCCATAGTATGGTGATGGTCCTTAAAAGTAGTAGTTCAAATACTTACAGTACAGTATAATGAATTTAAATATATACAGTTATTTTTACCACCTATTTTAACATGCTTCTTTTCTAGGCAATTTTTATATGTGTACTTAGATAATATTCAGTATTTCCTGTGCACAGTTTATGAAATTATTTTTACTTTATTTTCTTACGGGAAACAGGCTAATGTTCACACATTTTTTGGTTTCATAATTGTTTGACAAAAGCTTGGGACAAGTTTCTCTATTTTAGGGTGTAAATCAGGTCTATCTCTATTGATTTCAATAATAAATTTCAGCCTATGGGTTGTTTACAGACTGTTTTACTAGATGGATGTATTTGCTCTTCACTATTACAGCCATATGATTCTTAGTAATGTTGTTTGTTTGTTTCCTGATTGGAGGATTGAAACTGTAATAAAGAAAGGGAGGGATTCTGTAACAGATTCTAGTGAGCACCCATTCCTGGCTGGCCCACTAAGACTGCTTTGAGGGGAATCCAGGCCTCTTCTCTGGATCCCCTGGGGTTTGTTAAGCTTCTGGAGCCTGTCCATCCATGGCCCCCAATCTCAGGGTCCAGAGGCACTCTCTCAGGGTGTAGACTTTCCATCTGGCACCCATCTCTGAAACCCACTGTCCAGCTGCTTAGCGCCACTGGACACAGCACTGATCCTTCAAACTTCCCGGTACTTAAACACATCCCTCTTCCAGAGCTCCATCCAAAAGTTGTGAAGCTGGTCCCACTGTGAAACAAGCTGAAATTTAAGGCTGAAGGTTATCAGAGCCTGTGAGTCTGTGTAGCATCCACCAGTGTGCTGAGTGCCAGTCTGTCCTAGCCTTGAGCCCCAGGCTGAGCTGGTGCCCAGCTGAGCTGATTTAGCTGGGTGGCTGGGTCAGGTACAGGGGGTGTATACAGCAGCCAGAGACCAAGGACAGGGCAAAACACCCATGGACCAGCAGCCTATCTGGGGGTCTAGGATGAGAGGGAAAGACTAAGAGCTACCAGGTAAAGTGGGGAGTGGGGGATTGAGGAGTTGGGTGGAGGATTTGTGCAGGGCCCAGAGGAAGAGAGGAGATGCCACAGGGTTCCAGAAGGATGGCCCAGCAGGCAGAACAGGTGCTAGCTAGACTCCCTCCCTACAGGAACCCCTGCCATCAACCCCCCACCTATCTCACTGACTTAAGGCTTCCCTGGTGGAGAGAGGAATTTCTGTGGGTTCCAGCAGAATAGCAGGCAGAGCAGGACCCACGTACATGAAGTAGTTATTGCTGCGCAGTCCTGTGTGCGTGTGGCTTGAAGGGAACGTTGCGGTAGGGCCAAATTTGACTGGTGGTGTTAGTTCACTAAGTGCAAGAATGCATTTATAGACTCCAGCAGGGCTCACCAGGTGCTTTAGTTCTGCTCCTGGTAACTTTCCATTACTCCCAAACCTCCCTCCCTTCAGACAAGAAGAAGTGTCTTTTCTCCACTAGAGCAAACCCATTGTCCCAAGATGTTTTTACTTTGAATAGACCAGGGGTCAGCAACCTTTCAGAAGTGGTGTGCTGAGTCTTCATTTATTCACTCTAATTTAAGGTTTTGCGTGCCAGTAATACATTTTAACATTTTTAGAAGGTCTCTTTCTATAAGTCTATAATATATAACTAAACTATTGTTGTATGTAAAGTAAATAAGGTTTTAAAAATGTTTTAAAAGCTTCATTTAAAATTAAATTAAAATGCAGAACCCTCTGGACTGGTGGCCAGGACGTGGGCAGTGTGAGTGCCACTGAAAATCAGCTCACGTGCTGCCTTTGGCACGCGTGCCATAGGTTGCCTACCCCTGAATAGGCCATCACTCACTTTTTTCTCTGGCCTGGGAGTGACTTGACACAATCCTGCTAACTTCTGGTCTACTCACTTACTTATAGGCTTTCCATGATACAATTTCATAAAATCATCCACAATTCAGAAGTGGTACAGACAGAACCCCCAAATCATCAGAGTATATATGTAATGAAGAAAGAGAGACTCAAGTCATTGGGCATTTGATTTTCTCAGGGGGAGGATGGGAACTGTTTTGGGAATTTAGCAGAATTCTCTATTTATAGCACATCTCTGAGTGGGAAGATTTGGCATCTGGGTAGGTTAGGACACTTAGTACTATGGGATTTTTCAGGTGATTTTGGTAACAGAGATGAGTGGCTTGATTTTTTGAGTTTGTGAAGAAAATGGCTGGCTAGTGGGAAAAGGCCTGCATGCATACTGAGAAGCCCCATCATAAGAGAAGGTGACTTTCATCCATATTGGCAAACTGATTCCTGCTGGACTTCACACTTGGCCCATACCTAAATTTAGTCTACCTTGGTCTCCCCACTATCCTAGTAGTCAATATTCATATCACTGATCTATGTCATTTCACAGTAACAAAGTGTACACAGTAACACAAAGTAACATAAACATCAGTTATTTAGACTGGGGAAAATCTGCACCACTGAATGTGCACATAATTAATGAGCTGTGCATATTTTTATTTTTCTGTGCAGAAAAAAGCTTCTGCTGGAAAGTTGCTGCAGTTCCGCCTTTTCCCCACCAGAGAGCCCTGTGGCACTAGAACAGAGCAGCCTTCCCCCACTAGCTCCAACAGAAAATAACTTTGGCTGGAAAGTTGCTGCAGTTCTGCCTTTTGCCCACCAGAGAGCACTATGATGATAGAACAGAGCAGCAGCTCCTGGCCAGCTAGGGAAGAGAAAGAGCCTGCCTTTTTCACAGCGCCTGTTGGGCCAGGTCACGAGACAGGAACTATGGGAAGACAGACAGCATGGGGCTGCTGTGAGGGTCAGACAGGGACTCATAGGTAAGGCTACGTTTTAGTCACTGGTATTTTTAGTAAAAGTCATGGACAGGTCATGGGCAATAAACAAAAAGTCACAGCCCATGACCTCTCCATGACTTTTATTAAAAATACCCCTAACTAAATCTTAGGTGCTGGGGGTGACGCTTCCTGGGAGGATGCCCTAGGGGGCCCCACTGTTGCTGCTGACCCGGGGGGTGGGGGAGGTACAGCCTAAGATCCCCGCCACTGCTGCTCCAGGCAGGGGGGCAGCACTCTGTGGCCCCACCACTGTTGCTCTTCCTGGCAGGGGTGGCTTGGTGCACCGCTGCTGCTCCCTGACCACTGTTCTGGGGCAGCCTGGGGCTGCCCAAGCAGCAACCAGTGTGGCTAGCCCCGGGTTGCCTGAGCAGCAGCCAGTGCCCAGCTGCTCGGGCGGCCCTGGGGTCAACCACACCAGCTGCTGTAGAAGTCCCAGAGGTCCCAGAAAGTCACAGAATCCATGACTTCCGTGATCTCTGTGAAAGACTCGCAGCCTTAGTCATAAGGGCTAATGGGGGAGGACAGACTGGGGCAGGGGTTGAATGGGAGTGGAGGCGCATGGCCACATGGTGACAGTGGAGGGGGTGCAGGGCCACATAGGGAAGCAGGTGGCTGAGTGGGGGCACAGAGACACATGGGGACAGGGGGAGGGGGTGCTGGGCAACATGGGGACGGGGGGAGTGGGTGTCGGAGTGGGGGTGGAGGGACATATGTGGACGGGGGTTGTAGCCTAGTGGACTAGTATGCCTTTATTATATTCACTGCTACTGCAGCCCAGTGGGCTAGCTTGCCTTCATTATATTTACTGCTTTGCATTATATTCAGCGGTAATGTAATAAACCTTCAGGCCTGTATCCTGTAAGACATTAGCTTCAGCAAATTAGCATAAGGCTTGAGACCTATGAACTTTGAACAGATAAATGGCCCTACAGAAAACCCAAGTATTTGAGGAATTGAAAATAGAGTTTTAGAGCAAGTTCTGACCACAGGTAAAAAGTTCAACCACAGAAGCGTCCTGGCAATGAACTGATGTACGTAACAGGTACATGAGATACATTTAAGGCTAGCCTGCTTGCTTGCTTTTTTATAAGTTTCTTATTTTCTTATAGGTGTGATTGTTTTATTATAATAGGTTTATATTAGGGTATATTTTGCTGTACCTGCAGGCCACATCCTGTGTAGTGAGCTAAGGCAAAGTTAGCATACATATGTCTGGGACCTTTCACCTAGATAAATGGAGCTAAAGCATAAGGTCCATATATGACTGCAACCTTTAACATAGAGGATGCGTTAAAGAGGGTTGGCATAGGGGCTTTCCTAAGTTCATACCCTTTTAAACTTAACAGGTACACCACAACTTAGAACTTGGAAAGAACCGAAATAACAAGTTAGGACAGAAATAACAAATGTGATATCTAATCACAAAAGGGCCATGGTAACGAATTGACGTATATAATAAATTGAGATCATTGATATACTAACCTATAGGAAAAAGACACTCCAACATTAGTAAGGTGAAGAAATACAAATAAGGAGAAAGGAAAAATCCCCTACTGAATATGCATCAAACATAACCGTGTCAGCGTAACAAATTATAAAAGTGGCACCCCACCCTAGGGGCAGTAGCAGAGAGAGATGTAGTCGTTGGGAGGTGCCAGAATGATAGGGAAGGTGATGGTGATGAGGAAGATGATGGCTAACATTTCAGGTTGTTCTACAAGGGATGGTGCGAGTATATGGGTGTGTAGATGTACATTCTGTAGTATTTCTATCTATCCTACTAAGTTGGGTTGTTTGTGACTGTGCTAAATGTATTAATAAACTATATTTGTAAATATAAAAGAGTTCCTATATTGTGAGTGTTGCAACTGTGCACATCAGGGTTCCCAACTATATAATAATTTAAATAATAGTGGGCCTGATCTTGGGGCAAGAACCTGGCAACCCCCAAAGTTATAACTGGGGATTCTTAAGAAATCAATATAATAAATACATCATCTAAGATCAGGCTACAGGGTGCAGGGACACATTGGGACAAGGGCAGATGTGCCTGATTGAATGGAAGAGGCTAGGGGTCATCCAGGGTCTGCATGCGGGAAGCTCCCTAACAGTCACCCCCCCCCCCCAAAAAACAACCCTGTTCCATACTTTCCCCACCCATACCCAACAACCCTCCAAGTTCACCCAGGCTTCTTCCCAGCAATTACTTCCCTCTCCCTCAGTTCCTCCGTTACCCGTGACTTCCCCAAGCCTTTGCACTGCTTCTGAGGGGTGCAGGAAATACAGTTCTATATTGTAGTTTAAATGAAATATTACTCAGAGTTCTGTATTAATATGCCTAGTAAGGAATCTATTTGTCAAAAAACATTTCCTGAATCTTTTTTGTTGTCTGTGTTGTTACAAACATACTTGCTGACAAATATTATGAAATAAATGAACAAAAATAATTGAAACCGGTGTGATTATATTGTGTTATTTTGACAAATGAAATATGCAGAATTTTGCAGAATTTGAAAATATTGTGCACAGAATTTTTCATTTTTTGGCGCAGAATTCCCCCAGGAATAGTTCTGTATTCTATTCAGGATACAAGAATAATTGTCAGGGGAAGAGTCCTCTTCTAAGTGCCATAATTTCCCTTCTCATTGAATTTCTCACTTCATGTATTTTCATATTCCTTTTCAAAGTATAACAGTATTCAGTACAGTATATGCTGGCTCCAGTGTGGATAAAAGCTATCTTTAGTAGGCCAAAATGTGAATTAGCAGAGAATGAAACACTGGCAAGGATAATACCACTTTTTGCATAATTGTTCCCAAATCTGGGAAAACCTGTTTTTATTAATGTCCCCCAATAAACCATAAATGGGATATGTCAACTTCTTTCTATAACACTGTAAGGAGGTTGTTGCTCGTGTCAATGAACAGGGTCCTTTAACACCCCACTACCAACTTTGAAATCCTGTCCCAAAGCTGTCAGTCTTCTGTTAGTGCTCCTAATTAATATTACAATTAACCCATCCATATAGGCTGAGTGTGCTGTCGTTGCAACATTCCCAGTACCTTCTGGTCCAGAAACAAGAATGGACT
This sequence comes from Emys orbicularis, assembly GCF_028017835.1. Taxonomy (NCBI): domain Eukaryota; kingdom Metazoa; phylum Chordata; order Testudines; family Emydidae; genus Emys; species Emys orbicularis. Next base: position 37,525,832 of record NC_088688.1, on the reverse strand, counting down.
GGAAATGGAACACTGGTCTTTTATATGACTGTATTGAAACTATCTTAGTCACTGTGGGTCTGATTTTCTGAAAATTAGACCCTTTATCAGTGTGTTCAAGTGAAAATCATTCGGTACCATCGTAGGCAAAGGTTTCATTTACTTAAGTTTCCTCCTACAGAAAAAGGATAATATGATATTACACTGAACTATCTAATGTCTCAATATTATACTGGAGTAAATTGTTTTATGCATCTTTTGTAAGTACAAATGACTAATATATTATTCAAGAATAGAATGGTCCGAACTATTACTTTGGTTTGAAATAAAACTACAACAACAAAACTAGCAGCAGGTAATTGTAAAAAAGAAAAGATTTATGTATGTGAGATGAAGATGTCTGCATTCTAGTGAGGATGTATATCTGATTACAACTCTTTTAGTTAACTGTACATTTTTTGTTCGTGCTTTCAGTGTATCCATACTGGCCAAATTGTACTAATTAGTCCAGTTATTCCAGTTTTCTTTGTTAATCAAGTAAAATACTCCTAGTTTCATTTGCACAAATAGGTGGTAAGGTGGGTTTCTGCATTAGTTTCTTACCTTCAAAAATTTGATTTTTTCCCTTTTCCAAGAGCACCTGGGGGTTATCGTGGATTATAAACTAAATATGAGTCATCAATGTAATACTGTTGCCAAAAAAAAAAAGCGAACATCATTCTGGGACATAATAGCAGAAATTCTGTAAGCAAGATACGAGAAATAATCCTTCCTTTCTACTCATCATTGATAAGGCCTCAGCTGGAGTATTGTGTTCAGTTTTGGAAACCACACTTTAGGAAAGATGTGAACAAAGTAGAGACAGTCCAGAGGAGAGCAACAAAGATGAGTAAAATTCTAGAAAACACAACCTACAAGGAAAGATTGAAAAAAAATTTATTTATCTAGTCTGGAGAAGAGAACACTGAGGGGGGACATACGAGTCTTCAAGTACCTAAAAGGTTGTTATAAAGAGGAAGGTGAGAAATTGTTCTTCTTATCCACAGAGGACAGGCCAAGAACTAATGGGCTTCAATTGCAGCAAGGCAGATTTAGGTTAGACATTAGGAAAAACTTCCTAACTGCGAGGTTAGTTAAGCATTAAAACAAATTAACTAGGGAGGTTGTGGAATCGCCATCACTGGAGGTTTTTAGGAACATGTTAGACAATCACCTGTTGGGGATGGTCTAGATCGGGGTCGGCAATGTTCGGCACGCGGCTCGCCAGGGTAAGCACCCTAGCGGGCCGGGCCAGTTTATTTACCTGCTGACGTGGCAGGTTCGGCCGATCGCGGCCCCCACTCGCCGCGGTTCGCCGTCCCGGTCCAATGGGGGCGGCGGGAAGCGGCGCGGGCCGAGGGATGTGCTAGCCGCGGCTTCCCGCCGCCCCCATTGGCCCGGGACGGCGAACCGCAGCCAGTGGGGGCCGCGATCGGCCGAACCTGCCGCATCAGCAGGTAAATAAACTGGCCTGGCCCGCCAGGGTGCTTACCCTGGCGAGCCGCGTGCCGAACGTTGCCGACCTCTGGTCTAGATAATACTTAGTCCTGCCTCTGTGCAGGAGACTGGACTAGGTGACCTATTGAGGTCCCTTCCAGGCCTACATTTTTATGATTCTATTATTCAATTTCCCTGGTTTTGGATGAATTTTATATATTGCAGACAGTTCTATATCAGTTTGATGTAGTTTTATTCTCAATTACTTGTATGATTTTTATTATATATTACTATTATAATGTTATTGATTTTCCCCTAACAGCCTGACACTACATGGGAGAAAACCCCTACTGCCAGAGTGCTGGAGGCAGGGCCAAAACAGATGGGAGGCAGGGACTTCCTCTGGCCACTGTCAGTACAAATGCAGCTGCAGGAGGCAGGAAGGAAGGGAGGGAAAGAAAGCACTCCATTAGAGATTTTAGGGCCTTTGCTGACATCTACAATGCTAGTGCATTTTTTTAACTGGACATTTAGATATCAGGGGGTCCCTGCTCCTTTTATAAAGGGAGCGGGACTCTTATTGTGGGATGAGCAGCAATAGCAGAGCAGAGTGGCTGGGGCTCTTAGATGGGGGAATGGAAGAATGATTTGGGGAAATCTAAGAGACATACATATAGACAAACAACAAAAACAAAGAGAAAGAAAGCAGCTGACAAATTTTGTACTCTTAATATGTTGCTTGTATGTCAGTCAAAGGAGTAGGGAACTGGAGAGATTAAAGGCAATATTGCTGTATAGTTTCACAGTATTTGTTTATATTATATTTTAATGTATTTTGCAATAAGCCCCAACAGGGGGCATAGGGAACATGCTTTTTACATGTTATAAAGTCCCATAACGTAAGAGAATATGGTTTTACCAATCCATTAAAAAGTTAATTTGAATTATTTACCTTCATTAAATGTGCTTATTCATTTTGTTTCTCATTCTGACTTGCTACTGATAAGTAATAACATTATTTACCATTCTCAATCTTTAAAAAAAAAATTCAAATTCTGATGGCTGCATTTTATTGAAAACACACTCTCTCTCTCTCCCCCTCCACTCTGCATACTGTAGCAGGACAGAAGGTTGCCAGAGCTCTTTTAAATTCTGAGATGTACTGAATCTTGTGCGATAAGTCTTTGAAATACAGTAATTAAAACAGGTACATGAATATTTTGCTGTCTGTATGCAACTAGTAAGGCCATTCTTATTACTGAATTTAAACAAATACTACTTCATTGCCAATACACTATTAGACTCAGATAGTTTATTATTTTATTCTTGTTCCAAAATGGCATCAACGGAGCTAGGGCTAATTTGGGGTATTGTTGAATGGAGCTGTGACAGCAGGAGAAACAATCTTAAGGAAATAGAAGACATAAAAATGTGCAGTGCAATGTCTTATCACAGCACTCCCTAGTCAGACCACTCCCTAATCAAACAAGCAGTTTTATGACATGTGTTGATGCCTTTGAAGGTGTAGCTGGCTTTCATAGTATACGATTTCCTGTCCAAAAGGACAAGTGGTCATTTGAAGTTTAAGAGTCATAGGGCAGCATAAACCATGTTTTTTAAAAAAGAAAAAAAAAGAAGAAATGGACTGTGGTCTAGGAACATGAAAATGTAAATGAAAAAAAAGTCTGTAGTCTTTTAGACATCAAATAAAAATACAGTACAATATTTTGTCCTAGGTGTGTGTTTTCTTTATTTAACATTTACATGTTTAATTATTTTTAAATTTTGTTTTATTGTAGTCACTAAGAGAAACGGGTCTTTTAGAGAGAGGTTTTGTTTTTCTTTTTGTTTTGTCGCCGTCTCTCCCCCACAAACACCCCTCTCCTCTTTTCTCTCTGTCTGCCTGCTGAAAAAAGCACAGGAGGATATACTGTGTCAGGAGAACCCACCTAAAGGGCCCCCTTGACGCTAGCACATCCTCTGTCAGGCAGCATTCACTGCAGCCCGGAGCGGATTCTGCTGCAGAGTAATAGTGCCACAGAGTCTGCAAGTGTCCTGAGCTGCTACTGAACAGGAGAGCAAAGACATAGTATGAAAGGATCTAAGGATTTCAGAGGGTATGTTGGCAATTCTTGTCAGGAGAAAGAAATCAAGAGCCTGCTGCCTGCAGTGTTTTAATATATACACGGTCTGTATAGCTTGATCTTAAGAACCTTCCCAAGGATGTTGTCAGAGCCTCAGGAGTAATAACTACTGTTTGCTGAATTGGGAGAAAAGGAGAGCAGAGAAGGAATTCTTAGATAACGTAGGACTTAAAGCTTTGCTTTTTTGTGGCAAAATCTGAATGCATGCACGTTTTTTATATAAAGTATAACATCAAATTAGAACTAGGTTATGCAGTGAAAGAATCAATAGCTTAGTCATTTTACTTAAAAGGAGCAGACAGCCTTATGGGGTTAGACATCAAAATGAATTTGATCATGACAAAACCTTATACTCATGGTAGTATCTAATTGTAGTCCTGTCCTATGGAGCAGAAAAAGCACATTTCCTTCCTTCTTTCTTAGATGAAGAAATAAACCCTGAGAATCAAAATTCAGAGAAGAAGTTTGCTTTGGATGTATATGGGTTTTTAACCACCAGTCTTTGTACAGGGCTTGCAAGAAAGGAAAACTCCATTAAAGTGATCACTGATGAATATGTGTCTAAGAAAGAAGAAAAAGCAATATTCATTTCTAAAGGACACTATGGCAAAGGAATCTGAAATTATTCATTTTCCCCTAAACACTGATTTAGCATGGATGACAAGAAACTATCGTTTGACTAACCTTTTCCTTTTCCATATGAAAATGCTTTAATTTATACCAAAACCACTTGGATTGTATCAAGGGGAACCTTTGCCTTCACTTAGGATACGCAGTTACCATATATCATATACTTTCATTTTTGTAACTAACCAGTGTGACATAAATGGATGGAAATGTACATAGAAAACCCTATGAAAAGTCTTTCCTCAGATCTTGGATATTTTTATTTTTGTGGAATACAATAATTTTTGCAATAACCCTTGGTGTTAACTACTCATGCAGTTGTTTTGGAATGCATCTATGAATACCATCACAGGAAAAGCTATCTGATAAGGAAAATACTAATGCTGGAAGATCTGTGAACATGATGCATGTGAATAATTTCCCCTTTAGGAGGCATTCATGGATATGGTGAGTAATCGATACACACTACAGATTGTTAAACTCAGAATGCTTGTTTGCAAAATACTGTGGCAAGTGCCAGATGCTGACTTTTCCATTGTTAATGGGAAGTGAGGATTGAGCTGTTGTAAAATGAAAATCTTACAGAGATGATAGTGGTGATGTAATACAAGTTTAGCACCCCTGTGCCATCACAAAACAGAAGAGTCAAGCTGCAGAATGGAGATGATAATATAGCTGTAAAAATACAATCAATAAGAACCTTTTGAGAAATAGAAATATTTCTATCTATGGGATCAATGAAAGACTGCCATTTGATTCATAACATTATTTCAAAGAAACACTACAAACTTGTTTTCCCCATATAATATTGACTTGTCTGGCCTCTAATTTTTTTCTTTTTAGAGTTCAGTTGACTGAAAAACGAGGATAAATGATTCCCGTACATTAATTCAGTAATTTAAAATATATATATATATGTTTGTGTGCTAACATTTTAAATCTGGCTGTTTGGGAAACAGTCCCACTGAACTAAAATCACTTCAACATTATTAAAACATCTGTTTCCTCTTAAACCCAGACACATCTGTAGTTCTTGCTCAGGGAGTAACCTTTCTCTACAACTTACTTTATAATGTATTAAGGTCAACTTTATGATTATTTTCCAGTCGATTGGCGTCATGTCATGCTACTCATGTTGGAATTTATGACTGAATGCTTTAACTAACTACTGAACTTCTGGGCAAAGCCCAGTTTTATATAAGATCTTGTCTTTTTATTACATTTTTGGGTTTATTTCAGTTCTTTTAAAGGTACTAAAAGCAAGCATATTATGAAAGTTCGGTCTGCACAGTTTATATTTAGTCAAAAGATTTGCCTTTAGTATAAATGTTTGTTTGGATACCTAACTCATTAGGATTTTCCCTGGCCAATACCTTTATAGTAATGCAAAATATTATTTTCCTCAGTGTATTTCAAACTTGTACTTAACAATATAATATAACAATATAGCACAACCACAAACCTCCGATGGGTGTCATTTGTCAGAGGTTTCTGGCTGTACAACTCAGAACCAATCAGAACCATGGTGCACCTGTGACAGCTTCTGTCAGACCAGGGGATGCTATGAATTTATGACTCTACTAAATTTGTAATACTAAATCTTAATGCAGAGTTAATACAGAATCATCCCTTTAACACATCTTACTCCTCTATCACAGTCCTCTGCCACTCTCCCATAACACCAAGCTTAGGCTAAGTGAAATCCTTGTAATATCCCCTTATAGCCCACTTTAAACAGCATCACCTGGGAAAACAAATAATAAAGGTAAGGTTTTAGTTAAGCTCATTCCCCCTGCTTTTGTAGCTTATTTTGCAAAGTGCAGTGTGGTCCACACCTAACAGGAAAGCTCTGATATTTCTGTTGTCTTCTAAGAATTTGGCCTACTTTTCTTTTTAATATCTTGGAGAAATTGTTCTGAAACATTTTTAGCACCTTCAAGTTTATTTTATGTCTCAGTACTTTGCAACCAACATTTTGAATTCTTTTTGAGGCGGTTTGATCACATCAACTGTTTGTTTTTTCTGCCCTCATAGGCAGTTGCCTGCCTTCCCTGTTCACCCCCCCGCAGCCTCCTTGGTATCTGTACCAAAATATGAATACGTTCTGTAGGAAGTACTGTAGCAGCAATGTGGGATATTTTTGCATGTGGTGCTGCACAAATGTATGTAGGCTTTCACATGATTTACATTTAATATATTATCTGAATGCAGATTATACCATGCAAACATTTATGGCTTACTAGATCCCAGACCTTACTTTGGAATTAAAATGTTTCAGCTCAGTGTTGTTCAACTGCCCATTCTGGGAACCAGGCAAATTTGCTTATTCATGCTACGTTAGATCTGTAAAGAACATTTCTGAATGGTAGACTTTGGAGTTACTACAGTAGTCATTTTTGTAATTCTGTAAAAGCACTTTCACAAAATCTATGTGTTGGCTGCCAGACATACCAAAGCTTCCCATAGTAAATTTGAGTTGATATAGAAAGAGTGGTCTGTATATATTTCTATCTTCTGGTAAGATGATAGTGAAGCTAGATGAAGAGATTTTTTTTTTTTTTTCATATGACCCAATTAGTATTGTGCTTGGTTAACAGCTATATCAGTTGATTCTTCTTGCTATATTTTCCGTAATATTGAACAACATATTAAAGGTATTTTGTGACAAGCAGCATATAGTACATATTTAATTTTGAAATACTATGTTTTAAATATAGAAATCCATTCAGATTCAGTGCCGATAAACATAAATACCTTAGTGACATTATTTTTTTAGTTTAAGTATATGCTCTACCTTCATAGGCATTTCATTTCTCTCTATCTCTCCTACTCTGTCTCTGATATAGAATGGAACATAGGTGGCTGTCAGTCCAGGGCTAGTAAATAAAACCTTTTGAATTTTAAGTTAATTTGGTTTGTTTTAGCCTTCCCCCCTCCCCCTCCCAGTCCATGGCTTTTAACTGCTATGTGCAGATGGTGGAGCCAAGGTGCTTTTTGCCTTTGTGTTTGTTTGGATGTGTGTGTCGGCTTGGGGGAAGGGTTGCCAAAAGATGGTAGGTATCCCTAGCAAGAGCCAATTCTAGGTGCTGGGTTTGATCTTGAACTCACAACCTTCCATCCCTAAAGTGTGAATGCCCCTAACTAAACCCTACTGCTAATGTTATTTATACTGGCTCCCAGTTAATACATTATTTTGGATAATCATTTACATAGCACAGTAAAGTGAGTTTAAAAGTAAATATCATGATCTGTTCCTTGCCTTGGAAAATGAATTGTAGGCAGGGAGAGCAAGATTATGAAGAGCCTTCTGAGTGAGGATGTGTAAGTTAAATTCACTGTGGTAAAAGACAGGAAGCCAACGGAAGGGTTCAAAGAGGGTGTGTAAGTGATGTGGTTGGAGTGGGTGTGGAGAGGATGATTTTAGTAGCAGCTGTTTTGGATAGACTGGAATGGTAAGAGGTGAAATATGGGGAAGCCAGGAGGGAAGGATTATAATAGCTAAGTTAATTGATGTTTTAGGAGAGGATAAAGTTAGTCCTGGGAAGACTGAGAAAAATGAGATGTGGGGTGACATTAGATGAGGAGTAACAGGAGCCTATTATATTTACAATATAACACCACTACTTAAGCCCAGCAAGTATGTGCAAGTCTGTAGAACATGCTATTTATTTCTTTTCAGATTTGAAACTACTTTAGAAATGTTTGTGAATGGATTGTATTACATAGCTTTCTTTTCCATTATACTTTTTTCTGACTTTTTGATGCCAAACCAAATAAAGATAAGCATAGTATCTAATTTTGGTTTGCCTTGCTGGGTATATCTTTTCCTATTTTTATCATAGAAAAGTTAGAAGAGCTGAAGAACTATGATTTTTGAGTTCAAGTATTTGTGCCCTCAAAACTGTAAAGATGTAAAATTAAATATATGAACACATATTTTAGGACAATGAAATCTATATTCAGTCGTTCTTTTTTGTTTCCTTTCTACTAAGATACTGACATAAAATGAAATTTAAATTGTAGAGCAAGTCAGTGAGCTAAGAAATGGAGCAAAAAAAAATAATCCTTTTCTGCCTTTTAATCTAGTCAAATTTACTTCATTTGATCATTATTGTGCTATGTAGTTCATCTAATACAAAATAATGTGAATGCGTGGCTGCATGGTCAGCCCTTTGCTTTAGATTAATTTGATGGCCAACTACCTTTTTGAAAAGCACCTTAGTAAATGCATGACTGTTTGAATACAAGTTTAAATAAGTCTTTTTGATTTCTGGTTTCCAGAATCTTCTGGAATAATAGTATTATTACGCATATTTGTACATTTTAATTATTGAACTAAATAGTTTGTCACCAGTTATCAAATTATTAGCTTTTTCTCATTGTGAAGGTTTTCCATTTTGTGGGTCTGGAGTTATATTTTGCCTTGGTAGAAAACTGAAAGAAAATAAATATCCTGACCTTAGTAGATAAGGCAGAAAAAGAATTATTTTTTAAACATTCGGTTTGAGGGGCTGAGCAACCTCAGCTCACTTAGAAGTCAGTGGGAAGCTGAGGATGGTTGGCATTGTGCAGGAAATGGTCAGCATCCCTCAGGATAAGGCCCTGAATCAGTAACACAGTCTAAAATGTACTTGCTCACTTGTTTTGCTACCTTAAATTCTTGTTTGTGCTAGGTTTTTTTATAGTGAGGGGAGCAAACTTGTGCCAGAATTTCTGTTCAGAATTGTATTTAATTAGTTTCTAGACCTATGACTTCAGGCCTTATTCTATTGGCTACAGAGGAATCCCTTCCTTCTGATGGAGAACAGGATCTGAAATGCCTGCAAGCCAAATGACTGATTTCTGAGCATGACGACAGATCCTGTTAAGGCCAAATGCAGTTAGTTCTTAATCTTCTATTGCCAGTAGGTTTTGATTGTGCTGATAAGTATGAAAGCTCGTCATCTTCTCAAATTTCTGGTGCTGAATAGCAGTGTTAGTGAGCTTCAGCCATTGTTTATGTACACTGCTCAAATTAGGTGAAATACAGCTAGGCTTATACATTTTTTTACTAAATGAAGCAGACAGTGGTAACCACTATTTTTCAGTAAAACCACTGTTTCTGTTGACTTTTTTTCTTTTATATCCTCATCTTTTCAAACACTGTTTATCCATTGGTATCACCTAACCAATATACAACACGCTGCACATCAGTGAAGAGGAGGAAATATTTTGACCAAGGACAAATAGGGCAAACCTCTCCTTTCTCTATTATATTAATGCTTTGTTCTTTTATGGTGCCTTTCATCTGGAGAACTCGGAGTGCTCCAGAAACACTAACCAGCTAGATATCACAACACTCCTGTGACGTGGAGCAAGGGGATATAGGGATCATGTCACCCACCACTGAAATGCAGCAGCTGTTTAGCTCTCAGCACAGTAGTATAATGTCATGGGATATATATAATATCTATACAGGGGAGACAGCTCATTTGAAAAACCTGCTGTAAACTGTACTCACTTTAATGTCCTCAGAAGGATGACTTGACTCTGCTGGGATTTTAGCCTGTGGTTCCAGAGTAAATATATACACTGGGTGATTAGACCACCCTGGGTATGTCTATGTTGCAATTAGACACCTGGCCTATGCCAGCTGACTTGGACTCGCAAGGCTCCGGCTAGGGGGCTGTTTAATTGTGGTGTAGATGTTTGGGACCCTCCAACCTTGCAGGGTCCTACTCTCAGCCCTCAATCACAAGTCAGCTGGCACAGGCCAGCCACGGGTTTTTAACTGCAGAGTAGATGTACCCTAAGCTATTTCCCATTAAATTACTGCAAGTAGTTAGGATTTTTGTTTTATGTTTTTGGAAAATGACATTTCCAATAGGAGAGGAAGGATGGTCTGAAGAAGCATGTTTTTTTTGGTTAAAAAACACTGTATTTGGACTCAGGAGCTAAGAGTCCAGTTCTGGGCTTTACCAGATACCTCCTATCTGGCCTCATCACCTATCTGTCCATAGCTCATATTTGTAAAATGAGGATGACAATACTTCATGTCTTCCTTTCTCCAACCCTTTCTTAGTCTTGTTTGTTAAGACTGTAAGCGCTTTGAGGCAGGGATTTTCTCTTATAATCTATATGTACAGTGCCTAGCACAATGGGGCCCAAATATTGGTGGGGGCCTGTAGGTACTACTGTAGTAGAAATAATAATACATAATGATGCAGTGCTTTATAACACCATGATGGGATATAACAGTGTGTCAGAAATGATCAGGGGGAAGACTGACACCTCTTGAATTGATACCATTACTTTACTTTAACACCCTAGACTTTCTTTTGAGGTCTCCCATCCAGATATTAACCAGGCATCACCTGCTTTATGTGGCGATAGCAAAATTGATACCACAGTGATGTGGTATGGCAATAGACAATTGTGCATACTAACACACCTATCCACTAGTCATTTTCAAAGGGTTCAACCTAGAGTCAAATTATTTCAGGAAAGATTATATAAGCAAGTGGAGTTTCCATCCTGCTATGAACAGATTACACATACTGTATATAGTGCAAATTACTGCTTTCCTGTGGTTTGGCTTTACTGGCAACTCAAATAACAATAACAAAAATTAAACCTGAGTCTTTTTTCTCCATAAATGTGGTTGTTTGTAGGGTTTTTCTATAGACTCTCAGTTCTAGTCCTTTGTTTCCTCTGCCTAAAGTGAGAGACTTCAACTTTTCTTATCCTTATCCAGTTGTGCTTAACAAGATGCACCTGCCATTCTGCCTCAGCAATAATTACCAGTCACCTCCAACCTTTAAAATAATAGTTTAATAATAAGGTTGGAGAAAGCTTTGATGCTTACTATTACCAAATTACACATTTTGCTTCAACAGTACTTATATTTTACATGATAATCTGTTATTAAAACACATTGGAAACTGGTCTCTCAAACTTTGCAGTCCCTTGGGTTGAGTGAAATGGGTTTAGTTCTGTTACTCACTTGAGGATGGTGATTTGGATCATGTTCAGTTTACTAGCTACAGAGAAGAGCAGAGCCGTAAGAAGGCATTTTAGCACCTGGGTGAGTGAGCACATTTGCGCCCCCTAGAGATGATGCTTGCGGGGTGGCATGCAGAGGGCTCTTGGCTCTACATGCTGTGGTAGCCGAGGGCTGGCTTGCTGCCCAGAAACCCTCTCTTCCTTACATCCCAAGCTGGGCCGCCTCTGCATGGCTGGACACCCCCCAGGCATGGCGGGCAGCACAGCTCCATGTTACACCCCTGACATGCTCTTACCTCTCCCCCGAAGGAGCCCAGCTGGCGGAGCCTGGCTGCCAATGAGATGCTTGGGCTCTGCGGAGAAGGGCCGGCTCCAGAAGGCAGAAATATGGGGGGTACATCACCCCATGTGACCCCACCCATGCTGCCCCATTTTCCTCCCCTGTGACTTTGCGCCCTGGGCGGCTGCCCCACTTGCCCTGCCCTGGTTATGGCCCTGGAGAAGAGTAATGATGCTGCCCAAAAATCAAATATGGAACATATTTTTTAGCCTTGAGAATGAAACGTTGTCCTACTGAATGATATCCATACTTAATTATCACCTGTTTGGTGTCTCAACGTTAAACTTGATAAATAACATTAGGAAAATTTCACCTAGCCAGTGTATTTAGATGGAACCAAAGAAAGTTTTGCATGTGTGGGTGGAAGGGCTTACTGTTTGTTTCTATTAGTGTAATATATTGCATCCGGAGGCAAGGGTATGAGCTGCCAAAATGTTGTGAATTCATAACTACAAAAGTGAAGAACATTGTTAGGCAAATACAATTTATAGCCTGATTATATTTTGATCACGTGAAAAATATACATGGCTAATTTTTGTAGTTGTATAATGTACTAAATGACATTTTCATATGTAAATCTGAATTACAAGATTATCTCCTGAAGACTAAACAGAATTTAGGGCCTTTGAAATTTATTTGCATAGATTAACTGCTTGATAATAAGAGAAGTGTTTAAAGTTGAATTCTACATTACCAGTTAAAAGGGAGGCAAGAATATTTCCAGTATAAACCTGTTTGTTGGCAGCAGTTAGTAAAATGAAATAATCCCCTGATATCACAGAACACAAGTTGGGACAGGTGGACAGCAAACAGGGAATAGTATTTGAAAAGGATTTAAGAAGTTTGCCTACCCATACTAGTGACTATTTTGTCTGTTCATTTTCATTTTGATTCTACAGCTAGTTTTTGTTTGCATGCAATTAATTATGCTACCTCTCTTTCCATTAATTTATGTGCTACTTCTAGAAAACATTTTAGTTTGTCTTTCTAGATTTCTTGGCAATTCAATTATCAATTTTTAACTACTGTTATTGAAAACATCCTGTTTGATTTAAAAAAAAGAAAGGTAGTTACAAGTGTGCAACTATTTTAAATGGTGCAATACACTGTGATCCACCTCCTGTTGAAATAAATAAATAAAAAGAAAGACTTTAATTCCTGTGGCATTTTAAGGACTGTAAAACTAGAATGATAATGTCGGAACATCAGTATTGGAATTTAGCTGTGTAACCAGGTAGCCTAAGTGGTGCCCACTTGAGTCCCATCAGGGTTCAAAGCACCCAGGTGCAGGTCCTCGACAATTGGCTGGCACCCCTCACAGGTCCAGTGCCAGGGTGCTGTAGCCCTCCAGCTACGGTACACTTGAGTTCCATCCCTTCCAGAATCTTAGGCCTGGTCTACATTGGGGTGGGGGTGGGGGATCGATATAAGTTACGCAACTGCAGCTACATGAATAATGTAGCTGAAGTCGACGTACTTAGATTGACTTACCGTGGTGTCTTTACTGCTGCCGCTCCCCCGTTGACTCTGCCTGCGCCTCTCACTGAGCTGGAGTACAGGAGTCGACGGGAGAGCACTTGGGGATCGATTTATCGCGTCTAGACTAGACGCGATAAATCGATCCTTGCTGGATCGAGCTCTGCCCGCCGATCCAGCCGGTAGTGAAGACATACCCTTAGAGTCCAAAATTAAAAGGAAAACAGGGTCTTCTAAGGACTTGTTGACAGATGTTGCTCTTCTACTCAAGGCTTGTTTTCATGCAGTCAGTCCTTTTTGACAGTCTTCCTGGGTCTAGTCATCTAATCCACTGGGAGGTTCATCCAGATAGCAAGCTGTTTTACAGTGTTGGCTGGAATCAAGCTTCCTTTGTCAAGGAAGAATCATAGAAATGTAGGACTAGAAGGGGCTCAAAAAGTCCTCAAATCCAGCCCCTGTGGCAGGACCAAGTAAACCTAAACCATTCTTGGCAGGTGTTTGTCCAATGTATTCTTAAAAAACCCATTGATAACGGTTCCACAATCCAGAGCATAACTCCTTCTATAGTTAGGAAGTTTTTCCTGATATCTAATCTAAATCTCCTTTGCGGCAGATTAAGTCCATTATTTCACTGTCTAACCTTCAGAGGACATGATCACCATCCTTTTTATAAAAGCCCTTAACATATTTGAAGACTATCCTCAGATTCCCCCTCTGTCTTCTTTTCTCAACACTAAACATGCCCAGTTTTTTTTACTTTTCCTCATTGGTCAGGTTCTCTAAAACTTTCATCATTTTTTTTCTCTCCTCTGGACTCTCTCCAATTTGCCCACATCTTTCCAAAAGTGTGATGCCCAGAACTGGTAGCCCAGCTGAGGCCTCACAAGTACCATCTCTCGTGTCTCGCATATGATGTCCCTGTTAATACACTCCAGAATTAATTAGCCCTTTTCACAGCTGTATGAGATTGTTGACTCATTCAATTTATGACCCACTGTAACCCCCAGATCCTTTTCAGCAGTACCACCACCTAGCTAGTTATTCCACATTTTATAGCTGTGCATTTGTTTTTTCCTTCCTAAGTGTGGTATTTTGCACTTGTCTGTATTGAATTTCATCTTGTAGAATTCAGACCAATTTTCCAGTTTGTCAAGGTCATTCTGAATACTAATCCTGTCCTCCAAAGTGCTTGCAACCTTTCTAACCTTGGTGACATCTGCAAAATTTATAAGCATATTGTCCTCTCCATTATCCAAGTCAATAGTGAAATACCGAAGTGAGGACTGACTCTTGCAGACTTCACTAGATACGCCCTCTTGTTTGACACTGGCCATTGATAACTAGACCACATTTTCCTAGTTTGCTTATGAGAATGTCCTGTAGGAGTATATCAAAAGCCTTACTAAAATCAAGATAATCACATCTACTGCTTCCCCCCTATATATTAGGCCAGTAACCCTGTCGACGAAGGAAATTAGATTGGTTTGGAATTATTTGTTCTTAAGAAATCCATGCTGGCTATTCCTTATAACTCTATTATTCTTTAGGTGCTTACAAACTAATTGTTTAACAATTTGTTCCGAGATCCTTTCAGGTACTGAAGTTAGGCTGATAGGTCTATAATTTCCTGGTCCTCTTTTTCACCTTTTTAAAGATATGTACTATGTTTTCCCTTCTCTGGCCTTTTGGGGCCTCACCCGTCCTTCAGGAGTTCTCAAAGTTAATTGCTAATAGTTCCAAGATTGCTTCAGCTAGTTTATTAAGTGTCCTAGGATGAATTTCATCAGATTCTCCTGACTTGAATGTATCTGACTTATCTGAATATTCTTTAACCCAGTGTTTTCCTATTTTGGCTCGCATTCCTTCCCTCTTGTTGTTAATATTAATTTTGTTGAATATCTGGTCACCATTAACCTTTTTAGTGAAGACTGAAGCAAAATAGGCATTAAACACTTCAGCTTTCTTGATGTCATCAGTTATTAGCTCTCCTCCACTAAGTAAAGGACCTATACTTTGTTTTATATTTCTATTATTTAAATTAAAGAACCTCTTCTGATTGACTTCTATGTCCTTGCTAGGTGTAACTCATTTTGTGCCTTAGCTTTTCTGATTTTGTTTCTACATGCTTACGCTATTTGTCCATGTTTCCAGTTTTTATAGGATTCTTTTTTTATTTTCAGGTCATGAAAGAAGTCCTGATAGAGTCATATGAGCCTCTTGCTATTCTTTCTTTCTTTCCTTCACATCAGGATAGTCTGCAGTTGTGCCTTGAATACTGTCTACTTAAGAGACTGACAACTCTCCTGAACTCTTTTATCCCTGAGATTTTCTTCCCATGGGATTTTATCTTACCAGTTCTGTGAGTTTCTTAGTCTGTTTTTTTTTTAAGTCCATTGTCCTTATTCTGCTGCTCTCACACCTTCCTTTCCTTAGTATCTATCATTTCATGATCTGTGTCACCCAAATTGCCTTCCACTTTCAGATGTGCTACCAATTCTTCCCTGTTGGTCAGAATAAAGTCGAAAATGGCTGTCCCTCTGGTTACTTCCTCCACTTCCTGGAACAAAAAGTTGTCCCCAGTACATTCCAAGAACTTATTGGAAATTTTGTGTTTTGCCATGTTACTTTTCCAACAGATGTCTTGATAGGTAAGGTCCTGAATTGCTACCAGGTCTTGTGTTTTGGATATTTTTGTTGTTTGTTCTAGAAATGCCTCATCCTCCACTCTATCTGATTAGGCAGTCTGTAGTTGACCCCTACCAGGACATCACCCTTATTTCTTACACCTTTTACACCTCAGAGACTCTCAAATCTTCTGCCACCATGTAGCAGAAGCTTTATTTCCTGGTCAGCCCCTACCTGAGCGGGGCCTCTAACTTTTAAGTGCACTCTCCATTCCTGAAAACTATTGCAGATGTAGACAGGCAGGGCCAATGTCCACAGGTCCTAGTTAACCGACTCCCTATCTGCCCCCTCACGAGTAGGTAGAAATCAAGGTAGCCCAATTTCTTTTAGTATGTCCTTTTATCATGAGGGTATCTTTCTTGAATGATTAAAGCTTAACTCTGGCAGAAACTAGTTAAAAAACCAGCTATGAATATCACAGGTCTTCAGGTTTTATCAAGTGGAAGTCTTTCGTACTCAGTTATTTCATAGATTGAAATTTGGAAGTTTTCCATATTTTTTATAATGTAGCATTGATTCCAGTTCCATGTTTTCTGAAGTGATTGTAAATCATCTCAATATGGTTGATCAGAATTTGTCCCCTTTTTAATAATAGATTATTCTTTGCCATGGACAAAAGGTAGTAAACCCTACCCCTAGCCATTATAGCATGTTTGCTGTAAAGTATGCTTTCTGATTTTGTAATGTTTACGTTATGGCCATAGAATCCCTAGTTTCAACTGGCAGGGAACTGAGTCTTTGGTACTTGATTCTGAGATCTAGACACATTTTTAACAGTGAGGGTAATTTTCCACTGGAACAATTTATCAAGGGATGTGGTCGATTATCCATCTCTTGAATTAATTAAATCAAGATTGGATGTCATTCTAAAAGATATGCTCTATTTCCACCACAAGTTATTGGGCTTAATGCAGGAATTATTGGGTGAAATTCTATGGCCAGTTCTGTACTGTCTGGATAATCACAATGGTCCCTTTTCTAGCCTTAAAATCTAGAAACCTATGAAAAAAGTATATTTTATAATATACTCTTGAACTATATAACATCTTGTAGCAAGCTTCTTTCATTCTGTATTTTTCCTTATTTCTGGTTTTCATATTTCTTTATTAATATGTTGTTATAATAGATTTTAGGAAATTATTTTTAATCGTGCATTTATAAAAAGGTTAATTTACTGTCTGTGTAACGTCAAAATTATCTCATTTATACACCACTAATTTTAATTTTTCATATTTTAACTTTAGCTATATGCCCCCTTCTGTTAACTGCAAAATTCTTTTGTGTTCTCTTTGCAATATCCAAATTGAACACTTAAGATCGTTAATTGAATAGCTGAGATGGTATGTCAGCAATAGGCACACATACATGTTTTAAACTACTTTTGCCTTGAGAGAAATGACCCCCTTGCTCAAGAAAGGAATTTGTTTTGCTGAGACTGGAACATGCTCAATGTGCTTTCAATTATGGCTGAATAGTCATAGAGGATAGAGATGCGCTACTTTTTCCTTTGCCCTTAAAAATGCTGTTAGCCCTAGAGTGAGCCCATTGCTACTGTTTGGTGTTGACAAAACCTCAATAGTGTTTTAGATTTCCAACAGGAAAATCCAGAACCATGGTTTGTGTTCTGTTTTTATGGCTTATAGGACTAGAGCGAAGTCTAAGCTTCCCCATCTGACTTAACTAATCTTTAAATATTTTTGCCATGGTTGTAGGATTACAAAGGGTCTGAAGTATGTCATCCAAATCCCACCCTCGGAATTTACAGACATATCCTGTCTTCCTGCCCCAGCGACCATAAAATGCACATAGAAGCATGCAGCAAGCCAACCCCCAGCCCCAGCATTTTGATATGTTGAACATTGCATATTGTGTCTTATTGTAGCACATAGTAAATCATCCCCAGATAGTAAAAATATATGCTGTAAACAGCAGAGATTAAGGAAATGCATAGTTTTGGATTTCCATTTAGTTAAGCATCCATATTTAGCCTGAGTTTGAAAAGTGCTGAGTACTAGATAGCTCCCAAGTCATATATTTGTGTGTCTAAATATGGACTTAAGTGCCTAACTTTGAGACTAATTTTGAAATCCTTGGACTGAAATGCTGGATTCCCATCTTAACTAATCAACCTATTGAGGCCCTAACCACTCTCTACAGACCTCTGCATGCCAATTTCTGCAACTCTCCATCCCTACACAGCGCCATTTTCCCTCCGCAGGCCCTATGTCAGACATACACACCAGTAACCATCAGCCATTCCTGGCGTTATCTTCTGGTGTTAGATTCAGGGGGGAGGGATAGCTCAGTGGTTTAAGCATTGGCCTGCTAAACCCAGGGTTGTGAGTTCAATCCTTGAGGGGGCCACTTAGGGATCTGGGGCAAAAATCAGTACTTGGTCCTGCTAGTGAAGGCAGGGGGCTGGACTCAATGACCTTTCAAGGTCCCTTCCAGTTCTAGGAGATAGGATCTCTCCATTAAACTATAATCTAATCTTCCCCCCACTGCCTTCTGCTTGCAGATGACACAGCTGCATCCTTGGGCATCTTCCAGCTCACCCACACTGGTATCTTTCTGTTTCCTACTCACCCTGGCCCACAGCCTCATTGAACCCTCCTCCCACCCAATTAGTGTCACGTGCCCATGGTGCCTTTCTTCCCATCTTGCTCAGTACCCTCACTTACATCTAAACACTACACTCCTGTAGCACCTTACCTCCTGTTATTAAAATTTAGAGACCACAACTGAGACAAAGGCCCCAGTGTGATAGTTTCTGCTCCAAAGAGCGCATAGACAAGACAGGCAAAGTGTGGAGTAAAAATAGTGTTATTATCCCCAACTTACAGATAGGGAACTAAGGCCCACAGAGATGGATTTGCCCAGGTGTCACACAGGGAGTGTATGACACAGCTAGGAATTAAACTCTGTCCCAGTGCAATGCCTTAACTAGAAAATATCTTTCTTTTACAAGTCCAGAATTGACATCCCTCTATCCCTGTCCACATCCCTGTAGTAACCTCTCACCCCATTCAGGTCTCTTGCTCCACTCATGTCTTCATATAGGAGGGCTTGTCGGCTATACCCAACTCGACGGCTCTTTGGGAGGCCCTGGGCGATAGCTCCAAGTTGAGACAGAGACTGCCAATTAACAGCTTCCCAATCCATCGTCTTTTGGGTGGTGGTAGGTGGCCTTTGTATGCTCCTCTCACATCTTAGGGCAGAAGCCCTGTTGCATAACTACGCAGTCTGGAAGACCCTGCACGGTTTGAAGGATTTCTGGGCACTTAATATGGTTGAGCAGAGAGCAGGCTCTGTCACTTTCTCCTATCCTGGGGAGAATAGGTGCAGGGACCATTTGTTCTTAACCCCCCTCTCCCAAAAAGGCTTTGAAGGAGGGGATGGACTGATTCTCACCAGACCATCCTGTCTCATGAATGTATAATAGGAGGAGGTACCCACCAAAAGAGACTGGAAAGAAGGGGAGGGGAATAGGTGATGACTATTGGGGCCTGATCCCTGAAAACATCAAGGGTGAGTCTGTGTGTGAGGTCCAAATCTGAAATCTCTCCCCATCTAAAAATATTGAAAGGTTGGGGGTTGGTTTTAGATTTTAGACAGACTAGTTAACAGGAAATTATAACTGAATAAAATATTTAAAGTGCCACATTGCTTATTCTTGCTTGGTTATCAGCATATCACAAATTCTCAATAAGTTGAATGCCATGTTATTTAAAATACACTATAACATATTGGTGCAGTACATCCCATAGAACATTTTCTGTAATATTTGAAGCCTAGTATATAATACGATCCTCACAAGTTAATCATAGTAGCTCCCATCACATTGCAATTTGCAATTAGATGTGGCTTGTGGTGAAGTGAACTGCCACTGGGAATGCCACAGTAAGAAAAAGGTATACATGCCGAGCTGCAGCTGAGCTAATGTATGCTTATTTATTGGAGCCAAGCAGGAGGCAAAAATTAAGGCATAATAAATTTGGGATTGTACCAACCAGAGGTTTACACATTTGTACCCTAAATAGAAGGAAGACCTTAGAAATGATGGATTAAAATGTAGCTGATCTCCTGAAAAATGAATGTGAATGAAAATTTAAAATGTTTTTGCATAATGCAAGTTTTTGAGTCAGAAGCATATGCAGTCATCTAAAAGGTATAAAAATAGATTAGATATTTAGGCTTCTATTTGAGATATGATGTACTACATACATATATATATATCAACAAGCACACATTTTATATCTATATCTATAAACAGAAATATAAATCCACTTTTTGATTCAGAAAACATACCAAGGTACTGAGCCAATCCTGCATCATCAAGAGGTTCCTTTTGAACTGGAAGTATACAGTGGTAAGATCTGCTAATGTTAACTGGAGAAAATAGGGACAGGGTGGTAACCTCAAGACCTTTTTATGTCTGATCTTGCCCTCCGACCAAAATGTGTTTCACTGGCCTCAGAATTCCATTTTGTTTAAAAAAACAAAAGGAACCAGCTCAGTAGCTAGCAACTTTAAGGACATCCATTAAAAGCTCTTCACACATGGATTTTAAAAAACACTGAAGTATCAATAGAGACTTTAGAATGTCAATAACTTTCTCTTCACTATCTCTCCAGAGATTTCATCTGCTCTCAATATGTTCACAGGCATTTCCTCTGGTAACTATAGCAGGGCAGAGGCAGAACAATGAGAGAGTAAAATTCCCCAGAGGCTCAGGTTTGACTATCTAATCACCCTCTCTGGGTAGGATATTGTTACAGGGGTTCAGGTTTACTCTAAAATTTGTATCAGTTTGGCAAAATTCTCTAGGTACATTAATTTTATGTGGACTTACAAGTAGTAAACATAAAAATACAAGCCAGACAAGCTAGCTCCTGTGTTACTCTAGAGCTCCCGGTCTTGGATTCTGCTCCATATAGCCCCCCCCCCCCCCCATCTCCCCTAGTGAGTGTGTCCTGAGAGTAAAAAAAAACCCTTCTTTTAAAATCTTGCTTCTGAATAGATTCAACATTACTTAATTATTGAAGCACTTACCTAGTAGTGCCTCCCTGAACTGCCTCTGAATCCTGGCTGAGAATTTACTTTGAAATCTCAGACTGTTGGGGCTGGTTCAGAAGTGCCCTCTTCTCAGGACACCATTGGGATAGACTGCAGCAATGCTTTCGATTACGCTACAAGAAGGCATCAAAAGCCCTGAGCACTCCATCCCAACAACCATAACTTTATAATTTCCCCTTGTGTATCAATGCATTCTGTACTTCAGTTAGGGCAGTCAGGGATGGCACAGAACAAGATAATAAGGAGAATGTTTAATTTCTGAGAAAATGGCTTTTCAGTATTCTGTTCTTCATAGCTATTCATTAGTGATAAGTGCTGTAAGAATGCTGAGTATTGAGGATGCAGTGAGTGCATCATCTTTAGCTTCTATTGCGCATAAGTTGAGGTCATCAATGCAGTTGGCATTATGATTTGTGTTAATAAGATTGACAGATATGAGTTTTTCAAGAGCTCCTGATACCAAAAGAAGCTTTGATGGCAAAACACCAGTTCTGTGACCATTTTGAGCCATCATTTATCTTCACTAAGGGGAACTGTGAAGAAAGAGCAAGTTCCTTTGCATTTACATAAGAACGGACATACTGGGTCAGATCATTTGTGGGGAAACAAGGAGGAAGAAATTTTGTGCAATATTCTGGTTCTTAAACATAGCTCTATATAGGAAAAGTGGTTTATCATGTACATTGTTGACTGTAGACACTTATGGATAAATTATTTCAGTTTGGAAAGTAAGATATTTGATTTTGTTACTGTTTTCTGAAGTGGAAATAGTGGCAGGGATTGCATTTGATAGCACCTTTCCATTTAGGAGATATTCCCTCATGTTTTTCTTCAGCACTTCTTTTTGTTTGCTTTTGTTTTTTTATTATTAGCATTGAACATTAACTTATAGTTTATTAGCTGAGATACTTTTATAGTTCCTATTCAGATTTTCTGACAAATTAATATTTTTAATCTTGCTGTATAAGGGCTAGGTATTATTATTGTAAATCTTGTTTTCAGTGATGTGACGACACTGATGGCAATACATGCATAATAAAAACATGGTACCCTAAATTCCCCCCCCCCACATCTTGAGATTTTTTTTTTAGTGCCAGTTGTTCCCTGACTTGTTCAAATGTTTCATTCAAGTGAATTAAATGCCCTATTCCACAACACATTGTTTTATTTATGATGTTGAACATAGTCAAAAGCTTTCAAAAATGTCCTTGTAAGTACAGTAGATGATGTTTAGTGTTCCTGTAGTTTATTGCATTGTATCTTAGACAGTAATATTCTCCAGGAATGAAAAAAACAACAAAAATATGACCTCCTTTTCTTGCTTGCTGTCCTTAATCAAGATGTTATTTCCCTTTGTTTTAAAGGACTTACTGCCTGAGTCTCCTGTCTTGTACATAGTGCTGCATTAGAATATCTCCACCGGCTGCAGTGGCATTAGTACTGATTTTACACCAGGGTTAGTGAAAGGAATCAGGCCCTGAGTTCCCAAAAGGGCCGTGATTTGCACAGATGAACATTATTTCATACACATGTTAAGGAAATGGATTGTGCATGCAAGAATGGTAGCAACAGCATTAGTGACACTAAAAGCTTAACATTGCCACTAGCTGAAATAATATAATGAATTAAATTTCACACAAAAAATTGACAAAATTACCAAAATATCATCCACTAAGATTGGTCACTTCTGTTATTTCAGTTAAGCTCTGTTGGCTTCTGTACTGTTCTTCATCTTTCTCCCTTTTTAGCAGGGGCACCATTTGCTGTGAGGCAAGGGCCCACCCCGGCCTTGCTTTGGTCCTTTCCCCTCTTCCCACTCCCCCTGCCCCCGTTTTTCCGTAGATCTGTATGCTCCATTATGTCTTTGACTTTTTGCCCCACCAGACTTTGCAGGATATAATATAATCACATGTAATGTTCTATGTGCTGATACAACTTTGTGCCCTCTCCCCCAAGATTTTTCTGAAATGATGTCCCTGCTTTTTAGGAAGGGGTTAAATTTGTGACTCAGAGTGGTTATTACTACTTCACATGACAGTCCTCTGATTTTAAAATGGCACGTGTTTTGTAAGTCAGCTTTGCTTTCTGTTAGCACTATTTCAGTTGCTTCATGCTCCAGCTCTGCTGCTACTTTCGTCATTGAGATAGCAGCAGCTTATTGCTCCGGCCAGCATTACTGATGTCACTACTAGGCTTCCATGTGACAGCTCTTCTCTCCTTTCCTGCAATCCTATTGATATCCTTGATTTAGCAACATGTCAGACACCTGTTTTCACACTATTAAACTTCATTTCTTCTGCATCATAATTTAGCCCTATTGACCTTGACATTCATACACTGTCTAAAACAGAGTCACATGCAGACTGGTCCAAGCTCCCTTTTTGATAGATCAGGGGTTAAATTCTCACCACAATCAGAAGGAACCAAAAAATCAAATGTAATTTCACATTTTGGACAGAATTAATAACATGGTAAAATAATGGATCCATGTGAACAAGAAACAAGGAGGAATAACTGCAAAAAACAATAAGACAAATATAGAATGTGCCATACCAAACAATACCTTGCTTTTACACACAATGAAATTACATTTTTGGGAGAAGATGTGTTTAAAAGGGATGAATAATTATATTTGTAGCTGCTGTTGCTAAAATAGAGGTAATAGAGATTTCATCCAGGGCACAGCATTGTACAGTTTCAAAGTACAGCATGGCTAGGAGTCTCAACGTTTTACATTGTGGGGACTCCACCTCAGTAAAAGGAGCATCTTGTGTACCCCTTACCTCCTCCATTCATAACAATGCTGAATCAACTTGTGATTGTGAGGACAACTCTCTCTCCCATTTATGCATGGTGGAGGAGGAGGAAGGGATTTGGATAATGCAGAATTCAGAAAATAGGGTTGCAGATGAATGGGAGTATACTGTATTAGGAAAGTATTTATGCATTTTTAACTGCTCTGCAGTTTTGGTCACAGTAGTTTTGGTTCTTGAGGGTAGCTGTTTCCTCTCTTCCTACATAGAAGCAGCCTCTAGTAGAGGTAGCTAGGGTGTTTTAAACTCCTTTTAGAGGAATACAGGAATACATGGATTCACTAAGGGCAAGTCATGCCTGACCAACCTGATTGCCTTCTGTGATAACTGGCTCTGTGGATATGGGAAAAGCAGAGGATGTGATGTATCTTGACTTTAGCAAAGCTTTCGATACAGTCTCCCACAGTATTCTTGCCAGCAAGTTAAAAAAGTATGGATTGGATGAATGGACTATAAAGTGGATAGAAAGCTGGCTAGATTGTCGGGCTCAACGGGTAGCGATCAATGGCTTGATGTCTAGTTGGCAGCCGGTATCAAGCGGAGTACCCCAGGGGGTCGGTCCTGGGACCGGTTTTGTTCAACATCTTTATTAATGATCTGGATGATGGGATGGATTGCACCCTCAGCAAGTTCGCAGATGACACTAAGCTGGGGGGAGAATTAGGTACACTAGAGAGTAGGGATAGGGTCCAGAGTGACCTAGACAAATTGGAGGATTGGGCCAAAAGAAATCTGATGAGGTTCAACAAGGACAAGTGCAGAGTCCTGCACTTAGGATGAAAGAATCCCATGCACCACTACAGGCTGTGGACGACTGGCTAAGCGGCAGTTCTGCAGAAAAAGACCTGGGGATTACAGTGGATGAGAAGCTGGATATGAGTTAGCAGTGTGCCCTTGTTGAAAAGAAGGCTAATGGCATATTGGGTTGCATTAGTAGGAACATTGCCAGCAGATCGAGGGAAGTGATTATTCCCCTCTATTCGGCACTAGTGAGGCCACATCTGGAGTATTGCGTCCAGTTTTGGGCCCCCCACTACGGAAAGGATGTGGACAAATTGGATACAGTCCAGTGTAGGGCAATGAAAATGATCTGGGGGCTGTGGTACATGACTTACGAGGAGAGGCTGAGGGAACTGGGCTGGTTTAGTCTGCAGAAAAGAAGAGTGAGGGGGGATTTGATAGCGGCCTTCAACTACCTGAAGGGCGGTTCCAGAGAGGATGGAGCTTGACTGTTCTCAGATGACAGAACAAGGAGCAATGGTCTCAAGTTGCAGCGTAAAGTGCAAGTCCATTGGGTTATATACCAGGGAGAGAGAACTTGAAGAAAGGCAGGCATTACGTGTTATAATATGTAATTTCAATTGTGGGTTATTTACAGCTGCAATATAGAGTTTGTGGATGTGAATAAGTCTGTAGTAGAGTTCTCATTTAGCTTCAAACAAAAACTAGACACACATTAAAGTCACTCCTTCTGGGATCAGTTTATTAACCCAAAGGTAATTTAAAATA
Source organism: Emys orbicularis (assembly GCF_028017835.1). Classification (NCBI taxonomy): domain Eukaryota; kingdom Metazoa; phylum Chordata; order Testudines; family Emydidae; genus Emys; species Emys orbicularis. The sequence continues at coordinate 37,500,726 of NC_088688.1, read as the reverse complement.
ATGATACGCGAGTCTCCAACCTAATTCTCCCAAACCCTGGCGGTTGCTAAGGGGTTCCTTCTCCTTCAGGATTACTTCCAGTTCCCCTATATTCAGAGTGAAATCTAATGAGTGACACCAGACTCAATGAGTCAACAGAAATTTCCTGCAGCTTCCCGCAAAGTTCCAACACCTCCTAACAAAGTGGGGCAACAGGACAATTGTGCCACCCTGTTACAAAGTTGCTACAAAGCAAAGTCATACCAATAGTTCATATTTTGCTACAGCTGATAGATTTCCTTCAAAAGGATATTATCTAAAAAAATCTTCAGTTGATAAAATGTTAATAAAATGGCACTGATAACTTTTTTCTTTTATTTCTGCATCAGAAATATATTTTGGCCACTTAATTGAAGAATTCTTTTGTTGCTAATGACACACTGAAAACTGGATCAGAGTGCTCCAATGATGAAAGAACCATCTTAGAAAACTATGAATAATCAGTTTATTGATTTTGGGCCACTGTTGTTTCTGCAACTGGTGCTTCTGCTACTTCACACTGAGATGTGTGAATGCTTCTTGATTTATGAAAGTAGTATTAATATAGAATCCTAAAAATGTAGGGCTGGAAGGGACCTTGAGAGGTCATCCAGTTCAGCCCCCTGCACTGAGGCAGAACCAAGTATACTTTGACCATCCCTGAGAATTTTTTTTTTAACTTGTTCTGAAAAATTCCAATGGTGGTGATTCTCTCCACTCCATTATCCCTGTCTTTAATGAAACCTTTGAATAGTACTAGACTCAGGAGAGACACCTGCAGAACCCTACTAGATATATCCTCCCAGTTTGACAGCAAACCATTGATAACTACTCTTTGAGTTCATTTTTCAATCAGTGGTGCAGTCACTTATAGTAATTTCATCTAGAACATATTTCCCTAGTTTGTTTATGAGAATGTCCTGTGGGACTGTGTCAGAAGCCTTATTAAAATCAAGATATATCACACCTACAGCTTCCTCCTATCCTGGGGTGACCAAATGAGAGGAAGAAAATATCAGGACACATGGGGGGGCGTATCGCTGGCAGAGCACAAAAAAAAAAAAAAAAAAATGCGGAGTGCCGTCGGTGGAGTACCGCCGGCCGGTCGGGATGTGCGACAAACACCTAAATATCGGGACGGTCCCGATTTTATCGGGACATTTGGTCACCCTATCCTATCCACTAGGACAGTAACCTTGTCAAAGGAGGAAATTAGGTTGTTTTGGCATGATTTATTTTCCTGCTATTCCTGTTCTCTTCTACCAATTGTTTAAGAATTTGTTCCAATATGTTTTCAGGTATCGAACTTAGGCTGACTGGTCTATAGTTTCTTGGGTTCTCTTTGTTCCCCTTTTTACAAGATGGGTACAGCATTTCCCTTTTTCCAGTTTTTTGGGACCTCACCTGTTCTAAAAAATAATTGCTAACTGTTCTAAGGTTGCTAGTTCCTTAGGTACCCTAGGAAGAATTTCATCAGGAGCTGCCAACTTGAATATATCTGGTTTATCTAAATATTCTTTAACCCATTCTTTCCTTTTTTCTGGCTTGTGTTCTTTCCCCCTTGTTAATATTGATTGTGTTAAGTATCTGGCCGCCTTTAACCTTTTTTGTGAAGACAAACAAAATAGGCATTAAACACCTGAGCTTTCACTATGCCATCAGTTATTAGCTCTCCTTTTCCAGTAAGTGGAGGACCTATACTTGCCTTCATCTTTCTCTTGCTCCTAACATATTTAAATAATCTCTTCAGGTTGTCTTTTATGTCACTTGCCAGGTATAACTCATTTTGTGCCCAGCCTTTCTGATCGTGTCCCTATATGTTTGTGCTAGTCTTTTGTATTGATCCTTAGCAATTTGTCCATCTTCCTCTTTTTGTAGGATTTCCATTACCATGACTGTTAGTGTGTAAACAACAATGGTAGAATATTTGGTGCAGTAACTTCATACTTTGTTGAACCAAAAAAAAAAAAAGATCTTTTGAATATCTGGAAATCGAACTAATAATTATGTCAATACTTACTTAAGTGGCTATTAAGTGTCTGATTATGGGTAGCTTGGGTACTAGTGAGTAAGTGAGTGGTATGAAGGCAAAAAGATCCTTCCTCCCTTGGGTTTCCCTTCAAAGAGGCTCACCCTAGCTCCAGTGCTCCCATTTCCCTGGACAGGAGGACTGCTCCAAGTCTAGAGTTGATAACTTCCTTAAAAAGGGCAGGAAGGAGGTGAAACCATAGCCCCACTCATACCTTTCACCAGCAACCAGAGCTGTCTAGCTGTGGAGTGTGTGAATTCTGCACATTATCCCCTCCTCCCCCCCGCAAAAAACAAAACCCACCATGGCAGGTTGTGCCCAGAAGCTGCATGATTACATGGAGCAAAATGGGTCATTTTGCAATGGCCAGTCACAAAGCTCTTTGAGGCAATGTGAGTTTGTTAACACTTTGATACTTCCCACACTAGACCGTAAAGAAGATCAGATCTCTTCCAACATATCAGACTTGGAAGATAATATCCAAGCAAAACTTAAAAGCTATATAAAAGAAATCCTAGAAATAAACTCGGGTGAACCAAATAAAAACAACATTATCATTCTTTTAACTTTGTGTGCAGTCCACAGTGCAAGAGCTGAAAGATACTTTTTAAGTTATACTCTACTGCTAAGTGACATATTCCGAAGCACAAAATCAAAAATTTGCTTCTATAAAGCAGACAGCAGCAGCATGAACTCACTGAACACAAACTTTCTCATTCGTCTAGGGCCAGATCCTGCAAAGTCCTGAATAGTGCACTGGAGATGCTGAGCACCCTGACCTCTGAGGAGGCTTTCTGAACAGTGTGGCCTTGGGCCCTTCATTTGTAATGCTTTTCTGCACAGAAAGACTAATTGTATATACATCCTTGTTTGTAGGTGTCTTGGTTCCTTTAAACATATTATCAGCTAAATTTAATATCTTCCCCCCCCCCCAACAAAACTATTTTCCGTTTTTTTGGGACTCTGTTAATCTATGCAAGTATATACAAATGTGAACCAAGACCTATGATTGGTCCCCATTTCCGTTAGTACTCTGGAATGTTGCCTGGCATTGGTGCTTTTATTTGTCTAATTCATTTCCACCTTTTAAATTAATATTAGTGGTTGTTTTTATGCTCTTGCAATTTTCTTGGTCTTTGAATTTTATTTCTCTGATTTAAGAAAATCACAAACTGTCATAAAATAATTTATTTTTTCTCTTAATATGTATTCATCTCAAATTTCCTTTAGACATTCTTAAGATTATCCTACCAGAATGTACTACTCATTCTTTCTATAGCATAAATTATTTGGAGACAAGCACTATGCCTCCTTTTATATGTTTGGAAAGTGCCAAGTACACTGGCACTCAATAAATAATAAAGCTAGTATTTCCCTTTAGGTCTGTTTCCTTTCCTGATACACTTGAAACCTTATACACTTAAGTAGGATAAGATTTTTAAAATGGGTGCTTAAAGTTAAGCTCTTAGGTCCATATTTAAGCACCTACGTTAGTGGCCTGATTTTTCCAAAGCACCGAGCACTCAGCAACTCCCACTGAGTTCAATAGGAGTTTAATAGGGGCCTGGCTGCTCAAAGACTCTTGTTAATATAGAATCTGTTCAGAATACTGTACTTTAAGGTGGTGGCTCCATATTAGTGTTTTGAATGTATAGAATCATAGTGCTAGAAGGAACTGCAAGGGTCATCTCATCTAACCCCCTGCCAAGATGCAGGATTTCTTGTGTCTAAAACAGCCAAGACAGATGGTTATCCAGCCTCCTTTTGAAGACCCTCCAATGAAGGAGCTTACACAACCTCCCAAGGCAGTCTGTTCCATTGTCCTACTGTTCTTACAGTTAGGAATTTTTTCCTGAAATTTAATTTAATCTAAATCTTTTTCTTTCAATGAAGTTTGTTAAAACCTAAATATTAGAAAACCAGGAGACTCAGAATTTAGGTTACATTTACCAACACTTAAAAGTATGGAAATTCACATTTACAGTGATTACAAGTAATTTCTGCCATAACCACTGGACACAATTCCTTGTTGTGAATGCTGTATTGGGTTGATAGTACAATAACAGTGGTGTGGCAATGTCCAGTGCACATCTGTGATTACTATTTAGGCCTCCTAAATTGCTTAGAAGTTCATATTTATCTTTAGAAAATTCAGTTAATAAATGGCACTACGTCACCCCAGCAAAGAAATAGATTCGATCTCACAGGATCTCCAATGCCATTCTTATTTACTCCTGGGGGAATTCTGCACCTAAAAATTCTGTGCACAATATTTTAAAATTCTGCAAAGTTCTGCATATTTTATTTGTCAAAATAACACAATATAATCATGCCAGCTTCAGTTGTTTTGGTAATTTATTTAAAAATATCCGTCAGCAAGTATATCTGTGACAATAGAGACAACAAACAAGATTCAGGAAATGTTTTGACAAATAGATTCCTTACTAGGCATTTTAATACAGAACTCTGAGTAATAATTAATTTAAACTACAATGCAAAAATGTATTTCCTGCACCCTTCAGAAACAGTGCAAAGGCTTGGGGGAGTCGGGAAAATGAAGGAGCTGAGGGAGAGGGAAGTACCTTCTGGGAAGGAGTTTGGGAGCGAACCCGGAGAGTTGTTGGGTGTGGATGGGAGAGGTATGGAACGGTGTTTTTTTGGGGGGGGATTGTTAGGGAATTGGGGAGCCTCTCCTGTGCAGACCCTGGCTGACCTCTAGCCTCTCCCATTCAATCAGGCACATTTGCCCCTGGCCTTATGTGTCCCTGAACCCCCACACCCTATTTAGCGAGGCATATCTGTATATGTCCTCATGTGTTGCTGCATCCCCTCTCGGCCACCTCCACTCCCCCCATCCCAATGTGGCCCTGAACCCCCACTCCCATTCAGCCCTTGGATCAATGTTGTCACCCCACTAGCTCCCATCTCCCCGCCCCAGTCTGTCCCCCACATTAGCCCTTCTGAACCCCAGTCCGTCCCACCCACATCCTGTGCCTCCTCATCTGGCCCCACAGACAGGGCACTATGAGGAAGGTAGCCTCTGCCCTCTCCCTTTCTGTGGTTTGCTGCTCCAGCCTAAGAGCCAGCTGCACTCTCTGCCAGCGCCACATCAGCCTCTGGTGGGTGAAGGATTTAACTGCAGTATGACCCCTCCTGTGGCTTCCCTTCACCTCCCCGTCAGAATCAATTATTCTGCGGGAGTAGGGGGGAATCTGCAGGGAACATTAATTCTGTGCTTGCGCAGTGGCACAGAATTCCCTCAGTATTGGAGCAATTGTTTCCTTGTGAACTACTTTGTCGGCAGTTCTTAAAGTGCATTGTTCCCTAATATTCACTCCAGAGCCTGCTATTAATCTTATAAATATCAATAATTGTATCAGAAAGGATGGTGTTTGTTCAGACCACCTTGTAGGCAGGCCCTGACAAACTTTTTACAAACCGAAATGATTGATTAGAGATGCAGATGTTGGCCTCTCTAGCCTCATTTTCCTTAAAGTTATGTATCAATATGTCAGTTCATGCCCTTATATGCCTTTAAAAGTTTTCTTTTGTTAATCTGAGGACTTTATAGCACTACTAATTTCTTTTGCTAACTGCTTTATTACTTCACTAGCTCTGCCACCATTCCAAACATGAAAAAGGTAAGCAAAGAAGCTAATTAAGAGAAAGTCGGAGAAAAGTGATATTCTAGTTGGATGTTTTCATAAGACACTCATTCCAAACTACTACTACTAATATGGGTTTGCATAAGAACACTGGCACTAAAGGTTTTTGCCAGTGGAACTCCAGTCCTCCCATTTATTTGTATACATTGATAGAATGACTCAGCAGAAAGAACCCAGCCTTCAACAAAGTTGTCTTCTCAATAGGAGCGGGAAAACCTGATCTGGAGATTACTCTTTATTCACTGGGAACACAGCTGTGCTTTTGCATCCTGTTACAGTTTGTATATGATGACATCCTTAATAAAACTTGGATTGCTCCAATCCCCACTCTTGCAGTTGTGAGGCGAACAAGCTGCACTTCAGATTAGAATTACCATAGCTAAATGAGAAGTGGCAATTCCTGGTATGAATTTATCTGATAAACTGATACAGAAAGATTGTGAACCATTCAAAATGGGAATTGAACCCACAAATCTTAAGCCTATATAAGAACAACCCTTCTCCCCCCCCCATTCTACCTCAAACAAACCCCAATATATAAGAATCTTATTGCCTATATCTGTGATGATATCCATTAGTCATGTTGATTAATGCAATGCTGGAAATCACCAGATGATATGGTGATGGACAGAGTATAAGAACCTACTAGAATAGAAAAGTTGTATTGGCTATGTTCAAAGCACTTCATAAAACATTACTGAATGATTTTTCATTACTTCTCTGAAAAGGGGTGGCACCACCCATCCCCGGTGGGGGGTCGAGGAAGGGTAGACATAAAATTGGGGGGCTATGCCCCCACTCACCATGAGGCCCCACCCCTCTATGTGGCCCCGCCCCCTGCTCCTCCTGAGGTGCTGGCCCCACCTTCTCCTCTCTCCCCCCTGAGACTCCACCCACCTGGCCAGATCGGAGGCCAGAAGCTGGAGCTGGGAAGTGCGGGGCAGCTGCTGTACTGGCTGGTGCCATGGTGCAAGTGGCTGCGGCGCTCTCCTGTCTCCTCCTCCTGCTGGGGCCCAGGGGTTTGGGGCTGTGACTGCTCCTCAGCTCCTTGCTGCCCCTCAATTGCCCGCAGCCAGTAACAGCCACCCGGGTGGAGGGACCCAACTCCAGGGCCAGCAGAGCTTCAGGGAGCAGCAGCCACAGGGAGTGAGGCCCAGGAGTCTGGGCTGGAGAGGGTCAGTCCGGACTGCTGCGGGGAGCACTGGACCCTCCATCTGCCCTGGGCGGCATACCCTGGCAGGTGGGGACATGGGACAGAAGCTGCTCTTGACCCCCTCCCCCCGCTCCCCTGCCTGGGCTTACTCCTTCACTGCTTCTGCTGGTGGCAGCACTGCCTTCAGAGCTGGGCACATGGCCAGCAGCCACCACACTCTCTGCTCTGCCTTCAGAGCTGGGCGGTCGGAGAGTGGCAGCTGCTACGGGGGCACTAAGGCAAATTTTGGGGTGGCTATAGTCCCCACAAACGCCCCCAGCACTGAAAGGTGATTTTAAAAAGCTGTCATCCTGTACCTGACCCCAGATTGTTCTAGTGTGATAAGCTTTTAAGATGGAGACACACAAGATATGAGGATCTGAAATAAATCTTCAGCTTTTTCCAGTCTACAAACCTTTTTTGTTTGTTATAAGCTCCAAATGATTAAAAAAAAGTGGCACGTGGGCCAGAAGTTCTAACGATTTTTTTATGATTATAGAATCATAGAGTTGTAGGACTGGAAGGGACCTTGAGAGGTCATATAGTCTAGTTCCCTGCACTCAAGTGTTATTAAGTATTATCTAGACGATTCCAGACAGATGTTTGTCTAACCTGCTCTTAAAAATCTCCAATGACAGAGCTTCCACGATCTTCATGGGCAATTTATTCCAGATCTTAACTATCCTGACAGGCAGATTTTCCTAATGTCCAACCTAAACTGCCCTTGCTGCAATTTAAGCCCATTGCTTCATGCCCTATCCTCAAAGGTTAACGAGAACAAGTTTTCTTCCTCTGCCTTGTAGTATTTATTATAGTAGTGCCTAAAGGCCCCAGTTGAGATTATAGATCCCATTTTGATGGGTGCTGGTAATTATAATTGCATATTGTCTGTTTCAATACTCTGGAGTAGTTCTGTCTGTGGGATCTTGCTTGCAAGTGCACAATTTTGTGCACAATTTTGTGCACACACAGAGATCTAGGAAATGTTGTTTTGCATCAGTTTGCTAAACCCTGTATTTACCATTAATGTCTTTCATGTCAAGTTGTTTAAGAAAAAAACATAAGTAATAAAACAGAAAAAAACTGCTCAGACCCCTTTATAAAAAACATTGCATAAAACCTACTATGGAAATATAAAATATTATTTCATAGATTCAAAGGAAACTGGCACTTGTGTACAGGTATGGTTCTGAAAATGTATGCAGGAAGATGTGTTGAGTGGAAATATTGCCTGAGAAAATGGCATGGACCCATTTCTCTATAAAATAGAGGACAAGCATGTTCCCCCCCCCCCCCCCACACTCAAGCAATGATGTCTAGTAGTAGTTTTAGGGAAGGAGGGATGTTATTTGAATTTAAAAAATAATATTGTTTTTGCTGTTACTCATTTTTGTGCAAATTTCACAAGAAAACATGTTTGGAAATTTTTAACAAAATCACATTCAGTACTTTTGGGGAGACTACTTGTATGTATTTTCCCGGCATCTTATAGAAGTCCTGAGGAAACAGCAGTAAAGGCACAACTCTGGAGCATTGTAATCCCCCACTGTTAGTGTTAATGCTCCATAAATGAACATATCACTTTGCAAATCACATTTCAGAAGACAAAGCCCTGTCCTTAAGATGTTACAATTAATATCTGACAACTATGGTTAAGGCATGAGAAGGTATGTAGACAGTTTCTGTTAGCTAGTTATTTTTCACTCCACGGTTACCTTTTCTGCATCCTAATTTTATGGATTAGGTAAGAAGTAGGATTATTGGCATAAAAATAAACACACTAATGCAAACTTTACTGGTTCTATCTGTATTTGCTTTTTGTTCCATTTGGCTTACTGATATGGTAAGATACTCCAATATCTTCCCAAAGCATTACAGAACCCTGCAGTTTCCACCTAGCCTGGATTTCCTTGCAGTTGTTCCAGCAAGCTGGCACATAAAATAAGGTTTATTCAGTGTGTGACAGTGAGGCACATTAAAAGGGAGCCAGCTAGTGGTGTATACAAGGAAATAAAATAACCCTCTTTCATGCTCTATTAAGGTTACTGTTTGTTCTGTAATCATCAGAATGGGTAAAAAAAATTTGTAATCAAATTTATTTTGTATACATATAAACATTTTCTTTACTATTATAAAAATGTGAAAAATAGATGGAGTGTTTTGTGTAAGATGTGATTCACCAAACTTTCAAAGCACTGTAAGCAACTGATTGCCAAGTACTTCACTGAAAAATCCTTACAATACTACAATAGTAGAAAAATCCCTAACAAAATTTCCTCAGTTGTATGTCACCTTCAAAAGATATAATGGAAGTATACATTGCATCAACTAAATACTGCGATATAAATAAATACAAGGCATGTATTTGGCTTTGTCATTTTTTCATAGTAGAGAATATTGTTACTCTATGCAATGTGATCTTGGCTAGTGTATAGCGTTGAAGCCTTTACATCTACAGAATTATTTAGAGGAGGTACAACAAATCAAAAGATTAAAGAATGGAGGATGTGATGTTTTGGGGACCACCCCCACTGATAATGGGTTATATCACCACCTGCACTCCAAGGCTTGGAGTGCCTTGGTGTTGTACAGCTATGGTAGTCAGTAGCCAGCCCCCTAGCATAAGGTCTCACCCTGGCTCTCACCCGCCCAGTTACTCCTTGCAGGGTAACACCAAGAGCCCCTAGCCTCAAGTCTCCCCAAATCCGTCCTCCCAGAGTGCTTACTTACCAGACTCTCGGACGGTTCCCCTCTGGTTCGCTGCCCCCAAAGGTGTGAAACTAGCTCCCCCCCCCCCCCGTTAGTTCACTGTCATACACATATTCCACATGGTTTGTACACCAGATACTTGCTTGGGGTAAAAATAAACAAAAAGTGAAATTGTGGTTTTTCTTTTAAATACAAAGATGAAATAGTAACGGAAACAAACATAGACACAGAAAATAAACATAGACAACTTCAGGCTTTACACTTCTGTATTAGATAAAATCCCTTTTCTAATACAAGTTACCTATTGCTTTTGAACTGTTTCCCAGCATGCCCCTAGCTATAGGGGGGAATCCATCCTTTCATGGACAGCTTCCTGCCTGGAGGCTGTCCCTCAGTTTTTCAGAGCCCTTAACTTCAAAACCCTCCCTTTTGAAAAAGGTTTGCAATTTTTTTTTCTTCTTCAGACTCAATAGATATTCAAAATGAGGAAATCCCCAGTTGTCTCAGTGTCTTTCCGTTAACTCTAATGGCCCATCAATGTCTTTTCCTGGGCTGCACAATGGATCAGAACTTTAGTCCAGTTTTGTGTAAACATCTGGCTTGGGAGGTGCCTCTCCCTATTTGATCACTCTCTGCCCTGCTGTGAGATCGAGCCAAAGTATATAAGCATAGTTTTCTGTATATACAAATATGTAAATTCCTAACCATAGCCTGCATACATATCTCATAATGATTACTAAGTTTAGAACATTATAAGCTTTAATAAAACACCTTACTTGATATACTTCCATAGTACAACAATACAGCGTGCATCAGTTGGTTCTACTATTCATTTTGGGGCCATAAACCTTCTGTTCTTCTTTTGGGACATTTGGACCCTGATTGTCTCAGAGATTTTTTTTGGATACTTGAATGGTATGACTTCCTGCAAAGGCTTAACTTTGCCCCCTTGTTATTGGAATCTTAACTGGTGTTTGCTCTTTTTGCCTTTGAACTCTTCCTGGATGATCTGGTGTGATTCTACTGCACAGGGCATAGTAGATGGGGTAGAGGATCCTCTGCAAGGGATTACCATAACTTTGCAGGGGCTCCCTATGTGGCAGTAGAAAAGTAGATCTAAAGTTTCTCTGAATATCTTCCCATCTTTTCTTGTGATAAGAACAATTTAACAGACTCCACTCCAGCTGTTGAGCTAAAGTTGTCCTTGCATAATCGACTGGAGGGGTGAAGGGAAAGGGTCCTTTTAGTGCACAGTCAGCCCACGGCTTGGGCTGGGTACCGAGTCCCTGGATTTGACCAAAAGTATGCAAAGAAATATAAAAAAGGGAAAAGATTTTATTCTCAAGCCATTATACTCCCTGATCAATATTAATTTTAATGCAATCCACAAAGGTACAAGGCAGCCAGCTCACCGGAAAGCTCAGGCTATTGTCACTCCAATGACTCCTACCCGTGTGTGCATCTGCACTGTCTCCAGCATAGGGCTGTGTGCAATTTGCACAATCTAGCCCTCTGAACGTACACCTGTCAACATTTTTCATGACAGGAGGGTAGCTCTGAATGTAAAACAAATTAAGTTTGAAGGCACATTTAAGATGAAACTGATGCAAGAACTTGCTGTGCGTACAGACAGAGAAAAGGCTTAGATATGCTATAATATGCTCCTGGCTCACTTGCTATATTGCTTGACTTCATGGGAAAAGCCAGCCAGCCAGCCTGGAGATTTCATTTATTTTTCTGATGTTTCCTTTGTCTGTGGGATGAGACTAAAATCATATAGCATGAACCGCATAAGCTTAATAAAATTAGAAAAATATGGTTTACTCTGATTTAGTATAAAAATTGGAAATGGATAATGGTGAGAAATGTTCCAACATTTAAAAAGAAATCTAGTTTGCCTTTTTTAAACTGCAACCTTTTTGTTGTTTACATTGTGTAAGATCATGTAATGAGTACCTCTGCTCATGATGTATGAACTGTAAATTTTATTTGAGATAAAAGTATTTGCTTAGCATCCAGGAGTGAAATATGACACCCCCGACCCCCTCCCCACACACACACTGTAGTCCGAATTTTTTTCCATTGACTTCAATGGGGCCAGGATTTCATGCCCTATTTGTAAGATTCTTACTGCTAAGTTGGTGAAAAATGGATCTGGCTGTATGAGGGCCCTACTGCATATCAGAGATAAGTCACATACCATGCTAGTTAAAATAAAGTGTAATATTCAGATAATTTTACTGTATTATATTTATTCAGAATTTTCATTCTTTAAATTCTTTCTCTGGTAGAAGATGTGAAACTGTAGGTTTGTTTACTCTTCATTTCCCAGAGAGGTGCATGTTGTGTTATAACAATAAGTGCTTGGTTCTACAGTGCCTTTTTTGTGAGAATCCCAAGTCACTTTATGGGCATTAATTAATTCCTGACATGCTTGTGGCATAGTTAGTTGTCAATACAGCCATTTTACAGATGGATTAAGCTGATGGAAGCATGATCTCTCCTTCAGGGCTTGATTCAAGTTCCTCCTGTTGTGAAGAAGAGTTGTGTGTGTTAGCAAGAATAGTATTATTGCATTAGCATCTAGAAGCCTCAGTCAGTATTGGGACCCCATTATGTTAGGTCCTGGACAAAAAGACATGAGACAGTCCCTGCCCTGAAGAGCTTAGTCTAAATACACAAGACAGATGAAGGAGAAACAGAAGCACAAATAAGTGAAATGACTTTCCCAAATTCACACAGCAGATCAGTGGTAGAACCTGCAATTGAATTCTCATCCCCTGACTACCAGTTCAGTGCCCTAGACACAGTCTTTCATATTTTTCAGATAAAATTGCTGTAATTTAAACGCAACTGTCTACATTTCTGGTGACAAAGTGTTATGTCAAGGGAGTAAATGCTAAGTCTCTATTTGAGTTTCAGCCTGCTCCTCACTGAGGTTTTGGTGATGTTTCCAAAACTTCCATACTGAATTGACATGATCTGTGCTTTAGCTAATGAAGACCAGAGGGGAAGTACTGAGTACACCGTTGGTGGGGGTTGTGAGTACCTGTCTTGTGGGTAGGGTGGTGATTGTCTTTTAAAAAGTATGTGTATGGTCTCTGAACGAGAAACCATCCCTTGATACTGACAGTCTGGTTAGTTGTCAGTCCGTTTTGCTTTGGGAGTAAGACTATCGAGAAGGCAGTAGGAAAACAACTCTCAAAATATCTGCATGTCTCAGATTTTCTGTGTCTCTTGTCTGTCTGGATTAAGGCCTGGGTATGGAGACAGTACGTGATTAAAAAGTGTTACAGGATTTAGTGTCAGTATTGCTATATTCATACAGGAGGAAGTTCTTGCAGTGGAAATGGTATTTGCCCATCTAAAATAATTCTGTTTTGTCAATTATGCGCTACTGAAAAGTTCTGACCATCTTGTGGTTGGGATCCCTTCCATTCAGACAGATGGGAATGCAGGTAAGAAGCCAAGAGACCATGTGTGTGTGGGCTATTGAGAAAAAAGCCCTGTCAAGCAACTGTCTGTCCTGATTTTCTGTGCCTACTTATAACGGGATTTCAAATTTTCAAATAATTTCATTGCTACGTAGGGTCAGGTTTTTTTATTCTTAAATCACAGGTGCTCAGAGACTATGATGACGGGGATAAACTATGCACAATTTGGCAGATTGGTATGCTTAATGCAAGTGAGTGCCAAAATAAAACATTTTGCATCTCTTTGAATATATTTATCAGGGTATGACACAAATAAATAAATATTGTAGACATAAATAGTGTCTGAACTGAGCTCTGTATAACATTACACAAATTAAAAAAAACCCTACATTAAAAGAATGTTAAGATTGCAAAGTCAAACTCTCAGAAGTTAGAAAATGCCAGAATTATGGTTGTTCATGCAAACTTAATTTGTCCGCCCTCCCCCCCCTTGTGCATTAGGATACAGCCTTTAATTAAGCAATCACATACTATTTTCCCCCTAGAATCCCTGCCTCATTCAGTGAATGGGCAGTTGTTGTTGTTTTTTTGTTTGTTTGTTTGTTTTTTAATTCTCCTCTTTCAATGTGTGGTCCCTAGGCCTTATTGAATACTCAGCATTCAAACCCTGCCATGAATACAAAAGTATTAATTATTTCATGGGCTTTTCTACAGCACTCATCACTATAATATCTGGGTGATTCACAAACATTAATGAATTTATATTTACAACCACCCCTGTGACAATCGGTGGAATCATTATTCCTATTACAGATGGGAACAGAACTACCGAGAGATTAAAGCCAAAATTGTCCAAAATGTCCATTAGTTTTGAGTGCCAACTTGAGACACCTAGGAGCTGATTTTCCAAAGTACTTAGCACATTATATGCTCATTTGTATATTTGTATAGCACACGTTATATGTTCAAAGCACTGTTTCAATCAACTTCAGTTGTAGTCATGAGGTCTTAGCACCCAGAAAAGAAGGAACACAGGATTAGTGGCCTCCTGTGACTTGCCCAGCATCACACAGCAACTCAGTGGCAGAGGCAGGGATAGAATCCAATTTTCCAGGAGTAGCATTAAACTTCCTTAACCATAACTTCTACAGAAGAGGAATGTAGAGACTGAGGATTCCTGGGTTTCATTCCAGGTTCTGAAGGGGAACATACCCTAGGAGTTACAGACTTCTGCTCTTGGGTCCACAGCCATTTCCATTCCTTCTCTGCTCCTTCCTAACCCCTCCAGCTCCCCAACTCCTGCACGCTCCCCCTTGATCCTATACAATGCCTCATGCCCCAGCTCCTGACTCCCACCCTCTCCATTTCTGTTCTTATCCAACACCACCTGCTCCCCTTTCCCTCTACCCCCCCAAAAGCCACCACCACCTCCACTTCCTCACCTTCCCTGGCACCTGCAACCTCCTCACTCTCTCTGTTTCCATTTACCCTCTGCTGCCCCCCTCATCCCGCCCCTGCCTTTGTACTTGAGTTAGGCTGCATCTTTCTTATCCTCCATGCTGCCTGGGCATGGATGGGAGTGATGAGCACACAGGAGACAGCCTTCATTCAGGTGCCCAGTGCCACAGTGGCCGCCAGGAGCAGCAATTATAAATGAAGTCCTGCTCAGCCCCTGCAGCCCCTGGGCTGGCGCATGCCAGGTATGCATGGAATCTTTGGGGAGCTTAGCTGCCAAACTCTTAACAATTCTCTACAGAGCATGGTTGAACTGCAATATTTCAGAGGCTTATAACTTGGCCAAATTAGGGCAACTTTTCTTAGGGATGGCAAAACACACAACCCTGACACCAGGAAGATGCTTCCTACTGAATTTCAAGTCCTTGCCCCAAAGCATAGAGGTGCTAGAAATCCTCAGAAAAACAGTTATACAATTTTTTTTAATGGGCAAAACAACACATTTTCCCCTAACCTTGTTCTGAAAGAAATCCGATCCATGTTGCTGAAATTGTCCCCCCAAAACTAGCCAGAGGCAGACACTGAGCATGGAAAATTTCAGCTCAAATGGTTAAATTTTTGGTAAAGTTATAAGCAACTGAAAACAGGGTATTATAATTGTCAAGGCTGCTTCCCCACTTTGAACTTTAGGGTACAAATGTGGGGGCCTGCATGAAAACTTCTAAGCTTAACTACCAGCTTAGATCTGGTCCGCTGCCACCACTCCCAAGTGCTAATTCCCTTCCCTGGGTAGCCTTGAGAGACTCTTCACCAATTCCCTGGTGAAAACAGATCCAACCCCCTTGGATCTTAAAACAAGGAGAAATTAACCATCCCCCTCCTTTCTCCCACCAACTCCTGGTGGATCAAGATCCAACCCCCTTGGATCTAAAAACAAGGGAAAATCAATCAGGTTCTTAAAAAGAAGGCTTTTAATTAAAGAAAAAGGTAAAAATCATCTCTGTAAAATCAGGATGGAAAATAACTTTACAGGGTAATCAAACTTAAAGAGCCCAGAGGAATCCCCTCTAGCCTTAGGTTCAAACTTACAGCAAAGAGAGATAAACACTCTAGCAAAAAGGTACATTTACAAGTTGAAAAAACAAAGATAAAAACTAACACGCCTTGCCTGGCTGTTTACTTACAAATTTGAAATATGAGAGACTTGTTCAGAAAGATTTGGAGAGCCTGGATTGATGTCTGGTCCCTCTCAGTCCCAAGAGCGAACCACCCCCAAAACAAAGAGCACAAAACAAAAGCCTTCCCCCCCACCAATATTTGAAAGTATCTTGTCCCCTTATTGGTCCTTTGGGTCAGGTGTCAGCCAGGTTACCTGAGCTTCTTAACCCTTTACAGGTAAAAGGATTTTGGAGTCTCTGGCCAGGAGGGATTTTATAGTACTGTACACAGGAGGGCTGTTACCCTTCCCTTTATAGTTATGACAATAATGGTGCTGGGTAACCTGTAACTATAGGCAAACACTACCAGCTCCACCAATAATAACTTGTGATGGAGATTGGTGAGTAGATTCTGTCCTAACCCCATAGCATCAATGAAAATAAGTGTTTTAAAAATAAAAACAATTGAAATAATGTAACAGCCAAGAAACTGATTGTGAAATGTGCCCTTACCACTTGAGTACTTGATTTTACCTTTTTTAGGGGCTAATTTATTTCACTGCAGCCATTACCTGAATGGCAAGTAGTTTCTGTATTACTTAAAGTTGCTGGACCCATCTGGCATTAATTCAAGATGTGCAGCTGGTTATTAATTACTGAAAACTCAACTACTGTTCGTACTGAAACAGCCACAGAAGATCTAATTCAGCAGATCCTTTTTACTCCCATCTCTTCGATTATACTAAAAGAACATGCATAGATAACACTCACTTAGTATGGCTGTCATGGACTGTAAATTTGCTAGCAACATGAAAACTGATTGCATTAATGGTTTCTGTTCTTTTCCTCTATTGATTTTTTTTTTTAAGTCCTAAAGTAATATAGTAGTTTGTTTTTAGTTGCTCTTGAAATCTTACGGAAGGAAGCAGCATTTTTTTGTTTTGCTTTTCAACTTTTATATACAGTGTAATTCTTCATTTGTATGAATAGTTAATATCTTGCATTTTATAAGCTGACTTTATACAGGTTTGCTGTAACCAAGCTGGTCATGGGTGAATTTCAAACAACACAGAATACCAAAATGATAAATCTGCTTTTAAAATACCTTTTGTTTGATTTGTTTTTTTAAATAATGTAAGGGCATTATACCACTTTACAGTATATTGAAAAATACAGACACTTTGTGATAAGTGAAACTGTCATATGGAAATGAGAATGAGGCATTTGGAGGACTATCCTCATGACCATAATCAAATAACAATAAAAATAGTAGATGTGAAATTTGAAACCAGAAGAGATTTGCATGGGCTAAGGTTCTTTTGTGAATAGTTTGAACAGCAGTAATGTTTCGAAATGTTGAAATGTTTTATGTGTTTTTTTTTTTTTTTTTTTTTAAAGAAAAGCTACTGTGGAGCATCACCTTCTGGGGTCCTTGCCTCCTGTGTTTTGTCAGTACCACTGAGTTGACATTGACCAAAAGGAAAAGGATTGTGTGTGTGTGGGGAGGGGGTGAGGATTTGTAGCTATCAGAACGCCACTGTGGAATTGCACATTCTGTAATACAGTTCTGCACACTTCTGCAGGTCAAACATTCAAGGAATGCTAGAGGCTAAATGTAGACTGACTTTACCAATCATTTAGTTGGTGAAATGAGCAGTCCTGAATAACTGACTAATCTTGGAAATTTGAAAAAGGAGAGAGCACTGTGCCTAGAATCTGAAGAGTTGGCAGCAATATTTGTGCAGGATATTAGCATCACAGACAACTAATTGGTATTACCGAGTGGTATTGCCGCAAAGTAATAGTGGTATTTTTTCTGACTTGTCAGGGGGTGGGAAGTCTCAGAGAATACCTTGTCCTTCACCGTGTTTTGCAGTTCCCCATGACCTAATTCTTTCATTTGAAGAAAAAGATATGCCATTGAAAATGTTTCACACATTCTGTCTAGACTCTGATTTTTTTTCTCCCCCCTTTGGAGCACACATTACCATATTCAGTCACAAAGAAATAGCATGTGAGAGTCTGTGCTACACCTTGTAGAGGCACAGCACAGAACTCTCAGCCCAGTAGAAGGGGGTGACCACTGCTTAATTTGTAATGAAAGAAATGATGGGGCTCAAGCAATTTTTTTACTTTCATAACTGACACAGGCGGCAAGCCCAGAGGTACCGGGGCTATGAATTGCCAAGCCTAGAGGTACCAAGGCTCAGCCCTGGCACAAATTAAACACGAGGGGGCGCAACTAAGGTGGTTTTAAACAATTAGGGTTGTTCTACAGGCCAAAAGGGCCCTATGTATAATTTAGGCAATCCTGGGATGCTGCCTAAAGGTATATCTACACTGCAGGCAGTGTGACTGCAGCTTGAGCTAGCTTTGAGCTAGTTAGCTTGAATAACAGTAGCAGTGACGCCATGGCTGCACAGATCATACAAGCCCATCCGGACCCTGGATATGTACTTGAATGGCTAGTTTAGACTAACTGTATATCTATAATTGTCTAATAAAGAGTGAATTTTACAAATAAATCATATACACCTCTACCCCGATATAATGCGGTCCGATATAACACGAATTCGGATATAACATGGTAAAGCAGCGCTCCGGGGGATGGAGCTGCTTTACCTCATTATATCTGAATTCGTGTTACCACAAGCGGTTCCTCTGCACTCCCCCCCCCCCCATTACTTGCTCAACTTCGCTCTGCCTCCTCCCACAAGCGTGCCGCAGCTCCGCCTCTTCCCCTTTCCTCCCAGGCTTGCCGCGCCAATCAGCTGTTTTGCGCGGCAAGCCTGGGAGGGAGGGGGGAGAAGCGGAGCTGAACGGTGTGCTTGTGGGAGGAGGAGGCGGAGCGGAGGTGAGCTGGGGCGGGGAGCGGTTCCTCTGCGACCCCTCCCCCTTACTTGCTTGCTGATAGGAAGTGGGCTGATTCCAAGTCAGGGGAAAGCTGAGAATAAAGATGTTCATCTTTCAAAATAAAAAAAAATTACAGGAAAAAGACCAGTATGGATTAAGCTCTAAGGTTACCTGAAGAAAAAATTTAGTATTAGGCAGGTAAGATGCACATGGTAGAAAAACAGCATGACAATCATACTACACTATTATTTTGCGAGTGTGTTTAAAATTAAGAGATCCCATTTAAAAACTTTAAAATAGTCAAGCCAGAGGTTTGTTTTCATTAATAAAACAACATGTATACGGAAAGCATAAAAATCACCACTACAATTTAAAAAATAATGTGAATATATAACTTGTTTTGCATGGGAGACACCTTTATGCTTCAGCACATTATAACTGACATAACAGAAAGAAGAGTGGGGTTTTTAAATGTTGGAAATTGGTATGGTAGAAGCAGCATCTCCGTATTCTCACCTGAAAAGGCCTATTTGTAACTTCTCATAGAGTTTACGTAGAAATGCTTTTCCTAGCCTGGGAAGGGCTGACATTTCAAGACATCCCTAGAGAAAAATTAAAATGGCATTATGGATGGAAGATGGCATGTGCAATTTAAACCAGTGGTTCTCAACCTTTCCAGACTACTGTACACCTTTCAGGGGTCTGATATGTCTTGTGTACCTCAAGTTTCACCTCACTTAAAAACTACTTGCTTACAAAATCAGACATAAAATACAAATTGTCACAGCACACTATTCCTGACAAATTGCTGACTTTCTCATTTTTACCATATAATTATAAAATAAATCAATTGGAATATAAATATTGTACTGACATTTCATTTGAGCCTGTTTTTTGTGTGCCTTTTCTGAAGCCTGAGCCCCAGGTGGCAGAGCTGAAGCATGTATTTTAGCTTCACGGGGCCATGTGTGGCATGGGGTCCTGGGCAGTAGCCCTACTTGCCATTCCCTAATGCCGGCCCTGCACTTGTGATTCCCCTAAACCCATCCTGTGCCCTCCCTCCCCCCCGGGGCTGCAACCTCCAAGTTGATAAACACTGATCTAGATGAGTTGAGTACTCCCTGGAAGACCTCTGTGTACCCCCAGGGGCATAGGCGCCAACTTTTCCTGGCGTCAGTGGGTGTTTGAGCCCCCCCCCCGACCCCAGTCCTGCCACGACTCCACCCCTTCCCTGCCTCCTCCCGCCCCCACCCCTGACCTGCCCCCATTCCAACCCCTTCCCCAAAGTCCCCTCCCCACCTCCGCCCCCTCCTTGCCCCTATTGAACCCTTGCCCCAAATCCCCACCTCAGCCCTGCCTCTTCCCCGCTTCCTCCCCTGAGCGCGCTGCTGTTTCGCAGCGGCAAGCGCTGGGAGAGAGGAGAAACAGGACGCAGCGTGCTCAGGGGAGGAGGCAGAGGCGGAGGTGAGCTGGGGCATGGCGGGGAGCTGCCGGTGGGTGCAGAGCACCCACCAATTTTTCCCCGTGGGTGCTCCAGCCCTGGAGCACCCACGGAGTTGGCGCCTATGCCCAGGGGTATGCGTACCCTTGGTTGAGAACCACTGGTTTAAACTGCTCAAGTTCAACTTTGTTACACCCACTGCCTTCTCTTTGACTCAAAAGCCTCAGGATCCTGGTCCTTTTTTATTATTGTAATTATAATAATGATGAATTAGTGGAAACATGATGTAAATATTACAGTGAAACACAGTAAAAGACTTAACACTGGGGTTCTGTAATATAACATGCA
This sequence comes from Emys orbicularis, assembly GCF_028017835.1. Classification (NCBI taxonomy): domain Eukaryota; kingdom Metazoa; phylum Chordata; order Testudines; family Emydidae; genus Emys; species Emys orbicularis. The sequence continues at coordinate 37,480,425 of NC_088688.1, read as the reverse complement.
TCTTAAATTACCATTCAGACACCTGGGGTGAAATCCTTGCCCAATTGAAATCAGGGCACATCTCCTTTGTGCAGAAGAAGTGAATGTTAACCACAATAAATAATGCAAAGGAAACTCCCACACAGGAGGCGCATTTGCGTTCTCTAAAAAGCCTAATGGACATAACTTGTTCTAATGATGAATAGGCAGATGGCCAACGGAGATTCCTCATTAATATTGTTTGTTTAAATCTTGAAAAATACATTTTTACTTTAAACCTGCTAATCGTGCACATGGCTAGATTAGCAAATCATGTCAAACCAACTTAATATCCTTCTTTGACAGAGTAATAAGTCTTGTAGGCAGGGGGAAACAATAGATGTGATATATCTTGACGTTATTAAGGCTTTTGATACTGTTTCACATGACCTCGTAAGCAAACTTGGTTAATATAGCCTAGATGAACCTACTATAAGGTGGATGCAAAACTGGTTGGAAAATCATACTCTGAGTAGTTATCAGTGGTTCACAGTCAAGCTAGAAGGGCATACTGAGTGGGGTTCCACAGGGATCTGTCCTGGGTAAAGTTCTATTCAATATTTTTACAAATGATTTGGATAAAGTTTGTGGATGATACCAAGCTGGGAAATATTGACAAACTGGAGAAATGGTCTGAAATAAATAGGATGAAATTCAATAAAGACAATTCAATGTATTGCATTTAGGAAGTAATAATCAATTGCACAAATATAAAATGGGAAATGGCTGCCTAGGAAGGAATACTGCAGAAAAGGATCAGGAGGTTATAGTGGATCACAAACCAAATATGAGTCAACAATGTAACACTGTTGCAAAAAAAGCAAACATGATTCTGGGATATATTAGCAGGAGTATTGTAAGCAAGACACAAGAAGTATTTCTTCCACTCTACTCAACATTGATAAGGCCTCAGCTGTAGTACTGGACCCAGTTCTGGGCACCACAATTCAGGAAAGATGTGAACAAATTGGAGAAAATATAAAGGAGAGCAACAAGAATGTTTAGTCTGGAGAAGAGAAGACTGAAGGGGGAGATAAGTCTTGAAGTACATAAAAAGTTGTTAAAGAGGAGAGTGATAAATTGTTCTCCTTATCCACCGAGGACAGGCCAAGAATAATAGGCTTAAATTGCAGCAAGAGAGATTTAGATTGGACATTAGGAAAAACTTCCTAATTGTGAGAGTTGTTAAGCATGGAACAAATTAGTTAAAGAGGTTGTGGAATCTCCATCATTGGAGGCTTTTAATAACATGTTAGATGAACACCTATCAGGGATGGTCTAGATAATACTTAGTCCTGCCTCAGTGCAAGGGACTGGACTAGGTGACCTATTGAGATCCCATCCAGTCCTACATTTCTATGATTCAGTGGCTAGTCTATGTAACCACATGGCCCTTTATCCTCCCTCCCACATTCCCTCTGTTTGTTAAAAGTACTTATGTATTTTTTTAAATTCACCCACGAAAGCTCATGCTTCAATACATCTGTTAGTCTATAACAGGGGTCGGCAACGTTTGGCACGCGGCTCGCCAGGGTAAGCACCCTGGTGGGCCAGGCCAGTTTTATTTACCTGCTGACGCGGCAGGTTCGGCCGATCGCGGCCCCCACTGGCTGCGGTTCGCCGTCCTGGGCCAATGGGGGCGGCAGGAAGCGGCGCAGGCGAGCGATGTGCTGGCCGCAGCTTCCCGCTGCTTTTACAGATCCAGACTAACACGGCTACCCCTTTGATACTTTATTCCTAAAGTGCACGGTCTTTTTAAAGGTGTCCAGGCTTTTGATCCTGGCCTGGCTAGCTCTTGTAGGGGAAAAGAAACAAACAGTGGCTATAGCGATGCTTTTAGTTGAGCCCATGTTGCATGATGCTGACCATCTCTTGTTTCCAACGGCTTAGTGCCCAGAGTATCTGCAAAAATCTTTTGGAGCGAAAACCAGGTCATCAACTATAGCATACTGTCTCCCATTGCTGCCTTCATTCTATACCAGCTCCCACCAATGAACATGCCACCTTTTATAATATTGCCGTGCCACATGTCGATGAGATGCTCTGATGAAAGGAATGTATGGCACACTAAATATACTGCCCTTGAGAGATTGAAAAAATCAAACCTAAAAAAATAAAGCAAAGAAATTGCAAAATATAGTAGCATCTTGATTAAGATAAAAGGTACAATGTTAATCCAGCTCAACATATCCTATGTTTTCAACAGTGGAACTGAGCATGCCTTTTGGAGGGAAAAGAAGATCAAGCCAGCCATGGCTAATGAAGCTGTGTGGACACAGTAAATGCTACTACCAGGCAATAAACTACCAATAGATAGTCTTGGAAATACAAAGCCATTTTTTATATAAATCAGATACTTAGGATCAAATTACTAAGTGATTTTTAAAGTGGTGTAAATATGATCTTACACCAGCTTTTGCTAGGCAGGTGGCATGCTTAATGGTGTACATAGCTCATCTATGCAAAAAAAAAATGTTACTGACACCTTGTCCTCTTCCCCCCTGTAGGCGTGTTTGTTTTATCCAATCACTGTCCTGTCATTAACCAAGATTGTAAACTCTATGAAGAAGGGAGTGTAGTTACTACGTTTTGTTGCTTCTAACAAAAAGGGGGCTCCAATGATTCATTACAGCCTCCGGATGCTACTGTAATACAAATAAAACATAATAATGTAGACTCCCTTATATTTGGATTCTCTTAGACCTACTTACACCAACTCCACAGTATATAAGGCATTCTAAATTGGTGTAATTTGACTACTGAGGAGCCAAAAAAACATTTAAATCGTTATTTTAATTTACATATTTTTAAACTACCGTCTACCTCCCTCAGTATGTGTGTTACACCAATTTACATTTCCACCCATTTACCAATGTGTTACTTACAAACAGTACATTAAAATAATCCTAGCTAAAGAATGGAAGATTTCTTGGCTTAACGGAAGCTATTTGGTATCATGTATTTAGAAATGGAGTATTATGAAACTTGCGAATGCTGCTTTATCTAAAACTGAGTTAAATTTTTGTAGTTAGATTTTCACCTTAAAATTGAAGTAAGTTATACACACTACTACATTTACAAATATAATCTTCAGTGACCTTCTTGTGCACTTTAATGAAAACGGGCTTTACTGATATGACATTATCCAGATCTATAGGCACCCTCTGTAGTCTGCATCATTACTGAATTTGCAAGTTTGCATTTTAAACTAAATAGTCTTATAAATTAAGCAAATTTCTTATTTAGTTTGTTCACACCAGGTCACCTGATACTTCAATATCCTGCCTCTCCCAAAAAAAAGATGCGGGAAGCTATTTAAAGAAAATGTATTGGTTCAAGGAAATAAAATAGAAATCAGTGAGCACAAAGTTGAACAAAACCGTTTAGATGGGGAAAAAAGCAGTATGAATTATTGTATAAAGAGTACATCAGGGGACTAGTGTGCTAATGGGTTAAAATGCTAGACTCTTGCCTTTTCAAATGTGAGTTCAAATTCTGGATTGCTTCATAAATTAAAATGAATTCGGTGACTTTTCATTTGAGTTCTCATTTGTGTACATCAAAAAGGGACCAAACAATCTGGTACAATTCAGCATCATAGGCGCTGAGGAAAAAAATTAGTGGGTGCTTAGCAGCCAGCTTCCCGACCTCCCCCCAGCGCCTCTTGCCTGCCGATGGCTCCGCCAATCAAATCCTCCCACTCCCTCCCAGCGCCTCTCACCTGCCATGATCAGCTGTTCCACAGCGTGCAGGAGGCACTGGGGGAGGGGGAGGAGTGGGGACGGGGCCTACTGGGAGGAGGGAGCGGAATGGGGTGGGAAGATGTGGAGCGGGGATGGGAAGAGGAGGGGCAGAGTGGGGGTGGGAAGAGGCGGGGAGGGTGGGGCCTTGGAGGAAGTGTGGAGTGGGGGGAGGGCCTGGGGTTGAGCATCCCCGGGGAAAGGAGGAAGCCGGTGCCTGAGTTCAGCATACTGGGTTGTCTACACTCAGGATATCCTAACTCCTTGACTAAAAGGGTAGATATAAATAAAACATTAGGTATTAATGATCCTTTAGAATTGTTCACACCACATTTCCTATTTTTTAAAATTTGAAAATAGTGTAAAAATAGAGAAGATATTTAGTAAATGAAATCTTAAACCTTGTTTCTTTTCCAGAAATATGACCTCTATAGATAATGTACAAAGTAGAGCAGAATGCTTGAATAGCTCTTTTGTTGTAGACAGTCTGTCAAGAAAATGATAGTTTGCTGCTTGGTTTTTTTATTGTAAATATTAATGAAAAAGAAAATTTTAGCGGAGCTGAAAAATGGCAACATTTGTCCTTGAGACCTCTCTCATTCTGGGCACTAGAGCAGCTAAGTTTGTTATTGGGAGAATTATGTATTAACTTGTCAAAAGATGTCCAGTGTCATTCTTCCCTGAAATTGATGCAAATTCTTTTCATGTCAGCTGGCTATCCTATTTCACTCTGAAACCTATCCTATTTCAGTTTATCACTATGGAAGCAGATGTGGCACTGCTATCATGATGACCCAAAATAATAGTAGGAGGATGGCTGGTAGTTACTTCAGATATTTATTGTATTTATTTATTTCTTATAATTTATATTAAAAAAATAAGTGACTTAAAACCATCTAGCTGTACATGTAAACAAATGCCCCTATTATTGATTGTCTTGTCTTCCTGACCAATTTCATGTTATGTCATGTGCACTTAAACTGTAAGTTTTTTGACACACAAACTCTCTTATTATGTGTCTATACAGTACCTAGCACAGCACCTGATTGGAGTCTGTGGGTGCTACTGCAATACAAATAGCTAAGAATAATAATCTAGAACAGGGTTCCCTAAACAGTGGGTCATGACAAGTTTCTATAAGGGTCCTGGGCCCAGTGTGACAGGGAAGCTCCAGGCAGGGAGGGTTGGAACATGTCTACACCATTCTTGAGTGTATATTGGGGAACTACTTGAGCAACATGAGGTGGTCTTCCATCTACTGAGTCTGTTGCCTCCCACAAAATTGTCCGTACCAGGCTACTGCCAAAGTCTTATCCTCAATATCAGCAGCACAACATGCTACTTCTGGCCACTGAGTTAGCCCATGCAAAGCCATCTGCAACTCTAAACTGGTACAGAGGTCTAGTATGTACCCTCGGCACTAGTGTGAATTGTATACGCTGTTTACACTACTACCATTTGTTTTCGTAGGTGTTCCCTATGTACTGAATTTTATCTATAGGCTGCTATTTCTTGATCCTTTGTAATTATTTCATGACCAATACAGTTAAAATGTTGAGTGAAATGTGAAATATGCACTTATAGCACAATATTTTGCCTGGTCCTATATCTGTGGGAAATAAGAGGGTGGAAAGAACATCTAATCACATCTACACTTTTCTGCTTGTGTTAGGTACAATAACTCCTCTCCTCTCCCATTCATACAATATTCTGCGAGGGAGCCAGCATGAAGGCAGTGCATGGTGCATTCATTTTAAAGGTGGCAGAGTTGTTATTTTAGTGTGCCTTCCACAGAAGAAAATCTAGTTGTTCTGTAACTCAGCCCCTCCATTCATGGCCCCTCTCCCTCCAGCACCATGGGTCATGGTTTAAAAATGACAGTTTATCTCATAGTGGCAGATCCATTGTCTTCAACCTTCAATATATTCATAGCTCCTAAGTATATACTAGTTATATGGTATCTGCAGTTGGCTGATTCATGAGAAGTTAAACCAGGGGGATCTCTAAGAGCATGGGTCTCTACAGCTTGAGTTAAAGAACCAAGGTTCTGTATCTGGGAGTTGGAACAGACCCACATGTTCTTTAAATAATTGGGCACAGCAGGTGAAGCGTAAAAATAAAATAATTATTACAGGTACATTCACTAAGATCTAGTAGTTTAATAAAGAGAACTTCATTGAGGAATTAAAAAATTATAAATGGTATATTCTGCGCTTTATTACAGCGTCAAAAAAAAGAAGGGGTCACTGAATGAATTCAACACGGGGTTTAGTTAGTCTGTGTGAATTACTACAGAAGGAGGTTATACAGAGTCAAATGTGGAAGATGGATTTCAAGAGAGGCTGGATATTTTTAGGACCAACAGTAACATTTACAGCTACACATTCCATGAGAGTCGTAGCCAGATAAGCCTCCCAGGGGCAGCTGATTACTGCAGAAGTTATGTGGGGATTTCCTACATCCACACACATATAGCGCTTCAAAATTGGCAATAGGATTACTAGAACTTCTCACCTTCCACTGAAGAAACAGACATAGGCTTCTGCCAGTGGCAGGATATCAGACTCTATGAACCAATGGCAAATAAGAAATGTTGCTCCCAGGAAGTAAAGAATGATAAGTTGTGGTATATACAATATAGGCTTAGCTATGCCCATGCTTATATCTTTAGCTCATTTTGAAATGCAGCGCATATCATTTTGGTTTCTTCATACTACACCTGAAGAGAAGTAATTATACCTTGTCAATGTAGGCAGACCAAGGTTAGATATAGCACCTGGGGTATTAATCATAACACTTCCTTTGTTTTATATTGCATTTCTATAACAATTTATTTTAGCTTCCTATTTACAGGCTATCTTCAGTACAGCTACCCATTTTGCCAATAGCTTGAGACATGTCTTTGAAATGTGCAAATTATTTTGTTCAAAGTGAGGCACCCTCTGTAGTCTGCATCATTACTGAATTTGCAAGTTTGCATTTTAAACTAAATAGTCTTATAAATTAAGCAAATTTCTTATTTAGTTTGTTCACACAAACTTTTCATTATTCCAGCTTTCATTTGGCTTTTGTTTGCATTGGCTTAGGTATTAAAAAGACTTTAGGCCTTCTGCTCTAACTACATTGTTCCTTTTTATTTAATATTTTTTCTATTTATGATGGTAAAGTATGGTAAAACTTGGATTCAGTTTTCTCTCTAAAATACCAATACATGATTTATAGTCTGCAAAATAATGGTCAGATTGGAAAAGGTCCATTGATAAAATTCAGAGAATTTTCCCCTCTCTTTCCTCCTTTCGCTATTTAATATTTTTACAGCACTTTAAAAATATAAAATCCTTTATAAATGCAAAGTGTTTTTGTTTTATGACACTGCATGACTTTTAAAATATAGCACTTTGTGAATGTTTCCTTTAAAGCTCTGCATCTCCTCTGCGTCTCCCTTTTCTATTCTAGAAGTGTTGTCCTGATGGAATTCCAATAAATTCAGGAGCTATGGTTTCCTGCAAACAAGTCAGACACGCTTACTCATGATTCTCTAATTGTATTTGATTTTGTCAGATAGAACTTCACCACAACTAGTTAAACTAATTCACATACAGGACCAGATTTTCTGATGGTTAATTCAGTTTCTACTAGTCTACACTATGCCTAGCCACTGTGATGGTCAGCTATGGTTATCTGTGATGGTCACCTAACCACTGTGATGGTCAATTGCTATGACAAAAGGCAGCTGCACCCTTCCCATCATGGGGATGAAAGGGGATGGTCAGCACATTGTACAAATTGGGTAGCATTGATGTAGGGAGTTCCCAGCAGAAACTGAAGTGGCCTATGGCATCAGGAAAAAAATCCTATCCCCTGCTGATGAGTACCCTTTGGGGCAGAGGTGGTCTTGCTGAGCTAGGTAGATGTTAAGGAGTCATGTGATTTCTTGAGAATCTCAGCTTTCATTAAAACAAAAGTTGTTTCTAGCTTGCTGGGAGGAGCCTGAGAAAATGAATTGAGCATACTCTAAAAGCTCAAAAAACAAAAGGCAAAAAGACACCAAAATCTCTTTTTTTAAACTCTCATGATTTTAAAGCCAAACACAGGCCTGACTCATGATTTTTGAATGCTTGGGGTTGTCAATTCTGCATTCATCTTAAGATTTAAACCTGTTTTCACTCTAAGGAGGGCCAGGGTCATAGACTGATGTGCTGTCTGTCTTACTTCAGTGAAGCTGCTGGTTACTCAGCACTTTTGAAGACCAGTTCAGCAGTTTAGGAGTCTACATACATATTTAGGATTGGGCTTCTATTTTTGAAATCTTGGTCTTAGTGTGTTTATGAACCCTACACCCCTTTTAAACAAATTCAGACATGCCAAGTGCCATACGTCTGGTGTGACACTCACTCATACAAGCTACCCTTCACGCATTCCTGTAGCCCAGGTGGAATATCCTGCAGTTGTCGCTCTTGGCTACCAGAGGCTACAGTTGGGCAGGCAGCCAATTGGGCTCTGTCTGCTGCTGTTCCTGCTGGAGCTGAGTGGTAGGGGAAAGCAGCTGAGAGGAGCAGGCAAGATAGAATCATAGAAGATTAGGGCTGGAAACCTCAGGAGGTCATCTAGTCCAACCCCCTGCTCAAAGCAGGACCAACCCCAACTAAATCATCCCAGCCAGGGCTTTGTCAAGCAGGGCATTAAAAACCTCTTAAGGATGGAGATTCCACAACCTCCCTCGGTAACCCATTCCAGTGCTTCACCACCCTCCTAGTGAAATAGCTTTTCCTAATATCCAACCTAGACCTCCCCCACTGCAACTTGAGACCATTGCTCCTTGTTCTGTCATCTGCCACCACTGAGATGTGGCAGTAGGGACAGCCACAGTAGCAGCAAGCAGAGGCTGTGGGGACAAAATGTAAAGGAACGCACTACTGGCCCCAGGCAGCTCTTCTAGACACTCCTATCTCCCTTCCTCTTCCTGGACAGGTCCAGCATCCACCCAGTCATCTCACCCAGCTGCCCCTGTATTTCCCCAGCTCAGACAAAGTGCTCCCAACTCTCCTCATCCATCTCTAACGTCTCCTGGTCACCCTCACAAATGTAGCTATCTCCAGCTTCCCCCAGCCACTGAGCTGTTCCCATCTTTCCCCTGCTCCCCCAGCCGGACAACTCCCCAAAACTAACTTCCCTTAACTACCTCCCATCTTCCCCCAGCCAGCCACTCACCCAGTTTCCCTGGCAGCCCTGAGGTATCCCCATCTTCTTCCCAAACCCCATCACAAACCCAGATGCCCTGGCCTGACCTCACCCACCTACTACTTTTCGGCCACAACTTCAGCCTCCATCTGCCTGCTGCAGCTGTCACGTTTTTTGCAGCTCTATGTCCTATCTCTGTCTCTGCATGGCACTGTGTTTATTAATCTGTAGCTGAAGTTTGCCACATATAAATTGTTTGTAAATATGTAAATTATTTAATGAGCTACTTTGCATATTTGCAAACAACTTGTATAGAGTTACACATGGGACTGCACAAAACTTGTCAGCTATGCCAATAAATAAAACAAATTTTGTCATTATATAATTTATAACTAAGAACTACAGAATCCACTCGGTTCATCATATGTGAGGTTTTTTTTTTATAATCCCAGCAATTGCCTGAACCTCATGACAAACTATGGCAACACAGCCACTTTAAGAAAAATCTGACACATTTTGAACAACTTTAAATTTTTTCTTTAATCTGTGTGAGTAAACCATGACAGATTCAGAATTAATTAATATGATTCTTGTGCAACCAGAATCTAGTCTCAAAAGGAATACCAATTTCAACCCAATACAATAATTTTAAAGGTAAATAAGTTAGAAGTATAAAATATACAAAAATGCTGTTAAATTAGGATGGGTAAACTAGTTCAATGTAAAGTCTATGCATAAAAATGTCTTTACTGCTTAACATTCAGTTCTGTGTACATAGAGTTTTATCAAACTTGGAGACAGACCACTTCCAATACACAGAGCAGCATCTAACAACAACAACAAGTGGTCTGTCCACTGTGGCAGGGAATCCAATTTGCCAGAAGGACAAAATTGTTTTTGTGTTAAATGTGTTAGAAATGTACATTTACTTGTTTTAAAAATTCCTCTTACATTTTCTTGAAGTTACACCTCTACCCTGATATAACGCGACCCGATATAACACGAATTCAGATATAACGCGACAAAGCAGCGCTCCGGGGGGAGGGGCTGCGTGCTCCGGCAGATTAAAGCAAGTTCGATATAACACGGTTTCACCTATAACGTGATAAGATTTTTTGGCTCCCGAGGACAGCGTTATATCGAGGTAGAGGTGTATTATGAGAGAGAAGAAACTGCTGATACAGCAAAATTCTGTTTCTCTGCAACCCTTCATTCTAGAAATCCATCTTAACTGACTCTTGGTTATGATTTTTGTGTTTATTTCATTCACTGTTTTACGTGGATGACTTTCAGTAATGTATCTGTAACTGTTTGTGATAGCTCTATGGTTATCTTAACCCCTTCTGTCCCTGTACGGTATCTTCTCACATCCATCATCCTTTTTTAAAATGTCCTTGGCACCCCTCTAGTTACTGTTATGGCTTCTTTTCTTAGTTTGTCTGTCTCTCCCACATACACTTTTTTAAGATGTTTATAAATTTCTGACTTGTTCATATTGTCCCCCACCACCCGAAGTCCTCTTCTCACTTGCCCTGCTTTTACCTGCCATCCTTTATTTATATCTGGTTTTGTCTGTAGTATTCTCCTGATAATATTTCTGGTAGCCCAGCTTGTCTTAGAGCTCCCCCTGCTGTTGGATGTCATTATGACTTATTCTGCTTTCAACATTATGGTATTATTAACATTAGAATAATGTACTCAGTCTTGAAATAATAATTACGTATATGGTAATACTTCGTGTTTTATACTACTTTTAATCTCAAGAGTGCTTAACACCCTTGTAAGGTAGTCTGCATACTTCTATACCTATTTGATATATGGGTAAGCTGAGTCACAGAGCGGTTAAGTGACTTGCTCAAAGCCACGTAGCACGTCAGTGCAAGAACTGAGTGATGACTAGTGACATCTGCCGTATCAGAAGAAAAAAAAGTATCTAGGTGGAACTGAATTTTTTAATAAGCTGTTGAAAAAGTAATATTCAGTGAAAATTTAAAATGAAAATCAAGGTTCTAAGGTGACCTATTGGTTTTATTTCATTAGTGATGTTAGTCTTAATTGATTGTTACCACAGAGGGGCTTAAAAATGGTTTTCATGTTAGTATTTTTTGCTGCAGATATTGGCATCTGAGGCTAGGTCTACACTACAGCGGGGGTCCGACCTAAGATACGCAACTTCAGCTACGTGAATACCGTAGCTGAAGTTGCGTATTTTAGGTCGGCTTACCTAGCGGTGAGGACGCGGGAAAGTCGACCGCTGCCGCGCTGCCGCCGACTCCGCTGCCGCCTCCTGCCGAGGTGGATTTCCGGAGTCGACGGCAGAGCGATCAGGGATCGATTTTACCGCGTCTTCACTAGACGCGGTAAGCCGATCCCCGATAAACCGATTGCTACCCGCCGGATCGGCGGGTAGTGAAGACAAAGCCTCAGGCTTTGTCTTCACTACCCGCCGATCCGGCGGGTAGCAATCGGTTTATCGGGGATCGGCTTACCGCGTCTAGTGAAGACGCGGTAAAATCGATCCCTGATCGCTCTGCCGTCGACTCCGGAAATCCACCTCGGCAGGAGGCGGCAGCGGAGTCGGCGGCAGCGCGGCAGCGGTCGACTTTCCCGCGTCCTCACCGCTAGGTAAGCCGACCTAAAATACGCAACTTCAGCTACGGTATTCACGTAGCTGAAGTTGCGTATCTTAGGTCGGACCCCCGCTGTAGTGTAGACCTAGCCTCAGATTGTGCTATGCACACCTACATAATGCACTGTAAGAGGCCAATCAAGAATAGGCATAAGAGTAATTTCCTGCTCCTCTCTCAACAGGCAGTGCTAATAATGTGGTTTGAACATATTCCAGGAAGAATGTTGGTGCCAAAGCCAATTCTGGATGGATGTTTTCTACTACTGTTACAATTCTAGTATGATTCAACTCCTCCAAGACCCCCTTCAGGTTTTGCCAGGCCTGTTAAACCATAGGCTCACTGGGTCCCAGACTCCTATACCAGCCCTTAACCCACCAGACTCCGTAAGAGATCTGGAGCTAGGACAAGGAACAAAGCAGATATGACAGGGCTGAGCAGTGCATGTAGGAATAACTCTAGTATAGTTCATTTATATCCTCGATTATGTAGTGTCGAGTGAAGTAATAATTCAGGGGTGTTGTGTTTCAGGTAATGCTTGAGGTACTGTAGAGTCCACATTGTATGGAGAGGCTAAGTTATTCAGCTGTGCTGTACTTTTCACAAGGAAGAGTACAGACTTCTGCTCTGGGAGAGGAGAAAAGGGAATTAAAGTATTTGGCTTTTCAGCATTTAGATAAATACATAACCTAATTGTTTGAGCACAGGACTGGGAGCCAGAACTTCATAGTTTTGATCCTGCTTTTCACATTGTCTTTCCCTGTGGTGCTGGACAACTTACTTAACCTCTCAGCTCCAGTTCCCTCAGCTACAAAATTCATATAATAATGCTTAATTTGGCATGGGGAAGTTGAGAAAATTACTTAATGAATATTTACAAATTGTTTTGAAGATAAAAAGCCCCTGATAAATTCTAAGTATTATTATAGAGTGCTGGATTCCCTGCTGGTATTGCTTGTTTGTTTATATACTTTCCTTTTTGTATTATTCTTTTTTTGTCTCTGTGTATCTCTTTTTGTGCATTGTGAAAGTAAAAAACCTTTCCTCTATTCTTCTATATACTATTCCTAGGTGCTTTTGTTTCATATGGAACTTGTGTAAAAATGAAACATGTTTTTTAAGTTATATTTTTAATAGTCCCAAACTGAATTTTGGAAGAAAGATTAAGAAATTCTTAATGAAACTACCAAGTTTCATTTGATTTCCATCTGGAGGTATAAAGTGACACTGTTTCATCAGAATTTTGCTGTAGTTCACCAAAATGTTCATAAACCTCATTGGTGTTCTCTAATGCATCACTTCTGGTGTTGTTTTTTCATGGACTCTCTCCAGTGAAAAGTGGTAATATTTCTCATGATGAGAAATTACTAATTTATAAAGTCATTGTGGATAGGTAATCTTTAGATAGTTTGTTTATTTTTGAGAGAGGTTAGTAGTTAAAGCACTGATCCTGCAATGTGCTTAACGCAGCCAGGACCTTCAGGTCAATGGGGCGCCAAGCAGAGGAACTTGTAGAATCAGGCTCCAAGCATGTACCTATAGAAATGCACTCATTTCTTCTGTAATAGGGGTGCCTTGATTTGGGCCTTTCCCTTTCTCACTCTCCTTCAGTTCACTCTCTACCAATTTATTGTAATTTTAGAGTATTAATCTAATCACATTTATTTTTAAAATTGCCATACCAGTAATTGAGCTAATTTCTCCATGAGATGTATTATTTATATTTAAACCTCAAGGGTGTTTTTTTAGTAGCACATGAATTAAGCACCATTCTTTTCAATTCATTTTTAAAGCACATTAATTGAGAAGATGTACGATTATGCTGCATTTTGAGATTTGGTAGAACATTCTTTATAATTAAAATTTGGCCATCCATTTTTTACTCATTCCTACTATTTCAAATAATCTGACCTTTTTTAAAAAAAAAAAAAGTTGATTGCAAACAGTATTATGAAATATAATGGAAAAGTGGCATTATAAATTATGAATTTGATTTATTGGTAGATTTTTTTAATAAGCTATGGTGCATTATAGTCAATTTGATCATTTTATGAATGCATCCAAGTTATCTAAAAGTGTTCAGAGGAGCTTCTTAGAGAGTGTAAACTTTTTATAAAATCTTAGTTATTTTTACGGTAACGCTGGAAGAAATCATTTGCAAACTGAATTCAAGCGGAGTCTCCCCCATTAGGCAAGCAGTCTCATTTGGCAGATCTAAGTTTATTAATGCTGAGAAAGTTCAGGTATCACTTTATAAGAGTGTTTTTGTTTTTGTAAAATATATGAATTATTCCATCTGTAACACCACTCTCTCCTGCTCCCCTTCAGCCCCTCCGTGCAGAAAGAAAGAAAGATTGAAGTACTGTGAGAATTTACCTTTCAAACTTCAGTACCTAACTTAGGACATCTAGTTTTGCATTTGGTGCAATTGGCCTTATATGATATGTGGATGTCTAAACTACATGCTGATCTGAGTGCCCTAAAATAGAATTTGGTGAACTAACACTAAAGCCTGGTCTACAGTACAGTTAGGTCAATGTAAATCACCTTGCGTTGAGCAGGTTGTGCATATGCCTACACTCACATTTTTCTCCTGCCAATATAAGCACCCCATTAATAGTGATACAGTCACAATACCTCCCTAAATGGCGTTGAGCCATAGTTGGCCTACTGTGGTTGACACAGTGAGAGGATAGACACTGAGTGATCTGTGTCGACCGTAACAAGTGGCTGTCCCGCAATGTCCAACGCTGACTGCTTTGGTCACAAGTGTGAACTCCACTGACCTGGGGTCAGGGAGACCAGAAGCCAACCCAACCCCCCTTTAAAGGCCCCCGATATTTCTGAAATGCCTTTTCCTGTTTGCCCAGTTTGCCAAGCACCTTGCAGCTCTCCCGTTTTGTGTGCAACTACCCAAACGACCATCCTGGTTATATGCTGCAGATGCGCTCTTGCCTGGAGTAAACATGAGGTGTTGGATCTTTTTAGCCTGTTTGGAGAAGAGACTTGGACAGCAGATCTTGCCTATGCTACTTTGGTTAATGCTAAGCAATAAGCAAACCACTATTTGCAGATGCTTGTGGTGATGTAGCAATGTATCACCACTAGAAGTGTCATAAAATATGTTCTTGTATTAATGTGCATAAATGACACAGAGGAGGACGACAGGAGTTCCCTAGTGGAACAAGTGTTCATAGTATTGCAACTGTTAAAATTGTTACTGCATATTAAAATTATGAACAGTTCAGACTACGGACCGAATTATATAGTCCTAATGGACCAAAACTCCGTTTGAAATCAATGGGAGCTTTGTACAATTAGAAGCAGATAATTTGCCTCTATATTGCGATCTTTATTATATAAAAAGTGATTGCTGCCTACATCAGTTAAGCATCTCCAACTGTGGAGGCAGGTGTATGCAATTTATATGGTTTTAAATAATTTGGATTCTTGGATATTATTTTTTGATCTCCTGCTGTGACATCCTATAGCTTACAATGAAAACCTATTAGTAACACTGACATTAAGAGCAGAAGTTTTCTCCATTTAATCAGATGGCAATTCTGACAATACAAAGGAAATCATAAATGATTTTTTCGTTTGGTTTTTTACATGTGCCTATGCTTGTGAAAATCATACTGGGAGGGGGGAAACCTATTTTTATAGAAATTAGAAATTAAATATTATTTTTGGATAAAAGACAACATTTGTAGTAATAATTATGGAATCTTCAAAAGAATATAAATGAATCCAACAGAAATATTTATAAAGAAAGTTTGGCATTATCATACATTTCTCTGACTCGAATAATTCATCCCAAGTTTTCCTCATATATCTGTCTTATGCAACTTTATATGCATCTTTTTACTATGACGTGTTGTCAGTATATACATATTGCCCTAAACATCTATTATGTATCCTAAAATATCCTGAAATATTATTGAATGTCTCTCTCTTGAATGTAAAAGTATAATTTATTGTAATGCTCATCTGTTTCCTTGGACTTTGGAGGAGGATAGGGAGAATGAAGTAAGTGGAATGGGATATTGGTTTATTCACCTTACTGCTTGATTTTGACTGGATTTTGTTAAGGGGTAAGGCTGATTCAGGTGCTTTTTTGTGTTGTATAATTATGAAAGTGATTTTAAATTGATGGTAGGTCACCTAGAACTTTGGATAGGCATGTTGTTTGGTTTCGAAATTGAAATAAAATATATAAACAACCTTATAGAATATTCAAATAGTTCATTGAAATTTCTAAACCAGTGATCTCAAACTCAAATCACTACGAGGGCCACATGAGGACTAGTACATTGGCCCGAGGGCCGTATCACTGAAATCTTTTCATACAACGATACAAAAGTATAGTAAAAAATGAAGAGTAATATAGTATGCTATTAAAAGTCAGTGTATTAACTTTTTAAAAACTGTAATGCGAAGAGGGGTTTTAATAAAATATAAACACATGTAACTATTCCTTATGTGGTCAGTAACACTGATGATGATCTACACTAACAGTCTATCAACATAGCTGTAATGGCAGGAACTTTTTGAAGTAACTATTCATACAAAATACGTTGCCACTTTTAACAAACATTCTTCCCAACTACTCACACTACTTCGTACCTCAGACTGCTCGTCTAGTCCATGAGACCCCGCCCCTGCCCCACCTCTTCCCGCAGGGGTGGGGCATCTGAAGAAGTGGGGTTTTTATCCATGAAAGCTTATGCCCAAATAAATCTGTTAGTCTTTAAGGTGCCACCGGACTCCTTGTTGTTTTTGTGGATACAGACTAACATGGCTACCCCCTGATACTTGATAATTTTTAAACAATACATTATTGAAGTATTAGGAACCGATCACATAATGTTTGTATACTATTTTGAAGTTCACACTTCAGCATGTGCTTCATTTTAAGTTAAAGGCTTGATCCTGTTTGTGCCCACTGAAGTCAATGACAAAACTTCCATTACTTTTGATGGTGCATGGGGATAGAATTGCATATACCAGAGACTCTCGAGATGACTTAAAATGTAAATGCTACCTATCTAAGTACTTATATGGCCCCACTCCCATTGTATCTGTGTCCCTGTACAGTTATACAATTTAATTATATGACTGATAAATCCCCGGAAGCAGGAAATTGTTGACGTCAAGGTTTTGTTTGTTGAGGGATTTCTTTTTGCAGTTTAGCCTGGTACATTGCATTATTGCGGCATCATTGTCTTATCTGTAAAATTGCATGTTGTTAATGAGTGAATCTGTAGTGAAGAGGGTGAAGAAAATATCTATAAACAATTAAAAATATAATATGCCACAGAATTATAACAAATATTTTACTTGTCTTCCAGCTAGATAATTTATTAGAAATGCATGGTTTCATTGTACAAGGAATTCAACCCCATTGTAACATGGTTTCAAGAAAACCTCATCCTTTTTCTTCTAAAATCTTGTTCTTTTCCATCCCTCTTCCTTTTCTTAGTCTAGATGGTGGTGAGACAGAAACAGACTGTAAATCAGGCTTGCATGTTCTGCAGCTGCATTAACTTTATTGCAAGGTTTGCTTGATTTACCAGTTCCTCTGAATTAGTTCTTGAAGAAAAATATAACTGCTCCAAATGAATCTGTATTTTTATTTGTTAACAGTACTGGAAGACATTAAAACATACTGGTTGCAGTTCCTGATCTGACTTCTAAAGCTAGCAATAGATCCTGCTTTTTTGCAAACAGGAATGGTTAGCCCTTGATTCTTCCCAGGTGCTGAGTCATCATGCAGTCCATTTCTGAGTTATTTTTAGTCTGTGGTTTAGCTTAAATTAGGTTGGGTTGGAGCTGGGCTTTTTTCTTGTACAGATTTGAAATATTTGGGAGCTATTCACTTTTTTTCAAGGTCATTAACTTACAAAGCATTTGGTTTCACAAGAAGTAACAGTGTGACAGGGTATAGGGGGACACTACCTGAGCTCCAGAAAAAAAGGAGTCAGGCTCAGTTCAGCGTCTTCTTCCTCTTGTACAGGTGCTCAGGAGACGGGCTATCATGCCTGTGAGAATGTAGCATGCCATCCCAGTGCCAAAGGGTAGTTTTCTGTTATTCTTCTAATGCATGTTAGCTTAGTTTTAATTTTGTGTTATAAACATTTGGCCAGATCCTCAGCTGGTGTAAGTACACTGGCTCCATTTATGTCAGTAGAGCTATGCAGATTTATACTAGTAGAGGACCTGATCCATTACTGCTTGTTGCCTGCACCTGTGGTTTATTTCTAGCATCACTCCACCAGGTTACAGACAATTAAGAATTATTCCTCATACAAATAAAACCCTGTTTCCTTCCAAACAAAATAATACTCTCTTTGCATATAGCTGTAAATGTTCAGTGTTCTGCATGCTGTAAGTCTTTGTGAGAACTTAATACATATCAATAGTCTATTATATATTATTATGATTTTGATTTGCCTTATTCATGGCAGAATACAGTTGTAATGAAAAGTGACAAATTATGATTTGCAATCTTGCTAGCAACAAGCCTTTCTAATTTGCGACATTATTGGAATGCTATGCTACTTACTTTAAGTATTTGAAGGCATTGTTTTCTTCGTATCTATCAACATCCTTGGAAAACTTTTACTGTCTGCTCATGCTGTAAAGGATGCTGAGACTGTGAAAGAAAAGGGGACGATAGAACCAAGTATGCAGTTGCCTTGGTAACGGGTGCTATGATCAGAGTACAGGTGGCATCTATCTTATAGATTGTTAAACCAAACTATAGCCATGAAAATATGAGACATATCTTAGCAGAGTGCAGAAGGACCCCTCCTGCCCAAAAAAGAACCACAGAAAACCCATGCACTTTAATAATCAGTTCCCTTCTCTTGGTTAATATTTTTTTTAAATAAATTAATGGGAAAGAATCCAGTCTATACATTACAACAGGTAGCAAGATGGGGTTTAGAGATCAGTGAACTCTAATAATCATTCTTGCCAATATCTGCTAGTTAGTGTCATTGGATTTAGGTTGGGAGTAATTTTAAAGAGATAAGAGTCTCATGGACCTTGAGAGAATCAAGCAGCTGACTGTGCAAGTTATCTGCATTTGATATAAATTGACGTCAGAGCTCTGGGAATGCCCACTGCAATTCTGAAGCTGGTTTCTACATACATTCTTCTGACAATAAGGATGTCTATGCTTTAATTGTTTAATGACAGAGCAAGCTCAAACATCGTGTATAATAAAAATGCGTATAAATCCTGTTAATTCTCAGATTTAAGATATTTTCTGAATTCTTGGAAAACTGTATGGCCTCAGAAGAATCTGCTATTATAGATCTACATGGGGGAAAATATTCTACATTATTAATATTTTATGGAAACAAAATCCATGTTTAACTAAATATACGTGGACAAAAAAAACTTACTAAATCTAATATGAGAACCCTATTAGACAAGACTATAATGTTATCTGGATGCAGTACATTGTCAGCTGATCTTGTAATGTGCATACAGGTCTGTCGCATCTTACGCGCATTTAACATGCGCGATTTCAGCTTTACGCGGTCGGCAAAAACAAAAAAACAACAACAAAAAGAGAAAAATAACCATTTTAATACTGTACCTGTAGTGCGGGCGATTCCGCCTGCCATTGAACTCAATGTAATTTTGACTATACGCGGTTTTTGCTTTACGCGCTAACCGCGGAACGGAACCCCCGAGTAAGATGAGACAGACCTGTATTTGTATTTGTTTGTGTATACCTGTGATCCTGATCAGAAGCATAGGGGATAAATAGAAAATACAGAAATAACCAAAATAACTGGTATGTTTCCCATTGGTAAGAAAAAGTATGTCCTGTGTATACAATGAATAAAACAAAAATAGTGGTGTTGCTACAAAAAAAGTGTTGATAGAGGAAACAGCATTTATATATAGAAACCTTGCCAACTTCTTCACAGAGAAAAATGACAAAATCTGGAGACATTTCTCTGTCCTCATCCTTCCCCATTCCTCCATCAGCAACTGTGAGGTCTCCTGCCTTCATTCTCTAGCCCTGCTCCACCTGACCCAGTGATCCCATCCCTTCTCACTTCCTTACTTCTATTGCCCCTATATCCACCCCCTTCCGCATTGGCCTTCTCAACCTCTCATTGTCCTCTGGTTACTCCTCTGCTCAATATAAGCATTCCCTGGTCTCCCTTGCCATCAGAAAATTGTCCATCAGTCCCACGTGACTTTTCAGTTAATGTCCCTGCTCTTTTTTTCTTTCATCTCTAAAATAACTGAACATACAGTCTACAACCAATGCACTGATTTCCTCTTCTCAAACTCTTCTTCAATTTGTGAATACCTGGAGGATAAAGGGGTAATCACTAGCAGCCAGTATGGATTTACCAAGAACAAAGCATGCCAAACCAGCTTGATTTCCTTCTTTGACAGGGTAACTGATTCGGTGGATAGGGGGAAGGTGGTTGACATAATATACCTGGACTTCAGCAAGGCTTTAAACACAGTCCCACGTGACATTCTGATAACTAAGATGAAGAAATGCAGACTCGACAGAACATAATTGATTAAGCAACCACAAACAAAGAATAACTATTAATGGAATGGTGTTGGATTGGAGGGAGGTCTCAAGTGGGCTTCCATGGGGATCTGTTTTGGGTCTGGTGTTGTTTAACATCTTTATTAATGACCTGGATGTAGGTATGACCAGTATATGCTGATCAAATTTGCTGATGACACAAAGCTGTGGGGGTTGGAGGGGGTTCCAAAACTTTGGAGGATAGATAGAGAACTGGGCTATAAAGAACAAAATGAAATTCAACAAAGGGAAAAAAACAAATATAGAATGGGGGGAAACTGGCTTGGCAGCAGCACTGCTGAGAAGGATCTGGGAGTTATGGTGGATCACAATCTCAACATGAGTCAGCAATGTGATGCTGTTGCAAAACAAGCAAATGCAATTTTAGGTTGCACTAACAGAGGCATAGCATACAAGTCACAGGAGGTGACAGTACTGCTCTACTCGATGCTGGTTAGGCCTTAACTGGAGTACTGTGTCCAATTTTGGTCACAATGTATTGCAAGAATGTAGAGAAACTGGAAAGCATCCAGAGGCATGTGACAGAGGTGATCAAAGGGATGGACTGCACTCCATATGAGCAAAGGCTGAAGGAACGGTGTATGTTTAGTTTGGAAAAGAGGAAGATTATGGGAGGATATGATAGTAGTCTTCAGATACTTGAAAGGCTGCCACAAAAAAGATGGAGAAAAGTTGTTCTCTTTTGCCACAGAGGGCAGGGCAAGAGGCAATGACTTCCAACTACAGTATAGGAGATTTACATTTAATCTCAGGAAAAATTTCTGAACTGTAAGAACAGTATGACAATGGAACAGGCTGCCTAGGGAGGTTGTGGAGGTTTTCAAAAGGAGGCTGGAGAGCCATCTGTCTTAAATGGTTTAGACACAACCAATCCTGTATCTTGGCAGGGGGTTAGATTAGATGACCCTTACGGTCCCTTCTAACCCTATGGTTCTATGAACTGTCTTCAATCCTTTCCAGTATGGCTTCTGACATTTCCATTCTATTGAAACTGCTCTCATTAAGGTATCTAATGACCTGTTCCTGGGCAAATTTCAGGGCCCCTGCTGTATCTTCACCCTCTTTGAACTCTGTGCTACTGTTAATTCTGTCAGTCTCCTGGCCATTTGCTCTTCTCCTTTGCATCCTGTCTCTGAGTAGTCTCATCAGCTTACATGCCTTCAGCTATCATCTGTTTATGCTAATGTCTCTCAATCTATCTCTCCATTACTAAACTGTCTCCTTCCATCTTATCCAACATCTCATCTTGTGTCTCTAACAGTGAACGTATGTATGAGCCATGAGCTGAACACAGTCTGCTGAGAAGCTTTGCCTTGTCCACAAATGATTTACAAAAAGCCTGGATAACACTATTGAGAGCACAGTGACATGTAACCCTCAGCAGTTCTGTATGAAAGGAGTGCTGGCGTGCCGCCTGTAGTGAATCTGGTTAACTTATACATAAATTATAGAGTAAAAGATGTGTTATCCAGTATTTTACCAACCGGAAAGCTCTAGAAACTGGCATTTCTGATATCTCCCAATACAAATCTTCAGTAGGGTGGCCACGTGTCCAGTTTTCGACTGGAATGCCTGGTTGAAAAGGGACCTTGCTGGCTCCAGTCAACACCGCTGACCGGGCCATTAAAAAGTCCGGTTGGCACGGAGCTGGAAGGCTCCTTACCTGTCTCTGTGTGGCTCCCTGGAAATAGCGACATGTCCTTGCTGCTCCTAGGCAGAGGAGAAGCCACAGGGGCTCTGTGCGCTACCCCGCCCCAAGCGCAGGGGACTGCGGCCAATTGGAGCTGCGGGGGCGGCACCTGTGGACGGAGGCAGCACGCAGAACTGCCTGGCCGTGCCTCCACCTAGGAGCAGCAGGGACATATCACCTCTTGTGGGGAGCTGCCTGAGGTGAGCGCCACCCGGATCCAGCACCCTGACACCCCTCCCACACCCCAACCCCATCCCCTGAGCCCCCTCCTGCATACAAACTCCCTCCCAAAGCCCGCGCCCTGCACCCCAGCCCTGAGCCCCCTCCCACACCCAAACTCCTTCCCTCCATTGGTAAGTATAACTCTTTTTATAACCAGAATTTTGACTAACCAGCACCCCCCATTCCCCCAACATGCTGATAACACATGGGCAAAGTGAGTATAAAATGCTACCATTCTAATTCTTACACCCACTTGACCTATGGGTTAAGGACTTTGCAAGTAGGGTGACCAGACAACAAGTGTGAAAAATCAGGACAGAGGGTGGGGGGTAACAGGCTTCTATATAAGAAAAAGCCTCAAATATCGGGACTGTCCCTATAAAATCGGGACATCTGGTCACCCTATTTGCAAGGGACAGGTCAGAGGAGAAACAGATCTTAGGAATCAATTCTTTTCCCTTGTGGGACCATATTCACCTTTCATATTGTTTTAGAACTAGTAGATTAAGAAACGTCTCACACTTATTTCTAGGGACACCTTTTTCATAGAGAATTATCTTCATCATTCACAGGAGCAGTACTGTAGAGAAGTATTGTCAGAAAAGAATGAAATGACACCAAGTGTAAGAACTGATTACTGAGGAAAGTAGCTTAGTGGTAATGATTTCTTTTCTTTTAGGATTACAAATGTATTGAATAAAAATAGTATTGTAACAGTTGTTATGCTAATTAGAAAAATATTATAATATACTGACTGTTAGTCCTTGGGGCAAATGCAGATAATCAGCTGAGGTCTGGAAGGACCCTTCCCCCTTTTCCCCATAATAAACTATTGCACAATTCAGTACATTGAGGGGCGGTGGGGGAGGGAGGGAGAAGAATTAGCATGTTTTTCTGGTTTCAGAGTAGCAGCCGTGTTCTGAAGCATCTGGTATTGGCCATTATTGGATACAATATAACCATAGAAGATGGACTTTGGGTCTATTATGATATGGAAGCTCTTACGTTAGGGTTCTTATGTTGGCATCCGAAATATTCCAACAGTGTATATATTCTTAAAACAAAAGCAAATTTATATTGTCCTTTATTATGAACCAGTACTATCTTTTATTATTTAATGCATTTTTTTCAAAGAATCAGTAAGCGTCTCAATAAAATCTTTCATCTTACCTGATTTTCATATTTTTAATTTACACTGGGGTTTTCAAAGGAGTCTAACTCCTGTGGGCCTCTCAGAAAAAGCCAGTCTTAATTGCTTACATGCATTCCAAAATAAATATCTGTAGGGTCCAGTCCTGCACACCCTTAAGCAAATGTGTAACTTTACTAACATGAGTAAGGCTGTTGACTTCTCTGGGACTATTTATACAGATAAAATTATTCAAGGGTTTAAGTGTTTGCCAGACTGAAAACTGTATACTTTCCAGAGTTATGGTGGGTCTTTTTGTTTGTTTGTTTCAGTACACTATATTATTATAAATCCAAATCAGAAATGAATCCTTTTTCAGAAAAAAAGATGCTAGCAGCAATATCAGAAATAGAGTAGCAGTCATGTCCTAGGCTCTTCTCTTCCAATATTTATTCATTAAGGTTCATACTCTGCTTGCCTGACTGCTCAGTTTGTATGACACCTCATGGCATACTAAAGGTTGCTAAACAAGGCAATGAGGCAGAAACTCAGTGGGAGAGAAAAAGATGAAAAATTACAAAACAAAATTTCATTAGAAAAAATAACACAGATTTTATCTTACAGAAGATTCTCAAACACACCATGTACTTTAGGGATATTAAGGTCTTAGCTTTATTTTGTAAAATAGAAATAATTTGGGAATCTCTTTTGTTAGAACTTCCTGTCTCTCAAATGTCTGATGACATGAGATACATTTAGAAATATAGTAAAAAATGTACATTCTGTAATGATGGAATTTAGAAACAAAAGAGCATATTCTAGTGGGCAGCCCCATGGAGATCAGTGGAGTTGCCCACATGAACCTAGGCACAGAACTGCTCTGTGTAGTTTGCATACTGATATCTAATAATGTTACTGATTTAGAAATTTAATCATGTTAATGTTTTAATCCCTGATCATACAGTTGAATCTGCCTGTGTGGATCCAATTTCACAATGAGGTCTTCAGTTTTTAATGTACTTATTATAGTGGGTTTTTTAAGTTAAATCTTCATGAGCCAATGCTTCCCTCCAGTTGTTTGGTGGTTGGGAACAAAAGCTAATTGAACTAGGCAGTGTATGCAGAAAGTGGAAGCAGTCATTCTATAGTATGGTGCACCTTTTCACTGAACTCATGTAAGTTCCTCTGAGAGCATTTATTAAATTAGGGCTTTTTAGGATCAACAAGTCAAGCCAGTCAGAAGAAAAAATGTGTTGGACCAGGTAGCAACTGCTATTCGTGTCATGGTATTCTTAGAAATCCAATGGATACAGGACAGAAGGGTTAATGCTGCTAAAGGCAACATTAACTTTCCTTCTGCATTTTTTAACTCTTTTTAGGGAGAGTGTTAATGGTAGCTTGGCTCTTAAGGGAAACTTAGAATCATAGGACTGGAAGGGACCTCGACAGGTCATCAAGTCCAGTCCCCTGCACTCAAGGCAGGACTAAGTATTATCTAGGCCATCCCTGACATGTGTTTGTCTAACCTGCTCTTAAAAATCTACAGTGACAGAGATTCCACAACCTCCCTAGGCAATTTATTTCAGTGCTTAACCACCCTGACAGAAAGTTTTTCCTAATGTCCAACCTAAACTGCCCTTGCTGTAATTTAAGCCCATTGCTTCTTGTCCTATCCTCAGAGATTAAGGAGAACAATTTTTCTCTCTCCTCTTCATAACAACCTTTTACGTACTTGAAAACTGTTAAGTGAAATTTCTGGCAAAACTAAAGGGTTTCCAAACCATATTCTGTCTCCCCAAGATGAGGTTAGGGACCCACCCTTTATGGGGTGGGGAGAGGAATGGGAAGGAAATTGTGAGATGAACATCTTCCTTCTCCCTCTGTCCCCACCAGCTCCTTTTGTGTGAACTCTGAGGACCCCAATCTGGTACAGAGTGAGTTGGCACCCAAACAGCTGTCTTCCCCTGGTTTGTGAGTTGCTCTGGGACCAGAGTGGGAGATAGGCACCTGGATGTCTAAAAGGTGGCAGCAGTGAGTATGCTCAGAGGCGGAAGCATCAGTATCTAGAGAACTTCTACTGCAAATACTTAGGCACCAAGTGAGTTTAGGGATCTACGGGATTCATCTGGAGTTTTGTACATCTCAGCAAAACCTAAACTGGGACTTAGATGCCTAAAACAGGGACTCAGGTGCCTAACTTCTTTTGTGCATCCCAGCCTAAGTGCCTAGCTTTAAAATGATATTTTTTGAATCTCTTGGCCTAAAGCTTTTTCTAAAGACCAGTGTAAGTCATAAAGCAATAGTACGACTTGCCACATGTTATCATACAATGTTCAGTATTTCTGTTTCACATAATGTGGACAGCACTTTCTTCACATGTATAAATTATTTTGAAGTGTTAAGAAATGGTCACACAACGTAATAGTCACTACTGCAAATAACATATATTCCAATTTGTACATACTCATGATTGTAAATACAGTGTAGTTTTAGCCATGTTGCTCACAGATTGTATAAGGCACTTGAGAAATGCGTGAGAAATTCAAAACAGTGTGTAACACCTCTGCTAAACGTTTCGATAATGGATCTACTCTTTTCTCTCCCACATAGCCTTTTCTTACCTGTTTTCCTCCGCACCCTCATTTCAGAATTTCATGTCATGTTAAGACAGTTTACATGTTATGCAGTACCAAGGGAAGATAACAGAATGATACTGATATGAGTTTACTTGAATTAAAACAGGCAAGAAAAACTCTAATAAACATTGTTTCAATATATTTCAGCTCATATTACGGTTTACAGATTTGTTTTTTATTACGAAAAGTGATTGGTTGGTATAAATAAACCAAGCCATCTTGCTCACTAGAATCCAATGTCTGAATGCATAACAACAATAGCTAGAGCCCAGTGACATTCCTTTTTATTTTTTATAAATTTTCATTTTATTGTTGGTGAATTTTTTATCTGTTCTTTCCATGCCCTTCCCAGGGAGTGGGAGGCCCCGGGGGGTGGAGGGTGGCACAGCAAGCCCACCCCGCATTCATCCTGTAGCGACTGTTCCTGGCCCACATGATTATAGAAGGTGGGTTGGGCCAAACCTGAGCAACACTGCAACTCCGTGTGCTAGGTTGCAATGCCCAGAGTGGGGAGCCAGGCCCAGCCCTGCAGGACAGGAGCTGCCACTGTGGGGAGTTTTTAATTTCAAATTGTTTTAATCATTGTTTTTCATTTTATTTCATGTTATTTCACATTTGCAAAAAACACAGGACTCTAACAATAGCCACCTTATATTTTATATAAAATAAATAATATATGTAATATATTCAGTGATGACATTCGTTAGTGGTCTATCTGATTTTAATATGTACAGACTAGTGATGTTATTCACTAAGCAATAAATTAATATGGTGTATTGTGCACTACTATTAATATGCATCCTAGGAGACCATAACTGATTTTTGTGTCATAAAATGAACAGTATAACTATGATACATGGGGGATGGGAGAAAAATGGTCATCACATCACTAATGGAGGTTGCCATTAAAATCTTAGTATTTGCAGTTTGCAAGTAATTAACATTACTGAATATGATACCATGAATACTGTGGTAATGTAGCTAAGGGAAAAGGTACAACTGTAAATATTTTAACCACTACCACAGTAGCATTTTGCTGACTCATTAAGTAAAACCATGTATATTTTCATTCTATATAAATACCAATACATGTTTACAGAAGGCTTCTTAATATTGGTAAATGGAACTAAGTCTCATAATACAACACAATACTGATTCAGCACATAGATTTTTTTATAGAAAGCAGATGGTGAGATATATGTGTACAAGAGTATGGTAGTGCCTTCTGAATTACATCTGCTTGATCTGGGATGCAATATTGTGATTTACTTCCCCCCCCCCTCCTTTTTTATGATGTCTAATAATATTTCATTGCGCTGTGTAGGAGGCACTGTATTCTCTTTATCAAATTCTGCTAAAGTAACTATATGATGGCCTGCCTGATCCTGCACAGTTACTGCCTACGGAAAACTATTTCAAGTGACTGATGGCTTAGTTAATCAGAGCTGCCTTCTTTCAGTGGTTATGAGAAAATTTCAGGTTATTTTGCAGATCAAAATTGAGCAGTTTTGGCTAAGCTCTCTCTCTCCAAGAGTGCAAGGTGGGATCTGGCAGGGACAAGTTTTGACTCTTCTTGGGTTGAGTTTAAGCCAATGATACTCACTTGTCTACACAAAAAATTAGTTTTGCAGCAAGCTGGGATGTGAATCTATGCCGCACTAACCTGCTGTGGACTAACTCTGTGTGGACCCTGCTGAAGAACATTAGCAGCTTGTTAATGAACTTTGATCTTGTACCATTTCAAAGAGGACTAGATCAAAGCACATCAACAAACTGTTACTGCATGTGAGAAGGGTCTCTTAATCTACTTGTGTAATCTTTTGTTAAGGCAAGGGCACCTGATGTTGACTATATGAGCAACTACCATCCAGTACCCAGTCTTCCATTTTTGGTTAAGATTATACAAAAGGTTGTGGGCAAAACAATTTTGAGTACCTAGATGCTTTAGATCTCCTTGATCCTTGTATAGCAAAGCATGACTTAGAAACTGCATTGGTGGGGTTGATAGATGATCTGCTCCTGGTAATGGATGAAGATTGAGTGTCCATCCTGATATTGTTAGATCGATCAGTTGTGTTTGATACTGCTGGTCATAAAGTATTGTTGGCTCAACTGTGGGCTGCAGCTGGAGTGGTGGCAATGCATTTGTGCAGCTCTGTTCCTTCCTTGCTATGTGTTTCAAAAGAGTTTTATTAGATAATTGCTTCTCTCTTAAGCAGGGTTCCATCTGTCTCCCCTCTTGTCCATCATGTATAGGGCCCTACCAAATTCACAGCCATGAAAAATGCATCACGGACCGTGAAATCTGGTCTTTTGTGTGCTTCTAACCTATACTATACAGATTTGATGGGGGAGACCAGCGTTTCTCAAATTGGGGGTCCTGACCCAAAAAGGAGTTGCAGGGGGGGTGGCAGTCATTTTAGGGGGGGGTCACAGTATTGCCACCCTTACTTCTCTGCTGCCTTCAGAGTTGGGCGGCCGGAGAGTGGCGGCTGCTGACTGAAGGCCCAAAACTGCAGGCAGCAGCGCACAAGTAAAGGTGGCAATACCATACCATGCCATCCTTACTTCTGCACTGCTGGGACCCTGGCCAGCTGCCCAGCTCTGAAGGCAGCACCACTACCAGCAGCAGCAGCAGCGCAGAAGTAAGGGTATCAGTACCGCAACCCCCACTACAATAACCTTGCAACCCTCCCTCCCCCAACTCCTTTTTGGGTCAGGATCCCTACAATTACAACACTGTTAAATTTCAGATTTAAAGAGCTGAAATCATGAAATTTACTATTTTTAAAATCCTATGACCGTGGAATTGACCAAAATGGGCCATGAACTTGGTAGGGCCCTAATCATGTATATGGTGCTGTTTAGGTAGTTCATATGGAGGAGGGACTCTAATGTTTCATGTATCTTGCATATCCAGTCTAGCCAGTGCTGCTGAATACCTGGCCCAGTGTCTGGGTAAGATTGGAGCACAGAGGAGGTTCTTTCTAATAAAACGAAGATGATGCTGATAGGTTTGGGGAAGCAACAGATAAATGTGACAAGGATTATATCGGCCTCTCTTATTAGGGGTATGTGCCTACCATTTGTTACTACAGCTCACAATCTGGGGTTATTGTTGGATCCCCCAGCTGCTGTTAAACAATTACATAGCGCCAGTGTTGAGGAAAACTTTTTTTCTCTTTGTCTAGCTAGGAGATTGTGGCCATTTCTTTTGGATGTAGACCTTGTGACTCAAATTCCTGCTTTCATCACTTGAAGATTTGATTGTGGTAGGGTTGTCTAAATGAGGCTACGCATTAAGGTCAAGTCAGTAACTTAAAATGGTACTGGATGCAGCAGCCTACACATAATTATTATTACTTATTTGTATTACAGTTGCATCCAGAAGCTGAAAATGAGATTAAGGCCCCATTGTGCTAGGCACTGTAGACATAGCAAGACATAGTCCTTGACCCAACGAGTTTACAATCTAAATGAACAAGACAAAACAAATGTTGTTATCCCTATTTTACTGAAAGGGAACTGGGGCAAAGATATACGTGACCTAATTACTATTACACGGAGAATCTGAGTCAAAGCAGGGAATTGAACCCACATCTCTAGTGGTTGAATCCACTGCTTTAACCACAAATTCATCCTTTCTCTCTTATTAGGTGATGTATTTCACAGGGAGCACAAGACAGTGCTCTGTGATCTTCAGTCACTCTCTGTTGGTATAAGGTATTAGTTTTGAGTGGTAAAGCCCTAAATGATCTAGGACAGGTGCTACTACCTTTCTTCCTTTACCATAGTGCCACAGCCACAGTCAGTCTGGAGTCCCCGTGGTATAATAAAGAGGGACTTTCCAGTTGGACATCTTCTGTGACAGACCCGAAACCTTAGAACCTATACTCCTCCTGGGTCTGAAATAGACTGAATGACTTATCCCTTTATCTAGAACTTTTATTTTTTTATGGGTGGGTAGGTGCACAGTAAGGGTTGATGTTTCCAAGAGAAAGGGATTTTCTTTGGATTTGATTTTGTTATTTTAGTTTGAGGGGGGTTTTTTTGGTTGTTGTTGAGGGCATGAGGAGAAGTGGATGGTTTTACTTTTAATTGATTTTTATTTTAATTAAGTTAATTAGCCCAGCACAGGTGCTATTTTGCATGTGTGTGTAGCTGTATAAATGTGTATATATAAATAAAAATGAACGACTACATTAGTGGTGCTATCATATATGGAACAGAAATCACCCTGCCTCTGTCTGGACATAATTCCTAAACGTTTAAGTGATGTTACTGTAGACAGCTACTATAGTAACAGCTTGGTAATGTGTCCACACCTGTATTTCAACTGATTAATGCTGCCTTTCATCGTGTTATGTGAAATTTTCTAATTGTATTTCACACCACAGAATGACTTATTTAATAAAAGTATATGTGAATTTCTGTATAAAGTTATTTACAAAATGTGCTGAATGTTTTTAGAAAAATATTTCCACTGATACTCTAACACCCTGCATTTAGTCTAGCAAACCAATTTTAACTTGTAGTTCCAGTACTGTACAGCAGCGAACAGAGTTCGCTGCTATTATATCCTATTTTATTGTTTGACTTAAAGTGAACATATGTTATGGTTTCTCATTTATTCTACTTTTGTGCTATGTATTCCTTCTCCCTTTCTGATCTGTTAATTTTTAAATGCATGTGAATATTTTCTGTCTAATCAGTGAGCAACAGCCAGTAGGCTGTAAGTTTTCCCCTTTGTAAGCACTCTGTCTTCTGCCAGTTCTGTGTAGAACAAGTCCTGTTCTGTGTAAGAGCTCAGTAAACAATTTAATGCAGTGAATTGACCAGGCTGCCTAGAAATGTCATTTATTTAAAAATACTTTTCGTGCACAACATGACTTTCAGAATAAAATATTGTTTTGGGGAGTTTTATGAAAATTGTATTAGACCTTCATTGAACATTCAATTCCATACAATAGATTTACACATCATTATTGTCTGTATCCAACAACCCCGTCTGGCTCTTACTCATCTAAAATATATAAAAAAAACCCCACACATTCCAAGTCTTATGTAATTCTTCTTACGCTCTGTTTTCTCTAATAAATTTTGATAGGTGGTTTCTACAGCAGTTTGAAATCTTTTGTGCAGTATGTACGTGGGCATCCAACGTCTCAACATTTTTCATCATTGAGTACCGGTAATTGTTTCTTGCATGGACTGTCTGGTACTCAGGGAAGCTCATGTATTTCCATTGTTGTTTTGAGACATGTATCACAATACTACCCACTACTGTGTATCAGAATTTCCTACTAAATTATTTAAAGCTGTTCCAGTTGCTTCCTAAATTAATATATTCTTACAAATTTAATACTCTACATTGCCATTAAGAAACACAGTCTTCCAACAGGTATTAAACTTTATGTATATATAAGTTAAATAATTAACATAGGGTTCTTGTTTGTTTTCAAGAATCTGTTTGTGTGACATTTGCAGGAATAGATCAGTGAGAAACCTGCCCGTATTTTATGCTGCATATAGAAAAGTCTGGCTATTTTCGGGGCTTACAGACTTCTGCATGGATTTTGGCAGCATAAAAGCCAATGATTTTAACTGAATCCAGCACCAATAATGTTTTGCTTAGTATAAGTGTTCCTTCTACATTTAAAAAAAAAATTGTTTTAGCTGTTTGAGTGCAATAGATCAGCATAGGCTTTATAAAAACCTCTAGTGTAGTAGAAAATATAAATGTGAGTACCTTTTGGAAGAACTTTTGCTTCACTGGGGTCAAAGTAAAAAATCCCCTTGGTCATAGCACGCAGGCCAGTAGAACTATCCTCTTTCTTCTCTAAAATGTAATGTTTTGCTTCTAAAGATCAGCAAAGTTTACAATGACTTTGGTAACAGTGTAGAGTGTTTCTGGATCACCATGACTCAGATTGTTCTTCTTTCATTTCAGAAAGGTTTACTGAAAAGGTGGTGTGGAAAAAGCTTCTAGATTCTTTGATTCCTAGCAGTCTAGCATCAGACTGCCCAACAGTGGTGAAATTAGCGCATTTAAATAAGGCCAAGCCATACAGTTAGTTGGGTGAGAGCCGGAGCTGCCCGTGACTGTTTAGGTAAAATTATTTTGTCCAGGAGGACACCAGTAACGGTGTCAAAAGGTCAGAGAACTCAGCCCTGAAATCCCCCATATAGCCTGAAGGTCTGTATGTCATAATATCCCAGGCTTGGAGGCCTTGAGAATATGTTGCAAATGTTCTGCACATTTGATTGATAAATTCTCTTCTTCTTCTTCTTTTTTGGGGGGGGGGGGGGGGGGGCTTGCATTATTATTAGTAGTATTCATTTCTTGATGGTATAACTGCCATTTAACTTCTAGTGTTCTAGTGACATTTTAATAATATCCACTGCAGGCACCTTTATATAGCTTTTCTAATTTTTTGTAAATAACACCTAGTTTTCATTGTCGTAACACTTCTGTAAATCAGTAAAACAGCCTAGATAATAGGGTATATATGGTTTGCTAGTCCTATTCAAGATGTGACAAAGTATCCCAGAAATGTAATGCCTTTCAAGTCTTATTTCTTGAATAATCTGTAGCTTTGAACAAAGCATTACATTACCATTAAAGACGGTGGCCTTAACTCCTAGTGGATTCATGGATATGTTCTGAAGGGCTACGAGTTAATTACTGGGTTTGGTTCACAATGTATATTTGTACAACAAATGGTTCAAGGGAGCTATAACTCTGATGTTGTCCTGACATGATGTCCTGGGAGATGTGCTGCCATCCTGGAGCCTGTGTTTGAAACATTACAGAAAGGTTGTTGAGGCTCATCCATCTTCTTATCACTACCACATGCTGCTCATCCACGTGGACACTAATGATGTTGCCAGGTCTGACACTGAGCAGATCAACAGTGATTACAAGGCTCTGAGAGATAGGGTGAAGGGGTCAGAGGCACAGATTGTCCATGTTCTTGTCCGTGTGGTTGATGGAAAGTGCCCAGGCAGGGACATGCATATCCTAGAGATGAATGCATGGCTTTTCAGATGGTATTAATGGGAGGTCTTCAGCTTCCTCAATCATGGAATGCTGTTCCAGGATGAAAATGTGCTGGGAAGAAAATGGGCCCACCTGACCAAGAAGAAGAGCATCTTCATGCACTCACCAACCTAGTGAGGAGGGCTTTAAATGAGGTTAAAAGGGGGTAGGTAACAAAATCCCACAGGTAATTATAAAAAAAGCAACCTTAACAGAGGATTAGATGTTGGGAGTGGGGAGATATGGAAAATTACAATAGGGTCATAGAAGCAACAAAAAAGAAATAAGTGAGGGAATCTGTTCAACATCTTAAGTGTCTTACACAAATGCAAGGAGAATGGGGAATAAATGAGAAGAACTGGAAGTTTGAGTACTTACACTAAATTATGACTTAACTGGCATCACGGAGACTTGGTGGGATAAATTTCATGACTGGAGTATTGGTATAGAGGGGAACAGATTGTTCAGGAAGGATAGGCAGGGTAAAAAGGGATAAGGTATTGTGTTATACACTTGTTCTGAGAGCCAGAAAAAGGTGGGAGGCAAACCAGTTGAGAGTCTCTGGGTAACAATAAAAGGGGTCAGAAATAGGAGTGACATCATGGTAGGGGGTCTACTATAGACCACCAGATCAGGAAGAAGAGGTGGATGAGGCATTTATACAATAAACAACAACAATATCCAAAACACAAGGCCTGATAGCAATCCGGAACCTTAATTACCCAGACTGTTGGAAAAGTAATACGGCAAAACACAAAATTTCCAATAAGTCCTTAGAATATATTAAGGACAACTTTTTGTTCCAGAAAGTGGATGAAATAATCATGGGGACAGCCATTTTAGACTTGATTCTGACCAGTAGGGAGGAATTGGTAGCAAATCTGAAAGTGGAAGGCAATTTGGGTGAAATACACCATGAAATGATAGATTTCATGATACTAAGGAAAGGAAGGAGTGAGAGCAGCAGAATAAGGACAATGGACTTCAAAAAAAGCAGACTTTAACAAACTCTGAGAACTGGTAGTTAAGAGCCCATGAGACGAAAATCTAAGGGATAAAGGAGTTCAGGAAAGCTGTCTGTCTGTCAAGGAAACAGTATTAAAGGCACCACTACAAACTATTCTGATGTGAAGGAAAGATTTAAAAAAATAGCAAGAGGTCAATATGGCTCCATTAGGAGCTCTTTAATAACCTGAAAAGCATAAAGGAATCCTACAAAAAGTAAAAACACGGACAGATTGCTAAGGAGGAGTACAGAAGGATAGCACAAGCATGTAGGAACAAAATCAGAATAGCTAAGGCACAAAATGAGTTACACCTAGTAAGGATATAAAAGGCAATCTGAAGAGGTTCTTTAAATACATTAGGAGCAAGAGAAAGATGAAGGTCCTCTACTTAGTGGAGAAGGAGAGCTAATAATGGATGATGTCAAGAAAACTGAGATGTTTTATGCCTAGGGCTCTGTGCCTGTCACGGAGGTTGTGGAAGTCACGGATTCTGTGATTTTCCGCAACCTCCGTGACTTCTGTAGGGGCCTGTGTGGCTGATCCCAGGGCTGCCCAAGCAACTGGCTCCAGGGACAGCTGGTCAGGTGGCCCCTGGGACAGCCACACCAGCCACTGCTGGAGTGGCATGGGGGACAGCCACACCAGCCGCTGCTCCAGCAGCCCCGGTAGTGGTCCCTGGCTGGCTGGAGCAGCCCCTGCTCCGGCAGCCGCAGCCACTGCTCTGGCGGCCCTGGGCAACAGATCCTGGCCAGCCAGAGCAGCTGCAGTCCACTGGCCTGGGTAGCTGGTGCTGCTGGCCCCGGGCGCCCTTTCCCAGCAGCCCCCCCTCAGGTGCCCCCCCCCAGCAGTGGCCCCAATGCCACCCCCCCAGATTTAATCACAGGTGTTTTTAATATAAGTCATGGACAGATCACAGGCCAAGAATTTTTGTTTATTGCCCCTGAGCTGTCCATTACTTTTACTAAAAATACCCGTGACTAAATTTTAGCCTTATGTATGCCTATTTTGCTTCAGTTTTCACTAAAAAGCTCAATTGTGAACAGATACTCAACACAATAACAACAAGAGGGAAGGAATGCAGCCAAAATAGGGAAAGAATGGGTAAAATAATATTTACATAAGTTAAATATATTCAAGTTGGGATGCCCGGATACACTTTATCGGAAGCGTGGACAAATTGGAGAGAGGCCAGAGGAGAGCAACAAAAACCTGACCTATGAGGAGAAATTTAAAAATAACTGGGCAAGTTTAGTATTGAGAAAAGATGACTGAGGGGTGACCTGATAACAGTCGTCAGATATATTAAGGGCTGCTATAAAAGGACAATGATCAATTGTTCTCCATGTCCACTGAAGGTAGGACAAGAAGTAATGAGCTTAATCTGCAGCAAGGAAGCTTTAGGTTAGATATTAGGAAAAACTTTCTCACTGTAAGGGCAATTAAGCTCTGGAACAGGCTTCCAAAGGAGGATGTGGAATCCCCATCACTGGAGGTTTTAAAAAACAGGTTGAACAAACAACTGTCAGGGATGATTGCGGTTTACTTGGTCCTACTACAGTGCGGGGGGCTGGACTTGATGACTTCTTGAGGTCCCTTCCAGCCCTACATTTCTATCATTCTAACTCCAACAGCCAAAATCTTTGTGGAAAACAGTAGATTTAAATATATATATATATAATGGCTGCTCTGAGGTCTTTAAAAATGTCTTTAGGGTGGAAAATCCATATTTTGAACTCTAGTCATCTTGATCCCAGACAATGGATACTTAATTTTAATTGATACACTTACCCAGCCTGGATCATTTGAAATTATGTTCATAGTCAGTTGTGAGTGCCACAGACATCCAATTGATTTGTTTGCAAAAAGTGAGGATGAATCACCTTTTCCCTGTGCCTCTTCCTTTTGAATAATAGAAACTGGAGAGAGAAAAAGCCTGTTAGAACCATTAATTCTTACCCTGGGAATGAGTTCAAGCATTGTACATTTTAGGTCTGTGTTCTTTCTAAATATCTAAGCAGGCTTTCATTACTTGTCTCTGGGACTTCACCACCATAAATAATTTTTCTTCATCTTTAGCCTGTGACTCCTAGTTGTATCCCTTGGACCACCAGCAACAATTTTTTTCTATCCTTGGTGTTTACACTCTCCAAATACCATGCTCCTTTATTATTTAGACAAGCTAATATGTATTTATTTCTTTAAATCTTTCCTTGTAAGGCTAGCTCCTTAATCATTTTGTGTCTGTGCCAAATTCCATTTCTTTCTCTGTGCTATCACAGACAGAAGATATAAACTTCCCTCCCAACTAGTGTAGGTAGGAAAAATACAAAGCCCTTCTGAGTCACTTTCCCCATAGAATGAAACGTGTCATGTTTACCCAGTCTAGCTGTTTGTTTCCCAGCAGGTGAGGACAGCTCCCAGTTTTGCTATGTTCTCTTCTTTTGGTAAACATTTTCCCCAAGCCTTCCTTTTTGTCGGGATTAGAAAGTATAGCATGGAGGGCTTCATAGTACTGAGTTGTTGGTCGGGGAGGAGGTTATGTTTCTTTCTTTCCTCATCAGAGCACTGTGTGATGGATGTGAGTGGTGCTACGCTGTGAGCAAGATGTGTGTGTGTGTGTGTGGGAATTTAAAATGCAGAAGATGGATGATTAACTTTTTTTAATCATTTGATAAACAGTAAATAACAAGCAAAAGAAAATGAGGCTATAGTTAGCTCCCATAAGCACAAATATCATACTTTTGATGTTGATAATCCCTGTTGCCAGTGCAGGGGTTGGTAATTTAATTCTTAATCGGTATTGGCCGGAGCTGATTTGGGTTTTTTTGTGTGTGACACTAAATTTTTCTCTATTTATAGGGTCCTTTCATACTGTCCTTTGGCAGCCCCTCACCCTCACCCAACACACACACACTTTGTGTTAATCCACGAGAAACCACCAACTAGAGACCAAAGATGGCCATTTTGGATGCCAGCAAACAATTCATTACAGGTTGTAGCTTCTTCCCATACCACCGCTAAGTATTTTCCAGCCAAAACCTTCCAACAAGCTCATATATGTTTTCCTCCTGGCTTTCCCATTCTTTTCAGAGTTTCTCTTTTAAGTCACTTCAAACTTCTCCCACAGCTTGACAGGGCACTATAATTACCCTACAAATTGTTTGACCCTACTGATCAGATGCTAATAGTGCTCCTTATTTCCAGTGTTCTGACTCTTCATTGCAAAATGGACTGGGAGGGCTAAAAAAGCATCTGAAAATAAGGAAGGGACAGACCAGCTATATCTATTAGAAGTCTCTGCTACACAACAAGAGGAAAGGAAAGAGGAACTTTGCTTCAGTAGGACTGTGGAGTCCGCAGTAGAAGAGAATTGTCCAAGGCAGAAGGGAATGAGGCAGGGGAACTGTCTATCTAGGAACAGTGGGAGAAGAGGAATGAGTTGCTGAGCAGCGTGCCCAATGATCAAATGAGATGGGAACCAAGTGGCAATTAATTCTATGGAGGGGGAAATAGGAAAAGGAAAGTAGGTAGAAAGCATGTGCAAGAGGAAGAGAAAGGAACATAACAGGTGGGAGGCGGTTATGAAATGAAAAGCTAAAGTAGGCAGTGATTAACTTTTTTTCAACATGGAAAAAACAGTTAGGGCATGAAAGACAAAAGATAAACTAAACATGTTCCTAATATTACTTTTCCATTTAACACATTTCAATATTTTCCAGGAGGATGTAATGCCATTCCAAATCGGGATGGGAGGTGTCCAAAACACCACCTTTATTGGGTCTGGCCCACACCATGAAAAGTTTGATAATCACTAAGAAAAGGCAGCTTCCACCCCCAGCATTCTACAGATTCCCCTCCAGCCCCTGGTGGAAAGCTGGGAGTTCTGCAACAGCATGTATACATTATTGACTGATTCTACCAATAATGTTGGGGTTCTCATATTATAAATGTGTAGGGGTCCTAAACCTAAGGGATGCAATATTACCAGAATCAATAACTTTTTCTTAAAATTATTTTAGATATCAATTAAGACATCTGTATGTAAAATTTAGTATGCCTTATGTAGATGCATAGGGAGGAGAGCACAGGGTACTTTACTTCTTCTTTACATCCTCCCTATAAGGACTAGAGACAACCACAATTCCTAATCCTGCCTAGCACTCCTGAGATAGTAAACCCTCCTTTAAGAGGATGGGGCTCTATTTGCCCTCCAAACAGCCCGCAGAGCTGATAGAATAGATAGATGCACACTGCACTGTCATAAAGGATTGGGATCATATGCACTCTTGCTATATGTCTAGGAAAGAGAATGCCTCCTAAAACAGTCCCTTCCGTAGGATGGTGTGGCTTTGCTAGGGTTGCCACCTAGCCTTTTTTTTTTTTTACTGCTGTCATAACTATAAAGGGAAGGGTAACAACTCTCCTGTGTACAGTACTATAAAATCCCTCCTGGCCAGAGACTCCAAAATCCTTTTACCTGTAAAGGGTTAAGAAGCTCGGGTAACCTGGCTGACACCTGACCCAAAGGACCAATAAGGGGACAAGATACTTTCAAATCTTGGGGGGGGGGAAAGGCTTTTGTTTGTGCTCTTTGTTTAAGGGGTTGTTCGCTCTTGGGACTGAGAGGGACCAGACATCAATCCAGGTTCTCCCCATCTTTCTAAACAAGTCTCTCATATTTCAAACTTGTAAGTAAAAAGCCAGGCAAGGCGTCTTAGTTTTACTTTGTTTTCTCAACTTGTAAATGTACTTTTTACTAGAGTGTTTATCTTTGTTTGCTGTACTTTGAACCTGAGACTAGAGGGGAGTCCTCTGAGCTCTTTAAGTTTGATTACCCTGTAAGGTTATTTTCCATACTGATTTTACAGAGATGATTTTTACCTTTTTCTTTAATTAAAAGCCTTCTTTTTAAGAACCTGATTGATTTTTCCTTGTTTTTAGATCCAAGGGAGTTGGATCTGTATTCACCAGGAGTTGGTGAAGGAAGGAGGGGGGAAGGATCAATTTCTCCGTGTTTTAAGATCCAAGGGGTTTGGATCTGTATTCACCAGGGAATTGGTGAAAGGTTTCTCAAAGCTTCCCAGGGAAGGGAATTAGCTTGTGGGAAATGGTGGCAGCGGACCAGATCTAAGCTGGTAGTTAAGCTTAGAAGTCTTCATGCAGGCCCCCACACTTGTACCCTAAAGTTCAAAGTGGGGATACAGCCTTGACAACTGCCTTGCCGATTAATGTGCTGGAGGGGTGGGGATTGCCACTTGGGACACTTTAGAGCATTGCGTAATTCACACCCCCATATTCCAGACTGTCGCACTATGTTAGGATAAGATAAGAAAAATGATCAAACAACTAGCTATAGTTGGCACTAGGACCCTTTTTGATGGTGGTGGTTGTGGCCAGTGGCTGTTTTTTGATGGTGTGGGAGGTTGGCTACTGGGACTGTTTTCTGCATCTAGAGAAGGCTGCGCTAGGCTCTGTACCATCCCCAACGTGGGCCTGTATGTAAATCACGTAATCCAGACCCCAGGGTGCACAGACCAAGCAGTGATCTGAAGTGCATGTAGTGGTTTTCAAAACTGTCGCAATTATTTCCAAACTTGCTATTTTTAAATGGAGGTTGTAAAATAAGGCAAAAGAGGATCCATGCATGTTTAATGGTTATGACTGACACTTTGGCAGCTATGACAGCTAATTAGAATGCTTCCTTCATTTCCAGAGTTGTAAAACTGTTTTACAACATGAAATGGGAGTTTGTTTCAACACAGAAAATAATTCTAACTAGAAATGTGTCTAGTCTGTAGTGTGTGCAGATACAGTTCTTGGTTTGGGGATACTGATATTTGTGTAACGCTTACAGACCCCAGTCATTGGCGGGTGGGATCGAATCTGGGATCTCTGGAGCTCAGTGCATGAGCCTCTACCACATGAGCTAAAAGCCAACTGGCTGTTAGCTAAGGCTGTAGAGGAGACTCATTTTATCTCTCTCTCTCTAAGTGGTCTCGGTGCCACTAGATGGGACAGAACACCACACCTAGGAAGTATGTGGGTTACATACTTAAAATATCAGAGGAAGTATGTCCTGAGCTTCCGAGACTTTCCAGTTGAAATCCCGGTTGAACCCCCACTTGTAATGCCAACAGACCCCAGTTGTCAGCAGGTGGGATCAAACCTGGGACCTCTGGCGCTTAGTGCATAAGCTTCTACCACATGAGCTAAAAGCCAGCTGGCTATTAGCTAAAGCTGTAGAGCAGACTCATTTTATCTCTCTCTCTCTAAGTGGTCTTGGTGCCACTAGATGGGACAGAACAGCACACCCAGGAGGTGTGTGGACTACATTTGCATACTATATGCAGCTGTCCCTCTTCCCTCAAGCACATGAATATCAAGAAGATGTAGTTGGGGAGCCCTTAGAGTTGCGTGTAGAAGGCAACATTGAGGCCTGCTGTGGAGGTGAGATGATGATGTGGTAATCCTAGAACTGGAATGGTAGGATGGGGGCAAATCAAGGAAAGGAGAAGAAAGAAATAATGCATTTACTATGCTTTTCTAACCATTTTTTCTTGCTGTTAAATTGTATAAATATTACTAACGTATATATTGCAGTAAAATTTAGAGACCTCCATCTCAAGGTTGAGGCCCCATTATGCTAGGAT
The DNA here is from genome assembly GCF_028017835.1 of Emys orbicularis. Lineage (NCBI taxonomy): Eukaryota > Metazoa > Chordata > Testudines > Emydidae > Emys > Emys orbicularis. The sequence continues at coordinate 37,439,893 of NC_088688.1, read as the reverse complement.
AAGGGCTCTCAAACTTTTCGATGCTAGGACGCCCATCTTGCAAGACCAACACTCCTGTTTAGCAATATGGGAAGCATAGGGTGATTGTAACTCCTGACACCTGTTTGTGATCCTCCTAGGGTTGAAAACCCTAGTACTGGAATCTGTACAAACAGTCCAGATTCCAAAGGTCTTACAAGTGGGGCTGTACTATATACAGTATTTATCAGACATTGATATTCTTTGAAGACTTGGCTGGTTAAAAGACAAGCACGTGCTAGCAATGTTTCATATCAAACAGGCAATGGTTTCTTAGGATAGAGAGATAATTGGGGATTATTTTGGGTAGAGGTAGTCGTCAGTATAAAATCCTCTGGTTTTTATGCCCTCGGAGGATCCTTTTTTTAAAAGCTGCTTTTGCAGCTTCTTTATTGCTGGAGTAGCTGAGGGGAAGAGGAGGCACATAATGCTATTTTGGGATAGTGTACAGGGATGTGTGTCTCATTATGATCCTTGGGCTTTGGGGAAGCTTTTAAAGCTTTTTACACTGCTTTGCAGAGCTGGCTGCATTCTGCACCAATTAAAGCTGTATTTGTACTGTAGGTGTAATGCCTTAAAACAAAGGGAAAGCTTTAAAAATAAGACTTCAAAACATTGGTTAGCCTTGTTGCTAACTGCTAGTCTTATTCCTGAATATTTCATTCTGTACCTTCATCATAGATATTTTCCTTTAATCTCCTTATTCCTGTCATCTGTAAGGACTACAGAATAACATCCCTGAAAGTGAAAAAGGTGTCTTAGAAATCTCTTTTGAAAAAGAGTGGAAATATAATTCAATCTACAAATGTAAAGTGTGAAAGTGTCGGGTAATCAGCTTCTCCCAATTATAAATATCCTTCGTTTGCTGAAATCTTTAATATTTGAGTCTTCAGCCACCTTTAAGTATCTCTTTAGTCTGTGTCTAGATGTGCAGAAAACTGTGACTAATACATTCCCCATTTTTTCTAAAAGTGCTGCTAATACAGGGACTAAATTAAGAATTGTAGTGTCTGAATTATATCTAGTAAAAAGCTCTCTATCAAGATTTGTGTTATATCTAATGAACTTTCCATTTTGAAATCATTAACATAAAATGATTAAGAAGCTCTCATACAAAGAAAGTGAAGTATAATACTTTATTAAAAAGTGAGCGTAGAAGAGCATTATGTAGTATTTGTAAAAATATTGTTACATGCATGGTTGCAAAACATACAAGTCTTTATTGCTCCTTGAAGGGACAAGTATGGGGATTTCACAGTAATACAGAACACACGTTCACCTGGAATGAAACAATTGTAGAAACAGGTGTGGCTGGAGGACTGAATCTTCTGCTCCTCACCTTTTAAAGTTCTTCAGGGCCACGGGGGCGGGGTGGGTTGCTTTTTGGTATGGGTTTTTGTTTGTTTATTTGTTTTTGCTGTCCGGTTCAATTTACAGTGTGTGGTAGAATTTATTAACATTTTCCACTAAAATTTTGGTAGCAATTGGATTACTGGTGTTATGAATCCCATGAGCAGGTGTCTGGCTGTGGTATCAACAGATAGAGTATGAATCCAGATACTAGTAGAAAACAGGTGGAGAACATTGGCTAGGAAGAAAATAAAGAATGACAATCTTTGTGATGTGGGAGAGCTGCTTAAAGATAGGCCAGCTAGATGGAGGGGAGAGAATTGGTTCTTGTTACAATGGCTGCTACTGTGGGCCAGCAGCCATTTAATATATCCTTTTATTCTGCCTTGTAATTCTGATGGGCTTCTTCAGACTCATTTCTGAACTGAGAATTCAACCTATCCACAAATGGCATTTTCAAGTCGATGTTATTGGAAATGCTATGCCTATATTTGAAACTCAGAGGCACTGCTAGAGAGGTTTTTACTCTACAATGGTGGTGTGTGCTGTTAAATAGTGGATGCATTTTAGAGGAGGTATAATGTTTATAGTACCTGTGTTAAATATGGTCTATGTATGTTTATTACTGCTGAGCAAGTAGTAGACAGAATTTTACACACACACACACACACACACACACACACACACACAAGTTTAAACTAATAGAGATATAACTACCTCTGCAATTCTTTTTTGTTTGCTTTCTGTGAAGATTTGTACACTCAAGCTTTACTTGCATAAATACTCAGAAAAACCTAACTTTCAGATCAACCGTTTGAATATTTGCCAATAGTTTATTTCAAATAGTATACTTCAGTGCAATAGTTAATATCCTAAATGTATTGGTTAGTAACACTAATCATCCAATCTGGAAAAAGAAACAGTATCATATGACATATGAAACTAACAAATTTAGCTGAAATGTTTAATATCTGTTATTTACGATGACCTGTTAGTGAAGTATTTATATAAGGAAGAAGAATCTTGATGAAATTTGTATATAATTTTAATAATAAAAAAGGTGATACAAGTGCTGAATTCACTTATCAATTACCACAATGATACAAAAAAGCAGGTCTCATAACTTGATAAAAAAAATCTACCGTGCTATCACCTTATATCTTCCGAAAAGAGTCGTGTGTGTTTCCAATACGGTATAAAACAAAAATACGTTTTTCATATTTTAATAATCTTTTTTTTACTATTTTTCTTTCTAGGTAAGTACTTTCTGTATTCTTCATTAAGCTGAAAGAAAATGTACCATACCTATGTACCTGCCTGAAGTGTAACAAATCAGGTAAAAACAAGGTAATGAAAATGAATAATGCTATTACCTGATTGGGTAAGGATTGCAAATAGTTTTAAGGTACCCCTATAGTGTATTTCTGAAGAGTTCTGCTGTTACAGGGAGATTGTTTTATTTGTCTGGTATTGGTGAAAGGAGATAGAAGATTACAGCTAGTGTTCATGAAATATTCATTTGCACCTGCTGGCTGCCCAGATGAACAGCAGATGTCACTGAGTTCCCTCCATTTTACTAGCATCACAATTAATCACAGAAAGGAAGCTTTGTTTTTCACTCTGAAAGTTTGGAATAGAATTGATATGTGGGAGACTGTGTGATTGAGGGAATAGGGCACTGGATTGGGAGGACTCAGAAAACCTAGAATCTGTTTCTGGCTCTTTCACCCAGAGCAAGTCATTTCACCTCTTTGTGCCTCAGTTTCCTTATCTAAAAGAAAGAGATAATGATACTTTGGCTGGTTGAAATCTTCTGGCAAAACAGTTTTTCAATGAAAAATTAGATTTGGACTAAGCTATTCCTCCCCCTTCCCTCCCCCCCACCCGAAAGCATGCTTTTTGCTTAAAATTTTGTTTCAGAAATGGAGCCATGGTGCCTCATGGGAATTGTAGTTTCGTTACCTTGTGCCCCCATCCTCTATAAGCCAAGTTCCCCACCCTGACTACAACTACCATGATATGCCACAGCTAGGGATTCCCATAATGCTCAGCAAGAATGGAGACTATGGTACGCTATAGGAGGTTTAGTCCAGCCAGGGTGACCAGCACATAGAGGAGTAGAGGGATACCTTGACTTTAGAAAAGCTTTTGATACGGTCTCCCACAGTATTCTTGCCAGCAAGTTAAGGAAGTATGGATTGGATGAATGGACTATAAGGTGGATAGAAAGCTGGCTAGATCGTCGGGCTCAGCGGATAGCGATCAATGGTTCGATGGCTAGTTGGCAGTCGGTATCAAGTGGCGTGCCCCAGGGGTTGGTCCTGGGGCCGGTTTTGCTCAACATAGTATCATCATAGAATCATAGAAGATTAGGGTTGGAAGAGACCTCAGGAGGTCATCTAGTCCAACCCCCTGCTCAAAGCAGGACCAACACCAACTAAATCATCCCAGCCAGGGCTTTGTCAAGCCGGGCCTTAAAAACCTTTAAGGATGGAGATTCCACCACCTCCCTAGGTAACACATTCCAGTGCTTCACTACCCTCCTAATATCCAACCTAGACCTCCCCCACTGCAACTTGAAACCATTGCTCCTTGTTCTGTCATCTGCCACCACTGAGAACAGCCGAGCTCCATCCTCTTTGGAACCCCCCCTTCAGGTAGTTGAAGGCTGCTATCAAATCCCCCCTCACTCTTCTCTTCTGCATACTAAACAAGCCCAGTTCCCTCAGCCTCTCCTCGTAAGTCATGTGGCCCAGCCCTCTGATCACTTTTGTTGCCAATTTGTCTCTCCAATTTGTCCACATCCTTTCTGTAGTGGGGGGCCCAAAACTGGATGCAATACTTCAGATGTGGCCTCACCAGTGCCGAATAGAGGGGGAATAATCACGTCCCTCTATCTATTGGCAATGCTCCTACTAATGCAGCCCAATATGCTGTTAGCCATCTTGGCAACAAAGGCACACTGCTGACTCATATCCAGCTTCTCGTCCACTGTAATCCCCAGGTCCTTTTCTGCAGAACTGCCGCTTAGCCAGTCGGTCCCCAGCCTGTAGTGGTGTATGGGATTCTTCCTTCCTAAGTGCAGGACTCTGCACTTGTCCTTGTTGAACCTCATCAGATTTCTTTTGGCCCAATACTCCAATTTGTCTAGGTCACTCTGGACCCTATCCCTACCCTCCAGCATATCTACCTCTCCCCCCAGCTTAGTGTCATCTGCGAACTTGCTAAGGGTGCAATCCATCCCATCATCCAGATCATTAATAAAGATGTTGAACAGGGAAGAATTGGTAGGGGAAGTAGAAGGGGGTGGCAGTAATGCTGAACTAGAGAGGATTCAGAGAAAGGCAATGAAAATGATTAACGGCATGGAAAAACTTTCATATGAAGAGAGATTAAAAAGATTGTGATTGTTTACCTTGGAAAGGAGATGAATAATAGGACGCATGATAAAAGTATATAAAATGGTGGTGTAAAGGAGGGACATAGGAACTTCAGTTCTCTCTGTCTAATAACAGAAGAACAAGGGGACATTTTCATAGTAATGTGGAAAAGTATATATATATTTTTCATTTTAATAAACTGTTTCATCATTTTAAAAAACAAACAAACAAAAATTTCAGGCCAAAAGGAGGAATTTCTTAAGATGTTAAGAACCAGTGAAAACAGGAAGTTATGATGGAAGCCTTTTTAAACCTTAACTAAACTTCCACTACTCTTTCTGTCTATAATATAGGTAAGATTAATTGAGCCATGCATCAAAAGAGTTTGTTTTCTGCCAATTAATAAAACTCCAGGTGCATAAAAGAAAAGAAAGAAATATAATATTGGCTGAAAATAATATAGGATGAAAATGTCGAATTCTGAACATTTCCATTTGGTAAATCAAGACCATGGTTTCAGAACATAAGAGTTGTCAATATCAGCAGTGCAAATCAGAGTAAGTAAGGAGAAAAGATTTGTTCTGTGGTGTATTGTACTATATAATCCACAGAGGGCAGTGCAGTGTTAATCAGTCTTCCAGCGATGTTTCTGCGGCTAATCCAGTGATGAGAAAGAGAGCTCATAAAAAATGTCATTGTAAATTGTTACATAGTTTATCCAAAGTAATTCCTATTGCTATAATCTACTCTTTGTATAATGAAGCATGTACAGGTGACATAGCCAAGTAACTGGCTGGCTCACTAATTTAAAAGCTCTCTCTCTAATTGCAGAATGGCAAATACTGCAATAAGCAGCATCATTTTATAATTATGTTGATACAATAAAGGGAAATGAGATGACTGTATCTTTTTCTTCCTGTAAACTGAAAAAATAAACTGCATTTCATATGTATCTTTGAAGGGAGGGAAGTGATTCCTGACTTTTCTTCAGTTTGTTGTGGTGAAAGGTTCTGCTGCTTTATTTCTTCTTCTCCCCCATCTTCCCTTACCACCCCCCATTTATTTTTCTTTTAGGGTGTCATATATGGCAGAAGTTAGGTGTGAGAGATACGCCTATCATTTGCACTGTTCATACTGATCCCTTTTATACAGAATGCTGCCTGACCGCTAGTAATACCTGATCTGAGCCTTACGAAGCCTCCTAACCAGTAGTATCTATGTGAGATTAGAAGGGATCTTTGTGATCACTTGTGGACAATCTTCAGAATGGAAAGCAATTTCCCATTGTTGCTTCTTGGAAAGACAATTGCCGAATCCCCTTTGGACATAATGATAGTGACCTCCTTTGTAAAGCACTTTGAGAGCTACTGATGAAAAGCTCTATATAAGAGCTAGGTATTTCATAGAAATCTAGGGTTGGAAGGAACCTTGGGAGGTCATCAAATCCAGCCCTCTGTGCTGAGGCAGGAATAAGTAAACCTAGACCATCCCTGACAGGTGCTTGTCCAATCTCTTCTTAAAAACCTCCAGTGATGGGGTTCCACAACTTTCCTTGTAAGTCTATTCCAGAGCTTAATTGCCTTTATAGCTAGAAAGGTTTTCCTGTTATCTAACCTAAATCTCCCTTGCTTCATATTAATTAGACTTTAGACTTGTCCTACCTTCAGTGGATATGGAAAAGCATTGATCACAGTCCTCTTCATAATAGCCCCAATATACTTAAAAACTGTTATCTGTTTATTGTCACTCAGTCTTTTTTTCTCAAAGCTAAACATGTCCATATTACACCTCTGCCCTGATATAACGCTGTCCTCAAGAGCCAAAAAATTTTACCGCATTATAGGTGAAACCGCGTTATATCGAACTTGCTTTGATCCACCGGAGTGCGCAGCCCCGCCCCCCCGGAGCACTGCTTTACTGCGTTATATCCGAATTCATGTTATATCTGGTAGCATTATATCGGGGTACAGGTGTATTATTATTAAGTATTATGAGGCAAGGGATTGAATTTTGTGGCATGGGGATGACTTTCTCATGTCACCAAGAGGGATAAATGAGGAAAAGGCCAAATTTATAAATATGGCCCCCAGTTTGCACATGCAGAAATCACTCTCACACTCAGTTTTGAGAATTATTTGTGTGCAAATGTTAGTATTTACATGGGTAGAATCATCATTTGCACATATAAGTGACAAACTGAAAAATGGCCCAGAATAAACTGTGTTTACAAATGTAGACACAATTGAGATCCCTTTGGAAATGCATCCCTGTTTTGGAGAGGTTTTTTTTTTTTAAACAGTCTTCCTTTTAATATTGACGTTTTACCTGAAATGACTAGCTAGCTTTTAAGTTCCATTCTTTTAATAGCATTGATTTGTTTGTTCTACTGCTGTTTTTCTAAACTGTACCTTGCAAAGCTAATTTAATGTATACAACTCTTGTTCTTTCTGTAAAAAGGAAGAATAAAGGCAAATCATGTATTTAGCAGCAGGATTTTATTGACCTAAAAGCTTGTATATTTTATTTAAAACAAAATCTAACTTTTGTTGTCTAGGCACCCAACAAGCTTTTATTGGAATGTGGAGGCAAGTTGTTCTGCATGTCTGTATTTTGGAATAGGAGTTTCACTGCTGTGCAGAGCTGGAAACCAAACACTGAAAGAGATTATTCACCAGATGAAAGGAAGAATAGGTCTCCTAAAAAGCTGTCATAAGAGTTAAATTTCTATATCTGTGGGAGATGGAACTGGCATAAGTTCTGGTATTGTTATACAGTGTGTGATAACAGCAGATGGCAGCAGGAAAGGAAACATACCTGTGTTTTTACACTGCAGCTGAGATAGATTTTAAAGCCCTCAAAGGGAATGAACAGAACAGGTAATGATCAAGTGATCCATGCCTTGTCACCCATTCCCAGCTTCTGGCAAACTGAGGCTAGGGACACCATTCCTGTCCATCCTGGCTAATAGCCATTGATGGACCTATCCTCCATGAACTTAGCCAGTTCTTTTTTGAATCCTGTTATAGTCTTGGCCACAACATCCTCTGGCAAAGACTTCCACAGACTGACTGTGCGTTGTGTGAAAAAAGTATATCCTTTTGTTTGTTTTAAACTTGCTGCCTATTAATTTCATTTGGTGACCCCTAATTTTTGTGTTATGAGAAGGAGTAAATAACACTTCCTTATTTACTTTCTCCACACCAGTCATGATTTTATAAACCTCTATCATATCCCTCCTGAGTTGTCTCTTTTCCAAACTGAAAAGTCCCAGTCTTATTAATCTCTCCTCATACAGCAGCCGTTCCATACCCCTAATAATTTTTGTTGCCCTTTTCTGAACCTTTTCCAATTCCAATATATTTTTTTGAGATGGGGTGACCACATTTGCACCCCGTATTCAAGATGTGGGTGTACCATGGATTTATTTAGAGGCAATATGATATTTTCTGTCTTATTATCCATCCCTTTCTTAATGATTTCCAACATTCTGTTTGCTTTTATGAGGTGACAAAAGATTGGTTTAAAAGAGTTTTTTGAGTATGTCAGTGTGGATCTCACTGTAGCGACATATGCAGCTCACGTGCCTCAGGGTCCCTGCTTACCCTGACCAAGCAGTAACCACCAGATTGGAACTGAAGAAGTCATCATCAGCCAGTGCTCTTACAAGCAAATACCCTACTCCAGGATCTGGCAATAAGAAGGCAAAAAGAACACCAGCAACGCCCACACTGACGCCTTCAACCAGACTGTAATGGGGTGGGACTCACCACCGTGGCCCCTCCTGCTGGCCATCCTGAGAATTAGCTCTCATTTCACTGGAGCGCCCACTTCTAATGGTGTCTCACCCATCTCACTCTCGCCTCCACTTCTAGGACCCACATCACTCCCCAGACCATGGCGTCCTCTTCTGGGGACCGGCCATCTTTAGTCCCGCCACTTGCCTCAGCGGCCTACTGGAGTCCAAGGTCCAGCCCCTCGCCTCAGGGGCAACTTCAGTCTGGATACCGGCCACTCTCCTCATTGGCAAATGGGGTGCAAGGACGGGGGACCCAGGCCCACCCGCTACTCTGGGTCCCCCCCCCCCCGGGGACCCTATAGCCGGCAGTCACCTACTGCTCTCCTCCAACCTGCTGCCTGTTTTCCCTGGGATACTTTCCTCATAGCCCTAGCACCCTCTCAGCCCTTGTAGCAAGGCCCCAGCCTGGCAGTGGTCAGCCAGCAGCTCATCCCCACACTCTGCTGCCCCTGCCCAGCACTGCTCTATCTATGGCACTTCTTCCAGCAGCCAGTCCTCTTCCTTTGCCTTCCAGGGAGAGACTCCTTCTTGCTCTGCTAAGCAGCCCTTTATATATGCCCTCACTGGCCCTGATTGGCTGCTCCAGCAAGCCTTCCCTCTATTGGTGGGCTGAATAAACCCTTTCCTAATTAGTGGGTTCTGCGCAGCCTTCCTTGTGCTGCTTTTAACCCCTTCTTCTCCCTGTGCAGGGAAGCCGCCCCACCACACAGACAAACAGCAGCTTTGGCACGGACAGCCTCAGTTCTGGCCCCAGTAATGACACACCTGGCATCTGTGCCCCGATACCAAACAGCAATACCTAGAAGCAGAGACAGATGGAGCATAAACATAGCTCCAAACACTATATGGAATCATCCCATAATAGGGACCACAAACACTATTCCTCCAAAGATCGAGCCTCCACGTACTCCACCACTTTTAAGAATGGAGACACAAGGCATATCACTGGCACCAAACAGGGAGGGAGTGACCCAATACCAACCCAGGCATTGACATTGGTACCAATGGCTGAATCCAGCAAGGGCTTGAGCTACATCCTAAAGGAGAAGTTAATGTCCCCTCCCAAGTAAACCTTTTCATTGAGACTGTTTCCAGACTCTGGGACCATGACACTCTAAGGTGACAGCATTTGAGAAAGTGTACTCTTCATTTCCCTCACTGACCTATCCATTTTGATGACATCAAGTAAGGACACCTCTCCCCTACCTTTGGAAACTGACCCTAGGGAGGGTACTAGAAGCCCTCCATTTATTGGCTCTACCTGAAGTGAGGCATCAAGACATGAGTGGCACTAGGAAAGCCATCCTCAACCTGTCCAGTATCTTTACTACATGCTCTTGTCCATATTGGCCTTATTGGGGACCTTCATCACTTATCTTGGAGCAAATCCCCTTCCCACACATCAAGGAAGAGGCTTCCCATACTGGAGCTGGACATTGGCTTCCAGAAGAAGCTCGAGGCAACAATAGAGGGATAGCAGCAACCACTGACCCTCCAAAAGAGTTATTGCCAGATGAGCAGTGACACCAGCTACGCTGAGACCAGTGATTGATGATTTCAAGGTGTTCTAGGGCATCCTGTACTGGATTGGAGAGACCCCAGACATTGAAACCAAGGTGATCCAGGAAAAGTCCCACAAGCTCTGTGATATACTGACTTTGGCCAAGATCACACTTTTGATCAATGAGGGCATATTTGAGCTGGCAAAGGAACTTTTGAAGACCCATCCATTCTTCCATCCATAGCTAAACAAGTGGAAAAGATGTACCAGATCACTCCAAGGGCTTTCAACATTTCTTTGCCCATCCAAATCAAGAGTCTTTGATGGTATCTGTAGTGCAAGAGATGTCCATGCCAGCAAGGGCACCCTGAAGGAAAATGACCCTCATAAACTGGGCCTCTTGAGGCACAAGGCATGCTCCTCCACATCACTGCAGCTCCAAGTTGCAAACTAGCAGGCCCCATTCACAAAATATATCTACCTCAGCTGGGAAAGAATCTTGGTCCAGATTCCACAGGAGAATAGCAAGGAAGTGAACAGTATAATGACAGACGGTCAGGTGGTTTTGAAAATGGCATTACAAGTGGCTATGGATGTGTTTGACTCAGCCACAAGGTTGATAGCTATGGCCATAACCATAAGAAGCATTCAGCATTCTCAAAGAAAGAAGTACACCCACTTTGGAGGACCTGCCCTTTGAAGGGATAGAGATCTTTAGTAACAGAACAGTGAAGTGCTCCATTTGCTTAAAGATTCAAGGGCATGCTGCAGTTGTTAGGGAGCTACACATTGAAAGAAGTACAAATACAAACCTCAGGAGAAGTATATAAAGGACCTGGTCCCAAGGGGACAAGGGATTTCAAATAAATGTCCCAAAACTCAGAGCCATTAGACTTGCTTGTATGACATTTGTACCTGTTCTGTGAATTTCCACCATGCTGATCTAAACAGACAGCCTACCCGCGAAGGACTACATAAACAAGCAAGGAGGTGCCTCCTCATCACCCCTCTTCTGGAAGCTGACAAGTTCTTGGCATGGTGCCACCAACACAAGATAATCCCAGTGGCTCTTCACCTCCCTGGAGTTAGCAACAAGCTGGCAGATTTCCTGAACAGACAATCCATTACAAATCACAAGTGGTCGCTGTGGAGTTCCACTATACAGCCAATAATCCATCATTGGGAGAGTCCTGTTCACAGCCACCAACAGTGCCAAGTGTCAGAACTTTTGTTCCAGATGGGATAGTTATCGGACACCTTTCTTCTCGAGTGGAATCCAGGCCTTATATTTGCCATTCTTCACATTCCTCTGATCCTCAGGGTGATATCCAAAATCAAGCAAGACAGAGCCACAATCAATCTTGTATCTCCTTATTGGCTATAGCAGTTTTGGCTTACTGGTTTGCTATAGATGTCCATTCAGTTGCCTGTTCGATTCCTAGACTGCCCATATCTGATTTCTCAACACTAGATCTGATGGAGTATCTGGCCATAAAGTCACTGCACCTGACAGCTGGTTGAATACCTGACAGTGCATTCATGTGGTTCATGCATACCTGCAGAAGATCCACACCACCAACACCACCATCTCAGAGAACCCTGGCTAATGAAGGGCAAGTGGCTATTCTGACTGTTGGCTAAGAGGGGAGGATGCTTAGGCATAGTTTGACTTCTATATTGGAGGGCAGCTCCAGTCAGGCCCAACAAGGCCGCATCTGAGGGGGCAAATTCTGTGCCAGCCCGAAGCTTACAGTTTTTGTTGTTGTTGTTGTTTTTTGGGGCGGGGGGCAACATCCCCCATCACCTCAGACTACACCCATGGGAGGATGGTAATCTTTCTGTTATGGGCTTCCCATTATATTTGGATCTTACTTTGCACTAAATTTGAGATTTTCTCCAGCTCACTGGAACACAGTATTTCTTGGCTATCATATTGACTCTCCCCTTTCCCCCTTCCCAGCTCTCTAAGGGTATGTCTTCACTGGAAAAAAACAACAACACAACAGCGAGTCTCAGAACTCGACCAATTGAGCTAAGAATAGGAGTGTAGATGCTCTGGGCTCTGACATCCACCCCGTTGCCAGGTCTCAGAGCCCGCGCTCCAGCCCAAGTGGGAACATCTACACTGTTATTTTTAGCCCTGTAGCATGAGCTCCATGAACCCAAGTCAGTTGATCCAGGCTCTGAGACTCACTGACACACTTTCTTTTTTCACAGTGCAGACATATCTTAAGTGACCTCCCTGGCTCTGCCTTAAGGAGTTTGGAATGATTTTCTTTAAACATCTCGTCTCCCCACTGGCAAAATTATCCCCTGAGATACTGAGCCCTTCCCTTCTACCATAGCTATCTTGGTATTCTTAGGAGGGGGCGGTGGGAAGAGGTGTCTTTGCCTGGAGACCATGCACAAGACTACTTTCAATCCATATGTCATGAGTTAGCTGGCTGTTTAAGGATAAAGAACAAGAGTACTTGTGGCACCTTAGAGACTAACAAATTTATTTGAGCATAAGCTTTCGTGGGCTACAGCCCACTTCTTCGGATGCATAGAATGGAACATATATTGAGGAGATATATATACACATACAGAGAGCATAAAAAGGTGGGAGTTGTCTTACCACTTGGCCAGCAAAGGGTGCTACAGGACAGGCATGCCTTGTGACACTATAGAAAGCATTCTATAGTGTTAATGTTCGTAGGGCTCATCTCTAGCTTTTCACTTTTAAAATCCCGAAAGTACTAGCATTGCAGACCAGCAAACAGTTTCTTCTGGTGATTTAATGATCATTTAGTACAATGAATGACTAGATTCCAGAAATGCAGTGCCCTTTAATTCAGCCCTTAAGGAAGCCACATGTTTAAGAAGTTTGGATGGATTTGAAATTCCAGGTCTGAAGTTTCCCCACCTTGAGTCACAACAGACTTTTGTGTCAAGGTTTTTCAATGGTGTTTACTAGGTATTACAATAAATGAGTGAATGTTTAAAGCTACAAAAGTGAGATAATGGCTTAGTTTGTATCTTTCTCCTCACTTATGTAGAAAATTTCAACACATGCTGATTAAATTTGACTAAGGTGTGAAGTAATAATTTGTGCAAACACAGGGTGAAATGCATTGTTTCCCCTCATTTCTGCTCTGTAACTTACCCTGGAAAGCAGTCACTCATATGGTACAATTAAGCCATTTGAATGTTCAGAATGATTTGCTACAGGATGGCATTGTTTTTTGTTTTATCTTGTTGAAAATTAAAATTTATATCAGTTATAGACATATTCCAAATGCAGATATATTCATTACCTATGAGGAATGAAAGACTAACCACTAATTACTTTCAAAGCTTTGAAAAGGGAAAGGAATCCCTACCCCACAATACTTCCTACAAGAGAAGTAATGCCATTCTTTTGTTTGAAAAGAACACCATAATAGCATAGCTGTCAAAATGCCACAGAAGAAATTCAGAAGCTTTACCTGTGTAAAAGCAGGTTCTCTAGTGATTTCAGTGGCAAGTCAGTGTGCAAGTTTCTATATTATAACCAAAGTTCAGGTCCAACAGAGATCAGAAATCCTGACATGTTTCACTTAGCATTTCAAACAATGTGACTGTTGCAGCACGAAGAGATGTGTCATAATTGCAATAGTTCAAAACCTGATGTAAGGCAAATTATTAAAGTCCAGGATAAAGGAACAACCCTTTTGTTTGTTTTTATATGGAAACATGCCTTTTAAATTATTTTCTTGAGCTACAAAAATCCAGACTCCTTTATCACCTGAAACATTTAACATTGCATATGCAAAGCTACATTAAAAGTGGTAAGGTTACAAAATCAATACTCAAAAATTAGGAAATGCCAGACTTAAGGTTAATTCAGCCTTAATTCAGTCTCCTTGTGCATACACATTATGATAGTCTTAATTACGTGACCAAATACTATGTTTCCATAGGACCCTGACTCATTAAGTGTGTGGGATGGATGGTATTCACTGAATATACAGCTATTCAATATTCCATTTTATCCTTTTTTACTGCACATCATTCAACACTGTTCAAACACTGCTCTGAATACTGACTTATTAATTTCCTCATGGGCTTTCTATGTTCTAGTATCTCAGTGCTTAGCAAATATTAATGAGTTTATCTTCACAACATTCCTGTGAAGTAAAGTGGTATTATTCCCATTTTACAGATGGGAACTGAGGCACAAAGACATTAATGCCAAAAGTGTCCATTAATTTTGGGTGCTCAATTTAAGGACCCTATGGCCTGAGTTTTCAACTTACATGTATAGCACTTTACTTGTTTTGAGCATAGCTCTCATTGACTTCAGTTGCAATTGTGACTGCTCAGCAACTCTGTAAATCAGATGCCAGGTGTCTCAAGTTGGGTACCCAGAAAATACGAAAAACAGTTAATAGTCACCTGTGGTTTAGGTGACTTGTCCAACATGAAATAGGAAATCTGTAGGAAAGGCAAGGACAGAATCCAGTTTTCTAGGGTGGTATTCACCTGTCTTACCACAAGACCATCCTTTCTTCCCCCTGTAGTGTCCTGCCTCATTCACTAAACAGCTTCCAGATTTCTCAACAAATGAGGTGTGGGGTCCTACAGACAACAGCCTCCTGTACTACACAGTCCTGATTCATTCCTTGAGCAATGTCTATCATGTGTACTGAATAGTGCAAAATAATAATAGTAGTATATGATCATGTAATTAAAGACTGTATCATAATGTATACACACAAGAGAGCCAAATTAAGGTTGCACAGGCAACCTTAATTCTTGCATTTCCCAGCTTTTGAGTGAGCCAATACCAGAGAGGGTGACACCTGACACCATTGAAATCATGACTGCAGATTTTTACAAATCAAATGATACCTCCATTACCTTTCTATCACTAACTTACCTATGGAATGAGATCTTACTATATTAGCCTCCCAAACTATAATGAAAATGGTGCAGTTTCTCATCCATATACAAGTCTAATCTGATTGTTCCGAGTCAAGCAACTCACTGAGTTCAAGAAACTGCCAGAGCTGCCTCAATACAACCTTTTCAATGGCTTTTCCCAAAAGTGAGAGCTTGAGTGCTGGTTGATATTTAGCAGAATTGTCAATATCAAGAATTGGCTTCTTAGTAGAGGTCACACTGGCACCCTACAGCCCTCTCTCTCCCTTAGGAAAAGTCTCCACCAGTACCAGTACTTGTTCCTGTCTTTTGAATACCTTTGGGGGCATGGGTCTAACTCACAATCTGTATCCTACCAACATGTCCAGAGCTTCAGGGAGTACCATTAGCTGGAACACAAGCAGAGGACAGCCAGTGTTTGACTCCTTGAGATACTCTTCTGTGTTCACAGTAGTAGACCACATTATTTGCAAAGTAACATGAAAATTCTTCACAGCACGAAAAATTCAACTTACTAGGATTAACACCAAGTTATTGACCACTGTTGAACCAGACTTTGGAGGTAGGAAAAGCCTTGTATTCCCTCTCATGCAACCACATCACATGATCTTAAAAAAAAAAAAATCTGTTGGTAAAATATATGGGTAAAAAATACTTTTATAGGGCCAGAATGTCACCCTATATGTTGTAGTCACCTAGACTCAGTCCAAGACTTCCGCTATCAATGCCCTAGTTATCTCCTGTCTCACTTTATCTCTGATGGGTCATTTGTGTACTTTGGAGATCTGTGAGGATAAAGCTTGTGGAGATGGAGGAGTATATAGTTTTAAAAAACAACCTGATTGTAATATATTCCAAAGCGCCATTACAGATTATTAGGTCAATAATGTACATTTTAAAATCTCATAATATGCAGGGAGGGACTTTGCAGAGGTGAGGCCTCAACTTCACACAGGAGTAACAGTCTAGTCCAACACCAATCCCAAATTGTGATCAATGGTCCTTCAAGTCTGATACATTTTGAGTTGTTAGCATTTTTTTTTAAAAGCTGAAAATTAGATATACACTGTTGCCTTTATAAAAATGATTTTTAATGTAAAAAAAGAACCCTTTCTCAGGAAGTGAATGGTATTGAGGATTAGTAATGAGGTACAGAGACTGACCTGTGCATTGGTAATTTTGAATTCAGCCTAGGTGAATAGTGTGTAAATACATACATGCATATTTTGTTTTCATCCATATCCATATTTTGGTAAATTAGGAAATAAATCCATGGAAGGTGATATCACATAAAAAGGACATTGTGTATACCCAAGAAATGAGTTAGTTGTTAACCTGTACTGAGAATGCAAATTTAATTTTAAACAGCTAAATTGATACTCAGTGTGCCACATAACTAATACATATTAACAATACTTTCAGACCTAACATTTCTAAAATGTCTTTATTTTGCCTATTCAATAAACAACATTTGCTCTGCCGTCTAGATATTCTAATTATAGGAACAGCAGCTGATATTCAAGGAAGATGTTCATTTAGGAAAATGAATAAACACAATTGTTCTGCTATGGAGCTACAGCAGTATGTCATGCATCTTTTTTAATGGGTAACATTATATACAGTGACAGTAGTTGATCTAAATTGGGGTTAGTGTTTAATAGGAACTCTTGGTTTTAGATGCTTATTTTTTAGCAGCTACTCTGTCCCCTTAAACACATTTTCTGTCAGACGTACTAGAAACAAGTATTGGTTATTTACATTTTTTGTAAGGTTTCAGAGTAGCAGCCGTGTTAGTCTGTATCCTCAAAAATAACAGGAGTACTTGTGGCACCTTAGAGACTAACAAATTTATTAGAGCATAAGCTTTCGTGGGCTACAACCCACTTCTTCGGATGCAAGAAACATATATGTTTCACTCTATATGCATCCGAAGAAGTGGGTTGTAGCCCACGAAAGCTTATGCTCTAATAAATTTGTTAGTCTCTAAGGTGCCACAAGTACTCCTGTTATTTTTTGTAAGACATTTCTAGTGTTGTTATTATGAATGATGCTACACAAAAAAACAGTTTTCGTCTTAAAGTTAGTTAGCAATAACCCATTAACCATATGGAATGATAACAGGTGCTGTCATATCAGAACTAATACAAGATGCTTGTTTTGAAGGCTTTGAAATCTGTGCTAGTGTTGCAGCTCATCCTTTCTACTCTTTTTTGATGTTTCTATCCTTGAGAGTAAACTGTGAAACTGTAAGAGGAATATTTCTTTTATTTCCTTTTCTCTTCTTGTGTTTCATGTTCTTTTGTATTACTTTAAAACTAAATGACTTGGTTACATGAACATTGGCCCATGATATCTATTGGAGGGATGGTTGTGCAACACTGGATAGATATTTTATAAACAGTGAGATTCTCCTTTTTGCAGTTGAGTTACAAATCACAACTTGTAACTGTTAATATAAGGCATGCTGTAGAATCTGGGAAATACAAAGTATTAGCAGTTGGAATAGAGAGCTTTCCATCTCTAGTTCTCTCATTTTAAGTCCAACTAGTAATGAGTGGAAGTCTTTTGCTGACATTGGTTCCTGATAATAAAATGAGTTTATAGTCTCAACTGAGTGCATAGTGATAATAAAAATGGCATGTTTGGTGAGCTTGTCTACACTTGAAACGCTATAGTTGCACAGTGGGAGGAGTTCTTTCATCAGCGTAGGTAATCTACCTCCCCAAGAGGCAATAGCAAGGTTGACAAAAGAAGTTTTCCATCGATCTAGCGCTGTCTACACAAGGGGTTAGGTTAGCTTAACTACATCACTCAGGGGTGTGGATTTTTCACACCCCTGAGAGAGGTAGCTGGGTTGACCTAACTTTCAGTATAGACCAGGCCAAAGAAGAAAAACTAAGGATTAATAAATAGCTTTCCCAAAAGAGCTCAGCATCTTCCACTGGGGCCAGATTTTGGGAAGAGCTCAGCACCAAAAGTGCTGAGTACTTGAAAATCTGGCCCTAAATGGGCATATATCCTGAGCTCTACTCATACTCTTGGAAGTGGTTCTCCACTACACAACTGATATCCATTAACAGAGCAGTGGGGGAAAGTTTGCATTATTGTGACTGTTCTTTAAATATAAACTTCTACCTTGATAGAACGCTGTCCTCGGGAGCCAAAAAATCTTACCGCGTTATAGGTGAAACCGTGTTATATCGAACTTGCTTTGATCCATCAGAGTGTGCAGCCCCACCCCCCTGGAGCACTGCTTTACCATGTTATATCCGAATTTGTGTTATATTGGGTCGCGTTATATGGGGGTAGAGGTGTACTGTATAGAGAATTGTATAAATGGCTTCTTTGTCTAAATTCTATTTAGTAGAGATGATTTCTATATAGTATTATAACATTATAGCCGTACTGTCTATACCTTACAGATGACTTCTAGTACTGTCATTCAGGTACCTTTTGCAAGTATTAATTTTATATTAAACTACAGACTGCTCCATAATATGATATGTTAATTTAAATATAGAAAACCAGAGGTACACGGTCATATTCCTCAATGCTGCTCTTATGGGCCCCCATCCATCATAGCACTGAATTACATTCTTAACTTTAAGCACATCATAAGTCTCCCTGACCCCCCCCCATTAAATTAGGACCATAAGGCATATACTTGATTCAGTAAAATGCAATAATTCATGATTGTTTGTAGTGTTGTTGTAGCCATGTTTGTCCCAGGATATGAGAGAGACAAGGTAGGTGAGGTTATATATTCTTTGGACCAGCTTGTGCTGGTTGGAAAGGACAAGCTTTTGAGCTTCACAGAGTGGGCAATTAAGGATAAGCAGACAGTAGGGTGTGCTACTCAGGGCTCGCTCTACTGTTTTTGCCGCCCCAAGCAGCACGCCGAATTGCCGCTGCGGATAGTGGGGGTAGTCCGTGTGCCGTTAGGGGGGCACACGCGTTTCCGCGGTGGCGGCAGTTTGGCGGCAGCTTCCGTCTTCAGCTGGAAGACAGAAGCCGCTGAATTGCCGCCGTGGGCAGCTGAACATAGAAGCTGCCGCTGAATTGCCGCCGCGGGCAGCTGAACATAGAAGTTGCCACTGCCGCGGAAATGCACGTGCCACCCTAACGGCACACAGACTGCCCCCGCCGTCCGCGGCGGCAATTCAGCGCACTGCGTGGAGCGGCAAAAACACACGGACTGCCGCCCCTTGCAGATTGCCGCCCCAAGCATCTGCTTGGAATGCTGGTGCCTGGAGCCGGCCCTGGTGCTACTGGTGTTCTGGCTCATTACAACAATGTGTAACACACCCTACTACCTGCTAACCCTTAATTATTCACTTCATTTTAAGTGGTATCGTACAGCATGTGTGAAACTGTTATGCTTAACAATCTGTCCCACCTTGTAGTTAGCTCAGACACTCTGGTTACTTTCTCCAGACCTAAGGAAAAGCTCTGTGAAGTTCGAAAACTTGTCCCTCCCAAAATAAAAGATATTACCTCATCTACCTTGTGTCTCTCATAATTCATGATATACCCATTCAGTACAGAAAAAGCCATTTTATGGAGGACAGGGAAATAGCTGTACTGCTTTTTTTTACAAATATCATATGCACCTCACTTTATGGGTGATATCCTTCTTGAACACCTGGAGTTAAATCAAAGGAGGCTGTAAAATGGGATGCCAACAGGAAACTAAAGAATGGGGAAAAGATAAGGCTCCTTGAGGACACAATCATGGGGAAGCTGTCATTTGAGGAATACCCTTTGCCTGGCTTTAGTAAGATTGGCACAGTTTACCTTTCCTAGCCTGAGCCTGTGAACAAAGTGGATCCTAAACCTCAAAGATGCTAGAGAGGGAGGGAGGGGTTCAGTGAGGAGCAAGGGGCTGCCCTGCATCTATCCATAAAAGCTGATAGGCTGGCAAGGCCACACACAGAAACAGGGAGCCCGCCACAACAGGGACAATCTGCTTCTCCCTGATAGAGGTGGAGTTAGCTGTACTGACAAAGAAAGTTTAAAATGTAATTAAAATCGAGGTGTAGAGGCTGTTCGTTGTTTTACCCTTTGCTCTACATGCTTTGTGCCTTTAGGGAATGAATGAGTAATGCTTTGTTTGGAAGATGCTGTTTTAGAGTCACTTTTATCATCTTGATTTATTTGGGCATAAGCTTTCGTGGGTCAAAAACCCCACTTCTTCAGATGCATGGAGTGAAAATTACAGATGCAGGCATAAATATACCGACACATGAAGACATCAGGCTACCCCTCTGATACTTTTTACCATCTTGCTTTTCACACATCCCCAGAGTGAAAGGGCTGAGAAGTTCCAACTACAGCTAGGCCTATTGTATTAATATGGTTGTGAAATAGGATGGCTGATGCCCAGAGAGTCAATCCCAGAGTAGCTGAACTGCATGGTTCCACTCAGAGTGAGATATAGGAAATCAGGCATGTCACTTGAAGGGTGCGCTCAAGAGGGACCAAAAAGTGCAATTCACCTTGTAGCCATGACTCAGAGTAAAATCATTTCATGCATAACCCGGGCCGGCGCAACCCATTAGGCAACCTAGGCAGTCGCCTAGGGCGCTACAATTTGGGGGGCGGCGACCGCGGCAGTATTTCGGCGGCGGGACCTTCCGCCGCCTCCGTGGGGGGCGGCATTTCGGGGCGGGACCTTCCGCTGCCTAGGGCGGCAGAAAAGCTGGCGGTGCTCCTGTGCATAACGCATTGAGATGTAAGCCAGACAGCTATCTATCCTTATCTAATATAAAACAAACCTTTTTATAGTTGTAGAGGGAGATTTGTCAAGTTCTTCTCTTTTGTATTTCTATTAAGTTCCTGAAGCCAGTGTTGTGCATAATTCGGGGGGAGCACAAGTAACTTTTATAACCATTTTTGGAAAAGAAAGTTGGATGTATAATATAAAATATATATAAAAATACTGTTGTGACACCACATTCAAAATAACACTAGCCCTTCTGAAGTTATAGTGATACCATTGCAAATATCTTATTATATTTAGATGACTAGACATTAGTATTCATTAATAGAGCTATGATTTTTCAGTTTGCTGGCCAAATCAAAAAAGTTTCAGGTCAACCCAAAAGGAAAATTTGTTGAACTGAAAATGTTAAAAAACAAAATGTTTGGGGGGCAAACAAAACATTTTATTCAATTTAAAACAAAATACTTCATTTCATTTTTGATGTTTTAAACTTAAAAAAAATAAAATTTAAGTAAGTCATTTTAAATTAAAAAATGAAACATTTCATTTAGAAAATGGCAAAATATTATTTTTCAATATTTTTGAATTCTTGTTTTTTACTGAAACGATTCAAAATTGGGTTGACTTCACTGGAATTTTGTTTGAGAAAATTGGGGGCAAGTTCCAACAATTTTCAGAATGAAAACTTCTGATTTTTCATTTTGAAACAACTTTTTGTTCGAATTTTTTATAATAAATATATGTCAAAATCTAAACAAAATGTTTACATTTTATTGAATTGGAATGTTTCAATTGGCCATTTTTTTTTTCATAATTTTCCTTTGTGGAGAACTTCAGAATTTTCAGTTTTCATTCTGATTTGGAACAAAGCCCAATTTTGAAATCTCAAAATCCTTTGTGAAATGGAACTTCTATCCTCCACATGGCTCTGATTGTAATACGTGTGTAGCAGAGTAGTCAGTCTAAGGGTATGTCTACACTACCCGCCGGATCGGCGGGCAGTAATCGATCCAGCGGAGGTCGATTTATCACGTCTAGTCTAGAGGCGATAAATCGATCCCTGAGTGCTCTCCTGTCGACTCCTGTACTCCACCACCGTGAGAGGCGCAGGCAGAGTCGACGGGGGAGCGGCAGCAGTCGACTCACCACGGTGAAGACACCACGGCAAGTCAATCTAAGTACGTTGACTTCAGCTACGTTATTCACGTAACTTCTGAAGTTGCGTAACTTAGATCGAACCCCCCCCTTCCCCCAGTGTAGACCAGGCCTCAGTGTAGCTTTGACATTTTTTGACTTGACTGTGATCTTAACATTCCCCAAGTGTAGCTTTCAGTATGGAATTTTACATACAGTAAATACTTCATCATCCAAAGCTCACCTATCCAAAACATTCTGTTATCTGAAACAGGATCATGCCAATGGTGTTTTCAGATAAGTTCAAATCAAGTGAAGTTTGAGCTCCCATTTTTCCCTTCTAGACTGAGGAAAAAAAGGCTTCCCTTTAAGTACCATTTTAGTTCCCTGCAAGAATTAGATGACTGTCTCTGCATGCTTAAGAATTGCCTGCTCGGTCAGACTATAGCACATATTTTTTTCTTTGGGTTTGCTTAGACAAGCCCTACTAGAGTTGTTGGGTGTTAAACTTTGCTCCAGTTTGTCCATCAGTAAAGCAGAGATACTTTCCTCAAAGCATTTTGAGAGGCGTAGTTAACATCTTTGAGCTCCTTAGATGGAAGTTTTATAGAAGTTTCAATTATTTACACTCACAACCTATCACTCTTTTTTCTGTAGAACCAGCAGCAGTAGATCACAGCTATATTTTTCCAGGAATGAGCTAACTTGTGACACATTCTGTCTATGTGTAAGCAATACTGTATATTGCATTTTGTCAGTGTCTGCCAGAATGTTCTTTATTGGATCATAATTAATTACTTCAATGTATGTTTGTCAACAGGAAAGAACCAGATCCTAAGATATGGTACTAAAAATCACTTCTTTCTGTATGTGGTGTTATATAAGGGAATAAAAATAGTTGTAGTTAGTTGTTTGCATTGCAGTCGTGACTAAAAGGCTCCAATCAGGGTATGGGGCCCTGATCTGCGAGGCAGTGTATATAGATGTAAGAAAAAGACTGTCCCTGCCCCAAAAAGCTTACATTCTAAGTACATGAGGAGATGGTTCTTAATCTATATACCACCAGTTCAGCTACTGAAAAGACTCTTTTCTATTGCCAGAAATTAATGTACTGGCAGCCGTTTTCTAAACTAGAATGTCAGGAAGCACCAGGAATGTTAAACAGCATTGGACAAGATTATTTGTTGAACATATCTGGTGCATTATTAAACTGAACCAGTTAAAACTATTTTCTTATTTTATATTCAGTAATTGGGAAAAGTATTTTCTGGCTCTCTCCAACTCTTTCTAAACTGCTTTAACTGATTTTACTAACTCCTGCTCTTGAGCACTCCCCAACTGTGGAATATTGGCAGCAATTTACCTCTTGGCAGCAGTTCTTGGGGGTTTTTGGACTATCAGAGCTGTTTGGATTTCTTGTTCTTGATTTCTGAGTACACTGTAGTAACCTTATTTGGTAGCCCTTCATTCAAGTGCTTTTTGGTATCCTGTGCATCTTTTCTAAAATAAAAGTATGTCTTTTAAAGTTCCAGTGCTTTTTGCTTATAAAGTGCTATTATTAAAGTGCTTCAGAAATAGTCCTGAGATTTGATTATGTATGTTTATAATTGGATGCTGGGTCCTGTTTTGAATTACTCGGTGGTGAAATCTGTATGATAGCTATGCAGAACTGCGTGCATGTGTTTGTCATAACCAAAAACAACAAAAGTTTAAAGTCATGATCATATATTAAACTGGTGAATATGAACATGCTCTCATTTATTCATTTATGTTATCTATATCATTTACATGGAAATATCATGCTACAGCCTGCCCCTGTTACATATGTATATTGCATGGAATCAACATTTCTTAACCTGGTTTACCTGGCATGTAACAGGGGAACATGTTCAGTGGTCTGCTGGAGAGGGTTCATGTCTAAAAGGGGGGAGGAGCAAGGAAAAGTGTCAGTAATGACACACAACGGATTCATTTACAAGACTCTCTACACACACCCATACACACAGTCTCTTATCTAGTTCAGATCACACACACACACCTATTTGTCTTAACTAGTTCACACAGTTCACACACACACACACACACACACACACACACACACACACACACACACACACACACACACACACACACACCCTACCTCCTTCCCTCCCTCCCTTAACTATTTCTGATCAAATTGTACCTGTCTGCCATCTGCTCATGGATGTTTTTAAGCTTATCTTTTAGAACTGCAACCTCTGTGAACGGACTTTAGGATTTGTCTTATTTTACTTTTAATTATGCCTTGCATGCCATTTAGATTTTGTTTTTAATTTAGAACTAAATTGGTACCTTGTAGCCCTGTGTAAAAGACTATTTGCTGTTGACACATGGAGTTTATGTCCCATTGGCTGGCAGTTCTCCTTTAAGCTTTATAGACCACTATTTACTCAGATTGTGTGATTCATTCTTTTTTTCAGTTTTTGCCCCCGTAACGTTATTGACCATGAAATTAGCAGCTTCTGCTGTGGCCAGTATTTAACTGTTACATACTGTTTGACTCACAAATAGTTTTCATGGATCTTCTAGTAGCCTGGTACAGTGCAACTTAAAACTTGGTGGCCATAAATGCTTCTGAACTCCATCTCTTGCTTTCCTCCATTGTTCAAATAGTTTTAGTTGTACATTAGTTTCTAAATGTGAGAAAATCTAAGTTGGCACATGATGCCAATGTCAGCACAGAGAATATGTTCACCATAAGTGAATGCAGTAGGATTTTGGCTGGCCTGCAGGAAGAAAAGGGGCCATAGCTCCTTTGGGTGACCCTCTTGGCCTTGGATTACAAGGCGAGAGCAAAGGGCAAAATGCCTGGCTGAACTAAAGGGGAACCAGAAGTGACCAGCTCAGGTGGGGATACTGAACCACCAGACACACTGGGAGGGAGCTTGTTGGGCTAGGAAAGGGAAGGGATTTATACCCTGTTAACTTCCAGACAGAACTCTCTCTCATCACAGACCAGACCAGCAACAGCTGCCAATGTCAGCACAGAGAAGAGATATTCTGGAGATGATGCTTCCTGATCACCCATCTATATCCTTCAGTGCTTGTTCTGTGCCTTAACAAAATGGTCTGGCCACCTTGTGCATGTGCAAAATCACATCCTAACAGTTTGGGTATTATCTTGTGCTGCCAGCACAATATACTATATATGTAGATGATAAAGGTGGGATTCTCAGCAAAGGACTCTTTATAGTGGTCTTGCCTGCTCTGATATTACATATCATCTCTAATCCATTTTATGGCTGGATTAATTTTTAACCAGCAACAAATATTTTGATTTTTTCCCCAACTATCTAATATGGAGAAATTTTAGTTTATATGCTGTATTAATGATAAACATTATTAATATACAGGTTCAGAACAACTATCAGACTTTCTTGGTTTACCTACTTATACTGCTCCTGGAGCTGCTAAGCTTGAGATTTAGTACATTCTGCCCTCTTTCCTGGGCCTGGGAACCTTCTTTCTCCTTCTTAACTGACTGTTGCCACTTTTGACACCTACAACTCTGGGATTATCGTTGTTACGGAAGTGCATGAAGAAAATTGATTAACTGATGTCACACACTATTTTACTGAGACCTCTGCCTGGGATGAGACATTAGCCACAGAGTAGTGTGCTTCCTGTGCTTCTCACAGACCGTTGCTTGTTTGCACAGTGAAGTGGTCAATTGTAACCCCTCCAAGACTCTTCCGCTGGTATCTTAGCAGCTGAGTGCTTCTTTTACCTATAATTAATCTCATTTTTGTGTAGCTCTCTAGACAGTGGTAAGAGAACCTTGCCACTGCACAGTTTTGCCCCAACTCTGGTGAAAGCATAAGAAAGAGAAAGTATCATAGAATCATAGAATATCAGGGTTGGAAGGGACCTCAGGAGGTCATCTAGTCCAACCCCCTGCTCAAAGCAGGACCAATTCCTAACTAAATCATCCCAGCCAGGGCTTTGTCAAGCCGGACCTTAAAAACCTCCAAGTAAGGAGACTCTACCACCTCCCTAGGTAACGCATTCCAGTGCTTCACCACCCTCCTAGTGAAATAGTGTTTCCTAATATCCAACCTAGACCTCCCCCACTGCAACTTGAGACCATTGCTCCTTGTTCTGTCATCTGCCACCACTGAGAACAGCCGAGCTCCATCCTCTTTGGAACCCCCCCTCAGGTAGTTGAAAGCAGCTATCAAATCCCCCCTCATTCTTCTCTTCTGGAGACTAAACAATCCCAGTTCCCTCAGCCTCTCCTCATAAGTCGTGCTCCAGACCCCTAATCATTTTTGTTGCCCTCCGCTGGACTCTTTCCAATTTTTCCACATCCTTCTTGTAGTGTGGGGCCCAAAACTGGACACAGTACTCCAGATGAGGCCTCATCAATGTCAAATAAAGGGGAACGATCACGTTCCTCGATCTGCTGGCAATGCCCCTACTTATACAGCCCAAAATGCCGTTAGCCTTCTCGGCAACAAGAACACACTGTTGACTCATAAGTATGTGGAGAGGCTGGTATATTGGGACAAGGGGGCAGTTTTTTAGGTCTAAGTCATCTGAGGGAAGAACTTGTGTGTGCTGAGAGGCTGGCTGTCTTCTGTATCTTATAGCCTCTTGGAGTAGATGTGTTAGTGTTATAGTACAATAGAAACATTCCTTTAGCTTCCAAGGGACAACATTTTAAAGCCTGGACACTCTTCTTTTACATCCATAACTTGCAGAAGCATATAGCAGTGTATGAAATTAATGTAATGTAAAGGTTTAACTTCTTTGAGCAAATGCAATCAGGGAATCAGACATCAAAATAACACCGATTACACACACACACACACACACACACTATCATCTGCAGGCGCAAAAAGGGAGATCAAATGGTAACCGAAATAAAAAAGCTTTTTGTTTTTTAATCTATTATTTTATTTCCACACTTTAGTCAGATTTTTTAACCAACTACAGCTGGTCAAAGTTTTTTGAAGAAACAGTTTTCAATAGGAAAATGCAGTTTTGTCAAAATCAACATGTTTCACTGGAAAGTGTTGATTTTTAATAATTTTTCATCAGGATGGTGTTGAAACTGTTGACTTTCTCATTTCATTTTTGATGTTGAAATGCTTCATTTTGACTATCATTTTGTTTTGACTTTATATTATTTAATATTATAATATGTACATATATATACTTATCTTATATTTAAATATATATTATAATATTTTGTCATCCAAACAAAATGTTTCAGTATTCCAAATCAATATTTTAAAAAATTCCCATTCCAAGAAAAAAATCGAAATTTCAGCTTTTTGTTCTGGTTCAGAATGTAAACAAATTTAGAAATGTCAAATCTCCCAGGGGATGGAAATTCCATTTTCTGACCAGTTCAGTAAGCAACAAAGTCCAAGGTAATAGTAATACTTCTTTAAAGCATGCACAATAATGTCTGTGGTCTTGAGCTTCCTTTGGACTTAACTAATGTATACTTCTGTATTTTCAGAGAAGTTTGGGCATTTTGGATGTTGGTGTGTAAATGAGCAAGTTAACAAAAAAGCAGTATTTATTTTAAGTGTAATTGGAAATACAGGAAAATAGAAGCAATATTGACTAATGGAAAGAGAATCTAAATGACTAAGGGAATGAAAATTTCTTTTAAGCTTCTGTGGGATTAATGTAAACAATAGAAAGTATAAAACAAAATGGAAACCTGTTTAAAAAACAGACCCTGCACAATAAACAATATTGATTATCAGACTAAACTAAAACTATTTAGTCTTGTTTCTTTATTTTACCCTTCTGTTGGTCAGTATTCTGGTCATAATAAGCTAATCATGTTAATTGTTGCATTAGATGTTGGCCCAGATTCTCTGGTCCATCTGTGCTGCACTTTGGCGCAGACCTAGAGATGATGATAAAAGGTGGCATACAGCCATCCTCAGTCTTGGGGTTAAGCCAGCCATAGACATAAATTAGAACTGCTTTGTGTCTTATGTTGGAACTTAGACCTGGCTGCCAGTGACTCCAAGGCACCAGTAAGGACGTTGGCAATTGTTGGCGTACCCCAGTTATTCCCCTCTTTCTCCAGATATACCTTCCAAACTAAAAAATGAGAAAGGGAATGGCTCCTCCTACTCAAGGGGAATCCTGAGTGAACAAGTTTGATGGATGTCTGGCAGTTTTGTAAAACTTTTGTGGCTCAGAACTCCTGCAGTGGACCTGAGAATCAGGCCTGTTATCTGTGTGGCACCTGCACACATTAAGAGAATAGACCTCTGTGATATATCTGTTGCATAATAAGATTCTATACTAAGGCTACTACCCCAAAAGATGCTCTGACATTAGGAGTTCCTAATTAGGCTCTAGACCAAGGTGATCCTTCCTTCCAGACAGTTTCAAGGCAGTCTCTAATTGGACTCTAGCCCCAGCTGATCCAATATATGCACTTGTTCTGAGATCTAGAAGGAGGGTGAGAAGCAGACCAGTTGGAAGTCTCTGAAAAAGATAAAAGGGGAGAAAATAGGGATGATGTCATGGTAGGGGTTTACTATAGTCCACAAAATCAGGAAGAGGAGGTAGATGAGGTATTTCTAGAATAAATAACAGAAATATCCATAACATAAGACCTGCTAGTAATGGAGGATTTTAAGTACCAAGATATATGTTGAAAAAATAATATGGCAAAACACAAAACGTCCAATATATTCTTGGAATGTATTGGGGACAACTTTTGTTTCAGAAAGTGAAGGAAATAACTGGGGAGGACAACTATTTTAAACTTGATTCTGACCAACAGGGAGGAATTGGGTGTGAATCTGAAGGTGGGTGGGTGAATTTCAATATCATTTCAATTTGGGTGAAATGATAGATTTCATGATTCTAAGGAAAGGAAGGAGCAAGAGTAGCAGAATAAGGACAATGACCTTCAAAAAACAAAACACACTCTAACAAACTCCAAGAACTCATAATTAAGGTCCCATGGGAAGAAAATGTAAGGGATAAAGGAGTTCAGGAGAGCTAGCAGTTTCTGATGGAGACAGTATTAAAGGCCCAATTGCGAACTATCCGACTGCGAAACATAGGAAAACTAGTAAGAGGCCAATATGGGTCCATCAGGAGCTCTTTAATGACCTGAAAGTGCAGGTCCTCTACATAGTGGGGAAGGAGAGCTAGGACATAGGAAGGCTAAGGTACTCAGTGCCTATTTTGCTTCAGTCTTCACTAAAATGGTTAATGATAGGCAGATATTCAACACAATTAATGTTAAGAATAAGGGTGCAGGAGCACAAGCCAAAATAGATAAAGTATAGGATAAAGAATATTCAGATAAGTTAGCTGTATTCAACTCATGAAGGCCTGATGACTTTCATCCTCAGGTACTTAAGGAATTAGCTGAAGCAATCTCAGAACCTGTATCTTTGAGAACTCCTGGAAAATGAATGATGTCTTAGAAGACTGGAGAAGAGTAAACATAATATCTATCTTTGAAAAGGGAAAGAAAGCAGATCAGGGAATTATAGACCAGACAGATTAACTTCAATACCTAGAAAGATACTGAAACAAATTATTAAACAATCAATTTGTAAGCTCCTAGGGGATAATAAGGTTATAAGGAATGGTCAGCAAGCCATGGATTCACCAAGAACAAATCATGCCAAACCAACTTAATTTCCTTCTTTTACAGCATTATTAGTGGATGGGGGAAGCAGTAGACTTAATATATCTTGATTTTAATAAGTCTTTTGACACAGTACCACCACATTCTCATAAGCAAATTAGGAAATTGGGGTCTAGATGAAATTACTGTAAAGTGGGTGCACAACTGGTTGAAAGAATGGTTCCCTGTCCAACTGGAAGGGCAATCTAATGGGATCCCACAGGGGTCAGACCAGGTTCCAGTATTACCCAGTATTTTCATTAATGACTTGGATAATGGAGTTTAGCATTTGCTTATAAAATTCGCAGATGACACTAGGCTGGGAGATGTTGCAAACGCTTTGGAGGACAGGATTAGAATTCAAAATGAGCTTGACAAATTGGAGAATTGGTCTTTATATTAACATGAAATGTCATATGTAGGGCACAGGAGTCAGTTGTCCCATTCTACTCTGCAATGGTGAGGTCTCAGCTGGAGTATTGTGTCCAGCTCTGAGCACCATACTTTAGGAAAGATGTGGACAAATTGGAGAGAGTCCAGAGGAGAGCAACAAAAATGATAAAAGGTTTAGAAATCCTGACTTATATAGAAAAGATTTAAAAAATGGGCATGTTTAGTCTTGAGAAGAAGACTGAAGTGGGTCCTTATAACAGGCTTCAAATATGTAAAGGGTTGTTATAAAAAGGATGGTGATCAATTATTCTACATATCCTGTGGAGGTAGGACAAGAAGTAATGGGCATAATCTGCAGCAAGGGAAATTTAGGTTAAATATTAGGAAAACTTTTAGCTATAAGAGTAGTTAATTTCTGAAATAGGCTTCCAAGGGAGGTTGTAAAATATGCATCATTGGAGGTTTTCAGGAAGAAATTGGGCAAACACCTGTCAGGGATGGAGAAGGTTTATTTGGTTGTGCCTCCACACCATGGGCTGGATTTGATGACCTTTCAAGATGCCTTCCAGCCCTACATTTCTATGACTCTGTGATTCCTCTCGGGCAGCTTCAAGGCAGTCTCTAGCCCCAGCCAGGCTTTCCTTCACAGGGCTAGCCCCAAGAGGTCTTCTCTCTCTACCAGTCAGCCCCCACTAATCTGAGCTTTTCCTTATTTAACTCCTCGCTCCAGGATTGACACCTACTGCTGGTGTAATGAGGCAAGGGTGATTCTACCCATAGGCCCTCATTAACCCCTTCAAGACCAGAGACCTTGATAGAACTGGGCAAAAAATTGTGGCTGAATTTTTTTTTTTTTTTAGGTGAAAAATGCAGATTCAGTGACACCGAAACATATCAGTTTTCCCAAATTGTTAGTTTGGGGGGGGAAAGCCCAAACCCCTCCAGAAACAAAATTTATGAAAAAAGCTAAATTAAACATTTTGATTTTTTGTTTTGAAATAACTTTTCCTTTCAATTTATTTATTTAAAAAAAAACAACTGTTGATATTAGAATGAAACATTTTAATTTTGTTGAAACAAAATATTTCATTAGACCCGGAACAATTGTTTTTTACTTTTCAATTTGCCAAACAAAATTGTTTTCAATCTGACCCAAAAAGATTTGTTTCTACTTTTCCAAATTTCCAACAAACCAAATAATTGATTTATTCTGCCAGTTTTTGTGAACCCATCAATATGTGCTACGGGCTACTTTGCAGTGATTGGGAAATATAGTGCAGTGTAATGATAGATACATCATTTTATAGCAATAAAACTTCCCTTTTAAAAGTTTGTAAATACAGACATGACCATCATTATGTGAGACTTCTGATGTTTGATTTAAATAGGTTACTGCTTGAAATCATTTTCATATACAAATATAATTATTTTGAGTTTATACTGTGTACTTGAAATATAATTTGACCATCTGAAATGTACCACTGGACTAAGCATTTCTCTTCCAGCAAAGGAGTGTCTGTTATCTGCATAAATAACCCTAATTACTGAACTAGTGCTACTCAGTAAAGTCAGTCAGTGGGGCCTTAGAGATTGGACTTAAAATCGATCAAGCTGTGCTCACTCTCTCTCTCTACCAGAAGAAGATAGGTGGTTGGGGGAAAACAGCTTCTGTGAAGCTAGAGCCTTTCCACTTCATCTGCTGAACCAGTAATTGGTTGGAGTTTGACTCTGCATGGAAATACGCAGCCAGCTTCCGGTATCCAAGAGGGTGAATGCAGCAGCTGAAGAAAGAGGGGCATTTCCTTTCCAAGCAAAGGAGCGTTAAGCTATATTTGAACTGCACACTTGTGTAAAATTTATTACGTAGCGCTTTGTTTCCAGCTTTCCCAGGAATGTGTCTTTTTGGCTATTAGCTTTGTACTGCTTGCAATTGGATAAAATGAGTTTACCATCCACCTGTGAGCACTTGACTTTGGAGAAGGTGGCTAGATTCCGAAGTGCTTACATTCATGGATCGCCTTATGCTATTAACAAGCCAATTGATATTAAACAGCAGAAGAGACGGTATGAGTTTTTTGTTATTCTTTAACAAAATATTTCTATTCTGTTGCCTGCAGTTTGCCACTTTAAAGCGTAAAGAGGTGAGGGAGAAGGTACCTTGTCTATAGATCCTTGTTTTGTACCATAAAGAGAGATGTAAAATATATATATATATATATATATATATATATATATATATATATATATATATATATATATAAGAGACCTGCTAGAAACTTCAAATTAATAAAAATTTATATCTGTTCTAGACAGATATAATACTTTTTAGTTATTCAGCATGTTTACCTGTTCCTTCTGCAGTGCTATATAAATACACTAAGTTGATTTCTAAGAGGAAACAGTAAAGCTTTAGAATTCAAGAAAATTAGGGTTACTATTGCTTCTTAACCTCAGGCAAATGAGACTGAAAGTTTAAAAAGATTTTACACTAAGAATTTAATTACTTGTAAATTGCTTTTTAATCCTAGCTCTGAAATTTTCTGTATTGTGTGGAATGTTTGGTCTAAAATGTTTGTTCCACATTTTGTCAGAAGACTGAAGAACTCAAAGTAATCTTCATTAATCTGTGTTTGTTAAATGTTGTTGACCACCGTATTAGAAATTGCATTAACATCCTGCTAGATGCTTTCTTTATAAAGTAAGCAGTTCTATGGCAAAGCTCCACATTGCTGTCATTTTCCTTCCCCCAATATACGTTCTCTCTTAATAGCCTGCGTTTTGAATGTGAGATTCAAAAGATTGGGGGGTATGTCTATACTAAAGGAAGAGCTCTTCCCTGTTTAGTAAATTTAACATTCCCTTTCCAGTCCATTTTTTTCAAACTGTGCCTGACCGGGGGGCGGGGGGGGGGGGGGGGGTGTTCCTTTTGGACTGGAGTGAAGTTGTTGAAACAACATGTCCATAAATATCAATTTCCCATCTGCATGATTGTATTGTTCAAAATAAAAAGTCATCATTTCAGTTTGGACAAGAGCTCTGATTTGCTTAGGAAAAATCAGGCTCTCCTAACACTCTCTGACTCATTTGGGTAAGGGGAGACTAGTGGATTCTTGACAGAAATGCTCCCTTCCTCCAGCCCTTTCCTCCAAAGTATTCACCGTTGAAATCTAAAAACATAATCACAAGCCCTGTAATATATCACCTTTTTGAGCACATATCTAATAATGAGATTAAAATATTTTTAAAATATTAATTCAATTTTTTATTTTCATATTCAACTAACTCAGCACACATCAGTGAGACTTCAGAGTAACATTTCAAGTACATTTTCTATTTGTTAAGCTATTTAGGCATTGCTTTAGCCTTAGATTTGTATTTTTATTTCTATGCAAAATCACCCAGGTATTGTTTTGGTATATTTCCTTTAAAACTGTTGAGAGTGAGAGCTGAACATTTATTTCTTAGATGCGTTGAGGAGAAAGCTCTATTCATGGATGCATTTTCCAGTAACAAATGACAGTCTGTAACCTGCACTTCTGTGTTCTTTTAAAATTGTTAGTTTTGAATGGTGACTTGAAGTGACACAGTATGGGAGTTCAGAGTCTGCTATGGAAACAAAGTCCTTCCTTAGAGATGCCATTGAAAAATCCTGAGGGTACAGAGTTTGGAAGTTCATGGAACGCACCGTAATCTTCCCAAAAGTAAACTGTTTTCCACTCTCTTTAATCAATGTGCTGGCTAAGGCTCATTTTAATCCCTGTCTAGTACAGCATGTAGAAGCTTTAGGGTATGGTATCATTTGTACAGAGCAAAGAAATGCACATCAGCAAGCAGTAAATGGACTTTTTAAATTACAGAGCAAAATGAGAAAAGTCCTCAGGAAGAAGCCACATCTCATACTTTTTGCAGCTTCCTTTCTGAAACATGAGGATGAGAGGATGTAAAGTTCTATGCTAGAATTTTGTTTGTTTTCGTTGAAGCTTGGAGCCCTGTCTTCAGTGCTAGACAAGAACAAATTACTCTATCCTCTAAACCAACTACTAAACATTCAGGGTCAGATCCTCAGCTGGTGCACGTTGGCACAACTCCATTGAAGTCAGTGGAGCTACACCAATGCACACTGAGGTCTGATCCTCAGCTGGAGTAAAAATTCATAACTGAATTTTACAAGGTATGCAGCATAACACACATGAGATTGACCTCCTTTGTAAAGCACTTTGAGATCTTCTGATGAAAAATGCTATATAAGAGCTAGGTATTATTATTCCTGTTGTTTAGGAGCCGTGTTTTATTTGTAGGAGTGAGCCAGGGATATTTTCCTCCGTTAAACCATCTGTTCTTGGTGGGGGGATGTATTTCTGTTTCTTCTACTCTTTACAACTTGTGTGATTTACATTATCATTATCATTATTTATTATTTATATTATTGTAGCATCTCGGAGTCCAAGTTGTAGACCAGGACCCATTGTGTTTCATCTCTAAGATCTTGTTGTGGCTTGCCACTATTTAGGAATTAATAAATCACTGTATATTAGAAGGAAGAACTGATCCCTAGTCTACATCTGTCCTATTTGTGATGCTCATGTTAATAGCTAGTGTGTCACTTCAATCACTGGGGAGTCAAATAAAGCACTTGGCACAATTTAGTACTATATACTACTCCTACTAACTTTCTTTTAAGTATGAAGGGACAATTCAAAGAAGAGTTCTGTGGTGCTCAAAAAACTTGTTTCATTTACCCATAGAAGTTGATCCAATTAAAGATATTACCTCCCCTATCTTGTATTAATCAAAATCAAGTCAGTATAAAAAAATAATTTAAAGTAGTTTCAGGTGCTGCAGCTACCCTGAGTCTCCTAGCCAGTTTCTGTGGTTTTACATTATTCTGTTTTTAAATGTGATTTTTCTTTCATCTGATGCTGTCTGGAAAAACTCATGCAAACAATGGGGTAAAATGGCTGAGACCCTGACCCTCCAAGTTCCACACAATGGGAACCCCATCATCTTTAGTGGGATTCTGTGTGAAATATGCAGGATAAGAGGCTGACTGACTGAAACAGTGGAGGGAAACTCACTATTCACACAGTACTGTCAAATATACAACATTAAATATATATTTTCCTCATTTCCCATTCCTTTCAATTACAATATTCATATGTGTTACTTGTAAATATAATGGGTAAAGAATTTCTAAACATAATGTAATTTTTAGATTGACAGTGTCCTGTATAATTTAGGAGCTTCTATGCCAAAAATTTGATTGTTAGAAACTTTTTGTTTAACTGAAGAAGATAAGAGTGTAGAGTCTGTGGGAGAACTCACATGATCAGAGTCATGCACATGCTTAAGTACTTGCAGGATTGGGACATTAGTGCTGATCTTGACTCAAGTGAAGCAGTCTTAAGGTAAGTGAGTGAATAAGGAAATTGCACTCCACAACAGATGCTCAAACTCTATTTGCCCGAGATTGGATTTGTAAACCTTCCAGGCATACTGCAAGCCATCTCTTTTCTTGGGTGTTTGGGAGAGATGCAGGGTTCTAGGTGTGGCTGAGTTGTAGGCTGAAGGAAGTTTTAGGTGCAGTCTTGCAAATGGATAGAGTGATTATTTTTCTCTCACTGACAGAATCTGTTAGTTGGTGAGTTGTGTAACTGGAGATTTGAATTAGTAGATTTTAAAATTTGTAGTTGCCTGTTTTATAATGAGGTGCCTAAAAGCTTGGATAAGCCTAAACAAATAAATAAACTGAATTGGCAGATACAGAAAATGAACTCTGCAGCCTCCAAAGGCTCAATTACCAGGGTTTTAGGTCACTTCTTGAATTACTACCATGAACTTGTGAAAAACGGCGTTTGTGGAGGTGAGTTTTGTTGAAATTGACATAACTAGATATTGGTTATACAAATAGGTGAGCAGCAGAATATCAATTTTTTTATAGAAACAAAATTCTGTTTTGAATTCTCAATAATGTGCCATATAAATGGAAAACCAGCCAGAAATGTATTTTCCTGCCTTTCCAAGCGTCCTCTTCATTTCAGGAGGCTTTATGGATTCTGAGAAGTTTAAGCAATAAAGGCTTGAAATCAATGAGAATTGTATGGGATATGAGTGAGGCCAGCATTTGCCTCTCAAAGTTGTACTGAGCATGCTGTCCAGTATATAAGCTTCCCACTCAAGTCTTTCATGTGGTAATAAACTGAAAGCTAGCCCAGATATGGAGAAGATAATTGATGCAAAATGTGCCAAGGTAGAGGGGTAAGCATCTCCCCCTGTCTTAAACCCCTCCTCATACCTCTTCCACAGCTAGATACTGTCATGACTACCTGATTGAGGGATAGTTACATCCATGATATGGAGTCATGGTTAAGAATACCTACTCTTACTGCAGGTTCCCTCGTATCCAGTGATAAATTCTAATTATTTTACTAAGTGTAGGATGTTAAGCATGTAGATTTCTGATTATGAAATTCTGTGTATTATGCAATGTCTAGTAGCATCAGACAAATATTTCCCCATTTTCAAAGAAAAGGCTCCGAGTAGAGCTGGTCTGAAATTTTCCAGGGGAACTTTTTTATGTCAGAAAATGTTGATTCATTGAAATAGAAACCTTTTGCAGAACTGTGTCACCGCTGACAAAAATTCATTAACAAAAACTGAAAAAAAAAAGTTTTGATAAAGTTGAAATGATTTTTCGAATGGATCCTCATGATTTTTCATTACAAAACATGTTTCCATTTCAGTATTTATTGTATATTATAAAATATAAAATGAAAAAGTAAAAAAATCGTCATGAAACATTTTAATTTTGTTGACATGAAATGTATTGATCAACCTGAAATACAATTTGGGAGGATTTTGGTTCATGGGTAATTTTCTTCCAGAACAGAAGAAATTTCAAAATGACAAAACTCTTCCTGAAACAAAAAATCCAGTTCCCCCACAGCTCTAATTCTGAGTATATTTAGATTTTTGTCAGATCATCAAGCATGATGGTATCCATGGAAATGATTAGAATGGTATCCATGGAAATGATTCAATAATAATAATACAGTGGTGGGAGCTGGGACCTAGACTATGGCTCATATATTAGTTGTGTCTTAGTGTCCATAAAAATAGAAAGAAACAATCAATGAACCACAGCATACTGCAAGCCATCATTACAGTGAACCATGAAGAAAAGCACATCATGTTCTGAGAAAGAAATTAAGAATTAAATAAAAAGGAAACTAATTAAAATGTGGTTCTTAGATAGATAGATAAACAATCCTGGTTTTCCTCTTTTTTTCATTTACTGGCTACAAAGGATGATTGACTTGTTTTTTAGTGAAGTGAAGAATGACCACACTGCATCTTTGGGTGTGGGGCGGGGGAGGGGGCATTGGCCGGCTTGCCCCGGGAGAGGGAATAGCACTTTATGGGCACAGGAGGGAGAGAGAGGCTCAGAGGTTACTGCAAAAGGGGTGAATGGGTAAGTGTGGTGATGTTGACTCATCTCCAGAACCAGAAGGGCTGGGGAGTTGAAAAGGAGCAAGCCTGGCAGGAGGAGGAGCCCTTTTCCCCCAGACTAGACAGAGCAGCACCCACCCTCCCTCCCCTTGGAGGTGGCAAAATACAAGGTTTGTTTAGGACCTGCTCTGGGCATCGTGCTAGCTGCTTTTTTCTGGGGGGGCTGGGAAGGAATTTTTCCCTCACCACCAGATTGGCCTAGGTGGAGTGTGTGGGCGGGGGGGGGGGGGAGTGCAGGTACTCCATAGGGAAGGGATACAGTGAGCAGATAGATGGCTTAGTAAAGGACTTAAAAAGGAGGTATTGGTTAAAGGAGTGGAACAGGGTGTGTGTGTGTGTGGCTCCTATGACTGATATGCTGATATGGCAGGGAGCCAACCGCCTGCCCTTTCTTATAGCCCACCTTAACCCTCGTTTGAGGGGGGGGGATGGTAAGTTCCCAGGAGTGGTTGGCTGGGGGACCAGAATGGAAAAAGAAGGGCTGAGAGAAACACTCCCTTCCCCCCAGGTAGATATTGAGTGAACATGGGGTTACCTGCACTGTACATTTTTATCTGCCGGATAGTCCAAGACATCTAATAATAAAGTTGCGGCCTGATTAAAACCATATCAGGTGTCTCCTGTCCTTCTTTCGGTATAGCCGGACAGTGTGCAATAGTTCTGTTGTAATAGATCATACAATATTTAGTTAGTATGTCATTTGTTCCTGTGTTTTTCAGAGTTTTTTTTTCAATATACCTATAGTACAACATACACTCCTGAAGTTTTTGTTTTAGTAGTGTGCATGTAATATGTAGTTTGTAATATTTGAACAATGAAATACATAACAATCTT
Organism: Emys orbicularis; assembly: GCF_028017835.1. Classification (NCBI taxonomy): domain Eukaryota; kingdom Metazoa; phylum Chordata; order Testudines; family Emydidae; genus Emys; species Emys orbicularis. The sequence goes on along the minus strand of NC_088688.1, from coordinate 37,401,697 downwards.
GACCAACCCCAACACCCATTTAACATATTGTTAAAAATATTATAGGCCTCTTTTTTTCCTCTCTTCACACTGGTTTTAGAACAGTATAAAATACACTGACTTAAATTATGTCTCTCTTGATTTACTACAGTATAAGTGAATCAGTCTCTATAAATCTTCTTTAAACACTGACGACAGGATTCTGATCTCATGCTGGTTCTACACTTCTATAATTCCATTCAGTTCAGGTGAATTACTCCTGACTGACCCTGATGTGAGATCACAATCAGTTCCTGATGCTCTAATTATTTTGAATCCTCTCTAAAAATCATTGGCTGATCCACTCTAAAACCTAAATTGTTTTATAACTTCAGCTTTTTTATATTCATTTCATATTTTTTATCTTCCAGTCTTTCTTAATATAAAAAACAAATAGGCACTTTGTAGGAGCCAACTGTATAAAGACAGCACACACCACTCCCTCTCTCTTGCACATTCTCACTCTCCTCCACTCCCAAAGGTGTGATGTTTTGTGATGTGAGTTGTGTGCCTTGAAGAAAGAGTTGAGAAAAGCTAACTCTTTTCAGTATCTCTGAAACAGACTTAGTTTTCTATCTTCACTTAAAGTCAGGTAATCAGAACAGTCCTAATTTTTTGTCGGTGGCATGGCAAAATGGAGGGTGGTGCAATGTGTATAACCCCTGTGTTTTTCATTGGAATTCTCACTTATGACCCAGACTGGCAATGGCCATTAATAAAGTAAGTGATTAAAAACTTCTTGTTCTTGACCAATTATTTTTAGTGTTTGTTCTCATGGTTTAACTGATCATTTTGTTTCAGTAATCAGCATTAGAAATACAACAGAAGCTTTTCTTCAGGGCATAAAAAGTGAATATGATTTTAATTTTTATTGCATATGCTGCAATGCCATTAGTGTGATAGGAGCTGTTCTTATATAAATTTATATTTAATAGAAAAGAAACAAAAGAAAGGCTGTTGCTTCATGCAACTCACTGAGGCTTCTGAATTTGTAAACACAGATCAGTTTGAAAAGGAACTCCAGCTAGCTGCTTTTAAGTTCAGGGTTACCCATAATAAAACCATTACAATTGGCATCACAGTTTTTGGTGTGTTTCTTAAATTCCCAACTCCTCGAGGCTTATGATTAGGTGAGGCTCCTGGCTTTCATTTTTTAGAAAAAAGAGAAAAGCTTGAAAATATGATCCATGTTGCACCCTTAAGGGTCGAAACTCAAAAGACAAATTAAAAAACCCTCAACATTATTTAATGAATTAATTATTTTTGTGAGTCTCATGAATGTTAAGCCAGTCTCATAGTTTTGGGGCCTGATTAATCAACTACTTGGATTTGGCAATACTATTTTAATGATCACATCTAATATTTTGTTTCATGGATTCACTTACGAAATTAGCAAATATTTGGAGCAGAAGTTCTTTAGAACCTAGGCTCAATTGAAGAGTATTGGCAACACATTGGGCATCTTTCACGATGTAACGATAAATAATATATGTCAACGTGAATTTTTCAAGCAAATTTCAGAAACCAAAAGTTTCTGATAAAGCACACTTTAAATAGCATGTACAGAATTTTTAAAAAGTTTTAAAAATTATAAGAGGTTTTCTGCTCTCCTGCTGGTATTTAGAAGGGTCTTTTTGGGTAGGCCTGACAACAATACCATTAAACAGGCTTAGTCTCACCTTTCCTCCTCTTCCCCCTCTCCACATGCCCACTTATCTACTTAGATTATTTGTTGGTTCTATATTTTCAGTATTGCTGCTGCTGCTGCTGCTATTGGCAAAGAGCCTGGGGAGGAGTATGTGTGCTCTGTGCTGTGCATAAGACAAGAAGTACAATTCACTATGAAGAAAACAATGAAAATGACCAATACCCAAAGGGGCGCTAACATGTACAAAACAGCATATCTAGAATGGTCAAATAGATGGGGCACTGCACTTAAACACAGGAGGCCAGGGTTCAGTTCCCAGCTCAGTCCTAGGCTGCGTGTGTTATCTTGGGCAAGTCACTTAATCTACCTTTTGCCTCCGTTCCCTATCTGTAAAATGGGAATAATGTTTTCCTTCCTCACAGGAGTGTAGTCAGGATAGACTCTATGATTGTGAGATACTCAGGTACTAGAGTGATGAGGACCACCTGTAAGTAACAAGAGAGAGAATAAAAGGGACAAATATTTTTTCTCTAATTTCTTTCAGCTCTAGTAATCTTAGGGGTACTTGAAACCATAACAGATAGAATAGTTGGTGCCCCTTTAATGAAAAATAGGAAAAGTCAAATAGGAGACCCCCAAATGCAAAGATACTCAAACATCAGAATTCAGAACTGAATGCATATCTGAATTTTGCAGTTCAGGTATTTCTCAGTTTATTTTAAATGATTTTGTCCCTCATTTTTTAAAAATTATTTTAAAAATTATGAATATAAGAAAATCAGTAAAACTGCTCTTTCCAGTTAAACCAAAAGAGAAAAAAAAATCAGTAATAAGGAAGTTCATTTAATGTCAATACTTGGGCACATGGGTCCGTCCAGAGTGGTGGTTCTTGCAGGATCAGGGTCATAACTACTAACCATATTTCTGTAACATATTGATGCTCTTCTCTGAGAGATGTTGGGTGCTCAACACCTTTGAAATTCAGGCACATACATAGGTATCTAAAAATGGACTCACTAACCTACTTTGAGACCCCTTTTTGAAAATCTTGACCTTTTTTCTGTACTACCACACTGAAAGTCCAAGTCTATAGTTTCTCCTGTGCACTTCTGCCTACTGCTGTATAGACTGTAGATATCAAAGCAGAATAAGAAAAGATCTTCTGACAGGTGCCAATAATTTTAGGCACGTACTGGCTTTCAGGCAGCCTGACTAATTGTAAAGGCAGTAGGACATGGCCAGGAAGTGTGGGCAGGTTATGAAAATACATTTTTCTCAAGGTTCTTTCAACGGATCAGAATTACTGGAAAAATTCTGGGAACCTTTTTGTTAAAGGTGCAGTAAAGGTCAAAATTATGGATGTGTTTTAAAAGTATCCGTAATGATCTATTAGTTCAAAAACCTTTGCTGGAAAAAGTTTTTTTTTTCTTTTCTTTGTTTTTTTGTTTTTTAAAGGAAACTTACAAAGTCGGGTTTGAATGCAGACTAGATTGAAAAAGACAGCCTTGTCATTATAACAATAGGGCATGACACTGTGCATTAGTAGATTATTGATGCACACCCAGAAGTAGTTTATTGCTGTTAGAATATGACTTATTAAAATGGCTGTTTTTTCAAATGTAAGACTAAGGTTTTTAAATATTGTCACTTTAGTCCTGACTGGACTAGGAAAATGGGTCATATCCGAAAACATGTTAGTTGCTGTAGGGACATCCAAAAAGTTTGGACAATTTTTCAAACCCTGGAGAAGCATGTCAAATTTGTAGTGCCTTATCTGAACCAACACTGAACCGTCTGAAGTTGCCTTTTACTGTTTGAAATATTTTGCACTGTCTTTGCTGTCACTTCATGTTGCATTGCATCTGTTTGGTTTTCCTCACTTTGCGGCAGTATAACACAATATCACCTTACATTATGCAGTGATACAAAGCACAAACCATGCTATACCTCAGATTTAGTCTTTGTCTTGAGTCTGATTTTATTTACATCAGGATATCAGTTGAATCATATGAGTGTAAAACTGGTGAAAATATGATCAGAAAATATGTAAGGTAATATTGTATTAGAAGTATCTTATACTTATTTATCTAACACAGATTTACAGTATATAGAAAATAGGCCGTTTCCTGCTATTTTGATGAAAAATGTTTTCCACTTTCCAGTCTATAGCCAACAGCAAGGCTTAATAAAACCAGTCATAAAGACCGAAACAAGTAACTTTCTTCTGAATTGGTTTAGCGTGCAACCAGAAACTGACTTGACACCCTCTTCATTAAAAGTAATGGAGTGAAACTAAGTACTGATATATTTTAAATGACCTCTGTCTAGGCAACACTGAATTCCAGAAAAAAACACACCACAGAATTCTGATGGCTCTGTACACTAGGTAATTTGCTACAGCATAGTTAGCAGTATAGAAAAAACAAAAAACTTTGTTCCAGCAATGAAAGCAGTGACATCAGATGTCAGCCATTTCTATTCATAGGCAAATAAAATAAAATAACATTTATCTTGGAAGCAATTTTGTCATACATGTATGTCAGTGATGAAAGTTGCTTTTCAATTTTTTCTTAGAATCACACTATGTGACTGAAGTGGACTTAAACAACTAAACATACGTCTTATGTTTCCAATGAGAGAAATCTGATTAATCTGCTCAAATTAGATAAAGTAAAAATGGTTATAAAAAGCCAGCAGAATGGATTTGCAAACAATTTTTTTAAACTGAAAATGGATATTGGTGAATATGCATATTGTAAAGTGTTCTATCTCAGTTACACCTTTTTTAGCATTAATTCTTTGTGGATTTTAAATATAAAGTCCCATGTCACATGTGCATTATTGAACGATCAGAGTATGTAATTTTCCCAACTGAATTTCTCATTTGGGAAAAGTAGAGGTAATCAAACGGTGAAATCAACTATTATATGAATGTTGTCATTTATTGGTTTGCAGATTGTTTGTGAATGACAACACACATTATGAGCCTGAACATATGAGTAGTATGATTCCACAATAACAGTGAATCAAATTTCAGATGTTTATTCACAAATATATTTATGAATCTATTTTTCATTGTTGTATCACTTGTAACTTTTGTATTCTCAAGTTACCAAGACACCCATAATATAATGGCCCACGGATGGATTTTGAATAGCTAAAAAGACATGCATAACAATAATTTATGAGCAAGCAGAAACCTCATAGCTCTGCAACTATGGTGCCTAGTAAGGAAATTATTTTATGTCTTGAAGCACCCTAGCACTGATCTGAAATTTAATTTTTGACCCATCCCCAATTACCAGGACAAAAGTTCAAGTCACATAGTATGTCTGCTATAATATAAAATGGATTCCACTGAGCATGTTCATATTCACACGCATGCAGTGGTCTTTAGAGATCATTACTGACAAACATTACAAGGCTCCTTGACAGCTAGCTGACTGCCAGGTAACTGTGGATAGCCTTGAAGGTCAAAGTATTGTAAACATATTACCCTTCAGTGCATCTATTACAGGAAGCCAGGTTCGATAACAAAATACCTTTGTTTCTGCCAGAGAGCTCAGATGCATCTTCAAAAGTTAATTTGGGCTTAATTATTTTTAATAACTTATGTCTGGTAATTCATGATTTAGGCAGACAACAGAGTGGGTGAAGAGGTTTATTTACTCATGCAGCATGGCTGTGAAGTTTAGTGCAACTGCATTTTATGCAAATAATGTAATTAGCTAATTTGCTACGTGGCCATAAGCATTGGTGTTGAAAATACTTAGTGGGTTCAGTGTTGGTGCAAAGCATCATCTTGAGACTAGATTTCCCTTACAAGATTCCCATGCATGGTGGCAACAGGTATGTGGGGAGCAAGTCCTGGCTTGTACCCCTCAAAAGAGGGGGCAAGGTCTTGTGCGGAGTCAAAGGCAATTTGGACGGAGCCAGGGATATACAGGGAAGTCTGTATGGGGTGCAGTTGTTGTGTGGGAGGTAACAGGATGGGGGGGAGGGTGCATAGGTTGGTATTAGGGCCACTAGCTCATGTCTATTAGCTCAGGTCTCTGTCCCAATCCTGTGTCCCTGTTAGTTTCTGCCACTCCCATTCTGTTCCCTGTTTACCTTCACACCATCCACTCCTGCCCCACCCTTTCCCATCAATAGTTCTTGTCCCCACCTCTCCCCAAGTAGCCCTTACTTCACCTCCTTGCACCCTGAATAGCTCCTGTCACCTCCTTCCCTCCAACAGTTCCTCTCTCTCTCTCCACGTTGTCCCGTCTCCAATAGTCTGTCCCCATTCTTCCGCCACCAACCCCTATTGCTCCTGTTTCCCTCTACCCCTCCATCAGCCCCTCTCTTCCCCTTATGGGATAATGACAATAAGGATTCAGCCATCTCCATCTCTTCATTGGGCACCACATGGCTTAGGATGGCAGGGAGAGTAGAGAGCAGACAGAGTGCTATAGCAGCCCCTAGTGGCAGCCAATCTTCACTGCAGCCCTTGTGCTTGTGACATTCAGCATGTTCTGCAGGAATGCATGAAGAGTGGCCTGTGTGTGTGATTGATGTGCAACATTTTGCAGGTCTGACACAGACACAGAAGCTATTGGCTTTGAAAATCTCAAGCCTTATGCCTCCCTCCGTGGGTCTAATCTGTAAACATAGTCTGCCACACTGTAATGCATGTTTTTCCTACATAGTCATTGCACTACTGATATCTGTATCATCACCTTGAGATGCCTTGAGTATGAAAGTTGCTATATGAAACCAAACTCAGTCATTTTCTTACAGTTTTTGTGGAAAACATTTATCATTATGCTTCAATGTACAGTAAACTAGCACTTTGTAAATGTCTCTAATTTTCAGGTGAGTAAGGTTAGGAGTATTGCAGTTAAAGCTTAAATCCTGTAGCTAATTTTTGAAAGAAATTACGAATTGTGCATTATTTGTTCCTGAGTTTTATTTGTTCTCAGATTTAAACCTAGCTTCTACCTCAGTTGGCAAATACACAAGATAACACTATAAACTTCACCTAACCCTTAGGTATGATTTGAGGGCCATGTTAATAAATTACTAGAAAGAAACATGTGATTTTAGGAAAGCCTGAATATTTTATTGCTGAGATCTTAATTTGACCAGTGCTTTGATAAATTACAAAATACATGGATTCTGAACGTACAGGATGATGATATATTTTCCTCAGCATCTCATTTATTCTTAATAAAAGGTAAGTCAAATACTCATTAGTAATGGTTATTGAATCTTAAGACTTAACTAACAAATGTCTTGCAAAATGTAAATATTAAGAACCAGCACAGAGCAACAGATGTTGGGCAGTAGATAAGCACAGCAACTGCACCCTCATTACACTGCCTTATTAAATACAAAAAAAAATGTGTTTAAATAGCATTATGATTATGAGACAAATCAACAAAAGCCAGGAAATTCGAAGCTGAGGCTGACATTCAGGAGCACATTGCGGGAGTTGCAAACATGCAAAAGAGGATATTGGAAGATATGCCCATTTGTTTTAATGTATGTCACTTCTAAAAAAAAGTGATGCTGCTGGATGGAGAGGAAGTGGGCAGGAGCTGATTGCAGCTCCCTGGTTCTAAAGTCATTTGTGCGAGCCCTTGCACTAGCCTACTTTGCAGTAGCCTAACGGCTACTCTAAAGTTCGTCACCTGGCTACAGGTTCTCAAGGGGCTATCTGCCATTGGAAAATAGCTGAAGCATCCAATGGCACTTACATTAGGAGCTATAGAAGGGGGAGCAGCTTGAGTTCAAAGCTGAGGCTGTCCAACTTTAGTAAGAGCACACTGTGACCAAGTGCTTGGTATGAAACCCTGAGTCAGCACTCTGTTCACAGCAGCTCCAATCAGGCATAGTGGATTGGAGCTGAGGAGGCAGACCTGTGCCTAATTTATGGGTGGGGCAGGGAAGAAAGGCTAATTAAGCCATTAGCCAGAGCCCACAAATATGCACAGGAAGGAAGTGAAAAGGGGGAAAACAGGCAGTGAGAGGGAGAGAGTGATTGCTCTCCCCCTGCTTGTAACGGAATAAGGTAAGCTATGAAGGTGGTGGGAATCAATTATAAATAAACTGCACAGGGTGTTGAAACAGCACAAGGGTTCTCTGCGTGGTTTGTCGACTGAGACAGAAACAGGACCAAGGAGGCCCTGTTACACATACACAGACAGAGCTGTCCCTAGGGTATGGCGAATTGGGGCAACCACTCTGGGTCCCGTGCTTTGGGGGGGCCTGCGGGCCGGCATGATTGGCCGGTGCGGTCGGCCCCAGAAGTGATGGATCGGTCCCGGAAGTGACATATTCGTCACTTCCGCCCGGGTCCCGCATCCCCCTAGGGATCTGTACACAGATGTAACTTTGCACTGAATATCTTGTGTACTTCTGATGCTACAAAATAAATTCAATTCAGAACAAAGTGCATTGTTTGTGATCAAGTTTAGTTGAGAGGATCTTACATTGCTGGCTGCAAAATGATCTCATTATGGGAAACTAGATTATTTTATTTGAATTAAATTTAGTTCTCATGACAAGTTTAGTTCAGATGAACAGCCCTGTAGACATAAATTCTCTATTTTTTCCACACAACAGGTACAGTATGTAAAATGTATAACCAATGAGTGTCAACCACCTGAGACAGTAGCAGTACAATTTAGCCTGCACCATCACAGTAGTGTGCCTAAAACCTGACCTGGCAGAGGTACATTGAAGTTGATGCGATAGTTCAGTTTCCATGCCTAGGCAAACGAGCTCCTTGCTGAGATCTTCATCAAGGGCATCAGTTACTTCCAAACATGAAGGAGGCTTTTGTTATGTGAATATATATATGTGAATTTTTTTGGTAAATATACATAGTCATCTCCTGCCTTTCTCACACTGGAATTTCTTCCTGGTAAGGGCTACATCATCATAATCTTGGATGTATCAGCATCACACACGTGATAACTGATGCTCAACAATTGATAAACTGACAGTTACTAATGCTAACCTATTCCCACCTTTCATATTTTAAAATAGGAGGGTGAGTTGTTATGAAGAAGCCTGTATTCTCTTCCAAGTATGTAACCTCCCAGACCCCCATGTTTTCTTTTTTATGTCTGCTATTGAACTGGTGTTTTGTAGCTTCTACTAAATCACTTTGCACTCTGGCATTTGTTAATTTTAAAAAAAGCTTAAGAAGCTGCAATGCAGAACATTTCAGTTTGTTCTTATTTAGTTTTATTCCATTTCTTAAGAGAAATGGAGAGCTGTTACACTGAGCTGTGTACACATGGTGCTTTTATAATATGGACTAGTCCATTAGGGACTAGATTTAGACCAGCAAACTCATTTCACTAGTGGCCTATGCTACAGTAGCCTCCCAAGTCTCCAAAGAGTGATACATTAGCATACTGCACTGTGTACACCAACTCTGCCATTTGTCCGTTGTCAGCCCTACATGTTTGTTTTCTCTGTGCATAGAGAGCTCCCTCTTCTGACGTGTATTTTGTTATTTCATTTATCAATTAAAAATTATGTAAATGTGTTGTTTCTCCTAAGCCCATTTTTTTTTTGTTTGCTTAAAAGTTTTGAACATTTAGGGTGTAATTCTCGTTTACATTAAGGTTGCTTTACATTCCTCTGACCCTAAAATTTGTGTAAGTTTCATATCTTACTCTTCATATGGTGTAAAATGATATTGGTGTAAATGAGAATCAAGTCCTTTATTTTCAGTGGGAGTTGTAAGCAGTTAATACCTCTTGTAATCAGACCATTGTTTTTTGATCAGTACACTTTTTCAACATCTTTTTGATTAGTAAATTTATTTTCTCTGTGCAGTAGTGTTTTCTTTTTGTTGTTGAGCTGTTTGATTCACTAAACACCTGTACAACAGTTCTTGTCCAGGGTGCAGAACTTTGCACTCTCGGGGAGAGGAAGAATCTCACATTCAGATGCTAATTGTGGTACTCAATGCAATTCTGAAAGGTGCTCAAATACTGCAGTGATGAGGGTACATAATAACTTTAATGGAATAGACCATTGCAATAATGGGATCTATGCTTCAAACCTTTTTTTTTTTTTTTTTTAATTACCTACTGGCTTCCGTCACTTAGTACATCAGTAAAACATATTGCTTTGACACTCAATTATTAGCAGGCAGCAACTACTTCTCATGTTGCTTATACAAGAGTTAATCATTAATATTTTATAGGCTGATAACTTAGCAAAGCAAGCTGCATAATTGTGTTCTGTATCCATGTGTGTTCCCTGGAATAGATGTTTTAGAAATAGGTTCATTCTTTGTATTTAGTAATAATCTTAAATATTTATATATTGTTGATTTTGTTAATAGTGATATAAATCACGTAAGAGAAATGGAACCTCCTCTTTAAGAATAGGTTGGGGACATGATGAGTAAGTTCTTGCAGGAGCTGGCTGCCAAAAGAGGCTGATCAGTAACTGTGCGCTGAGGTGTCTCTCAGCAAAAAGCTCCTTTAAAAAAAAAAAAAAAAAAAAAAAAAAAGTTTGTATTCTCAGAATAAACAAAGTTCTCTTTGAAAAACTGAGTGTTGTGATTAAAAGTGTAACATAAGTGTATAACTGGTGGCTGTTATGTAATAAGATTGGTAGATAGTGAATTCTGCAGAACCACATCTTAATTAATGCTAAGATATGTGATGGAGAGATATGGAGAGATGGAGCAATCTGTAGCAGGCTTCAGTATCATTGCCAAAATTAGTTGGTGACTCAAGGAAAGTCTAGTGCCCTTTTCTTACATTTTGTGCAATTCTTATCCTCAGCACTTCATACAGAGGTAAATCAGGCAAAAACATATTAAATTAATACAGTAGAAGGGCAAAGGGGCAGAGAATATTTTCAGTCAAGAAAAGAATGAGAAATGTCACCATTCCAAGAGGACAACAGTTGCAATTAGTTGTATAGCAAGTAGCAACTGCACAGAGGGAGACATCCTGGTACTGTTGGTACCAAATTATACACTGTGGCCTGAAAATCTGGATATTGCAGAACACCTCATTTGTCTTCCACAAGGAAACTCTCATCAGATTGGAGTAACTGTCAGGAATGTCACCTTAAAGGGGAGAACCATAATGGGGCAGGTAGAGTTGGTTGATGCTATCTATCCTGTATCAGAGGGGTAGCCGTGTTAGTCTGAATCTGTAAAAAGCAACAGAGGGTCCTGTGGCACCTTTAAGACTAACAGAAGTCTTAAAGGTGCCACAGGACCCTCTGTTGCTATCTATCCTGTGCAATTACCACAGAAGCCAGAAAGCGGGCCCCCATTGAAAGGAAATGAACATTACAATAACCAACCAATCAATGCTGGCTGAGCATAAAGACACCTCACAAATCCATAGTGAAGTATAGGACCCTCTTGTCAACTTGCAACACCTCACAGAAGAAGAACAGGAAGTTTCCAGAGACATATTGCATGAAGAATGTAGCACCTTTATAAGGAATGATTCAGGTGCAGGGTATATTGAAACTTTCAAGATCGGCCTTAAATTGTTTGACAAGACTCTTGTCCAGAAAATGTATAACGCTGTTCCCAACCATTCTGTAATGAGGTGAAGCTTGCATAAAAGATCCAGCCAGAATGTGGATGCAAATGACAATATCATCATATTCCTCATTTGTGGTATATGACAGAAAAAAAGACGACACATTATGACTATTCATAGACTATTGAAAATTAACCAAAAACACTGTTTCTGACAGAGATCCTATACTCAGAATTCAAGATATCCTTGATAGCTTAGGTGGAAATTCATGATTCTCTGTCCTTGATCAAAGGAAAGCTCATCATCACATTATAAGTGAAGAAAGTGTTCACACAGCATTAATTATACTTAAGGCTACGTTTTAGTCACAGATATTTTTAGTAAAAGTCATGGACAGTAAACAAAAATTCACAGCCCGTAATCTGTCCTTGACTTTTACTAAAAATACCCATGACTAAAACTTGTGGGAGGGGCTGCACGGGGTGCTGCGGGTGCTGGGGGAAGACAACCTGGGTACTGCGGGGGGAGGGAAGGGCAGTGGTGTGTGGCCTGGGACCCCTGCTGGTGCTGGGAGGTGCGGGCGGCCCGGGATCCCTGTTGCTGCTGGGGGGTGCGGGCGGTGGTGCATGGCCTGGGACCTCCGCAGCCACTGGGAGCTGCGGGGGTGGTGCCTGCAGGCAGAGGCAGCGTGCAGAGGTGCCTAGCCACACCTCTTGTTCCCCAGATAAGTGCCGCCCAGAGCCAGCCTCACACCATCCTGTGCCCCTACCCCCTCCCACATCCAAACTCTGCTGGAGGGGGTAGGGGTAGCCCAAGACTGACCCAGCAGTGGCCAGTACAACTGGTGCAGGGGCTGCCTGAGCTGCCCCTGAGGCAGGTGTACGGGCTGCTGCAGAAGTCACAGAGGTCACGGAAAGTCACGGAATCTGTGATTTCCATGACCTCCATGACAAACTCACAGCCTTAATCATACTCTGGGGCTTATAGGAATGTGAACACATTCATTTTGGTCTACCTAATGTCTCTGTGGCGTTCCAGTGCTGCATGGAAGTATGCCTAGAAGACCTGAGAGTTGTGTACCCTAACTCAGTTATATGCCTTGTCCACAATAAAGTTTTCAGGGATCGTGTGGAGGATGTTATAAAAGTTCTTGAAAGTGAACAGAAAAGTGGTATCAAGGAGCAGCATTATTCTGGAAGGATGGTGTCAGCTGAGGGTTATAAAAACGGACCCAAAAGACATAGCTGCTATACAAGTTTTGAAAGCTTCTACAGTGAGAGAAATACAAAAATTGGTTTGGTTTACTAGATAGCACAAGAAATTTGTAAGTGATTTTTGAGGGTGGCAAAACAATTGTATGATTTCCTTTCAATTCCAAACAACCGGTCTTCAAAAAGAAAAAGAACTCCCCCTCCCCTAAGTCAATCAACCAGAGGTATGTACAGAACTACATCAAAGAATTTAAAAACAATTGATTCATGGTCATGCTGTATCCAATCCTCCAATCTTGGCTTACTCAGATACTGGAAATTCACTTTGCCTATTGTTGCCTCTGATGAAGGTCTAGGAGCTGTCTTGTAGTAGAATCAAGATGGAAATTCCAGGTGATGGCCTATGGATCCAGAACACTGCAGAGAAGAACTACCACTTACATTATGGAAAACTGATATTTCTAGCTCTGAAGTGGCCTATAATAAAACCTCTTCTATGCACCTTCATTCACAGTGTATATTGATAATTACCACTAATGCATGTGATGACTAAATGCTTCTAGTCAGAGCTGGGTTTTGGGGCTTCAGATTTCAAGTTCACCATAAAATGCCATCCTGAAAAAGGGAATGCTGATGCCAACTATTTATCCAGGGAATCTTTAAATATGGAAATGCACATGAGAAAATGCACACAAGAATATTATACAGAGAGCATTTCAGCAAATGTTCAAGCAGTGAAAGCCCCAAATGAGGGTTATTTGGAATTAATTTTGGCAATTATAGCAAATCTGTCTACTCTGCAAGCAAATTAATACAATGTATTGAACCCAGTAGGGGACAAATGTGTCCTGATGAGCTAAAAACATCTTAAGCAAGTGATTCTGCAATTGGAAGAATTACAGAGCTAAAGAAAAGCTACATCAAATTGAGTCTGAAGGAAAGAAAAAAAGGATTCCTATGTAGTTTGACAGTTTCTATACAAGTGGACCCAACTTCATGTTGACTTCAATACTATTTTGAGATGCAAGACAACCTGTAGGACCCAACTTGTACTACAAATGCAAAACGGGGAGCTAATGTATAAATAGTGGTATGAAGAAATGGGAACAGACTGAATAGTAAAAGATCCATCAGGATATATAACATCATATCACAAGAGTTTGTAAACGTGTGAAGGGGAAAAAGCCAAATATACCTAGCAGAGCACCTGTGCAAAATGTTCTTTCCACAGCACCATTTGAAATGATTTGCACTGATTCCTCCTTTCAAATGAAGGTAAAGGGGGTATGAGTGTATCCCGGTGATCATGGATGATTTTATGAAATTTGCCTGAACGTATACTACAACGAATAAGTCTGATAAAACTGCTGCTGAGAAAATCATTAGTGACTTCACATTTTAATTTGGATTCCCTTAAAAGATATACCATGACCAAATAAAAGAATTGGAGAATTTGAGATTAAAAAAGTTTCAGAATACACAGGTATCCAAAAATTTGACAACAACTCCATACCATCCCCAAGAAAATCCAGTTTAATGTTTAACTGAACCCTTCATGCTCAGAACTCTAGAGGACAACAAGGAACCAAATTGGAAGGAGTATCTGAAGAGTATGGTTCATGCCTATAATTGCAGTTAGTGAGGTGACAGGTTTCCCAGTCTTCTTGCTTTTGTATGGGAGACTCTCAAAGCTACCTTATTTGCCTGACTGATTTCAGAATGATTTTTTGTGCAATTACTGGATGGGAAGAATACTATGACATAAATGTGAGCTTCAGCATGATGATCGTGTACTGTATTATATCCAAACAGCAAAGTCAAGAGCCATCCCAGGGGAAAATTGTTTCCAAAGTAAAGGAAGTGTCTTTGCAGAAAAGACTGAAGGAACCATAAAATGTTATGAAGGACTCTGAAAGCTCAAAAGGGTTGGATTTTGGAATTGTACCATTTTCATCAGTTGACCCAACTGACAGTCATATTGATATGACACAAAACATTCTACACAGAGAAATAAGGACATCACTGAATCCTGAAGCAAGAGAGTTCATTACCAGCTCCAGCAACACACAGCCATCTTCAGAGAGACTGAACTCCATGCTGATAATTCAGTTTCAGAACATTTGGAAGTAGACATAACTCAGCCAGAGTAATCAGGAAATGTTTGTCAGTGCAAGAGGAGTTACCACCACATACAGGAAAACCTCAAAGACAAACAGAATATGAAGACCATCAGAGACACTGACATATGATCGTTTGGGACAGTCAATTTTTACAAGTCTACAGAATGGTGGTTATGGCCAGTCATCAAGCTAGGCTGTGTTTTAGGGAAAAAATAGAAATACATTTACTATAGTAGTTGGTCAGCATTGAGACGACAACATTTATTTTAACCAGGAAGACTGTCAGATCCCTGGAATAGATGGAATAGATAATAGAAATAGGTTCATATTATTTATATTTAACAATAATCTTGAATATTTGTTTATGGTTGGATTTGTTGTTTTTGTTATTAGTGGTGTAAATAAGGTAAATAGGAACTGCCCAATTAAGAATATGATGGAAACATTGTTAATGAGCTCTTGCAGAGGCTAGAGTGTGCAGAGAGCAGGGGTGCTGGAAGAATTTTTATAGTAGGGATGCTGATGATGGAAACCATGTATTTGGTGGTGGTTATTACTACTTCAAGCCAGGGGGTGCGGCAGCACTCCCAGTTCCAGCACCACTGGCAGAGAGTCTACTGCTGCTGCAAGAAGAGGCTGGCTTGTAGCTGTGCACTGGTTTCTAGCTGCAAGAAGCTCCTAAAGAAAAAGGTTTGAGTTGTCAGAATAAGCAGAGTTCTACTTCAAACAGTGAGTCTTGTGATTAAGTTTGTAACACCAGTGTTTAATTGTTGGATGTGATGTAAAAAGATTGGTAGTTAGGTGAAGCTGGCTAGGTGCCACAGAATTCACTATAACCTTCATGAATGGATACTTTTGATGTCATGTTTACCCAGTCTGTGTCTACATGTGGATTTTGTATCCATGTACTATAGTGACCATCACTGGTTACTACTATGGTTAAGGTTGCAAAACACTGTCAATTATAATTACTTGTTTCTCACATTCATAACATCCAGAAATTTCACTGTTGGGAATGTAAATTTCCATGCTTGTTCTCTTTCATTCTGAGCTTTTGTTTTATTTTGGTTTTTTTGAATGGTTGAGCAAAACCCCTTTAGCTGTTTGAGTTACAAGTTGAAGAAAAATTAGATTTTTCCCATTGTTTATAAAAATGCACTCTCCCCCTCTCCCCCCATGGGATTGTACATAAACAGCTGAAACTTTATATTTTAATTGCCTATGTCCATTGGCCATAATGAGTGGTTCATGCTTTGGCTACTGAAAAACATTAGCTGAAAGGTGTACAAGTCATCAGTATTCAAAACAACACTGTAGCACGTGCACAGTATATAGTAGGTTTATCTATAAGTACTTATCAGAAACATGGAATATTGCTAATGCATGTGCAGCTATTTAATGCAGAATGAAACATCTTGTAACTTTAAAATTACAAGGAAATTGGTAGTAGTTATAAGGTTATGGGCATTAATATGTTCAAAGCATAGTTCCCATTGACTTGAATTGCAGCTATAAGTGTTCTGCGTTTCTGCAAATCAGACCCAGGGTCTCAAGACCTGCACCCAGAAAATGAGGAACACACAATTAGTGACCACCTGTGAAAAGTTTGTTTTAAATAACTTGCTTAGAATCACATAGGAACTCTGTGGCAGAGGCGGGGATAGAATCCAGTTCTCCAGAGTTGCATTCAGCTTCCCAACCCAGAGACCATCCTTTCTCTTTCTCCAATCCCCTGCCTCATTCACCACACAACATCCAAAGAAGGTGAGGGCAGCCTTGCCTCCTGCTTCTCTTGCTTTCATTGAGCAGATCCTGGAGGAGGGTACTCCCCAGCCACCTCTCACCCATGACCCTCCAGAATTTGTCATTGGGCCCTTGCACTGTGAGCCTCCCTGGCCACCCCCAACACACAATGTAAGTTGGCTGAATACCATCCAGCTGGTCCACCTCTGAATTGCATCGAGGAAACATCTGTATACACTCATGCTTCATTCTATTCACCTCCTCTCCCTCATGTCCCACCCTGATACTAAGGAGGACAATGAATCCTGGTGGGCCTGCCTGTTCCACAGCCTACCAGGAATATCAGCTGGTGGCTTCTTATGGAGCTGTGAGCACAGGCATGTACCTGGCACAGTTCACTAGTCCCCCCAACACCTGCTTCTTTTGTGGTGAGAGGGAGACCATGGCACACATCTACGTAGAGTACATCAGGGTTGCAGCCCCTCTTCCAGCTCCTTCAGAACCTCTTACTGCAATTCTGGCTGCACTTTTCCTCACACCTCCTGACCCTGGCACCCCCCATCTGCGGCTCACAAATCCTGATACTTCCTGGAACTGGCCAAGAGGGCCATGCGCCAGGCAAGGAGGGGTAAGTTAGATGGGGGATGCTCTGTGACCATGTGGTATATTTCCAGTCCCTGGTTCGATCATATGTCCAAGCAGAGTTCCTCTGGGCAGTGTCCACTGACTCCTTGGATGCCTTTGAGGAACAGTGGCTGTCAGGAATTCTCTTCTTCATATTCCCTTCTGGTCCACTGATTTTTACCCTATGATCTTCATTCCCGTAACTGCTCAAATGGAAAAGTTTAACTTCTTCTTTGGTATTGAACTAGGTCAAAAAGTCTGCAAGGGTCCGATGTTTCAGCAAAAAAATGGCCAATATCCTGAAAATGACTCTTTATTCACTTCAATCCCTGTAATCAGATGAAAGCTATAATTTATTCTGGGAGTTAATCCACCAGAAGAAGTTTTAAATTGGAGATAGTCAGAATCCCTGAGCTTCCATGGAAGAAAAAAGTTCCCAAGAAAATGCAGATAGAGAAAGGTGAGCCCAGCTACCCAAATTCAGCACAAAAATTGTATAAGTACATCTACTTCAAAGTAATTGATTTTACAATGTCCAGTATTCAATCCAACTTCAAACAGAGAGACTACAAAATTATTCAAAAGCTTGAAACCCTCATAACTCCAATTGTAACAGAAACACAAGTTCAAGATTCTGCAGTTCTGATCAACCCATCTCAAACAAGATAAGTTAGAATTGGAAAAGGTACACAGAAGGGCATCAAAAATGATTAGGGGTATGGAATAGCTTCTGTATTAGGAGAGATTAAAAAGACTGGGACTTTTCACCTTGGAAAACAGATTAAGAGGGGTTATGATAAAAGTCTATAAAATCATGAATGGTGTCGAAAAGGTGAATAAGGAGGTGTTAATTACCCCTTCACATAACACGAGAACCAGGGTTCACCCAATTAAATTAATAGGCAGCAGGTTTAAAACAAATAAAAGGAAATACTTCTTCACACATTGCATGGTGAACCTGTGGAACTCATTGCCAGGAAATGTTATGAAGGATAAAACTATAACAGGGTTCAAAAAAGAACTAGATAAATTCATGGAGTATAGGTCCATCAATGGCTATTAGCCAAGATGGTCACAGATGCAACCCCATGCTCTGAGTGTTGCTAACCTCTGTTTGCCAGAAGCGGGGAGTTGATGACAGATGATGGATTGCTCAATGATTGCCTGTTCTGTTCATTCCCTCTGAAGCATCTGGCATTGGCCACTGTCAGAAGACAGGAGGCTGGGCTAGATGGACCATTGGTCTGACCCAGTGTGACCGTTCTTACATTGTTCTGTAAGATGTGCTTCAAATATATGCTTCTGATTTCAAACATGATCAACTGATTATTCATTTCATCTTCAGCTGTCATCTTAAAGAAAGATTGTTGAAGTTAGTTCAGAAATATCTCAGGTCTTTGGCCCAAACTGAACATCAGCTTCTTGCAAAAGTGGTTGATAAAAATTATTTCGCAACCAATGCTGTAAGTGAGCTTAGTTTCACGGTTCTACATTGTATTAAAAAGTGGCTTTGATCTACAATGGAACAATCATGGCTCAACTGGTATACATATACACAAGGACGAAACTGATGATTAACAGTTTACAGATGTCAAGAAGTTAATTCATTTCAAGAAGCCCAGGTGAAGATCATTTGGAACTTTTGCAGATGTGCAAGTCATTTTTTTTTTAATTCATATTTTTAAAAGTAATGATTTCAGAGTGGGGATGCCTGAAAAGACACCTACCCCCCCACACCCCGACTGACAAAAGTGCTGGTGTGGGCAGCGCTACGGCAGCTCATTGGACATGTCTTAATTATACTAGCAAGAGAGCTCTCTCCACCCCCATAGAGTGGCTACACAGAAGACCTTGCAGGGCACAGCTGCAGCGGTACAGCGTGCTGCCATAAGGTCTGTTGTGTAGACATAGCCTTAAATTGTCCACTTTTAATGAAGTGAGAGAAACAAGCTTTTGTTCAAACTCAGTGTTTCTTTTATTTCTAAATGCAATCCCCATTTTTTGTGTGGAGGGAGAGAGGTGTTAAGGTCTCCTCCTCCCCCTCCCAAATAAACCAACCAGTTTTCCATACCCATCTAATTAGATCAGGGTCTTAGTGACTTCCTCAAAGTCACATACAAAGTATCTGGCAGAACTGGACAATAAATTCAGATTTTCTAAATCCCAGTGCAGTGTCTTCTAAGTAAACGTTAAAAAATAGTGGTGATGTCAGGAAGTGGAAACTGCACTGATTTTATTTGCATCTACTGACTCAACAAAATCAAAACTTCACTTTACACAGTTGTGAAAGTTATTTTGTTTTCAAATTATTTGAGCTCAAAACTAGAGATGGGTGGTTTTTTTTTTTTTTTTTTTTGACAAAACAGTTTTCTCTCAGAAAAGGCAGTTTCCCACATTTTGTGGAAATTTATCTTTCAATATTTTCAACTTGAAAAAGTCAAAATCAATCATTTGACTTTGTTTCAATAAATTTGAAGTGTTTGATTTCAGTGTTCTGATTTATTTTGTTTCAATGTCTATATTGTATTCAAATATTAATATCTCTATATTTATTATTGTATACTCTATTATGAAGTTTTGACATAAAAAAGAAACATTTTTACCTTCTCAAAATGAAACAATTTGACAGTATTGAAATGAAATGCTTCAAGAGTTGTAAATTGAATTTTTTTGGAATTTTCATTTTGTGGGAAATTTTGGCTTTTCATTCTGATTTGGAATAAAAACAAAATCAAATTAGTAGAATTTCCCGTGGAAAGAAAATTCTGGTTTCCAACCAGCTATACTTAAAACTTACTTGGTGTGTCCCTTTAACCATAAGTGAGAGAGTGCAGGGCTGGCAAACATTGCAACATTCTTGGCTCAAAATCTTGCCCTTTACAAAGACAATGGTAGACTAGGCATCTCTCAACCATTCATGCTCTTGGCAACCTGCTGGGATGGCATTTTGCCCTCTTTTGCATGTTAGCGTGCCAATTTCTTTTACCGCAGCATAAATGCCAATAAGATTGGATTTAGATGGGCAAGCTGCATATTGCTACATATTTGTGGCTACTGCAGGGTATCCTGCAGGGAGACCACTGTGCCTCACTTGATATCTGACATTTATCTGCTAGAAAAAGAATTCTTGAACAGTGGGGATTTGAGGGCATTGGTAGCTGCCAAAAGAGAGTGGTTGCATTTTTTCAGACACCAGGGAAGCCCATTAAAACCACTTTGGTTGTGCAAACCTATGCTTTACCAGATGCTGGCACAAACATACAAGCCTGTCTTTCCCAAATATATTTCTCCCCCTGACCCCCGAGATACCTCATCCTTGCATGGGATTCTGTACTCTGAAAGTGAGCCATAGAATCATAGAAATGTAGGACTGGAAGGGACTCGAGAAGTCATTCAGTCCAGGCTCCTGTGCTGACGCAGTACCAGATAAACCTAGACAATCCCTGCAAGTGATTGTCCAACCAGTTCTTAAAAACCTGCAGTGACGGGGATTCCACAACCTCCCATGGAAACTTAATTGCCCTGATAACTAGAAAGTTTCCCGCAATATCTAACTTAAATCTCTCTTGTTGCAGATTAAGCCCATTACTTCTTATCCAGTGTATGCAGGACACGGAGAACAATTGATCATTGTCCTTTTTATAACAGCCTGTAACATATTTGAAGACTGTTATGTCCCACCTCAGTATTCTTTTCTCAAGCCTAAACATGCCAATTTTTTCCAACCTTTCTTCATAGGTCAGGTTTTCTAAACCCTTCATTTTTGTTGCTCTCCTCTGGCCTGTCTCCAGTTTGTCCACATCTTTCCTATAAAGTACAACAGCTGAGGCCTCAGCTGTGCCAAGTAGAGTGGGATACTTACTTCCCATGTCTTACATACAACAGTCCTGTTAATACATCCCAGAATATTAGCTTCTTTCACATTTGCCCTATAGCTTTGATTCTCTTGTATCTTGTTGGTCTTAACCGGTCATTCCTGATCCTTAGTAAGAGAACAAGAACTACATGATAGACATCATTTTGAGACCTTTTTTTCCTAATGTATCTGATTTCTGGTCTCTCTCCATCTCTCTCTCCTTCTTCCTACATTCAGTTCAGATTCATTTTTGAACAACAGGCTAATAGGAAGGGCCTACTTTTGGCTGAACAGGCTATTTCTGTGCTGTCTGAAATTTCTCATTTGGAATACTTTGAATTAAAATGTAAAAAGGAGGAGAAGGAGGAGGAAACTGAAATTCTCCTAGTTCAGACTTCAAGTTTGGAATATTTTAAAAGAACCAGACATGTTTGATGAAGTAATTTAATGCCTTTGAGGATACAAGGTTTGTGGAGCATTAAGCATAGACTACACGTTCACCTTTTACATTTAGGAAGGCAGGTGCTATATAGGCAGAAATATCTAATGGACAAATTTACTCCCTATTACACAGCATACACTTAAGTAAATAAAGTACTGCTGAGGTACAGCATGTAGAGCTAATTTTAATGCCATTAAATAGCTATTGGAAAATTTGAATTCTGTTTCTTAATTAAACATGTCATGATTTTTTAAAATAACTAAATAGGAAAAATGCTACTCTAATTGGTAGTACCAACAAAAGCTTATTGATTTTTAAGCTATAGCCACTGGAGTGTGAGGACTGTAATTAAGAACTTAATTTAATTTATACATAAAACCTTATGTGATCCTTGCTAGATAGTCCAGGTGTGAATTATATGGGTTGTTGGTATGTGAGTCATAAATTAGAGATGGGCTCAAACAAACCTTATGGTTCTGAGCAAATTTGAATGTTGAGGGGAAATTCAGATACAAGTTTCACAGCTGGTGCTTGTTGGTATGATGATGTTTAGCCTCACTAGAACCCTGGTTCTCAGCACTCCTGAATCCAATTTTGCAGTTTGAAGTCACCTCTAATATGAAACTCCTGTATCTGGTTTAACACCAAGTGCACACAGTGGAATCCTCACTGATTTCAGGGGCAGGTTTGCACAATGATTGTCACTTTTGATGATAGAACTTAGGCCAAGATCCTCAAATATTTTAGGTGCCTAACTCCCATTGAAATCAGTGGAAGTTAGGCACCTTAATACCTTTGAGGATCTGGACCTAGGGTAACCAGTTGTCCCAATTTTATAGGGACAGTCCCAATTTATGGGTCTTTTCCTTATATAGGCTCCAATTACCCCCCCACCCCCACCCCATCCCGATTTTTCACACTTGCTGTCTGGTCACCCTATCTGGACCTTAGGCACTTTTAAAACTTTACCTATAGGGTTTATGTAATAATTTTTACTCGTTATCATTTATTTTTTGTTCGGTGATTTATTGTCTCATTCATTATCAATCAGTGGAAATATATGGTCATCTTTAGGAGAAAGAAAAGAAAAGAGCTGTTTCTGTCCTTTGATTCTCTTCCTTCCCCTTCTCTTTACTCTTTCTCTGGTGTGTTTTTTGTGTGTCTGAGCTGTTACATCCTCTACATTTTCTTCCCTGCAGCAGCTCCCTGTTCCCACATCCTTGCCCATTCAGCTTCCCTATCAGATAAAAAGCTAAGCAATGAAGTATCAATGTTGCCATTTAAGTGTCATCATTTGACTTTACAGTAGGCGTCCCATTAACATTAATGGGGACAGGGTAGTTCAGACCTGAGTTAGTATTTCAGACTGTCTGAAGACTAAGGAAGACAACATTGCATTGGTTTACAACTACTTCATGATTGGAAGGTGATTTTGGCAACTATGAGGGCTAAACATGTACTTTGCTAAAAAAAAATAATCTGAGTAGTTCATTTGGGTTTCATAAGTAGATCAATGTATTGACAACCCTGCCCTAGTTCTACGTCTACTGAAAATTATGCAGCACAATTTTTATTGAATAGCCTGCTAGTTTCTAGTAAAACCATGGTTCATCTTGCATGCAATGGTGCTCTTTTTCTCAGATATGTTATGGGACTGTTTAGTATTATTTAAGAACTATTAATTCATTAAAATCAGAAAAATTAGAGGCTTGGAAGAAGATACAATGTGTGCAATATTCCATCCAAAGTATTATTTGAAACCTGAAAAAAACCTGTCAGTTTTGTTACATATAATATTCTTTTAAACGTTCTACATAGCCTCATTCATTCTAGGATTTCAAACACTTTACACACACTAAATTAAAGTTCACAATTCCACTATGAGGTACAGTAAGTATATATCATATCCATTTTACAGATAAATCTGCTGAGGCAAAGAGAATTAGCTGCCTCAAAGTCAGACAGTGAGTTAGTGATAAACTGGGGAATAGAGGCTTTTACTGCTGAGCTGCATTGTAACATTGTAGACAACACTCTCACAGTACATTTAGACAATACTCCCTCCTAAATAAAAATAAATATAATGAATATATTAGGCTATTCATATATATTCTATGAAGGTGCCTTATGATGGGGTATTTACTATGTCTGCAAACATGTTACGTAGATCAAACTACTGTACCAATATCGGTGTAAAACATACATCTTCAATAACTTAGAACTTTATGTACTACACTGGTACAAAAGTACCAATTATTGTGTACATGGCTGGATCCAGATACATACAGGGAACATTTGATGTATTGAAGATTGAAAAATGATTTTATTTATACAAGTCCCCCCATGTGCTACCATCAGAAGTGTACATGGGGCGTTTACTAACTTCAGTGAAAGCTGCATGTTTGCATTCAAATAAATGGTATGATTCAGGAAGTGTACATTACAATCTGAGCCTATTGTAAACAACATTCCATTTCTATGCATTTGGGCACATAACCCATCAGTGAATTTGGTTTAATCAGTTATTTTGTTTTAAAGTTTCCTATAATAATGAATTTACTGTAATACTATCTTATCAGAGAATAAAAGTTGTATGTCACTCTTTCCACAATAGTCTGACTGTAAAGTATATCCAAAAAGATGGTTTTAGTTCATGTTACTGAAGAATAAGCTATTAAACATTCTGGATAAAATACATAGCAAATGATTTTAATCAGTATTTCTTTTTTTTTTTCAGGTAAGTTCAAAACCTATTTATTCCATTTTAACAGAAGACAGGTATGACTTATGTATTTTCTTTAAATTGTTTTTGAATCTTATATTTTTGTAAATTAAAGATGACTTTGAATCAGTTTTTTAAAAATGAGTAATACAGCATCAATATATTTTTGGCATTGTCCGCCTTAATATATATTGTCTTGTCTAGGACTGTGTTCCTATTGTATAATATAATATTGGGTAAATATTATGGCAGTTACATTGTATAATCACATAAGGGTATACTATATGATATTAATCACTTTGTGCACAAATTCATCCTCTTCTGTAGCATGGTAAAAAAGAAATTTGTTATAAGATAAAAACCAACAATAGTATTGATTCCTGTGAAGCATACTGATGATTTATGTGAAAATGTTTGAATTTTTTTCTTAAAATTTGATCAATGAGAAGCATTTGTATGAGTTCATTGTCAGACTATAATAATGTGCAATCATGTAGTATTTTACCCTGTCTGAGCAAGGAACAAGTTCCTTGTGTGTTTCATATGAAGTCTATCCTGCTGAATATATAGTCCATGTAAATCTCAGTTCTGTATAATCTGGGGGGAAATGGCTGAAAAAAGCTCTGCACTTCAGATATTGTTAGCACTGAGTAGCCTAGAAGCAGTACATCTTCTTGCGAGCATATATATTTGCCTGATCTACAGAGAAAAATAAATACAAAAAACCACTCAATGTATGTACAAGAAGTTAGAAAGGACTGCAGGAGTTTATATTAAATGTCTATTTGGAATGATGCTCAGAAGCCTCTCTCAATGATCAAGGTAGTTGTTTTACAGTACATTTTCCAATCATCTTAAAAACTGGTTTCAGAAAGTTTGTTGGGATCCAAGGCTATGGGAATAGAATCTGCCTTTGAAATGACTTTTTGTAAGGGGGGCAGAAAATGCTTGACTATCCTGGTGGATTAGTCTTATAAAAATCCCAAAACAGAATTAGTAAAACTGGATATTCCAAAAGAAATTCTGCTTTGGTAGATACTTGTGATGCCATTTACCAAAGGTGCTGGCAAGTGAATACTCTGAATTATTTTAAGATGTCAGATGTAATAAGAGGCCCTTCCCTAATTCAAAGCTTGATGTTAGGGAAGTGTGTGGGGGGGGAAGTAGAGGGGGCAAAATCTTCCTTTTGCCCCTCTTCCCGTGTCCAGTAGGTGGGGAAACCTCATGATTTATGTTAAAAATAAAGAAATAAATTAGGAATTCAGTTAACTATTTCACATTTTAGAAGTAACCACTCAGTGTGAATTTGTATACTAAATGGTCTTCATGATTTTGAACACTAGAGGGCACAAAAGCATATTTTCCAGAGAGATGAATCCCTTTGCAAATGAATGATATATCTCTGAAAATCAGACTAATTTAAGGAATAATATAACCCAAGTGTACGTCATTAGGCTGTAATTCAATCACATGATTCACATGATAAGCCACCAGAAGCTGGAGTGGTTAATCAACTTCCCTTGATGGAATTATAGCCTTATTT
Organism: Emys orbicularis; assembly: GCF_028017835.1. Classification (NCBI taxonomy): domain Eukaryota; kingdom Metazoa; phylum Chordata; order Testudines; family Emydidae; genus Emys; species Emys orbicularis. Next base: position 37,376,255 of record NC_088688.1, on the reverse strand, counting down.
GTACAGTTTTGATGTGTGGCGAGCATTACAGTACCTAGTAAAAAATATTACTCTGCATTGACATTTTTTATTCCAGTCAGAAAACCCTTAGTAACCATCAATATTCTTGTAGACTACATGGAGAGCATTTGCCACTGAAGATCTTCTGTCACTCCTTTATTTGTAACTCTTAGAACAGTGCAGTGGCAAGTATGTGTTCATGTATGTCAATCATTCACAGTAATTTTATTTATATTTTGTTGCCCTGAAGCAGTACTTTAAGAATTTTATAATAGCACCTTTTGATTTAAAATCTAAATAGGTAGTTCTGTTCCCAAATCTTTTAAAAGTACAATCTTATGTCAGTACTGGACTATAATAAGACCCCAAAAGTCTGCAGATTATAAAATTATTGTCTTCCATGTATTATAAAACTAATTCTCCTTTCGTTGGTTAACTAATGTGTGTGTTGACTTAAATACAAATTAATTGGCATAAATACACAGTAGAAATCTTAACAACAAAACATAATACATGTTCCTGGTTGCAGTGTAATTTGCATTCTATGTTTGAAACTGGTCCCTTCCTAATTATAACATTACACAATATATATTGGATATATTTTCATGACACTTAGTATAATGCATTAATACAGGACAAGGATCTTGGGAAACCAGAGTTCCAATCCCATTTCAGATATCTGTTTCTTCTTTGGTTTGGGGCAAGTCAATTCACTTTTCTATCTCAGTTTCCACATCTGTTAAATGGGGAAAATGCTTTTTTTACCTCCCATGAGATCTCCAGCTATTTTTATAGCACTTTGAAGATGAAAACCCTAAGTATTATTATAGAAATTTGGAGTGGTTCTTAACATTAACTATATAGTATCACAAATAATAGATTCTCTCTTGGGTGATATAATATTGCAACGGAAAATTTCTGTGATAAATGCCACGTATTCAGTCAGCTGAATTAGCAGAACCGTAGTTCTTTCTGCGAGACATTCCCTTTTTAAAGTATGTGTACATATTCCAGGCAATGGAGCTGCTCAGTGCTCTCCTCTCCTTTTTTGCAGACAGCATTATATTCTACAGCAGCGGTTCTCAAACGTTAGCAATCTGAGGACCTGCATTTTGATTTAAAATTTTTCACGAACCCCTAAGCCCCATGCTCCACCCCAGGCCCTGCCCCCACTCCACCCCTTCCCCCGAGCCCCCACCTCTGCTCCACTTCTTCCTGCCCCCACTACACCCCTGCCCCTCCTCTCCCCTGCCTTTTTCCACCCCTCCCCCGAGCGCGCCCCGTCCCTGTTCCCCAGCTTGCAGGAGGCACTGGGAGGGAGGGGGAAGAATTGATCAGTAGGTCCGCCTCCCCTGGATGTGAGTCTGCCTCCTCCCCCGAGCGCGCCCTGTCCCCGCTCCTCCCCTTCCATCCCAGGGCCTCTTGCATGCCGCTGAACAGCTGTTGTCCCGCATGCAGGAGGCACTGGGAGGGAATGGGAGGACTTGATCAATGAGGCCAGCGGACCCTCTGGGGTACCCTCACTGACCCCCAGATGTCCACGGACCCCAGTTTGAGAAATGCTGTTCTACAGCATTTTTAATCCCCCGGTTTATTGACTTTTTAAACTCAGGGTCTGTATTATCTGTTGGAGATGGGTCGGGACTCAGTTCATTCAAACTCCATCAGGAAAGTCATGGGCAGGGCTATTGCTCCCCCTCTAACATCTATAATTCCTCTCTTACAAATAAGTCCCTACCCATCTTCTCCCTGGACATATAATCTCTTCTCACTACAGCGAGTAAGAACCTGCCTAACCATCCAATAAGTTCTCTTTTGGGGTGGGACTCAGTTGTCTGCAAGTTCCATTTAGCATCAAAAGAACTGTCATGTGCTTTTCAATTGGCCTCAAACAAGTGGGACTGAGGTCAGCTGGTTATGAAGAAATGAAAAGACCCTGTTCCAGAATAAGGAATTTACATGCTACATTGACAGTGGTAACTCTGTCCCCTTATACTTACACTTTAAAATATGGTTTTTGCTTATATCATTATAAAATGTTACTTTATGCAATATATGATACAAACAGGACTTTTGTACATTAATTTACAATAAATCCAGTAATTTGCTATATAAATGTTTAAATGTGCCTTGATTTTTAAGTCCCTGTGAGATTGGGAAAAACAAGCTCTTTCTGAAGTAAACATTTTTAATAGTTTCTACAGCTGTCCCCCACTTTTTGTCTGGCCCTGACATGTGATTTTCAAAATCAACATGGACCTAACTCTGCACCTGTTGTAATGAGTGGGAACAGAAATGGGCTGATCCTGAGCACATCTGAAAACCCCACCCCTTTAATGGTGGTCCATATTAGAGCTAAGGATGATTCTGCTTGGTGGGTCTCTGACAGTCCCCTACGAATTAAGAGATACCAGCATTTGTGTTTGAAATCTCCCAAGAACAACTGAGAGTATTCCATGGCTACCTTGCTGTCCTATTCTCTTTGCTTCTTCATTAAATCCCTTTTCAGTGGCCCAGCTCCAAGCATGAGTAAGTGGTGCCTGGTCATCATTTGCACAAGCTCTTCAGTTTCATGTGAACTAAAATTAGGCTACCCCTGTGATTCTTGAGATGTCATTTGTCCTTGAAGTGCATCACGGTCCACTGAGACAATAGACATGAACAGCTTTGACTTAAGCAACAGGAATTAAAAAAAATACAGACAATCACAGCCCACGCTAATATAGTAGTCCTTTACCTTATCACACAGAGGTTCTTTCCTGTGCATTCCAATATAGAAGGGCATTCAGTCTTATATATAAATACAAAACAAACCAAAAAAATCCTCAGTAGTGCCCACAAATTAATTGGGCTAGCTATCATAGCACAAATATTTTCATTCATAGATTTTATAGAATATTCCCATTTATAACTTTTTATAGTATGGAGCAATATAGCATGCATAAGATTGCCATGTGTAACTTACACCATTATCCGTTATTTTATATACACTGAGATAACCCAGTATGTTCAAGTTCTAGAAATAAGACATTCACAACCCTTTCTATGGCATTAAAATTCTGCTATTTATATTTTCATTGATATAGCCATTGTGTCAAAGGAATGGTAATCCTGAACTAGTTGCCAGTAAGCCAATGAATTCATAGTGCAACTGGATTTAGAGGGGCCCTATTCCCTGCAGGGGCTGTTATTGACAGGACACTGGAAACAGGGAATGGTTAAAGTTATGCTGAAAGCAATTCAGCCACATGGACAGAGCAGAGCATAGGTTTTAATAAAGTTTCACTTGTTCAACTTAGCCGGCATTCAGCTCCACTGTTTGCTACTGAAACATCGTGGCAGCACTGGAGTTGTGAGTTCTCTGCAGTGCAGCAGCTGGCAGCATGAGCCATGGAACTCAGTCCGAAGACCCCAGGAGTCCTGGATTTTGCAAACACAAACCTAGACCAGCAATGGATCTGGTGGATTGCGGAGTTTGGGCTTTTTGCAGACCTGAGTATGTAGCAGGACAACAACAGCAGGAAAGTAAAACTGTTACTTTACTTTTTGGGGGAAGATAATCTGTGGCATTTGGGATCACTATCTGCAGAAGCAGCTGCTCCGGGAAGGTGATCTCACATTTGACAGATGCTTAGACATGAAATTTGCAGCAGAAGCCTCAAAAGAAAGGATGAAACCCATAGGAAACTCAACAGCCCCTGCCTGAAGTGCATGGACTGAGTCAACATCACAGGAGAGCAGGTGGATAGATTTCCATATCCGTACTGAGATACTTTTATCGTGGGATGCAGCATGAGCAGGTAAAGGAGAAATGCCCTGCACTTGGACAATATTGCAAGAATTGTGGCAAGATGAACCATTGCAGCACTGTGTGTAAGAGCAGAGGGAGGTCCCAGAAAGATTTAGTCAGACTTGTACATGAGGAGGATGGCACATCAGTCAGTGGTGATGTCATCATGATTCTCTCCTTGAGTTCATGAGCATATCAGGTTCAGGCTTTCAAGACAGGACTACTGCAAAGGATAATACCAACCTCCTTGTGTACAGCAGTGTTAATAGGGAAATGCTCTGTGTGCTTTCAGGTGCATAGTGGGACCTCCTGCAGTGTGATTACTCAGGGTGAATTGGGAGTCGAACACACCCATTAAAAAGAGCAGACACAATCTAATAATATACGAGACCATAATGCAGCCCATTGGAAAATGTGTCCTCAGGGTAACTAACCCAAAAACATAACAGATGGTACCAACTGAAATTTGTGGTGGCAGATGGTAAGCACCACACACCCTTCTTGGGGAATACAGCCAGGCAAGCTATGGAGCTGATCAGAGTGCAGTGTCAGAATTTTACAGCTGCAGTGCAAGAAGCAAAAGGGGAAGGTGTGTGGACAGTGGAGACAATTTAAAAAATGTATGCAGATGTTGTCAAAGGTAACATGCGCCTCAAAGGAAAGCCGTGACTGGAAGTAGATCCCACAATGGAACTTGTGTGCTTACCATGAAGGAAAATTACAGTGGCCCTATGCAGTCCAGTATACAGTGAGCTTTTAGGTCTGCAGAGCTGGAGTATGATAGCACCTGTAGAGGCCAGTATAAGCTGGGTAAGCAGTATGGTGGTGGTAAAGAAGTCATCAGGCAAATTATGCATCTGCATATACCTAAAGCCACTGAACTGGGCATTGAAAGGATGCTACTATCCACTGCCCACAATTGATGACATCTTGCCAGAACTTTCCAAAAACTTTCTAAACTTTACAATCTTTATGGTTTGTGATGTGGGAATGGGCTTTGGCACATAAGCCTGGATAAAGGGTCCAGCATGCCAACAACATTTGCAACCCCAGTTGGTTGCTACAGATGGCTGCACTTGCCAATGGGCATAAGCCCAGCACCAAAGGTGTTCCAGAGAAAACTCACCCAAGTGCAGGAGCCTGGGGTAAAAAAATAATTGCAGATGATAACCTCATTGTAGGTGAAAGGAGCAATGATATAGAAACTGAATGTGACCATGACAGAAAATAACAAGCTTTTCTACAGCAATGTAGGGACAAGAGCTTATAACTGAACCCAGAAAAAATGTAACTCAAACAGCATGAGAAGGTGTATGTTAGACATCTACTTGCAGCAGAGGGACTGAAAACAGATCCCAACAAGATTAAGGCAGTCAGTGACATGTTAGCTCCAGTGGTTGTAAAAGGGGTACAGCGCTTCATAAGAATGAGAAATTCTGTTCAAATACTCCCACACCTGGCTGCTGTAGCAGAACCCATATGTCAGCTCACAAGGCAGGATGTTGAGTGGGACTGGGCAGCTTCCCAACAGCAAATATTTGACACTCTGAAACAAATGATAATGGATGCCCGTCCTGCAGCACTACTGATCAAGAGAGCCACTGACACTCTAGTGTGGCGTATTGGAGAATGGACTGGGTATAGCTCTTTTGCAGCAGTAGCTGGTTGCTTATGCCAGCAGAGCCCTATCAGAGATTTAAGAGGGGTACACCAAAGTAGAGAGTTTCTGGCTGTGGTATTTGGAGTGGAGTAATTCCATCAGTACACCTATGGCCACCCAGTAGTAGTGCAATCAGACCACACAACCATAGAGACAATCATGACAAATCCCTTTCTTAGAGTTCCAGAAAGATTTCAGCACATGTTGATGTAGCTCCAGTGCTACCAGGTAGAATTGTCCAGGAGGATTACCGGTGCTAGCTGACACCCTGAGCTGGGCATATATAGCCATCATCAAAGAGCTGGGGGAAGGGGATCAGGACATAGTGCAGCATGGAGTGGATTTAGCATGTTAGTGGATTCAGTAACCCAGTTTTTATAACGAAGCTGATGGAAATCAAAGAGCTTATGGAAAAGTACATCCAACTGTAAGCAGTCAAGAGAGCAATACAAGGAGAAGCCAAGTACTGGTAAGAGTGTGAGCCATATTTTCAAATCCAAGATTAACTTAATGTGCAGGATGGAATCATAGTCTGAGAACAGAGAGCCCCACATCATTACATAAGGATATCTTGCGAAAAATACATGCCTCACACCTGGGCATTGACAGCTGTTTTAGGCTCAAAAGTAGGTTTACTCACCAGGAATGAATACACAACTCCGCTATTTGATAGAAGCGTGTGACATCTGCTGGTCATGTGATAAGCAGTAGAAAGGGACTCCATTACATGAGTTGCCACCTGACCATGGGAAAAGGTAGGGACAGACTTATTTACCTTCAATGGAAAGCAGCACTTGATTACAGTGGACTTACTATTTAGAGATTTGGGAAGTCAATGCCCTGCTTGATACAAGAAACAAGACAGTGATTCTTGTATGAGATGGCATTCCAGACACTATATTAACCAACAGTGGACCCAAATCTTACCTTGTCAGAATTCAAGGAATTTGCAAGCAATTGGGAGCTTGGTCACCATAGGTCCTCCCCAGCATTCCCATAGAGTAATGGTAAGGTGGAATCAGCTGTGCAAACTGCTAAGCGACTGTTACACAATGCTGTCTCTTCTGATTCACACCCCTGGTTACCATTTTTGGCACACAGGAGTACCTCAACACAGGGATGCCAAAATAGTTCAGCACAGGCACTGATGGGATGAGGACTAAATTCTGTACCAATAAGGGGGAGACTTGTGACAGCCAAAAGGATGGAGACATCACTGAGAGGAGATGGCCAACAATCAGAGAAATCAGGCACTAGAGTATGGCAGGTCAGCCAAGGACCTTCTGGCTTTGGAGACAGGCACTCCTGTAAGTATCCAATCATTAGAGAGACATCAGAAGAAGTGGACTAAAGGAGCTGTGTGGGGTGCAGTGGCACCCAGGTTCTATGAGGTGGACTACACAGAAGGGACAAGCAATCCAAAGGAACAGGAGACACTTACAAGTCAGCAGACACGACACCTAGAGAGAGCCTACAGAGATTGTCACAGAATGGAGAGACAAAGAGCCATACAGAGGCCAACCCCACAAGGGAAGGAGGAGACTCCACAAAGAGATAATTTGCTAGACTTGAAGATAATTTACAGGGAGACAGAGAGAGGTCACTCTCAGTATGGTCACCAGTTGAGGAGACCATATTATCTGAAAGACCAATTAATCAGCTCAGTCTGTGGTAAAGACAAGACTCCAACTTGGCCATGTGCTAGTAACCTCTGGATGAAGGGAAGCAGGGTGGTGGTATGGGCATCAAATTATTTATTTTTAATGTTTATATTCAAATATTTGTAAAATAGAGAAGATGTATCATAAGTGAAACTGGAGTCAGAGGGCCCATATTCCCTGCTGTGGCCATTATTAATGGGACACCAAAGGAACCGGGAGTAGTTGGAATTAGATGGGAAGTAACTCAGCCATCTGGACAGAGCAGTGGACCGGGTGTAATAAAGTTATAATTGTTCAACTTAGCCTGCATTCAGCTTCACTCTTTGCTAATGAAACACTGAGGATATCTTTCACATACTCAGGATGGTAGCTATCTTTAAGTTTTAATGAATGGCCTGTCTCTTCAGGGTGGTACATTTTTGACCATTTTGACCTCTCTCTTCTCACTGTCTGTGATTAGTATTTTAATCTATCCGTGAGAATTCCCACCATTGTTTTATCTTATATTTAGCCCTCCATATGGTCTGCTTCCAGTGCAGATGCATTCCTTTTACTTTCTGAGCATACTAATATTTTGTTGTCTGACTTTTGCAATGACGATCAGAAGGTAGAGCTCTCTCTGTAGTTAGCCTCCATTACAATGTCAATTATTTAATTACAGTTACCCCGCAGCGGTATATGAGATGCCACAAATTCCTAATGCTTATTAGGCCAAATCTCATTTATATTTATGCCAAATCTGATTGTTTTACCTGTCTTTCTCTTTTTCATTTTAAAAAACCCTCTTTGCTGGAGGCTGCTGTAGAGCTAAACTCAAGTAGTTCACAATGTTTTTATTTCTTTTATTGTTTCTACAGTCCCATAGCGATACATGGCACTTTACAGTCATTGCTGGGAGGAAGTTAGGTCCAGATCCACAAAGGGATGTAGGCACCTAGATCTTGGTTGTATGCACTACTGTGATTCACAACACCCTTAATCCTGTAGGCATCTAAACTCACTCAGCACCTACATTTTCACTGTAAAAGTTCTCTGGGTGAATACATTTATGGTTTTGGTCAGGCATACAGCTGCCTCAGGCAGGCACTCAAATGCCTATCTCATAGCCCCGGTGTGATTCTCAAACCCAGGTGAAGCTGGGGGTGGGGGTATGCCTATCTTGGCTGCAGGGCCTGATTCATAGGTGTACTCTGAGAACACCTAACTCCACACACAAGCAGACAGAGTGGGGGGAGAGGAAGAGGAGGAGAACCTCCCTCTTTAACCCCAGTGGTTAGGGCTAAAGTTCACCTGGCATGTGGGAGATCCTAGTTCAATTCCCTTCTCTGTCTGATTAGGAGAAAGGATTTGAACGGGGCTTTCCACCTCTCAGGTAAGTGCTCTACCCACTGGACTACAGAGTCATTCTGCTTAGTCTCTGGCCCAGGTAATATATAATTATTTAATACAAAGGGGGAAGGTTTCCATAGGAGAGATTGAGAAAGACCCATATCAGAATATCCCTTAGTCTAGCGGTTAGAGTATTCACCAGAGACATATGAGACCCCTGTTCAGATCCTTTCTCCTCATCATCCAGAGAGGGGGGAATTGAACTGGAGTCCCACTCATCCCAGGGGAGTACCCTAATCACTGGGTTAAAGGTTATAAGAGGAGAGGCCATCTGTTTTGTGAGGAGGAAGGCTAGCACCTAAGCTGTCCTTGCAAGAAGTACCTTAGGCACCTAAGTTGTCTGACTCCAGGAGAGGGTTCCTTCCTGGCTGTGAATCACAAGCAATGATAGGCTTAACTCCCTGTCATGTATTCATAAACTAATAATTCCATTCCGAGATGGTACTTTAAGACTACAAAATGGATGCCCCCTGTGCAATGTAAGTTTAGTTCATTTTTGTGTTCTTAGTTCCCGGTTTCAATAATAGCAAGAAATATAAACTGAACAGTTCTTTGGCTTTAATAAAATATTCACGAATGCATGCCAAACTGTTTATATCTGCCTTCGCGCAAGCCAATCTCTGCTAACTGGTGAGTAAATATTTGATTTTAGCCATGTAATTCCCCAGTGCTAGTTTAATTGGAGCTGTCCAACTAAACCTTCATGCACTGTTTGAAAACTGAGGGGATAACTCTGATTAGACAAGCCAGGCACTAAGTCATAGAAATTAACCTAAGTGACTGACTACACTTTAACCAAAACCCAGTCTGTATTTAACTGTTTCCTCCAAAGCATCTCAATTTTCAGTATTATCTTATAAGTAAGTCTTTCATTTTTTAAGTTTATATTTTATTACTGCGCAAACAAATAGGTTCCAGGCAATTGTAATAGGTGACCTTCTCTCTCTCTCTCAAACTACTATTCCATTCAACAACACTGTATGCAGTAGGGAAAAATATGCATTCTACAGAAGACTTTTGGAAAACTTTAGACTGGGAATCAGCATAGTTTCACTCCACAGGAGGGGTCCCAGATACAAAGAGGTCATGCAGGGATGCCACACATTTTCTCCAAATTGAGCAGCAGTGACCTGTATCCGCACACTCTGTGCTCTCTCCTTCTCCCTCTGCTACTGCACAGACAGGCATGTGGGGACAGAGTCCTGGTTTAGGTGAAATAGGATAAAGGCAGTAGATCCACCATTATGTGGACCCCGTGGCCAAAACCTTATTCAAGGAGGAGCATAGATACAATGGACAATCCTGCAGCTTTGAGTTTCAGTCAGAGATGCAGAATGGTTTCACTGGCCCTCCACAGTCTGAGGGGAGCATTTTAATGTTTGGTGGAATAGTATAAATTTAGTCCCCAATTCTTGGAGGGGCTTTAGCCCAGCGAGTGATACATTGCCTTGTGTTTGACAGAGAAGTGGGAGCAGAGAACTGCATCCCTCTCATTCTACAGAGTCTCAAGGAGGGCAGACAAAGTGAATAGATTCTACATAAGTGTTTATATGCAGTGCTGGATCTGCTAGTACCCTAGAAGCAGAGGGATTGTGCAGTTTTGAGGCACTTCCTGGGAACTGTACTAATGGGAAAATGCATGACTATGCAATAGCTTATTTTAGGTCTTTATACCAGTCATTTGTAAGTCATAGCATCCACATTCATCATAACTTCATGCAGTGGAATTATTGTTATTGATTACATATGTTAGCCAGAAACATTTAAAGGGGTGGTTAATTGATGAAAAATTATTTTTTCTAATTTGAGAATTTAATAATATATTATTTTTAAATGTAAACATTAAAACTTTTTAATTAGTTTGATTTGGGGAAGTATAAGGAAATTTCACAAGAAGAAAATATTCTTGTCTGAATTTTTTTTTTTCATAAAAATTTGTTTTTAAATCAAACTAGTATCATATTGTTTTTTCTTGGAATAATAAAGAAAAGGCTCCCCTCTCAATATCAGTAGGGGACCTTTAAATCCAAACCTGGCTTTAGTAACATCACTTGATAGTGCCGTTGAATCAGCGAAGATCATTGCAGGCCAGAATCTCAGTATTAAGCAAAATGCAAACAACTGTTGCAGTTTCAAATCTCTGTAAGACATCGACGATCTCTGCCAGGAAATATGTTTCATAATATAAACTTCTATCAAAAGTTTCGCTAATCACTGCATGTAATGGTTTGTTTTACCGCGTATGAAATGGTACATCAGGTTTCTCAGATACATAGCTGTTTCTTATCCAAAAGATTGCCAGCATATAGTAACTTGATTTGACCTTTTGTCCATTTGCTTTGTGTTCTTTGAATGCCTGAGAGACGCTTATATTCTCAGTGAAATTCACAAACCACTGGGAAATAAACCCTAGGAAAGACAGGAATCAATCCCAGGGTAAACTTCAGAAGATGTTAATCTGTGGTTTTATGTGTTCTGAATCTTCTTTGTCCCTGAAGTTACTTGAATATTCATGAACATATTGTAGTTTGTAATGATACAGGTGGTCACTGTACATGTCACTATAATAATGACAGTAATTGTATTTGAAATTAAGGCTTAGCTTTTCTTTGCAGTAATCTTAATTGTAAGTAGTTTATCTCTTTGACCTCATGAGGCTGGTTGTGTCAATGGGTTTAGTGTAATATTGGAGAAGGGGAAGAAGGAGAAAATGTAGCTAATAATAAGCATGTTTGTTCAGGTGCTTTTCTTCTGTTTCAAATTCTGTACTTTTATTAGGATGGTTCATGTGATCAGTTTTTAAAATAGAATGAGAGAATAAAGTATACCTGGCAATTTGCTACATTATTGAGGTTGGAATAACAACAATGTAGCCTGTCCCTGGTCTTGATTCCCAGGAGAAAAATAATCACTTTCAATTAGGGTTCATATTCAATATTATTATAATTCAATTAGATTTTATTATAATTTACTAATCATTCAAATCCTAATTAATATCATGATTGTGATGATACATAATAGCTTTAGATACCAAGAGAATTGCTCAGCAATCAATCTGCCATTGTTTGGGGCTCATGTTGCAAAGAGATGCTATATAACAATAATTGAATTAAATGGGGTATTATTTAAAATGCTCAAAAAGATATGGATTTTATTACATAAAGAAAAAAAGCTATCACTTCACCTGCAAAGACCTGTTGCACAAGTCCTATTTCAAAGGAAGAGAAGAATTATGATGAGATTGACTATCTGTAGTACATTTCTTAATATATCACAAGTAAATGGGTCTTCTCTGGAGCAGAGTATATTCAGTTATGTTTACGATCTTTGTGAATGGAGGTTATTCCAGTATTCTGCTACCATGCAAATAGTTTTAATATATTTGATCATATAAGTGACAAAGTAATATATCCTTAAGAACTAATTTTTCTCCAGTTCCCATTGGAGCTCTCTGTATCCCTCCATTTTCACCAGATTTAACACCTTACCACATACACACTCCTAATTCATTCCTTCTCCATCACTCTCCTTGTGGACAAGGAATGTTGGACTGGATTACATTCAGAGATCACTGTACTGTTCTTTAATTAGTGAGAAATCTCTCTGTTAAGTGATACCAAACAATTTGTACCATATGCAACCTTTGAGCGAGGCAAGTCTCCTGACTTCATTGGAGTTGCCTCCATCTATGTCAGAACTGAATTTGGCTTATTGTGTCTGACGTGCTCCTATCCCATATTGTCCCAGGAAGTGAGACTCCAACTTACCAATCAAAGTAGAGTCTTGTGTTATGTCATGGTTGAACACTACTACTACTGCTAGACTGAGGTGATCAGGGTTTACTTTTTAAAACTACTTTGGGCTTGAGAGTAAGGAAAAAAGATATTTCAATGCTTAAATACAACAGTGATTGCCACCCTGAAAATTCAGAATATTTCTGGTGCATAGCTAGCAGTAAGCTGAGTTTTCTTGTCAAAGTCATTCACTGTAACTCAGTAAGACGAATGATGCAGTCTTCTGAAGGGAAAACCTGCCAAGAAATCTGAAAATGATCTGCCAATATGAGACTCATTCTCTTAGAGTGGCTGATCTCTCACAGATGATTAAGCCCTTTCAGAAAAGCTGCTTAATAGTATAAATTGATACCCATGAGAAACTGTGAAGAGAAAAGAGAAGTTTGAACAGAATTAGTAAGAATGTAACAGTGTGGCAATTTAGGGGCCAGATGACGGTTTTTTTATTACTTTTTTCCTTTGATACCATCATCTTTACTAGATATTTTATGTTGCTGTATGTTCTTTATCTTTCTGATATCAATCAAAACATATTGGAAATATTACTGTTTGGTGTTATATTTTGAACAAAGTATATCTATGGTTACAGGTTTGAAGATTTGGTTTTAGAAACTGTTGGAGGGTTAGCTGTTTCTGCATTTTATCTAACGTATTTTGTCTGCAGTTTTCAGTACCATGTGTATTTGCTTTTTAATGAGTGCTATAATTATCAACAGATTTACTATGAGAGTTTTTCGCTTTACTAATGAGATAAGAGCTCTGAATATAGCAAGTATTCATGCAAAGCACAAGTGTCATGCAGCAGGGAATCCTGGTTATCCCTTCTAGCCTATGCTCTCAGCCAGCCTCATCTCTACAAAAGCACACCATAAGAAAACAATATTCCCTTACACAGTTACAAGTGCTCCATGATTGGGGCAGGGCACCTCCAGCACAACTGCCCGGTTTCCTTTCTGAATCATATATATTTTTAGACTCTTTTGGCACTATCCTTGCAAATGGCCTTTCTCTGGGATCCTTTGGGGGTCTCTATCCCTCGTTTATCTGCAAGAAACAAGATGAGATATCGTTTTTTGAAGTCCTACAGGTATCTGTTTTAGCTCTGCTGGGGTAGCTGTTGATAATTCAGTGTGACTGCAGCTCTTTAATGTTCTGCCTCAAATTTGTGGTGTGTAGAAATCTGTTACTCTGTTGGATTTACTATAGCTCACACTATTTCATAGACCTTATAAGGGTTTTTCTCAGTATGTATTTTAGGAAAATTTTGAATGTATTATATATAGTAATATCATAACAAATATTTGGCAATGGCAACCTTTAAAGATGCATTTGTTTTAAATATATCTTTGCATATTATCCTCTAAGCCTGGATTAACATATGTACTCTGTAAGATGAATGTGACACAAATAAGTAATGCCAACTCTAAATTAACATTTAATGTTGAGGAAGGCTTTTGCAGATTGGTAATACCAGAAATTAGCAAAGCAACCAGAATTAGCAAACCAGGTTTGTTAAATATTGTAGTATGCAAGAACATAGAAAAAAATATATATCCAGGACAAAAAAATTGCTTCAAATTTTGTCTTAGATGTCACTATTAGAAAATTATTTGTTTCGATAGACACCATTTATACTGATTTCTGAAATTAAAATTAAAGTTATTGCTGCCAGGTTAGCATCTATCCATGATATTTATCTATATCTATATATTTTAAAGTATAAACTTAATATTGTCAAAGTCTACAATTTTGTTGCAGAATGGAAAAAATGTTGTCAGTTGTGTTATAGGATACAATTAAGGACCTGTTGTACATCTCCTTCTGAGTAAGATGTACTGTATTTTTTTGTATCCATTGATTCAATATCCACATTTATTTATTGTCACGTTTGTACAGTGAAATTGCCGAAGAGCCGAGAGCTTTACATAACAATAACAACAACAGGCAGTTAACAAAAATATACAATACCAACAAAACTAACCACATAAGGTGGTAAACATCTCTCAACATTTTCCCATGCAAAAGCTACATCATTCATGTACAAGAAGTTGCCTAATTGCCATATAAAATATTAAAATATAAACCTCAGTTTGAGTGTAGAACAAATCTTGGTCTTTTTGATGGTAAATATTAGATATAGTGGTTAAAAATTGTAAAACGAAGAAATGAAGTGATGCAGTCAGCTTATTTGACTGCATCACTAACAAGCTTATTCTTGTTTTGCAGTATTTATGCTTAGAATAGTGGCTATATGAAAATATCTGTTAATCTTATAGATTTATGCTTCTGCTTAAAAATACCCACAACTAGAACATATTTGTGTTCTCTTTAAAATGGTGATAAATACATTGCAAACAGAAGAAAAAGATCTTTTGAATAGGTTTAAAAACAAACAAACTTGAATTATTTTTTCCGCAGTATGTGTGATGTTTCCAACATCCATATAAAGCTGTGTTCAGGAAGCACGCTGACAAGTGGTCTGATTTATGAAGAGCATATATTCAGTACTGTAGTTAAGTAATGCAAGTTTTGACTGTTGTCCATTTAATAGATTTTGCAATCATAAATCAGCCTTAAAAGTGAAAGGGTTGTTTTCACTTAGAATACCAAACTAACCTAAATCTTACTTGAGCTCTACAGATATCAACAGATGATGTCTTACAAGACTTACCATCATAAGAAGAATTGTTTTCTGGAGATTTTAGGAATTGTCAGGAGCTAGCAGAATGAAGATAATGTGATTAGAAATGAGGGAGAGTTTTATTTTTACTTAACAGCAGTCATATTTTGTTTTTATAATTTAATATAACCATAACTTGTGATTGAAAAGAGGATTCAGAAGCTCTAATGTTTATATAGTCTTGCATATTACCATATCACTGCTACAGCTCCCTTCACACTGTAGGTTATATTTGGAAGAATACTACAGAATTTTACAGTACACAGTCCATGTGTAATTTAATAACCTTGTTTTTGTCAACTCACAGTTCTGCTCATGTCACTGAAATATCTGATGTCAATGTGCATGGGCTTCTAAAAATTAACACATGACAATAACACGCTAAGTTTTCTATGAAAAACTCTGTTTAGCAAACCTTGCTTTTTCTACTTTCCAATTTTACTTTTACTTTAGAATAAACTATGATTTTAAAATTGCAGTTACTATCTTTTGGACAAGAATGTAATATTTTCATATTAGAACATTCAGAACTCTTGAATCTGTTGACTTAGTGACCAGTTCTGCTCTTACATACAGTGTGTTCTGCATATGTCTAATTTTCAGGCCATTTATGATATATTTATGATTTATGACTTGAAAATCAAAAACAAATCCTATAAAAAGTGAGATCATGGGCAAATTGCTAAGGATGAGTACAAAAGAATAGCACAAGCATGTAGGAACAAAATAAGAAAGGCTAAAGCACAAAATGAGTTACACCTAGCAAAGGACATAAAAGGCAATAAGAAGAGGTTCTTTCAGTACATTAGGACCAAGACGAAGATGAAGCAAAGAACAGGTCATCTTCTCAGTGAGGAAGGAGAGCTACTAACAGAGGACAGCAAGAAGGCTGACATGTTTAATGCCTATTTTTCATCAGTCTTCACTAAAAAGATTAATGGTGCCCAGATATTTAACACAATTAATATTAACAACATGGAAGAAGGAATGCAAGCCAAAACAGGGAAAGAGCAGGTTAAAGACTATGTGGATTAGTTAGATGTATTCAAGTTGGGAGGACCTGATGAAATCATCCTGGAGTACTTAAGGAACTATGTGAAGCAATCTTGGAACCATTAGCAATTATCTTTGAGAACTCATGAAGAAAGGATGGGGTCCCAGAGGACAGGAAAAGTGGAAACTTAGAATCTGTCTTTAATAAGGGGAACAAAGGGGACCCAGAGAATTATAAACCAGTCAGACTAACTTCATTACCTGGGAAGATACTGTAATAAATTATTAAACAATCCGTTTGTGAGTACCTAGAGGATAATAAGGTCATAAAGAATGGCCAACATGGATTTGCCAAGAAGAAATTATGTCAAACCAACCTAATTTCCCTCTTTCACAAGGTTACTGGCCTAGTGGACAGAGGGGAGCTGTAGACTTGATATATCTTGATATTTAGTAAGGCTTTTGACACAGTCCCACCTGATAATCACATGAGCAAACTAGAGAAATATGGGCTAGATTAAATTACTATAAGGTGAGTGCACAACTGGTTGAAAGACCATGCTCAAACAGTAGTTATTCATGGTTTGCTGTTAAACTGGGGGGATGTATCTATTGGGGTCCCTCAGTGGTCTGTCTGGCACTAGTCAATATTTCCATTAATGACTTGGATAATGGAGTGGAGACTGTGCTTATGATATCTGCAGATGACACCAAACTGGGAAGGATTGTGAGTACTTCGGTGGACAGGATTGGAATTCAAAATGACCTTGACAAAGTGGAGAATTGGTCTGAAAAGAATAAGATGAAATTCAATAAAGATGAGTGCAATAAAGAGCTTTAGGAAGAAAAAATCAAATGAATAACTATAAAAGTGGAGAATAACTGACTGGGTGGAAATGCGGCTGAAAAGGACCTGGGTGTTATAGTGGGTTACAAATTGAATATGAATCAACAATGTGATGCAGTTGAAAAAAAAGACTCATATTATTCTGGGGTGTATTCACAGAAGTATAATTTGTAAGACACGGGAGGTAGTTGTCCCGTTCGACTTGGCACAGCTGTGGCCTCATTTTTAGAGTACGTGTCCAGTTCTGGGCACCACACTTTAGGAAAGATGTGGACAAACTGAATAGAGATTTACAAAACATGATCTATTTGGAAAGGTTAAAAATTAATTGGGCATGTTCAGTTTTGAGAAAAGAAGACTGAGGTGGGACCTATTAATTCTTCAAATATGTTAAGACCTGTTATAAAGAGGACTGGGATCAATTGTTCTGCATTTCCACTAAAGGCAAGACAAAAAGTAATGGGCTTGATCTGCAGCAAGGGAGATTTAGGTTAGATGGTAGGAAAAAAATTCCAACTATAAGGGTAGGTAAGCTCCGGCATAGGCGTCCACGGGAGGTTGTGAAATCCCCATCATTGGAGGTTTTTAAGAACAGTTTGGACAAACATACCTTCTAGGGATGGTCAAGGTATATTTGGTGCTACCTCAGAGGGATGGACTAGCTGACCTTTTGAGGTCCCTTCCAGCTCAACATTTCTATGATTCTATGAATGTCTCAGTCAGTGCTGAATAGCAAGTGGCACAAGCTCCCCCTTGAAGGGAATCCCAGTGCAGTTTAGCCACTTCATACCCCACCAAAGAAACTGTGGCTTAAAGCCACAGGGCCAAATTCACTGGTGAGCCTGTCTATTTAAGTTGAATTCCCTTATGAACCTCTCAGTGTGCATCTTGGGTGTACCTAGATTCTCTTTAGGGTTACTTAATATCACTACTGATTTGCTTTAAGTGTTTGGGTTCATAGTTTGAGTTAGTGATTATTACTTTATCTTAACCCTTTGGCCTATTATTACTTTTAAGTCCAACAAGTCAACAGCTAAAAATATGTAAAAATGTGAGTGAAATTTGTGATTTGGGGAGGAAAGAGAACATGCATCTAGCTGGAAGTAACAAGAATCCATTTCGTACCCACTGAGCTAGTGAACTAGACAACAAAAAGCTAGGAAAAAATACTGCATAACAAATAAACTGCAGTATGACAGATGCCTGCCTCTGAACCCCTTCTTAATCCTGCAAGGTGCTGAGTGCCCACAACTCTCATTGCCTTTGGTGCAAGTAATCAGTCCTCAGAAGTGCTCCAAATGGTTTCAGCAACTAGAAGGAACTGGCTCATAATGAAATAGATTTGAATGATTATTTAATAAACCTGCTAAAGAAAAAACTTTCATATGGTGTATGCAGTTTTGTTAAAGTGAGTGTCTAAAGGAAAAGCTTTGCTGTGGCAAATGACTTAATATTAGTACTACATATAATAATTCCTGCATGAAATTAAATAATTGTTGAAGGAGTATCCTTATAAAGTAATGGATATATGTAATTTCAAAACTAGAGTTTCCTGTCAGCTATGTATTGTGACAGACCCAGACCAGTGGGGTACAGGAGTCTGGTAGAGGGCAAATATACTGGTCACTGGATGAGTAGTTTTCTGTTCCCTGAGTGACCAGAGCAGGGGCTGCACTAGAGTAATCAGGAACCTGCTAGAACCAGTTAAGGCAGGCAGGCTAATTAGGACACCTGGAGCCAATTAAGAAGAAGCTGATAGAATCAATTAAGGCAGGCTAATCAGGACACCTGGGTTTTAAAAGGAGCTCACTTCAGTTTGTGGTGAGAGTGTGAGGAGCTGGGAGCAAGAGGCACAAGGAGCTGAGTGAGAGAGGGTGGGCGTGTGCTGCTGGAGGACTGAGGAGCACAAGCGTTATCAGACACCAGGAGGAAGTTCCTGTGGTGAGAATAAGGAAGGTGTTTGGAGGAGGCCATGGGGAAGTAGCCCAGGGAGTTGTAGCTGTCATGCAGCTGTTACAGGAGGCGCTATAGACAGCTGCAGTCCACAGGGCCCTGGGCTGGAACCCGGAGTAGAGGGCGGGCCCGGGTTCCCCCCAAACCTCCCAATTGACCTGGACTGTGGGTTCTTCCAGAGGGGAAGGTCTCTGGGCTGTTCCCCCAACCCACATGGTGAATCTCTGAGGCAAGAAAATCCGCCAATAAGCGCAGGACCCACCAAAATAGAGGAGGAACTTTGTCACAGTATGAAGGCACACTATCAACACTGAATAAATAATAATAATAATATGAATGTTAAAATTATGTTGCCACGTGGAAAATAAAGGAGGGTTCCCGGTTGTTTTATGAGAGCTTCTTTTGTTCCATCCCCCCTGTGCATCATTTTTTTCTTCTTTGGCTGCCATCTGGCATATTTCCTCTGGCCAAGAGGATTGATCATGTGATTGTAACTACTCCCAACATTTAGTTCCTTAGCCTGCTGTTCAAGGGGTTCATATATAAGGAGGCTGACTCCATCCTGTCACATAATTATGCTGCAAGACACTAAAAATCTTAGGGCCTAGATTGTCAAACCTGACTCTCAAACAAGGGTTTTCCATATTGCTAAATACAAGTAATGGGATTTTTCAACCGTATAAATGCTGTTTTAGAATGCAAAGTAAAGTATTCTAGAGATATTATTGTCCCTTTGGTAACATTGTAACAAAAACTAGATTAAAGTTATTTGTTTGTTTGTTCGTTCCTTCATATTGTGGTAGCTCCTGAAGGTTCCAACCATGGATTGGGATCTCACCATGCTAGACATTGTACAAAATAACAGTGTTGTTTGCAACAGTATCTCAATATTCTAAACTTTGAGGGTTTCATTAAAAACTAATTTTGTGATGAAACTTACAGTGCATGGTTTTGGTCTCTGCCTGATTCATCTTGGAAGTTCCTTGATTCAAAATGTGCCTTGTCACAAGTGAAATGAGGTGTTGAATATAATTCTGGTGTGTGTTAGACATATTTTTACACCACAGTTCCAGCACCAACTGTAACATAATCTGATTTGACCCGTGCGAAACCTTTCTCAGCGGAAGCTGAAATATAGCAAGGAGCATGCAGATCAGGATTAAACAGCATTCACAGAGCTAAATTCGAGTTTTCACTATGTACAGTGTCTTGATTATTGCCATTGCTATAGACCTAACTTTTTTTTTAGTATCTTTATGACTGTAATGTCTAAAATGTACCAGAAACTGTACAAACATATGGGAACGCCCATTCTTGGTCCCCCAAAGCCTATAATATAATCAGATAAAGGATAGGGGAAAGTAATCTACAAGTAAAATGGTCAAGGTGAAGATTGGCACTTATTTAAATTTCTCATACTTTCCTCCCACCCACACAAATGGGCTTTAGCCTGCCAATGTTTCCTGTTTTGTTTTTTGTTTATTCCAGAAATGATCCTTTTACTGTTGTATGAATAAAATATTGATCAGAAATATATAAACAAAAATGCTGTAGTTAGTAGATGCTCTTAATGCTGTAAGCTGATTATGTTTACATAAGGTCTCACAAGCTAAGTATAGTGAAATGTAAGCCAAGACCTCGGTGAAAAACCTCCAGGAAATGCAACCTCTACTGTAGTGCCGCAGGAAGTGGTGCTGATAATTCATTCTTACTCCTGTGTGGTTCAGTTTCAAATCAGTGTCCTGACAGTCCTTGAGGGTGCTGTGCTGCTGAAAATGCCATTTTATATCTGAGACAGAAAGCTAAAATCCTGACTAATTGTGGTTATTACAGAACCTATAGCACTTTTTGCAAGAATTAGGAGTGATCACCCCAAGATCCTACCCAAACTCTATTGAAATTTCCCTTTCACTTCTACTTGGATATAGTATTCTTCACTTATTCCCATCAATTGTTGTGTAATGTTGCTATGGGTTGTGGTAAATAGCTCTTGTGATTCACCTCAGACAGAAGTGACTTAATTTCAGTGGTGGGTGAAGTGATTCCTGTTAATAGTTTGTATGCCAGTTTCAGTTGTAAAGCACTTTGGGATCCTCCCGGATGTGAAAGATGGTGTGCAAGACACTGGCCAGAAATGCCAGAAAATACTAGTTTTGATTTTAAAATGTTATATGTGCAAGGATTTTTATTTTAGTGTCAAGTGCAATTCTCTGATGTGTAACAAATCTTAGGCCACTATAAATAGAACTATCAGCAGATCTCATACCGAATACAGCAGGTAAACAAGTTGACCCTAGTTCAGCATGTACCCTGCAAAGACGCAGTAATTAATTTCTAGATGTTGCATAAAACAAGAACTTAACTGGTGGATAATCAAAATGCCCTATCAACATTAGTTTAGTGCTGTTCATCTGTAATATTTGTATGTAAATCATGAGCTAGGAATGGATATGTCATTTATCGCAACTAGTAATTTGTTTAGGACAATTTGAGAAGCATGGAGTTTTCCTGAATTGAGTTTAGACATATATCTGTTAGACCTAACAAAAGCAACTTATTTCTGAGATCTGGGAAACAGCTGATATCTGCAGAGAGTTGAATGTTTAAATGGGCTCCGTGAAAGAGATATGTGATTACTAACAGAAAAAATGCTGCAATATACTGAAAAATAACTAAGGGGCCAAGTGCTACTCTACATGGAGAAAAAGAAAGTAAAAATAAATGTAGATGCCCCTGAACCAACCAAGGAAAAGATCAGCAAGATTCTGGCATCCTTAGCAACATATAAAGTGCCATACTGGATCAGACCATTAGTCCATTAAATCTAATCCAGTATCAGATCTGTGACGGTAGCCAGCACCATCTGCTTCAGAGGAAGGTGTAAGAACTCTGCAGTTAGCTGCTGTTAAGGAAAGTTTCCTCCTAAACCCTAATGGTTAGAGGGTGTTCTATTCTCTGAAGAATGAAGGTCTATATCCCTTCCAAAATTCTTGGATTTGTAATATTTACTATAACGCTGGATATTTTTGTTATCCATATCTATGTCCAATCATTTTTAATCCTGCTAGGTTCTTGGTCTCAACCATGTCTTATCACAGTGAGTTCCACAGACTAATTATACATTGTGTATAAAAAGTGTTTTTCTTTTATCAGTTTAAAATTATCTCCTTCTGAATTTCATTGAACATCCTCTTATCTTGTATTATGAAGCTGAATAAATAGAGTGTCCAGTCCAGTGTCTCTATACTATTTGTTATTTTGTATACCTTTATAATATCCCCTCTTATTAGTCTCCTCTCTAAACTAAATAGTCCAAATCTTTTCAACCTCTCTTTCTGTGGCAGTTTTTCCGTGACTCTAAACATTCTCAATGCCTGTCTCTGAACCCCTTCTAATTCTGCCATCTTCTATCTGAAACAGGGTGACTAGACCTGAACAAAGAGTTCTTGGTGAGGGCACATCATTGATTTATATAAATGGCATTATAATATTTTCAATATTATTCTGCATCCCATTTCTGCACATTGGGAAAATAAATAAATAAATCTGGATGCATAAGAAATGGGATGTAGAATAATATTGAAAATATTATAATGAAAGGCTCTCGATCACAGTGGAGAACTCTGAAGTATATGCTGCAATGGCAGCTCTCCCCACCCTTTCAAAAGGTGCAGCATGCACTGCCCTTTGCCTAAGTTCAGGCACAGAGCATGGTGGGTTTGGACCTGTTGCCTTTCAGAAGGTTATTGCTCCCCCAAGGAACAGTGCCTCAGCTTCTTCTCACATCCAGGGTCGGTGCTACCATTTAGGCAAACTAGGCGGTTGCCTGGGGCGCCAAAAAGCGGTGCCCCCAATTTTTTTTACAGCGTTCCTACGCCCCCTCCCCAAGCGCGCGGTCGCCGCTCCACTTCTCCCGCCTCCCAGGCTTGCAGCGCCAATCAGCTGTTTGGCGCCGCAAGCCTGGGAGAGGAGGAGAATTAGAGCGGGGGTGGCGTGCTCAGGGAGGAGGCGGAGCAGAGGTGAGCTGGGGTGGGGAGCTGCCGCACAGCTCACCGGGCCGGGGGGCTGGGGAGCTGCTGCGGGGGTGCCTCAGGGTGGAGGGAGGGAGCTGCCGCAGGGCTCCCCACCCCAGCTCACCTCTGCTACGCCTCCTCCCCGAGCACGCCGTCACTGCTCCACTTCTCCCGCCTCCCAGGCTTGCGGCGCCAATCAGCTGTTTGGCGCCGCAAGCCTGGGAGGTTAGGAGAATTAGAGCGGGGGCGGCGTGCTCAGGGAGGAGGTGGAGCAGAGGTGAGCTGGGGTGGGGAGCTGCCACACGGCTCCCCGGGGGAGCTGCCACGGGTGGGGGTGCCTCGGGGCGGGGAGCTGCCGCAGGGCTGTGGGGGGGAGGCGCAAGGTGGAAGTTTCGCCTAGGGCGTGAAACTTCCTTGCACCGGCCCTGCTCACATCCGTGCATATTCAGGAACAGTCTAGTCTGTTTTGCACATCTAAAAAGTCCCATTTTCTTGTAATAAACTGAGGTTTGGCAACATGGGGATTCTTGTTTGTGTTCCCTCTTGAAATATTACAGAGGTACTGTTCAGGTAGCTGTGATGTAAAGAGAAAGTCTCAAATATTATTCAGGCAGAATATGTGCCAGGATATGATAAGGTGCCTGACCTTGACTCTTACGACATTAACTGGATGGGGATATATGTGGTTTATCTAATTGCATGCAAATATTTTTCAGCATCTGAAGGAGTCTCTTACTGATGGCCCAATGAAACAATTAACCCTCTGTCCATGTGTGTCTTACTCATAAAATGAAAACATAGATAGGATCCATGGATTTTCATACTGAAAAATCTGGTGGCCCAACTATGAAAGAAGCAGGGCAGAAGTGAAGATAGCTGTTAAGTGGAGCAGAGCTTTGCAACTTTGACATCCACTGGAAGTCATACCAAGTAGTTCAACACTGTTGAAGTAAGCGATTGAAATGTCTGAAAACAAATAATCCATGAAGTAATTGTTTCGCTGTTGTAGCATGCTTAAAAGTCAACCCAAAATCTGCAACCTGAGCCAGGTTTCCTTAGTGTAGATCAGGAAAATTAAGCTACTTCCAAATACTATGTAGGGGGGAAAAACAGATGTAGTCCGGTGGGTAAAAAATACAATTTCCATGAGATGTTTGGAAGTGAGAGGTCACTGACCAGGAGTATCATGTTGCTGAATCTGAGAATCAATAAGATCAAAAATCAGACCAAAAGATGCCTACAAGGTCTGATCTTGGAGTTCTTGTTCACATGTAACTCTCAGTGTATTTAGTGGAAGTTTGGAATGTGCAGTGACTACAGCACTGGAACCTTGTTTACCCAAGGACAACAGTTACATTATCTTAGTAATATACTTAGCATCTGTATAGTATTTGTCACCATCAAAGCTATTTACAAACATTAGTGAATTACCTCAGCTATTTGTACTACAAGGATGAGACCTATGGTAATATGTATCAATGACACAGGGGGTTGATTTTCAAAGGCACAACTGGGATTTAGGCAACCAATCCATCTTAACTTTCAATAGGAATTAGGTGCCTCTCTGTAACCTTGTGCCTTTGAAAATCTACCCCAAAATGTTTAGGGCCAGATTGCTTCTGCCTGGATGTTCAAGAGAGGGATAGTACAAAAAACCTCTCCGCTTATGCAGGGACCCTGTCCACAATCTCTATGCTGTCCTGAGTGCATGCTCCCTATTAGCAGACTTAGGTTTATCTACAGCACCCATGATAGAATACTCTCAACTGGTAAATTACATCTGCATGATGACGTCTATAGCTGGTTTACAGAGGATTCTGTTCTTAATCCTCCCAGGTTCTACTGAGCTCTCCCCCAGCATTCACCTGCCCCAATCCCAATCACATTTACCATAGCTGTTATGCTGAAAAGTTTCAGCAGATAAATGGGTCTTGTAATGTCCTCTAAAATCAGTCCGGCTTTGGAACAATTTAACCCCCTCTGGTAGTGTCAGGGCAAGGCCAGGGGTGGCCTGTGTACACTGGTCAGTTACCAAGTTACAGTCGGGTGATGAGTTGTGGGGTCAGGGTCGGGATAACAGGAAGTCAGGGTCAGGCACCAAGTTGCAGGAAGCAAGCAAGTATCAGAGTCGGGGTCAAGCCGGGTCAGGATACCAGGTTACGTATAGCAGGCAAGTAGCAAAGTCGGGGTTGAGCCAGGTCAGGATACCAGGGAGTCAGACACCAGGTTACAGTCAGCAGGCAAATAACAGAGTTGGGGACAAACCCATGGTCAGAAGCTGGAGTTTAGGGTCCACAGCAAGGCAATGTCTGGAGAAGAAGCAAGCAGGTAGTCTGTGTTGTTGCTCAGACAGCTCCCTATGTTGGCTTCCTCATTTCTGTACCAGCATGAGCCAATCACTGGGCTGTGGGGGGAGCTGCTACTCAGACCCTGCTGAGCAATACTTCCTGCAGTGCCTGGCTTCACAGGGTCCTCCAGTGGAAACCTACTCTAAGCTTTCAGTGGTGATGCAGAAGCATCAGTGGCCCAGTACAACCATGGTCCCAGCTTCCTATCCCTGCAGGTTCTTACTGCTTGCTCATTTGACAGAATGCTTTTTCTGCAGCTCTCCTACACTTCATCCTGGGTTTTGTGAATTGTGATGTCCCAGAGGAGTGTAACCTTTTTGGTGTGTCATGTACGGAGAGATGATCTCTGACATGATGACTCAGGGGGCTGTTTGTTTGGATGCCGCATTCCTCATTCTCTCCTGTGGACCAGGCTCCCTGGCCAGACTACATCTCTCCTGATTAAGGCCCTACCAAATTCATGGTCCATTTTGGTCAATTTCACGGCCATAGGATTTTTAAAATGATAAATTTCATGATATCAGCTATTTAAATCTGAAATTTCACAGTGTTGTAATTGTAGGGATCCTGACCCAAAAAGGAATGGAGTGGGGGTTTACAAAGTCATTGTAGGCCGGGGGTGGGGGGGTTGGTATTGCTACCCTTACTTCTGCACTGCTGCTGGCGGCATCTCTTCCTCCAGAGCTGGGCAGCTGGAGAGCGGCGGCTGCTGGCCGGATTCCCAGCTCTGAAGGCAGAGCCGTTGCCCCCAGTAGCGCAGAAGTAAGCATGGCATGCTATGGTATTGCCACCCTTACTTCTGTGCTGCTGCCTGCAGAGCTGGGGCCTCAGTCAGCAACCACCACTCTCCGGCTGCCCAGCTCTGAAGGCAGCACAGAAGTAAGGGTGGCAATACCGCGACCCCTCTAAAATAACCTTGCGACCTCCTGCAACTCCCTTTTTGGTCAGGACCCCAATTTGAGAAATGTGGGTCACCCCCATGAAATCTGTATAGTATAGGGTAAAAGTCCACAAAAGACCAGATTTCACAGGGGGGACCAGATTTCACTGTCCGTGACGCATTTTTCATGGCCGTGAATTTGATGAACCACAGCATCTGTTTGATGTGTGGCATATTTTGAGTTTTTGTTTCAATTTGGAAAAAAAAAATATTGAAATATCAAAATTTTCTGCAGAACAGGAAATCAGCTCTACTCAGCACTGTAGAAAAAGGAAAAACCAGCCCCAGTGGTTTTACAATGTAAATTAAGCAAAGCCAAATGAGTCAAAATACTGCTGGTTGTTGACATACAAGGGTGTTATTAATATGACGCAGATGGGATTATTTACTTACGCTGTCAGAATAGTAAAACGTAATATGATATTATCAGAGTACTGTTTCAAAACACACACACATCCCATCCATACATGCTGGCAGACTTACACTGCTGAGATTTGCCAGAGAGGACGGGCTTAAATTTTGCTTCTACAATTCTTTCTGTTTCTGGGAGAGATAATAGAAAAATATCTGATGTTAAATTATTCTTGTGCTAACAACCTAAACAAGTGCTCCAAAAGCACCAAATATTAATTTTCAAAATCATTATAAATCTTAAATAGAAATATTAAAAGATGTATCCCTGCCAGTCTGTCAGATAGTACCTATTAAGCACAGTTCCACATTGGTGCAGTGCAAAGTTAGACTACCCAAGCAAACGTTCCAAGAAGTATTGTAAAAATAACAGGAGTACTTGTGGCACCTTAGAGACTAACAAATTTATTAGAGCATAAGCTTTCGTGGGCTACAACCCACTTCTTCGGATGCATATAGAGTGAACCATATATTGAGGAGATATATATACACACACATACAGAGAGCATGAACAGGTGGGAGTTGTCTTACCAACTCTGAGAGGCCAATTAAGTAAGAGAAAAAAAAAAAACTTTTGAAGTGATAATCAAGATGGCTCAGTACAGACAGTTTGATAAGAAGCAAGTGTGAAAATACTTACAAGGGGAGATAGATTCAATGTTTGTAATGGCCTTGAGGGCTAAATAGGGATTGGGAATGGCTGAGCCATTACAAACATTGAATCTATCTCCCCTTGTAAGTATTTTCACACTTGCTTCTTATCAAACTGTCTGTACTGAGCCATCTTGATTATCACTTCAAAAGTTTTTTTCCTCTTACTTAATTGGCCTCTCAGAGTTGGTAAGACAACTCCCACCTGTTCATGCTCTCTGTATGTGTGTGTATATATATCTCCTCAATATATGGTTCACTCTATATGCATCCGAAGAAGTGGGTTGTAGCCCACGAAAGCTTATGCTCTAATAAATTTGTTAGTCTCTAAGGTGCCACAAGTACTCCTGTTATTTTTGTGGATACAGACTAACAGGGCTGCTACTCTGAAAGAAGTATTGTGTTTCCTTGAGCTCCTGAGCAGGGCAACCACTATTCCACATGTTAGGAGTGTGTCACAAGCATCCCTCTCTGTGGTCAGTTAGCTCGGCTGGCAGGTGCAGAGGGAGAGTAGGTTCATGCCTTCTCTCCTCCCCATCTCTCCCTGCCTCTTTTGGGTAGCTTTCTCTCTAGGAGGTACCAGCAGGGGGCACTTGCCGTGCAAGGGGTGAGGAAGATTTCTTCTGCTTTCCCATGAAAGGACTAACCTTTAAGTTAAAAGAGGGATTAAATTTGGCACAGGGACCTGGAGAAATAAAGGAGTGCAACTTTTTTGTTAAATTCCAAGACAGTTTATTAATAATAATATCTACAGTAATTAGCACTTTTATCGCACCTGTCATCTAAGCATGACAGTCTGAGTCCTTTAAAAATAAGAGCCACCTGAGTCTATCAGCACCTCTTTGTGGCCAGGGTGGGATATTGTGTATATGGAACCACGTAGCTACCTCTTGGGGGGAGTGAAATAGTTGTGTAACAGCACAGCATACGCTACATAACAGACTAGGACAGGAAGTGGAAAAGAATACCGTATTCAATTGAAATTGCAGGGAGATTTAGGTAGGCAAAATAAAACTGCAGCAGTTATGTGGCTGGGTTTAAATATACCTCTTCTTACCATAAAAACAGAACAAAACAAAACAAACCCAAAAACCTTTAAACCCACAAGATGTCAGTATCTCAATTTTACTTCTCATTGGAAGGATGTTAAAATATAGGGTAGAGGGAAGTCTCTCAGCCAGCAGAATGCTAATTACATTCATACTGAGATTAGTGAAAGGCTTGGGAAAATAAAACAGATAATAAAGGCACCAAACAGATCCTATCAATGGTGAAAGCTAAGACATAGGCCAATGAAAGGAAAATGAGTAAGGAAATGCATTTTCTATGGTTTTGCTACCACATAGAGTCCTACAGATTACAAGGTTTGATTTTTGTTTTTTAATTAACAAAAGTTAGGTAAACAGTAAAAGAAAAAAGTTGAATCCAGCTTTGAATCTCATGCACAGCCAAAGCCTGTGACAGATAAATATTTATTTAAAATGCATATCTTAAATTTTAGCTTTGCAAAATTCTGCTAGTGACCAATACTATTTTAAAAAGAGCTATGCACAAGCAGGAAACATTACTAGAGACAAGGAAGAGATCTTTGGGCATCATAATTAGAACCTATTTCAAACTGGAACAGGTACAGAGAAGGGCTACTAGGATGATCCAAGAAATGGAAAACCTACCTTATGAAAGGAGACTCAAAGAGCTTGGTTTGTTTAGCCTAACCAAAAGAAGGCTGAGGGGAAATATGATTGCTCTCTATAAATATATCAGAGGAATAAATACCAGAGAGGGAGAGGAATTATTTAAGCTCAGTACCAATGTGGTCACAAGAACAATTGGATATAAACTGGCCATCAGGAAGTTTAGACTTGAAATTAGACAAAGGTTTCTAACCATCGAGGAGTGAAGTTCTGGAACAGCCTTTCAAGGGGAGCAGTTGGGACAAAAGACATATCTGGCTTCAAGACTAAGCTTGATAAGTTTACGGAGGGGATGGTATGATGGGATAGCCTAATTTTGGCAATTAATTGGTCTTTGACTATTAGCGGTAAATATGCCCAATGGCCTGTGATGGGATGTTAGATGGGGTGGGATCTGAGTTACTACAGAGAATTCTTTCCTGGGTGTCTGGCTGGTGAGTCTTGCCCACATGCTCAGGGTTTAGCTGATCACCATATTTGGGGTCGGGAAGGAATTTTCCTCCAGGGCAGATTGGCAGAGGCCCTGGAGGGTTTTCGCCTTCCTCTGCAGCGTGGGGCACGGGTCACTTGCTGGTGGATTCTCTGCACCTTGAAGTCTTTAAACCACGATTTGAGGACTTCAGTAGCTTAGACATAGGTTAGGGGGTTGATACAGGAGTGGGTGGGTGAGATTCTGTGGCCTGTGTTGTGCAGGAGGTCAGACTAGACGATCATAATGGTCCCTTCTGAGCTTAAAATCTATGATTCTGTGATTGCAGAAATGTGTTAACCTCCCTATTTTAAAAATAGAAAGAAGGCTCAAATAAAAAAATCAGATATGGCAATGTGTCTTTTTAGCACCAATGATATACATAGAGGTTGTGTATATCTAATTCTTGATTCAAATTGTCTTTGCCTGTCTAGTACATTCTCTAATAAATAAACTGGTTTTGACTTCTTTGTATTTCTAACTGCATTACAGTATTGTGAACTCCACATGTTCAAAAATAATGAGTCAGGCCTCAAAAAATCATGAGATTTAATTTTTGGAGTGTTTTGTTGTTTTTTGTTTTGTTGTTGTTGTTCTTTCTATTTGCCTTCTGGTGTCTGATTTTGAAGCTTTTGTCCACAATCTTGAGGGCTAGAAACTTTTTTTTTAATGAAATCTGAGATTCTCATGTACTGAAAGGACTCCAGGAGTTGGATTTTAAGAAAAGCATCCAATATTGTGAGACTGTCAATAACATTGTGAGAGCTGGCAACGTAGGATAATGTAACTTAGAGTCACATCCTGAAGGTCCTACTGTAACAAAGCGCCCCTTCACCTCAATAAGACTTTTGTCTGTGTACTTACTGAGGCAGAACTAAGGTCTAGATTGTTCCCTAAGATGCAAAGGCCGTCTATAGGGAGGCACTGTGTCTCCACTGGAGCAGAGCTGATAGGGCTTTCTTGCTGTCCCCAACTACACAACATCCAGAGCTCAATATTAGGAGAAGGAGCGTGCCTAAGCAAATGCTTATTGTGTGTAAAATTATGTTAGGCAGGAAATCTCCACAGGCTCTTTTGAGTAAATAATACACCTCTACCCCGAGATAATGCTGTCCTCGGGAGCCAGAAAATCTTACCGCATTATAGGTGAAACCGCGTTATATCGAACCTGCTTTGATCCGCCGGAATGCGCAGCACCGCCCACCCGGAGCGCTGCTTTACCGCATTATATCCGAATTCATGTTATATCGGGTCGCATTATATTGGGGTAGAGGTGTATGTGGAAAGCTTCACCCTCTCCTACCCCGACCTATTCTTTCTCCAAGCACAGATCCCCAGTCATATTAAGAGTCTACCTTGGGGCCTCAGGGAAACAATGCTGTGGAGACTATGCTCTCTCTCCACGAATCTGAGGTGTGGATTTGCTACATTTGCATTCCCTCTGCCCAGGGAGAGAGTTGATCTGCATCTGATGAAGAGAAAAGGGCAGAAACTCAAGCACCACAAAGTGGATTCAGACAGGATGAAACATAAAGCCTATGCTGAAGCTGTATTACAGGGCAAGAGAACTTTCCTATCAACCTCCGTTGAAGCTGCGAAATGCTGCCCCAAAGAGCTATTCAGGGTGGTAAACCACTTCATCAATCCTGAATGCCTACAATCTGCATCAGAGCCAAGCACCAAGTGCCGCAAAGAATTATCATCCTGCTTTTCTGAAAAGATCTCACGAATTTGGGAGGGCTTCTCAAACAACATGGATCTTCTCTGCCTCTGCCCCACAGCCCACCTTCATTCCCACAGTTCAGTACAGTCACTCATCAAGAAGTTCTGGACACCCTAAAGGAGTCTCAACTCAAGACTTATGCATCTGACCCATGCCCTTCCTGGCTTGTGAAAGGGAGCTATGAATAATTGGAGCCACTCCTGACAGAAACAGCCAGAGGAGGAATCTTTCCTTCCTCCTTCAAACATCCAGTAGTCCTACCAACACGGAAGAAACCCACCCTGGATATTTCAGTCCTAGCCAACTATCACCCAGTGTCAAACCTCCTATTCTTGAACAAGCTCATAGAGAAGCTAGGAAAACGCTAGCTAAAAGCTCATCTAATTAAAGCTAACCTTCTAGACCTTGCACAATCTGGATTCAGAACAAGACACGGAACTGAAACTGCTTTAGTGGCACTGTCAGATGATCTCCTCCTGTCAGTGGATATAGGGCAGAGATCAATTCCCATCCTGCTGGACCTCTGTGGAGCATTTAGTACTTTTTATCATGAAATCTGTTGTCTGACCTAAGAAATGTGGAATGGGGTCCAGGTTAATATACTAAAATGGTTTGAGGCCTTCCTGGAAGGACGCTCCCAATCAATAGTGATTGAAAACTGCACCTCCACACTACACCCCTATATCAAACTGCTGGGGATACCCAGACCAGTGAGCCACCATGTTACCCTTCTGTCTCAGCAACAGAATGCCTTGCTAGAGATAAGACCGTATGTCAACTCTGTGCCACATCAGTCAATCTTCCTCACTAGCAAACTCCTCAAGGTTCTCCCAGCCCCAGCCTTGTCTAGCAAGTAACAATGAGTGAACTACAGCCCCCAAGCTCCTCGGAGATCTTTCTCTGCAATGCACAGCCTCTACCACTATTTATTACAGAAGATATTACGTTTCCTGCTCTTTTAAAGAATCAGTATATTATAGGTTATTAACTGGGGTAGATACACAGTTCCCTTTAAGCACCACACTGAGATGGTTTATAGTAAAAGTTTATTAACCATAGGTTAAGTGATACTAAATGGCAGGGATAAAAGTTGAAATGGTTGCAAGCAAATCAAAAGTGAAAACACACATCTAAAAGACTAAAATTTAATTTAGTAAGATGCAGTCTTTGTTCAAGATTGTTTCTCTCACCCAAAGTCTCCTTGCCAGCTTTTATTGGCCAGCCTGCCAGGATCCATCACAGAGATCAAATTGCTTTGTTCCATTGTCTCCTAAGGAGAAGGATAAAGATGGAGTCTCTCTATCTTTCTTATATCCCCAAAGGGATTGTTTTTGTCTTACAAGTCAGGAAGGCCTTTTGGGGATTCAGTCTCCTGTGTCTCTTTGGGGTGCAAGAGCCATGTTAATTTTCTGCCTCTCAAGTTCAGGATCAGGAGAATCCCCACTGGTTTAGTTTGATAGCTTTGTTTGTGGCAAATATGTAAACTGAAGTAAACCCACATTCCTTTGTTTAGGACAGACCTGTTTATCACCTTTACCTAGGCTAGTCTTAAACAGGTTCTAATAACATCATACAGAGGGACTTTATAGCTTAACTTAATTTTAACAGATGCATTTTATAATTATATTAATAATCAATGTGTTATTAGTTTTCCAAATTATACCTCACAAGGCATATCTTGTACCACTATAATTGCAGTAGTGTGTAGGGTGTGAATACATGGGTGCTTGTGGTCACAACCCCACACTTATGGAGTTCCACAAGGATCAATTCTCTCTCCAGTCCTTTTCAACATCTACATGCAACCACTAGGCGAACTGATCAGACGACACAAACTCAAGTCCTAGCAATATGCAGATCATGCACAGCTCTACCTATCCTTTACCACATATGATCACACCACTACCACCAAGATGGCCCTGTACTTGGGTGAGATCAGCTCTTGGATGATGAATAACTGATTGAAGCTGAACCCAAGCAAGACAGAGGTGATGCTGGTGGGTAGAGGTTGGCATTTCAAAGAGCTTGCAGCCATGGTGCAGTCTCCATTGGTTGAAGATACACAACATCAAAAGGTCAATTCAATCATAGTTTAGGAGTAGTCTTGGATTCCTTGTTGATGCTGAGTTCTCAATTAGTAGCATCTGCAAGTAATGCTTTCTATCATCTCTGCTAGGAAACTCCACCGCATCCTGGCAGACAGTGACCTGGCCTCAGTTATTTATGGCTTTGTCTCCTCTCAGCTGGATTACAGTAATGCAGTGTACCTCAGCCTGAATCCTCTAGCACTTAGGAAATTCCAACTAGTTCAAAATGGTGCAGTACATCTCCTCAGCAGCACAGGCTACTGCAAACACATCACACCTGTCCTCCACTCCATACACACGCTCCCCATGGAATTTTGAATCCAGTTCAAGGTCTAAATCCTTATCTTCCAAGTGCTGCATGACCTTGGCCCAGAATATCAAAACATTGTCTAAAGCTCCAGGATATACACTGTGATTGACAACTACCCTTCTCTGGCAAAAAGAGAACTCTGAACAATAGAATAAAGCTCAGCTGTGCCAGGAGATAGAACCGGGGCATACCGAGACTGTGGAATGAACTCTCCCAGGAACTAAGCCCATCGCAGACCTCACCACTTTGTGGTCCAAGTGCAAGGCATATTTCTTTGACCTTGCCTTCTCTAATATAAACTCATAGTAACAGGTATTAATATTAATAATAAAATAAGAAGACGCTCACTACCAGAACAAGAAACTCCACTACACATGCTTATCCCTCTGGGGAGAGGATAAAGTGGCCACTCATGAATTCCTGGAAGATCACACATTCTGATTCTTCTGGGCATGGTGTGGGCCCACCCCCATTGGCATGACCTTTCAGTTACATTTTGAGGTGCGTGCCATCCTGCCCGCCAGCATGATCTTGCACACATGGTGGGTGCAAGGTCAGGCTGCCAGGGGCAGAGTGGCATGCTCTTTAAAATGGCATCCCTGGCTGATACTGGACAAAACAACATCCAGTTTTGTCTCAGTACCGGATGGGGGAGAAACCAAAGAGAGGACTGTCTGGTTCAAAACCAGACAAGTGGCCTCCCTTGTAGAGCATAAAAGAGCAAGTGTAACCCACACACCTCCTGGGTGTGGTGTTCTGTCCCAACTAGTGGCACTGAGACCACTTGGAGAGAGAGAGAAAATGAGTCTGCTCTACAACCTTAGCTAACAGCCAGTTGGCTTCTAGCTCATGTGGTAGAGGCTCATGCATTAAGCTCTAGAGGTCCCAGGTTCAATCCAACCTGCTGACGACCAGGGTCTGTCGGCGTTACACTAGCAACACATGAAGATGCATATTCACATGATGTAATGAACTATTGGAAGGAGCTCAGTCGCTAAGCTGATGAGGACTGTATGAAAAACCTATATAGAATTGAATTGAATCTGCAGTTGAGTAGCGACTTCACAATTTGGCTGAGTCATTTGGAATTACTTGTCATCTTTGGTTACAGCTTATAAATTGTTCATGAAAATTTTCACTGAGAAGGATGAAAAGCGGTCAGTGAGAGTCGGTGTTGTGACGTTGTGCAGTCTACATAGTTTTATAAAAAATTTGATAATAAGTGACTATAATGCAAATGGGATATGCTTTGTGCAAAAGGTCTCTTGTAAGGTATCATTACAAAGCTCATAATCTACTGAGTGTGATCATCCTATTTGTAGAAATGTACCACTCTTGTATCTAAAACTAGAAATATAAAATGTAACTCTGAGGGCCTATTGTAATTATGTAAAGTGTGGGCCATTAATGATGGTTTGGAATCTTGATGACTCCCATTGTCTGCAGATGGCTGTTTACCTGTGAGTCTCCCTGTATATGTGTGTGCTGGCAAGTGAGTAATGAAGTCTTGCAGTGACATGTGATCATGTCACCTGAACTGGAATCCATCTTTAACCTGGTGCTTTTCCAGTGGGGGTGGGTGAAAACCCAGAGGGACAAAGGGTTCCCGCCTTATGCAAAAGATATATAAAGGGGTGGAAGAGAACAGAGAAGGAGAGGAGCCATCATGGAGAATCCCCTAGATAACACCTAAGCTGGAACAAAAGCTGTACCAGGGGAAAGAATTGTGCCCAGGCCTGGAAGGTGTCCAGTCTGAGAAAAACTTACTGAAGCATTTCTGAGGGTGAGATTATCTGTATTTAGTTTGATTAGGCATAGATTTGCGCATTTTATTTTATTTTGCTTGTGACTTACTTTGTTCTGTCTGTTACTACTTTGAACCACTTAAATCCTACTGTCTGTATTTAATAAAATCACTTTTTATTTAGTAATTTACTCAGAGTATGTATTAATACCTGGGGGAGCAAACAACTGTGCATATCTCTCTATCAGTGTTATAGAGGGCGAACAATTTATGAGTTTGCCCTGCATAAACTTTATGCAGGGTAAAACGGATTTATCTGGGTTTAGACCCCATTGGGAGTTGGGCATCTGAGTGCTAAAGACAAGCACACTCCTGTGAGCTGGTTTCGGGTAAACTTGCAGCTTTAGGACAAGTGATTCAGACCCTGAGTCTTTGTTAGAGCAGACTGGAGTGTCTGGCTCAGCAAGACAGGGTGCTGGAATCCTGAGCTGGCAGGGAAAACAGAAGCAGGGGTAGTCTTTGCACATTGGGTGGCAGCTCCCAAGGGGGTTTCTGTGATCCAACCCGTCACAGTGGCGTAGTCGAGCAGGATCTGTGCACAGCTGATTGCTTTGAGATACTGGTAGTGATTTTAAGTGAGTTTTAAGTGTGGTGGCTGAAGAACAGACAAAGTGGTTACTGGTTTGTTATTTTCTGTTTGCTTATTTCGGGAAAGGGAATTAGGGACAGAAAAGGAAGCAAAATAAGTAAGAATGAAGATCAAAAGAAGCTAAAACTACACAAGTTGCAAATTGCCCAGAAAGACTGAACAATGGGCGCTGGAAATGTCTCTGTTAACTAAGAAGCCCCTGAGCTGAGTACATCTCAGTTTCAGTGAACTGCAGATGGGTGTGGCCCAACCTCTGTCTGTGCTGAAGCTGACTGGAGTGTCTAATTTAGCAAGACAGGAGTGGAGGGGTGCCTGTTCTGGCAGGAGGGTGTTCTCTGTGGTATCCCAGCTCATCGAGTGGTGGTCTCAAGGGAAGACAAATGGAAACTGATGTACAATTTGCCTGGGAAAAGGCTGACCTGGAAAAAGAAAAGGCTGCCCACCAACCTGGACTTAAGAGACAAAGCAATTAAGACCCAGAAGCATGACCTGGCTGTAATGGAGTGGAAGAGGTGCACAGAGACATGTATCCTGGAGCTGGAAGTTGGGGTCCTGGTGACTGCTGCGGTGGGAACAAACCCCAAGGACTCTAGCTGGAAGCAAACCCAACCTGAGTGAAAGGGGGGGGATTTTGCTGGCCAGCGAAAGGTCCCTCATAGCTGGTAGCTGTGAGCCTACAGCTGGGTCAGGGTCTCTTTCCCTTTTGGGGGACACAGGAGTGTCTGCCCCATAGGGGAGCCCAAAAACGAATTTTAGGTATACTGCCTCCGCCATGGTCAGTGTCCAAGTCTCTGGCAGTAAGTTCAGGAGGAGGGTGTGACGTTGTGCAGTCTACATAGTTTTATAAAAAATTTGATAATAAGTGACTATAATGCAAATGGGATATGCTTTGTGCAAAAGGTCTCTTGTAAGGTATCATTACAAAGCTCATAATCTACTGAGTGTGATCATCCTATTTGTAGAAATGTACCACTCTTGTATCTAAAACTAGAAATATAAAATGTAACTCTGAGGGCCTATTGTAATTATGTAAAGTGTGGGCCATTAATGATGGTTTGGAATCTTGATGACTCCCATTGTCTGCAGATGGCTGTTTACCTGTGAGTCTCCCTGTATATGTGTGTGCTGGCAAGTGAGTAATGAAGTCTTGCAGTGACATGTGATCATGTCACCTGAACTGGAATCCATCTTTAACCTGGTGCTTTTCCAGTGGGGGTGGGTGAAAACCCAGAGGGACAAAGGGTTCCCGCCTTATGCAAAAGATATATAAAGGGGTGGAAGAGAACAGAGAAGGAGAGGAGCCATCATGGAGAATCCCCTAGATAACACCTAAGCTGGAACAAAAGCTGTACCAGGGGAAAGAATTGTGCCCAGGCCTGGAAGGTGTCCAGTCTGAGAAAAACTTACTGAAGCATTTCTGAGGGTGAGATTATCTGTATTTAGTTTGATTAGGCATAGATTTGTGCATTTTATTTTATTTTGCTTGTGACTTACTTTGTTCTGTCTGTTACTACTTTGAACCACTTAAATCCTACTGTCTGTATTTAATAAAATCACTTTTTATTTAGTAATTTACTCAGAGTATGTATTAATACCTGGGGGAGCAAACAACTGTGCATATCTCTCTATCAGTGTTATAGAGGGCGAACAATTTATGAGTTTGCCCTGCATAAACTTTATGCAGGGTAAAACGGATTTATCTGGGTTTAGACCCCATTGGGAGTTGGGCATCTGAGTGCTAAAGACAAGCACACTCCTGTGAGCTGGTTTCGGGTAAACTTGCAGCTTTAGGACAAGTGATTCAGACCCTGAGTCTTTGTTAGAGCAGACTGGAGTGTCTGGCTCAGCAAGACAGGGTGCTGGAATCCTGAGCTGGCAGGGAAAACAGAAGCAGGGGTAGTCTTTGCACATTGGGTGGCAGCTCCCAAGGGGGTTTCTGTGATCCAACCCGTCACAGTTGTTACTTAGCAAGATGCAAAGCTGTTTAACACAATTAGAATTTCAGTTTTATATATTTACCCTGGAATATTTCTTAGCTTCTCTTAGTAAAAATCAATGTACTTTATTATTTGTTGTTTTTCTATTTTTTTAAATAGAATGCCTCTGATAATACTCATAAATACTGTACATAACATTTCTTCATTGGCACAATACATTCTTTTTTATTCTGGAATATTTAATTCACCTATTAAGTCATATAGGCTGCCTTCATGACGGGATGAAGGAAAAACTGCTTCCAAGTTCAAACTGTGCTTCAGTAAGACTTATCTTGACCATGTCAAAAAGGGATCTGGGTGTCAGAGTGGATCAAAAGCTAAATATGAGTCAACAGTGTAACACTGTTCCAAAAAAACCCAAAAATCCTTCTGCGATGTATTAGCAGGAGTGTTGTAAGCAAGACACAAGAAATAATTCTTCCGCTCTACTCTTATAAGGCCTCAACTGGAGTATGGTGTCCAGTTCTGGGTGCCACATTTCAGGAAGGATGTGGACTAATTGGAGAAAGTCCAGAGAGAGCAACAAAAATAATTAAAGGTCTAGAAAACATAATCTATGAGAGAAGATTGAAAAAAATTGGGTTTGTTTAGTGTGGAAAAGAGAAGACTGAGAGGGGACATGATAATAGTTTTTAATACATAAAAGGTTGTTACAAGGAGGAGGGAGAAAAATTGTTCTTCTTAACCTCTGAGGATAGGACAAGAAGCAATGGGCTTAAATTGCAGCAAGAGAGGTTTAGGTTGGACATTAGGAAAAACTTCCTAACTGTCAGGGTGGTTAAGCACTGGAATAAATTGCCTAGGGAGGTTGTGGAATCTCCATCATTGGAGATTTTTAAGAGCAGGTTGGACAAACACCTGTCAGGGATGGTCTAGATAATACTTAGTCCTGCCATGAGTGCAGAAGACTGGACTAGATGACATCTTGAGGTCCCTTCCAGTCCTATGATTCTATGATATCCGCTTATTCACATAGAATCACTTCCCAAAATGTGGAGCCCAGAAAACCAGAACTAACAGAAAAGCTTTTGATTTTTTTAAATTGTGCCATATATTGCTTATGTTTTGATGTTTTATGCTACAGATAGAGTTCTCAGTGTACATGGACAGCATTTGGGATATATGCTTTTTTAATAAATAATATTTGTAAGTAGGGTCAAAATCAGAGCTAGGCTACCCCGGAACTTGAACAGAATAATCTTGCAGGAAGAGAATGCTTAGGGCCAGTTTCACCCTGAACACAATCCCTTATTACTGCTGGTTTTGTACTTGGTGATGTATCTTACCTGGAGCATTTATACACATCTGTTTCTGTTGCACTTAAGCTCTTGAGGCCTGAATTTGGTTTTTATTTTTTCATTTTTATTTTTTGCACACACAGGATAAATCAGAAAAGTTTAGGAAAGGGTTAGAGGGATAGACCATATCATAAGATAGGTAGGAGAAAGCTATTTGTTGCCTCCATTTAAAAAAAAATATTTCTTGTGTCTGTTGATTTGGGTGTTTCGCATACAATTTTGATTTTTCTTGACATTAGATGTGTGCTGCAGCCTGAATATAACTGTCTTTCATTGGAGTTATGATCCATTCTTTAATTGCTGATTTTGCTGCTCCCTATTATATCTCCTACAATTACTTTTTTGGCTAATGGACTGATCTCTTTTATGCCTGCTTCACTTACTGTACTTTTGTTTGTTGTGTCTCCAAGTATACACAATGGTACCGCCATGGGTATTACAGCTTTCAATATAACATTTATTTTTTTCAGGACTTTAATAAGGAAATAATTTGTCAGAAATGCTAAGAGTGTACAGACAACCTTCTGTAAGTTTCGCACATTTCCAGTGATTTTCGTAGGCCTAATCAATGCCTCCTTAAAATTAAAAAATAAACCCAAATCCAGTAGAGTCTCTGCTGGAGATTTAACTTTGTATTTTATACTGCTTTATCATTATTCCATATGTTGTGTCATTCTAGTTAAGAATATGCTGTACATCGCTGAGGATGAATGACAAGGAGACCCATTGGAATGTAATGAATTTTGGAAATTAGTGAATGCACACAAAAAAAGCAAGGCTAATGGATCACAAAATGTACTTTGTACAATTATTCCATACATTTTTGCTTTGTTCAGTACCGAGAAAAAAAGCTGAGGTGCGGCAAAGAAAGAATGGGGAAGGGAATTTAAAAAAAAAAAAAAAAATCCCAGTGAAGTAAGTGGCTGAGCTTCAATGGCAGAGCTAATCTTATCATCTTCTCTTTTTCATAATTTGTACTTAAAGCCTAGATTCTAAAGTAATTGGTGTCCTATCAGTATCACAGCTTGATAATAAAAATAGATTGAACAGTGCAGATTAGCAAAGTAAGAATTATCAAGGTTCTACTTTATGTGAGTCTTTTTGCCTACATTACTTTTAGGTTTTTAGATATATCTCTGTTTAGCTACTCTAACCAGTATGCACTCTGCTGCAGAAACTATGTCATCTTGTGTATTTGGAAAGCACCTAGCACTTGGTAGGTACTACTGCTATGTAATCAATCAATAATAATAAAGTGAGCTTGATATGGCTTGTTTCTTCTGTATTTTAGAAGTTATGGAGTGATGCATATGGGAATGGGAGGGCTGTGCCTCATGCCCCATGTTTTCTAACATTATTTCCTTTAGTAGGCCCTGTTGCAGGCACAGAGGCCCGAGGACAGCAACAGCGCGGTTCGTCGCCCGGCGTGCTTCGCGCCAATAAACATACCGGGGTGGAGAAACAATCAAAGTTTATTTGAGATCTCAAAGTGGTGCGAGGAGACAGGCAAGTCTCAAATCGAGCACATCAGTAAAAAACAGTTTCTCTCCTCTTATACTTTACAACTAAGCCCCCCCCCCCTCCTCCTCTACCACCCCCCCACTCCCTCTCCCCTCTCTACCGAAGACATGTTCATACATTTAAGCCGTTAAATCATTCTAGGGCTATAAATCTAGCTTGTTAGTAACATTCCTCTAAACAATCATTTGGTTCTGTTTACCCTTAGTTTACTACCCCTCCTCCAGCTAGAAACATGCAAACCTCATCATTATTGCTTAGGACCTGGTTATGAGCAAGGTCGTAATTGGTAACTGGCTATTTATACATTCCAATTCCTGTCCTTGGCTTTTGAGGCCGATTAGAGTTAAACATGGAAGGACAGAGTTTAAACATGGAAGAACTCTGGTTCATATATATAGGCCTAATAACCCCAACAGCCCTGTAGTGACACATTTATTTTCTGTCTGGATGTCTGAGATTGTTAGCATTCCCTCTTTAATCCTGTTGGTCCAGTAAAGTTTTACTTCCTATTTTTTCCATATGTTCCTCTCAACTAATGAGCAAAATCTGTTGGAAACTGACAGCATTCTCTTCTTGTCCCAACCCAGTGGAAGCTCTGTGGTTTTAGAAGTATGTGTGCTGCGACTAGTGGGAGATCTGTGGCATTGTCTATTGGAAAAGAGCAAGAATGTTCTCACAGAGACTAATAGTGACCTGGCGGTCATCACTATCTTCCTCAGGTTTCCCTTCTGGTCTATTTCATTGTCCAAGTTGAGAAAATGGAAAAAAAGGATGCACAGCCTAGGTGGTGACATTAAATTAAATTTGAAAAGTTTTTCAATTTTATTGTGAGCAGTTATTAGTAAGATTGATATTAATTTATACCCAATGCCACAGTTACTGGGCAAACTGCACCTTTGACTTCTCCTGGTCCCATCAAGTATGCTCAGGTCTCAAGCCACTAGTGTCACCTGGCTGGTAGTAACCATGATTACTCAGCAGGTAGTACTCAGCAGCTCAGCTCCTGCAGTTCTGTTCCCTCCGGGGAAATGACCGTGGTAATCATGTCTGTCACAACCCCTTTAATCCCAGTAACAGTCCCTTCACCTCTTTTCCAAATCAATGCTGCCATGGTTGGTTTCAATCCTGCTATCAATTGCAGAGATCAGTTTCAACTAGTTGTAATCAAATATTGTGCTCGTCTGGCACATATACACAAAGGCTTTCTAAAGGAGGCGTTTTGTTTTTAATCAAAGAAAATATTGTTCAAGTAAAGTTAGTGGGTATGAATTGACAAGCAGAAAAAGATGTCCTGCCATTCAAGGTCACCAAAATGAGCCTGCGGTGTTGACATTCCAAGACAACACAGAGGAAAGAAAACAGCATTAGCTAGAGTGTATATGCCATTTATTGCTGCACATTTCTTAAGCAGTACCTGAGATGCCTACCTGAGAGCTCCTTCCCTCTCTAACAAGGAGGGTAAAATTCAGACAATGCAAATGGTGTCCCCGGGAATTTATCCTTTGCTCTTCAGTTACCCTTTTGAGGTGATGTGCAATGGTAGTTTTTGCTGGTGATGAAATGGGACTTTTTTGTTGCTTTCCCTTTTTAATTTATATACAAAAATTTCCATATAGCTTTGCTAGTAGATGCATTTTTTTTCAAAAGTGAAGAATCTGGAGGTCTACTTATGTTAAACAACTGCAGAGCACTATCCAGTATCTAATACTGTATCCTGATCTAATTTACCCTAGCCACAATGTAATAGAAGGCCTATCATTGGTGTGAATTCATTCAAGTACATAAACAATCTGCTGTACTTGACAGACTGCTGCTAATGCTTAGCGTATTAGATGCAGTGAAGTGCAGTAAGGAATAGTGATGGAATGGCACTCTCTTTTCAGGGATATTTTAAATGGGTCACCTTTTGAGTTTCATGTTTACTTGGATTTTTGCTGTGTAAAACAGAGAAAAGAAGTGCTAGCTGAATTAGAGCTCTTTGGTGGAATGATTGAGACACTCCGTTCAGCTTTTTGCTAGAAGCAAAAAAGTTCACATACCAGAGAGCCAACTGCAGAAAAAGTGCTTTAAAGATATGTCAAGTCCTGTTAATTGAATTTCTGTTGGATTATGCATGACTTGACAGGATAATATCTGGAAACCAACATACTATATATAGTTACATATTCATATTGATTAAAAGGGGGAAAAGACTTTTTATAATGACACAAGTGGTTTTGAAAGGCAGATAGTATGAAATCTAGATGGATAAGACGTGAGTGAGTATTTTCATGTCAGTCAATTTTTACAAATAAACTTTTTTAAGATGGGGGGGTATAGACAAACAAATGAGTTGAGTGTAGGGCCTTGCTTCATTTGGCCAAATAAATACCTATTTAGAGTGTTGTTGTAGCCGTGTTGGTCCTAGGATATGAGAGAGACAAGGTAGATGAGGTAATATCTTTTATTGGACTAACTTCTGTTGATGGAAGGTACACACTTTTGAGCTACTTCTTTAGGTCAGGAGAAGGAAATGATGACACTGATTTCCTTCCCAGACCTGAAGAAGAGCTTCGTGTAGTTTGAATAATAAAAGATATTACCTCAAATAAATACCTGCATAGTTAAGCCCCAGCTGCCTTCGTCTATTCTCCATTGTTTATCTCTTTATTCAGAATATGGTTTTTTTAAAATAAAAATAACGTTTATAAGTATGACTTTCTTTTTCACTTTACATTGTTTAAAATATTTTTCTAGAAACATATGATTGCTTGTGATCTGTTCTTTGCCAAATTGAAAAAAAAAAAAAAGCTCATTTTAAAAAGAACGAGGAGTACTGGTGGCACCTTAGAGACTAACAAATTTATTTGGGCATAAGCTTTTGTGGGCTAAAACTGAAGTGGGTTTTAGCCCACAAAAGCTTATGC
Source organism: Emys orbicularis (assembly GCF_028017835.1). Classification (NCBI taxonomy): domain Eukaryota; kingdom Metazoa; phylum Chordata; order Testudines; family Emydidae; genus Emys; species Emys orbicularis. The sequence continues at coordinate 37,332,727 of NC_088688.1, read as the reverse complement.
CCAAATAAATTTGTTAGTCTCTAAGGTGCCACCAGTACTCCTCATTCTTTTTGCTGATACAGACTAACATGGCTACCACTCTGAAACCAGGTTTCAGAGTAGCAGCCGTGTTAGTCTGTATCCGCAAAAATAACAGGAGTACTTGTGGCACCTTAGAGACTAACAAATTTATTAGAGCATAAGCTTTCGTGGGCAGAAGTGGGTTGTAGCCCACGAAAGCTTATGCTCTAATAAATTTGTTAGTCTCTAAGGTGCCACAAGTACTCTGAAACCAGCTCATTTTAGTGTGTTTTGAGTGGCTGTGAAATGGAAGTGGTGGTTGTTGAATGTTTATGTTACCCTGGAAGGTGTTAATGGCTGCCATCAAGCATGTCTTACATCTGTAGATCAGTCACAGACATGGTTAAAATCCATGGGTGCACTAATTGCCTTTCATTCAGGCTAAATGTAAGGAGCAATTAAATGCCCCAATGTAGTGATAGTATGAAGGCTACTATCTTGGCCAACACACCAGGGACTGAACCAGGAATTTCCAAATATAAAATTATTAGCTGCTATAGCTTGAGCTAATAACAACTAATATTTTCTGTGGATTGGCACAGGGGGGATCTGTAACACACACTCACCTGTGGATTAAAATAGTTGAAACATAGAAGCTAAACCATGCGGGCCAAGGGTTTTCTCTGGAATAGATTGTAAATTTAGGGAATGGGGGTTTGATGGGTGTATGTCTGTGTATGTGAGAGGTAGAAAGCAAATAGAAAGTTAGCAGACATTGAAAGAAGTGAGTGTGGCCCTGAGAGGAAACCAAGAGATGGGGCTTCTTTTGGGCACAATCTATTCTGGAAAGGCAGACTTGGATTTCTAAACAAGGAAACTGCCTGTTGTTGTTTGTTTCTATTTTGTTGAGGGAAATAGAATTTTGTGTAATTCTTTGTAAATAAACAGGATTGCATTAAAGAAATATCCGACTCCTATCGTCAATATATCCTCCTAATAGAAACAAGCTGGCAAATATTAGCCAAATATTGGATAAACTCTAGGCCAAAGGGGCAACAATAACTTCAATTTGAAAGGATCCAACAGGGCCTGATCCTGAAAGTCGATTGGTGTGGTGAACCCCTGTGTCTGCAGAGAGCTCCATTGAGGTTAATAGTGCTCTGGATAGTTATAGGAGTCTACTCTGGGATTAGTTTGCACAATTGGCACCATAACCCCAAACATAGGGGGATGAAATTTTCAAACCAGTGCAGGGTATTTAGTCACTTACCTTCCATTAAATAATAAAACCCCCTGCACTGGGTTGAAAATCTGAACCAGGCATTTTGTACAAACATTGCTAATTTGGTGAACAGAACACAAAACATTTATGTAATATACATTTGTCAACTCTGACAAAAGTGCACAGGTGAGTACAGGGCCGGCTTTAGGAAGTGCGGGGCCCAATTTGAACATTTTCCGTAGGGCCCCGGCAGGGATGACTAAAAAAAAGAAACAAACGTAAAAAAAACCCTTTCATTTCTTCCATGTATTATTTACTTTCCATAACTACATAAATAATAACAAAATTATATATTACATACATTGCTGGCTGGAGGCAGGACAGGGGCAGGGCAGGGGCTTACTGGAGGTAGAGTCTGGCTGGAGACAGGGCAAGGAGTGCGGGGCTGGCTGCGGGCAGGGCAGGGGGTGCGGGGCTGGAGGCAGGGCAGGGGGTGCAGGAGGGGCTGGCTGCGGGCAGGGGGTGCAGGGCTGGCTGGAGACGGGCTGGCTGTGGGCAGGGCAGGGGTGCAGGGCTGATGCGGGCAGGGGGTGCAGCAGGGGCTGGCTGCGGGCAGGGCAGGGGGTGCGGGGCTGGTGCGGGTAGGGGGTGCAGCAGGGGCTGGCTGTGGGCAGGGGGTGCGGGGCTTGTGCGGGCAGGGAGTGCGGGGCTGGCTGGAGATGGGCTGGCTGTGGGCAGGGGGGGCGGGTTGCGGGGCTGGTGCGGGCAGGGAGTGCGGGGCTGGCTGGAGATGGGCTGGCTGTGGGCAGGGGGGGCGGGTTGCGGGGCTGGTGCGGGCAGGGGGTGCAGCAGGGGCTGGCTGCGGGCAGGGCAGGGGCTCCTCTGCTTCTACCGCCCCGGCCCTTTAAATAGCTGTCGGAGCCCTGGGGAAGCAGCGGGGCTCCCACAGCTATTTAAAGGACTGGGGCGGCAGAGGCAGCTGGAGCCCTGGCCCTTTAAATAGCCACCAGAGCCACCCGCTATGCCAGGGCTCTGGGAGCTATTTAAAGGGCCAGGGCTCCAGCTGCCTCTGCCGCCCCGGTCCTTTAAATAGCCGAGGGAGCCCTGGGGAAGCGGCAGGGCTTCAGCGGCTATTTAAAGGGCCGGAGCGGTAGACGCAACGGGAGCCCCGGACTTTTTAAATAGCCCCCAGAGCCCCGCAGCCCTATCCCAGGGCTCCAGAAGTGGGGCTCTGGTGGCAATTTAAAGGGCCTGGGGCTCCAGCCCCTGCTGGGAGCCCCAGGCCCTTTAAATTGTCCCCTGGGGAAGCCGGGCCGCCCCGGTATGGCGTACCGGCAGCGGCAAGGGTGCGGGGCCCAATTCAGGGGAATCGGCTGAATCGGCCTAAAGCCGGCCCTGGGTGAGTAAATTTAGATGCATGGGTAGTCCCATTGACTTTATGGGACTACGCATGTGTGTAAAGTTACCCATGTGCATAAATGTTTGCAGGATAATGGCCTTGATTTATACTTTCTAGATAGTAGATAGGTACCAAAAAAAACCTAAATAATAGATGTTTACAATTTTAAATCGTGTATACTGGCCCTTTAAGTCTGAGGAGGGAAGTCTCCAAGTCCATACTACCCCAGTGCAGGAGCAAAGATAGATTTGTGGGTAAAAAATTGAAAACCTCTGAGAGGAAGAAATTGGTTCCAAGCTGGTAGTTTATGGTTTGAGAGTGATCTCAAGCTGCTTGACTCCATCTAGGGCCCAGGACTGGAGCCTTTAAGTGTTGTCAGGGCAAGGCTTCCCTCTGTCTCAGGCAGGAACACTCCAGAGAGATACAGACCTGGGGCAGCTAGGGTGTGTTGGCCTCCACGGGAAGTCTTGCTGGGTACAGGGATTGGAATATAAACAATCTCCTCCTTCATAACAGAGAAGATTGTGGAAGGAACTGCAACTCCTGATGGTCTTTCTCTGAGAGAACTTTCCTTGTTTTGTTTGCCTGAACTTTTGACTGCCAGAATGGTTACACAGATAAAAATAACTCCCCCTCCCAGCATCTTTCTGAAATGAAAAAGCATCTGTGCGCAACATAGTTACAACAGAGTTTCTCAACTCATGGGTCAGGACCCAAAATTGGGTCGCTAGAATGTTTCAAAGGGTCACATGGCAGCTCCTGTGGCTCTTGTCCCACAGGGCTGGCTGGCTGGCTGGGCTTGCCTCCCTGCTCCAGGCACTACAACTGCTGGAGTCCCAGTGCCACTCAAGTTTGGCCCAGCCATCATGATGACGGGAGTCTGGGTAGGCCAAATTTGAGTGAGTGGCACTGCAACCCCTTTAGCCAAGTCACAACTTCACTCACACAAATTTGCTCCAGTCGGGGGGCAGGGCCAAACTTGAGCAGCGCTGCAACTTGGAGGTTATAACACCCAAAGCCGAGAGTCAAACCCAGCCAGCGCCACAGCACAGGAGCTGCAGGAGCTGCCATTGTGGGGTGAGTGCCGGGCAGGACCCAACCAGCCCTGGCGGGAAGGAACTGACTGAAATCACCCCAGGGCCTCCACCCCCATGCTATTTACTTGACTGAGACAGGCCATAAACATTTAGAAGTGGGTCCTGAGCCCAAAAAGCTTTAGAACCTTGAGAACAGCAAGTTATAAGAAACCTGTGAGAGTCATAGGACTCTGTAAAGTAAAGTCCTTTCCTGCTACTAGGAAGTCATGCCAAATAAATACCAACTCCTAGCTGCCTGAAATGTATGCACTAGATAACACCTCTGTCAGTTGCTCTGTTCTTTTATCAGGAACACTTAGACCTAAATTAGGCTTCTTTCACCGTGTGGTTGCAACATAGTCTGCTGTGCACCCCACCGTGTGGTTCTATGGCCCAGTGGATTCACAATGTGTTGGATCCTAGTAGCCATGCATTTGACCCACATGCTTTCCATCCCTTTATTCACTGTGATGCAGTATTGTCAACCCAAAAATCACGAATCAGGCCCCCCAAAATCATGAGGTTTAAAAAATAATAAATTGTATGAGGTTTATTATTGGCTTTCTGATTTTAAGCCTCTGTGCTTCACAGTTTCAAGCTTTCCTCCACAACCATGAGAGCTAGAAACTTCCTTTTTAATGAAAGCTGAGATTCTAATGTGATCACCTGACTCCAGGAACTAGGGCTTTAAGAAAGTCACCAAATTTCTTGAGACTTGCTACAGAATTGTGGAAGCTGGCACCACTGAGGAAACCCTTTCCATGGTATACCAGGAGATCCAGAATCTCCATATTCAGACTCTGTTTTGGCTTCACCGTGCCACACCCCCCCAAGGAAGTGGGCCTTTGATATTTTTTTGTTAAGCTATTATTTATAACTCTGAATCAATTTAATTAGTAGGATCCCAGACTCCACGTGTGACACTCATGCTGCATTAGTGGTAGTAATAATTAATGTAATACTTTGGATAGGGCACAGAAGTGGGACTCGGGAGACCTGGGTACTATTCCTGATTCTGCAAAGGATTCTTTGTGTGACCTGCATATTTTTCTTGGTTCTGCCAGTGATTCTGTGAGTGATCATGGGCCTCAGTTTACCCATCTGTAAAATTGGGATAATACCACCAACTTTTGTAAACTGCTTTTGAGAATTATGAATAAAAATACTACATAAGTGAAAGTGTTACTGCAGTTTTGATCTTGTCATCTGTAAGGCACCCAAATATATATTAATTAATGAACTGAAGGTAACCATGCCCATCTGCCACTGCCCAACAGTTTCAGATACTTCAGTAGATTTTTAGTTACAAGATCAGTTAAATAAGCTCCAGAAAGGAGAGACAAAGGGGTATTATTTCAAAAAGGTTAAGACTTAGCTTCACTTTTAGTGGGCACAATTTAAACCTGTAATTTTGTGCCTGTAAAATGCACAATTCCTTTTTGAACATGTATTCCATAATGTCTTATTTAAAATACCTTTTTTCTAAGCACCAAGTAATCTTTTAAAATAGTAAACATATTTCTGTAATTTTAAAAAAAGCTTACATTTTTGGTGTGTTTTCTACTCTGAGGGTTTTAGTCACCAATGTAGCTACTCCAATGTAGTTGCACCAGCCCAGACCGCTACTGTTAGATGTGCTGCACTGGTGTAAGCTGGAGGGAGATGCACTGATTCAAGTAATGACTTACACCAGTGCACCGCATCTGCACTACAAGTTTAAATTGGTGCAGCTACGTCAGTGTAGCTCTACCAGTGGCTAAAAGCTCCAGGGCAGACAAGGACTCAGTTATTCATTTTCACTTTAGATATGACTTGTTTGGTAATGAAAGATCAATCAATTTCACTTTTAAAACTACAGGTAAAACCAGGACATAAATATAAGATTGAAAAAAAAGAACTGTCTGTTTGGGTAGCAGTATAGACATTTAGGAAGTAAATGTCTCGTATTAACTACTTTGCAGCTCCCTGGCCTGTTTCATTAAAACTTCAATGGCTGATTTGTGTTAGGGTGACCAGACAGCAAGTGTGAAAAATTAGGACGGGGGTGGGGGGTAATAGGCACCTATATAAGACAAAGCCCGAAATATCGGGACTGTCCCTATAAAATCGGGACATCTGGTCACCCTATCATTTGTGTGCATGTAGGATGTGAGCTTCTTGGCAGAGAAAGAACTCAGTGTATTTTTTTCTATGCACCAATGCATGCTTTTGGAATTCCTCTGCCTTGTCATGCTTCATTAACATCCTTTCACCATGTTCTTTTATGTGCATTGACCTGAGGGATGCCTCTCTCTTACTGTACCACTCAAAGCATTCACAAAAAAAGAAATGGAGGCAAATGAAGATGGAAAGTTCTTAAGTCAGGTGCACTAACAACATATTTTTTTTTCTTGTATTAAGAAGAAAAGAATTGGGAAAGAAGGAGAGCGCAGTAATATGTCAGCTTCACAACTCAAACCCCAGAACTATAGGGGGATTCTTGAATTTTGTTTTATTCATTATTATTTCTAGATATCTGTAAGTATAAACTGTGTGTTACAAAACATCTAAGGGGACAAGTCCTTGCTCCAATGACCTTGCAGTCTAGCTCAGACAAATAAGGTACATGTGAACGCAGTTCAAAGACAAATAGGTATGGAGAGATTATTGGGGAGGAAATCAATGAAATGCATGCATGACATCATCACAAAAGAGAAGAATGTGAAGGAGGAGAGGGAAGACAATAAGTATCCAGGAAGTGCAGAAGTCTGTTCAAGCTTCTCAAGGTCCTAAACCAGACATACCATATAAACTGTTCCTAGTGCAGAAAGAAAGGATGAAGCTGAGAATGGAAGAACCAGACAGAGAGAGAAATTAGAATGGAAGCATCCAGAGGAGAGTAAGGAATAAGGATCAAGCAGGGGCTGTGGAATGAAATGAGGGGTGAGAAGTAAGGAGATAGAGTTATGTTACTTATACTACAGCTCAAAAGATGTATCTCACTAATCTTAGGGAGACATACTTAGCAATGCAAAATGTGAAATTGTGACATGGTGAACAATGGCTCGTTGCTTGAAATTTTTTGACAAAAACCTATGCCAAATTAAAACAAGAATAGTGCCACATAATGGAGGGGAAGGCCTCTTCAGGTATTTTTTTAGATGAAGTTTTCTCTTTACAGTATTTCAAATCCTTTGGCTAAGCAAAGGAATAGTAAAGACTGTATTAGTGGGGAGGAGTCCCTCTGGTAAATACATGCTATCAGTTCAAGGTCTTTAAAGAGCAATTATTTTCCTTGTGACTCCTACCAGTAGTGAAAGTCTTGACTTACTACAGCTACTCACTTTGCACAGCCAGCCTATGAGATGTTGTTTCATGATAGGATTGGCCGATATATGATATTGTCCTAAATAGAAACCAGAAAGAGCATCAAATAGTTGTTGACTATATAAATTAAAAATTGAATCTTTGTAGAGATGGTGGATTCATTTGTAGACTTTTCAGTACGCTTTGTTATACATAATTTTTGATGTGAGCTTTGTATTGATCCTTAAAAAAATTATTATAGTAAACAGGGGGGAAATTATATGGCTGGACGTTGTTCATCACTTTGGTGTTTTGCATTGTGAGTTCTTTACCTTTAACCTGAACCTTTAGCTTTTCTTGTTTTGTCTCATACCATGTTAGATTATAAATGAAGGGCAGGGGAGGAAGCTATGACCTTTATACTGTGTAGAGAATTTTAGCATGCTGTGGTTCCCTTAGTTCCTCAAGACATAATAAATACACTGAGTGCTGTGGAAATTCTGGGAGATGGGGAAGAGAGAGAGTAACATTAATCAGATCTATTTCAGAAACTTTACCTTCAGTTTTATGGTTACTGCATTTTAGAAAAGCATGTTTTGTTATTATTGGTTTAAAATATTTAAATATTCAAATATAGAGAAAATGTAGGAACATTCTGGTGTATCTATCTGAAATAATGGGGAAATAGAAGGGGAAATATGGAGGCGTAGTGGAATGTGAAACAAAACCAGTAACTACAAAAAGTCTAACATTTTCAGACTTTACGTGTGCAAATCCTGGTTTATTATAATCCCTAGATTCCCAAAAGCCATAGGCCCAAATCTCAAAAATGTTGATGGAACCCTTCATCTTTCCAAGGTAGATACATTAAGTACCATGACGTTTACTGGGAGGAAGGGTCTTTGGAATGTAGACTTTAAGAAATTAGATCCTGACTGCTCTTGGTATCCACAGCCAAAATTTCTCCTTTCTGCATTGTTCTGAGCCAGTGTGCCAGTAGCTTCCACTCTCCACCTTAGAGGTAGCTACATTTTACTGATGTGGTATTTTTACAGCCTACAAGTGTTATAGCCCAGGCTGAACTCCCCCTTGTGGACAGCCACCAGGCTGATATATTAGACCCAAATCTTGGAACTCGTATACTTTTAGGTCAGCTGAGTCAGAATAGCATCCAGACAGTGTCCCTAAGACTGCTCCCCCGGGACCCCTGCCCCCATGTTCCCCGCCCTCTGACCACCCTGACTCCTATCAACATCCCCGCCCCCTGACCACCACCCTGAACTCTGCCCAGAGCACCAGGACAGGCAGCCGCGCCGCCCGGCTGGAGCCAGCCACGCCACCGCACAGCACAGAGCACCGGGTCAGGCTGCAGCTCTGCAGCTGCGCTGCCCCAGGAGCTCGCAGCCCCGCCGCCCAACTGAGGCTGCGGGGGAGGGGGAACAGCAGGGGGGGGCCAAGGGCTCAGGGGCTGGGCAGGAGGGTCCTGCGGGCCGGATGTGGCCCACGGGCTGTAGTTTGCCCACCTCTGCAATAGATACATAGATCTATGGAAATATATCTAATACCTGCATGCAAAACCTTCCCTCAGTTTCTTCACACCTCCTGAGAGCCCTTTGGGTCGTAGTCAGTGTCCTTCTAGGATGTTCAAGTATCATCCCTTCCCCTCCTGCTCAGCCTTCTCCTCTTGTTCTGTTCCATTCTGCTAGAGAGAGTCTTCTTTGAACAGGCAATTCTAGCCCATTGTCTCTTCCTGTTCTTCCCCTGTTATTTTTTTCCACTCTGTAATTCTCCAACCTTCTGTGTTCCTTACTGTGGATTAGAGTCATTAGCAAGTCAATAGTCTTCAGTTGGTAGTCTCCATTGTCCTGCTAAGGCACTGGCTCCGTCCTAAAATGAGATTGATTGTGCCCCCACTTGCACAGAGACAAAACAACAGGTCTTGATGCTTATCAGTGAACGGGCAATCTACTACCATTGCCTGTCTTCCTGAAAATGTGTAAAACCCACCCCCCAGGACTAAGTTAATTATTTGCACCCATGTAGCAGACAGCATGATCACAATCAAATAGACCGAGGTACACATCATAATAATGAAATATACAAATATCTCCCACATTCTTCACAACAAGCAAGTTGGGATCTTTTCTAGAGGTATCTGAGATTGCTATATACATGTACAGTAGTGTAAAATGTAAAATAAATTTAAAATGGGGAGAATGATACTGACCTTTGTTGTAAAGTGCTTTGAGATCCACTGATGAAAAGTGCTATACTGTATAAGAGTTAGGTGGTAGTACTAGTATAATCTAGACCGGGGGGGCGGGGGGGGACTTTTGGCCTGAGGGCCGCATCGGGTCTCAGAAATTGTATGGAGGGCCGGTTAGGGGAGGCTGTGCCTCCCCAAAAAGCCAGGGGTCGCCTGGCCCCCCATCCGCCCCCCCCTGTTTCTTGCCCCCGACGGCCCTCCTGGGACCCTGGCCCCATCCACCCCCCTGCTGTCTGTCCCCTGACCGCCCCCAGACTTCCCGCCCCTAACTGCCCCCCGCTGCCCTATCCAACCCCCCCTCTCCTTCCTGACTGCCCCCCCCCCGGGACCTCTGCCCCATCCAACCACCCCTTTTCCCTGTCCCCTGACCATCCCTGGAACTCCTGCCCCTGGCTACCCCCCGCCGCCCCATCCAACCCCCCTCTCCTTCCTGACTGCCCCCTAGGACCCCTGCCCCATCCAACCATCCCTCCTCCCTTACCGCCCCCAGAACTCCCACCCCCATTCAACCCCCCGTTCCCCGCCCTCTGACCACCCCCACCCCTATCCATACCCCCGGCCCCGGACTACTCCCCGAACTCCCCTGCCCTCTATCCGACCCCCCTCCACCGTTCCCTGTCCCCTTACTGCGCTGCCTGGAGCACCAGTGGCTGGCGGCTGGAGCCAGCCACGCACCGCGCAGCACAGAGCACCGGATTAGGCCGGGCTCTGCAGCTACGCTGCCCTAGGAGCTCACAGCCTCGCTGCCCAGAGCATTGCACCAGCTGTGGGGCAAGCTGAGGCTGTGGGGGAGGGAGGACAGCAGGGGAGGGGCCGGGGGCTAGCATCCCGGCCCACAAGCTCAGGGGCCGGGCAGAACGGTCCTGCGGGCCGGATGTGGCCCGCGGGCCGTATTTTGCCCACCTCTGATCTAGACTTTAAAGCGTATGTTCCTGTAGAGAGCGTAGCTGTAGTCTGGTCCTTCTATTGGCCTTGGAACACAAGTTAGATCATGCAGTATTTCACTGATTTATGATGTGTTCTATAACTACATTGTAGAAGTAAAATTTCATGATGGTGGTTGGAAATTGAGAATGTACGCTACTAGTTCATACAGAAGAAAGAAAGAAAGAACACCCTGATTTGTACAATGTATAGATATTTAAGACTCATAGAGAATCCATTCCTTTCAACCATTAGCTGAACTGAATTACAAAGCAATTGCACAAAGCCAACAAAACAAATCAGACTAGTCTCACTGACCTTCCTTCTTTCTAAGAGATTAAGAGCAGACTCCCAGAGCCTGCATCTGTGCAAATAAACTATTGGCTCAAGAATTATTGGGTCAACTCTAACAACATTGTGAAGATGTGATTAGTGTTTCTTAAAGTACATTCTCTGTACTGAGCACCTAGGCTCTCCAACTGCATCACAACAGCAGAACAGCCAAATTAAATTAGATAAAAATGTGAAGAGATGCTGCCACAAACAGTCTGATAACTTCTACTTCCTCCTTTTCTCTGAACTGTGTGCTCAGAATATTTATGTGATAAAAGCATATTTCTTTAAGAAAGTTATAATATTTCACAAGATTAAATAACCTCTTGGATTTTAAAGGGAACACGTTACAAACTTTACATTGCTAGAATTACAATCTGTGTTTCTCTAGTTCTAGATTATTCTCTTTCTGTAGGTAATTTAACAGTCAATATGAACTACATAGAACAGGATAATATGCAAATGTAGATTTGCCCAGGCAGCAAGGCCCTATCCAAGCAGAGTAGAGACTAAAAGGTCCTCTAGGCAGGGAGGCCTGGGAGAGGCCCTGTTTAGGCAGGGGAGGGACTGGAGAGGTTCCAGGCAGGAAGCCCTGGGAGGAGAAAAGAAACCTTGTCTTGTGTGGACTTAGGAATGTCCTTTGATTGGAATTTTGAGCTTTATTTGCAGTGTATTTTATATTAATAAACCTGCCCCTCAAGGAGAGGTATTTTTGACAAAAAAACACCTGAAGTGAAGTTTTATTTGAACAGTCCAAGAGGGGGAACTGAGGCAGGCTGCCTGTAATGTGACCCTAGCCACAGGGGGCTGTGGGGAGATGGCAAGCCTACTAGAGCCGTGTATAACTTTGTTTTGGGCAAATAAGGTTAGGATAGTTAAGGTTCATTGTAAAACAACAAGCACGTTGTCACTGCTGAAAACATTTTTAAAAGATTTTTTATGAAAGATTTTTATTAACCATATTTTCTGCTACTTTATGCAATATTTTACTAGATTGACATGAGAATTTTGCAGGTAAAATGTAACTGTTATTTACTTCTCTCATCACCCAAAAAAACCAGCAGGAATGAATAACTCTGGGATCCTAAAGGAGAAATGTTTTATTTGACTTATTTATTTATTAAGAGACAACTGTTTAGTGTTTTTTGTTTTTGTTTTCCCAAAAATAGTCAAGCATAATCATTTTTTAAAAAAATATCACTTTTACCTTATTTCATTGGGTGTTGATCAGCCCTGGATAAACCTCCAGGACTGTCAAAAGTACTAAATTCACATGCCCTTCATTATAACCTTTTTCCTCCCTATCCTCAAAATAGACTTATTAATGTTATTGAAACCAGTGCATTGATATCAACATTATTTACAGCTTTTTATTTATTAAGGAATGGGAACTAACATAACACTATCTCCCAATAAGGAATCTGATATTTCCCAGGAATTGCTGTACTTGTAAGTCCAGCTACATAAGTATATAATGGTTGATCAAATATTGAGAATAAATGTAATTGTTTTAACCTTTATATTCTTTAGAAAGCGGCTTTGTCTCCCTCTGTTTTTAGAAAGCTCCTGACACATTTTTGTTGATACTAAATAATAATTATTAGATAAATCAATATACATGAGAGCATGGAGAACAGCATACCCATTGTTCCCACGTTATTAGAACCAACATTTTATCTAAACAGTCTCTAAGTAACAGGCCTTGTAATGTCAGAGTAGATATCATTTTCTGCAAGCAGTTTAGCGGTGTTATGCTAGTTTTGAAGAAAAGAGCCTTTCCTATATATTTTTTGTAGATTAGAATGACTAATAAACTTTAGAAATCTTTGTTAAATGCCCTTTAAATGCCATTGTCAATTAGTATTTATAAATGAGAAGTTTAGGAACAACTTATTTTCACTAACATTTTAATATTGTGATGATTTAAAGGTGAAGGGCAAACCCAAAATATAGAATGGCATCTGTAGCATGCTATAGTTGCTTGCCTAACCTACATTTGGATTTGGAAAAAGCTGTAAAGTAACATGTAAAGTGCTGATAATAGCGTTTTAAAAATCAGACATTTTTTCCAGTGCTCCTGCAAGCTTATTGAAATACTGTCCAGATAAACCCTAAAGCAGCCAACATCAACAAGAAACACGCTTCCTGCATGCATGCTGCTTGGGGCACTAATTAAATACTTTCCTATGACACCAATTAGTAGAAATTTTATTGTGGTTTCAGTCTAAATTTCAACCTATTTTAATATATATGCTAAAATATTGTTCTCCTTTTAGATATTATTGGGTTTTTTTCCCCCAGAAAACTGAATTTTCTCATACTGCAAGCTGAAGGCCGTATCTAAGGCCTGGTCCACACTAACCCCCCACTTCGAACTAAGATACGCAACTTCAGCTATGTTATTCACGTAGCTGAAGTCGAACTATCTTAGTTCGAACTTACCGCGGGTCCACACGTGGCAGGCAGGCTCCCCCGTCGACTCCGTGTACTCCTCTCGCAGAGCAGGAGTATCGGCGTCGACGGCGAGCACTTCCGGGATCGATCCCAGAAGATCGATTGCTTACCGCCGGACCCGGAGGTAAGTATAGACGTACCCTAATACACATAATACTAATACTCCCTGTCCCTGTCCTGACCTGCAAATTACTTCCCTCCCTCCTCACTGTGAGAGAATGCTTTTGTGTTTCTACTGAGTTGAATAGCAGAGTCGGGATGTTCAATCATTTTTAGTATTAATATACTCCACTTTGACACTGATTTATCCCTTTATACCCTGATTCAATAAAGGATTTAAACATTTGCTTTGAAGTTAAGTAATTCCTTGAATATAATTGCTTCAACTCCTTGCAGATCTGTTTGACCATATATGCCCCTTAAAGAGAATAAGTCTGTGATCGTCAAACTCATGCCAGATGGAACCTATACATATATTTTTTATTGTTGTTTTTTATTTGTATTATGATTGTACCTGGGAACAGGGCTACATCATGCTAGGTGGAGTACAGACATGTAACAAAGACAGTCCTTGGCCTAGACGTCTCTCTCTATGTGAAACAGACAAACTGGGTAATGGTGGATAGGAAGGAAGAAGTAACAGTAAAAGAAAGAAGGTAAAATCCTGGCCCCATTGAAGTAATTGAGAAAAATCCCAATGACGTCAGTGGAGCCAGGATTTCATCCTGACAGCGTATAGGAAACAGAAGTTGCAGCTTGTCATTGCCAGTATCAGACAGTGTAATTTGCAGGCATCACAGCAAAGTATGTTTGGAAGAGCAATTTAAAAGCAGATATGGTGTGGCTCTGTGAAACTCAATCGAAAATTTTCCCATGCATGTGGGTGCCATGGGAGAAAGCATGGAAGAAGAGTCAGACAGGTAGGTGATTCAGGATGCCATTATTGCCATAGCAAAGGCAGGGGTCAACTACTTGATAAACTAGTAGATCTGATAGATGGGGTAAAGCTAAATGGTGAAGGGTCTGAAGGGAAAAGTCAAGGCATTAATATCTGATGCAACTGAGGAGAGGGAGCTAGTAGAGGCACACCCAGAGGGAGTGATGTTATTGAAAGATAATCAGAAAGATAATGCCAGAAAGGTAATATTAGTGGTAGGGTGACCAGATGTCCCGTTTTTAAAGGGACAGTCCCGTTTTTTGGGACTGTTTCTTATATAGGCACCTATTTCCCTCCTCCCCTCCCCCCGTCCCGTTTTTTCACAGTTGCTATCTGGTAACCCTAATTAGTGGCAGTATTTTTAATGGGCTTGTATGGGGCATGAAGGCCAGAAAGTTGAGGAGTTAGATGACTAGGGCCTAAACAAGAACTTTGGAAGTCTGGACAGACACAAACAGCTGAATCTTAGAAGTATTATGTAGGTAGGAGCAGCAAGACTTGGACGTGACCTGGATGTGTGGATCAGGAGAAACGGCGGAGTCAAAGATGATGCTCACATTACAGGACTGAGTGTAAAGATGTGGTGTAATCCATCGTGACAGAAAAATTGAGGAGATGGAAGGTTTAGAGACTCATTTAAAGCTTAGTTTTAGACATTTTATCCTTAAGTTTCTGGTTGAACATTCATGAGGAGATGTCAGAAAGACTGGCTGAGAAGCAGGACTCATTGGAAGGAGACATGCCTATTAGCTGGATTGTGAGTCATCAGCACAAAGATATGCTTATGAATAAGCACGTCTAGAGATAAGATGAAGTGAGAGAAGAGCAAGGGGCCGTGGGATTTAGTTTTTGAAGATACCCACTTGAAAAAGAGACAGGAAAAGATAAGGATCCACTAAACAAGACTCCAAATGAAGGATCATAGATATGAGGACAACCATGAGAGTATGGGGTTGCGAAAGCTAAAGGAGGGCAGGATTTTAAGAAATGGAGAGTGGTTTACAGTTTCAAAAGGCAAGGGATCAAGGAAGATGAAGATTAAATTTGGCCAGAAAGAGGTCATTTAAGATTTTGGTAAGAATAAGTAATAGAGAAATAGATATAGAAAATGTATGAGTTACCAACCAAATCTAAAAGTTTGAATGATTTATAGCCACCTGACTACAAAATTCATAATTGATAGAACATGTTAAACACTTTTAATTTACATTAGAAAAATGTACTTTATGACATAGACAACATTTTATAGCCAAATAATATTTGTGATTATGTATCTTTCATTGAGAAGGATCCCCAGGCATTTTCAGTTCACTACTGCTGCTGCTTATCAGTAGTGGTGAGTGGCAAGTGTATGAGACACAGGCAAATTTTTGTTGCTTTTAATTTCCTAACTGATAAACATCTTCAGTCTGAGTCACCTTCATTTGGTTTACTATTTTAACAGAGGTTAAAGTTTTACTGCCTCATGGGTGGCTTAACATTTGTTTCTTGTTCTGGATGAAAAATTTAAGATATAATGGTTACAGAGTTAATAAGTACTTAGTTATCTAAACACTTATGGAGGTACTCTCCTAGTAGGAAGGAGAATGGGCTTGGTAGCCAGATAACTGGCTCTGTGGATGAGGGGAAAGCAGTGGATGTGTTATTCCTTGACTTTAGCAAAGCTTTTGATACGGTCTCCCACAGTATTCTTGCCGCCAAGTTAAAGAAGTATGGGCTGGATGAATGGACTGTAAGGTGGATAGAAAGCTGCCTAGATCGTCGGGCTCAACGGGTAGTGATCAATGGCTCCATGTCTAGTTGGCAGCCGGTTTCAAGCGGAGTGCCCCAAGGGTCGGTCCTGGGGCCGGTTTTGTTTAATATCTTTATTAATGATCTGGAGGATGGTGTGGACTGCACTCTCAGCAAGTTTGCAGATGACACTAAACTGCGAGGCATGGTAGATACACTAGAGGGTAGGGATCGGATACAGAGGGACCTAGACAAATTAGAGGATTGGGCCAAAAAAACCCTGATGAGGTTCAACAAGGACAAGTGCAGAGTCCTGCACTTAGGACGGAAGAATCCCATGCACTGCTACAGACTAGGGACCGAATGGCTAGGTAGCAGTTCTGCAGAAAAGGACCTAGGGGTCACAGTGGACAAGAAGCTGGATATGAGTCAACAGTGTGCTCTTGTTGCCAAGAAGGCTAACTGCATTTTGGGCTGTATAAGTAGGGGCATTGCCAGCAGATCGAGGAACGTGATGGTTCCCCTTTATTTGACATTGGTGAGGCCTCATCTGGAGTACTGTGTCCAGTTTTGGGCCCCACACTACAAGAAGGATGTGGAAAAATTGGAAAGAGTCCAGTGGAGGGCAACAAAAATGATTAGGGGTCTGGAGCGCATGACTTATGAGGAGAGGCTGAGGGAACTGGGATTGTTTAGTCTCCAGAAGAGAAGAATGAGGGGGGATTTGATAGCTGCTTTCAACTACCAGAGTGGGGGTTCCAAAGAGGATGGAGCTTGGCTGTTCTCAGTGGTGGCAGATGACAGAACAAGGAGCAATGGTCTCAAGTTGCAGTGGGGGAGGTCTAGGTTGGCTATTAGGAAACACTATTTCACTAGGAGGGTGGTGAAGCACTGGAATGCGTTACCTGGGGAGGTGGTGGAGTCTCCTTCCTTGGAGGTTTTTAAGGCCCGGCTTGACAAAGCCCTGGCTGGGATGATTTAGTTGGGAATTGGTCCTGCTTTGAGCAGGGGGTTGGACTAGATGACCTCCTGAGGTCCCTTCCAACCCTGATATTCTATGATTCTATGGTTTATAGTTCAGGGTTCTCCTGGTCTGTGTCTAGACTAGAGAAAAGTAGCATATCACTAATGGATTGGTAGAGATGTTAATCACAGAAAGGAAATGAATAGGTAAGAAATTTTCCATTGCAAATAGTCAAGGACATAGATTATTTGCAGGAAATTTGTGATGTTGATAAAGGAATGATTTATATATTAAAAGAGGGTGGGGAGAGAATAAAAAAGAGGAGAGCAACTTGGTGACTTTCCATTTTTTAAAGAGAGACTCTTTTATTTGTTTTTAACATTTCCTTTTGTTTTACACTATGTCAAATGGCTAGTGAAGGGCTTAAAATAAATGATTAAAATATTAAATAGATATAATTTTGCTAATGAACAACTAAGTGGGGAGAGCTATAAATCCACAAATATTTGAAAGGTAAACTGCAAGGAAAGAGAAAACATATTTGCTACAGTGAAAGGGTATAACTAGAACTTAATGGATGAAATAAAGAAAGGGAGAATTGAGGCTGATAACAGGATGAAATTTCGACCTTTGAGGATCAGTTTGAAAACCACAAGCATCTAAAAAGTGTAACCAATATGGTAAGCTGAGCTATGAAATTTATTTTCACAAATTTGGGAGTGATGTGATATCAAGTGACAATTTGCCCCCCAAAAGGCAAAGATAGATATGTCAAGTCTCCCGCTGACCTATTTGACATTGTCTTTATGAAACACTGAATTGGGTTTGAAATATTGCTAGCACTTGTAGTCTCTGTAAATTTTCATCACTGTCATTGGCACCCATTTCTACTTTCTTTCACCCACATTGATCATCCTTTGATAACATGTATTGGAAAAGGAGAAGAAGATTCAGGGATAGGGTGACCAGATGTCCCGATTTTATAGGGACAGTCCCGATATTTGGGGCTTTACAGGCGCCTATTATCCCTCACCTCCGTCCCGATTTTTCACACTTGCTTTCTGGTCAGCCTATTCAGGTATCAGAAGTTTTCTCCGGCCTGGCAAAACTTCAGCTCCCTCAAAAGCCCTGCCTGCTGGGTTCTGCTCTTTCTCTTTTTTGCATGTGCAGTGGAAGAGAAGGTGCTTTATTCAAACTAGGGGTAAAGCTGCTTCTTCCTCCCCTGGAACTGGTGCTGTGTGCAAGGCAGAAAGGTGCTGCTCTTCTTCCTGGAGGAAAATAACTGGGGAGACCAGTGAATAGGGCAGAATAGAAAGGTGAATTTTTTTGAGGGCAATGAAGTTGAGAGGCACTTAAAGGGCTGGGAAGAAAATGAAGACATAAGGGGAAGGAAAAGGGCTTGGGGTGGTGAAAAGGTGAGGAAAACACCAAGGTGGGGGGTTATGAAGTGGTGAGAGCTGTAAGTGTACAAGGTGGAGAGCAGTACAGGGGAGAAAGATCAAGTGGAGGGATATTACACAATAATACTTACCTGTTATATAGCACGTCAGTCTAAAGCACTGTAAAAAACATTAACTAATTGAAATAACTAAGGATAGTGGAGATCAGGAGGGTATAGGAGAAGAGCGAGAGGACTAGTGAGTGGAATGGAACAGAGAGGGCAAGCACTGACAGTAAAAATTACTGGGAGATAGTCCAAAAAGGCTTAAAGAACAAAGAAGATGTGTTTTAGAAAAAAATGCAAATATTTTAAAAAGATAAATATTAGAGCTGGACAGAAAAAAAATTGATAGAAAATTTCAATTTTTTGTGAAAAATCAAAAGCTGAAATACTTCCATTTGGAAATGCTCCCCTAGTGCCTCATGGGAGTTGTAGTTCAAATACCTCATGCTCCCATTCTATATAGGCTGAGGTCCTTAGTTGGAATAATTCGCTCATGGTGCACCAACCCTCTTGGTAAGAGGAGGTAATGTATCATGGGAATCCCTGGTCATGGTGCTCTGGAACAAAACCTCTAAATCACCACTGTCACCTCACAAAATAATTCTGTTTTAAGGGAGCTATTTGTCCTCTCTATTAACTATTGAGAGACAGCCTTGTATAGTGGAAACCTGACTGCACTGCTGCAAATCGGCTTTCAAAAGTCACCAGCCACAAGCAGTACTCTGGGGTTTAACTGTACTGCTACTGCAGCAAGTTTCTCAGGTGTCAACCTGAATAGCTGATGGAGCAGGTTTATTTTTATAGATTAGCCAAAGCGGCTGTGCCTTGAGGAATACCACAGACACCCTGTCTAACAAGGATACATTGGGGAAAAAAAAGTTTACTTTGTCATGGTCCATATTTTATGACTATATTATCTAAACACTTGGATAGTAATTTTTTTCTGATAGATGATTATATTAACTGTACCAGCTTTAAATCTGAACATAACATAAAAACATAAGAATGGTTATACTGGGTCAGACCAAAGGTCCATCTAGCCCAGTATCCTGTCTTCCAACAGTGGCCAATGCCAGGTGCCCCAGAGGGAATGAACAGAACAGGTAATCATCAAGTGATCCATCCTGTCACCCATTCCCAGCTTCTGGCAAACAGAAGCTAGGGACACCATCCCTGTCCATTCTGGCTAATAGCCATTGATGGACCTATCCTCCATGAATTTATCTAGTTCTTTTTTGAACCCTGTTATAGTCTTGGCCTTCACAACATCCTCTGGCAAGGAGTTCCAAAGGTTGACTGTGCGTTGTGTGAAAAAATACTTCCTTTTGTTTGTTTTAAATCTGCTGCCTATTAATTTCATTTGGTGACCCCTTGTTCTTGTGTTATGAGAAGGAGTAAATAACACTTCCTTCCTTATTTACTTTCTCCACACCAGTCATGATTTTATAAACCTCTATCATATCCCCCCTTAATCTTCTCTTTTCCAAGCTGAAAAGTCCCAGCCTTATTAATTTCTCCTCATGTGACAGACGTTCCATACCCCTAATCGTTTTTGTTGCCCTTTTCTGAACCTTTTCCAATTCCAGTATATCTTTTTTTAGATGGGGCAATCACATCTGCACACAGTATTCAGTTTGTGGGTGTATCATGGATTTATATAGAGGCAATATGATGTTTTCTGTCTTACTATCCATCCCTTTCTGAATGATTCCCAACATTCTGTTCACTTTTTTGACTGCTGCTTAACATTGAGTGGATGTTTTCAGAGAACTATCCACAATGACTCCAAGATCTCTTTCTTGAGTGGTAACAGCTAATTTAGACCCCATCATTTTATATGTATTGTTGGGATTATATATACATTATATCACCTGTCACCTTTGTAGTATGATAATGGCCGGTCCCACTGGACATTTGGTTTGATCAAACCCTGTGCAGGTAATAGGTAAGGACGTCCACGTATGTTTGTGAGTAAAGAGTAAAGAGTGCTTGTAGAATGAATGAAATGTTTTAAAAATTAGAAATTAGAAATTGCTTAGCGAGTGCAATTATTTCTTTAATCATATTAGTTTTACAATTAGAGAAACTCAGGTTGTGGGTTTTTTAAAAGCTCTTCACTGTTGATGGTAATAATAGGAAAAGAAAAACCTGCTTTGCTGTTTGTTGTGACTCATGAACAACAAGATCACACGTGCTGTTCCTGTGTCTGACCCAGCAAAAAAGTTAAACTTCCCTACAGTATTTGTTTAGCTAAAGGTGATTTGAGAGTTGGTGGGAAAATGTTGCTCAAGATTTAATCTCATTCTACATCTCATTTGTAGAACGAACAACGTATCTGATCCACCTTCCCTTTCATTTTTTCCTATGATACTTGAGCAAACAGACACTGGGGAATTTCTGAATGAATGATGGATTGGATTCTATTTGTTTGGCTAGAGAAATATATTTCATTTGCTGTAAATGAATTGTTTGTTTATTACTGTGAAAAAGGTGGGAAATGTCTGTTATTATTATGAATATTATATGTGCATTTGTCTGTTTGATTACTGCTGATTGAGAGTGCTGTCTGCTACATTGGTGCAAGGAGTTAACTTACTCCTGGGTGGTTTTTTGCACATCTTGTAGAAACCCAGAGTCAGTGGCTGTAGATAACCCAGTCACTGATACTTAAGAAACAACACAGGTGTCAATTCCTTTGAAGGTTTACACCCATCATGCTCTGATCATCAGGCTGTCTGGTAACCCCAAGAGGAGGAGGGAAATCCAAGCTGGTAAAATGAAACAAAGAGTTTGGAAGAGGTTAAAAGCCTCAGCCCGGAAGCAGAGAGTGCCAGAAGGACTGCTGAGGAGACACTGACCCTCCTCTCACAAATGTTGAGTTACCAGTGCTAAGTCAGGCCTACCTAAATTCTGAGGGAAATGCTATGCTTAGGTAAGATACAATTAGGGTTACCATATGTCCGGATTTTCCCGGACATGTCCGGCTTTTTGGTCCTCAAATCCCCGTCCGGGGGGAATTGCCAAAAAGCCGAACACGTCCGGGAAAATGCTTTGCCGGCATCCCTGTCCCCTGCTTACCTTAGAGCGGCTCCGGCGGCGGCGGCTGCTGCTGCTCCCCCCAGACACCTCAACTCTGTGCAGCTGAAGAGCCGAGCTGCCCAAGCGCTACCGGCTTCACGGTTTGCCGGGCAGCCCCCAAACCCTGCGCCCCCGGCCGGGCACTTCCCCTCCTGGGCTCCGGCTGCGCTGGGGAAGCACCTGGCCGGGGGCGCAGGGTCTGGAGATCTGGGGGCTGCCTGGCAAACCGTGAAGCCGGTAGCGCTCGGGCAGCTGTTTCGCGTGGCTGGGAGGGAGGAGGAGGGGGAATGTGGGGCACTCAGAGGAGGGGGCGGAGTTGGGGCGGGAACTTTGGGGAAGGGGTTGGAATGGGGGCGGAGTTGGGGCAGGGGCCGGGGAAGGGGCAGAGTTGGGGCGGAGTTGGGAAGGGGCCGGGGGCGGGGAAGGGGCGGGGCCAGGGCCCCGTGGAGTGTCCTCTTTTTAAAATGTTTTAATATGGTAACCCTAGATACAATACTCATAGGCCTTTTTGTTGTTTAACTTTTTAACCCTTTTCTCTCTACTGTATTCCTATGGATAGATAAGTAAATACTTTGTTTTGAAGAAGTTGTTTGGTAGGACTGCATGAACTCATAACTCCAGAAAGGAAGTCTCTAGCAGGAGCCAAACCCATCTGGACTTGCTATGGTGTAATCTGGACACCCAGTCTAAAAGTGTGTGAGTCACAGGATTCCACACTAAGAGATGTGCAAGAGTTGGGCCTGTCACTTGAAAGAGGGACCCCTGGAGGGGCTGAGTCAGGAGTCAAAGATACAGCTTACCTTGAATAGTGACAGTTACCACATCCATTATAGATGTGGTGTAGTGTGTGGTATTTTGACATGGTTTCATTCCTAGTTTATTAGAAACTTGATAAGACCTGAATTAAAATCTGATAATAATTCTAAGTCTGCATTTCTGTATAAAAGCCTAATGGTAATTTTTAATTATATCTTCATTCAGTTCAAGCGCTGCCTCTAGTCTAAAGTATTGAAGGTCATATAGTGATGTTATTGCACTGTACAGTCCTCTTGACGTCTATTGTGCCGTGTTTAGAACTGAGTGAATAATTCATAGCAAGTAATTTGCTCTGAGTTTAACCTTGTTTTCTGCTTGCAGAATGTTCTCCAGCTGGGTGCCATTTTTGTTATATTAATTCATTAATCAAAATTACTCAGATATGTTGTAGTTATTGTTATTTTATGGTTTTCCCTCTGCTCCCAACCACCAGGGACTGATCACAAAAAATTCAGTAGTCGATTTTAAAAATTTGAGCTGCTTTACTTGAGAGGTTGTTTATATAAAACGCACAATATATATTTTTGTACAATAATTGAAAAAAGTCCCTGGGAATTTGAAACTCCTAGGGAGAAGTGGGAGATAAGCAGGATTAAGGAATTTTAGAAAATGTTAAACCTTTACCTTTTCGTATCATGTAAGACTTGCCAAGAGGCCTTATTCCTTAAGAAAATAGATTTGCTGGCATTGTGCAGAATTTAGATTTAACTTTGCCTTCTCACACAATTGCATATGCGTTCATAGCTGCTAAGTATGTGGTCTGATCCATATCTTGCTCATTTAGGGCATGATCCAATGCTTATTACCTGTGTGCCAGGATTCTGATGAGGGATTTGGGGAAAGCTGTTCCCTTTTTGTGTGAAGCAGTATCCCACCCCATATAAACATACCACCTCAGTTGTAAATACTCCACTGCGTGAGCTTACAGTTTGTTTTCTGCTAGCATTTGTGATGATAAAACTCAATTGCTTGAATGTTTGCAAAGGGACACAAGCCAAAACATGTTCATTTTTAGATGTTAGTGAATACTTCCAGAACATTGTGTGTAGTATTAATCGACTCTAGTCACGATGGCAGTTTTGTCTTTTACACAAGAGTTGAGTTAAAATTTAAATTAGGGCTGTCAAGCGATTAAAAAAATTAATTGTGATTAATCTCACTGTTAAACAATAATAGAATACATTTATTTAAATATTTTGGATGTTTTCTACATTTTCAAATATATTAATTTCAATTATAACACAGAATACAAAGTGTACAGTGCTCACTTTATATTTATTTTTATTACAAATATTTGCACTGTAAAAAACAAAAGAAATATTATTTTTCAGTTCACCTAATACAAGTACGGTAGTGCAATCTCTTTATCATGAAAGTTGAATTACAAATGTAGAATTATGTACAAAAAGATAACTGCATTCAAAAATAAAACAATATAAAACTTTAGAGTTTACAAGTCCACTCAATCCTGATTTCTTGTTCAGCCAATTGCTCAGACAAACAAGTTTGTTTACATTTGCAGGAAATAATGCTGCCCGCTTCTTGTTCACAATGTCACTTGAAAGTGTGAACAGGTTTTCTCATAGCACTGTTGTAGCCAACGTTGCAAGATATTTACGTGCCAGATGCACTAAAGATTCATATGTCCCTTTATGCTTCAACCACCATTCCAGAGGACATGCATCCAGGCTGATGACAGGTTCTGCTCGATAACAATCCAAAGCAGTGCAGACGGATGCATGTTCATTTTTATCATTTGAGTCAGATGCCACCAGCAGAAGGTTGATATTCTTTTTTGGTGGTTCGGGTTCTGTAGTTTCCGCATCGGAGTGTTGCTCTTTTAAGACTTATGAAAGCATGCTCCACACCCCATCCCGATCAGATTTTGGAAGGCACTTCAGATTCTTAACCCTTGGGTCAAGTGCTGTAGCTATCTTTAGAAATCTCAAATTGGTACCATCTTTGCATTTTGTCAAATCTGCAGCGAAAGTGTTCTTAAAACAAACAACATGTGCTGAGTCATCACCGAGACTACTATAACATGGCAGAATGTGGGTAAAATAGAGCTGGAGACATATAATTCTCCCCCAAAGAGTTCAGTCACAAATTTAATTAATGCATTATTTTTTTAACAAGCGTCATCAGCATGGAAGCATGTCCTCTGGAATGGTGGCCGAAATATGCAGGGACATACGAATTTTTAGGATATCTGGCACGTAAATACCTTGTAATGCCGGCTACAAAAGTCCCATGTGAACGCCTGTTCTCACTTTCTGGTGACATTGTAAATAAGAAGCCGGCAGCATTATCTCCCGTAAATGTAAACAAACTTGTTTGTCTTAGTGATTGGCTGAACGAAAAGTAGGACGGAATGGACTTGTAGGCTCTAAAGTTTTGCATTGTTTTGTTTTTGAGTGCAGTTATGTAACAAAAAAAAATCGACATTTGTATTTTGCACTTTGAGGTGAATTGAAAAATACTGTTTCTTTTATTTATCATTTTTACAGTTCAAATATTTGTAATCAAAAATAATAATATAAAGTGAGCAGTGTATACTGTGTATTCTGTGTTGTAATTGAAATCAGTATATTTGAAAATGTAGAAAAACATCCAAAATATTTAATACATTTCAATTGGAATTCTACTGTTTAACAGTGCAATTAAAACTGCGATTGATCATGATTAATTTTTTTAATCGCAATTGATTTTTTTGAGTTAATCGCGTGAGTTAACTGCGATTAATCGACAGCCCTAATTTAATACAAAAAAATAACGTTTCAGCTTTAATTCATACAATGTTTTCTTCTAAAATATTTGAAATTCAGATCTGTATGTATATATGTCTGTATTTATGGAATTTTCCAGGTTGTGTATATGCTTGAGAACATTTGCAGTTTTGTTGTAATGGCGGGAGTTCCCAAGTGTCTGAGACGTCCTTCCCTCATATCCCATCCTTTATCTGAGAGCAAAGCCAGTAGACTCCTGTTCCATTCCTCAGAAAAGTAGCAACTAATGACCCATTCTTGCAAGCATTATTAGGCATAATATTTGACCACCATTCTTGAGGTAGTAAGCACCACACCGAGTGGTTATTGTTTTATAGACTCAGGCCCTACTATATTAAATTTAAATGGAATGTGGGGTTTTCACCTACCCTTCATTCATAGGCCAGCTTTTTCATTTAAAAAACAAAAACTAAAAAACAAACCACACAAACACACACACACACACACACACACAAGTTTACTTTACAGATGAAAAAGTTGAACAGTTGCTTTTGAAAAAATAAGCATGATTTTAAAAGTAGCCACCTCTGTTTTATTTTGTAAATAACCATTCAACTAAGATCTTACATGCCAAGTTTCAATGTGGAGCAAATAGTTATTAACAAGCTGTGAGCCCTTGAAAAACAAAGGTTATGATGGAAACCGTTACAGGCCTTTCACACTAAAGGCATAATTTGCCAACATCGGGAGGTGACATCAACAAGAGAGCAGAACTATTTTTATGATAAATACTATAAATAATATGCACTGTCATCTCATGTTTCATGTTTATTTGAAGATTCTGCATTTTTCAAACTTTTCTGAACCAAATCAGATTCTAAAAAGTGTTTAAAGATCTATCTTTGGCCAGGGTTACAGCGGTGTGGAAAAACATACCCCTGAGTGATGTAGCTATGCTGACCTAGCCCCTCCTGTGGACCCAGCTATGCTGACAGAAGTATGCTTCCATCAACCTAGCTACTGTCATTTGGGGAGGTGGTATTCCTACTCTGATGTAAAAAAACCCTTCTCTTGCTGTAGGCTGCATTTATGCTATGAGGTTATGCTAGTCTAGTTATAGGGATATAACTATGCCA
This sequence comes from Emys orbicularis, assembly GCF_028017835.1. Taxonomy (NCBI): domain Eukaryota; kingdom Metazoa; phylum Chordata; order Testudines; family Emydidae; genus Emys; species Emys orbicularis. The sequence goes on along the minus strand of NC_088688.1, from coordinate 37,306,936 downwards.
GTATAGTCTCTGTAGTGTAGATACACCCTCAATCTCCTGAACTTTTTTCAAGTAATTTAAAAACAGATTTCAAGAATTACCATTAAATAACAATTAAGAAATAAATAAAGTAGGCCTTGAAAAAATTGTTGCTCCTTTGTAAAAAGGTGAACACTGGCATCAGTGTAAATAAGAGAGAATATAATATTAGTTAGCCATGTGACAGATTTATAAAACTATTCAAACAAATAAAGTTTAGTTTCATTTTTTTTTAACAAAAAACATTGTTAATTCCTACTTTAGTGTCTCAGGGTCACATGTTCGACCCAGGTAGGGCTTAACATATGTTTAGCTATTTCAGACCTCTGTATACTGAATTGCTGGAAGCATTCCATGCAGTTATGGTCTATGCATATGTCTACACTGCGGTTAAACACCTGTGGCTGGCCTATGTGAGCTAATTTGGGCTCACAGGCCTTGGGCTATGCGGCTGCTTAATTGCGATGTAACCATTCAGGCTTGGGCTGGAGTCTGGGCTCTGGGACCCAATAATGGGAGAGGGTCCCAGAGCCCAGGCTCTAGCCCGAGTGTGAACATCTACACCACAATTAAACAGCTCGCTAGTGCCCAAGTCAGCTGACACTGATCAGATATGAGTGTTTAATTGCAGTGTAGACATACCCAAATGGGCCTGACCCTGCAATGCTTATTCAGATAAAACTCCAGTTGAACTCAATGGGTGATTTGCCCAAGATAGGACTGCAGGATCAGCCCCTATATAATTAAGCATGGGGACCAATGCTTAATATCTTTTTATAGTGACAAATTTATAATTAAAACGTTAAGAAATTACTCACCCACTTTTCATATGCCGTATACATTAAGGTATATGTTCGAGGCTAATCTCTAACATATTTTGTGTGTGTGCACATAGACACAAATACACAGAGTTTTTTCCCTAAGTATATGCTGAACCATACTGTTAGATGAACCAAAACCTAGAATGGTGGAGTCATATGCTTTAGTTTTCCATAACATCATGGTTTTTAAACTGCACCATTCTGGTAATCAGGAAAACCCAATTGTGGCTGACATACTGAAGGTAACAATGTAACTTGTTTTACTGAAAATGTAACCTTTGCTGGGAAAGAACATTCTGTTAAAATTTATAAAACTTTATAAGTCTTTTGTAGTAATAATAATAATTAATAAAAATTAATAATAATAACAAAAACAAATTTTTCATCACCTAAAGTTGTGTGCATTCCATGGACAGTTCAACACCTAACTGAATATGTCTGCATTCACATACTTGATCTGTCTCTGCATGTCACATAGCTGCATACTTAATTTAGGAGCACCCTAATATGTGTGCATAGTTAAGCATGCCAACCTTGAAAATCTGGTATACTCTCTGGGCTAAATACTCTTCTTAGTTATGCTGGTGCAACCTCCATTGTGAGCCTCAGGGTGTAATTTAGGAAAGATTTTGGCTCAGTATATTGCTGTTATGTTTTCAGACCTGTCAACAACACAGCATTAATTCCTCGGTGCACAGGAAGCTGGCTTTCTGATCTCTTCATCTCATTGATGAAACTGTGAAAGCATGCAGTATCAGAATTTGACCTGTAGTATGCATAATACCAATTACACACACCTCCAACGTACTGCTATGTGAAGGACACATTTGACCACATTATGAATTATTCTGACAAATTATTTTTTTTAATTCCCCCATAGCAAAATGTATGTCCTGTTTAATGAAAAGTGTGTCTTCATTCATAATAATAAAATTAGTATGTGCCAAAATATCACTTAGTCATAATTCATCCCCTTGGCCACACTGTTCATTCTTTACATTATTTTTTCAGTTTTGTCATGAAAATTACATAAAATATATGAATTTTCATACAATTACATACTACTTTGAAGATGTATTATTGAAAGGAAAGCACCCTGGGTTGCTTCTTGCACATCTTTTTTTATTATTGTTTGAAATCACATCCATATCTTTCAGTACTGATGGAGTTTGAATATACAGTCAAAACATGCTATTGTTGCTTTTCTTGTTACTACATGGAAAAACACACAAACTGAATTTTACCAGTTTAAAATACTGCATGCACAAATCACCTACTGCATATGACTGTTACATTTGTTCTAAGCAATTAATTAGCTGTCTGCGCACATGTTAAACATGAATCTGTAAAGCATATTACAGCCACTCATAAATAACAATATAAAATTCTAAACATATTTGCATTGACTCTTCTCTTCTTAAACTACTTAAAATACACCTAAAGACAAGTGCTGGCACATTAGGTTTAATATAGCAACAGGCTGTCATTTTAAATAAAATATATCAGTGGGGGAAAAACTGTTTTGCAATGAGTTAATACACATTTCTTTCTTTCATAGGCCATGATCCTGCAATGGGATCTGCTAATGCAATCTTTTATATCCATGAAAAGTCCCATTCATTTCACTTGGTGGTGATTGAGTGATTACTTGGTGGTATATTAAAATATGTTTGTTTTATGTTGCTGCAATGGTTGTGCTGTCTGTAGGCTGTCATGTTTGTCACCACAGTGCAGCATAAGGGCCTGCCCCTGCCCTTATTCAAGTCAGTGATAAAAACTCCCATTGACATTAATGCGAACAAGGTCAGGCCTTATATGAAACTGGTGTCTCTTCCAAGCTATGCCTAACTGTCTAAAATGTTTGCTCAAAAACCTAGAATACTTTGTCTTTCTGATACATTTTTGAAAATACTGTCTGTAGAATAACTGGAGTATAAAAAGCAAAAATCTGTTCACTCACTGAACTGAGAAGATCCAGATATTGCTTTGCAATCACTGCTCTTCTCTTGCATCCAGAAAAGACCACCAGTCTTGCAAGGTTCCCAAACCCCTAGCTAAAAAATTGTGTTCTTCCCATAATTTAGCTTTGCTCTCTGCACTTCACCTCCCTCAGCCTCCACACATTTTCTTTAACTTGTCCTTGGGCAACCTCTGAATACAATACAGATAACAGCATTCCCTGGAGGGCTTCAGACTCCTCCCCCCATACTTCCTTTGTTACTGGGGTCCCAGATCTCTGCTGGACCAGAATGGTGCTTGAGGCATGGTCTTGATTATTTCACTTACTGGGATGCAGTTGCACTACAGTGTTCTTACTGTGGGTGCCTGTTAAATACCCAGTTGAACTGGAGGTACCTCATATAGGCAGAGGCAGCATTTTCATTGATGATACTTTGAGATCTAACCATCCTGACATCTCTCTTGTCTGACACGGTGATATTTTTAGTGCTTGAATGTCATTCAGGTATGGTACTTTGAGGCCCTTTAGTCCAAAGTCCTTCTAATGCATGATTTGATAATCTTCGTGAGTTTCTGACTAATTGTTATTTAAGTGGGGTGTGGGAGGGTGTTGGCACTTAAGTTTAATAATAAGGTACATAACCAGGTTAAGTAAAATATAAAAATTAAAAATGTCTAGATGTTCCATAACAGTCCTGCATTCCCATTTTACACCCATTCTGTCTTTATTTGAATCCATCTCACTTTCATTCAAACTGGAGCAAGGTTCAGCAAGCCCTGGCACATCTAGATATACACCTCTGCCCCAATATAACGCTGTCCTTGGGAGCCAAAAAATCTTACCGTGTTATATCGAACTTCCTTTGATCCGCCGGAGCGCGCAGCCCTGCCCCCCCCCCCCCCCCCCCGGAGTGCTGCTTTACTGTGTTCTATCCGAATTTGTGTTATATTGGGTCGCGTTATATTGGGGTAGAGGTGTACTATCAAAGAAGTGTGGTGTGTGCAGTGGCAGATCCAGCTATTACTAAAGGTCTGTGGATGCAGGACCCTTCTCATTTTAAGCTACAGTTATCAGCAAAATCTTTGCTGGTCCTCCGCTCTTCGGAGCTATCTTATATGATTCCATGGACTCTTTTAGCTCCTATATCTGCCAGTAAGTGTGATTTGAAAGATAGATCCCTGAAAGCATGAAGAACAGAATGCTTGGCATGAACTCTCATTAAAATTCTTTCTGCTGTTAGGGAACAATTTATATGCAGATAACTAGTGCAAGCCTGCTGGGCAGTCAGGATCTTTCCTGACAATGCTCTGTACTCTACAATGCACATTATAGATCTGTGGCAATGGTAATATGCAAAGATTCGTTGGTATCAACAGAACATTGCATACTGTCATCGAGCGACAGTTGAATATTTCACCTGATGAATTTTATTACATATTTTGAATAAACTATGTAGCACATTGTTTCCACCATCCATGTGGCTTATAGAAGTAGGTGGGTCATTCCTGAATATATTCAAATTTCACAACAGTTTACTAATAAAATACTTGTTTATTCTCAGTTATTCACACAGCTGTTCCATCATCAAAATAGTATGCTCTCTGTCCTTGAAAACATTGTTCAAAGGAATTGTTACGATGCATGTAACCACTTGTCGAGTAATAACTTGGCTCTTTCAATTTAAAAAGAAATTCCACTGCAGATCGGTTTACAATACACGGGCAAAACTTCATTTAAATCACACAAACACAATTCTGTTCTTTTTTAAATAAAGAAAAATGTTTTAAAACTGTAAGCAGACAAAATGTACTTTTTTTGCTTCCACTAACTGTGAAACTGCCAAACCAATTTAATTTAAGATTTCCAAAAAGGAATTTCCTCTTGGGCTGGAAGCTTTTATGCTAAGCTTTTGGCTAGAAGTTAAAAATATAAAGCTTAGCTGTTTGTAATGGAGATGCTGTTAGTCTTTACTGTAGCAGGACAAGCAGCCCTCTGCATTATAGTAAAAAGGACTTTATAATATGGCACTTGATATAAGGCATTTTTGTACTTCAGTGATTTATAGCAGTGTGCATGTGTGTGTGAGAGAGAAACTTTAACAATCAATGAGAATTTTATTTTTCTTTAATTTCCCCTGCATTGTTTTCACACAGAGGTCACTCGTCCCTCAAAGAATATGTTCTGCTTTGTGAGGTTAATAATGCTTCTCATTCACAAATCTAGGAGAGCCAGAGGATATAGGGGAAGGGGAGGGGAAGAATTAAATTCACTGATAAGACTTCTGGTGAACCTGAGGTGCAGAAAGCTTTGTTCCTTTTCCTTTACTCCATTGGGATGAACTTATCTAGCACTTCTGAAACGGGAACTTCCCTGGAAACTCACTGGTGTGACAATATCTTGCATTCATTTTTTCCTTTTATGATCACTAATTTTTGAATGTGATTGACCTTTAAACCTGTTGTTATAGGGCTGTGAGAAAGAGCTCAAGAGTCTCTTTCAGCTGCCTTGGTTCCCATGTGACCTAGATGGGAGAATAGATTCAAAATACTATTCCTCCCTAGGCAATAAGAGACAGAAGAGACAAGCACTGTCACTTCTGAACAGGCTAGTGCTGGAGTAAATTCAGTGTGAAAAAGGAAAGAGTTCCTGTGAATTGCAACTCCTCCTTTGGAGCTTGGATTATTACGGGAGGAGGATTTCAGAGGTTTTTTTTTTTTTTTACACAAATCTCACTTTGAAATGGAATACGTGGAGTGTGAGCTTTATAAGGGCAACTGAAGTTTCACTGCTAAAAATACTTGGGGAATTTTTCAAAATGAGCATTGTTATGAAGCCAAGATCCCGATCTACCAGCTCCTTAAGGACTGCAGATACAATTTGGTAATGTGTTTTGTTTTCTTTTTTTCTGATGCTCTCACCCCCCGCCCTCATTCTCACACATAAACACACGAAAAAGTGGCTGTATTTAATGCTGTTTTGACAGATCTTGCATGGGTACTAGAAATGCTCAGCTGTTAAGTTTAATTGAATAGTTAATAGCAAAAAAACAAAATTAGTGTGCTCCTCGTACAAAATTGTGTTCCTAATATTGAATAAGGAATGTAGATTATTAATTAGTCACATTTAATAATCATTTTAATTTACTTGAGACACTTTTTAATATGTGACACTTGATCTGAATTATAACTTTAGTTGCTGAAATCAACAGCAGATTTGTAGTCTCATAGGTAAAATGAAAATGGTAGTTTTCACTGGCTATTTTTGGATACATATACACAGTTCATGGTTTTTGTTGCACTAATAGACTGATTGCTCATGGATGACCGTCCACAGAAAAGACAGACAGCAGCTACAGTGACATAAAGTGAGATTCTGCGCTGCACTATGGATTATGCATTTTTTCTCCACTCAGAAAAGTGAAAGTTGACTACATTAGCAGTCAATACAGTGTGTTTTGTTTTCTTGTTAAATTTATCATCTGGTAATTGTCAAGGTTGTATCCTCTGTTGTTTCTCATTACTAAACTGAGTGAACTTTGTGGAGCTTGATTAACACAGGAAAGGCAAATTTTCTAGTAGCTATACAAATACACAAATTTAGCTTGTTAGTGAATTTCCTATCTTTTTCTAACTCTCCTTCCTATGTCATACCTTATTATGGATATAAAAAACCTACAGTATTTTAGAGTAATGGTTCAGAACCCTGCACTGACACTATAGTAAACTATGGTGTTTTGGACCATTGAAGTAAAATTCTATAATATTTTTATTGTTGCTTAGAATTAAGCAGTGTTATTTCCTAGGTGCTTTCACTGAGATGTGTAATACTAATTAGATACATATTTAGTTGTCAAACCTGTCAAGTTAACATAATTGATCTTTAGCTTATAAAAGTTTTATGTTTTTGCCATAACTCTACTAGCTTTTTGATTGAATCACTCCAATCCATACAGTACAGGTGAAAGTGATAATAAGTGCTAATTGTTTCTAACTATCTTATATTAAAACTAGATAAAATGGAATAGTGTTAACAATCTCAAACTATTGACCAGACTATGCAATCCTCAGAGCTTTCTCAAACAAAACCCTCACTGATGTCAGGGATAATTTTGCCTGAATAAGGACTGCAAGATGTAGCCCCAGGTATTGATTTTTTGTTTTGTTTTGTTTTAAATGTAATAAAAATAAAAAATGTAGTGATCTATAGATAGATAGATCTATACTTTGTACAATATTGTGCAAAATGGTGAAGGAATAATGTCCTAGAGGCCTCAACTGAGCTAAAAAAAATATAATACATCTCAGTATATAGCCTCTAAATCAGTGAGACAGTATATGAATGTCTTAGTTCATATATATAAGAAAACAATATGCAACTACACTAAATATCTTACTTAGAAGTAGAGAGGTTATTCAGAGATATAATTTTTACCGCTCTTCTTTCTCACAAAAATATCTTTCAGGCTGATGTGTGCACACCCTACAAGGTCTCTGACATGACAGCTTGATGTTCTGTCTATCTAATCTATCTTTTTGTCTCATTGTGTGGCTCCCTGTCACTGTAGCACATATGAACTAATATACTGATCTGGTGGGACAGAATATATTTCCTGCTAATTGTGAATGTTGAATTGATGTGCACTGAGATCCATCCATTTCCTGGCAATTTAGAATCATCCCTTGTGCAGAGGAAGTGGCTGGCAGGGGAATCCTTGGAAGCCTGGATCTGTGGGGCTTGCCCTGGTCTCTAGTGGTTTGAAAGTTGAACCAAGCCCTTGCCACTGCTGTGAGGGGACAAACACTGTCTCTTATGAAATAATTGACAGGAAAATTGCACAAGTGAAAACTCCTGGAATGCTCCAGCCCCGACACAGAACATTGTGGAGCTTTGGGAGCGTTGGGATCAGCGAATAAAATTGTCAAAAGAGCCTAGATGACTTATAATTCTAAATCGCTTAGGCACCTTTGAAATTTTTATTCGGTGTCATTTCAAATTAGGATGGTGATGAAAGTTGAATGTAGACAAATTCAATCTGCAGATAAGGTGTAAATTTTTAACACTGAGAGTAATTAGCCATTGGAACAATTTACCAAGGGTCATGGTAGATTCTCCATCACTGACAGTTTTTAAATCAAGATTGGATGTTATTCAAAAAGATATGATCTAGGAATTACTTAGAAAAAGTTATATGGCCTATTATATACAGGGGGGCAGATTAGATGATCACAATGGTCCCTTCTAGCCTGGGAATCTAAAGGAGCTCTTTAATGACCTGAAAATCAAGAAGGAACCCTACACAAAATGGAAACATGGATGAATTGCTAAGGAGGAGTACAGAAGAATATAGGGACAACATCAGAAATGCTAAGGCACAAAATGAGTTACACCTAGAAAGGGACATAAAAGGCAATAGGAAGAGGTTCTTTCAATATGTTAACAGCAAGAGAAAGATGAAGGAAAGTGTAGGTCCTCTACTTAGTGGGGAATGAGAGCAACTATCTAATGACATCAAGAAGGCTTCAGTCTTCACTAAAAAGGTTAATGGTGACCAGATACTCAGCACAATTAATATTAACAATAAAGGGGAAGGAACACAAGCAGAAACAAAAGGAACAGGTTAAAGAAGGTAAATTTGATGGATTCAAGTCAGCAGGGGCTGCTGAAATCCATGCTGGGTACTTAAGGAACCATCTGAACCAATCTCAGAATCACTAGCAATTATCTTTGAGAACTCATGGAGGACAGATGAGGTTTCAGAAGACTAGAGAAGGGCAAAATAGTACCTATCTTTCAAAAAAAAAAAAAAAAAAAAAAAAAGAAACAAAAAGGACCCAGGGAATTGTAAACCATTCAGCCTAACTGTGATACCTGGAAAGATTTGTAACCACCTGGAGGATAACAGATTATAAGAAATAGCCAGCATGGATTTGACAAGAAGAAATCATGCCAAACCCACCTAGTTTCCCTCTTTGACAGGGTTACTGGCCTAGTGGATGGAGGGAAGCAGTAGATATGATATATCTTGATTTTAATAAGTTTTTTGGAACAGTCCCATGTGGCAGTCTCATAAGCAAAGCAGGGAAATGCAGACTAGATGAAATTACTATAAGGTGGGTGCACAACTGGTTGAAAGACTCAAGGATTGTAGTTTATCAATGGTTTGCTATCAATCTGCTATCCAGTAGTGTCCTACATGGGTCACTGGGTCTGGTACTGCTCAATATTTTCATTAATGACATGGATAATGGAATGGAAAGTATGATTATAAAATGTATGGGTTGCACCAAGATGGGAGGGGTTGTAAGCACTTTGGAGGACAGGATTAGAATTCAAAATTCAAAATTGGAGAGTTGGTCTGAAATCATCATGATGAAATCTAATAAAGACAAATGCAAAAAAACTATATGTTGGAAGGAAAAATCAAATGCACAACTAGAAAATGGGAAATAACTGGCTATGTTGTAGTACTGCTGAAAAGGATCTGGAGGTTATAGTGGATCACATATGAACATGAGTCAACAACATGCTGCAGTTCCCAAAAAAATGGCTAATATCATTCGGGGGTGTACTACAGGAGGTAATTGTCCCTCTGTACTCATCAGAACCTGAGCTGGAGTACTGTGCCGATCAGAGCTCCACACTTTAGGAAAGATATGTACACATTAGAAAGTCCAGAGGAGAGCAACAAAAATGATAAAAAGTTTAGAAAACCTGGCCTGTGAGAAAATATATATATAATATATATAAAAATGGGCATGTTTAGTTTTGGGAAAAGAAGACTGGAGGAATGGATAACAGTTTTCAGATATGTTGAGGGCTCTTATAAAGAGGACAGTGATCCATGTCCTCTGAAGGGAAGACAAGAAGTGATGGGCTTAATCTGCAGCAACGGAGATTAAAGTCAGACATTAGGAAAAACTTTCTAACTGTAAGAGTAGTTAAGCTCTGGAACAGGCTTCCAAGGGAAGTTGCGGAATCCCCTCATTGGAGGTTTTTAAGGACAGGTTGGACAAACAACTGTCAGGGATGGTCTAGGTCCTGCCTCTGCTTGGTCCTGCTTCTGCTCAGGGGGCTGAACTTGATGACTTCTTGAGGTTTCTTCCAGGCCTACATTTGTATGATTCTATTATTCTATAATGGAAACAGATCACTGCTTTTCATGAGAAAAAATGAGAAGAATTAATTGTTTGTTTTGCAGTAATAAAATAATTTGATATCACTTAAGGCTGCTTCTCATTCCTAACTTCACAAAGGATACTGGTGTTTCAGCAGAAGAGCCTGTAGCTGCTGCATGATATCGGCTTTTGAATGAAATAACATTGGCATGACATTTGTATTAATGAGGAGAAATACCAATATAAAAGAGCAATTCATTGTGAGGTATATTCTTGGTCAAATCCGAATTAGATGTACTTAAAGTGCAGCTATGTAATCAGAATGACTTAGTTACTTATTATTGGTAAGCAGAGATTCTTCTTCGAGTGCTTGTTCACGTCCATTCCACATTAGGTGTACGCGCGCCGCGTGCACGAACGTCGGAAACTTTTTCCCTCAGCGGCTCCCGTCGGGCCCGCAGCGTCTCCCTTCCCGCCAGAGCGGCGCCCCGCCCCAGCGTATATATACCCCTGCTGGCCCGACCCTCCCTCAGTTCCTTCTTACCGCCCGTGGCGACGTTGGAACAGCTCTTCTCTCAACTCGAGAGTGTCCCTTAGCATAGTCATTAGCAGTAGTTATCAGTTCTTTGTTTAGTAAGTGTCAGAGTTAAGTAGTTATTTAGTTGTTACAAAGACCAACCAAACTCTTGGTGATAGGGGTTTGGTCAACCCCGGCACCGGCCCTGGGCGGCGGGGCATGCCGCACGCCCAAGGCTTCAAGGCTTGTGCCACGTGCCGCAGGCCCATGCCAGTGAGCGACCCGCACGAGTCGTGTCTCCGTTGCCTGGGGGAAGCTCACCAGAAGGAGCGCTGTAAGATTTGTAAGGCTTTCAAGCCCAGGACTCAAAAAGAGAGAGACTTTCGCCTGAAACAGCTCCTCATGGAGATGGCGTTACAGCCCTCCGCTCCCACGGCACCGTCGGCTTCGGTGCGAAGTGCCCCGGCATCGGTCCGCGACCCGACGCAAGCGGTGCAGACTAAACCTGCGGTGCCGCCTCGGCGAGATCACGCCCGGCACCGGTCTGCTTCGCCGGCCAAGCCCAAGGCCCGGGGTCGCTCCCCGCACGAGAAGGCGGCACCTACGAAGACCGCTAGTGCGCCCAAGCCCGTGCCGGCCCCGGCACCAGTGGCTCCGGCGCCAAAAGGCCCGTCGAGCCCCGGGACAAGCGCGTCGAGTGAGGAGGAGGGGCTGGAGGAACTGTTGGAACAGCCCTCCACCCCGGACACATTTGAGGCGGCGAAGGACCTCATTGAATTGTCCTCCGTCAGCACACTCCGCGCCAAAGACATTCCGCCGAGACTGCCTTCCAAGGGCAAGCCGGCGATGATGCGCCCATCGCGGTCGCCATCTCGGCACCGCTCCCGGCGCCGGTCCCGGTCGAGCTCCGCCTCGGTGGACTCCCGGCTTCCCGCCGTGCAACGGGCCTCCACGCAGACGGGCCCCGGCGCGAGCGCGGCACCGTCCCAGCAACCCGGCCCGAGCAGGCACCAGGGCGCTTCGATGGTGAGGACCCCAAGACCGTCCTCCCGCAGCCGTTCCCGGTCCCACGGTCAACGGTACCATTCCAGATCCAGATCGGTACGCCGCTACTCACGGTCCCGGTCCCGACAGCACCGCTCCCCGACGCCGGACCGGCACCGCTCCACGGCACCGCCGTGGCCCTCCAGGTCACCGTCGCTTGCGTCGGAAGAGAGCTCGGGGATGTCGAGATACGATCGCAGAGGGCATGCCGCTACACGGCACGAGGCCTCTTGGCAACCGCACTGGAGCCATCCGGGACAGTGGCCATTCTGGACCCCGTGGGCCTATCACCAGCAAGGCCCGCCATCCAGAACTTCGAGGTCGGGCCCTTCGGGGGACCGGTCCCGCTCCCCACGGTGCCGCCCCACCTCCCGTGCGGAGGCTACGGTCTCCAGACCACCTGAGGCCGAGAGGGCGGACTCGGCACCGAGCCAGGCACCGTCCGTGACCCAGGGCAGGGGACGCACCCCGGAGGGTCAGCCCGCTGAGGAGGACTTACAGGAGGATGAGGACGCTCAAAAAGCCATGACCTCCTCCTCCTCACCAGATGAAGCCGTGGCGGGCACAACAGTGTCCGTCCCTCCCCCGATTGACCACCGGGCACACCAGGACCTGCTCCGCCGGGTGGCCCTCAACTTGGGGTTGCAGGCGGAGGAGACGGTCGAGCAGGAGGACCCCATGGTAGACATTCTCAGCCCGGAGGGTCCCTCCAGGATTGCTCTTCCGTTGATAAAGACCGTACAGTCGAACTATAAGACTGTGTGGCAGACGCCAGCCTCCTCTGCGCCGACCGCACGGGGCGTCGAGAGGAAGTACTTTGCCCCGTCCAGGGGGTTTGACTTCCTCTTCTCCCATCCGGCCCCATGTTCGCTGGTAGTTTCGGCGGTCAACGAGAAGGAGCGGCATGGCCAGCAGGCCCCGGCCCCCAAGGCCAAGGAGGCGAAACGATTAGACCTCTTCGGCAGGAAGGTCTACTCGTCGGGAGGCCTCCAGTTGCGGATCGCAAACCAGCAGGCGATCCTCAACAGGCATAACTTTAACTCCTGGGCGTCGGTGTCAAAATTCAAGGAGGCCCTACCTCAGGGGTCGCAGCCCGAGTTTGCGGCCATTGTGGACGAGGGAAAGGCGGTGGCCAAGACTTCATTACAGGCCTCGCTCGACTCGGCCGATGCGGCCGCCAGGACTATCGCGTCCGGCGTGGTAATGAGACGCTCAGCGTGGTTGCAAGCGTCTGGTCTTCCTCCAGAGGTGCAAAACACCCTCCAAGACCTTCCGTTTGAAGGGACGGGGTTGTTTTCGGAGCAGACTGATGCCAGGCTCCATGGCCTCAAAGATTCGCGGGCTACCCTCAAGTCCTTGGGGATGCATACCCCCGTGACGCAGAGGAAACCCTTTAAGCCACAGCCTCCACAGAGGCAGTACCAGCCTCGCCCTCGACACGAGCCTTACCGTAGGCGGGGCAGAGACAATAGGCGTAGGCGCAACAATACGCCTAACCAGGGTCAAGGCCAGGGCAATAACAACGGCAAGCCGCAGCCGGGCAATAAACAAGGATTTTGAAGACGCGATCGAGGACAGCGTACCGATCTCTTCCCCGGATCCTCCCCTGTGTTTCCGGGACCGCCTATCCCGTTTTTTCCATGCCTGGTCCCATATAACATCAGACCATTGGGTCCGCCGCACGGTAGAATCAGGATATGCCCTCCAGTTTTCCTCGCCCCCCCCCCCACCCCCCCAGTCCCTCTTCAGGGACCCCTCTCACGAGCAACTCCTCATGCAGGAGGTACGGACCCTCCTCGCTGTAGGGGCGGTGGAAGAGGTTCCTCCAGACCTCAGAGGAAAAGGGTTCTATTCCAGATACTTCCTCATTCCCAAGGCAAAAGGGGGCCTCCGTCCTATCCTGGACTTTCGCAAGCTGAACAAGTACTTGCAAAAACCACGTTTCCGTATGGTCTCCCTCGGTACCATCATTCCTTCCCTGGATCCGGGGGATTGGTACGCTGCCCTCGATATGAAAGACGCGTACTTTCACATCGCTATCCGCCCGGCTCACCGGCGGTTCCTGCGCTTCACTATCCAGCAACGCCATTTTCAGTTTGCGGTCTTGCCCTTCGGCCTCGCAACGGCCCCACGTGTCTTCACGAAATGCATGTCCATGGTGGCGGCCTTCCTTCGGAAGCGACGGATGCGCGTCTACCCATACCTAGACGACTGGCTCCTAGCGGGCCGGTCAGAGGCAGAGGTTCACGCCCACGTGACTTTGGCGCTACAAGTGTTCCGCTATCTCGGCCTGTTGGTCAATGTGCCCAAGTCCTCACTAGTCCCCACACAGAGACTGGAATTCATAGGGGCAGTCCTGGACTCGGTGGCGGCGAGGGCGAGCCTTCCTGTATCGCGTTTCCGGGCAATCCAGGAGGCCGTGACCTCCATCCAGAGATTCCCCACGACCACGGCCAGACGTTGCTTACAGCTCTTGGGGCACATGGCAGCATGCACCCACGTGGTTGGACACGCCCGCCTCCGGCCTCTGCAGCTGTGGTTGGCCCAAGTATATCGCCCCAACAGCGACCCATTAGACATGGTTGTCACGATCCCGGCTCGGGTCTCGAACGCCCTCTGTTGGTGGCTCGACCAACAGCAGGTCTGTGCGGGGGTCCCGTTCGCCGCCCCACAACCAGTTCTGACGTTGGTGACAGACGCGTCGGACCTGGGTTGGGGGGCGCACCTAGGGGACCTACGCACTCAGGGCTTGTGGTCCAGGGAGGAACAGTCGCTTCACATCAACCTGAAGGAGCTGAGGGCGGTTCGCCTCGCCTGCCAGACCTTTCACGCCACCATAAGAGGGCACGGCGTGTCAGTTCTGACGGACAACACTACCGCTATGTTCTACATAAACAAGCAGGGCGGGTCCCGGTCCTCTCCCCTCTGTCGCGAGGCGCTCCTCCTCTGGGACTTCTGCATAGCCCATTCAGTACACCTCCGGGCTGCATATCTCCCCGGGGTCCAGAACGGATTGGCGGACCGTCTCAGCCGGTCCTATCTCACACACGAGTGGAGGCTGAGGCGGGACATCCTCCGTTCAATCTTCCTGAGGTGGGGGTTTCCCCAGGTGGATCTGTTTGCCACCATGGACAACAGTCAGTGCCCACAGTTTTGCTCCTTCCAGAACCGCAATTCGGGCTCTCTGGCGGACGCCTTTGCAATCCCGTGGGGCGGGAGCCTGCGGTATGCCTTCCCCCCGTTCCCACTCATCCACAGGGTCCTTCTAAAGACCCGCAGGGACAGGGCGAAGGTCATTCTCATCGCCCCGGCGTGGCCACGTCAACACTGGTTCACAACTCTCTTAGAGCTGTCCGTGGCCTCTCCGATAACCCTCCCCCTCCATCACGACCTCATAACACAAGATCGAGGTCGCCTACTCCACCCGAACCTGCCATCGCTGCATCTCACGGCATGGCTGCTCTCTGGCTAAATGAGGCGGAGCACAGATGCTCCCAGGAGGTCCAGCAAATCCTCCTGGGTAGTAGGAAACCCTCCACAAGGGCAACCTACCTGGCCAAGTGGAAGCGCTTCTCCCTCTGGTGTGAGTCTCAGCGCGTCCAGCCCTTGCGGGCCTCGATACCGATGATCCTGGATTACGTGCTGAACCTTAGGCGCCAGGGCCTGGTCCCCGCTTCTATTAAGGTGCATCTAGCCGCCATATCGGCGTTTCACCCGGGGGAATTGGGGCTGTCCGTGTTTTCCAACCCCACGGTGGTCCGATTCCTCAAGGGGCTGGATAGGATGTTCCCCTACACTCGCCCACCTATACCCCCGTGGGAGCTCAACCTGGTCCTCACTAAACTCATGGGGCCCCCCTTTGAACCCCTGGCCTCTTGCTCCCTCATGCACCTTTCCTGGAAGGTCGCGTTCCT
Source organism: Emys orbicularis (assembly GCF_028017835.1). NCBI lineage: Eukaryota > Metazoa > Chordata > Testudines > Emydidae > Emys > Emys orbicularis. Next base: position 37,291,547 of record NC_088688.1, on the reverse strand, counting down.
CGTGGCTGTCACCTCGGCTAGGAGGGTGTCGGAGCTGAGGGCCCTCACCTCAGAACCTCCGTATACTGTTTTTTATAAGGATAAGGTGCAACTTAGGCCCCACCCTAAGTTCCTCCCTAAGGTGGTCACGAGTTTTCACATGGGGCAGGACATCTGTTTGCCGGTGTTCTTCCCCAAGCCCCATACGGACCCTCGCCATCGTAGCCTGCATACCCTCGATGTGCGGCGGGCGTTGGCTTTCTACCTGGACCGTACCAGGCCTTTCCGCAAATCGACTCAGCTATTCGTGGCCGTTGCGGAACGGATGAAGGGCCAGCCTATTTCAACGCAACGCCTGTCGGCGTGGATCATACTTTGCATACGCACGTGCTACGAGCTCGCCAACGTGCCTGCACCTCCGATCCGGGCTCACTCTACTAGGGCCCAAGCGTCCTCGGCGGCCTTCTTGGCGCAGGTCCCGCTTCAGGAGATCTGCAAGGCAGCCACCTGGTCGTCGGTTCATACCTTCACAGCCCACTACGCGATCCACCATCAGATCAGAGATGACGCGATGGTAGGCAGGGTGGTGCTTCAATCTGTTATTCCTTGACTCCTACCCTCCTCCAATGGTAAGCTTGTGAGTCACCTAATGTGGAATGGACGTGAACAAGCACTCGAAGAAGAAAAGACGGTTACTTACCTTCTGTAACTGTTGTTCTTCGAGATGTGTTGTTCACGTCCATTCCACTTCCCACCCTCCTTCCCCTCTGTCGGAGTCACCAGCAAGAAGGAACTGAGGGAGGGTCGGGCCAGCAGGGGTATATATACGCTGGGGCGGGGCGCCGCTCTGGCGGGAAGGGAGACCCTGCGGGCCCGACGGGAGCCGCTGAGGGGAAAAGTTTCCGACGTTCGTGCACGCGGCGCGCGTACACCTAATGTGGAATGGACGTGAACAACACATCTCGAAGAACAACAGTTACAGAAGGTAAGTAACCGTCTTTCGCTATGTGGGGACCAGAGTTTCCATTCTGCTGAAAATTTTGCATTTCCAGATTTGTTTCATTTGGAAATGGAGAATCTGGGAGCCAGCTCACCAGGGAGCCATGTAGCCCAGAAGCTGGCTAGCCCAAAAGCCCCGCCACCCACTAGTTGAACAGTCAAGTAGCCTAGAGCCCAGGGAGCCAGACCACCGAACAGACAACTGACCAGCTCCTGGAAACAAGTCAGGAGCTGACCAGCCTGTCTGTCTGCATGGTCTCTATTGGATGTTTTGACAAAAGCTACATGTTCCCATAGAACATTTCAATTTAGTCAAATCAGCATTTCTGATGGAAAACTGTTCTCTCAGAAAATGCTTGTTTCATTTTCATTAAATGCAATTATAGTTTACCTTATTAACTGAGCTTTTGTGAGTGATTTTGCTGCAATTGACCCCTCAGATGCTATCACAAGGTGGTCTCTTTTTTCTTTGAAAAGTGAGCAACTGATGTGAAAGAGGAAGGATGATGGTACCTTTTGAAATAGAGGGGTTAGAGAGCAAGTTAAAATAGCCTCTCTAGTCACTTAAAGGAAGACATTTTGCCATCTGGTGGTTAGATCATTGCAGAGTCAGCATGCATGTTTGGTTTGGAAGGAGGAAAGTGAAAATTACCCCCTCTTCAGGGACTTATAAACAGAAGTCTTCTGAAAGGATAAAAGAGTTGATTTTCTTGTCACACTGGAATAAATTGGGATAAATTCCATTGACGTCAATGGGGTTGATTCTCCTCTCATATTGGTGTGATCAGGAGTAACTTCACTGAAATCCAGGGTATTGGACCAGTGTAAAATTAATGTAAATGAGAAAAAAACCAGGTCTTGACCTCTGACTGCTGTGGTCAATCACAAGCATGCAAGTAAATTCTGTAGTCTCAGGTTACAGATAATATACTGTGTATTGTCCTCTTAGAAGCTAGAAATTCTCTACTGAGATGATCCATATATGATGGTACACACGAAGCAGCAACTGATTATTTGGAGAATAAAGATTATTTAACAGTTTTGCTGTAACATTAGTATTATTTCTTGCTGTTGAAAAAGCTATTAGCATATTTAACAGTGGATTGAGGTTTATTTAATTCCTGAGAAGATGCCATCAATGTTTTATTTTGTGCCATTTCCTGTAAGAGTCATGTTTTGTATCTAATAACATAGACATTTTATATTTTTCTCAAACATTATGGAAGTCTAACAAAGTGAGAAAATCAACTATCCCATGCTATCCTACATATACCTTGCAAACCTACATCGGAAGTTTGTTCTTCCCACTTCATTTCTGCTGTGTTTTGGGACTTGTACCAATATGAGTCAGCTTAGTTAAGTAAAATACCCTTTTTGTGGTTTTCAATGAAATGTATTTCATGCTCCTAAAAGGTGCCAAATTGACAACAGTAGAGACAGAAATCATCTATCCACAAAAAAATAATATATTGTTTGGTATTTCGTGGCTGTGGGCCTGAGTCTGCAGACTTTTTTGCTTGAATGGTTGAAGTTGGTAGGAATACTCACAAGAATAAAGACTGCAGGAGCAGGCCATGAATTATTACTTGCTGACAGTGTGAGAATGCTCAAGACAACGCTAACAGACTAGCAGTATTTAAACTGGAAAGATTTAAGAGTGCAGATAAACTGTTGATAAGCAGTTTATCTGCACTATGAAGTTTGATTGCTTGAGTTACTTCAACTGTAGCTAAACTAGCACCCAACAAAAAGCTGTTATTGAAATCAAACTGTAAAGCTTAGTGTTGTAATATAGCTTCTACTCAAAACATACCAATTATTCGGAAAGGCACATTTAGTATTAGAATTTATTGTAAAGATGTGGTGGGGTGGTGGTTGTTGGATTTTTTTTAGATCCTATTTCTTTATGAGGAGATGTGGAGAGACAACAGTCCCTCCATAGTTATAAAATTTCACTTATTTCTGTTGTGAGGCCCATTTTTACACTCTAGTCTCCCTTTTCTCCACCCTATATTCTAAATCCCTCAAATGCCCACTGAGCTTGAAAGTTTGTATGCACTGTGTTAGGCCAGGGAAGACTTTAAAAAATAAATTGAACATGAATCAATTAACAGTGAGATGGAAACGATGAAATACAAGAGGTTTAAAATACATGAAATTTTTTCTAGCTTCTAGTCAAATCCTATCTAAAAACCAGTTGGTCTAAAATCTTCAAATTTGTTTTATTTAGAAAAGGTTAAGGGGTAACTTGATTACAGTCTATAAATATCTACACGGGGAACAAATATTTAATAATGAGCTCTTCAATCTAGCAGAGAAAAGTTTAACATGATCCAATGACTGGAAGCTGAAGCTAGACAAATTCAGACTGGAAATAAGATCTAAGTTTTTAATGGTGAGAGTAGGCAACCATTGGAACAATTTACCAAGAGTTGTGATTAATTCTCCGTCATGGATCATTTTAAAATCAAGATGGGGTGTTTTTTCTAAAATATCTGCTCTAGGAATTATTTTGGAGAAGTTCTATGGCCTGTGTTATACAGGAGGTCAGACTAGGTGGTCCCTTCTGGCCTTGGAATCTATGAATACTTGATGAGATCTAGCAAATAGGGCTAGATGTTAAATGTTAGTTTTCAAGTTAATCACTAGTCATTTGATCAGATTTTGGAACTTCTTCATGATCTGACTACATTCAGGAAATTCTTCATGACAGCGATCATAGAATCATAGAATATCAGGGTTGGAAGGGACCTCAAGAGGTCATCTAGTCCAACCCCCTGCTCAAAGCAGGACCAATTCCCAACTAAATCATCCCAGCCAGGGCTTTGTCAAGCCGGGCCTTAAAAACCTCCAAGGAAGGAGACTCCACCACCTCCCTAGGTAACGCATTCCAGTGCTTCACCACCCTCCTAGTGAAATAGTGTTTCCTAATATCCAACCTGGACCTCCCCCACTGCAACTTGAGACCATTGCTCCTTGTTCTGTCATCTGCCACCACTGAGAACAGCCGAGCTCCATCCTCTTTGGAACCCCCCTTCAGGTAGTTGAAGGCTGCTATCAAATCCCCCCTCATTCCTCTCTTCTGGAGACTAAACAATCCCAGTTCCCTCAGCCTCTCCTCATAAGTCATGTGCTCCAGACCCCTAATCATTTTTGTTGCCCTCCGCTGGACTCTTTCCAATTTTTCCACATCCTTCTTGTAGTGTGGGGCCCAAAATTGGACACAGTATTCCAGATGAGGCCTCACCAATGTCGAATAAAGGGGAACGATCACGTTCCTCGATCTGCTGGCAATGCCCCTACTTATACAGCCCAAAATGCAGTTAGCCTTCTTGGCAACAAGAGCACACTGTTGACTCATATCCAGCTTCTCGTCCACTGTGACCCCTAGGTCCTTTTCTGCAGAACTGCTACCTAGCCATTCGGTCCCTAGTCTGTAGCAGTGCATGGGATTCTTCCGTCCTAAGTGCAGGACTCTGCACTTATCCTTGTTGAACCTCATCAGGTTTTTTTTGGCCCAATCCTCTAATTTGTCTAGGTCCCTCTGTATCCGATCCCTACCCTCTAGTGTATCTACCATGCCTCCTAGTTTAGTGTCATCTGCAAACTTGCTGAGAGTGCAGTCCACACCATCCTCCAGATCATTAATAAAGATATTAAACAAAACCGGCCCCAGGACCGACCCTTGGGGCACTCCGCTTGAAACCGGCTGCCAACTAGACATGGAGCCATTGATCACTACCCGTTGAGCCCGACGATCTAGCCAGCTTTCTATCCACCTTACAGTCCATTCATCCAGCCCATATTTCTTTAACTTGGCGGCAAGAATACTGTGGGAGACTGTATCAAAAGCTTTGCTAAAGTCAAGGAATAACACATCCACTGCTTTCCCCTCATCCACAGAGCCAGTTATCTCATCATAGAAGGCAATTAGGTTAGTCAGGCACGACTTCCCTTTGGTGAATCCATGCTGACTGTTCCTGATCACTTTCCTCTCCTCTAAGTGTTTCATAATTGATTCCTTGAGGACCTGCTCCATGATTTTTCCAGGGACTGAGGTGAGGCTGACTGGCCTGTAGTTCCCCGGATCCTCCTTCTTCCCTTTTTTAAAGATGGGCACTACATTAGCCTTTTTCCAGTCATCCGGGACCTTCCCCGATCGCCATGAGTTTTCAAAAATAATGGCTAATGGCTCTGCAATCTCATCCGCCAACTCCTTTAGCACCCTCGGATGCAGCGCATCCGGCCCCATGGACTTGTGCACGTCCAGTTTTTCTAAATAGTCCCGAACCACTTCTTTCTCCACATAGGGCTGGTCACCTTCTCCCCATATTGTGCTGCCCAGTGCAGCAGTCTGGGAGCTGACCTTGTTCGTGAAGACAGAGGCAAAAAAAGCATTGAGTACATTAGCTTTTTCCACATCCTCGGTCACTAGGTTGCCTCCCTCATTCAGTAAGGGGCCCACACTTTCCTTGACTTTCTTCTTGTTGCTAACATACCTGAAGAAACCTTTCTTGTTACTCTTAACATCTCTTGCTAGCTGCAACTCCAAGTGTGATTTGGCCTTCCTGATTTCATTCCTGCATGCCTGAGCAATAGTTTTATACTCCTCCCTGGTCATTTGTCCAATCTTCCACTTCTTGTAAGCTTCTTTTTTGCGTTTAAGATCAGCAAGGATTTCACTGTTTAGCCAAGCTGGTCGCCTGCCATATTTACTATTCTTTCTACACATTGGGATGGTTTGTTCCTGCAACCGCAATAAGGATTCTTTAAAATACAGCCAGCTCTCCTGGACCCCTTTGCCCTTCATGTTATTCTCCCAGGGGATCCTGCCCATCTGTTCCCTGAGGGAGTCAAAGTCTGCTTTTCTGAAGTCCAGGGTCCGTATTCTGCTGCTCTCCTTTCTTCCTTGTGTCAGGATCCTGAACTCGACCATCTCATGGTCACTGCCTCCCAGGTTCCCATCCACTTTTGCTTCCCCTACTAATTCTTCCCTGTTTGTGAGCAGCAGGTCAAGAAAAGCTCTGCCCCTAGTTGGTTCCTCCAGCACTTGCACCAGGAAATTGTCCCCTACACTTTCCAAAAACTTCCTGGATTGTCTGTGCACCGCCGTATTGCTCTCCCAGCAGATATCAGGGTGATTAAAGTCTCCCATGAGAACCAGGGCCTGCGATCTAGCAACTTCTGCTAGTTGCCAGAAGAAAGCCTCATCCACCTCATCCCCCTGGTCTGGTGGTCTATAGCAGACTCCAACCACGACATCACCCTTGTTGCTCACACTTCTCAACTTTATCCAGAGACTCTCAGGTTTTTCTGCAGTTTCATACCGGAGCTCTGAGCAGTCATACTCCTCTCTTACATACAACGCAACTCCCCCACCTTTTCTGCCCTGCCTGTCCTTCCTGAACAGTTTATATCCATCCATGACAGTACTCCAGTCATGTGAGTTATCCCACCAAGTCTCTGTTATTCCAATCGCATCATAGTTCCCTGATTGTGCCAGGACTTCCAGTTCTCCCTGCTTGTTTCCCAGGCTTCTTGCATTTGTGTATAGGCACTTAAGATAACTCATCGATCGTCCCTCTTTCTCAGCATGAGACAGGAGTCCTCCCCTCTTGCGCTCTCCTGCTTGTGCTTCCTCCCAGGATCCCATTTCCCCACTTACCTCAGGGCTTTGGTCTCCTTCCCCCGGTGAACCTAGTTTAAAGCCCTCCTCACTAGGTTAATAATAATTGGGCCAAGGTTCTAATACATCTCAGAAGCTGTTTCAGTATTCTGGTACAGCTGTTTCTCCAGCATACATAGAAACACAATCCTCTTAAGCACTTCACTTCAACCTGTTTAAACACACAGAACCTTCTTTCCCCAGCAAGTGCAAACACAAAACCACAATTCTCCCACAGCCCACAACAGACTACTTCCAATTTTTCCCTACAAACACAAGCTGGACTTCACACACAAATTTATCCTCACACCAACTCCCTGCATAGATATACAGAATTATCCCTCCCATCACACCTGTCACTGAACCAGCTGGACTGAAGTTTTGTTATGACTTCAGCCTAGTTTTGAGGAAATTGGTATAGTTCTACTAAATATAAGGCCAAGATATTCTAAATAGCACAGCTACTATATAATGTAATATAATGATGGAGAATAAATAGCTTCCTATTTAGAAGTATGAGGATGTTTCCTTCAGAACTTTAAAAATTAGAAAAATGTCAGAAAAAAAGTTTGTATAGGCTGAAGTTTATGTTGAGAAAGTATCAGTAATTTAAAGGGGGAAAAGAAGAGAACAAAGTTGTTCAAAATACCCAAACATTAGAAAACCAGGAAAAATATAAGTTAAGGCTAAACTTTTAAAAATCACCAACTTTTTAAAGCAATGAAACTTAGCTAAGATACAAGAAAAACCTCCATTATCATAAACATAACTCAGCCACTGTTGAGGAGGCAACAAAGGTTTTGTTCTGAGAGTTTTTATAATACACAAGCTACACAGGAAAACTGTGAATGTCACTATACGAACATCTGAGTTTTGATGACATAACAAACTACTCATCCTCCGCTCTCTTACTGGTTCTATAGCCTTGTAGTTCAAATTTATGTGTGTAATGGTGTGCATTGGGGTGTTTATAAGCTGGAACATACAGCACAATTTACAGTTGGATTCCTGCACACATTTGTGTGTTGTGACTGGTGATGTCCTAAGGATGAATGTCTTCATCTCTCACTATCTGCTTATATGCTGTAATAACAATATTTGAAATGTTTTTGCTTTTGTAAGATCTTTTGTAAATTCAATTCCAAAAAACTACTTATAAGAAACTTTTCCAAGGAATATGCCAAACTGTAGCACTACAAAGACTTCTTAACTATTGCTAAGCATACGGCATCATAGAGGCATTCCTGCATTGCCATTCGAGACTTCCAAGTATTTCTTCGTCCCCCTATTTCCCTGACTTCATATCTACTTACTCATTTTCCTGCTTATTCTACTCCAGCAGTCATTGCCTCGTCTCTGAGCACTTTCCACAATTATGGGTTACTCATACTGCCCCTCCTAGCCAAAACTTTTACTTCTTCCTCCCATTGAGCTGTTACCACTTGCAATTAAATCTTACTTTTCATCTTCTTTCTGTAAAGACTTTTGGAATATTCTGCTTGACAGATGTCTGATGCTCTCCTCTCCTCTCATTTAAGTCTCTTGTGAAAACTTACTTCTATGATACCTGCAATGAGATAATTATTTTCACAATTTTTAACTTGATCTGTTTCATTTTTCTATACTTAAAAACCACCAAAGATGTTCAAATGCCTTAAATTGAGGGCTTGTCTACACATTCAGCGCTGCAGCAGCAGCGCAGCTGTACCAATACAGCTGCACCACTGTAGAGTTTAGTGAAGATGCCACCTATGACAACAGGAAAACTTCTCCCATCGATGTAGGTACTCCACCTTTCCAAGAGGCAGAAGCTATATAGATGGAAGAAGCCCTTCTGGGCCAGGGGTAGGTCAGTATAACTATGATTTTCCACACCCCGAGCGACATAATTATATAGTTCTGTCTGTAGTGTAGACCAAGCCTGAATAACCACATAATTATATTACTGCTACTCCCATCCTTCCTAACCCCCCACCCCCATCCACTCCCTAGTGTTTATCATCTTCACTTACTGTCACTTCACTTCTCAATTCATTTTAACTTTTACACAGGGTTGGAGGTGCCCACAACTTTGCACTATTAAATTTAAATATCATTAAATACTTTGCACTATTAAATTTCATCCCATTTCTATTACTCCAGTTTACGAGGTCATCCAGATGTTCTTGTATGATATATGTACGTGTATCTTCTTTTCTTCTCTCTCCATAAGCACCACCATTTCCAAATCATAGAATGGGCAGTGACAAACACATGCAGCATACACTTTTCCTTTTGGTTTGTTACTTAATTGCTGGTGCCACAGTACTCCTGTCACCTTTTTCACTGCCATCCATGCACACTGGGTTCTTCTTTTCAGTTCTCCAGGTCTCTCCCCAATGGCACTAAGTGTACTTCGAAGTATACAAATTCTTTCTCGTTCATTGTAAATTTAGATTGTAAGTTCTTTGGGCAGGGACCATGTCTTTCAGTGTCTTCCTAGGGTATGTCTCTGCAATCAGAGGTGTAATTGCAGCATATGTAGACATAGCCAAACTAACTTTAATATAGCTAGCGTAAGCACCAATAGCAATGAAGTTGTGGTAGCATGGAATTCACTGCATGCTGTGCAAGCCTGCCTGTGACCCTGATTATTATCTCAGGTGGTTAGCCTGCACTGAAGTCCATGGCTTCACTACAGTTGGTACTTGCACTAGCTAGATTAAAGCTAGCTCTTGTATGTCTACACATGCTACAATGACACTTCTGATTACAGTGTAGACATACCCTTAGAAGCACCTAGCACACCTTAGAATGCTAAAAAATAATAGTATGTTATAAAAGTATAGAGAAGCCGGTCTTTAAGGCACTATGCAAGGCAGCAACAAAAAAATGTCCATTAGGATCAGAAATTTATTTAGTACATTGGGGATACTTTGGAGCAGTATTTTAGGGAGGTTGCCTGATAGGAGTAGTTTCTTGTACAAATTTCACTTTAAAGTGCATTATATTAGCTTATAAATTACTGAATAACTAACATAAGAGAAAACTATTTACAAATACAGTATGTGCACATCAGGGAAGAATGGCTTTGTCTTATTAACAGCACATTCCTTTCAATGTATTGGCAGCTCATGTGCTTGATATCAATATATGTCAATGTAGTGTACAAATTTGTTTGCACGTACACTAATAATTTCTAACTTCATTTTTATTTCATTGCGTATTTCCCAGTTTTGAAAATTGTTCATATGTCTTGTGTTACCAGATAGAAGTTAATAACTTCTTTATTGTTTTATGTGAAAAGCTGAATAAGGGGATGTATCCTCCATTGATACCATAGTGTAAATGACTGAACATGAAGTACCACATTTGTAGGAGACCACCTTTTTTATAATACTTTAATGTCCTAATAGATTCATGGATGATATCATAAAAAACATATTTAAATTGAATTCTGCTTAAATATATATTTTTTTATTGCATCCTGCTTTTATATTACTTATGAGGCCTTTTGCATGAAAAATCTTTAGTTCATAAAAATCCATCAGGAGTTTATTTCCAGCCTGACATAGATCCATGTATTTTAAGGCCAGAATGAACCATTATGATCATTTAGTCTGACTTTCTGCATAACACAGACCAAATAATCTCACCCATTAATTTCTGTATTAAGCACATAATTTCTGGTTAAGATATAACATATCTTTTAAGAAGATATCCTTTCTTGATTTAAAGATTTAAAGGTTATGGAAAATCCATGACATCCCTACGTAATTTGTTCCAGTGGTTAATTATCTTCCCCATTAAAAATGTGTGCCTTATTTCTAATCTGAATTTGTCCAACTTCAGCTTCCAACAACTATATCTATTTATGGCTTTTTGTACTAGATTAAAGAGCCATCTACTATCAGACATTTCTTCCCTGTGTGTAGTTACTTGTATACCACGATTAAGTCAGCTTTTAACCTTCTCTTGGATAAACTAAATAAATTGAGCTATTTTGTCTTTCCCTATAAGGCATATGTTCCAGACCTGGAATCATTCTTGGAGCTATTTTCTGAATGCTTTCCAATTTGTCAATATATTTTTTTGAAGTGTGGACACTAGAACTGGATACAGTACAGGGATGTAGACAACTTGGGGGGGTATAGACAAAAAAAAGTTGTTGAATATCGCATTAATGTGTAGTTTTGTATCATGATTAAATTTGTCCACTTTCAATAAATGAATTTATGTTCCAAACTTTTCTTTATTAATGCAATCCCTACAGTTTGGAGGGAGGCTAAAGCCTCCCCAAGCCTCTAGTTGTCTACACCTATTCAGTATTCCAGTAATGATATCACTAATGCTGTATGTAGAGGCAATTCTACCTCCCTATTCCTACTTGATATTTCCCAGTTTATATATATCTGTTTTCTCTCTTAGCTACAGCATTGCACTGAGAGCTCCAGTTCAATTGGTTATTTACCATGACTCCTGACTCCTTTTCAGAGTCACTGCTTTCTAGGATACAGCCCCCATCTTATAAGTGTGGTCTACATCCTCTGTTCCTAGATGTAGAACCTGGCATTTAGTTGTGTTAAAACTCGTGTTCAAATGCCAGGTTCTACATCTAGGAACAGAGGATGTAGACCAGTTATGTTTATCAAACAAACTTGTGATCTTATTAAAAAACATTATCAAGTTTGTTTGACAAGACCTTCACCCATAAAACCATGTTCACTGGCATTAATTATGCTACTATCTCTAGATTCTTTACTGACTGCATCTTATATCAACCTTTCCATCATTTTGCCTAGGACTGATGTCAGACTAACCAGCCTATCAGTTCCTGGGACATCCTATTAGTCCTTTGTAAATATTGGCACAACATTCCCCTCCTCCCATCCTCTAGAATTTTCCTGGTATTTCAGAATTTGTTAAATATTGACAGTAATTGTTCAAAGAGCTCTTCAGCCAATTATTTTAACACTCTTGGGTGAAAACTATTTAGCCCTACGGATTTAAAAGTGTTTTACTGTCCTAATTGCTGTTTAACAACATCATTTTGATTGGTGTGTGAAACCAGCACCATTTGTTGTGGTAAAGATTCTGGCCTCGGAATGAGCTTAGTTCTGTTGAAGAATAAGTAATAGAAGTGGCTGGAAATCTTAAGAAACATATATAGTTCCGTAAACAAGCGAGTGTTCTTAGTAGTGAAGGATGAAAGTGGGGAAGCACACAGTGTTGCTAAATCTTGCAATATTTGCATTTTTCTTATAGTCCAAGTCCTGAAGTTAATTGATTACATGAGTCTGTTTTCTTTTTCTCTTTAAAGTAAGTTTCCAGCCCTCATAAGTACCAAAAAAAAAAAAAGTTTGAAAATGTGAGGTCTAAACATTCAAAGATCAGATGACAAATAAAAAGAACACAAGTTATTTTTTTTAAAAATCATATTATTTTTAAGACAACTTCATGATTTTGGGAGCCTGTCTCATGATTTCTGAACCTTTGTGGTTGACAATACTGAAAGAATCTCACACATGCACACATATTTAAATAAACTGTTTTCAAATCTTTCTAAGTGGTGTCAGCAGCTGTTTATGGTACAAAGAACCCTCTTTTTGGCTTTCTGTTATTTATTTAACATTTATTTATTTAAATGTTATTACTTTTGTGTAACAGGGCCGTTTGTCCTTGGGCTGGAGAGCCTGGGGCTAAGCCAACCTTGATTACAGAACGAGCCCCACTTGGAGGAATCAGGTGATTCCTCTATAAAAGGAGCCAGGTTTAAGTGCTGATAGAGTCCAGCTAGAGGGAAGAGACTGCGGGGAGCAAAAGGGTTCCCGAAGGGCTCTGAGTCAAAGGAGAGTAAGAGCAGGAAAGGAAGCTCAGAGCAGGGAGAATCGCTCTCTAAGCAGGGAAGCAAGAGACAGACCCTTACCAAGCAGAGAGTGAGGAAGGCTCTCCAGGCACGAAGGCCTGGAAGAGATCTTGATCAAAACATGGAAGAGATAGCAAGGACCTATCTGGAAAGGCCCGAGGAGAAGGATAAACTCCAGACAGGAGGTACTGGGAAGCAAACAGACCCTCAGAGAAGAGAGGGGACTCTCGTGCCCAGCTGAACCCGGGGTGAAGATAGTGAGTGTTTGTGTTCTGTTTTGAGAGACTTTGTTATTTTGGATTACTGGGAGAAAGAGAAACTGATCTGGGATGGGAACCTAGAGGGTCAGTATATGTACCCAGTCGACTAAATAAATGGGATTCCTTGTGGGGATTGTTTGAATTGTCCTTGAACTGTGAATTCTTAAAGGGCTCCGAAGATAGGGGAAAACAGAGGCAAGGAGCTGTGGAGAGTGGAGGATGAGGAAAACCACATAGGTGTGGCCTACTATCAAGACAAGGAAGAGAGTGATTTGTTTTTGATGCAGAGAAGCAGGCCATATAAAAAGATGCTGACTGCTTAGGACACTGTGGGGTGGCAAAAGGAGGGTTGGGGGCCCCAAGAAGATAGAAAGAATGGAGAGGGTGTCCTGTGGCACAAATATCCATGAGGCAGGCAAGGTGGAGGTGTTGGTGATGGCCATGGTCCTTGCAGATGCTCAACAGATGTACCTGTAGCGCTTCAGTGTAGACACTACCTCTGCTGACAGGAGAACTCCTTACATTGGTGTAGATAATCCATCTCCCTGAGAGGCAGTAGCTAAGTCAATGTAAGAATTCTTTCAGCGACCTAGGGCTGTCCTCGTGGGGACTTAGGTCAGCTCAACTACGTTGCTCAGGGCTGTGGGTTTTCATACCCCTGAGCAACGTAGCTTGGTTGATCTAATTTTCTAGTATACACCTGCCCTCAGAAGGAGAGTCAGAGCAGGAACAGAAGCTCAGAGCAGAGAGGAAAGCTGTCCAGATCAAATAGGGAAGAGACCAGGAGACCCAGAGGCCAAATAAAGAGGTGAGGTAGGAAGTGGCCTAGGGAAAACTGCAATACAAACAAAGGAACTGACCTAGCTGTTCAGTACAAGGCCCTGGGCCGGAAATCAGAGTAGAAGGTGGCACTGGGTTCCCCCTACCAGTCCCCAGGAGGGGGCCATATGAGTTCTGCACACTGGTTGTTGAGCCCAGCAAGGGCGCAGAAGGCTGAACCAAGGACTGACTGAGAAAGAATCCTAGAGAGGGAAGAAGGACTTATTTTGTATTAGACAGTTTGGGGATATTAGGTTTGGATAACCAGGACCTGGAAGGGGTGGACTAAAGATGGTGACCAGGCTGGAGGGCTGAGTTAATGGATGAGTTACTCACAGAGAAATCTCCACAGTGCTGGAATGACGCAGTGGGGTCAGTAGTCCTGTGAGAGAGCTGTGACCCCATGAGGGGACACCTAGTGGTGCGTGGACTTGGTTGCACTGTGTATTTACTATTTTCCTTGTTTTTGAGTAAGGCTGGTTTTATATAGCCTCCATTTATTGGCTGACATGCTACTGAAGTGCACAAAGGAGAAGAATCGTTAGGGAATCATGGATGTAAGATGTCTGATGGATCAAAAAAAAATCTCTTCACAAACTCTTGTATGGAGTTTGTGTTACTTGTGTATATAGATTTTAATGAGCTTGACGCTAGTATATCTGCAGCTGTCGAAGGAATTTGTGAGCATGCACCGCGTTGTTTTACAGACAAAAATCTATTGAATTAAATAGGAATGTTAGGTGGGTAAAACAGCTATTAACCTCGCAGTCAATAACACTGATTACGAGAATATTCATTTGTGACAAATGAAAATGTCGAGTTGCCGGCATACAGGAGAAAATGTTTTCTCAGGCTATCTGTTTGTAGATGTTCTAGTAGTAGTCATCATCATATATTTTTCAGTAGTAGGGACTGTATTAGTCATTCCTTTTTTGTTCACATGTGCATTTTTGGAATACCAAAAACAAGCACACACAAAAATTGACCTAAGAAGGTCACTAATGGAAAAGAGGGAAAAAAAACTGTGTTCTTTAAGACTCTAAATGGAATTAAGGTCCTTAAGGGATCCCGCGCTTGTTGAAGACTGTCTCTCTCCCTCTCTGCTGCTATAGGCCTACATTTTCTTATAAGCATGTTCAGTGACTTGAAAGCAATTAAAGGAATAAAAAGGACCACTCCATGTCAGAATGCAGTTTTAAGATATAAACTGAAAGGGTAATCCTACAGTTCTATCTAACTAGCTAACCTGAGAAAATAGCATTTAATGAGATGTTGGTAATCGTTTCCAAGGTTTTCGGCAGCTTTAATCTTTTTTAAAATTGAAGTTTTAAGATCTACCTCATATCCAAATCAATTCTAGGTTACTGTAATCTGGTACATGGTAATGATTATGAATCTGACATAATTATATGGTTCTGAAATTGTATATTTTTTCTACTTCTTTTTCTGTCTACTACCAGTCATTGTAGAAACACAGGTGGTTATTTAAAACATGCTCCATACTGACCATCCTAGCACTCAGGTTCTATTTGTTTGTTTGTTTTGGTTTTGGTTTTTTTGAAACTTGAGACCAAATTTTCTGGCAGTGTGAATGGTTGAAAATCCATGTTTTTGTATATGCAACTTATGTCCGTTTTTGCCAGCAGACACTGTGGTCTTTGGATTCCCCTCCCCCCTCCCGCCTCCTCCTATGTGTCTCTTGTTTCTTTCATCTCATTACTTTGGATTAATTCTTCAGTACATGTTGCAGTAGGATCGCTTTTGCACTATGCTCTGAAAAATCAAAGTAGAACTCATTATGTTCTCTCCTAGCAGGGTGTTCCACAGTGTAGGGCTGGAGGTGGCTGTTTGGCAGGAAATATCTCCTGGTGCTGGTGGTGGTTTTTAAGATTGGAGCAAACGAAATTCATTTATGTTTCTCTGAATTCTTTTTTGTTTCTATCTATATAAAATGACATAGCAAGCAAATTTCTTGCCGGGGAGCAAGGAAAGTGCTCTCTGGAGAGATGTTGGCCACTAATCTTTCATGCCTTATGTTTTTCATAATAGCTGTTGCACTTTGTCAAGAGAGGATTTGAATTCTATAATGTATTCAGTATTGTAAAGATTTCACAAAATTTAGATCTTGTGTTAGTGGACTGCCAAACAGATTTTTTAAAGGGTGTTTGAATTCTAGTATTTTTCCCCAAACTTAACAGTACAAGAGTTCAGTGTTGTTGTTCAGTGTTGTAGCTGTTTAATATTTGTAGGGCCTAGGATCACTGTCCTATTCTTCTAGATGCTGTTCACACACAGTAAGACTGTCCATGCCCAAAAAGGGTTGCTATATTGTTGCCCTTCTTCTGATACCAGTGTCCCGGTCTGACACCAGCATTGTTCCTATGCTCACTGGTAGCAGAATTCCAGGGAGTTGCAGATCAGCTTCCCTGGGAGGAGAAGTCAGTGATGCAGAGCCCAAGTATAGTTTAAGTGTAACTTCTTTTATTTACACAAATAAACAATCCTGGAACAGAAGCAGTCAGAAATAAATGCCTGCAGTCCCCTCTTCCAGAAATATCAGCACAACACCTGTTGTGGCTAAATCCCCACTCTGTCACTCCGAGTGCAGAAGGTGAGGGCCTGCAAGGATTCTAAACATTAATACGTGCCACTCCAGGCTTGTATTAAACTTCCAAGGTTACAACTTCTCTCTGACCTTGGCTTGGTAAACGCTGCCACCACCCAAATGCAAAAAATTCCCTTTGAACCCAGGAAGGAGCACTTGGGAATTCCTTCCTGTGGGATACCCTCAAGCCCTTTCACACAGCCCCTCCGGGGAAGAGCTGAGAAAGAAAACAAAGGAAATTAGCTGTGGCTATCGGCTAATCAAACAACATGAACAAACCTCTTAGGACACCAAAAATCCAATCCTGTTCTTAAAAAAGGTAAATGTTACTAAAAACAAAAAGGAAAAAATTACATCTGGAACTAAGGCTTTTTGCTATATCTTAAAAGAAACAATTACAAAAATTAAGCACCCGAAACAACTTTCTTGAGGGTTCAGCTTAAAGGTTACAAGCAAACAAAAGCATCTGGAGTTAGCACAGAGGAGACCCACAAGCCAAAATAAAGAAAATACACCTGATAAGTAGTTCAAGGCATGATCTGATGATTTATGATCATACCTGGCTTAAGCTGCTTACAGCATTGCTGCTCTGTCCCTCCACCCCAGAGAGCAACAGACAAAGGGAAAGTTTTTTCCCCCCATTTAAAAAAGTTCTAGCTTTCCCATTGGCTCTTTTGGTCAGGTGCCCACCTTTTTTTTTCTTTACCTGGGGGACTTTTTAACCCTCCACAGGTAAAGCAAGTGAAGAACAGCTACCAAGAGGGATTTTACAGCTAACTTGCTGGCTGGGTGTTCATCAAAGGAAGCTATCCCCCAACCTTATTTATCACACCACCGATGCCTGGTTCCCAGAAAATCCCTATTTTATTAGTCCTTCACATTTGTCTGAAACCAGATATAATGGAAATCTCACAAGAAAGCCTAAATTGAGGAGACTTTTATTTCAGTTTAAATAAATGTGTATACAATGGATGCTGTCTGGATAAACATCCAAACTTTTGGATGCTTACACACACTTTGGGGTTCACTTATTAATTATGAAAATACAGCAGTAATCCCCAAGTTAAGGCTGAATCTCTCATTCCTACTGTGTCTACACTACACACTAAACCCTGGTCTCTGTGACCTTCACCTGCAGACTTGGTGTTTCCAGGCCCGTGCTTGAGCATCTGCACTGTTGGAAACCTGAACCTCATAACCATGCTGCAATATGCAGACCCGAGTCTGAACTTCCACTTCTGTGAACATGTACTGTTGTATCCCAGGCTTCCTAATGCCCTAGCCAGCTGAAGCCACTTTGGAGCTTATTTCATATGGCTTGTGGGAGAACTTGTCTGTCCATCCTGTGGGAGTTGGCTGGAAGTGTTTTGGGTGGTTTTAGCCCACAAATACATCCAGTCAAGCCACTTTAGGTCTGCATGCTCCCAGCAACCAGAGCTAACCTGGATCCCACACAAGTAGAAGAACTTCTCTACCTCATGCTCTCAGTCCTGTTTTGGGAAAGGAGATGCTGGTGGACATTTCAGCGGCAGTTTTTGAACTGCCAAAGGCACCTCTCTGAAAAGGATATTAACATGCCAGCAGCTGATGCTGCTCATGCCTGTTGTTGCCTTAGCTGCAGATTCCCCCTCTGGAGACTAGTGCTTCAAGAGCTACAAATACAGACTGGTGAGACCACATCATCATGCAGACCTCGGATGATCAGCAGAGGGTCCGGAACTCTTTCATGAAGAAGCAAATGTTCCTGCAGGTTTGTGATCAGCTTGCCCCTACTCTCCAACACCAGGACACCCACATGAGGGTGGCCATGCTGCTCCAAAAGTGGATTGTGATAGCTATCTGGAAGCTGGCTACCCCAAACTTCTAAAGGTCCATGGCTAGCCAGTTTGGAGTTGGCAAATCAACTATGTGGGTGGGGAGGTGTGACACCCTGGCACCCCAATATTCACCACTGTCATGTAATTAGGATATGTTTTGTACAAAGTATGCCTTGTGAGATGTCATTCTAAAAGTCTTGATCTGCTACACAGTAATATCTCGTTGGATTCTATATGCTATCGTGGTATGTGAAGTTTTGACTTTTGGCTATGTATGTGTTACTGAAACATGTGAGGTTGAAGACACCCACACGCAGCCTTTCAAGTACAACCGTAAAAAGTCCAAACAATGTTAATGGCTTATTGAGGAAATGCACACAAGCACAAGGATTATCCCAGGAACTGTGTACAATAGAAACCTCTCAGAGATAGCACTACACAATGGGAACTGTTTGACCCAGGTCACAGCAAAAGAGCTTTCCAGCAAGTGCGAAGAAGATATAAAAAAGGGACAATGACTTCATGATGGTACCTCACTCTCCCTACAACAACACACCTGGAAACACCTGAGGGGCAAGGATAGAACTGTGGGAAGTGATGGTCCCAGGCTAAAAGGTTTTCTAGCCTGTGTATGAAAACTTGGGAAAGCCAAGGCAGCTTGTGCCTTAAGAATCTGCCAGCCTGTTTATCACTCAGGGTGAGAATTTGCTAATTCATATCCTACCTATCTAGTTTGTTAAACTCAGTTTGTGGTGTTGTTTATTTATTAAGGTAATCTGCTTTTGATCTGTTTGCTATCACTTAAAATCTATCTTTTGTAGTTAATAAACTTTTTTGTTTTGTCTAAAACCTGTGTGGAGAAATTATAACTTGGGCAGAAAGCTGTTGCATATCTCTCTCCACATTGAGGGAGGGGGGGAATTTTATGAACTTACGCTGTACAGTTCCTTGTGCAGTGCAAGACAGTATAATTTTGGGTTTACACTCCAGAGTCGGGGAGGCATGTGCCTTAGCAACTGGGAGGTATCTTAACTGAGCCTTCCCATGCAGAGCTGGTCTCAGCATCTGTGTATGAAGCTGCAGCTAGGTCTGTCCCTATCTGTGTGTATGCTGGTGAAAGAGCAAACTTGGAGAGCTTGGCAGCTTATCACAGCACCACAGGGTGAAAGGGAGCCCATGTGGGTGACTCAGGTGGGCTCAGTGGTACCCCATTTCCAGCCAGCACCCTGAGGGGGGGAACCCATCACAGGGAGGTTGTGGCAGAGGTTTGTGAGGAAATCAAGTCTGCAATGTACCCAAAAGTGTTGGGCACTACAAATGTTCCTGAAATTATTACTTGTTTTCAGAGAATGGGCTTTCCAAACTGCTCTGGGGCCATTTACGGGACTCATGTCCCTGTTATTCAGGCCCTGATTGACCACAGGGGCAGATTCAGGGACCCTCGCATGGGATGCACTGGCAGGGTGCATGATGCCAGGGTGTTTGAGAGAGTGGTACTTTACCTTCACAGAGAGGCTGGGATTTTATTCCCACCAAATTACATTATTATAAATGGGGTCACTGTCCCCATTGTTGTTTTAAGGGACCTAATTTCCCCCCCACACACACACCCCATTGCCATGGTTATGAAAACCCTGATTTCAGCAGACTCAGCAAAAGAAGGAGGTTCCACTACCCATTCAGTAGCTGTAGGATAGTGGTGGAATGTTCATTTGGCAGACTGAAATCCTGTTGGTGCTGCCTTCAAAACCATTTCAATGCCAATTACATCAATGCAGTCCACATTATTGTGGGCTGCTGTGTTCTGCACAAGGACTGCAAGTAGAAGGGAGAACATTTTCACCAGGAGTGGACCTAAGGCACTGCTGGACATCTGAACTGGTACACAAGCCAGACTGTGCATTTGTCATGGCTGGATCTGGATCCAGATGTTCAACAGAAATCAGGGATGCTTTTTGCGCTCACATAATGGGTTTGCACGGTCCTATGCATGGGGGTGAAAATGAAATGGTATTGTGCCTTGTATGGGTGCAGACCAGCTGTGGGAAGATTTTTGTAAATGTATTGGTACTGTGTATTATGAATTCTGTAAACACTTTCATGCAGTGTATGGAGATGTCATGCACTTTATCAATACTGGCCATGTACTGCAACTCACAGTTCATGGATTAATGTGATGACAGTTTGTATATTTGTATTGTTAAAGTTGGAGATTGGGCATTTGATGGTATTCATTAAAGTTTATGCCACTTTTACCATTACATATAATAAAACTTGCTGTTGTAGCCTTGTGTGCAAATTCAGTATTTTTTTACATGGGTACTTGGTGCAAAAACCAGGAAGGCAGACCAGCTGTCATCATAGCAGCAGCACAGTAAAAAAAAATGATGCCAAAAAAAGTCATAGGTACATGTGCCCAAATGATATGCCCAACTATACCTGATTGTTCCTTGTCCCACTGTTCCCTTGGCGTTTCTGGCATGTTTTTCACATGCAGGCTGCAACTGGACAGAAGTGAATGAAATGCATAGGTTACATTTGTCTGTTCCACGTGCTACTGTTCATTGCCTGTAACATGGTCCAGCCAACCCCTGAATTGTCCAAAAGATGCATGTCGTGCAGGAGACAGTTGTGATGAGGGGACTCAGGCCATGTGGGTCAGGAGCAAGACCTGAAGACTGCACTGAAGCCTGCAATCTGGTAGCCATTATCTCAAGTAATCACTCAAACTGCTGTGCTCTGTCTCTCTCCCTCAACCTGTGGTCATGATACAAGCATCTGTCCACCAATCTGTCTTCAGGTTGTGCAGCCTCTGTCTCGCTTTCTGCCCTGAATGCATTCTTACCATTTTTGGTACTCCTTTTGATCATACTGGACAAATATCTGTTGATTAGTTTTTTAATCTAGCAGCTCTTCCATCAGTTCATCACAGACTCTCTCTCTCCCTCTCTCTCTTTCCCTGCAGTAGGTTGGTCCTTACCCCCGGTGCCGTGTCTTTTGCCCTGTGGAGGTGGAAGGGCCTAGAATGGAGAAAGAGCACATTATCGCCTGACCATGATAAAAAAAAATTACATTTCACACTTTATGAAAAAGGCTGTTTTTATTCAAGGTCAAAAGATATGTTTTATAGTCTATTGACGCGCATAACACTATCCACTTCAGACTTCCTTTGAAAGATCACTGGAAACCAGCACATATCATGTTAAGACACGCATACAAAATTCAGCTAAAATTATTTCAATATTCCCGTGGCTGGGGATGACTTATGAGTGGTCTAGTTACGAGCTATGGTTTTGCAGTGATGTCAGGGCAAGCTCTGGAGCCTATTGATATTCTGGAGGTCCCCAGGGAAGCATGAACTTCTATTCTAGGACAGCCAGCTGTGTTTGCCAAGGAGCTATTTAGTGACCGACAAGGACATCTCAGAATGGAGGGGGCTTGTGAGTTAGAGGCAGCTCTAATAAGTATGCACTGCCCTGTAACATAGCCGACCATCTGGAGTTCCTACTTGGTGAAACTTTTGCTTTCAGCACCAGCAAGCAGTATTCCCATGAACATTTGTACTTAGGTACATACTTAATTATTTTGAAATACTCTACATAGTTGTATTTAAGTACTTGTATTTAAGTACATTTAAAAGGAACTTGAAGTGTAAGCAACTCTTTTTTTTTATCTGCAAGTATTTTTTTAAAATAGTTGGGTTTTTTTAAACAACTACATCCCTCCCAACTGGCCTGGACTCTAGTTAGCCCCCAGTACCCACTGTCTTGGCTTGGGAGCTCCAGGCGCTGAGTTTTGGCTGCCAGGCTTTCTTTGGTTGGCCAGGCTGCTGCACCAGCCAGGGAGGTGGGCAGCCACTCCCCCTTTATTTCTCATTGGTCACTACAGCCAGCAGCAGGGAGAGTTGTTCCCCAATCCAGCAGCAGTGGGGAGCCTTATTCACAGTGTCTGGAGAAACCCCAAAGTACCAGGCTCCCTGTTTGATACTGTTCTACAGCGATGACTGTGATAAACCAGTGTCCAAAGAAAAAAATAGATGAGCTAATTCATATAATACAGCAGTTGAAAGTATAGAATCATAGGACTGCAGGGGACCTCAAGAGGTCATCTAGTCCAGTCCCCTCACTCATGGCAGGACTAAGTATTATCTAGACCAGTGGTTCTCAACCAGGGGCCCAGGGGCTGCGAGCAGGTTTCAGGGGTTCCTCCAAGCAGGGCCAGCGTTAAACTCGCTGGGGCCCAGAGCAGAAAGCCGAAGCCCTACTTCATGGGGCTGAAGTCTGGGGCCCTGAGCCCCACCACCTGGGGCTGAAGCCAAAGCCTGAGCAACTTAGCTTTGTGGGGGACCCTGTGGCATGAGGTCCCAGGCAATTGCCCTGCTTGCTGTCCCCTAATGCCAGCCCTGGCTTTTATATGCGGAAAACCTGTTGTGGCACAGGTGGACTGTGGAGTTTTTATAGAACGTTGGTGGGCCTCAGAATGAAAAAGGTTGAGAATCCCTGATCTAGACCATCCCTGACAGCTGTTTGTCTAACCTGCTCTTCACATCTTTCCTGAAGTATGTGCCCAGAACTGGACACAATACTCCAGCTGAGGCCTAATCAGTGCGGAGTAGAGCAGAAGAATTACTTCTCGTATCTTGCTTACAACACTCCTGCTAATATACCTCAGAATGATGTTTGCTTTATTTTGCAACAGTGTTACACTGTTGACACTCATATAGCTTGTGATCCATTATGGCGCCCAGATCCCTTGCTCCTTCCTAGGCAGTGATTTCCCATTTTGTATGCATACAACTGATTGTTCCTTCCTAAGTGGAGTACTTTGCATTTGTCCTTATTGAATTTCATCCTATTTACTTCAGACCGGTATTTGTGCTTGCATTTGTACTTTTACTTATAAATACATAAGCACATACTTGTACTCATAAAGACTTCTGCAATGGTGTACATGGTACTTATACTTAAGTCCTTTTTATCAGTACTTACAGCAACACTGCATCTTGCAATGGTAAAAATAAGATGCTGAATTACCATGGATACGCGGTACAGCCTCCGTACAAGTACTCTGTGTCCATGCAAAGATCCAAATGACTGCCAGCCACTGGGACTCCTAACACAGACTGACTGTAGTTTGTACTCAGATATTAAAGTAAGCAATGGACCAAATACACACACTGGTTTTGTTTGGACACATAACAGCTATGTTTTTGGGGACTCAGTTCACATAGTCTTCCACTGTGCATGTGTGGCTCATTTATAAGGTGTGCTGTATTAGATGAGGGTTTGTGAGGCTGTGAATTGTGGAGCCGTAATCCATACTTAACAATCAGCAAGTAACTAGTAAAAAAAAAAATCATACTTGCTTGTTTATTCCCCCACCCCCCTCTTTTCATGGTGTCCATTTTGGGGGGAAGGGAGGGTGTGGCCTGGGTTTGCCCTGAACAGAAGAACACAAATTCCATCTTGTATTAATAACTTAATAGGCCTGTAAGTGGGAAATCCCTCCTATCCATACATTAATAACTATATATATGGCTGCAGAAACTTACCGGGCACTGGTGGTGCTTGTTCTGATGCCAATTATGTAGTGGGCAGCTGCCCAGGGTTGTCTCTGTGACGGGTTGGATCACAGAAACCCCCTTGGGAGCTGCCACCCAATGTGCAAAGACTACCCCTGCTTCTGTTTTCCCTGCCAGCTCAGGATTCCAGCACCCTGTCTTGCTGAGCCAGACACTCCAGTCTGCTCTAACAAAGACTCAGGGTCTGAATCACTTGTCCCAAAGCTGCAAGTTTACCTGAAAACCAGCTCACAGGAGTGTGCTTGTCTTTAGCACTCAGATGCCCAACTCCCAATGGGGTCTAAACCCAGATAAATCCGTTTTACCCTGCATAAAGCTTATGCAGGGCAAACTCATAAATTGTTCGCCCTCTATAACACTGATAGAGAGATATGCACAGTTGTTTGCTCCCTCAGGTATTAATACACACTCTGAGTAAATTACTAAATAAAAAGTGATTTTATTAAATACAGACAGTAGGATTTAAGTGGTTCAAAGTAGTAACAGACAGAACAAAGTAAGTCACAAGCAAAATAAAATAAAATGCGCAAATCTATGCCTAATCAAACTAAATACAGATAATCTCACCCTCAGAGATGCTTCAGTAAGTTTTTCTCAGACTGGACACCTTCCAGGCCTGGGCACAATTCTTTCCCCTGGTACAGCTTTTGTTCCAGCTTAGGTGTTATCTAGGGGATTCTCCATGATGGCTCCTCTCTCCCTCCTCAGTTCTCTTCCACCCCTTTATATATCTTTTGCATAAGGCGGGAACCCTTTGTCCCTCTGGGTTTCCACCCCCTCCCCTCACTGGAAAAGCACCAGGTTAAAGATGGATTCCAGTTCAGGTGACATGATCACATGTCACTGCAAGACTTCATTACTCACTTGCCAGCACACACATATACAGGGAGACTCACAGGTAAACAGCCATCTGCAGACAATGGGAGTCATCAAGATTCCAAACCATCATTAATGGCCCACACTTTACATAATTACAATAGGCCCTCAGAGTTACATTTTATATTTCTAGTTTTAGATACAAGAGTGGTACATTTCTACAAATAGGATGATCACACTCAGTAGCTTATGAGCTTTGTAATGATACCTTACAAGAGATCTTTTGCACAAAGCATATCCCATTTGCATTATAGTCACTTATTATCAAATTTTTTATAAAACTATCCCAGTTACATTATATTCACTTATTATCATGTTTTTATAAAACCATGTAGACTGCACAACGTCACAGTCTCCAAATAGGTCATCCAAGTATGGACCCAGGATATGCTGTAGCTGTTCTGGTGGCATAGCCTTTTCGATTGCTGGCCTTAGCTCCAGGGTCATTTCTTGCCTTTCATCTGGCAGCTGGCTTTCATAGAATCATAGAATATCAGGGTTGGAAGGGACCTCAGGAGGTCATCTAATCCAACCCCCTGCTCAAAGCAGGACCAATCCCCAACTAAATCATCCCAGCCAGGGCTTTGTCAAGCCTGACCTTAAAAACCTCTCCTCTGGTGGTACCTGACATTGGGGTTATAATGATGCCATCCCCACTCAACAGACTGTCATGCACATTAGGGACTCAGTGCTCAGTATAGTTCCCAGTACCTGGTCAAAGTCCTTCTAAAAGAAGCAGGAAGACAGGATGTTCCCAGAGATGCCGTTAGCATCCTTGACTTTGCAGTACTCTGTCTTCAGCTGCTTGATCTGCTCGCTGCATTGTTCTGCTGTCTAATCATAAGAGGTTAACCAGAATCTGGCTGCATTCCTCTGGCCAACTAGCATTGTGCTTGATGCTGGACTTCATCTTATTGTTGGCCATAGCTAACACATATCTGTGTTGACTGTGTTTCCAGTTGAGCACTGGAAACAGAGGGTTAAATGCAGAGAAGCTGTGTTTGAACCAGGAGGTTGTGTCCACTTCCCAGGAAGCAACTGGCAAGTTTTGGCAATGAAGGGCTGGGAACTCTCCCCAGGAGATTGTGGGATAGAGTTGGCAGACTCTCCACAACTGAGTCTGGCGACCTGGGCTTGAGTTGCATCCATACTGCAAAATACCTGGGCTCTGACCCAAGTCACCGTGGAACTTGGGCTCTGACCCACCCCCCTAGCAGAGTCTGCAGCCCTGAGTCATGAAGAGTTCCTGGCCTGGCTCAGACTAATTTCTCTGTGGATGGAATGGGAGTTTGGGCTTAAATCTGAATCAGAGCCTGGGCTTAGTATGCCATGTAGACCTACTCTGTAAGGCCTATTTTGACACCTAGGTTCCACGCACACACAACTTGCAGTCTGCTGAAAATTTACATAGCATACAGGATCTTTTTCCAAGTTAGAATTTTCTTCAGAGTTTGGTGGAGCGGGATAGAACCTAAAGATGAAATCCTGATCCCGCTGAATCAATGGGAGTTTTGCCGTTAACCTCATTGAGGCTAGAACCTAGCCAATCTGTGTCTATAAAATAGGATGGTTACTACAAGTGTAACCTACTGTGTCAGTATGTTATGAGTCCCACCCCACCTCTAGTGGCTGGTTCACCAGCCTACTGCCGCTGCCTGTTAATGTGATAGTTCCTTTAGCTCAGCTGATAGAGGCCTGTGCTGCCATCCCAAAGTTTCTGGCTCAAACCGTACTCATGATCCATTTGGGAAGTTATTACAAATGCACATTTAATTAGGTATTTTAAAAATACAGTCTTGATTACTTACTTAGTGTTATAAAAGTTACAGATTTCTAAAGCAAATTAGCCAGGTCTTCTTTACCAATATGTCTATGGGCCAAAGTCTGCTGCTGATGTTAGCCCAGATCTAGTTCTGTGACATTTCCATCTTAGTTTGCAGAAGTATATTTTCTTTAATTGCCTTATTGGAAACTCTGGCTAAGCCATTGTGTGTTTTGGCCTCTGCTTTAAATGTCCCTCTCATCCTGTGGTACTCAGTTCCTAATATCATCTGTACTGAATTCCATACTGTTAAAGTGAGAAACAAGTAGGGTGACCAGACAGCAAATGTGAAAAATCGGGACAGGGGGTGAGGGTAATAGGAGCCTATATAAGAAAAAGACCCAAAAATCGGGACAGTCCCTATAAAATCAGGACATCTGGTCACCCTAGAAACAAGATAGTCTAGTTTAGTGTATGACAGTAGTGGCCATATAAGTTGGATGCCATTCATACTCCAGGCCATCTGGGAAATCATACAAGGAAGCGACTTAGACATTATTGCCTCAGGAACTGGTTTACTGTCTAGTAAAAAAAGCAGCATAGTGGGTTACTTGCTGACATTTGTTTTTCAGGCTTTAAGGGTCACAGTCTGAGTTGGAAAAATGTCTTGAACTATTTGAGCCCCAGTGGTAGTGGTGGAGGACTTCATAAAATCTTAACATTTGCATCAACACAAATACTGCAGTCACTCAATAAAATTATGTTCACTCTTCCGACTAATTTCCTCACTGCTTTGGCCAGGGTTTCAACACATGCTGTTTATGTTAATGGCATACCCATACCCCTTCCAAATTAATCTTGACATCCAGCTTTATAGATCTAAGTTTCCATTAAGTCATTACTCATATTTATTGGCAGTACCATCATTCATCTTTGATGTGTAGACACTGATTACAATCACATTTTTGGCGGGCAGGAATTCCACAGCTGTGAAGCAAATTATTATTCCTTTTGGAAAGTGCTGGAGATGAATAACTAGGAAATGACATATTGTAAAACCATCACCACTTTAGATCTTGTCGCAAGCAGTTTTTCTTCCCAAAATCATGACACTCTTCCCTGAAATCTATTAGCTGACCTTCAGATGGTAATATTATTTCACTGATGACGGAATTATTGACATTGCATGGCTGCAACATTCTCATGGTAACCAGCTCTAGTTAATGACAATATTATATTTCATCCATTGAGACAATTGGTAGGTTTTGGTGTGGGTGTGATGTAAACATTTCCCCAAATTTAATGATTTTTGGTCATAATTTATTCTCAAAATGTTTAGCCAAGTGTAGTACAGAGGTGCACTGTGACATTTAATTTGTTTAATTGTAG
The DNA here is from genome assembly GCF_028017835.1 of Emys orbicularis. Classification (NCBI taxonomy): domain Eukaryota; kingdom Metazoa; phylum Chordata; order Testudines; family Emydidae; genus Emys; species Emys orbicularis. Next base: position 37,263,950 of record NC_088688.1, on the reverse strand, counting down.
TAGAAACCACAAATAACTAAAACCTGTAACTGTCCTATCTCTAACAAGAACCTCTGTACAGGAACTTCCAGGCTGCTGGGAGGAGCTAATTTTCTTGTAGTGCTCTGTTTAGTCTAATGTGTAGTATTTCTGATAAACTGATCACTGTTCTATTTGGGCTGTCCTCCAAGTATGTTAAGGTTTATTTTTTTTTAAGTTAGAGTTCCAAAAATCCTTGTCATTTAGAAGTACAGTATGAGGAAAAAATTATTTCCCAGCCCAAAATGCCTTGCTGGAGGATATTATTGAGACATGTCTTTTTTTTTTTTTTTTTTTTAAGATTGAACACTTTTCTTAATAACAAAAGCAATTGCAGTTGTATTAACTAGGAAAACAAATATAAGACTTATCCATTGTCATGCTTCATATAATATAGTATATCTAGCTCTGATTAAGAGGAAATCTCCCCTCTTTACCCATGCAATTTTACAAAATTATGTTACGTATCATTATGCTTATTGGGACTACTTGTACCCAAAGTTAGATATTGTATGCAAGGTTATGCAGGATTGGGATCTGTGATTGTATCCCTCTCCCCCATCCCTTGTATGTTGCTTCGCTTTCTAATTGGAAAGCCTTTGCAATAGGGGCTGTGACTTCCTAAGTCCTAAAAACAGTCTCTATCATATTGTGGGTGCTACCAAAATAATTATGAATAACAACATCTGTTAATTCAAAGTTAATTTTCTAAACTGCTGTCAGACTTTACAAACAATTGTTGGCATTATTTTTAATTTATTTGTATTATTAAATGTTAAATACAATTCTTTCTTTTCAAGACCAACCTCAAATGTAGCATTCAGTGAGGTAAAATAAAGGTAGTCATACTTACTGTCGGTTTGGCTTTAGAAATGCTTGATATTTTTAAGGAGAATAAGGGCAGCTCCTTGTTAGAAAAGCCTAGCTTTATTTCAAACATAAAGTTCTTTATCATTGCTGTTTGATCAAATTATATGGAATCTGGCAAAAGTGCTATGATGATTTGAATGTACAAACAATCACAAACATTATACAAGAACACAGTATTATTTTAAGATTCAAATAAAAAATACTGTTGTTTATTTCAGTGTCTCAAATGTCAGTGAATGTATAGATTTTATTAATTGAAATATAAATAAATGTGCAGCCACTTTCCCTTTCTACTTGAAATACTGCCTAGGGAATTTTAATTAGGGTTCTAAACAAAAACTTACGTGTCTCAAAGGTTTCTTATAGCAATTTCTTCAATTGTACAGCTCTGTGAAGACTAAGGGTATGTCTACACTACGAGAGTAGTTCGATGTTACTGAAATCGAATTTGTGGAACCGATATTACAAAGTCGAACGTGTGTATCCACACTAAGGACAGTAATTTGACTTTGTGAGTCCACACTAATGGGGCAAGCGTCGACATTGGAAGCGGTGCACTGTGGGCAGCTATCCCACAGTTCCCGCAGTCCCCGCTGCCCATTGGAATTCTGGGTCGAGCCCCCAATGCCTGCTGGGGCAAAAAATGTGTCGAGGGTGGTTTTGGGTAACTGTCGTCATCCAACCGTCACTCCCGCCCTCCCTCCCTGAAAGCGCCGGCGGGAAATCAGTTCGCACACTTTTCTGGTGAGTGACAGCGCGGACGCCACAGCACTGCGAGCATGGAGCCCGCTGCGACCATCACTGCAGTTATGGCCGTTGTCAACACCTCGCACCTTATCATCCACCTTTTCCAGAGGCAGATGCTGAGAAATTGGGCGAGGAGGCTATGGCAGCGCAGTTAGGACATTAAGTCTGAGAGGGGCACAGACCTCTCACAAAGCACGGGACCCCACGCCGTGAACATCATGGTGGCAATGGGTCATGTTGATGCTGTGGAACGGCGATTCTGGGCCCGGGAAACAAGCACGGACTGGTGGGACCGCATAGTGCTGCAGGTCTGAGATGAATCACAGTGGCTGCGAAACTTTCGGATGCGGAAGGGAACTTTCCTGGAACTTTGTGAGTTGCTGTCCCCTGCCCTGAAGCGCAAGGACACCCGGATGCGAGCAGCCCTGACTGTCCAGAAGTGAGTGGCCATAGCCCTCTGGAAGCTTGCAACGCCAGACAGCTACCGGTCAGTCGCGAACCACTTTGGCGTGGGCAAATCTACCGTGGGGGTTGCTGTGATTCAAGTAGCCAACGCAATCGTTGAGCTACTTCTGTCAAAGGTAGTGACCCTTGGAAACGTGCAGGTGATCATAGATGGCTTCGCCGCGATGGGATTCCCAAACTGCGGTGGGGCTATAGATGGAACTCTCATCCCTATCCTGGGACCGGACCACCAGGCCAGCCAGTACAGTAACCGAAAGGGCTACTTTTCAATGGTGCTGCAAGCACTGGTGGACCATAGGGGACGTTTTACAAACATCAACGTCGGATGGCCGGGCAAGGTTCATGACGCTCGTGTTTTCAGGAACTCTGGTCTGTTTAGACGGCTGCAGGAAGGTATTTACTTCCCGGACCACAAAATAACTGTTGGGGTTGTGGAGATGCCTATAGTGATCCTCGGGGACCCAGCCTACCCGCTAATGCCCTGGCTCATGAAGCCCTATACAGGCGCCCTGGACACTGAAAAAGAACTCTTCAACTACCGTCTCAGCAAGTGCAGAATGGTGGTGGAGTGTGCTTTTGGATGTCTCAAGGGGAGATGGAGAAGCTTACTGACTCGCTCTGATCTCAGCGAAACCAATATCCCCATTGTTATTGCATCTTGCTGTGTGCTCCACAATCTCTGTGAGAGCAAGGGGGAGACCTTTATGGCGGGGTGGGAGGTTGAGGCAAATAGCCTGGCTGCTGATTACGCCCAGCCAGACAGCCATGCGATTAGAAGAGCACAGCGGGATGCGCTGTGCATCCAGGAGGCTTTGAAAGCTAGGTTCCTCAGTGAGCAGGGTAACCTGTGACTATTAAGTTTGTTTAAAGAGAAGCTGAACCTGCCCCCGTTTCTTTACCCAGTTAATGTTGACTATCCTCTGCAGTTACATACCCCGTTCAGCCCGTTCACCCCCTTCCAGCACAGGTTTAAAAATAAAATAAATGGAACTTTGTTAATGAACACCGTTTTCTTTATTACTTTTCGGGACTCTGTGTGTGGGGGCTATGTGACTTTGTGGCAGGGGGAGGACAGTTACAGATCCCCTGCTGCGTGGCTCTGTGATCCAGGCTAAGGACCGCTGCATAAGATCTCTAACCGCCCTCCCCCGCCACAAAGTCACATAGCCCCCGCTTCCGCCCCCCCCCAGAACATGAAAACCACCTTCCAGACTGACCAGGGTGCCTAGTGACTGCAATGTGTGTGTGACCTTCTGCTGAACCTGCCCCCGTGTCTGTACCCTGGTAAAGGTGACTGTCCTCTCCAATTACCAACCCCCTTCCCCCCCCTTCAAACACACTCTCCTCTAAAAGAACATGACGGAAACAGTACTTAACAGAAACGTATTTTTTATTAGCAACTACACAGTTAGGGGATGACACTGGGACGGGGGCTTGGGTGAGGTGCTTTTGGAGTGAAGGAAAGGACTTATCAAAACTTTGGGAATGAGAGCCGTCTGGTACTTGAGCAGTCTGCAGGGGTGGAGTGACAGTTTTCACGGCCCCTGCCGCCCCTCCTTCTTGGGACTTTGGGTGAGGGGGGTATGGGACTTTGTGGCAGGGGAGGGCGGTTAGAGATAGACTGCAGCGGGGCTCTGTCCTCCTGCCTCCGGTCCTGCAGAACATCCACAAGGCACCGGAGCGTGTCAGTTTGCTCCCTCATTAGTCTAAGCAGCGTTTGAGTCGCCTGCTGGTCTTCCTGCCGCCACCTCTCCTCCCATTCGCTGTGTGCTCGCTGGTATTGCGTTCTCCCTCCACTGGGTCTACTGGGCCGCCTCGGCTCGGGAGCAGCCCATAAGTTCTGAGAACATGTCGTCCTGTGTCCTTTTCTTTCTCCGCCTAATCTGCGCCAGCCTCTGGGAGGGGGATGCCGGGGTAGGTCGGGAGACAGTCGCAGCTGTGGGATGGGAAAAAGGGAGTGAATTCCTCACAAAGATAAATTTTTGTGAACAATGAAGATAGTCTTTCTCTGTGAAGAAGACCATGCACAGCACCTATCACATGCGCACTCAGGACAAGGTCGAATTTTCGGCCTTCGCATTCAGTGCCTGGGGTCTTGCAGTGGAGATCAGACAAGCGGGGCAGGACAGCAGAATTCGGGTAGCAGGCTGACATGGTAAGCCGTAGACTTTTGGCTGCTTAAAACTTAAATTATAGCAGTGCCCTCCTTTCACGTTCAAAGCAATGCTCCTAGCGTTGGCCAGTTCCTGCTGCCGGCAATCCGGCAAGCATGAACTCTGCCCCTGTCGCACCCCCTCGTGGCTGTCCCCGGGAAAGATCCCTGTATGCTGCCCCTCTCCCATCTCCACCACGTGGCTGTAAACCGCCAGTTACAGTTATGTAAAGGAACAGGCAAGCAGTCCCAATACTAAACATTCCCCTAATTCAAAGCAGGTCACCATGAGCGACATCACTCTGCTGAGGATTTCTGAAACAGAGAAAGACCGCATGCTGCGTGAAAGCCAGCAAAAACCAGGGCCGTATGCCGCCATGCTCTGCAAGGCAATGATCCCAGAGTACTTGATGATAGCCTGGCGCGGAAAAGTTTCCTACCACGGAGGACACAATAAGGCCGCTCTCCCCAGGAACCTCATGCAAAGGCTTTCCAATTACCTCCAGGAGAGCTTCGTGGAGATGTCCCAGGAGGATTTCAGCTCTATCCCCGGACATATAGACCTTATTTTCCAGTAGCTGCACTGGCAAGGACTCAAAAGTAGAGCGCCTAGGGCAAAGTAATCATGATAATCCGGACATTGTTAGATTCTTTTGCAGTAGTTGCACTGCCAAGGACTAAAACGTTAAGCACCTAGGGCAAACTAATCATGAAAAACCCATTGTTAATATTCCTGTTCTGTTCAAAATAAATGTTTACATGTTTAAAACACTTACCGACTGATCCTTCCCCTGATTCAGGGTCCGGGTTAACGCCTGGGGAGGGTTGGTAGGGGATCTCTGTGAGGGTGATGAAGAGATCCTGGCTGTCGGGGAAATCAGCATTGTAAGCGCTGTCGACTGCCTCGTCCTCCTCATCTCCTTCCTCATCTTCCCCGTCTGCTAACATCTCAGAGGAAGCGGCCATCGACAATATCCCATCCTCAGAGTCCACGGTCAGTGGTGGGGTAGTGATGGCGGCCGCAGCTAGAATGGAATGCAGTGCCTCGTAGAAACGGCATGTCTGGGGCTGGGATCCGGAGCATCCGTTTGACTCTTTGGTCTTCTGGTACCCTTGTCTCAGCTCCTTGATTTTCACGCGGCATTGCATTGCATCCCGGCTGTATCCTCTCTCTGTCATGGCTTTTGAGATCTTCTCGTAGATCTTTGCATTCCGTCTTTTCGATCGCAGCTCCGAAAGCACGGACTCATCCCCCCACACAGCGATCAGATCCAAGACTTCCCGATCAGTCCATGCTGGGGCCCTCTTTCTATTCTGAGATTGCATGGTCACCTCTGCTGGAGAGCTCTGCATCGTTGCCAGTGCTGATGAGCTCGTCACGATGTCCAAACAGGAAATGAGATTCAAACTGGCCAGACAGGAAAAGGAATTCAAATTTTCCCAGGGCTTTTCCTGTGTGGCTGGTCAGAGCATCCGAGCTCGGACTGCTGTCCAGAGCGTCAACAGAGTGGTGCACTGTGGGATAGCTCCCGGAGCTATTAGCGTCGAATTCCATCCACACCTACCCTAATTCGACATGGCCATGTCGAATTTAGCGCTACTCCCCTCGTCGGGGAGGAGTACAGAAATCGAATTTAAGAGACCTCTATGTCGAACTAAATAGCTTCGTTGTGTGGACGGGTGCAGGGTTAATTCGATTTAACGCTGCTAAATTCGACATAACCTCCTAGTGTAGACCAGGCCTAAGTAAACATCTGCTTATTTTTATTTCTGTCACATAAACATGTGTGTCCACATCATTTGGTTAGCAAAAAAATACATTAAAATATCACGTTTGCTGCTTTTTGTTTGAGTAGCAGCACTATAAAAAGATATTTGACCTATACAAGAAGCAGTTCTTGTTTATATTGATAGTCTGAGACAAATGCCAAAGAAAAAAACACATCCTATAAGTCTTATGCATGATTGCTTATTTGGCTATCCTTTTCAATTGTTATATTTTGTGTCAAGTATTGCCTGGCTCTAGCCTTTCTGGGCAATACTACATTTTGAGCCGAAGGCCAGGTCAAATTGTTGCCAGCATAGCTGTGTCAGTCAGGTTTGTAATGAGGTGTGATTTGCAACCAAAGTAGCTGTGCCAACAAAAGCCCCTAGTGTAGATGCAGTTGTACTGCCAAAGCTGTGGTCTTGTCAGTACATATTATTTCACTCGGTTGTGGCTGGAGTAAGCTATCCTGGCAAAAGCAAGTTTTGCCAGTGTAAGCTGCACCACAGTTGGAGCACTTTGCCAGGATAGTATACTGGCATAGCTATACCAGCAAAGCCTTCCAAGTACAGGCCAGACCACAAATGCCAAATATCTCAGCCAGAGCTTTGCGTTCTAGACACAATGAAGTTTGGTATGCTGGAGATAGATAATTGCGTATTTTTTTACTTGTAAAACAAATCCACTTAATTTTTCCCCTTAATATTGATTTTCCATACTTGACAGGAAAACAGTAATGTAGTAGTATATAGAGCTGGTAAAAACAAAGGAAAACAGTTTTATGGAAAAATTCAAAGTCATTTTTGATCTAAAGCAGAATGATTTTGCACCTTTTCATTTTTAATGGAACTTTTTTGACCAACGTTAATGTGAAATTTTTTTTCTTTGGGTTTTTTCCCCTTTCTTTTTTTTTTTCTCCCACCCTTTTTTACCAGTGAATGCAATAGATTGAATGATGTCCAGAAGTTGGGGGTTTTTTTACCCACTTTTTCATTTTTGTCTTTTTCCTTTTGCCCACTGTACCTTTGCCAAAGCTGAGGAAGGTTTGAAAAGTTAGAGAAGAAAAAAGCCAATCTCTGCATTCTGCATTTTGCTGTATTCTGTCACAAAAGGACCACCAAAAAAAAAAAAAAAAAAAAAGCAGGTGTCAGTGAGAAATTAGAAGCTTTTTGCCAAAGTTTCTGTTTTAAAAAATAGTATCTAGCTCTTATATACTGCTTTTCAACAGTAGATCTCACAGCACTTTGCAAAGGAGACAGATATTATTACCCACATTTACAGATGGGGAAACTGAGGCACTGAGATGAACTAATTTGCCCAAAGTTATCCCGCAAGCCAGTATCAGAGCCAGAAATAGAACCCAGGTCTTAGTCCAGTGCTCTAGCCACTAAGCCATTTTTTTGTTTTTTATTTGAATTAAAAAATTTTGCTCTACTAGTATATGTGTTAATATACGATTGTCCCTTACTCAATTGCACAGCATCTCACCACTGGCTAAGCCGTTGGGGTTACTCTTTTATCTCATTGTTCAGAAGCTGGAGGTTTTGGTCATGAATTCTATTACAATATGTGATAGACCCAGGCCAGTTGGGTACAGCAGAATAGCAGAAGGCAGATATACTGGCCACTGGATTAACAGTTTTCTGTTCCCTGACTGACCAGAGCAGGGGCTGCTCCAGGCTAATGAGAACACCTGACTCCAATTAACCTGCAAAGAGTCAGCTGAGGCCATTAAGCTAATGTGACCACCTGACTCTAACTAAGGCCCCACTGATACTATAAAAAGGGCTCACTCCAGTCAGGCAGAGGAGAGCCAGGGAGCCAGAGGAGAGGAAGTGCGGCTGAAGGACTGGTTAATGAAGACACCCTCAAGTTATTGATAAGGGAGCCCTAAGGTAAGGGAGAAGCAGGAGAGCTGTGGGGAAGTGGCCCAGGGAAATGTAGCAACTCTGGCAGTGAAAGGTTGGCTGCCAACAGCTGCTACCATTAGGGTCCTTGGGCAGGAACCCGGAGTAGAGGGTGGGCCCGGGTTCTCCCCAACCAACCACTAAAGGAACACCTCCTGGGAGGGGAAGTCAGGCCTCTGTCAGGACAGGAGGCTAAACTGTTCTAAAACAAGCCCTAGGGACAACAGAGACTGTGGGAATTCTCTCACCAACCTCCTTGCTGGCTTATGATGAAAAGGGCTCAGTAGACTGTAACCCTGGCCCTAGAGAGAGAAGGGCTATGTGGAGGGCCACAGAGAGCCACTGAGGCTAGCATATACCGCTTAGAAGCGCAGGACCCACGGGGACAAGGTCAGAGCTCTGCCACAAATACCATGTGCTAAGAATGGCTGGTGTTTGCACAACCCTATGACTTTGATGATGGTGTGTGGTTAGAGATGACAACACATATGACTGTGCATATGTGTCCACATGTGATAGGCTTACAGAGATTTTAGAGATGTAGGTTGAGCTTTGCTAACATTATTATTAGATGACAATTTGCAAAAGTGCAAATTCCATGGGCAATACTTTGGAGGAATGAAGTAACCAGGTCTCAGTGCAAGTAAGTTCTCAACAAACCTTGTTCCCAATCAGCATTGTTATCCAGTCATTGTTTTACTATACTCACTTGTAGTGGACGTTGGCATTTCTCCATATGTATCTGTTGGACTGAGCATTTTGTAACTTTTCCAGGGTAATACAGGTAGCTTCTTTGCTCCGTGGCAGGTAATGGTTGATGGATCAACACAGTAGCAATCCACCAAGTCAGCCTCTACCGTTCTCTTAAGGCATGTCTACACTTGCCATTTAAAGTCCCTTTTTTGTGTAAAAACAGCGGGAGTGTCTACACTTGCCAATGACTTTTTGCGGTGAAACTCAGGCCTGGTCTACACTAACCCCCAAATTCGAACTAAGGTACGCAACTTCAGCTACGTGAATAACGTAGCTGAAGTCGACATACCTTACTTCGAACTTACCGCGGTTCAGACGCGGTCCACACGCGGCAGGCAGGCTCCCCGTCGACTCCGCGGTACTCCTCTCGCCGAGCTGGAGTACCGCAGTCGACGGCAAGCGCTTCCGGGATCGATTTATCGCGTCCAGACCAGACGCGATAAATCGAACCCGGAACTTCGATTGCCAGCCGTCGAACTACCGCGGTAGTGTAGACCTGGCCTCAGAAGTTTCACCACAAACAGAAAACCACCTCTACAGGAGGCGTACAGTTCTTACCAGTGATACTTTTGCAGTGATATGCAAGTGAAGACACATTCTTCCTGTTTACACAGCTTTTAGCCTCCAGAGGATATCCCACAGTGCCTCGATGACCACTCTGGCTAGCAGCTCTGCTGCTCTGATGCCAGGTAAACAGACATCCGCCCCTCCCCCTGTAAAGCCCCGGGAACTTTGAAACTCCCCTTCTTGTTTTCTTGGCAAGTGCTCACTTATCTGGCCAGGTGACAATGGCTGCTTCATGGAGCAAATGATCCCCTGCTTAGAGCAATGCTGAGCTACTTGAGCTGATCAGTGTTTGGGGAGAGGAGGCTATGCAGGGACCCAGGATGCCCAGTGATAACCCCCCCTTCCCACAAGACCTATCCTCAAAATGGAGAGCTGCACTGTGGGATAGCTGCCCTCAGTGTTTTGCTCTCATCGGCAATGGAAGTGCTGCAAATGTGAACATGATCTGACGCCTTTGGAAATAAGTGAGAACACAAACCAGCACTTTTCTTTTACTGGTTCCCTATCACTGTTGAAACTGACAGTGCAAAAACTCTGCAAGACATAGCCTCAATCCCTTGCTGTACACTAGAGCAGTGTTTCCCAAACTTGGGATGCCGCTTGTGTAGGGAAAGCCCCTGACGGACCGGGCCGGTTTGTTTACCAGTACGTCCCTCGGCCCGCGCCGCTTCCAGCAGCTCCCATTGGCCTGGAGCAGTGAACTGCGGCCACTGGGAGCCGCGATCGGCTGGACCTGCGGACGCGGCAGGTAAACAAACCAGCCCGGCCTGCCAGGGGCTTTCCCTACACAAGCGGCGTCCCAAGTTTGGGAAACACTGCATTAGAGCAATGGCTTTCAACCTGTGGTCTGTGGACCCCTGGGGGTTCGTAGGCTATGTCTAAGATTTCCAAAGGGGTTCGCACCTCCATTCGAAATTTTGTAGGGGTCTGCTAATAAAAAAAAGCTGAAAACCACTGTACTAGAGCACAAGTTTCCTGTGGAGCTGGTCTGAGCTCCACACATCCTGTTTACCCTCTGCAGTGGGATGGGAAACCCTGAATGTGTGCTTGTTTGTTGATAGTTGTGTGTGGGCATATTTTTCTGAATGTGTTGAAATGTTTAGTAAAGCAGTCAGTTATCAGTTCAATTGGAAGGGGTTGATGCTCGTGGTCAAAGGAATAACTTTTTTCCTAGATGATGATCTCAGTTGCTTTTGGTTTCCTGGATCACTGTCATTTACAATATAATGTATTTGTTTTGTTCCTATTTCATTCCAGACCATCACAATTATTGCTGCTCAAATTCTATTTTTAACAAGACGCTTTGACTTTTAAACTTCAATTTTCTTAATCCGTGACTATGTACAGACCAATTGGCACAAGTAACCAACTAATGTGAGATATGTTTGAAAGTTTTAAATCACATTTAGAAGAAATATGCTAGCATTCTCTCAGGAACTCTTCTAAATAAGGAACATGATATGGCAGCTGTGTAGCTGCATTTCTCAATGGAGGAAAGATCATTTCTTTGGCGAGACGTAGTCTGTTTTGCCATTGGCGTAAGAGAACTGTAACACCTAGTGCTCTGTTTTATCTCATCTCAAGTTCATCTGGGACTGGCTCTTGAAAACGTGCCTATTTGTGCTGCTTTATGTAGTTTAGCAAACTAGGGCTGCTGAGTGCTTGTGGTAACTTTGCACTAATTGTGTTCTTTCTTTTGATAATAGTTAAAGAAATACATTTTGGGTTTTTCCTCTCAGCAAGTCTGACAATGTCTTTGACAGCAAAACGAGTGCAAATTGTGGTTATTTTGTTAATTGTTAACAGAATTCTTATAATCTACATGGAAACGTAATTTAAATGAAAATCTGTTTAAATTATGGTTGCAGTTAACCTTTCTGAAAGAAAATATGTTCCACATTATCTTTGAGGCCTTTTAGATGCTCAGTCAATCAAATTTATATTACAGAGTGGAATGCAGTCATGATGAAGTGTGTATACTAACCACTAAAATGTAAGTTTCCAACATTGCAGTTCCAGTCTGATCTCCTGTGGGAGTTCATCAGTAACTCCACTGAATAAAATTACAGTAGGCTTATCAAAAAAACGAGCAGGAAAAAAATCAGAAAAGTGTTTTGTGGATGTTTAATAACAAAAATAACCTCAGTGGATCAGGGGTTGTGCCAGCCTCTTCCCGGTGTGGGGATTGAGGTGGGCTAGACAGAACAAATGGGGGGCGGGGAGTTGCGCTATACATCTTGTGTGCACACATACTTATTTATTTTTTTAACAAGATGCACTTAAACATGTGTTTTATCTATGTCATCCTGAAAAGGAGACTAAAAATATATACAGACAGGTTGGTGTTAAACTTCATCTATAGCAGCTCCCTGGTGCAGCATTTATTCACGGAAAACCAATTGGAAAAAACCCTAAGCCAATAAATAAATTAATAATACTAATAATGTTAACAATAATAATAAACAAATGCAAACTTCTGGAAAAATACTGGTTAAATAATGCTAATAGTTAATTACTTTAAACTGGAGAATGCACTGTATTATATTTTAAAATTAGCCATTTGCACATGCAAAGAAAACAAAACAACAACACATACACACTGCTATTTAAAGCAGAATAAACAACAACTGACCAAAATTAAGTACACTTTTTTCCCTAGCCATGTGAGCCCGTATTTTCATTGTCAAATCAAAACCCAATCAAATACATGCAATCTGAAAATTCTAAACATTTTTAAAGCTGTTTTTCGGGGGGCCAAGGGGTTGTCACTCTTCCTGTGACTGTTGTGCACTCATGTGAGCCACAGTCTTTGTTAAAGTAACAAAAGCAATTCGGCTCTTAACTAAACAAACTGCCAGTTAATATAAAAATACCCAAAAAAGCACAAAATAAATAAAACGCTGCCAATAAAGCACAAAAACAGCATTTGACAGGTAGCAAAAATCAAGATGTAAATACAAGTTATTTTTTAACATACAGTGTGGGACGAGTGGTTCTCAAGATTTCCACTAAACCGGTGAAAAACTGACATATATTATGAAACAAATAACTGCATGTACAAAGACTGAGCTACTACTCATCACAGATGAGACATTTCACTTAAGGACAATCTATCTGTTGTGATTTGCAGCAAAAGAATCGATGACATCATCAGGGCCAGCCTTAGGGGTGGGTGACGTGGGTGACTGCCTAGAGTGCCATGGTCAGAGGGGTGCCATGGTCAACTCCCCGCTCTCCACACACACAGCCAGCCCAAGGCCCCTTTGACCTATGAGCACTGGCCCAGAGCTGGGGAGGGGCTAGGGTTGCCAACTGTCTAACTGCACAAAGCCGAACACCTTTGCCCAGTCCCCTGTCCCGCCCTTTCCCCTAGGCTCCGCCCCTTCCCCACCCCTTCTCTGAGGCCATGCCCCCACTCCCTCTGTCACTTGCTCTCCCCTACCCTCACTCACTTTCACTGGGTTGGGGTGCGGGAAGGGGTGAGGACTCTGGAGTAGGGCTGGGGATCAAGGGTTTGAGGTGCAGGAGGGGGCTCTGGGCTGGGGCAGGGGGTTGGGGTGTGGGAGAGGGTGCAGGTTCTGGCTGGGGGTGTGGGCTCTGGGGTGGGGCCAGGGATGAGGGGCTTCGGTGCAGGAAGGGGCTCAGGGCTGGGGCAGAGGTGTGGGCTATGGGAGGGAGTTTGTGGGCTATGGGAGGGAGTTTGAGTGCAAGAGGGGGCTCAGGGCTGGGGTAGGGGATTGGGGAGTAGGAGAGGGTATAGGGTATGGGCTCTGGAAGGGAGTTTGGGTGTGGGAGAGGGTTCCGACCTGGGGCAGAGGGTTTGGGATGTGGTCTCCGGCCGGGTGGCACTTATCTCAGGCGGCCCTCAGTCAGTGGCACAGCAGGGCTAAGGCAGGCTCCCTGCCTGCCCTGGCTCATGCTGCTTCCAGAAGCAGCTGGCATGTCCGGCGCCTAGGCGGAGGCATGGCCAGGTGCTCTGCACAGTTAATGCTGACGGTACCTGCAGGCGCTGCCCCCGCAGCTCCCATTGGCCATGGTGCCGGCTTGGGGGCGGGGCAGCATGCAGAGCTTCCCTAAGCACCCCTGCACCTAGGAACTAGACATGCCAGCCACTTCTGGGGAGCATCGCGGAACTAGGGCAGACAGGGAGCCTGCCTTAGCCCTGCTGCGCTGCCAACCGGACTTTTAATGGCCCAGTCAGTGGTGCTAACCGGAGCCACCAGGGTCCCTTTTCGAATGGGCCTTTCAGTCAAATACCAGACTCCTGGCAACCCTAGGAGGGGCAAGGCCAGGGGCGCCCCATACAGGGGCTCCTACCATGCGCTGTGCTCCAGCTGCTAGTCCTGGCCAGGCTGGGGAGGGATGGGACGACTACTTCCGCTGCACAGGCTGCTCCCGGGACTGGGTCAGACCCACTTCTGGGAACCTCCCCTAGCTTCAGGAAGCTCCTCACCCACCTGCTTCCTGCCTCCATCGCTCCCCAGCCATGGGGTGAGAGGTCACTGTACGGGAAGCTGCTCCCTCCCTTTCACCCAGGATACCAATTTCTCCAAGGCCGGCCCTGGACATCGTTAACATTCACAGCTGGGCAACCAGAGAGTGACAGCTGCTGGCGAGGCACCCAGCTTTGAAGGCAGCGCCGCCACTAGCAGCAGTGCAGAAGTAAGAGTGGCATGGTATGATATTGTCACCCTTACTTCTGTGCTGCTGCTGGTGACAGTATTGCCTCTCCTAGTGCCACCTCTGCATTTGATATTTATTCATTGAATTGATTATTGTAATCCTTAATGGTAAACATCTCTTCAACATACATTTACACAATGATGCACAAAACCCCTATGTTTATTGAACATTTTTAAGATTGCAAAGACAAGCACTGAAAAGTTAGGAATGTCATAAGTAAAGTTACCTGTGCAACCTGAATTTGCTCCCTGTATGTGCATGCAGTATAATACAGTCTTTAATTACATTAGCACATACTATTTTTTCCACAGGACAACTCCCACAAAATAAATGTTGCTCAATTAATGAGCAGCTATTAAATATTTCATTTTCTCCTCACAAAGTTTATAAGCAACTAAAAACAGAGTGTTATATGGGGAAATGGAAGGCACCATAATAATAGACATTGCTACCCATCCTGCTTATCATACAAACTAAAATATATCCAAAATTAGCTTGTAATTTTTACTGGACTTAATTACTGCAACTGTCATTTGTACTGGTTGCCTATTGTTCAGTGAATGTGCTTCCAGGTTTCTCTGTTAGTATTTAAAGCCCTAAATAAAATACAATATGACCACATGCACTTGAGCTACTCCAACCTTGGCATCCTTCCAAGCTAGGCTCCTGACCTGTTAGTTTCCTTTTTAAGGTGGTTGGTTGTATATTGCAGGACTGCAGCCAGGATTTCCAGTGCCAAGGACAAAATATAGAAGTGGGCCCAGATAGGTTTAATAGGAGCCCATTGAGGTTGGTGATATATGGAGGTTAATAGGAAAAAACAACTAATAGTATGTTAGAAGTTAAGTGGTAGAAAAGTCCGATAGTTGCACCTTCAAAAAAAAAAGTCATATGATACAGAAAAAATCCAGAGCTCTAATGGCATTAGCTTTAGACACTAAACTATATATACACTAATAGACTCATAGACTTTACGGCTAGAAGGGACCAACATGATCATCTAGTCTGACCTTCTGCACATCACAGGTCACAGAACCTCACCCTTCCACTCCTGTAATAGGCACATAACCTCTGGCTGCGTTCCTGAAGTCCTCAGATGTTGATTTAAAGACGTCAAGTTCCAGAAAACCACCATTTACTCTAGTTAATACCGGCAAGTGATCCAGGCCACATACTGCAGAGGAAGGCAAAAAACAAACAGATAAAAAAAACCAGGCTCTCTGCCAATCTGACCGAGGGAAAAATTCCAGCCTGACCTCAAATATGGCGATCAGTTAGTTCCTAAGCATGTGGGCAAGACCTACCAGCCAGACCCCTGGGAAAGAATTCTCTGTAGTAACTCAGAGCCCTCCCCATCTACTGTCGCATCTCCAGCAGTTGGGAATTTTTGCTACTGGCAGTCACCAATGGGCTATAAGCCATCGTAGGCAGTCCCATCATACCACCCCCTCCATAAATTTATCAAGCTCAGTCTTGAAGCAAGTTCGGTTTTTTGCCCCCACTGCTCCCCTTGGAAAGGTGTGCCAGAATTTCACTCCTCTGATGGTTAGAAACCTTCATCTAATTTCAACCCTAAACTTATTGATGGCCAGTTTATATCCATTTGTTCTTGTGTCAACATTGGCCCTTAACTTAAATAGCTCCTCTCCCTTCCTTGTGTTTATTCCTCTAATATATTTAAAGAGAGCAATCATTCCTCCCCTCAGCCTTCTATTGGTTAAATAAACAAGTCAAGCTCCTTAAGTCTCCTCTTTTAAGGTAGGTTTTCCATTCCTCTGATCATCCTATTAGCCCTTCTTTGAACCTATTCCACTTTGAATTAATCTTTCTTAAACATGGTAGACCACACAGTATTCCAGATGAAGTCTCACCAATATCTTGTATAATGGTACGAACATTTCCCTGTCTCTACTGGAAATACCTCTCCTGATGCATCCCAGGTTTGCATTAGCCTTTTTCACAGCTGCATCACATTGGAGGCTCATAGACAGCCTGTGATTACACCCAGGTCTTTTTCCTCCTCTGTCGCTTCCAACTGATACATACTGAGTTTACAGTACAAATGCTTCTTGTTAGTCCTTAAGTGCATGACCTTGCACTTTGCATTATTAAATTTCATCCCATTTCTATTACTCCAGTTTTCAAGGTCACTGAAACCTTCTTGTATGATATTCTGGTCCTCCTCCATATTGGCAATACCTCCCAACTTCGTGTCATCTGCAAATTTTATTAGCCCACTCCCACTTTTTGTGCCATCATCATTTATGAGAATATTAAATAAGATTGGTCCCAAGACTCTTCCCCCTGAGGAACTCCACTAGTAACCTCCCTCCAGCCTGACAGTTCACCGTTCAGTATGAACCATAGTAGTCTCCCCTCCAACCAGTTTTTTCTTCAATTTAACTAATAATTTTTCCCATATGGAACTGTATCAAATGCCTTACTGAAATCCAGGTAGATTAATTAGATCTACTGTTTTTCCTTTGTCTAGAAAATCAGTTATCTTCTCAACAACAACAAAAAAGAGAGATCAGGCACAATCTACCTTTCGTGAACCACGTTGTATTTTATCCCCATTACCATTTACCTTAACTACTTTCTCTTTCAAAATTTGTTCTAAGACCTTGCATACAATTGAGGTCAAACTAATTGTAGTTTCCCAGATCCCCTTCTTCTCCGCCTTTCTTAAATATAGGTACTGTGTTTGCAATTCTCCAGTCATAGGGTATGACCCCTGAGTATACAGATTCATTAAAAAGCCTCGATGTTAGGCTTGCAATTTTAGATGCCAGTTCTTTTAATATTCTTAGATGGAGATTATCTGGGCCCCTGGATTTGGTCCCATTAAACTGTTGGAATTTGGCTTCCCCTTTGGATGTTGTAATTTCTACTTCCATATCCTTGTTCCCATTAGCCACCCTTCCACAATCCCCACGCTCCTCATTATTCTTGTTAAAAACTGAGGCAAAATATTCATACCTAGATTATCTTTAATCTCTACCCCATCCTCAGTGTTTAGCAGTCCCACTTCTTATTTCCTTGTTTTCTTTTTATTTATATGGCTAAAGAACCTTTTACAGTTGGTTTTAATTTCCTTTGGAAAGTCCAACTCTGCTTGGCTTTTGGTAGTTCTCACACTCTACCTACACTTTCTGACCTCCAAGCGGTAGCTTTCCTTGCTGATCCCTTCTTCCATTCCTCGTAGACTTTCTGCTTTCTCTTAATAACCTGTTTGAAATGCTTTTTCATCCCATTTGGTCTGCAGCTCTTCCCTACAATTTTTTCCCCTTGCTTGGGATACAGGCTTCAGATAATGTCTGCAACTTTGACTTAAAGTAATCCCAAGCCTCCTCTGCTCAGATCCTTACATTCTTCAGCTCCATCTTCACTAACTAATTCCCTCAATTTTTTAAAGTTTTCTATTTTAAAATCAAGGATCCTACTTGCAGACCTATTTCTGTTTATCCTTCCATTTAGTTTAAACTGAATTAATTCATGCTCACTCAAATCAAGGTGTCCTCTGCGACGCTACTTAGCAATTCTAAATCTAAAATGGTATCACCTCTTGTTGTCTCTGAGACTATTTGGTGAAGAAATCTGTTGGCTATCAATCACATTGAGGACTATCCTACCAATATTAGTAGCACTTGTCCTCCAGTCTATATCTGAGAAATTAAAAGCTCCCATTATCACACAATTCCCAGTAGTATTTATTTAATTAAAAATATTAGAGAAGTCTCTCTCCATATCCAAATTGTATCCTGGGGTTCTGTGCCTAACCCCAAGCAGTATCCCAGTGGAGCCCGTTACCTTTCTTCCCCAAAGTGATTTTGATCCAAACGGATTCAATTTCATCCATTCTATCACTTCTAATTTCTTTACACTATCTCGTCACTAATATACAATGCTACTCCACTGCCTTTACCTTTATATCTGTCTTTCTTGAATAGAACATACCCTTCAATATCTGTATTCCAGTCATGACTACTATTGCACCTGTTTCTGTTATCGCTATAATATCTGATTTCACTTCCTGCACCAGTAATTTTAGTTCATCCATTTTGTTACCCATGCTCCTTGTGTTGGTGTACAGACATAGTTGTTTTTGCTTGGCTTTATCCAGATTCCTTCCCCGATTAGGTACAATCATTGTACTGCCAGTATTGCCTCCCAGTGATTGAACATCCCCAAACCCTCTTTGTAGCACCGTTGCCTGAGCCATCTGTTAAGTCTCACTTCTGCTGTCTTCCTATAGGGACAGGAAGAATCCCTCTGAAGATCACTTGAACCTCCATTTCTTTAAGCATCTTCCCCAGCCTGGAATAGTCTTCCTTGATGCATTCCAGTAAATCTAACAGTATAATTTCTTCCCACATGAAGGACAATCAGTGGATTCTTTTCCACTCTCATTAGGATCCTCTTCAGCCTCAGGTCCCCATCCCAAATCTTAGCTCCCAGCAGACAGCACACCCTTCTGTTCTCCAGATCAGCAATGGTGACAGGCCTGTCTGCTCTTCTTAATATGGTGTCCCCCATCACAAATACCTGCCTTTTCCTGGTGTTGGTGAAATTCTGCGGCCTTATTCCTTCAGTTCTTTCTGGTTGCAAGTCTCCTTATTTTTTGTTCTCACTTGCAATCTTCTGCGAGTCATCCTGTATCCTCCTGGGGCTCCAAACTCTGGCTATCTCCATTGACCCTTCCCCTCTTCTTATAGGATTAGCCCATCTTCTCTTCCACCTTGCCCTCCCACCTTCTTTTACTGCCTGCCATGTCCCTTCATTTTCCAACTCAGCAAACCTGTTCCTCAATTCTGTTTCTCCTTTGCTAAGCGCCAGTCTTTGCCTCTGCCTTGTTCTCATAGTCACAAGCTTCCACTGGCCACTTACCTCATCCAGGAGTCTGCCTTCACAGTTCTCCAGTCCAGCTTGCAACTGCAAGTCTTGAGATTTCCCTTCAGACTCCTCTCTCCTTCCCTCTATCATCCGCTCAAATCCCCTTCGAAAACTCATCCATATTTTCCAGCTGCATCTCCAAACCTTGGATCTTCTCTTCCATCAGATCTGTCAGGCAACATGTCATACAAATGAAGCGGCTTTCAGATACCCTCTCCAAAATAATGTACACCCCACAGCTTCCACAGCCAGTTGTCTTCACTGTCTCTTCCATTCTTCAGAACCCTACTACTGCTGCTTCTGTAGCTGTCATAGCCTTCCCTCCTATGCTCCTGTCAAATAATAAAAACCCACAAACATAAAAACCAGAACACCACACACACACACACACACACACACACACACACACACACACACACACACACACACACACACACACACACACACTCCCCTTTACAAACTCCTGGCTGCCAGCCCCACGCCTGCGGCTCAGCTCCTGGCCCCGCGCCCGGAGTCCCGGCTGCTGGCCCCACCCCTGGGGTTGCATACCCACCCCCAGCTGTGGCCCCACCTCAGCCCTCTTACCTCTGTCCGCGTCCCCGCCCATCCTGGAGTCATGGCCCTGCTCCCTGTCCCGGCTCTGGGGGAGGAGGTTGGACAGGGGTAAGGGGGGCACGAGGTAAAAGCTTGGGGACCACTGCTCTAGACAAAAGAGAGTGGTGAGACCAGTGGAGGAGAACTTTAGGAAGTATGGCCGAGATGTTATTGAGAAGTGTGCCCTCCATTTGTCATAAGGGTTGCACTCTAGAGGTGCTTCTGGACTTCTTGACTATTATTATTATTAGTGACTAATATTGCTTTTTACCTGACCAGGACATTGTTAGACTTTTTGTCTGATAATGAGTCCTGGCACAGTTATCTATGTCTTTTGTGATTTCCAGACTTGTTTATTCTTGCAGTGCTCTGCTCTTGGGGTTACCTTTGAAGATCTTTCAGGAGTTTCTGTTTCTGCAGAATGTGACTTCTAGTTACATAGCAGAGTTAGCTCTGAGGAACATATTAAACCTGTTCTCAGAAGTTTGCACTGGGTTCTGTTTGCTTTCAGATGTATATGAAAGAGCTGATTTAGGTCCTTAAAGTGCTTTGTTGGATGTCGGTTATCAGAGAGAATGCCTTTTCCTCTACATATCTAATTCCGCTCACTCTTAATTTTGAGATAATTTCAGAGCACCTCAGCCACTTTTGCTAACAGCTTCCACAAGTTAATTCTCAGTGGTAGGAGCAGAGTGTTCTCAGTGGAGGGCCCATGAATTTGGAATTTATTTCCCAATTTGATTCAACAAAGCTTGTGTCTGATGACTTTCAAACCATAGTGTTAGGTTCACTTTTATATTAGGGAATTTGCCTAAGAAGGGTAACTGTGGGATGCATTAAGATGTTGTCTTGGAGGAGCTTCACTTTAATTGGTAGTGGTCAAAATGTTTATAATATTTGTACATTTTTATAAATTCTAACATAAATGTACTTTCCAAATGCCCGGTCTTTAAATTTAATTAAGATAAAAGCTAAGCAAAGAAACAATAACACCAAGTAGAAGTACAACAAATCTCTCTCACACACTCATACATTTTACTGTATGTTTATTTTGTACCTCTGTCCAAAATACGTCTTAAAACTCAATAATGGAGAGCAAGATCTGAGGGTGATAATGGATTAGACATAATCTCACACTGCCATTGGCAGGGAAAAGTAAGGCATATCCTGGAATCCGTAGATTTGCAGAAGTCAGTCTCAAACTGTGGTTCTCAAAGGGATAAAAAGATGATAAAGAGATTTAGATGGTGTGATTTATGAAACAAAATTAAGGGAATTTAATATGTACAGCCTAGAGAAAAGAAAACTAAGTGCAGATGTGAGATTGCATAATATAAATGAGAGTAAAGAATTACGTGGTTGAATGGTACAAGGGGGAGAATGTAATTTAGGTATTAGTAATAGTGATCCCTCAACGTCACTGAGGTACCACAGTTAGAGATGTTCAAGAATATATCAGGCAGAACATTTAAAATAAATAAGAATCCAGCAACGATGCAGGAAAAAGATTAGCTGACCTAGGAGTTGTTTTTCATATCTATAAGCTTTGCTATCTATTCTTTTGATTTTTTTTTTAGCGCTAACAATTTCACTATCTATTATTTCATACATATTTTTCTGCACTCGTCTATTCTAGGTTATTCAAATTTAGAAAAATAGGCTTTGCCTCTTAAATGCTATCTCCATATATACCAACCATACCAGTCATGGCCCTGTCATAGACTTTCATTATGACACTGGGCAAGTCAACATGTCTTTGCTCCACATTTGTAAAATGGGCATAATAATCCCTCTAGGAGTAATGGGTCAGAAAAATCAGAATGTGTCTTAAAATTAGTAGAAGTGTGGGCAAAATAGCAGAGGACAAATTCAAATCTAATGAGTCATTCACTTTCACTTCTAAGCCTCCTCAGAATTATTGTTTTTCATTCCAACTGTATTTTATGTAATTTCCTCCCTAATTTCTTACTTGCATTTTTATTGCGCTGCAAAAAGGCAATTGTTATTTTGGGCTGTACACAAATGTCAGAGAGCAGGTGGGAGATAGTTTCCATCCACGTGGTTTTAGTGTAGTAGTACATGGCATTCAGTTTTGGGCTCCACATTACTAGAAAGATGTTCACAAATTGGAGGCTATTCAGAGAAGTACAAAGGGACTGGAGGAACTCATTTATGAGGAAAGAATTAAAGAGCATAAAAATGAACATAGATTGGCTAAGCAACAATTAAGAGACTGATCTAATAAAGTTTACAAATATTTATAAGGTGTTAATACCAAGGATATCTGATTTAATAATAATAATCAGACTAGTGCACACTGCTTCTTGCCCAAACGGATCAGCCATCAGCTGCAGTGGTTCACCAGACTGAGCCAACCAGTCAGTGTATTCAAGACCTTGAAACAGAATGGAGTTCAGCTCTACACCACCTCTGCAAGCTTATCCATCAACCAGTCTATCCTGATACTAAACAATTATGATGATAGAACACTGTTGCTGAACTCCTGTGTATCTGGCATTGACTCCAGTGCAGCTTTCCATTCCATTATAGAGTTCTTCTATCATGCTATCTTCCCAGAGATGCCAAGTCTCCTTATCAGATCCCACAAACCACCTCAATGTGCTGAATCAAAGGCCTGACAGAAGTCTATAAAAGGTGCTGCACATAGCTTATTAAATTCAGCCATCTTCTCAAAAAGTGATCTCAAAGTAAAGATCTGATCAACAATGGAACAACCAGGCCGAAAGCTTCACTGAGTATCCTAGCCTTTGCCACATTGTTGATTCAAGACGTTAATATGGTTTGGTTATTAATCGAGATAACTAAGTCCATGGCCATTACCATCAAGCAGCCTCCAGCTCTGGATTATAACTAGCTCAGTATTAACCCCACTGGGCAAGATATCAAGCAGGTGGCAACTGTTAAATATTTGGGCAGTGTCATATACTGTGCTGGAGGATGTGGGCTTTTGTATATCAGCAGCTGGTGCTGTGTTTCAGGCTCTTCAGCAGCCTTTGTGATGACATTGTGATGTCAAGCTTGCTTTGAAGCTGTGGATCTATAGAACCACTGTTATACCAACTCTATTGTATGGAAATGAAACATGGGAGCTGAGGAAGGCTGAAGAACATCGGATTGACATTTCTGAGTCCTGTTGTCTTCATCAGTGTCTCCATATCAAGTGGCAGGACAAGATCAGAAATTAAGATATTTGAAGCTGAACATAGCAACTACCACATCAGCTCTGAGGCAGTTTTGGTGGCTTTCTTGGTATGGGTGTATTATTAGAATGGAAAAACAATGAATTCCAAAGTGTGTGTACCAAAGAATGCTGCTACGTGACTGATAATCATCTGGGTATCAAAAGCTTTAGTGGCACAACAAGATAGCCTGTAATGGACATACAACCAGATTACCTCAAGCACCCTGCCAGAGATTGATCTGGGTGATGCTCAATTTGCAAGGAGGCCACATCCCTTTAGATAAATGGTACATGGAGGTGTAACTAGGGATAATTAGATGAAATTTAAAAAAGGAAATTTTAAGTGGAATATCAGGAAAATCTTGGCAATGAGACCTCCAAAGTCATGGAATAGTTTCCATAAGGAAGATGTGGAATCCCCATTCTTTGAGAATTTTAAAACAGGACTGATCCAAACACCAGAAAATCTATTTTAGAGAGATGGACTGGATGTTCTAATGGGGTTGTTTGTTTGGGGTTTTGTTTTTGTTTTTTGCCATTTTAGTGTGACTTCTCCTGTTAGAATATCATTAGAAAAAGTTCTATATTTTTCCTCTTAATTATAAGGCTCTATTATACGCAAAATGCTTCCAAAGACAGTAACACTGAAAGCAAAAATCAAGCCTCGGTGCTAAAATGAAAAAATTACAATCAATGACACATTTTCTTTTTCTGTTTGGAGTCTGGGTGTGGGAAAAACTATCCATTCCATTTTGGGTTGGTTTGCTGAATCATTGAGGTGGAAATTCAAACGAACAAGTAAATAGTGGGCTTGAATTCTACAATATAGTATGGTAAATGAAAAATTCAAATTTGGATCATAGGTTTCTTGTTAATATTGCTTTATTACAAATCATACAGTATAAGTCCATACAACCAAAGTAAAAGTTTTCAAAAACGTTTCCTGTAGGGAAAATACAAAATATTTACGTGGGTCACAAACAGTGATTTTTGTTTCAAGAATGGGGAGATGGAATAATATTTCATACTGAAGTTTCAATGCAGATTTTTCTCTAGTGTTTGCCCATTCATCTCCATCTAACCTTACTTCTTACTAGTAAAGAGGGAAGAAATCCAAAGAAAACAAATAATAAACTAGACATGGGCGCACCTGAGTCCCGGGACATGTATCTATGTAAAGAAATTGTGTTGAAGATTTGTCACTGAAGAGTTAGCATCTACGCAAGAGGTTCAGATCAGATCAGTTCAGAAGTGATGATGTGACTCAACTGAAGAACTTCTCAGGGTTTATTTTTCTGAGAATGTGGGTTAACTTATTTAAAATCTGATGTCCAGCTGGGAATCAGTAGGGACAGGTAATTGTTGAAGATTTGTTTTTTCTGATGAACAGGAGAACATTCAAGACTTTCACCTTTATTATTAAGCATTGCTGAGTGACCTTTGGGTGCCTATTTTCAGGTCACAAAGGTCAATCAAAATCCACATGTAAATCAGCTTTTTGGCTCAGAAATTTTAATATTAAGGTATTGATAAAAAAAATTAAGAAAAGACCAAAGAAAAGTAATAGTTGCATACTGTATTGTATTTGTCCAACCCTCTAATTTATTTATCCAGTTTATTTACCCAGTTTGTCCAAAAATCAGTACTTTCACAAAGGAACCATATTTTAATCATTCTGTGGTAATTTAAACAAGTTTGGGGACAGGTATAGGGAGCCTCAGTTTTTATTGATTTGCTCCTCATGCAACTTCATTGAAATCAATGAATTTGCATAATGTGCAAATCAAGGCAGAACTTTGCCTAGGCAACTTAAATACTTCACTGAAAACCCACTCTTACTACTAGTCAGTTTCTGTTTTTATTAAAAGACAAGCTTCCATTCTTCCCTTCATGTCTTCCCACCCTACTTTGTATGACTAGGATTTGGACGTTGCCTCTAGGGATGTTCATTTTATGATTTTGTGAGATGACTTATAATGATATGGTGTCACATGAGTCTCTATTTGTGATTTGAATAACTGGGTTATTGTACTTGGCATGATTTCAACATCATCTGAACTGACATATCCTGCTGAAATAATTAGCATCTAAAGACAACAAGTCAAAATGGCTGTAATAACTAAGAACAAGATTGTGATCAATCCCTTATCTGGTTGCGGCACACAACCCCAGCACACACACTTTTTGCAGCCCACGCAAGGTCTGATTACAATAGCAGTTCCTTGGTGCTGGAACTGTTCACCACTTCTTCCCCTGGTGAGCTAGCTGTTCAAAAATGAACGGAGAAAAGGTGAGTCCCTTTCCTCCCCTGGCTCCATACACTGGCCTACAGAGCAGGGTCTGTGCACCAGAAAATGCAACCCCAGTGTACACTGTGCACTCTCTCCAACCTCATGCACACTGGGGAACTCCAGGAGACATTGTTGGCCACATTCTCAGCCCCATAGCACAAGGCAGTCAGAGGCTGCCCATAACCTCACTGCTGAGGACAGACACCCATAGTGTGGAGAAGTCCCCAGTAGGTGTAGAATTAGGGCTAGTCTACACTAGAAGTGCTACAGCTGCACAGCCTCTGGTGAAGATTCTGTGTGCCGATGGCATAATAAAACCACCTCCGCAAGAAGTGGCTGCTATGTCAGTGCAAAAAGTTCTCCCGCCAACATATTGCTGTCCACACTGGCAGTTAGGTCAGTGTAATTTACATCACTCAAGTAGGGTTGCCAACCCTCCAGGATTGGCCTGGAGTCTCCCAGAATCAACATCCATTTCCTGGTGACTATTGAAAGCAACTCAGTAGATTTTAATAGGATATTTTTTTAAAATGACATTAGGACATGTTGGGAAAATAAAATCTCCTGGAATAGCTTCAGTCAGAGTAGGCAACCCTACACTCAGGGGTGTGGCTTATTCACTCCCCATAGCAACATAAGTTACACCGACATAACCCATAGTGTAGACGAGCCCTCAATGAAGTTGGCTCATACATCTCCCTCCCCACAGCTGCAGTGGAGGTGAGGTTGGGGGAAAGGAAGGAGGAGTGCCTGGAGCATCATACATTACAGCGGGTGCAATTTACGGTAGTGCCTGGAGTCAAGCCAGGAATCAGGGAGCTTGTAAACAGCACACTCACCTTCTGCTGAGCCTGGCAGAAGCTGGATGAAATAAAGAAACAGGCCCTGTGTCTTTGAATTCCAAACAGTCATTTTGAGCTGCTTATAACTTTTTTCAGTCTCATACTTTTCTGGTTAAAATGTGGCAGGTTTGTTCTAAGCCAGGGAGCTAATTCTTACGGAAAGTTTGAGTGAAAGTAGTTCCTCCATTTTCAAGAACCAAAATACAGATTTCCCATTACGCAATTATTGTTGAACAGCTCTAACGTGTCAGTGGTAAAACCTTGAAATTTGGCAGGGGGATTGGTCTGCAGGACATGGGTGTGTGGTAGAAATGGGTTGTGGTTTATCAAAGGTTTAAGAGTTTTAAAGTGGTCTTTTCATATTCACACTGCATTTTATAATGCAATCCGATGCCACAGTTCTGCCTGCCTGTTCCTTAGGAAAGTTTGTAGGCATAGCTGTGTCTTTTTCTGTCATTACTGAAAGTGCTCCGGGACCATGGCTGTTTCCTTACAAATGAGAGAGGCCTGCATGGATGGCCACAAGAGCTCCTCCTGACTGGTTGCACATATTGCACAATAGAGTATTCTTATGCTGTCTAGCAAATAGCTGAACATGGTGGAATTTTTTTTTTTTTAATTAGGGAATTCTATACAAAGCAAACAAAACTACATTAAAAGAACATTATGGCTGTTAACTGTATTACACAGCAGTAAGGAAATGACAAAGCTAAAGTTGCCTCTGCCCTTTTGTGTGTATGTATTATGATACAATGTTTTATTACATAAGCACATATTGTTTTTTGCCCAGGGCCTCTGCCTCATTCTCTATGCATATTGGAGAGAGAATGAGGGAGGCTTGTATACTAAATTGGTCTAGTGTCCAGAAAAACCTGTCCTCATTCAGCGCAGAAACTGTATTGTGTTGTGAATGAGACAGTGTTTTTCCATCAAAAGGGAAGAACTCAATGAACTGGGACCCAGGAGGTCTAGGTCTTTTTCTGCCTCTGCCACAGACTCTTTATGTGACTTTTAGCAAACTATTTAATCTTACTGAGTATCACTTGGTATAATAATACTTCCCATCTTGACGGGGCATTGCGAGTATCAAGACATTAATGTTTGGGAGGCACACGGGTACCCTGTGAATGAACACTGTAGAAAAGTATATAGTCCATTTTGAGTTCAGGGTTTGGATGGTATGCAGTGAATGAGACGTGGGGGCATCCTTTGAATGGTGAAGAAATATTGAGCATGCTGTTATTCACTGAGCATTATCCTTGTACACGGAATGAAGAAGGGTTCGGTGGGGAAAAAATTGTATGTGATCGAGTCATTAAAAGATTTTTTGAAATGCCTACATATGCATGGGAGAGTTAATGTTGGTATTTCCTATCTTTGGGGTGTTTCTCTTTGGAACCTTAAAGTTCTTTTAATATAGGTATGTTTGGTATATCATGCTTTATGTGCTAGATTCTCCAGTCCAATATAACCACTTTGCATTGCGTGACTGGTGCAAAAAAAATGGCCAAAGAAGGCCAGTGGAGAATTCCCCCTATACAGGGGAACTTTCTGCCAGTGAGAAGATGGCAGAGGCTGCTCTTCCACCTCCTATGCCAGTCTTTCCCCTCTCTCCCCAATATAAAGTGTGTGAGGAAGTATTCTGGGGATGTGGTGTGGGCAGAACAGGGAGGGTAGGTGGATGAGCAGAGTTCCACTACATCCATTTCTTCATTTGAGTAAGATTCCCGAGGAAGAATAGTGTTTACAGCTGCTCCCTGCAACTTAAACTTCCTTCAGGGCTGGAGGATGAGAATCAGGGAGCCACTACTGGCTCGCTGCAGTTTCTACTTGGGTAGGATAGTAAATCTGTCCACTAATGAATTTTAAACTGTAATATGTTAGAAATATATATAAAATGAAATGACAAATTACCTTGTGCATGAAAGTCCTAAATTAATTTGCTCATTATGGCTGTCTATCCACTTGGCAGTGATGTGGTCGGTCATACTAAATCGTGTAAATAAGATATGTGCTTCACCCAGAGAATCAATATATTTTCTTTTCAGACTAACAAACTCTTTTGTTTACAGTCATCCACATATAATAGTTTAGTGTTTTGTGCCTGAAAGTTTTTTTTAGTAAATCTTGTATTCCTCAGGAACTAGCAAGGTCTACAGAAAATTTGTAAGTGCTACAGGGCTATTGAGTTTTTTTATTATGTCAGCATTTTTTTTTAATTTCTCAAGCATCATTATCTCCCGCAATCTGTATCTGACTTATTTTCCATACATGCACCATCAATCAACTTTTTTTCATAAAAAACCTACGTGACAGAGTCATTTGGGGCTCTTCAGTAAAAGCTCAAAGCCTGCCTGATGCATTTTAAGCTGATTCCTTTTTTGACTTTTGACACCCATCTAGTGGATACAGCACAGTATAACAATGTTAAACTCCAAACACTTCCAAAGTCACAAAACTCCTCAGCCTCATGCATACTAGTGGATGTCCAGAAATATAGATTATGTAGGGTTACCATATTTCCACAATCAAAAAAGAGGACACTGGGGGGGGAAGCCCCGCCCTAGCCCTGCCCCCGCCCCCATCCACTCCCTCCCACTTCCCACCCCCTGACTGCCCCCCCTCAGAACCCCAACCCCCCCTGCTTCTTGTCCCCTGACTGCCCCCTGCTGAGAACCCCCCACCCCTAGGACCCTACCTGTCCCCTGACTGCCCCGACCCTTATCCACTCGCATCGGTGGCAGGGTTGTAGAAATTTTGGTGGTGCCCAGGACCCACCCACCCCCACCTGCCTAAGGCTCTGGGAGGGGGGTTGGGTGGGGGGAGGAGGTCTGGGGTGCAGGTCCTGGGCTGGGGATTAGGGTGCAGGAGGGGTGCAGGGTGCAGGCTCTGGGATAGAGTTTGGGTGCTGGGTGCAGGCTCCGGGCTGGGGCAGGGGGTGGGTGTGCAGGAGGGGGTGAGGGGTGCAGGCTCTGTGATGGAGTTTGGGGGTGGGATGCGGTGCAAAGGGAGGGGGTGCAGGCTTTGGGAGGGAATTTGAGGGCAGGAGGGGGGGTGTGGGAAGGGGGGAGGGGGGTTGGGTGGGAGTTTGGGGATAGGAGGGGATGCAGGGGTGAGGGCTGTGGGTCTGAGGATGAGGGGTTCATGATGCAGGAGGGGGCTCAGGGATGGAGCAGAGGATTAGGGTGTGCGGGGATGAGGGCTCTGGCTGGGGATGAGGGGTTCATGATGCAGGAGGAGGCTCAGGGCTGGGGCAGAGGATTAGGGTGCGGGGGGATGAGGGCTGGGGCTGAGGGGTTTGGAGTGTTGGAGAGGCTCAGGGCTTAGGTGGAAGGGCAGGGTAAGGGCAGCCTGTCTTCCCATTAGTGGATGGGGGACGCTAGGACCCGGGGGCAGCAGACAGCAGTTGCTGCTGGCTCTGGCAGCACAAGCAGGCAAGGGAGAGGCGGGGGGGGATGCGCAGAGGGGGGGTGCCAGGTGGAGGCCGGGGACCCATCCAACACTCCCCCGCTCCCTGACTGCCCCCCCCCGGGCTCCCCTTACCATTCTGGCTCCACGTGTTTGCAAAACACGCTGCCCGGTGGGTCGTTTTGTGTGTTACACAGGGCTGCAGACAGAGGGAGGGGGGAGCAGGGAAGGGCTCTGGCTGCTGGAGGCCAATGGGAGCGGCTTAATTGGCCCAGCTGCCCAATCAGCAGCCGCACTCTGCATGGAAGAGAGGGAGGGAGGCGAGGGAGAAAAAAACCCCGGACATTTTAATCTTGTTACCAATTCCTCCCAGACGGCTATTTAGAAACGCAAAAGCCGGACATGTCTGGGGAAATACGGACGGATGGTAACCCTAGATTATGGCCCCCCTCATGTCAGGAATGATTGAATGCAACTCTGCTGATTCTAGCCTACATGTTTTTAAATTTTAAACTTTTAAAAACTTAAATCTTTGCATCAGTGGAGGGCAAAATCATTTGCATCAAAGCACCAGAAATCCACACTGGGAGAAATAAGCTTTGTAAGTGGAAAAATTCATACCTGATCCCCCAAAAGGGAGATTGACCAACCAAAAAATATTGCTAGAGCATGCAGGGGTGTAATCAGGAAGGCCAAGGCACAATTGGAGTTGCAGCTAGCAAGGGATGTCAAGGGTAACAAAAAGGGTTTCTACAGGTATGTTAGCAACAAGAAGGTGGTCAGGGAAAGTGTGGGACCCTTACTGAAAGGGGGAGGCAACCTAGTGACAGATGATGTGGAAAAAGCTGTAGTACTCAATGCTTTTTTTGCCTCGGTCTTCACAGACAAGGTCAGCTTCCAGACTGCTGCACTGGGCAACACATATGGGGAGGAGGTAAGCAGCCCTCAGTGGTGAAAGAACAGGTTAAGGACTATTTAGAAAAGCTGGACATGCACAAGTCCATGGGTCCAGATCTAATGCATCCAAGGGTGCTGAGGGAGTTGGCTGATGTGATTGCAGAGCCACTGGCCATTATATTTTAAAATTCTTGGCGATCGGGAGAGGTCCCGGACGATTGGAAAAAGGTAAATATACTGCCCATATTTTAAAAAGGGAAGAAAGAGAACCCGGGGAACTACAGCCTCACTTCAGTCCCCGGCAAAATCATGGAGCAGATCCTCAAGGAATGTGTGGATATGGGGAAAGTGGTGGATGTGATGTATCTTGACTTGAGCAAAGCTTTTGATACGGTCTCCCACAGCATTCTTGCCAGCAAGTTAAACAAGTATGGATTGGATGAATGGACTATAAGGTGGATAGAAAACTGGCTAGATTGTCGGGCTCAAGAGGTAGTGATCAACGGCTCGATGTCTAATTGGCAGCCAGTATCAAGCGGAGCACTCCAGGGGTCGGTCCTGAGGCCAGTTTTGTTCAACATCTTTATTAGTGATCTGGATGCTGGGATGAATTGCACCTCAGGAAGTTCGCAGATGTCACTAAGCTGGGGGGAGAGGTAGATATGCTGGAGGGTAGGGATAGGGTCCAGAGTGACCTAGACAAATTGGAGGATTGGGCCAAAAGAAGTCTGATGAGGTTCAATGAGGACAAGTGCAGAGTCTTGCACTTAGAAAGGAAGAATCCCACGCACCGCTACAGGCTGGGGACCAACTGGCTAAGCAGCAGTTCTGCAGAAAAGGACCTTGGGATTACAGTGGACGAGAAGCTGGATATGAGTCAGCAGTGTGTCCTTGTGGCCAAGAAGGCCAACAGCATATTGGGCTGTATTTGTAGGAGCATTGCCAGCATATCGAGGGAAGTGATTATTCCCCTCTATTCGGCACTGGTGAGGCCACCCCTGGAGTATCGTGTCCAGTTTTGGTCCCTCCACCACAGAAGGGATGTGGACAAATTGGAGAGAGTCCAGCAGAGGGCAATGAAAATGATTAGGTAGCTGGGGCACATGACTTACGAGGAGGCTGAGGGAACTGGGGTTATTTAGTCTGCAGAAGAGAAGAGTGAAGGGGGATTTGCTAGCAGCCTTCAACTACCTGAAGTAGGGTTCCAAAGAGGATGGAGCTAGGCTGTTCTCAGTGGTGGCAGATGAGAGAACAAGAAGCAATGGTCTCAAGTTGCAGTGGGGGAGGTCTAGGTTGGATATTAGGAAACACTATTTCACTAGGAGGGTGGTGAAACACTGGAATGGGTTACCTAGGGAGGTGGTGGAATCTCCATCCTTAGAGGTTTTTAAGGCCTGGCTTGACAAAGCCCTGGCTGGGATGATTTAGTTGGTGTTGGTCCTGCTTTGAGCATGGGATTGGACTAGATGATCTCCTGAGGTCTTTTCCAACCCTAATATTCTATGATTCTATGAAAAACAAAACCAAAAAAACCTCCAAAGAAACCTTAAATAGCCTATAAAATTAACTGATGAATTCCATGGTCAAGGAAACCTGTACAAAGGACCATTCTTATTAGACAACCACTTATTTGGGGACTGTCTGACATCTCCCGCAGATTCTTAATTAGAGAACTACATTTGTTAAATAACTAAGCTTGGTCAGTTCCTTGAATGGTTGTTTCAATTGGGTTTCACTGTTCTCCTCCAAGCTTTTGCTTGACTAAATTAAGAGCTCTCTTCAGGTCCAAATGAACTAATGGTTACTGAACTACTTAATGAACAGAATTGTGGAAGACTCAAGGCTCCCATTCAGAGAGGTTTGAGGCAAACATTTGGTTTGTTTGTTTCAGTTTCAGTTACATCCCTTGACACTTTGAGTTTCTGGGTTTAAACAAACCCAAAAGCTCAAAGCAAAATGAGCCAAGACCACTGAACTTTGCAATGCTACCACCTGAAACAACCCAGCCCATGCTTATCTGAATCTTGATGCAGTTTTCGGAAAACAATTAAATGGAATTTGGGGCCATGTTTTCAAAAAGTTCATATGACTCAACATTGTTTTTTGATGAACTCAAACCAATTTCAGATTTCATAAATTCTCTTGCTTTTCGGTGTTGCTAATTTTACACAAACTTACAAGTAGCCTGGGAGACAGTCTCATTACACAAGAAATAACGTTTTTTCCCCCTAACTACAATTAAAATAAAAGTCAGCCAGCCATCTTCCACCACGCCTAAAATTGTATTAAAGATGACCTGAAGAGCTTATTAAAATAATTTTGAAAGCCTTCAAATCCTTAACAGAAAATATGTCAAGAAATTATGCTGGCCCTGTACTGTTTAGATCAGGGGTCGGCAACCTTTCAGAAGTGGTGTGCCGAGTCTTCATTTATTCATTTTAATTTAAGGTTTTGCCTGCCGGTCATACATTTTAATGTTTTTTAGAAGGTCTCTCTCTATAAGTCTATATATTATATAACTAAACTACTGTTGTATGTAAAATAAACAAGGTTTTCAAAATGTTTAAGAAGCTTCATTTAAAATTAAATTAAAATGCTGATCTTATGCCACCGGCCTGCTCAGCCTGCTGCCGGCCTGGGGTTCCGTTCACCTAGGCCGGCAGCAGGATGAGCGGGGCCTGTGGCCAGGACCCTGGCTGGCAAGGGGCCGGCAGCCAGAACCCCAGGCTGGCAGCGGGTTGAGCGGGGCCGGTGGCCGGGACCCCAGCTGGCAAGGGGCCGGTGGCTAGGACCCCAGACTGGCAGCGGGCTGAGCGGGGCCGGAGGCCGGGACCCCAGACCGGCAGCGGGCTGAGCAGCTCAGCCCGCTGCCGGTCCGGGGTTCCATCTGCTGGCTCCTGACAGCCAGGGTCCCGGCTGTCGGCCCTGCTCAGCCCGCTGCCGGTCTGGGGTCCCGGCCCTGCCCACATAGAGTGGGTACCTACCTTCTCCCTGGTTCTGGCCCATTCTCTTCCTCTCTCTCTGCACTGAGCTGAGGGTGGGAGTGCACTGAGCACAGGGCTGGGGGTGAAGGAGCAGGCTGGGGGTTGGGGTGCAGGGTCTGGCCAGGAGCTAGAATGAGGGAGGGGGCTCAGGGTTCGGGCAGGAGGTTTGGATGTGGAGCGCTTACCTGGGCAGCTCGCATTTGGTGCGAGGGGTGCAGGTGGGAATGTTGGGGGGGGGTGCAGGAGCTCACGTTTGGTGCTCAGGATGGGGGGGTGCAAGAGTCAGGGCATGGGGTGGGGGGGATGGGTATGTGTGGGGAGTGCAGGAGTCAGGGCACGGTGTGTGTGAGGAGGGTGCAGGAGTCAGGGCAGAGGGCTGGGGGCATGTGAGGGGTGCAGGAGTCAGGGCATAGGGTGTGGGGGGGCTGGGTATGTGTGGGGGGTGCCAGAGTCAGGGCTGGGGTCATGGGGGGTGGTGCAGGGGGTTGGGTGTGAGGGGGGTGCAGGGGTCAGGGCAGAGGACTGGGGGGTGGGCTGGGATCGGGGGGATGCTCCCAGCCCCCTGCCCTGAGCGGCTCTCGGCAGGGGGCTGGAGGGATATGCCCTGATTCCACCCCCCTTCCCCAAGGCCCCGCTCCTGCCTCTTCTCCGCCTCCTTCCCGGTCTGAGCAGCGAAGGCGCTGGGGCTTCTCTTCTCCCATCCCTCGCAAGGGCCATCGGTGGCAGGGAGGGAGAGGAGGCGGAGCACGACGCAGCACGCTGGGGGGAAAGAGGTGGGGGAGGGGGAAGCTTGGCTGCCGGCGGAGCCTGCCCTACAGCAGCAGCCGGCAGGACCAAGCTTGCTTCTGCCCCCTGCCCCCACCAGAGAGAGCGTTAGGTGGGGGGCAGAGAAGAGCGGGCTGGGCCGGGCAGGATTTTTAATGGCACACTGCTGCCTGCCGGGGTTCCAGCCATCGGCCCCGCTCAGCCCGCTGCCGGGGTTCGGCAGCGGGCTAAGCGGGGCCAGCGGCAGCCGCAGCGTGCCATTAAAAATCGGCTCGCGTGCCGTCTTTGGCACGCGTGCCATAGGTTGCCGACCCCTGGTTTAGATGTTAGCGATATCTTCAATGTGCTTCAAGAGAAGTTGCTCCAGACTCTGTCTACCAGAACTCAGGTGCTAACAGGAGTAAAGCCTTTCAGTTAAGTTGTAACAAGTATCCTGTAAATGACTTGGGTTCTTAAACTACTTTTATGATGCTGTTGAGTTTTTGTAAGCATTCTGTTTCACTATTAAGTGATGTTTTTGAACTGGTTCATATTCAGACATGATTGAACTAGTGGAACTCTATTTATTAATAATTATCCTTGGCCAAAGTTGTCAGGCCTGGCTGTCAAAGGTAGGTTCCTAAATCCATAGTTACCTAAATAAAAGTGCCCAGATTTTTAGATGTGTGAGCATGTGCATCTCTCATAGATTTCCACAGGAACTGTGGGTGCTTAGCACTTCTGAAAACTTTAGGCAACTAAGCTTTAAAATTTTGGCCATTGATAAACAATAATTTTATTATTTATTTAAATACCAGCGTGCAATGGTGCTGGAACAGTTTTTATAGTGGGGGTGCTGAAAGTGGAAACCATGTATTTGGGTTGTTATCACTACTTCAAGCCAAGGGGTGTGGCAGCACCCCTAGTTCTAGCCCCTGTGCCAGCATAGGGTATATACAGTGCTTTATTGTAAGAAAACAGCAGGCTTCTAAAACTCATTTCCTTCCCCCACCAGAATTTGTCATCCTAACGACTCAAACAGATATAGCATGAATTAAAAAAAAAAAAAGTAACACAGATGAGCTGCAGGGGAATGTTGTCTACATAGATGCAGGACATACGAGTTTTAAGGAGTGGGAGAGTGTTTGGTGAATATTGACTGGGATGCTCTTCCAAGAGTACAGAAAGCATTGAAAAAATGAATGGAGACTAGAATGGGGCAAAGAAAACAGGGGAGGGACTTGAGGAAATTGTAGGGAGCAGGAGCAGGTTGTAGGAGAAAATTAGGACAGAGATATAAGCAGGAGCTGGATGGGTAGAGTGTTTTAAATGTGAGAACGAAAAGCGTGAAGTGAATCTGGAAGAACAGGGAGCCAGTGCACTGATTTCAGAAGAAGGCCAACAAGAATATCATAGGTAACCATGAGCCTTTAAATGCTATGCTTTATTTCTCAAATTATAAAGCACAGCTAATTTGAGATTTGGAAATTCTGTGGGGCCTGTAATAATAGGGTGTTGGTGGTCACAGGAAACATACTCAGATATGAGCAAAAGGAATTGAAATATAAAGACAAAGGTTCAAGAGACCATGCATTTCAGGATATTACTGATGATCTAATCAGTGAACAGTTCTGAAAACATCTGTTGGGCTCACTTTACTGAGTCCTTGTTGAATACCATTGTGTTGAATAATTTTTCAGAGAAGATTTGTTTTCCTTTTCTGTATTCAAACCATTTGTGAGAGATGGCATATGAGGTGATGAGAGATCCAAGAGGAATGCAGCCGAATGCCTGAAATTCAAGGAAGAATAACAAACTGATAGAGGAGAGGATAAAAGTCAAATATATAAACTCCTGGGTTTTGTTTATACTCTCTTATGCAATGCAAACCTATCTCCAGAGAGTGGCTTGCTGAGAATTGAGACATGCTGTGAGGGCTGTTTCTCCTTTCCTCTGAATGCTGTTTTCTAAAATATTTTTTTTAAATGAGCTTGTTTCTTTTCTAAGCAGTATCATCTCTATTTTGGATGTTACCATCTCTCCTCCCTGCCCAACATATTCTGATGGGTCATCAGTTCCTACATTCACTCTCCCCTCTCAATTGCTTTGTTTCTTTCTTCATTGGCTACTTGAAAGAGTATCTAGTAGTATATGATGAATCATGTTTATTACAGTAGTGCATAAGGACCAACCAAGAATAGGGCCCCATTGTGCTAGGCACTGTACAAACGCAGAGTAGCAGACAGTCCCTGTCATGACTGATAGACAAATCAGACCTGACACAGGCCATTCAGAGTGAATATTTAATATTTGATCCATCCTCTTTTAACCGCTTCACTGCAGCAGACGTTAGCAGCATTCTTTAAGAATCAACCTTTAACTTGCACTTCAACAGAGCCACACCAGGTACATAATGCAGATC
Organism: Emys orbicularis; assembly: GCF_028017835.1. NCBI lineage: Eukaryota > Metazoa > Chordata > Testudines > Emydidae > Emys > Emys orbicularis. The sequence continues at coordinate 37,227,746 of NC_088688.1, read as the reverse complement.
CCAAGGTACCCAACATATATTTTCTGTTATGGAGCACTGAAAAGAGAACTGTTTATTTCTGTAGAGATACAAATTGCCAGGGTAGCAGGTAGCGCCCACGTACAACTCTGCCTGTCCAGAAGACTGTACCCCATCCTATCAGATACAGCCCTGACCTTGTGGTCCACACATTCATCACCTTCAGACTTGAATACTGTAACGCATTGTATGTAGAAACTGAGCTGTGTGCTCCAAAAATCCCTCCATCTGGTACAAAATGCAGTGGGCAGGCTGCTAAGCAACACACATCATCCTGACGCTGTGCACTCTGCACTAGCTCCCCATTGATTACAGAGTCCAGTTCAAGGCTTTTTGTTCTGAGTTTTCAAAGCCCTTTGTGGAATTGGTTCTAGCTACCTAAATAAAACACCCTTCCCTTTCTCTGTGACCATGGCCTCCCATGCCAGCTATGGTCCTTAGGAACAATTAAATTGTTGACCAGTAGACAGAGCTTTGACAGGAACTGGATCTAGACAGTGGAAGTGGAACTCACTGCCTCAAGAAATAAGAATGGCTACAAATCTTACTGTGAATAGCCATAAATGCAAAGCTAATTTCTTTGACCTAGCTTTACAATAAGAACAACCCCTAATACACTCACACCCCATAATTCTATTCAAGCATTATATTCCTACCTGCTGGGAATAAAAATAGGACAGTTGTTGTTGTTTTAATATTTGAGCAGTTGTCAGATATTATGATGCCCATGTAAGAAGCTAGATAGGAATCATATCCCTTGGAGTGGGAGAGGGGGAGGCAGGCCACAAAACAGGGGGACAAGGGCATGGAGGAGGAACCAGGGAAGGTGGGGAAAGCTTCTGGATCCACTCTGACTCCCTGGTGCTAATGTGTTCTTGTGGGCAAAGGCCTGAGCAGTTTCTTGAAAACCACCTTCCCTCCCTGTTCCTGCAGTGATCCCTAATATGGCTGACCATAGGAGCAACTCCAGCTCATTGGCCCAAGCTTTGTGTTTCTGCTCTTACAGCACACTTTTCAGCTGAGAAAACACATGCACTGAGTCCATAGTCCCACCAGTGGACACCCCACATCCCAAGAAGCGTGTAGCCTTCAATAACCTTAATAGTGATTTATCTCTCCTCCCCCCAGTCATTCTTTCTTTGGTTATCAGCAATTCCACAGTATATTTCCAGAGACACCTGTTATTGATTTATCAGTGGAGTTGATCAGCTGTAGATTTTCCCACTATTAACAGAAGGTTTTAGCTATTGAAAAATGTGTTAGAGGCATCTGCTCTTATAGCTGCATTTGTTATTTTCAAAACTCTCAGCATAACTGTGGCATAAATCTTTTTTTACTCCCTCCCCCTCTTTCTTACAGTTTTGATGTAGACAATGGCACATCATCGGGACGGAGTCCCTTGGATCCCATGACGAGCCCTGGGTCAGGGCTAATTCTCCAGGCTAACTTCGTCCATAGTCAACGTAGAGAGTCCTTCCTCTACCGGTCAGACAGTGACTATGACCTCTCTCCAAAGTCCATGTCCAGGAACTCTTCCATTGCCAGCGACATGTAAGTGTTTAAAAAAGAAAAAAAGTTGACCTCCCACATTTTAGCTATCATTTCATCCTATGTTAATCACAAGCCCAGGCAAAATGGTCTGTTATATTTTTGGTACCATAAATCAGCTCCTTCAGAAATCAAAGACAATCACAAATGCTGCTGAATTCACTACTAAGAGTTTTTAAAATCAACCTTACCTTACACATACATACTATTTTTATGCACTTAATTAGTTTTGTCAATCCGATTTCAAAATAACCAATAAATATGTCAAAACAGCCCATGGAATTCACTCAGTTTCTGAATGTTACCTTAGTGATATTTTTAAGGAATGTATTTGACTTATTTTAATCAGTGAGGCTGTTAATATTATTTTTTTTGCAAGGTGTGCAACAATTATCCTATGTAGCCTGTTGTAAACCCTGTGTACCATGGTTGCCTGTGGTTGTGGACAAAAGAAGTAAGGAACTGGAGAATGTATTTACTTTTCCAGCATTTCCACAAGAACAATTTCACACAAGGTTAACCATGTAGCAGCTAAATTGTGATAAGCTGCCCTTTTCTGAAAACGTTTATACTTTGTTCCTAAAAGTACACTGCTTTGGTAGTACAGCATGGTGGTGAGTGGGATGAACAGTTTGTAAGGAGGTATCCTCACCCTTTTAAAAATGATAAATCTGTTACGTTACAATCCAATCTATTCCCAAGGCTCAAAATAAATACATTTTTAAATTGCCCTTTTGAAGTATTTTTGAGGCTCTGACCGGAATTATTTCGCAGATTCCAGGGATGGGATGACTCCATCAGAGGCAGAAAAAGCCTTCAACTTCCTTTCAGTTTGGTGACAAAACTTTAACAAGGGTCTCTTGAGGGGCTCCTCCAGCTTCTCACTGCTTTTTACTATTCTTCTGTTTTATGTACTTTCGGCCAGACGGGCTAATCCTGCAAACACATACCAAAACTAATGTTACTCATATGAGTAGTCCCAAGTCAAATGCAAATCTATTTTATTTATAAGGCACTAAAAACACATGTAATTCTCTAACCTCTACTAATTTTTAAACTGCTAAAAATGAATGATAACCTAATGATTTTTAAATCTGCTCCAACCCTGTTTAGGGTTGAATTGTAAACCCCTAAAGTAGACAGACATGCTTGCAAAGGTCCCCTACTGAACAAGGAAATCAGGAGTATAGAAACATCATATCTTGATGTAAGTGCTAAGATTTATTTTATAAAAAAGGAATAAAAATTCATTGAACATCATACTTTTTTAAAAAGTCACTCTCCTGTTATTTTTGCGGATACAGACTAACACGGCTGCTACTCTGAAACCTGTCTTTGGGATGTGTGAATTCTCACTCATTATTGTGAAATGTATTTTCCTCTAGTATTCCAATCCTTAGGAATTTGGGACTGCTATTTTCAGCCTATGTATCTTTTTCGTAGATGTTAATTTGTCTACCCAAGATAGCTCTTTTCCCATTTGAGTGCCATTTGAGGTGACATTCATCCCTGTGCCAAGAAGCAGCACAAGGCCTATGCACCACGTAAGCCCTGTTGATTTAACACTTCCTAGGCCTAGTGCCACCTCTTTGCCCCCTTTCACCCTGTGTGAACAATATGGGTGAGACCAAAGATCAGTGAGACAAAAATGGTCTTGTCTTGCCTGAAAAGAATGTAAAAACACATTGTAATCACAGACAGACAGTCTGATCCAGAGTCCATGAGGCCAAACTTTTTGTGTCATCTCTTGTGACAATCCTACTTGAAAATCCTACTTTCCCAGTCTAAGGTACAACACTGATCCCCAACCTGCTAGTAGATGAGTTATTTCAGTTAACAATTTCAATTACTGCTCCTCCCATAAACCCATAATCCAGTTTGGCATTTCCTTGAATTCCTAGTGAGATTTCAACACAGAGCAATAATTTGGATGAATGATTTAACTATTGAAACACTGAGGACATTCTTCTCTTTTGATATTTATAATCAGTGTTCCTTTGAAACAACATTAAACATGTAAGAACAGTTGGCTAATCAGAACTCACAAGTGGGTAAACATTCCAGTGCTCCCCATCAGACCAGAGATTCTGCCGTTGTGCAATGGAGCAGCTGTTATACGTCCCTGCTCACTATGCAGGATGGAGGGGAGCATGAAATACAAAGAGCAGACCTTCTTACCTCTGGAGAGTCAAATACCCCTCTTTGACCAAGCATTTTCTTCTGACTGCCATTACTGGAATGTCCTGACATCATAAGTGTCTTCATCTGCTGTTCATTCAGACACTGAGGTGACAAAGGCTGGAAGCAGTCTGCACTCCTCCCAGAAACAGAGATCTTCACACCTTCAGGTTAGGAGGCAACACATTTCTCGCACATGTCCTTCTAGTGATCTCAGTATCCAAATAAGAGATTGAGCCATCTATCTGATTGGTCAGCATTTCTGAAAAGCTGCTACTCAAAGCAGAAAGCAAAGGTCATATCACAATAAAATATACAACCAACATAATTTCCACAGAATCCTAAAGTACACGATGTTACAGGCAGAATTCTTAAAAATTAACTGTAATTGTGCAAAAAAATGAAGTGTACATAAATGTAAGGAAGGGGTGAGCAGAACTGAAAAGTTATACCTAGTCATTTTATACTAATGCTATGTGGAAAATTTAATGAGATACATTGTTAGGATACAATAAGATGTATATGGCTCATCTGAGCACACATTATCATATATCTGAGTTGCATATTTATCATTAAACCTTAATAAACATGTTTCTGTTAAGTTTAATTAAATCAAAAAATTTGAATTTAAGAAGGAAATGAAAAAAGAAAAAGAAACAAAAACACGGAAAAGAGAAAGAAAGACAGATAGTAAAGAAAAAACCCCAAATATTTAAAGATCATTTACGTTTATTAGTTATCCATTCATGATATCTTTGTTATGATCCCTCAGTATTACCTGTTCACCTCAGGACAACAAATATAGGAGCACTTCGCAGACAAAAATAAAAACAAGTAAAATAATGAGGAAAAATGGATTGAGTTCCTGCTTAATTTTAACAGATGAATATTCTTCAGGGCAGCATGCATACATAAAGTTTACATTAACACAGGTATAAAATGTTGACCATACAGCAAAAAAAAAGTCCAGATATTTATCATTCAGAGTTACAGCGTGAGCAATGTGTAGCCCAGCAGTTAACATTAACACAACAGTGATCTTTGACCAACAAGATCACAAATCTTATTTTCAGGTCTGTGGTGGTTGTGAAAGTAAAGGCTGCGCAGCATTCTGGTTATTTAGTCAAAGGTGGGGGGAGGTCTAAGAAGACCTGGCACAGGATTCCAGAAGTGCTTTAAAACAAGTAAATATGAGTCAGGAAATAATAGTAATAGCAGGAGTATAATGATATATCCAAGCCTATCTTTAATCCTCTTTGTTCTGCAAAATGATGCCAATTATTATGTTTATTACCAAGCTTTTCTTGCAAGTAGTCATAAACCCAGTTGGTCTCTTGATTTTAAATCAGGATCACTGGCAAGTCTCTTCTTAGTCAATAATTGTGAGATGTTGCTGAATTAATGTGAGCTTCCATACTGTGCTCTGATTCTTACCATTTTCTGAGCCCCCAAACAAATTACAGATGAAGACTTTCATGGCAAAGCTTACTTGCTTGGATGCTTTTTGTACACTGAATATCCAGTCAAAGAACATAGCAAATTCCACGTGGAATTCCAAATTGCAATTTGCTTTTTGGTGACATTCAGTGTGTTGACTTTTGATCTGTGAAGCTTAGATACCTCTGAGACCATTTTCATCCTATGGACTCTCCTAACAGTTGAGAACAAACTTGGGCATTTTCCTCAGTTTCCCTAGATGTTAATGGTTAGGGTCAAGGCAGGGTTACATTCAGAAGGATTCTGGCAAAATCAGTTGTTTTATGAGTCTTCAAGATGAACAGCTCTAGCTCAAGGAATATGGAGGCCCTGACAAGCCTGTAAGCTCCTTTCAGCAAAGGGCATTTTTTTCTTTCTTCCTTAAAAGAAAAAGGTAAAGGGGAAAAAGATGGATTAGAGGAGGAAAAAATGCAAACTTCTAACACTAGCATCATAAAAGTCAAGAAATCAAGCATGCAAAGTCTGGAAATTCCAAAAGTTAAGGTAACAGTTGTTGCCATATTATTTACTTTGCCATTTTGCAATTTGTTTATGTTCTTGAGTTTTGGTTAAATAGAAACATTAATGTTTCTTTCTGTGTTGTTAATGCATATCATAAAATATATACACCTCTACCCCGATATAACGCTGTCCTCGGGGAGCCAAAAAATCTTACTGCATTATAGGTGAAACCACGTTATATCGAACTTGCTTTGATCCACCAGAGTGCACAGCCCTGCCCCCCCAGAGCGCTGCTTTACCGCGTTATATCCGAATTCGTGTTATATCGGGGTAGAGGTGTAGGATATGCAGTTTAACTGGATTAATATTATAGGAGAAAATTCCAGAAACTCTGACTCTTGAGTGCTTGATTTCTCAACCTCAACAGTGCATTAACTCTAGCTTTATATAATTCACAAAATGTACATATGTACTTGGAGGGAAATAATATATTGACTTTAAAAAATTTAGAGATGTCTGATTTCCATTACATATCAACATAAATTGGGGTTTTTAAAATAGCACTTTGGATTTCAGGGGTCACAGGCGACAGAAAAAGCAGTAAAGAAATATTAAAGTGAAGCACAAATGTGTAGTGTTATGAGTAAATATAGTCAGTAGATGGCAGTATTGATGTATTAAATTCATGATCTTATTTAATTAATTATTTTGGATTATCGCAGTGGCTAGGAGCCCCAATCATGGACCAGGACCCATTGTGCTAGACCCTGTAAAAACACGGAACAAAAAGATGTTCCTTCCCCCAAAGAGCTTACAAGACATACAGATAAGAGACAACATATAAGACAGCAGACAACAGATGGATACAGACAGATAGATGAGGGAGTACAAGGAAACAATGAGAAATTATTGGTCAGCATGATGGGCAATGATTTCAGCACACCAGCAGCCTAAATATTGTCAAGTTTTTTATAGGCATCACAGCAACTGAGATTTTAAGGAGGTATTTGAAGGAGAATGAAGAGGTAACTTTGTGGATGTTTACAGGGACCACCTTTGAAGTGTGAGGGGCAGCCTGGGAGAAAGAACAAAGGTGCATGTTTGAAAATTTAGCAAGTGGGTGAAGGAGGCTGGCATTATGTTGTATCAACCAGGCAAGGTATTAACAACTTCAACAGGACTTTATTTTTACAGTGGAAATCTCTTTACCAAGCTGCTGCTGCTGCACCCTCTGAAACTCTCACTCAGCCTCCTCAACTCCTCCCCCCTCCTTCCTGTTTCCTGTCCTTTCAGACTTCCAACAGCCAGTGGTCCCAGTTCTAATAATCACAAGCAGCATCTAGACACCACACATTACTGGCCAGTCAGAAATGGGAGTCAGCATTTTGATATTGAATGAGAGAGGAAAGGCAGAACAGCGAAGTATCACAATGTGGAGGAAAGATAGGAAGAATAGGAATAGACCTATATGGCTGCATCAGGAGCTCTTGAAAGTCAAAAGGAAAGCCATACCAAAAGTGGAAACAAAGGTACATTGCTAAGAAAGAGTGTAGAAGAACAGCACATGTAGGACAAAATCAGACAGGTTAAGGGACAAAATGAGTTACAACAAGCAAAGGCATAAAAAGCAATAGGAAGTGGTTCTATAAATATTTCTAATGTAAGACAATAATGAAATAATGTGTGGTTTCATTACTTAATGGGGAAGGAGAGCAAATAATGGATGACACAGAGAAGGCTAAAGTTTAATGCCTTTTTTTAATTCACTCTTCACTAAAAAAGTTAGTTGTGATCAGGTGCTTAACACAATTAATATTAACAAGGAAGAAGGATCTCAGGCCAGAACAGAAAAATAACAGGTTAAAGAATACATAGATAAGTTAGATATATTCAAGTCATAAGGGCCTGATGAAATATCACCCTAGAGTACGTAAGGAACTAGGCAAAACAATCTCTGAATCATGAGAACTCATGGAGGATTGCTAAAGTACCAGATTACTGGAGAAGGGAAACATAGTACCTATCTTAAAAAAGGAGTAAAAGAAAGAGCTGGGGAATTATAGACCAGTAAGCCTAACTTGGATACTGAACAAAGATACTGGAACAAATTATTAAACAACCAATTTGTTTAAACCTGGACACCAACTGGACAAGATCCTCTGGTACCCCACAGAATCATTATAGAGGCACCAGCAGTCTCCTAGAAATGTGTTGAGTGATTTCTCCAAAGAGAGAAAACCCCAGCTGTGGTCATTTCCCTCCAGCTTCTTTTCCACTAACTGTCTAATGATGAACATACCATCTATCATCCCCTTTTCTTTTCTAAAACCAAACTACTCTTTTCCTAAAATGGTCTCTAGTACTTGATATTCTCTAGCAGTTTTATGCGTTGGGGCAGTAGCTTAATTCCTTGGTATTTCAACCAAATCTGTATGTCACCTCCTCATTTGTAAATTAATACCAGTATGGACTTTCTCCATTCTCTTGGGATTTTCTTCTCTTTTCAAACTGTGTGCAGGACATGTGTAAGACAGTGTGCACCAACTTCTCTAAAATCTTGGATTATTTCTGCTGTGACTTCATCCGGACCTGCTTCTTTTCTGGGTGCCATCTTCAGCAGGGCAGCTTTGACATCTGCCTCTCACAGGTCATCAACACATGTAATTATTGGTTCACATGATAGTATTGTAGCATATAAAGGGTTCTCCTTATTAAGTAGACCCTTATAGTATTCTCAACATTGGTTACATACCATGTCTCCTGTCACAACCAGTCTGCCTCCTGCATCATTTATGAATAATGTGTTCACACCATCTTTCTTTTGTTTCTTGTCCACACAATTGCATGTATTTTCCTCTGAGCAAGTTGAGGGCCGTTGTTCAACTCATTATGCAGTTTCTCTAAAGCTAGGCTTCTTGTCTTTCTGATTGCTTGCTTTGCTGCTCACTTGGAGGCTGTATAGATTGCAATTGCTTTTTCCAAAGGGTTATTTTCCATCACTTTTTCTGGCTTCTCTCTTATTTCTTACTGCTTTCTGCACCTCCTCATGATCTGAATAACTGTCAGCTAAATAGTAAATGTAATATATTAGATATCTTCCTAAAACATCAAACTGTCTGACTGGCATCTTCTCGCTGAAGAATCCACTTGGAAGTATCCTCACTCATTTTTAGCTTGGCAGTCCAGTGATTGACCTGTTTGCATTTGGAAGCAGCAATAAAACACCGATGGCCTCCTCTCATGTGAGGACTTAGGATGTGAGGTGACAGATATTTTCTTGTAGACCTGGCCAAGGTGTGTTCTATATGCCTTTCTACTGCTCCCCAGAATCATTCAAAAGCTAGGATAGAGAAAGCAGCAGTGATACTATTTATGCCTTCTGACTGAAGGTGCTGTGGTTCACAGTACTCATTAACCTAGTGGTGGACCTCCCAACGTCTCTAATTCATAGAGGAACTCTGCTAGTGCAAAGACCAGTTCTCCATCCAGGACCAATTCTCCATCCAGATTCAAAAATGGATAGTTAGATGATGTGATTAATACTTTCATGGATCCTAGAAAGAAGTCAACAAACAGAACTTATTCTACTAGCTGGTGCAAAGTCCATGTTTTAACTACCATATTAGAGGGAGTGGAGCATAGGACTGAGTGCAGTGAGGCCTTCATGTAGCTGTAGAAGAGTGTCTACGCTGCAGAGTCCCGTGTTCTCCATGTGTTTGGGAAAAGAGAATTTTCCACAAATCCTGACATTAAGTGCTTTTTTAACGAGACTATCCTTATTCCACCCCGACAAGGTCCTCATTCTGGTCCTTGCAAGGATCATATAGTTAACTCTTGTTGGAACTGTGACTATACTTTTTTCTATTAAAGTGATGTTCTCGTTAGCTGTTTATCTCCACGACTTGAGTTTTTGAAGTTGGGTGCTTTGTCTGGTGAGACCCAGTGTTGTGTCTTTGACTCAGACAGAAAATCCTCACAACCTTAGAAATAACAGGGCCTTTCTGTCATCTGACAGAGATGGAAAATGATATCCAAATATTTGGGTTTATTTTTTCAGGATTAATTATCCCCATGTTCCACAGTAGGAGAAAACATTGTGTTTCTCCCCACTCATCCCCCAAAGTGTAGTTTACACAATCTGTAATTTAGGAAAGTAGATAGGATATGGAAGTTGACTGAAGTGGAGAGAACTTCAGGTGGCGTGGCTTTCCCCTACTGCCTATGACTGACAGGTCTGGGTTTGCCCTAAAGTTACAAACAGGCTGAAATACCCATTGTAGTAGAACTATGGATCTTATTACTCAAGGAAAGGACATTTTCAGGTAAACACAGATAAATGTTCTTAATCCTGCACTGTTTGTTCAGGTAGAACTTGCATTGAGTGCAAGTTTAAGCCCATGAAGGGAGAGCTCCTTGAAGCTTAGTGACAGTTAAAAGTCGGCCAACCAGTTGAGCTACTATATAAGCTTCATCTGGGCCTTTACTATTAAAAAATTTAAATATATATTGTTTTCAAGAACAGAAAGCCAAATTACCCCATGATACAGCCTATACTCATATTTCTGAGCTAGAAAGAACTCTTATAATAATACACTGCGAGTAAACATGATGTCAGTTCTTAGGGTATGCAAGAAAAGCATTTTCCTTAAAGATGATCTGCAAAAAGTTTTCAATTTTAAGGTGTTTGTAAGATTCAAGGAGAGGAAAAAATACATAGTTATTAAAAAATTGAATTAGCTCTATATTTTAACAAAATTAGAAACAACTATTGGCTTCCTTAGATTCTGAGGAATTTGGACTGCAGATTTCCTGATTCTTCTCTCAGAATGAGTGACATAAATATGTACACGGGATGAAAAGAACCATTCTATTCTGAACCTCAAGTTTCATTCCCACTACTATATATGTTTTCTTTTGATCAATTTGATTAATTTCAACTCAGATGTGAGTGTTTTTCTGGAGAATTTCAGTAAAACAGGGGCATATTTTATTTATTAAAGCAAGAGAAAAGTATTTATGTCCTTTTAAGAAAAAGATGCAACACAGTTTTTTTGTTTTTAAGATTTTATATTTAAATTGGATAAGCCTTTAAGCTTCAAACTTGCTCTAGACTTTGGCACCATATTTTAAAGAAATCCTGATAACCCATTTTTAAAAAGTTATAAACAAAGGATAACAGAAAAGTTAATTAAAATGAAGACCAGTGCCTGAGTACTATGCCATTTCCAATTGCTTGCAATATTTTACCGAAATTCACAGGGTGTCAAAGGCAAAGTACTCACTACGATCCCCTTTTCAAACAGGTTTGTGAAATAAGGCTGAGTTAATTCCCTTTGTTGACTATGCAATCAGTCAGTTTTTGAGCAAGAAAAGGGTGTGTTTCTTTATGACCATGGGATTTTTTTTCATGCATTTAAATCCAGGATCCCCTATGTCTTGCTCACTTGTCTTTACACTACCATATAATACTGGATATTTTTCTTTATGACATACAAGTAGAATTCATTTTATATTCTTAAAAATGCAGAACCATCACTGGTAGTATTGCTTAACACTAAAACGTATTTGTTTTCCAAATAGAATTCTTTACTGCAAAACACACTACTTCTTCCTTTAATAGTTTTAAGGAGTCTGTTCTTCTTTTGTTGTGGAAATATTAAATGTTTAAAACAAGTTACTCACTAATACTATGCTTAGCAAAGGAAACTGAGTTCCTAAACCTTCTCTTTAAACAAAACTAATGCTGTTGCAGGAAGCATGTTACAATAAAAAAGATTCTAAATTGAGAGTTCAATTAATCATAACAGTCATCTCCTGGCTTGCTGCATAGCTCCTGCTAATGCGATAATGGAAGTTGCGTGTGTGTGCACCGCCTCAGGGTGGAGCGGTGTGGAGAGATAGTCCTCTTAAAACTGAAAACTTAATGCTCATTGGGAAACATCTTTGTCCAGCTTCCAGCTCAGTGGTCACCTGATATGCACAGGGACTGAATTAACTTTACTATCAATCCAGACGAAACATTAGTTCATATTTAATCCCTTAGGGCACAAAAAGCTTCTTGAGTGCTTGCATTGATGATAGTTTTGTATTTACCCTGGAATTCAGTCTCTAAAAGATGAAAAGTCTGAAATGGTATGTCCTTTGGTTTGTTTCCTTTGAACATACCTATTTTATATTCATGTACTTTTTCTTGACTACCAGAGTTAAGGAAATGGTTAAAAAGTGGGGAGGGGAAAGAGCCTATATGAATTAAATTCTGTATACCTCTGATATATTCACCCAAAGCACTGTGAGTTCAGTAAAATTAGAATTGTGAAGCCAGCACATAAATCTGACACTCAGTTGGGTCATTCCCCAAATGCAGATGGCATGATAGTGCCAGGCACACGGAGAAGCCCGCCCTTTTTTCTGCTCTCTATCCTTTGAGCTCAGACTCTGCTGGAATGGCATTATAATGTGATAATTCAGTTTACATTGTGATATCATAACACAGTTTGGACTCAGATTCCAGTTTTGACTATCATTGTAGCTAGAACCTGATCCTGAGTAGTCAGTATTTCTCTAGACCATGCCTATCATACATGTATAGTTCTTTCCAAAGGCTTCATCAAGTCCTATAAGGTTTTAACAGAGCAGACATCACAAAGTCTAGGCATGGGGTACTCAGGCAATGTTACTTCACATGCAGTACTCATGGGTTTCGCTCCTGCTACTGTTATTGTCTGGTGTATATGCACAACAAAACCGTAGGGCTTACAGACTGTCTTCTCTAACCCTGCATTCACAGGCTTCATACCATGTCTGAACTAGCCTCATAAAGAGAGGTGGGTGGATGTCATGTTTAATCCAAATATAGAAGTACACAGTGAGGATGGGGTTGTAATAGATTTTTTTTTGGTTCATCCTGAAGACCATAATAATATTCATAGATTCATAGATTCTAGGACTGGAAAGGACCTCGAGAGATCATTGAGTCCAGTCCCCTGCCCTCATGGCAGGACCAAATACTGTCTAGACCATCCCCGATAGACATTTATCTAACCTACTCTTAAATATCTCCAGAGATGGAGATTCCACAACCTCCCTAGGCAATTTATTCCAGTGTTTAACCACCCTGACAGTTAGGAACTTTTTCCTAATGTCCAACCTAAACCTCCCTTGCTGCAGTTTAAGCCCATTGCTTCTTGTTCTATCCTTAGAGGCTAAGGTGAACAAGTTTTCTCCCTCCTCCTTATGACACTCTTTTAGATACCTGAAAACTGCTATCATGTCCCCTCTGTCTTCTCTTTTCCAAACTAAACAAACCCAATTCTTTCAGCCTTCCTTCATAGGTCATGTTCTCAAGACCTTTAATCATTCTTGTTGCTCTTCTCTGGACCCTCTCCAATTTCTCCACATCTTTCTTGAAATGCAGTGCCCAGTAGTGGCCTTTCATATATCGTGCAATTTTTTGTGTGTAAACAGTGTAAACTCGGAGTCCAAGCACATCTACAGGGCAAATGACATTTTCCCTATATTTTGTTGTTTGATAAATTTTAATACATGAAACATATGCTGAAAGATACCTTACTGTGATATGCAGCATTTAAAAATGGGCCAATTTTATCACCCTGTCACCCCATTTATCCAACAGTCTAAGTTCCCAGCCCCAGAGCACAGTCAAAGGATGCCAGTTCCCCAGGGTTAATAACATTGAGCACAGCCTTTTCAAAGCCTACTGCCTGGCTCCACCCTTTTATGAAAGTATTTTCCAGCCATAGTGCACCATGCAGAGTATGCCAGCTGGCTGCTTGGCCTTCTCATCCAGTACAAACCCTGGGGAGATAACTGGGTGTTTCAGTTGTATACCAGTGTAATACTCTACTTTAAAGTGATATAGAATTTCAAGATGCTTTTAATGTATTATCTCACCATATATTGTATACATTTGTGAAAATTAACCAGTTCTGTGGGATTTTAACTGGATACATTAGAAACCACATTTCCAAACCTACCTGTTTGCACTCACATATTTGACAATGTGCGCCAATATTGTTACTTACTGCATTCTTTCTTATGTGTGTGTTCAAATCACTGAAGGAAGTAATATGTGATTTTCCCTCAAAGTTCCATCCCCCACGCTGTTCACTGTCTGCATGAAAGCTCATAGCTTGATCATATCTAAACAAATAGATGAGAACTGCATGAGTATGCCTATGGGATCTGGGAATCACACCCCTAACTCGTAGTCTAGATGTACCCTTAGCTAGGGCTCTCAGCAGGGCTTCTCCACCACTTGAAACTGTACAAAATACAGGAGCCTGTCTGCTCACAGGATTGAGCTGTTATCACTGCATATTATGCCCATCTTGTGTTCTTTATGTTATCTGTCTGTAGGATGGTGAATCAATTTTATTCTGGCCCCTTCGGTGGTAACAGCCTTTAATGAAGTGAGACCTCATTCATGACACCTCCTCAGGAGTTCCATCCTGGCAGGCTCACACTCATATTTCAGGAGGATGACTTTTTAACTGCTGCGGTGGTCCCAAGGGTGTGTGTGAGACTCTCACCTTATGAATGTCTGTCTTGACCTATCTCACACCATTGTAAAAATAATCTGAAAACACTATTTTTTTCCAGTTGTACTCTGTCAGTCCTGTACGCATCCAGTTTTCTAATGCCCTTTTTGTTAAACAATTCTACATTACTTGGTTTTATATAATAGTTTGTCTGGGTTTCTTTTTTCTGTTTCACTATGTCTGTAATTATTCTATATTATAGTTCGGTGGCAGTGCCACTATAGTTCAGGTTGAGTCACAACTTCTGTTTAAAGGTTGACTATTCTAGGACTTCCATAAAAACAGGCTTAGTTGGATTCCTTTGAAATTTGGTGTGCCTCAGTCGGATGCAGGGTAGGATTTAGTGACCTAACTTTGAGGTAATTTGACCAAGAGGCTGCAAAGATATAAGCTGCCCCAAAATAGCCATTTTACAAAAAGTTTCTAGGCACTGTTTCTTTGCCCAGAGCTAGAGCTCAAACTATTGATGTGGGTCAAAATAGTTTGTCTGTTGAGTTTTACCCAAGGCAATGCACGGCACCCACTAAATCTTCGGGAGATCCTAATTGAAAATGATATTTAAGAAAATGTACATTCTGTACATTCTTTTTGCGCCAATAAAGAAAAATGTCTAGAGGGTTCCAATTCCCACCATTTTATATGCTTTAAAGCTCAACTCTTCTAAGTGCTCTAACATCTGAATGGTTATTCAGATGGCTTTGAAATTTGGTGTGCCTAACGTGGGTATGCCTAACACAATGACTGGTCCTGGAGTGTATGTAAATAATTCCATTGACTATTGCCAGCTCCAGAGGAACAGAGGGAAGGTGGTGTGCCGTGGACAACATATTTTTTCCCCTTTTTGTCCTTTAGTAGTGTTAGATGGAAACCTGTGGGTGAGAGTGAATAGGTTGTAAAAGGAGGTGAAGAGCTTGTACATTTCAGCGATTGTGGGGTTGGCAGAGTAGAGCTATGTGTGTTAATGACGTGTACCAGGGCATTGCTAAAATAAGGCAGAGTTAAGATTTTATGGACAACTGTAACTGTGAATTTCCTGGTTTTCAGAAGTTTAAGTTTTGCTCCGGTCAACATTCTGCACGGAGACGACATACCATCAAGCAACCTTAACTCTACCTTAATGTAGTTTTTTGCCACTGAATTTTAGTAAATGTTGACCACCCTGAATGCCTCAGCATGGAGACACTTTTCAAATTCAGTTATAATTATTATTAAATGTGTCCAAGTGCTCTGTCAGTGGCTTTTTCAAAATTTGCCACCACACCTTTTTGCACGCAAAAATCTAAGTTATGAGAAATAAATGGAAGTGTATGAAAATTGTTCACATCTGGTTTTGCAAATTTTTCCCCATGTTTTGTGACGCTCACAGTCACCTGCTAGTAATTATTCTGTGAATAGTCTTTTTTCAAATTAAGCTAATCTTTTCAAATTTCTGGTGATAGTAGAAAATTATTCTTTCATATCTGAGTTCCATAGAAAGAGATTAACAGATAGATACCGATATCCCAGTGAGTAAACATGGATTCTGCTGAATTGTGTCATGCTAATAGGGACCTGAACCATTTCTCCCAGCCTTAAAGGTTAACAACCTTGTCTATGTTTAGAAGCTTGTGTTGTACTCTACGTGGCTTACATTTCTTCTTTCTTCTTTCTGGAAGTAGATGAGGGACACCAGGCTAACCAGAATTCTGAGAGTTTCAGCTACCAGCCTCCATACCACCTAAAAGGGAAACAGCAGGATAACTGTAGGTTGTTGTGTTTTAATACACAGCAGTACCCTGTAGGTCAATAGGAAATCATATATGCTTTGCAGTTTTCCATGAAAAGAATCTTTGTTTGTTTTGTTTGACTTCCTATTTTTTGTTATGATGAGATCCAAAGATACAGGGCTTGATTCATCCCCAACATATGGGATGGAGGGCAATTTGTACTCACGTAAAGATTCACCCCTGTGGTATGACCAACATGTGATGTGATATTGCCCACTCCCGAAAGAGAGAGGTTATAATTAATCACTTCATCTCCCTGGTGTTTTAGAGACACCCTCTCTCTGGCCATTCCTGCCCATTTTGTGGACAAGCCCAGCCAGATCCAGGTCCCTGGCAGAATTGGGGATTGAGGGGTTGCCCACAACACAAGCTGATTTTTCTGTCAATGGGTCTGGCCCACAGTGTGCTAGTAGATTACTTCGCTTTGTGCAAGCTTCGATACTTGAGCTCTCAGTGATACACTTTTATCAAAATAATTGCAATTCCTGTAAATTGCATACTTAACTGAAGGAGCTTTTGAAATGTGAAAATTAAATACCTGATTAGTTTTAGTTGATTAAACGAATATGTAATAATGTCCACTCTAAAGAGCAAAGTGCTGCAGCATTCCTCCGCAGCTGAGTGAAATACAATGCATCAAGAACTGAAATAGTAGAAAGAAGTAAAAACAAAAACAAAAAACCACCACTGGAGAAGGCTAAATCATCCTTTCTCATGGAAAAAAACTATTCAAATTCTCAAATACGCTGGCATTTATTCCTTTGGGAGGAGAGGGGTGGGGCATGGAATGGGCAGGAAGCACAGCTTTTGAATCCCACAGAGTCTGAAGATCTGTATGAAAAAGAAGCCACAGCAGCATGGCACAGTAGATAGTACATGAGGGGCTGCCTTTCTATGCTGCTGCTGCTCCAGCCCCTGCTGCTACCTGGCAGCATGACTTGCTGTGATTGGCTGAGTCCTCTGCAACTGAGTCATAGCAATAGTGCAGGGGATGGTGCAGTAGCTAATGCTTCCTGAGGCAGGGTTAACCTTCATGAGAGATCAGGTGCCTTTCCAGCAGACCAGACAATGCCATGAAAGGGCAGTCTTTAGTTTAACCCCCTATTGACTCCAAACCATGTTACAGTCTATGCCGGAGGTCTCATTGGATTCTAGGAAGTACGAGGAATGCTCTGGGAGTGGCATTCCCTCACCTGTGCTCCTATTTATTTTTTTTAAATAATTTTTAGTAAAAAGGAGACTTTATGATACATGAAAGGATACATTACTTCCTTTTCTGACAGGGCTACTAGATTAGTAGATGGGGAGAAGCAGTAGACATGATATATCTTGATTTTAACAAGGCTTTTGACACAGTCCCACATGACATTCTGATAAGCAATCTAGGGAAATGCAGTCTAGATGAAATTACTATAAGGTGGGTGCACAACTGGTTGAAAGACCATACTTAAAGGGTAGCTGATCAATGGTTTGCTGTCAAAGTGGGAGGGTGTGTCTAGTGAAGTCTCATGGGGATCAGTCCTGGGTCTGGTATTGTCCAATATTTTCATTAATGACTTGGATAACAGAGTGGAGAGTACACTTGTAAAATTTGCCGATGGAGTTGGGGTTGTATGCACTTCGGAGGACAGGATTAGAATTCCAAAGAACCCTGACAAATTGGAGAATTGATCTGAAATCAACAAAGTACTACACTCAGGGAGGAAAAAATCAAATGCACGACCACAAAATGGGGAATAACTGGCTAGATGGTGATACTGCAGAAAAGGATCTGGGAGTTATAGTGGATCACAAATTAAATATGAGCTGAACATGTGATGCAATTACAAAAAAGTTAACCTCATTCTAGGATGTAATAACAGAAGCATCATCTGTAAGACCTGGGAGGTAACTGTCCCGCTCTGCTAGGCACTGGTGGGGCCTCAGCAGGAGTACTGTGTCCAATTCTGGGTGACACACTTTAGGAAGAATGTGGACAAATTGGAGAGAATTCAGAGAAGAACAACAAAAATGATCAAAGGTTGAGAGAACCTGATTTATGAAGAAAGGTTAAAAAAGCTGGGCATGTTTATTCTTGAGGGAAAAAAGAGTGAGAGGACACCTGATAACAGTCTTCCAATATGTAAAGGGCTGTTAGAAAAAGGACCGTGGTCAATTGTCCTCCATGTCCACTGAAGGTGGGACAAGAAATAACAAGCTTGATCTGCAGCAAGGGAGACTTAGTTTAGCTATTTGGAAAAACTTGCTAACGAGAAGAGTAGTTCAACACTGGAACAAGCTTCCAAGGGAAGTTGTGGAATCCTCATCACTAGAAATTTTTAAGACCAGGTTGGACAAATACCTGTCAGGGATGGTCTAGGTTTACTTGTTCCTACCTCGGCACCTGGACTTGATGATCTCTTGAGAACCCTTGCAGACCTACACTTCAAAGATTATGTACTTTGAGCTGCCCTCAAATTTTTAATGTGGTGCTGATTTTTATATTGACAGCTCATAACTACATTATGGAAGACAGGTGGTAGTTTGGGAAGCCAGGGATTTTGGTAGTTGAGTAGTAGAAATTTGAAGTATTTTCCATTTGTAAGGTATGGGAGGCACTCTGAATGTTTGTTACCCATGAGTAAGGCTACGTTTATGTCATGGAGGTCATGGAAATCACGGAATCCGTGACTTCCAGAGACCTCCGTGACAATCTCTGCTTCAGCCCCAGGGGTTGCAGGCGACAGGTGACTGCAGCGACAAGCGACAGGAACCCCCGGGCAAAGTTCCAGCAACAGCCTCGCACGGTGGGAGGGGGACGCCTCGGGCAAACGGCTGGGGTGTCCCGATTTCTCTTTGGGAAATATGGTTACCCTGCAGCTTCCAGCTGCCATGGACGGAGGGGGAACCCCACAGCTCCCAGCCACCGTGGTGGTGGGGGAAACCATGGAGCTGCAGCAGCAAAAGTCACAGACAGGTCACGCCTTCTGTGAATTTTTGTTTATTGCCCGTGACCTATCCATGACTTTTACTAAAAATAAACATGACAAAATCTTAGCCTAACCCATGAGAGGACTGGAGCTTTTGGCAGTAGGAAGAGGATGCATCTCCTAATTCCCCTCCCAATTTTGGGTAGAGGCAGCAGTGACTTGAGATTTTGGGGACATTACTGACCACCCACCATGACCTTAGATAACTTTTATAACTAACTCTTTTGTTTCCATGACTCAGCTCACCAAGGGTGGGGATCAGGATAGATTAATAAGAACTCCTTACACATTGGTTTTAGGATAGTGCCTCTGCACCTAGTGACAGGGTCCCACTGAGGATCAGACCCTTCAAAAAACATGCTGCTTGGGCTTATTTTTATGGACATGCTCAGCTGTTTATATGCTTTTGACCCAAGTGGTAGATAGATTGGATTGACATCAGACAGACAGGAGAGTGGCTTACTTGAAAATTCAGGGATTCCAGCTGATACACAGACAGTAAAAAGGCCAAACAAGCAAGAAGGTTTTATTGAAGAGGAGGTGAGCAAGCTATTATGCAGCAAATAACACAACTTCCCCCAGTCTGGAAGTGTAAGAAGCATCATCTGTACGTAGGCTAGATATAGACTAGAGTGTAGCCCTGCAAGAGAGATCCCAAATAGTAATGTGGGGGAGTAAAGGAAAAGGGGGATTCACAAGCAGAGACCTTGCCACAATGCATCCCTATGAGATGTTGTTTCGCTCTGTCACTAAAGAACGTTACATAGCTCGTAGGCAACAGTGAATGGAAATGAAGAGAAAGACTGGGCATGTTTAGTCTTGAGAAAAGAAGACTAGCAGGGACATGACAACAGTCTTCAACTGTGTTAAGGGCTGTTATTAAGAGGATGGTGATTGTCACCTTCTGGCCTTCTGAGTGGGTCAGGCATTCAGCCTAACTGTGACAGGCTCTGCTAAAGAGAATGAGCCAACCCAGACCTATCTGTGAGTACTTAATTGCCTAGTGGCAGTTAATTAGCTAAGGAACACCTTGGTCTAATAAAGGGTTATGAGGGCTCAGTTAGGAGGTTCCAGAAGACAGGGAGCCCCTGAAGAGAGGGACTCCTCAGGAGAGCTGGTTAGCACAGGCTCTTCAAGACAGTCTGCCCACCTCTTCGCCTCTTAATAGTTTGTGGCAGACCCTCAGAGCCTCCCCTGCTGCCGCAATGCCCCCCAGAAACTTGTGCAGTTAGGTCAGAAGCTGTTGGGGCAGACCCCGGCCTACGGCTGTAGAGGCTGCTGGGCCCAGTGACAGACCCTTTCGGATGGGAACAGTCCGACACCTGGAAGGACTGAGCCAGGCCAGGATGAAAGGCCCTGCAAGTAGCCAAGACTTGCTCCCTGGGCAGGTGATACCCCCAGTGGGGGCCACCCTTCCCAGTTGTCCTATCCAGACAGATTGACACCTGCTCCCTGAGCCTCAAGGTGGGGCAAGCCCCAGCTCAGCACCCTTGGAGCTGCTCAGCTCAACCATAACAGGATCTGGGCACCAACAAGAGCAGCTCCTAGCCCATAGGGCCCCAGTTAAGAGGCACTGTGGTGCCCCCACTCTCTACAAAACTACCTGGACTGGGGAAGCTGATCCCCCTTACATAGGGTGTGGCAAACTCCTTCTCACAGGACAGATTGGGGGGTCCCTGCACCATGGTCCCTGCACCCTCACTCTGGCCCCACGCCCAGCTCAGCCCAACACGTTGGCCCCTGCACCACCCAGTTCCCTGCCTGACCCCGGCCCTCACCACCTGCCCAGTTCCCAGCACCTGTGCACCCCCGTCCACACCCCTGCCTGGCTCTTCACACCCACAGACCGCACCTGCCATGCAGCACAGCAGCCACACCTGCTCCCCCACAGTCTGCCACCTGCACCATTCTGGATGAGCTGCTTGCTGGGAGCCCTGGACACTGGAGTTGAAGGACCAGCTGTAGTGCAAGTCCAGGGTGGAAGCTGGGGCCAAGGCAGGCGCCAATGGCTGCCTGAGCAGCCTGGCTTGTGGAGGCCAGGTGCAGAGTGGAAGGTGTGAGCTAGGTGCTGACATGGAGCCGGGCAGGTAGTGACACTTATGGCCAAAGCCACAGCCATGCTTGCAGTACTGCCAAGGAGCAGCCCTGAGCCGCAGCTACAATCTTGCCCATCCAGAGGGTGGGGAGCAGCTGGGGAAGGGGTGGGAGTGCTTCCCTGGCAGCCCAGCTGGCAACCATTTCCTGCTCTTCAGAACCTCAGCTGGTTCCATCCATGGTCTGGTTCCATCCTGCTCTTCAGAACCTCAGCTGGTTCCATCCATCCTGCCAGCGTCATCCATCACAGAAATCTCCATCCAAGTCTGCCTATAGCTAGGGCAGCCTCTGTTGGTTAGGGAGCTCACCAGGAAAGGGAACCTAGGAAGAGTGCTCCAAGAAACAGAAGGTTCTGAAAAGGAAGGAAGAGCTATGAGTGCCAAGCCCCTAGGGAGACCTGTCTGGTTACCAGACAGCAATAGGAACTATATGCCGTTTCATAGAAGAGTTGCTATGGTTTGACCTCTGTGGGGACCCTGAACCCAGAAAAGGAACCCTCTTCCAGGTGATGGCAAGATGCATGGCTCCAGGGGCTCGTCCCAGGTCAAGAGGGCCTTACCGGTAAAGAGCCTAAGACAGAGGAAGTTGATGGACTTAGGTAGGGCAGACAGATTAGAGTGAACTCATCCCCACTTGCCCCCAGCTAGGATGGTGGGGTAAAGTCTTGTTTACATACCACATTTGGCCTTTTGTTAAATAAATTAGACCCCTTAAGAGGTTTGCCAGCTCCTTCCCTGACCATGTCAGGCATGCCTTCACCTACTTCTGCAAGACCCCCCTCCCCCTTAAAATACACACTTCTTCCCCCTTAAAACCTACTCTTCCATTCACATAAATATTAATACAAGCGATGACAATAAAAGCAACTAGTAAAGTGTATGCTAGACATCACTGGTCACTCACTTAAATTTTGTTTCAATCTATTTCCCATCCTTTGTTGCAATGTCCCAGAACATCAAAGGTATTTGGGCTCCTAATTTCTATTTGATCTGGGCCTGTCTGCTTATATTCAGAGCTTTTTGGGACCACGATGTTGCAACACCTATAAATCACCTGCTATCTTGTGGGAACTGTCTAAATAATAACAAAGAAATAATTTAATAATAATTTGTTTTTAGTATGCCTGATTTATTGTGCAATAGATATGTCACACAGGTCCTTGTTGTTTAAATAATAACAGTCGCTTTCTAGCAAATCAAATGCCAGTTAAATTTCTATTTTAATCATAAAAGTTCCTTAGAAGTGACCTTTTTATTACTATGAAAAGTCCCCTTTTAAACACACACCCTCTTTCTCTCATATATACTTAAATTTTCCCAGTGGAAGGAAAGCTCCCTTATTAAAAATAGGTTTAAAATTTTAAGCACATTAAAATACAAACTGTCAGTAACAATTTTGGATGAATGATTTCAGGTGCTAAAGCTGCAATCTATAACCTGTGTGACATATCTATTGCACAATAAATCAGGCATATTAAAAACAAATTATTATTAAATTATTTCTTTGTGAATCATTTTCTGGCTTTTATTGACTGTTCTCTTTACCTTATAAAATAAAAATTAGAAACTCCTAGCTCCAGCTAGTTGGATAAAGCTAGCATTATTATTTTTTCTGAAAAGAACATGGGTGCCAGATAACTCTAGGATTAGAGCCCTTATTTCTATAAAAGTAATGTTAGACAAATTGTTCATAGACCACGCAGCAGTTTATATATAGTTATTGGAGCATATTTGGGGGAAAATATTTCAAATGATGACTTATCGGACTGTGTATATATCTGTCATGAGTTAATTACAGTATATTCATTATCAATCACAGTTTTGTGAAAATTTAATTAAAGAATGGATAAACTTTATGTATACATCAGCCCTCCAAGTTTCTTCGCCCTGTGGTTACTTAGAACCTCTGGTAACTAAATGCAAAATATCGCACACAGGCCGTGACTATATGTGGTAGTTTATGTGTAACTTTGAAATTTTATTCATCAGGGAAGTGGGAATTCCATAACCCAGTTTTCTCTAACAAGAAGTTTTCATTACTGAAGAGATGATAACCCCCTTTCCCTCCCTCCTCCACTAAGACACATCATTATGACACCTTGCGTCTACATCACCTAGCATGGTGTGGGTGCGGTTGCTACAGCAACAGCACACATTAAGTAACACTCCCATATAACTTCAGATATGTGAGTCAGTTTTAAAGTTTAACTAGGTTTTTATTAGTCTGTGATGTAGTCCCCAGTCATCTGCAGTTACTAGCTTGTTCAATGCTCACAAATTATAATCTGTTAGTAACACTTAATGCAAATCACTTTCAATATTTAGGTGGGCTGGGTTCCTCCACCAAAACTAATTGTGGGTGCTACCAGCCACATAGGCATGCCTGGTTAACTCTTATATGAAAGAGATCCCGTTTAGTTTCAAAGAAGGGGGGAAATGGAAGTTTGGGAATGTGATCTTTGTTGATTCATCCTGTCTGTCTGTGTTCATCTGTCCAACAAGCAGCGTAAAAATCAACTGGTTCTCCAGCGGTCCCAAAAAGACACCACGTGATTGGACAACTGCTAAATGTTTTCCTTTCAGAGGCATTTTTAAAGCAGCTGGGATGAATGGATGTTGAGGAATAAGACTGAGGTTAACTAAAGTAATTTATAAGACTTAATTTATGTCCTGATTTTTTTAAAGTAGCTTCAATAAGAATAGTCATCAATAACATCTAATTTATAATTTTGTTTATTTTTCAGACATGGAGATGACTTGATTGTGACACCATTTGCTCAGGTAGGCACAACTTACCATATATACATATGAAGTAATAAGATGAGTAATCTAATTTTCAGGTTATGTTACAGTTTACATTTGAAGGGCCCCACGGTCACACCCATTGTTTCCTGTCTCTTATCTTGAAATCAGATTTCTTGCTTGATTCAGGGAAGGAAAAGAAAAAACATCGTCAACAAGCTGATTCTGCCACAGATGTTACCTATAGCTCTTTTTTATTGGTTTACCCCTGATTATTTGTGTAGTAAAAAGCAGTTACATAAACTACAAAATAACCTAGTTTCATTTCTCCTCAACTATTGTATCAAGCCATAGTGCTATTGTGCCATCAACAGGACAAAACTGTGATCTCCTGCTATTAAAATGTCAGTATACTCTGTCATCATCAGTTTACTAGCCATTTTCAGCTCTTTATGTGCAGGTATTTTTATATATAATAATTCTCCACAGAATATGTTCACTTACACAATCACATATATTAATTATTTAGTTTTGATTCTTGTAACCAGGTTTTATTATGTTTTACAAAATATCAATTCAAATATAATTATAACAAATATAAAGCATGGATACATTTTAACAATATAGGTGTCTTATGATATATCAATAGTTAAGTATTTCAGAGGTGAATTTCTGAACTCTTGGGACCACATTTTCCTCTCAAGTAGATGTGGGCATCTCTCACTGAAGTGACTGAGAGTTGCCTCTGTGTATCTAAGGGTAGAACTAAGCCCATGGAGCTGTATGTGATTGGAGACGAAAGAGGAGAGGAAGGGTGAGGCATAGTAGAATAAAGTAAGAACAATGTCCTCCTTCAGTTTGAGCATCCAGATTTTCTTATCATGATGTTTGTGCATGCGGCACAGGAGCCAGCAAACAGAGCTGTAAACAGAGGAGTTTGAGTGGGAGTTTGCAAGGGGAGTTTGGGGGGAAGACTAGGAGAACCAGGCAGAGGAACAGCCAGCCTAGTGAAGGGAGTGTGTGATGTTCTGGCAATGTTGTGGTGCTTGTTGGGGGTTTGTTTTGCTGTGGGGGGTGGTGTTTGTTTCCTGGACTAATAGGACTTAGGGTAGGTCTACACTTACCCGGTAGTTCGGCGGCAAGCAAATCGAACTTCTGGGTTTGACTTATCGCGTCTTGTCTGGACGCAATAAGTCGAACCCGGAAGTGCTCGCCGTCGACTGCGGTACTCCAGCTCGACGAGAGGAGTACGCGAAGTCGACGGGGGAGCCTGCCTGCCGCGTCTGGACGGAGGTAAGTTCGAACTAAGGTACTTCAAACTTCAGCTACGTTATTCACGTAGCTGAAGTTGCGTACCTTAGTTCGAATTGGGGGATTAGTGTAGACCTGCCCTTAGGTGGGAAGGCTATGACAGATACAGAGGCAGCAATGGTAGTGACCCAAGCAGTGGAAGACACAATGAAGATGACTGGATGTGGAAACTGATCCTGGAGGGGGTACCTGAAAAGAGTTTTGTCTGCATGAAGTGTCGCCTGATAGAGCTGATGGAAGAAAAGATAAGAGGATTGGAGATGCAGGTGGAAACTCTGGTTGAGTTTAGAAGGGGGTTCAAGCAGATGATGGAGCAAAGACATGAGGAGGCTGAAGGAAAAAGCTCATACTTGCAGATGGAAGGAAGACTGCTGGGTGAGGATAGTGGACAGTGGAAGCATGTGACTAAGAGAACCAGGCAGAGGAAAAGACAGGCTAGTGAAGGAGAAATAGAGCTCAGGAACAGGTTTGCGGAGTTGGAAAATGAAGAAGGAGCACAGCAGGTGGTCACTGATGGTGGGAGGGCAAGGAAGAAGAGAAGAGCAGCTAGTTCTGTAGGAAGAGGGGAAGAGTCAATGGAGATAACAACACCAAATATGAGCCCCAGGAGGATACAGAATGGGTTGCAGAGGATTGCAAGGGAGAATATGAATCGAGAGGACTTGCAGCCAGAGGGAACAGGGGATAGACCAGAGAATCGCACCATCACCAGGAAAAGGCAGGTCTACATGATTGGGGACTCCTTACTGAGAAGAATAGACAGGCCTGTAACCAGAGCTGATCCAGAGAACAGAAGGGTGTGCTGTCTGCCGAGTGCTAAGATACGGGATGTGGACCTGAGGCTGAAGAGGATCCTGACGGGAGCGGGAAAGAATCCACTGATTGTCCTTCATGTGGGAACAAATGATACGGCTAGATTCTCGCTGGAACGTATCAAGGGAGACTATGCCAGGCTGGGGAAGACGCTCAAGGAAATCGAGGCTCAGGTGATCTTCAGTGGGATTCTGCCTTTTCCTAGGGAAGGGCAGCAAAGGTGTGACAAGATCATGATGATCAACAGATGGCTCAGGTGCTATAAGGAGGGCTTTGGGATGTATGGCCACTGGGAGGCATTCATGGACAGAGGATTGTTCTCTCGGGATGGACTTCACCAGAGTAGGGAGGGAAATAGACTTCTAGGATGGAGGCTGGCGCAACTGATTAAGAGAGCTTTAAACTAGGAATTTGGGGGAGATGGTTGGGAGATGTCCAGGTAATCTCCACACCGGATTTTAACATTGAGAGGGAAGAAAACGAAGTAAGAAAGGATACAGCCATGGGTAGGAGAATGGACATAAGGAGGAAAGATAGTGTAGATACCAGTCTAATAGGTGATACTGGCGGTAGAATGTCTGTGCCTAATTGGGTAAAGAATGTGAGCAAAGCCAAACAGCAAAAATTAAGATGTTTGTACACCAATGCGAGGAGCCTAGGTAACAAAATGGAGGAACTAGAGTTACTGGTGCAGAAAGTGAAACCAGATATTATAGGGATAACAGAAACATGGTGGAATAGTAGTCATGACTTGAGTATAGGTATTGAAGGGTATGTGCTGTTTAGGAAAGACAGAAATAAAGGTAAAGGTGGTGGAGTGGAGTAGCATTGTATATCAATGATGAGGTAGACTGTAAAGAAATAAGAAGTGATGGAATGGATAAGACAGTGTGTGTCTGGGCAAAAATCACATTGGGGAAGAAAGCTACTAGAGCCTCCCCTGGAATAGTGCTTGGGATGTGCTATAGACCACCGGGATCTGATTTGGATATGGATAGAGACCTCTTTAATGTTTTTAATGAAGTAAATACTAATGGGAATTGTGTGATCATGGGAGACTTTAACTTCCCAGATATAGACTGGAGGACAAGTGCTAGTAATAATAATAGGGCTCAGATTTTCCTGGATGTGATAGCTGATGGATTCCTTCACCAAGTAATTGCTGAACCAACAAGAGGGGATGCCATTTTAGGTTTGGTTTTGGTGAGTAGTGAAGACCTATAGAAGAAACAGTTGTAGGGGACAACCTTGGTTTGAGCGATCATGAGCTAATTCAGTTCAAACTAAATGGAAGGATAAACAAAAATAGATCTATGACTAGGGTTTTTGATTTCAAAAGGGCTAATTTTAAAGAATTAAGGAAATTAGTTAGGGAAGTGGATTGAACTGAAGAACTTGTGGATCTAAAGGCGGAGGAGGCCTGGAATTACTTCAAGTCAAAGTTGCAGAAACTATCAGAAGCCTGTATCCCAAGAAAGGGGGGGAAATTCATAGGCAGGAGTTGTAGACCAAGATGGATGAGCAAGCATCTCAGAGAGGTGATTAAGAAAAAGCAGAAAGCCTACAAGGAGTGGAAGATGGGAGGGATCAGCAAGGAAAGCTACCTTATTAAGGTCAGAACATGTAGGGATAAAGTGAGAAAAGCCAAACGCCATGTAGAGTTGGACCTTGCAAAGGGAATTAAAACCAATAGTAAATGGTTCTATAGCCATATAAATAAGAAGAAAGAAGAAGTGGGACCGCTAAACACTGAGGATGGAGTGGAGGTTAAGGATAATCTAGGCATGGCCCAATATCTAAACAAATACTTTACCTCAGTCTTTAATGAGGCTAATGAGGAGCTTAGGGGTAATGGCAGGATGACAAATGGGAATGAGGATATGGAGGTAGATATTACCACATCCGAGGTAGAAGCCACACTCGAACAGCTTAATGGGACTAAATCGGGGGGCCCAGATAATCTTCATCCAAGAATATTAAAGGAACTGGCACATGAAATTGCAAGCCCATTAGCAAGAATTTTTAATGAATCTGTAAACTCAGGGGTTGTACCGTATGACTGGAGAATTGCTAACTTAGTTCCTATTTTTAAGAAAGGAAAAAAATGTGTTCCGGGTAACTACAGGCCTTCAGTTTGACATCTGTAGTATGCAAGGTCTTGGAAAAAGTTTTGAAGGAGAAAGTAGTTAAGGACATTGAGGTCAATGGTAATTGGGACAAAATACAACATGGTTTTACAAAAGGTAGATCATGCCAAACCAACCTGATCTCCTTCTTTGAGAAGGTAACAGATTTTTTAGATAAAGGAAACACAGTGGATCTAATTTACCTCGATTTAGGTAAGGCATTTGATACGATTCCACATGGGGAATTATTAGTTAAATTGGAAAAAATGGGGATCAATATGAAAATTGAAAGGTGGATAAGGAACTGGTTAAAGGGGAGACTACAACGGGTCATACTGAAAGGTGAATTGTCAGGCTGGAGGGAGGTTACTAGTGGAGTTCCTCAGGGATCGGTTTTGGGACCAATCTTATTTCATCTTTTTATTACTGACCTTGGCACAAAAAGTGGGAGTGTGCTAATAAAGTTTGCAGATGACACAAAGCTGGGAGGTATTGCCATTACAGAGAAGGACCAAGATATCATACAGGAAGATCTGGATGACCTTGTAAACTGGAGTAATAGTAATAGGATGAAATGTAATAGTGAAAAGCGCAAGGTCATGCATTCAGGGATTAATAACAAGAATTTTTGTTATAAGCTGGGGACTCATCAGTTAGAAGTAACAGAGGAGGAGAAGGACCTCAGAGTATTGGTTGATCACAGGATGACTATGAGCCGCCAATGCGATATGGCCGTGAAAAAAGCTAATGCAGTTTTGGGATGCATTAGGCGAGATATTTCCAGTAGAGATAAGGAGGTGTTAGTACCGTTATACAAGGCACTGGTGAGAGCTCATCTGGAATACTGTATGCAGTTCTGATCTCCCACGTTTAAGAAGGATGAATTCAAACTGGAACAGGTACAGAGAAGGGCTACTAGGATGATCCAAGGAATGGAAAACCTGTCTTATGAAAGGAGACTCAAAGAGCTCGGCTTGTTTAGCCTAACCAAAAGAAGGCTGAGAGGAGATATGATTGCTCTTATAAATATATCAGAGGGATAAATACCAGGGAGGAAGAGGAATTATTTAAACTCAGTACCAATGTGGACACAAGAACAAATGGATATAAACTAGCCATCAAGAAGTTTAGACTTGAAATTAGACGAAGGTTTCTAACCATCAGAGGAGTAAAGTTCTGGAACAGCCTTCCAAGGGGAGCAGTGGGGACAAAAGACATATCTGGCTTCAAGACTAAGCTTGATAAATTTATGGAGGGGATGGTATGATGGGATAGCCTAATTTTGGCAATTAATTGATCTTTGACTATTAGCAGTAAATATGCCGAGTGGCCTGTGATGGGATGTTAGATGGGGTGGGATCTGAGTTACTACAGAGAATTCTTTCCTGGGAGTCTGGCTGGTGAGTTTTGCCCACATGCTCAGGGTTTAGCTGATCACCATATTTGGGGTCGGGAAGGAATTTTCCTCCAGGGCAGATTGGCAGAGGCCCTGGGGGGTTTTCGCCTTCCTCTGCAGCGTGGGGGATGGGTCACTTGCTGGAGGATTCTTTGCACCTTGAAGTCTTTAAACCATGATTTGAGGACTTCAGTGGCTCAGACATAGGTTAGGGGTTAGTTGTGGGAGTGGGTGGGTGAGATTCTGTGGCCTGTGTTGTGCAGGAGGTCAGACTAGACGATCATATTGGTCCCTTCTGACCTTAAAGTCCATGACTCTATGTCACAAAATGAATATTAATAAAATATAGTTATGAGAACTTCAGTGAGCTAATCAATAGTACAGTGTTTACCTGGGATCCAAATTGGTCTGTCAGGACTGGATTGGCACCTACCTGCCAATTAGAGATCATCTTGTCATTCATGACCCACCATAAAAGCTGATACTCTGAAACCATGCAGCTGACAGGGCACTGGGTGAAACTCTTGAGAGTTGGCAATAAGGTTTTCTCTGTTCTCCTTTTATTGGAGGAGAAAAGACTGAGCCTGACCATTTTTAGATTGCCAAATTGCAAATGCTTTCCCACAATAACTGAACACAAGGAATTACAGCTGAAATAGCAACAAAAAATATTGCAATATTCCTCTTAGCCCTATTAGGCCCCCGACAAGAATCCAGTACAACACACACTCTCTCTCTCTCTCTCTCTCTCTCTCTCTCTCTCTCTCTCTCGACCAAGTTATCTATAGCTGTAACTCTATTAACT
The DNA here is from genome assembly GCF_028017835.1 of Emys orbicularis. NCBI lineage: Eukaryota > Metazoa > Chordata > Testudines > Emydidae > Emys > Emys orbicularis. The sequence goes on along the minus strand of NC_088688.1, from coordinate 37,197,485 downwards.
TGAATTGAGTTATATCTGGAGAAAAACTGGCCCAGTAAGGAAAACTTTCACCCTAGGACTGGAAAAGAGTTGATGCATTATCAAATTTACTATTTCTAGACATCTTTATGCCAATCTTAATTACACTATATTACATTCAAATAAGACAGGTTGTGAGCTCCCTAGGAAAACAGTAAGTAGACAGACTAGGTTAGGTTGACTGACAAAACACCTGTTGGCTTTAAAGGGGAACTTTGTCTGAGTTAAGAATTGAATAAAAATTTAGGCCCTCATCCTGCAAAAGGATTTGAACATGCAAATCCCTGCGTTTATGCAGAGCACTGTTGACATCACTAGGGCTCTGAGAGGGCACAGGGGTCTACCCAGGCAGATCAGTTTGCAGGATTGGGGCCTTTAATAAAGATTCGTGAATTGGGCACTCTATGTTTATATAAGCTACACACATCATCCCAGTCACACATCCCCCCACTTACCTTTGTTATATGTTTCTCAGAAAGAGCTCTTTTTTTCTTGTTAGATACATTTTCATTATGCAAATAACACAGCAATAATTTTAGTTAATGTAGTCATCACTGTTGAAATTGGGTGATGGAATTTGAAACAGATCTGAGTTTATTTCTGGCTTCCTTAATTGCTTCAGTTGTGCAGGAGGCTTTGTTTCATGTAACTGTAAGCCACTTGGTGGTGGTAGCTCAATTGTTATTAAAGGTAGTCAGTAAAGGCCAAGGCCTACCAACCACTTATTTTTTTACTGGAGGTAGAACAGAGTACTATGCCGTGTAGTGCATAATCTGGCCCATACCTAATAATATTTTACTATTTTTACCAGAACAGGGATGCTGTAACAATAAATAATATATCATTATTATTAGGATATTTATTTGTTTTTTCATATTTTAATGTAATGAAACTATTGTAATTAACTTATTCTATGCATTCCAGTTTTAAAAATAAAATAACTTTGGAATTATTTTAAAAGTTAGGTCTGATCTATTTCTGTAGTAGTCTAGCATGATACATTAAAAATAGGCATAGCATATATCATTCATTGCATGATCACACATTTGCCTATGTTTTGATTTTGAAATGAAGAACAGTTATATTCAGTGATTAAATCTTGTGTAGCAGAGGTGTGTTCACTTAGAAGGGAGAGGTGAAGTTTTATTAATTGGTTTTCCCCTGTAGGCCTCAATCCTACAAACACTTACACACAAATGTCGTTTTTTATACACGGGAATATTCCCATTGGAAGGAAAAACAAACAGAAAAGCCAGAACTATAAATATTTTTAGATAATTAGCAAACAAGAGAATTAAAATTATTTAACTCTATAATTCACTGTAGTTAATAACTAATGTTTTGTTACTTTTAAACCTGTAGCCCAGGGGTAGGCAACCTATGGCACGCGTGCCAAAGGCGCACGCAAGCTGATTTTCAGTGGTACTCACAGTGCCCAGGTCCTGGCCACCGGTCTGGGGGGGTTCTGTATTTTAATTTAATTTTAAATGAAGCTTCTTAATCATTTTAAAAACCTTATTTACTTTACATACAACAATAGTTTAGTTATATATTACAGACTTATAGAAAGAGACCTTTTAAAAACGTTAAAATGTATTACTGGCACGTGAAACCTTAAATTAGAGTGACTAAATGAAGACTCGGCTCACCACTTCTGAAAGGTTGCCGACCCCTGGTAGCCACTGTAAGGGTGTGTGTGGAGATCTGGTGCATTTGCAGCAGATGCCAGAAGCAATCTGCCTGCAGGGTGCTGTAGAATGCTTTGGCAGGGATTGAGGGGAGCACATAGAGAAGTACCTTTCTGGGAGTATAGCATGCATCTCCCCCACCATCATTGTTCTCAGAACATCACCTAGTGCACTGTTTGGGAAAGAAGTGGTGGCCTTTTTGATGTGTTAAGCAATATTCACAGTGCTGTGATCTGCTACGCTTTCCACTCAAGGAGTTCAAAGAGTGGGATTCTGGCTGTCCCTTGCACAACTAGGGAAGGGCTCCATGTTCCCTCCCCTCATCCTCACCATTTGCACAGGAGCAGCCAGAATCTGTCCCCTAGAGATAATCAATAATGTAACTATATGTCCAAGATAAATATCTATCCATTTTAGCATAGTTACTCAAAATACAGCTAGCCACCACATCCCTTTCCCTTCTTCCCCTCCTCCACAGACAGGATATATAGGATATCTGCTAGAAGAGTAGAATAGAAGGTTATAAAAGTTAAATATAATTTCACTATAAAGTCAAGCATGTATCTTTCCTTATTTTTACCTTTTCTCTTTTCCTTTAGTCCTTTTTTCCCTTCTCACTTCCAGCTCACCCTGTCTTTCTACAATATTTTCATACTCTTTTTTTCCCCTCAGTTCTATCTAGTATTTTCTCTTCTGATTATTCTTTTTTTCTTTCTTTAAAAAGCAGCAAATCTTTTCTTCTAATTTTTGTTTTCTCTTATATTCATTCCATGCCTCATTCTAGTCCAAGTGTGCCCATAATCTAGACATTATCCTTTGTTTATATTCAGGTCTAGCACTGTACTAAATGCATTTTCTATACACATTTGTTAGTGTTCATATAGGCAAGGCATATGAATTTGGTAACTTTTTTCACTACATTTTATTCAAACTGGATGTAAAATGTAAAAGCTTGCTGCTGTGCAAATGGAAAATCATGTAATCATTTTTATTTATGCAGTGCTAGGTATTAGTGGGCCATTCTTCTCAAAACATGAAATATTTTTTGGTCATTTTGGAGAGTTAAATTGCATTCTGTGAAAAACTTTCCTCCTCTTCAAATAAGTCTGTCTTTAAACAAATAATGAGTTGTTTAGTGAAGGGGGGGAAGCAATAAACTGTTGTTCTTGTTTTACAAAAGATTTATTGTTAAATAATGTTCACTCTTCAGACATTAAAACAAGCCTGGAAACTTTTTATAATCCATTTGTAATGCGTTTTTCTTTTGCCTTTAACACAGCGGAGTGGCAATAAATCAGTATCACATGCAAGAATTTAGATGAAACATCTTTCTTTGTTCCAGGTGCTGGCCAGCCTGCGTACTGTACGGAATAATTTTGCTGCATTAACCAACTTACCAGATCGGGCACCCAACAAGTGAGTGCAGACTCTTTTCCCCTCTGAACTTTCTGAAGTGGTGCTTATTAAATGTTAGAACTCAGGGCGATGTCTTTAGATTTCAGAGTGCATCCTGTGCTGTTAGACTTGTAAAAGCCTCAAATGATATCAAATTATATGACCAGTTAATTTTCTATTAATATTTTGAAATAACAGTGTTAAACATTAAAACTAAGCCAACAGCCATCATTTTCTCTTGCAGTACCTTACTTACAATGTGATTATTTAAACTTGGGAGTAACTTCTAATATCTGTGACTTGCATCAAATTAGTCATGTGTAAGGGATCCTGCAACTGTATCCACCAAGTGTGTGAACCACCCATGGCAACTCACTAGCAGGATCTTACCCTAAACTTCTGCCTATTCAGTCCAGGACAGTGAAATCTTTGTTTGAAAATATATGGTAATCAAGTATTAACATACCTATTGAAGTCTGATTATATAACTGAAATAACACATACAACATTTTTTTTCCCAACATTGCTACAGAAATATGGTCTCAATTAACAACAGTGGAACCTGTTTTACATACAAAAAAAAAGAAATAATGTAATATACAGCTGTAATTCCATTAAAGAGTTCTGGATAGTGGTTAATGTTGTAAATTATGACTAGAACTTGGGTTTCTTGTCACTATATTTACAAGATAGAAGTTGTTTATAGTGCATTGTTAGTTTCTAAAATAATTTGACACTCTTTCATCCTGGAGCATCTTTGTAGACACAGGGAGCAGTTAACAGTGTTGGCATTCATTCCTGTCCTTGGCTTGTTCCTCCATTAAGCCCTGCCTGGTCATGTCCCTGCAAACAACGTCCAGCCATCTAGTTGGTAGTCAGCTTCTTGGTCAGACTGACCGTCATCATGCTTGCATTATTTTCTTTGGCATCCTATCACTGTTGGTCTTCTGCAGTGTCGTCATCATCATAATATTTTCAATTGTAGCCAATACTCTAATTTCACATCCTACTCTCCTTCTAACGTCTTCATTTGTCTTAAAATCATTCCACTTTACACCTGCCCTTTTTCTCTACTACCTCCGGCCTTCTGATGTCTGTTTCATTTAATGCAGCTGCTTCCATCCATAGAGTAATATAGTTAGTACACTAGTTTGATAAATTTTCACTTTGGTACCAAACGTAATGTTTTTATCACTCCATAATTTCATCAATTTCTTGCAGCACTTGTAGCGAAGGAACACTTCCTTTTTATCTCATTTTTGATGGAACCATTGGCACTGATTAAGCTTCCTAGATACACATAAGATTCTACTTGTTTTATGTATCAGGGGGTAGCCGTGTTAGTCTGTATCCACAAAAACAACAAGGAGTTCAGTGGCACCTTAAAGACTAACAGATATATTTGGATATAAGCTTTCATGAGTAAAAAACCTCACTTCTTCAGATGCATGGAAGAAGTGAGGTTTCTCCTTGCATCTGAAGAAGTGGGTTTTTTACCCACGAAAGCTTATGCCCAAATAAATCTGTTAGTCTTTAAGGTGCCACCAGACTCCTTGTTGTACTTGTTTTATGACTTCATCACTATGACATTTATTGTCCCTATTCCAAAATGCAGTCACTTCATCTTGGTGCTTATTGTAAGTCCAAGTCAACTACACCAATTTTCCAAGGTAGCAAAGATTATCATAATTAATTCAAATGTGTCTGCCAGTTGTACATAATCTGCATAAATTGAGGAGCTTAACTCTAGATTATCCAATGTCAACCCTCTGACTCATCAAACATTCTTAATATTCAGTTTAAGAATAGATGAAAAGCAACGATGCTTCCATGCCCCCTTGTCTTACAGCAAACTTTGACTTGAACCAGTTGCTAAATTTTCCACCAGTTGTTATGGCACTGCATGATTCTTTGTGCATAGCTTTTATAATTGCAATCATATTATCTGGAACTTCATAGGATTTTGCTCCTTTCTCTAATGCTTCCCTCCAAATTAAATCAAAAAGCCTGACTGAAGTCAATGAAAACAGCAAACATCTTTAATCCCCATTCTTGCTTTTTTTCCATCAACTATTGGAGCATGAGTATCTGGTGCAATTTTTGCCTGGTCTGAAGCTGCTGTATTTTCTCACCACTACTTCCTCTAAAATTGTCTCTGTTGATGTAGTTTTGTCATGATTTTTCCCTGTACTGACAATAAGCCTATGCCTCTATAATTATTTGGATCACCAGGATCTCCTTTCTTCAAAGTTGGTTCAAGTATTGCCTTTAGCCAGGCATCTGCTATCTCCTCTTGTTCCTATACCTTCTTGTATATTTTTTCTAGTACTTAGATAGCACTTGTCTTGCTAGCTTTTAGCAGTTCAGCTGTTATATTGTGTGTTCCTGCAACTTCCCCATTTTTTAACTGCTTCACTCCTCTTTCTCTTTTTCTAATGGTAGTTCAGTGCTGGTCTGTATTCTGTCTTGCACGCTGCCCTGTTCATCTAGCATATCTAGAATGCTTGCATCTGGATGAACTATAAGGTTCAGCTATTTGTCAAAAGGCTTCTTCCCTACTTCCAACACCTTTTTGGCATTTGTTGTCAATCCACCAGTAGCCTTTTTATTGCTTGCGTTATTGCCTTGGTTGTGTTGCCATACAACCTTAGCTTTTTGTATATTGTTTTCATATTTTGTTTTCGTGATGCCTTCTCATGTTGAGCCTTCTTGAGCCTCTTCTTTTGAAAACTTTTGCTTGTCCATTCTTTGTAATATCTTAATGGCTTCGCATTATGCTTTTAATTCTTCCGCTTTCCCAGCAGTCTTGGCTTGTTTACACCTTTCCTGTAATGTTCGTGTTTCATTGCTTGTTCGGCTTTTCCTTATTTGCTTATGCTTTCCAATAATTTCACCCACTGTGTTTTGTATCACTTTCTTGAATATTTCCCATGCAGTCTATGGTGAAATGTCTTCACAATCACAAATTAATGGCGGGAAATGCCCTCCAAGTGCCACCTTGTATCCCTTCCTTGCAGAGCTATCCTTTAACTTATCAACAACAAATTTGGTGCCACTAGTACCCATCTTTTTCCTGGACTTAAACTTAATCTTAAACTTTCTCATTAGTGGTTCATGATCACTGCCACACTCTGCACTTCTGTAGACTCTAACATGGACCAGTGCTGTTTGGTCCAATACTATTCATTTGCTTACTATGTCTGCTACCAACCTTTGCATTCATATCTCCCATTATTAGATTCATATCATAATCAGGAATCTCATTGACAATGCTGTCTGGCTGTTGATAAAATCCATCCTTCTCTTCCTCTTCTGCTTCTTTTGCTGGTGCATAACAGCAGGTCATAGCTATGCATAGTTTGTTGCAGGCAGCAGTAAACCTTGCTGTGACAATCTGTTCAAATGCCAGTTTCCAGCTGTTCACTAAAATAACTTTTTCTTGTTCACTACTAAAGCAACCCCATCTCTGTGTTTCACTTGTCCACTTGAACATTCAAAGTATTTTCCGACTGTCAACTCTCCTGTACCCTCTCAATATGTCTTCTGTATGGCAGCAAGGGAACTGGTAATTTAACTCCTCCACTACTAGTTTAGTCTGGCCTAGAGCAAATAGACTTCTCACATTCCGGCTCACAATACGTATATGTTTAGCCATTATCCAAAATCCATTTCCATTTGTTAACCCTGGGTAAAAATCATATGAATCAATTTGTACTGTTTCTATAATAAGTGAGTTTCAAATGTAATGGCTTGTTAGGCCAGTCCACCCTGTCCAGCTCATGGGAATGCCATGGCATAGCCAGCTGGCCTGCTAGGGACAGGTATCACTGATTCTACCCAAGTCTGCTTGCCTTTCAAGGCTAGTGAGCTTGGATTGCTCAGATTTGAAATGAGAGTTTTCCTTCTTCTAGACAGACTTGCCAGAAGAGGCTAAGTGAGCTCTGTTTGCCTAGTTTGAATTCAGAATTCTCCTTCTCCTACATACTGTTGATTCATGCAAGGTGGGCTACTGCCATCCCCCAGCCAGGGGACATGTCTCTATGCTGTAGTATCCCAATGTGAGGGATTTGACGTTAAACAGTTTCTTTTTAGAATGCTGTCTATTTAAATTGTATTCTAAAAGTGTCATATTAGTACCAATTTAATATCAAAGTAATACCAATATGACTGGTCTACCTTATTGTATGCAGTAGGAATTTTCACACAATTTATATTAGATTAGATTAAAAAAAACTAAATTAACAGAACATATATTGGTTGTATAGTCAGCATTCAAAATTAGGAAATACTAGAATTAAGGTTGCCTGTTCCTTCCCCTTTGTACTTTTATTTTATCTTGGTGCATACACGTCACAATAATCTTCAGTCTCTAATTACAGGGTCACATAATTTTTCTATAGGAGCCCTGCCTCATTCAGTGCACAGGATGGAGGGTGCTAAGGGAATGAATCAAGATTTTATAGTATTTAATAAGATTTGTAGGATCTCTCTGAGGACTTTGGGGGTTTGTACTAGTTATGGTTTGTAGAAATACAACAGTTAAAATATGCTCTTTCTAAGCAATTTCTGATATAGGGCAGATTCCCAGATTTCACTGGGTACAGCAAAATGTGGAGCTTGTCAGAGAGCTATTTAATCTTCTTCCCCAGCTCTGGCTCATTTTAGAACAGCCTGGGGGCTGGTCTAACTGGCACCACCTGGCATATGGTCTCTTGGTAGGCCATTACTGGAGTGCACCACTCTCTGTTCCTTCCTTTCTTCTGTCCTTCCCTCTCTCCATCCTCCCCTCTACCCACATGAGCCCTGTGCCGCGGGGAAGTTGGTTCTGTTAACCCTGTGCCTGCTGGAGACTCCTCCACACTGAGGGTATCCCCAGTAGGTGAGGTAGGGGACATTTCTGTTTCTTGTGTGTATCAAGTCAGAAAATCTGCCCCCATAGTCATCCCAGTTACCGGAGAAAGCATGAAAGAAGATCTGCAGAATAAAACACTAAGGGGCAGATTCTATGTGTAGCAAATAAAAAATGGCTGAAAATACTGCACAATAGCAATTGAAAACTCAACAATATTTTAGATTGTTTTAGAAATATTCTCTTTATTAAGGGACTTTCTGTAACCAAATATTGCAGTTCCTTTCATGTTTGTTCACTACTTTTACTGCTTCATAATTTCTTGCTGTTCAGCTAAAGCACATTTGGGCCCTGACTCAGCAAAACATTTAAGCCTGTGCTTAACTGCAGTCAGTGGAACTATTCATATACTTACATTTAAATGCTTATTTAAGTGCTTTGGTGAATAGGTATGGAATTACCTCACAAGCTGAATGCTTTGTTGAATTCAGGGTATTAAAGAACATAAATATACCTAAAAACTATGGTCTCAGTTACACCCAAGCTTCAATATTCCCTCTAGGTCCAGGTTCAGAATTAATTATGGCATTCTTATCATTCCTTATGCTTCTTTCCACATTTCCCTACACTCTATAGCCAAGTAGACTAAGAGGGTTAAATTAATGTCATGGTCAATGCCCTTCAATTTCCAAATCAGGGGCATGAAATTCTGGCTCCACTGAAGTCCGTGTGCATCACAGTGTGAATCACTGACTTCAGTGGGGATGGGATTTCACTCCAGGTCTCCTGGAATTCTGGAAGCTCCAAAGAATCTACTAGCATGTCACTGCAAATGGGGATTGGGTATGGATTCACTGCAACCATCCCAAAAACTCTACAGTTGAATGAATGTGTTACAACTCCTTTTAAATGTAAGTAAATGTTAACTGTGTATAAGCACAATTTTTCAGTGCAGTTGTAATGCCTGTAAACTTCCCATGCTGGAGTTCACAAGCTGTGAAATAATATGAGGTTCATTTGTGAGTTCTGTTCACCTCTGTATATACCCTGAATGAACTATTTTTGTCAGTTTCTATACATTCCAACCCAAAATAATCTCTCAAATAAAAGTGTTTTCAAACAAATGGTTTAAAGAATGCACTAATATACAAACTTGATACATTTATGCCTTTTTTTCCCATTGTCAGACGGTCACCCATGTGTAACCAACCATCCATCAACAAAGCAACTATAACAGGTAAGAGAGATTAATATAAGCACAAAGTGAAAGTATAATGTTGTCTGAAACTGAATAATTATTTATAAAATGAAAATGTAATGCAAAAATGTCTGGCTCTTTTGAAATAAAAACAATATATTCTTTTACATCCATAGGTTTATTTTATAAATAAGGTTTTGGCTAATTTTTACCACAAATAGCAAATTAATTCTTTCCAGTGATATGTCATATTAGACATGGATATCTAGATATAGATATATCCTTGGTGTTAATGTGAGTTCATTCCAAAACTTTGTTTTTGAGATGGTGGAAATGTCAATAAACCATGGTCTTTTGTCCTCCATTTCTTCTGCGTGTATCCATATGTGACTATCTGGTAATATTGTATATTGGTAAATTGATGCACTGAAATGTAGTAGAGGCACAGGCAACAAATTGACCTACTAATTGGAAAGTGGAGTTCTACAGGCACTGAGGCAATGTCTGGGTATGCTTTAGTACCCAGTGTAGATAGTGGAAAGTTTTCAAAAGTATGTAAGTGACTTAGGAGCCTAAAGTTTCCTGTTCAACATTTTTTGTTTGCTTGTTTTGTTCAGATGGGTTCATACTCATTGAGTTGCACTTTGAGTTCAGAGTTTGAGTGAATCCTGATACTTGAAGTGAAGCTCAGCCAAAACCACTAAGTTTGACCTGGTTTAGGGTTGAAATAATGTAAAATTGCTGTGTTCTGCATGGTTTCCTTCATAAAGTCTAAATTCCTCCATAGCACTTGGAAGTCAGACTGATGTTCACTGATGCTGCAAATGCTCACCTCGCTTCTTGATTTCATGACAATTTATGCACAGCTCTGCTTCCTGCTTAACACATGTGGATCAGAGTTTGATTGAACAGCTTTTCACTTTTAGGCTTTTTAAAATCCACTTCTTTACATGTTGAAAATCATCCACAATTAAGATTCTTTTATAATAATTCTTAAATGCATGGTAATTAAACAAATGAGAAAAAAAACTAGCTGCATAGATCTCTCATTAATTGTAACTGTTCCCCATGACAACTGTAACCATAACCCCTTGTAATGCATTCTCTGAAGAGATAATATTGGGGGTTGGTTTCATGCTAGCAGCCGTGAGCCATTTATATTATTGATGGGTATTCTGCTTATTTTTAATTACAGGTCTTCCCCATTTTTCACACTTTGATTATCCAGACTCTATTGCCTTTAAAGGAGATAGGCTTCAGGTTCTTTTTTTTTTTCCAGAAACTTTGGCCCCTTCCCATAGATTCAAGGATTCAGAAAGTCTGTAGCACAGAAAAATTCCTAATAATAAAAGAAAATATCTGATAACTGTGACTGAAAGCACTCCGATATTCACACCCTACACACTACTGTAATAATATTGGTACAAAATATGCCTTGTTGAGGTATCATTTGAAAACTAATAACTCACCATCAATAAGATGGTGAAATGTGCGTAACAACATTATATGTAAAGTTATGAACATAAGCTGAAATTATGACTTACATGTATTTATCCGAGAAGTCCTAAGAGGGAGTGAACCGGTTCCTCAAAGACAAAGGACAGACTAACTCCTCTAGCCAGGTGTCATCAAAGTTGATTGGCAAATGTAATGCTGACAGACCCCAGTCATGTGCGGGTGGGATCGAACCTGGGGCCTTTGTAGCTTAGTGCATGAGCCTCTATCGCATGAGCTAAAAGCCTGTAGAACAGACTCATTAATGTGCGTGTGTGAGAGAGAGAGAGAGAGAGAGGTCTTGGTGCCACTAGATGGGACAGAACACCACACCTAGGAGGTGTGTGGGTTACATACTTCCCCTAGCTGAGGAAGCGTGTCCCGAGCTTCAGAGACTTCCCAGTTGAAATCCTGGATGAGCCCCCAGTTGTAACGCTGACAGACCCTGGCAATCGGGATCGAACCTAGGGGTTCTGGAGCTTAGTGCATGAGCCTCTATCGCATGAGCCAAAAGCCATAAGTCTGTTACCTAAGGCTGTAGAGCAAACTCATTAATCTGTCTCTCTCTCTCTCGCTCTCTCTCTGTACGTGGTCTTGGTGCCACTAGATGGGACAGAACACTACATCCAGGAGGTGTGTGGGTTACACAAACACCAGTCAAGTGGCCATTCTTTGGCAACAGAAGGAGGGTAGGAACAGATCAATCTGCATTTTAAACAACATTTAAACAACAACAACATGGAAACTCTTTCACAATGAGACTTCATGTCTCCATCCTCACAGTGGGAAGGAACTTTATCTAGGGGTAACCCTTAGGAAAATGCATTTCAAAGGGTGACTGGATTAAAAGTGAGGGACAAAAAACACCCCAGGTATTCTCTCTTTCTTTCTCTCCCCATCTCTTTAACCTAAGACGACAAAGAAACCAGCCCTTTGACTTTGGGAGGACATCCTGACCTGAGAATTTAGTTAGCAATGTTGCTGGGAACAAGTGGTAAAGATTTTACCTTGAACAACGTCTAGTTTGTTAAGTTTTAGTTACTAGAAAGTGTTTTATCTTTATTTCTCTTGTAACCATTTCTGACTTTAATACCTTATAACTGTACTCACTTAAAATCTATCTGTTTGTAGTAAAAAAGGTTGTATTTTTTAATCAAAACTAATCGAATGTTGTGTTTAAGCTGAATTGTTTGGTAACGCTAATTAAAGTAGCAAACTGTTGTATATTGACCCCTTACAGGGGCAACAGATCTCTAATATCTGAACTGCCCTGGAGAGGGCTGGACAGAACACATGTTTTGGGGGAATATTGAGGACTGGGTGCGTGTTGGGGTTACCCTACAGGTGGTAACCAAGGCTTCTGGAAGCCAGATTGTGACTGGAGTGTTGCTGGCAGGCTGCAGCTATACACAGACACTCAGGGTGTGACCGACATATTGTTTGGCTCTTTGTGAGGGCACAGGTTAGGAACTACAATAGCAAAGTATTGTGAGGCTCCCTGGGTTATGGGCCAAGCAGTGACACAACCTCTCTCTGGTCTGGATTGCATCCCACAGTGTGATGATACCCTAAAGAGAGGTTGTACATGCACATGCGCGCACACGCAAGCCAGTGCCTTACAAGCTTCTCTACCAGGGAAGCCCTTGTGCCAATTTCTTTCCTCCAGCAGGAGTAGCTGCCCAAACAGCAGGACCCAGGATACTCTCTGCTGGATGCCACTGTTGCGCTCTTTCAATTTCCCACTGATCTGGAGATTTCCCTTTACTTAATCCCCGGAGTGCAATGTGCATGTCAGAAGCAATACATCATTTGAGGTTTGAATGCCTATAAGGTCTGAGGTGCACTCAGGGTGAAATTTAACTAGAAAACTTTTCTGTGCCAGGAAATTTAAAGGGAGCAGCAGTAGAGAGCAGTGAAGTGTAGGGGTAGTTTAATTTCATGTAATGTTAACATGCTCCACCAGAAAGGCCACCAGATCTGCCATGCCTAACCTACATATTAGGGTGGTCGGATCTGAAAGGTCAAACGACTTCAAGGGTTGGGAAAAGTATTAAATCACTGCAAACCTTGAAAAGGATTAGGATTCACTTTGGCTAATGAGTAAGGGTTGAAGCTGGATGGTATTTTGCCTGAACTGGTTTGCCCATCCCTAGACATAATGTTGTATTTGATATTGTTGTTGTTTCTATAGTAACAGACCTTCATGACTAAGCACAGAAGTTTGCATAGATACCTTCCTGGGCCATATAAAATCATGGTAATACATGTTACACCAAAGCAATGCACCAAGGGAGAAAGGCAGGAAAAATGCTTGTATCATTCTTTCTCGCAACAATTAAAAAAAGCAATCCTTTTCTGGCGCCACCTTGCCCCTTGGGCTCTTGGCAGAGGTGTTTGAAGTGCTGACTGTCTGGCTTCCTTGCTGCTGGAAAGTCTTCTTGTCAGTGCTGCTCTTGCTGCTCTAAACATTCAGACCAGCAGACAAGTGGAACACCCATCACAGCAGTACAGACAGCACTGCTAACACTGCCAGCAGGAACCTGAGGGCACCAGGCACAAGTCTAATAAACTAGATGACTGGAAGATGCATTGTCACTAAAGTAAATAATAAGCACTTTGGGTGGTAGATTAAGGTTGATAGGCTTCCTGGAAAAATTGTATTCTCAGGAAGGATTTGAATGAGGAGAGGGAGGATGCCAGAATGTGAAGGAAGTTCCTAGTGTAAGAGGCAGCATGGTGGAAGGTATGAAAAAGAAAAGACGAGGAAGGGATGCAAAGGGAATAAGGAAGGTAATATGGATTTTCTTCATTGAGATCAGAAGGAATTGTTCTTTAATTATAGATATTCATTTCAGGGAAGCACATATGAGGAGCAAAAATGCATTAGCTGGAATGAGTTGATACTAGAATTCATTGTACAGTAGCACACGGATAAAAATTTTCAAACTGTTTGGCAGGGAGTATGGCAACCAGGCCATTGGATCATTTGACCAGAGCCCTTTAAAGAAAGTTATTGCTTCATGGTTGGAGGTGAGGAAAGAAGTGAGTGGCTTTTAAAATGGGCAGTAGTTGTTCAGTTCAATATGGAGTATTTACTTATTAATTGGAGTATGTCCTACTTACATTAATTTGTCCACATTCACATGGAAAGCGTAGCTCCTGGTTCTTGCCCCACAATCTGGCTCTAGAGGGACTGTCCAACATGCTTAGGTATATTCACTAAAAACCACAGCTGATACTGGTGATCAAATATCCCACTGTCTGACATATTCTAAACAATTGTTCTCCTTTAGTGGTTTCTTTAAATAGAGCTTCTGAAGGATGGTGTTTAGGCTTTTCTCGGAATGAACTGAGGGGTGAAGGATTTTTTTTAAATATAATAATAAAATAATAATTAATGGAGATATCCCATCTCCTAGAACTGGAAGGGACCTTGAAAGGTCATCGAGTCCAGCCCGCTGCCTTCACTAGCAGGACCAAGTACTGATTTTGCCCCAGATCCCCAAGTGGCCCCCTCAAGGATTGAACTCACAACCCTGGGTTTAGCAGGCCAATGCTCAAACCACTGAGCTATCCCTCCCCCTGTCATCTTGCTGAATGGCTGTGAGGTGGAATCAACCAGTGTTTTACAATTGTTTTATTTTATTATTATGGTTTTATTCTTAATAGTTCATCAGGCTGCTGAGAGCCTGAGATAGGCAGTTTTTTAATATAATAAAAATAAATATCCACATTCACACAGAAATGACAGCAGCTGCATTTTAAAAAAGAAAAGAAAAGGCTACAGATGCAAATCAGAAATGGAAAGATTAAAACAAATTAGGTGGGAAAATGTGTAATGAGAGTATATTGAGAAGCAGTCACAGAATGACTATACCTAGTTCTAGGAATCATACCTCCACAAATTCCAGCTCTCTTAGGCAATAGACAGTCCCTCCACACTAAATTATATACTGTAAGGAATGGAATAGAAAGATGGCTCTACAAAGCACTAATAGTAGCTAAAAACTCCAACTAAGAAAATATAAAGCCCTTTACCTCCAAGGATTACAGACTGAATTATCTCTAGGAATGACCTAGCAGCTTTAGAAAAAATATGCTCCAAATTAAATGACAATATGGAAATATTTGAAACAATATGATTTTCTTTCATTGAAAAATATGACTGATTATTAACCTTGAGCACATGGAATTTTTACAAAACAACTGTGTAATAGTAATAGTTTTCCATTCTATATATTTGCCATCACTTTATATATATACACACACACACACTCCATCAAAACTAGCAATAGATCTGAAAAGCTTAATAGAGTAATAGGATTAAATTAAGATAGAGCTTTCTTTCTGAATATCAGAAAATCTTCCTGACAATGATGTAGACTGTAGACTAGTCTCCCAGAAGAAGTGGTTAACATCCTGTCACTTGAAACTTTTAAAGCTAACTGGACAAAGAACTGTACAGTGTAATGCTGCAGGGAGATGTGCTAGATGATCTAGAGGTTTTTCTCTTTTCTAGCTTCTGTGATGCCATTGGTGAAGAGCAGGGAGTAAAGTACATGTGAAAACACATGAGGGGGCAGCAAAGAACAAAAGATGCATGCCTTACAATGGCTAATTCTTACAATAGTGAAGTATTGTTGCTACCTTGAGTATGGCTTTATGAAATTCAGTGGCCTCTAACACCATTTAAAATAATCAATATCTCAGATCACTTAACAAAGTAAAATCTTGCAATGTTTTTATCAGTGTCACCTTTTATTACCTTTTATGAACTCCAGGAGCTTCATTATTTTAATAGGCTTGGGGTATATAAAGCACATCCTGGTCAAGAGGGAAGTGCAGCAAATGTGCCAACCCTCTTGATTTAGGCACAATTCACTTGCCCTTTGAATATACTGTTTTCTGATTGATAAAAAGTTTTCACAGAGTAAACTGTGCCTGGCTTGTGGCAGAGGTAAGATAAATGCGTTGACCATCCTAACTCTAGCTGATTGAGTTGGGGGAGATTTCCTTACACATTAGAGTGGCGTGGAAGGCCTGGTTCTGAGGAGAAGAGGGATGTTTTTGTTGTTGGTACAGTGCCTTTGTATGCTGAAGGAAGTTTGACTGTTTTCTTATTTGTGCATTTGGGGTTCTTTGATTTTGGTGTACAATCTATTGGTATTTTAATCAAACATAATTTATCACAGCAAACTATTTTGATAAGGATTTCAAGATAAATACCAAGTAGGCTTACATATCCTGGTGTAAAATCTGACTCTTCAAATGTTTGTCCCTTTATATATTCCACTGTGGGTACACATTTACTCCATGTGCCCGGGACTGGAAGATTCTCGCTAGTAGTATCCGTTAGTCCATGCCTGCACCCTAGGGTTGCCAATTTTCTAATCGCACAAAATCTTGCCCTGCCCCGCCCCTGAGACCCCGCCCCTTCTCTGAGGCCCCACCCCCCGCTCACTCCATACCCTCTGCCTCTGTTGCTTGCTCTCCCCCACCCTCACTCGCTCATTTTCACAGTTGGCGTGTGGGAAGGGGTGCGGGCTCCAGGGTGGGGCCAGAAATGAGGGTTCAGGATGTGGGATGGGATTCCTGGCTTGGGCAGGGGGTTAGGGTGCGGGAAGGTGTGAGGGCTCCGGCTGGGGTGCGGGCTCTGGGGTAGGGGCTGGAGATGAGGGGTTTGGGGTGCAGGAGGGGGTTCCGAGCTGGGGCAGGGGATTGGGGCACAGGAGGGGGCTTGGGGTGCGGACTCCAGGAGGAAGTTTGGGTGTGGGAGGGGGCTCAGGGCTGGAACAGGGAGTTGGGGTGCAGGAGGAGGACTGGGGTGCAGGCTCCAGGAGGGTGTTTGGGTTTGGGAGGGGGGTCCGGGCTGGGGCAGGGGGTTGGGATGCTGGGGGGCTGAGCGCTCTGGCTGGGGGTGCAGGCTATGGGATGGGGATAGGGATGAGAGGTTTGGAGTGCAGGAGGGGGCTCAGGGCTGAAGCAGGGGGTTGGGGTGTGGGAGGAGGTGTGCTCAGGTGGCTCCCCAGAAGCGGTGACGTCCCTCGGCTCCTAGGTGCAGGGGTGAGCAGGCAGCTCTGTGCGCTGCCTCCGCTCATAGATGCTGCCCCACAGCTCCCATTGGCCGCAGTTCCCAGCCAATGGGAGCTGCGGAGCTGGCGCTTGGGGAGGGGCAGCGCACAGAGCCCCCCTAGCCATCCCTCTGCCTAGGAGTGAAGGGACATGGCACCGCTTCTGGGAGCCACGCAGAGCCAGGTAGGGAGCCTGCCAGTCCTGCGCCAACCAGACTTTTAATGGCCCGGTCAGCAGTGCTGACTGGAGCTGCCAGAGTCCCTTTTCGACTGTATGTTCTGTTCAACAACCAGACTCCAGGCAACTCTACTGCACCCTTCTCATGCTCTGATCTGAGAGTATAATGGGTGGTATGGACTGATTGCCTCTGCAGCTCCTTCTCACTGCCACATGATCTGAGATGGAACCCTACAGTGTCCATCAACTTATCTTCCAACATTATTCCTGTAAATATTAACAAACAGTAAATATTGTAAATAACTCTGCTTAGTATAGTTTAGTTAGCTTTAGATAGTTAGATTTTAGCCCCTTCCCACCATCCTTCTTGGTACAGGACTCTGAGTATGCCCAGGATTCCAGGCTTCAAAAACCCATCATCTGCCTCCGTTCTTTTGTGGTCAGCAACCACCACCAGAGGTGCTTCTACTGCCTTGGAGAAGCTCATATCTCCATTAAGTGTAGTATCTGCAGCTCCTTCGCACCCCAAACCCTTCAAGTACGAAAGTTCAGGCTCAGGAAGCACCTTATGCAGCAGACTGAGGCCTCAGTTGGATCTGGGCTGGGCAGACCCCCCTGAATGGTGGGCTGAGGTGTCAAGGAATGCACTGCCCAACACAGTTCAGACACAGGGGCAAGCAAGGGTAGAGCCAAGGACTCTTTGTCTCAGGCTGACTACAAGGGTAAGAAGACCTCCGTAAAGACGCAAGAGAAATTCACCTCCAGATCTACTTCTAAGGAGAGGGCTGCATCCCCTATACCTTCAAAGTTGGGTTAGTCATCACACCTGTTACCAGGATGCTCAAAAATCCATTAAAAGCATGGTACTGAACTCCAGACTTCAAAGACTAAGAATGCTTCTACTTTGGTACCATTGGCAGGATCAGAATCATCATTACTGTGTAAAGAGGGGCATGAGATTCAGCTAGTACAGTCTCCGACACCAATGTGCAGATGACTACCCCAGACATCATCAGCATCGACACTCCTCTGAGCTAACAATGGCAGTTCACAGAGACAGAACTCGTCATGGTGACAAATACACCACTTTGGAAGACATCATCATCCTGCCAGATATGGAATCTTCCCTCTTATGTGAACCAATTCTTACAAGGGAGATTCTGATACCATTGATTCACTAACATTAAGGAAGAGACTGTTCTCTTCCCTCTACCAATTGGGGTCATTTCTCATCGGCGTTTCCAACAGCACCGCCTTGGAGATGAAGCCCTCATTTTCTTCCTCAGGTGAGTCTGATATGGGACAAGGACCCTTATCACCACCTTCAAGGAACATGAGTCCAGATACAGGCTCCAGAATCTTTTGGGCCTATCACAACTGCATAAAATGGGATAGCCCCATCCTCAGGACGGGCAATACGCTATGCCTTGGTGTCCACCCCAACTCATGATGGATCCCTCTAGCTGGCCCTACTGGGAAATATGAGACCCATACGTGCATTATCCCAAATCCATTCGATACCACTGATAATCTCACCATCCCTCTCCTCCAAGAGATCAGGCTGAACTTCCCTGGGAGCTCCTGGGGGAAGACAAAAAAAAAAAAAAAGCCAGATCCAGCAGCATCTTCTGGTATATTGTCTTCCTCTCCCAGTGAGAGAGTTGCTCCAGCGTCACTGTCTTCATTAGATGATCACAAGCAGTTTCAGGAGTTGTTTCAAAGGGGCTGCTGATGCCTTCCAGTTCCCCTTGAAGAAAGTCCAAGAGTCATCCCACAAACATCTGAATATTTTGGAGAGGATGGGACCTATAAGGGTAGCACTCTCTGTCAGCAAGGCTATCAGAGAGCCAACCAAAGTGGTGTGGCATGTCCCAATGACATGTTCATCTGCTCCTAAGAGGACAGACAAAAATACTTTGTTCCTCCACAGGGAACAGATTTTTTTCATTCATCCTGCCTCCAATTTTCTGGTTGTTCAAGCTGTTACAGAGAGGAATAGACAACAACATGTCAGATCTACCCCTTCAGACAAGCAAGCCAAACACTTGACCTCCTAAGGAGAAATCTACCAGCCTCCAATTCTGTATAGTCCAGGAGTTCTCAACCTGGGGGTCGGGACCTCTCAGGGGGTTGCAAGGTTATCATATCGGGGGTTGCGGGCTGTCAGCCTCCACCCCAAACCCCACTTTGCCTCCAGCATTTATAATGGTGTTAAATACATTTAAAAGTGTTTTTAATTTATAAAGGGGGTCACACTCATAGGCTTGCTATGTGAAAGGGATCACCAGTACAAAAGTTTGAGAACCATATAGTCTATCACCAGGTGCTGTTTGGAAAGTATGATTTCATTAGCTACTCCAAGTTTGCAGAATTTAAAGACAAACTCCCTCAGGAGGACAGGGCAATTCCAAGTCCTGATGGAAGAGGGTACACTGCTAGCCAGATCTTTCCTTTAAGCCACAGTACTTGTGGCAGATATAGCCTCTAGATAAATGGCAGCTCCTATTGTTATGCAAGGGAGTCCTGCTTCAATCCAAGGGTATCTCCAGGGAAGGACAGTGCACCATAGAGGATTTACCCTTTGAAGGGGACATCTTATTCAATCAAAAGATTGATGAGGCCTTGGACTCAATAAAAGGCTCAAGGGCAATCCTCCATTTCTTGAGGATATACACCCCAGCACCCAGGAAAAAATCAACAGGAAACTTTATGTGCCTAGACCAACATTGCAGCCTTTCTTTCACCAGAGAGTATATGAACTACCATGAAAGTGCGATGAAACCTGCATAGTGCTCCTCCTTTGTCTTGCAAACAGCAACCACCTGTCAAAAAGTACTTTTGATGGGACCTTCAAGAATCACATATCTACCCAATGCCAGATCCTTCCACAATTCCAATTTGGTGGCTGCCTAGTTCTGTTTTCCCCTTAAATGAAGGACAATAATAGTGGATGGATGGGTCCTCAACACTATTCATTTCAGGTATACCATAGAGGTTCTCTCCCCTCTCCCTCCAAAACCTCCTTCCCCATCCCTTTTCAGGAACTACTCTATAGGAAATAGACCCCCTACTTGTATGTGGAGCCATAGAACCAGTACTACCTCAGCATTGGTGAAAGGGATTTTATTACAAATATTTCCTAATCCCCAAGAAGAATGGAGAATTGAGAGCCGTATTAGATCTCCAGCACCTCAATGTCTTTATCTGAAGACTAAGATTCAGGATGGTCACCCTGGCCCTGATAATCCCATCCCTAAATAGAAATGAATGGTTTACAGCTCTCAACATGAAGGATGCCTATTTCCACATAGACATCCTCCCATCCACAGGTGGTTCCTGAAGTTCATGATAGGCGTGAACCATTATCAATACAGGGTGCTTCCCTTTGGACTGGCAACAGTGCCCAGAGTATTTATTAAAATACTTTCAGTAGCAACCACACACTTCTGGTGCATGGTTTGATAGTCTTTCCTTGCCTAGATGTTTGGCTTCTGATGGGAAAGTCTTCTTGGGAGGTAATGACATCACTTGAATCATACTATACACGTAACCTGTGTTTTTCCGCTAAGTCTCATACCACCACTGAGGACCAGAAACTCCATTCCCTGGACATACATCAGGCATAGGTGTTCTATCGTCAGAGATCAAAACGCTCTAGAAGATCATCTAGACTGCTATGGCCCTAACAGAACACATGAAAGTGCCATCAATATCTTCACAGAGGCTATCAAAGTGGTTTCAGGCTGTATCTTGCTCTGTTACCAGTTATCAGGTGATCCTCCACCTTATGGAATGAAGGTCCACTTCACCATGGCACAGGCCACTTTGGTAGCTTTGCTTCAGGAATTATCATTCCTTGACATATGTAAAGCTGCCACATGAAGTTCTATTCTTATCTTCCCAAGACACTATGTCCTGGTACAAGCTTCCTCGGCTGATACATCATTTAGGTCAGGAGTCTTACAGTCATCGGTACTACAAAGATCCTCGCACCCTCCTTTGTCTTGAGTACTGTTAATCAGGAATACATATAGGGACCAGCACTTGAAGAAGAAAAGTCACCTACCTTCCATAACAGAAGTTCTTTGAGATGCGTGGTCCGTATCTGTATTCCACTACCCACTACTCCTTCCCTTCTGCTTTGGATTATGAAGACTTAAAATGCAGTAAAGAAGGAACTAGAGAGGCGGTTATCTGCTCCATACCTTATATCCTCAGATCAGAGCATGAGAAGAAGAGGAGTGCAGGTGTGGACCAATGGACACTGCTACCAAGAATCTTCCAGTCTCCGGTGCATGGAATGCATACATACCCACCGTGGAATACAAATACGGACCACATATCTCAGTTAACTCCAGTTACAGAGAGTAGGTTACCTTTCTTTTTGAAATGTCTTTAAGTCTTTTAACATGCAGGAAATTATATCTAGTCTTTGAGAAATTTTCCTCCTAGTGGAGTCTAAATTTAGCATGTATCTGCAGATAGGCAGCATGGAAGACAGTACACAGGACCAGTAGTTGAAAAGATAATTAGAAGGATTTGACATACAATAAAGATCAATGGTAAACACAAAAGGTAGTCCAGTTCAATCTACTACAACAGTTTAGGGCTTTTAAGTGGATATTTTCAAAAGTGCTGCTGTAGGTATTTAGGAGCACAAGTCTTATTGAAAGTCAATGAGATTTTTGCTTCTAAATCCTGTAGGTGCTTTTGAAAATCTCCCCCTTAATCGATCTCTGTGAAATACATACACATAAATTGTAGTTGTTTTCTCAAATGTAAAAGACAAAAATAACACCTGATGATGTGTACAGTGGGTTTTAGTCTATTGGGAGAGTAGAAATATAGACAAATTGAAAGAAATAGCAGATGAGAGGTTGTATATTAGTGTATGTGCTATTCACCTTGATTAAGTCCTGATATTGTGATATTTGGAAGACATCCATAGTGCACGTTAGTGTAAGCCCTCCCTGTTTTGTTGTCACTGTTGAAAAGAAGAAGAATAAACAAACTACATTGTTAATTGTGTCCAACTCAATTTCTGCCTCCAAGACACAAGAAAACATTCATTTTGAACTTCTATCCTTGGCTAATATGGTACTAATTTTGATTTACAGTGAATTACTTGACACCCTGCTTTACAAGTTACAGAGTCCCATTAATTACTTAACTATTTATCCTACCTCTCTCATGTGTGTGTATTCAGTTACTGTCTGTATGATTTTATTTACTGGCCTTTATGTCTTTAATACATTTTTTGAACTTCATTAGCAGTAACCTGATTGTGCCCAATGTGTATATCACCTAACCTCATAAACATGTTTCCCCCCCCTTTTCAAGTGAAAATGAAATTTATTATTTAAATAGGCCCCAGTGTAGGCTAGCAGCACAGTGTACAATGCACAAATACTTCTCTCTTCTCATGAGTTGGTGTTTCCTTTTTGTTGCTGTTACTTAGAACCAGGATAGCTGGTTGCTGCCAGCAGGTGTCACTGATTTCTGAAGCTTAAGGGCCAATTAGAAATAGCAGATAGAAAACAGGAAAAGCTGTCAAGGAAGGGAGACATATTTTTCAGGAAATAAGTGTTCTTTATGATCTCCTTCAAAAATAAATCACACTGAACAGTGATTCTAGAATTATATAGAAGGAAAATTTGCCACTTTTCTAAAATTAATGTTGAGATTTAGGTGTTTTTACTAATCCAAACTCAGTATCCACATATAAAATAAGAATGGTATGAAAAAGAACTGGAGCTGAAACAAAAATCCTTTGTACTGTATAGAATTGTAAGATTCATTATGTATGTCTTACTAATTAAGTAATGCAGGTCTTTATTTATGGCCTGAGTACCTGCTCTGTTTTTTGGAGTTATGTAAGGTACTTATACGCAGGCTTTGCAGGCAGAAATGAAAGTAGGCAACAGATGGCTGAGGTGGAAGTAGGATTAAAAGCCTAATGACCTGGTCTACATGACGTATTCTACCTCCTTACAAAGGTATATTTGGATGGAGTAGCGATAATGCTGTCGCTCTTAGAATCTAAAAGATCTGTCTTAATCTAGAAAATATTAAACTCTATTCTCTTTCTAGGGCCCCTCCTAATTAACTATTACATAAGAAATCCTATTTTGAATTGATGTGCTAACACTGGGTGTAATATATGTGGGTTCTGTTGAATGTATGGGGTGCTATGCTAGGAGTCTAGGGTTTTTTCCTGTATTGCTCTTTAGATGGCCATTGAAAAGATGCTGAGCTTTATTTTGCCAGACCTGGACCTGTCTGGTTTTTTAAAACAAAAAAATCAACAAACCACAGCTTTCTTAACTTTATTGAAATGCTGATAGCAACTCCCTTGGGGTTTAATGGCTGTAGTGGCAGATAGATCATGATTGTAGCACTATGACTTGGAATATTTCAAAAGCTACAAGCCTAGGGCCTGACAGAAAACCTATTGAAGTCAATGGGAGATTTTCTTTGTGTATCAGGCCTATATTTAGCCGATACTGGGACTTTTTATTTAAACAGAACCAGAAATAAGATGAGGGCAGCAGCAGGATATGTATACGAATGCAAAGACTGCTTAAACTATAATATATTTTATTGTTATCCCTTTTGACCTGAGCAATAAGCCAATATGCTGGGTCTTGTGGGTTGTTTCTATTAGGAAATTGATGATGGAGTTAAGTATTTCTTTGATGCAACCCTGTTTATTTACAAAGAATGTACATGAAGTCCTGTTTCCCTGAACAGAGTAGGAATCAAACCACAGGAGTCAGTTTCTTTGCTTACAGTTCCAACCCTCTTTTCAGCCAGTACTCTATCCAAAAAGCTCTCCCTCCTGGCTTTCTCTCACAACCGTGCTTCTCTTGCTATCTCCTTGACTTCCCTGCTACCTACTCTGCAGGGCCGGCACCAGCTTACCAAGCAGGTACTTGGGGCGGCCACTTCGGAGAGGGGCGGCTCGTCCAGCTGTTCGGCGGCAATTCGGCGGACGGTCCCTCACTCCTGCTCAGAGCGAAGGACCTTCCCCCGAATTGCCGCCGCAGATCGCGATCGCGGCTTTTTTTTGTTTGGCTGCTTGGGGCGGCCAAAACCCTGGAGCCGGCCCTGCTTCTCTGGCTGCTTCTTGCTGCAGACATATGCCCTTAGACAATTCTTTAGACAGGGTCTTGTGTTTGCATTCAGTGAAACTGCTCTGCCCACAGAGTGCAGCTTCTGACCAACCTTGCCTGTCGCCTGTATATTGGGTGGTTGCTCCTATTTTGTCAGTTATCTTTCTCCAAAATGGAGTTGAATTGCTTCTTACGTTTATCCTGAATAAAGGGAGGCTATCAGGCTGACCAGCTTCTGTGGGGTTTCACCCAACCTCCACCCTAACAGTATATAGTTTATATAAAGAGGCCTGGGCATTGCTTTTTAAAGGAACATTTTTATTTTTCATAAATAGAAAAGATTTGGAAACAACAATATGCATATGGGTTAGTCTGTCTTTTTCTTCAAATAGTTATCAAAGGACCTGGGTAGGTCTTGGTGGTTAAATGGAGAGTTATCTCATTTCTATCTTTCTGATCCTTAGTAAGAGGGAGAATCTCTGTTGCACTTGTTTGGGATTGAAATGTCACATTTTAGTTTCTGTGTTCATAGTATCCACTTCTGATGTACATTTTAAAAGTAGTCTTTCATCCCTTCTTTATCCAAAGTGCATGGTCTATCCATTTGTCCCCTACAATTTAGTGTATGCAATGCTTGCTCCAAAACACATTTACTGTAGTGGGGTCAAAACAATTGAAATTTCTTTTAACCTAATTTTTCTTTTAGTTCTCAGCATTATACCACTGATTGGTGTCTGGATGAAGACCTTTGGTTAATTCAATAGACAGAATTGAGTCAGTTCATTCACACACTGCACATTTCATTGTTGTACGAGACACTGGGCACTATAAGTTTACATTCTGAATTAAATTCACTCATGTTTCCCTGCACAAAGGAAATGGGCTTTGTGCAGGGAACCAGAAGTGAGTTGGGAGGACAGACTCCACCCCCTTTCCACAGACAGGACACAACAGTTCTTCAAGTGCTTGTTCATGTCCATTCCAATTAGGTGTGCGCGCGTCGCGTGCACGGATGTCGGAAACTTTTCTCTTAGCAGCTCTTGTCGGGACAGCAGAGGAGCCCCTGAGGAGTGGCGCCCTTATGGCGCTGTATATAGTATCCTGCTGGCCCGACCCCCCTTCAGTTCCTTCTTACCGTCTGTGACGTCATTGGAACGTGCTTTCTCGCTTGCTAGTGATCCTTTAGCAATTCAGTTTTTACTAGTTAGACAGTTGTTCTTAGGTAGTTTATAAGTTAGTTAGATACAGTTTTAGTTAGGGGTGATGGGGAATTAGTTGCAGGCACCAGCCTTAGGTTGTGGGGCATGCCGCAAGCCCAGGGGTTTAAAGCTTGCACTATCTGCCACAAGTCTGTGCCCAACAGCGACCCCCAAGACTCCTGCCTTAGGTATCTGGGGGGAGGCACATCAGGCTGAGCGCTGCAAAATCTGCAAGGCCTTTAAGCCACGCACTAAGAAAGAAAGAGACTTTTGTCTTAAGCAGCTACTCATGGAGGCCGCGTTGCAACCAACAGCCCCAGACCACCCGGTACCGGGCCCGCTCTTCTCGGTGAGAAGTGCCTCGGCATCGGTGCGTGATTTGGCACCAGTCTCTAGATCCCAGGCACCGTAAATCACCGGCACCGAGATGAGCCGACCAACCCGGGCACTGCATAGAGCGCACTAGGCTTTTTTGTAAATCAACACAACTGTTTGTGGCCATAGCCGATAGAATGAAGGGCCTTCCAGTATCTGCGCAGCGCATATCGTCTTGGATCACAGACTGCATTCGCACATGCTATGAGTTGTCTAAGGTCCCAGCTCCAGCAATCACAGCCCATTCGATGAGAGCTCAAGCGTCTTTGACAGCCTTTCTGGCGCAGGTACCCATCCACGAAATCTGCAAAGCAGCTACCTGGTCTTCAGTGCATACCTTCACAGCCCACTATGCCGTCAAACAACAGGTGGTTGGCAGGGCTGTCCTCCAATCAATCATTCCTTGACTCCTGCCCACCTCCAATGGTCAGCTTGGAAGTCACCTAATTGGAATGGACATGAACAGGCACTCGAAGAAGAAAAGGCGGTTACTTACCTCTCGTAACTGTTGTTCTTCAAGACGTGTTGTCCATTACAATACCCGCCCCCCTTCCCCTCTGTCGGAGTCAACGGCAAGAAGGAACTGAAGGGGGGTCGGGCCGGCAGGGTACTATATACAGTGCCATAAGGGCACCACTCTAGGGGGCTCCTCTGCCGTCCCGGTGGGAGCTGCTAAGGTAAAAGTTTCCAACGTCCGTGCATGTGACGTGCGCACACCTAATTGGAATGGACGTGAACAACACATCTCGAAGAACAACAGTTATGATAGGTAAGTAACCATCTTTTCTGGTGCATCTCCACAGCCACTAGTCTAGTTCCTGGGTTGGAATAGCAGCCTTAGCCCTTTCACGACTCCATGCATGGTTTGTAGTTACTTGATCTGTGTAAGTGGTGACCCTCTTTGCTATAAACAGCCATCCCTCTGTATTGGTCTGTGCAGGGCTGCCATGTATTACAGTCAGATAGTAGCTGCTTACAATGGGAAATTGAAAAGCCTGAGGTTTTCCTATCTGTAGACCACCCCTGGCTTCCTATTCTTCATATGGAGGGGGAAAAGACATCTACCACATTTTATCTTATTTTAATCAGAAAAATAATATGTAAATTGACAACTTATACCCCTTCTTAGTGTAAAATGAGGAGTAGCTGGGAGAGCATTCTCCATGAAGACACAACCCTTTTCAGTGTTCTCCCCCACTTGGATCTGTTGAACTTCCAGCCATGCTACAAAGCTCATCTATTTGAATGGGAATTGGTGGCAGACTGAGGTAGTTGAGGGTGTGATTTTTGTGAGGTTAAGGTTGTGACGGGTTGAATCACAGAAACCCCTTTGGCGGCTGCCACCCGACGTACCAAGACTACCCCTGCTTCTGTTTTCCCTGCCAGCTCAGGACTCCAGCACCCTGTCTTGCTGAGCCAGACACTCCAGTCCGGCTCCAACACAGGCCCAGGGTCTGAATCACTTGTCCCAAAGCTGCAAGTTTACCTGAAAACAGCTCACAGAAGTGTGCTTGTCTTTAGCACTCAGATGCCCAACTCCCAGTGGGGTCTAAACCCAAATAAATCTGTTTTACCCTGTATAAAGCTTATGCAGATTAAACTCAAATTGTTCGCCCTCTATAACACTGATAGATATGCACAGTTGTTTGCTCCCCCCGATATTAATACATACTCTGAGTGAATTACTAAGTAGAAAGTGATTTTATTAAATACAGAAAGTAGGATTTAAGTGGTTCCAAGTAGTAACAGACAGAACAAAGTAAGTCACCAAGCAAAATAAAATAAAATGCGCAAATCTATGTCTAATCAAACTAAATACAGATAAGTTCCTCACCAGTTCCAGAATGCTCCCTTTTACAGGCTAATCTCCTTTTAGCCTGGGTCCAGCAATCACTCACACCCCCTGTAGTTACTGTCCTTTGTTCCAGTTTCCTTCAAGTATCCTGGGGGTGTGGAGAGGCTCCTTCTTTAGCCAGCTGAAGACAAAATGGAGGGGTCTCCCACAGGTTTAAATAGACTTTCTCTTGTGGGTGGAGACCTCCCTCCTCCCTCCTATGCAAAGTCCAGCTCCAAGATGGAGTTTTGGAGTCACCTGGGCAAGTCACATGTCCCTGCATGACTCAGTCTTTACAGGTCGAAGCCATTGTCCACATGGTATCTCGTATGTCTCCAGGAAGACTTCTTATGTGGATTGGAGCATTCCAAGATGCATTGTTCCCCAAGTTTCAGAGTAGCAGCCGTGTTAGTCTGTATCCGCAAAAAGAACAGGAGTACTTGTGGCACCTTAGAGACTAACAAATTTATTAGAGCATAAGCTTTCGTGGGCTACAACCCACTTCTTCGGATGCATATAGAGTGAAACATATATTGAGGAGATATATATACACACACATACAGAGAGCATGAACAGGTGGGAGTTGTCTTACCAACTCTGAGAGGCCAATTAAGTAAGAGAAAAAAAAACTTTTGAAGTGATAATCAAGATGGCTCAGTACAGACAGTTTGATAAGAAGCAAGTGTGAAAATACTTACAAGGGGAGATAGATTCAATGTTTGTAATGGCTCAAAGAAAAGGAGTACTTGTGGCACCTTAGAGACTAACAAATTTATTAGAGCATAAGCTTTCGTGGGCTACAACCCACTTCAAGCTTATGCTCTAATAAATTTGTTAGTCTCTAAGGTGCCACAAGTACTCCTGTTCTTTTTGCGGATACAGACTAACACGGCTGCTACTCTGAAACCTGTAATGGCTCAGCCATTCCCAGTCTTTATTTAATCCTGTGTTGATTGTGTCTAGTTTGCATATCAATTCCAGCTCAGCAGTCTCTCGTTGGAGTCTGTTTTTGAAGTTTTTCTGTTTTAAGATAGCCACCCGCAGGTCTGTCATAGAATGGCCAGACAGGTTAAAGTGTTCTCCCACTGGTTTTTGAGTATTATGATTCCTGATGTCAGATTGTTCCCCAAGTGCTTCCTAATCAGATACTTAACCTTGCAAATTCCTTCCTGAAGAAACTGATCAAATGCCTCACAAAGCTTACTTAGAAACCAAGCAAGTATACAGCCCATATTCTTAACCTCA
This sequence comes from Emys orbicularis, assembly GCF_028017835.1. Classification (NCBI taxonomy): domain Eukaryota; kingdom Metazoa; phylum Chordata; order Testudines; family Emydidae; genus Emys; species Emys orbicularis. Next base: position 37,168,829 of record NC_088688.1, on the reverse strand, counting down.
AGTAGAAAATGATATATGTGTACAGATAGGATGAATAGATATAGTAGACCATAACCTTTACAGAGACATGTTACATGGCACAGGCAGCACAAAACATATTCCAGTTATGTCATACATACATTTATAAGCACACACCCCCATAAAGCCTTATGGGGTACACTGTCACAAAGGTGTATTGGTTGGCTGACTGGTGATTAGCTGAGGTGTGATAGAGTGGGGGAAAGGAGAAGTGGTGCAGTTTTGGACAAGCTGTTTAAGTTGTTGATTATATTGCAGGTGAAGAAGTCACTAAAATCTGGATACAAAACAAACAGCCCTGGCCTTTGATTACACTGAGATAAAGAAAATGTTAGAGCAACTCAGGCTTTTCCTACACTGGAAATATGAGGACTCTAGGGTTAACCATGATAAGCGAACACATTTTTAAACATGAATTGTCTCTGTCTAGACTAGGTGCTAAGTTATGTTTAATATCATGTTAATTAAAAATGTTAGTTAATAAGTTTTCTAATAGGATGCATGTCCCCAGTATTTTTTATCCCAGTGCTTCGTCACCCATACCTGACAGCTGACAGTTTAATCAAATTTGAGGACTTTTATAATTAATTTACTTCCACAAGAAGTGCAGTCATAATTTAATACCTGCCTAACTTGACAACATCCATGTTGAAAAGCCTGAGATTTTATCATAGATCCCTCCCCCCTCTGGGATTTGTCCTCCCTTTGTGGGAGGGGGAGAAGACATCTATCTAATTTTTTAAAAAAACAACAACTTGTATTTAAAAGTGAGATCAATAGACACTTGGCCTTGATTATTTATTTATTAACATTTTTTGTTCTTGTTTAATTTTTGGTGACGGAGGGTGTTTCAGAATGAATGTGGGATGGGGTGTGGGGTAGTTGGATGGGAGTTCAAGACACTTCTCTGTCCACTACACTCAAGCATCATCTAAGTTTAATTTTATTTTTAGTAGTATTGCAATAGATTTTTAAAAACATACTTGCACATTTTGTGCAAAAACTGAAGATGTGTAATACATTTTCCTTTACAAAAATCATGAGAGAGATGATTAGGGTTTGTCTAGACTAGGGAAAAGGGTGTCTTTTTTAATCAAATTAGCTACCTCAGCATAGCTAACCTAATTTGAAATACCACTTAAGACCTAGTATAGATGTACTTTATCATCTTTAAACCCAAATTAGGATGGCATTTTGGCTTTCTCCTGCCACTTTCTTTGGCTGGCTTTCTGTAAAATCTTCTTTATCATCTTTCTTTCCTGATATCGATCCCAGATAAAACAATGGATACAGCTGGTACAGCACTGAATTAATAAAGAATTAATAGAGGGTAACATAGTTAATGCCAATCAACATAGGTTTATGGAAAATAGATCTTGTCAAAAGAACTTGATATTATTTTCTGAGGAGATTACAAGTTTGGTTGATAAAAAATAATAGTGCTGATATATTACACTTAGACTTCTGTAAGGCATTTGACTTGGTACTGCATGACATTTTGATTAAGAGATTAGAATCATACAAATGGACATGGAATACATAAAATGGATTAAAAATGACTAATTGACAAGGTCTCAAAATGTAATTGTACATGGGAAATCATCGTTGAGCTGCTTTTACAAAAAGCAAACAATATGAGTTTTTAAATGGCCAAATGTGAAGTCGTACATCTAGGAACAAAGAATGTAGGCTATGCAGGAGGGGGAACCTTTGGGAAGGTATGACATTGAAAAAGACTTGGGGTCACGGTGGATAAACAACTGCAAACATGAGCTCCCAGTGCAACACTGTGGCCAAAAGGGCTTATGCAATCCTTGGATGTATAAACAGGTGAATATCAAGTAGGAGTAAGGAGGTTTATATTACTTCTGTATTTGGCATTGCTGCAACCACTACTGGAATACTGTGTCCAGTTCTGCTATCCACAATTCATAATGGATGTTGATAAGTTGGGGAGGGTTTAGAGAAATGCCATGATAATGATTAAAGAATTGAAAAACATGCTTTATAGTGAAAGACTCAAGGCTCTCAATCTGTTAAATATAACAGAGAGAAGATTAAGTGGTAATTTGATCATAGTCCAGACCAGTGGTGGGCAACCTGCGGCCCATGAGCCACAGGTTGACCACACTGGTCTAGAAGTACCTACATGGAGAACAGAAATTTCATAACAGAGTGCTTTTGACTCTAACAGAAAAAGGTATAACACAATCCAATGGATGGAAGTTGAAGCTAGACAATTTCATATTAGAAATATGGTGCATATTTTTAACAGTGAGGGTAATTAACCCTTGGAAAAAGGGTTGTCAGGGATTCTTCATCATTGGAAATTTTAAAATCATGATTAGATGTTTCTCTGAAAGCTATTCTCTAGTTCAAATAGGAAAGTCTTATAGCCTGTGTCACATAGAAGGTCAGACTAGATGATCACAGCAGTCCTTTCTGGCTTTATAATCTATAGTTCTGTGAATCACCTCACCAAAACTATTCATTTCATTGAAAAGCAGGACATGATGACGACAAACTTTGCGTTCTTCCTCTCCCCTTGTGATCTTGGTTGTCTCATTTACTGTCACTGTGCTTTGAGGAGTATGTGTAACTCCACAAAGCATCTACTGTAGCAATGAGAATGACAAAATAAGCTGAAAGAGCAAAGAGTGGTTTCTTTTGTGGTGAGGAGAATCAGCAAGAAAAGTAGGACGGGTGGTGTTGGTGTCATTTTTCTCATTTCTATGACGCTTGTAACTCTTCAACTGAAATACACAAAAATAAAAAACAGTCTGTGTATAGATCTAGGTTGTTATGTGCCCCTAATGCCCAGAACAAGAGCACTTCCCCACTTCCTCATACTCTACCCATCTTCCCACAATTATGACCATTAATGCATCATCACCTCTCCAGCTGTGAGGATACTTTTAAATGTAGATATCCTTCATCGTAACATTTTACACAGAAACCGGTCCATGAAGCCTGTTTGATTTCCAAAATATCCATTTATATACAAAATGCCATAGGGCTGTTCCATAACAGGTGGCTAGTTGGGGAGCATTTGCAACCTGGCTCATACTGGGGCTGTAGGGAAAGCCGTGGGAGGCAGTACCCTGTGCAGCAACCTTATAGCAACAGGCCTGATTCAAAGATTGTATGGCAAGACTCAGGGAATATATTTTCATTTTGTAACTAAATACACATTTCTGTTCTTAACAGTCACCTTCAAGGGCTGCTCTTTAGAGCCTTGAGGGGCACAGATTGATTGCCACTGGTGCACATTTACCATTGCCTTCTATCAGATTGAATCACAATAATTTGTGTGCATGTCATAGTCTCTACACTTTTCAAGAAGGTAAAGATTCAACTCCAAGTGGTAGGGGGCTGTTCTTTTGGATCAGGAGTGTCTGGGTTTTATTCACTATGAAGTTCTGAATGGTCAAGGCAGTCACAGCCATATCGTGAAGTTCTACTTGACTTTTAATACATAGAAAAAAAATCTCTTTTTTTTCATTGAAAAGTTAGTGTTTAAGTATATAGATATATTTAAGATTTTTTCCCCTCAATAGTATTTGAAACTAAATCTTATCATTGACATTTACGTTGGAAAGCATGGCTTAGATGTGAAGTAGAATTAATAGTCAATTCTAAACCAAATCAAAATTTAAATAATAGACAATGAAGTAAGATGCAGTGTAACATTTGCCTATTAGTAAAATAATGGTTGGGTTTTATTCTTAATAATAAATCGTGCACAATTACATCTGTGTGTGATTTTTGCCACTAGGGAACAGCCAGTTTATTACTGTACTAAGGAAACAGGAAATAACTCAGAAATAAATTACGCAAGTGGTTACTGGATTAAGCAGACATTTCAAATTCCCCTTGTATTAAGTAAGCCATATGTTGGAAGCTTAATAACGTTACTGTAGGAACTACTGAGTAAATTGTCCTTAGTTGAACGATTGCAAAGACGACAGTGAGAAAAAGCCCAGGAAGAAGACCGTGCCAAAATAAATGAAAGAGAAAATCTCCTGAAAACAGTTTGACACAAGCGTATTACCTAGACTGGCTGAATGGTATTAATGGGATGTGGAAAGGTCTGACAGATGAGGATAGTCATCTAATGGGAGAGAATCCAATATCTGTGCTGGAAAGATGTCACACAACCTTTTTGTTGTTGTTGTGATTACTCTTTTTTATTAAAGACTGCTAAATATATAGAAGGGTTTTGATGAGAAACGGGTACTTTAGAATTTTCCTCTGAAATTCAGAATTACTGGTTTTTGTTTTGTTTTCGTATTTCATTTTCAGTGGGAGTTTGGTGGGGAGAGAGTTGTATATCGCAAGGGTCGTAGTTGTGGCCACACGCTGATGAATTTAGCATCTTGTTGTGCACTCCCAAAACTTTTTCTAGTATTCCAGCCCTAATGTTTGCAGATAACAAAGATCCAGATGCAGAAGCTCAGCTGCAGTAGTAGCATTTTATTTCTGTTTTCAGTTGTACTCTTTTCTCTTCTGTAGTGGTAGAGCAACCATTAGTTTTTTGCATATGGGATAAATAAGTAGCTTTGAACTCTATCATGCCACTATCATCACAAACTTCAACTATGATACTGAGGATCTCCTGTGCAAAGGAGGATAGCAGAGTTTAAGTGGGAGGGAAAGGATTCCATGTTCATGGAGCGATTAATGTCCTTTTATTTCAAGCCTCTATTTTCAGAAAGTCCAGTAACAAGAAAGTGTTGCATACATTTAACATGTGTAAACATTTCACACAGGAAAGCTAAAGTAAAGTGGTAAACCACATAGTTTTCATATGTTTGTGCTGCTTAGAAATATACCCAATCATGTTACATTATCAACCAGATGTTATCAATGTAAAACAGCAAAACCAAAATAGATTTGCTCTATTCTAGATCATTCTCTCATCAAGGACAAAGTCTGACACTCTTGCTCTGGTTGAGTAGAGCCTTACTCTGCAATATCAGTGGCTCTGTTTGTTGAGTAAGATTCGACTGAACATGAGTAAGGGTCACAGCCGAATCTGGCTGGCTGTGAGAATATTAATGTAATTATGACAGGTTTCAGAGTAGCAGCCGTGTTAGTCTGTATCCGCAAAAAGAACAGGAGTACTTGTGGCACCTTAGAGACTAACAAATTTATTAGAGCATAAGCTTTCGTGGGCTACAGCCCACTTCTTCGGATGCATATGCATATATGCATCCAAAGAAGTGGGCTGTAGCCCACGAAAGCTTATGCTCTAATAAATTTGCTAGTCTCTAATGTAATTATGGGCTCAGGATAACTGCAGCCATCATGTAGTATCCAAATGTCTAGCTTTTCAAATCTGTACCCTACTTCAGCTACACAAATATGTGATTTTTCAAGTGCTCTAAATACTTATCTAGCTCCTCCAGAACTTAAAACAAAAAGTGGTATATGACCATACTCTTTTTGTTGTTGTTGACATTATATTTACTGAATAATACATTCATGATAATTTCCAGAACTGAGCTTTTTCAGTGCCATATGCATATATCATGTGCCATATATTATACACTAAGAGGAAGCTTGGTCTTATGGCTAAGGCACTGGGCTGGGACTCAGGAAATCAGGTTTTCAATTCTCTGCTCAACAACATATTTCCTGTGTAATATTGTGCAATCACTTGACCACTCTGTCTTTCGTATCTCATCTCTAAAATGGGGATAATACTTCCTTTCTCCCACTCTTTTTCCATTGTGTGTACTTAGACCGCAAGCTCTTCATGGCAGGAACTATCTTTTACTATACAAGGCCGAGCATAATGGGACCCCAGTGTTGGATGGGATCTCTAAATGCTTCCATAATACAATAATAAAGGATTATAACAGCATACATTCAGCAAAGCTGCACCAATTCTGTATGACCCTTTGGAAATATGCCCTTATAATTTTTATTCAGTATTACCACAATGCAATAAAATAGTGGCACTTATTGGCATGTGCCATTCCGTCTTCTGAATCTTGGTGTAGTGCTGTTTGTGCTCCAGTGTGGTAAAGAGGGCACAGGAAGCCACTCCGACATCACCACCACTGCAAGCAGCAGGGGACGATCTCTCGTACTGTGCAGCAGAGCACCAGCTAAATGCTCACCCAATCACCACATCCCCAACAGGTCTGCATTTTAGAGGATGTGTCTAGCTGTTCACCTGGCAAGATCCTAGACTGCAGTCGTCAACAAGCAAGCTCAAAGAAGCAGCAAAGTACACCATGCAGCACAGTTCACCAGCTCACTATGGAGAGTCTTGTCCTACCGGCAGGATTATGGTAGCAGAACCCTCGTATTTCTAGCATCCCTTCTTCCTTACCCTTTGCCAGACACAACAGCATTTAGTCGTAAGTCTTAGTATACTAGGGAATTACTTCTTTTTAATAACTTCCCCACCTTTACATTTGCATTTTATATTCAATAACAGTTTGGAGGTGATGGTAACAAAAAAATGCCTCAGAGATGGGGAATTTGAGAATTTAAAATCTTCCTTTTTTTAATGCTTTGAACATGTTTGTGGGCAATCTAAAATACTTTTAAAATAATTTTATTTGAGATCTTAGATCAGTTAACAGAATGTACGTTTAGACTTATACTCAAAAAATATAAATACATAAGTTTTAAATGTGATCAGAAAGGTATTGTATGTGCACTAAGACAGCTAGATCATGGTATCAATTTACCCAACCAAAGCAGGTAGTAGCTCTCTTGATGCTACTTTAGGAGTTAGTGTTGCCCTCAACTCTTGCATGGGAAGCACAGAGCTCTGATCTCAGGTACTGACAAGTAAAAAGCCTTTCAGGTCAACTTTGTCATATTGCTAGGAAAGTTATTTTTCATGTGATGTGTATTCTGTAAATGATCTGAGATTTTAGAGCGGTGTAGGATTTGTAGAGACAGTATTTTTTAAAAAGCATTTATTAGTTTTTTACTGCTTTGGGGAGACCACAATGTGCTTCCAGAGACGGCAACTCAGCTAGTCCCATAACAATGAAATATTTATGGGCTCTATTGCAGCTTTTAGCCCTGAGCTTGGGGTAGTGCAGAACCCCACTGTCCTTGCTGGGGCACCAAGAGCTATTATGTTTCCAGAGTTAGTTGGTATATGAGGGAATATGCCAGTTTCTACTTCGCTGCTAGGGGTGAAGGGCCATGACAATGACCATGACCTCACCTCCTCCTCATCCTCTTTGGTGTGACTTGTTCCTTAGGGGTTGTTACATGCAGCAGCCCCTGTATCAAGAGAGCTCTGGGACTGCAACAGAGATCAGCTCTAGTGGAATAAGACACAAAGGAGATGAAGTTTCTTTGTAACCTCAGCACCCTTGCAAAGGATAGCTACAATTTGGCCCTATATAAATATAATATGCATTCTTCAGTCTGACATGTAGACATTATTAACTAAACAGACTTGTCCATTAGAGAAAAAGGTTGATATAGAACGCTCAGCACAAGTAGAAGTGTTGCCCCTCTTAGGAGGGATGCATATTGTGATAGGATAAAAATCAACTTGGTATTGTCTAATACTCTCTAGTTCTAATCTGAAACCTTTCAAAGCTCATCCTCTAAAATTCTGGCAGTCTCTTTTACAAAAGCATGGTCTGTGAATACAGTGTGGTGGTTTCCAGGAATTACCTAGGCAGGTTGGTTATTAATCTACCAAGCTATACCTACTTAATAAATAAAATTGGTAATATTGATTGATATTTTTAAAATTCACTTTAGAGTGTGATCGTGCTGGTGAAGGATCAATTGCTTATGCTGTGTAGAGATCTACCCTGTAGAGTTTGGATTACAAAATATCTTCTGGAACCAAGCCTCCTCCTGTAAATGTGAGGAGGGTGAGAAAGTTCACAGCAAGGTTCTAAATTATGTCTCAAGGAATCTTGGCACAGCCAAAGAATAAACTCAAAATGAAATAAAAATACTTCTCCTTAAAACAGAAATAACAGCTTTGTCCAACTGAAAGGTCAAAATAAACCACAAAAAGGCTTTATGTTTGCCCAAAATGTCCTCCTTTCCCCCAGGAAGAGGCTGGGTCTCACTCCCTAGAGCACATATTTGCCCTTGCCTGCACTACAATATTCTGTGTTAGATGAATCCAGTTTAAAAATGGGTTAATTCTCCCAGGAATTTATATGCTTTTCTTGGTCATTGTATATCAGGCAAAAGTATGTTAATCCCATTTTAAAGAAGCATTTTCAAGATTAAGTGTGAAAAGGATTTTCTAAAATGGGATAACATGTTTTCACCTGGAGTAGATAGAGATATGGTATACCTTTGATAGGCTGAACCTATTTTTAATATTGGTCCAACCTACCCCACATGTTCTGCAGTGTAGACAGGGCTATATAACACTCTGAGACAAGTACATAATAAGCTACAACTGTGCATATTCATACTCCTCTCTGGATCCTTACCTATACAAGGAATTGACCAATGGTGCTGAAAACAATGCCTGCAGCTGGCAGCACATCTACAGTAAGATTCCCAGTGTGACTCTCACTGGTTTCAGTGGAAGAAGTGTTAGTAACAAAGGAAACTTTCCCTAGCATATACCAAGCCTCAGTCAATGGTGCTCACTCAACTTTCAAGAACTACTTCAAGGTTTGTCCCAGATCTTCCATTCCTTTTACACTATACAGTATCTTTCTAGATCATTCTAATCTGTGATCAACATAGGGACAAACCCAAAGTGCAGTTCAAACTGATAGAGCATTATTTTAACATTGTTTCTTTATTTTTATTCCCTGTGATTTAACTGATTTAAACCTTTGGTTAGGAAAGCATCCCTCAACTTTTAGGCACCGGCTTGAGTCCCATTCTTTTAAATGAGATGAATAAGATGTAAGCAAGGGCCTAAAGTTAAGCATGTTTTTAAGTGCTGCCCTGAATAGAGAGGGAATTAAGCACAAGTTGAATTGCCTTCCTGAATTGGTACTTTACTGCGTAATCTGTGTCTGTCTGTCACATAGACTTTGCTAGTAAAACATTTGGTATGTGTCAGAGGTTGGGTTTTTGTTGCTGGGGCTATTTTGGAGCAAGAGACTCCTAAAATTTGTTCTAGCCCGAATGAATGTAACATGAAGGACTCAGTATTCAGCAGGGGTGAAAGTAACTTAAATGACTTACCAGTACGCAGGGCAGCCGGGGTCCTGGGCAAAGGGGGGGGGGCGCGTGACCTCAGGCAGAAGGGGCAGGTCTGGGGCCAAAATCTCCCAGCCAGCCCTTCAGCACAGCCCGGCCCGCAGTGCCCGGCGCTCCAGCGGCGATTTAAAGGGCCTGGGGCTCTGGCTGCTGATGTGTAGGCAGCGGCAGCCGGGAGTCCTGGGCCCTTTAAATTGCTGCCGGAGCCCCAGGGCAGCTGCCCCTTTTGCACCCTTCCCCTCCCCTCCCCACCCACTCATCAGTGGCCCGGCCGGTATGGTCGGCACTTTCTTGCGGGTACGCCGTACCGGACCGTACTGGCTTACTTTCACCTCTGGTATTCAGGCATTATGGTGATGAAAAATTTGTAAAGAGCTTTGGGATAAAAGGCAGTATGTAAGAGAATTTAAGGAAGCGAAATCAAATTTCATTGCCTAAACTCAATTTTTGTCAGGAAAAAAACTAACATTTTCTCTTGACCAAAGTGTCCTAGGATCTTAAATGGCTATATAAGAAAGATGACACATTCCCATCAGCACGGTGCCCCCAGGAGTCACTCACAGAATAGCTAACAATGTTCTGTGCATTATATTGGAGTTCTCCCATCCATGTACTGATCTGGCCTGACCTTGCTTAACTTGAAAAACTGATGAGATTACAACCTAAAATGGATTGGCTTCAATACTCCAGAATAAAATAATCCAGGCTATGTAATATGTTAATATTTATTTTAGCAACCAACACATTTTTACTCAGAGATACATCTGTGATGAAACAACAATTTTTTTTTCTGAATCAATTCACTGCCATTCAAACACATGCAAGCATACAGTATTTAAACTGATTTCAGAGCTTTGAAAACATTTCCATTCCAAACAAAAGTCAACAATAATGTAAATATTTCTGTAAATATCCCCTCAAGAATATATATGGTTTTTGATAGCAAAATGCATGATATAACATGACAGATATTAACAAAGAACATTTTATGCATTAGGCTGAAATCTGCTGTGAGTATTGACATAATTTGGAATATTTTAAAGGAATTTGATCACATGATAGAACCATTTCACAGAAGAAATGCATCAATCGCAGCAGTGTCAATCCCCGGTAAGTGTAGACATGGCCTAAGTCTTCATGTGACTCTAGCCCAAAATATTTTTGTCTGAAACTGGTGATTTTATGTTAAATTCTTGAATGGTTCCAGTCATCCTGAAATTGCATTTTTTAGCAAATAAACTATTTATCTGAAAAATGTTGCCCAGCTCTAATATATATGGACAATATAAGCAAAGCCAGGTTTAAAAAACAACAAAAACCCCAGCTAAATGGTCTTGAGCCAACCAATGGCCTCTGAATCAGCAGTATTCAGCTTGGGAAGACCTCTGGGGAGCCCAACAACAAAAGAACCGCCATCCAGCATGTGTGCAGCATCTGCCACAGCACTACAGATGCACAGTCCTGGATGCCTCAGCATGGTCAATCTTGGTGCAGCAAACCACACCACAGCTGAACCTATTAAGCTGGTTCTAGAGGTGGCGTGAGCTGTCATTTCACTTTCAAACTAATTTTTTTCCAATTTTTTAGAACTGCCAGTGAACCAAACAATAATTCATTCAGTTCTAGTCCTTAAACCTACATATAATTATTTAATTTATTTTACAGACACAGCTAGCATCAAACCACTTCATCTGTGTAATGGTTCTGTCATGTGATCAAATTCCTTTAAAATATTCCAAATTATGTCAATACTCACAGCAGACTTCAGCCTAATGCATAAAATGTTCTGTCCACCACAGTGAGCTGATGATGCTAGCAGCTGCTGGATGGAAAGTGTGCAGCATTGTCCAGATAGGATTTCTACTATGCAGTCGATGATAGGGAGCATCCTATGGCAGGATGAACAGCAGCAAGTCTTGCATTTGCTGTACCTTGGTGATCATTTTATTGGCTGCATTCTGATGCCAAATGTTAGGTGGAGGAATATGCCTAGGACCGGTAACCATATATGTTCTGTTGGCTTCAGTGTACCTGGGGTAATGCTCATGGTATGATTAAGCTGTGTGTGTGAGCAGAGTTTAACCAAACTGGGACACCATATTTGCCAGGTGAGTAGTAGAGAGTGAGCCCCAAACTATACAGTGTTTGTGCATTGGCTCCCCAGTTGGACCCTACTAGTTTGTTCAAGAGACAATTTCTGGTCTTGATAATTTGAGCTACTTTACTGAGATGGTATTTGTATGTGAAGTATGTGAGCATGCAATTGAGGGAGACCTCTCTATAGACTGGCTTTGAATCATGTGCCAAGTGCTGACCCATCCAAAAAGATGTTAAGCCCAAGTTGGCTTTGAGAATGTGGGAGCATGTTCACATAGTCTTTGATGTACTTGGTTTCAGTCTCCATTTCCTGTAATAGCCATCTATAGTAGTTGTATCACTGTTCAGTTCTCTTCAGTTTTTATGGAAGCCATGGTCCCTTAAGGCCAAGCAGATATCATTGGCGTACATGAGCTGCCTGGAGATGGTGCTTGGTAGGTCATTGGCAAATACATTAAATAAAGTTGACAGCACTGAGTTTTGCAGGAATCCATTCTTCTGGAATCTCCAGGTGCTGGTTTTGAGGTCCAGAACCACCTGAAAATACCTGCCTCTGATCATCAGCTCAGTTGCCATGACAACCCCCCTAAGAAGAATTCTTATCTTATACAGCAAGCCAGTGTGTCAGATGGTACCATAGGCTGTTGTAAAGTCAAAAAAGACAGCTCCAGTTTTCTTCCTACTTTCTCAATATACATAGTAAGTGCTAACACTTGGTCACAGGTGATTTGATTTGGTCAGAAACGTGCCTAATCATCACTCAAATGTTCTGTCATGGGTGTAATTCTCTGTAGAATCATCCACTCCAGGAGTTTGTAGCTACAACTCAGGAATGATATTGGGTAATAGCTGGCTATTAAACAGTGGTCTTTACCTGATTTTGATAAAGATGTCATCTTAGCATTCCAGCATATCTTTGGTAACATGTTCTCCTGTATGATATGGGACATGTTCATAGACCCCAGTGTTGGGTTTTCTTCCCAAGATGATGATGTACTTCTGGTAATATATTGTCAAAGCCACAGGCTTTACCTGTTTTCATTAATTTCAGTGCCTTTTCTCTTTTCTTCCCTAGAGAATCATTGGAAGTTTTCATTTAGATTGAGCTGTGGAGATTACTTGTATTGACTCCATTCTTTTTTGATCAACACCTTGAAAATTTTACCTATCTGCTTTAATGAAGTTGGTCAAGTATATAGTGACACTGTTTGGAGAGACCTTCTGTTGCCATGTATCTGCTGAGTTTTGTGCTGCACCAGATTTCCTGATGAGTGTCCATGCTTTCCTGCTAGATCCATTTCTGAGGTTGCTTTATTCCCCAGCATTCTCTTTGGGCTACATTCAGGCTCTCTAAGAGTTGGTTCACTATTTCTGGATCACCCAGCTTTCTGTATTGTTTAAGGAGAGCTACACATTCTTCATCCAAGAAAATAAGAATGGCCATACCAGGTCAGACCAATGGTCCATCTAACCCACTAGTCTGTCTTCTGACAGTGGCCAGTGCTATATGTTTCAGAGGGAATGAACAGAACAAGTCAATTATAGAGTGATCCATCCTCTGTGGTCCAGTCCCAGCTTCTGGCAGTAAGATGTTTAGAGAAACCCACCAGATGGGGTTGTATTCCTGATCATCTTGTCTAATAGCCATTGATGGACCTATCCTCCAGGAACTTATCTAATTCTCTTTTGAACCCAGTTACACTTTTCACAACACCCCCTGGCAAAGACTTCAACAACTGGACTGTGTGTTGTGTGAAAAATAACTTCCTCGTGTATGTTTTAAACTTCTGCCTACTAATTTCATTGGGTTACCCTAGTTCTTGTGTTATATGAATGGGTAAATAACACCTCCCTATTCATTTTTCCACATGACTCGTGATTTTATAGTCCTCTATCTCATCCCCCCTCTTAGCTGTCTCTTTTCAAAACTGAACAGTCCCAGTCTTTTTCATCTCTCCTTGTATGGAAGCTGTTCCATATCCCTAATAATTTTTGTTGCCCTTCTCTGTACTTTTTCCAATTCCAATATATCTTTTTTCAGATGAGGTGACTAGAATTGCATGAAGTATTCAAGGTGTGGGCATGCCATGGATTTGTATAGTTGCAATATGATATTTTCTATCTTATTGTTTATCCCTTTCCTAATGATTGTTAGCTTTTTTGACTACTGATGCACATTGAGATGTTTTCAGAGGTGACCCAAAAATCTCTTTCTTAAGTGGTAACAGCTAATTTAGACCCCATCAGTTTGTAGGTATAGTTGGGATTATGTTTTCCAATGTGCATTACTTTGCACTTATCAATATTGAATTTCAACAGCCATTTTGTTGCCCAGTCATCCAGTTTTGTGAGATCCCTTTGTAAATCTTCACAGTCAGCTTTGGACTTAACTACCTTGAGTAATTTTGTATCATCTGCAAACTGTCACCTCACTATTCTCTCCCTTTTCCAGATAATTTATGAATATGTTAAACAGTGCAGGTTCCAAAACAGATCATTGGGAGATGCCACTATTTACATCCCTCCACTGTGAAAACAGACCATTTATTTGGTGAGGCATGATTTCCCTTCAAAAGCTGTGTTAACTCTTCCCCAACATATCGTGTTCATGTATGTGTCTGATAATTCTGTTCTTTACTATAGTTTCAACCCATTTGCCTGGTACTGAAGTTAGGCTTACTGGCCTGTAAATGCCAAGGTCACCTCTGGCGCCTGTTTTAAAAATCAGCATTACATTAGCTAGCCTCCATTCATCTGATACAGAGGCTGATTTACCACAATTGGTAGTTTCATATTTGAGTTCCTTCAGAATGCGTGGGTGAATACCATCTGGTCCTGGTGACTTATTGCTGTTTAATTTATCAATTTGTTCCAAAACCTCCCCTAGTGACACCTCAATCTGGGACAGTTGCTCAGATTTGTCACTTAAAAAGAATGGCTCAAGTGTGGGAATCTGCTTCACATCCTCTGCAGTGAAGACTAATGCAAAGAATTCATTTACCTTCTCCACAATAGTCTTGTCTTCCTTGAGTGCTCCTTTAGCACCTCCATCGTCCAGTGGCCCCACTGACTGTTTGGCAGGCTTCCTGCTTCTGATGTACCGTACTTTAAAAAATTACTGTTAGTTTTTGTATCTTTTGCTAGTTACTCTTCAAATTGTTTTGTCCTGCCTAATTATACTTTTACATTTGACTTGCCAGAATGTTTGCCCCTTTCTATTTTCCGTAGTAGAATTTGACTTCCAATTTTTAAAGGATGTCTTTTTGCCTCTAACCGCATCATTTACTCTGTTGTTTAGCAATGGTGGCATATTTTTTTTGGTCCTCTTACTGTTTTGTTTTGTTTTTAATTTGGTATATCACATTTGGTTTGAGCCTCTATTATGGTGTTTTTAAATAGATTCCATGCAGCTTGCAGGCATTTCACTCTTGTGACTGTTCCTTTTAATTTTCATTTAACTAGCTTCCTCATTTTTGTGTAGTTCCCCTTTTTGAAGTTAAATTCTACTGTGGTGTGTTTCTTTGGTATTTCCTCCCCTACAAGGAAATGGTATATAGACATTGGTATATAGGTTTTGTGGCAGCCGTGTAGGATGAACTTGGAGATGGCCTTAAAGTCTGATTTGGTAAATCTTGAATATGCTTGCTCTATTGAGATGTTATGCAGGATATAGACTGTATATTAGTCAATGCTCTTAGTCTAATTGTCTCAGTCTGCCTTTCTGTGATTCCAGTGAAACCTTGAGCTAGTGGTCAAAATAGTTATGGTAACCCCTAATTCAATAAGGATGCAGCAATGCTGCTCTGGGGGAAATTTCCAAGGACCATGAAGGTGGCTGATACAGAGTCAGTTTCTAGTAGAAATGACCCAGCTGAGGTCAGAGAATAGCCCTGGTCCCAGTGGGCAGAATGAAAAGTTGTTGGTTGCTTAGAGTCATGAAGAAGGTGTCGTTCATTGAGGGAGGTTAAGTTTGCAAGGTCTATCTCACTTCGATCAGATTCTGTACAGCCCCAGGTGTTAGTGATGGCTATTGAAGTCTCCAACATAGATGGCATGAAGCTTAAGTGATGGTAGAGCAGAAGCAGGCCATAACAGATTGGGGGGGTCTGTGTGCGTGTGTGTAAATATTAGCCACTTTAAACTGATGGATCCTTATGGTGTCACAGTAGTCAAATGTAGATGGCAGAGTCTCCACATCAGCTAAATTGGATCTGACATAAGTGGCTTTGCCATATTTTTCATGCAAACTGTAGTTTATGAGATTAAAAACAGAGATTCTGAACTGATTGGGTATAAGGGAATTAACATAGGTTTCCTGAAGGTAGATGACACCAACATTGTGTTGGGAGGCAATGTTTTCAAGAACAGAGTGCTTTGTGGCTGGTAGGCCCTCAACATTCAACTGTAGCGCATTGAGAGGGGCCAGCATTTATAGCATTTCCTTGTCCTTGTCTAGGTCCACAGTAACTGGGATCCAGTAGATTCAGTTCCCTGGTGGTAGCTTTGGTTTTCCCTGAAGTGTAATCACAAGTCACACAATGAGAATGTAGCTGCATTGTACCCCAGCTCTAATAAGGACTCATTAGTAGAGCCTGCCTTAGCATTTTTAAATGGGCCTGCTGTGACACAGGGGCTGATTGGTGGTTCACAAGTCTGTGTCAGCAACTCTTGTCACCATACCTAACACACTGTTGTCATAATCTGTATCTGAAAGGTGTCACATAGAGGTATCATATACAAATTGATAACACAGTGGTCCTGAAAATCATTGTGCGGTGTTGGGCTTCAGGGGCTTTTCTTAAGGAACCAAAGTAACACAAACCATCAAAGTATCTGGCCTCATTTCCCTCATGCAGGCTGAACAGTGTTTAAATGCCAAAACAATATAAATAGGGCAGAACTCTTTTTCATCCAGAAAACCCATGTCCTTTCTGTGGTCTGTCTTCTCCAGAGTTATGATTACCTATGTTGTAATAGCTTGCTGCCCTAAAGGTTCGGGATCTATAGAGTGGCAAAGTTTGGGAATATCATTTTAGATGCAACAAATCCTGCATCTTGTCAGGGGATTAAACTAGATGACCCTTGCGGTCCCTTCTAACCCTATAGTTCTATGATCATATGATCATACTGTAAGAGAGATCAGTATCCAGATATGGCATTCAGACATGATACATGCATGCACAGCACAACCACTTCGCCCCCCTGAGAAAACCATTATAGAGCAGTGTGGATTGCAGCTGAGAAGGCTCATGACTCTCAGCTGAGAAAGAGTGTAAAATAACATTCAACTATGAAGGAAATAAAATAGGAAAATGTGAAAAACTGAATGGAACAAAAAGTGAGCACATGCCACAAAGTGCTTCTCCCCATATGAACTTTCAGAATGTTTTGCTGAGCTAAATGGTTCCAGCTTCTTTTCAACAAGACAATTATATTAGAAAATCCATCCCCATTGCTTATTAAAACACATTCATTGAAGATTAACAGTGTCCATTACCCAGGTTTCAAAAAGTAATAAATGTAATCCATATACAATAACTAGCCATAAGCTTGCAGTTTAGATTTCATTCTGGAAACAGTAATTTAAAGCAATCCCTGAAATACTTCTGTCTTCACATTGGGGGGTGGGGGAAGGGACAGTGTCTCTTAGAAAGACAAGAGATAAAAAAACACCCAAGTACCATTTTTGAAAGTGACATAGGAGCCTGTGTCCCATTGATTTTAAGGGTTTGTGAACATGGAGCTGAAGCGTATGTCCACACAACAAGTGCTACAGTGATACAACTATGGCACTGCAACTACGCTACTGTAGAATGGTAGTGTAGACACTTGCTACGACGACAGAAGGGGTTTTTCCATCATTGTATTAAATATACTCCCTCGAGAGGCAGTAGTTAGGCCAACCAAAGAATTCTCCCATCAACCTACCAATGTCTATCCCGGGACTTAGGCCAGCTTACTACGTCTCTGAGCAACATAGCAAGGTCGACCTAAGATTTAGGCATTGACCAAGCCTTAGTGCATGGCAGCTGTAGCTTGCTGCACACTATGTTGTCACGTGGACCCCACCACACACTAAAAGTTGAATATTGTGCTTTGACTTACTGTTGTTTGAAACCATAGTATGTCAATATGGAGTATGGAACTTTTAGTGCACAGTAGCACGGTCCACACTGCTAGTTAGCGCACAGCAGGTTAGAGCACTGTAGAGTTACATCGCAGCTAGCCACGTGCTAACTGACCATGTAGACAAGACTTCAGTCAGACTTAGGTGCTTTTGAAAATTGTACCCATAGTAGCGTGCATTTAGGAATAACTGAGGTTTCCAGCTGATGTGTTTCAAACCAAAATTAATCAACAACTTGAGAAACCCTATTTCTCATTTCTCACTCAATGGCAGCTTTAGTCCTTTTGATGGAGGGAAGAGAAGGAGAGAGAGAAGGAAAGATGGCTTTGGAGTTAATGCAGTGGAGTGGGTCTCTGAAATTTTTCAGTTCTGCCACAGACTCCTTGTGTGACATTGGACAAGTCACTCTGCTTTCTCTGTGACAAGTTTCCGATCTGTAAAATAGGAATAATACTACTACTTACCTTACAGGGACATGGTGAGGATAAATCCATTCATGTCTGTGAGATGCTCTGATACTGTGATGATGTGAGCCATTTAGCTACCAAGAGAGAGAGTATGGGTTATCTGGTCTCAATGATCTCTAATATCCAAAAGGAAGACACGAATTTAAATGTGAAAAGTGGTTATTATGTAGTTGGGATTTTTTTTGATAAACATGCAAATGATCAGCTATTTGCAGAAGTCTTAATGCAGCTCATTAAGAGAACTATGGATTATTATTTTTTTACATTTGTTCAGCAAAACTGGCTGAGAGGGATGAAGCACTTGGTATTAAGGCAAGGAATCTTCAAATAAAAAATTGAACTTGTTTGCTCTTTTTTCCATTCATCTTCACCTTATTCCTTAAAAAACACAAACAAATTAAAGAAAAAAAAGAAAAGAAAAGAAAAAAAGCCTTCCTCCTCATCTTCATAGTTTTCTAGTTCTTTCTTCTTCTCTACTTTTTTCCCCCTTCATTCAGTCCTTTTCTTTCTCCCTTCTTACGTCCCTTTCCTCCCTCCTCCTGTTCTGGATTGTTCATTTTTTTTCTTTATTTTTAAGGGTTGGGTCATATCTTTATGACCTACTATATATTATCTTTATTATCTTCAGAAAGAAGCATTTTTTCCTTCACGTTGTCTCAAAAAACCCACCCTTTCTCAGACACTGGGAAGTGAGATCAGTTCCAGAAAGATGACCAGGCATTGCAAGGAAAAAGCAGCCTAAGCAGACACTATGTACAGGACTCATATAGAGATGGCTTGGAACTGAACTCCTCTGAACTCTAGAAACACTAATCCACATTTTATATATGACTGTACAATAGGTTGATCAAAACCCAGATCCAAACACCTCCATATGTTGGAGCATTTGAAACTTGAATCTAAGCTTGTGGTTTGGGTTCATTTCTAATTTATCCAAGGCTAATGGGGGAACATGGTGGAAAGAATTATCATAACTTGGAAATATTTTCATACCCACAGCTTTCGTCTGCAGAGTAAATAAAGCCCTGGGTCACTTATTTACTTCTTCATTGGTCCATGAAAGGGATAACTATTGAAGTAACAAGCCCAGATTAAAGAAGGTGGCAATAGAAAAACTCTATCCTTGGAGGTTTGGTACATGAAATTATTGACTAAGAAAATGCATGTTTATTGTCATTCTCTTTCTGGTGAAACTTGGGCTGAGTCAGAGAGCCTTTTCAATGTGTTGCTAATTACTGATCTCATTCATCAAAAGCTCAGCACTTTACTCATTGTGGGCAGGACACAATTTGCCAACCATAGCTACACACAGAACCTAGTCCTTTTTAAAGAGTTTCCTTTTAGTAAGGTTTAGATAGTTGTAGGCAAATATGAAGGCGCTCAGGCACTGCAGTTTTGGGTGCTAGAAGAAAACCTTAAGGTAGAATGTTGCATCTCGGGATAAATACATTATGTGTACAGAATGGTCATCAAAACCACTTTCCACAAATGGAATTTGGTAGGCCAATGTACATTCAATGCTGATGTTCCAGAGAGTGGCGGATTTAGAGTTAGTGGGACCCTGTGCACAGCTTCATTTTCGGGGGGGCCCCCTCGGGACCCAGCCAAGAAAAAGAACATTCTCTCTTATCTCCCTCCGGTTTTTCATTCTTTTTTCCTTCATCCTCCTCCTATATTATAAGTAATGGGAAGTAAATGAAAATAAAGTGAGGTACCTTGATTGGGGCAGGGGGTTGGGGTGCAGGAGGGGATCGGGGGGCAGCACTTACCTCGGGCACACACACCCCTCCGGCAACGGGGGGGGGACCAGGGGGTCTGCAGCAGGCGCCATTGGCTGGGAGCTCCCATTGGCTGCAGAGTCAGCGCTCAGGGCGGGGACAGCCTGCGGGGAGACACACCTGCCTCCAGGGGCCGCAGGGACATGATGGCCATTTCTGGGAGCGAAGCAGCATGGAGGGAGGGAGGCAGAGCAGGCAGGGAGCCACCTTAGCCCTGCTACGGTGCTGCTGGCACGTCTCTGCATGCCCCTTGCGGGGAGGGGGACAGCGGGTCTCTGTGCACTGCCCGGGGCGGAGGCAGCGCATGGAGTCACCTCCCCCTATCCCCGCCAGGGGTGCGCAGAGACGTGCCAGCAGCCGGCCGCTTCCGGGAGCGGCGTGGGGCCACCAGCCACGCATGCAGGCTGCCTGCCTGCCTGAGCCCTGCTGCGCCGCCGGCCGGGACTCAGGGGCAGGTTGTCAGATATTTGTCCTGCATTTTGGAGGGCCCCCCTGTTGTTGAGGGCCCTGTGACACTGCATGGTTTGTTTCATGGTAAATCCACTCCTGGTCCCACACATTGGTTAGTTACCACTGATGTAGCACACTGTGCCTAATGCCCTGGCATCAGCAAGCACATTGCCATATATTCCTTGGGGAAGGGACCGTCTTTTTGTTCTGTGGTTTACAGCCCCTAGCCCAATGGGGTCCTGGTCATATGGAGTCTTAAGGAGAGACAGTTTCTGATGCTCATTAACAAGGCTCATTATCAACAATTGCCTTTTGTTCAGGCTGGCTTCAGATGAGGACGGTGTACCCAAGATCAAGTCATTCACCTAATACAAGACATTGTCTGTCAAGAAGGGCAAGATAGGTGGTGCTGTTGTGATGGATCTGTCAGCTGCATATGACACTGTGGGTGTAAGTTAGGGCTTCTGAAGTTCATAAGCATGCCTGTCTCTCCATCCAAGAGTTACTGCCACTCCTGAGGACGTAGCTGTTGGCCCTGATGTTCCATTGTTGGATGTGAACCCTAACTTACACCCACCTGTTTGCAACCTGGGATGCACATCCTGGACCAGGCTTAACAGGCTGCTGACTGGGATGGACAGAATGGCTGCCACAATGCAGAAATTTGGCTTAGCCTAATCTTCACAGTGTGACTGCTGGGCAGCAATGAAGATGGAGAAACGTGGTGGAGGACTGCCCAGTTAAAATATTGGAGGGTGGACTGCAACATCTTGCCACCCTCAATGCTGCAACAGTTAGGTGGCTGAACAACCTAGGTATCGACTTGTGACGCATACAAGACTTTTGTTTTGTATAGAGTTCTCTGAAAACCTCCATTTGTCATTCCAATCTTTTTGAAAAGCTCCACAGATGCCTTTTTGCCTAGAAATACATTGTTCTTCCTATATGCTGTGTCATAAGCCCAGTTCTAACTTCTCCTTGTGGTACCTTTCTACAGTTTTTGCAACATAAGGCTACATTTCTATCATTCTTAAATATACAGTGATTTATTAAATTATTTGGATAGACATGGACCTTGCATTTGGAAAAAATAATAAACTTGTTAACAATTACTCATCTTTTCTTTATTTTCAAGTGAATTTAGTGCTGGTGAAAGTTGCTGGATTGACAGTCCTGGAATTAAAATACAGGTTCAGCAACAGTGAAAAATTCCCTAAACTGCTTCCCGCATGCCTCAACCTAAATTGGGTGGAGAGGTGGCACCTCTGGGAATAAGAGGTTAATTTTGTCCATTCAGTCTTTGGCTTCTTTCCCAGAAATTGTCAGCAAGAATGCCAGTTAGACACCTGTATACTAGGAACTGGTCTGAAACACAGACCTCCAACTCCCTTTACGTACACTAAGCTATCCAACCTATGATAAACCTAACTGACATTCCTCCACTTCTGTAGAACTATCATTTTATTGTCTTTCTCACTGCTTCCTTTATCTTTGGGGAGTGGATAGCTTGGGTTATTGGGAATCCAATGTCAATATTTCAATATGAGCAGACACCTTTCCCAACCTGCTCTAAAACAAAGCCTACACTGTGTACAGTCAGAACTCACCGCCTTCCCATTCTACTGTACTCTCTTCTAGCAGGTCTCAATCTATGGTACACATCTTGTTGGTATGCGGGCTGCCATCAGATGGTATGCTTGATTTTTAAAAGACTTTAATCTTTATAATTGGCTCATTAAATCAAAATATGCACAGTCATGCAGAAAAGACAGGCATGTGAGGAGTACCACATGTTAAATCAAGTTAGACTGAAGTTGTATAGAAGGCGAGAAGGAAGAATAGCCTAGTGGATAAGGCCTTTGAACTGGGATTCAAAACACTTGGGTCCTAGCTCCACTCTCTCTTTACAGCTTATTCTGTTTAACTGAACTAGGAAACAGAAACTGTGCAATAGACAGAAAACAATGGTACACTGACTCCGCTTTCCTGCAAAGAGGGCCCTTCTCCAATCTCGGTTTGTGCCATTATTCATAACACTTATACTGCCATTATATCTAGCTGGACATGTTTCTAAGACTATAATTTCCACTTCTTGCCATTTTCGACTGTCAGAACCTCCTCAAATGTATTGAGGTGGTTCAGCATTGTTAATACTTTTGAAACATGAAGTGGAGAATGAATGTCATTCTCTCCAGTAGATTTGAAATGTTAACCCAATGAATAGACCAGGGGTCGGCAACGTTTGGCACGCGGCTCGCCAGGGTAAGCACCCTGACGGGCCGGGCCAGTTTATTTACCTGCTGACGCGGCAGGTTCGGCCGATCGCGGCCCCCACTGGCCGCAGATCGCCGTCCCGGGCCAATGGGGGCGGCGAGAAGCGGCGCGGGCGAGCGATGTGCTGGCCTCGGCTTCCCGCCGCCCCCATTGGCCCGGGACGGCGAACCACGGCCAGTGGGGGCCGCGATCTGCCGAACCTGCCACGTCAGCAGGTAAATAAACTGGCCCGGCCTGCCAGGGTGCTTACCCTGGCGAGCCGCGTGCCAAACGTTGCCGACCCCTGGAATAGACTATAGTCCATCACTACTGTAAATAGAAATAAAACTTCTAGGCAACTTTAGTAGCAAAAGACTCAGTGGTTGTAATAATGTATGTTCTTGCTAACTGAATGTATTGAAATACTCATCTAGGAAAATTACACCTGAGGAAATTATATTCTATAGTTAGTTATTAAAGAAACTTGGCCAAAAGTGGCTGATCTTTCTACCTGGAAACTGCCTCCTATATGTAATATAATTCTTCTCTCTGCTTTTATTTTGCTTAAAAGAATGGCACAATTATTTTAAATTTCACCTCTCCTACTTCACATTTTAATATATGAACATATATTCCCCACGCTGTTAAGAAATTTCCCAGCCTTAGAGGTAGCTTGAGATGTGGCAACCATTTTTTAATTTCTCCCAGAAAAAATATATAAGCAACCAGAAGAATCTGTTTCTTGGTAACCAAGTTTGTGCTTACCAAAATATATGATATAATTGGGGGCCTCTTGTATGAAGTTCCCTATCTAATGCTATCATTTTAAATGTGTTTAAGAACTGTTTAAACGGGATTCTAGCTAAAATGTTTTCTTAGATGGTGTGGCTAGCCAGCATGCATGGAGCCTATTTTTAAAGAATGTGTTCAAGCCCAGAGACTTTAGGACCCTTTTGCTCTAATCACATTTGCTGTTCTTGGCGTAACTGATCACTCTGGGAATAAAACAACAATCCTAGTGAACTGAACCTTTAGAGCCAGGAACTAACTTGGATATTGTCTACACCAGACTTTTTTCTTAAAATTTCTCACCATTGCTACCAGTGGTGGAGCTATACAGCTGGCTGCAATGGGGGAGCACTAGAGTAGACAAGGCTCTGGCAGCCATTTGTGTTTTAAGAGCCAGTTAAAACACTGATGGTTGATCTGTATTAGCACACCTACTGTTGCCACCACTGCTGGAGCTGCAATAGTGATGACATTAGAAGGAAATATAAAAAATAGTCTAGCATAGTCACAGCCTTAGTGAGCCAGTTTAAGCACAGTTCCAGTTAAAGTCATTCCTGATGAGGCCAATCTATGTTAGGACCGTGATTAGAAATTGTGATCTAACCTAAGAGACATGGCTTTGCAAAACAGTTCTACCATGGCTTGGTCCCATCCACACCGGCTGGAAAACTGTTCCAAAACATTTAATCTGGAACTATGTTTAAAGAGAAACCCCTAGACTGTGTAGTACAGACAAGAGCTAAAGTCTGCACTTTCCGGTCTCACTCTCACGCTCTCTTCCATACTTAAGAAGACAACAGTCTCCGCTGCAAAGGGGAAAAAATAATTGTTTATTCTAAACAATGGGCATGGAGTGATCATGAGGGATTTGGGGATTCTCTGTGCTCAATTGCCCTAAGGAAGAATATGAATAAGAACCATTAGCTTCAGTGCAAGTTAAGATATCCTGCAAGGGAGAAGAGGGTCCCAAGAGTAGGTTATATCCTTATTGGGAGATATATGAATGGGCATGGACTCAGGATGATCTTTCCTGTTCTGTTTTTACTTACAATATGCACATAGTTCCTGTCATCACTTTGACACAAAAGAAGCAGCAAAAATTATGGTGTGCAGTTGAAATACTTTCAGAACTCCAGCAAAAACAACTGTGTTTGCACACCTTCAGCAAGCCACACTTTCCCTCTCCCAACTGTTGCAAGATGCTGCTTCCAACTTTGTGGGGCAAATGAAAACATTTTGTAAACAGGTGCACCTCCTTTGAAAAGAAGGGGAGTTGAACTTGCTTAGACCAGGATTGAATTTGGCCCTGTCTGTTGTAACCCTATCCCAAATACATTAGGAGTCATCACCCCACCGGGGGACATGTCACTGGGAAACATCTGGGGTTCTCTGTATCTTAAACAGTGTAACCACATTTTAAATTATTACATTCAAAAGAGGCTTGTGCTTTAGAGACAATAGGTGAGCCAACGTGGTAATGATTTTCTAACAAATCATTCAAGTACCTTAACTACAAAGCTTTCCCATTTTTGCTGCTTCAGGTTTGGTCTTTTTGCAAGGAATGACATTCCAGGGCAATTTGTGGTAACAGCTCATCAGGGCAGCCAACAACTGGCTAAATCATTTGGGAGGAGTAAAACTGACTAGCATGTCAAACCTTGCAAGAATTTAAATCTATAGATTCTGCAGAATTTTGTGAGACCTGGCATAGCAAAACAAGATATGTTAACTAGTGACTATCCTCCTTCAGACCGTTGACATTTCGCCATGTTTTTCCCCTATCGGCTCAAATTTGGGAAGGATTTAATCTCATAATAATCTCAGAATGGCTTTGTCCTTTTTGTCTTCTACAATGCAGATACTTCAGTTCCACGTCATCTCCAATGTATGTATAAAAATGACCTTCACCTCCTTACTGCCACACTAATTCTAAATGCATACTTTTCCAACAGCGTTTTGTGCAGTATTGGGTGTATTATTGTAGCTTGCATAACAATTAAATGCTACAAAAGGAGTTTTTTTAAAAAATACAGCAATCTATACTGCTGAAAAGAAATGCTGTCTTGGGTTTTTTGTGCCTAATCCTCCTCTCACTTATACTGTCGTAAATCAGGAATAGCCCTTTGAAAACAAGGAGCTTGCAACAGTGTAAACAGGTATAAGTGAGAAAAAGAATCAGGACCTTAGGGCTAATGTTGTAAATTAAATGTATCGGTTGAAAAACTGATTCTTTAAACCTAATGTGTATTTAGAAAGATGACTGAATTCTTCAGCATTCTAACTCCTCTAGTTTCCAAACTGTTTTTTCTTAACAAAAACAGTGAGGGAGGTAGATAGTACAATAACCTGGAGACGGGAGGCCAGGGCTAGAATTCTGGAACTTGTCTCCTGTTCTGCAACCTGAAAGGAGAGTGTGAGAGGCCACAGTTTGCTCAGCTCCTGCAAGGGAGGGTTAACCTTATTTCACTCCTTAGTGACACCAGACAAAAAGCTGCATTAACTGAGCTGTAAAGGGAACTCCATTCAACTCTAGCAGCATAAAGACAGACATGGTGCTGCAAACGTGTGCAGATATTACTGAAAGGTGGGGGTAGTCACATAAGAGAAGGAAGACTAAAGCTCTCATGAAATCGATCTTCAGATTGGACCTGCTGCTGCCCAGGCCCAGATTACATGACCCAACCAGAGAGTCCCTTAAACCTAAAATGGCTGTTTCTGCCACTAGCTGTGGGGGTGTAATGAGTTAGTTTAGAGTGTGGGGAGCTGGAAAAAAAATATTACAATTGTACTTATTTGCCAATATTTTAAATTACCTGTAAAAAGGAAAAAAAATAGAAAAGCAAGAGTCAGTATTCTTTTTAATTCTCAGTCTATTGTTAATGATAAAATTATTTGCAAGTTTTTTTAAATAAAATACTAGACAAATATGATGAACTTCTCAAATATATATTTCTATATTTCCATATACATACACACACCTCCTTACCGTATTTACAGTGGTAGCAAAATCCCATTCACTACAGAACTCCACTCCACAGATTATCAGAAACACAACCACTCTAAACAAGAGTAGCCTCTAAGGGCTGGTTTCTGATGTTGCACTAAGCATGATAAGAATGCCATTGACGTCAGTAGAGTCATCATCAGGGAGAATGGCACCCCTGCTCTTGAAACCACACCAAGCAATTGCAGTGCTTGTGAAAATTAAAAGCTGGTGTTAGGGGCAGCGAGGCGGAGAAGGAAGCAGAGGCTCCAGCTGAACTCTTCCATTTCTTCTGCATTTCCTGTAAACAAAAAACCCAACCTTGCTGCAGTCTTTTGGAGAAGGCACTTAACATTCACACTAGCAAAAAAGAGATAATTTAATCTTGTAGGAATTTGTTTTCTAAGAAAATAAAGCATACCACCCATGTGCTGGATATAGGCCCTTGGGCCACCAAACAAAGAATAAGCTGTTTAAGAGGAATCTATTGCGCTGAATCAGATAGAATTAAAATAAGTTTATATGTATAGCTTGTACTGGAGCTATAAGAAAAAGAGTATAAAATATTATTAGATTTCCACAAAATCATAGCATGGTGGTTTTGTATTTGCAAGACAAGTTCTCATTTATTATTTACTATAAAATAAAACTATGTCCATATACTTTGTGTAGAGGAGTATCTTTATCTGATATCATTATATCACATACGCTGTCTCTTGGTACAAACACAAGATAGATCAGCGTTCATAACCAATAGCACTAAATCAGAAATGTTCTAGATATTACCAAATGTATTGTTGATTAGAGAATTGTCTTCTCAAGCAATTTTGGACTGTGATATTATCCCTTAAACTATGTAAAGTAAAAGAGCAGCAGCAGACTGGATTATATCTGTCACTAAGACAGCTCATTTTATTTGACTGTCTGGACTGACAGCATCCCAAACCT
This sequence comes from Emys orbicularis, assembly GCF_028017835.1. Classification (NCBI taxonomy): domain Eukaryota; kingdom Metazoa; phylum Chordata; order Testudines; family Emydidae; genus Emys; species Emys orbicularis. Next base: position 37,141,751 of record NC_088688.1, on the reverse strand, counting down.
ATGTAATCATTTTGATAAACTGTTTTTCATATGCATAGCTTCCTTAGGCTGAAAAGGGGAGAGTAGTTTTGGGGGCTATGTAAATTTATCCTGCTGGTGTGGAAGAAAAATGACTGAATGCCTTTTAACGGAAAGAGTGCTAAGAAACAAAGATGTGATAGTTGTTGCTGGTGAGAGCAGTCAATGCACTTCCACATGAGGCAAAAATAAAAATGATTTTGTATACATTGGACATGATTCTTCTCTTATTTACATCAGAGCAACCGGGAATAGCTCCACTGAATGCAGCACTGTTGCTTCAGTATAACATTGGTGTGAAATCAGAATCAGGCCCATTGACTCTAAATATGAGCAAACCTCAACATTTTCAATCTTTTATCCAACCACACACTGCAACATCCATATCTGGTTTATTTTCACTTGCCATCTTTTTTTCCTTCCATCTCCACTAACTAATAGTTACCGCCACCTGAATCTATGTATAAGGTTAGCTACTAAAATGAAATAGGATGAAAGATGTGTAAGCAATCCCTCAAGCTTTGTCTACACTACACATGCTTTGCCAGCATAGCATTAACAGTATATCTGTACCAGCAGAGTCCCCAATGTAGACGGAGCTAATGCCATCAGAAGGAGTTTATATGTCAGAAGGGTAACACTGCCTTCCTGAATAATGTTAGCTACGCTGACAGCTGCAATCTTTTGTTGGAATAGCTGCACCTACTCTGGGAGTTTTGCTGTCATAGCTGTATCGTCTTGGGGCTATGTTTTTCTCACATCCTTGACCAGCGTAGCTAGGCCAACAAAATTTTGTAGTATAGACCTGGTCTCAGAGAGATTTACATTGGAGTTATGTTCAGGCATCACAAAGTAAAAAGCAGGTTTCAGAGTAGCAGCCGTGTTAGTCTGTATCCGCAAAAAGAACAATGATAGACCTGCGGGTGGCTATCTTACAACAGAAAAACTTCAAAAACAGACTCCAAGGAGAGGCTGCTGAGCTGGAATTGATATGCAAACTAGATACAATCAATTTAGGATTGAATAAGGACTGGGAATGGCTGAGCCATTACAAACATTGAATCTATCTCCCCTTGTAAGTATTCTCACACTTCTTATCAAACTGTCTGTACTGGGCTATCTTGATTATCACTTCAAAAAAAATTTTTTCCCCCCCACTTACTTAATTGGCCTCTCAGAGTTGGTAAGACAACTCCCACCTGTTCTTACTCTGTATGTGTGTATATATATCTCCTCAATATATGTTCCATTCTATATGCATCCGAAGAAGTGGGCTGTAGCCCACGAAAGCTTATGCTCTAATAAATTTGTTAGTCTCTAAGTGCCAAAAGTAAAAAGCGTGGACAATTCTGACTTATTCTGGAGTCTTGCATCTGAAGAAGTGAGGTTCTTACCCACAAAAGCTTATGCTCCCAATACTTCTGTTAGTCTTAAAGGTGCCACAGGACCCTCTGTTGCTTTTTACAGATTCAGACTAACACAGCTACCCCTCTGATACTTATTCTGGAGTGTTTCACTCATTCTGAATGGTTCTGAAAGAGCGACACCCTAGTTCTGTGGTGAATGAGGAGAGATGGACACACCCAATTATATCACTTGGGTCCAATCCGCTTTCCAGCAATGGATAATTATAGAGCAGGATTGTTGTCACCATTGTGAGAGAGGGAACCTGTTTTCAGAGCGTAGGCACACATAAGCAAGAAGTATGCCTTTCATCCTAAGAGAGATGAATTGGGAACAGTTAGTTTGCCTACAGAACCCCTTCCCTCAATGTGTCTTCATCTTTGTTCAGTTGGCATATGTTCCCCTGTTCAGTTTAAAACATGTGTATTAGCAGTGTGAAGCAACTTCCATGTTTTGGAATAATCTGGGGAAATATAGTTAAAGGCAGCAGTCCCTACCTGTCAAAATGCAGAAATGTAAGTGCCTGAATTAAAACTGGACTCTACAGAGCTAAATTTCCATAGCCTCATGGATTTGGGAATTTCTGTTGCATAAATCTCCAAAGGATAATGTTTGCATATTTTAAATTCAGTAAATCTTTTATTCACCAAATGTTTATTACATTCTCAGAAAGCAGAGTGTTAGCCCAGAAAACAAACTCCCTCCTGACCTGTGCCCTGATGTGAAACACTCTGAGGTTTCTTAGACCCTATCTTATTTTTCTGTCTTTACATATAATTTTTTTCATCTATTGCCTGTTCACTCCATCCTTGATATGGTATGAGTAAAGTACAATGCCTACCTACATGTTTGTCTAAGCCCTAAAACCACCACTAGTAAGAGGTATATATGAACAGTAACACAGTACATAGAAAATACTCCTTTGGTTTGCCTAAGCTGCTTTATTTAAGAATTTTCTGCATATTAATATTCTGGTCATCCACCTATTCCAGATAGAGACAGGAGATGCAGTATTATTGGTATCCCCTCATTTAATGTCTATAATCCTTAGACTGTAACAAGACTATTGTACTCCATTTAAACATTCACATCTTCCTTTTTTTCTAATTTCATTTTCCTTGAAACGACTGCCTTCATCTATCATAGTTAACACAGGTTTCTCTTGCAATGGGAAATAAGAGAATATGAATTTGTGATTCACTTTAATCTTACATATTTCTGATACATTTTCTGGAAATCATGTATTGCAGTATGGAATTACATTTTTATGAATGACCTAAGTCTATGTAAACTTGGAGGGAAGGGAGTGGTTATGTTCACATCACCCCATATCATTCTGAACACTGATACAGTAGTAGATTAAGTGCCTGTTATCAATATGAAAGATAACCCAGCCCATCTAAAACAATCAGGAGATATCTGCTGAAATAAAAGTGTGACACACAAGAGTGGAGACATTTAATTTCCTGGCACCCCAGTCACGTCAGGATTACAGAAGGTTAATGACCCTGTCACATGATGGGTCAGATCCACTAACTAGTTGGTCCCGTCACATTCTCCAGTGAAAAACTTGATCATAAATAGTGATCACAGTAGGGTTATTTTTTCTGCAGGACTCACTACCAAAATTTGGAGAGTGGCTCACCCACAAGTGTCAATATTTGAATCACTACTGTTGGTAGTGTTCCCTGCTTCAATATATACGCCCAGTACTTGCACAGTGCTCAGCCTGATGTTCAGTGATTTCATATGTGCAATCTGCAGTGTTGACATTGTTTTAAATGAGGCAACAGCACATAATCTATGCCATTTCTGGGCACTACAAAATAGGATTGATGGACAAATTCACTGTGCGTATTGGAAAATTATCATCCATGTTGACAGGTCTGCATGTCCTTACGGAAGATCCTTTAATGTAGTGTGAAACAGGAAGTTGACTGTAGCTTGTCCTATCACAAATTGCATTTATAAAACATTGCTATACATTTCTATTCCCACAACCTCAAGTCTTCAGTGCTGCTTATGGCATTGTGACTGTCAGAAAGCCCTTGTTTAATGCAGCTAGTCTTTCTTTGGACTTCAGTTGCAAGGTTCAGATTGAGATCTACATCCAAACTTTCCCAAAATTCAAGCATATTTAATCTGGAGCATTACAGAGAAGGGGATAGCTACAGGGTTCAGATCTATATCCACACTTTCCCAGCATTTCACCTTTGGGGTTTTCCTATGGACTCATCTCTAGCACAAAGGGAACACATTTGAATCACTTCCTGTCATGATTGGCTTTTCTGCCTTTTCGTTCTGGGTGATGCCTTCCCGTCTAAATTTCTCCCTTCTCCTTGTTAGCTCACCCAGCTTTCCAGACCTCTCTCCACTTTTTCTACATTGATATAAGTCATCATCCGAGTAATGTCAGCTAATATCTCCATTTGCCAGAGTTCCTGCTGTCATGCAGTACGTGCTGGATATCTTCCTTCTCACACGCTTAAATCATTTCCAAGTAATGTCACATAAACATGTTTTTTGTAACTTAACAATGTTGTTGTTTCTTTTATTGCAATTGCACTGATTTTTTTACAGCTGTCCTATTGAAAGAAGGGAGGAAAAGCAGGAAAGTTAAATACTCATAGATGTTCTCTGAACAGGTTTGCGCACGTTCGTTGCAGCAGTTATTTATTTTCCAGACTTGTCTGTGCAAGCCTAAGGTGTAGAAGTTCTGCAAATCAAAGGTAATGAAATTGGAAGCAGAAATAATTGTTTTCAAATTATGGTGATATTTAGTAATATTCAGGACCTCATTTACAGCAAAATATCAAAGCAAATTAGAAAGTGCTCACTCTATCATTAACACACCACATTGTGCTTAGTTACTGTAGTGTGTTTATACATACAAAATAGTTTAAGCGTCTTAGGTGCCTTCACTTAAAACATTCAAATGGTACATAAGTATTGAGGTGTACTTGGATTAAGACATGCTGATCCTGAATTCAGGAAACCCAAAATCACAGCAATATTATATATTTGTATAGCAAGCTTTATGTGCAACTTGTAATTCCAGTACAATGCTGGAACATGTGTGAACTCTTCTGTTTTTACACGCTTTCCAATAAAAGGAATCATGACAACATGGTGCGATTTTTTTTTTTTTAAAGGATCTTCCATCAGTACTTCTGGTAACAATAAATAGGATCTTAATGAAACTGTTATGCAGTGCAAATTTGTTTAAGATCTATTAGGATTTTGGATAGTTTCAATATTGCAAATATAATTTGTAGTATAGATTAAAATGTGCATATTAATTTATGCTATTAGTCCTGTAATAAACTCTTTCCTGTTCTCCAGGTACCTTTTACATACATTAAAAATACATTTCTTTTTTTTTTACGTTGTATATAAAATCAAGTCTCACCTCACCCCATAAAGATATTACCCATTAACCAACCTTAACTTATTCAAACAACAATACCTTATTATCCCAGTAATCCCCAACAGCCACAGTATAACACCACCTCCCCGCCCCCAAAAGTAATGGAACGGTTGCCATTGATGATGCAAAGTAGCAGTTGTTCAAGTTTAATAAACATCCCTTTTTAAAAAATTTGTACTGTGAAATACACTGTCTTTTGTGGAATTTTTTGAGAATGACAAGAACACTGTAAGGAATCAGTGGAAATATATTTTGCTTTGCTCTAATTTTTGTGTGGATCTGATTATAATGATGGACTTTTTTGAGGGGGGTAGAGGTGGAAAAATAGTCCTCAGTGAAGACCTTTTTTTGCTTGTTTGTGGAGGGCCAGAAAGCAGTATCTTCAATGACACTGTATACTTCTTTGGGTCAGAAAGTGTATGCCAAGTTTCGTCCAAAAGTGAAATAAAACAATTGAAGTTAAAACCCCTTTGAAGGGAGATTTACAATGGGGAAGCAGTGGCAGAAGCAGACATTTAATTAGTGCATGCATTATTGTAATAGATATGTCATGGATGTCAATGGAGTTTCATAATTGGGTGTTTCTTTAAGGATGAGTTGGGTGGCTAATTTGGTAAAACACAAGGATCCAAATTCAGAATTAATGTGTAAGGGAGTACACATGTTACACACTTTAGTAAGTGCTGTTCTAACATCACACCTTTAAATCCTAGTCTAGACAAGGCCTCTCTTTTCACATATGCCTCTCTATCCGAGGCAGAACATAGGATCTTCACCACTGCCTTCCATCTTTACTGGTCTCCAGCTGCACTATAGGTTCTTCCCATCCCATTCTGATAGCTTTCAGTTCTGCTTCTATTGTGCATATCCATGGTACCCTTGCCTCATTGCCACATGCCCTGAGGGTACCAGTCCAACCCCTGTCTTGTTATTTTATTTTGATTTTTCCTTCATATGTCCTAACCATCTCCATTTTCGTTCCATAATTTCTTGTTCTATCGGTTTCTATTTTGTCCTCCTCCAAAGTTCTTTTTTTGTGATTTTTTTCCAGCTATCTGATATTGAGTATTTGTCTACGGCAGCTGTTTATGAAAACTTGGAATTTAGATAGTAAGGTTTTAATATGTCTCCAAGTTTCAGCGCCATATTGTAAGACCAACTTTACAATGATGTTAAATATTCACAAATTTATATTTGTGAAGACAAATTTTTTGTTCCTCCAGGCTGACTTTAGAGGCATGTCTGGCTTTCGCGATTCTGGCTTTAGTGTCTTTGTCTGTTGTACAGTGCTGACGAGACATGAAATATCAGAACTCTTCTATGTCAGTCCCAGAAAGGGTTATTGGTGTTTCTTGTTGAATGTTGTGTTTCTCTATATTGATTTTAACCCTATTAATTGTGCATAGTCCTGGAGATCATTTCTTTTGGCTTGCGTGTCTCTATGAGTATGGGATAGCAGGTTGATGTCATCTGCAAGGGAAGGTCCGCTAACTTCTGTGGAAAGTCCATTGTGTGCCCTTTGGTTGCTCTATGGTCTTTCTCATTACCCAATCCACTACCAGTATAAAGAACATCAGTAACTGTGATGGGGTGTACCTGGCCTTTGGGGCTCCCTACAGGACGCCTCGTGGTTCTACTAAACCCCGTCTCAGGAAGCGGTGAAGTGACAGGAAAGGAGCAGTGAATGTGGGTCCTCCAGTCCTGCCTAGAGAGTCCTCACAGAAGCAGACAATCGGAGCCCAGCAGGGTCAGGTTAAAGGAGCTGCAGGGGCTTAGCAGGTCAGTTCCTGACTGGGACCAGAGAGGCAAGGAAAAGCATGAATCTCTGACCAGAGGTGCTCGACATATAACCAGAGTTTGTTTTTGGCTGTGTTTTGTTTAGCTGGGTTTGGAGGGACAGAGAAGACGTAAGAACCTTAACCCGGAGCTAAGGGTTAAGCTAAAAAGGGCCAGGTAGGAAGAGGCCCAGGGAAGAAGCCAGCAACAAATTGAAATCGAGCAGAGCGAGGCTGCTGTTTGTAGGGTCCCAGGGTTGGAATCCAGAATAGAGGGTGGGCTCAGGTTCCCCTACCAGCCACAGGTAAAGTAACATAGATTCCAAAAACAGGAGAGGGCTTCTTTGAGAGCCCGAACAAAGAACTGAATTTAAAGGGCCTGAACTGGGACTGAAGACCCTAACGAGGGCACAGAAACTGTTCGTTTATTGGGCTCTTCACTACCCCGGAAGGGGTTCATTTGGACTTTATGACTTGGTCAGAGGGCCAAGCCACTGAAAATCCACCAAGGTCAGCTGGCAGCCTGCAGAGGGCACATGGGACAAGAAAAGGACTGTGGTACCACACCCAGCTGCTGGGAGGCGCTCAAGAAGTGCATAACCTAAGACATCTTTATCTGACACCTGTAGTAAACTCTAATGGCTTAGTGGTCAATTCGCTGTTAAGAATTACATGGCATGTCATATTTTTATAGACACTCTTAATGATGATCACAAATTTTTGTGGGATTCCATAGTGGTTTAGCAACTTCCATTAAACTGTCCTATCCACTGTATCAAAGTTTTTTGGAAATCTGTAAAATTCATATAAAGTGGTGACTACCATTCGATCAACAGTCCTATGTGTATGGTTACTATTTGAACAATACATGATTTAGCCTATCTGAACCCTTCTTGTTGTAACCTTGAATCTACCCTTTCTATTTTCTAGAATAATACATGTAAATATCTTATTTGGGACAGACAGCAGTTGAATGCCCCTCCAGTTTTTACACTGACTGAGGTCTCTTTTCTTTGGCAGCTTCTCTATATTATCCCTTTCCCACTTGTTTGGTATTTTTTTTCTTTCCATATCTTTTGTAAAAGGCGTATCAAAAGGTATGCTGTGTTCTTCAAGTCTGCCTTAAGAACCACCAATGGAATGTTATCCAGACCTGATGCTAAACAAGGCCTATGCAAACCTAATTTGTCCCCAGTATAGCTCCATCTTCTTTAGCGATGCTTCATTGTTTACTGCTGTGAATGGGATTAATTTGGCCTAATGAGTCTAAGGCTATGTCTTCACTGCACTCTTGTTGTTAAAACTTTTGTCGCTCGGAGGTGTGAAAAAAACACCCCCCTGAACAACAAAAGTTTTAACGACGAAAAGCGCTGGTGTGGACAACACTTTGTCAGCAGGAGACTCTCTCCCGGCAACTAAACTACCTCCCCTCATTGGGGGTGGTTTTATTTTGTCGCCGGAAGAGCTCTCTCCTGGCAACAAAGAATGGCTATATTGCCTACCTTACAAGGGCGTGGCTGCAGCGGCACAGCCGCGCTGTTGTAAGGGATAGTCTAAGTGTTCGTCTAGATTAGGGAAGTTTTCTCTTGTGTCATTACATCACTGTATTTACACTGGTACAAATCCCTAATGTGGGCACACATTGCTGTGCTTCTACCTGGGGTTTTTGCACTTACACAGCTAAATCAGTGTAAAAAAATCCAGTATAGAAGGGGCCTAAGGAATCTAAGCTAGTGTTGCAGGCCAAAGGGCTGAAAGAAGGTGTATAGTTACCCATTTTAGACTCCCCTCTGAATTTGGCCAAGCACTTTACTCTTGGAATCCTGATTTCAGTTTAACTCTAAATAGAAATTAATTGTGATTAACTTAGTTGAGTTGATTGATAATTGAAAAATAAGAAGGAAATGTATAAATTATTTAAAGTCATTAATACAGTGTAACCACACTAACTTGCACTATTCTTTGGGGAGAGCCCCAATGTGGATTTGTGAGATGTGTGAGGCCTGGTCTACACTAGGAGTTTATGTCGAATTTTGCGCCGTTACATCGAATTAACCCTGCACCCGTCCACACCACGAAGCTATTTAGTTCGACATAGAGCTCTCTTAAATTCGACTTCTGTACTCCTCGAAAACGAGAGGAGTAGCGCTAAATTCGAAATGGCAATATCGAATTAGGCTAGGTGTGGATGGAAATCGATGGTAATAGCTCCGGGAGCTATCCCACAGTGCACCACTCTGTTGACGCTCTGGACAGCACTTCGAGCTCGGATGCTCTGACCAGCCACACAGGAAAAGCCCCGGGAAAATTTGAATTCCTTTTCCTGTCTGGGCAGTTTGAATCTCATTTTCTGTTTGGACAGCGTGGAGAGCTCAGCAGCACTGGCAACGATGCAGAGCTCTCCAGCAGACATGGCCGTGCAATCTAATAGAAAGAGGGCCCCAGCATGGACTGATCGGGAAGTCTTGGATCTCATCGCTGTGTGGGGCGATGAGTCCGTGCTTTCAGAGCTGCGCTCCAAAAGAAGGAATGCAAAGATCTACGAGAAGATCTCTAAAGCCATGGCAGAGAGAGGATACAGCCGGGATGCAACGCAGTGCCGCGTGAAAATCAAGGAGCTGAGACAAAGCTACCAAAAAACCAAAGAGGCAAACCGACGCTCCGGATCCCAGCCCCACACATCACGTTTCTACGAGGCACTGCATTCCATCCTAGGTGCGGCCGCCACCACTACCCCACCACTGACCGTGGACTCAGAGGATGGGATATTGTCCACGGCCGGTTCCTCGTCGGAAATGTTAGCGGACGGGGAAGATGAGGAAGGAAATGAGGAGGACGAGGCAGTCGACAGCGCTTGCACCGCTGATTTCCCCGACAGCCAGGAGCTCTTCATCACCCTTACAGAGATCCCCTACCAATCGTCCACAGCCGTTACCCCGGACACCGAATCAGGGGAAGGATCAAGCAGTGAGTGCTTTAAACATCTAAACATTTAATTTTAACATAACTGGAATATTTATATTGTTAAGAATGGGCTTTTCATTCACTCATGTAAACATAGAAACTTTTATTTATAACAAAACAGGAATATTAACTCTATCAGCAATTGGGTGTTCATGATTTCTTTGGCTTACTCAACTATTTAGTACCAACTATGTATAAAAAATCAAATAATGTCCGGATTTTCATGATTAGGCCACCACAGGACGCTCCACTCTGTAGTCCCTTCTACTGCAGTTAAACGAAAAGACGGTCAATATGCCCGGGAATTGACAGAGAGTCCTCCTGGGATAGCTCTGCATAGCTCTCCTGGAGGTACCGCTCAAGCATGCGCATCAGGTTCCGTGGCAGGGCGATCTTGTTCGGTCCACCGTGGTAACACACGTTCCCACGCCATGAGTCTATTAAGTAGTCCGGGATCATGGCACGGCACAGCATGGCGGCATACGGCCCTGGCCTCTGCATGCTCTCCCGAAGCATCCGTCCCCTCTTGCTCTCCGAGATCCTCATCAGAGTTATATCGCACATGACGCCCTGCTTTAAATTAGGGAGGGGAATGTTAGTATTGGGACTGCTTTACAGCCACGCGGTGGAGGCGGCAGAGGGGCAGCATACAGGGATCTTTCCCGGGGACAGCCGCGAGGTGGTGGGACAGGGGCAGAGCTCATGCTTCCCTGATTGCTGCCAGCAGAGAGTGGCCTTGCTTTCAGTGCGAAAGGAGCCCAGTGCTACTATTACATTTTTAAGCTGCCACAAGTCTACGGCTTACCATGTTTTCCTGCAACAAAAGTAGAGGTGTCCTGCAATGCTTCTCTAATCGCAACTGCAAGACCCCAGGCACTGAAGGCGAGGGCCGAAAATTCGACCTTGTCCTGAGTGCGCATGTGAAAGGTGCAGTGCATGGTGTTGTTCACAGAGAAAGACTATGTTCTTTGTTAGCAACTTCATTTATCTGTCTCAGGAATTCACTCCCTTTCTCCCATTCCCACAGACACATCTGCGACTGTCTCCCAACCCAGCCTGGCATCACACTCCCAGAGGCTAGCGCAGATTAGGAGAAGGAAGAAGAAGACGCGTGAGGACATGTTTTATGAACTTATGGACTGCTCACGAGAGCAGGCAGCCCAGACGACACAGTGGAGGGAGAACTTGTCACAAATGCACAGAGCAGTCATGGAACGGGAGGAGAGGTGGCGCCAGGAGGACCAGCAGGCTACTCAAACCCTGCTTGGACTAATGAGGGAGCAAACGGAGACGCTCCGGCGCCTAGTGGATGTTCTGCAAGACCGGAGGCAGGAGGACAGAGCCCTGCTGCTGTCTATCTCTAACCGCCCTCCCCCGCCACCAAGTCCCACACCCCCCTCACCAAAAGTCCAAAGAAGGAGGGGCGGCAAGGGCCATTAAAACTTTCAGTCAGCCCCTGCACACTGCTGCAGCAATGTAAGGCTCTCGTTCCACAAAGTTTGAAAAGTCCTTTCCTACCCATCTCACACAAGCCCCCGTCCAAGTTTCCTCCCCCCCTTTTCATGTGCGGTTCATAATAAAACATCTGTTTCTGTTAAGTACTGTTTCCGAGAGTGTCTTTTAGAGGGGATTCTGTCTGAAGGGGGGGAAGGGGTTTGTTACTTGGACAGGACAGTCACCTTTAGCAGGCTACAGAGGCGGGTGCAGGTCCAGCATCAGGACACATACACAGTGCAGTCACCAGTTACCCTGGTCAGTCTGGGAGGCGGTTTTCATGTTCTGGGGTGCGGGGGGGTTGATCTGTGACTTTGTGGCGGGGGAGGGCAGTTAGAGATCTTATGCCGCGGTCCTTATCCTGGATCACAGAGCCACGCAGCAGGGGGTCTGTAACCCTCCGCCCCCTGCCAGAAAGTCACTTGGCCGACACATACACGCAGTCCCGCCCAGGACTCAGTCCCGCTGGGACACATACACGCAGTCCCGCTGGCAGGCTCCGTTGAAACAACCAATCCAGCACTGCGGAGCCTGTCATTCCAGGAGTTTAGAAGCATCATTTGCATCAAAACACTAAACCCGCCCCCCGCCACAGTCTGCGTCCCCGGTTTAAAACATTCCCGCGAAAACAGTAAGAAAGAGAACCTTGTTCATTAACAAAACGGAACAGATTTTATTTGTTGGGAAGGTGGTGAAGGGGGTATGTAACTTGGAAGGATAGTGAACAGTAACTGGGTAAAGAAACGGGGGCAGGTTCAGGTTCTGAGTCCACAAACTAAACAGTCACTGGAGACCCTGCTCAGTCAGGAACCTGGCTTTCAAAGCCTCCCTGATGCACAGCGCGTCCCGCTGGGATCTTCTAATCGCCCGGCTGTCTGGCTGGGCGTAATCAGAAGCCAGGCTATTTGCCTCAACCTCCCACCCCGCCATAAAGGTCTCCCCCTTGCTCTCACACAGATTGTGGAGCACACAGCAAGCAGCTATCACAATGGGGATATTGGTCTCGCTGAGATCACAGCGAGTGAGTAAGCTTCTCCATCTCCCCTTGAGACGGCCAAAAGCACACTCCACCACCATTCTGCACTTGCTGAGCCGGTAGTTGAAGAGTTCTTTCCCTGAGTCCAGTGCGCCAGTGTAGGGCTTCATGAGCCAGGGCATGAGCGGGTATGCAGGGTCCCCGAGGATCACTGTAGGCATCTCCACATCCCCAACAGTTACTTTGTGGTCCGGGAAGTAAAGACCTTCCTGCAGACGTCTAAACAGACCAGAGTTCCTGAAAACCCGAGCGTCATGAACCTTGCCAGGCCATCCAACGTTGATATTAGTAAAACGTCCCCGATGGTCCACCAGTGCTTGCAGCACCATGGAAAAGTATCCCTTTCTGTTTATGTACTGGCTGGCCTGGTGGTCCGGTCCCAGGATAGGGATGTGAGTCCCATCTATAGCCCCACCGCAGTTTGGGAATCCCATCTCGGCAAAGCCATCTATGATGACCTGCACGTTTCCCAGGGTCACTACCTTTGAGAGCAGTAGCTTGACGATTGCCTTGGCTACTTGCATGACAGCAACCCCCACGGTAGATTTGCCCACACCAAACTGGTTCGCGACAGACCGGTAGCTGTCTGGCGTTGCAAGCTTCCAGAGGGCTATGGCCACTCGCTTATGGACAGTCAGGGCTGCCCGCATCCGGGTGTCATTGCGCTTCAGGGCAGGGGACAGCAACTCACACAGTTCGAGGAAAGTCCCCTTCCGCATGCGAACGTTTCGCAGCCACTGGGATTCATCCCAGACCTGCAGCACTATGCGGTCCCACCAGTCCGTGCTTGTTTCCCGGGCCCAGAATCGCCGTTCCACAGTATCCACAAGACCCAGTGACACCGAGATGTCCTGGGCGCTGGGTCTCATGTTTTCTGAGAGGTCGGAGCTAGTGTCCGACTTCATGCCGTCACGGTGGTGCCGTAGCCTCCTCTCCTGATTTATCTGCAGCTGCCTCTGGTAAAGGTGGATGAGAAGCTGCGAGGCGTTGAGAACTGCCACAACTGCAGCGATGGTCGCAGTGGGATCCATGCTCGCACTGCTGTGGCGTCCGCGCTGTCAGTAATCAGAAAAGTGCGCGAACTGATTTCCCGCCGGCGCTTTCAGGGAGGGAGGGAGGGCGGGAGTGACGGACGGATGACGACAGGCACCCAAAAGCACCCTCGACACATTTTTTTACCCAGAAGGCATTTGGGGCTCGACCCAGAATTCCAATGGGCAGCGGGGACTGCGGGAACTGTGGGATAGCTGCCCACAGTGCACCGCTTCCAATGTCGACGCTTGCCCCGTTAGTGTGGACTCACAAAGTCTCACAAAGTCGAATTACTGTCCTTAGTGTGGACACACACGTTCGACTTTGTAATATCGATTCCACATAGTCGAATTAACTAAAATCGAAGTACTCTCGTAGTGTAGACATACCCTGAGTTAGTGAGTTCACAAGGCAGGGAAGATGCACCAGAACAACCAGTCAATTGTAACTAACCTACGTCTGTTTCAGGGCAGTGCTGAGTGCCAGAGGCCAAACCAAGAAGTGATATGGACTTCCCCAGTGGCCTGTGGGAAATGTGACATCACCTACACAGGCTCCTCTGCTGGCACAGTAGCAGACTCTTGCTTTTGTGCTTCAGTAAACTGTAGGCCACCAAATCCAGGTTCAGCATGGATTTGCAATTTTTGGGGTGTTGGCTAATACAGTTCTGTTGTATGTTGGGACTGAATAACTCAGGGAATTGTTAATAAAATAATTGTGACCTCTGACAGCCAAGTATCTCAGCTGGTAGGAACTGCATATGTTGTGGAGCAATTGAGTACATTTCTTGGCTGCAGGGGGCACTTGGTCTTTGGCCTCTTGTTTCACTCCTCACCGCGATGTGCTCTGATCCCACCACAAAACCCAATATGCCTTATTTTGTTATGTAATAAGTTTCATAGCAACAAATAACATACATATAGAGTAATGTGTCAACACATGTTGTGCATTAAGCATTTTGCTATAATAATATTAACCTGCTTCTCATGGAAGGCTGATTGGGAACATATGAATATTATGAAACTGTGAAGCTTCATTATCTGTTACTTCTAACACTTCTCACAATCTTTCCATGGAATTCAACATGGAAACAAACATCTGTTTTTTGTTGTTCTTGCTGTTTTTATTAAGACTTATAAGCTTGATTTTCTTTGTCCTGTAATGTTTTTTTTATTTTGTGAGTATCAATAGTCAGAATTGAACTGGAGTTAATTGCACAAAGCCTTGTAACATTATCTCTGTGGTATCGATATGTTTTACTTCTCTGCACAATTCTTGGCCTGATGCAGGATTGGCAGATGATGATGCGATGGCAAGCCACTAATTTTATTTATGATATCACTAACATTTGACATTGGCTAGCACAGAGACAGCAGCACTGAAATGGAATATATATATAATAATTGCAAGCCATCAAATGTATCACAGTTCCCTTGAAGTTATGGGGACTGCATGTCTTCTTCCATCAGATACCCCTTCTTGTACTTGACTGTTCACTGACATTATTCTTTGCCTCATGACTGTTGTGATAGGCAATGGGGCCTTAACTCCTCAACATAATTCCTTAACTACCTCTCCTAGCAAACTCTTGTACCCTGGATTACTGCAACAGATATAAATAAAATGGATCACTGGCTGACCTCCCAGTATAAAATGCTGTCTTCTTGGAAACATTCAATAGCCTAGCATCCATCAGCATCAAAACCCAGGGGACTGCAGTGTTGTGGAGCTGGGATGTTTTCTGCACTTGAGGTAGATGTGTAATTTACTTTTCTCTTTGTCACTCCCTTTTCTCTTGCCATAAACCTTTCACCATGTCTCCTGACTGCTGCCAAATAAGTCAGACTGGTTGGACCCAATTCCTCTGGCTATGTTCAATTTACCAAAAACAATAAAAAACAAAAACCACCCAACAAACAACACCAGACAACAGCAGTCTGGATGTTACTCCCTGATAATTGCTCTGTGCTTGACTTTCAGAATCAGAGAATAGCCTCTGTTTTAGTTACTCAATGTACAATAAAAATATTTTCAAATAAAAATGTACTGGAAAGCATCGGGTTCATTTTTGTACTGTCCATAAGGCAGCGTATCAAATGGACAGAGCAATAAACTGAGGCTCAGGAGATCTGAGTTTTATTTTCAACTTGGCCACAGCCCTGCTGTATGACCTTGGGCAAGTCATTTCACCCCTCTGTGCCTCTGTTTCCCTGCCTGCTCTTTCTCTGATTAGATCGTAAACTCTTTGGAGTGTGACCTTCTCTTACCATACGTTTGTTCAGCGGCTAGCACAATGGGGCCTCAAGCTCTGCTGGAGTCTCTAGGCACTGCTGTAAAATAACTAATAATAATTAGTGGTGGCTCTTCTCATCAGCCAAACAATTGTAAAAATATACAGGAAAGTTACGTAAAAGGTTAAATATTTAGTTTTTCTATGTAATTAATATTTTCTATTGTTATATTTTTCAAACATATTTGTTCAAAATTCTCCCAGTCTGTAGCTAATAAAATTGCATTATTAAACGTTCACTTGCAATGGTCACCAGTCAATCCCAGATTGAATGTTCAGCTATTTCCTTGCAAAGGGCTGTAGCAATCACACCTCTGAGCAGATGAATGATACTTTATTCTAAATGTTATGTGCACCGACAGGTTGTTTTTTTCCTTCACATACTTGACTTTCATCTGTAAGGATTTATGGAATTTATGAGTTGGTTTGTTTGATGTGGCACTGCTCCACATGTGAGTGATGGTGAGTTGGAAGGCATGGTGGGAGTGCTTGCCAAGAAAAATTGGCTTCTGCGTTGTGGGACAGCTCAAATATTGTGAGTATCACAGTATGTCATTTGGGTGTGCATACTGCCTGTAGTTCAAAGCATTTTACTAGTCTGCAGAGGCAAGCTGAGTTTCCTGTTGGCTGGCTTTTTTGTGTGTTTATTAAACAGGCTGGATGCAGCACTAGAACCAGTAATAGTCAATCCCATCTATATTCTTATGATTCTCTAGATAAAATGGAAGTTAGCATGACTCGTTTTTATTTCCACTTGCTTTTTTTAATGATCAACATATTCCACTAGTCATTCCTCTGACTTTTTGTTAAGTATAAAAGAACCTAGCCAGCAGCAGCTGGAGATTGATGAAAGTGAATAGATGTGAGGAAACATGTACTGTGATGGAAGTATGTTGTTTAGAAGTAAAGAAAATCCTGACAAAAATGAAGTATTTATTAGGTGTGTGCACAAGTCTCAAAATCAAGCTTTGAGCCAGATTGGATTTGGGACTTGTCACATAAGGGACATTAGAATTCAATGTTCAGTTGAGCCTGTCTTCAGTGCTGGGCTTTGGATGCTTTCTCTCTCCTTCTCTTCTCTTAACCACTGGTAGGTGGGAGAGTGGTGGTCTATTCTTTTCTGCTACCCACTGATATATTCCTTTTCTCCTTCACCATTGAGACCATAGGGATGGGAGAGAGGTTTCATCTCTCCTATTCTCCAATGAAGAAAATGGCTCTGAGCCACCATCTCCTTTATAAGTGGGGGAAATCACTGCCTCATCTGTGTCTCTTTCAAAGTAACAGTTTCAAGTTATGCTGTCATCTACTTTAATCTGTAGTTTCTTTAATTCAGTCAATACATGGCTGATTTTGTGATGGGAAGACGTTGACCAGTTTCTAATCATTAGAAAGCTATCACTGTGGTGATTTAGAGTACAGTGTTTAGCGTAATTTCTCATAAGCCTGTAATCTTTGCTGAAAGTGCAGAGATGTACTTCTGTGTCTGTCTTTTTTTATAAAGAAAAAAATTGGATTGACTAAATAAAATTATTAATATTCTATTAGTTAAAATAGGTAACCACAAATTCTACCAAAATTGAGTCCTGCTAGCAGCCAGTCATGCCTCTAAGTCAGGGGTGGGCAAACTTTTTGACCTGAGGGCTGCATCCGGTTTCCAAAATTGTATGGAGGGCTGGTTAGGGGAGGCTGTGCCTCCCCAAACAGCCAGGCGTGGCCCGGCCCCCGCCCCCTATCCAACCCCCTCCCCTGTTTCTCGCCCCCTGACAGCTCCCCCCAGGACTCCTGCCCCATCCACCCCCCCACACTCCCTGCCCCCTGACAGCCCCCGAGCCCTCCACCGCCCCATCCAACCCCCCCCCTCCTTTCTGACTGCCCCCCCAGGACCCTTGCCCCATACAACCACCCATTCTCCCTGTCCCCTGACTGCCCCTGGAACCCCTGCCCCTGACTGTCCCCTGCCGCCCCATCCAACCCCCTCTCTCCTTCCTGACTGCCCCCATTCAACCCCCCTGTTCCCTGTCCTCTGACCACCCCGACCCCTATCCACACCCCTGCCTCCTGACCACCATCCCGAGCTCCCCTGCCCTCTATCCAACCTCCCCGCTTCCTGCCCCCTTACCGCGCTGCCTGGAGCACCAGTGGCTGGCAGTGCTACAGCCGCGCCGCCCAGAGCAGCAGGACAGGCAGCCGCACCGCCTGGCTGGAGCCAGCCATACCACCGCGCAGCACAGAGCACCAGGTCAGGCCGCAGCTCTGCAGCTGCGCTGCCCCAGGAGCTCGCAGCCCCACCACCCAGAGCATTGCGCCGGTGGCGGGGCAAGCTGAGGCTGCAGGGGAGGGGAAACAGCAGGGGGGCCGGGGGCTAGCCTCCCGGGACAGGAGCAAAGGGGCCGGGCAGGAGGGTCCCACGGGCCGGTTGTGGCCCGCGGGCCGTAGTTTGCCCACCTCTGCTCTAAGTCATGTGTACATTTCTCTTATGTTCAGTATTGTTTTGTTTTGTCTATTGACTTTTATGTGCTAACTTGTGTGATCCAGCGTGTGGCTGCATGAGGTGCTAGTAGTGGATTCACTTTCAAAATTTAAAAATTGCTTCCTCAATCAAAAGTACCAGTGGTTTTTTTTTAATTAGGCAGGGCTTCTGGGCAAAGCAAATTATAGTAATTACAATCAAGTCTTCACCCTACAGTTTTTTATCTTGTAATAAGGCCCCTGTGGAATGGCCAGAGCCAGGTCTGAGTTCAAGAGCTGTGCTCAGTCCTTTGCTCCCCAATCCTTTCAAGGATGGAAGCTCTGTAGAAGTAACACACCCAGTCGCTGGGAAGGAACATTTTCTGTTTGCTTCTAGTTAACCCACTATGGCTGACTAAAGGATTCACACTCACAGGCTCCAGAAAGAACCATGTCCAGCCTACCTGACCAACAGAAGGATTCCTAAGGTAATGGGTAGAGGGCCTTTAAAGGTAATGGGATTCTCAGGATACCTGAGGGGAAATCCCCTCCTCTACATGACGCATAGCAGAGAAGAGTAATTTCATGTTATTGGGTTGGTCACTTTATACCATTCACTCACACAAGGCCCTCCCTGCATTATATAGCCATCCGAAACTCATAACATATAAAATCGGATTCCAGACTTCCTCTTTCTACCTGCATCTTCACTCCACATATAATGGTCCTCTCTTAATTTACCATTTTTCCCAAGGTACAGTATGACTGTTGGATTGGCTGGACTACAAAACAGTAAAATAGGTACTTTCTTGTTACATTTATTGAGGAATTTACAAGTGAAGATTATAAACATGTTAGCATGTTACATAATAATCTACTGAACAAGGTTTTTTTCCATATTGCTAGTAGGCGGAAATGCTGGTATACGAGGATAAAATGGGTGGGTATTTTTGGTAGCCAGAGTTACCACATGGGAATGCTAGATAGAGAGTAGTTTAAAATGATATCAGAAAAGAAAATTTGCCAACATTTAATCACTGTTAATCAGGTGCCAGAAATAATGAGGGCATACAGTATCATTGAAAGGAAACCACACGGACACACTAGGCTGTTTAATCTCATTTCTCAAACACCGTGTCATTCTTGTTTTCTGAATCTGCTGTTTAGCATTTGACTAATGTTTGGCTGTAAGACAGTGGCTTACTTGTGGAAGAACTGGGCCTTATATACAGTGATATCTTTTCAACAATTAAATACACTTAAAAAGTCTTAAAGAAAATGACTACCAAAATTGCTTACAAACTTTAAATAAGAGAATATGATCTCTCATCAAAACCCAATTTTTTGGTTCTTTTTGTGAAAGCCTTTCTATAATGTCAATGGGGCATTTTGAGGTTTGTTACTATGCGATAACAGAATCCCTAGGTTTTTGGAGGCACTCATAGTACCTCAGACATTTTGTGTTATCTCACAAGAACACGTCCTTCATCATGTTTTAATACTTAATTTTCTGTATTTATTTATTTAACCATTTACTTGTGAGTTTGAAGTCAGGGGTTTTTGTGTATTTTAGTATACTTGTGCAGACAAAAGCAAACTTTGGACCAGATCCTCAGCTGGTGTAAATCAATGTAACTCAATTGAAATCAATAGAATTATATCAATTTGCATCAGCTGAGATCAGGCCTTTTATTTTTTATGTTTTCCATTGCAAGACCTTTTGTCAGCCCATTTCATGTGTATCGAGAATAAGGTGCTCAAATAATACCGCTGAATATAAAATGTCCTTTCTAATCAGATAAAACAAATGTCCTCATTTCCATTAGGTCCAAATGGACTTTAGCACAGAACTCTCTGTTCAAAGTTCAAACAAGACACAAAATCCATTAAGATAAAGATGCAGTTTAGAGTGCTACGTTACTTATTTCACAAAGATTAAGAGAGTTTACTTTTTTCAAAGACTGATTTAACATGTCTTATGACAGAAGGTTCAGCTGCTTCATTTGTACTAACATGCTACTGGTTTGTTTGCATTTTTACCAAGTAAATATTCCTGTTGAGATAATAAATTTCACATGTCAAAAGTTTGAAACACCCCAGAGAGCCGTTGTGTGCACGTGGGGTGGAGAAGGTGGGCTCCATGCTCATGTGGGTGACGCACAGTACTTCTCATCGAGAGTTTCTCACAATTACTTTCTAAAATATTCATTTTTAGCACCTTTGAGAAAAAACAAGAATGTGGTAGATCCAGCTAAATCTGGCATTAGCTATATGAGGTGTGGTAATTATCGGAAAACATCAATAAAAGAGAGGTCATTTTGGGTATAAAGAACTTGTCATAAATTTGTATTTTTAATAAGTCCTAAAAGGGTAAACAAATACAGTGCTATCTATTCTGTCACCCTTTGTCACCTTGGCTGAAGGCAAGGAGAAGAGAAGTCATGGCATCTGCACGTTTTTCTGTATGATTCCTCTGACTTTTAGGGTCTGGTGCTCTATCTAGTGCCGTTCCCCTCTGGTGTTATCTGGACCGGCGATCCGCTAGGTCACTCCAATCCTTGACTCTGGGAGCCAGCCTTACCCTGCTCTGCTGTGGGAACCCCCACTCCTGGGCTGTTCACGCACAGCCTCTGGCATGTAAGCTGCTCCCAGCTACCTGCAAGCGAATGACTCTAGCCAATATCTCCGGTCCCAGACACAACCCTGGGAACCTCCGTCTTGCAGTGTCCAGTTATGCCTGCTGAATGCTGCAAGCTTATATGAGTGTGTCAATTTAACAAAGAAATTGATATGTACCAGGCTTGTTCCCCCAAGGGGAGTCTCTGGCACACTAAACCAAATGCACTGCTTCAAGTAGATTAAACAAACAGATTTATTAACTATAAAGGTAGATTTAAGTGATTATAAGTCCAAGCATAACAAGTCAGATTTGGTCAAATGAAATAAAAGCAAAATGCATTCTAAGCTGATCTTAACACTTTCAATGTCCTTAAAAACTTAGATGCTTCTCAGTTACTTTTCAGTCAGACTCTCCCCTTTGATCAGTGTTTCAGTCGCTTGGTGGTGGTGGTGTCTGTAGATGTAGGTGGAAAAGAGAGAGCATGGCAAAATGTCTCTCCCTTTTATCATGTCCTTTCTTTCCTCTTGGCTTTGCCTCCCCCCCCCCCCTTCAGAGTCAGGTGAGCATTACCTCATTGCAATCCCAAACTGCCTAAAGGAAGGGGGTGACTCCCTCAAGGGTCTAACAGATTCTTTTGTTGCTGCCTAAACCAGTGTCCATTGTTTCTGTGAGGCTGGACTGGGTTTGTCCCATCCATGCCCTGAAGAGGTGTGAACTGCCTCTCTGTTAGAGAGTTTTTGCCTGGGCTTGCTTTAAGCCATGAGGATACATTTTCAGCCTCATAACTATATACATGAAATTATAACCTATAACCTTACTATAACCTTACTGTAACAATTACTATAACTTCACTATAACAACCATGCTCAGTGCATCATGAGCCTTCCGAAGACACCCAACATGACAAACTTTGCATTGGATACCACACAATCATTTTATAAAGATGAACATGGGGGTGTAGGGTGTTCCCCCGAGGTACAGAGCGTCACACTAGTGTAAAAAGCCGAGTCCTGGCGGCTGAGCAAAAATAAATAAATAAATAAATAAATAATAAAAAAACAGTGCTGCCGGCGGATATCGGGACAAAATGCGTCCCGACCAAAGATTGGTTGGGACGCGGGACAGACACCAAAATATCGGGACGGTCCCGATTTTATCGGGACATCTGGTCACCCTACACTAGAGTTGGTTTCCTTTTTGCCTCCTGCATCTTTCCATGGGCTCAATTCACTTTCAGAAGTTACCAATAACCCCAGTTGCCTTCAATGGGAGTTACTGATATTCTCCAATGGAAGAATAGGGGTCCATGGTTGGACATAGAGCTCAATTGTTCATTTGTGCAGTTTTATCTCTGGGTCATTCTGTTCCCTCCATGCCTTCACAGCTCATCTTAAAACCTACCTATAAGCTTTAGCCAACAAAACACTTTAAACTCTCCTTGCCTGTCCCTTTCCACCTTATTTATTTCATCCTTCCATTCTCTCTGCACTCTGAACTATTTGGCAAGACTGCTTGTTTGCATTTTGTCCATGTTTAGAGACAAACTGAAATGCTTTTAAAAATTAAATACATAAGTAAAACTATTTAAGAACCCAGCTTTTCAGCAGAACATTTGAAAATTAATGTATTCTTTCCTTGCCTGCCGAAACCTGATTTGGAAGATTTGGGTTTCCCTTACATGGGCTGATTCCATCAATAACTCCTAAAGTTGTTCTGCTCTCTTTACGTGTTAGTGCTGTCACTAACTCCTACAGGAAAAACAGAGCCTTGAGTGCCAGAACTCAAAGCCTTTCAGTTCACTGTTAAAACATATGTATTTAAAATGTGTAAGTCTACATGGGGATTCTGTTAATGGCATCTCAAAAAATTATGTTACATTTGTTTGTTTTTTTAAACAAGCTTGTCAGTTCACCTCTATATTTTAGCCTTTTTTCTTTTTTTCTTCTCCATCATGTTGTTGTTTTTTTCCTTTCTGCTTTTGAGTCACTCACCAAAGCATTCTTTCTCTTTTATAGTGCCCTCTACAAAGTATTTTGTGATACTTGTATGAAAGATGTTTCATACAAAACTTGCATTATATTGTACTGAACCTCTGGAAGCTTAGCAGCAGTTGCCAATTGCTAGAGTGACATCTTACCCATCAGTCACTGCATCAAACACTTCTCATGGGCACAGACAAGCCAATTCTGCCCTCTTTTCAGTTGTTTTACACAGTTCAAAGTTCACCCTTTTCTACCATCTTTACTCCATTTTTTTTTTTTTTGCCAAAATGATGCTTAGAAGCCCTTCACTCATTGTGCCTTAAATTAAATTGAGGTTAAGTCAAATGAAATGATTTTTCAAAATAATCAACTTTCTACATCTTCCATACCATCTGTTTCTTCCCACTGCTTTGTAGCCACTAAGCACCAACACTACAAAAACAGTTTAATAAGCATTTCTGTGCAAAAAAAGAAAAGCAGCACAGCCAGTTTTTGAGTTTTTTAGTAACAATTACTTGAAATAATTGACATATATCACAACTCTATATCTCAGATATGATGTCACAGTTGTGAATGGAGAAAATACCTTGGTTGCTTAGGAATCAGTTTCTTGGTAGTTTGATTCTGCTCTGAAGTGACTATAAAATGTTGCTGTTAGGTCCCATATTTTTTGTGATTCGTATATCTTTTTTTCAGTTTACAGATAAAAAGATGTTTTTTCCCTAACAAACATTGTTGCAAACTCACTCTTGAATGAGAGTCAAGTTGGGCTCTTCTCTATTTGCTCATCATCACCTGTAGCCCTGACCAAACTCAGTATTAACATGGGTATAAGGTGCATCTGAGATTCAGGTTTATTGATGATGGAAGATTGGGGGGAGGGGGGAACAGCTTGATGTTCAGCACTCAGGCTTTGTTTGTTTAGCAGAAATGAAAAAATGTCTATAGAATTCATATCATGCCAACATCTAAGTGACTCCAGCAACATTGCATGAATAGGTCAAACGAAAAAGTTACAAAATGAAAATAAAACAGTATTTTGTGAATGATTAAAATTCTTTTGTACTAAAACAATAATAATATTGGACATGCCTTTGCATTTAGCCTAAAAGACTGAAGCAGAGATGGATTTTGACAACAATCCGCAAAAAGTTTCACTTCCTGGTTTTTATAAACGCTGCTTCCTGATCATATATCCCTGGTTAGTGAAATTACGGTAGTTTGTACTTTAAAGGTTATTCTGGCACAAAGAAAAAGATTTGAGATAAGCTGATGTGGTCTCAAGTACTACCATGTCTAGCTCTGCTGTATACATTCATTATGCAAGAAGGAAATGGTCTAGATTATTCCTTGGATATGTAACTTTACAGTTTAGTGCACAACAGTGAATTCATGTGGTTTCAGGAATAATCTTACAATCAAAAATGATACCATATATTCAGTTTTCACTTCTGCTCTTCCTGAAAAATATTTGTTTTAGCTTGCAGAGAGTAACTGATTTAATGCTTAACAACTGAAGAAACTGAGCAATAAATTTAATTGCTGTCAAACTGAAGTCAGTTTACATACTCACAAGCAGCGCTATAGATCTTGCTTTGTTTTCTTGTTGATTTTTTTTAAAACAAATATGTCTGTTTAATTTTAAGATACATGAGCTCCAGGCAGTTTAATACATGTGTTTAAAGTAGTGATGTTCTCTGGTTTACACTGTTAAAATCTCAAGGATTCTTCTGCTGTGCAAGAACCTGCTGTCTTAATACCTTGTGCTGTTGATCCTTCTGCAAATGCTTACAATAGGTCAAAGAGAACATAAGAACAGCCATACTTAGGGTTGCCAGGTGTCTGGTTTTTTACTGGAATGCCCGGTCGAAAAAGGACCCTGATGGCTCCGGTCAGCACCGCCGACTGGGCCGTTAAAAGTCCAGTTGGTGGTGCTGCGGGGCTAAGGCAGGCTAGTCCCTATCTGTTCTGGCTCCGCACTGCGCCCCGGAAGCAGCCAGCAGGTCCGGCTCCTAAGCGGGAGGGCTCTGCGCGCTGCCCCTGCCCTGAGCACCGGCTCCACACTCCCATTGGCCAGGAACTGTGGCCAATGGGAGCTGCGGAGGCAGTGCCTGCAAGCGAGAGCAGTGTGCGGAGCCTCCTGGTCCCCCCGCCTAGGAGCTGGACCTGCTTACCGCTTCCAGGGCACAGTGTGGAGCCAGGACAGGCAGGGAGCCTGCCATAGCCCCACTGTGCCTCTGATCGGGAGCCGCCTGAGGTAAGCCTGTGCCCCAACACCGAGTCCCAATCCTCTGCTCCAGCCCTGAGACCCCCACCCCCAAACCTGGAGCCCTCTCCTGCACCCCAAACCTCTCATCCCCAGCCCCGCCCCAGCACCTGCACCCCCAGCTGGAGCCCTCACCCCCCTGCATCCCAACCCCCGCCCCAGCCTAGAGCCCCCTCCCACACCCCGAACACCTCATCCTCAGCCCACCCCCGAGCCTGCATCCCCAGTTAGAGCCCTCACCCCATCCCGCACCCTAATCCCTTGCTCCAGCCTAGTTAAAGTGAGTGAGGGTGTGGCAGAGGGAGCCACCGAGGGAGGGGGAATGTAGCGAATAGCGGGCGGGGCCTTGGGGAAGGGGCAGGGCTAAGGTGTTCGGTTTTGTGTGATTAGAAAGTTGGCAACCCTAGCCATATTGGGTTAGACCAAAGGTCCATCTAGCCCAGTATCCTGTCTTCCGACAGTGGCCAATGTCAGATGCTTCCAAAGGAATTAATAGAATAGGTAAGCATCAAGTGCTCCATCCCCTGTTGCCCATTCCCAGCTTCCAACAAACGGAGACTAGGGACACCATCCCTGCCCATCATGGCGAATAGCTGTTGATGGACATATCCTCCATGAATTTATCCAATTCTTTTTTGAACCTTGTTATCGTCTTGGCCTTCACAACATTCTCTGGCAAAGAGTTCCACAAGTTGATTGTGCATTCTATAAAGAAATACTTTGTTTGTTTCAAACCTGCTGCCTATTAATTTAATTTGGTGACCCCTAGTTCTTGTGTTATGAGGAGTAAATAACAACACTTCCTTATTTACTTTCTCCACACCAGTCATGATTTATAGACCTCTATCATATCCCGCCTTAGTCCTCTCTTTTCCAAGCTGAAAAGTCCCAGTCTTATTAATCTCTCCTCATATGAAGCTGTTCCGTACCCCTAATAATTTTTGTTGCTCTTTTCTGTACCTTTTTCAATTCCAATATGTCTTTTTTGAGATGGCGCGACCAGATCTGCCTGCAGTATTCAAGATGTGGGGTTACCGTGGATTTATGTAGAGGCAATATGATATTTTCTGTCTTATTATCTATCCCTTTCCTATTGATTTCCACCATTCTGTTCGCTTTTTTGACTGCCGCTGCATATTGTGTGGCTGTTTTCAGAGAAGTATCCACAATGACTCCAAGATCTCTTTTTAGAGTGGGAACAGCTAATTTAGACACCAACATTTCATATGTATACTTGGGATTATGTTTTCCAATGTGCATTACTTTGCATTTATCAACATTGAATTTCATCTGCCATTTTGTTGTCCAGTCACCCAGTTTTGTGAGATCCAAAGTCTGCTTTGGACTTAATTATCTTGAGTAATTTTTTATCATCTGCAAAGGACCTAGATCTAGGGTGCCCATATTTCTCTAAACTGTCATTGCTGCTCATCACCCATGCCCCCGCAAATGTTTTTCCGCACCCCCAGTGAGCCAAGTAGCAGAGATGGGGCAAAGGGAAGAGGAGTGGGTATTGGCTGGGATCTGGAAGCAAAGCAGGATAAGTGTGCGAGTGTGAGTACTTTTGGGCTCGGAGACAGGAGGTGAAGCTATTGGACTATGATCCAGCTAGCGGGGCGATGCCCCTTTTGGGGCTGGGATAGCAGAGAGGCATGATGGAGGCTCCAGGTAGAGGGAGGGACCAAGAGAGCAGCCCTGGGGAAGTGGTGGATGCAGGGCCACCATTTCAGATTTTGGTATGGTGGGGGCAGGCAACTCCCAGCTGGTGATGGGAGGAGGGGAGAGGACCGGTTACTCCCGGCAGGTGGGAGGGAGAGGAGAGAGCGATGGGGCACCAGAGCAGGTGTTGCTCCCAACCAGTGGCATGAAACTTCGTGGGGCAGGTGTTCCCCTCCCCCGCTCTCCCTAAATGGCGCCCGTGCTGGGATGTGGCAGAAGCAGACGACTGGAGGCAGACTGGGGAGAGGGTAGGATGGTGCTCTGGGCTGGGATCAAGGGGTTTGGAGGGTGGGAGGGGGATAAGAACTGGGGCAGAGGGTTGGGGTGTGGGAGGGGGCCAGGGGTTTAGGCTTCAGGTGGCGCTTACCTCACGCAGCTCCCAGAAGCAGCGGCACGTCCCCCCTCCGGCTCCTACGCGGAGGTATGGCCAGGCAGTTCTGCGCGCTGCCCCATCTGTAGGTGTTGCCCCCACAGCTCCCATTGGCCATGGTTCCCGGTCAATGGGAGCTGCGGAGCTGGCACCTGGGGTGAGGGCAGGGCACGGAGCCTCCTGATTGCCCCTATGCCTAGGAGGCAGAGGGGGACATGCCGCTGCTTCCAGAAGCGACGCAGATCCAAGACAGGCAGGGAACCTGCCTTAACCCCGCTGCGCTGCCTACCGGACTTTTAACAGCCCTGTCAGCGGTGCTAACTGGAGCCGCCAGAGTCCCTTTCTGAACAAGCGTTCCAGTCAAAAACCAGACAGCTGGCAATTCTAATTATGGACAAGGCTTAAAAAGGGGGCTGTCCCCTCCAAAACAGCATGTATGGTCATCCTACCTAGATCCTTTAGAATGGTGCAGCCTATTTACATGGCATAGCTGGCCCATTCAGTAAACCCAGCAGAGGAAAGGGAGAGACATAGCCCCTTCTTCTCTCCTCTCCTTTTGAGGTCTTCTGCATCTCTGAGAATGCACTAAACGAACAGTCCCTCCTGAAGAAGGGGCACCTGTGCTGTGGTGTCTAATACAAATTAGCCATTTTGTATTAGCAAGGTGTGTTTTTACACATCTTTTGGTCTGACTAAGCTCCAGTACTGTCTTTTTCATTTGGCCTTTCTGACACACTTCCTGGACACAGACTCTGTTACCTCTTCACGGAACTGGGGCCTTGCAATCTAACTGCCCTACGCCTGTGCTGACCTCCCTGGGCACTCCAGTAGCTTAAACACACTCTCTCCCAGAGCTCCAGGCTTGTGGGCACTCTGGTTTACAGTTTACCTCTTTAGGGATATATGATAATTTAAGCACATAACACACAGGTTTGTAAAGGTTTCCAACACAATTACTCTTTAGTTTAGAAAGCTCAAGAGAGAGCTGTATCTAGGTTAAAAACAGTAAAACACCAATATGCTATCCCTCCCTCAGTTTTACTTTTGAGAGTTCTTTGGGATTTTGTCAGAGTCCTCTAGGGTATCCAGGATCCTCCTCCTTCTCCTCCTGCATAATCTTGCTATCCACTTTGGTCTCTTCTCCCTTTCTCTAAAATGTCTGGTGAGAGTGTCCTCCTTTTTATAAAGTGACAGTCCTTTCCGTCATGTGACCCATGATCAGCCTTGTCAGGTGTTCAAAGTCCCCAACCAAGTGATCCCCTGCCTGGTTACTAACCCACCTTTCAGAACCAGTTTTCTTGATTTGGCCACCTTCTTTGTCCATAGGTGCTTCCTTTTGACTAGAAAACTATCCAGGTTTAACGACCCATTATAAGCCGTCTGCCACCACCTCTTAGAACTTCATCCCAAAATTGAAGTGTAAAAAGACAGCAGAGAAGGTAGACTAGCCAGTCATACAATCAAACAAAATTTGTAGTTTGATAAGCGAGTCCATAATCTCACACAGAATTAATAAATTTTACATAGACAGATTTCCCAGAATGTGACACAAGGACTGTATATTTTCAAATATGAATTGATTCCCCAAGTATGGACCATAAATTATTTGTGATCCATAGATCCCTTTCTGGTGGTTTGAAAATGCAACATTTTGAGAAACAAGGTCCAGATTTTCCTCTGTGCCAAGTTGCTGTTTGCAGCAGCGACAGGGAATCATCAGTGAGCTTGTTAAAGCTCCCTGAATCTCATAGAGTATATGCAGGATAATATAGATTATTAGTAGAACTGCTCAAAAATTGTCCGATTAAACAGTTTTGTCAAAAAAGCCAGTTCATTGACCCCCAAATTTCTCCAAAAGTGAGTTGGGCTTGAAAAACCTTTGCGAAATTCTGGTGGAAACCTGCCTGGTTCCCTGCCAGCTGAGCTGGCATGCTTCCAGGAAGCCCTGCCATGTACACTTCCCCCAGGCCAGGGGGAACATTTCTAGGGTCCGTGATTCTAGTTCAGCCAGCCGTGCAGACCACTCTGGGGCCATAAACTCTGTCTTCCAGAATCTGTGGCTCTCAGGCAGCCCTGCCATCCAGGGCTTCCAGTCCCCCTGTCATGTAGCCAGGAGACTGAAAGCCCTGCAGGTAACTAGGGCTTGGCTCCCAGCTCCATAGCAGAGAGCCTGGAAGCCCTACAAATCCTGGCTCAAGCCAGAGCAATCAAGGATTCCAAGCTCACGGCCATGGACCTGGGAGCCTGAAAATCCTGGGATGGGCTCCCAAATCCCAGGGTGTGTGAGTCTGGGGCAGTCCTGCCATGAATACTGCCCTGGACTGGGGATCTCGGGGCTTCTAGACTCTTGGTCCAGCTGGCTATTCAGGCTCCCAGCTGGCTCCTGGGCAGGCCTCATGACAGGGCTGCCCCAGAGCCACAGACCCTGGCAGCTGCTGAGTGAAATTGACATTCTTGCCAGTTTAACTGACAAGAATGTCAGTTTCACTCACCAGCTGGTGGGTCTGTGGGAGGAAATGTCTTTACAGAAACACCATGTGTCTGTGTTTCCGAAACAATTTTTTTTATTATTTTGGATTTCTAGTTTGCAGGAAATTTCAAAATATCAAGATTTCTCACAAACTGGAAATCCCACATTTCAGCCAGCTCCAGCTAGTAGTAACTTATATAAGCTGAGGATAGCTGTAGCACAGTATGGAGATCTGGCTGTTTTCTGGCCCCCTTACGCTGCTCTGAACACAAAGGTTATCTGGACCTAGGTAGTTGGGAGGGTAGGTGGGTCTATGAGAGATTCTTGTCTTTGGCAATAGTCTATAGAATGAAAAAATTGAAAATTACTGAAATATATTTGTATATTTCATGCATTTTTTCTTACTGTTACATTTTATATATCTGGATGATTTCCCCTCACCTATCTAAAAACTGGGGGTTGGGGGAAAGATCATCAGTTGGTGTAAATCAGTGTAACTCCACTGAAATCAATGTTGAGGATCTGCCTGTAGGATTTTTCTTAGAAACTGCATGAAAATCTTTCTGTATGCTTCTTCAGGGAAGAGATCAGGCCTGTTAGAATATTGTGAAAGAACTGAAATTTGCTTTAAGACAGACTGAGACAGTATTTGTCAAGATTTAAACTTGACGCATGGAGGAGCAGGTTGAGCTGTTTTGTGGTTTTGTTTTATGACGTGTGTCAGTTGCATACCTGTCATCCAAAACAAACCACTCCCTAGTCTGGCCCTTTCACAACTGCTAAAAGGATGATTACTAATTGATATTTAGAGTGTCATCTCAAGCTTTAATAGTCTCAAGGATAACTTCCTGAGGCAGTATAACAAGGAAATGTAACAAAAGTAGTGGTTGACTCATTGTCCAGCATACATGAACCGTGTGACTAATACAATTATTTCAGCTTTAAAGTGTAGATTTCTTACCTATCACATTTAATAATAATAATAATTAATAATAATTCTATGTATTTAGCTCCTACCACTGTAAGTGTCCATGTTTCCAGACAAAAGCAATTAATAAAAACATAATAATTACCATTCTTTCAAAAATAAACATAAAAAGAAAGTAAGGATGAGGTGTGCTGCCTTTTTTTAGGTTAAAAAAAAGTACAGGCTTTTCATGTTTGCACAGCACCCAGCAGAAAGGGGTCCTAATCCCAATTAGGGTCTTTGGGATACCATAATATAAATATTTTTAAATACACCTCTACCTTGATATAACGCTCTCCTTGGGAGCCAAAAATTTTTACCGCATTATAGGTGAAACCGCGTTATATTGAACTTGCTTTGATCCACTGGAGTGCGCAGCCCCGCCCCCCCGGAGCACTGCTTTACCGCGTTATATCCGAATTCATGTTATATCGGGTCGCGTTATATCAAGGTAGAGGTGTAATAATAAAAATCAAAAATGCTAAAGGCAACATAGAACATAGAAACTTTTATGATAACCGTAAATAACACACAACTTACTCAAAGTTAAGGATCTGTTGGAGTTATTTTGCTCAAAATAAACTGTAGCCATGCAGTTCTGCAATTTTACAGTCCCCAGACCAAATTATTATTTTTTATTTCACTAGTATCAGAGGTGTGCATGGAACTTTACAGAGCATATAGGAAGGTGCAGTACCTGCCCTGAAGATCAGAGTCTATGGGCCTGATCTGGCTAACCATTGCTCATATGAATGTTCTATCTGGGGATAGTCTGAGGGGAAAGGCGGCGGGGGGGGGGGGAGGAGGAAAGGGTTTATGGGACAGAGTGTGTGTGGAATGGCCATTCTCCACAAAATCTAAGAGGGTTGAAAGGTCAAATAGACAATGCGGAAAAGAATGACATGGGAGAAAAGCAGAGGAAGAAATATAACACAGGAGAGAAAAGAAGAAAGGTAGATGGGGGAAAAAATCCAATCAGACAGGAAGCACTGCCTTAGCCCTGATCCTGCAACTTTTTCAATGTGGGGCATCCCCAGCTGGAGCCCTCGCCCCTGTGCCTCAGCCCTGACCACCCCCCGCCAAACCAGAGCCCCCTCCTGACTCTGTTCACTTCAGCGGAGCTCAGGTTTGGCACACGAGTCCACCATGTGGAACAAATTGCAGGATCAGGGTCTCAGGAGAGCTGATAGACATCACTTGACCTAAAGCAGGGAATTTTTAAAAGTTAAATAAATGTTTTAACTAAAAGACAGGTACTAAAGGTCAGCTGTTGGTTCCAATATATTTTAATAGGTTGGTATGGAGCTCCTGCACTTATGAAATTGCCCTGCCACTAAATCTCTGCCTTTACATGCCTTTACATGCCACTTCACAGTTGCAGTTTCTCACCATTACAGGTCAGTCTGTCTTCTGGCTGATGCATCTCAGCCCTTACCTCCTCCCCCAGTCTGTTCCTCCCCATGCTTGTCTTGCCTCATTTTGACTGACGAGATTTCACGTTTTCTGAGGAGCAATTCACCAGACCACCATCTACTATTTGACCCTCTCAATCTGTAATCCAGGCTTGCTGACCGAGCCTTTTATTTTTAACTCCTTCCCTGGTTAAATGGAGGAAGATAGTAAGCGCTAAAAGTTCAGACCAGAAGTCACAGGATTCCCCTTATCCTTTCTAGGACAGAAAACTCTTCTTTTTGGTGTGACAGAAGAGTAAGAATCCAAGCTTGATACAATTCCCAGGTTGACAGGCTATGCAAATGTCCGAGTTCTGAGCCTTCAGTGAATTCTGCAGAAGTGCACAGGTTATCTAGCTCTAGCTCACCCATTAATGCAAATACATTCCAGCGTCAAGAACAAGTATTGGGAGGCTGCTGCTACCCCTGCTGCTGCTCCTGTGGGATAAGGAAGCCCCATAGCCCCTCTGGAAGGAAAATGGGGCCCTTGTACTCCAGCTGGGGACAAGACTCAGGTGAGGCCCCCTATGTCCTGGCATGTCTATGGCCCAGATTGCTTTAATCCTGCTCTACCTTCAAATGGTCTCTGCTGGCATCACTTGGTTTCATTTAGAGTATAATATCCCAGGAACGAGTAGACCAGTGGTTCGCAACCCACGGGCCACTTGCGGCCCAATCAGCATACAGCTGCAGCCCATGTGACATCCTCAGGGCCATACAGGTACTATATATATTGTGTGGATGCAGACCACATAACTAATAGAGAGCTGCATATGCGACCCACAATGGTGAATAGGTTGAGAACCACTGCAGTAGACTAATATATCTGTTTTTCTGTTTCCAACTGGAATTGCCACCAGGAATACACAGATACCTTTTTATCCTGTTGTTGTCTTCCAAGGATACTCAAACACTACTGTTTCAAAACAATTTTATTAAAACAAATATATTTCCTGAAAATCTTCCTGTGGTGGACCTCCCAGTTAGAAATTTTCAATTAGGTCATTATAGTTCCAACTGGTAACAAGATTTTGAAAAAGAACAACAGATCTTTTGGTTCTTAGAGCTACTGGTCCCCTGTAGAAACCATCAGGAATCAGTTTGAAGGATTCTAATGGAGTTTACTGGAATTTCCAGTAAGTTTGTACTGGAATTCGGCAAGTGGCTAAGCGATACATTCATGTGGAGGTTTTAACTCTTAGGAAAACAAGAAGCCAAAACTGAATAGTACTCACTAACAATTAAAAATATAAAAATTAGAGCTACACATTTTATAAGGATATATTTAATGTTGTTTTCCTCCTAACATTTAGAATAATATTTAACAGTTGGTCTCTTCAGGGGAAATCCTGATGGGTGGCAACTTTAATTTCCCTTGATCCCCCTATTTGTATTACACAGTGTTTTAGACAGTAAACAGGAGTGTGTGACTGTTCCAACCATCCTCTTTTTGCCCAAGAGGGCCTTGTTTTCCAGACTGCTAAATTAATTTTTTCCACTTTGAAAATCTGTCACTACTCAAATTACACCGAATCAGCCACAGAAGCATTCTTCTCAGAATCATGAGTTTAAAGTTATGTTACAACTTGGGAGGGGACTGAGCTCTAAGACACATCCTAGAATCTGAAAAAGTTGTTTTCTGTATGCTGCAAGAAACAAAATCCTTAGTAACACCAAAGCTATTGGGTTGAAGGATGGGCTCCACTCTGAGATGCCTTACCCAAGGTGTTTTCAGCTCAGAATTGTCTCAACTAGAGCCGGAAAGATTATTGATTGGTGGCGTGTGTGGGGGGGTATGTTTTAAATAAAAATGCTCTTTTTCAAAGTTCAAAACTTTAGTGAGATGGAAGCAAATTTTTTAAAATCCACATGTAAAACATTTTGTTGTTAGAACTTCAAAAACACTTCATACAATTTTCTTGATATAATTTTACATTTTGAGCAGGATTGGTTGGTTGAGATTGGTCACAAGTCAAATAATATTCATTTTCTTTCCTGTATGTATCTGCTCCGTGTAATCAGGAGAGTTAGCAGAAGCCATTTTGACTCTTTTGCAGAGGGATTGGCACTGGTGGTAGCAGTATGTGCCTCAGTATGTGATGAAGAATTGCCTAATTTTCCATAGACAATTTTAAGAGGCCAGTGATCCCACTGACAGTCCCCATACTGCATAAGAGCGTGCTCCACCAAAGATGCCAGTGGATGTACAAGTTGCTTCCTGTAAAAAGTCAGAAGAGAAGGCAGCACTAAGTAGATATGAAGAGAAACTGTATGGAGACAGAGGACCATTTGGCCTTGTGAGTTCCTTGGTAATTTCAAATAGTTGATATGAGCATCTTGGGTTGCCTCCTATCCTGGTTTTACCTGGACAGTCCGGTTTTGGGCTTCTGTGTCCAGGTGACATTTAGGGTTGCTAAGTGCCCATTTTTCAACCAGAAAATCCAGTTGAAAAGGGGACCTTGCAGTGTCCGGTCAGCTGTACTGACTAGACACCAAAAGCCCAGTTACCGGGAGGTGAAGATGATCCAGTGAGCAACAGGGGGAGGAGGAGAGAGGAGCAGGCGACAGGGGCAGGCCCTTGGGGGAAAGAGGAGGAGCAGGGGCATGGCCTTAGGGGAAGAGGCAGAGAAGGGGCATGGCTTGGTGCAAGAGGCAGCGAAGGGGGCGGGGCCTCATGGGAAGAGGTGGAGCAGGGGCGGGGCCTTGGGGGGGAAGAGGCAGAGCAGAGGGAGGGGCCTCAGGGTCTGGTTACCAGCAATTAGAAAGGTGGCAGCAACCCTATAAGCATCCCTACTCTGAAATTCTGAGGTACCCCTTCACTAGATTAATAGATCATTTGGATATGTTGTGGATGCTCTACTGGGTGCTTTTCCAGATGTTTTTGGCTACAGTGAAGTATGGCTTTCCCAATAGTCTACTTTATTAATATGGGTATTTGCATAACTGATTTTTGGTGAACTGATAAATACTTTATATCACAAAAGGACTTTCATAACAGGTGATAGAATACATCCTACCAGTCATAGTGACTTAGCTCCAAATCCTGACCCCAGGTTATAGCCCAGACTGTTTGGCACACAGGAAGCCACCATAGATCTGGACTGCACATGAGAGATGTGTACCCCCTGCGCAGACTCCACAAATAATGCGCCCGCTTCCATGCAGCAGAACTGCTCTGTGCAGCTGAGGAGTGGGGGCAGAATTTGCCCCATAATAAACAAAGAAACAGAGGACTTATTGAGGTCAAATTGTAAAGCTGCCCCAAGGAAGCACAGAGATGTATATGTAACAAATGTCTTATGACTATTTTCTCCAGGCAATAATTGCAAAGAGCCCTATTTCTCAGTGTTGTACTCCTGAAGCTATATCCTTATGTTTACTAGAATTAATTGAAGAGGAGTCCTCAGAGGGCTGGATCTGCTGACTTTTAGAGTTGCTTTGCACCACCAAAGTGCAGATATGAAATGTTGGTAGAGAAATGCCTTTTTTCAATTAAGCTAATTGTGCAGTTCAAGTAGGTCCTCATTTAATACATGCTTTGCTCCATGTTCATCTGTGTAATTATGGCCTTTATCTGTAATACAATTGCCAGAGCAGTTCCGCAAGCACTGCACATGGGAAATGTTTCAATGTTCTGCTCCTGCTGTTATCCTTGAAACTAGTACAATTTCTTCTCAAAGCGATGGGGATGTTTTAACATCTTCAGCTGGTGCCTCTGGTACAATTTAATGTAATGTGTCGGGGGAATCCTTATGATCATCACACACTGACAGAAATCTAGTCCTGGTCCTTAAGATATAGATCTATGGCTGCATAAGGTCACTAAACAGCACCATCATTTGTTCTTTATTAGACTGGAATGTTGGAGAAAATCCTGGAATGGAGAAAAGGAGAGTTCAAAGTGGAACCATCACAGGGTTTGTCAGAAATTTGCTGCAGCTGTGCTCCTCTTCACAGATGCATGTTCCAAATCTAACCACCAGCCTTTTGTGTCGCTCAAGATCAAGGGGATTTTCTCAGCAGCTTCCAAAGTGGCCTATATCTCTAAATTTGACAACAATATGACCTGTGACCATACCTTAGAGAGAATCTTCAGCTTCACAACTTTAATGAATGGCTGTAGTTAAGTGTTCTCACGACAAAATA
The DNA here is from genome assembly GCF_028017835.1 of Emys orbicularis. NCBI lineage: Eukaryota > Metazoa > Chordata > Testudines > Emydidae > Emys > Emys orbicularis. The sequence goes on along the minus strand of NC_088688.1, from coordinate 37,105,869 downwards.
AATATTAAATTCATGATTATATTTGTTTCAGCTGTGAGAAGGATGACTAAGAAGACAGGGTTGTTTTTCCCCAACATTGAATCAGTTTTAATATCGTTTACAGTAGATGATGGTGTTGAGTAAAAGTTCAAAGTCATTTGATATCTTGGAGCATTTTGGTTAAAAGTTATAAGTACTTACATTTTAATCTAAGGAAAGAAATCTATAACTTGAACCTAAGATGATTAGTTCATAATGCCAACTACAGAAACTGAAAATCTTGGCCTAGATACTCTGCTGCACCAACTGCAACAGAACCTCAGAGTTACGAACACCTCAGGAATGGTGTTTGTTCATAACTCTGAACAAAATGCTATGGTGGTTCTTTCAAAAGTTTACAACTGAACATTGACTTAATACAGCTTTGAAACTTTACTATACAGAAGAAGAAAACGTTGCTTTCCCTTTATTTTCTTAGTAGTTTATATTTATCACAGTACTGTACTGTATTTTGCCCTTTTTTTGGTCTCTGCTGCTGCCAGATTGCGTACTTCCAGTTCCAAATGAGTTGTGTGTTTGACTGATCAGTTCATAACTCTGGTGTTCATAACTCTGAGGTTCTACTGTGTATTTGTGATACAGCAAAGGTGATTTTCAAGGAGTGGGTTAGGGCTCCCTGATTCTTTGAGTGGATCTCACCTGGCCCTGGCCTCAGCATAGCTCAGAGCAGCCTGGGTACCTCTCTTGCTAATCCCAGCTGGCTAAGGGACTGTACACCCACTGAGCATAACTGGAGGGCATTACCCTCCAGCCATGCCCTTTCCCGTTGTGGCACATCCAAAACACACTCCTACATTGCAGCGGCTAACTACATTGGTTCTGTGCCAGGTGAGAGCTCCTTCATGCTGAATGGAATTCTTTGCTGGCCAGATCCAACTGCTTTCTAGCCCCTTTGCACTGCTCAGATGGTAGAAAGTAGCTAGAATGTAACCAAGAATCTGGCCCTTATCTTTGGCTTCAGCTGTGTTTGTCAAAATTGTCTAAAAGAGAAAACTGAAAAGATTAATGTAATAAATACTTGAGCCATAGAAGAAAAATCTTGTATTGTTTTTCATGATCTAGAAATGAGATAAAGTGACCACATATCTAAAAAGCACAACCACCCCTTAAACAAATTAGACATTATCTCTGTTGACAAAATTATTATTGTACAATAAATTTTCCCATTTAAACTTTTAAACAGCAAGCTTCTGAATGAAACAAGAGTAAATGAGGACATAGCTATCTCTGGAGTTGTATTAGGAGCTTTCTCACAGTTAATTCTTTTGTAAACACGAATATCTAAGACATCCTTTTTAAAAACATGGCTGTGCAATGCCAAATGATTATGGCTAATCTTTGTTCTTTTTGTAAGCATTTGGTTTGTTTTCTCTACACATGTAGTTGGAAGTTAGAAGGAGGGGGTGATGGGAACGGTTTATGTTAGTCTATTGACGTAAAAAAGAAAATTTGCTGCTGCTGCTTCCCCCTTTTTTTTTTTTTTTTTTTAAGAACACTTGCCCAGCAGCATGCAAACTTTCAAGTTAATTGGTGCTAAGTAATCTTTAAAACCCCATAGTAGGGGATAATAATTTACAGGAAGAAATTATAAAATGTTCATGTCTGTTTCTTTATATTTTGAGAAACCAATAAAAAAAACCCCATACTATAAAACAGTTAAACAGAGACTCACCTGCATAGCCTGGACAACCCAGCTCCAGTTTGTAGAAGTCAAATAATCTCAATCCCTTTTTGCTAGTTCTTGTGACATAAAAGGGTGGCTGCAGAGCCGGTTGGAATTGGTGCCTGGGTAATAGCCTCAGTTAAGGGCATTCCTTGAGTGGCACAGTGCTGCTGCAGTTCCCTCACAGACACTGCTGTAAGTTGTTCTGGGAGCGTTCCAGGGAAGAGGGGACATGGTCAGAGCACCAAAGCATCTGGCTGTTTTTGTCTGTAAAAATGGCTCTTAGGAACTGTTTTAGCTGAGCATAAATGCAGTTCTCTGCCTACAATAAACTACCCTGGAACCAAACACCAGGTACCTCCAGAATCAGTGTGTGAAAGGTGGTTCCCCCTTCCAGCTGTGTCACAATTATTTTACTCTCCCTTCTGTGTATTACTTACCTAGAAAAAAATTTCCTTCCAGATTTGACCTTTTCTTTTTGGCAAACATTGATATGCTCCCCCTCCCCAACCCCTACACACCCTTTACTGAATGAAGATGAAACTGATCTGGCTGTGTTCAACTCATGAAGTACTTTCTCATTACAAAAGAACTTTGTTTGTGTACCCATACCATTTGACTGATTTTTAGATCAGCTCTGGGGAAAGTGTTTGGTAATTAACTACCACTCTAGAGCCAAAGCAGGGAACAGAGACCTTTTTGTGGGCCTGCCAAAAATTAGTGGCTAATGTTTTGCTTATTTTTATTTTTAATTTCTTGGTGATAGAATGGTAGATTTTAAAAAATTAGAACCTATAGGATCAAAGGGGTAACCGTGTTAGTCTGGATCTGTAAAAGCAGCAAAGAGTCCTGTGGCACCTTATAGACTAACAGACGAATAGGAGCATGAGCTTTCGTGGGTGAACCGAAGAAGTGTGTATTCACCCACGAAAGCTCATGCTCCTATTCGTCTGTTAGTCTATAAGGTGCCACAGGACTCTTTGCTGCTTTTATAGAACCTATAGGATATGTCTTGTCAGATTTTGTAACAATTTAAAGATGGGTCAAATTTAGGGCCTCAAAACCTTTACAGTGTATTTCTGAAAAACTGTCTTCTGGTTGCATTGCACTTGAGGATTCTAGGAACAAAAGTGGGGTGCTTGTTTTACATATTAGCATGTGAATACCGGTATTATTTTTGTCTCGTTGAAGTTCCATAGTGAAGTCAACGAGTTTAAGGCCAGAAGGGACCACCAGATCATCAAGTATGATCTCCTGTAAATCACAGGCCACCAACACCACCCAGTAGGACACACTAAACCCAACAACCAAAATTAAACCAAAGTATTACAGACTACAGGAGACTAAACTAATTATGTGCCAGTGGCACAGAATAGGAAGGACCAAAGTGCACCAGTGCTCATGGCCCCCATAATGGAAGGGAAATGATTAAGTGAGATATACTCAGATAATCCTGGCAAGTGACCCACACTCATACACTGCAGAGGAAGATGAAAATTCCCTAAGGTCACTGCTAATCTGAGCTGGGGGAAAATTCCTTCCGAACCCCACAAAAGGTCATCAGTTAGACCCTGAGCATGTGAGCAAGAACCAGCCAGCCAAGCATATGAGAGGGAGGGAGGGAGAGGGAGAGAGAATGCATGGTGCCAGCTCAGCGCATTGGCCTTCCCTGTCCAATATCCCGTCTCCAGCCATGGCCATGTTGGTGCCCAAGGGGCCAATCCAACTTCCATTTAAGTCACTGGAGATTGGATTGGGCTTCAAGATCTGAAAGAGCTCAATCTTGTAAGTCATGTTAGTAGTCCTTACTCATACAAGTAGTTCCATTAGAGTTATGTCTAGTCTGCCTCTTCTATACACTCCCTACACATCGAGCCCCAGAACCATGGAAGATTCTCATAAAGTCCAATATACGGAGTCCCTTGTCATGGAGTGTGCAATGACAGAGATGATGGCATTTAATTAGTGAATGGAGGGACTCCTGCTTGTTAAAGTCTTTTGGGAGGACAGATAGATAAAATTATACACATCTACAATAATGTTAGTAGTAATTTAAAAAAAAATAGCTGGATGGGGCAGGAAGAGGGATATGCGTTTAAAACAAATAGATGGTGAACTAGAGCTTTTACTTTATTTACTAAAATCTGACAACCTTAAACTTTATTTTATTCTGCTCCCATAAGCTCCACCTTTCTATAATGTCAGATTTCAGAAAAATTGTTACCTTGTGAAGAAAAATATGAATTTCCCAATTTCTGAATTTCAAGGAATGTTGAAAGACAGCCTGAAGTCTCGCTAGACATCAAAATGTTATCTCCTTCTCATATTGATTCACTTAACCTCATTTCTGTATATGATTAATTCTCAATGGAATCTCTGTTAAACTTATCTCTACCTGGTCAATATACTGTATAACCATATTGTGAATCAAATAGCTTTTCGTTTATACTTTTTTAATACTTGTCTTAAAGAAATCTATACTCTGAGACCAAAAACACATCTTTTAAAAGAATTAGTAGCACTTAGAACTACAATATGTAAGTGCAATTTTGGTAGCTAGTGAACTGTGATGTCTGCTGTGTTGCACGATGTCACAGATTCTTCTTTGATGCATAAACAGTCAGGAAAGTCCTGATTCCAAACGCCAGGGGATATTTTTACATTGGATAGCATTTATAGTAAGTATCACATGTGAAGGGCATTTTACAGTTTTGTGGGGATGATTTTGCTGAATATTTGTTAGTGCTCTTTGAAGTGACAGACTAGCCATAAGGAAAGCTGGTATTGCAGTTTTCTTAAAAGAATTCTACCTATGCTATTTTAGTATTAGGTTGTTCCAAATGAGAATGGGAATTATGCAAAAGTGTGTAGTGGCTTTGAAACATGGATAAGCATGCACAGTTTTGAAGGAACACAAGCTCATTTGGCATGTACTATGTAATATTAAGAAGAAATGAACCCAGTTTCCCAGACGTCAAAAAATAATTCATTAAACTACTGTGGTACTAGCCAGTGCTGAATGGTTTAATATTATTTAAGTTTTTTGTTGACATTTTGAAGATTACATTTAATCTCATCTGGGACAAATTCATGAAGACATTTTAGGAGGGAAGAGCAAACCCATTGAGCTTCCTTTTCTCTTTCTTGAAATTGCATTCTTATGCCACTGATTCCAGGAACAAGTATGCCAGCTTTTCAAACTTGGGTACCTAACATATGCTCCCAAGTGCACAGTTCTCAAGTCAGAGCACCTCACTATACTACTGCTCTCAGCAGTGTCAGTTCTGCCTGTTGAAAAATGCAACTGCTGTAGGAGAAATCATAGACAGGCTTTACAGATGACATCTTCACCCTAGAAATATTATAATTATTTTTCCTGATTATCGTGAGCTTACCCACAATCAGTGCATGCAGGCTCTCATGTGATTGGTCATTTTGTGAGTGGGGGGAGTGCATGGCCCTTTTTGCTCCTCTTCTGGGTCCACTTCTACATGTTGTACAACAGCATGCTGCAATATGAAGCTTAGTATGTTAGAAAAGACAAACATCTTAATAATTTAGAAAAAACAAAAATCTTTCCAACCTGATATTGGGTTTCCAGGGTAAACTTCTGGAGAGCTTTCAGCAGCCCTATCTCCCTGCCCCCCAAAGCAAATTGTGTGATGCACTGTACATACGTGCGCACACACACAGGTTTGGTTTAGAGTAAATATTATTGCAATATTTGAAAAATCCTTTTGCTGCTACATCCTTGGCTAGACATAATTATACTTAGCCCTTATCTGGAATTACATCTTCAGAGGGCTTTATTAATCGATTAATTCTGGACATCCCTATGGGCTAGGTAAGAAACTATTATTGCCCCCACCCCTGGGAATCTGAGGCAGAGAGGCTAGCACACCTAGGGTCCAGACATCAAAGTGTGACAGATAATCATTCAGTGAAGAAATATGCCATTGAGACAAACTTCTGCTGGGGGAGAAACGGGCAGAGCGCTGTGGCCAGAGCCAGCTCCCCGCCAGTTGAGTTGTGGCGCTCAGACACTGCTGCGTGCAGTGACCTGCCACCTGCTCAGAACCCAGAGCCTCAAGGTTACGAGTCTCTAATCTTGTCGCTGCATCTCCCCAGGCCGTGGAGAAGCCGTGTGTTGTCCTGCTCGCGGTTACATAAGCGCCCATCGCCCGGAGGGCGGCGGTGGGGATTTGTGGCGCGCGCTATGCTCCTGCCCAGGGCAGGTGGCGGTGACATGTGGGGGAGAAGCCGAGAGGGCTCCGGCCCTACGTGTTTGCTCCTTAAGCCGTAAACGGAGCTCAGCGGAGGCGACTGCGAGAGCTCCACGCCGGGTTTTCTGCCGCTCCCCCCTCCGTACACACACACAACACACGCGGCTGCCCGACTCCGGCTGGCGGGGAGCAGCAGAGCAGCGCTCTCGCTCGCCTGCTGCTCCTCTGATGCCACACAGGGAAACCTGGAACATCACAGGGGGCTTTAAAATACCCCCTGGTAGAGGGGTTCCCTGAGAGCAGCAGCTCCGGACTCCGCTTCTCGCCGCTGCGGGAGGAGGAGCTGGGAACACAGGAAACGTGGTGGCCGCACACACGGCAGCAGCCGCGCTGATTCATTTCTGCTCGGAGCCTTCACGGGGGGGGAGGGGAGGCGAGGCGAGGCGGCGCTGCCTGTCTCCAGCCTGGGGAAGGCAAAGCTCCCTGCATCAGCCGTCCCGGAGGAGAGACGAGACGAGCCGCGGGCACCAGGCGCTGCTGCCTCCCGCCAGCATCATGCAGTCTAGGGTCCGCATGCGAGACTGAGCCCACAGCAAACGAGCCTTCCGAGTGTCTCCGCAGATTTTGGTTTCGACCATTGACTTTAAGGCGGAAAGAAGGAGGCTGGAGACTCTGTTACCCAGACAGTTCCTTTGTGGGTCCAGCTGGAGTCTGAAGCCTGCCCTCCCTCAGTGCCCTGCGTTAGCAATATGAAGGAGCAGCACTCATGTGTGGGCACTGGGCATCTGAGCATGGCTGGGTATGGCAGGATGGACCCTTTGGAGCTTGCTGTTAGCCCTGTGAAGCGCTTGAGAACTGAGTACTCCTTTCCCTATCTCTTCGCAGAGGAGGCCTACCAAAAACTGGCCAGCGAGACCCTGGAGGAGCTGGACTGGTGCCTGGACCAGCTTGAGACCCTGCAAACCAGGCACTCCGTCAGTGAAATGGCCTCGAACAAGGTAGGACCCATCGGACTCCCTTGTCCCCTATTTCTCCTCCTCACTTGCTACCAAAGCTGGAAATCCAGTGGATAGTTTTTAGCCAGGTACAAAATGCATCAAACTATATACAGGGTCCCCTTCCATGGGCCACACTGGAGTTTAGCCATGCAACTCCCAGTAAAAAACTTTAATGCAGCTCTGAGCTTCTTTTTAACGTGCATTAAGCTGTTTAATTAAAAAAAACCTGAATGTTTGTAAATGAAGGAGCTGTTATCCTTAACTAAAATGTTCACGGGTTTGTTGACCCTGACATCTAATATTACTGCATATGAGTGGCTCACCCAAGGATCGTAGTGCAAAGTTCTGTTTCTGATGGGGTGTGTACATGCATAGAGGAGGGATGCTGAAAACAAATAGTTTTGAGACTTTGGTATATAGTTAAAGGGGCATTCTCTGAATACTATTAACAAAACAAACAAAAAAAGATGCAGTGGACTAAGAAACGAAAATAGCTGTATTGGGCTTGAAATATGAATCTGAAGGATTGCTCCTGTAGTTTGTGCAGATTCCTTTGGCTGTAAATTTCAAGGCACATTTTGAAAGTGGTGAAACATTAGGTGTTGGAAGGTTAAACTATTTCTCTATTTCTGTTTGAGTTTAAAATAAGAGATATTATATTTGATTGCTGACCATTGCAATCTTTTCTGTTATTCATTCTTGACACACACATTCTGTTATGAGCCAAGAAAATGGTATATTTCAATATCAGAAGTTAATTGTCTACAATGGAGAGGTACAAGGTTGTAAGCAATCTTGTGCCAGAGAGTAAACGTCTGAAAAGGTGATAATAAAGATAACACTCTATTCAATATGATTGTATTTTAAGTGGTACAGACCCCATTTTAGCTGTAAATATTGATGCTAATATGTGGCATAATATTGTTTATTACTAATGTTTGGAAGGAAAAAGAGCATATATTTTCAAATTTTCTGCAGAGAATAAGCCTTCCAGATAGCCCATTTCACCATCCTACTTTCCTCTGTGCCCTCAAGGCCACAGACTGAATATTCAGCTAATATTTATAGTGTTCATTTTAATGGGCTTTACCTGACATTACTGAGAATTTATTTTACATCTGTAATAAGCAGAACTTGCTACAAGGTACTTTGGGAGGTGTATGTTTTCCCCACATTTGTAATCACTCTAGAAAAAGGGGGGGTTAATTGTAACAAAGTACACTTCTTTCCTCTATTCCGCCTATGCAAACAGCTGATTAACCTTTTAATAAACTTTTATTATTTTGAATGAGTTTAATTTTTTTCAGAAAATCAAGAAAAACAAATAAGGTCTTCCTTAATGTAATCTCTGTCTTTTATTTTACCTTTCTGCTTTCTTGTTTTGACTGCCATTCCCAACTTTGTCACTAGTTTTCATCAATTGCCTTTTATTTAACCGGATACTCTTCTGTGGCTGTGTATAAGATGTCAAGCATTTCAACTTTTATGCTGCTCTAGCACCATAATATATCCAGTAAATTTCTCAGTGACCGTTTATACTTCTCCTGTCTCCACAGTCTCTCTGGTTCTGGTCAGCTGGTTATTTCTGCTGCTTTTATGATTCAAAAGTAAAACTGACAGTAAGAAACAGAAGCACAAAAGAGAAATGGTGTAAAGCTCAACATTTCCAAAACTTTAAAAACAGTTTTGTACCAAATTGTTTAGTAACAATTCAAGCAGGATCTGATCCTGAGATACTGAGCTCCTACATTTGGGACTTGCAGATATTCATCACTTCAGAACTGGTCCTTATTTTTTTATTGTAAATCAAGAGATAGTGGGTCTGTTCCAGCTCGTATTGAAGTCAGTGGCAAAACTCCCATTTTTAAAAAGGGAGCAGGATCAGTGCCTCAGTTAGGGCTTGATCCTGCATTTCTTGCCAATCCAATCCAAGTTATTGGATATGTATAATGTGGAAAGAATGCAGGCTTAGATAATTAATTTGCAAAAGGAAATGTACATAAATATTATCCAGTTTGTAATTATAATATTGAAGGCTTTTACAGATCTTATTAAATACATTTAAAAACACTTGTCCAATCACTTTAGGACAATGACCCCACAGCAAGTTAACATTGGAAGACTTCTATAGGGTTAAGATGTCTATCTAATCTGTTGATCCATCAACTTGCTTGTTTATGATACTTATATGGCCCTCGCTTTAGTAGTACCTGAGAAACTCTCTAGTATTTAAAAAAAAGAAATAGCAAGTTATATTTTATTGAATCCAGTCCTAAACCAAGAAAGATACAGTGCCTTTTATGAACACAGGAGACAAGACTTTAAAAAAAATAAGATTTAACCAGTTACAAATCAATATAAAAATTGCTAGTTCAGTCAAATATATTAATAACCTTGACTTTAAAAAGATTGGTAATTATTTTTGAAAACATAACAAATTCTGATTGACTTTAGTCTGAGAAAATCTATAGCTTCTTTCTTCACCCTGCACGACTGCAGGTCTTATCCCGGCCCCTTTCCCCACTTGTGTTTGTATTGGTTAAAGCACTTCTGATTTGCCAGAGATAACAGGATAAACATTCTTCATATGTACTTATTGAAATCAGGAGGAAAATGTGTCACGTAAAGGTCTTCTCATTTTTTCAGAAACAGGATCATGCAGGCAAGGCATTTGATATGAGATATACAGTAAGCTGGGTTATCATAGCCAATCTGAAGGTCAATCAGAATGATGCTATATCTTACGTCAGAACTGGAAATTAATATTGCAGTCACATATTGAGTAGGTTTACTTGATCCATCAACTATGGATATAGATGTCAGACACTCTCTGTTGCTAGTTACAATACAACACACTAAAATATTCAGAAACGCTCTCAGATAGTTTTATGTTGCATTAAGGTTGGCAGGCCATAAATGAAATCTCTTTTTATTTTTTGTCTATGTAAATCTATGTGTATGTTTTCAGTGTTCTTTTTTTCTTAAATCAAAAACAAATCAAATGCCATTAGTCATCTTGCGAAGAATCATTATAATAAATCAGTGAGCACATACAATAGTGGGGAAAAATCAGTAAGAAAAAGATTTCAGTTTCAAATGTCACAGGAGTTGTTATGAACAGTCATTCTAATTCTAATTATTTGTAAAAATATCTAGTATTTATACAACGTTACATTTTAAAATAATTATACTAACGTTAACTAATGCTCACGACGTCCCTGGTAGATATGTAGATAGATACTGTATCCTAATTCACGGGAAAACTGAGGCAGAGAAGTCTAGTCTGAGGTAAACAGATAGCCTTTTGTGCAATAGGGATAAGAACTCAGGAATGCCTGACCGCAGTACTAGGATCTAAGCATTAGAAAAATACAAAAATGTATAGCAAAATAAAGTGAAAGGGAACCAACAACTTATAAATCACACTAGTGTCTGAATATGTTCTTTGCCCACCATTTTTACAAGTAACATCTAAAGATCACTGTAATTGAAAAAAAAAAATAGAGATGGTGCGGGAAAGATACTTCTCTTTTTTATTTCCAATTTGTTTACTTTGTGCATTTGGCAGCACTTTCTGCATAGTCAGTTCAGTTTTACTCTTTCCCCTGTGCTATCAGTCAATTTCCCCTGTTTGTGTGAGTCTTTTAGACATAGTGGGGTGGCATAGGAACTGGCTATGCTGTCTTTGCACCAGCTAAGGACTCACTCATATCAGTGGTGCAAAAGCAGCTATATTAGAGGAAAGAATGCCTATCAGGTTACGGTAGTCTGTGCCTCGTGTGTATCAGAACTATACTATAAACTTCTTAGGCCAGGGAGCATGTCTACTGTACAGCTACTATCTTGATCTGATAGCATGGACCATTGAGCCCTTATTGAGTTCGACTGACTTCATTAAGTCTCTGCTCAAGCACAGAAGGCTCCTCTATCTGATCTCAATGCAGGATTGAGTCCTGTGTTTATACAGTTTGGCGCATGCTATTTGTACACAATAAATAGTAATCAGTTACACACAAACTCATAGCTATGGACTCAAGAAAGCAGAGTTGGTATAAATACGAGGGAGCATCTTGAGGAACCACACCACAGGGATGTAAAAGGCCCTTGGCTGGTTGGGTGGGAATTTCCACAGTGCAGGCACCGTGTAAGATAGCCATAGGTGGTGCTCCACAGGCCCCCTCTCAAGCCTGGGCATGCCAGGGGAGTGAGTGTAGCCCAGAGAGCTATGGCGATTCTGGGCAGCTCTATAGCCTGGAGCTGCCCAGTAGGCAGTTCAGCCAGGGCTGCCATAACTCAGAGCAGCTTCCTGGAATGCTTAAGTTATTTAGGGGTTGTGCCAGCCCCTGACCATGCCAGAATTGAGACGGCCCAAAAGTAGTTTCTTGGAGGAACAGCACACAATCTCACCCCTGGTCTATATGCATGGCTCTATAAATAAATCAGAGTTCAAAAGAACATCACAATCAAATAGTGAGTTTATTTCTGTAGTCAATAAGCACGTTGCCAATTCTAATGATTTTATTGTGAATTTTGAACTATTTGGTGTTTTTTCTTAAATCCTCAGCTCCTGGAGTCACGAGTGCCAGATAATCTCAGCTTTCATTTAAAAAATAAAGTATGTTTCTAGCCCACATGGTTGTGGAGAAAAGCTTGAAAACATAATCCCTAAAGGCTCAAAAACCAGAAGGCAGATAAAAAGAAATATTTTTTTATCGTCTCATGATTTCTGAGGACCAGACTTCTGATTTTTGAGCCCTTGGATTGGCAATAGTGGGTAAGGCATGCAGACTGGGTGCCCCATTCGCTGATGTGCCTTTCCATTTAATGTTTGCTAGAACTGAGGCTTTTCATATTAGGCCAACAATTTTCAAACTTGGGTGCTGAAAGTTAGGCTCCCTGATGCATATTTAGATGCGTAAATAAAAATGCATTAATTTGCAGAGGTGCCTGCTAACTTCAGAAAGCGCTATGAGTGCCGGTGCACTTTTGAAAATCCTAACTTTAAGCTAGGTACTGAGCAGGGATTTGGATGCTTAACTTACACTTTGGTACAATCATACAAGCAAATCATCTTTTAAAAAAATGTCTAGGTTATATGTGGTGGTGTTTTATTTTTATTATTGTTTACTCTTTATCCTTTTTAAAAAAGTCTTAGATTGTAAATTCTCCTGGGCAGGGACCTGTATGCATGTGTGTGTGCACGCTTGTGCAGTACCTAGCACAATGGGCCCCTGAAACTTGACTGCGGTCCAGAGGTGCTACTAATAAAGATCCAGCAAACATTTTCCACAGGACTGTACTAATTTGTAGATGAGTTAAATATAGAGGAGTGCGTATAATGAAACTAACATGCAAACATGTTTTCACTTCTGTATTTATGATTTTTGCAAAAATCTCTAGTGTATTATTTTAGTGTGTCTCTGTATCTGAATTTAAACACAGAAATGTTTCAGTGCATGTTGAAGTTTACCACAGATAATGATAAAATTCTTTGCTAGCTTTGTGATTCATCAAAAGCGGTGGGAACAAAAGTCAGTGAGGATCACTGTTAGTTACAGTATGTGGATACATTCTTGCTAACCTTGGGTTAGTGGTCCCAGACCTGTTTACTGTGAATGCACTATTTCTCCAAGAAATTTCTCTAAACATCAGAGTTAGAAAGATTTATGTTTTATTTAGTTTTACAACACAAAACAGCTACTTTTTTGATACGTCAAATAAAGTTGTAGCTGTCCAACATGTATAGCAGGTTATGTGTTGATGCGGGTATTTATATTCAAGTGACTATGCAAAAGTTCCTCTGAGTTGTTGAGTAAAAATAAAATGCAGATTCCCAAAGCAGCAATGCATCTAACCATCTCTCAGACTCAAAGATTTCTTTACTATGAGCACCAATACAAATGTTTGTGGCCATATTCAGTCACTGGAAGAATACATTTCATGGTCCTGTAATGGCCATCCATGCCCTGTACTCAGATGAAAATTTTGACCATACCACCACCCGCTGAAAAAGGATTTAAACAAAAATAAAGAGAACAGGGATTGGTTTGAACATTTCATTAAAGTGAATTGCATTTTATACACAATTTAAATGTCTTAATTGTAAACATTAAGGATAACAAGAATGAGACTTAAAGGAAAAACAGTCAGCTTGAAATCTAGTTGATTTAAAATAATGAGTTTTTTACACCTGGCACTGAGGTCCCCTGCCAATTTTTGTTATTTAATAATCACATTTTCCTATTGAGAAAAGTATTTTTCTTCTCCTTTACTGCTGTGTGAAAGACTTGTACAAATAACACGGGAAACTGACTAGCATAGGGGAAGGAGTGAAACTAAATTAACTACGCAGCAAATGCTGCCAAATGTACAAAGTAAACAAATTGGAACTAAAAAAGAGAAGTATTTTTCACCCTCTTTTTTTCCCCCCCCATCACAGTAATCGTAGATGTTACTTGTAAAAGGAGTGGGGGAAAAGATATTTGGATGCTAGTGTGATTTATAAGTTGGCGATGTTCCTTTCACTTTATTTTGCCATATATTTATGTATTTTTTAGTGGTTTGATCTTAGGACTGGGAGCCAGGAATTCCTAAGTTCTTACACCTGCTATTTACCCTCAGGCAAGCCTTTTCTGCCTCAGTTTCTCCATAAATTAGGAAAACAGTACTTACCTACCTACCTATCAGAGACATGTGCATTAGTTTAATGTCTGTATAGTGGTTTGAAAATGTAAAGCACTATATAAGTCCCAAATATTTTGTTAAGAATTAGAATTAAAATGACTGTTTAGAACAACCACTGAGTCACATGAAACCAAAATTGTTTTCCTTACTGGATTTTATTTTCATTATTGTATGAACTCATTGGCATCTTTGCTTTATCCCGTGGGAGGCACTCAGATAATATAGTGATAGTCATCTAGATGGATATAGTGCATCTTATTAGGAACAATGGCTAATGTTGTGGTATGAAAGAATGAATCACCATTGAGAAGTCAGCTTTTGTTAACTGACTGACTACTTTTTAGTCTTGTCCTTTTGAATCTCGTCTGGTTACCTTGACATAGTTTGTTACATGACCAGCATCTTGTCTTCAGGAATGATATTCCATGTGTAGAAGCTTTATATTTGATAGTATTTTTTACCAAATTTGTAAGCTCAGCCAAAGTAAAATAATATCTTCTTATGTCATGGTCATAGATTAGAGTGACCAGTTTCCAATTAGAGAAAAAGGATAATGCTGTCATATCCAATTTAAGAAGATTTCTTTATCAGTCACTCTCTTAGGTTTCAGCTATTACACATAATAAAATATGTGCTGGTAATAAAATAGTGGAAAAGGAATTTGCTAATATCATGACTGTCAATTTTGTTGCAAAACTGGTAGGTCCTCTGTTTTGCTGTTCAGCGATAAAGACAGCTGATAATCGGTTCCAAAAATTTCTGCAGCTTATTGCGTGACAGCATTCTTACATAATGTCTGGCAATGCCATTACACTTGGCTAGTTGACATGATAGTTTAATTGGCTCTTGATGTTCCTGATCTTTCTAGGAAAATCCAAGGATGTGGTTAGCTCCTTACTTGAGTATGCATGCAATTCTGACAAGAATTAGAAACTAATAAGATGTAGCTGTTCTCATGCAAAAACGTCATTGAGTGTAACATCAGGAAATACTTATTCACTGAGGGTTTCATTTTGTACAGCACAGGTGTGGGATGTTATTTGTATATGTAGGAGCTAAAAAGTGATGAACTAGAGAGGGAATGCAGGGAGGCCGACCTTGCATTGATGAGAGGATTTCTACAGGGTCACCATGCTTAGCCTTGCTTCATAGCAAGAGTAAAGCAGAAGATGAATGTGTAGCTAAGCACCCAATTTGCATGCTGGAAGAATTGTACTTAAACCAGGGGTGGGCAAACTTTTTGGCCCGAGGGCCACATCTGGGAATAGAAATTGTATGGTGGGCCATGAATGCTCACAAAATTGGGGTTGGGGTGAGGGCTCTGGTTGAGGTTGCAGGCTCTGGGATGGGTCCAGAAATGTGGAGTTTAGGGTGTGGGAGGGGGCTCCAGGTTGGGGCGGGAGAGTGGGATGCGGGGGGAGGGGTTTGAGGGCTCCGGTTGGGGGTGCGGGCTCTGGGGTGGGACTGGGGATGAGGGGTTTGGGGAGCAGGAAGGTGCTCCAGGCTGGAATCAAGGGGTTTGGAGGGCGGGAGGGAGATCAGGGCTGGGGCAGGGGATTGGAGCATGGGGGGAGGCTCAGGGATGCAGGCTCCGGGCGGCACTTACCTCAAGCGGCTCCTGGAAGTAGCAGCATGTCCCTTCTCCAGTTCCTATGCAGAGGTGCGGCCAGGTGTTTCTGCACACTTCCCTGTCCACAGGCACAGCCCCTGCAGCTCCCATTGGCACGCCAGAGGGGGCCGTTGGAGTGGAGCGCGTAGGAGCTGGAGGTGGGCCATGCTGCTGCTTTTGGGAGCCGCGTGGAGCCGCCCCTGACCCTGCTTCCCGCCTGGCGCACCGGAGGGGGGCCATGCCGTGGCCTCCGGGAGACGCGTGGAGCGGCCCCCAACCCTGCGCCCCGGCTGGAGTGCCGGTGCGGGGCCATGCGGCTGCTTCCGGAGCTGCGTGGAGCAGCCCCTGACCCTGCTCCCCGGCTTAAAATGGCTGGCGGACCAGATCCAGCCTACGGGCCATAGTTTGCCCACCCCTAACTTAAACCCAAATCTCCTCAAACAAGCCCTTTCCTCAATTTCTGCTCCTTTTTTATGCTATGGAGCAGGTATACAAAAGTCCTGAGACCTCTGTGTTAGGTCAGTATTCTTAGTACTTAACCTTACTTGCTCCCATGTAAGTCTGGTCACACTTGTGCTGGAGCACAACAAACTTGCACTAAGATAAGCACAGTGATGAGTGTAGGTAAGGCACTTCCTAGTATACACTGTGAAAAGACTTGCAGGAACAGGGGTAATGGGTGAAATTTACCATAATACAGAGGACTCCTACAAGGCCCTCCTTGCCATTTAAGTACTGCAGTGTCTTCACACAGACACAGGGGTGGCAAGAGTAGCTATGCAGGGGGACTTCACACCCACCATTCATCCCAGAAGGAAATGTCTTGCTGCCTCCAAGTGAGAAAAGTCAACTGGATACCCTGTCCTTCTAAGGAACAAATCTGCGAGGAGTGTTGAAGGTGGGTCTGAGATTTTGGGCTGTTGTTGAGTCAAAAGAAGAAACAAAAATGCAGTGGGTGAGATTATGGGTCTGAAAAGAAATAGGCAGGGTCTCAGCTGCTAGACTGGGACTCTGTGCAGGTGAGTGAAAGCAGCCTTTGTTTCTTCTAGTGGGCCAGCTTTGGGTGACAAGGAATCCCTGTGCTGTAGTACTGGTCTGGTGGGTGATGAGTGCATGAAAGATCAGGGACACTGAGGTCAGGCAACAACTTGTCAAGAACCTTCTTGGGAGTTAGGAAAATGCTTTCCTCTGAACAGCCATAAGAATATAAGAACGGCCATACGGGGTCAGACCAAAGGTCCATCTAGCCCAGTATCCTGTCTTCCGACAGTGGCCAGTGCCAGGTGCCCCAGAGGGAATGAACGGAACAGGTAATCAACAGGAGATCCATCCCCTGTCACCCATTCCCAGCTTCTGGCAAACAGAGGCTAGGGACATCATCCCTGCCCATCCTGGCTAATAACCATTGATGGACCTATCCTCCATGAACTTATCTAGTTCTTTTTTGAATCCTGTTATAGTCTTGGCCTTCACAACATACTTTGGCAAGGAGTTCCACAGGTTGACTGTACATTGTGTGAAAAAATACTTCCTTTTGTTTGTTTTAAACCTGCCCAGCAGATCTGCTGCTCATCTCCTAGGTAGGGCCTTGGCCGGGGTAGGGATTGGGCTGTGCACTGCCATCTCTCCACTTCATGCTAGAGCTAGATGAAAGGAGCATTGAATTCTATGCCTAGGAGAAAACAACAACTCCAAACAGTGAGCAAGCCGCACTCAGAGGAAAGCACTTCCTCACTATCTGTGTGGCTCTTTACAAGCAGCTGTCAGCTCTACACAACTTAGCTCCTTCCTGCTGCCCCAACCAGCCGCAGCAACAGCACTTGGGGTCTGTCCCATAACTGTGGATTTGAGCAGACAACCTAATACCTGGAGCTAGTACCTAGAACCTGGAACACTGTCTGCCTGCTTGCCTGAGCTTAGACCTACAGTTTCTTCCTACCCCAATCAGTTAAGGAGTTTAGATCTCCTTTGAGTTCCCCAAAAGCCCTGTGACTATGCCCCTTTTTAGCTATCCTAAGCAGTGCCTTAGGAGATGGGATATCTCTTCCCACTTATGCAATCTCAACCTACTAGAGGTGATTTTACCAGTCTGTCCTCTTCTGGGGCTCTGATGACTTCCTCCATACACCTCAACGTAGCAATGTTCCCAGTCCCTGCACACTGACGTACAATCACCCCTTTTTATAGCCTCTTTACTTTTGCACAGGTATCAAAGATTCTTTCCTTCAAGTATAATGACACAGAACAATGTAGCAAAAATTGAAAATATTATGAAGTAATAATCAGTGAAAATAGTTTAGGGCATGATGTGGGAAAATGAGCCTTGTTTTCATCCATCATATATATTTGAATATGAAATATTTCTTTGATAATTTAAAAAAAATGTTTTATTGGAAGTAAAATGTAAATTTAAGTGCTACTTTTTAGAGCATACTCACCAAAAACCTTAAGGTCTTTCCTAAGAAAATAGTATTGAATATTGCAAGGATGTTACTTAGAAATGGATTGTATGTAAATGAGTACTTCATAATTGCTCACCTTGTTAATAATGGTTTTGCAGTTACTCATAAAGGCTTCTAGTTACTTGGTTCTAAATTCTGCCTTAAAGATCCACCAGAATCTCCTGGATATTATGCTGTGTACTGAAGCAGTGATGGTTAGGTCATAAGACTTGAAGCACTTCAAAGATGGAGGAATGATCTTTCTCCTGTTTTGTTTGTTTAGCATTTTTAACTATAGGCAATTTCTTTGCCTAAATAACTTTTAATGCAGTGAATATCTTATCCACTGAAATATCAATGCAGTTGCAATATGACAGAGAAATCAGAAGCAGTTTTGCTTACTTGGTTATGTTGTTTCATATTTTGCTTTGTAATCCTTTACTAAAACACTATATATTTAGAGACTTTTCTCTCTCTAACCTATATTTCCAGCTTTGAGATGGATTTACCATGGCTAGATTTTACTTTTACCAAGGACATGTCTGCACCAAAGATTTGTGCCAGTTACAGTCATTGGTGGCCTGCCACCAGCATAACTGCAAACCTCTAGTGCTGGCAAGTTAACCCATGATGTGCACTGGCGCTGCTTATCCCTGTTTGAAACTGTGATGAACTGCACTAGTGCAAATTGTGTCTTTTATCAGCTTTGCCTGCCTACAGTGGGACTGGGGCAAATTGCCAGCATAGACAAGGCCATAATCTCAGAGACCAGTGAACCAAACTAGTCCATAGTGCCTGTTTACAAGATTTCCTAAAATACTATTCAAACAGTTTATGTTTTCTGTTAATTAAGTAGTAAACCACTGATGAGTGGTCAGCCAGACAAATTACTTTGACTGAACACTTCTGTTTTTCTGATTTTGAATAAAAGAGCAATGTTCATAAAACTGAGCCACTCCTTTGTGATGGCAGGAGACGAGAATGCTAGCTTGTTTGTTATTTTTAAAAAACAAACAAACAAAAAAAGAGATTCATAGTACTGCTTCAATCTTTTATCATAATTAGAGGGTAGGTACCTAATTCACAGTTCAAAAATCAGGCTAAAAAAACAGTTTTGCATTCTAGTAGTCCATCTATACTGTTCACAGGTCAGCTTCTAATTCCTACTGAGACAAGCTTGAGTGGTTAACGAACTTATTTTAAACAATCCTGAATATATTACACAAGACTGCAATACCAGAAATTGTTTGACCTCTGAAACAACTCAAAGTTGAAATGTCTTTTCATATTTCAACTCTTATTTTCAAATGTTTCTTTTCTTTCATCTTCCTGTACTACAGATCCTGTGAAATAGAGGGTGGATGATGTTACTCTATAATAATAGATTTTACTTCTACAGTGCATGATATTCAAGGAACTCAAACGGATTTACAGACAATGCCCACTGTTAAACCAATATTATCCCCAATTTACCGATTGGGAAACTAAGGCACAAGGTGCAAGGTGACACAACATGGCATAGGCAGACCAGAAATAGAATGCAGTTCTCCTGACTCCCATTTGTGCGTGTTAGATACAAGACTTCATATTTATTATTTGAATAATAGCAGTGCTTAGAAGCCCAAACCAATGATCAGGGCCCCAC
Organism: Emys orbicularis; assembly: GCF_028017835.1. Lineage (NCBI taxonomy): Eukaryota > Metazoa > Chordata > Testudines > Emydidae > Emys > Emys orbicularis. The sequence continues at coordinate 37,086,567 of NC_088688.1, read as the reverse complement.
TCTGCTAGGCACTACACTAATGTAAATTAGCCAGTCCCTCCCCCAGAAAGCTCTCACACTTGTCTGGACAAGGATTTTGATGATAGAACATGATCCAGTCTAACTATTCCATTCCAAATGTCTACTGTAGGGCAGGCAGCATATATTTTAACATGCTAAGCTTCCCATAGGCTTTAACTTCACCAGTTTAGCATGTGTTAAGGCAATGTGCCTTGTCTACACTAGGCATTTCAAACACCTAAGAACACATTAGGTAACATGTTTTAACAATTCACCTTATATCCTAGGGTTTGTCTACATGGGAAACTTTGCCAGCAGAACTTTCAAAGTGATATAAACTAAACTGAAAAAAGATATTCTTGATTCCAGAATCAGATTTTTACACACACGGAGTAATAGTGGCATAATGATATTGCTATCGTTCTGCTGGTAAATTGCCCTATATAGATAAGCCTCTAGTCTAGACAAGAGCTACCGGTAGGCCTTGATGGGCAAAAAGGGTGTTTTTCAATCATGTTAGTTTAATGAAAAACCCCATTAAGATGCAGATTGACACATTTAAAGCCATATTAGCTGACCTTGTATCCTATGCTCCCCACTAGGCGTTAACCAGTTTAGCGGGAGTTTTAAAGGCAGTGTTACCTAACTAACGTGTTAACATAACAGTCTAATAAATCAAACTACACAAAATAAGCACATAAATTGGAAATTTCTTCTCAAGTGGTCAGCATTAAACGAATTAAGAATGTTGACATTTCAGTTGTCATAATGTGGTTTCAAATAGGTGTTTACTGCCTCACTGAAATGAATGGGTTGGTTCAGGACACCCTTATAATCACTATTTCATGCTATCAGTCTGTAGGCTCTGGAAGACAGAACTGCATCAGTTCATATTGAGAAAGTTATCTTAATTACAAGGGCTAGAAATGTAAGTTCCATTTATTTTATATTTTATAATTTTATATTTTATAATTTTATTTACAATTTATAAAACTCTAACAATGTGCTTGGTGCTGTATAAAATTCAAACTAAGACCTTACCTGGAGGAGTTTATAATCCAAACATACAGACAACAGAGGGGTGTCCTGGAAGAGACACAGAGAGTACTGCTATTTAAGAGCAATTTTTGCAAAATAAGCATGTGACTCATGAGAGCATTTTTTGATGTGGGAAGCAATTGTTGTAAGCTTCCTGGAAAAAGTTAGTTTTCAGGGCTGATTTGAATGAAGAGAGGATAGACACTTGGATTGAAATTCTGTCTGTAGTGAAATCAATGGGAGTTTTCCCATTGATTTCAGGAGAGCCAGGATTTCACCTTTGATGCATTGGAATAGAGAAGGAGTTCCAACCTGAAAAGGAGAGCAAGGAAGAAGTCACAAAGAGGAGAGTGGAAGAAAGTGAAGTATGCATCATTAGTGGAACAAAAAGGATGCAGAAGAGATAAGAAATAAGAACAGAGATTGAATCAGGGTTCTGGGTGGAGTGGAGTTGTGGATCTTCCAACAAAAGTATTAAACAAAAACATTAAATACACCTCTACCCCGATATAACACGACCCGATATAACACGAATTCGGATATAATGCAGTAAAGCAGTGCTCCGGGGGGATGGGGCTGTGCACTCTGGTGGATCAAAGCAAGTTCGATATAACATGGTTTCACCTATAACGCGGTAAGATTTTTTTGGCTCCTGAGGACAGCGTTATATCGGGGTAGAGGTGTACTGGAATAAATCCTAAAATATAGTATTTTTAGATTGTGCACTCTTTGTAGCAGATAGTGTGTCTTCTGTGCTCAGAAAGTGCCTAGTTTATATTAGACACTGTCACAATCTAAATAATAATAAATACAAATAACGTTAAAATATTTTGAAAATATGTTTATAATAAAGCTCTGTGGACAACAGGTTTTTGGTTTGTACTTCTCTAACCTTGCTTTATCAGGATGGTGACCATTTTGTAACTCTTGCTGACTCCAGTATTGCATTTGAGATTAGAACTCTCATGTATTTTGCATGGTCAGCAATGTAAAAGCATCCGACAGTATTAAACATATATATAGCTGAAGTTATCCAGAAATTGGAATTAGCACTCAAATGGTGTTCGTGTTATTTCCAAATGTATAGTGAATGGGCCCAAATATATCAGTATGGGCTTAACCCTTGCCTCCTCTGAGCAGGTGTGTGGTCATTTGGCAATGGTCTGTCCTGTCCTAAGCTACGGATATGTGTTTGAGAGGGTTTGGCCACAGTGGTGGGTGGAGGGTCTGAGGGTTGTCATACCTTCAATCTGAGCTGTGTCTCCCTCTGAATGTACATAGAACAACCAAAGCATGCTCACTTTTGTAACTGGAAGGAAAATAATCTATTCTAGTGCTGGAATTTCATTCAACACTTAGTCATGAAATAATTCATACGGATAGTGTACGCTGTGCTCTTGCCATAGCAGCTTTTCAGAAGTTGGGAGGACAGATAAGTATTTTAGATCTTCTCAAGTTCCATGTTTATTTTGTTCTCTAAAGATGTCATCCACCAGGATTCTCACTTTTGCCTTTTAGCTCCCCTGTATTAAATATCTGCTGCCACAGAAAATCGTGTTTGAGAGCACTGTTCCCAGCAAAATCAAGATTCATTATTTGTATGCTGTTTAACCATTCTTGAAACAGCCATTCTATGCAGTTTTACAGTGAGCATGCTCAGATTCCTCAGCATCTCTGTCCTCTGCTGCATGCTGATCACCTCAGTGGCTGCCGCTGGCTCTTATTACTGGCGAATGGCATGCTGTGCTGATGCAGACACCATAATAGGAAGCACCTAGGCCTGTCATAAACAAGCAGGTCTGAAAAAAAAAAGTGCAGGTCTGACGTATGATGTGTCCATAGCAACGAGGAGAGATCAGGCTGCCATTTTGGAGTAAATGCAGGCTAGTATGGGTCTACAGGAAGCCAGAAAGTATCTTGCTGGATTTAAATGCTCTATGTGCTCTATGTGTACATCAGAATTTTTGTGAAACACATTATTTGCAAGAAGACAGCTTGCAAAAACAATGTCTTTAATTACTAACGTCGGGGGAATTTAAGGGTTTCTTTGAATGAACTGATTTTTCACTTGCAATGGAAACTTTAACTGGATATCAGAACACACTTACTCCTGAGAAATACTAATGTGAGAAATTATTTGACAAACAAATCATAGTATATCTCTTTGGATGCCTAATTATTGAAACACAGAGGGCATAATATTTCTAAGTAAAATGATTGTGTGTTGCTTACACTATGAAGTATGGCCAAAGTTTTGTACATCTGAATATTGGATCCAGGTAAGACTGCATTTCATGTTTGATAATTACCTGCTTTTTGGTTTTTCAACATCAGTAAAACAAATTAATAAATGTTGGTGCTTGGAGGGATATAGAGTAGTTTAGGTGTGGTGCTGTAGAAAAAGCTTTAAAGGTTCAATTACAGGAGATCTTTTAAATATCATCGTTGTGAAGATGTTGTTGCAGTCTGTAAAAATATATAGTCAGATGCATGTGCCTGGAATTTCTGGGATAACTTTTTGTTAATCCTTGTTTACAAAACTTGGCTTTACAATGAAATGACTAAATTAAAAAAATATTCCAAATAGAAGATATCAGAATGCATAGGAAAACTCACACAAAAATAATCTTGGGATTGAAGGACTAAAACAAAATAATGTTTTTTTTCTTTGTGTGCATGTTTTTTAACTCAATTTAATATACATCTATAGTCTGATGTTCGTATTTACAATTTTGTCCTTATATTACTGAAAGACTACTTCATAAGAGAGATGATATGGCAATAATACCTAAGACTGTATAACGGGTGTAAAGTAGAACTGTAGCAAAAAAAAAATCACTGTAACTATATTGTTTTGTATTCTTCCAAGCAGATTAAAACCCTAGACCTGCTGCACCTCTGTTTCGTCTTTTCTAGTTTTGAGGGGGCAGAGGTTGTGGCTGTAATGCTGTAAAAGGACTATCTGTTGATGTGTGTGTGTCGTTGTTTGTTTGTTTGTGTATTATATGATCAGAATTTGAAAAATTTACCAAACTTGGAGGACTAACCCTCTTAACCAGAGATAAATATGAAAGACGAGTGTGGCATCCCTATGAATGATCTTTGGGAAACATGCCCTGGTGAGAAGGCCAGTTATACCCAACTGCTCAAAGCAGGGAGCATGCTGGCTGCAGATGCCGCTTCTCATTTGTATCAGCCTTTGGATAGAGTTGAAATATGAAGCTCGATGCCACTTACTGCTGGGAGAGAGGAGGATTTTCTGTTTCTTCTGTCCTCTACAGAGCTTCTTGGCTGCTGTGGGGGTAGAAGGTCTGCACAATTCTACTCTTTTCCCAGCCTCATTTTTGCTCCTGTGTCTGCCTCTGCTGCTGCTCACAGCTTTGCCACACTACCATAGCATTATGTTGACCTCATCCTTGTCACTAATGTTACTGATTACAGAATTCTGGATTGCAGCATTGAAAACTCACAAGACTCTGCTGCACCTTGGGAACTGCAGAGTCCCTGGAGTTGCATGTCTGCAGACTCAGAAAGACACCTTAGCTTTGGCATACACTCCATTCGCATTTGAAAGGTTATACGATCACAAGCCTGGGTATATCTACCCTTGAATTTTTAGTCACATTTTACCGTATGTTAATTAACACAACTGTAAATTGCAGCATAGACAGGACATAAATGTTTGTTGCTTGTTGTCAGCAAGCTTGTATGTTGTGTTTTCACTAGAATTTACTATGTTGGGAGTTAATGTGTTAAATAACATATAGTAAACCACTACTAATATTCAACAGCAGATATATGAAATGCTAAATTGAGTAGAAATTGATGGGGTATGTCCCCTCACTCACCTTTGTGAGTGTGAAAAATCTAAGATTTCTGAGCCCTGCTGAATATTATCAGATATGAGCTCCTATATCAATGCTTGCTAGAGCAAGATGACGTAGACAAGCTATAGAAACCCATGGATTGCCTATAATGATGTTTTATTTGTTTAATCAAGTCACTGCTGCCCTTTGGTCCAGAAGTGTATGGAATTCTGCTGTTGAAAGGTACCGCTTGAACCTCGGGTTAAATATTCTTGAAACATTTTAACACATTTTTTAAATTCAGTCAGTGCCTGATCTAATGCCCATTGAAGTCAATGGGAGTCTTTTAGTTAACTTCAGTGGGTTTTGGATTGAGCCATTGGCTATTTTCCTTTGCTATCTTTACCTTTTATCACAGGGCTTGAAAAATCCAGTTGCTTATTTGTCATTGTCACTGCAGAAATTGTCCTGAGTAAGTGAAGGGGCAGATCCATCTACTGCAGAATTTAAGCTCTTTATTATTAAAAGGTTCCAGTTCCCGTGACTGGAAAAATAACCTTGTGAAAATGAACCCAGTGTAAAGCAATGGACTGGTGTGTTTGACTCTGCCAAGAGACAGTTCTTGCTGCTTAGAGCTTTGCCAAGCATCTATTCAGAACCCTGCGAGCAACAGTGTAAATTGACAAGAATCAGCTAAATTCACCCAACTCCTGTCGTGGGAAAACTATGATCCACAGCTGAAGCAAGCACTGGACCTATGTAGAGGGTATGAGAACACAAAATGGAGAAGGAATGTAGAGACTTCTCTACCCCTTATAGCAAACAGAAGACAGAGAGAGATCTAGAGAAGCAGATACACACACATACAGTAGAAGTCAGCGGGGTGGGTAGACTATGGGACACCTTCTCTCCTCACAGCAGCCTGGAGGTTTTGGGGTTGAAGTGGGGGGAACATAGAGAATGCTTTCTGTTTTCAGAAGCCAGGAGCTGTTAGAGAGTGCTTCACATTTACTTAGACACATTCTAGCCTAAAGCTGATAAAAAATAGGGAGCCTGTAAGCAAGATCTAAAGAAGCAGGCTCTGTTGGCAGATGGGGATGAAGAAATTGAGCTTCTCACCAAGACCCTCCCAGCATCTTCTGTACTGTCCTCTGACTAGTCCTGTGGCCTGCAGGTACACTGCATTTTCAGATCTTGTCTTTACCACTGAAGGGCCCTGTGCCCATTTGGAAAATAGTATTTACAGGTCATGTACTGACAGTTTCAAGAACTTTACATAGCTTAATTCTGCTTCAGTAGCTATCAGCTGAGCCTCTGGACAGCACATTTGAGCATTGATTCATATTTATCTGGTGCTAAACCACAGGAGTATTCTTTATCTGGTAGATGTGGAAAATAGTCACCTTTAATGTCTGTGGCATGCTGCATTGATCATACCGTCTTCACACTAAAACGATTAGGACTTGAAGGAAGATTTTCCCTTCACTAAGCTTAAAAAGAAGAGAAAGAAGAATGTTGATTTTAGATAATTTTGATCAGGATCTAAATAAAGAAAAACCTAGTAGTAGTAGTAAGCCAGGTTTGTTTTGGTTTGATTTTAAAGTAATTTTTTCCAGTTAGAGACTACTTTTATATGGACTTCAAAAGTTCTATTTAACCTGAGTGATATGAGGTACATACAGTGTTTCTTAAAAAGAGATTTTGACAAGAAATTCAGTAATAAATATGGGTTAGTCTTGCCACTTTCTTACTTGAATACATCTGTATTCTTTATCCATGTTAGACATTCAGCAAAGAATGTACCCAGTGTAATCATTTACTTTATTTAATGCAACTCTATCACTCGTCAGTATGTGAGGTAATTTTCATTATTTTTTAATCTATCCTGTGGTTTCTTGTTTTGCATGAATGACAGGAGTCCTTAGGTTAGGCCTCCTCATAATCTGATAGCACAGAAAGCAAGTGGGTGATGGCATATTGTTGATCCAAAAACATTCTGACCAACATTCTTTCTATATATAAAGTGGGGTGCTTTACATTAAACTCCCTTTAATGCTCTGTTCTCCTCTGCTTTTGAAGTTCATGAGTGACCTAAATTACTTAGGCTATATTCATTAATTACTGCTAATATAGATTTTAAAATAATTTTACTATAGAATATTCATTGACTAAAAATATATATATACATAAAAGCAGTGTTAATAATATGTCATTGCAGTACAAAGTTACAGTATGTACTGGGAACTTGGTGAGTTTTAAGCTGCATGCTTAAAGGCAATATTGATTTAGCTGTGAAATTATGTTCTTATTAAAACCAATTTATTGGTGTTCTGGCATGCCATTTGTGCTCACATGTAACCCATGGTAACACTAATGGGAGTTTCATGTATTGATGTTGAGATTAAGCCCTTCATATATATACGTTGTAAATGAGGCTGGGTGGAATTCAATTTTTAGACATATAATTTTGAGGCTAATATCAATGTTTATTTTAAAGCTTTTTTTTCAATTTTACTTATTTAAATTTTCACAGTTGCGGGAAATTATGGTAGGGGTAAAGAGGTGTGTGTGTGTCAGACAATAATTATTTAATGACAATAGGCTTTGAAATTCAAAAAGCTAAAGCTTTATATCCACAAACTGTCAGCATCAAATGTCAAAATATACAAATTAAATATCTTTAAATCAAACTCTAATCAGTTCCCAAGCTGCATTTTTCTCACTTTACCTACGTGTAAATTTCAATTATCGATGGAAACATTTTTTCGTTGGTTTATGTGTGTATGGTGAAATTGACACATGACCGATAAAAAATCTAATCCTTCCGAGCCTGTATAAAAGTTAGCATAAAACTGATTTCCACATTGGAATAATCAATCCAGGCTAGTGTAAAGGGGCTATTAAAAAGCAATTTTCTTTCCACTCATCTGAAATCTGTTTGCACAAAGTTAACTGGAAACCTGTAAAACTGTTCTTATATACACTGTGTTGTTTTAAGAGGTAATTCTTGTATTTGTTTTGTATTATTCATGTTTGTAGCAAATGGTGAAATTCACACATGTGCAAAGGTATTCCAAATCACTTAAATGTGGATAGTTCTCTGAAGACTTTCACGCAGTGTGCAGCGGCAGTCAAAAAACCAAACAGGATGTTAGGAATCATTAAAAAAGGGATATAGAATAAGACAGAGAATATCTTATTGCCCTTATATAAATCCATGGTATGCCCACATCTTGAATACTGCATACAGATATGGTCTCTCATCTCAAAAAAGATATACTGGCATTAGAAAAGGTTCTGAGAAGGGCAACTAAAATGAGTAGGGATTTGGAATGGGTCCCATAAGAGGAGAGATTAAAGAGGCTAGGACTTTTCAACTTGGAAAAGAGGAGACTAAGGGGGGATATGATAGAGGTATATAAAATCATGAGTGGTATGGAGAAAGTGAATAAGGAAAAGTTATTTACTTGTTCCCATAATATAAGAACTAGGGGCCACCAAAGGAAATTAATGGGCAGCAGGTTTAAAACAAATAAAAGGAAGTTCTTCTTCACACAGTGCACAGTCAACCTGTGGAACCCATTCCTGAGGAGGTTGTGAAGGCTAGGACTATAACAGGGTTTAAAAGAGAACTAGATAAATTCATGGAGGTTAAGTCCATTAATGGCTATTAGCCAGGATGGGTAAGGAATGGTGTCCCTAGCCTCTGTTTGTCAGAGGATGGAGTTGGATAGCAGGAGAGAGATCACTTGATCATTACCTGTTAAGTTCACTCCCTCTGGGGCACCTGGCATTGGCCACTGTTGGTAGACAGGATACTGGGCTGGATGGACCTTTGGTCTGACCCAGTATGGCCATTCTTATGTTCTTAACTGTGTAGGGGTGGTGTAGACATGCATTAGGTCTCTCTCCACCAACACCAAATAGATTGGTGCAATGGGGGCCATAAGGAGTAGACCCTTGAAAGAGTCTGTGTGTGTGTGGTGGGAAGGAACAGTAGCTTCCAAGATGCATTATGGCATATACATGAACTGGCATGAATTAATTCCCTCCAAACATCAGGAACTTCCTCTGCAAAGGCTGATTAATCAGGCTATGTATGGGGAAGGGTTAATCCACACAAATACTGAATAAGAAATATACAGATGTATTCAAAGGATGTCATTGTTTCTTGCCTTGAAGGCATCTTTTCTCTTGCCTGCCTACCAGTAAACCCAACTCACAACACACTAGGCTGCAGAACTGGAAACATCCTCCTTGTTTTTTTAGATATGCTCTGGGGGCATTTGGGTGGGCTGCCCACTTAAAAAAAAATCAATTACATTTGCGTGCGTGTCTGCATTTATACATGATATAGGAGAGTGTTATGTGAACTTGAATCATGTCATGTTCAGGCTAGATTGGAAGATTTCTGATTAAACAAATATTTATCACGTCATCTAAATACATAATCAAATAAAATGTATCCAAGACATAACATGGAATGATTCTTTTTTGATTAAGCCAGCATTGAATTAGTTCTCTGAAGGAACGGTAACGCCAACAAGATGCCCTTTTTAGACAGGGTCAGGATACGATAGCCAGTTTAATAGGAACTGGAGCTTGAATCAACAAGTCTCTGTGAAACAGCTTGCAATGTGCCTTTGAAATCCTGATATCTTGTGAGTGTGATTTATAGGAGCTTGCTATGGCATGTATGTGTCAGGGCCCCACTGAGTTTGTTTGTTTTTCTGTTAGCAACGTTACCTAGCACTCCATGCTTGTATGATTTTATTTATACTATCACTGACTGCTTCTGAGTGGTGTATTAAAAAAAAATCTTGACACAAAGGTAACTGAGCAATAATATTTAAAAGAAAAAAATAGTAGCTTTGCTTCAGGTCTGGTTTTCATACAAAAAATATGTATATTGAATTTAAAAGAGACACGTTTGTGTTTTGTATTTCTGCCTTTCTTTCAGGACAGAGAACAGTGAATTTAAATGTCAGATATGAATAGCACTTATGTCTGTAACTTTAAAAAAATGTGATCATCAGATCTCACATTGCTTTTTAGTATTAAATGTTTACTGTTAAACATGATTGCTGAGGGACTGATATAGCATTATGTCTTTGCCTATTCACTATGCAACAGTTTATGGGAGAGAGGATCTTCTTTTAAACCTGCTTGTCCCGTACACATTGTAGAATTATGAAATTTTTACAGCTCTGATTCCACTGCTAATAAGAAACACTATTGGTAATGCTACCGAGGGGAAAACACATGATAAGTGGTAGGTGGGAGGAAAACTCCAAAGATTTTTTCCTCGCAATAGATTTTCTCAGATTGTTCTGCAGATGGGGATGAGGTTTGCCTGTAACTGTGGGACCATCAGGAAGATCCACTCTCAGAACCTATGGATTTTCCACAGTCCACATGATCTTGGGGGATATGTTGAAGGTACAGGCCTAGTCATCTTTACATTGTTTCTGGGGCCTCCTCCTTTATCTGCAGGGCATTGACGCTCCAGTGCAGCCCTGCTGCCATGGGCTCTCCATTCAGCAGCTGCCCATGGTACTTCCCTATTATGGGAGGTTCCACAGCACGAAGGGATGTTGAAAGTAAAAGTTAGAGAGCCCCAAGCTCAGTATTTCTTGCAGGGCTTGTATAGGAGAGGTGCACATTCCCTTGTTCTCAAGTCTTCCCCATGGAATTCCCTATGTCAGGCAAATAACATTTTAGACTGTAAGCTCTTTGGGGCAGGGACTGTCATTTGCCATGTGTTTGTACAGTGTCTTGCACAATGTGGCCCCAACCTGCTTGAGGCCTCTAGGCATTGTTGCAGTATAAATAGTCAATAATAATAATTAATCGTTCATATTTGAGAGATGGTCATTTATGAACTCCTGTTTGCCCTTTTCCATAATGCAAGAACAAGAGCACACAGGAAGAAATTCAAAGTTAACCAGTTGAAAATTGGAGACATTGTGTGATTTTTCCGGGGTATGTGTGTATATTATTAAACATTCTTTTATATAGTTTATTGAGTTTGAAATTCTATTTGAAACCAAAAAAAGCCAGGGAATGAGCTTTCATTGGTCAGTGTTCATCATGTTGCATGCAAAGCCACTTCAGCTCAAAGGATTTGTGAAAAGGGTTTGAGGTTATCTCAAAACTGACTTTTGTAGAACAAAAGGACTCTATAGCTGGAATCAATAAACAGGAGATGTGTTAACCTAAGCAGTTGTGTGAGAAAACTGCCTTTGACATTAGTTAACACCTCCAAGATCACAGTGCGGGAGTGGACCACTTTAAGTGATTTTAAATTGGCTGATTAGGTTAGCATCAGAGTGATGCAACCAGCTGTTCCTACAGAAAAGAGGAGGAGCCTCAGTGGGTTCCATAAAGACAGTGGGTCTCAACTTTTTTACTGGCGACCCCATTCACATCGCAAGCCTCTGAGTGCAACCCCCCCATATAAATTAAACACACTTTTTAATATATTTAACACCATTATAAAAGCTGGAGGCAAGCGGGGTTTGGGGTGGAGGTTGACAGCTCGCGACCCCCCATGTAATGACCTCGCACCCCCTGAGGGGTCCCGACCTCCAGTTTGAGAATCCCTGCATAAAGAGATCTCATGACGTATACAGGTCTGTCGCATCTTAGGCGCATTTAACGTGCGATTTCAGCTTTACGTGGTCGACAAAAACAAAAACAAAACCCCCCAAAAGAGAAAAATAACAATTTAAATACTGTTTCTGTAGTGTGGGCGATTCCGTCCACCATTACACTCAGTGTAATTTTGACTATACGCGATTTTCGCTTTAGGCGCTGACTGTGGAACGTAACCCCAGCGTAAAATGAGACAGACCTGTATGGCCTACTGTCACAATTCTTCACTAAGGGCTTGTCTACACTACGCAGCTTTTAGCAACAAGACTGTACGGACACAGCCTTGTCACTAAAAGTCAGCGTGTGTGAACGCTCTCTGTCAGTATTTTGTCTACTTTTGCCAACAAAATTCTTCTAGCCCCGCGAGTGGCATTAGCTTTGTTGGCAGGGGAGCGCTCCTGCCAACAAAGCCGCTTCACACTGCCACTTGCGTCGGCAAAACTTTTGTCTTTCGCCAGGGGGGGCGGGGGCTTTCTTAAGTACCCGTGAAAGACAAAAGTTTTGTCAACAACATCGCAGTGTAGACAAGCCCTAAGTATCCGGACATAATGTGGTCCCAAAGAAAACAGTTTGTAAGATCCCTCTATACTTTCTGCCTTACTACCAAACCCTATTAGCTAAATTTAAATGATGAATTTTCTGCAAAAATCCACTTTTATTTTGCATATTTCCTTTATTATATTTGGCCTTGTTTGAAGTGTAAGTGCTACATTTATAGTTCTCTTAGAACATGCTCTTTAAGGTATGTTCACTCAGTATGCTTTGTGGCTGCTTGTTATCAAGGCACATTCTCTATTTGTTTGCTCCTCACTAGTCATGACAAAAAGATGAACTTTTGAATAGCAGTCCCAGTATGTAAGAGGTTCCTTTTTGTTTTTAGTTTGCGACAAGCATGGAGTTTGCCCTACTTGGATTTAACCTTGGATGTCCATAAATGATTTCTGAATGTACCCTATGGGCAAGTATAAACTGGATAACTGGGAAGGAAGCTGTGGGGAAAATGGATAAAGCAAAATTATTTTCAGTCTAACATGTAATTAACTAGTGGAATTCTCTGCCACGGAATATTGTTAGGGAAAAAAGTTTAGTAATTTTTTTAAAAATATTTATATTACTAAGGCCTTGACTGCACAAGAAAGTTATATCAGCATAAGCTAACGTGTGAATTTAAATTGATATAGTTATACTGGGATAATTCCTTTTCCATTTAGCTTATGTCTCTTTGGAAGTATTTAAGCCTAACCAAAAAAGCCATTCTTTTTCCAGTAACAAAATGTTCATACGGGGGTAATACAGATATAATTGTAGTGATACAACTGGTAAAACTTTCCCTACTTTAGACAAGCCCTCAGAAAAGCATCCACAGTTACATTAGCTAGGATAACAAAGACAAGTGCTAATGATCCCCATGCTGACAGCCATGAGCTGGTTAGCTGGTGTCAGGAAAATCTGTCCTTATTGACACTAGCATTCTCTTTGACTTTGGTATTGCATAGTTAAGTTCTTTATCGACGCTTTATACCTTTCCAGGCATGTGGTATCAGTCACAATTCATTCACTTTTTATTTTCTTGAGTATCCTGAGGATGAAAATCTCAGAAAAGCTAAAATGAAATAAGTATACTCATGAAATTGGGAGGCATAAATCAGTCTGTATTGACAAAGATTACTGCTAGCTTCTCCATCTTTCTTCTGTAAGGCATGTTTATGACCAGGATCAGCAACCTAATACCTTTTTTGAGGCCTGATTTTTCAAAGATCCTGAAACAATAGCTGTGTGAACTGCCCCAGTCATCGCATTGAGATGCCCAATTATATTGATGTAAATGTCAACTTTCTTACCTAGTTCATTCCTGATCAAAGAATGTGAGAAGGTGAGGTTGCAGTCTACCAGTCATAACTCTTGAATTGGCCTAACTTGTTTGCATGGGTTAGATTACAGGCCTCCGACTGAGTGTATTTCCCCTATTTAGGGGAGAGTTGTCATTTTTAAACTTGCGAAACAAATTGCAATACCTGGTTCTTTGGCAGTGCCTTACTTTTGGTGATCACATCAGCTATAGCCATTAGGTCATTGTTTCAGTATTTGGTCTATGTGTATCTTTGCTCTTTGGCCAGTTGTCCATGGAAGCTATCAGCATCATCCCTTCAAGAGCTAGCTTCACTTATTCCACACATGCTATTTCATCTGCTTCTATTCACATACTTCTGTGGGTTGCCTCAGGAAAAACTATATCAGCAGTCTCTTGTCCCTAGATGCACTTGCCACAAGACTTGCTCCCTGCTTTGCAGGTCTCTAATGGTTTTATCTTGCAGGCATTTAAAATGGCTTTCTAGTTAGCTTATGTTCTGTATGCTTCCTTTAATAAGCATATGATTTCATAGACTATGTGGCTTTGGTTATCTTCACACTTCATCATTTCCCGTAATACACTTTGCCTAACATGAGATGCCTGCGTTCATTGACATTTACCTGAGAGCAAACGTTAACTTGTGTAAGACTTCAGAGCTCTTCTACAATAAAACAAGTGGGCTGAAATGTCAGTCTTTGCAAGAAACTACATTTTCCTTGAACTATTCTTAAAGTTTGCTGCTCAAATATGGATATGGTTTGGGTTTTTTTTAAATTAAAGGAACTCACATGAGTCAGTCGCAGATTAGTTGTTCATGCAATATTGCCCTGGTTAAAACAAAGAACACTGGCAATCTAATGATCAGAAAATAAATCATTTCTCAAATAGTCAATTCATGCTGCTGAATTTGAGCCTAACAGTTTGGTCTGTCTGTCTGCAACTGAGCTTGCCTGGGAGAGGAGGAGGAAAATAACAAAAGAAGAAGGATTATTTTATCCCTGCGGCTAAAGAAAGGGTGGGCAGGCAAAGGAGAGGAAGTCATGGCAGTGCTGTGGCTTCCAGGCCCTCTAACAGGCCATCAACATTTAGACCTGAATTCCAGCCTTCTCCTTGGCTGCAGTGGGGAACTGGAAGGAAGGGGAAAGAGCAACAGATTTGGTGACATGACCTCCTGAATGGTGGTCTCCATGGCAAATGGGCATACGGGCAGGCCACATGATTAGCCACTCATTTGCCGTGATCACCGTAAAGGACTCAGGGAGGCAGTCCCACCCTCTTTCTCTGACCCCATGCTTGACTTCTTTTCCACCTTCTCTCTTTTTTGAGTCTAATTTTGTGTTCAGTGAGCTGCTATGTTTGGTTATTTCTGCACAAGTCACTGTGCACAGGGTCTGTGTTGATACAATTTCTAAGGGGAAGGGGAAGTGTAGGGTTATATTGAGTTCCTCTAATGTTATAAATCACTGGTGCTGAGAAGTACTTTTTAAATTTTCCCTTCTGTATATCACAACTTTTGGACCTGCTCTCCCAGGAATGCACTGCTTATAAAACCAGTAGATAAATGGCCCAAACATTTAGACTGCAGATGGGTAGAGCATATGGACCCCAACCTTGGTTTACTTGCTAGGAAGGGACGTCCTTCTTCTTTCTGAAAAGTTGACCTCCAAGAGGAGTCTTGGCCATGGGAGGGCATGAGTTCTCAGTGTGAGTGGTGTCCTGTGTGGTACACTAGAGGCAAATCATGAGGTCTCTTGACTATGGCTAGTTGAACAGTATTTAGGGTAGGTGTGACAAGGTGTAAAGATGCTCTGCATGTAAGGAAATACTGGGTCCTTGTCTGACACGTGACTGATTGGGCATGGTTATAAAAGGAATTACCCAGTAGTTTGAGTTGATCTGGTTTTGAGTATGCTTTTGAAAATAAACAAGCCCTGAAGAAAGGGATGTGATGTGACCTGTAGTTGGGACTTCTGTTTTTCATTCCCTGGTTGGGTGAGTTTAGAACAGAGGCTTACAGCAGGCCTTCATTCGCCAAATGGAAGGACTGTCTGCCAGCCAGCTGTAGTTGTGAGTGTTGCTTTGTTAACAAAGGAACTGAAGGTTACAATAGGGATTTTCTCTTTCTGTGAAATCTTCAAGAGATATTAGTTTTCTTAATACAATGCTAATCAAAATAAAGTAACCATATTTATAATAGCACCATGATACCAGTTCCTTGGTGCTACCAATAGTGTTACTGCTGCTGTAACAAGAGACTAAGACAAAGGAAAATGGTCAACATTGTATTTTTTTCTCTCTTGTATACTGTGCATTCAGAATCTGCTTGGAGGTCCAGGACATGGATTGTTCTGCCCTGGGCTAATACCAAAAAACCCTGGCATTTCAGTGGATCCGTGATAGATCTAAGGTCCGATATCTCACAATCCACCTGTTTCCAGTGCTATGAAGCATACATTTGTATCCTTAGGGCAGTAAACAGGAATAGTATTTTAACCCACTACTTCATTCTGGGCCATTATTTCTCGTCTAACATAATGCTCAACCATTAGTAGGTAGGCAAACTCTTTTCCAAGGCAGCGTCCCAATTAGCTTTAAGGGTAACCTGACCCATACACTAGTGGCATGAGAAGCAAAAAAACCCAAAACAAAACAAACAAAAAAACCCCAAAACCCATGGTACTCTCAAATCTTTCATTTGCTTGTGCTTTGCAAAATTAGCTGCATTAGCTGTTAAGATTAATGTTGGAAGCCACCTTTATCAATGTTAAAAGCATATAGAGCAAAGCCCTGGAGAACAACAGGAGAAAACTCTGGGGAACAATCCAGCACTGGACAAAGGGATGTACTAGATGATCTACTAGAGCTTTTGTATTTGATTTCTGATTCTTTTCTTTCCTTTTTTTACATTACCTAAGAATTCCTTAAAAATCATTTTAATTCTGTGTAATTGTTATCTTACTGCTAATCGTTTGAGATCAGTGCTTCTCTTGTGCTATTTGACAGTAATTATATAACTTTCTTCTGCCTGTTTTCCTATTCTGTGACTCAAAAACTATAATTTCTGTGAAATGATCTTTTATAATACTTTGTAAATAAACCATCAAAAGGAACAGTGCGGGGTGGAATAGTGAAGGAAGAACTAAGAACGTGAGATGTGGCCCCCTTGTGGCGTTATTTTTCTTTTTCTTTTTGGGATGTCTTGAAATAGAGTTTACTTTAGGTTGTTCGCTGCATGGAAGCAGAGGTTACAGGTGCCTTAGAAATACTGGAGAGGGACAGATACCTTCAAAATTCCTCAGATAAGAAAGATAAAATTCTGCAAAAGCTAACACCTCCACCCCATTTACAGTAATAATGAAGTGTTTTAAATAACTCTTATGTTTTTGATCTTCCTTTAAGCTCATGTACTGTACATTCTGATCATACCATTGATTTCTGTGCTGGCGTTTTTATTATGTGCGGGGAAAACTTGTGACCAAAACAAATTGGTGCATGTTGAGCAACGTGCCTCTTTTTAATGAATTGGGACTCTGTAGTGGAGTAGTGGTTTGAACTAGCATTTGTACAATTTAAGCACCAGTGTAAAAAAAATAAGACCTTATTGTAGGGAATTTTTATTTTATTTTGAGCATATCCACAGCTGAAGTATAAGTAACTGAGCAGTCATGGAATTACTTTCCTGTTAAGGTGCTAGCATACAGTAGATATGTTGTTACATATGTCCAAGTACAGATGAGATTTTTAGGGCAGTGGGGTGTGTGTGTAAATCTTTTCTTTCTGAGGCAGAACTGTGAGGCTGAAAGCCTTCCGTTTTCAACAGCTGCTTTTTACAGTAATAATTTGATGGAATAAGTAAACCTTTGTTTCCCAAACTGCTCTCATGTTTAAATTTCTTCTTCAGCCCGGCCTTTTTTTACTCCTAAGAGATGAGAAACTTCAGTATCACTTATAAAACTAGAGTATTTTTGAAATGCAATTTCCATTTATTTGAATGATTGTTTAGAATTCAATAATCATCACGTATTTTATACACCCCATCACTACGTATGTGTTCAGAAGCACAGCAACTAATTTTATAATATATCCTTAGAAGCATGTCATGTATTGAGATCAGCACTTGTCTCCAAAGGCTTGATTTGAAATATATAATTCCCAGCATTATGCATACATTTTGGTTGCTCCTGCACTTAGTTTGAAGATAATACACACAGTGTCCAAATAGTTTATACTCATGTATTTCTGTTCTAGTCGTAATTTTCATTTCATCTTTATTTCAGAATATAGATTTTTTTTAATTGTCTCCCTTTTAATTTATTTTTACTATTTTCAGCTTTAAGACAGTAGATTGAATTCAGCAATAGGCAGCAAATATTCAGAGAAATTAAACACGCTGTCCCAGATCATCAACATGTAGCTTATAGAATCCTAGAACTTGTAGGACTGGAAGGGACCTTAAGAGGTCATATAATCCAGTCCCCTGCACTCAAGGCAGGACTAAGTATTATCTAGACCATACCTGACAGGTGTTTGTCTAACCTGTTCTTAAAAACCTCCAATGATGGAGATTCCACAACCCCCTAGACAATTTGTTCCAATGCTTAACGTGCTTACAGTTAGGAAGTTTTTCCTAATGTCTAACCTAAATCTCCCTTGCTGCAATTTAAGCTCATTACATCTTATCCTGTCCCTCAGTGGATAAGAGAACAATTTATCCCCCTCCTCTTTATAACAAACTTTTACATTCTTGAAGACTCTTATCATGTCCCCCCCCTCAGTCTTTACTTCTCCTGAGTAAACAAAAACAATTATTTCGATCTTTCCTTGTAGGTCATATTTTCTAGACCTTTAATCATTTTTATTGCCCTCCTTTGGACTTTCTCCAGTTTGTCCACATCTTTCCTAAAGTGTGGTGCCCAGAACTGGACTCTGTACTCCAATTGAGGCCTTATCAGTGCTATGGAAGAATTACGTCTCATGTCTTGCTGGCAACACTCATACTAATCCCAGAATGATGTTCGCTTTTTTTGCAACAGTATTACATTGTTGACTCATATGTGTCACTAAAATAACAGGAGTACTTGTGGCACCTTAGAGACTAACAAATTTATTAGAGCATAAGCTTTCGTGGGCTACAACCCACTTCTTCGGATGGGTTGTAGCCCACGAAAGCTTATGCTCTAATAAATTTGTTAGTCTCTAAGGTGCCACAAGTACTCCTGTTATTTTTGCGGATACAGACTAACACGGCTGCTACTCTGAAACCTGTCAATATGTGTCACTGTGATCCACTATAAGCCCCACATCCTTTTCTGCAGTACTCCTTCTGAGGCAGTCATTTCCCAATTTGTATTTATGCAGTTTAGTATGCCTTCCTAAATGTAGTACTTTGCATTTGTCCTTATTGAATTTCATCCAGTTTATTTCAGACCATTTCTCCAGTTTGTCAAGATCATTTTGAATTCTAATCCTGTCCTCCAAAGTGCTTGCAACCCTCTCCCAGCTTGGTATTGTTCGCAAACTTTATAAGTATAATCTCTATTCCTTTATCCAAATCATTTATGAAGATATTGAATAGAGCCAGACCTCTCATTTGAGCAGGTGGGGAGGCATAGGTCACTTTAAACAAACTTGATGCTTGCCTAATCCCTGAGACTCCTGAATACTGGTTCAGTCTCCGGGGTAAATTAAAGTTGGATCAGGAGTGGACTCTAATATGTTCCATTTTGTAGTGGCTGTTGCAGGGCTGTCATTCCAGCCAGGAATTCCTGCAGCACAGTATCTGGGATAAGATGACATAGAGCTAGGTATGCCAGCTCTACCCAGCTGGAGAATCCCTTACACCAGGGGTAGGCAACCTATGGCATGCGTGCCGAAGGCAGCACACGAGCTGATTTTCAGTGGCACTCACACTGCCCAGGTCCTGGCCATCGGTCCGGGGGCTCTGCATTTTAATTTAATTTTAAATGAAGCTTCTTAAACCTTTTAAAAACCTTATTTACTTTACATACAACAATAGTTTAGTTATATATTATAGACTTATAGAAAGAGACCTTCTAAAAACATTAAAATGTATTACTGGCACGCGAAACCTTAAATTAGAGTGAATAAATGAAGACTCGGCACACCACTTCTGAAAGGTTGCCGACCCCTGACTTACACCAAGGTAATCCCAACTATCCTGCTAGAGCATATTTTAGATGGTGGCACAAAGCACTGTTACTGGTGGCCAGGATCTGGCCCGCTGTCCTTATTCATTTTGCAAGGTGCTGTGATTGTAATAAGTAATGGTAAGTATTATGAATACTCTCTATAAAAAGAGTTCTGTGGGTGAAAGCTGTGTTAGTGAAAAGAGAATGTTCTGGTAAAGTGAATAGTCATTCCATCCTCATTTCTGCATAAGGGAAAGCTGTTGGTGAGAAAAAAGAAAAGGCTATAAGCAGACCATCAAAAAAAAAAAAAGTGGAGAAGACACTATTTACTGTACTGATTAAGAACCCAATCCTGTATAGATGCAGGTCACCACATTAGTAGATCACATTGCAAGCCTGGGTTCTTAAAACACCATAACGGAAATATATAAATAGCTAATGCTTATATTATCACTAGAGGGCAGTAAATACAAACAGATTAAATTGAATTACATATATACAGCAAGAGTCTGTATTTTTTCAAAATGAATAAAGGAACATGACATTTTACTGAACATCTCAGTGAGTAGATGCTGGATTTTACTCTTTATTCCCCATTCCCCACCCAAAAAGAGTCATAATTCAGATTAAATTTCATTTTGTCTATTCAGCTACATAAAATACTGTAATTCAAACCACAGGATTAATATACCATTTCCCAAATACAGCCATGCTAGGAATGGGACGTGCTTAAACCATAATATTGGTTTAATGACTGTAGTTCTGAAAAATATGAGACTGCTGATGTTGTGCTTTTGCAACAGCATAATTAGGCTGTAATTATGTTCTTTAAAGCTGAGCTTTTTTTTCATGGGCCTTGCCTACACTGTGGATTTGCTCCAATTACAGTCATCAGTGGCCTGCCATCAGTGGAGCATCACTCTTCTTGAGCTACATTGATGGCTGGACACAGATGGCTGTAATCAGAACAAATCCCTAATATAGGCAAGATCTTGGGTTTGTTCTATTTGGTTCTACATTTTGTCTCGTCCCACAAGACAGTCTTATGTAGAATCTAGGGAAGTTGGGTCAAGCTCATGGGGAAGCTGCTGAGGTGATTTGCTGAACCACTACATTTCTAGCTGTCCTGCTCACACCCCCTTCCTGACCAATGTCAAACTATTTGATGACTGTGTTGGGCCCATACATACACAACCCTAGCTCACAGGAGTTTGCACTTAGCAGACTTTCCATTTTTGGGGGAGGTCTTCTGCCAAGGTGCATTCCAAAATAAAACCTAGGTGAACTTGGCCAATTCGGTGAAAACAGTCTAATGCTAGCTGCCAATAGGAAAAGGAGGCTGTGTTGGGGATGATTACTAATATTTGGTGTTTAAAAACTCAATATAAATGTTTCTGATTTTTTCAAACAGCATTCTTACTTGGCTGAGAAGACTGCAATATATAATTCTGCTTGCAGCACCTATGACTTTGACAACTAAACAAGACTATGAAGGGTTAAACTGTTTTGCACACAGTCTGTCTTTCTTTTAACTTTGCACCGTTCACTACATATGGCTTGCACTACAGCCATCATCCTTCTGGTCAAGAGTGACTGTTCAGGATTCTTTTTGAAGCCTCTTGATGAAGTTTTGTCCATGAGCTTGCAGTTAACAGATATAAAGAATTGTTCTCCCTTCCCTCAGGGCTGAGCATGTAACTGCTACAGCTCCCTCATTACCTGCTGCTAACCTGTGGAGTGAAAAACCAAAATCATAAATTGTGTCCCCTGTATGACAGTTCAAAGCACTGCATCTGAGTAACCCAAGTGGCAATCCAGCCTCCATTATGTTCTTTTCTTCAGGCTTGAAATGTTGCTATTTGTCTTTCCTCTTGACTGATCCTTCAGAACCTTTCTCAGCTGACAGGAGCCAGAAAGATAAGGTGGGTGAGGTAATATATTTTAATGGACCGACTTCTGTTGGTGAGAGAGACAAGCTTTTGAGGTACACAGAGCTCTTCTTCAAGTCTGGGAAAGCTACTCAGTGTCACAGCTAAATACAAGATTGAGCAGATAGTTTAGCATAAAAATTAACACATATTCTAGGGGGAGGGTTCCAGAGCCCGGGCTCTGGTCTGAGCCCAAACATCTACACCCCAATTTTACAGGCCCACAACTCAAGTCCCGTAACCCTAAATCAGCTGACATGGGCCAGCCCCAGGTGTTTAATTGCAGTGAAGACATACCCTGAGAGACTATTCAAGGTGGAGTGGCACGTTAACACCTCTGCAGTCTTAGGACAAAAAGGGGGGATTAGTGGGTTACAGACTGTTGTAATAAGCCATAAATCCAGTGTCTTTATTAAGATCATGGTTTTTAGTGTCTAACAAAGTTATGAATTTAAGCTCCCAGGCTCATGTTTTGAAGGTGTTGAACAGGTTTCCTTTGAGGATGAGGACAAAGAGTTTGGATATGAAGTCATTGTTTTGTGAAAAGTGTTCACCCATGTATGATATGGTGTTTCTGTCTTTTATCATTTTTCTGTGTGAGTTCATCTGAAAGCGTAGTGATTGTCTGGTTTCACCCACACAGTTGTTATTGGGAAATTTAGTGCACTGGATGAGGTACACTACATAGAATCGTATGACTGGAAGGGACCTCGAGAGGTCATCTAGTCCAGTTCCCTGCATTCATGGCAAGACTAAGTATTATCTAGACCATCCCTGACAGGTGTTTGTCTAACCTGCTCTTAAAAATCTCCAATGATGGAGATTCCACAACCTCCCTAGCCAATTTATTCCAGTGTTTAACCCTCTGACAGTTAGGAAGTTTTTCCTAATGTCCAGCCTAAACCGTACTTGCTGCAATTTAAACCCATTCCTTCTTGTCCTATCCTCAGAGGTAAAGGAGAACAATTTTTCTCCCTTCTCCTTATAACAATCTTGTATGTACTTGATAACTGTTATCATGTCCCTTCTCTATCTTTTCTTCTCCAGACTAAACAAACCCAATTTTTTCAGTCTTCCCTCAGAGCTCATGTTTTGTAGACGTTTAATCATTTTTGTTGTTCTTCTTTGGACTTTCTCCAATTTGTCCACATATTTCCTGAAATGTGGCACCCAGAACTGGACACAATAGTCAGTTGAGGCCTAATCAGCACTGAGTAGAGCGGAAGAATTACTTCTTGTGTCTTGCTTACTACACTCCTTCTAATACATTCTAGAATGATGTTTGCTTTTATTGCAACAGTGTTACACCTGTTGACTCATATTTAGCTTGTGATCCACTATGACCCCCAGATCCCTTTCTGCAGTACTCCTTTCTAGGCAGTCATTTCCCATTTTGTATGTGTGCAACTCATTGTTCCCTCTGAACTGAAGTACTTAAGGATATAAGAACATAAGAATGGCCATACTGGGTCAGACCAAGGGTCCATCCAGCCCAGCATCCTGTCTGCCGACAGTGGCCAATGCCAGGTGCCCCAGAGGGAGTGAACCTAACAGGCAATGATTAAGTGATCTCTCTCCTGCCATCCATCTCCACCCTCTGACAAACAGAGGCTAGGGACACCATTCCTTACCCATCCTGGCTAATAGCCATTAATGGACTTAAATACTTTGCATTTGTCCTTATTGAATTTCATCCTATTTACTTCAGACCATTTCTCCATTTTGTCCAGATCATTTTGAATTTTAATCCTATTTTCCAAAGCACTTACAACTCCTCCCAGCTTGGTATTGTCTGCAAACATTATAAGTGTACTCTATGCCATTATCTAAATCATTGACGAAGATATTGAACAGAACCGGACCCAGAACTGATCCCTGCAGGACCCCACTCAATATGCTCTTCCAGCTTGACTGCAAACCACTGGCAACTACTCTTTGGGAATGATTTTCCAACCAGTTATGCACCCACTTTATAGTAGCTCCATCTAGGTTGTATTTCCCTAGTTTGTTTATGAGAAGGTCTTGCGAGACAATATCAAAAGCCTTACTAAATGTTACCATGTTGTGAAAGGTATGTGTAGGACACATAGATCTTAAAAGGTGTGTTGTGAGAGGTATTGATCCAAAAAGGAATGCAAATACTGTATTTTAGGGACTTGAGGCTTTTCTCGTAGCCTTCAGGAAAATCTATAATTTCCCCCTCTCTTCCTCGATCATCCTCAGAAATATGCTCCTGTCTGTCAGAACATTATACTGGTTCTTTTAAAAAAAAAAAAACTTTGAAAATCATGTATTAAGTAGAATTTGTAGGTTCTTCTGGTATGCTCTACAGATAGTCCATAGGCAGGACTCCTGTGAGAATATCTGCAGATCTCCATGATTAATCTTTACCGGGGGGCCATTTGGGCAACATTATGAAACCATTCTTCTCAGCGCTGCAAAATTATGGGATTAATTAAAGCCTGTGGACCTCTCCTCATACGGACTAAATCACTGCCCTTAGTTTGCACTATAGCTGGGATTGATAAGAAGAGAACCCAATACCCAGATACTTGTGGTTCTTGC
Source organism: Emys orbicularis (assembly GCF_028017835.1). Classification (NCBI taxonomy): domain Eukaryota; kingdom Metazoa; phylum Chordata; order Testudines; family Emydidae; genus Emys; species Emys orbicularis. Next base: position 37,062,575 of record NC_088688.1, on the reverse strand, counting down.
AAAATGGAGATAAAATTTTGGTTGATGTTGAACTTTTCTAAATATGTCTGGTGTGTCAGGGCTTTAAGGGGAATCAATAGATAGTTTAACTGAATTGCATCTAGGTATTTACTGCTGCTTCTTTTATGATAGGAAAATTTGAGATAATTTAAACTAATGATAATCCTGATTTCATTATAAATGTACTATACAGCTTTTAAATCCTTAGGAGTCAAGATGCTTTAGGGAAAACTCTTTGGTCGCTGACAGCACTGGAGTCTAACTATCCTTTGAGGTTTATTTCCTTAGAAGTTAGAATTCTTGCATGATGAAGGTCCCACAGGGGATGGGTTAATTTCCTGTGGTGAACTGAGAAATCCTTGACGGAATGCAAGCCAACCCTTTAGCTAACAGCATCCCACCATCACTTTGGTTCAACGTTTATTTTAATGTAAAAGCCCATTCTTCTTTAAAAAAAGCAAAACAGCATAATTTATTTAAAAGATTCATTTCATTCTTACAATACGTTTACATCTAATTTACAAATAGTTAGGAAGTTAATATTCTGTTGAAGCAGAGAGATTTCTGCAGAACAATCTGAAATTAACAGTAATTATTGCAGTGATTCTTTTGATAGGACATCCACCCTGGAATTATTTTGACAAATAATGGATTCATACAGTTTAAGCCAGAAGGGATCATTAGATCATCCAGACTGATGTGTATATCACAGGCCATTACATTTCACACAGTTACCCCTTTATTGAGCCCAATAACTTGTATTTAACTAAAGCATAACTTGTGTTTGGCTAACGCATATTTTCCAGAAAGGCATCTACTCTTGATTTGAAGACATCAAGAGATGGACAATACACCACTTCCCTTGTTAGTTTGATCCAATGGTTAATCACACTCTGTTCTGTTAAAAAAAAAAGAAAAAAAGTGCCCTATTTCCCATTTGAATTTGTCTGGCTTCAACTTCCAGCTTTTCAATCTTGTTATGCCTTCTTCACTGAATTAAAGAGTCTTCTAGTACCCTGTATTTTCTTCCCATTCAGGTACTTACACTTTGTAATCAAGTCATCTCTAAATCTTATTTTTGATAAAATAAACATAATGAGCTTTTTGAATCTCTCACTGTAAAGCATTTGCTCCAGACTGAATCATTTTAGTAGCTCTTTTCAGCACCCTCTCCAGTTCTTCGACATCTTTTTAAAAATGTTGATGCCAAAACTGGATGCAGTGCTCCAGTAATGGTCTCACTAATGCCATATACAAAGGTAAAATAACCTATTTACTGCTTCTCGCTACTCCCCTGTTTATACATCAAAAGATCACACTAGCCCTTTTTGCCACATCACCACACTGGCAGCTCATGATCTACTATAACCCCTAAATCCTTTTCAGAGTCACTGCTTTCCAGGCTAGTCCCCCCATTCTGTAGCTATATCCTGCATTCCTTGTTCCTAGATTTATAACTTTGCATTTGGTTGCATTAAAATGCATTTTGTTTGAATGGGCTCAGATCGCTCCTTATGATTGCCCTGTCATCATCATCATCATTTACTATTCTGCCAGTATTTGTGTCATCTTCAGATCTTAGCAGCAGTGATTTATATTTACTTTCACATCCTGGATGATAATGTTGAGTAGTGTCAGGCCTAGTACTGATACTTACAGAACACCATTAGAAATAACACCATTTGATCATTATTTCCCATTACTGGCTATTTTTGGAGATCTGTCCGTTAGCCTTTACTTAATATATTTAATGTGCTTTTTTATATTGTATAGTACTAATTTTTTAATCAACAGGTCATGTGTTACTAAGTCAAATGCCTTACAAAAGTCCAAGTATATTATATCTACACTGTTATCTTTATTAACAAACTTTTATAATCTCAAAGAATGAAATCAGGTTTGTACGACAAGACCTATTTTCCATAAAACCACATTGAGTGGCCATAATTGTAGTGCAGTCCTTAATTCCTTATTAATTGGATCTCATCAGCTTTTCCATTATTTCGCCTCAGATTGATGTCCAGCTAACCAGGCTATAGTTACCTGAGTCATCTCATTTGCCCTTTTTTGAGTATTGGCACGTTACCACTCTTCCAGAGTTCTAGAATTTCCCTGGTATTCCAAGATTAAAAATTAACAGCAGCAGCCAGAGATCTCTCCTCATCCAGCTCTTTTAGGACTCTTGGGTGCAACTTACCCAGGCCTGCAGATTTAAAAATATTTATTCCAGTATCCCGAGTATATGTTGTTTAACATCCTCCTTAGTTACTAGTGGTCTGGAAAGTACTTCATCATCCTTATGATACAAGCAAATCATCCTGATTAACAACTACCAAACAGAAATATTTATTGAACACTTCTGCTTTTTCAGCTGCATCATTAACAATTTTACCATTCTCATTTACCATACTCATTATCTGGGGAGGAGAATCCTTGGAATATCCCATTTTACCGTTATGTACTGTGACAAAGTTCCTCCTCTACCTTGGTGGGTCCTGCGCTTATTGGCGGATTTGCTTACCTCAGTGATCTTCCCCTCTGGTGGAACCCACAGTCTGGGTTAACTCCTCCTGTGTCTGATCAGGAGTTGGGAGGTTTGGGGGGAAACCAGGCCCGCCCTGTACTCCGGGTTCCAGCCCAGGGCCCTGTGGATTGCAGCTGTCTATAGTGCCTCCTGTAACAGCTGCATGACAGCTACAACTCCCTGGGCTACTTCCCCATGGCTTCCTCCAAACACCTTCTTTATCCTCACCACAGGACCTTCCTCCTGGTGTCTGATAATGCTTGTATTCCTCAGTCCTCCAGCAGCACACCCTCTCAGCTCCTTGCGCCTCTTGCTGCCAACTCCTCACATGCACGCCTCACTGACTAACTGGGAGGCTTTTAACTAGTTCCAGCCAGCCCTTGATTGGCTTCAGGTGTCCCAATCAATGTAGCTATCTCCACTGCCTTCTAGAAGGATCTTAATTGGCCCCAGGTGTCTTGATTAACCTGGAGCAACTGCCATTTGGTTACCATGGTACCAAGGATTTGTTTAACCTGGGGCTAACATACCTGTTCCTCACTACTTTACTGTAGCCATCAGGCCTTGCCCCATCACAGTACATTAAGAGCACCTTTTGAGTGCCTGAATTTCTGCTGTTTTCCAGTTTGTTCTTTCCTTGTCCCATTTTATCCTAGGTGGTTATTGTGCATGACTGCTATTCACTGTAAATGCTTCTGTCCTACACAATCTCCTATGACCCAATAGTGACTCATTCCAACTTTGGGAACTGAAAATGAGAATCAGCCAAAAAGATTACTGCAAACGAGTCATATGTTTGAATTCTCCAAGTTTAAAGTTGTGGTGGTCCACAATATTTTTCCTCCCAGCCAAAAGTCAGGTGACATGTTAGCATCACCAGCAAAATGATGATGGTGAAATATATTGGGTGACTTGTCCGTTCCTATCAGGATGGGTTAATGGTTCTAAAGCAAATTATAGATTTATTCCATGGTGTGTGAATTAGTTATCAACAGTTTAAATCACTACTAATATAAGTCACACTGTAACAGCCATCAGCTGAAAAGATTGCAAGGCTATTGCATGTTGCGGGAATTTCACTCTGCAAACTCAGCAAAGTATTCATGTAGTTTTATAGAAATCCTGTAAACATCTTAAAAAAAACTTGCAAACTCTTGCATGAACCCACAAACCTCATCACAGGAATTTAACATTTTCTAGATAATAAATGTAATTCTCTTCTTCACTAAGGCCTTATCTATACTAGAAAATTAGGTCAGTTTAACTACGTCATTCATGGGCATGAAAAATCCACACCTCTAAGCAGCATAGTTAAGCTGACCTAAGTCCCCATACAGACAAGAATTCTTCCGTCAACCTAGCTACCACCTCTTGGGGAGGTGAATTACCTACTCTGACAGGAGAACCCCTCAGCATTCTACACTGAAGCTCACCGCTGTAGCATTTTAAGCGTAGACAAACCCTAAATTGTAATTTTAAAGTAGATTTGTCCTCATTTCATATATTAATCTAGAGAATAATATTCAGTAAAATATAGTATTTTCAGATAGAGTAGCAGCAGGCATAATTTTTTTAAAGAGCTCTTTTAAAATATTCCTTCCCTGAAGCAGCTTTTGTATTTTTAGCAAAGATGTTGAAAAAATTTTCATATTGTATTTAAGGACTAGCTTTAGCTAACACTCGAACCAGACTTAACATGGCAAAATAAGAACACTGGCTGGAAACACCTTTGTAATGTTCATTCTTACAATACACTGCAATGAGAGCTTCACGAATGCAGGTTTCAGCCAATACATAGTAAAATATATGTTGGCTGTTAATGTAGTACCTTCCATGTCATGGTTTTCACCTCCTCCCTCAACAGTAGGAATTTCCTGCTGGCTCTGTGGACTGTAACATCTGTCCCTTGTGTTAAGCATCCAAAGTTGCCCCACAGACTCTATTAAAAAGAATCATATTGGAGGGCCACTGAAAAGGTGTTGGAGCCCCTGACTATTAAACTTTTCTCAGCCATGTCTATGGGGCTGATGAAGAAAAATGTGATTCCCTGGCCCTGCATAATTCACCACTCTTGGACTGCCTGGTCCCAACCCCTTCCGCATCCCCAGATTTCTAAGAGCATTCTGCAGAGTCTCTGAAAATGAAACAATGCCACAGATGTGCCATACAAGCAGAGCAGGAGAGATCTGCCAGAAAATGCCCCTCTCTGCATGCAAATCGCAGGGCAATAACCTGTGCCCATTTAATCCAAACAAAAATTTTAAGGAAATTGGGTCTGCGGATTATTCATAGCCCTCTTCTGTAACTTTTAAGACCAAAGTTTTATTACATCATTTTCACCATATTTAATTTGAAAAATCAGTAAAAGATATGTTTAATTTGTAATTTTGGTAACAGATAGGTGGCAGCAGTGCTCATCTGCAGAAGCTGACTAAAAGTGAAAACAACATAACATATCTGGCCTGCTGCTTTCATGCTAAATAAAAAGCACTTCTCTAGCATATAGCTCACAGTGCTATATAGTAGGTGAGCTGTGTCCTATGACAATGGTTCTTCATTCTGTACATTTTTTCCTCAAATACCTTTTTGGAGCCATTTTAATGTTCTGCTGAGGCTGTAGTAGCCAACCTGTGTTTCCAAAGGTAAAATATTTTATGGACATTTCCTCTATATAAGCCCAGAAGAGTGAGGCACATTGGATTGTGTCTCTGTGTGTGTAAGAGAATATGTTTCAGTAATGTATTCACTCAAATCTTGTTACATTTTTGAAATATACAATAACATTTCATTGTATAATATTCTCCTTATCAATATACTGTACATTGTGCCAGAGGTATGTGGTGACTGTACCTGCTTGCTGTATTTCTATTGCATTCCAGTTCTCCTATAAGGAGATCTGTTAATTTTATTATTTTTTGTGTGTGATTGATTTTGCTAGGGTTTGATTCCCTTTCAAGCACTTAGCACTGCTGAGTGGGGTAAAAGCCACTTCAGCCAAAAGCTCCCTCATGACTATTGTCAGTCAGCATCTTCCAATGAATCAGCAGTGTGGGCTAAGATTGAATGCTGTACCTCATTCATCTTGTCTTTAGGCATATCACCATTGTCACGTTAGAAAATGGTCCCTTCTTATGATACAACAAAGACTCTGAAATTTGTCGCAGTAGTGCACAAGTTTTACACCAACTGGTGCAAATAATTTATTCATCTTTCTGAGTTTAATTGTTTGCCGAGTGGCAGATACTAGCATATTTCATTTAGAGCTCTGAGTCAGCTCATTGACATGCATCACTTTTTAACTAATCACTTCTTGGTGAGGTATAACTGTAATTAATTACATTAATCTGGTATGACACTAGAGTGAAAAGTCGCATAGCTACAGCAAGAATTTCATGACTACAGTGCCTTTGTTCTGCTTTCTGCATGGAAGCTTTACATGTATTTAGAACTGTAAGATTGTAGGTTGGCTTGTGAGTTATTCCATCTTAATAATAGGTGATTTTTGTCTGCTGAAATAGCAGAACATTTTGAGTTAGCAGACTGATCCATGACCAAGCAGGAATTGATCTGTTTTTTAATTCAGATGGCATCGAAAGAAAAAGCATTTTCATTGCTACAGATGGTCACATATGTTTAAGAATCCTGGAAGCTTTATTCTTCTGGTTTCCATTACTCATAAGATTCAGATGTGTTCCTTTCCCACATAAAAAGTTAAAGAGACTGGACAAATGACATGCAGTGTGTGTAGAATACCTGCTGTATCTTTTTTTGGGGGGGGGGAGGGGGATAGGTTCGACATTCCCTTTGAATGGAGCTGGCAGATGATACTGACAATAAAAACAAAGTTAAGCTAATCAGTCTTTTTTTTCTTTTTTGCGTGGAGATAATGCTAAAGGCAGGAATGCCATTATTAAATACAATTTAGCATAGAAAAGAAGAAATATTCTGTTCCCAGGAGATTCACCCATGTTAACCAATCAGAAATTAGCATACAGCATGTCTTTATCCCCTGCATTGATATCTTTTAGGATGAAATACAATTGGCTCTTAGTTGGGGTTTGTGGGAGGGATTAGTTGACACTGTTCGTGACTTTCCCCTCGGGTCCTTATTTGGTAGCTGTTGATAGAACCAGTCTTTCCAGCAGCTGAGCATCTTGACATACATTATTCATTAAGTCCTGGTGTTCAGGAAATATGCAGATCTTTAGCTCTTTAGATATTTCTTCAGCTCATCCAATCTGTCTCTTCAAGCTAGTCCTTGAACGTCTGGAGTCTTACAAATGGCATTTATACAGTCAGAAGACCGCACAATTGGATTTCATGTCCGAATACCTCATATCTACCTAATTGCAGAGAACCTTCAGATGAGAAAAAATAACTAAATAATAATAACAACCTTTCTTCTGGAGACTCTTTTACAGTATCAGATAGAGAAGAACTAAATATTTTTAGTTAAACTGGTAGTATAAAAAATCAAAAATGCCTGAAGCAAACTATTTACTCTCAGTTTCTTGGGGCTACATTAAGGTAGGATTTTGTTTTATCTTTTATGAACTTTGATTTGCAATGTATGAATAATGGACAGTATGTTTGTTTGGGGGTAATATGATTGTGAAGATGAGAATCAGAAAAGAGAGCCCCCTTTAAGCAATAATAGTGCACCACACTGTATACATTCTTTCCCAGAAGGTATATTTGTATATTTTAAAATATTATTCATATATAATAAAAAGTAGGTGATAAAGGTGTAGTCCTTATTTAGACCAAACACATGGTGTGTAGCTGCCTATGTAAAGTTAAAAGAAAATCAGTAGAATTATTTTTTTTAAAGATATTTTAACAGACTCATGCTACCAAAATAGCCTTTTTTAGACAGGAAAAAGCTGTTCTAGAAAATAAAGTTGAGATACTGTACCATATGCTAAGGAATGTGTGATTAAAGTGAATGGGTTGAGAATAATGGCTGAATGTATGACTCATATTGGTTTTTATTAGCTGAATTACTGTGCAATTATGAATTGTATGTTTAAGTAGCATTTTGTGTGTGTGTGTGTGTGTGTGTGTGTGTGAGAGAGAGAGAGAGAGAGAGAGAGAGATTTTCTTTAAAGCACAAAGAGACTGAAAATTGTGTTCTCCGAGTACTGAACTATGTTGAATGTGGAACAACTTCAAATTAGTTTTAACCTGTAATACTGCTAGCAAATAAAATATAAAGCAGCTTATCTCTTACGGAAAGCTTTGCATTGATGAATTAAATCAGTATTCTAATTAGCACACAGTGCAGAATCAACTTAGTACAAAATCATATTTGGGCATTATTTGTCTTCTAGTTATATGGCTGCATATGCATATAAAAAATCTGGGTTGCCTTGCTAATTTTGTTCATGAAGTATGTATTAAAATATAACTTCATCATCAGACGTTTAACATGCAATAGCTGTTCCAGATTATAGTGTTTTAAATAAAATTGTTACTGTGTATTCATTCTAAACTAAACAGTCCAGTATATGAACTAAATTATTTTGCTAAATATAATGCAGACATTGTTTTAACCTAGAACAAGATTTTTTATGCCCGGTTGTATTAATACTAAGAGGATCACAGCTTTGTCTTAGAATCTTAAAAATGAGAAATGGAAAACCCCTGTTACGTCATTGTATCCACTCTCTGCTAATGCAGAATTGTTACAGTATATTCTCTAATATTTTGTTCAGTCATCTGTGAAGAGAATGTTTTTCATTATGCCAGTTAGCTGGATTCTCTTATCATTTATGAAAATCTAAATTGAAATTATTTTCTATTCTCCTGAGTACATCTAAATGTTAAGCATTTTAAAAAATTCTTTCAGAAATATTTCCTAGACAATCACACAGTTACTTATATTGCTCCTATTTTCTAAAACACAGGTGTTCAACCAGTTATCCATCTCTCTGCTGAAGTCTTTAAAATGGGTTGATCTTTTGCTAATTGAATTTTAGTAGGCAATATAACAGCCTTACCTGATTAGACATGATGAAATATGTCTTCTGTGCATGGTAGCTTCATACAGTGTGCATAGACAATGGTTTTAGCTAAGAAGCTGAATAAGTATTTGTACAGAATTTTGGTATATTATATTGAGAAATACATTGCACAATGAAAGAATTTTGGGAAAATCTTCCAGCCATAAAGATTTGATCTTGTCTTCTGACAATAAATATTTATAGAATTTAGGACATTTCTGAAATTCTAAAGAAGAAAAGACTGTCCTGGATACAGTGAACCATAACACATTTAAAACTGTTACTGGATAATAGCTTTACATATTTCTGTATGCTTTGGAAAGTGCCTCATATTTTGTTAAAATATTTTTGAGAGAATTGATTGTCCCTATGGAATATTCCTACGTGGTTTACCAAGAGCATCTATCTTTACACCAATAAATGTCATTTATCTCAGAGCTGAGATGTATACAATATATATCCCTTTAGCACGCTTGTACATAAAAGCTTAAGCATGACCTTGAGGTTTATTAAACACTGTGGGCTCAAACATGAAATCTTCATTCAGGCAAGACTCCTATTGAAAGGTAGTTTTGCATTAGTAAAGAGTACCTAAGGACTGAGAATTAGCCAGTAGGGCCAGTCAATATTAAATAGCTTTTCTGTCACATTTGGGGGTTTTTTAGAATGTAAAGATTTACAAATATGCTGCAATAAAATTAATTTATCTTTATTTTAGTTCTAGAACTATCTTTTTAATTGTTTTAATCAGTGTTCCAGAGTGGCTTTGTCCATGAAAGCATTGAGACTGAGGGATTGGAAAGGCTATGGCCAGTTTGTCCAAAAACTGCCTGCTTCCACTAGCCACAAATTCTGTGTTGTTGCAGGAGGGTGCAGTAGACTGCAGCCATTAATACACCCTTGAGCTGCAGCAGAATGGTTGGGTAGGTGCCCCCCCATATATTGTAGGCGGGATTCAGTGTATTCAAACACATAAACAGCTCCCTGCATGAAGCCCCTTTACTAAAGCTTTGTGCTGAGGACAAGATTATCACAAAAACTATGTGAAAGTTTTTAAATTTTAACCACAAAAAGCTGTAGATATAAAATTAAATACACAAGCCAAATGATTTTATTACCATAAATTTACTTTGAACCTAATTACCATCCTTGAGACTTCAAGGTTCAACCCACTGTAAATATAACCCCAGAGAAATGTTACATGTATGTAAAGGGTGTTCACTGAGAACATTAATACTGCAAGAAATTGTCAAAATTCTCCAAAGAACCATTGCAAGGTGTTCTGCACAGAGTACTATAAAAATATCATTTGTATTTTATCTCCTCTAACAAAATAATGTTTGAATAAATTCTTAATAAAGTAAACATAGACACAAATGAAAATTCTGTGAAATTTGGAATATGTATTCTAGGCTTCAGCCCAAAACAAATTGAAATGACTAGGAAGCTTCTAACCTAATTTATAAGAACACTCACTGTTTGGAGATAACCGCAGTATTGAGAAAAAAGCTCCAGTCCTGCAAATACTTGTGTATGTGCTTTACTTTAAGCACGTGAGTAGTTCCATTGAAGTTTATAGGCCTGCTCACATGTTTAAAGTTAGGCAGATATACAAATAATTGCAGAATATGGTCCAAAATAAGCAGTGCTATTGTACTGTAATACTTTTGTGGCCTGAAGCTAGATATTTAGTATTACTTGAATATAGTATCTATGCTATAGTTTTCTATAGTAATAGTAAAAGGAAAAAAAATAAGGTCTAATAGAAACATGTAAGAATTGAAACCAGGGTTTCTGCTGTCTTCAGAGATTTTTCAGTAATTGCATTATTAGATGTGGCATCAGTCTAGGATGACCAGACAGCAAGTGTGAAAAATCAGGACAGGGGATGGGGGGGTAATAGGAGCCTATATAAGACAAAGCCCCAAATATTGGAACTGTCCCTATAAAATCGGGACATCTGGTCACCCTACATCAGTCTCCATTGTGAAAATACATGCTACTGACCCATTGGGCACATTACAGTGGGGAATTCCCAATGGGGAATAGCTTAGCCTGTGCATTCTTCAGCCAATGGACTTGGACAGTTTAAAGGGTTTGGTATATCATTTTTGCTTTTAAAAAAAGTCTGGAAGCTGAATTGGATAAATCCTTCTCCGATTCTCACTTGCTAGGCACGTTGTAAAAGGAGAATTTGGTGTACACCTAGGTCTGCCAAAACCTTTGTTCCTTAGGCTGAGATGCCAGTATAATAGCTACACTGTATGTTGTAAATGTATCTTAGGAGCAATAGATTTTGCATATTATGAATTTAAAAATTATTTAAAATTGTGCAGTAGTTGGTTTGGGTTTTTTCAAAATACAACTTTTTAATCATTTTAACGTTATCTAAAATTAATAATTAACAATAATTATTCCAAATTTTGGTTGGCTTTTATTTATGCCATTTTGAAACCCTAGAGTTTTCTCAAACAAGCAATTTTATTTCTTTGATCATGAATGTGCAGTGTCTGGAAATGTAAAAGCACTTTTTAGCTGATCAATGTTACTATTTCTGTAACTTACAAATCATCAGGGTATAGACATTTTAACCAAGTTTCATACACTTAGGGAGGCTTTTACTTGCAGGCTGGGAAATGTGTACTCTGCTGACCCACAGCCGTGGCAAGAACCTGTGTGATTTAAGCTAAGATCTTGCAGTGGGCCATGTGAGTGCCAAGCACAGTTTCATTCTAAAATGACAATGCATGGATGAACAAACATGCTGTGAGTTGATGCTGCAGGGCAACATATTCTGCTTGCCTTTTGAAGTGCACTCTTGGCCCCAGTTGAAGTCAATGAGAGCCCAGTGAAACCAGCAGGAGAGAACATGGCCCAAATTGTTATGACTATTATTATTATTATTTTATTGTTTGATTTATTATTTCATAGTACTGTTTCTTGAAAGAACAGAATACTGCATGTGAGAATTTCTGAATTAAAGAGTATCAAATAATAAACAACTACAATAAACTAGCATATGATCACAACAACAACAAAAAATCTGGACTGTTTCATCACTAACCCAATCCTCCATTAGAAACTCAAACACATGAATATCTATATGTTCCTGAGTGTTGTCTGCCTAATAACAATAGCATCATTGCTCTCTTTCACTGGCAGCATATGTTATTTCAAAGACTAACTTTATAAAGGACTTCAACAGAACATACATCTTAGTGCTGATAAAGTCACCTAGCTTTGTCATATTTAATTAAAAAAGAAAATCAGTGTTAAACACTGTCCAGATGTTTTTAAAATGAAGTTAGCAAATCATATCAAAAGCATTGTTGGTTGTACACCTTAAGTATGGGAGATAAACTGAAGAATAGATTTGGGATTTATACTTCCAATCTGGTTGAAGGCGAAGGGTGAGATCCTGGATTTTACTCCAAATATTGTGTTGGTGACCTTTTTGTTTGTTTTGTGGAGGTTTGGAGTTGGTAGGAGCCTTATTTTAATATTAGTATCCCTATTATCGAATAGCAGGAAAGTAGAAAGCATTGACCAATATATTTGTACAATTTCATACTGTGTGGCAGTCTAGATTAGATTATATTGTTTAAAATGACCTGTGCATATGATGGGCAGATGAGAGACCAAGGATCTGCATCAGGCCGGTTACTGTGAAATTAAAGAGAGTGTAGACTTTTTAAGCAGTTCTCATGGTCAGCAGAAATTCCAGGACAGTCTTTCCTAGGTGATAAAGACTACCATTAATGCTGTGCTACATCTACAAAAATGAAAGACAGAATTGTCTAGGTGTATACATCAAGGAAGGAAGGGACCTATTGTCAGTGGTAACTGGAATTAAGCAACAAAGAGTCCTGTGGCACCTTATAGACTAACAGACGTATTGGAGCATAAGCTTTCGTGGGTGAATACCCACTTCATCAGACGCATGTGGTGGAAATTTCCAGAGGCAGGTATAAATATGCAGGCCAGAATCAGTCTGGAGATAACGAGGTCAGTTCAATCAGGGAGGATGATGCCCTCTTCTAGCAGCTGAGGTGTGAAAACCAAGGGACCAGAAACTGCTTTTGTAGTTGGCTAGCCATTCACAATCTTTGTTTAATCCTGGCACATGATGGCGTATATTACATTGGTGGACGTGCAGGTGAATGAACCGGTGATGTTGTGGCTGATCTGGTTAGGTGATGGTGTCGCTGGTGTAAAAATTGTTGCATGGATTGGTTCCTAAGTTAGAGTTACTAACAACCACACACTGCAACATAGTAACTCTAACTCAGGAACCACTGCATTTGCTATCTCTACCATCTTTGCTTCCATCAGGACATTTGATCAGCCCAGGAAGCTCTCTATGAAGTCTGAATTCTCTCTCTGTCATAAGCCAAATGCTCAATTTTGATCTTGGATATACTACACTGGAGCATACTATTACACACTTCTAAAAATTAGAAACATATTACATATGCAGAGTTATGGATTTTACGAACTACATGGCAACACACAACAACATAAGAAATCACTGGGCTTTTAAAACCTAATTCAGAGCTACAGTGTTGCTATGTTTAAACATCAAAAAATCATGAATTGGGCTCCAAAAATCAAGTGGCTTAAAAATAAACATCATAATGTCAATGACTTACAAATACAATTCAAAAATATTTAATAATATTCACTGTACAAGGCATCCTGGAAGAAAGGGCTTCAGTAACCTAATGCAGGGAGCTAATTTTTTCAGCCTGCTTTTCCAGCTAAATGACAGAAAAAGAATAGGATTAATTATAAATTTTCAACATGGCATAATGATTACAGTGGGTTGCCTTAGGGACATGTTCTGGGGCCAGCATTATTTAATATGATGATGATATGGAAAAGGAGGTGAAGAACAGTGAGATAGGAAATATTTGCAACTAATTGATACAAATTATTAGTCAAGACTAGAAAATATTGTGAGATGTTTCAGAGGAACCTAACAAAATTAGGTGAAAGGGTAGCACAATGACTGATGAAATTCAGTGCTGACAAATTCATGTTAATGTATATTGGAATAAGTAACTTGAATTGCTGAATACTATTTACTGTTCCTCATAATACAAGGATAGGGAGATGTTCAATTACATTCAAAGGCAACAAAGGTAAAGCTTTTTTTTTTACAATGTGTAATTAACCTGTGGAACTGACTGCCACAAGATATCCTCAAGGCCGAGAGTTTAGTAGGATTCAAGAAAGGATTACACATTTATATGGATAATGAGAATATCCAGGTACATAAATAGGATACATATATATGTGAACCATTAGCTACTGGGGGCAGTAAGGAGGAAACTTCATCTGTGAGCAAGTTATTTCTCTGAAGCCTCTGCTACTACTCCCTGTCAGAGACATGATATTGGACTTTTATCATTGATCTGATCCAGTGGGCAATTCCTATTTTCCTTTGTTTCAAAAGAAAATAAAACAAAAACCACTTCCAAATGGATAGCTTTTGTTATGGGTTTAGAGTAAAGAAGAGATACTGACATGTTTGATCCTTCCTACAAAGATATTTGAGCTTCTGAGTTATTTAAAAAAAAAATACTTGAGAAAATTGCAAAATGTATGGCAACAAACCATATGGAAAGAGTGAGTGTATGTGTATGATAAGGAGAGCTATAGTACAGAGTCGTTCAAAAGTGATGGTTTCCCATTCCTTAGCACAACTAAAGAGTGTTCCTCTGTGTATACATAGAATATAACTTAGTTATTTCTCTCCAAATTTAAAATTCAGAAGATTGAAATAGCAAAAATAGTAGTTATATTCATGTGTGCACATGCTTGCAGTTAGAGTTTTCAATAGCTCACACGGTCCCAATGTCTCTGACACCGAAGCTTTGGGGAATATCTATCTTTAAATTCTGTCTTCTAACTGTGGGGAAGTTCCGAAGTAAAGCAATATTATTTTGTGTTGTTATTTTCACAATTCATCTCTCAGTTTACTGTATCTTCTGAATATAATGTATAACAATTAACATGCTTTTTTTTTTTTTTTCCAGTTTAAAAGAATGCTCAACAGGGAGTTGACCCACTTATCTGAAATGAGCCGATCAGGCAATCAGGTCTCAGAATATATATCAAACACATTCTTAGGTAAGAATATATTATGGGAGTGATTTGTCTTTTTATTAGTTATGCATTTCATAAACTACATTGTTTAGTATTTGGACAGAGAGATCATTATAAATTGATAAAATTAGCTCTCTACATAAATTGTTGCATATATACATTTTGTGTTGCTGCTTTGCTCAGAAAGTTGTTGAGTACTGTAGCAAAGTGTTCTGGTTAAAGACCTATTCCTATGTATTCCCATGAACTGTTATAGTTAACATGAAATAATCTTGCCTATTACCAACATAATTGAGGAGGGATTAGTATAGTGAATTGTTTGATAGATTTAAAGATTTAATCCTTGCACCCAGTTCTCATTTTGCCCAGTACAGAAGTTATATGGTTATACTATAAAGGCATCTTGATCTGATGAAAGTACACAGCTAAAAATAATCTTATTGACTCTCTCAGCACATGGTTGTGGTGCATTGACATTCCCCATCTGCAGATAGAGAGGGTGATAAAGATGACTGACTCAACATCTGAACAGATTTCTGCTAGGAGAATAACTTCAGCCAAGGAGCTTGTGTTGGGGAGGGCTTGGTAACCATGACATTGTATTAGCAGGTATGAAGATAATAATGGAACAGTCCTCTCAAGTCCCACCTGTGTGATTTTGTAAAGAAAAATTTTTTTTTGCTATTTTTAAATAAATAAAAACAATATTCTATATTTGTGTATATTGAAGATAGATATAGAACATGCTAATTTAAACATGGCTTGAAGACACGCACACACTTAGCCTATTTAAGATTGTGAATATAGGTAGGGACACATGGGTATGTCTAGATTAGGATTAAAGGGCATTAAAATATATGTTAAAATATAGCGTGAATGTGTGTGTGTGTTTAAACAAATTTTATCCAAATCTACAATACCCTCAATGAATTGGTTAAAATGGTGTCCATTTAATTTATTCACTGTTTCAGTAGAATGCCCAGATTCACCTGCACAGTAAAGTTTACCTGCTTGTGTGAGAAGTGAAACTCTATTGTACAGTTTCAAGAATATTTAGAAGCTCAGGATAAGGCTGCCTGAGGAGATGACCCACTTAGAAGGTGCCTCTCACATCCTCTGACTGAAAAGACTGAGCTATTAGCATCTTTGCATGTTTTCACGTGAAAAATTAAGAGTCATTTTGACAGGAATAAAAAATGCAGCTGTCAGCCTTTCACATGTGACCTGCATCTTTCAAGCAGAATAAGCTCTGGAGAGACAAACACTTAGAATCTACTGAGAATTAATATTGTCTTTCTGTGGTTGGCATGCAAATAAAAAACAATATATTAATAAATAAAGGAAATGCAAATGTAAGGGGTTGCAACACGACTATCTCAGTTACAGAACTCTCCTTAAATATATTATAATAAGAACATGCATATAAATATATAGATTCAAAACAACGATGTGTGGAAGGAAAATGTTCTTACAGAAAATTTAAATGAATTTATGTCTTGTTAACCAAATTCTGCATTTTCCCCCTTATTTCTTTAATACTCAACCCATCTGCTGAACATTTAAAGACCTACTAACATTTGAAAGCTAGGAACATTTAGTGAGAAAGATAGGGTTTTACTGTTTTGCTTTGAAATATAGGCGCTGCACTCCTAATCAGCGACACATGCCTTGAATACAATTATTAATAATTACAACATATATATATATTTTCTCTTGGTAGAGAGTCAAGGCTCCTACAGTGTATATTCATACATAAACAGTGTGATTAACCAGTTCTCTTCTAGACAGATAATGTAATAGAACCTAGCAACCAGTATAAAATAATCTGCTGTAAAAACCATATCAATATGGGAAATTATCTTATTTTAAACATACAAAAGGTGATCAGTACTCATAGCATTAGCTGCCCATATTTAACAAAACATGAGGAAATCCCATGGAATTCCATGGCAGATCTCAAATCTTTCAGACAGACACTTTCTTTCACTTGAGCTAATCTGACAACTCAGTTTATAATCCTCCCCGTTGATGGATCTAAACTTTGTGCATATGACCGAAACCATAAACATCAAGGTATGCACACGAGTCACTGCTCTTCATCTGTTGTCTCTTTTCACCAGTCAAGAACTCTCCTCCTCCCCTGCTTTTCTAATTGGTCAGAGAGTGGGATGGGGAGAGGGAATTATGCTGCAAGCTAAAAACTTGGTGACATTTTTACATTCTCTTCTTTGCTGTGATTTGTTCGGAATTCTCTACATTTTCCTGTGGTTGCAAACTCCTGAAAGGTAGACAATAAAAACTGAAGAAGCAAACACAGTAATCCAGAAATGCCACTGCATTCCCTATGCAGTTTCACTCTGTCCATTAAAGATGACCAGCGCAGGAGGGGAAAAGATGTTTGTACTTTTTTTTTTTGTAGGATATATATGTAAACATATAGAAGGTCAAAAGGCTGGTTGGCTTGTTTAGAAGTGTATATTTTTAATTATTTTCCCTGATAATTTTTATGTTAGAAATATCAGTCCTTGACTTTCCTGGTTTTGCTGGAGGACTCCTTGAAGGACTGGAGAACACATGGTGGTATTACATCACAAAAGATAAGCTTGAGAAATTGAGAAGGAAACATTTTAAATCAAACTGTTTAAAACTCTTTGCTTAGTTGTTGTTTTTTGTTCATTTGGTTTGGTTTTTGGGCGGGTTATTTGTTTTGTTTAAAAATTAGGAGAAAAGCCCTCTATTGCAATAGATTTCACATGCACACACGCTGTCTCTTCAGTGGAGGGGTGAAAGAGCATATTCTTCAGTTCACCAGTCCTCCATCAAAAACAGGAAAGATCGGGACTTGCTAGCCCTCTTATTTCTAAGGTTAGAAAAAAATAAAAATGCTTTTTAAAATCTTTTCATGCCTCCTTTTATATATCATAAGGAAGCAAAAAGGGCAAAACCACTTTTTTCTCTCCATTGCAGGCCACCTTGCAGGCCACTCAGGCTAACTTCAAAACCTTTAACATTCAAGAATATTCCATTGTTTCATAGCACAAAAGAAAGGGCTTTTTAAATGTGGGGGAGGAAGTTCAGAGACTACTTAATTAAATTTGTACATATGGGAAAAAATACATTTAATATTTAACTCTTCCAGACTTTGTTGCTTACCATCTGCTTGAAACAAGATAAAAACAGTTCAGGAGAACCTTTCCCAAATGAATTGCATGGAATGAAATCCAGACTCAAAGGGTATGTCTACCCTGCAATAAAAATCCCCTGGCACTGAGTCTCAGAGCCAGGGTCAGCTGATTCAGGCTCTCGGGTCTCGAGTTGAGGGGCTAACAATAGTAGTGTACAGGGGCGGCTCTATGTATTTTGCCGCCCCAAGCACGGCAGTGAGGCAGCCTTCGGCGGCATGCCTGCGGGAGGTCCGCTGGTAACGCGGATTCGGCGGCATGCCTGCGGGAGGTCCTTTGGTCCCACGCCTTCGGCGTACCCGCCGTTGAATTGCCGCCAAAACCACGGGACCAGCGGACCTCCCGCAGGCATGCCGCCAAAGGCAGCCTGACTGCCGCCCTCAGGGCGACCGGCAGGCCGCCCCCCGTGGCTTGCCGCCCCAGGCACACGCTTGGTGCCTGGAGCCGCCCCTGGTTGTGTAGATGTTTGGGCTTGGCTGGAGCCTGGGCTCTGAGACCCACTCCCTCGCAGAGTCTCAAAACCCAGGCTCCAGCCCAAATATCTCCGCAGTTTTATAGCCCTGCAACCCACGTCCTGCGAGCCTGAGTAAGCTGACCTGGGACAGCTGAAGCCGTGCCACAGGTCTTCTATTGCAGTGTATCCTTTGGGGCTTATTCTCATTTACATGAAGGTCACTTTTCACTAGTCTGGAAGTGTAAAGGGGGCCTTAAAGTGTATCTAAGTGTAATTTACCCTAACTTGAAACCCCTTTAAACTTTACACTGCCAGATCAACATAAAGTAACCATCTGTAAATGAGAAGCAGGCCCTATGTATCTGGATCTTTGAGCTTTCCTTTTGGAAGTGTTTCTGCACATTTGAAGTGTGGTCATTGTCAGAAAAGTGACTCTATAAAAATGGCACCTTCTTACTTGACACATCTCCTTCCTTTGCATCTTCAAGTCACATCTTCATATCTGACAAAAACAAGTTTGCACTTTGGTTAACACGATAGAGCTAATTCATCCGAGAACAACAAACTTCACTCTTTTGTACTTCACAGGCCATGAGCAAACTTGCAAGTTAAGTCCTGATTACAGATATCTTTATTACTGGTAATGATGTAAGCACCAGAAAGAATAGCTTGATTTTCAGATCCCAGTTTGAACTTCCACGTGTGGCACTTTTTAAAGAAATAAAATCTATTGCATCATAAGTTAAGTAAGTAATTTCCCACAGTTAGAAACAGAAGAAATATGATTCCTCACAATGTTATTTTTACAAAGTCACCCTTCAGAATATAACAACACTTCAGACAACAGACATTTCCAAAACTAAAGTGTGAACCAAAGAAAAAACAAGCAGTATTTTGACAAGGGCTTGAAAAATATTGTAATTTTCTTGGGCTGTGTACAAAAGGATGAGAGATGGTAATGTTTTAGCCTGAAGCCAGTATTTAAGAGTAAAATCTATCAATGCTCTTCTTGCCATAATCAGCTCAAGCTATTTTTTGTATTTATGTTATATAACTTCTAGAGCTGGTCAGAAATTTTCTGGAATAGAATGTTTTTTCTCTCAGAAAATGCCAGTTTGTTGAAATTTTGTATTCCTGCAGAAATGTTCTTCGAGAACACATTGGTTATAATGAAATTTTAACAGAAACCAGGCAGATTTTGGTTGGTTCTGCCTGCTTGGTTTCCTGCCAGCTTGCCCTGCTAGCTCCTTGGCAGCCTGCTAGTGCTTGCAACCACCTTTCCAGAATACCTGGCTCCAGGGCAACCTGCCACACTGGCTGCCTCGGAGTGGGAGCTACCAGGACTTTCAGACTCTGGCAGTTCGGAAACCCTGAGAGCCCTGACTCCCTGCCTGCTGTTTCCAGAAGTTTGAAACTAAATTTTGGAATTCGCGTTCTAAAGGAAATACCTAAATTCATTTTTTCATTCTGATTCTGAACTTTTTTATTATTATTATTTTGGAATGTCCCATGGAATGCAATTCCAGTTTCTGGCCAGGTCTACTACTTTCTTTTTATGGAAAGGATTACCTCCCTATAAATTGTTGGGTGAGGGGGGATGATGCAGCCACAAACTGATGATGCAGCCTCAAAGTCTATTCAGAAATAATGAAACAACCTTTGGAATAGTGCAGTGATTCATACAGTTGAACTTTGTTTCTTATTCAGGTTTTGTTGTTTTTAATTTCTGATCATTATTAGTCTCCACATTTAGCTTTAAAACGACAGAATGATAATGGAAGGGTTATAGTGTACACAAAATCAGTCTTAACCCCTAAGATCGACAAAAAATATATAATTTTAGTAAGTATGGAAAATGCCCTTCAGAGTTATTTTTTTTCTCCCTTTCTTCAAAGACAAACAACATGAAGTGGAAATCCCTTCTCCAACACAGAAAGAGAAAGAGAAAAAGAAGAGGCCTATGTCCCAGATCAGTGGAGTGAAAAAACTGATGCACAGCTCTAGTTTAACTAATTCCAGTATCCCCAAATTCGGTGTTAAAACCGAACAAGAAGATGTTCTTGCCAAGGTAAGGAAGATTTAACCTGTTCTCTACCAAGACCTTAGAAACTTACCATGCAGTTTAATGAAGTTTTGAGGTTGTCAAACAGACGTCAGTGTGTTATCCCATACTCTTTCCACACCCTTTGATTTCAAGGGCTAACGCCAGATTCTGATCTCACTTAGGCAAGTATAAATCAGGAACACTGAAAAAATGAAGTGAGTGTATAGTAAACTTCTGTTCCAACAGGAGCATAGTGGGAATTTTTTCTATCTGAGAAGTACATAATGTAAAATAAACCAGCATTGTATGTGTATTAATAAGGTTCTTATGCATAAATCATCAGCAAAATAAAAAGCAAACTTTCATTTGAGCACTGTCAGAGGGTTTAGTATATTATTTTCACAATGGTTCAACCAATTTGTTAGCTTGAATCTTCATGACTCTGCTGTTGAAGCTATTTCAAACAAAAAATAATTGGAAAATTAAGTATTTGATTTAAGAGTTTCTTTTGCTTAATTTCATTCTAGGAACTAGAAGATGTGAACAAATGGGGCCTGCATGTTTTCAAAATAGCAGAACTATCTGGAAACCGACCTCTGACAGTCGTCATGAATACTATTTTCCAGGTAGGAAAGATGGAAGCAGCACTAGTGCTCTTTATTCATCAATTGTTATGTTTCTTATAAACTTAATTGTTTTCCTCTTCCTTCCTCCAGGAACGGGATTTGTTAAAAACATTTAAAATTCCAGTAGACACTTTAATAACTTACTTGATGACCCTAGAGGACCATTACCATGCAGATGTGGCATATCACAACAACATACATGCTGCAGATGTCGTTCAGTCTACCCACGTACTGCTATCAACCCCAGCTTTGGAGGTAAATCCACATATCCATGGAAGAGGGGAGAGGGAAACACACACATGCAAAATATCAAAAACTCTTCTAAGCTAAATGTAAATCATCCCAGTGTCTGTAAGACAGTGTGTTTTTTGTAATACAGTTTCATGAGACTTTGTCTTCTCAGGGAATTTAGTGAGGACTCAAGTTTATTTACTTGGTTTTGTCCAGTGACTAGTGCTAAATCAACCACATTCTGTTGGTAATGCGGTAACCTGTTTTCACCACCTACTTTTAACTACAGGTCATGTCCTGTCATTTCCCATGTGGAGTTCTCATTGAAACCAATGGGAATTATACAGAAAAGGCGATGACAGGATGTGTTTCCCTAAGTAATATAATACGGTGTTTTTGTTTTTTTCACTGATACATTTTCTGTCCACAAGGCTACATTTATATTTTTCTGCTTCTCTAAACTGAATTTCTCTAACATTCGCTTCAATGTAACATTCAGTACTCAGGCAGTGTTAAACCCGTATTAGATCTTTAATGGGTCGTCTTATTTTGTTAAAAAAAAACTTGAAATCCAGACTTTTTTTAATGAATCCTCTTTATATGAGCTGTTTAAAAGAGAGCTTAAGTCTCTGAGGTGAAAGGAAGCTAGAGAAATGTTGGAATCTCTCTCCTCTTTTATTATAAGACTGTGATTAAGCCTAACTTACATCTTACTTTGAAACTCCAGTAATTCAAAAGGATTTGCATCCACTTAGACCAGGTTTCCATTTTAGCCCTCTGGCTCTTTGGTGCTGAATGCCTCCTCCCTCCCTCGCCTTCCCCTTGAAGTGGATGAACAGGGAGAGCTCGAGGGAATCTCTGAGAGGTCTGTTGGCTCCTAAAGGAATCAGTCCTCTTGGAGATTTCCCTCATGGCAGGGAGGAGGTTCAGCTTCTGTTCATAAATGGAGCTGGGTTACCACTCGCTCCAGTGGGCAGCCAAACTGATTGTCAGTAGCATTACTTGATCTGTTGAGTCAGCTATCCTTCAGAGTCTGTTTTCAGCACAGTGTTTGAGCCAGTAAAATACTAATATCCCCCTAGATACTGTTATTGACTAGTTTATTTTCATAATGGCTTCTAAAAGGAGAATCAGTACTTTGTAGGATGTATACCTTGCAGCTTACAGATATACTGTAATAAATCATAACCATTCTCTCTTAATATAATTTAGGAGGCATGCTCCTTTTTAACGTAACCAATACATATTATATGTTGATAATATAATATAAGCATGCTTAATGCAACATAAATATACTACCTGGGGTAACACCACAGTGTATAATAATTAGTTAGGCCAAAATTTTCAGACTTAGCACCTACCAAAGATTTAGGCACCTATCTATATTTAGTGATCTAAATACAAATGACCTTATTTATGGAGAGATGTTGAAAAACCCACAATTGTCTTGTTCTATTGAATTCAGTGGTGCTTTCAGTGCTCAGGCAGTCTAAAAAACAGGCAATTTATGTAAGTGCCTGTTGATACCCAAATTTGAAATGTCTTGTATATGTGAAGGACTATTTTCCAAAACTTTGTGTGGATTATATTTAAATAACTTTTTGAAGTTCCTGTTATATTTAAACTATGTTGAAAGATGTTTTTGTTTGTTTGTTGTTTTTGTTTTATTTTTTGAAATATGAATTTTGAAGGAGAAAAAAAATCAGTGCATTATCCTTTTACTGAAAAGGCAGTTTCCTTGGTTAGTAATTGTTGTTTCTATTGTATGGTTTTTCAGGCAGTGTTCACTGATCTGGAGATTCTTGCAGCAATTTTTGCCAGTGCAATACATGATGTTGATCACCCTGGGGTTTCAAACCAATTTCTTATCAACACAAGTAAGTGAGGGTTTGTTTGTTTGGTTTTTTGTAATATTTACAGTTTCTACTTGGTATCCTGTAAGATATGTGCATAGAAAATGAGAAGCACAGGCTTTTCCACTTCATACCCTTCTCTTACCTTTTCTTAGAATACACACGTGTTTGTATTTTAATCTGATAGTCATTTTGCAAGTAATTTAACCCTAGACATAATCTTCCCATTGCACTAAATACTCAAAGGGGGCAGGAGTTATTAGGTGGATGAACTTTAGCACTGTCACCCACTAGGGGCAGAATGGTAGTTCTTCTCCTGAAATAAAGTGGAAGTTATGTAATGTTTCCATTAAATAAGAAAAAAATGGGTAAGAGCAGAATAGAAGATTAATGGAAATAAACTATAAAGAAATGAAAAAAAGAAAGAAAACAGTTAATATGAGTAAGGTCAGCCCTAGGTTTGTGGGGCTCTTTGCAAAATAGCATGTGCAGGACCCATTCCTCTCTGTAGATACCTGTGATAATTTCCTAGCTTCTGTGTATTCATGGCATACATGGCTGCCTCCTGCCTGCAACATCCCTTAGGCTGTGGTAAAGCCTCTCCCCCTATTTCTGAGGCTCCACAGCCTCTAGTGATAGCCCCCTATATGAACAAAGAAGCAGGGAGAGGTGGAGCAGCCTAACACCACCTCTGAATGTGAAGTCCAGTGTACCAGTGACATATTCTGCATTGCTTTGGTCTGTACTGCAGCATTATGAGAATCCTCCTAGCTTTCTACCAAATATGAGCATGACTTCTATTTTTTTAAGGGCTAGATTGTGATATCTCTATTGAATAGCCCCTAACTCCATGTGTAACCCCATTGATTTGAATGGGACTATTTGTGGAGTAAGATATTATACAACATGCATCGGGTAGCACAGTCTGGATCAATGTAAGTTACTTTATACAATATTATTGCTTTTGCCATCCCAACTGAATTTCCTTTTCCAGTAGCTCACCAGAAATATCAAGGTTGAAATTACATTGAGGGTCTGAGAAAGCAAGGGGGGAAAAATCAAGAAAATGGAATCATGTCTGTGGGTGCATCTTTAACCCATCTACATACATGTTAGTAGATAATGTAGGTAATTTCTGCATTGACTGACTCTATTGCACCAGTGCTACAATGCCATGACCCAGCAGTCTGAGGGGGAGTGTTCCAGCTTTGACATTTTTGCTGTTATAGGTTCAAATCAGACCCTGAACATTATTTGAATTTATTTTTATGTGCTTTAATGGCCTGCGGGCTACCCTATAGTGAAATGCAAATTGGTGACTCATCCACAAGGAGGAGGATTGGGGATGTCACCGAAGTTTCAAAGCTATATTGATAGCAAGTGCACTTCAACAGCGCAACATAGGAACAGACTGAACCAGGCTTAGTGCGCAAAAAAGCACTTAATATTAAATCTCCCAAGATGTAAATAAACCATTTCGTGGGTACACTGAATGATAACACACTATTATGAGGGCATGGAACTGCTATAGAATGAGAAGAATTTAGTTTAATTTAAGTAAAAGCATTTAAATCTGGGAATTATTTTTATTCATTTCTGCGGAGATTGCTGAATTTTTGTGAGATTACCATTGGGTGACTGGCCAACTCAAGGGACTGATAGTGGTATATAAAGCTCTTCACTTCTGGGTAAACCGTTCAAATCCAGCCCAACTATTCATATAGTTATTCAGTGACTTATAAGAAATGAGACAATCATTTTAGTCCTGTCACTGCTGGACAAGCTTCCACATTACATTTGGCACTAATTGGCACTCTTGTTGGCAGGCTAAAGAGAGACCAAGGATTTCAGGGCAATGGAGACTGCACAACACTGTCTCTCCCCCCAGGATAGTGTTCCCTACCAGTTAGGTTGGAGGTGCATTGCCATGGCACCGTAGAGAAGTCTGTGCTGTCACTACGTGTGTTTTATTTACTCTGTGGATAAACAGAAAATGCCAGTCTCCAAAAAAGGCTCTCACTGGAGCTCTTTTTACAAGTATTAAATTCAGTGGGGACTCAGACTTTAAAAGGATTAGAGAAAAACAGTAGAAAATGCATCGCCATCTTTGGGGACAAAGACACTCCCCCAAACAGAGGAACAGTTCATCTAAGAGTATATATACTGATTTATGGCACCCAAGATGTCTGCCACTGACCAGGAGGTATGTGGCTAGGGCACTGGGAGGAGACACAGACTCTCTGCACCCCCTGACCAGCCTCTTTGGCAAAGGTCCCTTGGAGCTGTGGGAATTAAGGTGCTCCCCCTCAATCGTAACCCCTGAGGGAGAGCAACGATATAAAGCCATACAGTTTTCTTCAATCTTTTCTCACAAACATACCGGGAGCCGCTAACAAGATTGTTATATCGAATAACATGTGGGTACTTTCCCCTTCTTCCACAGCAATTACAAATGTTAACAAAATCAAACCACCCACAGGGCCTCAACCTTTCTGAGTAACAGTAGTGTTGAGCACTCCTTACGGCCTTGGCTTCCAGAAAGGCTGAATTTCCTACAATTTTCCACGTTCCTTCTTGGAAAAATAGCAAATAAACACGCTTACAGAATTTTCTGTGAAAGATGAAAGGGCTGTTGGTTGACAAACAAGGTCTCTTTCTTCTCTGCTATTATGGCTTTTCTGCCTTCAAGGCAAAGAAAGGTAGAGGAAGGATTTCCTGAATCACAAGATTCACGTGTTCGGTACAGGAGAGTGAGACAGCAGGAGAATACATAATGAGGCTCCTGAAATCTGAACACAAGAGCCTTCATGTGCAACCCCATTGAGCTGAAGGGATTTTAGACTATAGTGTCTACAAAAGAAGATAACGAGGAGAAAGAGTAGAATAGACTGATGCACAGCTAGATTTAGGATACAGAAACTGTAATAAACAGAAATTAATGTCAATAAATGACAAGTGTGATTGCATACAAAGTATTCTTTTTCAATAATGCAATCGTTATAGGCCATATACTCAAAGGCATGTAAATGGTTGTGTGTATACAATCCAGCTGTGCTCCTGCGTAAATGGAATAAAATATGCTGTTCATTTTCAAAGTAGGCTGGTTAGTTGGCCTAAGTAGATGCATGCAGACTTTTGCGTATATCTAAGTACAAGTTGTTCCTGGATGTTGCTAAGAGGGTACATGAGCCCCTTTATTTTCACTGCTGTATAGACTGAGTTAAGAATACTCACATTTGAAAAGGAAGCATCCTGTCACTACTAGTGAGTTGCATGCAATTTAGTTATTGGGCCAGGTCACTGCTTAGGGCTTTCAAACTATATGGCTCTCCAAGAGAATATTGGGAAGCACCGCTGGTATTATCCTGTCACCCTCCTCCCAAAACATGCTGTTTTCATATACTAATGACCCCTTTACTCCTCAGAGTGCCTGAGATTGTTGAAGTGCATACATTGAAAATTAAGCTGTTTACTACATGCTTAAACCAGGGCAAATCCTTAGCTTTGTTTTCCTGGCTCTGAGTTGTAGGCAGATGCAAGTTAACTTTAATAATATTGTGTTAGAAGGTGTGAGTGCTGCACATGTGGGATGGGTTCTGAAAGTACTGATCTGATTCTTTATGCTTGTTCCCCGTACTCTGCCTCAGTTTGTTAGGGTTTTCTGGGGTTTTAAGTTTACTTCATCAGTTCCGATAGTCTCTGGGTTACACAAAGCTTGTTTCCTGTGCAAGCCAATACAGATAGTTAAAAAATAGAAGGAACAAAAGTGTATCTCTAAATCCTGTTAAAAATATTATGAACTCACTTTTCTGCGTTACCATCTCATGAGATTCCAAATGGTAAATCTAGGAAGGGGTTAGTTTGACCTGCAGCCTGCAGGGATGAAGAGAAGGACTGTTGTAAATATTAGAGTAATATGTGCTTTTCAGCTGTCTTGGGAATCTGAAAAATCAAAAAATAACCTGGGGGGAAGCACAAGCTTTGTTAACATTCTGCCTCGTGACTGTCTTGCAGACTCTGAACTTGCCTTGATGTACAATGACTCATCGGTATTGGAGAACCATCATTTAGCTGTGGGTTTCAAGTTGCTACAGGAGGAGAATTGTGACATTTTCCAGAATCTGACCAAAAAACAAAGACAATCACTGAGGAAAATGGTCATTGACATTGTGAGTTACAGCTTGAATTTCCCACTTCTAATGCATTCAGATTGCATTAACAAAACAAACCTTAGATAGTTTTCTGGTACATTATATACACTCAGGCACATAATGCAGGCAATGCAATGAAAATTGCATTAGGTATAAAGCATGTATGTTGGGTTTCTTTTGAGTTAAAACTAAAGGCTGGCACAACCAACAGCCTTTACAGCATGGGGAACCCTAGTTAGGAAAAAAAAGTATATAGTCGTATGTGTGGATCATGGTTCCCCCCATACCTCCCACCAAAAAAACAATAACATAAACCTGTATCTCTTCGTGGTTTGGTGGCTGTCATTCAATCATTTTAGTTACTAATGCTTTGTGTTCGCCTTCAAGGTGCTTGCAACAGACATGTCTAAACATATGAATCTGTTGGCTGATTTGAAAACTATGGTTGAAACCAAGAAAGTGACAAGTTCTGGAGTTCTACTTCTTGATAACTATTCAGACAGAATTCAGGTAAGATCATCCATGCTGAAAAATAGTCACTAGCCTTCATTTACTAGGTTTGTCTCCCCAGTCCTACGTGGGTGTTCGTCTCATTTAATTCTGTCCCCATTCTCACCTCATTACACTCTCCCTTTCCTTTCAAACGTGTTCATTAGCCGGAAGGGCCATATTTTCATTCAATATCACATTCTGTTGGGCATTGACCAGTTCTTTGGTTGAGCTTTGAGCTAGGAAACTACTTTTTCTGGGTTTAATTTGCTATGGCCTAACCTCTAAGCATCTTTGAACCTGATCAGTCTTGCACTTAAACATTTTCTACCTCTTAATATAGACAGAAGCTGTAGAAGTGAGATAATTTGTGGCTATTAATGGAAATGTGAAAAACACACATAGGCACATCCAGCTTTTGCTGTACAGAATAAATGCTGCGCTACCTGTATTTTCAAGATTCTGTTTCGCAGCCACCAAATGTGTAAATGGAAAAAAGAGCCTTTCGTCTCTAGTGTTAATAACACAGGCGGTGCTCAGTAGATAATATATATTTGTCCATTTTAGGTTTTACAAAATATGGTACACTGTGCAGATCTAAGCAATCCAACCAAGCCACTCCAGCTCTACCGCCAGTGGACCGACAGAATAATGGAAGAGTTCTTTCATCAGGGAGACCGGGAAAGAGAGAGGGGCATGGAGATAAGTCCCATGTGTGATAAGCACAATGCATCTGTAGAGAAATCACAGGTAATCCATTTGAATAAGTAATGAGATAACATGCCAATACATTCTAATAGATAAACTTGGATCTTAGTCACTTGATTTGTTTTATTTGCATGGGTTTCTGGATGTATGTTGTTGAATTTTTCCCCATTAATTAATTCAGCTTTTAAGAGGAGTTGAGATTTCCTACCATTAAAAATAGCTGTGTGTGGGCCAAAGAGCTCCAGCATGGCACTGTTCTGTAATGTGGGATGTGCTATAAGGAGGAATACGATACATCTTTTCATTAAGCTTCCCTTTAATAGCACAATCGTATGTAAAACAGCAGTTCAGCTCAAGAGATAAGAATAAATTGTTGGGAATTAGATTTAAAAATAAACCCTTTCCAATATCCATCTCCCATTAATACAAAATAAAAAGCTACGGATTCTGTCTGGAGCACTGCAATCTGTTGAGAATGCTACAAAAGCCCATTTTCCACATAGAATAGCATGGCTTCTTTTCAGCCTTCTTAAAGATAGGGTATCCAGCACGCCTGTTTCTGACAATAGTATGCTCAGACATTGTACTCTGTTCTTCTGGGAAGGAATGAACATCAGGAGCCTCTATTATTTCTATTTTGTTTTATAACCTATATGTGCATTTTTTCTTGGGAATAAGGTACTCATCCTAATTTTGTATTGTGACATTACTTGAAACAGGTGGGGTTTATAGACTACATTGTTCATCCTCTCTGGGAGACATGGGCAGATCTTGTTCACCCTGATGCCCAGGATATCTTGGATACCCTGGAGGACAATCGTGAATGGTACCAGAGCACAATCCCTCAGAGCCCTTCTCCTGCACCTGATGACCAGGAAGAGGGTCGGCAGGGCCAAACTGAAAAATTCCAGTTTGAACTAACATTGGAGGAAGATGGTGAATCAGACACTGAAAAGGACAGTGGAAGTCAAGTGGAAGAAGACACGAGCTTCAGTGACTCCAAGACTCTTTGCACCCAGGACTCAGAATCCACTGAAATTCCTCTTGACGAGCAAGTAGGCGAAGAAGTGGAAGGGGAGGAGAGCCACCCAGAACCTTGCGTACTAGAGGAAGATCATTCTCCTGACACGTAACAGTGTGAAGACTCAGTTTCTTTCTCTCTGTCTCTTTGTCTCTCTCTCTCTCTCTCTCTTTTTTTTTAATTAGAAAATGGTTTCCAAAGTGCATATCACATGCCACAACCATGGTCACACCTCACTATCACCTGCCAGGACGTTTGTTGATCAAAACTGACCTTAATTACTCAGTTTGGCACTCAGGAATATTGTAACCACAATTTCACCTCCATGGCATCAGAGAGCAAAGGGGAAAACATCCATGAACAGCATCTTAATAAGATCTCCATTTGGCAGATTTGATTGAAGAAATCAGGTCTCTAAAGTGGTTTCAGAGGAATACAGCCTACCAGCAAAAGGCTGGTGTGCATTGGGTGTTTTGTTTTTATTTTACAAGCAAGGCATTGAGTAACATTCATCATCAGAGTTTTAAGAAAACAGCCAGAGAATGAACTGAGGTTCCTAATGGAAAACAAATGCACATGAATAATGGGACACAACATGAATCTGTTACCTGTAGGAAGATGAGCTGTGGAAATTGCATAATTTTCTAATTTCAAGTCTTCCTAATACATGACTGAAAAAAAAATAAAGAAAGTGTGACCAAGTGGGTTACACTGACCTCTGCATTTTGTATTATATGTAAAACAGAGATCTTTTGTAGAGCTTACTTTTATTATTAAATGTATTGAGGTATTATATTTAAAGAAAAAAACACCTTCAGAACTTCATCTGCCACTGGTTATTTTTTCCAAAGAGTAACTTGCAAGTTTTCAGTACAAATCTGTGCAACACTGGATAATACTTCTAGTTATCTAGTTATAGATTTTATTTTATTTTAGTTTTGCACGTTAGATTTTTATAGCATTGATTTGAGCTGTAAAAATCCATTGTTTTATATACCAATGACTTCCATGAAATATTTTTGTTTATGTTGCAGGAAACCCTTTTAGTAGGACGGAATTCATTTTATGTTTCTTTTTATTATAAATTTTTCAGACAAACAACAGAAGTCTACTTTTGTCCTCACAGTGGAGCTGACCCTGCAACCCCACTCTTACTCCCACAAGTAGTCCCACTGAAACCAATGGGACCACTCAAGTCAGGAATTGCAGGAGTGGGCCCAGTATGAAAAAGTGATGAACCATCTTTTTATATAAACATAACACTTCTCTTTGCTTAATAAAATTAGTTCCATTAGAATATCACTCTGAGGCTGAGAACTGGAGCTCACTAAATAAGAACAACCTATTTGCTGTGGCAAAAGAGTAGAATCTTTCCTATTTTGTCTCCCTTAAAACTTATTTTGTGTCAGGAGTTTGGGAAGTAATTTCTGTTTAGCTGGAGCACATGCTCACCTCAGAAGTATGTGTGTGTGTCTTTAAAAAATAACCTTAGGCATATGTTTTCAGAACTCATTTTCCTTGCATGAAGAGCCAGATCATAAGGGTTTTTTTTTAAAAAACAAGCCAGTAATGCTTGGAAAGGTTTGGATTTCCCCCCACATTACTTCACAATTTCAAAATGTTTCTCTTCCTATGTCCAAGTTGTGCTGAAAGGATCCTACTTTTAAATCTGGTCAGTACCTAAGCCTTCAGTAACTTGGAAGGAAAAAGAGGTTTTATAGAGTCATGCTTGTCATTATGCATTTCTACTGATAGGTCATGTGTAGTGGGAAGGAATTTATCTCCTATGGTTGACTCTTTATTAAGACTAATTTTGATGAGTAAGATTGGGAATAGTTGCCTAGGAAAACAAATAGATTCCTTCTGTCACAAATTCTGATCGAATGACAAGGCATAGGTGACTTTTTGACAAGATGAAATGGAAATGGCACTTATTTCCTTTGCTTGAGTTCAGTTGAACCAGTGAATGTATAGGAAATGAATAAGGGGTATACCAATTTCAGAGATCTAGGATACAAACCTATTTAAAAACCTTTGGATAATGGTTTAGCTTTTAGTGCATTTTGCATTTTTCTATCTCCAGGTTGTAGGTTTATCTGCCTTTAGCCCCAAAAGGGCTTTATCTGAGAAGATACCAAAGGGGGAAAGTGAATGGAGAGATTTTGCCATGCTGATAGGAGCTTCAGGCTCATTTCTTTCCCTCACCATCTCCCCCTGAGTCCCCACTCCCATCTAAAAATCCTTTCAATCCCCAAGAGTGCCTGGAATCTTAATCATGAAAAAAAGCAATATAAATTCCAAAAATCAATATGGACCTGAAAGGGTTTTACATCTGCACTAATTGAAAACAAATAGGCTTAAAGAAAATGCCACCATATTGTGAAATATACACCCATATACATGGACAATCAAATAGTAGAAAAAGATATGATTTCTTAGAGCCAGGGATCTAATGCACTGTACAATCTTTTTTTTTCTTTGCCGAAGTGTGCTTTAGCATTGCACACTGCTTTAAAAATAATACAATTTACAAGTGGCTTTACATGTTTCTAAATATTTTTGCCATAAGAAAGTGCAATGAGTTGGGTACTGAATGGGAAAAAAAGAAAAACCTGCATTTGCTTATAAGAGTACACTTTAGCTTGCAAGTTACTGTACTCAGTAATGCTGTGTTTGTTATTTTTAATTGGGTTTTTTTGCATTATTGTTAAAAATTATGAGCGAATACAGGTAGAACAAATTGCATTCAAAGGTTTTAAAAAAAACTTGAATGAAATGGATTTTACAGAAAGCTTTGACAATTCTTTTAAAATGCATTATTTATTTTATTTTGTGCCATGCATTTTTCTCACCAAATGACCTTACCTGTAATACAGTCTTGTTTGTCTCTGTTTACAACCATGTATTTATTGTAATGTACATACTGTAATGTTAATTGTAAATTATCAGTTCTTATTATAACATCATCCTTGACAGGTTGGTGTTGCTATATTTGGAAACTCTTGGTGAGAGAATGAATATTATGTATACATACTCCTTGTACATTTTTTCTCCTGTAATATATTCTATGTCACCTTAGAGCTTGTTTATGGAAGATTTGAGAAAAACTATAAAATACATAAAGATATATAAATAAAAAAGCTGCAGGTCTTTGGTCCCAGGGCTGTGCCTTAACTTTGAACAATATTTTCTTCTGTTTTGCTGCATTTGAAAGTAAGGTAGTTGTGGGGCTAGGGCTGGGCATTCCTACAATATTTTTAGTAGTTAATTGATTGGGTCACTGGCACAAGCTAGTATGTACAATACTACAACCTGTTTTCATTCATGGCCGCATTTGAAAGTCAAGCTTTTCTATTCCTACAGTAGTGTAATTGCATTGTCTACCTGATGGTTTTCTTTCCACTTTTGAAGACTATAATCAGGGATTACTTCAGCCATTACCTGTTGTTCCCTTTTTGAAGTTAACACAATCATTTGAAACAGCACTGCACAAATGTGCTGTACACATGGGACAGTTGTAATAACTCATTTGGCTCTTAGGCACATAGGAAAATGAATTAATCAGAATTCATGTGCATTATTATTTTGACAACTGTCCTTCATGTTCCTTCCTTATTTAGATGTACAGGAAGTACAGTACACCACTGTATAACCATAATCCATAGAGTAGGGCAAAAGACAACTTGAAATCTTGGAAATGTTTCCAACATTAATATTAGTGTTACAAGCAGCCAAAGCTTTCCTCTTTTGTAGATGCACTAGGTGTAAAGGATGACTGTAACCCTTTAAATAACACTAGTATTAGTTTTGCAGAATTGGACTCTCATAAGCATCCCTTGCCACTTAAACACCACAGTTGCTGTAGGCCAGTTAGGACTCCTGATAGCAATTAAGTTGCTAGTGTAAGATAGATATCTCTTTTCCATTCCATTGATGCCCAGCCCTTGTAACATGTGACTGTTCAGTGAAAGGAGAGATTCTTTTTCAAGGAAAAACAGAGCCTCCTTTTTGACACAAACTGTAGATTTTAGCAGCCCTGGCCCAAAGGAATTTGATTGCTTTTGTTTTAAACAGTATAAAAGGGACACTATAATAACAGAAATCCTGAACAATTTTTGTTATTGTTTTAGTTTGGTTTTTCCTTTGGGTATGTCTTTAGACTGGCAACTTGTGTGAACATTGCAAATGATTAGTCTTTCAATGGTTTCTTAGCCTCTCTTACAGCCTATGGAGTAGTACTGTACATCAATACCTTCATATGAAATTTTTATATGCAATGGAAATAAAAGCATGGGTTGATTCTGCCTAGATCCTGTACTCGACTTTCTTTTGCAAATAAAGTTTATTGTACACAGTAAGTGCCATCAGTAACAACACATTTTAAGATACAAATGAATGCAATAAGAATTAGATTAGTACATTTCCAGGACCATATTATATACCGAATAACAAGAAGTAAATTAGGGGGGTCAATTAAACTGAGAGGTTATCCCATCAAAGACAACATTCCATAAAGGATCTAATCCAGTAAGGTGCTAAACACTTCAAAAGATAGGGCTTGTTCTTGATTCCATTGAAAATAGTTGAAATTGCCACTGACTTCAGTGGAAGTAGGAATGGATCCAGAGAAAGAAAGGGCTCATCTTAAAAAGATCTGAGAACACTTTGAGTTTCCTTAGTGGAGCTATAAATTGAGAGTTCCTCTAGTTAGATATTCACCAGACAACTCTTCGTCTAAATGGATAGTATCACAGTGGTTGTTAAAGTACCGATCAAAAACCAACGCTAACTTCAATAAGGAAGAAATTCATAGATTTCAAGGCTAGATAGGACCATTGTGATCAGCCAGTCTGACCGCCTGTATAACACAGGCCATGCAGCGTCCCCAAAATAATGTCTAGAGCATAGTATGTAGGGAACAAGCCAATCTTCATTTAAAACTTGCCAGTAATGTAGAATCATCACAACTCTTGGTAAATTGTTCCAATGGTTAATTACCCTTACTGTTAAAAAATGGATGCCTTACTTCCCATCTGAATTTGTCTAGCTTCAGCCTCCAGCCTTGGCTTGTGTTACACCTTTTTGTGCTAGATTGAAGAACCAATTATCAAATATTTGTTCCTCAGGTAGGTACTTAAAAATTGTAATCAAGTCACCCCTTAACCTTCTCTTTGTTAAACTAAATAGACTGTTTCTTGAGGCCAGAGAGGTCCCGTCCATAAGGCAGACCGGGGAAACCGCCCCGGGCCCCACTCTTTGGGGGGCCCCACAGTTAAGAGGGACATGGGGGAAGGGCAGGGCAGCCTGGGAGGGCTCGCGGGGGGCTTGGTGGCGGCGGCAGCAGGGATCAGGCCCGAGCCCCACACTCACAGGCCCGGCCATTTATTTCTTGCCCGCAGCCCCTCTGGGCTTGGGCTCAGTCTCTGCAGCAGCAGCAGCAAGTGACCCAGCGCCAGCCTGCTCTGCTCTGCCGGCTCCCAGCATCGCCTGCCACTGCAGGGTCCTAGTGCACCCCCTACCAATAGTGCCAGAGCAAGCTGACCCAGGCTGACCTTTTCCAGTGGGACACTCCACCAGCACAGGAGGCCCCCTCGCCCCTAGCACAGGTGAGTGCCAGCCAGTAGTCTCCATCATCCTTCGCCCGTCGCCCAGCACTGGTGTCCCCCCAGTGCCCCACACCTCCCCCTTCCACTGCCCTTTCTCCCCTCTCCCAGCACTGAGTGGGGTCCTCCAATGCCACCTCCAGGCCAGGGCCAGCCCTTATCAACCCCTGCCTCAAGGTCCTCCTTGCCTTTCAGCTCTCCAGCCTTGGGGTCCCCCGCCCTGCAGTACGAGGACCTGGGATCCCACAACTCTGCTCTCTCCATCACCCACCAGGACTGGGGTCCTCCATCCATCTGCTTTTCTGCCTCCCCTCCCACTCCCAGCCCCCAGAGAAAACAGATCTTAGAGCCCCTCCTCCATGCTGGAGGCTTCTGGGGTCCCCCAGCACTGGGCACATATAGGCCCTCCAAGAGCCACCCAGTTCCCGAGACGTGGGCTCTCAGTGTTGTGAATGTATAATTACATTTTTTCTTAAATCCACCGAGGGTAGCGGGAAGTGAGTCTGCTGCAAGGAAGTCCAGGAAGGTGGATATCAGAATGTAAGCGTTGCGACACTGATTGTGATCGGTTACGTTTTTTTTTTAATTATATGAACTTCATTATAATTATAAAAAAGAACTACAATATAATATAACAAAATTATAATTATACAACTGGGTGCTATCAATATTTAACCTGTGGCCAGCAGCTGCCCTTGATGTTCACTGTAACCAGATTTCACCTGTATAAAAAAATGTTAAGGGGGGCCCCTAGGAACGTCCCTGCTTGAGGCTATCACTATAACACTTGTTTTCTAATTCTTTAATCATGCTCATGGGCTGTTCTGTGACCCCTCTCCAATTTATCAACCTCCTTGAATTGTGGCTACCAGAATGGGACAGTATTCCAGCAGTGGTCGCACCTGTAACAAATAACCTCTCTACCCCTATTCAAGATTCCCCTGGTTATGCATCCAACAATGACATTAATAATTTTGGTTACAGTGTCGCACTGGGAGCTCATGTTTATCTCTTTATCCACTATGGCCCTCAAATCTTTTTCAGTGACTCTGCCTCCCACCATGCTGTAAGTATGGCCTATATTCTTTGTTTCTAGTTGTACAGCTTTACATTTGACTGTCTTGAATCACGTTGTTTGATTACACCCAGCTTACTAAGTGCATCCTGTATCAGTGACCAGTCCTCTTCATTATTTACCAATCGCCCAATTTGGGGGTCATCTGCAAACTTGATGATTTTGTTTTCTCCCAGGTCATTGATAAATAGCGTAGGATCAAGAACCAATCCCTGCAAGACCCCACTAGGTGCAAATACCTCCCTGAGCCAGCAGGGGTGTCAAGGCTGCTTTCCCACTTTGAACGGTAGGGTACAAATGTGGGGGCCTGCATGAAAACTTCTAAGCTTAACTACCAGCTTAGATCTGGTCCGCTGCCACCACTCCCAAGTGCTAATTCCCTTCCCTGGGTAGCCTTGAGAGACTCTTCACCAATTCCCTGGTGAATACAGATCCAACCCCCTTGGATCTAAAAACAAGGAAAAATCAATCAGGTTCTTAAAAAGAAGGCTTTTAATTAAAGAAAAAGGTAAAAATCATCTCTGTAAAATCAGGATGGAAAATAACTTTACAGGGTAATCAAACTTAAAGAGCCCAGAGGACCCCCCTCTAGCCTTAGGTTCAAAGTTACAGCAAACAGAGGTAAACACCCTAGTAAAAGGTACATTTACAAGTTGAGAAAACAAAGGTAAACTAACACGCCTTGCCTGGCTGTTTACTTACAAGTTTGAAATATGAGAGACTTGTTCAGAAAGATGTGGAGAGCCTGGATTGATGTCTGGTCCCTCTTAGTCCCAAGAGCGAACAACCCCCCAAAACAAAGAGCACAAACAAAAGCCTTCCCCCCACCAAGATTTGAAAGTATCTTGTCCCCTTATTGGTCCTTTGGGTCAGGTGTCAGCCAGGTTACCTGAGCTTCTTAACCCTTTACAGGTAAAAGGATTTTGGAGTCTCTGGCCAGGAGGGATTTTATAGTACTGTACACAGGAGAGCTGTTACCCTTCCCTTTATAGTTATGACAAGGGGCGAATCTAATCTTTTATTTCTTTCCTTCTCTGAAGGAACCCTGTCAGTCCCTGTGCTGGTAATGCCACAGACTAGGCAAGCAGAAGAATAAGACCAAAATGAAGTCCCAGTGTTACAGCAGCCAGTTGCTACTGTTGGAGTTGAATATAGTTCTGAAACTGATAAGACGACTCTTCGCTATTCTCAATTCAGTGGCAATTCAGCCACTAACCTTCTTTGCCATGACTAAAACAAAAAGTGACAGCTGCTAGGGAACACAGTGCTGACTGGACAACCCTTCAGTTTATTTTCTAGCTGTGCACATTTTTGAGCCGGTTTGCCATATTCAAAAACATAACAAAACCCGTCAGTGAGGGATGAAGGAAGGTGCCTGGATTCCTGCTGGCAAAAAAAGATGTCAGCGAAATCAGCAAATGTAACAAGGAAGAAGACAGGAAACTCAAGCAGCAGAGAGCGAAATAGTTCAAAACCCACCACGGCCAGGCTGCAAATCTGTCTTCCAGCTACTCACTGCCATTAAAGATAGTCCAGTGATAACAGCACTACTCTGGGACTTGGGTTCAACATGCTGCTGCACTACAGACTTCTCTGCTGCAGTTCCCTATGCTTGTACTTCCCTTCCGCACAGGGTAGACCAGGAATCGACAACCTTTGGCACGCGGTTCGCCAGAGTAAGCACCCTGGCTGGCCGGGCCGGTTTGTTTACCTGCCGCGTCCGCAGGTTCGGCACATCCCTCGGCACATCCCTCGGACCGCGCTGCTTCCCACAGCCCCCGTTGGCCTGGAGCGGCAAACCGCGGCCAGTGGGAGCCGCGATCGGCCAAACTTGCAGGTATACAAACCGGCCCGGCCTGGCCCGCCAGGGTGCTTACCCTGGCGACCTGCGTGCCAAAGGTTGCCGATCCCTGGGGTAGACCTGTAAAGATTAGGAAGCACTCAGATGCTATAGTGACGAGACCATATAAGCACGTATGCTAGCTAGAAAACCGGAAATACACATTAACCCAAAATTTAACAGGGTTTCCATGGCAGTTCAAAAATATTGCTGTGTATAATACAGATTACAGCAGAGGTTTAAAGAATGTAAGAAACTCTGGAGGTGATATTATTAAAACGAAGGGCTTGTCTACAGGAACATTTTGCTCATAACAAGTTGGGGTATGAGTCTACCCTGCACAAGCCTCTTATGGGCTGCATGGACCTTGCTGATCTGCATTAACAGTTCGTTAATGTGATCTAGTCCTATTTCCAATGCTTGATATGCATGCAAGTTACCCATTCATATTTTCCCAACCGTAAAGCAAGGAAGCAGTTTATTGAAACATCAATGCATGTTTTAGGCCATAACGCTCCAGGTTTTTTTTTATGAAAGAATCTATTTTAAGCTGAACCATTCATTTTAACCATCTTTGTTAGTCTATTACTTCTGCATGTGCTAGCACAGTGAAGCGAACGCTGTTGGGTTTGAATCACTGCTCAGCAGCGCTAGCAGGCATGTGTCAAAGACCTTGCCTTAATGCCATCCTGTTTATCTCTCCCCTCAGAATGAGCTTAGGAGTTATTCAGCAGGAGGACAGGAAATCAGGCTCAGAAGCATAGTTGAGCATCATACTGTACCATTCTGCTGCACTAACTCTGTGTCACACAGTATTAGTGTCATGTAATTAGCCATGTTTTTCTCAACCAGAATAAAAGAGAACAGTGTACTTGTGTGAGTGCCTTCCCCCTGTATGAATGGAGCCCAATCCAGCCCTTCTGAATGCAGGGCAATCAGACTTTCAAATGGGATGAGTACCGGAATGCTGTTTCTTGTCTCACTTGTTCCAGCACCACTTTCCAGTTAAAGCAAATGACGTACATCTCTGTGTGTTATTAAGACCCCACTTACATTGTATGAGAGAATAAGCATGTAGTCATTTTGTATAGCCCCTGGGATGTTTCCTGTGTGAATCGCTGGGAGGGCCTCATGCACAGCCACAGGCTTTCTCTGGGACATCAATTTTGTGAATAAGGAGCTATGCAGCTTCTCTGTTGTGTCTTGTAACTGAGCTGGGAATAGGGTGACCAGATGTCCTGATTTTATGGGGACAGTCCCAATTTTGGGGTCTTTTTCTTATATAGGCTCCTATTAACCCCCACCCCCGTCCCGATTTTTCACACTTGCTGTCTGGTCACCCTAGCTGAGAACATTGGCATGTGGTTCATCAAGGCTATTCCCTGTGGTAGCAGAGGGTCATCCCAGTTCAGGGAGCTGTAGCACATGGAACTTTGTGGCCAGCTGTACATAGGCAGATTCACAGGGCAGGGCACTATCCTCATGTGTGACACAGATTTGGCTTGCAATAAACTTTCTAAAATTCAGAGAGCCTGGTGTGTGTACACAGTACAGAGCCCTCTCACTAACCAATGGGCTTGTGCAGCAAGGCCCCCTTATGACAGCTATCGTCCTACACACACCTCAGAGCCTGCCTCTGGAGCGTGGAACTGCTGGGCTCCAGGGCTCCAACAGCTGTTTGGTCAGTTCTATCCTGCTGACTGGGAGGTGGAGGTTGGGCTTCTGCTCTTGTGACAGTGAGCGAGAGCGGACATGTGGGATGGGGAGAGGAGCAGAAGCGCTCATGAATGTAGTGCATACAATGAATGAGGTGGAAGCCCGAGTTAGAATGAAGGGGTAGGGTAAGAGGGGAGGGAATGGTAGTGGGAGAGGCTGTGTTGAGGTGGTCAGTTGTTCTTCAGAGATACATAGCAGTGTGTTTGTTGCGCATTTTTTAGACTGGGATCTGCAGATTAGGTTCCTAAATAAGTGAAGGGCTAAACTTTACTTCAAGTCAGCAGGAGCTGTAGGAGCTCAGCAACTCTGAAATAAATCAAGCCACTTTTATTCCATGGCCTAAATAGGGCACCCTGGTTTCAGGCACCCAAGTGTGAAAACCTGAGCCCCAGTGCACCAGTTGGTTACTGCCATATCACTGTGCAGGGCAAGGCATGTGCTTTTTATTTTAACCAGAATAACACTTCTTCGGCAAGTGGGGGAGGGCTGACAGACGATGTGAGTTTTGGCGCAGTCATTACTGTTGTGCCGTAATCCCAGCTTGGGGGGGAGGGGGAGGGAGTGTGTGTGGGTGGTTGGGCCTGCGCCTGTACCTGTGCCTTGTTCATTAGTAGCAGCTGGATTTCAAATAGCCCCCATTCGTCCATTTCTAAAGACTGTTATTTGTGAATGGCAAATCCCTCCTGAAACTTACTTAGCAATTCCTGGCAATAAATCAATCAATCTGTGTCCATTCTGTTGTTTGAAATGTTGGCGCTATTTGATATACAGTGTATGGACCATGTCATTTTTGGAGATGTAGGGAAAAATCTGCTGTGCCAATGAGAGAGGAAAAGTTTGCCCTTAAGCAATGAAGTATGTCAGGAAATGTGTCAGAACCTAGACAGCATCACAGTTGAATGTATTGTCTTGTGTGACACTATCCAGCATAAATACAAGTTCTGAAGCGTTTTCCTGTGATTATGAACTGGATATATTTTTAATTAAATAAAACCACACTGGTTGCTACATCATGCCGTTAATTAGAATCCCTTAAAGAGGGCACCAGAGCACCACTTTGCCCTATTTAGGCTTTGCTTTGCTGGCCAGCATTGTCCATCAGAGAGAGGCACAATATCTCTTGGCATGTCACAGCAGCTCAGGGAAGCATGTAACACTCCTTATGGTGTGCTTTCCTCCATGGCTAGTCAGCCCTGCCCCTATTCCTCTCCACTTTTGGTGTATCTGGCATCCCAGGTGCTGTTAGCAGAGAGCTAAAGGAAGCTAAAGGAAGTGGTGGAGAGGGACTTTCAACTGGCCCTTCCATTAATAGAGTTGGGGGGGGGGGGGAGAGGACAGGGAATGTGCCCATCTTGTGCACATGTGCAATGGGCAGCCATAATCTGACCTTAAATGAAATGTATACAAGCCTTCTGCACTTAACTGGATATGCCCCTTGCCTACGGAGGCAGCTGAAGGGAGATGTTCATGCTCAAGCCCCTTCTGCCAGTCAGTAATCCTTGGCTACTTCAGGTAAAGAGGAGCCCTGAGGTTTTTTTGGCGGTTGCTTCGTTGAGAACCAACCCCAGCCCTAATTAACTGACAAGATCTGTTTAGCCAATGTGCTTTGTAAAAGGGCGAAAGGGGCTGTGGCCTAGACTTTTAAAAGTCTGTAGGCATTGCTGCACTCAGTCAATGGGGTTGAGGCATCTAAGGGTATGGCTACACAGCGATAAAATACCTCAGACCTGGGGCAACTGCCTCAGGCTCGAGGTGCTCAGGCTGTGCACTGCATTGTAGACATTCTGGAGGGAGCAGCTCAGAGCCCGGGCTCCAGCCTGAGCCTGAATGTCTACACTGCAATTGTATAG
Source organism: Emys orbicularis (assembly GCF_028017835.1). Lineage (NCBI taxonomy): Eukaryota > Metazoa > Chordata > Testudines > Emydidae > Emys > Emys orbicularis. The sequence goes on along the minus strand of NC_088688.1, from coordinate 37,021,098 downwards.
CTCCACAGCCCAAGCCCCATGTGCCCGAGTCAGCTGACACAGGCTCTGAGACTCGGTGCCATGGGTTTTTTTATCACAGTGTAGACACCCTAAATCACTTTTGAAAAATGAGACAGTCTCCTAAATCAGTTAGGTGTTGCAACACTGAGTGCGGCAATGCCTAAATACCGTTAAAAACAGGCCCTGTGTCTTTTTGTGTTTCTTCATGATGGTTCAAGAAGGTTTTTCATAAAAAGAAAAAAAAAAAGAGGCAGGGCAAGTTACAAGCTGGCCAGTACTCCTCTGGATGGACATCAGTCTATTGTGAGGGGCCCCAATTGCTAGGTCTCACTTGCTTCTAAGTGGGACTTGGGCAGAGTTTAGTGATGCTTTCTGGCTCTCGGTCCCTAGGGGACACACCTCTTGTCTGTGCCCTTCCTTGGTACATGGGAGGCTGCAATCCAGCCTCCTAGACCCTGAAACCAGTGCCTTGGACCTCCTAAGCCCCTCAGATCACTTGCATATGCTTCCCAAGAGGCCTGCTGAGGCTCTGGTCACCCTGGGTGTGGTAGGAGAGCCAGGAACGCAGGCTTAGCAGAGGAATTTCTTAACCAGAAACACTTAACTCATGCAAACATTCAAGAGTTACAGAGCTTTTAAAACAACAGAAGTCCTGTGATGCACCCTCCCCATGTCTGAGTTCACCGCCCTCCCGCCCCCCGGCTCCCCCCCATCTGTGAGGCCAAATTTTGCCTGCCTTCCAGGTAGAGCAGAATCCTGCCTGCCTTTCCATGTGGGGCGCTGTCATTTAGCTGAATATGCCCTTTGCCTATAGAGGCGGCTGAAGGAAGATGTTCATGCTCAAGCCCCTTCTGCCCTGCAGAGAGCAGAACCCTGCTCTTGAATACAGTCCTGTCTCCTTTTGCCATGTGTCCAGGCTGAGAAGCGGCAGCTCCACTATCCACACAGGCTCCCTGTGTAGAAAATCCATGGTTTCCTGGCACAATCAAAGTTGATGGTCTGAGCTTGATCTGTGATGGTTTCTCAATCATCACACTGCTTTACAGCCAAAATGCTTCTGAAATAAATGTAGTCAAACTTTACTACTTCTGGGTCACTGAGAACGAAAATGATGCTTAAAATTGTTGATTGGCTCTAGTTTTCAAGATATGCTATTGGGTCAGTATATACGACCCTTGACTTGGGAATGGCGGAGGATAAGTGAGTTATAAAGGGAAGGGATCTCAATTTAAACCAGAAATGACTAAAATACGTCTTTGACTGGATCTATGAATAAATCTATGACTGGGTTTGAACAGTACTTGCTTTTTAGGCAAAACAATGAATGATGCAATCTGAAGCTGGTATTGCATCATACATGATATGAATTGCATCATGTTATTCCTAGAAGTCATGGATGATGCAATCATAACGAAGCTTACATCACTCTGCTGAACAAATTGCCCTATATCAGCTCTAGAAATCATACAGTGTCGTGCTCTCTTATTTGTCAGTGTTTGATTTTGCCAAGGGACACATTTCTGTTTAGCCAAAGTGAGCAGAGATGCCTCGTACTTGTGTGAACAGTGCAGATAACTTCTGCTATGTTTGTGGTGAAGTGACTTTTGCATCACAAAAGCGCAGTATAACCACTATGGTTAAGAAAGCCTATCACCTTTATTTTGGCTGCAAAATTGGAGATCAGGACAAGAGGTGGGCCCCACACATATGCTGCAACATTTGTGCAACAAATCTTGGCCAGTGGTTGAACAGGAAAAGGAAATCTATGCCTTTTGCAGTGCCAATGATTTGGAGAGAGCCAACAGATCATACCAGCAATTGTTACTTCTGCATGGTGCCTCCAGTTGGGAAAGGTGTGTCAAAGAAGAAAAAGTGGACTGTGCATTATCCAAACATTCCATCAGCTATATGCCCAGTACCCCACGGAGAAGGACTGCCGGTTCCTGATGCACCAGTATCATTCTCACTTGAGTCAGACGAGGAAGAGGAAGAGGATGAAACTTCTGGTCCTGAACCATCAATGTCACAGGACCCACATTTTCTCCCATCCTCCTCCTCTGAACCACACCTCATAACACAAGGTGAACTGAATGACCTTGTCAGGGATTTGGAACTACGCAAGAGTAAGGCAGAGCTGTTGGGCTCCAGACTACAGCAGTGGAATCTCCTGGCAGGTGATGTTAGGGTTTCCATGTTCCGTGACCGTCAAAAGGATCTTGTCCCATTCTTCTTCATGGAAGGTGATCTTGTAGCCTGCAACAACATCGATGGTGTGATGGCAGCCCTCAACATCGTTCACGATCCAGATGAGTGGAGACAGTTCATTGATTCATCGAAGACGAGTCTTAAAGCTGTTTTACTGCATAATGGCCATGTTTTGCCATCAATTCCAGTTGGACATGCAGTCCATATGAAGGAAACCTATGACAACATGAAACAACTTTTGAGGTGCATAAACTATGACCAACATCAGTGGCAGCTTTGTGGCGATTTGAAGGTTGTTGCTCTCTTGCTTGGTCTGCAGACTGGATACACAAAGTACTGCTGTTTTCTCTGTGAATGGGATAGTCGTGCAAGGGATTCCCACTACATCAAGAAAGATTGGCCACTCCAACAGTCATTGGAGCCTGGGAGGAAAAGTGTTCAGCATCCACCACTTGTTGAATCAAGGAAGATTTTTTTACCACCCTTCCACATCAAGCTGGGTCTGATGAAGAACTTTGTCAAGGCCATTGACAAAACACAAGCAGCTTTCAAGTACCTCCGTGGAAAATTTCCAAGATTAAGTGAAGCTAAGATAAAGGAAGGTGTCTTTGTTGGTCCTCAGATTCATGAACTTCTTCGAGATGATGCATTTGACCATGCACTACGTGGCAAGGAAAAGACGGCATGGAAAGCCTTCCAGTTAGTGGCAATAAATTTTCTCGGAAACAACAAGGCAGACAACTACAGGTTGTTGGTGGAAAACCTCCTCAAGGCATACAAAAGCCTTGGTTGCAACATGTCACTAAAGATACATTTTTTGCACTCTCATCTAGATTTTTTTCCACCAAACTGCGGAGCAGTGAGCGACGAGCACGGCGAGCGATTTCACCAGGACATTGCAACAATGGAGAAACGCTATCAGGGCAAATGGAGCCCATCAATGCTTGCAGACTATTGCTGGACAGTAACAAGAGATGCTCCATTTAATGAATACAAGAGACAAGCCAAGAAGCGCCGAGTAGACACCGAATAGGACTAAACTATGTACAGAATAGTTTTTTGCCTTTTGTTTCATAATAAATTTTATTTATATAACCCTTTTGCTGATTTTTAAAGTGTTACCTAAACAGGACAGGTGAAATATTATCATGTAAAGCAACCATAAACACATGAAAAGACCTAGGTTTACAATTTATGATTAAAACTCTACTATCTACACAATATACATAGACATAAAATGTAAAAACTTAAATATCTTAGAAACAGTAGCCAATCAGTTGTTTTAATTGTCATATTTTAATTCAGCACATCAAAATACATAATAAATAGCACATTTTATCTCTGAAGCAGACGACTTCTCAAAAATTGTAGACCAGTGTAATCCTTCAACAAGGCATTGAACACCTTTCCTGGGCAGGGTAGCTGTTTAGAATATATCATAATAGCCTTGCCTTGGGAAAGGCTGGACCTGTGTCCAGCACATAGTACACAATGGAATTCCTAGTACAAAATGGGGGTGCCAGTACACAATGGAGTACACAATTTGATAGACATATCCCACGCTGTCACAGAGGTGCCTGAGGTTTTAATATTAGCAGTTCAGTTGGTTTTTTAAATCTTGTTTCCTGAAAGAGTCTGTGGATGAGCAGATAACTGGTGTGATTATGGCAGCAGAGACTCCATACAGTTACACTTGATTATACGTTATAAGGCAGCAAATGAGAGCACAAAAGATTTTCCTTGCCGCGTGCTCTTTAAAGTATAAGGTACACAGTTACTGAAGCACACCGCTGCTATTTTTACAGGTTTAGTTCTAATGGATCTTATTGTGCTTGGAGTCCATGACCCATAAACATTGTATCACCGTCTTAAGAAAAGTGCAGTAAAGGTGGATTCCCATATTATTTGGTTTTGAGCAAAAAACTAAAGAGACATTTGCCTGACATTAAGAAGGCGTCGAATAAGTCTGAGCTGTACAGAATAATTTCAATTAATTGTACACTAGAGAACGCTTTTGCATGCAGGCATTTTACAGGATATATCCCTGCAGTGAGATAATAGCGTTTTAATGAGGCGTGATTGCAACAAGGGTTAAAATAGCTTGGCGGCCAGCACAAAAAATGATGTTATGGGACCGTATTAAAGGGCATGAGAAATGAATCACATCAGGCTACTCCAGAGCTTTCAATGCAGTGCCAGGCAGTCAAAAATAGCTAAGGCTCTAGGATTATTCTGATTAGATTGTAGACTTTCCAGCTGAGCAAATGAATCATGGTAAACCTTTGATTTCAAACATTCAGACAATGAAAGTGGTCGTTTCTAGGGCTGTCTTGCGATTTATATGTGTACATGAAAGTGATCTAATAATAGCAATGTCTACTCCCCTTACTGGGATTTTCTGGGAATAATTACACCACAGCAGGATTAAAGGTATAAATTCTGCCTCTTTCCACATAAAACCTGGGGATGTGATAGTCTCAATTACCATATAGAATTTGCCTTGGTGTTTCAAAATCTAATAGAAACTGAAAAAAAAGCAACACAATTTATGCAAATATCTATGTCTGTGCCTCTTTATAGTAGAGTATAATTTAGGAACATAGGAATTGTCTCACTGCATCAATCCAGCTAGTCCAGTGTCCTGTGTCTGACCAGACATTTCAGAGGATGGTGTGAGAAAGCCCTGAGTAGGCAGCTGAAGGCTAATCTGCCTCCAGTGAGAGTCACACCCTAAACCCTAACATTTGGAAATTGGTTTAAATCCTGAAACTTGAGATTTTTATCTCCCTTCCAATGTGCTGTGTTAGCACTAGCTAGCATAACTGGCTATGCTTGTTAGGCAAATAAATGTTCAATACCTCTTTAATCCTTACTGAGCTTGTGCCCTCAGCAACATCCTGTGTCAATGAGTTCCATAGTGTAATGATATGTTGTGTGAAACAAGTATTTTCTTTTAGCTGTGTTGAATTTGTCACCTTTCCGTTTCATTGACTGTCCTCCTGGTCTTATGCTCTGACACAGGAAGAACAGGAGCTCCATGCATTGTTTTATATACTATCATGTCCCCTGTTGTTCATCTGCTTTCTAAGGTAAACAAGCCCTTTCTTTTCAATCACTCACCATGAGCAAGTTTTTCCAACCATTCTTGTTGCCCTCTCTGAATGCCTTTAATAGTGCAATAGCCTTTCTGAGATAGGGTGACCAACACTGCACATGGTATTACAGATGTGAGTATCTTCAATGGTAAATGTGCAGGACGAGCCCACGCAGTCAGTTCAGCCAACAGGATAGCAGGGAGTTCAGATAACTGTAAGTCTGCTGTGGTCTCTGCCTGTTGGTTAGTAGGCACACGAGTGCTGATCACAACTGGGTGTTATGCTACAGCTCTGGCAGCAGCCCAGACTTGATGCTCCTCTAGAAAGAGATGATAGGTAAGATTTTGGGTACGCTCCATGGACACCCATATGTAACACTGAATAAGAACAAACCCTGGATCCCACTGCCCACCCTGAGAGAAAATAACCCCAAAGTAGAGCTGAGCAAAACATTTCAAAATTCAACATTTTCCAAAATTCAACACTTCCCAAAATTCCCATTTTTTAACCAGCTCTACTCAACACTCCTGTCCTCCCAGTTGGTGTTCTGCAGCCAGGAGCACAGCTTTTGCGTGGCAGAAGCTCCCACAGATGCTGCATTTCCACTTGATGGCAACTAAGGGCCAGTGGATATGTGAAGTGACAAAGCCAGCAGTGTTGCTCCACCTCTGAGCCCAACCCTGTCCCCGTCATCGCACCTCACATGATAACACACAGGGAGCCCTTCTGGAGCTGGACTCCATGGTACACAGGGAATATGGAGGGTGTGCACAGGCTCCACAAATTCTGCTTTCCCAACCCCATGACTTCCACTGCACCTGGCGAGCAGCATGACCACAGAGGAATGGGCAGCATTTTGCTCATAAAACAGCCAAATCTCCAGTCCTACAAAACAGCGACATAGCGTCATAGAATTGGAAGGGACCTTGAGAAGTCATCTTGTTCAGTCCCCTGCAGTCGTGGCAGGACTAAGTATTATCTAGACCATCCCTGACAAGTGTTTGTCTAACCTGCTCTTAAAAATCTCCAGTGATGGAGATTCCACAATCTCTCTAGGCAACCTCCCTAGCCATAATGCTACATTACAAAACTATCCATGGTAAAGTGCTGCTACTGCTATATGGTGATCTGCTTCCAGCGCCAAACAGGACACAGTCATGATAAAAAATTACATTAGCATCAGCGCTCTTTACCAGTGAGATTATTAAAGCTGAAAGAAGCTAAGAAACCTAATTTACTGTTCACCACTGAAGTGGTTTGTTTACTTTTTTGCCTTTCACTCCACTTGGGCACTAGAACTTGACCAGTTTATGATAAACATCAGGGGCCATAAACACATTTTCCCCCCACAAAACCTACATTGTGGGCCTAACCTTTGACAATGTCCCCTTTCTAAATGTTAATAACAGAGGGTGCTGCCCATTACTCCTGCTGATACATGCCTGTCTAGAAAGACTATTAAACTTGCAAGATGTAGGGGCATGTTTTCATTGCTATTTAATAGCAGGTTCTATTAAATTACCAGAACTTGTGTCTGTCTCAGGTGGCCTTAAACTTTGAGATTTCTGCTCTGTTGCTTTTTCTGCCTCCTGCCCTGGATCTCTGCCAGTTGAGTGCCTGCAGCTGGGTCACTGTGCTGTTTTTCTGTACAATGGCTGCTGGTAGGTGCCTGAAGTTCATTACTCCAGATGGGCTGTTTGCACATGCTGCCATCAAGGAGGAAGCGTGGGTAGTGATGAAACATGTTTCTCTTGCAGGGTGGCTGGCTTGCTTTCCTCTTGGGTGCTTAGTGTTTTGTAAAGGGCTAAAATCAAAACTAAATTCAGTTACAAACAGGGTTTGAACTAAATTCTTCGAAAAAGTAAAGTGCATTTTAGTGTTACCAGCTAGGAGTGAAGCCTTGCACTATTGGTTAACTGGCTAGAGCACTGTTTTATGGTACTTGATACTATGGGTTTACTATGCGTCAAATGCCCAAAGGTTTGGGTTGGGTGCTTATCTAATGCCCTGAACCCTTTTAGGTCCCTGCAACCATCCCTGTCAACCTCCTTCAGCAGCAGATGTTTTCTGTTTCCAGGACCTAACTCCCAATAGCTGACAATATCTTTGTGGAAGTGGGGGGGGGGGGGGGTCCCACTCTCACACAGCAGGCAGAAGTCAGGGAAGACCCTACCCTAAGGCAACAAACATGTTTTGAGGGGGGGTGGTGGAGATGATGCCCCCAATGCCTTCCCTCCACCATCAACAGACGTTTTCAGGGCGTTCCATGGCCTTCCACTGGCAGCGGACTGATTCCTACAGCTGACATCTGTATGTCTTCTGGGCTTTGGGAATTTCCTTTAGTGGCCTCATAGACTGAGTGGAGACCGCATGACATAGAAATGTGGTGACAGTGGGACCTGCAGAAAAGCTGCCAACACAGATAAAACTAATGGCTGGGTTGCTGGGGGGAAGGGAATCTAAACTGAAGCTGTCCTGAACTTCAGAAAAAATGTGCTTGCTCCAATCTGGATGTTATTTGGCCCAAACTGGTTCTCCCATTGCTAGGCAAGGGCTCCAAAACCAATTTATTTTGGCATAAGACAAATGTCAACACTAGTCTTAAATCATTGTCTCACCTAGAAACCTTTTAAAGACCTGAGTAAAAGCAAAGTATTTATATAAAAATAAAATAAATATATGGAGATATACTGGTCTCATAGAACTGAAAGGGACCCTGAAAGGGCATTGAGTCCAGCCCCCTGCCGTCATTAGCAGGACCAAGTACTGATTTGTGTGAGATCCTTAAGTGGCCCCCTCAAGGACTGAACTCACAACCCCGGAGTTAGCAGGCCAATGCTCAAAACACTGAGCTGTCACTCCCTTGTGATAACCAAGTTGTAAGTGGCCTCTCCCCACCAGAAGGTTGAAACTGAGAGGGGACTACAGAGGGCTCCAAAGCAGTGACTTCTCCAAACACCACCTCCCTTGAGAATCAGCAGCTCCAGCAGGGCCCTGCTCATTTGGACTACTAGTTATGTAATTAATGGCTTGGACCACAGCGGTTCCCTGCCTCAACCCCCAACTGCGACCTGGCCATGGCTCTGCACACGGCTGAGGCCCCTAGCTGTCAGCCCCCACCACGACTTGGCTGCACCTTCACTCCCAGCCCCGCCTCCCCCCCAGCCTCGGTCCCCAGCCGCGGCTCCACTCCTCTAGCCTGCTGCTCATCCTCACACACAGCTTGCTGTCTCTCTCCTTGTGCCTGATCCTTGTGTTTTTAAGGTGTCACTGCACTTCACTTTCTTGATCACTAAGCTTCCTAGAGCCCTTCACTGGCTAGTTGCTGATCTGAGGCCATGTCCCTCTGAGAATGGCCTGTCTTAATTGTTTCCTTCAAGCTGTTTCTGGGGTGGGGGTCGGGGTGGAGAGTTACTTTGAAATGATCCTTCAGCCTTTTTCCAATAACTTGCATCGATATAGAGTGTTTCCTCCAAGGAGTTCAAAGTGCTTTACAAACATTAATTAACAAAGCCTCAGCATGGGTGGCAGAGCCAGGTATAGAATCCAGGCCTAGTGATCCCCATTCCCCTGTTCTAAGCATTACGCCATATTGCAGCTCAGGTTCGTGCTTCCTACAGTGTATTTTTTACTTACACTTGGGGAACCTTCACTTCACCTTGGCTGGTGTCAGTCTTAGTGTTTTAAACTGTTCCTGTTATCTAAAGCAGACAAATCTAATCACCCTTTCAAGAGCTCTGGAATAAAGTAGGCTATGAAGACCTAAAAACATTCTTTTCAGTGTCACAAAAGACAATGCGAGTGGGGCACCACTTCCCCTCTGTATTAATTATTAATGAAGCTAGAATGGAGTAGTTCCGCTACAGAAACACACAGAATAAAAGAGTGATTCACCACCTTTAGTGTGCTGCCACTCCACCATCCTTAATGCTTCCAGAGAGATTCGCTATACACGTACTGACCCAGCCGCCAGCACAAGACTGTACCCTCTACATACCGGGGATTTAAATGTAATGGTGGCATATAGGGCATCCTGGCAAGACTTGGAAGGTAATTACATCAGACCATATGTACAGAGGACAACTAGTTTTCCTTGAATTACAGTATTGTATTCTGGAATGCCAGGCTTCTGCGCATGATTTTATTTCTCCCTTTCACAACAGTAAATGTATTATTTCTATATTACAGAGTGTGTCTAAAACCAGACCTTTATCTCCATCATCAACCCATAAAATAGGATCTGGATTTTAACTAATCCTGGTTTTTTTACTTTGTGTTCTAAGCCATTTTGGTCTGGGCACAAAAAGGCAGTCTCTTTGGACCATCTCCTAGATAATACATTGCAAATGAAGAGTTATTGAACAATACCTTCAAACATACTTGTAAATTGTCCTGGGATAAAAGATGGAGCTTACATGGTGTCCAGAAAGCTAGTAAGCCATTCCAAGGGTCAAATGGCCATCACAGAGGATGCATTGTCAGCCGTTTCCTTCTATTTATAGTGCAAGAGTTCCAGCCTGAGCACCTCTACTGGTTGTGGCAGTATGGTGTGATAGGGTGCTCAGAGGGCCGGGTTGTCTAGCAGTTAGCACACCTGACTACCAGACCTTTGCCTCTCTGTAAGGGCAGTAGAGGTGTCTGATTCCTACACCTAAGTCAGGAATCTATTGGTTTCTACCCACATCTCGGTCTCAGCCAAATTGTGTGATGAAGACAAATGTACTCAAGGATGAAACTAAAAGCATCCATCAAAACTCTTTTGCACCTGCACTCCCCATGGAGGTGCATAAAACTTGAGCATGAATGGTAAGACAGAGTGCTGCTTCTGAAATGACACTTTTGTAGAGATGAAAAATAAGACAGTGGCCTAGTTTTCTGTTTTCTGTCCGTTACCTGCCAATAAAAACAGCACTAGAAGACAAAAGTGAGTCTGTGTTAATGTAACTTGACTTGAGTGTCAGAGGCAAAATCTACCCTCAGAGATGCATGCACAACCCCCTTTAAAGTAAACAGGAGCAGTGCATGCATATCCAAGGCAGTCTTTCACCCATAGTATTGTAGTCCAGCTACCACAGAATCATAGAATCTCAGGATTGGAAGGGACCTCAGGACGTCATTGTAACGTTGCAGTTTATATGGTTTTATAAAAATATGCTAATGAGTGAATATAATGTAACTGGAATATGCTTCATGCAAAAGGTCTCTTGTAAGGTATCATTACAAAGCTTATAATCTACTGAGTGTGATCATCCTATTTGTATAAATGTACCACTCTTGTATCTGAAACTAGAAATATGAAATATAACTCTGAGGGCCTATTGTAATTATGCAACGTGTGGGCCATTAATGGTGGTTTGGAATCTTGATGACTCCCATTAACCAGGACAATTGTCTGCAGATGGCTGTGTTTTACCTGTAAGTCTTCCTGTATAGGTATGTGCTGGCAAGTGGGCAATGAAGTCTTGCAGTGACATGTGATCATGTCACCTGAACTGGAATCCATCTTTAACCTGGTGTCTTTCCATTGAGAAGGAGGGGGTGGGAACCCAGCGAGGGACAAAGGATTCCCGCCTTATGCAAAAGATATATAAAGAGGTGGAAGAGAACAAAGGAGGCAGAGCCATCATGAAGAATGCCCTAGCTACCACCGGAGCTGGAACAAGAGCTGTACCAGGGGAAAGAATTGTGCTCAGGCCTGGAAGGTGTCCAGACTGAGGAAAAAACTTACTGAAGCATCTCTGAGGGTGAGATTATCTGTATTCAGTTTGATTAGACACAGATTTGCACATTTTATTTTATTTGGCTTGGTGACTTTGTTCTGTCTGTTACTACTTGGAACCACTTAAATCCTACTTTCTGTATTTAATAAAATCACTTTTTACTTATTAATTGACCCAGATTATGTATTAATCCCTGGGGGAGCAAACAGCCATGCTTATCTCTGTATCAGTGTTATAGAGGGCGAACAATTTATGAGTTTACCCTGCATAAGCTTTATACAGGGTAAAACGGATTTATTTGGGTTTAGACCCCATTGGGAGTTGGGCATCTGAGTGTTAAAGACAGGAACACTTCTGTTAGTTGCTTTCAGGTAAACCTGCAGCTTTGGGGCAAGTAATTCAGACACCGGGTCTTTGTTGGAGCAGACAGGAGTGTCTGGCTCAGCAAGACAGGGTGCTGGGGTCCCGAGCTGGCAGGAGCAGAGGTAGTCTTGGCACATCGGGTGGCAGCTCCCAAGAGGGTTTCTGTGATCCAACCCATCACAGTCATCTAGTCCAATCCCCTGCTCAAAGCAGGACCAATCCCCAACTAAATCATCCCAGCCAGGGCTTTGTCAAGCCTGACCTTAAAAACCTCTAAGGAAGGAGATTCCACCACCTCCCTAGGTAACCCATTCCATATGCAATGCTGTCTTGTGCTAAATAATTACAAGCCCATTACTCCAGTGTATGGGGCACCAGTCGGTGGCAAGTGGACACAGCCCCTAGGTTCCCCACATGCTTTTAAGGCAGGATGGTTCTGGGTAGAGTCTACTCACTGTTTCTAGAGCTGGGTCTGTAAGGCATACGCCCAGGTTCAGACCTCTTGTCTAACACTCTTCTTTGGGATATGGAGTTTTCTCAGACCCCAAAATCAGTTTGAGAGCTTTCCCTCCTACAATTGCTTACATGCACCCCCAGAATTCCACCTAGACCAGTGAGCCCCAAACTATGAGGTGCACCCCCCGGGGGGGGGGGCAGAGAGGAAAATTTGGGGTGGGGCATGGCAGTGCCCAGGCCAGCCCCCATGGAGGGAGTGCCACCCTGCCCCACTTCACCCCGAGCTGCGCTCCAGCCCCGCTTCCAGCCATAGCCCCGGCTCCCAGCTGGCGGGGGGGGGGGGGGGATAAGGAGCTCAGGGCTGGGGCAAAGGGTTAGGGTGCAGAGGGGAGGACTCTGGCTGGGGATATGGGCTCTGGGGTGGGGCTGGGGATCAGAGGTTTGGGGTGCACTGTGGCTCCCCAGGGCTATGGTGGGGAGAGCGGACTCACCCCAGCTCTCTCTCCCTGCAGCAGCACCTGGGCTGGGGGGGAGAGGTGCCTCGCCCCTGGCCACGGCGGGTCCAGGCTGGGTCGGGGCCAGGGGAGGGGCACCGGGGCGGGTCTGGGGTTGGGGGAGAGAAATCTCTCCCCACTGCAGCCCTGAGTGCCTGGGTGGTGCTTAATAGGCAGCGACCACCAGGGCTGTCCGGGGACGGGGGGGGCAAGTGGGGCAATTTGCCCCAGGCCCCGGGCCCCGCAGGGGCCCCCACAATTATGTCAGAGGCTCCCCCTGCCTTCGTCTTCCCCCATCCCCCGGCGTCTCCGCTGGTAAGGGGGCGGGGCTGCGAGCTGTGGCCGAGCGGCGCGAGCTCAGGCCCTGCTGGAAACACCACGCGGCTGCAGCGTTGGACGCGGCGCGCTGAGGCTCCGGGAGAGGGGGTAAGTGGCATGGTAAGGGGGTAAGTGGCATGGTAAGGGGCCGGGGCCGGGCATCCCCCGACCCCATCCCCCACAGCCCTGACCCCCAGCTCCGAGCCCAGCCCCTCTGAGCCGGGTACCCCCCGACCCCATACCCCCCACAGCCCTGACCCCCCAGCTCCGAGCCCAGCCCCTCTGAACCGGGCACCCCCCCGACCCCATACCCCCCACAGCCCTGACCCCCAGCTCCGAGCCCAGCCCCTCTGAGCCGGGCACCCCCCTGAGCCCAGCCCCCCCACAGCCTAGCCCCCCAGCTCCGAGCCCAGCCCCTCGGAGCCGGGTACCCCCCTGAGCCCAGCCCCCCCACAGCCCTGACCCCCAGCTCTGAGCCCAGCCCCTCTGAGCCGGGCACCCCCAGACCCAATCCCCCCCACAGCCCTGACCCCTAGCTCCGAGCCCAGCCCCTCTGAGCCGGACACCCCTCCAACCCCATCCCCCCCCACAGCCCTGACCCCCAGCTCCGAGCCCAGCTCCTGTGAGCTGGACACCCCCCTGACCCCATCCCCCCCACAGCCCTGACCCCCAGCTCCGAGCCCAGCTCCTGTGAGCCGGACACCCCCCTGACCCCATCTCCCCACAGCCCTGAGCCCAGCCCCTGTGAGCCGAAAACCCCCCTGACCCCATCCCCCCCACAGCCCTGACCCCTAGCTCCGAGCCCAGCCCCTCTGAGCCGGACACCCCCAGACCCCATCCCCCCCACAGCCCTGACCCCTAGCTCCGAGCCCAGCCCCTCTGAGCCGGACACCCCTCCAACCCCATCCCCCCCCACAGCCCTGACCCCCAGCTTTGAGCCCAGCCCCTCTGAGCCGGACTCCCTCCAACCCCATCCCCCCCCACAGCCCTGACCCCCAGCTCCGAGCCCAGCTCCTATGAGCCGGACACCCCCCCCCGACCCCATACCCCCCACAGCCCTGACCCCCAGCTCCAAGCCCAGCCCCTCTGAGCCGGACACCCCCCTGAACCCATCTCCCCACAGCCCCGAGTCCAGCCCCTGTGAGCCAGGCACCCCCCAACGCAGAGCCCAGCTCCCCACCCAGCCCTGGGCAACAGCAGCACCACCCCCAGGCAGCGACAGCCCATTGGCACCAACCATCACCATCACCCAGCAATAGCCCATTATGTAATTGCAAATGTATACATACCATTAAAGCATTTAATGTTTTTAAATAATGTATTTAGTGTATTTTCAAGTTATTACAAATTAATTTTTGAATGTATTTCACTAGTTATTTTTTACATTTCCAAATACATGTTACTATAGTATTGCAACTTTTTTTTATGGAAGGGGCCCCCGAAATTGCTTTGCCCCAGGTCCCCTGAATCCTCTGGGCGGCCCTGGCGACCACGCAGCTTAGAGGGAACTTAGCTGGGGATTTCTAAGGCCACAGACAAAATGGAGAAATTTCAGAGCTGCTTTAATTTCTGCTGGCTGGAATGGCCTCCTAAAGCCTGTTCCACCATTCCAGGATTGCCTCACTTGGGTCATGTGTGTGTAACTTTCAGAGTGGCGCTTCTAGGTGTGTCTGCATTTTTTACAAATAGACATCTAGTCTGTCTTTCTTTCTGAGACTGGACGTGCTATGACTACAAATTGTCTATGTAATGTATGTACTAGGGTCAGGCAGGATGGATTGTTTTTCATATATAGATCCCATGACCCCTGTATTTCCATCGATTGTCTGTTGTCTGAACTCCCTTCCAATCGTAGCAGTGGCTCACCAAGACTTCCCCCCAGAGCTGGTTCAATGACCAGCGCTGCACAATTTGCATCTGGATCTCATGAACAGGGCCGCCCAGAGGATTCCAGGGGCTTGGGGCAAAGCAATTTTAGGGGCCCCTTCCATTAAAAAAAAAGTTGCAAGACTATAGAATACTATGGGGCAAATTGCCCCACTTGCCCCCCCCGCCGGGCGCCCCTGCTCATGAATCTGATCTAGGACAACATGGTTGTGAGCTAGTGGCATTACCTGGCATAGAAATCAGGTTTTTTTTGCTTCCTATAATGCTTCCAAAGGAAAAGATTTCCTCTGGCCCTCTTTTTTTAATTTGTGAGACGACTCCTTTTAGAACACAAGGAGATTTCTCAAGGATCATCTTGGCCTCTGTCAGGTGTTTCGTTGGGTGGGAGCCATACAGCGTCCTGTAGAGCTGAAAGAGTGATCTTTGCCATTTGGGCAGTTCCCACTCACTTCAATGGTAGAGAACAGCATGACATTGTGTTTCTAATTAAACATTGGGAGCACTTCCAGGATCAGTATTAATTTAGAATGATGCCACCCAGCTGTGACTTCTACTAACTCATGTTCTCCCAGAGGGAACGCAGGGGAATACCTCCCTGAGGGAAGGAAATGCTCTGTTTTTTGTGGTGTTTGTTTGTTTTCCCCCAGGAGAATGATAGAGACCATTTCTATAATGTGTACCATGAAGCTTCTACTTCTCTCACGTCACCCCCTTGGGGTCTCTGTATTAGAAATTCAAGAAGAGACTGCTGCAGAAGCTTACCCAGCCTGCCTTTGGGACCATTGGCTACCCTAGGCCTCATTTCTATTCACACATGCCCATCACATGACTTCTAGACTCATTCCCTTCAGCTGGGGAGGCAAGCTACACCTGACTCAGGTGAGGCTGAGCCTTAACCCTCTTAAAAGGCTAACTCACACTGTGACAGGGACTGATATAATTGGGATAGACTGCAGGGTTATCCCTGTAGCAGCTTCTCTCCACTGTAAAGGCTCAAGGGGGTTGCCTTTTATAGTAAGTGACAGATAGTTCTGAAGTCAGAATGGTTGAAACGATGAGAACGCTGTTTGTGGAGTGATGGTCAGTTAAAAACAGAAGGAAGGAATATCAGAATCAGGATGTTTTCTGAATGTTCAATGCCAGCACGGATGCATGGGATGCACAAAGAGAGTACAAGAGCATTTTCAGATAATTAAAGAGCTCCTGCTGCAGCCATATTGGCCTCTTACCTTGGCTTTTATCTTTCCTTTACATCAGGATAGTTTGCTGTTGTGCCTTTAATATTGTCTCTTTGAAAAACTGCCTGCGCTCCTGAACTCCTTTTTTCACTTAGATTTTCTTCCTATGGGACCCTACCTACCAGTTCTGAGTTTGTTGACATCTCCTGTTTTGAAGCCCATTGTGCTTAGTCTACTGCCCTCACTCCTTTTCCTTAAAATCATGACATTCATCATTCCAGGAGCTTATGTTCTTTTAAAATTGATTTTTTTAAAGAAAAATAATAAAAACAGAACTTGTGTTACATTGTTGATATATCACATAAAACATTGCCTTAATAAAAATAAAAGCTGATTGTTATCCTTTAACTATTATTGATATAGACCACAGGCGTGTAAATGGTGCTCTAAAAATTCCATTGCTGTTCTGGACGCTAGGAGACCCTGAAGCACAACAGTTTCTCCACTGACCAGCTGCACAGTGGTTTCAAAATAATGGTTTTCTTGAAAAGAAAACAACAGGTCATGTAGGTGATTGGGGAACTAAAAGATTTTTATTGTTTAACTTATAGAGGATGGGTTGATAAGACCATCAGATGGCAACGTTAAAGTCTCTTGCCAGCATTTTTGTATTAATAACTATTCTAGTGCCAAAACATTCACAGATTTTGCCTTTCACCAGAGAATTTGTTGTGTCCTCCAGAAGCACACAACAAAGCACACAATGCTTTCCTTAGCTAAAAAACCAAACGTCTACTATGTTTATTAGCAAAGGTAGCCTTCAGTCTATAAAGCTATGCTGGCCTGGTTTCTCTTTAGGCAGAACAGACTTGAAACAGAGGTGTAAGTTTGTTCCATTCATCTTAATTGAGTGTTAACATCAAAGCCTTGTTCTAATCATTAAAATGCTAACACTTGCCAGGTATTTGACACTTCAGTGACAAACAGGATGCACACTTCTGAAGTGCTGTATCTTAAACCTTTAAGTTGGGCATGGTTAATAATGTTGCAGTACTTAAATAAAACTCCATAGTCATTAACTATTTTAGAGTTCTCTATTTGCATTCCTCCCAACTATATAGTTAAACACTAGAGTTTTACAGGCATAACTGTTTTTGTCTCAGCGCTATTTCTGAGATGGCCGCTACTAGATCGTCAGAGGCCGAACACAGTATAGCCCTCCTTTGCTGTGGGGACGATTTGCTAAGTAATTTTAAAAGGCCCAGGTTTCTCTTCACGCAGCTAGACATGTTTTCGGTCAGCTGCCCCGGCTGTTAAAAAGGGGCCTGCCGATAAGTCATCTCTTTTTATACCCGGCTGTTGTTCTTTTCAAAGTATAAACCGCCGGCCAGTCTGGAGGGAAAAGACCAGTTCTTAGTCTATAAGCTTCTGGTGTGGAAGCATTTAAATCCACCACCAGGTAGCCATAAGGTCTTTTGGTAGCATCCTCAAAAGCTTCTAGAAAGAATTGAGCTTTGCCGGGGTACATTTGCCGAGCGAGCGTAGCAATTTGTAATTTATCTCTGGGGTTTTTGAACAGAACCATGTACTTTGTGTTTAGGTTAATCGTGCGACTCTTTTTCCCCCTGACAAAATACGTTTTGAACTATATACATAATGCTCAGGTTTCTGTGATGCACGTACTTGGTAAAGGCTTTCTCGATTTCATCGCTTTCACAAGCCGAGTTCATCAGATCGTCTATGATAATCATATTTACTTTATTAGTAGGAAACAAACTGTCATCGTCAAAAGCATCAGGCAGACCCTCCACAAAATTGATAAAGGGATATTTACAAAGCAGTTCTTTATACAGAGGTTGCCAACAACTGTAACACCACACGATATTCTCAGGCATAACAGACAGTGTGTGTTTGGCATTATCCAACACGTTTTTTATAAAGTAACTTTTCCCGCAGTTGCTAGGCCCCGCGAGAATTGCAGAAAAGGGGTGTTTCCACCTCGTATCCATTTTTTTTTCCAAAAGCCGTAGGGCAGGGTTTTAAAACCTTCTCCTAGGACCCTCTTGTTGTAAACCACTTTTTGTGTCTTTTTAAGGGTTTTTGTCTCTATTTGCCACTGGTTTTTGTTTCTTACGATAGAGGGCTGCTGCACCTCTATCTTTTTTGAGGTGTTTTCTTGCAGACCCGTGCAATAGTCCAAGACTAGATCTTTCAAACTGTCGAAGTTGATCTTTTCGCAGTTTGCTACGTTTAGGGTAATACCTTTGACTTTCATACAGGCCTTTCCACCCGACAGCTTATACCCATAGGTTTTCGGGCCTGCCGACACAAACTCGGTGATGTGTTGATCTGGCGGGATCTCGCTCGTGAGGTCCCCTAAATAATCCCCCAGAGGGGGATTCCAGTCACCCT
The DNA here is from genome assembly GCF_028017835.1 of Emys orbicularis. Taxonomy (NCBI): domain Eukaryota; kingdom Metazoa; phylum Chordata; order Testudines; family Emydidae; genus Emys; species Emys orbicularis. Next base: position 37,002,970 of record NC_088688.1, on the reverse strand, counting down.
CCCTTTTCACAAATATCACCGAGTCAGTGTCGTGGTACAGGCACCGCTCTTGCAAACCGTCTAGGGGGCTGTATAATTCTAAGCGGGCATAAGCGGTGGTGAAACAGGCTATGAAAACATTGGTATTGCCAGAGACAGAGTACCGTTCTTTTGCGTGCTTCCACGACACGCACGCTGTTTCATCATCGATAAACTCGCAGGATGAAACCTCATAATTGGGGGAGAACAGGTACTGCAAGAGTTCGTCAGGGTCTCTCACGATGCTGGTGTTGGGTAGGTTGGATCTTTGGCCGAATTTACCCCACAGAGAATTTAAAAACAGTTTAGCAATTTGGCGTTTAGCAGGGTTTGATCTGATCTCGTGTTGGCGTAAATGCATGCCTTCTTTCTGGTAGAAATCGCTAACGTACTTATTTTGTTTTTCCTCGTCTGTGCACCAACTGGGATACCCTGAAGCCTCTTGTTTCTGACGGAGGTGTAATTTTATGTACTCTGAAAAGAGTTTATCAGATTTTTCATTAAAATGCCAGATTTCATAGATCTTAGCCAGGGACGGCTCCAGGCACCAGCCCACCAATCTTGTGCTTGGGGCGGCACCTGGAGGGGGGCGGAGTGGCGCTCCGGCCACTGGGGAGAGCGGGGCCACGGCCGGGCTCGCCACCCTCCCCCCAGTGCTCTGGCCGCCCTTCCCCCCGGCGCCCTCCCCCCGGCCGCCGGGGGGAGAGCAGAGCCCCCGCCGGGGGGAGAGCGGAGCCACCCTCCCCCCGGGGCTCCGGCCGCCCTCCCCCCCCCCCACACACACACGGGGAGGGGGGGGGGGCGCGGCCGGAGGCTTTTTTGCCTGGGGCGGCAAAAAAGCCAGAGCCGGCCCTGATCTTAGCCACCGCGTACCCCTTCGCTATGGCCGCGTTCAATTCCACCGTGCACCAAGTCCCCAGGATGGCCCGCTCCTCGTCAGTATGGGTGCATGTCTCCCGCTGCTCGGTTTCCGCACAGGTTCGGCATAGCGGGAACATAAGCTTGCCACCCACTCTGACAGGTAACAATGGGAAAAAGAGGCCTCGTGGGGGGTACACTTTAACTTTTGCAATTCCAAAATAATTTGCAAGAGGCCCAAATTTGTCATAGACTATATCGGGGTGTCCGATATGGTATTCTTTGGTTTTGTTTACGAAAGGGTACAGGCTGGTAAAATCATAATAGTGGATTTCTTCCCCGGGGTTAGGCTTGTAATATAGGCGGATGGCGTTTGTCCTCCCCCCAAAAAGAGCATCCCTAGGCACGAGAGGCCGGGGTAACTGGGCTCGGTTTAAAAAGTCTGCAAGCTCCCTGTCTGTTTCTTTCATCACCTCCCACTCGTGCTCCCAAAGAGTCCTCACTACAAAACCAAGTCGTTTCAGATAGTCGGTCTTGAGCTGCGTCTTGTAATAAAGAAACCCAAAAGATGTCCCCGTCATAGGATTTTGTGCTTTTTCACAATAACAGGTGACACAGCCACGGAAAAAACACCCGTTAAACTCAAAGGCTGTGCGTACCCCATCAACATCGGCATAACCGTCTAAAAAGTAGGGGCCTACCTGTAGTTCCCCACCCTGTAAAGCGTGCCGTATTTGTATATTTTCTTTGTGAGAGATATACAACAGCCACTGAATAGATGGGGTCGAATCTCTCTTTTTCTGCCTGATAGTTGTCTGGAGGGAGAAGAGCTACCGTGTTAGGCTCCAAAAGCATAAACCTGTACATAGCCATGCAGACAGAGGCCAGTGTTATGTACCGGAATGGATATATACACAGTTTTATCTCAGTGAATTTACCAGGTTCTCTCTCTACTACATCTCCCTTTTCTGTCATTTTCATAATCTCTTCTCTGTATAGGCTACAGGCCTGTCAATTTTTACATCCTGCTGACAGTAATACGCGAGCTCTTTCTGCAAGTCAAACGCCTCAGAGCTGTGGTCCCGATACCAGTTGAGAAACTCTGCTTTTTCTCTGGGCATCATGCTTTCTACACCATAGTGCTCCATACCGGGCATAGGCCCCACGTAATTTTGATTTTCTAACGTGTTAAAAAAGTGTGGAAAATACCCTTTGCACCCTTCAAAACCCATCGCCTGCGGTAGCTTGCTAAGCTTCATGGGCAAGAAGTTTAAAGAGTCTATAAAACGAATGCCCAGGGCCTTAACTTCCACGCACATTAGTTTACTACCCTGAGTGATCAGTTCTAGGCCCATCTTTTCCTTGAGTAACTGTCTAACAATAAAGTATGCATCATAACCTTTAGAATTGTGTGCTAGGAACGTGTAGTCCTGAAACTCTTTGCCAATAAAGGTCTTCACAAACACATAAAGACACTCATCGCCCTTAAATTCCCAGGATTTTTCTGGCTTTAGGGACATAGCAAAAATGTAATTGGGAGTGTGCACCCCGGTCTCCTGCGTGCATTCCAAATCATAAAAAAATATACTTTTCTGAAGATTCGGGCTTTCTAAGGCTGTCCATAAAACAGAGGTGACCATCTACATCACTAACGATCAAACCCTGACACTGCTTACACCGTCTCCCTTTACACCTATGCCGCTTGTCCACGTAAGACTGACACTTCTCACACAAAGTTTTAGACAGGCATTCAACTTGGTTTTTTGATGCACAGTCGATATGTCTGTCTAAACACTCTTTGGACTGACAATACAGTCTACAGCTAGGACACCGCTGCTGCACGCCCACGCTGTCTGAGCACGTTACGCTCAAGCAGAGGCGGCAATGATACTTGCAAGAGTGGTCGTGACTGTACACCATGTGGCAAAACTCTCAATAATTTTTCACTCCGAACAACTTTTTTACATCCAGAACCCCATAGTAATGCTCATCATGCAACAGGATAAAATAAGTCTTGGGGTACACTGTGCCCCCCGTTTTAAAAAAGCCCCAGCCGCCTTTCGCCGTATACAGCACCACCTGTATGTTAACTCCTAAATGCTGTTCAAACTTTGCTACGTCGCTGAGCATAACCTTTTTTTGATCTGACCACCCCAGTTTCTCATGTAACTTTCTCGCCTCCGCTAACAATTCTGCATCTGTAGGTTTACGATCGGACATGACGGCCAAGAGCCCACCCGCAAAACACAAATTGGTACCGGTGTAAGTCAGGTCTACTAAACACTGTCTCTTTTTATGAATAATTTGACTATTAAGGATAGTATTTAAAACTCTACGAGCGCCCCCACCCCTGTTTTTTACAACTGTCACAACAAGGCGCAACGTCCCATCGAGATGCAACTCTCTATTGCTCTGTAGCAGTTTTGAGGTCTGATTTAAGAAATCCTCAGCAGACAGCTCATCCCTAGTTCTTTTGACCGAAAACAAAGAGTTAGTTAAATTACGGCTCTCTAAACGTAACTGAACATAATCATCAGGGCCCTACCCTACCATTAATGTCATCGAGCACTAACTGTATTCCCCGGTGTATGGCTTCAACAACCTGCTGAGCTGAATTTATTTGCTCAAGATTAACAAAACGAAATTCCTCACAATACACCGACCCCCCATATCTGGATACTTCACGTTGCCAACTTCTCACTCTCTCCATATACACCTCGGCATTTTCGGGGTTACTTGGGGGTTCCTCTACGGGATCATTAGCGGCATTTTCTACATCAGATGCTATTTGAGAGTCAGACTCTGAGGCGCCTCCATGAGGGTCATTGGGAGTAGAACGGGACCCATCTAGAGAGCCCTCTGGGGAATTTGCTAAACCAAAGTCTGATTCCGCCTCCCCATTTTCAGACAAGCCAGTTTGAGAGCCTCCAGTAGGGGGCATCTCTTTTTGTTTTTTTTCCTCATTACCTCTTTAGCCCTTTTAAAATTTTTACAACAACCCGGGCCTGGAACTTTTTGGCAGCCACCTGTTTATCCCCCAAGCGCTGTCCCCCCTTTTGTTTACACATGAACTGATGTGTACCCTGGAGGGTGCCCCTTTTACCCAGGCCCCTTTTCACGACTAGTCATGCCTGCTCAGAGCCACCCTTTCCAGCCCTTATGTTTTTCAGCATGGCTCTGAACCAAGCATCATATTTTTCCCCATTTCTTTCTAGAATCCCATTCTTTTAGCCTACCCGAGGATACATCCTCCACCACTTTTCTGAAGGAAGCCTCAACCCCTTCCCAACTACTAGAATATGGGGGAGCTGGGACAAGCTTATGGTTTTGGGAGAATGGTTTGTCAGTTCTTGGTTTTTTATTCACAACCCCTAGAGCGCATGCTCCGGGTTTGTGAATGTGGGCATTTTCGCTCAGTTTCCTCAGGGCTTGGTGTGGTGGTGGCCGCTGAGGAACTAGAGTGCTGGTTGTGTGATTGCAATACCTCAGCATCGCAGAAGCTTTTAGTCCTTTGTTTTTTAAACGCAGCCCCTAGAGCGCATGCTCCGGGTTTGCGCACATTCAGAACCCCTAGAGTGCGTGCTCTGGGTTTGTGAATGTGGGTGTTTTCGCTCACAGTTTCCTCAGGGCTTGGTGTGGTGGTGGCCACTGAGGAACTGGAGTTGTGGTGGCATGGTTGTTTTTTACCAGAGTCTTTTGTTTTGTCCTTGGGTTTGACGTATATGAGGTTTGGACCGCCCGGATGTTTCAGCTGCACTCTTGTGCTGTTTTGCGTTGTTAAAGGTCTCAAAGCAGATTCCTGGTTCGTTGGCAGTTCTGGAGGAGATGTCCTTGTATCTCTGACTACAGCATTGTCAGAAAAGTTGCCCAGGCCTATTACGAGGAAAAACAACATTTTACAAAAACTGAACTTTACCACCTCTCTCACCCACACCTATGTATTTACTTAAAATACAAAACCTCATAGAACAACCAAACCAATAAGCAAAATATATTTACAGGGCTTCATCCATCCATCAGTCACTGATGCTGGTGAATTTTCCTTTTCAGCGGTCTCTTTCCTTTTTCTTTTCAGCTTGTTTTCCCTCTGGTCTAAGGATCTCTCATGTTTTGACTGTACTGTGGAGCAAACAACAACATTATTATAAAACACATGAAACTGTCTTGTAAACATACATATCACACACACACTTCATTAGGGTGTTTTTCTATTTAAAAAGTCATAGCTTTACAACAAAATAATCCATTTCAGGCTGTACAACAAACAGGTTTTTAAATACATCTCATTTTGCAGAATAAAAACCAAAACTGCTTTTAAAATCCATTTTGCAGAGAAACCATTGTTAGTTTAAAATACACATACCACCAGTTTAAAACCCACAGTTTGCAGCCATACACTTTTCAAAAACCCACATGCATGTTCTGACCCCAGCCATGTGCCTTTGGTTTAGTTAGTAGCATCCACCCCATTTTAAAAACCGATCACATTATGCACAGTTAAAAAAAAACCCTGTGCCAAGTACTTTAAAAAAAAACAAACCCTATGCCTTGCATAGGCCCCTCACACACACACAAACAGCAGCTTTATAAAACACACCAAACCAAGTTTGCAACCAAATACTTTTCAAAAACCCCACATGCGTTTAAAAGCCTGTTGCAAAAAATAAATAAATAAATAAATAAATAAAGTTACCTTTCACTATGGGATAAAGTGTTGCAGGCACATGCTTGTTCTGTTCCCCCTCATGTGTGCTTGAGCCTTCAGGTTCAAGAACAAGCAAAAATGTTAGTTAGTATTACCACCAAATCCCTATACAGCCTGTGTAATACTTTTTTTTTTTTTTTTTAATTCAATGGTATTAAGCACAACTATAGTTAAAATGGTTTTTACCTTGGCCTGGTGGTGAAATGCAGTTTAAAGTTACTGGTTCCATGCTAAACAGATCACACTGCAATAAACATAGGCACCATTATTTACTAAGACAGCACGGGCAAAGGGTGGCCTTATATAATATATAGTTTCAGAGTTAAAGACAGCAAGTCTTACCTCTTTTTGCAGTCCAGCAGCTATCCAAGAAAGTTTTCTGTTGAAAAAGGACAAACTGCAGCATACCTGAGGTTTTTATACCCTCTTAGCCCATTGTTTCAAACAAAACTTCAACATAGTTGCTAACAGGTTAATTTAATCACCCCTCCCAATAGCATTCCCTTTTGTGATCTGGGATAGTGAAACCATTTTGTCTGGGGTGTGTGTGGTTAAAACCCCATTCAGTTCAACAGACTAAGGATAGCTCAGTGGTTTAAGCATTGGCCTACTAAGCTCAAGGTTGTGAGTTTAAGCCTTGAGAGGGCCACTTAGGGCTCTGGGGCAAAATCAATATTTGGCCCTGCTAGTAAAGGCAGCTCTATGAGATAAGTATATCTCCTTATTAACTCTATTGTACTCAGACACATGTCTGAACTAGCCTTGGTTGTTTTATTGTAAGCACATTTTTAGGATTTTTTCCCCTTCCCCACCACAACATACATTTCAGCTTTTTGCTATACACACACACAAAAAACACAAGAGCTAATTCTCACAAACAATTTATTTAAAAAACATACAGCTTCTTGAAAACAAAACCAAGATGCTTCATTAAAAACTTTTTAGCTCACTTAAAGGCCAAAGGCCTTCTAACAAAACACAATAGTCACAAACCCCCCTTTTTAAAAATTTTACAGCTACCAAGTTTTATATCGCACGTTTGTCCCCTCACCATTCTCTAACTTAATCCTTTTAGATTTCTTACAAATAGTTTTTTTCTTAAGCAGGGTTCTGTAACTCTTTGTGCGGACTAGACGGTCAAGATAATTCTCTAAGCAGGCATCTTCCGGTTTGGTCAGTTTCCTTAGAACACGGTCAGGGTCTGCACTGAATTGCACAGCATTTATCAAGGTCACCCCTTGCGCTAAATGTTCTTGGGTTAGGCACAGACATTGCATACCATAACGTATGGCAACAACAGTGTTCAATAAGCTTTCCAAACACAGCTCAGCACACAGGCCCCGGAGCTTGCAGTTTATATCCACTGAAGTCCAAGTCACACAATCATGGTGCCTTTGGCCTGGCGCATCTATGACACAGCCCTCACAATCTTCAAAAAGCTTTTCCCTAAGGCAGTGTTTAAGGATAGCATAAACAGCAATGCGTACAATAGTCCGCATGACTTTTTTACGCTCATGACATGGCACTGGCTCAGTTAGTTCTATGCCAAGCCGCCTCCTAAACTCCTCATAGCCATCATCCTCAGAGTCCTCTTCAACAACTCGTATTGGCGTTGAGCAAAAACATGGTGGGGCCAGTTCATCTTCGCTGCTTGATGCATCACTGTCCGGGTCCTCCAGAAAGGCATCGTCGAGCTGTTGAGAAATTTTCAGAAAAGAAAACGTGTAAGCACCATTCACTCCTTGTTTTTTAATTTACGCAACCCCCCCTCCCCCCGGTTCCTAACCCATTACCCACCCCTCCTCGACCGCCGCTTCTTAAGCATTCATTTTACCTGAGCGCCGTCTTTTCCGTTCGCCTTGTCCTGTTTCCTCTCAGCAGCCTTTCCACACTTTCTATGCAAAGCCTCTTAAACTCCTCATAGCCATCATCCTCAGAGTTACCAACCCCTCCTCGACCATCGCTTCTTAAGCATTCATTTACCTGAGCGCCGTCTTTTCCGTTCGCCTTGTCCGCCGGTGACTCCCCCGAGCCGCGATCGCCTTCCACCTCTGAGGGGTTGGACAAAGAGAGACCGCCATGCTTATCGGGGTGTCTCACGAGGGTTTCGGAGTCGGGTTCCGGCGTATCCAGCAATGGCTGGGCCAAAGGGCTCCCCTCGGTTGCTCCCTCCTCCTCCTCGGAACTGTCGCTGATGTAGCGCTTTCTCCACGGATGGTCAAAGACCCTCGGGGCTAAAACAAAGTCCGAAGTTCTCACGGGGGTGGTGAAGGAGTCCATGTTTCCTCTCAGCAGCCTTTCCGCGCTTTCGAAAACACGTGTCCTTGGTAAGAGATGTCCGCCTCCTCTGTCTGGCGCTGGGACTTATGGGGTAATGGTGCTGCACTCTGATTGGTAGAGGGTGGTGGGGTGAGTTCTTAGAGGGGTCACATGACCCACTTCCGGACGGGTCACCCCCGCCCCGGAAGTCCCCCTGATTGGTCAAAATCTCCTCTCGGGGCAGTCCTATCGGGACGAAACCCCTCCTGGTTGGTAGAGGGTGGTGGGGGGAGTTCTTAGAGGGGTCACATGACACACCTTGCTTCCGGTCAGGTGGCACCTTGACCCCGGAAGTAATACCCCCCCTGGGGTGGGACTTCCGGTGACAGGTGGGAGGGACCAAGGGGTCAAGGGGCGGGGCTTAAGGAGTCAGGGGGCGGGGTTAGGGTTTGATTGATGGTAGGGCCCTTATACTACTCCCCTCCATACTCCCATGCGACGTGATGGCTTGTCTTATCACTGTCACTACATTTTTGTCCCTTTTAAACTGCTGGCCTACAAGTATACCTTGAACCCTGTTTTAGCATGACCACCTTCCTTTTCATCCAACAGATAGTACCAGTAACAAAGGTGATTGTAACAAACTGTATAATCAAAATTACTACCAAGGGGTGAATTAAAATACTCCACGCTTCTCCAAGGCTTGTGGGACTAGAGAAAAAAACAACTTTCCCACCAGTGTGCACAGGTCATCTCTCTTTGCACTCTCTTAAGAATCTTCTCTATTTTCTCTGTGGAGTGATGTACTATCATCATGACATTCTTGCCCTGTTGCTCTAACTCTTTAAAGTGTTGCTTTAATTCTGGGTGTTTCACTAATTGCCTCAACAAAGATACATTGACACCCAGATTCACAGGCTCTACGTGCTTATACAGTACATAGGATACATTCACATCCTGAACTGTAACATTCTTTAATACAAAGTCAATGTGTCATCCCTTAATAGCATAAATGGAGCATAAACACAGATTGCTATGGGGATCGGGACTCACATAGTAAAAGAAATTTACCAGAAACTTTGTGCACCAGCTTCTAATGCACAAACAATTGTTATCAACAAGTACCATAACTGAATGCTTATCATCACTTTTCTGGAGACTGTAATGGTATTTACTTTGACCTGCATTTAGACAGATGTGAGGCCCTTTAATAACCTCGGTGGTGCAGGAATAACCAATACCCATCTCCCAGGTACAAGCATTCGTGTTAACACGGCTGTACCCCCATGTCACTATGGTGCACCCACAGGAACTGAGACAGAGCTGTTTACACTAACACCTAACGGTATCAAGGGGTATACCCATTCCTCACTAGCACTAGTAATGGTCAGTTCTCCTTAGGTGGGGGCCTTTTTAGACCAGACACACGTGGAGGTGCTGCTAAGGGCTCCTGGATCATGTGTTCCTGGGGGATGGAGAAGGAAGCAAGCAAAGGTTAGTGCCACAAAGTTTAAGTGGGTCATGAGGAAAAACTTATTTTTTTTTGTTTTAAAATAAATACTCAGGCTAAAGAGCAGTTTCATGTCCTAATCTGAACCCCATCTCTGTTAGTCCTCTTGCTTAATAATAAACAAATCTGTAATTCCCAAAAAATCAATACAGACTGGCATGACTATAAATGGATGAAATATGAAAAATAAGGCTTAAGTGGGACTTAAAGTGGAGCATGGGACTTGTGCTAACCAGGGCCGGCTCAGGCTTTTTTGCCCCCCCAAGCAGTGAAGGGGGGGGGGGGGGGAAACGCAATCGGCGGAACTTCAGCAGCAGCTCAACCGCGCCGCTTCATTCCTTGGCGGCAATTCAACAGCAGGTCCTTCGGTCCGAGAGGGACTGAGGGACCCGCCACCGAATTGCCGCCGAAGACCCGGACGTGCTGCACCTTCCCATTGGCCGCCCCAAGCACCTGCTTCGTTCGCTGATGCCTGGAGCTGGCCCTGGTGCTAACCCCCTGCACAGGGCTGAATTCACCAGACTCTCTTTTTATAACTCGACTGTCCCCACTGCCCCTGAGTCCACTAGCCTGGAAAGGTTGGCTCCTGTTTGAAGTAGCAGGAATTTGGGAGTAAGCACTGAAATATTATCTCATTGTCTCTTACTGATAATCTCAGATGGAATCAACATGGCATTGTGTTAAAACAACTCTGTAATCTGATCCCGACCTACCCAATCAATCTACAATAAACTCTCTCTCTATGCATACCTTAGTGTGCCTTTATGGAAATATTTTAAATAACTAAGGTATTGTTTTACATATGTGTTTTGATATAACTTGAGGTTGTACACTGGGAGCAGGGAGAATTTTTTTTTAATGTATGGGGAAGCTTACTAATTATGGCATGATTTTAATTGATGACAGCAAATTCATTCATGAGATGCTTTCTCTAAACACTGACATGTAGTCTAAATGCTGCCACGTGAAAAAGAACTGAAAGCTGAAACAGTTTGTGACACAACTGTGATATAAAATTGCACGTTTTAAAGACATGTGAGTTTGTCTGCGTCTGATCTTTATAGCTTTTAATAGCTCCTACCTCAGAAAAACCTCTGAAGTTTTCCAATTCAGTAAGCAGAAGTAGGAAACTGGGCATGTATCAGTCAGTTCTCACTAGTGCTTCTCAAAATGGCGTTGGGAGGTATCAAAGACTAAAAAATAAAAACAGGGCTGAGAGAGGAAACATTTTGGTCATGTCTAAAACACACTGCACTATTCTAAGAACCTGCAGCATTTTCCGAATGCTTGACATGGATAGCATCTGGGGAGATTATTCAGATTGTAGAGTTTCTTCAGAGCCTTGTCTTATATATAAAGTGTCTTTGGAATGTTTAGCTGAATGGCAGGTGATTCATAAATGCCTATTTTAAATGTAGGATCTTGCTACTGTGTCACATACAAAGCAGAGAGCATGTGAATCCGACAGTGAGAAAGAGAGGATGGGCGGAGAGACTGACAACTTGGTAACTGAAATTCTTTAGTTGCACAAAGTGGAGGTAGAAATTCTTTATGGCTTGGTACTCAAACTCATTTTCCCCACAGGGTCCACTAACAGAAGGGACCATTAGATCTAGTCTAACCTCCTGCATGTCTCATTAGGTGACACTGAAGAGGGTACTTCAGTGTCTGTGGGCGAGTTCTTCAAAAAAAGCTTAGCATGTTGAGTAAGCTGCCATAGCTATACTTTGTTTAATAAAAGTTAAACCTTACTACTTAAAGGGGGAATTCACCCATAAGAAGAGGACCAGCACAAGGTGCAAAGCCAACTTGAGCACATCAGATTGGACAAAGTTTACCTAAGGGAGCTTTACTATTTGCAGTTAGGTGAAAGCTAAGCTTTTGAAAATCCCACCCAAAGTCTCTAAATTGCACAAGCAATCTGAATTCCATGATGACAGAAACTTTACTGAACGTAATTCTATCATGGTACAGTCTGGACACGAATACCTAGGACAGGAATCACTTTATTAACCACCACCACTAATGATAATAAATATTGATTATACTTGTGGACACATCTAAAGGCCTCAACCAGATTGGGCCCCACTGTGTTAGGCATTGTACAAATAAATGAGTTGCTGCCCCAAAGACCTTAAAATCTACAAGGTGGATGAGACAATCAAGTAGGCCGGGGGGTGGGGGTGTAAGAGGGAGACAGGGTCACAAGTATTAGGATGTGTGTAATTTTTGGCCAGTCTATAATAGTGATCACAGCTCACCACCTGCCAGGCCCTTATCCGTTTGCCATTTACTGTATGCATTACTGAAGAGAAAAAAAATTACCCCCTGCACTCTCCCCCCATATATCATTTTCTTTAAGAATACTGCCTACATGTCTCTAGGGCCAAGTCCTTCCCCAGCATTTAGCTTGATTCCCCTCCCCACTTTTTTTGTACCTGACCTAGTTTCCTACCATTTTGTATGAAGATGGGCCTGAACCACAACCTGCATTCTGCATGTTCTTGACTTGTGGGGGCTAAAGCAGCATTCCGAATGTGAATGGATGTGGATTTCACACTTGGTTTCTCTCTCTGTGTATTGAGCCAAATAAAACCCTGGAATTAAAACTCCCTGAAGTTTGGCACAGTTTGAGATCTGGATCCAAGACAACCTCTTATATTAAATTCTGGTTTGTGTGTTGGTATTAGTAGGGTCTTCCCTTTTTCAAAAGAAGAAATACCTAGTTTCACAAGCCTTTAGTTAAGATCCTACAGCAAGTTCCTCACCTAGTGACCAGCATTCTCCTTCTCTCCACCTTCTCCAGCATTAAAATAACCTATTTAAGGTACCCAGAACTTGGGATATAGGCCTAATTCTCCTCCTCTTTAGCTTCACTGGAGTTGCTCCTGCTTTACACCAGTGTGAGAGGAGAATTAGGCCCAGTAATTTTCATGTGAGATCATCAACTTCTTATGCAGTGCTAGAATACTTTCTGGCATCTTATGTTTAGCACCTCTATTTATATACACCAGGTTTTTTCTTTGCACATTCTGAATCCTTGGCAGTTGGAAGACATCTTTTCAACATGTAAGAGCTGATTTGCAATTTGTATTTCTTTTAGCTCAAGTCTGTCCTAATTTTTCCTCAATTTTTTTTTTTAAATTTTAGATTAAAACAAAGAAAGAAAGCTCAAGATCTTCTACAAACTTTTAAATTCATAGAATCATAGGAGTACAGAACTGGAAGAGACCTCAGTAGGTCTGTAATCCAGTTCCTTGCACTTAAAGCAGGACTAATTAGTTTTGTTAGCAGCAGCACTCTAAGGAGACTTTGTTCTAAGACCTTGTCTGAAGTGGTGATTTGCCTCAAATACAATCATCGGTATTACTGCAACTGGTGTAGTGTAAACAAGCAAAGCTGCCATTTGCACGGATGGAGCTTACTCCTGTCTAAAATCAGGGCAAATAGTGGCATAGAATCATAGAGTCATAGAATATCAGGGTTGGAAGGGACCTCAGGAGGTCATCTAGTCCAACCCCCTGCTCAAAGCAGGACCAATTAAAAACCTCCAAGGAAGGAGACTCCACCACCTCCCTAGGTAACGCATTCCAGTGCTTCACCACCCTCCTAGTGAAATAGTGTTTCCTAATATCCAACCTAGACCTCCCGCACTGCAACTTGAGACCATTGCTCCTTGTTCTGTCATCTGCCACCATTGAGAACAGCCGAGTTCCATCCTCTTTGGAACCCCCCTTCAGGTAGTTGAAGGCTGCTATCAAATCCCCCCTCATTCTTCTCTTCTGGAGACTAAACAATCCCAGTTCCCTCAGCCTCTCCTCATAAGTCATGCGCTCCAGACCCCTAATCATTTTTGTTGCCCTCCGCTGGACTCTTTCCAATTTTTCCACATCCTTCTTGTAGTGTGGGGCCCAAAACTGGACACAGTACTCCAGATGAGGCCTCATCAATGTCGAATAGAGGGGAACGATCACGTCCCTCTATCTGCTGGCAATGTCCCTACTTATACAGCCCAAAATGCCGTTAGCCTTCTTGGCAACAAGAGCACACTGTTGACTCATATCCAGCTTCTCGTCCACTGTGACCCCAGGTCCTTTTCTGCAGAACTGCTACCTAGCCATTCGGTCCCTAGTCTGTAGCTGTCCATGGGATTCTTCCGTCCTAAGTGCAGGACTCTGCACTTGTCCTTGTTGAACCTCATCAGGTTTCTTTTGGCCCAATCCTCTAATTTGTCTAGGTCCCTCTGTATCCGATCCCTACCCTCTAGTGTATCTACCACGCCTCCTAGTTTAGTGTCATCGGCAAACTTGCTGAGAGTGCAGTCCACACCATCCTCCAGATCATTAATAAAGATATTAAACAAAACCGGCCCCAGGATCGACCCTTGGGGCACTCCGCTTGAAACTGGCTGCCAACTAGACATGGAGCCATTGATCACTACTCGTTGAGCCCAACGATCTAGCCAGCTTTCTATCCACCTTACAGTCCATTCATCCAGCCCATACTTCTTTAACTTGCTGGCAAGAATACTGTGGGAGACCGTATCAAAAGCTTTGCTAAAGTCAAGGAATAACACATCCACTGCTTTCCCCTCATCCACAGAGCCAGTTATCGCATCATAGAAGGCAATTAGGTTAGTCAGGCACGACTTCCCCTGGGTGAATCCATGCTGACTGTTCCTGATCACTTTCCTCTCCTCTAAGTGTTTCATAATTGATTCCTTGAGGACCTGCTCCATGATTTTTCCAGGGACTGAGGTGAGGCTGACTGGCCTGTAGTTCCCCGGATCCTCCTTCTTCCCTTTTTTAAAGATGGGCACTACATTAGCCTTTTTCCAGTCATCCGGGACCTCCCCCGATCACCATGAGTTTTCAAAAATAATGGCTAATGGCTCTGCAATCTCATCCGCCAACTCCTTTAGCACCCTCAGATGCAGCGCATCCGGCCCCATGGACTTGTGCACGTCCAGTTTTTCTAAATAGTCCCGAACCACTTCTTTCTCCACAGAGGGCTGGTCACCTTCTCCCCATATTGTGCTGCCCAGTGCAGCAGTCTGGGAGCTGACCTTGTTTGTGAAGACAGAGGCAAAAAAATCATTGAGTACATTAGCTTTTTCCACATCCTCGGTCACTAGGTTGCCTCCCTCATTCAGTAAGGGGCCCACACTTTCCTTGACTTTCTTCTTGTTGCTAACATACCTGAAGAAACCCTTCTTATTACTCTTAACATCTCTTGCTAGCTGCAACTCCAAGTGTGATTTGGCCTTCCTGATTTCACTCCTGCATGCCTGAGCAATATTTTTATACTCCTCCCTGGTCATTTGTCCAATCTTCCACTTCTTGTAAGCTTCTTTTTTGCGTTTAAGATCAGCAAGGATTTCACTGTTTAGCCAAGCTGGTCGCCTGCCATATTTACTATTCTTTCTACACATCGGGATGGTTTGTTCCTGCAACCGCAATAAGGATTCTTTAAAATACAGCCAGCTCTCCTGGACCCCTTTGCCCTTCATGTTATTCTCCCAGGGGATCCTGCCCATCTGTTCCCTGAGGGAGTCAAAGTCTGCTTTTCTGAAGTCCAGGGTCCGTATTCTGCTGCTCTCCTTTCTTCCTTGTGTCAGGATCCTGAACTCGACCATCTCATGGTCACTGCCTCCCAGGTTCCCATCCACTTTTGCTTCCCCTACTAATTCTTCCCTGTTTGTGAGCAGCAGGTCAAGAAAAGCTCTGCCCCTAGTTGGTTCCTCCAGCACTTGCACCAGGAAATTGTCCCCTACACTTTCCAAAAACTTCCTGGATTGTCTGTGCACCGCTGTATTGCTCTCCCAGCAGATATCAGGGTGATTAAAGTCTCCCATGAGAACCAGGGCCTGCGATCTAGCAACTTCTGCTAGTTGCCAGAAGAAAGCCTCGTCCACCTCATCCCCCTGGTCTGGTGGTCTATAGCAGACTCCGACCACGACATCACCCTTGTTGCTCACACTTCTCAACTTTATCCAGAGACACTCAGGTTTTTCTGCAGTTTCATACCGGAGCTCTGAGCAGTCATACTCCTCTCTTACATACAACGCAACTCCCCCACCTTTTCTGCCCTGCCTGTCCTTCCTGAACAGTTTATATCCATCCATGATAGTACTCCAATCGCATCATAGTTCCCTGACTGTGCCAGGACTTCCAGTTCTCCCTGCTTGTTTCCCAGGCTTCTTGCATTTGTGTATAGGCACTTAAGATAACTCACTGATCGTCCCTCTTTCTCAGTATGCGACAGGAGTCCTCCCCTCTTGCGCTCTCCTGCTTGTGCTTCCTCCCAGGATCCCATTTCCCCACTTACCTCAGGGCTTTGGTCTCCTTCCCCCGGTGAACCTAGTTTAAAGCCCTCCTCACTAGGTTAGCCAGCCTGCTGGCGAAGATGCTCTTCCCTCTCTTCGTTAGGTGGAGCCCGTCCCTGCCCAGCACTCCTCCTTCTTGGAACACCATCCCAAGTGCAGTGCCTCTCTAGTGGTGCAATTAGTGGCTATAATAGAGGCAAATTCCCAATCCTACAAGGCCAGATGACAAAGATAAGGCTTTCGCAGAGATATCAGAAGATTAGAGAAACTGTAAAACAGTATAATAGATTCTAAACAGAAGTTTTCTTGAAACTGGCTTTATCTAGAGGGTTATAAACAATACAACGTAACAGTATTCACTTCCAGTGAGGCAGAGAAGGGCTGTCTGATTTTTACAAGAACTCAATATTTTTGCCACCAAGGACACCCTGCAGGGTAAGAGGAATTTTAAGGCTCCAGGACTGTAATAAGCAATTTTGCATTAGGCTGGTAACACGTTCCTGTTCTTTTTACTGTATTTGTCAAAAACGTTTCCTGACCCTAAAGTGGGAACCTGAGAGAGCCAAAAATAAATTATCACGGGATATAAGGAGAGGATTTCCGAAATGAATGAAATATCTCCATAGCCCTGTGAGAACTCTGCTACTTTTCACTCCACACGTCCTCTCTGAGTTGCTCTGGAATTGTTTCTTGGTTCAACAGCTCACAAACCTTCCACTACCAACAGAGAAGGCCTTTAGCACTCCCATAATCCTGTATTTAATGTGGGTGAGTGCCCCACCCCCACTCTGGCCCTTACCACAGAAAATGGCCCTAAAAGCATCAGTTTCATCGGAGAGAGAATTCCCCTAGTGCAGGTACTGTGGAGACAGCCATAAGGCTCTCTCTGTAGGATCCCCTCACAAGCCCAGGCACAGAGGTGTGATGGACCTGTGAGGGGAAGGGAGTCAAGATTCAGGGCAGTAGTGTGGCCCATAGGGCAGCCTCAGCACACTGCTGTAGCTTAGACAGGCTTACAGAGCTAAATTACACCAGACCCCAAAATCAGCCCAAGTTCAGATGGGTGCAAAGGTGGCTTAAAGCCACAAAGCCAACCCAGTTCTCCTTACCCCCTGAGATGGGAGTTCTGTGTGGCTCCTCTCAGAGGCACAGCACCCAGGGCCGGCTCCAGCTTTTTCGCCGCCCCAAGCAGCGAAGCAGGGAGAAAAAAATAAAAATAAAAAAAAAAGCCGATCGGCGGCACTTCGGCGGCAGCTCAATCACGCCACTTCATTCTTCTGCAGCAATTCAGCGGCGCGTCCTTCGCTCCCTCTCTTCCTCTTCGGCGGCAGCTCAAAGAGGAGGAGAGGGACTAAGGGACCTGCCGCTGAATTGCCGCCGAAGACACGGATGTGCCGCCCCCCTTTCCATTGGCCACCCCAAGCACCTGCTTTGTTCGCTGGTGTCTGGAGCCAGCCCTGACAGCACCTCACCTCTATCTCAAAAAGGAACACCTACCCAAGTTCATGGCATGAAAAATATCCGTTACTCTTCACTTAATATCTGCAAACTTTCACATCCTCCTTTATAGCTGATATTTTCTACATGCCTCTTCCTTAACCTGGGTGCTGTCTAAGAGGTTCTGGCTGCTGACTACTCCCTCCATCCCCTTCACTCAATTCTGAGTTGGCAGCTTTTTTCATGCCCGCCCGGGTGTTTGCAAAAGCCTCTCAATCAATGCGTGCAAAACCCCACCTCTCTTCCCCCTGGAAATCCATCTGTTCTGTGAGGCATTCCAGCAATAATGGCCCCAAGCCACTTTGTGTATTGTGCTCATGTGAGTCTGGAAGGCCAAATCCTGTTTGCCTCACTGAGTTGTCCCACTGAACCTAGTGAGTTTTCATGAGTGAGGCAAGCAAGGTTTGCCCTTCAGATTGTAAACTCTTCATGTCAGTAATTTTGTCTGTCTACCGTATTTTATCTATACTGCACATGCTGTGACCAAATTCATGTTTCGGCAGGAAACGGGTACATTACTGTGTAAATAAAACGCACACAGCCTTGTTGGCCTGGGACTAGCAGCTCTGAAAAAGGGAGCTTTCTACCATTTGTGCTAATGGCGGTCTCCTAATGCAAATAATAGGTCCTTCATGCTTTAGGTGTCCCTGCTACTTGGGTAGGGCTTGTCATGGGGGTTCAATGTGCAATCCAGACCATCGAGGGGTTGTGTCACCACCTGCTCTGTAATCCTGGGTGCCTTACAATGCTTTGCTGCTGTAGCTCGCAGCCTAGGACACTCAGAGCCAGCCTACAAGCATGCAGATCACACCCTGAGTGTCTGTGTGCTAGACAGCCCTGGTCCAGCAGTTCTGACCCCAGCAGCCTGTCTACAACCCCACTCTGGTTTCCACAAGCCTTGGTTACTACTTGCAAGGTGACCCCAACATACTCCCAGTTTCATATTTTCCCCAAACCACACGCTCTGCAATGTCCAGCTCTCTCCTGGACAGTTCAGAGAAATTACATGGTTAGTTTGTTCCTCTAAAGAGACAAAAGCACATCACGGCGTATTAACTGGGGTAAATACAATCTTTCCTGAAAACACAGCACTGAGCTGGTTTTTAGTAAAAATAAAACAAAAGTATTAACAATAGGGCATAAGTTAAGTGATGCCAAGTAAAAGGAATAAAGTTAGAAAAGGTTACAAGCAAATAAAAGTGAAAACACACATCTAAAACTTAATCTAGCAAGGTACAGGCTTTGTTGAAGATGGCTTTGTTCACTCACAGTATTCCTGCAAGATAGTGGCTGGCCTCCTCCCTCCCCTTCCCTGGGTCAGGATCTCCTTTAGAAACTCAAAAGTGCTGGTTCCTTTGTCTTCTTAGGTGAAAGAGAAATTGGGTTTTCCTGCCCATTCTTTTATAGTCCAATGAACCTTTGAAATGGATATTTCTGAAGGTTATCCCTCAAAGTAAAGTTAATTCAAGATGTGAGAAATGTGACAGATTTTTGAGGTGAAGGAAGCTCCATGCTGGTTTCCCACCTCCCCACTAGTCTTTAGGAAAAAAGAGCAATTTTCATTTTAGCAAAGTGTCCTCCCCTTGCTGTCTTAATGGTCCTGTTTACTGCTTATATGTAAATTGAGGCAATCTCACATTCCTTTGTTTAGACAAGATCTGTTTTGCCTAGGCAAGGCTGTCTAGTCTTGAGCATGTGCTAGTAACAGCCTATAAGGGGAATCCATAACTTTACCTGTAATGTTGTTACATGCATTTCACCATGTTTTTGTTGATCAGCAAGTTATTAGTTTTCAAATGATACCTTACAAGGCGTATTTTGTACAAGATTTTACAATAGCATGTAGGGCATGAATACCGGGTGCTTAGGGTACGTCTATACTTACCCACTGGTTCGGCGGCAAGCAATCGATCTTCTGGGATCGATTTATCGTGTCTTGTCTAGATGCGATAAATCGATCCTGGAAGTGCTCGCCGTCGACGCCGGTAATCCTGCTCTGCGAGAGGAGTAGGCGGAGTCGACGGGGGAGCCTGCCTGCCGCATGTGGACCCGCGGTAAGTACCTTTATGTTCGAACTAAGATACTTCGACTTAGTTGCTTATCTTAGTTCGAACTGGGGGCTTAGTGTGGACCAGCCCTTAGGGTCACAGGGATACACTGAGTACATTACTTACTCTTCACCAGTTAGACAAAGCTCATCCTGAGCATCTGAAATTGATAGGCATGGCAATCTAACAGTCACACACCAATCTGTAAAGAATCCATGTGCAGCAGACAGAATTATTAGACTAATGACTCACTCATGAATAGTTGGGCTTGGAACCTCTGGCTTTTCTCTCTCAAGCAACAGACCTGTCACTTGAGCTAGCTGATTAGAAGAGTGGCTTCCTCATCTTTTCTGTGGTTTATTCATTACAGGGTGCCATCGCTCATAAACACTGCAGTTTGCTGCGTACTTATGGAACGATGTAAATATTTTATTTTTACCTTTTAATGTATCCCAATGAGTTTTCACAAGCCTCTCATTCACCTGCTAGTTTCTTTTGATCAGGATCTCTAGAATTAATTCTGACTAGCAGGAAGGGGACAAAAATGGTTTACAGCAAGCAGGTTGCAAAGTACGAGATGAAGCCAAAGAGTTGCTTGAACACTAGGAGGGAGATGTACAGTGTGTGTGAGAGCAGGTAACATACATGCAGATGAATTTGTGTCCCTGTCTGATAACTGTTCAGTGTGCATATGTATGTGCTTTTGTGCTCTACCAATACCCATCCTCTATGATTTCAATATGAAATTGCAACTGTTAACTTATTTAATGCCAGTCTTTCATAAATCAATCTTAAAGTTCTGCCTACTTATTTGACTGATACAGTAACCTTGTGGTTATTTCACTCTTTCAATTTGTTTAACCACGGAAAATTAAATTCAACAGGATCAGCATTTGTGTGAATTATTTTGGAAACTTATCAGATGTGTTATTCTGGGAATCTCTAATCCTCTTGCATTGCTCGCTCTGGAAGAATGTGGTTAACGACTATAGGATATTGCTTTAATGCTAATACTTTTCTTTGTCTTGTTGTTGTATTCTGTTAGAAGAATCAGTCCTCTCCTGTGGCGAATGGCTACCTCCCCATTTAGGCACATTTCTTTAATGGAGCAATGTCTCCTACTCATGTGTTCTGAAATTATTCTCTGTTTTATTTGCCTTTTTCTTATACTGCACTAGAGCTGCAAGCTTTGCGCAGTGTTTTTCTGTAGATGGGATTTGAGGTCTAATTGAAAAAGTGGGTGAGATTCTGTGAAGCATCTCTTAGATCGGGGTGGGCAAACTACAGCTCGGGGACCACATCCGGCCCTTCAGACATTTTAATCCGGCCCTCAGGCTCCTGCCGCGGAGTGGGGTCCGGGGCTTGCCCCGCTCCAGCTCTCCAGCCAGGGGCTTGCCCCGCTCGGCATGTGCTGTGGCTCTGTGTGGCTCCCAGAAGCAGTGGCATGTCCCCGCTCCGGCTCCTATGCATAGGGTCAGCCAAGGAGCTCCCAGGAGGCGGCACCTGTGGACAGGGACAAGGAGGTGCTGCTTCCGTTATACAAGGCGCTGGTGAGACCTCATTTGGAGTACTGTGTGCAGTTCTGGTCTCCTATGTTTAAAAAGGATGAACTCAAACTGGAACGGGTACAGAGGAGGGCCACTAGGATGATCCGAGGAATGGAAAACCTTTCCTATGAAAGGAGACTCGAGGAGCTCGGTTTGTTTAGCCTAACCAAAAGAAGGCTGAGGGGAGATATGATTGCTCTCTTTAAATATATCAGAGGGATAAATACCAGGGAGGGAGAGGAATTATTTCAGCTCAGTACCAATGTGGACACGAGAACGAATGGATATAAACTGGCCGTGGGGAAGTTTAGGCTTGAAATCAGACGAAGGTTTCTAACCGTCAGAGGGGTGAAATTTTGGAACAGCCTTCCGAGGGAAACGGTGGGGGCAAAAGACCTCTCTGGCTTCAAGATTAGGCTAGATAAGTTTATGGAGGGAATGGTTTGATGGGATAACGTGATTTTAGTCAATTAGGCAATAACGTGTCATCGCTGGTAAAATGAGGGTCCGGCTGGAGAATCTTGCCTGTATGCTCGGGGTTCTACTGATCACCATATTTGGGGTCGGGAAGGAATTTTCCTCCAGGGTAGATTGGCAGAGGCCCTGGAGGTTTTTCGCCTTCCTCCGCAGCATGGGGCAGGGGTCGCAAGCTGGAGGATTCTCTGCGACTTGAAGTCTTTAAATCACGATCTGGAGACTTCAACAGCTGAGTTAAGGGAAAGCGGGTGGGTCAGCTTTTGTGGCCTGCATCATGCAGGAGGTCAGACTAGATGACCATAATGGTCCCTTCTGACCTTAAAGTCTATGAGTCTATGAGCCTGGCTGTGCCTCCGTGTAGGAGATGGAGGGGGGACATGCTTCTGCTACCAGGAGCTGCTTGAGGTAAGCACCACCTGGAGCCTGCACCCCTGACCCCCTCCTGCACCCAACCCCCTGCCCTGATCCCCCTCCCGCCCTCTAAACCCCTTGGTCCCACCCCAGAGCACCCTCCTGCACCCCCAACCCCTCATTTCCAGCCCCACCCCAGAGCCTGTACCCCCAGCCGGAGCCCTCACCCCCTCCCCGTGCACCCCAACCTCCTGCCCCAGCCTGGAGCCCCCTCCCAAACCCTGAGCTCCTCATTTTTGGCCCCACCCTGAGCCTGCACCCCCAGCCGGAGCCCTTAGCCCCTCCTGCACCTCAACCCCCAATTTCATGAGCATTCATAGCCCGCCATACAATTTCCATGCCCAGATGTGGCCCTTGGGCCAAAAAGTTTGCCCACCCAGTCTTAGATCCTCAGCACAAAACTTGCAGCTCAGGAGAAAGGGTTGTACCCTCCAATTCTGGGCTGCACCATGGGCTGTAGTGTGACCCAGCCTAATGTACATAGCTGTGGGCAGGGCCGGCTCCAGGCACCAGGCAACCAAGCTGGTGCTTGGGGCGGCACCTGGAGGGGGGCGGCGCGGCGCTCGGGCCGCCGGGGAGAGCGGGGCCACAGCCGGGCTCGCCGCCCTCCCCCCGGTGCTCTGGCCGCCCTCCCCCCCGCGCCCTCCCCCCGGCTGCCGGGGCTCGCCGCCCTGCCCCCGGCGCTCTGGCCGCGGGGGGGGGGGGGGGGGAAGGGAGAGAGCCGAGCCCCCGCCGGGGCTCGCCACCCTCGCCCCGGGGCTCCGGCCGCCCCCCCCCCCGCTCCGCCCCCCCAGCCTGGGGCGGCAAAAAAGCCAGAGCCGGCCCTGGCTGTGGGAGCCTTTGACAGTAGTGTTGATCAGAATTTCTGCATGGCGGCCTGCTCTGGGGTGGCCCTACCTCTGACACCAGGGCTTGTGAGCAGCTCTGCAGAAGGCAGCCTGTAGCAGTCTTTGGCAGTTTCTGTGCCAGGGGAATTCTCCTCCAGCCAGAACTAGCATTTTTATAGTCCCATTACACCGCTCTGGTCCTTTTACCCAGCTTAAAGGGGCCAGAGTGGGGGGTGATGACCTTACCCATGTGTTTACACATCTAGAAATTCTGTGGGAAATTTTAGAAAGTGACTGACTTATTTAGTTGAAATCCCATTTTCAAAAAGGAATTTAAGAGCTTAACTCTCATTGCAAGTCCATGGGACTTCAACGCTAAGTCACTTTTGAAAATGGGATTTAACTGTCTAAGCCACTTAGGCCTTGCAACACTATGCCTGAGTCACTTTTGAAAACACCATCTTCTGCTAGCATTTCCCTTGCCCGGGTAATGTGTTAAAGCTACCATAGCCTTGAATGCACAAGGATTTTAATGCATTTGTTAAGTTGTGTTGACTAGCACATTTTCAAAATACACCATAGAATCATAGAAGATTAGGGTTGGAAGAGACCTCAGGAGGTCATCTAGTCCAACCCCCTGCTCAAAGCAGGACCAAGCTCAACTAAATCATCCCAACCAGGGCTTTGTCAAGCCGGGCTTTAAAAGCCTCTAAGGATGGAGATTCCACCACCTCCCTAGGTAACCCATTCCAGTGTTTCACCACCCTCCTAGTAAAAAAGTTTTTCCTAATATCCAACCTAAACCTCCCCCACTGCAACTTGAGATTATTGGTCCTTGTTCTGTCATCTGCCACCACTGAGAACAGCCTAGCTCCATCCTCTTTGGAACCCCCCCTTCAGGTAGTTGAAGGCTGCTATCAAATCCCCCCTCTCTTCTCTTCTGCAGACTAAACAAGCCCAGGTCCCTCAGCCTCTCCTCGTAAATCATATGCTCCAGCCCCCTAATCATTTCCGTTGCCCTCTGCTGGACTCTTTCCAATTTGTCCACATCCTTTCCATAGTGGACACAATACTCCAGATGTGGCCTCACCAGTGCCGAATAGAGGGGAATAATCACTTCCCTCAATCTGCTGGCAGTGCTCCTACCTAATGCAGCCCAATATGCCGTTAGCCTTCTTGGCAACAAGGGCACACCGTTGACTCATATCCAGTTTCTCGTCCACTGTAATCCCCAGGTCCTTTTCTGCAGAACTTCCGCTTAGCCAGTTGGTCCCCAGCCTGTAGCAGTGCATGGGATCTTCTGTCCTAAGTGCAGGACTCTGCACTTGTCCTTGTTGAACCTCATCATATTTCTTTTGGCCCAATCCTCCAATTTATCTAGGTTACTCTGGATCCTACCCTCCAGTGCATTTCCTTCTCCCCACAGTTTAGGGTCATCCACGAACTTGCTGAGGGTGCAATTCATCCCATCATCTAGATCATTAATGAAGATGTTGAACAAAACCGGCCCCAGGACCAACCCCTGGGGCACTCTGCTTGATACAGGCTGCCAACTAGACAATGAGCTGTTGATCACTATCCGTTGAGCCCGACAATCTAGCCAGCTTTCTGTCCATCTTATAGTCCATTCATTCAATCCATACCTCTTTAACTTGCTGGCAAGAATACCTTTTTTTTCCCCATAGTGGTCTCAGAGAGAAAGTCCTGGCCTCTGCTTGGATGTGCTGATGCTTGGACCAAGATAAAGGCGGGGTGCATAGCTGGGTGAATAGGGGCATAGACAGGTGTTCCTATGCTTGGGGAGGTTCCTCAGCTGCCATATTGATAGCTGCCACAAATCAGAATAGCCTTTGAGATTTAATCTCAGTAGAACACAAGAACTCCCAGACCCTGAGCCGAAATCACATACATCAGTTGTGGGGAGACAAATGGCAAGAGCTGGCCATACTGAATCCCCCAAGCCTTCATCTTCCTCAGGACATCATCACCTACATCAACCAAAGCCAATGTGGTAGGGATTTATGCACAATGTTAGCCCTAAGTTGTTTCTTTCCCCTACTCCAGTTCTTTAATCCTCCCCACTAGCACAGTCTTCATGGCTTTTTATCTCTGTCTTTGCCATTTAAATTAGAATTGACTATTTCTCTCAGTTGCTCATCAGGGGAAAATTAAAGCAAGACTTTGGTATCTGGATATCACATGGAGTCTGGCTGTCTGCTGGTGTGGGCTGGGCTAGACAACCTAACTTGAGAGAAAGATCAAGGCCTCAGAAGTACAAAATTCCATCATTAGGTGAGACGGACTGGCTTTTTTGGCCCCATTTAATTCATATGGACCATTCCTCACAAACCTCCCCTCTGTCCCTCACCAATTAAGAATTATTGGAAAGTCTACAGGGTTCTTTTTCACTTAAAATTAAAGCAGCTCGGGATGACAGCTTGTTCTGCTCTCCTCCACGTGACCCAAATCTTTGTCAATGGTACGCAAAAGCTGCACAGGGGGATGAGAGTAAGCTGTTGCTCCCAGCAACTATGGAACATCCAGTGCGGTACAAAAGCAAGTGTTTGACAAAGCATCCTTTTAGATTTGCCTTTTTTCTGAATCATTAGGCAGGATCGGGGATCACATCCTGCGTATTTCCCTTCCGAGAAATGCTTCTACACTTTCAGAAATAAAGGTGAAAAGGGGACAAAAATGAGCTGCGTCAACAAGGAAACTATTGTGTAGCCCAGATTGGCTTTTCGGAGTGACATCTGGTGGTGGTTTCTAGTCAGTGCTATTTTTAAAAAAAATAATATTTTTTTCCTGCTAAATAATTGACCCTTTTATACAATCACCATTCAAGGGGCATTCAGGATGGGCAGATAAGTTGCCAGTGGGGTTTGTTCTTTGTGGGTCATGCCAGGGAGAGCGTCTCATTTATTACCAGTGTTTTTTTTATATTGAAACAGCAAAATGAATAGCAAGCAAACACAATGCATTTGGAAGTACAGAATTTGTGAGCTCTGCCACAGCTACACAAGCTGAAAGGATTTTTTTGCTAGTAAAGTCATGAAGGATTTATTTTGTTGTTCCTATGATCAGTCAGCAAGCTTTCTCTCTGGCTTGCTGTAACAGACACGTGGCGTTTTCCTTCTGACGCTGCACAAGGTCATCCATCAAAATGTAACGAGTCTGATTCCTCTGATGAAGGAACTGAATGGCGACAGGTTTACAGGCAGTAAAGTGCTTCATTTATTAACCCTGCTTGTAGGCTGGACAAGGAATTAAAACCAGTATTTTAAATACAGCCATGCGCAGCTGCAGATGGATGAGGGAAAGAGTGCTGCCTTCTTTTGGGTCAGCAAATTGAGAAAGGTTTAACAGGCAAGTGCTTAGTGTTGGAAACCTAACTGCATTGTGTGTTTCATTCAGTCCATAAATACACTGACGAAGTGGGTATTCATCCACGAAAGCTTATGCTCCAATAAGTCTGTTAGTCTATAAGGAGCCACAGGACTCTGTTGTTTTTTACAAATCCAGACTAACACGGCTACCCCTCTGATACTTAATGCCAAGAGAGAAGAACAGCGTCACGTGGCTGATTGCACGTGAGTGTCAGATGCTAGGAAAATGGTGTGTGTATGTGTAGGGGGGAGAGAGGAGGACAAAGGGACACAGAAGAGGGGTGAGTTGAGCAGTGAGAGCTCCCACCTCTCGGTGAGGGAACGTGAGAATTTTCTCAAGTGAGAGCCCAGAGTTGGGGAAGGGGAGAAGGAGAGTGAAAGGAAACCCTGCTGCAGCGACAGATCGCAGAACAAAGGAGGGAGGGACAAACTCGCCCCAGCAGCAGAAGCTTGTAGTTCAATTAGCTGCTTTACTGGACTGCGATGCAGGCACCAGAAATGGGGACAGAGGGAGAGGGAAAACAGAGAGTGAGAGCGCGCTCTGAATGTGAAGATTGATTACTGAAAAAAATAAGCAGAGAACAAGCAGCTGCTGGTGTCTCAGTTGTGAGAGATTGTTGAAAGGGAGACAGCCAAGAGAGGGTCCCGAGCACAGGCACTGACTTTTGTTTTTGCCAGTGGTGGCCACGGTCCAGGATCCACAAAAGATTAATGTGGTCCTGATCGTGCTGGGCACCCCCTATTTTTTTCCCCAGTGGCTGCTTGAGCCTCAGAGCACGCACGGAGTCAATACCTATGGTCCCAGCCCAGATTCCAAGGCTAAAAAAGATCTCTGAAACTTTGCAACCCACATTAAAGCAGAGATGGAACTTATTTCTTTGCAGAAGACAAGAGAGTTTGTATTAAAGTAGCCACCTTTCCCCAAAAAGCCCATGGTGCATTGAAAAAGTGAGGCTAAATACCAGGTGTTCCTGGTATTCCAGAATCCAGAAATTGACTGTCCATCAGAGCCATTCAATTGATGGTGGAGGAAGCCAGGAAAGGAAGAATCCTTTTCCACACAGGATCAGGGCTGGCCTTGGTATTTTATGCCAGGTCTGCAAACCTTTGCAACCAACTGTGCCCCCACTCTCTCACCACTCCCTACCTCCACATTAAACTAATTACTGATCTCTCCCCAACCCACAAAACTGTTTCTCGTCCACCATGCTCACATTCCATTTTGTATTAGAGTGGATGAACTACGCAATCTCTTTTATTAAACAGCTAGGGCATCCATGTGTTTCTGAAAACTGGGAGTATCCATGGCAACTCAAATCATGAGTCAGGCTCCCCAAAATCATGGGATCAGCAGATGTGATTTTTTTTTAAAAGTAATAAATACTGGTTTCTTATCTGCCTTGTGGTGTTGCCGCCTTTAGCGTTAATGTTCTCAAACTTTTCTCCATGACCTATTAGTTCTAGTTTTTTTTAAAATGAAAACTGAGAATCTGGCACTACAACTTGACTCCAGGAGCTGGGGCTTTAAAGAAAGCACCATATATCACAAGTATGATTAAAATCATGAGAGTTGGCACTAGTTCATATTGGTTTTACAGAAAAGAGTATCTTTGCCTCAGCACTATCTCACACGCTGTTGAGATACCAAAAATAGAAAAAGGTCATTAGTGGAAGAATACACAGCAAGGCTCCCTAGATAAACCCCTTTACCTCAACAGAGCACACAAACTCCCAGGGTTTAGCCTTTTCCACCATGTCCCAAGAAATGATACACCCTCCCAGGGCCCCACTACATTATGGGATGGGAGGGAATTGGTATGTGTGTGGGGTGGAATTCACTAGGCCACAAGAAAGGTCCTGAGTGGATGTCCCCTCTCTCTGGGCCTGGACTACTGTCACTAGCTCCAGAGAAACACAAGAGAAAAGGAAGCAGCTAGTTTAGCTATGAAACCAAGAAAGGGGAGTGGGGGAGGAAATGGGGAATAAACATATAAATTATTTGTTTTCATTTATTCAGTAAAGTCAAGCTCTTTACCTCTTGAACATCACCACCCAGAGATGGTGGTGCTCCCTGGAACAGAGTTGGGCCTCCAGGAGGGAGCTAAAGAGGAGGAAACATCCACAAGAGTCCCCAGGCAGAGTTCCTCCTGAACTAGTTCCATTGAGGGCAGGGGGAAGGCCAAGGTTTGTCCCCTGCTGGTTCAACTCCTAATCCCATGGTTCTTCCAGATCTGTGTGGTTCCTGAGGATCCACAGAAGAACAGGCCATCTGTGTGAAGACCTCATGTACCTCACACTGACTCTCAGGCCCGGGGACCTCAACTCCCATTTCATCAGTGTGGTTCAAATGGAGCCATTCTGTGACGGTTTCTCTGTCTGCAAGCAGCTTTTAAAGGAGGGATCCCCCACCTTGGTGGTAGAGTGTGGAAAAGTAATCAAGATTGTGCATATATTAACCTTCCTTATGACAAAATGTGTGCTTTCCCTGGTCCTAATACTGCTTTGCTGACTTAGATCTGACTGCCTGTCTCCTCCTCCTATGCAGATCTCTGCACCCTCCTCAGAGACTTCAAGTGGGGGGGAGGGTGTCTGGAGAAGGAGGAGGAGAATGGTGCTGCAGAAGCAGCAGATCCACACCCATTCTTGTAGAAGGGGTGAGGTCCATACATGAAGGCATACCTCTGCAAATGCAGTGCTGGGAGCAGCTAGTCCAGCCAATAGCGTGTTTCATTTTTGCAGGCCTCTACATGGCCTGGTTCTTCCCAGCTGTGGGAGGGGTGAGCCTGCATCAGGAAAGCTCACTCTTGGCGTATTCTAGGCCTGATTGGAAGCTTTGGGAAGCTTCAGAAAATCCTGTTCTCATAAAAGAGAATCCAGCAGAGTCAATGGTTTTGGGGTAAGAATCTAAATGTGTAGGTGCTGCAGTGTTGCCAGCTTATGATATTGGGTGTTTTTCTCTGCAACTATGAGGGATAGCAATTCACTTTAATAAAAGAGTGAGAGAAAGCTGTGATTCCCACCTAGTCATGTGACTTTTAGGCTTTAAGAGAAACTGGAAAATGGAACCCTGAATGTTCAGAAACCAGACAGCAAAGAAAAATAAACCCACATTGATGGTTTTCACAAAATCATGTTTTTTTTGAGGCAACTCATGATATTTAAACATTTGGGGTTGGCAATACGGGTGCTTAAACAAAATGAGTAGAACCAACCAGGGCCGGCTCCAGGCACCAGCCCCGCAAGCAGGTGCTTGGAGTGGCCAAGGGGAAGGGGTGGCACGTCGGGCTGTTCGGCGGCAATTCGGAGGTGGGTCCCTCTCGGAGGGAAGCACCTGCCACCGAATTACCGCCGAAGAAGCAAGCGGCGCGGTGGAGCTGCCGCCGGAGTGCCGCGGATTGCAATTGCGATCGTGGCTTCTTTTTTTTTTTCTCCCGCCGCTTGGGGCGGCAAAAGCCCTGGAGCCAGTCCTGGAACCAACCACAAAGATCTGAAATCAGACTAATTACAGAAATGTAGGGCTGGAAAGGACCATGAGAGGTCAACAAGTCCAGCCTCCTGTGCTGCGTAAGGATTAAGTACATTTAGACCACCCCTGACAGGTGTTTGTCCCACCTGTTCTTAAAAACCTCCAGCGATGGTGATTCCACAGCTTCCCTTGGAAGCCTGTTCCAGAGCTTAACTACTCTTTACAAAGCTTATATATTAGAATGCATTTCCTAATATCTAAACTAATTCTTCTTTGCAGATTAAGCCCATTACTTCTTGTCCTACCTGCAGTGGTAATGGAGAACAATTGATCACAATCCTCTTTATGACAGCCTTAACCTATTTGAAGGCTTATCAAGTGCCCCCCTGCCCCATCTTCTCTTTTCAAGAAGAAACATGCCCAGTTATTTTTAACCTTTCCTTATAGTTAGGTCTAATTTTCTATTTTTTTAAAATACTTTTTTGCTCTCCTCTGGACTGTCCCCTACTTATCCATATCTTTCTTAAAGCATGGCACCCAGAATTGGACACAGTATTCCAGCTGAGGCAACCCCACCGCTGAATAGAACAGGAAAATTACACTGTGTCTTGCATACAACACTCATGTTAATACACCACACAGTGATATTAGCCTTTTCACAATGGTGCATCACACTGTTGACTCCTATTCAATTTGTGATCCATTATAACACCCAGATCGTTTTCAGCAGTACTACCCACCTAGCCAATTATTCCCCATTTTGTAGTTGGGCATTTGCTCTCCTAAGTGAATTTCATGTTGTTGAACTCAGATCAGTTCTCCAATTTGTCTAGATTCCTCAGTGTGTTTTATGAAGTCACTCTTGATTGACTTTCCCTGTTTCTATTCCTCTTCCTCCTGAAATCCTATCACTCCCTTTGTTTTGGGCTGGATTGGCCATTTCAGTTTGTCCTATGGTTCCCCTTCCTCATTGCCCAGTGCTGTCAGTAGAAGTTAGGTTTGTTTGCTAACTTTGTACACAGAGGAGTCTGGTTATTTACCACTAGATGGAAAACTGTTCACCCTCTTTCTTTGAGAATTAATGTCACTGTCTGGGCTGTGTAGTTGAAACAAAGTGAATGTATTCAGTAATTGTTATACAGTCAAGCATAAAGGGACCCTTCTTTCTGTAAATGCTAGTTGATTTGCATCATTAGTGGCCATTGAAATGTGTTTTAGAAGGAGACAGCAGGGTCAGGATGGGGCCCATGTCAGGGAGGGGGAAGAAGGAGGGGAACAGAAATCTGTCTCACCATGTGGTTATCATCACAGGTGAAAAGTGGAAGCTAACATAGTCCACGCTAGAATTCAGTCTGTTAATGCCTTTGGGAAGGTACAATAGGAGAATATCCCGAGCTAAAGTGAAGGCTGCACTAGTAATGGTGTCAGGTCACTTCCTGGTATAAAGACAAGGTCATGTTTACCAGAAGGGGGAACAAATTCATTCTAGAGTCTATTTTAAATCAATTATATAAAGGTGTGTTTGGGGAAGCTGGGTATAATTATTGTGCAGTAGTGCCTATGTTCTAGTCATGGACTAGGAGCCCCCATTGTCTGTCTCCTCAAGTATAAAATGGGACTAATGCTACCTACTGAACTCTGGAAGGCACTGTGCAGATACTGCATGACAGGATAAGAAAGAGGTGCAGTGCTTCTATACCATGATGAATTTTCCATTTTCACTGTGACTGTGGGTAGGGATGGTGTCACTAGTCTCTGTTTGCCAGAAGCTGGGAATGGGTGACAAGGGATGGATCACTTGAGGATTACCTGTTCTGTTCATTCCCTCGGGGGCACCTGGCATTGGTCACTGTCAGAAGACAGGATACTGGGCTAGATGAACATTTGCTCTGACCCAGGTTGGCCATTCTTATGTTCTATGCCAGGGGTAGGCAACCTATGGCACGCATGCCAAAGGCGGCACGCGAGCTGATTTTCAGTGGCACTCAGACTGCCCAGGTCCTGGCCACCAGTCTGGGGGCCTCTGCATTTTAATTTAATTTTAAATGAAGCTTCTTAAACATTTTAAAAACCTTATTTACTTTACATACAATAGTTTAGTTATATATTACAGACTTATAGAAAGAGACCTTCTAAAAACGTTAAAATGTATTATTGGCACGTGAAGCCTTAAATCAGAGTGAATAAATGAAGACTTGGCACACCACTTCTGAATGGTTGCCGACCCCTGTTCTATGCTTTCCTTCTGAAGCACAGCTGTAGAAGTCTTATACAACTGCTCCCTCTGGTGTTTATTTCATGTATTTTCTTCAAATACCTGCCAAAAGCATGCTCAAAAAGGGTTGGTTTTTTTGCCCCTCTCCCCCCCATTTTGATAGAGAGCCCATTCAGGTTTTCAGTATACCATTCTACATTACGAATATTCAAATTGTAGGGCAAAAATACATTTATCCAAACACTTGTGGCATAGCTTTATGATTGCTGCATTCCCTGAGGGGCGGAGGTCGTGTGGGTGTGCAAGAGAAATCCTTATCAACTGAATATGTGCTACTGCAGTTGGCACCAGGACTTTAAAATAAGGTACAGGAAGAGAACTAAAATGATGCCAAATGGCTGGTGGGTGTGGTAAATGCATTAGATGCTGACTGAGTCAACATTT
The DNA here is from genome assembly GCF_028017835.1 of Emys orbicularis. Classification (NCBI taxonomy): domain Eukaryota; kingdom Metazoa; phylum Chordata; order Testudines; family Emydidae; genus Emys; species Emys orbicularis. The sequence goes on along the minus strand of NC_088688.1, from coordinate 36,970,977 downwards.
CAGCTCTTGCCCTGGTCAGAATAATGGTTATTAGGATTGAACACTTAAATAAAATTAAAGATGTTGGATGATTTCAGTTATCAGCAACATTAAAGGACTTAATGCTGCCTAGGGAAAATGTATCCCCTTCTTCGTAGTCTGGCCTGCCACTGAAATATAAAGATTGACCGTTTGGGGAAAAGGGGATTTTTCACAGCAGTTTGGAGCAGCTTAGTTAGGTCAACTAGACCTAACTACAGTACACTGTTAGATCTTGGAGTCATTGTGGATAGTTCTCTGAAAATGTCTGCTCAGTGTGCAGCAGCATCAAAAAAGCTAATAGAATATTAGGCACTATTAGAAAAGGGACAGATAAGATGACAAAATATCATAATGCCACTATATACATCCTTGAATACTGTGTGCAGTTCTGGTCTCTCCCCCCACCCCCCATCTCAAAGCTCTATTTTAGAATTGGAAAAGGTACAGAAAAGAGCAACAAAAACAATAAGGGGTATGGAACAGTTTCCCTATGAGGACAGAGAGATTAAAAGGACTGTACTGTTCATTTTAGAAAAGAGACTACTAAGGTTCGATATGATGGAGGTCTATAAAATCATGAATGAGGTGGAGAAAGTGAATAGGGGAGTGTTATTTACCCCTTCACATAACACAAGAACCAGAGTCAGCCAATGAAATTAATAGGCAGCAGGTTTAAAACAAACAAAAGGAAGTACTTCTTTACACAATGCACTGCCAACCTGTGGAACTTGTTGCTGGGGGATGTTCTGAAGGCCAAAAGTACACCTCTATCTTGATATAACGCTGTCCTCAGGAGCCAAAAAATCTTACCGCGTTATAGGTGAAACCGCGTTATATTGAACTTGCTTTGATCCACCGGAGTGCGCAGCCCCGCCCCCCCGGAGCGCTGCTTTACCGCGTTATATCCGAATTCGTGTTATATCGGGTCACGTTATAGCGAGGTAGCGATGTATAACTGGGTTAAAAAAAGAATTAGATAAGTTCATGGGGGATAGGTCCGTCAGTGACTATTAGCCAAGATGGTCAGGGATGCAACACCATGCTCTTGATGCCCCTGAACTTCTGACTGCCAGCAGCTGGGACTGGACAACAAGGGATGGATCACTCAATAATTGTCCTGTTCTGTTCATTCCTTCTGAAGCACCTGGCATTGGCCACTGTCAGAAGACCGGATACTGGGCTAGATGGACCATTGGTCTGACTCAATATGGCTGTTCTTATTCAAGAATTACCTTAAAAACAATACATTTTGGTGGTATTTTTTTCTTCTTGAATTTCTGGTATTTGAGCCTCTAGGGGGAAGCTGCCTGCCCCCAAAGTGTGTATGTGTCTCAGAGTCAAAATTCAACCTTAATAGCACATGTAGAAATTTGGGCCTCCTCACTGGCTATGGGGGAGGGACCCCACTCACCCACTTCTTTCCCCTGTGGTGTGGGAGCTACTAGCCTATTCCCTTCAGTCATCACTATTCTGTGCCTCCCCTTCAGTCTCCTCTGGCAAGTCTTCAGTTTCCCTCCTGTTCTTCATATTCCCCATTTTAACAGAGTCTCCACCTGTACATTTCCCTGAACACCTTCAGTCTCTCCCCAGTACACCACATTCCCTGACCCCTCCACCCCATTCCTCTGCTTCTCTGTCTCTGCTCTTCATTTCCCTGTACCCACTGTCTCCTCCATTCTCCCACCCTGTATCCTGTCGCTTTGTACTATCCTTCAGTTATCTTCTACCTTCCACATTGCCATACACCTTATCAGTCTCTCCTCTGTCCCTCAGAGTGCTCTGCCCCCACATTCCCCTTGTCGCTCCAGTCTTCTGCTGCAGCCCCCATTCCTACACATCCTCAATCGACTCCTTGCATCCCACACTTCCCTGAGGAGCCCCTGTACCTGTTCAGCCTCTATTCTGTTCCTCACAATCCCTGGTCTATGCATAGCGTGCAGTCTAGCTCCCTGACCACAGAATGGCATCCATGCTCGTGAGGGCAGCTTGTCTTATTGAAAACAGGCCAGGCCATTGCTGCCAGGCATCTTTTTGGAGGTAGCCTCATTTCCACATGCAGAGATGTGTAGGGAAATGGTGGCCCCATTAAAAATAATAGGAGATGGTGGCTATTTTATAAGGAGAAATTTCACAAGATAGAAGGTTTTTTTACAGAAAGATCACGAGATAAACAAAACCTAAAATACTGCAAACTGGTAAAATTGAGAGAGGTGGCAACATTGCTTTGGGTTTAAATCCTGAGGACCCGATTCCTGACTCCTAAGCATAAAAACATGACCCAAATGCACCCCAAGGGCTCATACCAGAATACAGATAAAATGACCCTGAAATGTATTTATTTTGTAAATCTCATGGTTTTTGAAGGGTTGGTCTCAGCAATACTGCTACTTCTTGTCAGCCTTCAATACCAAACTTCACTTCTCATTCAGTACCTGATCCAAAATGTGCAAAGCTGTCAGTGGGAGTTGTGATGGGTAAAAGTAGGATCAAATACCAGGGGCTGAATGGCTTCAGCCAAGAGACTATGAGAGAAGCACACAAGGTATGAATACAAGACAGAGGTACAGGAACTCCTGAGTGGTAACACTGTTTTAGCCACCCAGTCCCTCTGTGGCTTTCTGAAAGTTATTTACCCTCTCTGCCGCAGTTTTCCTCATCTGTGAATAACCAAACAGTATGAGTTTGTACCTGCCATCACTAGATCATAAGAAGCTTTAAAAACAAAACAAAACAAAAACCCTACCATCAGACGTCTCAAATCAGTGTTGACAACTTTGACAATGTCTTTTAAGACTTCTTTAATGAAGTCTACACCATCGCAGAGTAGTGCTTGTTTCCCTAAAAGCAGGATACACCAGCCCCCAAACACTTTCTCCTTTATTTTCTTCTTGCCTCTGGCCTTTTTCTAACCCAGCTACACATAAACCAGCTACTGGGAAGAGAGAAAACCCAAATCTAATCCTTCGACGCAGAGGCTTGTATTGTTGCCAACACTTGCAACTTTATCTCGAGTTGCAGTTTAATATTTTCCCCTAAAGTTCCAGCTAGCACAAGCAAGAGATTGCATGGGTTTATTTTTTAATATAGAGTTTTAGCCTTCAAGCTTGTGGAGAAAAGCTTCAGGAACCAGAAATAAAATTAAAAGAACCCAAAATGTATTATTTAAAAAAAAAAAGGTTATGGTTTTTAAAGCCAGACTCATGATTTTTGAATGCTTGGGCTTGGCAATACTGTGTTTTATTAGATGAATAATCCAACACATGAATGAATATTAGAGAAGAGTTTAATACTCCTAATGTTTTTGGGTCTATAGGACTACAACACATGCAAATAAAAATTTGGGCCAAACCTGTGCCTCTTAATACATTAAGTATTTTCAAACTAGGATGCGGACAACCTGTTAAGATTGGATTTGTCTACATACTTGTTGTGGTTTCACAATAGCCAAAAAAGTAATTCAAACAGTAGTGTGACCAGTTAGACCACAAAGGTATGCCAGCAGCAGATCGTTTTTATTTTAAGGCAGTTGTTATAATATGATAGTTGGGTGGTTGTTCCCCCCCCCCCCCACAAAAAAAAAAAAACCCCACCAAAACCACCAAATGGGTCTTGGAGGTCTGAGACACCCCAGATAACATTCACCTCATGCATCATCACAGTTGTCAGATACATTTTCTGGCAAGCCCATTCTTGCCAGATGCTGTTGCTGGGGCAAAGTCTCACCGTTGCATTGCACATTGCATGTCTGAATGCAACTATTGTTTGGATTTTTTTTGTTTATTATGCACATGGCAAAATAAATCTTTGAGTAAGAGACAAATGTTTCTCAGGGACCTGGGAACAGAAATGCTGAAACCTCTGGTGCAGGAAAGGAACATTGCAGACTTCAGGTTTCTAGGGAAGCAGCGTCTAGTGTGCTGGGTGCTGAGAGCCTGAGGGCAGGTCTACACTTAAAACGCTGCCGCACTTCAGTGAAGACACGACCTACACCCTCTGTCAATTTAGGACTGTCAACACTAGGGAAATTAGGTAGGCTTAACTGCATTGCTCAGGGGAGTGTGGATTTGTCACACCCCTGAGTGACATTGTTATACCAACCTCATTGTCTAGTGTAGACCTGGCCTAAGACATGGGGAAGATGTTACATCTATTCCAGAGAATGAGACAGAAATCACGTACAAAATGTGCAAAGTGTAAAAACTGTGTATGTTGAGAACATATCACCTATTCGTTCAAAGCAATAGGCCATTTGCTACCACTTTGCTTTGTTTGTGTCCTTTATATTGTTGCTGTTTATCTATTTTCAGTTTCTAAACATGGGATCAGTTAGACCAGGGGTTCTCAACCTTTTTCTTTCTGAGCCTTCCCCCCCCCCCCCCAACATGCTATACAAGCTTCATGGCCCACTCATGCCTCAACAATGCTTTTTCAGCATATCCAGTAGATTAAAAGCCAGGGCCTGCATTAGGGGGTAGCAAGCAGGGCAATTGCCTGGGGACCCACACCACAGGGGCCCCCTCAAAGCTAAGTTGCTCAGGCTTCAGCTTCAGCCCTGGGTGGTGGGTCTTGGGACCTCAGGCAAGTCTAATGCTGATACTGCTTGGTGGACCTGCTGAAACCTGCTCATGCCCCCCCCCCCCCAGGGGCCCCAGACCCTTGCTTGAGAACTGATGTGTAGCTTTTTTTTTTTTTTTTTTAAATATTTGATCACGGTGTCAGTTAGACCCAGCACAAGTATTGTGTAGCGTGCATCTGAATCTAGGAAAGATTTTTTTTTTTTTTTTTTAAGATTGTTCATAGTTTTATAGTTCACTGGTTACCCTAAAGTCAGTTTTAAATGCATTCTCCTCCTGCCCCCAATTTTGACATACCAGGGGTCTCCAAGACAAATACAGAAATAGTTGCTCGGGGGGTGCATATATACCTCCTGTTACTGGCAGATATAAGGGGCATGGCCAGGAGAGTACAGAACCTTTTGCTATGGGAACCAGCTCACTGTAAGTGCTGTTTATATGCTACCATGTTTAAATAAGATGCATTTACAGCACATATACTTTAGGGGGCTATCTAATGCAATTATAAATCACACTGGAGACAAACTTCTTTCTTTCCTCCTACATGGCCTCAGGGGTAGTCAATTATTTTTTGTCAAGATCCCTCCAGCGAAAACAATAAATATGTAAATAAAAAGATTTCAGGGTCCATTCAAAACCATCTGGTGGTCTGGCTTTGGCCTGCGGTCTGCCTATTGACTACCCCGGCCTAGAGCAAAGGCATAGGCACAGGAAGTAGGGGTGCTGCCAGACCCCCTGGCTTGAAGTAGTAACAACAACCCAAATACATGGTTTCTGCCTTCAGCACTCCCACTATAAAAATTGTTCTAGCACCACTGAGCACAGGGGAAAAATACAAGCATCTGTTGGCTTTGCAATGAAAGGAGATTTTCTAGTACAGGGTATTTCATTTATAAAGGGAACTAGAAAGATTCTCCACATCAAATGAAAAATGTTGGTAGATTAAAAGAAGCAACTGGCACTGTCAGCAAAGTGGCAATTGGGAGAAATTAAGTAGTCTGGAGATGTAAGATTACACTTCAGCCACAGCTGTTGACTTTTGCCTAAAGAAAGGGAGAAGCAATGGGGAAATGAGACATGGATTTTAGTTGACTTGTTTGTGTCTTAGCACAAGCGTAGAGCAGGACAGGACAACTTAGAAGGGCTTAGTGATGCCTATAGGTGTGGTATGGTGGTTACTAGACATGATCAATAGCTATTTCTGCAGCTTTATAGGAAGCAGGGACAGCGGAAGCTTCCTAACAGTGCGGGGGGGGGGGACACAGGGGGCCCCCACTGGTTCCTGAACCATGGCCCCACCTCCACACCACCTCTTCCCCGCAAGCCTGGCCCTTGCACCACCCCTTCCCCTGAGGTCCCGTTCCCACACAGTGTTCCCCCCAACCCCTCCCCCATCGCTCATCCGATAAAAAGTGGACGGGCATAGCCTTCCCTCTTTTAAAGGGGGAGGGGGGCATGGCCCCCTGGCCTAGCACCCTGACAGGAAGCTTTGACTGAAGGCAAGCAGTCTTGCAGGTTCCATGTGTTCAGGTACCTGAGAGTGTAGCTAGTTGGAGCTCAGGCGCAAGAGGCTGTAAATATGGGAATTGAAGACAGCCCTGTGGAGACACAGCAGCTGACTGAGTCAGAGCCAAGAGATGTATCTGCGCTGAAGGCTGCTTCCCACTACTTGTACTCTTTGGATAGGAGTTAGCATTCCTGTCTTGCTAGAAATGGAGGAGACCGCTAGAAACCAAGCACAGAGTCTGTTATTAGCTCAGAGCCTGGAATCGCTACTGGAAAGATATTCTGGTTGGTTTGCTCAGTAGATTCTGAAGTGGCTGGAGGGGAACTCAGAGGCTGCCGTTCTCCTCAGAGAATCTCAGTGACACATGCATTTTGAGGCCACGCTATAGAAACCTAGAAGTCATTTCTTTGAGAAGATCCGAGGGGAATGTGTCTGTATGTGCAGTAACATAAAAGTGTATATGCTCTGTTGAAACCCTACACTGAAATATGTAACAGCAGCCAAGTGAGGCAGTCTGTATAGAGCAACAGAGAGTCCTGTGGCACCTTTAAGACTAACAGATGTATTGGAGCATAAGCTTTCATGGGTGAATGCCCACTTCGTCGGATGCATATAATGGAAATTTCTAGGGGCAGGTATAAATATGCTGGCAAGAATCAGTCTGGAGATAACGAGGTTAGTTCAATCAGGGAGGGTGAGGTCCTCTGCTAGCAGTTGAAGTGTGAACACCAAGGGAGGAGAAACTGCTTCTGTAGTTGGATAGCCATTCACAGTCTTAGTTTAATCCTGATCTGATGGTGTCAAATTTGCAAATGAACTGAAGCTCAGCAGTTTCTCTTTGGAGTCTGGTCCTGAAGTTTTTTTGCTGTAAGATGGCTACCTTTACATCTGCTATTGTATGGCCAGGGAGGTTGAAGTGTTCTCCTACAGGTTTTTGTATATTGCCATTCCTGATATCTGACTTGTGTCCATTTATCCTTTTACGTAGTGACTGTCCAGTTTGGCCAATGTACATAGCAGAGGGGCATTGCTGGCACATGATGTTGTAGCTGATCTGGTTAGGTCCTGTGATGGTGTTGTTGGTGTAGATATGTGGGCAGAGTTGGCATCGAGGTTTGTTGCATGGATTGGTTCCTGAGTTAGAGTTGTTATGGTGCGGTGTGTGGTTGCTGGTGAGAATATGCTTAAGGTTGGCAGGTTGTCTGTGGGCGAGGACTGGCCTGCCTCCCAAGGTCTGTGAAAGAGAGGGATCATTGTCCAGGATGGGTTGTAGATCACTGATGATGCGTTGGAGAGGTTTAAGCTGAGGACTGTAGGTGATGGGCAGTGGAGTTCTGTTGGTTTCTTTCTTGGGCTTGTCTTGTAGCAGGAGGCTTCTGGGTACACGTCTGGCTCTGTTGATTTGTTTCCTTATTTCCTTGTGCGGGTATCGTAGTTTTGAGAATGCTTGGTGAAGATCTTGTAGGTGTTGGTCTCTGTCTGAGGGGTTGGAGCAGATGCGGTTGTACCTCAGTGCTTGGCTGTAGACGATGGATCGTGTGGTGTGTCCAGGGTGGCATTCACCCACAAAAGCTTATGCTCCAATACATCTGTTAATCTTAAAGGTGCCACAGGACTCTGTTGCTTTTTACAGATCCAGACTAACACGGCTACCCCTCTGATAGTCTGTATAGAGAATGCCAACATGTTTACTGCCTAATAACTTATTTTTAAAAATAACTTCTTAAAGTATTCCAAATACTGTTTGCTAATGTTTGTGCATGAAATGTTTGTTTACTAAAATTGTATGGCACTTTCTCCTTGAAGCTGACTGGCAGCTGTTAACATCTAGACAGGATTTTGCATACCAAAGCTCTAAGGTTTAATGATGTATAATCCTTTATTTTCCCCCCTGAAAAGTCAGAATACTGGCCTTTGCTTCAGCAGAGAGGTAAACTGAGGGGCAGTAAAGAAAGGAGTGTAATAGTTATGCTGAGGTAGCGTTATGTATGTCACTATTAGATGCACAAATGGAAGTTACCATTTCGGACTCCAGTCTGTCAACTGATAGCATGCAAGTGGGCTGCTGTGGCCACATGCTGACAATTGCAGGATTGTGGCCTTAGTTGTAACTTGCACCTTTAGGCTTAGGATTTGAAATGCAGTGATAAAATCCCCCCTGCAGCTAAGTAAGCAGAGAATATTTAGACAGCAAAATTTGGCCAGGCCACCCATCTTCTGAAAAATCCCAGGGGACCTTCCCTGACTACAAACCATCAGGGGCTTTTGATTTACATCTCATCTGTTATACAGTGCCTTCAACACTGCAGTACCCTCTGGGATAGGCTTTTCCTGGCTAGTCACCAGGGGTGAAAGTAACTTAAGGGACTTACCGGTACACAGGGTGGCCGGGGTCCTGAGCAAGGTGGGGGGAGCAGCTCAACCGGAAGGGGTGGGGCTGGGGCCAGACTCCCCCAGCCAGCCCTTCAGCACAGCCTGGCAGTGATTTAAAGGGACTGGGGCTCCCAGCTGCTGCTGACAGTGCTACCCCAGGGCTCCGGCAGTGATTTAAAGGGCCAGAGCCCTTGGGCTCCCAGCTGCCACTGCTGCCCTGGGGCTCCGGCAGTGATTTAAAGGGCCCGGGGCTCCGGCAGCAGCGGCCAGGAGCCCCAGGCCCTTTAAGTCACCGCTGGAGCCCCATGGTAGCGGCGGTGGCACCCAGGAGGCCAGGCCCGGGCCCTTTTAAATTGCCAGGCCCTGGGGAAGCTGCCCCCTGCCGGTACGGTCAGCTGTGTACCAGCTCTTACTGGTACACCGTACCGGCTTACTTTCACCTCTGCTGGTCACTCAGCAGCCAGCATCATATCTGATTAGCCTGTGTGATGTGATAAAATTGCTAGCTGAGCTGTATGGCTCCATATTTTTGATGTGGGATAAAAGGCAGATTGTGATAAGGAAGCCTTGCACAGAGATAGCTGCAGAGAGCTCAGGGGTATGAGCAAATTGTGAAGACATCACAGCTGGCATTTAGAGGGAGGCTCAATAGTAAACTTAGGACATAATCAGGAAATGGTAGCTGCCCACAAGGCCATAGTTTCTTTTGCTCATACTTGGAAACATCTTGGCTAAGTTTGATGTATCTACGGTTTTATAATCCCTCTTTCACTCATTAATTACTAAACACATGAAACAAACTAATTTGAAATGGGCTGTAATTACTGCCTAGGCAGAAATTTTTGATGTTATTCCCCAATGGAAATAAGAGATGGCCTCAAGGAAAGTTCCATATGCCAGATGTTTTCTGAGTTAATCAGTCCTTTTCTGCTCCAAGTAAAACTTTTCTTTAGAAATAAGTGGAACATTACACACTGCTGCTTGCTCTTCTTTAAGGAAATGGTTTTCTATTGCAGCGGTACAACAATGAATAAATAAGAGTGTCCTGTAATACAGGGGATGCAGTAGTACTATACATTTTTTTTCTTGCTGAATATTAAAGGAAATAGTACAGGCAAAAATATGCTGCCAACCTGCTTCGGTCTTAGAATGTAACTTCATAAAAAAGGTAGGGCAAGATTTTAAAAATGAGTGTCTAAATGTCCTTAATGCTTAAGTAGGGATTTAGGATTTTGAATGTAACTTGAGGCACTCATTTAAAATCTAGGCCCTAAATCCCATGCAGTACTGCCAAAGAATTAAATATTTAATTTAAAAAACTACTATTTTAAAACAAATACACATATACTGCTTGGGTCCTCAGCAAACCCAATATGGGCCATTGAATGTAATTGCTCTAGCCTGACTACGTGTCTACACAGACACACTCATGCTACTGTGATTGCTTTGATCTTATGCAATGTGACTGTCACCTGTGATGGATTGTTAGAGCTTGGACCACATCATCCTTGCTTGCTATGCTGATGGGGTCCTCTCAAAGCTCCTTCTGTGTGTGTGTGTGTGTGCAAAGGGATGTCCCACCCCTGTGCAACCCCTTTTGGGCAGATTTGCTACCTTTCTTTACTTTGCACCAACTGGGTGTGAAGAAGCATGCTTGTTTAGATCAGAGAAGTCAAACACACTAACATAAATCTCCCATTAATAAAGTCTATGAAAGGAACACTTGGACAACAATATAAAAGCCCTTACCTTAGAGACCAGGGTCAGCTTACCCAAAATTTAGTAACAAACAATCTCTAAGTCTCCCTTCAGGGAGCGGTTCAGAGCTTACCCTCCCTTGTCAGTTTCCACTACAAGCTCAGACCCACTCAGCTTCCTTTTCCTGTTTTAAATAGGGAAGTCCTCAGGTGAAGCAGGGAGCCGCTGTGATTTTAAATGCAGGTGGTTCTGATTGCAGCTCCTAGTTGGCCATTAAAGGGTAGTACACTCCTTCATAGTGTGGCACCACTCAGCAGGGTTCCTGTAATCAGGGGCGCACACTTCTGCAGAAGGGCTGGCCCCTGGAAGTCTCCCCCAGACAGGGGTGCTGGAACAATTTGTATAGCGGGGGTGCTGAGAGCAATTGAACCAAACTGTAAACCCTGTATATGATGGAAACCATTTCAAAGGGGTGCGGCAGCACCCCCATCACTCTTAGTTCCAGCACCTGTGCCCCGGATGACTACTGCTACTGGGGAGTGGCCAGAGAGCTTCTAACAACCTCCCAACACCGCACTATAGAGATATTCATTTTCTACCATTGTGCCTTTTCATTGCCTCACAAATGTCCCTCCACTGCTCCCACTGTCCCCCAGTCTGTTTCCCTGATGCCTCACTTCTTCAGTGGGTGGGCAAGCAGATTAGGTCTAGTGCCATGGTAGTGCTGGTGCAGCACGGAGCAGTGGGAGCAAAGTGAAGTAGAAAGGAGCATGGTGAACCAGTAGAGATGGGGACAGGAGGTGGGCAGAGGATCAGTAGAGTAGTGGCAGGAGGGAGGGAGCTGGAGAAGCCAAATTCCAGTAGGAGGCAAAAGAACAGAGTTGGGTCACCAGAGGCAATACAATGGCAAAAGGAGGAACCATAGAGTGCCTCAGTGAGGCACAGAAACACGGCAGTGAAGGTGCAGGAGGAGACCCCTCTCCAAAACCCACCCAAAATTTTGGGGTCCAGCAATGTGTGCAAATGCTTTGGAAGCCTCTCCCTGCATGATAAATTGAAGCACTACATGCTTCAGTGCTGAGTTTTGGGGAGCTGGGAATTTCTGTGGCGGGTTTATCAGAATATTCAGGATATTTGATGGGTGGGCTAGAGAAATTGGAGGGGTGGATTGGGACTTAGTGCATAGGTGCTGGAACCAGGGGCGCTGCCACACCCTCTGGCTTGAAGTGGTTTCCATCATATACAGGGTTTAGAGTTTGGTTCAATGGCTCCAACTATACAAATTGTTCCAGCATCTCTGACTTAGTGTGTCCCATTAAGGTAGGAACATGAGATTAGAAGAGTTGATTAAAACATGCTGGGAGGTGTGTGTTTGAAACCGGGAGTATCTTGGAGCATTGGAGGAAAACTGGGACAGGTAGTGGAATGGGAACTGTTGAGTGGCCACAAGAGAAGCCATGGATATGAGGAGTTGATGGGAGGAAATGAGTTCAGAAGGTAATATTGAGACCAGAACTTGTATGGGAGGAAGGAAGATCCAGGGGTAGACCATAGAATGGTTCAACCTAGAGCAAGGGGGTTCATGGATTTGGGAAGAAACAATGAGTGGAAAGACATGGGTATATAAAATACCTTAACAAAAAAGAAGATGGATTGTACAGACTTAACTGTTCCTTTTATTAAGACACACATCCTACATTAAATAATAACAACAAAGGAGGTTTCTTGTTTCTGAAGAAATAGAAGCAGTTAGGCTGTGTTTAGTGCTATTCCCTTCAGGAGTGGAAAGCAAAGAGGGTGAAATTTACTCCTGTGCAGAGGTCCAGCACCAAGGCTGATGTGTCACTTAAGCTGTTTTGTGTCATGTGTAGGCCTTGTTCTGGCCCTCTGCTGTGGGGTGAATTCCACCTATAATGCACATGGGCTTCCCAAGCTGTGCATAAAGGAGAAGGTGCATTATACTGTGCCAATCCATGCTGGTGCCTACAAATCAAAAGTACTGAGAGCAAGACAGTTTGCATCCACATCTTTAGAAATATTGGTGTCAGGCAACCTGTTAACCACCAGCTCCTTCCCCTACCCTCAAAAATAATTAAATTGCAAAATTAGAGAAGCAAATGTGAGATGAAACATTATTGCCATTTAAAGTTTCTAAGCTATCATTGACATTATTATTTTAAAAAATACTATTTTAAAGCTTATTTCTTATTCTGCACCCAGCACCATGGTATCTGAGTGTCTGATAGTTACCCTGCGAATTCCAGGATGATGGGCAATAAACAGGTAAGACGCCTACTCCCTTTCCACAGAAAAGTTTAATAGATACAGGCCTCGTGGTTTGCTTTAAAGAGCTATTTTCTTTTGTCTGTGTCTTTGCCAACCTTGTCCTTCTTTGGCTTGAGTATTTCTCAAAGGCTTAATGCTAAGATAGCAACTTGGTCTCACCCAGGTACCTTATTGTGCCTGTTTTCTGCGCCTCCATTGGAGAAGTGGCCAAATCTTGCTCCTGTCAATAGCAAAAATTCTATTGAATTCAGTAGGAGCCATATTAGGCCCATAGTTTGTGAAGCGCAGACTTCAGAGTGAAGAATGTTACTGGCAGGATACTCAACTACTATGAGTGTCACATTACAACATACCGTTGATCAAAACTGAAGTCAATTTTTAGACCACTTTAATAACTGCAAGGAATTAAACAAGCACCAGTGGGCAGGGGGAGGCACCTCACCACATCAGAAAATTTCATGAATATAGTCTCTTGAATATTTATTGTAATCTCAAAATTAATACCCCAAACAAAAATAAACAAAACAAAATCCACCTGTTATACACAAATCACATACAAACAGAATACCCAATGGAATACACACAGTCTTTACTTCCACATAGAATTAAAACTCTGCACATGGATAAAATTTGTACTTCACATCCAGACAAGAGCTCCTGTGGACATATGTTGAAGAGTCCCAACATTTGTCACCCAGCAGTATTTTAAACTCACATTTTTAGAACCACAGTCACTATATTGTAGTGGTAGTTAGAGGCAGAGGAAGAGTTGAATCCTAACCACCTCACAAATATATTCTAAGCAGGTACTCCAACATCTCTTTAAGAACAGTTCAGCAAGTAAAGTTAGTATGGGGAGCTAGAACAGCTACACGTTTTCAAAGTAGGCATTTGGGTTTGCTTTTTATGTACTCATACATGTATGGGGACAGTAAAAATGCCAGGTAAAATTACCTGTCACGGTGACAAACCCTTGCAAACCCTTGGGCAGTCAGGTCACTTAACAGCAATAGTAAAATATAGGCAATGCATCTTCAGTCTGTATATTTCTGTTTCATTGGTATCTTAGCCTTACTGTGTCTGGTCCTTGGCTACAGGGATGTTTTTATTTTTTCTTTCATTCTGCAGTTCCCAAATTTCCCCTATCACACAATTTCATTTTCATGCAATTTTGCATAATTTGGCTGGTGGTTTCGCAACAGAAGAAGGTATAAAACACAGGGAAGCATTTGGGACAGATGCTTAGCCTTTGATAGGATTGTCCTGTAATGTTTAATGTAATCTGACTGCTTTGCTTGTTCTCTAGCACTATTCGATGACATGGCAGAGGCAAAAGAAAGCAGAGCTATTGGTGTCCTGCATTATTTGGCTATTGCCTCTTTTTGATGAGAGCTAGCTATGACATATGCTAAAACAGCCTTGTAAAATTGTCATGACAATGTATCAGACCAAGGCACAAAATCTACTCATGTGCCTTTTACCATGATGCTAATGGGAAAAAATGAATGTGATATTAGTAACCCATCAAAAAATGTTACTCACCTTGGCCCTGATTTAGTAGTTCATCCTTATTCAGTAAAGGCCCACTGAAGTGAGGGCATGTTCCTCTAGACAACCAGAATATTGTACAAGAGGGATGCAGCAGAAGTTAATTAACAGCATTAACTTCTGCTCAGAGGTTTGCAGTCACAATAGGGGACCCACTGGCAGTACAGCAATCAAGTGCCTACAGTGAAGCATGTGTTTATATGCTTTACTGAATAAGGATGGACTTAAGCAGGTGTTTAAATGTGCTGCCTCATTTGAGGTCCTTGAGTGAACGGATGAGTACAACTGTGCAAGGCTAAAGTAAAAGGAAAAAATGATTTCATGTCTCCTCCTAATCTCTGGGCAAGATACTGTGCCAAATTCTGCTCTCACTTACTCTGCTGATGGGTGCCAATGGAATTACTCAAAATTTTCAGCAGTCTAAGAGAGCAGAATTTGGCCTAGAATGTACCTTCTATCTTACTTCAGTATCTGATTTAAAGTTAAAAATAGAAGCAGCAGAATGGGGTCAGTAAGGGTTAACATTTTGCTTAACATTTTCCAATGTGGTCCAAACACATTGGACGTGAGATGCAAGCTCCTTCAAAAAACGAACTGTGAACTCAAGACACCAAACAGAAGATGCTAAGTACATTTCAACATGGTTGGAGACTCCTGTTTAATATTCTAGGCTAAGTGTAATCATGAATGAACCATGCAATTATATATTTTTTTTAAAAAGTGGCCACATGATATTATGCTGTACAGGCAGACAGAGCATGTAATTGACTCATCAGATTAAAAAAATGAAGGCTTTTCCTTAAGAGCTGGGTTCCAAGATAATCTCTTTTTCTGTTTCCAGAGAACATGCTTCTAAAATATTATGTGGGGGTTTTCTTTAGAAATGGCTAAAGGTATCTTTTGACTGAAAAAAGGTCTCCTCACTACTAGTGATATAACACAATCATTTTTTTTAAAAGGACACTCACAATTCTAAAAGTAAAATTGACATGCACTTGCAGTAAAGATACGGACGTCTGTTACTGTTGTCTCATATATGAAAAATAGTTTAAATGAATTAAGAATAGATTATTCTTACACTACACTGATAAAGTATTTACTGTATAAATTTCACTACTAGACTCTTACAGCTACTAGACATCCTTTAAATAAGCCACACAGCCATCATCAACACCATATCACACATACATGACACTTCTCCCTTTCATACGAATTTATATACACTGAGTAAGTCATTAAATATTGCACTTATTGGCCCATGTTCCCTCAGTTCAGAGGTGTTCAAAAATAGAAAACAAATCTATTTTTATAACATTTTTCATGCAACATTTAAGACATTTCAGTTCCACAAACACTAGTAAATAGTTTACACATTCTGACAGTCCAACTGAACCACAACACGGCTGACATTACCAACAATATATTAAACGGGATTACAGCACAAACAGTTTTCATTTAACACTAATTTGCAGGTACATGTCAGGATTACTCAAGTAAATTCATTACTGGAAGTGGTGAGCAATCCCTAACGTTTGTTTCCACATGTTATGCAAGAGCATGAAATTGTCAGAAGATTCAGACATGGTCTCTGCCCTCCCCCCCAAAACAGGTGTCTGTGTACAAGTGATGTGCCATCTGCTTCTGCCGTCACCATGACCAGTAATCCTATGGCCTGTGGATTTAACCCAAGCAGCTTCTAGTGACAATGAGAATTTTTGGGTAAGTTCCACTGCAATAATAACAATAAAAAACACTGCGCTGAAAATGAACAAATACCTGTGCAAACTGAACCAGTGTTTAGGATATATTTGTTTGTGTGTGAAAATTCTACACGTGCAGTAAAAATCTTTGCTTGGATGAACATTAAAGAAAAAATAAACCAAGTAAATAAATAAAAAAGCTTAACAGACACGGTGAAATGAATTTACTTGACCCATTTAATGACGAAACCTATTACATACTCAGACTATTCAGATGAGTTGCCTTTTGAATGGAGCCTTTACAAGTAGTGAACCTTGAAGAAACTAAGTTCCAATCGGTATTAAAAAAACCCCACTCATGGATCAGATCCTCAGCTGGTGTACACACAGCATAGTTCCATTGGTTGAAGTGAAACTATGCTGATTTACACAAGCTGCGGATTGGGCCCTGTGGATCCAAAGCATTAATGGTGCAACTCCACTCGAGTTACACCCAAGAGGAATTTGATCCATTTGCTGTATATCAAGTCTGTCTATGAAATGGGTCGAGGAATCTTTCATAACATTCAAGCAACAGAGCAGTCATTTAGTTGTTGCCATTGAAAAGTGACAATAACAAACCATGCTACTGAAAAATGAAGCCTGTAATTTTTTTTTAAATGGAAAGCATCACTGGCTTCTCTGCTATTGAAGAAACAATGGCAGCAGTAGACATAACATTTAGAATGCCATGCATTTCTTAGCAAAAGACAATTAAAACTCAAGCAATTCTGAAAGTTAGGATCAAACTCCAGCAGTGTTTGCACCATAAAATAGCACTTCATTCTTAACATAAAAAAGGTGCAGGCAGTACAGCTGGACATACAGAGCTGAGCAGACTGGGAAGAAAACCTAATCTTTCAGACTGATGCTCTGGAAAGGCCACATAGATCTAGTTGCTCAGGTAGTTTCTCTATGCATTACATTAAGTATAAGCACAAAGGAACAAACAGTTCCAGGTAACAGTCACGCACATTGCAATTCAGAAAGAGAATGAGTTGGGTTTATATATATATATATATATATGTGTGTGTGTGTGGAGAGAGAGACAGCGAGAGAGAGAGAAAAAAAGACAGGCCAGTTCATATGTATTTCAGACACAAACAAATCGGTCTAAATAAACAAAATGAAATACAAACAGTTACAAGTTAATTGATCTGTAAGGACAGGCACATTTATCACATTTGAAAATGAACTTTTGTCAGAATTAAGACCATGCAATTGCAGTTTCAACTCAAAAAGGCTTGCCAGCCATTTTGATCAATCCCATCAGTTCATGCATTTGAATACTGCAGGGCCCAGTCTCTTACATTTGTTCCACTTGTTTCCATTTGGAACGCTGAGTGACAGCTTGCCCATGCACTGAGAAAGACACTGTGACTCCATGACAAAGATGGCGTATTACCCATGCATACAATTACTGTAGCACTAGTGTTATTCTTGGTTGGCACTTTGGAAGGGTTGTGTCGTGCAGTAGTTCAGCTGGCCCCATGGGGCTCAGACCCTAGGCAATGGGGGCTTTGTCCACTTCAAGGTCTATTCTCCCATTAAACTGTGATAGAGGAGAAGGGTTTTCCCCCCCCTCCTGCTAACAGCCATTAAATCGAGGTAATAAATGACAGTAATAATAATATAGTATTTTACCCGGACAAATCCCCTCCAGAGCCCTCAATGAGAAATAAGACTCCAAAGCTCAAATTCCACACACCCCTCCATTGTACATGCAGACTGAGTAGTTACATAGTCTGTGCCACAGTGAACATAAAGCCATTAAATGGCAAGATTCTCTTTAAAATTCAGTGCTGGTGATGGACTGAAAACCTTGGAGGCTGATGTGCAATCTGTATCCATAGAACAGATAGTACTGGCAGAGGCAGAGAAAGCTTTCTCTGCACTGCCCGGCCTCAGAAATGGGCCTAAGCCCTGACCTCTGGGTGTGAGAAGGTCAATGAGTTACCATGGGCCATTCAGTTCCCTACTTCTCTGCTGAGACTAGCAACAAAGGTACAAATTAGTGATGATTGGTCCTGTATTTTATGATGTGGCCACCAGGAACTGGACTGAGACTAGGCAGCTAGTTTTTCAAAATCTGGCCCCAAGTAGCCAGATTAACAATGCTGCTGATTAAAAGTTTTTAAAATACTTTTTGTGACTATTATTAGTCCTGACCCTCGAATTGGCTTTGTGTGGCTGGACCTCTGCACCTATAGAACACTCTCCTGAAGTCCCGGAGCACCCCACAAATTCATTGATCACACATGGATCTGACTGATCCCTGCTCCCATCTTCTCCACCTTCTCCAGTTTGGATGTTTTTTCTAGCAGCTATGCTCTAGGAATTACTTTGGGGAAGTTCTATAGCAGGTATTATAGAGGAGGTCAGACTAAATGATCACAGTGGTTCTTTCTGACTTTGGAATCTATGCATTAATTTTTTGCTCTACAGCTTCTATTCTCTACCCTTCTACCAAGTCATCGTCATCAAGCATGCATAGTCTACTGAGGACCATGGTGCTAGCCAGAGTGACCACTGTTGATGGCATCGCACCAGGCATTATGTAGTGAAGTTCCCAGGGCTGGTTCAGTTGAGAGGTTGAATATTTCCCTTCAAGACTCTTTTCTGTAAAAAATAAAAAAAAAAAGAGTGGCGGGGGTGGGGGGGAAGAGAGGGCAGTTCTATAACATCAAAATTTTCTGGGAAAGCATCTGCTTTCCTTAAAATGTTTTTATTTTTTATTGGAAAACCAATAAAAATCTTTGGCCAAAATACTTCTATCCTCAGAGTACCTTGGAATGGATAGCCACAGCTGGAGGAGTACAGCTATCAAGCTGGGAGGGAGGGCCAGGAAGAGTAGTGACTGGCATGCCATGTGGATGCCAAGAGCTAGGCAAATTGGCTCTGCTTGATTACACTTTCTCTTCCCTACTAATCTGTGCACAACAGGGATAAATGTAGGGCAGTGAATAGCCAACATTTCCCTTTCCTCAGGTTTTTCCATGCTACCAAATGATGTGGCTCATTTTTCACTAAGAAAAACAGTGTAGGTGCTAGGTTTCAGAGTAGGTGCTAGCTAGCAATGTTAACAGATATGTTTAAGATCCTAGTGTAGCCAAGCCAAGTTATAATTTTAACACAAGTTTACGCTCGGGTTTACCTCAACCAACTAATGTGTTAATCTTGTCTGCACTAGGATTTTAACATACAGTAGTTACAATGTTAGATAAAATGTCTTAACTACACCTTTTTTCCTAGTGTAGACATGGCCTTAGTGTGTTTGATGAGATTATATAAATTACCTTAGGAAAAAGGTATAGGTATTGCCTTACAGTCAGGTAATGCATTAGCAGTTGCTCTGACTCATTTTCTTGTTTTTCTTCCCTTTTTTCTGTTATGTCTAGCTTGAGAAATGTCATCCTGGTACTAAAGCTGATCTAATAAGAACAATAAAAAGTTAATGTTGCATCAGTGATGTCATTAATTGAGGAATATCACTGTGACCCAGATAAGCCAACGGTGCAAAGTGCTACCAATTAGTAGAGCGAGAGCTTATTAACATGGTGAGAAATGACTATTTTTTAAAATGCTTTAAAAAAAAACTGTGGACATTCTGCTATCTTCACAGCCTTTTGTGGATTTTCGAAGTGATTGACATGGTGTAGTGGAAGAACTCAGTGGAGAACTTTTTATTTCTCTGTGAATTTTCCACAAACGTTGCCAATTTCAGACTGTCCTGTCACAAGAAAACCCTCAGCAAGATATGTCTAGACCAAACTATTTTTCAAATTGAATGGATCCATTTCTTTCCACACAAACACGTCCTGCTGACTTCAATAAGAGTGGCACTTCTGAGGAGAGAAATGGGCCTTTGCAATCACTACAGAGGAGATTCTCTCAGACTATAAAATTAATATATAGACACCATTTTCAAGAATGAAACATGAAATTCCTAAAGGCCAAAATAATGCAACCTCCAGAACAATATGAGTAGGTTATTTTTGGTTATGAATAACTGTACAGAACAGATTTGGCTCTGCTGGGGTAATATCAAGAACTGTAGCATACTCATTATCTAAAGCAGGTAACTTAAAGAAGAACGACATTTCACAGCTCTCTTCTATATTAGTATTGTAATGAATTAGCTTGTGGATGGAACTAGAACACAGTCAGCCCCTGTCCTGCCAGCAGCTAACAGAATTCCTCCTTATATTGAGGGGTAGGAGCCTGTGTTTTGGGTTAGGCCGCTGCTGTCATTCTGAATTTCGAAGTGGCCATGATGTGTGGTGTAGAGGTAACTGTGAATTTCGGTGGTGGACATGGATTTGCCACAGCATTACCTTCAGGGAAGTGTGCCTCAGACAAATTATCTGGACAAGGCAGGGAATAGACAGTATATTCGGGTAATATTTTGAAGTAGATTTTTCAGTCAAGGAAAATTTAAATGGCATGCAAAAGTTTATGCCTAAATACCTTGATCATTACACCAAGGAGTAAACGGTATAATTTGAAATTTATTAAGTTAAAGTCAGTTGTAGACGACCTGTGTTCTGAGGTCACAGAACCAGCTGAAGTAAGTGTAATGCACTCAGGATAAAAAGAAAAGACAGACAATTAGCCATCCACATGCAAAGGCCAGATGCTGAGAAATGGGCAGTCCTTACAAATTGCACACATTGTACCAGCCATTGACATAAAATAAACACATTGTCCCCAAATAAATTAAAAAGACAGTATAAATAAAGGCTTATAGACCATCTGTAAATACTCTGTTGGCAATAGAACACACTGGAGCCGCCTCTGTTGATAACTGTATTAACAGCCACAGTTGGGTTGCTGTGGAGGAGGGGTGTCCTTTAGCCTTGTGTTCTGTTTTCCAGCAGCGATGGCAGGATCCGTCTCCAGACTTTCTGACATTTTGTCGCAGATGATATCTACGAGCCGCTCGAATGTCTGCTTGACATTTATGTTGTCCTTGGCACTTGTTTCAAAAAATTCAAAACCTGGTAAAATAAAGAAAACACACGCTGGTCATTACACATTCTTAGATCCTTCGGTAACTATTAACTTCTCCTGAGGAAGGGAAAAAGCAGAGAGAGAAAGGTGGGCAGGGCACAAGAAAGAGAAACAGCACATGCAAAATAGTGATATTATAAAGAGTATGAGCTAAATTTTGACCACTGTTGCATGGGTGTCAATCCAGAGTAACCACACAAAAGTCATTTGATTTACACCAAAGTAGTTGAAATCATCATTTGACCCAATCTGATCTCTTCCGCAAATCATATTCAAAGGTGATTTCATAGTTGATTTTGTGCTATGCTAAAATTGAGAGCAGTATCATTTTAATAATGCCACATATCATGGGACGACATCCGGCTCTTGTGAGGGGAATAACTCAGTTACTCTATTGGTCTTTTTCCAGCTCTAATTACTATGTTCCCATACGCATTGCTCCACTGGTAATGGGCACTGCCGTTGGGCCACTACTGCTGATGCCAGAACAGATGACTGAAATTGGAAGGAACCAAGAAGAAAGAAAACAAATCAAGAAAGGCTTTTTCCAATTTGTTATGTAATCTGTGGATGGAAAACAAGTTTTGATGCAAAAATATTTCTAAGGTTAAGTTGTTTTCCTTCAAAAATTGTGGGTGGGTACTGTAACCCTCTCATCCCACTGTGCCACCACTAAAGTAACACTATCATCCATGCGGCAGAGTGCATACACTGAAATTCTTTAATAGAGCAAGCTGTCATGAGCATGTTCCTCTTTGTCATCTTTACCTTCAAGACCCTCTCCAGCTGGCTGGTTCCCAGTGTAGCTGGAAGTAACCTGCTGGTCTGCCTGCCACCTCACTGGGTCCACACTATCTGCTGGATGGTCCCATTCTCTCACCTGCCTGACCTCTCTTCTCCCTTCCCACTTTTCCCTTCTGCTCCAGCTTTCCCCCCACCCCAGTTTACCACACTAGTCACCTGACTGTCCTTCATCAATTCACCAGCCTTTCTTTCACTGATTTCCCCCTTTCCAATTCCTGAACTGGAATGAAGTGGTTCACAAAACAACTAAATTCACTGGTAATATTATAAAAGTTAATAGGCATTCACAAAGCATTCTTCGTCTTTTTGATTCACCTTGGTTAATGACATACACCTATCTCTGTGTTTTGCTGTTAGAAACCCAATAACAAAATGTCTGTCATCTTACTCTTAATTAGTATCAAGATTAATAGCTACCGAAAGGAAAGTATTTGGAGTTCTGGAAGAAAATTTAAAACAACATTCAACGTTATGTTTTGAAATATTTATGTTCATGTTGCCCTTACACTGCTCTGGGGCAGTGTAAAGTAGATGGATTTTTTTCATATAGTGTATTTTCTAATCAGTGAGTTAGTCTTTTTTTTTTTTTTTTTTTTAAATAAAAGGTTACATTTAAAACAGCAACTCTAATAACTTAGTATTACTTGTTGAATACACCAACTAAACAGGATAATATGCACATTCAGGCCATTAGTAATTTACAGCTTACCTGTTCTTCTTTTTATAGGGCTAAGTGCCAGCGCAGACTTGCTGTGGACAGTCAGCTTTAGCCTGGAGTGATGTCCCAGCATATGCTAGACTGGCAATATCACTGCAACTTATTGTACAACAATGGAGGATCCAGGCTGTCTATAAGGGTAAGATGAGTCTATATTTTTCCACTGACTGATTGTACATTTGGTCTGGAATTGCTGGGATAAATTCTTCCCTCATGTACAGCAGTGTAAATCTAGAGTAATTCTACTGCCATCACCGAACTTACTTCAGTTTTATGACAGTGCAAATAAAATCAGAATCTTGCCCAGGACTGGATTTTGTCCCAAGCGCTTTGGGACAAGGATGGCTATTTCATCTGTTTGGACAGTGCCTAGCACAATGGGGCCCTGAACGAGTTGAGGCTTCTAAGCATTACCATAATACACAACAATTAATTCGTATAAAACACTTATGATTATTATAGTTGAACATTTGTATCATCTGCTTTCTTAGCCTATAAGATCCTCAGTGGCGAGACCAAGTTTTATATGACACTAAATACAATGTCAGCGCTCAGCAAATCATTCTTACTAATCATGTCAATGGCCACTGTATTGTTTTCAATGCTTAGATTTGTAAATCATTTCTCCCCCCCCCCCAATGCCTAACTATGTCAAAGACAGAGGTGATGCTGCTGGAAGAATCTAAAGGGGCTGGTATTTTCACCTTTCGTAATTTAGGGTTGCTTTTGAATTCCCAGTTGGCACTTTGATTTTCAGGTTGCCTCAGTAGACAAAAGTCCCTTTTTCCCCCCATCTGGATCTGGTAAGATGATGGTGACCATTTCTTCTATGCAGACACAGCCACTGTTCTCCTTGCTTTTGGTACCTCCAGCCTGGATTATGCAAGGTGCTCTATGTGGGGCTAGCTTCGAAGGTCAGTTGGTTGGTGATGTGAGCCACAGAGAACATGTTCATTTACTTCGGGATGCAATTATGGTGTTTGTCTTTGTACAACAAGCAATCTGGTTTGGATTCTGGCTACAGGAGAATCTGCCCCTCTCCATGGATTACCACACAGCTAAGATCAGATGGCCCATGTTTACAGATGGTACCTAGATTTGAGTACCTGAGGCTGGAGTTAGGATGTTTCCTGTGGTGGGCCCTTGGCTCTGTAGTTCACATCGCCTGCTGGATTATCAGAGCCCAAGCCTGATGTTAACCTCTGTGTCACAAAGGGTGTCTACACTGCAATTAGACACCCAGGGCTGCCCCGTGCCAGCTGACTTGGGCTCACCGGGCTCAGGCTAAAGGGCTGTTTAACTGTGGTGTAGACGTTCAGGCTCAGGCTGGAGCCTGGGCTCTAGGACCCTGTGAGGTGTGATGGTCCCAGAGCTCAGGCTTTTGCCTGAGGCCAAAGGGGATTTAAAGATGATAAATAGTTTAAAGGAGGATGAGAATCTTAAAATACTGACATTGGACAACAAGTTGTTCCATGCCCTGAGACTGCCTTTATAGTCAGTTAAAACAATGAATAAATAGGAAGAGGCAGATTTCAGACAGTGCTTCACTGATATTATTCTTGTTTTTTCTTTTTATAAAAGCACCTTGCCACCATCAGTGTTTTCCTCCCATTCATGGTGAACAGCTTCTTCATTTCCTGGATCTATATACAAATATTGGTCACCTCAACTTCGGCTTTTCTGCTCCTTTTTTCAATCTTGAGTGTGTTGATATTTACTCTGTCTTCCAAACTCAGTGCTATTCATTTTAGCCCCTTGTCTGCATGTTTGCCTGCTTTCCATGTTGCAGAATCTGCTGTTTTACTTCTTCTGGATTCTGGCAGCTGAAGCTGTTTCTCTTTTCATCCATGTTAGCAGATCCCTTTACAAGGCAATCCAAGCAGTTTGGGGAGGTCTATGTGCATCTGAAATTCTGTTTCACAGATGGCCACTTACTACCAAGGCTGATTAATACAACAGAGATAGGAAACCTTAATGGTACTGGGATTTTGTTAGCAACTAACAGGCATGGCTGAGCTCAGGGTTCACTGGACAATTTTTCGAATATTTAACATAAGTAACAAACTCTCAACATAGACTTTTCCAGTTATACAAGCAACCAGCACAGGCCTTATTTGACAGAAAGTGAACATCTGCTGTCTCTTATGCTCTATTAGCCCCAAAAAGTAGCTGCAACTGTATATTTTAGGATACTGAGCACAGCTGAAGATATCATGATAATGGTAAAAAAAGTTTGTTTGCAGAATCAGCATTAGATGCTGTGGGTTATGTTCAAGGAAGTAAAGGGTTTGTAGCAAGTTGCTTAGCATCAGCACTATGATTGCATTAGTGCTCTGGCCCATTGATCTAAGACAGTGGTTTTCAACCTGTGGTCCACGGACCACTGGTGGTCCGCAGACTATGTCTAAGGGTTCTGCAAAAGGTGACTATGAAAATAAAAGTTTCAGATCCCAGAAAAAGCATTCTGTTTGTCTGATCAATCAAAAGTATGCAAATACCCCCAACTACAGGTCAAAACCTGGACGTGCTGTCATTACCATAGAAGACCCTTTCTCACACTGCATCAAATGCTGTGCTGAGCACATGCAACATTTATAGCTGAATTCTGTTCAGTCAGTTTTCAGTCTAAGATGTCTATGGTAGGGGTCCATGAACCACAGGTTGAATTTCCAAAGGGGTCTGCACCTCTATTTGAAAATTTTTAGGGGTCCGCAAATGAAAAAAGGTTGAAAACCAGTGATCTAAGACAGCTGACTCCCAGCAAGTCTATTAAACCAAGGCAACTTTAAGACAGTAAAAGAGAAAATAAGCAAGGAAAATATTTTAATTAAATAACACTGTAGTGAAACAGCATAACTTAACATAAAATATCACCTCAAGGTGCCAAGCATGGTTGTTGATTCAGCTATCGCATTACATTAGGAAGTTTAGAATGTCTTCAATACATTCTGCTCTCCGCTACACTGGCTACATCTATTGGAACTAGCATTTAACCAGGACTAGCTGACATAATGCTGGACACAATATGTCCTCGTCTACAGACTGCAAAGTCATGGTCTGTATCACGTTTAGTTAACTGTACTACTCACACCTGTGTTCTAACACAGGAACAGTCTGTAGTAACAAAAGGCCTCCATTTAATACTCATGCCACTGCAGTCTGTTCTAACTTATATTTATGAATGGCACTGTGCTTTGCATGAGTTAGAGCATGTTATAATTAGTCTTGTCTCAAGGTGACAAAGGCATTTTCTGGACAACTGAGTCAGGGCCCATTATCAAAAGAAAATGTCATGCTCTTCTAGCCAAATGCAGATAAAAAAAGCCTGTTTGAATATTATTTGTCACCTGAGGATCCAGAAATAGACCACGTACTAACATGATAGAATTCTGTAGTGGAGGCAAAGCCTATCTGTGATACTGCCACTGTTGAGATCAGCAGAGTTGTTTGGGCTGACGCTTCCTGGGTTAGATGAAAGGGAACTGATGACAGGCTGTCTACTGTGAAGACCCCTTGACTTTAGAATTCACTCTATCCCTGGTCTGCTTGGCCCAGATTGGTTAACTTTTGGGTACACGGCCAAGCCCAAGATTGTCCCCAGGCATATGGAAAGGGGATGGGTGGATGAGCTGAAATATATTGGGAAATAATGTATTAAGGATTTCTTTGGCAGGCATATAATCTATTAATGGCAGTTCAGTAATTACTGTAAGAACAATCTATGGTGACTATTCTTAATATTTTAAATTTATATAAGGTGCCTAGTACTGAGAGAGATGTCACTAAAGCCTAAATTATTTAAATCTCTAGGAGTGAGGTTAGATATGTGACCCAGTCTTGTGTTTATTAATAGTGTAGGTTATGTAAACTGAGGGGTACTGTGTAGTGCACTGGAATTTAGCCATACAGCTTCTATAATATCAATGAGAGATGTGTAGCTAAACCTTCATGCATTAGTTTAAATATTTCCCCTTCTTTCTTGAAAGCATCAAGACCACAATAAAAGGCACTATAAATAAATCATGCCTTAGGAGCTTGTTTAATTTCTGATCTCCAAACAATTACTTAGCTTGTTTAGCTGGGTTACTTGTTTACTTACTTGTTTAGCTACCATTTCCTTGCTCCAAAATAGAGTGGAAAGAAAGATAGAAAGGTGGCACTACTAATTGTGTATAGGTGACCCTAAGAGCATCTCTGTGTCAGAAGGCAAGGGGATCCCTGGTATGTAGCAGTGAGTTCCAGATGGCCTGACCAGCTCAGTGCACCCCAACTCATTATTGTTATAATCTGTATCTAAAAGGTGTCATGTAATTTGTCACTAGAAAACTAATAACTCACTGATTATTAATATTCTTGTGTGATTTATGTACAGTCAACCCACAAAGGATTATGCAGATGTGTTCGAATTATAACTTTTAAACCAGGCATGTCAGGGGGAGTTGATTTTTCTTTAGACAAAGGGAAGAGGCCAAAACCTCGAACTAGGTGTGGCCAAATTCAATGAGCTATTCATTTGTATGGGAGGTTGTTGGAAGAGATCATTTGCATTGTACAAATCACCAGGCGGGGGAAGACAGCATGGCATCCACACCCAGCAGGAAAAAGGAACTTTCTATGGGAATACATTTCAAAGATTTACTGAACTATAAAGAGAGGGGGGAGTGAACCCCTATGTTATCCTGCACCTGAGAAGACAAGGAAAACCAGCGCCTTGAACTCTGTGGGGATCCTGGCTAAAAGCTAGGCAGTCATTGCAGGAAAAAGAAGATTGGTTAGGAAGCTAGCTTGAACAAAGAATGTAGCTTGTTAAGTTAGGTCTTAGCCATTAGACAGTGTCTTTTTATTGTTGTTTGTTTGTAACCCTTTCTGTCTTTATCCCTTAGGTTTTAAATGAGTTCAGGTATCTCTCTAGGGCCCTACCAAATTCACGGCTGTGAAAAACGTGTCATGGACCGTGAAATCTGTAGTGGAGACCAGATTTCACAGAGCTGGGCAGCTGGAGAGCAGCAGCTGCAGGCCGGGAGCCCAGCTCTGAAAGTAGTGCCGCCACCAGTAGTAGCACAGAAGTGAGGGTGGCATGGTATGGGAGGAGGTCATCACTTTTAGGGGAGACAGGGCCAGCCTTACGGGTGGTGAGTGGGCAACCACCCAGGGCCCTGTGGTCAGGGGAGTTCAGTGGTCGCCCCCGCACACACATGCAGCCCACCCAAGGCCCCTTTAACTCCTGAGTGCTGGGCCTGGAGCTAGGGAGGAGCAGGGCTGGGGGCTCCCCAGCCAGGGTCTCTTACTGTGCGCTGGGCTCCACCTGCTAGTCCTGGATGGGCTGGGGAGGGAGGGACAGGATTTCCTTTTCCCCTGCAACAGGCCACTCCTGGGGCCAGGTCAGACCTACCTCCGGGAACCTCCCCCAGCTGCAGGAAGCTCCGTGGCTGCTGGCTGGGAGCCCAGCTCTAAAGGCAGCATCGTCACCAGCCACAGCATAGAAGTGAGGGTGGCATGGTGTGGTATTGCCACCTTACTTCTGCACTGCTGCTGGTGGTGGCACTGCCTTCACAGCTGGGCGCCTGGCCAGTAGCTGCCCTCCGGCTGCCCAGCTCTGAAGGCAGCAGCACAGAAGTAAGGGTGGCAATACCGCAAACGCCACAATAGCCTTGCAAACCTGACCCACAACCCCATTTTAGGTCGAGACCCACCACACTTACAATACTGTGAAATTTCAGATTTAAATATCTGAAATCATGAAATTTAAGATTTGTAAAATCCTATTACTGTGAAATTTACCAAAACGGACCGTGAATTTGGTAGATATCTCTTTTGATGAAATCAATTTGTTTTACTTTGTATCTGAACTAACCTAGTGCACCGATTAAAGGGAAGGATGCATTGAACCCAGATAACAGGCTGCGCTGTGTTGTCTCTTCAAAAGAGCAACATATTTAATAACCTCTGTAAATGTTCCAGGAGAGGGTTAAACACTCCAGGGCAAATGGTTTGGGGAAAATTCAGGACTGGGAGGGTGTTGGAGTCACCCTACAAAGAGTAGCTGGGCAGTGGAAGCTAGGATGTGACCTGCATATTTGTAGGCTGGCTGTTGGTGTCAGGGCTGTTTGGAGGCCAGATTCTGATCTCAGCTATACTGGTATAAAATCAGGAGCCACTCCAACGATTTCAGGGGAGTTACTCCATATTTACATTGGTGTAAATAAGACTGCAGTGGTATAGAAAAGCAGCATACCACTACAAACCAGCTCTACCACCTCCCTTGATCCCTTGGGTAGTGTGGGAGCACTGCTTGTGTTACTCCCAATCCACCTTTCTGCTCCTTTTCCCATGAAGCAAACAGGCAAAGCTGAAAACTGAGTACCAGTCAGAGGGGTGCCTCATTGTCTGCTTAGCACGCCACAAAAGCGTTCTTTTGTTAGCTGCTCCTTTCCCTATGTCCATGTACTTCAGGCAGAACAAGGGGGGCTGATGAAAGGGAGGGGAGTTGATGTGTGGTGAAGAAGCAAGAGGAGAAGGAGGAGAGGAAAAAGGACTGGAACATGAAGGGTTGGGAAAGGACACAATTTGGGAGAATGAAGCTGAAAGCGCCTGGAAAGTTGGGGGTGGAGTGGGGTTCAGAGAAAAGAAGAGAGTGATTGGGTGGGTCAGAGGTAGGACAGGAAAATTAGGGAGGAAAATATAGAGCAAGCAAAAAAGAAGGGTATAAGCTGTAGACTGTAAATGAGGCAATGATGTGGGTGGATAAAATACCTTGAATCAGAGGAGCAGCAATGGGAGGGAACAGAGTGATACAGAGCAAAGGGGAGACAAAAGGGGGCAGAATGCATCAGAGCTGGGGATGAGAGAACAGAGAAATTGGACTAAATTATATTCTGTTGCACTCAGCAATAACGCTATCAAAAACAAAATGGCTGCCTTGTTTCCACTGAAAATGTGAATTTTCACATAATTTTTAAGGCAGATGCCATCTTTATACAAAAAATTAGCCCACTTACATTCAGAAATTGGCCCATTTTTGCTAGAAAAGTGTGTGAGGAGGTCCCTTAACGAAAGGTTTCAAGAAGTGCAAACTCCTCAGTCCCGTTTGTTTTTCATTTCACTATGAATATTTTGCAGACATCTGTGCCACAGACCTCTCCTCCCCTGCTGATTCATGCTTGAAATATTTCATTAGGTGGGCCCAGAGACACTGCACTTCTGAACGTCAGATCTATCTGCTTTGATCCCTTGTTCGGTGTCTTTCCATTGCTGCTTGTTAACACAGAGAAAAGATTTTTCTGTGTGAGCAGGTGTCTGCAGTGAGGCAGCTCCCTTGTGATCATAAAGACAGCAGAGGCTCATGGAACACCCTGTTCCCACCACCTGTGATGTTCTGCGCAGCAGAAGTGGAAGAGACAATGCAGAGTGGAGCCCGACATGACAAAGCCCGAGAGCAAGCAGGGTGGAGGAAGCTGAATTGAACAGAAGCTGATACAACTGAGGAAGCCTGTAATGTCAAAAGTGCTGCCTGGGTGAGAATGTTGTGTTTGGATGATACATCAGGATGCTCTTTCTCTTTCTGTCTCCCTCCTCCATTTCTCTCCATCTCCTTTCCCTTTGCTGCCCCCTTACACCTCTTGGTGACTCTCCCTGTTCCCCTTCAAGGCTGCCAAACCTGTAGCTGCAACAAGGTGCCACACCCGTGTCAGCCCCATCAGGTGGGCATGCTAGTGTGATGTTTGTTACTCAGGCTCCAGGGCAGTGTGCTGTGTAATATGAGCTGCTTCCTACTGACAGAGCTCTGGCATGGTAACTACTAGAGGTGCTAGCAGAACTGAGCTCGCTTCTCACTTTATTATACCCTGGCTAGGGCAAGCTTCAGGTTCTCCCCTCTTCCTGTTTAAGAGGAAACCTCCATGCACTCTTTCCTTACCACTCTCCACAAATGCATCAGCCAGCTCTGGACACAATCCTATAGGAGGAGGGTGGGAAAAGGAAATAATTCCCCACTTCTCAGCTGATATGACACAGCACTTTTGGAGGTGGGGCTGTCAGAAGGAAAAGTCACACACTGGACCTCGGGCCTTGCAGCCTTGGGGACTCAAAGTCCAGATGTACTGGCCCTTTTCCCCTTTAGCTTCCCTGTAATTTTCAGAGGGTTAGGATGTGGTGAATATCTCTCTCTGCCCTGCTGGTTCCAATCAGCAACATGTTTATTTTTCATTATATTTAAAACTAGGTATGAGCAGCTGGAATCCTCATTAAAAAACGTGGGACTCAGGAGCTGTGAGTACATTGTGTGAGTACAGGCAAGCATAGATTTACCACGATTGTAAAGCCATGCAAATGCTGGCCCTGAGACATATAAACAACCTGAGCAGCTGCCTTCTCTCCCTTATCCCCCTTATGCCTTTACTGGTTTTGCAGAGACTCGTTAGGATGCTCATTAACTTGTTTACCAAAAAGAAGGGAGGAGGAGAGAGGAGGAAATGGCAAGCAAAGAGTTTATAGAAAGGGGCAAAACAGTCTCTAGGGGTTTGTCTTTGTGAGAAAATAAGTAGAGCCCTGTACGGATACAAAATTTGTATCTGCATCCGATCAGCGATCCGCAAACATGGTCCACGCATATAAAGCAGATTTGCAAGGCTCTAACAATAAGATTGGGTTAGAACATGAGCTTAAGGAGTTATGCTAAGTATCATGATGTTGAACACAACTCTGCAGTCAGTGTAGATGGGAACAAGTGGTGTTTAACACATCAGCTCATCAGGAGCAACTCTATGGTTTCAGTAATGTTTGCCCACAACCAACTGATGTGATGTTAAACACAGCTCATCCCAGTCTACACTGGCTGCAATGTGGTGCTTTATTAAAATGACTTCTCATGGTTGTGTCCTATCCCAAGCTAACGTTCTAGTGAAGACAAGCCAGTGGTCTGTCACAGCTCTTTGTTGGGGGTCTACAGAATAAAATATTTTGAGGAGTAGCGGGGGATTGGAGAGGTGGGTCTGTGAGAGGCTTGCTCTCTTATGAAGCAGTGCACAACAGACAAAACTTTAGAGCCAGTGGGACAGAATCATTTAAAAGTGGTGGAGTGATTATCATCACCCTTCAATGGGTCACCTATCCTGAAACAGGGTCAGGGAGCTGATTACAACGTGCTTTTCTTTTGTAGTGCACATGGGGCCTACACTAGCTGATCCATGCTAAAGACTGGGACAGGTCCAAGGGTTTAGATAAATTTAGGGACAAGAGTTAAAATACCATTAGATCCCCTATACATTAGACTGCACTGACATTGAGTCAGGGAACAGCTGTGCTGTAAGCAGCATCCTTCACATGGCAGCCATTGTAATGTAGGTTAATGCTAATGCTAATCCCTCCCTTATGGTGGCCAATTTTTCAAAAAAAATTAAAGGGGTTATACCTGGTTATACCAGCATGCACAGGTTTGGGGTGCAGCTATCTAGTGAACCCCTCCTTCTCTGCGCTCTCAGCACAGATGCTTTCCAAAGATGTTCTGGCTGCACTGATTTTGGTTGTGTCTTTGGGTGATCTTTGGAAAGTTTAAATACATTTAAAGAACACCTCATGACTAGGCCTGAACAAAAATGTCCTCTGCTTATCAGAGACATTCAGCAACCAAAGTTCCAGGTTCTGCTTTTCATCAAATGACTTTCATATAACCAGGGGTGGCTCTATGTTTTTTGCCGCCCCAAGCACGGCAGTCAGGCGGCCTTCGGCGGCATGCCTGCGGGCAGTCCGCGGTCACGCGGATTCGGCGGCGTTTCTGTGGGTGATCTGCCGGTCCCGCGCCTTCGGCGTACCCGCCACCAAATTACCGCTGAAACTGCGGGACTGACAGACAACCCGCAGGCACGCCGCCGAAAGCCGCCTGACTGCTGCCCTCACAGCGACTGGCACGCCGCCCCCCACGGCTTGCTGCACTGGTGCCTGGAGCCGCCCCTGCATATAACACAGGTCTCTGAGTCCATAAAAGTAATGACAGTCTGGCAAGTCTCTCCTCCAGAAAATCATCATGTAGACAGGTGCTTTGAAGCTTTTTAATCATGTTGGCAATGCCCAGTGTGTGTTGTGTGACTAAACGGTGTGACTAAAGAGTACTGCAGCGCTCTCCAGTGCTGGCAATCTGGCTCCTTGCACAGGCATGACATTAACACTTAAAAATCATTAAAAGAGGCATGCAACAGAGTTCATGCACAACCCAATTAATTTCTGTGACACCGCTACCTTGGGAGAGCGTCCTGTAACCCCCATATTCCTCATCTATATATAATTGTGATATTGCATATAAAGCATGCCGTGTGAGGTATCAGGGGAAAGGTTATGATCTGCTGAAAGTCACTGTTCTATCGAAATACGTATATAAGCTATGAGAACTGTATTGTATGGATATCACTAAAATATGCTGTGGGTTTGGGAAGCTCCCAGAGACTAGCTCTCCGGAGACAATGCCAAGGAAAGTAACCAACACCTGGTGTCAAACAACCATTAACAGCCATTGTCCAGCAAGGGAACTACAATTCAATTACTCACCTGCATAAGGCCACACCGAGAGAATTGCTCAACCTTGCCTGGGGACTCAGCAATGCCCACCAGATATGCCTGAACTTGTGTTCTCCAAGCACATGGGTCTGTGGATATAAAACTGAACACAGGGACCCCATGCTTGGCCTTTCTCCTTTCCCCACCTATGCTGCAAGCAACAAAGACACTCAGAAGACCAAAGACTCCAACAGAGGGGATTGGCCCAGGTTTCAAGAGTGAAACCTGCATACTATGAACTGCAATATACCGTAGGGTGAGAAAAACTGATTAATCTAGATGTTTCCCAGTCTAATAGGGTTGAGAGTTTAGACTGCGTTCTTGTATTTTATTTCTTTTGGTAACCAACTCTGACTTTTTGCCTATCATTTATAATCACTTAAAATCTATCTTTTGTAGCCAATAAACTTCCTTTACTGTTTATCTTTACCAGTGAGTTTGTATGAAGTGTGTGGCAAAACTGCCCAGGTTTACAAAGGCTGGTGTATATCCACTTTCCATTGATGAAGTGGTGAATCAATTAATAAATTTGTACTGCTCGCTTTGAGCAGTGCAAGACAGTATATCCCTGAGGTACAAGGTTGGGAACTGAGGGGATTTGGCTGGTGCCTTTCTCTGTGTGATTCATGAGTGACTCTGGGAGCATTCATGCAATCTAGTTGGGTGTGGGGCTCCACATAATGTTAATGTGAATCCCTCCCTTATGGTGGCCAATTTTTCAAAAAAATAAAATAAAAGGGGAACTCCTGGTTATACCAGCATGCACAGGTTTGGGGTGCAGCTATCTGAAAGGATCTAGTGAACCCCTCCTTCCCTGCCCTCTCAGCACAGATGCTTTCCAGAGATATTCTGGTTGCACTGATTTTGGTTGTGGCCTTGGGTGATCTTTGGAAAGTTTAAATCCAGTTAAAGAACACCTCACGACTAGGCCTGAACAAAAGTGTCCTCCGTTTATCAGAGACATTCAGCAAACAAAGTTCCAGGTTCTGCTTTTCATCAAATGACTTTCATATAACACAGGTCTCTGAGTCCATAAAAGTAATGACAGTCTGGCAAGTCTTTCCCCCAGAAAAGCATCATGTAGACAGGTGCTTTGGAGCTTTTAATCATGTTGGCAATGCCCGGTGTGTGTTGTGACTAAACGGTGTGACTAAAGAGTACTGCAGCGCTCTCCAGTGCTGGCAATCTGACAATAACGGCCATAAGTGTATTTAATTGGCCATTTGCATGTTCAATTACTTAGTTTATGTGCATAGTAATGGTCACAACTCTCAACCGGTTGGATACAGTATATCACGAAGACCACAAATGAGGGAAACAGCAACTAAAACAAAAATTCATGCAGGAAACTTAAAATGCTGTGTGATTCTTTTGGTGTAAATAACTCTTAGCTCATGATTCTTGATTTCTGATGTAAATAATTTTAAACAATATAAGTGAAGGGCCACCAATCCTGTGTAAAATGGGGGCTGTCCCTTGAAATGAGAGACGCATAACAAGTATGGTCACAGCAACTGTGTCAGCAATTTAGGTATTTGAATATGCATACATTTTTGCATATGCAATGGGGCATGTGCAATTTTCAAAATTTTCCAAAATGTTTTACATGTCCCAGAATGTTTAAAGCGTGTGCAAAAGTGTTGTCAGGATTAGGGCTTAAATGAGATTTTTCATTCAGCAATGATGTAGAACTTAGATTAATATGAATACGTTTTTAAAGCACTGATATTCCATATACAATATATTATGTTTAACAGCTCTTTTCTGCAAGTAACATTTCTTTTTGTTGAAAAAAGCTGCCAATACGTTGATGTTTAGTATTTTTCCTGTACGCAGAGTTTTATATGAACTAACTTGTTTGAATTCAATAGCTATTTTTACCACATCAATATTAACATGACATTAATTGGCTCCCTCTACTGGCCGATTTGCCACATTTATATATTTTCGTTGCCAGGTTATGTTCTGCAGCGAGCAAGCTGTGGTTGCATAACCAGTTTCCTTTCATCGCAGCATGATAAAAAAATTAAGTTATGTTAGATTAACATGTGTTAAACAAGCATGAAATAGCAGCTAAATAAGAAAAAGAAGAGACTGTATAAAGAAAATGGGGCAAATTCTGCCTCACATAAATCCCTGTTGACTGTTGCCCAAGGACAGAGATGGTTGGAAGACTTCTGATGGAATCATTTTCCATTTGAAAATTCAGTTCCATCAAAAATAAAACATGTTGCAAAATCATTTTGATTTTGCCAACATTTTGTTTCAAAGAAAAAAAGGGTGGTAGTGGTAGTGCGGGGGGAGGGGGGAAGAGGGAAGTTCCAACAATGTCAAAACCTCTTCTTCCATATTTTTGGAACAAAATGTTTTGACTTTTCCTTTCAAAACAAATTTTTTTGTTTTGAATTTTTTAAATTTAAATTAAAAAAATACCATTAAAAAGTGAAAATAGAAATGGAAAGTTAATGTTGTTGAAAGAAAATGTTTGGGGTAGATCAAATCTAATTTTTTTCTGGAATTTTCCTTTGCGGTAA
The DNA here is from genome assembly GCF_028017835.1 of Emys orbicularis. NCBI lineage: Eukaryota > Metazoa > Chordata > Testudines > Emydidae > Emys > Emys orbicularis. Next base: position 36,935,617 of record NC_088688.1, on the reverse strand, counting down.
TTTTGGGGTTCCGTTGCTAATAGGAACAAATTTCAAAATTTGAAATCCTCCACAAAGTGGAACTTAGCTTTCCACATAGCTTTACTCCAGATGCATGCAGGAGCAGCACTTGGCCTCATATGAACAATAGGCAAGTTACAAATCTATGAAGTTTTTTTTGCCAGACATAAAGCTGATGGGAGCTCTGAGTAGAACATAGGGCACATCTACACACCAACTGAGCGGTGTAATTCCCAGTTGGGATGGACGTGTATGTGCTAGCATCTAAAAAAAATCAGCATGATTGTAGTGGCTCAGGTTGGCCACTGAAGTATAATCCTGCGTGACCCCCTGAGTATGTAGTTGGGCTGCTAGCCTGGACCACTGTGAGCTCACTGCTATTTTTAAGCACTAGCTCGAGCAGAGCTAGCACGTATATATCTATCCTAGATAGGAATTACACCTCCTAGCTGCTGTGTAGACATACCCTCAGCAACAGAAGTGACTCAGGCCTGTGTGTGTGTGGACTGAATCATAAAAATATAGGAATTGCTGCACTGGATCAGACCCAAGGTCCATCTATACCAGTACAAGTGGCTAGCACCAGAGGCTTTAGAGAAAGATGCATGAAATCCCTTAGTAGGCAAATACAGGATAATCTGTCCCCCATGAAGGTCTAATCCTAATCCCCAATAGTTAAAGATTGGTGTAAAACCTGAAACATGAGGTTTTATCTCCCCTCCCCCCCAAATACTCTTTTTGTTAGTATTAACTATTATAACTGGACATTCTTTTGATATCTGTATGACCCACTAATCCCTCTTCAAATCTTGCTAAACTCTTGGCCTCATTGACAATCCTGTCAACCGTGAGACTTAAAAAAATAAAACTAGATCATAAATTGCACCTTTTTAAACATTGTTCATTCCGCTTTAAAATTTAGGAAAAATACATGTGTATTTGATACATCAGTTTGGGGCTCTCTGCTCCATTCAATACACTTTCCTAGCTCCCACTAATATGAATGGGGATTATGAGTGCGCACAGAGGGAATAATAGGTCATGTTGATGAGGGTGTGTTTCTGTAAGGAAAAGTAACGTGCCAACGTAGTTGCTATGGCAACTACTTGTGTTACTGAAAACAGAGGAGTTAAAAAAATCAGTTCTAAGCACTTGGGGGCAATTGTTGGGACATATTCTGTTCTGCCAGATGGCAACAGCTCCTTTCTGCCAGCTTTTAAGGCCTGGTTTATGGTCCTTGTTTGCATGGCTGTTTTGGATATGTGTCTCTTCAGCTAGATGTGGCACAAGGAAGGTGGGTGCAATTGGATGGAATGTCTCAGCAGGGCAAACAGTATTGCAGCCAACATAATGCTTTTCAAAAGGGAAAGTGGTTATGACAAGAATCTAAAATAAGGTAATATAAGCAGAAAAGTGAACAGATTCCCCAGTTTGGGATTTGACCCAGACCTATGATCAAGGGTATGAAAGACTCTCTCCGCCTCTGCTTCCCAACTAGCTGCTCTTAGCCTTTCCCCTAAGCACTTATGCAAGGAAAGGAAGAAGGTGAGCTGAAGTTTATCACGTGTTCACTAGGAACCAAAAAGTGTCCTGCCACAGTGAGTTTTAACGAATGGCAAAAATGTATTTCTTTATAGAAGTGACTGGTGAACCTCCAAAGGATTAGGGGTTGGATTTTGGTAACCCCCATAACATCTGGATGCTTATCCAAAATATTGGGATCTGTGGAGTCTGCTAAATTGGGTAGGAAATCTTAACAATATCGAGTTCTTGTGAGATTTTGATATTTCCTGATTCTGGCTCAGTCAAAATACCAAAAAGATCGCTTTTCTTGTGGTATGAAAGTACTTCCACTGTTCGGCAGAACAAAGGACAGGGATGCACAAAGCTGCATAATAATTATCCCTGTGGTTAAGACTACCACCTAGAAATCAGAGTCTGGCTCACAGATCCTCCTGCCTCATTTACACTAGTGTACATGTAGAGTAACTCCACTGATTTCAATGGGAGTTGAATGTCTTTCTGGATGTGTCTCTCTATGTTGTAAATAATAATCCAAGCTTTCTGAATTTGGAAAAAAGTTTCAGTTGATGTTTTGGCTAAAGATTTGACTTGTTTTTTTTAACTGGTTAAACTATTCTCGTTTGTACGTATAAGCAGTGAGTTTTTCACTTTTACTAAACAATGTATGTGGGATTTTAGAAAGTGGGTCATAGGACTGTATGAAACAAATAATATTAGCAGGGCTGTAATGGGAGGGACAAGAAAATTACCAACTCAGACACCCTGAACCCAGAGGAATTACTGGTAGCTGGCTTGCAAGCCCCTTATAGTGTTGTTTTGGGCAAGTATATGTAGGTGGTTGGTGGAAGCACATCAATTTCAAAGGGATATGCATGTGAGTAGCATGGACTGTGGTCTCCAATTGCTGTGCTGACAATTCAGCAAGGAACTAAAGGGCAGACCTCCAGCCTAGAGTAGGAGCTTCCGAAGCTTAGAACTCCTCATAGTTAATTGAGGCTGGAGAAGCTAATTTTACTGTGTTACTCTTACCACTCACCGTTTTCTCATAACTGATTCTGCTCTTAGTTTTCTATGTACTTTACTTTGTTTCCTAGTTTGTGTGTGTGTGTGTGTGTGTGTGTGTGTGTGTGTGTGTGTGTATAATAATCTGTTATTGTTTTCTGTATTTAGTAACTCTTACCATACTCTCAATCTAAGGGATGGAATAAAGAACTGACTATGATGCAATACCAAACAAGTATCTAGACTAAACTAACGCGAGGGCTCCTTCAGGAAACTGTATGGATAGCAGTGTCATGTCACAGCTCTGAATAAACCCACCACTGGATGCAGCATTAGCTGTGTACCCCATTCTAATGACATTACAGTTCTAATGATTCCAACACAAATAGTTCACATGTCAGCCAGCAAAATTAGAAGGCAGGTGCTGCATATAATTTGCTATTGATATATTTCTTTATACTGGCAGATGGATGAACTTTTCATTAAAATTGTTGCAGCAATTAGTGACAGTACTCAATGCAACGTTACAAGCAATCACAAAACTCGCTTATCATTTCGCTTCTTACCAAGTTGCTCTGCTAAATGTTTGCCTCTCTCAGTGGAGATTACCCGCTCGTCCTCCATGTCACATTTATTACCGACCAAAATAACCTGGGCATTATCCCACGAATATGTTTTGATTTGAGTTGACCTTAAAAAGAGAGAGAGAGAAATAAAGAGTTAAAGCAAATAAAACTGCCCCAAAAATCAAATTCAAACAATCATAACAAGGCAAATGAGGACAAAACTGACATCTGGACTAAAATGGTTCTATGCAGTTCTGGCTTTCAAATAAGCATAGGGTTGTATGACGCAAAATATAGGAGCAATATTAGTATAGTCTACAATCCCCCTGGTCAGAAGACAGAACCCTTTCAGGGTTTCTTCTGCCAGCAGCCTTTCTTCCTTTTATTACTGAAAAGTAGCTGCCCTGCTACCCCACTCCCTCCCTCCCAGCATAAAAAGGATGTATTTTCACATTGGAACAAAAGCCCTTCCAACTGAACCAGAGTGTTTTTTAGCAAAAAAATGAACAGTTTATTCATATATTATCTTCCACCTTTCAAAATTAGGATCTAAAATTAACAGCAAAACTTCACAGGCATTCTGGCTTCCTCCTGTTATTCCTTCCCAGCACATTGCTCTGGGGCCCTTTGTTCTAACAGGGTTCAAACCACCCCTTTGGTTTTAGACATATGTGCCACCACGATATTGTCTTCAATAATTTTTGACACTATATCACAATCTTGGTTCCTGACTTTAGGCAGCAGCAAACCAGTCTTACCAGGGTTCTGTTTCTTTTTTTAAACATTTATTTATGATAAATCCACAGAATTAAGTAGCTGCTGATGATGATGATGCAGAATTTGGTTCCATTGTACAGAGAGGCCCTGGTTAGGCATAAGAGAAGGTTAAATGGCATCATAATGCTGTTGCTCAGTTACTTTTGAAACTGGAAAGTGCTGGTTGTACACCCAATAGTGACACTTTCCCATCACATAGCTACTCTATGCATATATTTGGAAGTCCATAGGTATGCACAAAACCTACCATGTTATACTTTACCCAGGTACCATGGTAGAGAGACTATGTGGGAAATCCTCCACTCTGGTTGTACTCAGTGCAAGACCAGAGGATGGACATGTGCAAAAATGACTCTAAGCCACCTTTGTAACCCCCTAGATCCTGTGGCCAATCAACCTATTCCAGACACCCCGCACAAGTTAGAGCAGCCAACACACAGCCCTCAAACATTCATTCCAGAAGCCGGATATCACTGGCGCATGGAGGGGCTCAGCCACTCACTGCTCTCCCAATGACACATCACCTGCACTGAGGCCATAGGGTGAGTGGCATAGAATTTGCTACTGGAGCTCCACACCACCTAAGGATTTGCACTGCATGGGGATTTTCAAGGGGCTGATTAGGCTGGCTTTAGGGCGACTTTGCTCCACCACAGTAAGCAAAAGGCAGATGAAGTGGGGCTAAAGATCTAGACCTACATATTTGGCATTTAAGTATTTAATGACGATATGTGATCTGAAGTATTTGTTTACACACTGTTCTCGTTGGTCTGCCCTGCTTTTTCCTACTTTAAAATGGGAATTCTACTACACATTTTTGGAAGCAAGTTCTCAAATGGCTATTTCATGTAGTGTATCATCAGTAAGGCTAAGATTTTGTCATGGATATATTTTTAATAAAAGTCATGGACAGGTCACAGGCAATGAACAAAAATTCACGGAAGCCTGTGATCTGTCCATGACTTTTACTAAAAATATCTGTGAGAAAATGGGGAGCTGCGGGGTCCCCACACCTCATGTGGCAGCTGGGCAGCTGCGAGGCCCTGGCTCGGAGCTTGGGGACCCCACCGCCCATGGGGCTCGGACCTCCAGGGTCCCCTGGTGCCTGCGGATTGGAGCTGTAGGGTCCTGCAGTCAGGGCCGGCTCTGGCTTTTTTGCCGCCCCAAGCAAAAAAAAAAAAAAAAAAAATAGGGGCAGCCAGAACGGCAAAGCAAAAAAAAAAAACCCCAAAAACCCCTGCAGTGCGGCCGGAGTGGCAAAGCAAAAAAACAAAAAACAACCTGCGGCGCGGTCGGAGTGGCACAGCAGTAAAAAACCAAAAACCTGCAGGGTGGCTGGAGCGGCAAAGCAGGAAAAAAAAAACCAACCTGCGGCCGGAGCGGCAAAGCAGGAAAAAAAAAAAAAAAAACCTGCGGGGTGGCCGGAGCCAGGGTGCAGGTGCTAGCGGGGGTCGGGGGAGGGAGCGGGGGGAGAGAGAGAAGGGGGGCAGCCAGGGCTTCAGCGGGGCGCTCACCACGCGGCCCTGACTGCTGCGCCGCCTGCTGGGAGGCCTCCGGACTTGCTACAGACCTGGCACCGGCTGGGGCAGACGGAGCGCGCAGCCCGCTCCTAGCAAGGCGCTCCCCTCCTCCGCGCCGCCGCCCCCTACAGGGCGGCCGGATCGGCAAACAAACAAACAAAAAAAAAACGGCCGTGCCGCCCTAGGATTGGGCGGAATGCCGCCCCGTCGAATCTGCCACCCCAAGCACAAGCTTGCTCAGCTGGTACCTGGAGCTGGCCCTGCCCGCAGTGGCTTGGAGCTCTGGGAACCCCTGCTGCCCACAGCACCCTGGAGCTCCAGGGGACCCCTGCCGCCCTGGAGAGGCCCCACCGCCCACAGCGTCTGGGAGCTGTGGGGTACCCCCACCGCCTGCAGTGGCTCGGAGCTCGGAAGGGGTGGCGGGGGGACCCTGCAGCTCCCAGCCACTGCGGGCTGAAGTCATGGAAATCTCTGGAAGTCACAGACTCCTTGACTACCGTGACCTCCGTGACAAAATCATAGTCTTAATCATCAGGTCCTATAAAGCAGTCTATAGAGGTCAGAATTTTATTAATATTTATATTATACTTAAAGATACTATCGCTTAGAAAATAGGACACCATAAATTAGTTTTGGCAGAAATGTATTTTTGGAACCATGCTTAGTTCTTATGGAATTTGTGGTTAATCAGAATACAGTTAATAATTTTCACCAGAGCCACAGTGGTCGCCGAGGTAAACTTGCAGATGGCAGTAACTCAAATCTCATACATTGTCAACCCATTAGTGACTCTTATTTGTGATCAGTCATGAGTTCAAGCCCATTGGCATTTTATATTTCAGTGGAAAATGGAAGATATTTTTAAAAATAAAACATAGTGAGAGTAAAATAAATAGTTCTAGTCAACGAGTAAATTAGTCATGCATTTATATGCAAGGCTGAAATCCTAAATGAAAATGTTTTCACTGTAAAACCATTTGTTTGGTTTACACGTGTATGCATCACACATACTGGTTTGGGTGTCTTTGAACATAAGAATTAGAAACACCCTTTATTAAAGAGAGTGTTATTGTGCCTTCTAGTATGTGAGAACCTGTGCATACAAACACAGCTCTTCTCACTAAAAAAAGTCTAATAGTCTTTGATAATCTGACTGGTCTAGATCTCATTTTGAAGTTGTAGGGAGTTTCTTATTTCAGCTAAAAGTTAAGAGATCTTGTCCTTACTAATGACAGTACAGGGTCAGAGAAAGAAAATTTGACACCAAGTTCTCACTAGTCTTACATGGTTTGCTTCTGTTCACAGATGACTTTGTAGTGCAGAAGTGAAAATGACTATCTGTGGGAGTATTCAGTGCAAATTTCCCTCCCACCCCTGCACCACTACACTGTCACATCAATAGGAGAATGGATTCAAAAGAATTTAATAGGGCCACCACCACCATTATGTTTTCCTCTGACATACATTTCAACTAATGGCTTCAATAGATCTTTTCATCCACAAGTCACCACAAAAGCCAACACAAAGATCTATTAAAACACAAATTTCCCCCTTCCTTGCATAGATGACTTTTCAAATGGCAGAGCCTTCTGACAGACCCAAACTATGTAGTTTTGTCCTTGAAAAGAACTTTAGCCTCAGGAAAACTGAAGACATGAAAAGGCAAAGCTGATATTTGCAGCGAGCTGAATACAGCAATTGTTGTCCAGTCTGACTGACCTACTGTATGGCAATAGTAATTTACCCTGCAAATCTTTCATATGCTAGTTGCATTGTAGCACACAATCTACAACATGCTTTAATTTTTTTAATGTCTGGGCACCACAGACACACGTTAATGCAGCAGTTCAATGATCTACTCTTTCCAGTGATCAACTCAAGTCTTGTATTGCAATTCAGCTGCTTGCAAGACAAGCGTGTTGGTGAAATGCTGACTAAAGCAACACTATTTTCTCTTCTAAATATAGTACAGTATTCTGCAGTAACGCCTCAAAGCAGTACAATTCACACTAATGTTACTGTAGTGTTTTGGACTATTACTCTGGAACACTGTCAATACTATAGTATTTTTTTTTCATTCGGTTTGGTGGTGTCAGCCATTTGTGTGGAAGCTATACTGTAGCAGGCAGCTGCCTCTTCAGAAAGACAGCAGTTAAATTCTATTTTGTGTACAATAAAACTATAAACAATTATTTAAAAACAATAGTCCAGAAAGGCTCAGGTGCATGCATGCACACACACATAGTTTTGCTCAAAGGCTCAAATCCTACCTATTTCTGCTGTAAAATAATGAAATTTAACTCTTATCTCTCAAAATAACAAGCGGGCTCTTTAGATTAGTGGGGTGTGGCACGTTTTTATATGTTTCCTTACAGTACCACTTACAGAAGCAGGGAATAATATCACAGCATTGCCTAGACAGAGTCATTTTCTGTCACCTCATCTCTTACGAACACACAGCTTTCAAAGGGGGAATGAGCGTGTCTTTTATGAACATACCATTACAGAGATTGAGTCAGAACACCTTGGGACACCAGCACCCTGCATTCTCAACTACCCCACATTTGAAACAGTTGCTAGAATGCCTGTATTTAGCATTCCCTCTGATGGGAAATTACCAGCTATTGGCCAATATCCCGAGATCTTTATTCAGGTAAAACTCTCCCTGAGTTCAATGGAAGATTTACCTGAGTAAGGATTTGGTCTTTAGAAAGCAGGACCAAATTTTCAAAAGGCAGGAGACCTGGTCCGTGTGCAAAAGTGGACCCCTCCACAGCTGCACATGCACTACTTCAAATGCTTGTGCACGCAAATGGCTAATCATCTGCTCAGGTAACCATTTGCGTATGTATTTGTGTGTGCAATTATTGGGACCAAACAAGCATCTGGACAGGCATACCTTGGGGATTCCATTTTTGAAAATGTACCCACAGAAGGTCTATCCTTAGCAAATGGTACAAATCCCCAAATATGTCATTACTGCACCCATGAAAATTCTCTAGAATAGTCTTATCCACTCATGGTGATGTTTGCAAACAGAAACATTTGGAAACCTGTGCATTAATAAGCCCTAAGACCCATCAATGCCTTAGTGTATTTATCTCCTGTGGTAGGTACATTCTCATTCAGGGGGGTACTGAAGAGAACTATGGTCTTCCCTCCACTCCCATCTTAAATGAGAAACTATTGAAATGTACTGCAGGTCTGAGCCCTGGCCTGTGGGTGCTGTTCTTGGGGCAAGCATGGTACTGGCATGTTACAAGATGTTTCTTTCAGTGGGAAAATTCCAGCACTGAAGGAAAAAGGAGTGCCAGGCGTTTCCTCCAAAGCCTCCTAGAAGTTGGAGGATTGGACACAGGGAGGCAAAGGTTTAAAAAAAAAAAGCTAGGAGCCCAAGGGAGGGGAAGGGAGGCATTCTGGAAGAGGTCACATAAAAGTTCAGGTAGTCTGATAAGGTTCAGATACCCCCCCCCAAGTTTTGGGTGCTTATTCTGAATAGAATTTCTGAGTATTTTGAAGCACAGCTGTCACAGATCACGTTAGCTTACTGATAGGGAATTACCACCCTATATCATTGGTCAGTCATTAGTCAGTCATAAATTCAGAGTGTGACATGCCTTTCACTTCACTAAGAGACATATGCCACGAGAGAAAGTAAGGCCGAGTGGTATGAACAGAGGACTGGGACCAGTGACTCCTGAGTGCTAATCCCAAGAGAAAAGAAGAAAGTTCTGAACTAGCCTTCATTTTTGAGCTGTGTGTCTCAGGGATGCAATAAACAGAAACTCACCTTCCCCCTTTGGCAGCTTTGAAGCCTCTATCCGTTAAATGGGCAGATCCCCTGAGTGGGTACTGGTTTGGTTTAGTTTTAACTCCTAGCCTTATTTTCCTACATGAAATGGATCACTCCTCTCTAGATGAGAACGTCCAAAATAAAACAAAATAAATTAGTCACACCTCTTGCTAGCATCCCACCACAAAGTATCTCACACTTTGCAGATTTCCACTTAATTGTGCTCTCATGATGCTCTAAAAGAAAAATGTATAAAACAAAGACTATTTCTACTAGTACTGTTCACTGTATCACATATGGATTACTTGATAAATGAAGAAACTTGCTTCTATAAAAAACCATTACCTACCTTTGCGTAACTGTTGTTCTTTGAGATGTGTTGCTCATGTCCATTCCATTCTAGGTGTGTGTGCACGCCCACATGCACAGTCAGAGATTTTTGCCTTAGCGGTATCCATATTGCCCCCTTGAGTGCCACGCTCATGCCACGAACTGCAGGGTGTAACCTGAGTATATTACTTTGAGCACCCAACGGTCTGAGGTCTGCTGAGATCAGGCTGAACAGAAGGGGTGGAGGCGGTCGAGGAAAGAGTGGGAGGGTGAATCCTGGGAACTGACTGGGGTGTTGTCCTCAATAACACCCTTAAAATGTACTGCTTCTGGCCTCCTTGGTTCCTGGAAGGTCCAGGCTGAACAGACGAACGGAAAGATGATAGGATCGAGACAAGGGTCTGAGCGGTGACACCTTTCTCCTGTAGGTGCCCAGCCGGGGAGTCCTCCAGGACCTAGACTGTGGAGGTGGAGGGCGGAACGGGTTCCTGGCCTGCTGAGGAGTATGGAGGCCCAAGGAGCGGAGGGTGGCACAGGAGTCTTTAAGGCCATGGAGTCTCAAGTCCGTGAGCTTGGAGAAGAGCCCCGTCCCCTCAAACGGGAGGTCCTGTATAATGGCCTTCATCTCCTGGGATAACCTGGAGGACTGCAACCAGGAGCTGCACCTCATGGCCACTGCGGAGGCAACCACCCTGGCCACGGAGTCAGTAGCATCTCGGGTCATTTGAAGGGCCCCCTTTGCCACTGCTGTGCCTTCATCCACTGAAGTGGCGAACTCCTGGGCTCGGTCCTGCGGGAGGGCCTCCTTGAATTTGTTTAGGGAGTCCCACAGGTTAAAACTGTACCTGTCTAACAGGGCCTGGTGGTTAGACACCCAAACTTGCAGGCTTGCCATCAAATAAATCTTTTTGCCAAATAAGTCCAGTCTCTTGGTGTCTTTGTTTTTTGGACTGCCACTGCTTGGCCCTGCCTGTCCCTTTCATTAACAGGGGACACGACCAGTGATGCTGCTGGAGGGTGTGTGTACAGATATTCGAACAGGTTTGCAGGGATGTAGTACTTCTTTTCCGCCTTCTTAGAAGTAGGAGGAATCTAAGAGGGGGTCTGCACAGCGATTTGCAAGATTAAGAACTCTGGGTGGACAGGCAGCGTGACCTGGGACGGGGTGGAGGAGGATATAATGTTGAAGAGGTCATCGGACTCCTCCGTGACCTCCTCAATTTTTAAGCTCAAGTTGGCAGCCACCCTTTTAAGGAGGGCCAGGTGCTCCTTGAAGTCATTGGGGGGCTGCCTGTTTGGGAAGTACCTGCTGCCGCTTCGTCCAGAAACAATGATGATGACTGCACTGCCGGTACTGTGTTCTGATTCTGGTGCCGGCGGTGCCGGGGGCAGTTAGTCTGAGGCAGCCAGGGAGCACTGGTGGGAATATGGGACTGGCATTATGGGCACACCCCCCGGGGTCCAATACGGCCATTGAGCGGGCCCTGTCCCTGCTGCTATGCCGTCGCTACAGGTGCTGTGCCAGTTTCACGGGTCGGCGGCAAATCACTCCTCCTTAGCAAGGGACTGAACTCCCGGTCCGACTCCGACCATTGCCATTCCAGCAGCCAAGGTGGAGCCATCGAGTCTGCTGATTGACCCTGGTCGGCAACCAGCCAGGCAAGCACTGGTGCCTGCCCAGTGAGCGGTACCGGGGGGATGAAGACCGGTGCCGCAACAGGGAGCAATCCCGCCCCGGGGGGGTCCGATGTCTGGAAGTTCGTCTGGGAGAGGGTGACCTAAGCCATGGCGATCTTTGGCGGGAAGCTCGCCAGTACTGGTGGTACGGGGACCGGTGCCTCAACTCCAGTGTCCCACGTCTTGTAGGGGGAGAGCACGGTGTTGGGGACCTGGGTCTTCTGACCGGAGATGTGGTGCTGGGGTGCTAGGCCACGGAGATGGGAATCTACGCCTGCAGTCCGGGGACCAAGGATGCTCCACTGCCCTATAGGGCAGTCCCATGACTGGATTGCCCTTAGGTGTTGGGGCCTTAAGCTGAGTCTGGCGCCTGGAGCAGTGTCTACGGTGCTGATTGGCCTGCTTGTTCTTTAGCCGCCGGAGCTGCTTCGGGCAACAAGGGCCCGAGGAGAAGCTGGGGTCCCCTGCTGCTCCCCCGAGTCAGATTCCTGGCCGGGCTGGGGGGTCCAACGTCAGTGGTACCCCTGTGAAATCTCGGGGCGGGCACATGGCTGGGAGGGAGGGGGGAGAAGCGGAGCTGGAGCGTGCTCAGGGGAGAAGGCAGAGCGGAGGTGAGCTGGGGCGGGGCGGGGAGCTGCCAGTTGGTGCACAGCACCCACCAATTTTTCCCTGTGGGTGCTCGAGCCCCGGAGCACCCACGGAGTCGGTGCCTATGGCATAGGGTTGGCAGCGCCTAATATACCAACGCATGAGCGCGGCACTCAAGAGGGTGCTACAGACGACTCTATGGATACCGCTAAGGCAAAAATCTCTGACGACTGTGCACATGGGCGCACACACACCCCTAGAACGGAATCGACATGAGCAAGCACCCGAAGAAGAATCCATCTGTCAACAATGACAAACTCCTTCTATAGACATCTGTAATCCATGCATTGTTTTTTTAATCCAAAGCTCCCCAATATTTGGTAGATCATATTCACTGTTGGCAGTCAGTCCCTACTGACTATACTCCAGAGGGGATCATGCACATTGTTTATTTCAGCAAGTTCAGGAACATACTGGGTTTCTGATGGGCTAGTTTCAAACAGAAGTATGCAATTAACTGGAGTGCAGTATCCTGCCAAATAAACATTTATGTGCTAAGGCTACTGCTGAGGCTGTGCTGAGTTCCTAACAATTCTTGCCTCCTGCCCAGGAACAATTCTACAAAAAGCCAGGAGTTTGGTTGGGCTGCCAGCTGCTGCAAAATTATTATATGAATTATGGTGTATCCCAGGTTGGCTTTACTATAACACTTTCAATTATTGAAGCCTCAGCATTACGCATCTGCAAGTTTGGATGTTTATCTGAACCTGTGGAGGCCCCGCCCAACTCCTGTTCCCAAATAAGCTTCCTCCCTTTATGTGCAGTAGCCTTTGTGAGGGAGAAAGCTGAGTAGCCTCATACCCCCATGTCTTCAAGGAAGGACAGAAGACCTGATCTTCCGGCAGCATGTTCAGGAGGCATCACTCTCTGCTAGTGATTGGACAGACATAGGGCATCTCCCCTACTCTCTCTCCAGTGGGGAATGTTTCCTACTTTCTTTTCATGTGGGGGGAGGAAGGAGGCTCTAGCATTCTTCTCAGTTCTCTCTGTTGGACATGAGGCAAGTTTGGAGGTCTTGCCACCCGACTGCATGTCCTCTATTCTCTAGTGAGTAATCCCAGGTACCCTGACTCCTCCTCTGTGTCCTCCTTTGTCTTTTAGACCTTTGTGATTCCCAGTGTCTCCCTGGGTACTCCCACATCTCACTTTATGTCCTTCAATCCCATGCATCCACCAGGTCTTTCTGTTTACCTTTCGGTCTTCTCTCTCCCACTCAGCCCCTGGGATGGGATGGGGGTGGGAGCACTACAGAACTATTCCAGTCCCATCACTTCAGTGCTCAGGCTGGGTGGTCATTTGGATGCAGCCTGCTCTCTGGCTGCTCTATCTTTAGCTCTCACACCCTGCAGGGGGCAGAGCAGTTGAGTAAGGAGACAGAAAGCCAAGGTAGCCTCAGGCCTTCCACCTATTTCCCATGACAACCCATTATGGCAGGAGGCTATCCATCTTTTTAAAATCAGCTGTTAGCTGAGCTGCCTGGGAAAATAAAAACCTAGGATTGAGGTTAAAAACCTGGCCACTCTGGGCCAAAATGGGATTGTTGGCAAGCACTATCCTTGGCAGCCTTTGCAGGCTCAGGTAAACATCCAATATTTGGATGCTTATTTGAATCCCAAACTTCTTATGGCTCTGATCATTTCCATATTCCTACTGTATTAAAAATATCCATTCACCAGAATGCACCCAACTCAGTGGCTGTCGGGGACTCTACACAGCTCCAAGAAACACAACTGGTTTGGAGAATTATCCCTGGAAAAAATATTTTCCAGCTACTAACTAAGAAAACTTAAAGTTTGCAACTTTTGAACACCAGTCAAAATATCCAGGCTCAAACATTCTGTTCCTCCTGCCATGGGCCGAGCTAACAGGAACCAATGTATAATTCAGAATAAAATTTGTATAAAAACTCTGTGTCTCTATCCAAAGGTTTAAATAGTCATCATGAAGAGAAGACGCAATGACTTTGAGTGTGCCCAGCTCATAAAAGATTCAAAGGGGAGTGGGCATGTTAGAATCTTTTAACATGTTCCCTATGCGTCACTTCACTGTTAGTTTAATGACTGCTGATTTTAGTGCTGAGATGTCCATCTGTCCCACTCAACTAGGCTGAGTGAATCTGCTCTGTCAGTCCCAATTCTACTCTATCTTGGAGGAGGCAATACTAGTGTGTTACAGACAGCAGAGTAAGTCCCCCAGTGGGACAGTGGACCAGCATGGACAGGGGCAGAGGAGGCTGAGGAATGCCAAGAACCAAAACAATTTTAAAAAATGCTTTTTCTTCAGCACCACACAGTGGGAAGGAAATGGGAGCCACTGAGAAGTGGAGGGAGTAATAGAAATGGGATATACCAAATATTCTGTTGTTGGTAAACTGATTTTTCCAGCAACAGGCCTTGATGCATAAATATTGACCAGGCTAGTCAAACAGCATTCCACAAACTCAATTCTGTCTGAATTAACGGGCAAATGTAGTTTAAAATGCACTTTAGTTGTGAAATAAACCCACACTGACGGAAGCTGAAGAATATCAATGACTCAATACCTCCTACTGTCAGACTTTATTTTCCTTGTGCAAGGTCCTGCTGTGTGCATCTTCCAACTACAGGCTACATTTTTTACCTTCCCTGGGAGGCAGATAAATTGAACATGCAGAAGCTGTGTGACAGGTGTGACATTAATGAAGTTCTGGTTCATTTGCTGCTAGCAGACTAGTTAAGAGAAAATGAGCATTACACAGAAAATCACAGCTTTGCCCTACTCTAGTAGAAACTGGGTCTACTGTAAGTCAAATTCTTTTATTTTTACCAGTGAACAAGACTGAAAGGAAACCTTATCAGGAAAATCTGCCATAAGCCTCTGTGGCAGCAAATTCATAAATGAACACCACAAGCCACATTCCAGTCCTGAGATAACAAGAATAAAAAGATATTTATAATCCTTTCAGCTGGTAGCAGTAAGCTAACCTCCTGATCGAATGCATTTATTTTGTTTTGGTAACAACACGCTAGGAAATGTGACCCTAGCTTCTAACCTCTCAATTCAGAAAGAGTTTAGTGCCTTCAGAAAAAAAGAAGAGCTAAACATTAAAGTAAAAAGCTCACATCCTAAATGACATCTATTTTCACGCCAGTATATTAACGGCTCTCTGATTATCCCAATATGGTATGTGTATATGCTATATGCCAGCCCAGTAATGTCAGCTATTGTGAATGATCTGGGTGTGCAATTAACACAACACAGGGAGAACCGACATTTCAATGGGTTGTAAGTATATAGTCCTGTGTGGCACTTTGGATATGGGGGATAGGCATCGTGAATTTTCTTCCCCCTCTAGCCAATTCTTCTCATCTATTAAACATGTAAATACCCTTTCTACACAGTCCTCCAGTAAGCATATGGGGTATGGCATGGCCAGCCACTTGTGGTCATATTCAGGCTTCACAAAACCTAAAGAGCTCCCTGCCTAAGTTCCTGCAGGTCTCCCAGTGAGTCTTGCTACTGAGCACAGAGCTGCTTCTTGTGCTGCAGCCTCTTCAGTATGACCTCTTTGTGACATCACACCCCATATTCTTCATAGAACTATTGTTATGATATGAATATGGCATAACTAAGATATGTTTTATGTAAGATGGGTCATGTGAGGTATCATTGAAAAGATTATGATTAGAGCTCCGGGTCTGTCATGGAGGTCATGGATTCCAAGACTTTATATGACCTCCATGACTTCTGCAGGGGCCAGTGTGGTTGACCCCAGGACTGCCCAAGCAGCTGGCTCTGGAGTGGCCCCAGAGCCAGGCAGTGGCTCCCGGCCGGCTGGAGTGTCCACAGCCCCAGGCTGGAGCATCTGTAGTCTGTGGCACCCGGGAGCTGGAGCCGCTGGCCCCAAGGTGCCCCCCTCTCCCAACAACACCCCCCCCGATGCGCCCTCCACTAGCAGCCCCCCCAACACACACCCAGCGCCCCCCCCCCCCCGCCCCATTTAAACACAGGTATAAATCATGGACAGGTCACGGGCCGTGAATGTTTGTTTGTTGCCTGTTATCAGTCCATGACTTTTACTAAAAATACCCGTGACTAAATCGTAGCCTTAGTTATGATTTACTGAATGTGTTTATCCAATTAGTATGTATGTATCATTTCTGTATCTGAAGTTAGGAATATTATCTATGTAACAATTACAACTGTGTGGGTATGTGCTTGGGAAACACCCACCAGAGAGTAAGCAATCAGCCTTAATGGGCCATTCCGAAAAGACAATGAGGCTTCGAAGATATGGATCCCCCATCTTCCCAGGAGTTCCTTCCTGTGGACCTTGCAAATAAACCTCGTCTCATGGTTGCCCTGACACTGCAAGGTCATGTGATAATATCACCTGGTACAAAATACCACCTTGGACACGGCTGGTACTTTTCCACTGGAAACAAAGGCTTCCTGCCTTATGTAAATTCTATTTAAGGCTGGGAAGCAAGGCAATCTAAACTCTCCTCCATTGCCTGCCCAGGAAGGAAGATTGCTAAAAACACCTGAAGGGAAAGGCAGGGTTGAGTCCAGTCTAAGACAAGGGTCCAGTCTGTAAAGAGAAATAACTGGAACTCTAAGCTACAGAAACCCTGCAACTTGCCTAAAACAACATTTAGGGTGAGAAATTACATTTTGTAACCTGTTTCTTGAGTGTATTAAGCTTAGTTTGCGTGTTTTGTTTTATTTGCTCAGTAATCTGCTTTGTTATGTTTACTATCCCTTATAATCACTTAAAATTTACCCTTTGTAGTTAATAAACTTATTTCTTGTTCATTTCAAAACCTAGTTTGTGCATTTAATATCTGGGGGTGGGCAAAAAGCTGTGCATATCTCTCTTCACATTGAGGGAGAGGGCAAATTTTTATGAGCTTGCGCTGTGCAGATCTTTCTATACAGTGCAAGACAATATTATTTTGGGTTTACTCCCCAAAGGGGGAGTGCACGTGAGTGCTGGGTGAACCCTCAAGCTAATTCCTCCCACACAGCGCTGATCTCAGTGTCTCTGTGTCCATTTGCAGCTGGGTGTATCCCTACCTGTGTGCTGGAGAAGGCTTGACAGCTAGGACAGGGTGAGGAAACCTAGGCTAGTGAAACAGGTGGAACCAGTGGGACCCCAGCACATCAGGTGTCATCCTAGACAGTGGGTCTAACCCATCACATTCTCTTGTCCTTCCCCTTTTCTCTGGCCTTCATATTTCTCTGTCTCTCAGCCCTTTCCTGGGCCTCTTTCTTCCCCATCATCAGCCTCCCAATTTCTCTTTGCCTTCTCTGGCATCTCTTTTAGTCCATTTCTCCTCCACCTTCTGGCCATCCCCTACACATCTTTAAATCCCCTTCTCTGTTCCTCCCAGCTTCTCTTTCCCTTCTTCTTTCATGGATTATTTTCTCTCATGTTCCCAACTTTTGTCTGTAGCCCACAATGGGATCCGAGAAGCAAAACTTTCATGTCCCAGATCTGGACTTAAGGATTCTGCAATAACGGCTTTCCACACTTGATCTTCACCAAAACTAAACCCATCTGTTTGAAATCTTCACATAGGATCGTATGAATCTTACTAGAAAGTCAAAGGCCATTCAGAGAAGGGGTTTTATGAGATAGATTATTTTATGTTTTTAGAAGCTTCCCAATATCTTGCATCACTTACACCACAAACTGCAAAATAAGGCCGAATAGAGCCTACTGAGGAAGTTTGGATTGTGTAGATAGAGCATTTTTTTTTCTGAGTATTGTTGTGGAGGGTGGGGAAAGGCAGATCTCACAGAAACTGAGAACAGACAGAACAGAGAGAGAGGCAGAGGCAAAAAGCAAAAAAGCCAAGCACATTGTGACCCTGGAAAAAGTGAGAGTGTGAGCTTTTGGGTCTGTTGGCTAAAGAGGCTTGGGGCTGTAAGTTAAGAAATGTCTCCTTTTGTCCTTGATTCCTGCAGCATTCAGGGAAGCAGGACTTTATACATCCCTTGTAAATAAACAAGATTGCATCAAGGAAAATACCAGACACCATCACTTTCTACTTTCAGTTAGAAGATCCTCAGGTCCCTGAACTCTGACTAGCCATGCGGGTCAAAAAGCAGCAACAGTTTCTATATTTCACAGCTGTGCAGAATGGAAAGGGGAATGGAAGTGTAGCCTCTAACTGTTTGGGTGACATTAACAGTGCATTTCCTTGTATTCAAATGTTTGATTTTTTTTTAATTACAATCTTACCTGGGAATTTCAAGTCTTTCAATTTTAAAAACAACTATGTTAAGGCATTTCCCCCCAAAGTTAGTGACACAGTATGTTTTTCAATTTTAACTCCCACATAAGGCATTGTTTGCCTCCAGGAAATTATATGTCACTGCTTTTATGGACTATTTCTTTCCCACAATTAATACTATTTTATATTAAATTTTATTCTAATCTAATATCATACAAGCAATTTTGTTAAGAATTTACAATTCAGCTTCATTTTGCACCATGCCTGTATAATAGGTTTTTGAATAAATGTACTGAAAATCTGCAATATTCAGATGAGGAATCTTTTGTGATGCTCAAGTGCTAACTCACAGGGTGGCTGATATATGCTACTGAAAATGTGAAATGTGGGCTAAAGACCATTATGCTGAAAAAGATAATTAATATGTATGTTTTATAGTTGGAATTAGGACCAACTATTCAGCAGCCTGCTGCCACTCCTAATTTGCATAAAATGGATCATACTGCAGATGCTCTCATCTGCTGTATACCTGGAACACTCTTGTGCTTCCTGCCTTCTTCCCTGCTTTCACCTACATGTGAAACTCTTTCCCTATCCAATATAGCACTAGCAAGAACCCTGTTGTGCACCACCAATACTAACACTTATCACTCAAAATGCTGTCACCATGCCTTACAATAGAAAAATGCCTATGCTCTAAGATAGGCCTATATTCCATTCTCTATGCCCCACTGCACATTTTGTGTCTGATTTGTGATGTCAGTTTGTTTAGACTGGAAGACCATCAGGATAGGGACACGGTAGTGTTCTTCATCTTGTGTGGTCAGCACTCTACAGCTGGCACTTAAACAAGACTAATACAGAGGCATGGGACTACAGGTCCCAGCATGCAACATATTGATGTGATCTGAGCTTCCTTTCTCTGGACTCTGTAGGCTGCTCCTCTATAATATAGAGGAGGGTGCCTATGAACTATAATATAAAACTCTGTGATCCCCTCAGGGTTATATGGGCCTTGACCGCAGGTGTGAATCAACTCAGATGATAATATAATTAATAACAGTTAGTAAATTATCTGCCAAAGTCAACAGCATTTCATTCCTTTTCTGTTTTGCATTATTACCATCGTTTCTTTTCTTTTAGCCTTATTGGTTAGTGAACTTTAACTGTTTACATAGATATTTTGGGGAAAACAATGAGTAATTTGCTCAATATCAATGGGTAAGAGATGTCCAATCTGCTTCATATATACATTTTATATAGTGATAAAAATGTACCAATTAAAATTATAAATATTTATCTGACTCAAAGAAGAAACACAAAATTCTATCTTGGAACAAGGTAAAGCAGTAGCCATAATCCGTAAGGATTACTTATGTGTAGTCCAACTAATTTAACACATTTTTCACAGTGGAGCATAGTAACAATACATGTTAATGGAGAGTTTTTATGTCAAGCACAAGGCTATGAGCTGTGTCATACCATGCAAAGTGATTTAGCAACTCACTAGAAGACCAAAAGGCTGTACATTTTAATCTTCGCCCTACTGAGAAACTTGCTGTTAAATTATGATCCTTCAAAGCTACTACTACACATGCACAGCATGCACAATCATCAAAGATTAGGTTTTGGAAGGAGAGGGAATAGAAGTGTTTATGATTAAAATAATATTAATGGAAAATATTGAGACTAAAATACAGTTTGTTCTTGCACATCTTTCGACTTTCCCTGTTGTTTAATTCTCCAGATGCCCCAACATAAATGATCCTGTTAATCATCAGTTTACATTGATTGCAGAAACTGTCTTTGGAAGTCTGAACAATACAACTGAAAAACACAGTAGTAAAGTAATGTCAAAAGGAGCCTTGTTATATTTACCTAAGCAGTTGTTCTATCTGTTTTCAGTGTACACATTTAAATATCTAAGTAATATACTACTGTCGATAGCAGATACAGAAGATACACACAAACACATACACTCATTGTGGGCTCTCTCATGAAGACCTTACTTTTGTTCTTTCATGCTGTTATCCTCTCAATATAAAACAAAGGTTATTCTGAAAGTATATGGTCTCTCTCTACGTATGGAAAACACATACTCGAATCAAAGAATTTTGAGCATGAAGAAGTTAAATATCACACAGATCTGAGATTTAAGACTTGCTAAACTAACTACCGGTAGTTAAAATAACACTGCTGCTCTGAGGGGCCAGCAATTATACTAAGATGAAGCATAAAGCATCAGTAGTGCATTGTGATTACAGGTCCTGGTTTGTAATAGTCATTTATATAAAAGCCATGATCTGGTTATGAAAAACATATAAAAGTTGTGCATGTATAGTTTAAAAACTGCCCAAAATCATGGGACACATTATTTTAATCAAATTGTCTGTTATTTTGAAATAAAAAACCTGTTTAAAACTATTCAATAACTGCACATTAGTTTCACTTTGCCTCTTCTCTACTTCAGATGTGTTTGCAGAATGAAATTCACTCTGCCTTGCACAAAGCCCAAGGATGTGGGCTTTGTGCAGGGAGCTAAGAAGGGGACAGAGTTCCAGCTATGCATGTGCTTCTGGTCACACAAAATTGGATTCGGTGATTCCCTTTCTTTGTTCACTACCAATGGCCCCCCCTCCCTTAGCACTGGCCTTTTTCGTGCTAGTGCACAGTCCCTCCACTATGTGCAAGGGTGCACAGAGGCTCTACCTCCAGCCCTCACACAGAAGTACCACAGAGATTTAAGGGTTTGGAGGGGCTTTAATGGGCCCCCGGCAATGAAGTTATTTTCACCTATAACAGCCCCCACTCTGTAACTGTGATTTAGCCACGTCATACAGAGTTAGTGTTTTACACCTTCTAAAATAAATTATGTCAGCCTATCCAAATGTTTTATTCTTATTTGTTTTTCGGCTCTGTACACTTTCCCCATTGCCAAGAACTTTCTGGCAACGGGGTGTTCAGAACTCAATGTAATATTCTAGGGAGCATCTAATCAAAGGAATGTAGCTTCTCCAGGATTTAGGATTTACACTGACTTTTTGTTGCCATATCATACAAAATTCACCTCACATTTGCTGTCCCCTACTCTCATTAGGCCTGTTTTGCCAGGAATGCTTTTCAAGTCTCTCCAACTTCTAGTATATCTGTGTTTTGGATTATATTTCCCCACATGTTTTAGCTTTCATTTTTCCAGGTTTAAGCTAATTTTGCCATCTCCTCTACTATTTCTGATCTTGCCAGTTCCTTCTGTATTATTTCCCTATCACTTCTCTTCATCGCTCCTCCCTATTTAGGTTCATCTGCAAATTTAACACATTCTGTAACTCCTTTTCCAATTCATTAACAAAGATGTTATTAAAATTATATTTAACCTTAATCCCTGCAGAACCCCACTAGACATTTTAGTCCACCCTTGATATGGTACTATTTATTGTTACATTTTGTTCATGATCCAGCCAGTTTACAATCTGTGCGACAAAGCTCTTATCTAAGTTAATTTGAATTTTGTTGGGAAGATTTTAATGAGACAGACATGGTATCAAATGTTTTATTAAAATCAAGATAGATTACATCTGTTGCATTCCATTACATGCTAATTTTGAAATTCGAGTCAACATTTGTTCATCATGATTTGTTCTCTTAAAATCACGGTTGCCTATTCTATTATGAGGCCAGACTCAGTGCTATGTTTGAACACTCCAAAATGTAGTATGGAACATGCAGTTGTCACATTTCCTTGCACCAATACTTGTTTGGAAGTACAATTTCCCTGTTTGACTGTGCACTTTCTCCAGGCACAAATGAAGTTTGAAATTTTAACCCTAGATATTTGTGGATATTTCTTCTCTGCACATTCATGCAGGACTGGTCTTACCATGAGGCGAACTGAGGCAGCTGCCTCAGGTGCCAGACTGTGTGTGTGTGTGCGGGGGGGGGGGGGGGGGGGGAGGGGGGGGCACTAGGACCCAGAGTGTAGAAAATTGTGTCTGCTGCTGGTGCATATGCATTCTCTCTGCTCTAGATGCACAGAGATGGTGGAGTGTTGTGCTGGAGGAAGGAGGGCACAAGAGACATAACAGGCAGGCAGGAGAAAAGGTGAGAGGGAATAACAGAAAGCAGCAGGAGTTGCACGGAGAGAGAGGAGGAGGAGCCTCTTATGTACCTCTCTAGCACCCCAGGAGCCTGGACTGATTAACACCAGCTTCTCAGGGAGCTTCCTGTTTCCTGCTGCTTCCCTGAACCCACTTGAGGAGAACAGGCAGTCAACTGAAGTAGTAGAAGCCAGTTAGGCCTTTAAGACGCTGATACCTTCCCTCACTCAGGCCCTGCTACCAGCCTGCTTATTTGTCCCCTTCAATTGAGTGTTGAGAGCCACTATAGCTGGCACAGAACAGCAGTCATGAGTGAAAGAAGAAAACACCCATCTGGGGCAGCATTCAGAAAAAGAAAGAAAGCTTTTCTATCTAAACAGGAAGGAGCTCTCCTGAGATACATAGACACAAATGTTCACTTTGAGCCTTCCGGCCCCAGTGAGGATGTGAGTGGTGAGGAGATGCCTGATATTCCAGTTAGTCAGAGTGCAGGTGACCTGGCAGCTACTGCAGCATCCATATCTCCATCTCAAATGGATGTAACCATGCACATTCCTGAAGAAAAGTGTAGATCAGAGAAGAGTGTGGTGGAGGCGCAAGAAACAGCGGTTGCTGAGTTTAGTTCCTTAAGTCTAGATGATCCAGGACTGTGGATCCACTTGAGCAGTAGCCTGAGGGACTTCCTTGTACTGCATGGGCCACAGCAAGTGAAAAACTTCATGTTCCCCAAAGTCAATGAAAATAGAAGTTTCCATCCAACACATTACTGGCATGAAATCCCCAATGGTGACAAAGTAGAGAGGCCATGGCTTATGTACTCAAAAACCCAGAATGCTGCATACTGTTTTTGTTGCAAACTCTTCCAGTCTAATGTTCCAGCCACATTGGGTTCTACAGGAACAAAGGACTGGAAAAATCTAGCTAGAAATCTGGCATGCCACGAGAAGGCAGCAAATCACCAGAGAGCATTCCATAGGAGGAAAGAGCCTGAGATGAGACTAAGGTTAAAGGCCACCACAGATGATCAGCATCAAGAGAAGATTGCATCAGAGTCTCTTTACTGGCGAAATGTTCTGAAAAGGCTCATTGCCACTGTGAGAATGCTTGTTACCCAAAACCTAGTGCTGCGTGGCACTTCAGATCAGCTGTATGTGCCAAACAATGGAAACTTCCTTAAAATTGTGGAGCTGATGGCTAAGTTTGATGCTGTACTCCAGGAGCATCTAAGAAGAGTCACCACCCAAGAAATATACACACACCACTATCTTGGAAAAACAATTCAAAATGAGATCATACAGTTACTAGCAACAAAAGTCAAGCAGAAAATTGTGGCAGATCTGAAATCAGCAAGATATTACGCTGTTATACTGGACTGCACACCTAACATCAGCCATACGGAACAAATGACTTTAATGGTGAATTTTGTAACAACAACAGAACCTAGTGAAAAAGTCCCTGCAATGGTGACTGTCAGAGAGCATTTTCTAGAAGTTATTGACATTGATGATACTACAGGAGCTGGTATGACAAATGTGCTTCTTAAAAAGCTGGAAGATACGGGAATTGCAATAGCTGACATGAGAGGTCAGGGCTATGATAATGGTGCCAACATGAGAGGAAAGAACAGAGGAGTGCAGACAGGGATCCAAGAGTTAAACCCTCGAGCTTTTTTTGTCCCATGCAGTTCTCATTCATTGAACTTCATGGTCAGTGATGCAGCATCAGCTTCTAGTGAGGCTGCTGAATTTTTTAATGTAATTCAAAGCATCTATGTATTTTTCTCTGCATCAACTCATCAATGGCAAATTTTGAAGCAACATCTGGGAACATCCTCTCTGACAAAGAAACCACTGAGTGCCACATGATGGGAAAGTTGAGTTTGATAAAGCCTATCAAACACCAAATTGGGAAGATAAATGATGCCATAGTTGCCTTTATGGAGGATAATGCTATGACAGGAACTGTTCGTGGGAGAACAGTGGCAGAGGGAAATGGAATCACCAGAAACATACATAACTTCAAATTTCTGTGTGGCTTAGTGTTGTGGCATGACATACTGTTTGAAATAAATGTTGTAAGCAAGAGACTCCAAGGTGTTGACCTTGCTATATCTGGAGCAATGGAACAACTGGACAAAGCAAAGTCATACCTACACTCTTACCGGTCAGATGAGGAATTTCAAAACGTTCTGAAGAGTGCACAGAAGTTGGCAGAGGAACTTCACACTGAAGGTGTTTTCCCCCCCATTCAAGAATACAAGAGTCACTGAAGAAGAAGACATTTTGATTACAAGGCACGGGATAATCCCGTAAGAGACCCCAAACAACAATTCAAAGTTGAATTCTTTAACCAGGTGCTAGATTGTGCAGTACAGTCAATTGAAGAACGTTTCATGCAGCTCAAGGATCACAGCAGTATATTTGGGATGTTGTATGATATTCCAAAACTCCTCACTATACCTGAAGAAGACCTACACCAGCAATGCAGGGCACTAGAGACAGTGTTGACACATGATGACATGCGCGATATTGATGCGAGTGATTTAGGTGATGAACTGAAAGCCCTTTCAAGATACATTTCAGTAGGATCAACTCCAAAGGCTGTTCTGGAATATATGTGCACAAATAAGATGACCACCCTCTTTCCAAATGCTTTTGTTGCTCTGCGCATACTTCTAACACTTCCTGTAACAGTTGCCAGTGGAGAACGCAGCTTCTTCAAGCTGAAGTTAATAAAAACACATCTACACTCCACAATGCCACAGGAGAGGCTGGTCGTCCTTGCAACCATCTCAATAGAGCATGAGCTGGCCCAGACTGTGGACCTTCAGGAAGCAGTTCAAATCTTTTCAACCAAGAAAGCACGGAAAGCACCACTTTGATTATTCAAACAGATAAAAATGCCAGTGTTTACTATGCAGACAAGAAAAGTTACATTTGCTGTTCAGGCATTTGAAAGTTAAGTGTTACTTAAAATTTTTGAACAAGGCATTTTAAGTTGTTAGTTCTCCTTTATTGGGGTAGGTAGCAGAGCAGTACTACGAGAGGAGTAGAACAGGAAGAAGGCAGAATTGAGACCTTTCAAAGTTTTGGCCAAGCGAGGGGGTATGGGGGTGTCATTTGAGCTCCCCGCCTCAAGTGCCAAAATGTTGTGGGCTGGCCCTGCAGTCATGCCATTATTTTTAGAGATTTGAAATTAGATTTGCCAGATGGTGTTTGCCCTGATCACACTGTTAAGTGATATAGGCAATGGTGATATAGATTAGCATCAACCAGGGAAATAAGAGTTAAACAATAAAACAGTAATGTATTTTGATTTGGGTCCCTCCAGACAACCTGTGAGCTACTACTGCAGCACTTTGCTGCGTGGGAAATTGTTGGAATTGACTCCCTTTGGGACAACAGCTGGCATCAGGAGCAGGAAACAGTGGAGTAACACCAGTCTTTTTACTCTCATATTACTGCCTGTCACAGGGTGGCAGCATTGTCCCGTTGCCTCAACCTGTCAGCAGAAGGTGGAATTCTGCAGGAAGTTGCAAGTTAATTTCTGCTGACTCACTGAGGCAAGTGTTGTTCATTAAACATCCTGAATGTAAGCAGTAATATCAACCCCAAGCATTCAAAAATCACATCAGATGTCCCCCCTGCCCCACGAATCATGAAATTTTTTAAAATAATACATTTTGGAGAGGTTTCATGTTTTTTGAGGCTTTAGGATTCATGTTTTCAAGCTTTTTTTCTGAAATCATTAGGGCTAAAAACGTGTCTGTAAGTCTGTAATTTAAGAAAACAATAAGGGAGAGGGAAGTGACATCACAGGAGCTGAATGGCTGTTTGGGCCTTTTGCTCTGGGTTAAAACTGGCACAATCCCCAAACATCGCTGTTCTCTGGGCCCCCCATGACTTCCCAAAAAGTCTCTCCGAATTCTTAGATAGATACTTCACAGAGACCAATCTGAACAATTATTTCCAGAAAAGGAATTCACACAGCTGTGAGACCCCAGAGCAGGGTGAGCTGGAAAAATCCAAGATGGCAGGTCCGTCAGGGGAAGAAGGGAGCAGGAGAGAGAGGGGTTTCTGTCACTAAAGAAGATTTTGGTGAGCTAATTTCCAATGTTAGATCCCTAAAATCCTCCCAAGATGCCACAGTGGATGAAATTAAGGCTGATCTCATTGAAATGGGTGGGAGTGACTGGTCTGGAAACAGGCATGGGGGAGCGAGTGGAGGCAATGGCTCTGCTACAGAATGGAATTCAGATCCCAGAAAAAAGGAGAGCAAGATCTGGCAGAGAATGTGGAAGACATGGGAAAACGTGAGAGGAGAGGACCTAAGGATTAGGGGTCAACCTGAAGGAGTGAAGAAAGGGGATTCAGTGCAATTCCTAAATCAGACAGTATGTGTCTTCTTATAGCCAGGAGAAGACAGAGAGATTGAGGCAGACAGAGCTCACAGAGCCCTGAGTGCTCCCCCCTTACATTCCAACAGACCAAAAGACATGTTTTTGGTGACTTCATTATTTTGTGCAACAGGAGCAAATTTTAAGGAGAGCCAGAGATCTTCCTGTAATAATGCTAGGGGTTCATAAAGTATTGATCTCCCAAGACATGGCAACCACCACTCTAACAAAAAGAAAAGAACTAGCTGAAGTCAAAACAGCTTTAAGGGAAGTTCATAAGCTACAGATTGGGTTCACTTTTAAGCACCTCTTCACCCGAAGGGACAGACATATGATATAAGAGGGGGGAAAAGAGACAGGATTAGAACCTTTGGAAAGGTAAAACTAACAGAAGGCAGCCCAGACTCCCATGAAGACCCAGACATTAAATCAGCAAGCCAAAATGACGACTGGCAATTAGTAAAACATAGAAGAAAGAGATCACCAGAAAATAGGAACAGTAAAGTCAATAAATGGATTAATCAGGAGATGGACATCCAAGATGAATCTGAAAAAGAGAAAGGAAAGTAATGAGAGAGTGAGAAACCAAGTAGAGTATCTGCTTGGCTTATGAAGAACTCTGAACTACCTGATCAGGATATTATTTAAATACCAGAATATAATGGGGAATGGAAACAAGAATTACAAATATGTGCTCGCTGTCTGATTTGGGGGAGGAAGGAAGCCGTGCAACTGCATGCTAAAAATAGGACTTACATGGAAAAGGGGGCTGATACATAGAACTTAGTTAGTGTCTCCCTCCCTGATATTGGTCCTTCTAGATAACAGTGCCCCAGCTCCAAGTGCGGTGGATGTCGAGGTCCCCCCAAAGGGAGTTCACCGTACTGGAGGACTGGGCAGGTTAGTCGGATCCAGATAGGATTTTGGTGAATCTCCACATTGTAAAAGGGGAAGAGTTAGGGGGTTTCTCTTTTTTTCCTGGTTTTTGGAGGCTTGAGGGATTTTCTTTTTTGCGGCGGGGAGAAGAAGGGATTGGGAAAACTAAGAATAATGTTCTAATGTTTAACTTGATATTTATGCAGAGTGTGTTAATTTTACATTACTGTAGAATGGAGGGAGGAGTGGACAGGCTGGTTGGTACCTAGTCTCAAAGGAACAGGTGGAGGTGAGATAAAATTAAAAAAGTTATCATGGGAGAGGAAAGTTGAGTAAGGGTGATTACAATAAAAATCTTCAGATCCAAACAAAGTTTTAGATTAGCAAATGAAAATGGATATTTCATGCTGAATAATATTTTTGGCTTAAGTAAGTGGAGAGACCTACCAGTGTCACACATACACTTTCAGTTAAAAAATATTACTGTAAAATAATCAGACAGGGGTAAAAAAATCCAATAATTAGAATTAGAGCTTTAGAGGATATTTGGCTTTACTTTTTCTTTATACAATCTTATATACCAGCTAACAATTTACATCTCTTTCATGAAGGCTAATTCAATTACGTTCTATACCATAAATACCAGTGGTCTTAACAGTGGTTTAAAAGGAAAAAAAGCTTTTCAAATGATCAAAGCTGAAGCCCCAGATGCATGCTTTCTACAAGAAATGCACATTAAGGAGGAACATCATAAATACAAAAGGGAGCTGGTTTCACACTCCTTATATTTCTTCAGTAACATCAAATAACAGAGGAGTAACATTTTTTTTTTCCAATTCAAGGATAAATATTTAGATAATGAAGGCAGATGTCTACTAATTAGAGGCACAATTGATGATAGAATGCTAAGATTAGGAAGTATTTATACCCTTAATCAAGGTCAAATGCCTTTTTCTAGAAAAATTCTCTCAGATATTATAAGATTTTAGAGATGGAGATATTATTAAGATTGGAGGCAATTATAATTGTGTTCCAGGCCCAAGGTTAAATAGATCAGTATAACAACGGATAGAAAATCGGGCACAGAATTAATCTCTCTAATGAATAATCAAGATTTATGTAATTCCTGGAAGTATCTTAATCCAAAGGAAAGAGACTACTCCTTCTTTTCAATCAGATACACAGAACAATTACATTATGAAAAAGGTAACAAAAAAGTGATAGATACTAGCTAAGAGATTGAAAAATTTAAAAGAAAATAAAACTATACTTCCAGTCTGGAAAGCACCAAATGAATTTGCAATTGGCCCAAAAGATAAATGTGACACACTTTTGCAAATGTCTATACTCCCTAGAGTCAGCTGACCATAAGTTAATAAAGGAATATTTAGCTAAAGCTGACATACCAAAACTAGATCACCCAAACCCAGAATTCCTTGAGGAAAATATTCAACCAAAGAAAGTCCTGGAGGTTAAGTCCCTTAAAAACTGTAAATGTCCTGGCCCTGTTGGATTTCCTCCAGACTTCTATACAGTTTTTAGGGTGCAATTAATACAACAATTGACAAATCTCATCAATACAATATCAAAAGAATAAAAGATCTCAGATACTTGGAGAGAAGTACAAATCATTGTTATTCCAAAATCTGGTAAGGATTCATCCAATGGTGTGTTTTACGGGACCATGTCCTTATTAAATCAAGATGTAAAACTTTATGCTGTAGTCTTAGCAAATAGCTTGAAAAAAAATATGCTATGTATGCTATATCCTAATGGGTGATTTGTATTTTCATATGTTACCACTTAGGCTCTGCCTAAGGTTCACCTTGACCAGCTAACACATGTTAAAATACAACTCACCCTGTTTCTACTGGGATTTTAAAATGTTAGTTAGAACATATTAGTG
This sequence comes from Emys orbicularis, assembly GCF_028017835.1. Classification (NCBI taxonomy): domain Eukaryota; kingdom Metazoa; phylum Chordata; order Testudines; family Emydidae; genus Emys; species Emys orbicularis. Next base: position 36,906,290 of record NC_088688.1, on the reverse strand, counting down.
AACATATTTTAAAAATTACCCCTTCCATCCTACTCTAGACAAGCACTAAGTGCTTGATAACACCCTGTTTGAATGTCAGGGGGAGAAAACAGTTTTCAAACACTCCCCCACAAACACAAGGCCTGCGACTGCAAACCATCATGGCTGAATGGATATATCTACACTGCAATTAGACACCTGAGGCTGGCCTGGGTCAGGTGACTTGGGCTCGCAGGGCTTGGACTGTTTAATTGTGGTATAGATGTTCAGGCTTGGGCTGGAGAAGCCCAGAAGTCTACACTGCAATTAAACAGCCCCTTAGCGCAAACTCTGTGAGCCTGAGTCAGCTAACCTGACCCAGCTGAGGGTTTTTAATTGCAGTGTAGATATACCCAATGAGTCTAACTCTAGTGGTTCTCAAACTTTTTGTATTGGCCACCCCTTTCAGACAGTAAGCCTCTGAGCGTGACCTCCCCTCCCCCTTATAAATTAAAAACACAATTTTATATTTCACACTATTTTAAATGTTAAATTTATAACCCTATTGTTTAAAATGAATTTACTTTTTCACACCACTTTTAAATTAAGACTAAAACACATTTTTATTGATTTATTGTTATAAGAAGAAAAGTTATTTTTTTATATAGTTACTGTTTAATACTGGGGGGGGGGGGGCAAAGAAACTTTGTCAATATCACTTTTCATAGCAGACTTAGTGCCACATTGCCATCTTTACTTCTTTGCTACTGCTGGCAGCAGGCACTGCCTTCAGAGCTGGGAGGCTGGAAAGCAGCAGCTGCTGGCCGGGCACCCAGCTCTGAAGGCAGTGCTGCTGCCAGCAGCACCACAGAGCTGCAGAAGTAAGGGTGGCAATGCCATACCATGCCATCCTTACTACTGCGTAACGTTTGACCTTTGCGCTGGGAGGGGCAACTATGGGGGGCTTAACACAAATTTTGGGGTGTCTACAGCCCCCACAAATCCCCCTCCCCCTCCAGTGCTGTGCCTGATTGTGTGTCTGACTGTTAAATTATAACCGTATATACTCGTTCATTAGCCCGTTCGTTTATAAGCTGACCCCCCTCCCCCCAAGATGGTTAGGTAAAAATAGCATATTTCAGGGGTTGGCAAACTTTGGCTCCTGGCCCATTAGGGTAAGCCACTAGTGGGCCTGGACGTTTTGTTTACCTGGAGCTTTCATGGGCACGGAGCCCTTCAGCTCCCAGTGGCCGTGGTTTGCCGTTCCCAGCCAATGGGAGCTGCGGGAAGTGGTGCGCCTCATCCCTGGCCCCACCCCAGAGCCTGCACCCCCAGCTGGAGCCATCACCCCCTCCTGCATCCCAACCCACTGCCTCAGCCCAGAGCTCCCTCCCACATTCTGAATTCATTTCTGTTCCCACCCCAGAGCCCACACCCCCAGCTGGAGCCCTCACCCCCTCCTGCATCCCAACCTCCTGAGTCAGCCTGGTGAAAATGAGCAAGTGAGTGAGGGTGGGAAGAGTAAGTGAGAGAGGGAAGGGGGATGGAGTGAATGGCGGCGGGGCCTCAGAGAAGGGGTTGGTCAGGGCCTTGGACAAGGGGCAGGGCAAGGGT